>NC_136065.1:206940038-209892544 GCF_964261635.1 Lissotriton helveticus
GGAATGGGAGAAACGGCCAAATAAGCATGCGGTATTCACTATCTGCAATGTCAGGCTGGAGGAAGAAAAAAACTTCTTCACAAATTAGTTCAGCCTCATGGATTACCCATCCGGAGGGGCAGAAGGGAACACACCCTGGGACGTAGAGGCCTGCACCACCAAACTTTCTGGGGTGGGGTGTTGGCTGAGCAACTGTGGGGCACTCGGAGCTGGGCGATGGTGGTGTGTAATCGTCCTATTCAAAGGAGTCCCTGTGCTAGGCTTGGACCATGTGACTAGAAGGACATCCTTAATTGCCTCATTAAAGGGCAAAAGGGGTTTGGAAGTGGAAGCCCCTGGTTGAAGCACCCAGTCAGGAGATTATTCCTGACCCGCACTGAGGGCAGCTCTAGTCCAAGGATCTCAGCCGCCCTCCTTACCACCATGGCATAGGATGCCCCCTCCTCCGTAGCCACTGTTGGCGGAGAAAGCATGCCAGTGTCTGGGGAAGTGTCTAAGTTCCCCATACCAGTCCAAGTTCTCCTCAGAGACATCCTGATGTTCCAGAGGGTCCATAGGCCCCTCTCATTCCTATCCTGAGCCTAGCACATCCTCAAAGAGCTCAGGTGACAACATAGAACCACTGGTGTCAGAATCGGTGTCGAGCGACGTCGTTCCAGCTCCATGTCGTCGGTGATGAGGATTGGGTTGATGCTGCCGATGGGCACCGGCTGCACCGATTTCGGGTCCGATGCTGAGGGACAACGCAGTGGCATGACCGGCGTCAACCAGGATCCGGGAATGGATCCTGGAGGCCCCCCCGGCACTGCAGCCAGAGCCGACTGCGTCAAACCCGATGGGTCCCCTTCCGACTCTATGGGGCCTGAGGGCTTGCCAGCAGGGTCATTCTGCTCAAATAAGCAGCGCATGGCCTCGTAAAATTATTTTATTTGTGCAGAAGTCGCTCTGGCTCCCGGAAAGGGAGGGAGGCGCAAAGTCGACTCTGGCCCTGCCTAGAGTGTCAGTGCTCCTCACCTCTCTCGACAACGCACACCAGTCAAGGTGAAAGTGAAGTCCGCTTGGACTTCCTCTTCTTCTTGTGTCTCTTCCTCGAGTGTCCTGAGGACCTCGAGTGGGAAGAAGAGGACTTAGGGCTGTGGGAGCGGTCCCGCGTCTTCCTCTCCTCCTTGATCGGGACCGGGACCTCCGCGGAGTCTCGCTAGACAGCGTCGACTGCCAGGCCATGAGGAGCTTCATCGCTCACTCCCTCAAGGTCTTCGGAGCAATGGCCAAGCAGTTCAAGCCCGACTTCGGGTCGTGGTCGTACTCGAGACAATAGAGATAGATGAGGTGGGGATTGGTGACCGACATCATGCCGTTACAGGCACTACACGGCTTGAAACCTGTTTTTCTCGAAGACATCGCTCGCACACAAAGTGGATTTTTTTTCCAAATTTGACCAATTTTTTTTTTAAATCTGCCAAAAACCGATAGAGGGGTAGCTCTTCCTGGATCTGTGCTTAACTGGCGTGGATATAATAGAACTGAAGTCCACCCGCCTGGGTGGCACCTATATAGGCACCGCAATGTCATCAACGACACTACAGACACCGACGATGTCACTCTGAGCCGAATGGAGCCACCCGAAGTCGCGTGCAAGGGGTGTTGCTCAGCAAATGTTTCTGGATCCAGCCTGACGCCTGGGAAATTCAAAGGTAAGGAATCTGCAGCTAGCAGTCTCTATCAGGTACGGCCAAATAAGCATGCAGTGTTCACCAACCGCAAAGCAACCCGGGGGAAGAAAACATCTTCTTCCCAAATGCATCAAGACTCTTGGGTTCCCTGTCCGGTGGAGTGGAAGGGAAAGCATCAACTTATGTGGAAGTCTGAACTACCAAGCTCTCAGAAGTGGGGTGTTGGCTCAGGAAACCTGGATCATCCAGAGTCAGGTCATGGCGGCATGCTATTGTCCTGTTCACAGAAGCCCCTGTGCTTGGCTTGGACCACATGCCTAGAAGGACATCTGTCAGTGCTTCATTAAAGGGAAAAAGGGGCTCGTATGAGGAAGCTCCAGGCTGAAGTACTTCTGACAAGAGATTAGGCTTGACCTGCACAGAGTCAGGAGTTTCTGAATAGCCCTAACCCCTCGAAACTTATATTCAAGGTTTTAAAGGACTTAGTGGCTAAGAGGACAACGGCTGTAGAAATATGTTCAGATTCCCATTGTGAGGGTCTGGCCTCTTTTTTTCTCGAGAAGGTGCAAGCCATATATCGAACCTTCCCTATGGTCTCGTCCAATTTAGTGCGAGACAGGTGTATCGTGAGAGATAGTGAGTGTCTCGACACCCTGCCTTCCATAACAAGTGAGGCTTTTGACCACTTGAGTTTAAAAATTAAGTCGGGCTCTCCTGCAGATCCGCTTAAACCGGCTCAGCTTAGGACTATGCTGCCACTATGCAGCACTCCGGTGTTGTCTTTAATCAACCTGTCATTATCCTCAGGTGTAGTGCCTACTAGGTGGAAGCAGGCCATAGTCACACCCATATTGAAGAAGGCTACCCTCGATCCTCTCAAACCTGAGAACTACCGCCCGATCTCCTTGCTTCCCTGGCCCACAAAAGTTGCTGAGGCCCATGTGAACGGTATCCTGGCAGACCATCTTACCAGAGCTAACATCTTAGACCCAACTCAGAATGGGTTCCGTGCGGGCCACAGCACGGAGACGGCCCTACTTTCCATGGTCGAACATCTGCGATCTGTGCTTGATGCGGGTCGGACAGCGGCACTATTATTATTAGATCTGAGTGCCGCGTTCGACACTGTATCGCACAGGATCTTACTTCAGCGACTGGAGGAAGTAGGAGTCAAGGGCTCTGCCCTATGCTGGTTTCGATCCTTTCTTACGGACAGGTCGTTCCAGGTTGCGATTCCACCTGGCAAGTCTAAACCGTACCCGTTGTCTCTGGGGGTCCCACAGGGGTCTTCGTTGAGCCCCACTCTTTTTAATATTTACGTGAGACCGCTGGCTGCGGTCGTCAGGCAATGGGGCCTGACGATGGACTCATATGCTGATGACACGCAGCTGGCGGTCACGTTGAGTGGGGACTCTGATGTGGAGGCCCTCAGGTTCCGGGACGGCTTACGGGCAGTGGCCAATTGGATGAACTCTAACTGTCTCCAGTTGAACACCAAGAAGACAGAGGTCATGGTGGTAGGCAAGCAAGTGGGGTTGTGGGGCGACGACTGGTGGCCTTCTGAACTGGGTGTGACCCCCCTCTCCGGTATCGGAGATAAAAAATCTTGGGGTTTGGCTTGATCCAACACTTAGTTTTATCTGCCACACCAAGAGGGTGGCGGCCTCTTGCTATGGCGTTATTAGAGGACTAAGGCCTATAATGAGATTCTTTGATGCCCCCACCAGACAGCTGGTGGTTCAGGCATCAGTACTGTCTCGACTGGACTACGCCAGCTCGCTCTTGGCCGGGATAAATCAGGCTGAACTCATTCGGCTGCAGCGAGTTCAAAACGCTGCGGCCAGAATAGTGGTAGGTTTGCCTAGACGGTGCTCGGTCTCCAAGACGATGCACTCGCTTCATTGGCTCCATGTAACTCAGAGGATTAAATTCAAGGTTCTCTGCCTGGCATTTAAAATCCTCAAAGGTATGTCTCCCCAAATTCTGGCGAATCTTCTAATTCCTTATGTCTCTTTGCGGACTCTGAGATCTTTGGGCCAGAACTTGGCAGTGGTTCCACGCTTCAGGCTGAGTAGAACTGGCGGCCGCTCCTTTCGAGTACTGGCAGCGAAGTGGTGGAACCTCCTCCCTTCTGAGACTCGGGCAATTGATGACCTTCTCCAGTTTAGACGCGCTATCAAAACCTTATTGTTTGTCTAAATTTAGGTTCTTCTCTGCGCAAGACTGATGTTGTGTTGTGTTTGCCTTCTCATAGCGCCAGGACGCCCCTTTGCTGGGGCAGCTGTTGCGCTGTACAAATAATAATAACATAACATTACAGGGCAACTCCAGGACCAGGACCTCTGCTGCCCTCCTTACCACCATGGCCTAAGATGACCCCTCCTCCATAGCCACACTAGGTGGAAAGCATACCAGTACCTGGAGTTGTGTTCAGTCTACTGGCTTCTTCAAGCTACTCACACCAGTGCACTTGCTCACAAGGACAGTCCAAAATAGTGTTCCAAAGGGTCCCGAGACCCCTCCCATTCTTCTCCCATGCTGGAAATCTATTAAAATGAACAGGCAATGATGTAGGATCTATGGGCTCCATCGGAGCTGGAGTCGATCAACATCGATCTGACTCTGAGTTGTCAGGTATCAAACTAGGGCTGGCACTGCCGGTGGGTGTCAGCAGAACCGGAAGCATCGACTTCAGGGCCGGTGCTCAGAAAGGTTGCATTGACACGACGGGGGGGAATGACCCAGATCCGGCATCAGATCCATGAGTCCCCACCGGCACCGAGGCTGAAGCCGTCGGTGCGGAGCCTGCTGGGGCTTCCTCTGACCCCATGGTGCCAAAAGCATACAGGAGGGGTCGGGCTGCACAATATGCGGCATATGGCCTCATAAAAAAACCTTTAATCTCAGCAAGGGTCGCTCTGGCTCCCTGAAATGGGGGAGAGGTGTAGAGTCAGACCGTGCAACAATTCCGCAAAACCGTCCCTGGGGGGGGTGATGCTCCCCTCCCATCTCATTGACGGACAACAGATGAGGGGAAGTCAAAGTTTGTTTGGACTTCTTTTCTTATGGCTCTTCCATGAGTGTTCCGAGTACCTCGAGGGCGAAGAAGAGGACTTACGGCTCTTAGAACCGTACCGCAACCTTCTCTTCCTCGATCAGAACTGGGACATTCAAGGAGTCGCGCTTGATGGTGTTGACTGACGGGTAGCAAGGAACTTAAAGGACTGCTCTGGCAAGGCTTTTGGCACCATGACCCGGCAGTCTGAGCACGACTTCTAGTCATGGTCTCGCTTAAGACACCACAAGCAAACAAGATGAGGATCGGTTACCAACATGGCATAGTGAGGCACCACAGGGCTTGAAACTTACTCGTCTAGAGGTCATCCCTCGACACACAAGAAGATATATTTCTACAAAATGTTGATAAAAGCCTTTAAAAAACAGACCGAGGAGCAGCTCTTCTCTGGATCGGGCTAACTGGTGTGGAAAGAAAAGAACGGATGCTGCGCGCCTGGGTGCACAATCGACGCCAACGATGCTGGCGACGTCACACGAAGCTGGACGGAGCCACCTGAAGGAGCGCAGGGGGGCTGCTCATGCAAAAGTTTCCGGATCCAGCCTTTCACTTGGAAAATTCAAAGGTAAGGAATCTGCAGCTAGAAGTCTGTATCGGATAGTTTTGTTGAAGATGCTGACATTTAATTTTTTGAAATAAATTTAAACTTTTTATTCAAAGCTGTAACCAGTGCACACTTGAGCTTATCAGAAGCAGGCTTGCCACATGCTTTTTGGCAGTATCCACAATCTCAAAAGATGGATTCCTGTCTCTGGTGGATTTCTTGTCAGTCTCTGGAAATCTTAGAAGGAGGCTCCTTAGAGGTTGATGGCATTTTCTTAGGGAGTGATTTGCTGTATCTGTTGTATTCCAAATGCTCTCTTTTGGAAGCTTTTTTAGGCAACAGGGCGTTATTTGCCTTAGTCTTTTGGAGTCATAGTAAAAGTCTAACCTCAGAAAATGTTTACTAGAAAATGTTAATCAAATCTTGCAAACATTAGCCTTGTGAGAAGGGTGAAGCGATAGAGACATTATATGGGGATCCACAGGAAAGAGTCTTAGCTTGCCACAGGAGCCACAAATTCTGAAAATGCCCTTCATTCATTAATCAGACATGGTCTGTTTCCCTTAGACTACAGCAAATTATAAAACAGAGGCAGTTCTATGGTCAGAAAATGAAAAATCTGAAGTAGCTGAACAGAGCTAAGAAAGACTCCCTTCACTTTGTCGTGTAGTAAAAATCTTAGGTATGGTGACCTCTGCGGTAGTGGTGGAAGTTCAGCTATCACCTCATTGGTTAGAGATTGTGTCTCCATTCCCTGGCCATGAGACAACAGTCAACTGGAGGTACCCTCTGGGCGCAACCCGTCATCAGAGAGGAATTAGCTCTACTGGTTGAGCACAAAAACACAGAATGCTTTCTGTGGACTTGCAGGCATTGCTTTTATGAAGGAAAAACAATAGTGCAGTTCCAAGAAATGTATACATGTGCAAAGCACAACATTCCCTACAGGGACTTTGAACCCTAATCAGACCAGCAAGGACTAAAACATTGTTGAGATTAAGATGTTATGCACAACATAAGAAAATCACCTGTTCCCCATGTAGGCTATTTGGTCCTTCCTCTCCTGCGGGTCCAGGTTCTCCCTAAAGACCAGAGAAGTAAAGAATATAGTCAGTACTTTGCATGGAGGCCTGCAGTGAGATTTCTTCAGAAACATGGATACATAGATGTCAAAGTTTTACCATATATCCTCTGTTTATTCTTACCAAATCATGTTTTTGGAAGGAAGCAGTTAAATGTTATATATCCAGTCTTCCCTCTATGATTATTCGACCACTCATCAATTATTTATTTCATCAACAACAATAAAATAACACATTTATTCTGTTGCAGAGAGAATGCAAAAATTAAGATTTAATGCTCTGTTCACTTTTGCATTCAATTCCTGACCTCTGTCTGGAAGAATCTTTTCTGTGTGTGTTAGAGGATTACAGTTTTCATGGCCATTCAAAACTTGTCAGGAAGGACCAATGCTATCACTAAAGAATTGTTTCAATCACTATATCCATTCACGAAGTGTCCTCATTGTGAAGAGTTGACCTCTAGGTCAGACAGGGAATTCAGACGTACTCTTAAGTTTGAAATGGCTGTGGAAAACACCTCATACACATGGATGACAATTCTCTAGTGACTACTTATATATAATAAAGTAAGAAAAAACATCAAGTACAGTTTAGTGATTTGGAACCAGCACCTGCTTCTTGAATGGGCCTGCAATTGATTCATTTGCAAAGAACTTCCTCAATTTATAGTATATCATTCACCATCCTCGCCCAACTAACAAACAGTATGTGTTATAAATATGGTTTAGATCAGGGCATTGTCTATGTATCTACTTTAATTAAATAGTAACCTGTTCCCTTGCAAGTAGGACCTTTTATGTTTACAGGAATAAGAGAAAACATTGGACAGTTCAAAGAGCCATATCTGTGCCACATACTCACCTTCTCTCCTTTGTCCCCCGAAGGCCCTTCTACACCAGCCAGGCCTTCCCTTCCCTGTAAAGTAAGGGTAAACTACAATGACCTGAATGAAAAGCATTTCCAGAACCAAGTTGGTACAGGGATAGGTAAAATAGTGGTTTACTTACATTAGTACTGAATTGGATATGGTGTGCATACCCAGTTGCTAAATCACATAAAATAAAACTGCCAGTGTTAACCCTAGCTGTACTTCCTGGACTGTAAGATTGTTGGTTGCAGTAGGCCAGCTTTGAAATGTATGTATTAATGCTAGATGTGGTAACTGTATTAA
This sequence comes from Lissotriton helveticus, assembly GCF_964261635.1. Lineage (NCBI taxonomy): Eukaryota > Metazoa > Chordata > Amphibia > Caudata > Salamandridae > Lissotriton > Lissotriton helveticus. The sequence goes on from NC_136065.1 coordinate 206,947,585, forward strand.
AATAACACTACCTGCTTTAGTTCACTATTAAGGGTGTCTCTGGAAACCTAGGTGTGATTATTGTACTGTACGAAGCCTGTCAACTATAAGCCACAATTGACCGTATCAGTGTGATTACAGTTGTCTAAGAATAGTGTCTCTTACAGATTGGCATTGCAGCGCATGCTGTTAGAGGTAGGTGGGTGCAGTTATTTTGTTGTAAGAAAAAATCTGCTCCAGGGAAGCATTGAGGGCACTCTGCTAGAGCTTTGTATACTTGCCGTAAAAAAGATGGCAGCTACAAGTCCACATTGAAAAGCAAGTCAGTAAAGGCAACCTAAACAATCTGCTAAATATTGGATGCTATAGGTCAGCATTGTGATGCGATGATAGAGCCGTGTGTGTTACTATAAGAAGACAGGCTGCTGAAGGGCCTGTAGGATAAGAACACTATCTATTGCTGGTCAGCATAAACGGGTATGCTGGTAGATGTAGGTTGAGTTACTATAGTATAGGAAAATTGGCTACTGCTGCCTAGGATGGAGACATCACTAGAAGAGGGTGTTATACAGTACAAATATGACTGCTACAGGTAAGCATTGAATAGCATACTGTTAGGCCCTAGATGTGGTTGGTCACCTGTAACAACATCAGCTGCTATAAGTTAGAATTGAGGGACAAGTTGGTGAAGCTACTTTAAATGTTCTGCTACTGTTACAGGTCGCCACTGCAGTGGGTTCCAGCAAAAGTAGGTGTGGTTAATGTAATGAAATAAAACTCACCTGCTACAGGTCACATTGGTAGAAATAAGTGTGACTACTTGTCCGTGAGAACATTAACAGCATTACAGAGTTAGCTGGTAGAGGTAGGTGTGTTCACAGTAATGTAATAACAGTGGCTGCTTCATTCCAGCCAGGATTTTTGGGATATGTTTAGTGTTTAGTAACAGCACTAACTAGTTCAAGTCAGCACTGGGGGGCTCTAATAGATCTAGGTGTGTTATTGCACTGTACAAACATCATCTGCTAGAGGACAGCACTGAAGAGTGCAGTGAAATAACTGTGGTTACTGCTCTATATCATAACAACATAAACATCTTGAGGTCAGAATTGTGGGATAAACTGGTAGAGGTAGGCGTGGGTACTGGATACTGTGTGTATGCGTTAGCATTTCTATAGTGCAAACCAAGCTGAAGAACAATGTAGCACTTTACATTAAAGTATGAAAAACTAACCAACTAAAGAGAAAGCATCTCAAACAAAATTCATTAGTGGAGAAAGGTGTTGTGAAACAATCCCCATTGACAAAATCAGCTACAACATGTCTGCACTGAGGGGTATTGCCTTTCGGAGTGAAAGACCCCCCTACTGTGTAGATGGCTGTGCAATACTGCTGCTTTTCAAATGTTCCTGACTGTTTTTTTCCATCAGTTAAATCCCCCACAAAGCACAGGGCTCTGCATGACAATTGTACACAACAGGTGTACCACCACACATTGTGGATAGCAGCTAATGATCACTCACTCTGTGATGGGGAGGGTAATAATTGGTGGCAGCGTAGACGACATGCACCTTTACAGTCCGGAGAGCAGGGTTTTCCCAATGTCTTACCTGTCATCCATAACTGGGGCCTTTCACTTACCACTACTTATATGTGGAGAAGCATTTGAGGCATGCGTGTTGTGTGCACATGCCTGGTGCTGCATGCTTAGGATCCCATCTACTGATCATTCTGAGAGGACACAATGATTTCTGATCAGTGCATTCAACAACCACAATGTAGCAGTCACCTTGCATGCACTGCAGGCAATTGGGAAACCTACACAAATCAAAATTTAAATCCTGAAGGCTGATGCTCTACATTAGGATAAATAACCAATCAAAACCAGTTTTACTTTGGCAGTCCTGCTACTAGATATTTCAAGATAAACTTTATCCCTGCCTAAAATTCCCCACTTGAAGCACAATGCAATCTCCCCAGTTGGTCCCATGTTGGGAACTCTCTGCACACAAGAGGCTCAATTCTGGAATCCATATTCCTTTGCCCTTCTGGTGCCTGCCACTTTCCCTACTTTGCGTAAATGCTTGGGAATATTGCATGGGCCCAAAACGGATTGTTAGAGTTAAGGGTTCTGAACACGATATGAGGTCTTTTTTGGGATCCAAGGGTAGTTAGAGGTTATTACCACATTTTTACCAATTATATTGTCATTTATCATTGGTGGGTCACAATACCGCCACAGTTAAGGGGAACTAAAACATACTCCCTTTTAGCACTTGAATTTCTTAGGGTTGCTGGTAAGCACTGAAGAACAAGTTACTTACCGTTGGTAACACTTTTTCTGGTGGATACAGTATTTGCCTGTGGATTCCTCACCATGTGAATATCCCCTGCGCCTTCAGCATTCGGAAATTGTTCGTAGCTCTCCACGCCCCGACGAGGACAACGTCACAATAGCATGGCTCCGCTCGCTCACCTTCTGAATAAAGTCCCACAGCAGTCCCCACTCCCGGAGGAGGGTGTCCACCCTTCTATACCAAAAATTACTGCAGGACGGAGTGTGCAAAGTGTCAGTCCCACCTCACTTCGGAATCTAAGCAGTAATGCTTTCCTAAAGTGTGGAGGGAGGCCCAAGTTGCCGCTCTACAAATGTCCTTCACAGGAACACGCCAAGACAAGGCAGAAGTAGAAGACTTTGCTCAGGTAGAGTGAACTCTAATACCCTCTGGAGGTTCCTTACCGGTCAAAGAGTAACAGATCTTGATGCACAAGATAATCCACCTGGAAAGAGTACACTTGTGCACCGCTCTGCCTTTCCTGAGACCAATGAAGCCCACAAAGAGCTGGTCATCCACACGAAAGTCTTTAGTCCTATCGAGGTAAAAACTCACTGCCCTTTTCGGGTCCTCCTCCTTGGAAGGGTGAGGGGGAGGATAGAAGGTATGAAGAGTAACAGACTGCCGAAGATGGAAGGGAGTTACCACCTTAGGCAGAAAAGCAGCCCTGGTCCTGAGTACCATCCTTTCAGCATGAATAGTCAAGAACGGGGGTTTCGCACTCAGAGCTTGAAGCTCACTTACCCTCCTTGCCGAGTTAATGGCTACAAGAAAAACTGTCTTAAAGGACAACAATCTCAAGGGACACTTGTGCAAGGGCTCAAAGGGAGAACACATCAAGTAGGTTAAGACAAGATTGAAAGTCCCATCGAGGCACAATAAAGGGAGTGGGTGGAAACATGTTAGTAAGGCCCTTAATGTACCTTAACACAATGGGCGATCTGAACAAGGACGGCTGATCCGGCAAGCGAAGGAACACTGACAAAGCCAATAAATAGCCCTTCACTGTAGCCACAGCAAAACCCTGCTGGGCTAGAGAGAGAACAAACTAAAGGATGTCTGATAAACGAGCCCTCAAAGGGTCAATAGACTTCTCTCCACACCATTCGACAAATCTGGACCACCTGTAGGAATAGATAGACTTGGTGGAGTGTCACCTGGCCGATAAAATAATGTCCACTATGTCAGGCGGGAGAGACAACGAGTTCAGGTTGCCCCGTTCAATCTCCAGGCATGAAGGTGTAAGCTTTGGAGGTGGGGTTGTAGAACCTGCCCCTGCGACTGTGAGAGGAGGTCTGCCCTGAGAGGAAGACGGAGTGGAGGGTGCGACGAGAGGTGAAGTAGATCTGTGTACCACCCCCTTCTTGGCCAATTCGGAGCGATCAATATGACTTGGTCCCGGTCTTGGCGAATCTTCCTTATTTATTTATTTTATTTATTTATTCAGAGTTTTATATAGCGCAAACAAGATCTTTACAGATATCAGAGCGCTTCACAGAAAACAGAAAACAGGGGGAGAGGACAGCAGGAGGGTGACAAACATAATATTGGGTACAGTATTCAATAGCATGATCGGATAGCAGTCGTGCTGATAAACTATCAATAAACAATCAGGTAAACGATAATATAAGACGATGCAGAGTCTTTGATCCAACTACAATAGAGATCAGGAGAGCTTAGGCTATAGGGATGGCTTATGACAATATCTAAAGTTACAGAGAACACGGGGTAGGGACATCAATTTTCAGCAAGCTAACATGAACAGTATAGTAATAGGTAGTGAGTGAGTAGCATAATAGGATCGACTAATCATAGTAGGATTATGGCAAACAAGAAGAATAATAGGATCGCAATCAAGAAGAATATGATATCATTAGACATTAGACAGTCCGGTGGCCAATGATAACAAAACGACGCAAAGTCTCTGATCAACAACAATAAAGTTCAGGTGAACTTAGCCATAAGGATGGCTTTCACCTCTTTCTTGAAGAAGGCAGTGGAGGAGATAAGCCTGGTTTCAGGAGGGAGTGCGTTCCAGATCCTCGGTGCCATTCCTGAGAAGGAGCGTTTGTACGTTTTTTCCTTCCGGAATCTGCGAGGTTTCAGGAGTAGATTTTTTGTACTTCTATTGGATCTCCAACCTCCTGATATAGTCACCTTTTGGGTGAGGTAGTTGGGTGCCTTGTGGTGTACGGCCGAGTGTGTCATAACAGCAATTTTCAGCTGTATTCTGGCTTCAAAGGGCAGCCATTTCAGGGATTTCAGGTCAGGGGTTATATGAGAGTGTTTTCTTGAGCCAGTAATGAGTCTCGCGGCAGTGTTCAAGGAGGCTCTTAGGGGTGCAGTTGTTGCTAGAGGGAGTCCACTGAGGGCCACAATTCCATAGTCTATGCGGGGGATGACGAGGGCTTGTACAGCATTTTGGAAGTCTTTGGCTGGGAGGAAGGGTTTAAGTTTCCTCAATGTGTTGATTTGGAAATTAGCTCCTTTCGTTGCTTTGCTAATGTGCTGTTGCATGTTGAGCTTTGTGTCAAGTGTGATGCCTAAGGATTTCGCAGAATCCACGATGGTGGGCCGGACATTGAGGATTCAAGGGTATGGGAGGAAACGTGTAAAGGAGTTGTGAGCCCCAACTCAACTGAAATGCATCCCCCAAAGCTCCCTGCATCGGATACTGGAGACTGCAGAATGACGGGCAGTGAGCTTTCTCGTGAGTGGCAAACAGGTCTATCCGAGGAGTTCCCCACGTCGGAAAAACGTGACAAAGCACCTCTGGATGAATCCTCCACTCGTGGTCGGTGGAGAACTGCCGACTCAGACTGTCTGCACGCACGTTCAGAATTCCGGCCAGATGATTTGCCATCAGACAAATCTGGTGGTCCTGAACCAGAGATGCAGAGCCTCTCTGCTGAGACAATGCGACCCTACTCCTCCCTGCTTGTTGACATATCACATCGCTGTAGTGTTGTCCGTGTTGTCCGTCAGGACCTGAACTGACCGACCGCGAAGGGAGGGGAGGAAGGCCTTGAGCGCCAACCATATCGCCCGCAACTATAGAAGGTTGATGTGAAGCAACCTTTCCTCTGGTGACCAAAGACCCTTGATCTCCAGGTCCCCCAGATGAGCACCCCACCCTAGAGTGGATGCATCCGTTATCATTGTGGCCACCGATAGAGGAAGATGGAAGGGCTTTCCTTGAGACCGATTGCCCTCCACGCTCCACCAAGACATATCCGCTTGTAAGGATCCACGAGTTGTTTCTGCAGGAGTGCCAGGAACCGTTGACAAGCCCAACCCTTCCCCCCTACACCTCTTGCGTCTATCAAACACTAGAAACGCAATGGTGATCTAGAGGTAAAGGAGGGAACAAAACAAGGAAAGCAAAAGGGAAGAAAGGACTCCACGGACAGGTCTCCCCAAACGGTTGGACACAGGAACTAAAAGAAAGAAAAGGGTCAATATATTGCAGAAATCACATACATTAATACATTGACCTTTCTATAGGAGGGGTTACCAATTTTGAGCTTCTGGACTCCCCGAACTATCACTGCCGACAAGGTATGTACAGGAATTGAGTGGCCTCTTCTTCAGAGGGTTTCTATTGATGGGCCTGTGTAATGAAGATACAAGTAAGTCACCTCTTATCTAAGGTACAAGAAATGTGTATATGGAAATGAGAAGTCAGGTCTTACCCTATCAAGTTCTAGGGAACTTAAAAGAAGTACGTAGGTCTATGAGCTGGGTTCTCCAGATAATAGCATCTGTATACATAAGAACACCTATCTCACTCTGACTCTCTATCTGATTAACTGTAATAGATAGGAAGTAAAGGTGCACAAAAAAGCGTGTTACCGTAATCTTCTTTTTCCCAGACCGTGACGGATGCCAGTTTCCAATATCAGTGGATGTCCGAAAAAATATATGGGGTAAAATATAGGGATGGCTTAAAAAAGGGGTCACTGGGCGGACCAAAACTACCACAATGACCCCGAAAGGATCAATCACATGCTCTACCCTGGTCCGGCCGGCCGACGGAACGACATGTCCGGCCGGCGGGCGCAACCGGGAGAAGCAGGTTGGCCTCCCGAAGAACAAAGAGGAGAAGACAGCCGGCACCAGGAGGGTATAACTGGAAACTCCGAGTCCGCTTTGGAACACAGAACGGAGACGAAGTGGGAGGGGCAAAGAACCTCTCCAACGCGAGTTATGAAGCTCGCTCAGGAAACAGAAATACCTCAGAGGGAAATAGAACGAGGTTCCAGCACCTTGATTCTCCCAAGGTACCTGAACAGGCAGCAGGAAAAGTATCAAACAGGACCCGGAACAAACGCCGGGGCTTATGGCCAAAACGGAAGTGACGCGACGCAAGGATCACGGTGCACTAGAACGCGAAGCACCGGTACGAGGGGGAAGTCAGGCTTTTAGCTCCTGCCTGACCCCCTCGCACATGCGCGTTATCAGGTGTCCATCTTTGTTTACCTGCGCGAACTGATCGGAAAACTGGCAGGCGTGACAGTACACCCCTCCTACAGAACCCCCCACTGGCTTGGGTTTGTTGGGGTGTTGTCTGTGGAACTTCTTCACTAATCTGGGTGCGTGTACCTGACTAGCCGGTTCCCAGGTACGTTCCTCAATCCCATATCCCTTCCAATGAATCAGGTACTGTAGTTTGCGTCTGACTCTTCGAGAAACTATAATAGCTGCCACTTCAAACTCCTGGTCCCCATCCACATATAACGGAGAAGGTGACTCTGGCAAAATGGTACCCGGCTCAACTGGTTTCAACAGTGAGACATGAAATACAGGATATATACGAAGGGAGGACGGAAGGTCTAATTTCATGGCCACAGGATTTACCACCTTCAGGATCTTGTAAGGGCCGATATACTTAGGTTTGCACTTACAAGACCCTTTCAAGCTGATGTATTTAGAAGACAACCAGACCTCATCTCCCTGTGTGTAAGGTAGTTCCTGTCATCTATGGAGATCAGCACCCTTCTTATATCGTGTCTTAGCCTGTTCTAAGTTGTCTTGTGTCAACTTATGTATACGTTGTATGTCTTGTATCATGTCTGTTGCGGCTGGGGTAGAACACAGAGAGGATGAAGTAGACACGGGACTCAGGAGAAATCTAGGATGGTACCCATGGGAGCTAAAAAAGGGAGTAAAGTCAGTGGAAGAATGATGACTGTTGTTGTATGCTATCTCAGCTATCCAGACCAACTTATCCCACTCAGTCTGAGAATGTAGTGCTTGACATCGGATATATTGTTCGAAACATTGGTTGACCCTCTCGGTCTGCCATCAGTCTGCTGGTGGTGGCTGGAAGAGAGCCTAACATCAACTGACATAAGTGCACACAGTCCTCGCCAAAACTTGGAGATGAATTGGGATCCCCTGTCGGTGATTAATACAGAAGGGAGACCATGAAGTCTAACCACCTGTTGAAGGAACACTGTTGCCAATTTGCTTGCAGTGGGAAGACCCGTCAATGGTATAAAATGGGCCATCTTGGTGAACATGTCTACCACTACCAATAGGGTGTTATGTCCCTTGACTGTGAGGGGTAATTCCACAATGAACTCTAGGGAAACCGTATGCCAAGGGTTCGGGGGTGTAGGTAACGGAAGCAAAAGCACTACAGGATTCTGGTGTGTGGTCTTATTTTGTGCACATATATAACAGGTCTGGATGTATTGTTTGGTGTCTTTTCCCATTCCTGGCCACCAGAAATACCTCTTTAGGGTTTCGATAGTTTTCTTATATCCGGGATGACCTGCTAATTGATGGGCATGACACCATTCTAGAGCCTGACGCTGTAACTCGGGGGTCGGGAGAAATAATCCACGATTGACATACTTTTGGTCTCCTATGGTCACAACCTCATGATTTCGTGTAATCTGTTCCATCATCTCTGACTCTTGCTCAGTCTTCACCTGAGATAAGAACTCTTCTTCAGAACCGACCCCTTCAATGAATCGATCAGGGGTTATTATGGGAGGCGGTTCTACCTTTTCTTCAAGAGTGACATACCCCAGCCTCGAGAGGGCATCTGCTTTGCCGTTCTTCTGTCCTGCCCTGTACTTAATGTTGAAGTCTTATTCACTAAAGAATTGCGTCCATCTCAGCTGTCTCATTGAGACAGCCCTGGCAGATTTGAGAAATTGTAGATTTCTGTGGTCGATCAACACTGACCCCGTATGATTGGCCCCCATTAAATATTGCCTCCACACTTCGAAAACTTTCTTTATGGCCAAAAGTTCCTTGTCTCCGACACTGTAATTGATTTCAGGAGGTGACAGCTTGCGTGAAAAAACGCCACTGGATGATAGTTTCCGGTCTCTGGGTCAGCTTGGGAAAGAATCCCTCCTACCGCTACATGGGAAGCATCTGCTTCTACAACAAAAGGGTAGGCTGGATTGGGATGGCGCAAGATCGGGGCCTGAGTAAAGGCATTCTTTAAGGTGTCAAATTCTGTAGTAGCGGCCGTAGTCCATTGGAAGGGAACCCCTTTCCTTAACAACTGTGTAATGGGTACCACTATCTTGGAAATGCCCTCTATAAACCGGCGGTAAAAGTTAGCAAAGCCTAAAAGGCTCTGTATGTCTTTAACACACCGTGGAGTAGGTCATCTATGGATTGCTTCTACTTTTTGGGGATCCATACGTAAGCCCTTAGATGACACAATGAATCCAAGGAAAGCTACTTCCTGAACGTGAAACAGGCATTTCTCGATCTTGCAATAGAGATTGTTATCCATAAGCCTCTTTAAAACCTGTTGTACATGAGTTATGAGGTCTGACACAGAGGAAGAAAAGATGAGTAATCATCAATATATGCAATCACGCAGTTCTCCAACATGTCTCTTAACACCTCATTTATGAAAAATTGAAATGCCACGGGACATTACAAAGCCCAAAAGGCATCACAAGATATTCATACAGCCCGTATTTGGTACAGAAGGCTGTCTTCCACTCATCTCCCTCCTTGACGCGTACAAGATGGTAGGCCCCCCTTAAATCTAGTTTTGTGAAGATGGTGGCATTCTTCACTCTGTCAAGGAGGGAGGAAATCAGGGGAAGAGGGTACCGATTCTTAATGGTTATGCCATTCAACGATCTATAATCTATGCAGCATCTCAGGCCTCCCTCTCTCTTCGGGATGAAAAAGAGAGACGAAGAGGCAGAAGACCTAGACGAACGAATGAACCCCATCTTAAGCATCTTATCTAGATATTCTCGAAGGTACAGGTTCTCCTTCTCTGTGAGCGAATACGCTCTACTGCATGGTATTCTTGCCCCAGCCAGGAGATCAATGCGACAATCGTAGGGTCTATGCGGAGGCAGACTCGTAGCTTGTTCCTCATCAAAAACCACCCGAAAGTCATGATCTACGGAGGGTAACGAAGCGATATCAGGAGTTAATACACTGTCTTCAGCTGTCAGTTCACATACAGCCCCAATCAAATGATCTCGGCAATTCTCCGGATCGAAGACTAAGGTAGAAGAGACCCAATCAATACGAGGGTTATGTTTACGGAGCCAAGGTAGCCCAAGTAAAACGGGGAATTGAGGGGACTGAATGAGATCAAATTCTAAACTTTCACTGTGACTAGTCATTAAATCCATTTGTAAAGGGATGGTGTGGTGGGTGATAGGACCGGATCTTAACAGACTACCATCTATGGTGGTGACTCTTTCCTTTTCTCCCGAAAAACATAGGTCTTAGTGTCAGACCGTCCTCTCTCTCTCTTTCTTTCTTGTATCCTGTGATCCAGTTTTACAACCAGATCTATGAGATCAGGACAGCTGTCAGGTGGTTCAACTACCTGGGATAATGCATCCTTCAAATCATCTCTTAACCCCTTGTAAAACAAGGCACTCCGTTTCTCTTCGGGCCATCCTGCCTCTGCCACTAATCTCTGAAAAGTAGTGATGTAAGCCGACAGTTCTTTGGTTCCTTGTCGTAAAGACAGCAATTCGGTATCAGCAGAATGAGTAAAGGTATGTTTGTCGAAGAGTTTTTTGAGTTCCCTCCTAAATGCTGAGTAGTCCTGTAACAAAGGATCATTCCTTTCTATAAGGGGTATAGCCCAATTAGCTGCTGACCCACCCAGATATGATATAACAAAAGCTACTTTGGCCTGGTCTGTAGGGAAACAACTAGTCTTACACATAAAATGCAACTGGCATTGACTAATAAATGCTGCAAACTTGGCTGTATCTCCCAAAAAACGTTCAGGCGGGGCTAATGGGACGGACTGGGGAGTGGATACATGAATGACAGGGGCTGCTGTACTGGGCCTTGCCTCAGGGTCGGACCGTACTCCTCTCTGTATAGCATCAACACTAGAAGCCAATGCTTGGGTCTCTAACTGTAAATTCCCTAACATATTAGCCAAATCTGCCATGGTTACTTGATTCAGCTCCATGGCACTCGGGCAGAAAAAACAACGAGGGCTTCGCGTTCTGTAAGGATCCACGAGTTGTTTCTGCAGGAGTGCCAGGAACCGTTGGCAAGCCCAACCCTTCCCCCCTACACCTCTTGCGTCTATCAAACACTAGAAACGCAATGGTGATCCGGAGGGAAAGGAGGGAACAAAACAAGGAAAGCAAAAGGGAAGAAAGGACTCCACAGACAGGTCTCCCCAAACGGTTGGAAACAGGAACTAAAAGAAAGAAAAGGGTCAATATAATGCAGAAATCACATACATTAATACATTGACCTTTCTATAGGAGGGGTTACCAATTTTGAGCTTCTGGACTCCCCGAACTATCACTGCCGACAAGGTATGTACAGGAATTGAGTGGCCTCTTCTTCAGAAGGTTTCTATTGATGGGCCTGTGTAATGAAGATACAAGTAAGTCACCTCTTATCTAAGGTACAAGAAATGTGTGTATGGAAATGAGAAGTCAGGTCTTACCCTATCAAGTTCTAGGGAACTCAAAAGAAGTACGTAGGTCTATGAGCTGGGTTCTCCAGATAATAGCATCTGTATACATAAGAACACCTATCTCACTCTAAATCTCTATCTGATTAACTGTAATAGATAGGAAGTAAAGGTGCGCAAAAAAGCGCGTTACCGTTAATTTCTTTTTCCCAGACCGTGACGGATGCCAGTTTCCAATATCAGTGGATGTCCGAAAATATATATGGGGTAAAATATAGGGATGGCTTAAAAAAGGGGTCACTGGGCGGACCACAACTACCACAATGTCACTTGCTCTACCCCGGTCCGGCCGGCCAACGGAACGACATGTCCGGCCGGCGGGCGGAACCGGGAGAAGCAGGTTGGCCTCCCGAGGAACAAAGAGGAGAAGACAGCCGGCACCAGGAGGCTATAACTGGAAACTCCGAGTCCGCTTAGAACACAGAACGGAGACAAAGTGGGAGGGGCAAAGAACCTCTCCAACGCGAGCTCTGAAGCTCGCTCAGGAAACAGAAATACCTCAGAGGGAAATAGAACGAGGTTCCAGCACCTCGATTCTCCCATGGTACCTGAACAGGCAGCAGGAAAAGTATCAAACAGGACCCTGAACAAACGCCGGGGCTAATGGCCAAAACAGAAGTGACGCGACGCAAGGATCACGGTGCACTAGAACGCGAAGCACCGGTACCAGGGGGAAGTCAGGCTTTTAGCTCCTGCCTGATCCCATCGCACATGCGCGTTATCAGGTGTCCATCTTTGTTTACCTGCGCGAACCGATCTGAAAACTGGCAGGCGTGACACCGCTGCAGTGTCTCTGGAGATCTTGATCGACTCCCTGAGATCCCCATTGTGCTGAAACCACTACCTGTGGAGGCACCACTGGAGTGCCCTCATGTGTCAGCGTGCATGGTTGACCAGCAGAATGCAGGAAGCAAACAGACCGAGCAGGCAAAGGACCTTCAGGACTGGAACGACCGTTCCATTGTAGAATAAAGAAATTATTTCCTGAATGTCGAGAATCCTTTGTGGAGGTGGAAATGCTCAACACACAGTAGTGTCCAGTACCGCCCCTATGAACAGTTTGCGCTGAGAGGGCACCAGGTAAGATTTGGGCACGTTTATCAAGAAACCCAATTTGAACAACAGCTGGGTTGTCACCTGCAGATAATGAAGCACCTTCTCTGGCGACTCCGCTTTGAGCAGCCAGTCATCCAGATAGGGGAAAACTGGAATCCCCAATCTCCTGAGTTTTGCTGCCATCACCTTGGTGAAGACTCGAGGTGCAGAAGTAAGTCCAAACGGGAGAACCGCAAACTGATAGTGTTGCGACCCTACCGTAAAACGGAGTTACTTCCTGTGCGACTTCAGGATAGGAATATGAAAATACACATCCTGCAAGACGATGGACACCATCCAGTCCTCCTGTGGCATCGCTTGAAGAACCTCCGCAAGGGTGACCATCTTGAACATCTCCTGCTTCAGAAAAAGGTTCAAGATCCTGAGATCCAGGATTGGACGTAGCCTGCCATCCTTTGTGGGAATCAGGAAATACCGGGAGTAGCATCCCTGACTCCTCTCCCGCTCCGGAACCACCTCTATCGCACCTTTCTTTAGCAATGTAAGGACTTCCTCCTGCAGAAGTAGAAGATGGTACTCTAAACATGCCTCTTGGCAAGGAGGGTAATTTGGATGAAATTCCCGAATGGGAAGGGCATACACATTTTCCACAAGATTTAGAACCCAAGGGTTCATAGTGACCGATTCAAAATCATGTAGAAAGTGGGTAAGCCGACCCCCTACAGGACCCACATGATCCAGGATGGTGGATCTAGGGCTGCTTTGCTGTACTGGCATTAGGAGAGGAGGTAGAGGAGGAGGAGGGCTGACAACCTTGTGGACGTCCTCTGTCCTCTGTTCTTGCCTCTGTAGGTCTTATAGAGTGGATTCTGCTGCTGATTCTGCTGCTGTTGCTGCTGCTGAGGCTGCCTGTAGGTCCGAAAGGACGACCTTCCAAAACCTCGGAATCTTCTGTAGCCATAGCCCCTAGGCTGTGCCTGCAGGCCCAAAGACTTTGCAGTGGCTTTGCTGTCCTTGAACCTCTGCGATGCTGAATCAGCCTTCTCACCAAACAGCCTGGAGCCATCAAAAGGGAGGTCAAGAAGAGTCGCCTGTACAGCAGGACAGAACTCTGATGACCGGAGCCAACTACTTCTCCTCATGGCAATAGAAGAGCCCATTATGATAGTCCTGTACCTCCTAGCAACAGACTTCAACACTGCTGGAGCTGAAAAGGGCTAACGCCAGACTTCCAACACTGGCTCAGTGATGGCATCATCAAAGAGCAATAATGGCTTTATCTCAGTAGAAGGAGAATGCAGTACCTCAGTAATAATGTTAGACTTAAATTCAGCCGTTGGAAGTTGCAGATCTAAAAGCTCTGCTGCTTTCTTAATCACTGTGTGGTTCGGAGGCACATCCTTAGAAGGAGCATCTGTAGGTGGAGATAGTTCCCACTCTGGAGACGCATCCAGTCCACTAGCCTCCTTCAATCCCTCAAAAAAGTCTTCCGACTCCTCAAGCTCACCTTCCTCCATGTCCTCTTCCGCCTGGAAACGCTGTTCCTCCAAAATCCTCTGCGCTTCTCGCCTTGACCTCATCCTCGGGATCGGCATCGGCGGCGCCAGACGCGATTCCAACGGATCAGGAGCCGGCGCCGAACTTGGATCCGGAGTCGAGCGAGGTCGAACTGACAGCGCAGGAGAGGTAAGGATAAGGCGTTGATGCCCTCGGCGCCGCAAAAAGCCAGGACGGAGTCGCAGGCAGGAACGGCATAAAGGGAGCCTGAGCATAAGCCTGAGGAACTCCCAGGTTAAAGGCCATTGGACCCATGGGACCCGAAGGCGCTCCAGAGGGGTACGAGGCTCTAGAAAAGATTCCATACATTGCATTTAAGTAATGCGAGGGATCTGTACCCAGGCCAGGGAAAGGTGGGTAGGCCCCCGGGACAGTCTCCGATTGAGGCATTACGGGACTCTGCCCAACCGGCACCAACGGTGGAGCCATTGGAGCCGCAGATTCTTCAGGAACTGGAGCTTCATCTACCGGGACAGGAGACTGAGCCGGCATCAGAGAATGCACCGGTAACCCTTCAGGCGAAGCCGAACGAACTGGAGACACCTGAGTTGAACTTGAAGGAGATGGTGATACAAAGTCCTTCCGATGTCGAGGAGCCAGTGAAGTCGACTTCAAAGCCGCATCCTTGTCAGAACGGCGCAGAGAGCCGTGTCTCCTCTTTTTCTTGTGCTTTTTCGACTTTGAAGCATGACCAGACAACGACTTTGACCTCGACCTGGATCTTGATCTCCTCCGACCCCTGTTCTCCTTTCTCATCTTCGCCATTAAGAGTTTGGCCTCTCTTTCTTTCAAAGCTTTGGGGTTCATCTTGCGACAGCAAGAGCAACTCTCAACATCATGGTCCGACGATAATCACAAGACACCGTCCTTGTGGGGGTCAGTGATCGACATATGACCCCCACACAGGGCTTGAAACCAGACTTCCTCGAAGACATTTTTCAAAAAGGCAACAAAAAGAACAAGGCAAGAATAAAATGTAACGATACAAGTACGGAGAGTCCTAGAAAACCGTTAGCGTCGATGGCGCGGAAAAAAGGGAACTGACGTCATCACGCCGACGAAGCTCTCTTATGGCTTCGGTGGCGTCAGCAGAGCCATGCTATTGTGACATCATCCTCGTCGGCGTGGAGAGCTATGAAACATTTTCGATGCTGCTGGTGCAGGGGATATTCACAAGGTGAGGAATCCACAAGCAGATGTATCCATCAGAAGGCTTCCTCTAGGAAGTGGTGTGGATTTCGAATTGCAGAAACAGCATCACACCTTTGAAAAATCTAACAAACAGAAACGCTTAGCACCTTCTGGACCCGAGAACCAACCCAAAACACTATTTCAGTTCCTTAGCGCTAGTCATTATAGATTTGTTTAACACTGAACCTACAGCCAGGTTATCCTATGGGCAAAGATTCAGCTCTGGTCAAATCTCCTCAGGAGCATTTGGCTCTACAATGACTCAAATTATTTTACAAAGTTAAATCAAAGGCCAAAACTTATGTTCCTGAGAGTATTCATATGCAGCGACTTCATTTCAGTTTCAGAGACTGGAACGTACTACACAATCAACCTAATTTACTTTCTATGAAACCAAAAGATGGTAAAAGGTTTTGTTTATGGTCTTCCCAGTGGTGCCCATGAAGGAGGAGTGTTTCAATCCGGGGATTAGTAACCAGTGTCTGCTGAAGGACAGCCACTGAAATCCATGCCTAATACCTACTAGTTACACAGGTAGAGTCAGTTTGTGGCTAGGATGCCAGTTCACTATAAGAATCCCTTATGCTGGAATGAGGTAGTGAGGCCCAAATCCCAGTATCCACTGGCTGTAGTTGTGATTTTGTTGTGACTGAAGGCACCCATAACTGGCATAGGAATGTCAAAGGCCAATAAAATACTGACATGGAGAAGGTGTCTTGAGTGGGAGATTAAACTGCAATATCAAAGCAACTGCTTGGGATAGAGTGATGATTCCAACAATTCTGAAATCAGGGACATTTACAGCCAGCACTCAATAACAGGGTTTTAAAGTAGAGTCTAAAAGATTTCCATGAAAGGTCAGATGGGTAGGAACAGACACCCTATCAGTACACAAGGTTAAAGGAAGGTGAGGCACCCTTTATAATGATTTAGAGCAATGGAGACTCCCTGTGGCCCAGAAGTTGTCATGCTTGGTTCATTGTCAGCTCATGTCCATGGTGTAATCTCAGTCCATCACAGCTGTGTTACATAGGTATTACCAGGCAGCTGGGCTTTGTAAATTGCAAGGGCATGCACTCCAGCTCTTTGTTAAAGCAGGTAAGTCCCTCTGTCTACACAGTTTCTAATTGGTGTCTTTGACAGACTGAAGCTCAGTGTGGAGATGAAGCAGAAATTGTAATCTTGGCTATTTGTTTTGTTTTCACTTCTTTTGTGCTGGAGCACAGGTCCTCTTTAATGACAAGTGGAAGCACTGTACAAAATACTGGTCAACGAAGTCTGTATTTATCTTAGCCTGATCACCCAACCTGCCAAATAAGGTGGATTACACCTTTTTAATTTGTAAAGGCCCTTTTTTTCCTAGAGTGGCATGACACCGGCGTGATTAACTCAAGTCCAGGTGATGCAGAACTAATGCATATCCTGTTCCAGACGGATGTGGAATTGTTCCAGAAATGATGACTATCTCCACAGAGATACAGGCTCAAACTCAAAAGAGGGACAGGAAAGTTTAATTTTCACAGGGTAATTGCAGCTACACCCACTCAACAGGAGCCACTGGTTTCGGGGAGAGAGGTGCGGTGCACGTGCAGGCCACAATGTCTGAAATGTATATTGATAGACCGGCACAAAGAAGACCCACATCTAGTGCAGTTGACACTTGTGGAGTCCAATGGACTCTACTATCACTCATCCAGGTACATCTAAAACCATACAAACACACGCTGCCGGTGGTGATGGAGGGTATACTGGGTAGGCAGGGACTACAAGAGCCCAACCATAATGGTTGAGGTCATTTGCCACTGATGTCCTGGGCCCATTTTATTATGGCTCTGCAAACTGGGCCAAGCACAACCTTTCCATGCTCGAGTCACAGGGTAGCGATGTCAAGTAGTCCAAGGATTCTTGTGGAGGTAGTATGTGGGACAAAAGCTCTGCCATCAACAGACTACTTAACAGATACGACAACGTATTGTCCAGCCCAGTGCTTATCCTTTAGTTAAAAGGAAGTAATTTAATCTCACACTAAAAGTAAATACTACACTGATTAATAAGAATGCAAATACAGTGCTGTAAACTCAGTTACAAATTTCACTAAGGTTTTACGTCCCACTTATGGTAATACCTATCCCCACTATAGGTGAAATCTAATGACTAAGGACCAAGTGGGCATAGGTGTTGATTGAGCACACTGGCAGATTTCTTCAAATATCCCACAGATTAAATGGGTAAATCAGTTCAATGTCTTTTTCCCCCAGGTACAGTTACTTGGCATAAAGTCTGAAGACCATGTGGCAAACTCATCTGCACGTTGTAATATTTTGCTCAAGTGAAAGGTTACGTCCTGATTTTACCAGCTGGTTTGCATTGCATTTCTCTCAGTGCCGAGGGCCTAGTTTGAGAACCTGACCTCACTCACAGTGGTTGCATCACTTCTGTGGGGATCGTGACGGTGATCACGCATTAGAACAAGGACCACGGGATGAAGTCAGCATAGCAGGCCTGTACAGAAGAACTCATCTTCAGCAATGGTGTCCTCCTTGGCAGAGTGCTGGAAGATGCTCAACTACTGCAATTGCAGCCTCCAAGGTGAGGCATCTCTGACGGGCCATCTTCTGCAGTTGTGGCATCCAGACCGATAAGGGAAATCCACTTTTGCTGTGATGTGACTCCTCCCCCAAAGTGAGACACCAACAGCATAACTCTCTTGGGTGAATGGCAGATTGCTGGTTAAAACAATGATTCTTGTTCTTGCAAAAGTTTTGGCTCAGTACACAAGGGGAACCGCTCCAGGAACACGCTCACAGCTTGGGTTGAACTGGACTTCCCACTCAGTTGGTAGTCAGCTTTCTCTGGGTTCTCTCCATGCCGGGAATATGCTGGATTTCTCCTTCTGGACAGGTTCTTTTCTATTAGGGTCAGAACCAATCCTTCCCTCTCTTGGCAGTCAAGCCGACTGCCAAGCACTTTAGGAAAAACCATCACGTGCTCCGGCAGAAAGTACAGGAAGTTAGAGTCTAGCGTTCATGTAGACACAAGTTTTGGTCAGACAGCAGCTCTTGGAGTATTTGAAGGAGTGTGCTCTTCCTTAATGAAGAAGAACTGCAATCTGGAACAAAGTGGGTGGTTTGGATGCCAGGTTTGTACACATTTCCCCCAATAGGGATGTAGATTCACAGTCTAAGGTCTAAGAAGCTCTATGGGGAAGTTCTCTTTCAAATGTCATTTGTTTTACAGCTTTTTGGACACAGCCATTGTGTAAAGAATTAGCTCTTTACAGCAGGTAGCAATGGGGTTGTTGGGAGCAAACATGTGCAAAATGGAGTGTGAGATCTCTGCACCTGGCTATCATCAGCCTTCCTGAAGCAGCAATCGGAGAAAAATAAAATGGCAGACACAACAAGGAACATTTCACCTTGAAAACAAATTGCAGTACCACATCTCACATCTACCATATGGCAGTGTTCAAGAAGAACTAATCAAGAGTCCTTTGCTACAAGGTCCTCACTGGATTTTTAAGGTAAGCCCTCGCTGCTTACTCGTACTTTTGTAATGTTTGCAACCTTGAATTTATCCCTTGCATCTTGTGCTGTGCTCCAGTTTTACACGTTTAGAATTGTGCTACATACATTTCAATACCTACATATTCAGGTACACAAACTTATTTCATACTGCTATGTCATATACAACTGGCATGGTTGCTATCAAGGTATGGCCTTTCCTATATAAAAAACCCTAAATAAATAATTATTGTGAACATGTGAAGAGAATCCAGAGACCATACGTACGACTCACAAGAAGAAAGCAGCAAAATCGTAAGCATGAAAACATGTGGTCATGCAGTGATAGGACGATGGTCCGTAAGCCCAGCAAACAACTAGATGCTTTTGTGTGCATTAAGCGAGTACAAATGAGGCACCTACTGGATATCCATTGGGGCCAGCGGGTCCTAATTCTCCGGGAGGTCCAAGATTTCCTTTCGGGCCAGGATTTCCTGGGCTTCCATCAGGGCCTGGAGTACCTACTGGGCCCTGTAGAATTAAAACACTTGGATATGTGTTTGTAAATAAAACATAGTAATTATGAAGCAAGATTACAAATGGATACTTAATTATTGATGGATGGCAAAGCACAAGCTTATGTCTGTTTTGAAAATAAACACTATGAAATTAAAAAGAGATGGTGTAACTGGCTTGCAAAGAATGATATGTTAGATGCCATTTGATAGGTGGCATTTGTAAGACAAAACATCTGCCAGTGCTATGGCATTTTGAGACAGAGGAGCTGGCCTTCCAGTGGGAAGAATGACTGTTCATACCACCTAACCAGTCAGAGTTAAAAGCAGAACTTCTGGAATGGGGAAGACAAGCACTTCAACCTTCACAGGTTACACCTAACTGATGAGCCCTAATCAGGGTGAAACCGGTCTTAGGTTGCTTGTGTTTTGGTTCAGGGAGGACCTGGCCAGGCAATTTGGGCTGGACGGTTCTTATTGGAGCAGTGTTAAGACTGGTTTGCATATGGCTGGGTCCAAACTGAAAACAAAATCAGTGAAGCAGCCTCAAGGCCTAAAGAAATATACCAAATCGCAAAAACCCTTCTCAAACTCCCAGAAAAACCCCTAGATCCTCACAATGCCCAATCACGCTGCAATGATCTAGCCGAGTTCTATAACAGAATCCACACCATCTATTACTCCTTCCCCCACGCTCAACCCCCCCCCCCTCACTAGCTGAGCACACGGAGCCAGGGGTCCAACCCTCAGTCTTCCTGGAAACCCTTCCCCCGCTGTACCCCACTATCTTACAATCCATCATGGTCCAGGTCAAATCTGGCTCCCCTAACGACCCAGCACCTCCGCACTCCTTGTGGACTGTCTCCACACATATTCTCCCCACCATCCTTTACCTGATTAACACCTCTCTTGCCACAGGCATCGTCGCACCAAGTTGGAAACGGGCAATGGTCAAAGCCCTCCTTAAAAAAACTAACCTAGATAAAAAAAAAAACAGCAAACTACCGACCAATCTCCTTACTGCCCTGGCTAAGCAAAATCACTGAGAAACATGTTAAAAACACGCTGACAGAGTTTCTCGAAACACATCACCTGTTAGACCCCTCCCAGACAGGATTTCGACCCATGCAGGGGACGGAGACCGCTCTCCTCGCTGTGATTACGGATCAAGGAGGTGCTGCGACCATCATACTCCTGGACCTCAGATGCCTTTGATACCGTAAACCATAACATCCTGCTGCACAGGCTTACAAATCTAGGAATATCAACAAAAGCTATCACATGGTTCGAGTCTTTCTGTCGGACCGCTACTTTCAAGTCTTCGAAGGCGAAGTCACCTCCCCCAGCAAACCACTCAACTGCGGAGTGCCACAGGGCTCCTCCCTGAGCCCTACACTTTTCAATGTGTGTATGAGCCCCCTGGCTGAGATCGTTCGCCCATTTGGACTAAAAATCACCTCTTATGCGGACGATACTCAGCTAGTGGTGGCTCTGAACCACTCCCAATCCAGGCTCAGTGACATGAGGAGCTGGTTAGAAGCAGTTTTCTCATGGATGACCTCGTCTTGTCTCAAACTAAATGGAGACAAGACCGAGCTGATGGTGCTAGGCAATTTCCCACACCACTCTATTGACTCTATGTGGCCACCTTGTCTCGGACCTGCCCCTATAGCCGAGGATACAATTAAGAGCCTGGGAATCTGGCTGGATAAGGCACTCAACTTCAACTTCCAAGCAGTCAAACTCTCAGCCACCTGCTTTGGTATAATCAGGCTCATTTGCAAAATCCTCCCCCTCCTTCCGTTCAAGGCAAGACAGATTATGATTCAGGGCCTTACCCTCTCCTGTCTGGACTTCGGAAATGCCCTCTACTTGGGGGCCCCCCAAGCTACCCTAAACAAGCTTCAAGTCACCCAGAACTGTGCCGCATGAACCCGCCTCCAGATTCCCCGTCGCCTCCCAGTAAAATCAGAAATAAGAGATCTCCACTGGCTCCCAATTAGGAAAATAATCGAATTTAAGAGCTTGTGTATCGCACACGGGGCCTTCTGGAGAAAGGGGGACATCATTAATCACTCTCTGATCTCCCCCTACCACCCAAGCAGACAGCTTAGATCCGCCCATGCCTTCCGCGTCACAGTACCTAAGATTCGGAGAGCCAGGTGCGGGGGCCGAACATTCTCCTATAACACAGCAGGACTGGGGAATTCCCTTCCTCTTCACCTCCGATCGGAGCCCAACCTGCTATCCTTTCGTAAAAAGCTAAAAACCCTACTATTCAATAAATACATTCAGTTCCACCTTTCAATTACACACGCCAGTCCGCAGTGCTAGGGCGCCTCAGGGTAGCTATCGCGCTTTATATAAACCACTTCCATTCCATTCCATTCCATGTTGAACAAAAAAACAATGGGTTGGGATGCTACTAAGAGTGATTGACACTGGTTAGACAAATTGCAACAGAATAGCCTACTTTTTAAGTTGAATTAATAATTGCAGAAGTGTTCATTGTCACTTAATATTTGGCCACTCCAGGCATAAATCAGAGAACACTCTAACAACAAGAACTTTATTATTTAAAACAATCATCAAAGCAGTACTGCACAGAGTTCACTTACAGGCAATCCAGGAAGGCCTCTGGAGCCCGGCTCTCCTGTTCGTCCCTGAAAAATGTAAAGCAATATTGTTTAGAAAACATGGTCAAAAGATCACTATAACCAACCCAATACTGCAGAAAGCTCCACTCTCATATTCCCTTTTTCTTGTAAGACTTCAGTATCAACCCAGCGTGCCTTGCTTACATGCTCTTACTTCTGCAGTGCTTACTTCCGCTTTTCTCATTCCTCTACATATAATTTCTATAGTACCAACTTAAACTTTATTTATATCTACCTGACTTCTGCAACGTCTTCTTTAGTCCACTGCATCAAAATGGAAGGGTATCTTTTACTTTTAGCTTTGCTTCATCCACCTCCACCTTCCCCCTTTTGTTGGCTACTCATGTTGCTATACCTATGCTCAAGGGGTTCTTGGCTGATGCCTCTGAGCCCTTTCCTGCTCTGGAAGGGGACACAACCCATGCTCGCTGTCAGCCTGCACTTTCCACAGAGATTTTGCTCCCACTCTTCTGGACAGACATTTCAGTGGTGTTGGGTGTTTCCATACTCACTTATCTCTGCACACTCTCTCTCTGTCCCCTCCCCATCAAGTATTTGCAGTGTTAGGGATAGTTCCATAAATACCTGAGGGCAGTGGTAGATCTTGTTTGTCTGTGTTTCCTCAACCACTCTGGATAAATGGAACCAGCCTGTGCCTTGGTCTGTGGTTTTTGCCAGGCCTCCTTAGCTGGAGTAGAGCCATAGTGGAGCCAGAAGTGTTAGTGCATCTGCCGCCATCACATCATTTTTAGCATTCAAAATAAACTTTTTCCTACTGCTATCTAGATTGGCTATCAAAAAGCACAGCATGAGGGAAAGTTCTCTGCCAGCAGTAGTCCGAGCTCTCAGGATTGGACATGATGCCACCAATCCATGCTCTCATTGGTGGTAGGTATGCCAGTATTAAAAAGGCCCATGATCCATCTTAGTTAGAGCCCATGGGCACCGCTCCTGGTTGGAATGCAGAGCCCTCGACTCCCCCCGCCCCCGTAGCACTGGGCAGTTTTATTGGGAGGAGAGGTCAGTGAATGCACATGGGTGGTCCTACCACAGCTCTGCCAGAGCTCCAACAACTTTCTTAATAGACCATGCCTCTTTGCTTGCTTGCTCAGTGTGAGAAAGTGTCATCTTTCTTGCATTGGTATGCCCCCACTTTTTTCTGAACTGCTGATGAGCTTTGACTGAGTGTGCCCTGGGTTCCTGCCAACCAGGTACCCAGTGCCCGTGTTCCTTCCCTAAAACTGTGTTGAAACTAAAACCCAATTGGCATCTATGGCCATCTGTCAGCCCCTAGTAAATAGTACCCTAGGTACCCAAGGCATGGTGACCAGAGAAGACCCCTGAGGACTACAGCACTTATTGTGCCACCCTCAGGGGCCCTGTACCCTGACACCAACACACTGCCTTTGCAGGCCGAGTGTCTAAGTACAGAACTAAACAAAGAGTAGACATGGCACACATCCCTGTGTGCCACGCCCACAGAACCCACTGCCCTGGCATACTTCAGTCACCCCTCTAGCTAGGTGCCCTATGCCAGCGTTGTGGGCACGGGTGCATGAGCCCTGTGCACCAACAGTACCCAGGGCCATTCCTGGCGCTGTAAGTGCAGTGATGCCATTAAGGGTATATGGTGCTGGGAGGTTGTCATTACAGACTCCACAGCACAATAATGGCTACACTGAAGACTGACAAGTTTGGTACCAAACTTCTCAACACATTAAACCTGCACTGATGCCAGTGTGGGATTTAATGTGAAATGCACCAGAGGACATCTTAGAGATGCCCCCTGAAAACCTAACTCACAATCCACATCTGGGCTGAGTGGCTGCAGAGGCTGCCACACAGCAGACATGTTGCTGGACCCCTGGGTGGAGAGCCCCCGCTCTTCTGGGCCTGCATCAATGCACATCCTGGGCGAGGTGCTAGGTCTCCGCCCCCAGGATGGGCAGGGGGAAGCTTCAAAGGCATGCCGCCTCTGAGAGCTTCTCCAGACCATTTGCTGTACCCAGCAACTGACCCCCACCAGTCCTGACCCCCACTCTGGCGGGAAGACTGGAGGGAAAAACTACGTCAGGAAGGGGGGTGTCCCAGCCTGTGCCAACCCCACCCCTCAGGTGGGGGAGACGAGGTGAAGCACGACCCCGGGCTCTGGCCATCTTGAAGATGGGGAGCCCTGCCCAATCACAGCTAGGCTCCTGTCCCCCTCCCACAGGAGAGGAGCAGGCTAGGGGGTGTACCCACCCCAGGACAGGGACTATTAGTCCCTGCCCTTGCCATACCTGTACCGCCCCTAAATTCAGTATTTAGGGGCTCCCTGAACCTTCCTTCAGGAGATCCCAATAAGAAAAGAGGAAAAAAGATCAAGAGGAAGAAGACCCGCCGCGCAGCTGCTAACAACAGGACGACAACAACTGACTTGGCCCCAGCCCTAATGGCCTGTCGATCCTGGAACCTGCTCCTGCCTAAATCCCGGCAACTCCTGCGGACAGCAACCTTGGGACACCCAGAGGACCTGCCTGCCTTGACCCTCTGAAAGACTGGGACTCCCATCAGCAGAGGCTCTGCTGCAACAATCCCCCCTGGTGCCAACCAGAAAGCTCAGAGACCAAACCCACTCTGCACCCGCCGAGCCCAGCCCGTGCCCAAGTGATCCAAGACCACTAGGACGTCCCCCCGGCGACTGGGACCCTTAGTCCAGTGCCCAAAGACTCTCCTCGACGAACCAGACAACGCCTGCAGACTCAGAACCAGGGGCCCCCCAACCGCAACCAGCAGAGGGTAAGCTTTTCCGACCCCTAAAGAAACCCCTGCACCCGGCGCCCTGCAACCCCCTGCGCCTTCCTTTGAGGTACCTACCTGTTCTCCAAGATCCCACCTTACCTCTCGAAGTGGTGGTCGCCCCTGAAGAGTCTCCGTCCCCGAGCCTGCAGCCTTTGCTCATCTTTTACCTTTCCCATTGAATAACATTGAGCACCCGATGGCTCAAAAGCACCCAGCCACCCGAGTGCCGCTGGCCGTGCCACCCTTGCCCTATCCTACTTCCCCCTTTGCCCTGAGCAAGTGACCAGGAGCCCAGCTCCCAAAGCCGCGTGGCCTGCTAGCCAGCAGCCACCAACCACCAAGAGGCCCTCTACCCCTTAGTGGATGACATTGGGTCTAACTACCTCTGCACCCGGCCACCCCTGTGCCGCTGAGGGTGAACCAACTGTACCTACCTGACCCTGGGGGACCCTATGCCCAGAACCTTAACTTCACCAGTCGAGTACTCACCTGGAAACCGGTAACTCACTTACCTGCCATTGGATCACATTGACTGGCTTGACTCGAAAAATCTTCTAAGTGTGAAGTTTTGGAAACTTAAAATATTCATATAAAATCAACCAAATTCCGAAGTACTCACCTGTGATCAGGAGAGAAGCCAGTACTGTACCATGTAGCCCAGTACTGAACCGCAAAAGTAATCCTTAACGGATTTACTAGTAACCTGTATTTTCTCCATAGGAATCCATTGTCTGCTTTTCTATTAAATTTCTACTGTGTCTACTTTTGAAAACTCGAAATATTCCTTAAAAATTATACGAAATACTGAAATGAAATTACTTACCTGTTTTAAGTTGAGACCCCAGTGCTGGATCTAGGAGCCAATCAGGTTCCCAGGGCCTGTGTTCTTTCCCCAACACTGTACCTTGTACACCCAATAGGCACTCTCTGGACACAGGTCAGCTCCTGGTAAATGGTATCACAGGTACCCAGGGCACTTTAACCACGGAAGGCCTCTAAGGGCTGCAGCGCTCATTGTGCCACCCTTAGAGGCCCTGTACCTTTACACACACACACTGCCTTTGCAGGCGGCGTGTTTTGAGGCAGAACAAAGTGAAAAGTCGACATGGTACACATCCCTGTGTGCTATGCCTACAACCCACTGCCCTGGCATAGATCAGTCACCCCTCTAACTGTGTGCCCTGTACCCGTGGTGAGGGTACAGGTGCCTGACCCCTGTACCCCTACAGTGTCTAAGTACATTCTTAGACAGTGTAAGTGCAGTGCTGCCATTAGGAGTATATTGTGCTGGGAGCTGGTCATTACGAACTACACAACAACATAATGGCTCCACTGAAAACTGAGAAGTTTGGTATCAAATTTAGTATTTAGGGGTGACATTGAACCTTGGCTTCTCAGATTCGAGTAAGAAAGAAGAAGGACCGAGGAGCTGTGTTGACCAAGGAAGAAGAGATCACTTACTGCTTTGGCCCCAGCCCTACCGGCCTGTCCTGACTCTGACCTGCCTACAGCACAGAAACCAGGATTTCCAGCAGCTTCCCCAGAGCCCAGAGGACCTGACCAGCATTCACCTTACAGACTCTGTCTCACGTGAGCACCGGATTAGCTTGACAAAGGCTCCAAAACCAGAATTCGGATCACGGCGGCCCGGAGATTCTGCACCACTCTGCACCCTACAGTCACGGCCCGAGTGGCCTAACATCACGAGGAGGTCTCCCAAGCAATCCTAATCTGGTGATCCCTGACCTCCCTCATGCTTCACGACGACGCCTGCAGCGACTGGAGCTGGTAAGAAGACCCATTGCCATTATACACTTCTGCACCCGATGCACCACGTTCTTGGATGGCTCAACCAACGGTGTCCAGGAATCCCCCAATGACCCACTAAACCTATTCAGCCACTGGTCACCTTCAGGAAGTCTCCCTGGCCGAGCCTGCAGCAATTTTGCCGAACCAAAGGTCTCCATTGGAAACCACAGGGCCCCCAACGTCTTCTTGGCACACTGCACCCGACCGCCTCAGTGCTGCTGGTGGTACAGCTCCTCTGCTGATTTTTGGCCTCCACAGTGCTGATCTTAACCCCAGGAGCTTTGCTCCCAAACCCGAGTGGCTTGCTCATGAGCAGTCCCTAACCGAAGGCCCCCTTAGCCCCATTGGCTAACCTTGGGCCTCTGCACTCTGCACCCGGCTGCCCCAATGCCGCTGTAGGTGCAACTTTAGTGCCTACCTAGACCTTGGGGAACCTTGGGCCTAACCTCCAACACTCTCACTCATGAGACATTTGCTTACCTATGAAAATGATAACCATTTTTCTTCCATAGGAACCCATGTTATGAGATTTTGGGCTTAAGTGTTGAACTGATGTTTGTATGGAGAAAGGATAACTACACTGCAAAGTCTAAAATGGCTTACTTACCATGAGATCCCTCAGCTTGGTATCTAGGCATACCACCCCAAGTGGTCCCTGTAATCTGAAAGTATTACTGTGTAATTTAAGCTGCTTTTTGAAGTCATACCAACCTGTAATAATTGCAAATCCATTCCCAACTGCATGACTGTTAAAAGGTTTACTATTGAAAGTACATTCTACCCACCTGTACCAAGTCTTGCATTGTTCTTGTGTACCTTTTTTACACTTACCCAATTGGTCTGGGTTCTGTGTCTGAGTGTCTGTAATCAGTCCTTGAGTGAGTGAATACAATAAATGCTTAACACACCCTCTGGATAAGCCTAACTGCTTGCCCACGCTACCACAGAGAGAGTGGTTTGTAATTAATGTTGCCTCTGTCATAATTCTGGGAACCACATAGGCTCTGTGCAGACTCTAACTTACTTTGGAATAGTATATACAGAGCCAGCTTCCTACAGGCGGCTTACACTTTTGATTGTGGATGAATAGTCGAAATACCCAGTAGTTGAACTAGTGGCAGCCGTAGCCTTTTCTCATGTGCACCCTGTGCTGGAGAAAGCAATGGTAGAGTATGGGCTGCCGGAAATGATCAAAACTGACAATGGACGTCCATTTCAGGGATGCGGAATTCCGGAAGTACTTATAAGGGCTAGGTATGCAGCACCAAAAAAAAAAACACCACAGTGGCCACAGGCTAATGGCACTGTGAAAAGGTTCATGAGAACTCTGAATAAGGAACTCAGGATTGTAGTGGATCAGGGAGAGGCTCTGGAATGGAGTTTATATCGTTTTCTGAGAGTGAATCACATTGTAACTCTCTGCACGACCCAGTGCATCCCAAAACAGTTGCTCTTTCAGAGACCAGTCAAATACAGCATTCCCATGTGGTTAGGGTGGACCCCAGTCGAGTTGGAGGGTACTCAGGGAAGGAGAGAGCAAACCAATTAATGGGCCAGTAGGTTGACAAGAGCAGTGCCTGGGAGTAGGTGATCGAATATTTATCAAGGATCGCCATCCCGGGTGGAGGCATAGGACACCATTCAAGAGAGAGGCCTGGGTGGTCATGAGAGTTCAGGTATGGATGGTCATGGCTCTCCATGGATCAAGACTGTCACCCTCAACATATCCTGGTTTTGGAAGGTGGAAGAAGGCCGCCCATGAAACAGTGTGGAATACACCCTTACTAGTGAGGAACTGGTGGGTGATGATGTGGACATTTGTGATGCTCATATGTTAGGACTAGGGACGAATCGCTCTCTAGATCTAGGAACTGGTATCCCCGACAATCAACCAAGAGTCACCCAACCTATAGATGAGGAGCCTTAGGGAGTGAGAGGAGGACGAGGTCAACCTGCTAGGCTGAGGCCTAATGCAACCCCCACACAGCGGCTGATGAACTATGTATGCAAGTAAAACTGAGTAATCTAATTATTGGAGGTTGGATGGGATGTACTGAGCTGCGGGGACCCCAGAGCTCAGAATACGTCAGCATGCACTGGTGCAGCTGGGCGCAGCTGAACCAATAGAAAAGGGGGAGGTGCCAGCTCGAGGTCAGTCCCAAACTGTAAGACTGTGAGAACTGATGTCATTAATTGGGGTTCAGGGCCAAGCAGTATTGGCCATGAGGTGCACATAGTACAGACTCCACCATCTTGCTTCTTCTTTCTTCGCTCTGAGCAGCCACTTAAGTAACTCCGTATTTGTACTTATAACTGTTTGTATGACAAGGCGGCGATGTTTAATTAATTGAGGGCCCGTAACATGTAGAGGGAAAAACCCTACCTAGAGGGCTTTAATTATTGTTATTATTTGCTGTGTTTGTTCCCCCACGTTTAAGTTAAAAACGGGCATGCTCACCCATTTTACATGCCGGTAGTCACCCGACGCTGGTAGGCCTCTTGTGGAGTGGGTGCAGGGATTGGACTGTGCTGGCCCACGCAACAGGCGCAGTCCTCTTTTCATGTCTAGGGCGAAAAGCCTTGCGAACATGTGCGGCAGTCCCATGATTTTTGAATGATTGCCCTCACCATTTTTTAGACAGCAGCATTGTGCTTATACTGCATGGCTCATTCTCACCCTCAGCGGCTCCACAGCAACGCCCTGATCAGTGGAGACTGATCAGGATAGTAAAATTCAAAAGGCTCTGCCTAGAGTGTTTTAGTCAGGCTGCTCCCTCCACACACAATTGTCTTGGGCCTGTAATTCGCTTGACAGGGGATTTAAAACTCACCCATGCCTCCAAATGTCCTGGAAAGGTATCATTACTCACGTTATGGCTCAATACGACATTATGTGGCAGATGTGGAGGCTTACCAAGAAGATCCAGATGACAACTTGGAACGGGACATTGGATTATATCATCCACGACTCTGTTAATAGAGCCCTAGCCCGGGGTCTGGGGCTATTACCCAAACAATTATGGGGTTAAGCCGCGCAGCATGGCCAGTTCCTACAGCAGGGGGCACCGCTGCCATGCCTACCAAAGCAGGCACAGTTAAAGTGTGCACCCCTAAGTGGCCCCATTCAGAAGCTTTTGAATTACTAACTGGCTCCATGGTGAACGATCACGGCTTCTGAGCCCCTCAACTAGGGGAAGCCCATCTCCCTAATGTCCCAGCAAAAATAGATACCTTCATTGACATAAATTTGGCCTCGTCACACTCCAGGAATAGTGTCCATTTCCAAGACAATGAGCCAAGGCCAAGCAAAAGAAACCATTTTGAACTTTCTGACAACCCCTCTTTAGGCTCCAAATACCCTAAGGTCTTAGATTTTGAACCCAGTGAAATTATTCATCTACAGTCTTCCAGCTGGGTGCCCCACAAAAAGTTGGAGATTATGTACCGGCACACATAAAACAAAGCTTTTGGAAAGAAGTCAGAGCTCAGCTTCATGCCGAGTGCCCGAGACCAGACTTACCAGGGAGAGTCATGGAGACACAGAGGTTGATCCTACAATGGTCACCGTCATGAAGAAATTCTCCACTACCGGAAAAAGGGTTTGGATAGAGCTTGGCTTAACTGTCAAAACAAACTGCTAGATATGTCAGGACCCTTGACCAAAATCCTCGTACTTGCCCTCCATGCAAAGGAAGCATACAATGCCATAGACCCAGACATTTTGGTAGAATGGGCTCAGTGAGCCATCTGTCAATTAGGCAATGGCAATTGTGCCATTTAGACTGAGCACAGGCCATTGATATTAATGCCCATAGACCCAAAGCGGGATGATTTGGCGGCCTCAGAAGCCGGTCCTGTAGCAAAAGGACTTCTCTTTGGGGCCTGTTTGTGAAAGACCTGGGTAAATTTGTGTCCACTTACTGTATTTTGGGCAAAGCACAATTGTCCTTCAAGAAAGTCTTTAGACAGACCCTTTTTAGCAGGGCCGGGCAAGGCAGAAAGTGCTCGTCAGGCTGTTGTGCTTTCCAATACTCCCATCATGAATACTCCCCCCGTGGCAGAGAGTGGTGGTATGATGCCTCAACCATTACCACTTTCTTCCCCGGGGAGGTAGAACTGTTTCTCTACAGGGGAACCACAGAGGACTGCAAGGAGCAATCTTATAGGTGAGAATTATTCCTCTTTTGGAAATAATTTTGGAGGGCAGGATTTGCTTCTTTCTTCACAATTGGTGGTAAATTACCCAAAATCCATGGGTTCTCAAAACTGTTCAGTGGTACAAACTGGAATGTTATGAAACCCCTCACTGGTCTCTTTCCCCATACATACTGTATTTTTCACTAAGCAAGCAGACCGTTATAACCACAGAAATTCAGATACTCTTGCACAAAGAGGTGTTTTGCCCAGACGATTCACACCACAAGGGATTCATCAGTGCCTTCTTTCTAGCAGAGATAAAGGTGGTGGCTACTGTCTGGTTGTGAATTAGAAATAATTTACTGCCTCGGTTGTTTACTGGCATTTCAAGATAGAAAGGATTATCCCTCCAGATATTTTTCAAGAGAGCAACTGGATGGTCCATTTGGATCTGAGGAGGCTTACTTCTCAGTCCCCATATTTCCTCCACATAGGGAGTTCCTGCAGTTCCAGTTGCAAAGCTGAAGTTTAAAATTAAAAGTCCTTCCCTTCGTTCTCTTGTCATCTTCTGGGTACTTCACCATACTGATGAGACAGGTGGGGGAACACCTGAGAGCAAGGGAAGTTCACCTGATTGTTTACCTTGACAATCTTCATTCTGACTGCACAAGAGCAGCAGACAGTGTTGCGGCACCTGTCTAACTCTTGCAGGACTTGGGCTTTATCATAAACAAACAGAAGTCCACCCGATTCCCTCTGAGCACTTGGAATGTTTGGGAATCCAGACAGATTTGATTCTGACACAAGTGATTCTCCCGCCTCAAAAGATTTGATAAATCAAGAAATAATTGAAGGTCTGCGTTGAGCAGTCAGGCTGTGTCCATGAGATCCATAGCCCGGATTGCGGGTCATCTGGCCTCATCAATAGAAGTTATATTTCCCTGCCCTCTTCATTACAGGGCCCAGCAGAGGTTGAAGAATTAACATCTGCTGAAAGGAGTGACATATGCAGAATAAATCAGATTATCGGACGAAGCCAAGAAGGAATTGGCTTGTTAGTTAGACCACATGGTGTCTTAGTAATGGCACGGAGATTTTTGGCAGCTTCCAAGAGATCATTATAGATTCAAATGCCAGCCGATAAGTGTCTGGGGAGCGAGAGGGGGGCCCGGTGTTCATGGGGGGTGGGTCTATGGTCAGAATCGGAGCTTGATCTCCACATGAATTGTCTGGAACTGCAGGTGGGCTCCTTTGCTATCGAAAGCTTACCTCCTTCAAAGACAGACTTTTGCGTTCGGCTGAGAATGGACAACATTTCAGTTGGGTGGAACAAAGTCATGACATTTGGCAGACATTACCAAATTGTTTTGACACTTCTGCCTCCAACACCGGATCGCAGTCATGGCAGAATATCTTCCAGGGTAGAAGAATACAATAGTGGACTGACGCTCCCGTTATCCTACGGTAGCCAGCGGCTGGAGACTTCTCCAGAAATTCTTCTGTTCCCCAAACAGCCTGTAGGGTCCATGCAAAGAGGACCTATTTGCATCACAACTCAATTGTCAACTACCCATCTTCTTCAGTTGATGCCCAGACCTGAGCACTCAGGTGACAGATTCATATCTCTAGGATTGGTCTTAAATACTGAAGTATGCGTTCCCACCTTTCATAATGATTCCCAGGGTCCTATTTCAAGTCAGGTGTCAGTAGGAGGAGATCATTCTGGTGACTCTTTTGAGGAAGGCACAGCCATGGTACCCTGTAGCTCTAGAGTTAGTGTGTGCTCTTATGGAGAAAATTCCAACTCATCTGAATCTGTTGCTGGACCCAGTGAGTCACTCTCATCCCCTGATCCTCTCAGGACAGCTCACGTTGATGGCATGAGAAATTCCAGGGAAAGATGAAGTCTGCCAGAAATTTTACAACAAGCTGTTGGCTACATCAAGCAGGTTTGGTCTGCAAGCACCCACAAATGTTATGGTTTGGCATGGAGGAGATGGTGTGGTTGGTGTAACAAACAGAGTGTAGATCCTGTGGGGGTGGAATGCTATCTGGTGATTAATTTCTTATCTGATTTGGCACGTTCCAGTTTAGCTTATAGGTCAATAAACAATTTCATATTGGCTATTTTGGCAGGTCACCGTCCAATTGAAGGGAAGCCACTTAAGGACCCTCCTTTGACACGCAAAGTTATGAGAGGCATTAGTTGTCAAACCCTCCACAACCTAAGTATTCTAAATTATGGTATGTAAGGAATTAGTTACTTACCTGTACACTATAGTTCTCCAGTATTATCTTTCATAGATTCACATGCTTGTATCTTCCCCGTCGTCATGGTGGGAGTCTCACGGTAACAGAATGACCAAAGCAGTATCATAGAGAAGAAAAACTGCATAGAAAAGCCCATAGGGACTGTAGTATTTGGTAACCAGAGCTCCTCATTGTTTGGTCCAAAAATCAACCAATCAGCATTGCTGCCCTGCCCTCACACTCCCCAGCAGAAGCTTCCTGCCTCAGATTTCCGGCCCCAAGTGAGAGACCTGGATAAATACCGAGACAATAAGTTCTGCCTGAGAAACGGGGAGGCGGGCGGGCGCATGTGAATCTATGAAAGATAATACTGGAGAACTATAGTGTACAGGTAAGTAACTAATTCCTTCTCCAGTATTACATCTTTCATAGATTCACATGCTTGTATCAGAGTAGTAAGTAGTACCCACAAAGCCTGCAGCATTTCCAGGATAGAACCCAGAAGGAAGTTCTGCAGCTGAAATATCGTTAGAACATGATCTGAAAATATACAGGGCAGATAAGAATAGAAAACAATGTATAACAAAATCAGATTCTACATATAGATATATAAATATATACATATACATCCACACATTGCATAGAGTATCAATAGAGCAATACAGAATACCTTATTGAAACAGACGTTTCAGAACAGCTTGCCCCACTGCCGTGTCCTCCTTCCACGCAGTGTCGAGACAGTAGTGCTTAGTAAATGAATGCACACTCTTCCAAGTCGCTGCTCTGCAGATGTCAGGTAGAGACACTCCTGCAAATAAGGCTATCGATGTCGCCATCTTTCTTGTGGAATGAGCAGTCACTCTGGAATTAAGTGGCTTTCCGGCTTTCTCATGACACTTAATGATAGCCGATGATATCCATCTGGCGATACTCAGTCTTGACAGAGGTAGCCCTTTCCTCTGACCTTCAAATGCAATGAACAATTGTTTAGATTTGCGGAATGTTCTTGTTCGTTCGATGTAGAATTTCAAACATCTAGCGATGTCTAAAGAGTGCAGCGCTCTTTCTGCTTCAGATGAGGGACTGTTGAAGAAGGTAGGCAAAATAACTGGCTCATTCAAGTGAAAAGAAGTAGGGACCTTGGGTATAAACTCAGGATTTGTCCGAAGTATAACCCTGTCCTGACGAAATTGCAGGAAAGGCTCTTCCACTGAAAAGGCTTGTATTTCGCTAACTCTCCTCGCCGAGGTCAGAGCTAGTAGCAGGGCTGTCTTCCAAGATAGGAATTGTAAGTCTGTCTTGTGTATAGGCTCGAATGGTGGCCTCATAAGCTGCGTCAAGACTGTATTGAGGTGCCAGGGTACTGGCGGTCGTAGAATAGGTGGAAAAGCTCAAAAAAGCCCTTTAACGAACTCTTTTATCAGCCTGTGGGACCAGAGAGATGGCTCATCTGGCGTTCTTCTAAATCGTGAAATCGCCGCCAAATGCACCTTCAGCGAGGCATGAGACAGACCTGCTTTTGATAATGACAAGAGGTAGGGCAGAATACCTTCTGGGGGTACCGTCAATGGATGCAGCCCTTGACTAGTACACCAGTGACAGAAACGTGTCCATTTGGCTGTGTATGTCTTGTTGGTTGACATAGCTCTGGATTGTGAAAGTATTCGTCTGCAGTCTTGTGGAATATTCATGGCTTGAAATTCCCACTCATGAGGTTCCATGCGGATAACTTTAGCGATGGTAGGTCCGGATGCAGAATTTGTCCGTTGCTCATTGATATGAGGCTCTGGAATGTCGGGAATTGCACCTTGCTGCCCTTCGACGTCTGCAGCAGATCTGAAAACCATGCCTGCCTCGGCCAGGCTGGTGCTATCGGAATGACATGACATGGTTCTGATCTCATTTTGAGAATCACTCGTGGTATCAAAGGAATTGGCGGGAACGCGTAAGCGAACATTCCCGTCCAGTCCATGTGAAACGCATCTCCCTTGGAATCCCTCTGAGGGTACCTGGACGCAAACTGAACGCACTTCGAATTGTCCCGGGTTGCGAACAAGTCGAACGTTGGTGTGCCCCATCTTTGGAATACCTTGTGCAGCTGAGTGTCGTCCAGTTCCCACTCGTGCAGCACACTTGATGTGCGACTTAGGACATCCGCTCTTGTGTTGAGGATGCCTTGTATATGCTGCACTCGAATAGAAACGTTGTGATTTATCAGCCATTTCCAAATTCTTTGCGCCAGCGCAGACAGAGGTTTGGATCTTGTTCCTCCTTGCTTCAGAAGATAAAACATAGTCGTGGTGCTGTCCGTTCGAATTAGCACTGACGAGTTCTATATTCTGGGTAGGAAAGCTTGAAGCCCCAGAAACACCGCTTTGAGTTCCAACAAATTTATGTGAAGCTGTGCTTCCCACTCTGACCAGTGTCCTTGAATCTCCAGTTCCTGTAGGTGTGCACCCCATCCCTGTAACGAAGCATCCGTCGTCATCACAAAGTTGTGTTTTTGAGGGACAAAGCTGAGACCCTGATTCAAGTTCCTCTGAACCTTCCACCATGACATGGCCACCTTCATACGTTGAGTGATGGTAATCCGATCTTCGAAGGTTCCCTTGGACTGAACCCACTGCTCGTCTAGATGTTCCTGCAAGGGTCTCATCCGAAGACGGCAGTCTGGAATTAGCGGGATGCAAGAGGACATCATCCCCAACAAGGATTTGTACATCCGCACAAAAGTGAACCTTTTTGTTTGAAGGGATGTTGCAAGGCTTATTATTTTCCTCATCCTGTCCTCGGATGGGTATGCTTTCATTTCCTTGGTGCATATCCATGCCCCTAGAAATTGAATGCCCTGAGCTGGAATCAGTGAAGACTTCTCCAAGTTGGTCCTTAGCCCTAACCGATGGAAAAGGCGGATGCAGCACTGAAGGGACCTTCTGGCTCTTGCGAATGATGGCCCTGTCACTAGCCAATCGTCGAGATATGGGTAAATGCAATGCCCCTTCAATCTTAAGTGTGCCTCCACCGGGGCCATGCATTTGGTAAACACCCTCGGGCCGATTTGAGGCCAAAAGGCAACACCTTGAATTGGAAATGGCGACTCTCCACAGCGAACCTTAGAAACTTCCTGCGCTTCCGATGAATTGGGATATGGAAGTATGCGTCCATGAGATCCAGTGACGCCATGTAGTCTTTCTCTTTTAACATTAGAAGGATCTCTTGCAAGGAAAGCATTCGGAAGGGAATTTTCTTTATGTATTGATTCAGATCTCTCAAATCCAATACCTGTCTCCACTTCAGAGTTTGTTTCTTTTTGATGAGGAAGAAATGCGAATAGAAGCCTTTCCCTCGGTGTTGTTGAGGTACTTCCTCTATAGTCCCCTTCTGCAAAAGTGACAGGACTTCGTTTTGCAGAACTTGACGGTGTTGGTGATGCCTGGGTACCGGGGGGTGATTTGGTAGTATCTCCACAAACTCCAGGGTATGGCCTCTGCTTATTACGTCCAAAACCCATTTGTCCGCTGTTATAGACATCCAGTTGTTCAAGTATTGAGACAGATAGTGGTTGTTTTCCGGGATCTGCTGTGTGGGGAGCGCCTGCCTGAAATCATTGACGTTTGTTAGACTGTTGATTCCTCCCTCTATTGGAGGTCTTGCCCCTAGACTGCTGCTGGTAAGAGGAGTTGGAGGCCCTGTACTGATTGCCTGCATTGTATTGCCTATATCCCTGTTGGTTATAAGGCTGATATCTGTTGGTCTGAAATGAGGGCCTCTGATTAAATTGACCCCTCGCACCTCTTTTGCGAAAGGACTGAAACCTTCCTTGCTGAAGTGATCCCAGTGCTCTAGCTGTATCTGTGTCTGCTTTGATACCTTGCAGCGCCTCGTCGACGTGCTTTCCAAAAAGATTTTCACCATCGAAAGGCATGTCTACAATCTTTGCTTGCACCTCCGGACGAAAGGATGTTGCCTTTAGCCAACCCTGTCTCCGGAGCGAAACTGCTCCTGCCATCTGCCTGAACGCCATAGAGGATACATCCACGGCAATGTCAATAGATTCTGATGCTGACTTAGCCCCATCTCGAAGGATAGACTCTGCCTCTGCTTTCTTATCCTCCGGCAGTGCAGATAGAATGGGTGCCAAATTACACCACATTTGCCTATTAAAACGGCTAATAAGGGCCATAGCATTGGCTGCTTTAATCGTAGAGGCTGCCATGACCGCAAACCTCTTCCCGGCTCCATCCATTCTCCGCCCTTCCTTGTCTGGCGGTACCAATGAAGTAGCCACTGGATTCTTCGAGGTCCTCTGCGCTGCCTGCGTCACCACCGACTCCGGCCTCGGGTGTCCTATAAGACAGGCTGCCGCAGATTCTGGTGCTCTATATTTCTTTTCGATTCTAGGAACCGAAACCGCAATAGAAGCTGGTGTCTTTAGAATTTTCAGGCCTTCTTCCCAAACGTGAGGGATAATCGGAATTGAACGAGCAGATTTCCTGGCATCATCTTTGAAATCATATAAGAAACATTCAGTTTCTTTAACCTCCATATCCAAATCAAACCTTTTTGCCGCTTTCTCCATAATGTCATGGAAACCTCCAATGTCCTGAGGAGGGGAAGTGATTGGCGGCGGAATAGGTGAAGGAGCCGACGGCAAAATGTACTCATTCCACTCCTGTCCTGTAGATCTTGTACAAGTTCACCTTCCTCAGGCTGATCATCCTCATCAGACTCTGTCAAATCGTCCCTGATTGTTATCACTGGTGGTGACCTCACCACCTGCTCCTGAGGAGTAGATTGAGTCTTCGGAGGTTGCGATGGAACCACCGGCGTAGATGACGGAGGCGCATTTGCCTCTGGAAAACGACGGTAGTAGTCATTAATCATTAATCTCAGGTCCGAGACAAGAGAAGTGGGTATGGAGACAGACTCTTCTCGTGACTCTTCTCGTGACTCCTCTTGTTGCTCGTCATCCTCATTATAATTACATGTTTCCTGGAAAGATTCATATCTCGTAGATTGAGCTCTCTCCTTGAAGGAAAACACCTCTTCCTCGTCTGTGTCCTGGCTCTTTATTCTGAGCTGTGAAGGGCTGTAGGCCGCACCTGACGACTCCTCTCCTTCTGAATCTTGCTCTAGTAAAGAAGATGGTGGTAGGGGCGAAATCTGCGTCCACGCCGTGAATTCTGCAGATTTGCTTATAGTCGCCGATCCCCTCGATGACTGAAAAGATCGAATAGAGATCATAGTCTTCGATTGTGGCGATTTAAAAGCCTTTGAAATTACAGTCGTCGCCGACGGTGTCGTCGACGACATAGCCATCGTCGACGGAGCCGTCGTCACCAAAGTCTTCGTCGACGAGACCGCCGTCGATGGGGCCGCCGTCGACGGAGTCGTCGACATCTTCGTCGTCGACGCCGTCTTTGTCGTCGACGGTTTCTTCGTCGACGGGGTTGAAATACTCGTCGACGTGGTCGTCGTTGACGCCTTAACTCTTGTCATCGACGGAGCCGCCGTTGTCGAAACAACCATCGTCGACGGTGCAGTCGTCGACGGGGCTGAAGAAATTACCACAGATTTCGCAGAAGAAACCAGGGAACTGGTCGACGGAGCAGATCCTGCCCCTTTCTGACCTGACTGCTTCTTGAGGGGAGTAAGAGGAAGAGATGACGCCACTTTCTCCTTAGATTTAACCTTTTTAGGCTCCACCCTCTCCTCAGAATGCGAGGCCTTTCTCTTTTTTTGAGTCAATTTAGATGATTCCTCCTCAGAATCTGAGTCTGATGCGGCCTTCTTCTTTTGAAGCCACAACAGCAAACAAGCCTCTCTGTCTCTCAGAGTTTAAGCAGACAAGGTTCTACAATATTTACAATCCTTGGCCACATGCTTAGGATGAAGGCAATATAAGCAGTCCTTGTGGGGATCCTCAGAGAAAAGTCTAGCCTTCCCACAGGATCTGCAAGGCCTGAATAGCCTCTTTTTAGAGCTTTCAGCCATTATGAAAATAAAAGGTACACACAATACCTTAATCCAGATGAAAAGATAGTTGAAATAAAAGGTCAATAGTTCACTCAGGAAAAGCAAAACTGAGCAGAGCTCAGGGAGACTACTTTCTCACACGAAGGCGGTTGGAAATCTGAGGCAGGAAGCTTCTGCTGGGGAGTGTGAGGGCAGGGCAGCAATGCTGATTGGCTGATTTTTGGACCAAACAATGAGGAGGTCTGGTTACCAAATACTACAGTCCCTATGGGCTTTTCTATGCAGTTTTTCTTCTCTATGATACTGCTTTGGTCATTCTGTTACCGTGAGAATCCCACCATGACGACGGGGAAGATACAAGCATGTGAATCTATGAAAGATGTAATACTGGAGAAATGTAGTCCTCAGATTTTTTAGAACATTGGCCAGATAACAGATACCACAAGCAAATCTCAGCTAAGCACACCAGGTTGTTATATTTGATCTCAAGCTAGAGAGTATAAGATGTTGTTGCTCTGGACCTCGCTGGTAGAACTTTCTATCCGGGAGGAGTTTCCCTTAGTATTACGAAACGTATGAAATCCGATTCAAGATCAGTTTCTTATTCAGCCTTCCTAAATAACACAAAATATGTGTGTGGTTCAATGTCTGAAGGTGTACGAGGCATGCACTGGCAAAGTGAGACAAGATACAAGGAGACAATTACTTATCGCTTTACAAAAGCCTCATAATCCTGTGACATCGGCTACACTGGGTAGATGGATGCGTTGCCTACTAACAGAAGCAGGCACAGACATCTCTACTTTTGGAGCTCACTCAGCTAGAAGGACTACTGCATCCAAATCCTACTCCTTAGATGTCGGTCTTGAGGATATTATGAAAGCGGTAGATTGGTCCTCTGAGTCAACTTTCAAGACTTTCTATAGCAAACCGACTGTGGATGTTGCATCACTGGTGGTGGCACAGCATTAAACAAGCATAATCAGATCTTCCAGTTCAGACATAGAATAGTAAAATTTCTAGCTAACCTGTTAGGAATTTTGAATTCAATTAAGGGCACGGAGGCGAGGATTATCCCACCCTGGCTTGATTACATATATTTGTCTTGGATTATGATGTTATGTGATTACACTGTATCATTTGTGATAATGCAATGTTATGTTCTTACCCACCGATGTCATAAAACTTTACTGGATGGTTCATTCAGAAGACCAGAATTGATGGCTCTATGCCTTTTCATTTCTGGAAATGTTCAGAAACATACCCAAGATGGTTCCTCCCAGTACGGACACAGTTTGAAGATCGAAAACAGAGGATTTGCCCTTTCCTGGTCGTCAAGCTTCAGGCTCAGGCACGAAGGAATGTCCAGTTTTGGACCCAACTGGTAGTTGGCGTATTGGCTGATGGACGTGCTTGTCCTGGTTTAAACTTTGGGACTTGGTTCGGTTCATTTGAGCAGAGATTCGTGGTTTACAGTTATGTTGATATGTTGGTTATGATGACAAAGAAAGAGGAAGCAAAAAAGTAAAGTCAACACTCAAAGGACTACCATCATGGGGATTGGAGCAGGTGATATCTAATGTAATGATACTATTCACGGGAAATGTAATTTTTAGTTTTTTATTGCTATTACCTGCTGTTAAAAATGCAGTAAAGACAGAGACGCATTATCCTCGCCTCTGTGTCCTTAATATAATGAAGTGAAAATTCTTGACACGTTAGCTAGACATTTGTTTATCCTATCCCGTACTGGATTCATAAAAAATTGCTGAGGCAACTGCCACCTAAAGGGCAACATGGTGTTGGGTTCAATATGGTTGAAGCCTTTTCTGCCCCTAAGGCCATGATGAGGATGCTAACCTACTTGCCCTTGGAGTTCTTGTGGTGGTCTTGGAATCAACATGCCGGTTAAGTCCTCCTTACTCAGGCAGGTCAGCAGGGCAGCAGGAGAATAGAATAGCAGTCCTTCCTGCAGAGCAGCACAGCAGTGCTTCTGAGTCTTCCACGGGTCTAGAGGTGTACTGAAGAGTTGGGTCTGAAGGTCCATTATTTATAACCAGTGCCAACTTTGAAGTAGGAGAAGGTTCTGGTGGTTTCCACTCCCGAAAGTGTTTGGAATTTCCTGCCTCCCTGTAGGGACATCTTAAGAATTTTGGGGGCTGGGGCGATTGTATTTTGGGGTTCCCTGTTCAGAATAGTTTTGAATTTATGATACAGTTTCAGCTCCTTCATGCCCTCTTTGGCCAGGTCACTGACAGTGCACAGGCACACTCATCCATATTCTAAAGCTGTTACATCTAATGTTCATGGATAGTGAGGTAAATGCTACTTACCAGTATGCATCTATTTTTGGCATGTAGAGCTGCAGAGTCTCACACTGAGCATTAGATTGCCACCTGGTGTTGGGCTTGGATGATTGCATGTTGTTGTCGTCTTGGAAGAAGTCTTTGTAGTCACGAGATGGGTGACTCCTCCCTTAGACGATAGTGCGCATGGGCATCAACTCCATCCTTAGATTGTTTTTCGCCATGATGGGAAATGATGGAGTTAGTAGAAATAGAAAAAATAACTGTCCATGTGTGTATATCTAATTAACATAGAACTGGAACAGATACAGGTCCCGGGGAGGCGGGTGGGCGTGTGAGACTCTGCAGCTCTACATGCCAAGAACAGATGCATACTGGTAAGTAGCATTTACGGTTCGAGGCATATGAGCTGCAGATCTCACACTGAGCATTGACTATACAGCAGTGTTTCCCCTAGCGGTAGTCACATGTATCTGTTGCAGTACCTTGAAAGAGAGTTTTGAGGACAGCTTGGCCTACTGCAGCTTGCTGCTTTGCTTGCACATCAACACAATAGTGTGCAGTGAAGGTATGTATTGTAGACCATGTTGCTGCTTTGCATAGGTCTTCTAGAGGAATGTTGCTTAAGAAGGCCATAAAGGCTCCTAGTTTGCGTGTGGAGTGCGGTCTAGGAGGAATTGTTAATGTATGTTTTGCTTTTTGATAGCATAGTTGTATGCATTTTACAACCCACCTAGCAATTCTAGCTGTAGAGATGGGGTTGCCTTTATGTGGTGGTGAGAAAGCTAAAAACAATTTGTTTTTTTCCCGAAAGGTTTTAGTCCTATCAATGTAATATAGAAGGGCTCTTTTTACGTCTAGGGTGTGTAGAGCTCTTTCTGCTACAGAGTCTGGGTTTTGAAAAAACACTGGCAACTCTACTGATTGGTTTAGATGAAATGGAGTAATGACTTTAGGAAGGAATTTTGAATTTGTTCTTAGGACCACTTTGTTACAGTGTAGTTGTAAAAATGGTTCTTGTATAGTGTTATGTTATGTTATGTTAAATTAATTTATTGAGCGCGCTAACACCATTAGGTTCCTTGGCGCTGTACAGAGAGAGCAAAGAGGAGAGACAGAACTAACATAACAGTGGATAACAGCTAATTATACGCTTCAGTGAAGAGGTGCGTTTTAAGGGAGGATCTGAATCTGGAATAAGAGGAGGATAACCTAAGAGGGAGAGGTAGGGAGTTCCAAAAAGACGGGGCTAAAAAAGAAAACCTGAGGCCACCGTGTTTCTTCCGCTTGAATCTGGGGACAGATAAAAGAGCCATATGGGAAGACCGGAGGGTACGGGAGGGGACATACTGATGAGGCAGAGAAGAAATGAAGGAAGGGCCATGACCAGAGAGGGATTTGGAGATGATGCAGCCGAGCTTGAATTTACAGCGAGCAGAAACCGGAAGCCAGTGGAGACTTTTTAAGAGAGGTTGAACATGTTGATCTCTGGGCTGATGATATATCAGGCGGGCAGCCTGATTTTGGATCAACTGCAGTCTCCTGAGTTGGTATACAGGAATGCCTACGTATAATGCGTTTGCGTAGTCAAGCCTAGACATGACTAGCGCAAGCAAGGCCAGAGTAAGGGTGTCGGTGGTAAGTAGGCGAGAGATCTTACGTATTTTCCTGAGCTGGAAGTGACTGGAGGAAACTACAGCGCTGATCTGTGGTGTCATAGATAGATCGTTGCTGATAACAACTCCCAGACTTTTTACTAAGTTGACAGGACAAGGGGGGATGCCCAGGCTAGCAGGCCAAAAGGAGGTATGCCAGGGATTGGAGGGTCCCCCGACAAGCACCAGCTCGGTCTTGTCGGGGTTAAGTTTCAGATGGTTTGTGCCCATCCAATCGCTGATGAAGCAGAGGGTGTTTTGGAAGGTGGAGATGGATTCAGCTCCGGAGTCAATGGTGAAAACCAATTGAATGTCGTCCGCGTAATTAAACGCGGAGACATTAAAACGGCGGAGGGAACGGATTAAGGGGGCCAAGTATAAATTAAAAAGAAGAGGGGATAAGGAGGAGCCCTGTGGGACACCGCAGGTCAGCTCGACTTGAGAGGCAGAGAACTGAGACAGCCTGACAGCTTGATGACGGTGGGTCAGGAAAGAGCGCACCCAGTCCAGGGCAGTACCCTGGATGCCAGCCTCTCTGACACGGTCGACCAAGATATCGTGGTCGACCGTGTGAAAGGCGGCCGACAGGTCCAAGAGGACCAGAGCCTGACAGATGTTGGTGTCGGCGCCCCTGCGTAGTTCGTCCATCACAGAGAGGATGACTGCTTCTGTGGAATGTGCCGGTCTGAATCCAGCCTGCTTGGGGTCCAGAACACAGGAGTCCTCTACAAACGAGGTGAGGGTTTGAGTAACATGAGACTCCAGGACTTTGCTAAGGAAGGGAAGGAGAGAAATTGGGCGGTAGTTGCTCATGTTGGACAGGTCAGCCGTGGGTTTTTTCAAGATAGCGACCACCTCTGCCCGTTTAAAGGATCCCGGGACCACCCCCATAGTCAGGGAGTTGTTTAGAAGGGCTAAAGGGGGATCCGGGCAGGAAGTGAAGGCTTCTCGTAGGGCCGACGGGGGGCAACAATCGCTGGGAGAACCGGAAGAGACTTTGAGCAAGAGGGGAAGAAAATTATCTTTTGAGATGAGGGGGAGCTGGGTTAGGGTATGAGTGTGGTGAGGGTTGGAAGAAGTGGGTGGGGGGGAGGCAGGTGAGGCATGAACAGAAATGCTAGTTTTAATTTTAACAATTTTGTCCACAAAAAATTGATTCAGAGAATCGCACAAAAGCTGGGAGGGGAGGGGAGCAATGGTAACTCTCGCCGGGTTAGATAATTCCTCAACAATAGAGAAGATGTCTTTAGACTTGTTGATGGAATTCAGGATCTTATTGGAGAAGTAGCAGGATTTAGCCCTGGCTATAGCAGACTTGTATTCTCTCAGTTGGGAGGAGAAGACAGCTTTTGTCTGTGGGGAATATTCTCGACGCCAGCGTCTTTCGGCCTGACGAAGACTAAGTTTCAGTGCCTTCAGTTCCTCGGTGAACCACCTGTGGGCGTCATGATTTCGCCGCGTTTTAACAGGTTTTAAAGGTGCCACCGAGTCAGCGGCGGAGACAAGCCAGTGAATGAGGTTGTCGGACTGAGAGTCGATGGAGATGGTAGGTTCCGTGATAGAAGGAGCAGATAAACTCAGGAGGGAAGTAAATTTATTAATGTCAGCCTTGTTCCAATTACGTGCCAGGAAATTGGATTCTCGGGCAACACTAACCGGAACGGGTTTAGCAAGGGAAAAAGTGATGAGTAGATGGTCCGACCAAAGACAGGGGAGAACAAGGGGGGTGGAGATATCCAAGGAAGAAGTCCATACCTGGTCCAGGATGTGACCTTTAACGTGCGTGGGTGTATGTATGTGTTGGGTACAATTGAGGCCCAGCATAAGGTCGGAAAAGGCGAGGGAATCAGAGGTTTCGTGAGGGTCCGATGGCCAGTAATTAAAGTCGCCCAGGACCAAAACATTGGTGTTGTTGATGGTCAGCTGCGAGATGAGCTCGCCAAACTGGACTGAAAAGTTTGGCATGGATTGGGGAGGGCGGTAGACTAGGACACATATAAGGGAGGACCCAGGTTGCTCCAGCCTGAGTACCAAACAGTCGGTCATGGAGATGCTGGGAATAGACACAGGGGAAAACCGGTTTGGGTGCCTAATGA
The DNA here is from genome assembly GCF_964261635.1 of Lissotriton helveticus. NCBI lineage: Eukaryota > Metazoa > Chordata > Amphibia > Caudata > Salamandridae > Lissotriton > Lissotriton helveticus. The sequence goes on from NC_136065.1 coordinate 206,992,336, forward strand.
TGGCTGCGACCCCGCCGCCCACTTTACCAGAGGGGCGGTTGGCTTGCAGTATATAATATCCTGGGGGGATGGCCGCCAGGATATCGGGGGTGGAATCATCTGTGAGCCAGGTCTCGGACAGAAATAGGATATCAGGCTGTTCCGACCCTAAAAGATAGAAGATGTCAGATTGATGGCTGACCAGAGACCGAGTGTTAAGGTACATCACAGATAGGGAGGGGTTGGGGCCAGGTCCCGGGATGGAAAGACGAGACTTACCGGCCAGGTCCAAGGGTCTGTGGGTAGGAGATAAATGAATGATCTCGGGGAATGTTGTCCTGGGGGCGGACAAGCCGCAAACAGCATGCTTAACAGAGGGCTCGGGGAGGGGGAGGACAGAATCGTGAAGAGAAATGATAAGTGAAAGCCTGAATTTCACTTACTCTCCTGAGAGAGGTAATAGCAATAAGGAAAGCTGTTTTCCATGTGAGGAATTGCAGTTCACATTTGTGTAAAGTTTCAAAAGGGGGTCCCATGAGCCTGGTAAGAACAATGTTTAGGTTCCACACTGGAGTGGGTGGTAACCTAGGAGGAACGACTCTTTTCAATTCTTCCATAAATGCTTTAATCGCAGGAACCTTAAATAATGACAGATGTTGTGTATTTTGTAGGTACGTAGCAATGGCTGCAAGATGAAGCCTTATAGATGAATATGCTAGCCCCTTCGACGCTCATGACGAGCTGGGCTCGTCATGAGGTAGCCTCCTCGCACGCTCATGACGAGCCCAGCTCGTCATGTAAAGTGCGCTTTTGAAAAAGTCAGCGCAGCAGCAGAATATCAACCGCACGCATGCGGCTAGACTACATCTTTGTAAGTGTAGAAGGTAGCAGATAATATTCTGGATAGAAGCATCCAGTGGATCAATTTGATTATTGTTGCAGTAAATAGCAAATCTTTTCCATTTTGCTGCATAACAGGCTCTAGCAGTAGGTCTTCTGGCTTCCTTAATGATATTCATACAGTCTAGGGGTAGGTTAAGGTACCAAACTCGAAGACTTCAGGAGCCATATCGCTAGATTCAGTTGACTTGGATCTGGATGTGTGATTTCTCCGTGGTTCTGCGTTAGCATGGATGGTGTCAAGACACAGTTTCTGGTGTGGAACTATTGAGTTCTAACAGGGTTATGAACCACGGTTGTCGTGCCCATGTGGGTGCTACTAGGTTCATCTTGAGAGACTGTTGTCTTAACTTGCGTACTACTAGTGGTATTAGTGCGAGTGGCGGAAAAGCGTATGTAAATCTGCCTGACCAGTTCATCCATATCGCATTGCCTTTGGACAACGGGTGTGGAAACCTAGCGGCGAAGGTTGGGCATTTTGCGTTTTCGTGTGTGGCGAACAGATCTATGTCTGGATGACCCCACTTGGGAAACAATGGTAGAAGAACTTGCTGATGTAGTTCCCATTCGTGAATCTGTTGTGTCTGTCGACTTAACAGATCTGCTATCTGATTGTGAACTCCTGGAAGGTGTTCTGCTAGCAGATATATTTTTGTGGAATGGCCCATCTCCAAATGTTCTGTGCAAGCTGAGACAGTTGCAGAGAGTGTTTCCCCCCCTGTTTTTGAATGTAGTACATGGCTGTCATGTTGTCTGTCCGGATCAGGACAGTCTTGGTCTGTACATGTACTTGAAAGGACTTGAGTGCTGGGAATATTGCTAGCAGCTCTAGGTGATTGATGTGGAGCACTTTTTGTTGAGTGGTCCATTTCCCTTGAGTTGTATGGTGTAGGAGATGGGCTCCCCATCCTGTTATGGATTCATCTGTTGTAAGTACTATTTGTGGAACAGGCTCGAGGAACTGCAGCCCTCTGGACAAGTTTTTGGTGTTCCACCACTGCAGAGAGCGATGTGTGCGGCTGTCTACCAACACCAGGTCTGTAAGTTGTCCTTGAGCCTGGTTCCATTGATGTGCTAGACATTCCTGCAATGGGCGCATTTGCAGTCTTTCATATGGAACAATAACAATGCTTTATGCCATCATGCCTATTAGTTGCATAAACACTCTGGCTGGGAGAGAGTGTTGTGTTTGAAACTTTGTGACTAAGGCTTGGATGTTTTGTATCCTGGCTGGACTGGGATAAGCTAGAGCTGTAGCTGTGTTTATTGTAGTCCCTAGGTATTGATGTACATGAGAGGGCTGGAGATATGACTTGGTGTAGTTGATTGTGAATCCTAAGTTGTGCAATGTTTGAATCGTTTGTAATGTGTGTTGGGCACACTGATTGAACAACTTGGCTTTTATAAGCCAATCCTCTAGGTATGAGAAGACATGGATGTGTTATCTTCTGAGATGTGCTGCTACTATTGCTAGGCACTTTGTAAACACTCTTGGTGCAGTTGTGACTCTGAATGGAAGGAATTTGAACTGATAGTGTTGTCCTTCTAGCACAAACTTAAATACTTCCTGTGAGAAGGATGTATGGGAATGTGGAAGTAGGCGTCCTTGAGATCTAGTGTAGTAAGGAAATCACCTTGTTGCAACAATGGGAGCACTTGTTGTAAAGTGATCATATGAAAATGATCTGAGTGTATATATAGATTGAGGGGCCTGAGGTCTAGAATTGGTCTTAGTGTCCCGTCCTTCTTGGGTATCAGGAAATACAGCGAGTAAACCCCTGTTCCTTGATGTTGTAATGGAACTATTTCTATTGCGTTTTTTAGAAGCAATGATAGAACCTCTTGTTTGAGCAGCGTTAGATTTTCTGTAGACATTGGACGCTGTCTGGGTGGTATATGTGGAGGGGTAGCTGTAAGTTCTAGGCAGTAGCCATACTGGATAATCTGTCTTACCCATTTGTCTGTTGTGATGGAATTACAGACAGGTATGAACTGTGTTAGTCTTCCCCCTGCAGGAGTGGAATGCTGTTGGGGAAGAAGAAGGAAGTCACTGTTTTGTGTTGGGAGAAGTTCGATTATTGTTATTTCCTTGACTTCTTCCCTTATTTTTGTTGCCTCTATAGCCTCCTCTAAAATATCCTCTATTGGAAGATGTTTGTGTATTGGTTATAAAGGAAGCTGAATTGTCTGCTCCAGCTTGTTTGGAGCCTACTCTCTAAAAGGAGCGATGAAAGGAGCCTCGTGCTTGGGTGGACTGCAGAGCTCCCATAGATTTGGCTGTATCAGTGTCTTTCTTCATTTTCTCAAGTACCTGTGGACCAAATAATTGTTGTTGGTTTATAGGCTGATTTAAGATGGATGTTTGCACTTCCTGCTTAAATCCTGAAATGCGTAGCCATGTATGTCGTCTAAGTAGGACACTAGTGTTTATTGCCCTAGACGCAGTGTCTGCTACATCTAGTGCGCACTTGATTGAGGCATTTGAGATTAGCTTACCCTCTTGTATAAGGTCATTTGCCTGTGCTTTATATTGGTCAGGTAGATGTTGTAAAAGTGTTTCTAACTAATCATAGTGAGCGATGTCGTATCTTGCGAGGAGGGCTTGTGTATTAGCTATGCGCCATGTTTTGCTAGCTTGGGCAGCTATTCTCTTGCCTGAAGCGTCTATTATTATTTTTTTTTAATTTTAACTTTGCAATAGTGACCGACCATTGACATTGATACAGATATTTCACAATACCAATCAGAGTGACCTTTGCAGTGACTAATATATTCAATACAGGGATTCATTACATTTCTTGCTCTCTCCCTCTATCTCTCCGCATTTCTAAGTCTACCGATGGGGACACACATATTTCACCTCTGTATAGATTCCATAGGGCCCATTTCTTATCCCATTTCTTTGGACACCCACGTGCGATAAACACTTCTTTCTCAGCCACCATACATTTATCCAATTCCCTACTCCATATTGCAACCCCTGGCGGCCTGGCACTACCCCTCCCCCCTAGCTAGTTCTCTCTTAAATAAAGTGAATCCTAACGTTGCAAACTGTTGTTCCGTCTCCGTAAGGTCCGTAGGTTCCCATATGTTTAGCAAACCCAGTCGTGGTGTCAGCGTGACCGTTTTACCTAGAGCAGACCGCAGATGTGTCACAATACTGACCCATCTGTTTTGCACCATAGGACATTCCCAAATCATATGATAAAAGCTAGCTGACTGCCCACATCCCTTAAAACATAGATCATCTGACCTAGACCCTATCTTCGTCAGAGTAATCCCAGTCAGGTATGAGCGGTGTAGTATACGGAGCTGTATAAGGCGATACCTAAGTGTGATGGCAGCCTCTCTCGGAGACATCAATGCTTGCCTCCAATCTTCCTCTTCCAATGGTCCTAGTTCTCTTTCCCATTTCTCTCTGAGCTGTCCAAAGGCATCCGGCATGTTGTTACTGAGTTTTCTATATGTGAGAGAAATTGCCTTGGCATGCAGCTGTCCGTCCAATAGATGATCTTCTAATGGAGAATATTCTGGAATAGCCTCACAGCTAGGAAATGCTGCCATTAAGGCGTGTCTGATTTGTAAATATCGAAAGACTTCGCTCGGAGCCAACTGGTACCTTCTCTGTAGCTCCTCAAACCGAAGGATCTTACCCTTCTTAATCATATCTCCTACCGTTGAGATACCAATCATGTCCCATTTGTCAAACCCTGGATGACGACAGAGCATGCCCAACTTTTGTGCAGACCACAGCGGTGTCATCTGAGTGAGTCTATTCGTCCAACCCAGGCGGGAATTAGCCAGTCTCCATATTTGCAGCGTATGCTGTGTGGGTCCTACAAGCCTCTTGCTCCGTGAGGACGAATAAAGTGCCCCGAGATAGCCTGCTCCTTCCATTTGATATCTGTCCAAGGCACACACCGGATCATCTGGTAGGGTATACTTCCATCTATTTACCGTAACCAGTTGCGAAGCCCAATAGTACAACCGAACATCGGGCAGCGCTATTCCACCGTCGTACCACCCTTTCGTCAATTTTTGGAGCGCTATTCTGGGAGCCCTTCCATCCCACAATAGTGTACGTAGCTCCCACGCCACAGCCACAAAAAAGATATCAGGAACTTTAGTCGGACTATTGTGTAGAATATACAAAATGCGAGGAAGTGCAAGCATCTTAAAGAGTGCCGCCCGACCAATCAGTGACAAGGGTAGGGACCTCCAATGCTGGACGTCAGCTCGCAGTCGCGCTAACAAGGGCGCCAAATTGCTCTTGTAGAAAAGAGCCGAATCTGGTGTAACGAAGACCCCTAGGTATTTAAAACCATCAGTCGCAATCATCAAGGCATAATCTTTGGGAAGACGGGGAACGTGTCCGTGGAGCATATATAGTACTGACTTGTCCCAGTTGATAGCATATCCCGAATACTTTCCAAAATTAGTAAAGATGTCTAAGACCACTCGAATGGATCTATAGGGATACGCCAGATATTGCACTATGTCGTCAGCATATAACGATATTCTGTCCTCACAATCCGGGGACCATCTCAGCCCTCTGGTCATGACATCTTTTCGCACCCAAGTCTCCAGGGGCTCCAACATCAGTGCAAATAATAGCGGGGACAAAGGGCAACCCTGTCTAGTGCCCCAACGAAGAGAAAACTGCCTAGACGTGAAGCCGTTCACTCTCACCTGTCCAGCTATGTCTGTGTAAAGCAGTCGTACCCACCTCAGGAATTTCGGGCCTAGTCCTGTTCTGAGTAGTACCTCAAACATGTAGGACCATTCAATTGAATCGAAGGCCATAGAGGCATCTAGGGACAATATAGCCGCGTCCTCATCCAGAAATACCTGTCGGGCCAATACGTTATGTAGACGACGGATATTAAGGGCTGTATTTCTTCCCGGCATAAAACCGGACTGGTCGGGATGTACTAGTGAGGATATCACCATCCCTAGGCGTGTGGCAAGTACTTTCGCTAGGACCTTTGCCTCCACTTTGATTAATGAGATCGTTCTATAGGAACGACAGTCTTCCACCGGCTTACCCGTTTTATGGATAACAACTATACTTAATTTGGAAAACAGGGGACCCCTACAAATACTTAGTTTGCTATACGTAGGGAAAGAATTAACATTGGAAAAAACCCAGAAATTATAGCAAAACACTCAATTAATCACTGCCAAAACTCTCCTTACAGAAACAGTTGCGACTAGAAATACATATATATGAGCAGAGTTTAGTTGTATATAAAAAATATTTTTATTTCATCTTGATATTTTGCTTTTATGAACATTTTTAGATTTTTTTCGTTTTTTAGTTCATCATCCAAATATTAATCATTCTGGATACATATATAGTAAAACACATGTAAATACACATAACACATAAGTCAAACAAATCACAAAAAATAATAATAAAACCGGTCAATGTTCTTTTTAGAGTAGGCAAAGCGGTGGTTTTTGACTACGCGCGTTTCGGCAAACTGCCTTCATCAGGTGACCGTCTTTCGCACATACATAGAAAGAAAGCAATATACAAACACATATATAATTGACAATAAAAGGACTTCCTGTCCAGCTGGGCTAAAGATAATTTAGGGTTCTCAGCAAGCCTTCTAGTTTTTAACTTCTGTAGTATTGAGTGACCTGTATGTGATCCTCACAGTATTACTCTAGCGATGATTTGTAGCCTTCCCTTGAACTTCCAGTATTTAAAATGCGAAGGCGACGGCTTTAAATGGTCTCTTGAGTGGATGAAGCTCAAAGCTATAACATCGTCTATGCCACGATGACGCCCGGTAGTCATGCACACTGGAGAAATATGTGAAATCTATAGGGTCACCCTGTAGCTACCGCCCCAAGTCTGTGAGCCCCATTGCCGTGGTGAATTCAGCCATTAGTTCATTTGGTCGCATACTCTGTCGTACTGGGCGTCTATCAGTTAAGTCATTCATCGTCATGTTATAATCTCCCCCTAATATCAGGACTCCATCCCTAAGATCCGTGAGCACTCGACCTAGTTCTGCAAGGGCATCTTTACCTAGTGCTGGTGGCAAATAGGCTGATACAACATTAAAAGCCCTTCCCTCCCATTGAGCCTCAACTACAGCAAACCTTCCTGCGGCATCTGACCGCGTATTAAGTACAATCAATGGAACGTTTTTCCTGACAAGGATGCACGTACCTCTGGAGCCTGTAGTGTAGTCTGCATGCACAAGAAGCTTATATCCCCACCTATTGAGGGCCTTACTTTTATTGCTAACCAGATGGGTTTCCTGTAGGAGAACCAGATCCGGGGACTGCCTTTTCAGGTATTGTTGTACTATTCCCCTCTTAATTCTATCCCCCAGTCCATTAACATTCCAGGTGAGTATAGAGAGCATCGATTCATGATCGACTACCATTGGTCAAAAATACAAATATCACAATGCAGGTCGAATATAAGGTCCACAATGTTATGAGCATCATACAGAAAACAAAATCAACATCAGCTGGAAGTCCGTCACTAGAACATGAACAAAAAGAAAAAACCAAACACGGCAATTTATCTGCACTACAAAGCCTGTCTATCAACGTGATTGCAATAAGTGTTTTCATTAAGGCAACTGCATGGCAAGAACAACACTTTCTGTCCCATTTCCCCTCCACCCGCCCAATCCCACTAACACCCCCCACCCTGCTACCCTGCCAGTGGATTCAAAACTACCCACCCCCAAACTCAGCAGAGCGCTTCTCACCCCATTAAACATGCTAGAAATGCAGGGGGATCCAACCCTCCCCCAGTCACGGTTTCCACAAATGTTCTAGATATTATCACCACCGTCCTTGAAGAACCAAGATCAAACAGTATCATATCACATCAATCTATTCAGCACATAATGCACATCATTCACCCCGAACATCCCTATATGTAATTGCGACATTTATATCAGCCAACAGCCACACACCCCTGCACAACTCCTGCAGAGTGAAACATCGCAGCTCAGTTTTGCGCTAAATTAGCCCTGTTCCTCCAGCCCGCTAGGATCCGAGGCCGCTGCCGCTCCCGGTGCGTCCGATCGATTGTCTTTCAACGTCTCCTGCCTGTCAGGGCGATTCTTTCTCCGACGCTCCACTGTTGTCCATCCCTCCATCCAGTCCCAGACTGCGTCAGGTGAGTCGAAGAACCAAAATTTGCCCTCTGACTCCACCCGCAGCCGCGCAGTGAAGAACATTGAGTATTTCACTTCACGGTCTCTCAGTTCCCGCTTCACTGCCTGAAAACTCCATCTTTGGGGATGAACCTTAGCCATAAAATCAGGAAAGAACTGCACCTCGTAGTTATCAATTTTCAGTGGGGGAGCAGTCCTGGATGTTTGCAAAATTATGTCTCTGTCACGATAATTAAATACCCTAGCAATCAGTGGCCTCGGGGGTGCACCCACTTTTGGTTTGCCTCCCGGCACTCTATGAGCACGTTCTATAGAAAAGTAGCTAGACAGTGACTTCGGCTTCAAGTGTTTTGTGATTAAGTCCTCGACATAGAGGTCCGCTGCAGGCCCCTCTGTTTTTTCCGGAACACCTAGTATTCAAATGTTATTCTGTCGGGCCCTCCCTTCGTAATCATCCAGTTGGTACTCCATCCTATCCTGCTTTTTCTGCATCTCACTCATTTGAGACTGCAGTTCCGAGGTGTCTGTTTGTAAAGCTTTCGTCACAATCTTTAGCTCTTGGACTTTCTCGTCGATTTTCCTGAAATCCGCTCGAAGTAGTGACACCTCCACTGTAGATGAGTCCACCGAGGCACGAATTCCTCCGATAGCTGCCATAACATCATGTAGAGTCGGCTCCTTGGCATGCGGCTGTCCCACACCCGATCCTTCCTTCTCCTTACTAGGTGATTCACCCTTTTCTCCATTTTTAGTCCAGGCGTATTTCGCGAGCTGTTTCTGGGCGTTGGCCCTTGATCCCTTACCCCCGGCTGCCATTGTGGTTGATCCCCAGGACTAGTATGGTGTGCCGGCCAGCCAGTGGTGTCGTTAGGTGCTAGATCCCTGGCAAATTCTTGATATGGGACTGTGTAGCTCAGGATCCCTCGGCCACCACCATATACTCCTACAGCTCTCCAATATCTCCCTCCTACGTCAGGACGTGTTGTGAGCTGAGCACCACCCAAAGTTTAAGACAGGCCCGAGAGCTGGAGCCCCAGGGATTCCCCTAGACAGGCGAAGCAATCGTCCTGTATTTTCTCCTTCACATAGCTGTTAGGCTGAGCAGCGCAGTTCAGGTTTCCCCCTATGAACAGGAGGGGGGGTGGGCGGATGCAGCACGGTCCGCAAAGTTCCCGTACTCCGGTATGGCCTTGTCCCTGGGCCCTACAGCCCCTCACTCCCAGGCCCAGATAATAGAGTCTCCGCTGACACGCTTTTCAGCAACCCCTTTTGCTTCCACTTAGGCGAGGGGGGGGGGGGGTGTCCCAACTGATGGCCTGGTATCTCTACCTCTTTGGCTCCCCCTTGAAGGTGCCCTTTGCCTTCTTCCTCGTTGTGTCAGGGGTATCTCCTATGGGCCTCCAGGGTGCCTGCTTGCTTGCACTCCGCCGGGGTGTTCCTGTCGGCGATATTTGCTGCCACACCCCGAGCTGTCCGGTCGCCTCGACGCCCGTTCACCTCCTCCCCATGACCAGGAGAGCGACGATGTCTTTAATTGAGGTGGGGGGGGAGGGAGGAAGCCAGCTCCTCTTCCCCGGCTCGCCTCGACCGCCGCAGGAAGGCCTCAAAGCCGGGGACCCGAGTAATGCAGTCCCCGACTTCGCATCCAGGGCAGAGCCGCTCCACCGGTCGTCAAGGCTACACCGCAAACGATGTCCCCTCCGCCGGGCACCCACCACCTTACCTGCTCCTCGTCGCGATTGTCTCGCACCCCGTCCAGAATCACACTGGAGGGTCAGCCTGGGCAAAGCGATTACTTTCCTCAGGTCCGCGCCGCCATGTTGTCTCCTTCGCCGCAGCTCCGGACACAAGCCTTTTCCACATTTTCCTCTGCAGATCGCGGGTTTCAGAGAGCGCAATCCAAAGGGGGGGCGGGGAAGGGGGGGGTCAACAGGACTCCGACCCCGACTTTCACACCTTATGTTCGGGTCTGGACGGTGGTTTAGTGGCTATTCTACCGTGAATGGGCGAGAGCTCCTCTAGGCAGCAGCCATCTCTCACGGCTGCTAGCCACGCCCCCCACGTCTATCATTTTTGACTCCTTATCAGGAGGTGGTGCTTCACCTGATGTCTGTGAGTTTGCTCGTTTTTTGGAGTTTGAAACGACTAGGGAGTCTAAGGGTAGCTGTCCCTTAATGTAGGCAGGATGCCCAGGAGCAGGCCAGTACTTTTTCTCTATTCTTGTATTCATGATCCTAGCTCGTACAGGATCTTTAAAGACTTCTGGGGCATGCTTAATGACCCCTTTAATCATAGGTAGTATTTGAACTGACTTTTGGGAGTGTTAAAAAGTATCTAGCAAAAAATCTTCTTCTGCCTCATCTGAATGCATTGTGACATTATGATAGATGGCAGCCCTATTGAGTAAGTGTCCAAAACCGATATTATCTTCTGGAGGAGATGGTTTGGATGGGTATGGATGTGGATCTGGGATATCTGGTACATCCTGTGGCTTTGGGTACTCCCAGTGTGGTGAATCACTTGGGTAAGGAAAAGGCTCATCTGGGTCTCCCCCTTCCCCTAGGTTATACTCATCATCATTCTGAGGTGGTGCATGTGGAGGTGAAGAATGAGGAGGAGAATTTTGAGGTGAAAGGTTTGAATGAAGAGGAGGTGAAGGAGAGGGTACAGGAGAAGAAGGGTGCATAGGTGATGTGGACATGCTGGTGCCCCCCGGATTCACAATGATTAACAAAGACAGACAAGTAAAAAGAGGAGGGGGCATAGCAATTATCCACAAGAACAACATCTCCATTACGGAAACCTCCTCCTGCTTGTACAGCTCCTTTGAATGTCTCTCAGTCATCATCAAAACACACGACGCTAGGCCTACACTCTGCCACCTTCTATATCATCCTCCAGGTAACTCATCAGAATTTGGGGTTCACCTTGCCGACCTGATTGCCCATTGTGCACTCGGCAACTCCAACAATATAATTCCGGGCGACCTTAATCTAAAATGGAACTAAACAAAATAATCTGCTTATTCAAACCCTAAACAAATTACTACTAGTACACAACCTGACTCAACATTGCTTAGAAGAAACACACCATGGAGAAGCAATCCTTGATGCAATTATAGCGGAAAGTAATGCAATCTCCATTAACCACATCCTCCCCGTCGACTGGGCCGATCACCACATAGTTCTTTTTCACATCAATCATGCGATCTTGTCCAATCTAAGCCCCAATCTTGACCCTCCCAAATGAGTCAGGAACACAGCTCAGATCCCTCGAGCTGACCTAGAAGAAAGAATCAGCTCGATCCTTCCCAACACCACTGCACACCTCTCAACTACCGAACTCACCTCTCTTTACAACTTCAACCTGACACACACCCTAGATCACCTTGCCCCCTTGAAACTAAAAAAGTCCAGGATCATTCCCTCCAGATCATGGTTCTGCCATGACATCAATGAGGAAAGAAGACAACTAAGAGGCGCTGAGAGAATCTGGATGAACAATCCCTCCGTCCTTCATCGCGATCAACTCCAAGCAGCTCGCAGGTTGTACAAAAAGCACATCAAGACCACAAAGACCGCTTTCTTCTGCTCTGCGCTTGAAACTGCAACAAACTGTCCCAAAGAGCTCTTCAACACCATCAGGAACCAAACCTCTAAATCTATACCCTCCTCAACGCAGGCATCCAAAGAACGCTGAGACAAATTTGCCATCTTTTTCAACGACAAAATCGCTAAGATCGATCTCTCACTTGGCTCAAACCCCACCCCTTCCACAGAGACCGAATCAACTGAATTTCTTGTCAGCACCGCCCCAAACCCCCCAAAACCTTGGTCCGCCTTCATTCCCATCCAAGAAGCAGAGATAATCAAACTAATCTCCAACGCTAAACCATCATCACAAGCCCTAGATCAACTTCCCCCTCACCTGGCCAAAGACTTGAAGCACGTCCTAGCCCCGCTTTGGTGCAGGATCCTCAACAGCTCCCTGAGCTCTGGAACTGTTCCCGAATGCCTCAAAGTAGGTCAAGTCACACCACTGCTGAAAAAACCCAGGGCTAGACACCAAGGAACTGAACAACTTCAGACTTGTATCGAACCTACCTCTTTTGTCTAAGATCCTAGAAAGATGTGTACTCCTTCAACTAACCCAACACCTGGATAACATCAGTCTCCTAGACCCCCATCAATCGGGCTTCAGAAAAGGCTGCAGTACTGAATCTGCCATCCTCAATGTCATTGACGATCTACTCAAGCACTTGACTCAGATCGATGCTGCCTCCTCATCCTCCTAGACTTATCGGCCGCATTCGATACAGTTGACCACAATTTACTCATCAAGGTCTTACAAGAAAGGGCAGGTCTTCAGGAGACGGTCCTCCATTGGTTCTCCTCCTTTCTCCACAACCGTTCCCAAAGAATAAAAATTAAAAACTTTGAATCTGACCTCCACCCTGTCCCCAGGGGTGTTCCTCAGGGGTCAGTGCTCTCCCCTCAGCTTTTCAACATTTACATCGAACCCCTCACCTCTCTACTCAGAAAATCCAACATCCCTTTTCATTTATATGCTGACAACACGCAGCTCTATCTGGAAACCACTTCAATCGACGACATCCAAAGACTTAATACCAAGCTGAAGGAGGTCCAACACTGGTTTACAAGTCATCACCTGAAACTTAATCAAGAGAAAACGGAAATACTCCTCATCTCCAACAAAGAGGAAAACCCCAAAATTGAAGAATGGCTCAAAGCCATTGACACACTCAACTTCAACCTCACCTTAGCGGAGTCACTAAAATCTCTAGGGATCACCCTCGACCCGAAACTGGACATGAAGAAACATATCACCAGATACGCCAAAAACGCCTTTCTCAACCTGAAACTATTATACAAAATAAAACCCTTCCTCCCACCCAAGGACCTTCAACAAGCCACCAAAGCACTGGTACTCTCCAGAATAGACTACAGGATTCCCGCCCTGACAGGGACAGCAAAATCCCACCTCGCCCCCCTGAGAACAACCTTTAATGCAGCTGCCAGAATGGTTACAGAAACTAAAGAATTCGATCACATTTCTCCCGCTCTGAGAGAACTTAAAAGGCTCCCAGTCGAGTTGCGAGCTAGCTTTAGAACAGCCTGCCTCACTCACAAAGCCCTGCACACAGGCAAACCGGAATACCTGGCTGACAAACTCAAAAGGGCCGACCAGTCCAGAAATCTCAGGAGCTCCAACTCTCTTCTACTGATTCCTCTAAAAACTCGTAAACAGAAAACTGCTACCAAATCATTTGCTGGAAACGCACCAAAAATCTGGAACTCCATTCCCTCCCACATCAGAACAACCCCCTTGTTTCCTAAATTCAAGGCATTACTCAAAGCCCTCTTCCTCGACCGCTCACGATCGATCCGATAGAACAAAATTAGTTCATAACCAACACCCCACCTGACCCTTATCGGAGAGCAACTACACCGAATCAGATTAAGACAATTCTATGTGTACAAACTAATTGAACAATGTCTACGCTTAGTTAATCGTTGGGCTGTCTTGCTCCCCACACCCCTCTGCCCTTTCGCTCAGGCTTATGTCCCCTTACAGAAGTGATCCCTCATGCTCGTCCAATTTGATTGTAAAGTTTATCTGCTCATAACTGTATAAGCTGTAAAGCGCTCTGATACCTTTGGGTCCAGCTAGCGCTATATAAAACACCTAAAATTAAAAAAATAAAAATAATAAATCCTTCTTCTTACATCAAAAAGTGCTTGCAGTGCACACCTTTATTCTTTCGTTTTATCCTTGTTTTTCCATAGTTATTTCTGGATTGTTCTTGTTTGCGTGCTACCTGAGTTGCGTGATCTACCCTCGGTTCACGCCTTGTAAATGTCCAAAACAGCAGAAGCGAAGCATCACTCCTAAACTAGGTGCACAGCTCAAAGTAAGGATTGTCCCATCTTTCTCTCAAAGTTCTTCCAATTTTTTTCCAAAATTAATCAAAGTACTCCAACATATTTGTTATGCTTCATTTATTTTTTCGTTTCATTCACACGTGATATGCTAATGAATTCATAAGCATGGGCTCGATGGCGGGGCTTTCGAAGCAGTTTTTCGGTTGTGACTAGGCCCCGAAGGCGGAGTTTTGACCTTTGCCTTCAATTTATGTGTTGGTGCTGGGGTAGGGGCAGTAGTAGTCACGCGTTGACCCGGAAGGTATGGAGTCATCGGAGTTGTCTGCCTCAGATACGATTTAGAAATCATCGGAATCTTCCTCTGGGACGCATGGACCTTCGTCGATCTCTGAATATCGTGTCAATGGGCCCTCCGATCTCGAATGATCTTTTTGGATCGAAAGGACGCACAAGCTGTATAGCTCGATTCGTCGTGTTCTGGCGATAAGCACAGGTTACACGCCTCGTGATAGTCGCTGTGTGGAAATTTTGCTCCACACTCGGGACATCTCTTGAACGGCGTCCTTTCCATGAGTTGTAGGACTCACGGCGTGGATATGCCCAACGGCCCGCGTCGACGACCGAATCGATGTGATGAGGTCGAGTCGATAGTTATTGATATCGCAAGTTGTTTGGTAAAGTTTTTACGCGTCGAACTACTGGAAAAGTAGATTTCGAACTGGAGTGGAAAAGTTACATCCGAACCTTGTGGCAGAAAAAAACAATCTGAGGATGGAGTCGATGCCCATGCGCACTATCGTCCAAGGGAGGAGTCACCCATCTCGTGACTACAAAGACTTCTTCCAAGACGACAACAACATGCAATCATCCGAGCCCAACATTAGGTGGCGATCTAATGCTCAGTGTGGGATGTACGTTGTTACAACGCATGTTGTAACAACGCATGCCTTTACCACGCAAGTCTTACAACGCAAGTCGTTACAACGACTTGCGTTGGAGGGCGTGGATTTAGGAATCTTATATTTTTATATTCCAACACCAGTACCCGTAACAGTAGGGAAGGTATTGGAATATAAAATTGCAAGATTCCTTATCCCACAGCGCCATCCAGCGCAAGTCGTAGTAACGACTTGCGTTGTAATAGCTGCGGGGTAAAGGCACTGCGGTGTAAAAACCGCGTCGTAAACTATGTTCCCCCTCAGTGTGAGATCTGCAGCTCATATGCCTTGAACTGCATGTTTTCAATATTGTAACAGCAGCATCTCACTAATATAACTGTAAATAATCTCTTTGATACCCTATCATTTCTCATAAATGAGGTCCTGTTTTGATCTAAAAGAAACTTTATTTATGGATGTTGCATGAAACATAAAAACAACATTTCGCAGCAAAATGTCTGTAGTAGACTTTCACACACCACTCACATAAAACTTAAAGAGAAACAGTATTTAAAACAATCTGTTGAAGAATTATTCAAGGCCATCATGGCAAGCCTCTGCAGAACAGAGCTGGCTTTATCAGGGAGCCCCCTTGATAGGCTGGGGCCCAAGGCTAGGGCCCACTTTGCCCATGCCTGAAAATGCCTCTGCCTCCCTGCCCTGGCCCAAACATGTCTGGGGTCACAAAGTACTAGTGTCAAAATCCTTTGTGGGTATGCTGGGCAGAGCCTTTGTGATATATGTAAGTGGGGTAGTCACCCCTAAGGGTGACTAATATGTATTAAAAATGAAGATTTAGGCCTGGCAAATGGAGGAGTAAGACAAAGGTTTTGAAAGAAGACCACCTAAAGGGTGACAGGTCTAACAGCTGCCTTCAAACCACAACTGCAAAGGAGGTACTTTCTTCTATTGGTAGCCCTCTATCTTGGAGGAGTTATTATGCCCATTGGGGTCTGTAAATCAAGGTATAAGGGATCATCAATATAATAAGTGGGGACGTAGCCATTGTCCTCACCTTCATCATCCTCAATATCTTGGGGCATACCCTGCTGTTGCACAGGATGTCAGTCAGAACCAAACAGATAACAGAGCCTCTGCTGATAGCTGTAACACGGTAGACGCACAGGGTTAAACTAAGGCTGCTTAAAAAGAGATTGCACTTTGTCATTTCATAGTGTGACATCAGTTGAACTTGAACAAGTGTCAGTTTGGGATCTGACATGGGCATAAGGCACCAGGTACTCTGCTGGTGCTGATGGCATCAGCACTTGTGTTGGGGAAGTCTTCACAGGAGTCAGGTCCTAAGGAGGCAGATGGCGCTGGGGACAGACCAGCCTGCAGTAACCAGATTGGAAGTTTCTGTGGTTCCATGTGACCAGAAGGCCCACCAAAATGAGCCGAAATTACACTGAAAATCTTCAGAAGGGCCCTTCAAAGGCCTCATTCTGGTTCGGGGTCAACAATGGCCCAGGGAACTCAAAATTAAAGGGACCTACTGTGGAATCCGTTCTGTGATTAGTGACCTAAATGGAGTGCAACTTAAATTTTGATTCCCTAGTACATTCTCTTCAGAGGCTGAAAGAAGAAATATGGGTTGAATCCTGCTACATTTCATAACATGAGAGTTTGAACTTACCTAAGTATATTGAGAGAGAAGTGGAGCGGATGCTGGAAGATCCTTATGACAGGGCCCATGAACTGGAGTGAGAATTGAATATGCACAAATAGAACAACTACTACGTATGTTCAATAACATAAAACTTCACCTCCCATTCTCTACTTGCCACTGGGTGCATGAAAGAGCAGTTATCAAATGACACAAGAGTCGTGTCCTGAACTCAGGCACCAAAGGTACAGCTCATGACTAACATCAGCTTCTTGCTGTCATGGCATGGCTTGAATCCTGTATTTTTCAAAAGAGACATTGTTGCCGAGCACATTGTGGAAATCTTTGGAGCTGTCAGAAAGCTTGCAAAGTTGGGAGAGGATCTCTGGAACCATATTGGACGGTGCAGAAAGAAAGGAACTGACGCACAAGTTACTTACCTTCGGTAACGATATATCTGTAAGAAACAGTAGTTAGATTCCTTACCTTAGAATATCCCCAGGCATCAGACTGGATCCTGAAAGTTTTGCGCAGCAGTACCCCTGCGCGTCGGTAGGCGTCGTCTGCGGATCCGCGTCCGTCGTTGGCGTCGTGATCACGGGATGACGTCATAGGAATACTTAGACACCGCCCTCGCGCGTGGACGTCAGTTCTTGTACATAGCTTTCCGCGCCAGGAACGCAGAGCCATGCGAGAGACTGACACTGGTGCCATGAAACTAGGGCCCTCAAAGGGAAATACCTTAACCCTAGATATGGGTTCGCAGAACGGGGAGGATGGATGGGGCGGTAGGAATCTAACACTAACTATTGTTTCTTACAGATATATCGTTACTGAAGGTAAGTAACTTGTGCATCTGAAAGAAACAGGTTAGTGTTAGATTCCTTACCTTAGAATAGATACCCCAGCAATACCAACCCCGGTGGTGGGTCTGCAAACCAAGATCACACCAGAAAGTCCTGGAGAACGGGACGGCCCAAAAAAGCCATCTCTCCGGATTTGGCTGTCCAGGCAGTAGTGTCTAGCAAACGTGCGCAGTGAAGCCCACGTAGCTGCCTGACAGATGTCCTGCAATGGAACTCCCTGACCCAGGGCAGTTGTAGCTGCCGTGGCCCGAGTACAATGGGCCCTCAGCCCAACAGGAGGCTCCTTTTTAGCCAAAGAGTAACAGACCTTGATGCACAACATGACCCACCGAGAGATGGTTCGTTTGTGCACCGCCCTCCCCTTCTTCGCGCCCACATAACCAACAAAGAGCTGGTCGTCCACACGGAACTGGCGTGTGCGATCTAGGCAGAAGGAGAGTGCATGTTTTGGGTCCAGACGGTGGAGCCTCTCTTACTACTTCGAAGTTTGCGGAGGCGGAAAGAAGGTGGGCAAGGTGATGGACTGCACGATATGAAAGGCTGTGACTACCTTGGGCAGGAAAGAAGGACAAGTCCTCAGAACAACTTTGTCCGGATGGACAGAGAGGAAAGGAGGTTTAGAAGATAGAGCCTGGAGCTCACTCACTCTCCTGGCAGAGGTGATGGCAACCAGGAATGCAGTTTTAAGAGTCTGAAGACCAAGAGGACAGTTAAGAAAAGTGGCTCAAAGGGAGGGCAAATCAGATATGTCAGAACAAGATTCAAATCCCACTTAGGCATCAGAAAGGGAACAGGAGGAAACTTGTGAGTGATGCCTTTCAGGAATCTATTTACAACAGGGGACTTGAAAAGAGAAGGCTGATCAGGAAGCCTTAAGAAGGCTGAAATGGCCGAGAGGTAGGCCTTAAGAGTGCCCAGAGCATAGCCCTGCTGGGCGAGAGACAGAAGGAAGAGGAGAACCTTTGAAAGGGGGGCAGAGAGAGGATCCACAGCCTTTGCTGTGCACCATGCCACAAATTTATTCCACCTGCAGGTGTATACCATCTTTGTGGAGGGATGCCTGGCTGCCAGAATCACATCACAGACTTCAGGAGGCAAGTCAAATGGCCTCAACAGCCGCCGCTCAATCTCCACACATGTAGGTGGAGACTGGACAGGTTCGGATGGAGGACCGTCCCCTGCTGCTGCGACAGGAGGTCCTCTTGAAGAGGCAGACAAACGGGGGATCGACTGACATGCTGAGTAGTTCGGGATACCAGTATCTTTGTGCCCAGTCCGGAGCCACAAGGTTGACTTGGACCCAGTCTTGCAGGATCTTCTTCAGCACTCTGGGCAGAAGTGGTATAGACGGAAAGGTGTACAACAGACCGCAGTTCCACTCGTGACGAAAAGCGTCGCTGAGCGAGTGCCGCCTTGGCAATTCTAACGCGCAGAAGTGAGGACATTGCGCGTTCTCTTCAGTGGCGAATAGATCTAACCAAGGCTCTCCCCATCACTGAAAAAGACCTTGCGCCATGTCCCAGTTCAGACACCATTCGTGATCCATCATGCACCGGCGGCTGAGTTTGTCCGCCCTGGCGTTCAGAGAAGCTGCCAGGTGTTGAACCGCCAGGGTGACGCCCTGTTCCAGCCATGATCCGAGGCGCAGAGCCTCCTGATAAAGGGTCCACGACCCCACCCCGCCCTGCTTGTTGCAGTACCACATGGCGGTGGTGTTGTCCGTGAACACCTGCACTATACTTCCCCGGACAGCGGGAAGGAATGCCTTCAGTGCAAGCCGGATCGCCTGCAGCTCCAGAAGGTTGATATGGAGCCGGGACTCTGCCGGAGACCAGAGGCCTCTGATCTCCGTCCCTCCCATGTGGCCCCCCATCCCAGGAGGGACGCATTTGTCACCACTACATGCTCCGGTTGGGGAAGGGAGAGAGATCTGCCGCAGACACAATCGCGGTTCGTGAGCCACCACTGCAACTGTCTCGCAGTGCCCTCCGAGATCAGGATGTGGTCGGACAGGTTGCCCTGATGCTGGGCCCACTGAAACCTCAGGTCCCACTGCAGAGCCCGCAACAGCCACCTGGCGTGATGCACCAGTAGAATGCAGGAGGCCATCAGCCACAGGAGCCACAGCGTCAAACTGACTGAGACTAGGGATAAAGGCTGAAAGATCGGAATCAGAGCCTGAATATCCCGAACCCGAGCTCGGGAGGATAAACCCGAAACTACGCTGAGTCCAGAACCGCTCAGATGAAGAGGAGCGTCTGAGAGGGGCACAGGTGCGACTTCAGCACGTTGATGGAGAACCCCAACTGGCGCAGGAGGTAGGCCGTAGTCTCAAGGTGGGAGACGACTGTTTGGGGCGAGCCTGCCTTCAACAACCAATCGTTGAGATAGGGGAAGACTGAAACCCCTAATCTGCGCAGATGAGCTGCAGCCACTGCCATCAGTTTTGTGAACACCCGTGGGACGCTTGTAAGGCCGAAGGGGAGCACGGTAAACTGAAAGTGCTTGTGGCCTACCGTGAACCGCAGGTAACGCCGGTGGGCCGGCAGGACGGGGATATGGAAATATGCGTCCTGCAAGTCCAATACTACCATCCAGTCTTCTGGGTCCAGGGCAGCTAGGACCTGAGCCAAAGTCAGCATCTTGAACTTCTCCTTCCAGAGGAAGCCGTTGGCGCTCCGTAGGTCCAAGATAGGGCGTAGGCCTCCTTTGACCTTCTTGGGTACCAGAAAGTAGTGGGAATAGCAACCACGTACAACCTCTGGCCCTGGAACGCGCTCGATGGCCCCCTTGGCCAAGAGGGCTGTAACTTCCTCCTGCAGAAGTTGCAAGTGATACTGCGGTGGCATGGCTGGAGGGGTCGCCTCGAAGGGGAGGGAGTAGCCCCTTCGGACGATTTGCAGCACCCACCTGTCCAACGTGATGGTATGCCAGTGGGGGAGGTGATGGCGGACCCTGCCCCCCACTGGCGAGGAATGGGCCTGAAATGCCGGATTAGGAAGGCTTAGAGGTGCTGCAGGAGCGGGTGTGGACTGACCCTGCCGGTGTCCCCCGGTACCGCCACAGCGGTAGCCACGTCCGCTGCCGTGTTGAGCCTGAGTCTGCGGCCTGTGGATGGCTGGATGTGTGGGGGCGCCACATCCTTGGCCACGAAAGGAGCGAGAGGTGGTAGTTTGCTGGTGTTGGCCTAGGCCAATGACTTGGCCGTAGCCCTGGAGTCGTTGAAACGCTCCAGCACACTGTCCGCCTTGTCGCCAAAGAGGTGACGGCCATCGAAGGGCATGTCCATGAGTGTTGCCAGGAAATCCCCATAAAAGTTGGCGGACCTCATCCAGGCGTGGTGGCGAACCGCCACCGTTGTTGCAATCGCCCTACCCAGCGAGTCCGTTGTATCGAGTCCACACCGAATG
This sequence comes from Lissotriton helveticus, assembly GCF_964261635.1. NCBI lineage: Eukaryota > Metazoa > Chordata > Amphibia > Caudata > Salamandridae > Lissotriton > Lissotriton helveticus. The sequence continues at coordinate 207,013,089 of NC_136065.1, forward strand.
GAGTAGCGTGCAGCGTCCCGCCCTTCTGCTAGGGCTTGGGTAAGCTTTGCCCGGGCCTCCTTCGGGCACTGCGGCTTCACTTCCGCAACCGTATCCCACAGAGAGTGGGTGTAAAGGCCCAAAAGGCAGGCGGTGTTGACAGACCGCAGCCCCAAACTTAGGAAGGAGAACAGTTTCTTGCCAAACTAATCGTACCTTTTGGATTCCTGATCCGGGGGAGCAGTCGGGAATGCGGTCTGGGAGGTAGAGGTCTGGATCACCAGGCTCTCGGGGGTGGGGTGAATGGACGGGAAGCTGGGGTCACCCGGAGCGGGCGGTGGTGTCGGGCCACGCTCCGATCTACAGAGAGTTCTGTAGTGGGCTTGGACCAGGTGCCCAGCAGAACGTCAGTGAGGGCTTTGTTGAACGGCAGGAGAGGCTCTGAGGAGCATGCCTGCGGTTTGAGCACCTCAGTGAGGAGGTTAGTCCTCACGGCCGCGACAAGGAGTTCAAGAGCCAAGGCCTTGGCTGCCCTAGTCAACACCATGCTGTAAGCAGCCCCCTCCTTCATAGCCAGCAGGGGACATATCCAGTGTCGGGCGAAGTGTCCAGACCACTGGCCTCCCCCAGCTCGTCTGCCCAGTCCTGGCTCAACTGGCACTGCAGTGCCAGAGGGTCCTCATACCCCTCCCAGTTCTCCTTGTCATCCATCTCCTGGTAGTCAGGGAAAATGATGGGTCGTCGGTGAAGGGCTCACCGATCGGCGTTAAAGACGGCGCCGGGCGGCGCCGGATCCGGACCGGGGCTGGAACCGGGGCCGCCGCTGCCCAGGGACGGAGTCGTGGGCGACACCCTTGGTGACGGTGCCAGCGGAGGGGTCGTAAGGTCGACTGGCGACGCCACAGATCCCGGCCTCGGGACCGGATTCGTCAACGGCACCGGGGCCGAAGCACCCGCCGGGGCCGGAACCGCTGGCCCGCTAGGGCTCCCAGACGGACCTGCGGGGTCCGAAGGCGCCTCAGCAGGGTCCGATGGAGGGAAGCGAGCCCTCATGGCCCTGAAGAACGCGCCTATCTCCTCTGGCATCGCATGCGGCCCAGGGGCCGGCGGGTATGGAGCTGGACGCGGCGGTGTCGCCCGAACGCCCGGCCGCATCGAGCGAGCATCAGGGGGAGTCAGAAGAGAGATGATACCTCTTCAACTTCTTTTTCGAATGCCTCGAGTTACCTGAGGACTTCGAGCCCGACGAGTGGTGGTGGCTTGTCGAGCGACGATGACAGCGGCCCCGCGACCAGTCCCTCGATCGCCTCCTAGACCGGGACCTTGAGCGGCACGGGGCCGACTGCCGGAGCCGACTTGTCATCATGGTCGACCCCGAGACAGTAAAGGCACCGACGGTGGGGGTCAGTCCCCGACATCAAGCGGTGACAGTCGTCGCAGGGCTTAAAGCCAGGCATCCCTATCGGCACCGTGAGTGGAAGGTCGACTTGAGAAGTGATCCAAAATAGATCAAAAAACGTAGTAAAAAAATGAATAGGAGTACTGCTCTTCCTGGATCTGCGCTTGCTGGCGCGGAAAAAAGAAGAACTGACGTCAGCGCGCGAGGGCAGCGTCTAAGTACTCCGACGACGTCATCCCGGCGATCACGACGCCGACGCCGGACGCGAAGCCGCAGACGACGCCTACCGAAGCGCAGGGGTACTGCTACGCAAAACTTTCCGGATCCAGTCTGACACCTGGGGATATTCTAAGGTAAGGAATCTAACACTAACCTGTTTCTTTCAGATATCAGCGTGCAGGGGTAGTTCTTATTTGTGGCTTTGCTCAATCACTTTCGGGTGGTATGGAGCCATCGGAGAGCAGCATAATGCCATCTAGCAGCATGTGCGCGCAGGTACTGCAAGAGAGAACTCTGGATTGAGACGGGCACTTGAGGCATACTATCAAGTGAAAAATCTGTGGTTAGAAGTATCTATCAGAATCCCCTTCTCTGGGTACCTTTAGAATGCAGAATAATCAAACCAAATTGACAAAAGGAAACACAAGCATTGAGAGATGCAAAATTGAATATTTATCTTTTTAACTGTCTGAGTACACACCCAGAAATATTATGGAAAGTAGTTTGTCATTTTCCAATAATCCGCGTTGATTATCACTTATAACTTTTAAATTATAAAACGAATATGATTTCACTCCCAGGCTTCAGAGGAGCACCATAACACATGAATGTTAGTACACAAATTAGGGAAGTGCCTTTACCTGTGGGCCAGGGGGACCTCGCTCACCAGCTGGACCCTTTGGACCCTGCAGAAAAAATGCAAACAAAAATGACAATGCTGTAAATCCTCTCCAAACATAGCAACTCAGAGCATAAAATGCTATGTAGGATCCTCAGCAATCTTGATTGAATGAGGTGAGGAAGAGCTAGAAAATATTACTTAACTGTAACAATCGGTTTGCAGCCTTTAGTGCTGCAGATTCAGATGCTGAGCACACCCTTCAATCTAGTGCTGGGTATAGATGTTGCACATTCATTTTCTTTGAAGAGCTTTCAGTTTTGAGGTAAATCGTGATACTTCCCCGGATGCCCACAATATTGCATTCCATATACTTCTCTTTAGATTGTGTTTTTCTACTATCTGGTTCGGACATACTCGCACTATTTTCAAGAGTACAGGGGCAAGGAAATCTGAAGACACTGAAGACAGATCCATGAACATTGATGTTTTCAGACTGACTGTTGTGTGGGTTGTATGAGATTGACATGAGTGAGGGTATTAACAGTACACTGTTTACATTCTGCCCCTCATGCAATAGTATATTCCAGTGGAAGGAGCAATATCAGGTCTGAAACGTCGGTCTCCTGTCTGTTACTGATGTACCAACAAAAGTCAAGTTGGATCTTGAACTGGGACTAAGGATCATCTGCAGAGGAAGGTGTTCAGTGGAAGTAAAATCTGGTTCACACTTTGAGTGGAAAGGTCCTTTCTGTGAGATAAATGGCTGTCTTGGGAGTGTAATGGAATCCTTCAATGAAAAATAATGGCTTGTAAGTATACGTGTACACTGTAGTGAGCAATGGAAGGACAGCCTGTGAGTGAAAAGACACCCTTTAGTGACCAATAAAGGATAATCTTGTAAATGCAGTGAGAAATAAAGGTCCAATCTGCGTGAGAAAGTGTGCTGTTCTATTAACTTAAAAGGGCAGGTTTGTGCATGTAAGGACACTCTTCAGGATGAGACTGAGTTTTAGATTGAAACTATGAGCGATCTGTGACAGTATAAGAGAGCAAAGGGACTCTTTAGAGTGAAATCAAGTTTGCGTATGTAACTCCTAAGAGTGCATTGTGATTGCAGACTGTAAAGCGAAAGTAGTTTATGCTTCCTTTGAGGAATGAGGAGGGGCACACTGACAGCAAGTCAGCTCCAGTTTTCTCATTGCATTTTGGTAGATGTACTCCACAGTGTTTTTGAATTACTCACACGTAGAAACGTGTTTAACACCAGTGTTGGCACAGCCAGTGCTTGAATTTATGGACTTGTTTCCGGATTTGAGCCCTTCTTCATCAAAAAGTAGCAATTAGGTCTGTAACTGCTTGAAATGCCGCTGGCGGGATATCAAGGAAAATACCACTCCAAAGGATGCAAGTGCATTCCATAACTCGTCAACCAAATGATTTCTGGAGGAACACAGCAATCAAGGGGAAGGGAGAAAAGTGCCAGGAAATCATCACCAATTCTCCTACTGGATTCTGTCAGACACTTACCTTTGGTCCTGGTTTTCCTTGAAATCCCTGTTGACCTTGAACGCCTGGTTCTCCCTAAAAGAAGAAAAAGACATTGATGGAATAACTTCACATCTCAGAGTTTGATTTAGCCTACAACATTTTTGATGACAACATAAAGGTTTAGTAAGTGTGATTACTAACAATACAGGTAAGGTGCTAATATGGAAACTAAGGGCCTTATTTAGTGTTTGGCAGACAAGATAGTCAGTCTCACATATGGGCGATGTACCTATGCCGTACGTTATGTTATGTGTATTTGTAAAGTGCTTGAATACCCGTGAGGGTATCCTGGTGCTAAGCATTTGTGCATGCCTAGCCCTGCCTATGATAGGTTCGTTAATTGTAAAGCCAGGTCTTCAGCTGGAATTTAAGAAGAGAGAAGGATGATCTGATATGAAGTGGAAGGCCATTCCATGCTTTAAGAGTGATGTAAGAGAACGCCCTTTCTCCTGATCAGATTATTTGTATACAGTGGATGTTGGTGAGTAGGAGTCCTGCGGCGGCGAAGTGTCTGGGTGGTTGGTGGAAGGAGATGATCTGGTCAGGCAGTTGGGGCCTAAGCTGTGTAGTTCCTTGAATGTGTATGTGAGGAGTTTTAAACAAGCACATTCATGTATTGGGAGTCAGTGAAGCTCCCTGAGGTGTGGTGTGCTATACGTTCTATGTAGAAGGTTGAGGATGCGTCTGGTTGCCTAGTTTTGGATAGTTTATAATCTTCTAGTGAGTTGCTTGGTGGTCCCAGTGTAGAAGGTTTTCCCATACTTTAACATGCTGGTGTCTAGGGCATGAGTGTGGAAGCAGGATGCAGTGACAGCATCAACTTGTGCAGTCATGCCCAGTTTGATGTACAATTATTTCAAGATTTCTTGCATGGTTGTGGGTTAGAGTTTGACCGGCCACCAATTGGTGGTCTATGGTAAAATGTTCTTCCTGAATATCACTGCTTCTGTCTTGTTGATGTTGCACTTGAGACAGTTGGCTTACATTCAGTCAGCGACCTCAGTCATACAGGCAGTGAACAGTCTTGTCTGAGAGGGAGGATATGAATGGTTTGTCATTGGAGGAGGAGAGAATATTGATGTTGTGAGTGCATTTGGTGTTGTCCAGAGGGATCATGTATGCATTAAAGGTGGTTGGGCTGACTAATGCAATTGAAGGCACTCAACAGAGGAGTTTGCCGGCTTCCCAGAAGTAAGGTGCAAAGCTGACAGCTTGTGCTCTATCGGTCAAAAAAGAGAAGACCTATTAGAGAGCAGGTCCTTGGATGTCAATCTCGTGAAGGCCCCTGATGAGGATGGGGTGTAGCACCATGACAAGAGGTACAGAAGAATGAGGTCTGCATTGTGTCCTCTGTCAAGAATCATGCAGATACGATATGTGGTGGGGATGAGTGCTGTTTCTACACTGTGGCTGGGCCTGAAACCAGACTGCATGGCGAAGAGGAGCTGGGGGTTGCTAAGGTGGTCAGTGAGGCATTAGTTGATTAGTTTCTCTCAAAACTTTTGCAGGATATTGTAGGTGGGAGATGGGTCTGTAGACTAAAGAAGTGGCTGGGTCAGTGGATGGTTTCTTGAGCAGAGACACGGTGGTGGCATGTTTCAGGTGTCCATGAACGTGCCTGTGACGCTGGGGGGCATTGAGGATGGGTGTTGGTGCTTCACTGATCATTATGAATCTTTGGTTGAAGGCATGGTGGGGAAAGGGATCAGAACGGACCCCAGAGTGGGTGGTCTTCATGGTAGCAGCAATTTTGATGGTGGTGAAGGTGGGTGGGTCACAATAAGGCTGGGGTTCATTTTTGGGCTGTGAATGGAAGTTGAGTTGCGACTGTGACAGGTTCAGGTTGAGGGTCGAAGCTGCTGTATATGGAGGTGATGTGTTACATAAGAATTCCAGGAACTTGTTGCAAAGATCTTGTGAGGGTGTGATGGGCTAGAGGTGTCAGGAGGTGATAATCATATAATCCCACAAAACAAAGCACTCAAAGTGGTAGTTAAACAATAAGTACAATGTCCAAACAGTAAAGACCTGTTTTAAAGAGCACAGTTCTTGTTTATTGCAGAGGGTAGACAGTCAAATAATCTTCCGATACAGATGATTCACAAATGAATATTCTTCAGGGATGAGCAGCCAACACGCGTTTCGTCATTATGTGACATTTTGAAGGCTGTGAACTATTTACAAATAAGAAACATGTACGATACTGTACATTAACGTAAAAGTTGTGAAGAGAAACATGAGAAAAAGATGAAGGCCCGAGACAAAGAAGAATACATAGTCAAAAAAATTAATAAGAGGTAGAAATTGTATACCAGGGAAGTCGATCAGTAATGTGAGGGAAAGATACAAAGTTGATAGAGAGATCCAGTGAAAAAATAGAGACCAATTGTGAGACGAGAATTGTTTAAAACGTGGGAAAGTGGCATAGGTCAGAATGAGACATTATGTCCCAATATCCTAAGGAATCCTGATTAATAAAGAAAAAAGAGGAAGTGACTCCACCAAAAATGTGCAAAAGATATTTCTCAGCGTGACACAAGGTACAAAAATAGCCCCAGCTTAAGAATATATATGTGGGTATTCATTATATTGGGAGCAACACAATCCAGGAGCAACACGTTGAGTAGCTATAGTCGTTCCACAAGGGGTCGCACCTCCGTGGAATGAAGTGATGAAACCAAACCTAACTGGAAAAGAGTACATACACAAAAAAAGAAAAATATAATACAATGTCTTAGTTGGAAAAAGCCTGTGGAGAATAAATGTCACAAAGAAACATAACTCTCTCTCAAAAACAGAGAAAAGTTTAGAAACACTCACTCGGAGGCAGTATAAGATGGTAGCCAATAATGTAGATGAAACCAAAAATTAAGGTATGTCTCGCTGGTGCTGGATACAAATATAAAAAGACTGCTACAAGTAAAATCACATACGTGCGATAAGTAAAATAATACGCAAGATGCACAGTGTAAATAGTCACAAATGGAGGTCCAAAATGACATATTACACTATAATAGGTAAGACACAGATGGAATAGAAATCAAAAATGGGAAAAGAAAGAAGGAAGATATATATCTATGTTAATAAGAAAAAAGTGTACATCATAGAGAGAGTAAAGGGAGACTAAGGCGAAGTGTGAGCAGGAAAAATAAAATTTCATGCATAACAAGGTAAGTAGTGACAAAAATAAGTACTAATACTTAGCATGAAAAGTTGCGTAAATACTGAGCCAATCGGGCAGGATATATTCAAGAGCTAACTCCTAATACTGAAAAGGAAAGCAGTGAATAAAAACAGTCAAACAAGACCCAGGTGATCATATATAGCAAGAGAGTAGTTTACGCACTTACACAAGTAAGTATGAAATCTCAAAAAAGTTATAAGGTCACAGCAAAAGAAAAGTCACTCAGCCAATGTATTGTTCAGATTAAAAAAAGGAACATTTACAAATTCAAGTAATTTGCTAATAATGGTGTGTATCAGCAGTACACAAAATTTGTAAAACAGCCCATTTTACCAAATAAAGAATGGAAGACAGGTCTGGCATCAAGATATAAGGTATTCAAATAGGCCAAGGAGTCCATAATAAGCTCCGATATGGGACAAAGAGAGAATAATACTCATATGTCTAAATACAATAGTATATATCTAGCAAAAACACAGGCATGCAGCCTAATTCAAAACCTAACTAGTATAGCAATATCCCATCCAGTGTCTCAAAATAGTTCAAACCCATGAATTTGTATGTGATAATCATAAAGCAGTTATACATTTTAAAACCGCTACTGAAACCCTGATTGTAGTCGAAAAACTAAATGTATATTATATCCTAAAACAGTAACGAAAACTTAAGGAAATGCTGAATTAAATTAGCAATGCACAGCAAATATAAGATACCTTTGATTAATGAAAACCCTTAAAGTCAATGCCAGTCAGCACTGAGATCGCTAAAACTCTGCTCCCTGGAAATCCTCACGAGTAAAGCGGCAAACGTCGAGTCTCCGTGCTGCCCGACTATTCTTCGTGAAAGTCTGATAGAAAGTCAGGTGGCAGCGTTGGCGTCTTAAATGACATCTGACGTGATAGTAGTAGAAAATACAGGAGAAAGATTGGGTTTAACGGACCAAGTCAGATTAGCCTGAAAAGACGGTGGCCAACTTGGAGTAGGTCCCAATAGACTTATGTTTATTAGTAAGATTAAGTAAAAAAAAGACTGGTGTGGAGGGCGAGCTACAATGCAAACGAAAGTAAAGACTACTGTGTGTATGTCCTATAAGTATGAAGGATGATAATATATAGACCCACAAAGGTATGGGTGTTAGGGAAAGTTTAACAAATGAGAGAAGGAGGAATACAAATGGAAAAGGAGTTACAGAACATAGGTAACTTTGAATCGCAGCCATAAAGGAGTAAAATCAAATAAGTATGGTCAAATGTTAAGAGTTATATATGGAAATGATCATGGCAAATTTCTATTAGTATACAAGTTTGATGTGTGCTAGTGATCACTAGTGCATCCACACTGATTCTGAGATGAAAGGTATAGCATATACTAAGTAGACAGAAAAGAGAAACTAGTGTGAGTAAAAAAAATAAAGCATGGATGTCCATCTGATCCACATATGAAGAGAACACAAATCGATTTGAATGGACAGACATATACATTAGGGTAACATATGTGTAACATTAGAGTTTCACTAATTACTAGTTGTAGTAGATTCATTATTTACATCATGTTAAATATTATCAATTACCAGCCATCAGTATTTAAATCAAATCCAGTGTTCATAATGGTAAGACCTCTTAGAAGAGCCCAAACTCAAAATAATTAATATTACTCACAGCCACATATTATAAGCTGTTACTTCAAAAAAATACAATTAAAAACAGCAGAAATATCACTTAGCAGACAATCAGAAATGTAGTATCATCTTTTCAATCAGTGAGAAAACATGTAATTCCCTGTCAACATTCAATCCCATGTCTACTGCCCGCAGTCTGGTTATCCATTTAGTTTCCATCCTTCTAAGGACTCAAGGGTAGCATATAACCGGAGCTATGCCATGAAATTTGATATGAATCAATTCTAAAGTAGAATGGAGAGAATTAAAGTGAAAGGCAAGAGGATAATGAGGAGTGTTGTTCTTAATGGCTCTTATGTGTTCTTAGATGTGTTCCTTTAGTGGTCTGATAATACTGCCTATATAAATGCGACCACATGACATAATACAGGATATCACAAATTTGGTGTTGCAGTTAATAAACTGCCTTATAAGGTGTACATATAGGTTGTACCGAAAGCAAATAGTTTTGGTGGTAGCATACTGGCATACGTTACATTGCGTACATTTAAAGAGCCCTTTGGGTATGTTCCCAGTAGAGAAGTGTGGCTCAATGGTTAGAGCGGCAGACCCTGATGCAGTAGTCTGGCCGGGACCAGGGTTCAATTCCCGCTTCGACGGGTTTCGGGCTCAATTTCCTCGGACCTGATAATTCTCGCCTCGGTACCTATTCTAATCATGAGTCCCACTCTGCACCTCTGGGCAATAGCTTGCTGTGGAAAAACAGACGTCCCTACCTCGTCGGAATGGCGGTCTAGCCAGGGGTCCCTTACCCCCACAACGGGACGTACAGCGTCCCTTGGCCATCGGACTTCCACTCTCTCTCTTCGCCCACAGGATCCACCAACCAACGAAGACCCGGAAACGGACAATCAGAATACCGGAAGTGAAACCCCCGTGGATGACCCGGAAACCAACCCTGCCGGAACCGGAAGCACGTCCACTACAGTCCGCCGGGAACATAGAAAAGCCGTGGGGACCGACGGAGCATCGTTCAGCCCAGCAGACTCGTGGCAGGAGACAGCGAACGGCGTGGAACCCCCGACGGAGAGCGGAAAGAAGGAGGAGATCGGAGAGAAGACGGAAAGCGGAGAGGAGAACGAGGAAGAGGACCTGTGGTCGGAGGACTGGTGGCGACCTCCGGAGGTGGCTGGAGAGCGGCCGCAACTCGGATGAGAGTTGCGGCGGGGCACGTGAGTACCCTCTATCCTTTCTCCGTGTACCCTAGTGTAATTAGTGTAAATACCTGTAAATATTGTCTATAGACCCTCACGAGCACCTTGCACCAGCCTTAGAATTAAGTACAGTATCACGGGCACTGTGTATACTCCCCTGCACTTATCCCCGACACCTTCAAGCACTCTATACCCCTCCTCGCTACCTAAATGGTCTGATCCCCTCCTACCCTACCGCCCTCCCTCACGTTCGTTTTCTGGCCCATTCACTCCCCGGTGAAGGTGGAAGTACTCGGTAGTCCTTGCTGGACTGGACTAACCCCTATATTCTCTCTCCCCTGTATATCTCCGAGGAGCACCATTCCCCGGCGTTACCCTGACGACAACAGCCCAGCAGAGGACTACAACCGCGGCGTCTATCCTGCCTCAGAACACACCCGTCTTGGCGCCTCCCTCCGGAACTCGTTCCCGTACCTCTGTTGAAAAAGACTTTGTGTGCAATACCTACGAATAAATCCTTAACAATAGCTCACTACATTCGGCCTCCCAGCCTGTTATTCCGGTCCGCCCAGCCCACAACTCCACAGGTGGTGTCAGAAGTGGGATCCCCCGGAAGCATGGAGGCCGCAGTCAAACACCTCGCGGAGAGCCAGGAGCAGCTTGGCAAGATGATGGAACGCTTTCTTAAAACTGCGGAAGATGACCGAGGACAACTCCATGATGTCCTAAAAGGACAGGGGACAGCACAGGACCAAGCCCTTGAGAAACTGACCACCGTCATGGGACAACAAAGACCCTTATCTTCCTTGCCATCAGTCGTCCTGCAAAAGTATGTGTCGGGTGAAGATCCTGACTATTTTTTCACGAATTTCGAGCGCCTAGCCCAGGCTGCGGCTTGGCCTGCCGATCGATGGGGCCACTATCTGGGTCCTCTGTTAACTGGGGAACTGCAGGCAGCCTATCAGCAGGCCAATATACAGGGCCAGACTCCCTACCAAGACATCAAAACCTGCATTCTGGAGAGACTGGGGATTTACGACGAAACGTACAGGGTTCGTCTGCGACAGGCCAAAGAGGGTCCCCAGGAAACGCCACGGGCTCTCTCATTCCGGATACAGGACTTGGCGAACAGGTGGCTGAAACCGGCCACCGCCACCAAGGAGGAGATACTATCCAAAATATTCCTGGAGCAGTACCTGGCGTCTCTACATCCGGCCACCCAAAAGTGGGTGAGACAGCACGCCCGCTTGACTCTTGATAGTGCGGTAGAGATTGCCAGTGCCTACAGTAGAGCCCAAGAATCACAAAGGGTCAAAGAGGAACCACATCCACGTATCCCACATGGTAGCCATTCACGTCCCCAAAGACCACCTCCCCCCGCGGTCAGAAGACCGGATCCGATACCCCTGATGCCCTACCCGGTCATGCCTCGACCCAACATGCCTGGTCCTCAGTGTTATCACTGCGGAGGGTTTGGACACATTGCTTGTGTGTGTCCTCAAAAGGAGGAGCCCATGGACATAGGAATGGCACGGAATTTTGTCTGTCTCACCAATGACGTAACCCCTCCGCCTTTCCGCTGTCCAGTGAGGATAGATGGACACCGCCTGATGGCTTTAGCAGACACAGGGTGTAGACATAGCGTCCTACGACCCCAGGAACTACCCCATCCTGTCGGGCCAATTACTGGAACGGTCGCTATCAAATGTGTCCACGGCGACACCCGGAGTTACCCGACAGCCCGAGTGCGGGTACAACAACACTCAGATGAGGGAAGTATGCTAACTGTCGGTTTGGTTCCTAATCTCCCTGAACAAGCAATTTTAGGCAGCGATTATAGTGGTCTTCCACATCTCCTGCAAGACACTACAGACTCTCTAAAGAAATGGTGGGCGGAGGCCCCGTTTCCCCAGGGGTCTCCTTCCGCGGACTCTCCATCCAAACCGGGGAAGACCAAGAAGCAAAACAAAAGAGAGAAAAGGATCTTTACCGGTGCATACCCTGCTCAGATCGATGTTCACCCATGGGAAACAGACCGGGAATTCCGAGCTACCCAGCAAGAGGATCCCGTTTTGCAGGAAGCCTGGAATCGTGCCCTGGACAATGAGGACCCATTGCAAGTAGGTCCTTACTTCTTTCGGAAGAACGGACTCCTCTACAGAAAAGGGGGACCACAACTCCCCTCTCAGTTAGTCATCCCAGGATTGTTTCGGGACAAAGTCCTATATCTGGCTCACAGTCACTTGTTGGGAGGGCATTTCAGCAATGAAAAAACGGGGCAAACAATCCTTGAAAAATTCTATTGGCCGGGCGTACACGGCCAGATAAAACAATACTGCAGGGAGTGTCCGGTCTGCCAGAGACACAGCCGGTATCGTCCACCCCGGGTTCCTCTCCAGCCCCTTCCTCTTATAGATGTGCCTTTCTCCCGGGTGGGTATGGACCTGATAGGACCTCTGCTTCCCTCTAGGACGGGTTGTAGGTACGCTCTGGTGTTGGTGGATTATGCGACCCGGTTCCCGGAAGCCGTCCCTTTGAAACATCCCACTACCCAAAACATCGCCAAGGCCCTCATCTCCATCTTCAGTAGAGTAGGGTTCCCTCGGGAGATCTTAACAGATCAAGGTACACCTTTTGTGTCCTCCCTCATGCGTCAAGTATGCGCCCATCTGGGAATTAAACAAATAAGAACGTCGGCGTACCACCCCCAGACAGACGGGTTGGTGGAACGTTATAATGCCACATTAAAGACCACCCTCAAGAAGCTCCTGGGCCTTGAGAGCAAAAGGTGGGAGGAGATGCTTCCCCTTGCCCTCTTCGCCATCCGTTGCAAAGTGCAAAGTAGCACTGGGTACTCACCATATGAATTGTTATATGGACGAGCCCCCAGGACCCTGTTAGACATGGCTCGCGAGGCATGGGAAGCTGAGCCAGATCGTACTCGTCCCCTCCCTGAGTATGTTGACAATCTCCGAACCCACTTAACACAAATCAGAGAGATAGTGAGACAGAACATGGTAGCCGCTCAGGTCACCCAGAAACAACAGTATAACAAGGGAACCAAGGCCCGTTCCTTCAAATTGGGAGACCTGGTTTTGTTACTTCTACCCTCGTCCGACCATAAACTATTGGGTCAGTGGAAGGGCCCGTTCCCGATCCTAAGACAGGTGACTCCCGTCACCTACGAACTCGAGATGGATGCCACCCGAGGGGTCACCCAGATCTACCATGTAACCTTGTTAAAGAAATGGGAGGGGCCCCTCCCTGTCCTGACGAGCACTCCCTCCCTTCCATTTGAAGGGTGTATGGACCCAGACCTCCCTGAAAGAAATAAACAAGACCTCAGACGGGTCTTATCCTCTGTTCAGCAGTGTTTTCTTCCCTACCCGGGCACTCCACCATCGTGGAGCACGCAATCCACACAGAAACAGGGAAAACAGTGCGCCAAAGACCCTACCGTATCCCGGAAGCACGAAGAGCTGTCAAAAAAAGAGGAGACGACCCAGATGTTGAAAATGGGCATAATTGAACCGTCCAACAGCAGTTGGAATTCCCCTATCGTTTTAGTACCCAAACCAGATGGTTCTACGCGCTTCTGCATCGATTTCAGGGAGGTGAACAAGATCTCTGCCTTTGATTCCTATCCCCTACCTCGAGTAGACGAGATGGTGGAGCGTATAGGCAAAGCCAAATATATCAGTACCCTGGACTTATGCAAGGGGTACTGGCAGATCCCCTTAAAACCCGAAGATAAGCCGAAAACGGCGTTTTCAACCCCTGAGGGTTTGTTCCAGTTCAGGGTGATGCCCTTCGGGCTTCATGGAGCCCCGGCAACTTTCCAGAGGGCTATGAACCTGGTCTTACGACCCCATGCCAGCTATGCCGGGGCGTACTTAGACGACATAGTCATTTATAGTGACAGCTGGGAACAACACCTACACCATTTGCAAACAGTAGTACACTCCCTTGGTAATCACGGCTTTACCATCAACCCCGCCAAGACCACCTTGGCGGCCCAAAGTGTGAAATATCTGGGTTATCTGTTGGGGGAAGGGGTCATTCGTCCCCAAGACAATAAGATCCAGGCCATTCACTCCATACCCTTCCCTCACACCAAAAGAGAACTTCGTGCTTTTCTCGGGTTGCTGGGGTATTACAGAAGATTTATACCCAACTTTTCCCAGATTGCAGCTCCCCTGACCGACCTATTGAGAAAAACCTCCAGAACCGAAGAGAAGTTACAGCAACCCACTCCCCAACTGCTGCAAGCCTTCGACCTACTCAAGCAGTCCCTGCTGTCAGAACCCGTGTTAATCAGTCCTGACTACTCACAACCATTCATCCTGCAGACAGACGCTTCCGATCAGGGTTTGGGGGCAGTTCTGTCACAGAAAGACGCAAAAGGGGTCGAGAAACCGATTCTATATCTCAGCCGGAAACTCTTCCCCCGTGAGCAAAACTACGCGGTCGTAGAGAAAGAGGCTCTAGCGGTTAAATGGGCTGTGGATAGTCTCCGGTATTATTTAGAGGGCCGTGAGTTCCTCTTGTATACAGACCACGCCCCACTCGAGTGGATGGCCCGCAACCGGGGCCACAACGACCGGGTTCTGAGGTGGTTTCTTGCTCTACAGCCCTTCCGTTTCAGAACACTACACCGAAAGGGACTAGACCAGGGCAATGCTGATTACCTCTCACGTTATCCATCTCCTTCCAGCCCTACTAATAAGACAGCTAGGGAAAGGGGATGTGGAAAAACAGACGTCCCTACCTCGTCGGAATGGCGGTCTAGCCAGGGGTCCCTTACCCCCACAACGGGACGTACAGCGTCCCTTGGCCATCGGACTTCCACTCTCTCTCTCTTCGCCCACAGGATCCACCAACCAACGAAGACCCGGAAACGGACAATCAGGATACCGGAAGTGAAACCCCCGTGGATGACCCGGAAACCAACCCTGCCGGAACCGGAAGCACGTCCACTACAGTCCGCCGGGAACATAGAAAAGCCGTGGGGACAGACGGAGCATCGTTCAGCCCAGCAGACTCGTGGCAGGAGACAGCGAACGGCGTGGAACCCCCGACGGAGAGCGGAAAGAAGGAGGAGATGGGAGAGAAGACGGAAAGCGGAGAGGAGAACGAGGAAGAGGACCTGTGGTCGGAGGACTGGTGGCGACCTCCGGAGGTGGCTGTAGAGCGGCCGCAACTCGGATGAGAGTTGCGGCGGGGCACGTGAGTACCCTCTATCCTTTCTCCGTGTACCCTAGTGTAATTAGTGTAAATACCTGTAAATATTGTCTATAGACCCTCACGAGCACCTTGCACCAGCCTTAGAATTAAGTACAGTATCACGGGCACTGTGTATACTCCCCTGCACTTATCCCCGACACCTTCAAGCACTCTATACCCCTCCTCGCTACCTAAATGGTCTGATCCCCTCCTACCCTACCGCCCTCCCTCACGTTCGTTTTCTGGCCCATTCACTCCCCGGTGAAGGTGGAAGTACTCGGTAGTCCTTGCTGGACTGGACTAACCCCTATATTCTCTCTCCCCTGTATATCTCCGAGGAGCACCATTCCCCGGCGTTACCCTGACGACAACAGCCCAGCAGAGGACTACAACCGCGGCGTCTATCCTGCCTCAGAACACACCCGTCTTGGCGCCTCCCTCCGGAACTCGTTCCCGTACCTCTGTTGAAAAATACTTTGTGTGCAATACCTACGAATAAATCCTTAACAATAGCTCACTACATTCGGCCTCCCAGCCTGTTATTCCGGTCCGCCCAGCCCACAACTCCACACTTGCTTAATCTCTACAACGGCCCCAACAACGCTGAGGATGCCTGACTTCACCTTGGGGGTGCCCAGGAGTGGGCTCCTCACAGGGAAAGGCCAGGAAGGGTTCCTCGGCGGTATTCGTACAAGCGCCGGGATGCTTACAGGTAGTCGTGCGCTATACAAGTGCGTAATCATTTCATTATTTCATTTAATTCTCTTGATGTTATGACTTGGGTAGACTGTAGCTGGGACACAAAATGATCCTCAAAGTGGTGCCCCTACTGTACGTGATTCTGGGTTTACACGTAATGGACTTAGACAGTGCCTGATCTACAGTGAGAAGGTGACAATGCTTATTCCAAATTTTATACAGATCCTGACTTTGAGCTATATGTCTAGTAATAAGTGCTAGTTTGTGATCGGCCTGTTTTCTATTCCTTTTTGTCCACCAAGAGGGACAGTATATTACATGTTTTTTATTTGTTAACATTTCACAGCCTTGAAAAAGTCGCATAGTTACGAAATACGTGTTGGCTATTCATCCTTGAAGAATATTAATTTGTGAATCATCTGTATCTGAAGATTATTAAACTGTCTACGCTCTGCAATACAAAAAGTTAAAGAAATAACTGTGCTCTTTAATACAAGTCCTTACTGTTTGGGCATTGTATTAATTCGGTTAATACCACTTTGAGTGCTTTGGTTTGTTGAATTAGTTGATTCGAACATACTGGATCGCTTTCTGGTGTGCTAATCCACCTTTGGTAGTAAGGTATTCTAAACCATTATTGCTCCACCAAAATATTTGGGATTCTCGTTGAAATTACTTTAACCACAGTAAATTTGTATGTGTACACACGGTGTGATAACAAACTATTACTACCTAGCATTTTATTGTTATAAATATTTGATAATGATGAAGATTTCATTGCTTTTGTTAGTGCTGGCGTCTGTGTGCAATCTGCAAGAGCTGTGAACTTGGGACTCCATATCTGCTGGTGGTAGCGTCTTAAGGCTGATTTCAAGAGGTTTGTATATATGGTGTCTCAACTTCTCCATGTGCACTCCAGTTGCTTCCGCTGGCATTTCATCAGCCTGAGATTCTCTGTGTATCAATTTGCCTGTAGTTAACCTCTTACCATTGGGTGGTGCTGGAGAGACACCAGGGTGTTGGTGCATGCAGTGATATAGCTGTTGAGGTCCTAGATGGCTTTTGGGCAGTTGCTGGGGTGCTCAGCCAGCTTAACAGACAGGCCGGAAGCCCACTCTGCTTCCGTGATGTTTATCTAGCAGTAGCGGCCAGTTCCGGTGGTGGTAGGTCTGTGGTGGTGCAGGATGGGTATGATGAAACTGACAAGGGCATGGTCTGTCTAGGTCATAATTGCTGGATGGATGATTGTGATATTGCTGATTGAGGAGGAAATTGAGTCCAATAGGTGTCGGGTGGTGTGGGTGAGTATGGTAATGTGCTGTGTGAGGCCGAGGTTTCCAAGGTTTTCTAGAAGGGCCATAGAGTTTGGTTAGGTGCAGTTTGTAGGTGAAAGCTGAACTCTCCGAGGAGGATGAAGATGCTGGTGGTGATCATGAGAGGCACAAAGAATTCTGCGATGTCACTTGCGAAATTGTTGTGGGGTCTTGATGGTCTGGATACGAAGGTTCCGCCTAGGGAGAAGTTGGTTGTGATGCATATCTTGCAGCTGCTGTGGGTGTCTGTGTAGATTGTGCAGTTGATGGTGTCTTTGAGTAGGATGTCAACTCCACCTCAGGGCTTGTGCTGATGGTCTTGTCTGGTGATCTTCTAGCCAGCTGGGATGGCTGTAGCGATGTCCAGTGCAGAGGTTGGGGTAAACCATGTTTCCATGAGGAAGAGCAGATCCGGAGCATGGTTGTGCAGTACGTCCTATATCTCTGTGGCATGTCTGGTGAGTGAGAGGGTGTTGGGAACATGGATGAGAGTGTGGCATGTTATGTGGGTGGTGTTTGGTCTGTGTGAGCGTGAGGGGGTGGCTGGTTTGTGTATCACAAACACATTTAACCTACTGTATTTGTAATACAGTGGACGGGATATCCATCATATTTTAACAAAGCATGACATCTGCCAAAATCTAAATAAGGCTCTATCCATTAAGAGGAAACAAAACATTGACTAACCTTAAGTCAGAACACTCACATAACCTATTGTCCGATGATGCTATAATAACTTTAACTAGCTCCAGTGCAACAATTCCTATGGTGCTAAGTGTCCCGCCATATGTTCTTTTCAAACACACCCAAAGTCACTGCTTAGTTCAGTTGCAAAATATGTAAGGGTAAAAATTGAGAGGCAAAGTTACATTTATTCAAATATACCGGCTGCACCAAGAGTGCAGTCCACAGGTCAATACGCAAAAGCTACTCTCCTTTGGTAACAATATTTCTGGTGGATACTACACCTTCCAGCAGATGCATCACCTTATCAGTATTCTGTAGGCACCAGACTGGATCCAGAAAAACGTTGCCCAGAAATAGTGTTGCAGCAACGCCAGGTGGCGTGCAGCAACTCCAACTGCAGCTCCATTGCCTGAGTGTGACAACATCTCGCTCTGCTCTCTCTCTGTATGGCGCTGACCATCATACTGTCATTATTTCCTCGTATATTGCCACATCTAATTGAAGCATGCAGAGGAAAACCAAGAGAGCTTTTATGACAGAAAAAGCAAAAACAGAAGCACATTTGCATAACTTGGAATCTTATTATTAATGGCACAA
Organism: Lissotriton helveticus; assembly: GCF_964261635.1. Lineage (NCBI taxonomy): Eukaryota > Metazoa > Chordata > Amphibia > Caudata > Salamandridae > Lissotriton > Lissotriton helveticus. Next base: position 207,031,391 of record NC_136065.1, read on the forward strand.
GATCATCAGGGGAGGAGAAAGGATGGTGAAGAATGTTGGGGAGAATGTAGTATCTACCACAAATAGTGTTACCACAGGATGTAACAATCTTCTGATGGATACTTCTTCCTGATGACTCTTCACCTGATGAAAGAATCCCAAAGCAATACACCCTACAAGCCCAGTATGTGTAGTGACGATTAACTAAGGATGTCATGCATGCAAAACTACAGTGATGTGTATCAAACACTGCATGCCTGAGCGTTTGGTACAGTATTGTTTTGCAAGAGTGTGCAATGAAGATCAAGTGGCCATCTGGTAAATATCATCCAAAAGAACGCCTATGGTGAGAGCAGTAGAAGCTGCCACAGCCTCGTGGAGTGTGCGCAAATGCCAACGAGAGTATCTTCTTGGACAAGGAGTAACAGGTCTTTATATACAATGTGACCCAGTGTGAAATTGCACGTTTGGTGTGCAACGTTCCCTTCTTGGTTCCAGGAAATCCCCCAAAAAGCTGACTGGCTTGTACGATTGATGTTATATTTCATGCCTAGGTTCTAGTCTATGCAATGTCTCCTCTTCACTCATGGAAGCTGAGGTGGAAAGAAGGCTGGGAGAGTGATAGACTGAACCATATGTAAAACAAACATGATCCTTGAGCAAAAAATAGATCAGTTGTAAAATACTAGCTTGTCTGGCTTGAAGATGTCTTTGTGTTCCCAGTTAGGAGGGTAATTCAAGCTCTTTCACTTCTATTCATATGACAAAGGTAAATAAACATACTTCCTGAAAAGGAGGACTGAAGGGATAAGGACAACTCCCCTATGGAGACATGACAATGCCGCCTCACAGTAAAGACATGCATCCATGCACCAAGGAGGTTGTCAGCCTCCAAATCATCTTGCTAAGGCAGCCCACAACCCTTAATAAGCAGGGCGAAGGCATCAGGATCTGATGCAAAGAGGTTTGTCCATCTGGACAAAAGTCTGGACCTTGAGAGAGGATGTGACAAGAGTTATTAAAATAGACACAAACCTTTTCTTTTACTACTCAGATAATATGTGCCAACTTCAAAAATGGAAGCAGTACTTAAATCAGCCCACAGGGAAGCATCTATGATGTTGCTGTAGAAGACGAAGTCATATGGGTCGTCACCTAAGTAGGCAAGAACTGACTTAGAAGTGGCAACAAGACACGAGCCAGTAGAGGACGGGAGTAAGTGATATCAGAGGTGCATGGGTCACCAACTCTGCAGGATCAGTCCCACCATAGCATATTGCCTCAGATTGCTTCTCATCAGGAGCCTTACTTGAAGGAAGGAAGATGGGCCACTTTGGAGTCTGCTTGCATGCCCTTTCCAAAATTACCTTGGCCTCTCATTCCCTCGTGGCTTTCAGGGTTATGAATGAGCAACAGTCACAGGCAATAGGAAAGTGGTAGGATGTAGTGCAGGTGCTGTGTGTATCTGATAAAGATGTCTCACAACTTTCCAAGAACGTGTAAACCCCTACATCATTGGGAGGTCACATTTTACCTGGTTGTTATCACACTCTCTATGGCATTTCATCATTTTGGACCAATAGGTTCAGTCTCCATTCAATGAATTTAGAGTAAGTATGCACTATTTGTATATTGGGCATGGTATACTTTTATTTTATTTGATGCAGAAGGAAAATTAAATAAATAATTCATTTCCCCTCTGCATCGTCCCTTGAAATGAAATGCCCCCCCCGCCCCCCCCAATACAGTCCCACCGCAGTTACCAGCAGAGACCGCGGCTAGCAGTGGCACAGAAAACAATTAGACTCAAAACGCAATGCCAAATATATCATACATCCCCAATCCACAATCCTTAGGAACAATATATGGTCTTCCTGCACACCTTCATCAATTATATGTGCATAATCTGCACTACCTTGAAGGAGTTCATAAACCACTCACAGAAAAATAATATTCCCTCATAACAAGCATGTCCATACCCATGAGTGAAAACCCTTCAACAGACTAACACATTCCTATAAGAGAGACAATAATTGTTTTGAATCCAAATGAAAGACACATTTATTCCTAGACAACTGACCAGAAGAGATACAGCCATCAACAGACCAACCCATACAAATAGACCCCATCCAGCAATATTTGCATTGGCCATAAAATACAAAAGAACATTCTCTCATGCTCAAAATTAAAGATAAAACAGCATACAATTTTAGTGGACACCACATGAAAATAAATGACTTTAGGAAAAATAAATGTCTTGCCCTTTTTTTACTGGATTTCCTGGTATTCTTGAATTTGGACACACGGAAACTGCTAAACATTTCATTAATTCGGATTGGCATAGCAGACTCTTTAATTGAGGCCACTATAATCTTGCATGGAAAGTGCACTAGGGGCAAAGAGGTAGGTCAGATGTCACCATGCACAAGTGATTTTAACAGCATGGTTTTGGTACTACGAGAGCAACCCTGAATGTCAAAGTTATCTGTCTTTGATATGTTGAAAAGCCTAAGTTTGTACCCAAGCTAAGTGACCCATACGTGGGGCATTGACGGCCATGTTGCCTTGGAGTATTATCAATAAAATGGTGCCATGGCAAATGTGAAATTGCCATGCAGTCACAGTGACATGTCTAATATTTATAAAATATGTAATGCAGTGTGAATGTGGAGTTTTGGTGTATTTGCCAGAAAGATGTTTTATAGAAAAATATACATCTGTGCTTTGATTCTGGCAATACTTGGAACTGGTTCTGCCAGGATTCCTTACATTCAGTGACTAGTCATTCTTAACCGCCCCCCCCCCCCCACCACCTTCTAGAGTTGACATTAGATTCGTGTAAAATACCTTAGTTTGGGCCCACAGGAAAAACAAGAACAAAGGGTTTCTGAGGGTTGCTTGCTTGCTTTTGGAGTATTACTAGTAGGGAGATGGAGGTTTATCTAAAGAATGTGAAGGAAAGGGAAGAGTATTGGGCATTAACTGGCAAAGACAGATACTTTAGAAGATTCCATGTTTGTAGTGTATGTAGAGTAAGAGTATGGTCTTGCCTTTGAAGTTGATCTACAGAACCTGTTATGGTAGGTTTACAACTGGGATGCTGAGAGAGGTACACAATTTAATAGATCCACCCACTGACTGAACAAACAGAGCTTCTAAAAAACCTGGAATGATTTTTCTTGGGATTATACCATAGGTTGGGAGAACAGCTGAAAGAATCGGGGGGAGCAATGGCTGTTATGAGGCTAAAATCTGTTCACTCACCACTGCGGACTACCACTATTTATTGTGTCTCCCATTCCCTTGAAATAGAGCACAAATGGTCTTGTCAAAATTAGACATTGATTATTATTGTAAGGAAATGCCTCTTTTTATGGTCACCCCTGAGTTTTTGCAATGATGCTGCTTTTTATTCTAAGAGTGCACTGAGCCTTGCTAACCAGACTGCAGGCCCTATGCCATTACTCAAATGGGTATGTTGAATTGGCTTCTAACAAATTGGCTGAGCTATCTTACCTGTAAGTCCCTAGTAAATGGTACTCCGGGTACCCTGGGCATGTAAGCTAGAGGGTCCTCCAAGGATTGCAGCACTGGTTGGGCCACGCTGGGTGGGGCACGAGTAAAACGAGACTCCCAGCCCACGATTTGCAGGATGGAAGAGACGTTTGAGCGGCGGGGACAACTTATCTAGTAAAAGCAATGTCAAAGCCAGACATCCCCCTGGTGTATGAATAAGTCATCGTTACGCCAGGCCTAGAGAGTCCTAAGGCAGAGTACAGCATATCTCATAGGCAGACAATGTATTTTTAATGTTCTGGGAGTAAAATCGGTAAACTGTCATTTTTACTATGGAACAGTTTGGTAGCCCAATTGGCGAGTGCAGAGTCTGACCCCCGTAGCTGTGCTAACTCTGGAACGGTGCAACCAAAGTGAATCATCCAAGGTATCAAACAACTCGTTACATTAAGTCCAACCTGACTCTCAGGTAGAAATTAATGTAGCAAGTTGCAGGGTGCAACTTTAGCAATGTTGCCACTTTGTCTCCTGTAATGCACCGTTTTCTACCTCTTGTATTTTGTTGGCTCACGATTGTCACTTTTGTAATGCACCGTTTGCTACCTCTTGTATTTTGTTGGCACACGATTGTCATTTTTGCTTCATTTAATGTAACCTTTGCTTTTGTATTTTGCTTACTTGTAATGTTCTCATGTATCAGTTATGTACCTACTGTGAAGCGCTCTGACACCTTCGGGTAAAGTCTGCGCTATATAAAAACGCATAAATAAATAAATAAATTGGTGCCTTCAGTCCCCTGTACCCATACCGCTTGCCCACGAGGTGCAGTAGCCAAGACAGCTTTCTGTCCTCCTGTGGAGACATGTTAATAACTCCCAGGAAAGGGTAAAATAGGGGACTGCTCTGGAAGGAGGTATCACCTCAATCCTGCAGGAAGTCACAGGGGTGTTGACCCAAAAGGTAAGCTTTAAAGGAGAAGCTGCCTTTGGAGGGCAAATGGGTAATACTCGGGAGAGGGGCGGCTCCACTGTTTAAGCAGACAGGCTGGCACTTAGGACACGAGAGGGGAAACCAGTTGCCGAACTGGTTTTCCAAGGGGTGTGTAGCCCCCTTGGAAGCCTCACCTCTGGGTTCGGCGAGGGAGCTCCACACTCTGGAGAGGGGTCCTGCCATTTTGGGAGTGGGCAGAATGATGCATCCTATGGGTCCCAATAAGCCACGCTTCACAGAAAGCAGTCATCAGGTGGGAGAGAACTTGGTAGCATATTGCCTACCAACCACATCCTGCCCTGAGGACATTTTCTTAGAATAAGTTGGGCACCCCTGGCATCCCAAACTCAGATCTCTAATGGACTGGAAGAAGGACTGCCCTCCTGCACCGTGAAACCAGGAAAGAGAGGCTGCACTGGCAAAGACTGCACCAGCTGAACCTGGTGGCAACAAAAGGAGAGGGGCTGTGCCTGCTGTGTCCTTCTAGAAAAGAAGCTGTCTCCAGAGCTCAGCCAAACCCAAGTGACTTAATGGCCACATTCCAACTAGCCAAACGTTTTGGTGAAAACGTTTCTTGGTGTCAAATGGGTTGAATTTACCAAACCTTGTTGGTGGTTGAGTGAAATAATCAGATTTACTTTACCTTGTAAATTCTATATCTCTGAAACCTCCAGTGGAACTTTTTCGTTGTGGTTTCCAAAAACGCATAAAGATACACTCTATTTTAATAAATTAGTGTCTGATTGATTTCTTCTTCAATTGTTTTGGAGCTGTTTAAATGCTTTACACGTTGTCCTTTGTGAAAGCCTTGCTGCTCAGAGCCACAGCTACCCAGGGTTGAACTGAAAGTTTGACAAACGAAGCCCAAGGCTCCTAAAGGGGGTTGGCAAGTGCATTAAATGGTGAGGTTGCACAAGAACACTATATAATACACCCTATGTCCTCACATTTATCCTACCTGCCTATAGACCTATCTGACTAGGGTAAAAGACAGGCCTGGTCTGCTTCACTCCTGTACACATGAACTGGAAGGGAAGTGCTTCATAGGTGCCAGATTATCTGGCCTCATGCAGCCCCATAGATATAAAGAGGGCATTTGGACATGCCTCTTGACCCGAATGACCATGCTTTTCCAGCCAGTGGCTTCCCACAGTGACTTAAGCCCCGAAGTACAGCAGCCCCCTTCTATTTTTGAGTTATTGCTAGGTAGAAAGGCAATGGGTTTATTGCTCTGTGAGGTGGATCGAAGATTCTATAAAAAAGCAAGATTTAAGATTATTGATGGAGTTTGGAGGGTTTGGAAGGCTTGCAAGAATTTTTGTCACATCTCCAAAATTAATCCATATATTCATATATATAATGCTAGTCTTTTCTCAGGGTTAGGTGTAGAAAGGATCGTAAAAGTTTGGAGTGGGCTGGGCATTAAGACTCTGTGGGAATTATTGGACGGAGAAGGGATTGTAAGCTTCGAGGCTCTACAAAACGGCTTCGGTGTCCCAAGCAATCATTGGTTTGTCTATGTCCAACTGGCTCGCTCCTTGAGGGCTATAAAACCAAGACCTCCTCCTCCCAATAATAGCCCCCTTTTAGATGCTTTGTCGAGTGGTTGTAAAAAAATCAGGACCCTTTATAATATTCTTATCCAAGAGATACAAGACGATGTTGACAAGACTGAGGTAGCGTGGTCTAGAAAATTGGGAAACTCAGATATAGATGTCGACTTGGCCCTTCTATTAAATAAAAAGGTTTTTAGAGCCACAAATTTAAGAGCCCAGCATTATAAAACTGTGTTTAACCTGTATTATACACCAGCGAAATTATTCGCATGGGGGGTTAGGGCAGATGATACGTGCCCAAGATGTGGGGAGGGACAAGCTGACCTATTGCATATGTTTTTAATTGCAGACTTTTGACCCCAGTAAAGAATGAGATTGAAACATTTTGGGAGGGGCTGCTAGGTCATAAGATCGATCTATCCCCTACCCTGATGATCTTGGGAACAGACTCTAATTTAAATCTGGGGAAAGATGAAGCAGCTTTGGTGTTCATATCCGTGGCTGTGCTCAGGATCTTGATTTCAGCAGGTTGGAAGGATGTTGTAGCACCCACCTTTCAAATGTGGCTCTCCAGGCTTCTTGGAATACACAACATTGAAGCATGTCTGTATGAGCGAAAGGGGCGGAAAATTCGGGACTTTGGAAGAAGGTTTTGGGCCCCGGTTACAAATTGGAGGCAGACCAATTTAATAGCCTGAGCCACATCTTTCGCACTCCACTGGTTTTATCATCAGGTTTTATTTAAGGCTTGTTCCATGAATTTTGAACCAGTTGATTCAGGTCTTGTACAATTCACCGTTGGAGGTTTTTATGCATTGAACCTTTTGTAACATCTGTAGTTAATATATATATATATTGTCTGTTTTCTTTTTTACATCAAGCTTGTTGACAATTCTATGTATGTATGTCCGGACTATTTATTAATGTTTTGTGGTTATTTCTGTGATGCACTTTAATTCCCAATAAAAAAAATAAAAAAAAAAAGATATAAAGAGGGCATCTTTAAAGATGGACAAGTAAAACCCACATAGGCTACTCTTGCATTTGGTCCTAACAAAGAGGGAACACATAGATATGGACTTTGGCTGGGTCCCTAAAGAAGCAGGGTCATGAAGGTCTTTCTACCCTTAGATACGTGACTGATGTCTCTCAACAGAGCTCTTGAAAGTCAGGGAGCATTGTGACTATCCAACTAAATTTCTTGGTCAAAGCAGGCATCAGGTTTTTGACTAAGGCTAGAAACAGATGGACAGACTGCTAATATGTGACAAATGGAGGTATTTGAGTATACCAGTCATACGGTCACATACTCTGCCCCTGCTACTCTAGCCTTTGTGTGGTAATACACAAACTTGTCTGAAGCATATTTCTTCCTCCCACAAAAAGAGTACTAAACAAATGGAAATGCATTCAGGCAGGAAGAAACGTGCAGAAAATGGTGGAAAGGGTTTGTTTACTTTCCAGATGCAAAAAGTATTGAGTAAAAGCTGAAAAAGTGAAATTCAGAGGGACATTTCTCTCACAAAAAGTGTAAAAAAAAACAACGTCATCCAGGACTCCATCACACAAGCTGGGAAAAAAGGACGCTGTAAGGCAACTGCCAGTCCAAAGCATCATGGATAGGGGAACTTATTGAAGCATTTTCAGTCTACCCTGGGAAACCTCAAGATATAGCACATTGCAATAGTCAAATTTGGACACCAAGCGAGATTGGACAACTGTCTTTTTTACTGACTCAGGTAAGAAACGCAGTGCCTTTCTAAGCATTTTTAGAGTGCCAAGGCAGGTTAGGACCAAGGTAGAGATCTGTCTATCAAAGGACAAGGTACAGGCAAATACAATACATAGATTTGAAACTTTTGTTTTGGGAGTCGGTGTTGGGCCTAGAATTAGTCTGGCCACCAGGCCGAAGACCATATTGAAGGATGTTTAAACTACCAATGAAGATCCTAAGCTACAGAGACACGCTTATTAACAAGCACTCGCACCCACTATCACTGAATTCACAAGCACGGACAAGTTATTGATAGATATTTGCATGCACAAAGCCAATTATACACACTCCACAGACACAATCACAACTGGTTTGTCTGGCTGACACTAAGTGACATTAGTGACATACAGAGCTTTATAATACAGAGGCAGTACCTTCTCCCCCATGTGTCCTGTTCTCCCTCTGTCTCCTACAGCTCCAGGATAGCCCTGCAAAAGGAGGTAAGTTAGATTACAAAACGTACTTTTATGATGTGGTAATGGAAACAGTGAATTAATAAGTACACTTGGGGGAATGAGGAGGCTGACAACTGGAGAGAACTAACTTCAGAGGACCACACTACCTCTGGGCTAGAGTCCCGTGGCGCTGATCAGCTTACATCAGCTGCTACATTTAGAACAAATATATCTTCATAGTCTTTTGGAAAATTTGGAGTGGACGAAGCATGTTCTATAGGAAAATAATTACAGAGGGGAAAAAAAGATGGTGCATCAAAGGGTCAAGAGAAAAGTTTCTAACAGCGATATGATGATGTATTTCACTTTGTAAATACTTAGGGGCCAGGTTGTTCAGAAATCTATAAGCCGGGGGAGGAGCTACGCTACGATCTAAGATGGCTGCTTAAGCTCCCGGCTCCGTCGACCTCCGCCGGCAGCTCGCATATCCTGTCATTTATCCTTTACCTACGCCGGACTCCTGTGTGTATGAAGCTCGCCTGATACCGGTGGTGCAATCCCGGACTCCCTAACATACTGGGTGGTGGAGTTATGTTGTGTTCCATTTTCGGCCTACTCCAGGGCTGAAGCCGGGACCTCGATTTCTAGCCCATCCGGGCTGGAATTGATCAACAGCGGCTGTGGAACCAGTGTTTCGTCCGGTCTTCCGTACTCGGATCTTTTTCTGCATCTCCGATCTGCAATCCAGTTACCAGCTGGCACTGAGGACTCGGTCTCGTGACACAGGGTGTGCATCGTGCGCCGCGGTCGGGGGCCGCTCGCCCGGAGACCCTGCTGGGGATGGCGGTGTTGAAGGGGGGGCCCCCGCGGTCGGCGAAGGTGTCGTGATCACCAGCTGAGGGAGCGCCTGCTGTTGCCATCGGCTTCGTGTGTGCCTGGAGCCTCGGAAGTGAATCTGGGGCTCGAGTCCTGCTTCATCTCTTTGGGGGGGGGAGATGGAGAGGACAGATGGCGCACCATCGTTGAGGTCCGTGATGGCCGCCATTGGGGCGCTCCACTCCCAATTCACAGTCACGTATGACCGAATGTCAGAAACGCTGGGAAATATCTGCTTGCGACCGGACGATGATGCTGCGACACACGATCAGCATTCTGTGGTTCCAGTGGAAGATTTGGCCTACTGTTCTGGGGTTCCCGCACGGCAGCCTGACTCAGCTCACGTCGATGATTTTGGCCTCGTGAATGTTGCACCTAAGACCGTAGTTAGCTTTCCCGGTATGGCTCCTGCTCGGCGAAACATCGTTGCCGAAGGTTTTGATCGCCAAGAACAGCTTTTTAGTGACCGTCGGAGAGGTCTGCTTATCTCCTTCATCTTTCCCCGTTGGTCCTGTGGATGCCGCCATCTTGTATCCTGTCCCCGGTCCGATTCAGCTGCATCGAACTGCTATGGACGTCTCGATTACCACATGAATACTGTGGCTTGGGTGGCATGGGTTTTCATAAAGAATCGCACTGGTCAGGGCTGACTTCATCTTGTATCCTGCCCTAGATACCATGCCACTGCTTTGTACTATCTGGGACGCTTCGCTTTCTGCGAGATTGCTGGCTTTGGCGACGTAGATTATCGTGAAGAACCGAACTGTCATGGTTGTCTTTGACTTTTGGGGTTAGCTACGCTTTGTGATCTATGCCGGGATTGTACTGTGTATCTCACTGGGAGTCGGGTGGTTTTGGTTGAGGACCTCCCCATATTGGTGCTTAATACTTGCTTTTAATAATGGACAATATGTTTTGGGGAGGTCGCTAATGGCGGGGGGTATAGGTGGCCGGGAGTATGTTTGTTCTTCTCCTCCTCCGCTTTCTTTATTTCCCTTCTTTGGGGTGTTCCGGGGCGACAGGCACGCTGTTAGTGGGGTAGGCCGTAGCCATTACAGGGGTGCAGGGTGGCGGGTGTTGGGGGGGTTTGTTATTTTAGTTTGTTTTGTTCTATGGTCCCCTTTCTTTCTTTCCTCTTTCTTTGGGTAGGGTTTTTCCTCCCTTACAGTAGGGTTGGCTGTCTCTCCTTATCTTTTTTCTTTCTCTGTTTGGCGTCTATACTTGCCTATAGCTTACTGTCTCCGGAGGGTGGGTTTTCGGGAGGGTGTGCTCGCTAATCGCTTGCTATTACATTGTCTTTTATTCCTCGTCAGCCTCTGCGGGCATAGTGTGCCCAATGTTCATATTGCTCATCACCTGGACTTGTTTGCACTGCGGGGTACCTCCCCCCCATCTCTTCTTAACTTCATGTTATGGTGTGACGCCACCGATAGTACAGCCACTTCTGCTTCTTTATAACTTTAAAATTAAACCTTTGATATCCTTCTGCGTTGAGGTATATACAATCACATGCTGTATCTGTATTGTCGATATTATTTGGTCGTATATACGTGCATGACTCCTGATCTGATTCCTGTGTTTGCGGCCGGCCTCTGTGGTTGTAGGCCTGCGCTTGTCATACTTTGATTAACTCAATAAAGGTTTAAAAAAAAAATTTTTTTTAAAAATCTATAAGCCATGCTGCCCAATTTAAATACAATTCTTTGCTTCTTGGAGAAGCAGGGAAGTGCCCTTTCAGCTGATGAGGAATGGAGACATGGAGAGACCCTTAACAAGTCGCACTTCAGCATTGTGCACCCTGTGCAGACAACAGATTTGCTATGCAGGCAGATCTTCATACATTGAGGTGCAATAGTATAACCATGTTGACAATGAAAACTACAGCAATAGGTCTCAGTCAGATGTTGTCCCCCTCTCTTGCACATCACAATGTTATGACCAAAGATATCAGTGTTAGAGTTGGTGGCTACTTTAGCTATCTTGAAACAGCCAAAGACAATAAATTGAACTTCAAGGCTACTATACCGGATGTTGCTATTGGCCATCTTCCCCACAGTTCTAAAGAGAACTAAGTGAAGGGCATCAATGGTGAGCTCATCCTTGGAGAACCTGATGTAAACCTGAGAATTTTTGGCACAGGATTGGATGACGATGGGTTGGTTGGCAAAGACATTAAAGAGTGAAGCAAGGTAAATGCTGAACAAAATATGTGACAGAGGGGATCATGGAGGTACCTCATGTTTGACAGATATTTCTTTGCAGATGTATTGTCACAGGAACACTTGTTGAGACCTATGTTCTAGAAAGGAGTGCCACCACTTTAAGGTGTCATCATGAGCAGTTAGCAATGAAGACAGCCTATCCAAAAGGACAATCAAATACACTTAAGAGGTCCAACATAATTGCACCGTCCATCTGGTTGAATCGGATATGATTCTCTTTTCTGACTTGTTCCCTCATCTCCCTTCCTATATGTACACTTCTCTGTCTTGAAACTGACCTCTGACTCTGTGAAGTAAGAGAAATCGAAGAGTGGGTGAGATGGGAGTAAGACTGAGAGATAAAGACAGCAGAAAAGTGAGAGCTGAGAAAGGAATGTTAGATGAGGTTTAGAGACAGGTGAAATAGGGAGAGAAGAGAAAATTATTTGGTAGCCAGAAAAAAAAAGATACAGAGAGGTATATAGAGGAAGAGGTTAGTGAAGAAAGAGGTGGCGAGAGGAAGGTAGATAGAGAGAGATAAAAAAGAAGAAGGTAGAGAGGGAAAGAGTGGTTGGGTGAGCTGAGGGGGAAGTAGAGAGGGAGGTTAAAAAGAGGTGAGAGGTAGAGGTACGCTCGTTGAGACAGGAGATAATGGGAAAGGAATATAGAGGAGAAAGGTGGAGACAGCAGTGAGGAAGAGGGGAAAACTGAGAAGAGGTATAGAGAATGGTAGAGAGGGGGTGAAGGCTAAAAAGCAAGATGAGGTGCATAGATAAAAGAGACAGATGAGGTGCAGAAAAGGGTGGAGTGATACAGAGATAGAGAGAAAGTTGTGAGCTGAGAGAGTGGTGAGACAGGCGGATATAATGACAATGAAATTAGGTAGAGAGATGTATAAAGAGAGAAGTAAAGAAAAAATAAGGAAACAGGGGGAGTTGAAATAGCGAAGGTTTGTTTGAGAAATGAGAGAGAGGTTGAGGCAGAAAACGTTGAGAGGCAGACCAAGCGGTAGCGCTAGAGATGTGAGATAGAGAGACATAAAAATAGAAAAGTAGAGTGAGAGATCAGGTAAAGAGAGTTTACTGAAGTAGAAGAGGTGTTGCAGACAGAAATAAATGAGAAAATAATGATGGAAAAAGTGGTAGAGATAGAAAATGGAGTCAGATAGTCAGGAAGGTGAGGTTCAGGAAACAGGTAAAAAAGGAGGAGCATGTGAGAGCAAACAAATGATGAGGTAAGGCAGAGAGAGAGACAGAGTAGGGTGGGGAAAGAGGCGGTTGTGAAAGAAATATGAAGTTGAGAGACTAGAAAGAGGAATAGTATGAGTGGTGATGTAGAGAAAGGGCTAAAAGAAGTAGACAAGTGTGGTATAGAGAAATGGACTCAGAAGTAGAGAGGTGAGATAAAGTAGATGGAGGAAAAATACAAATTGTCGAGATGGAAACAGAGCAGTGAGGTACAGGGCAAGGCATGTGATAGATAGTCGAGGTATGGAGAGGTGCTAAAGTTAGGCATTGTGAGATAGAGAGAGGTGCATGAGAGATAGAAGGAGGTGGGGTAGACATATGTATTGAGAGAGAGAGGTGAGGTACAAAAAGTTGAGAGGGCGATAGGTACAAAAAGATGTTGAGACATGAAGTAGGGGGAGAAAAAGGTAAAGAAAGGAGGCAGGCAAAAGCAGTGTGGAAAAGTAATGACAGATAAAAACATATTTTTTCTAATTTAATTCCCAAAAACTGCTTGAGACCACGAGGGGTAAAGTTCAGCAGGCCCGGCACACCCGCTGTAAAATTTTTTTTTTAAAAGGCTGTATTAATGCACACAGTTTACCTGGGTGTCCCGTAAAGGTGGAGGCCATGAGCAATTGCCCACTTTGGCCAGGGCTTAAAATGGCTTTGCTAAAAGGCAGCAAGTGAAGTTTTAGTACCTTGATTGGGCTTGGTAGTGAAACAAAAGCTTGCACCTAGGAGACCGGTTTTCTCCAAAACCTTGACCATGACAAGTAGTCTAGTAATGGGCTGAAGATTAGACAAGGGGAAGTTTTGGCTTTTTTGTCATAGAGGTACCACTTGTACTGTTTTATTTTTATTTTTTATGAGTATTCCGGAAAGCAACATTCACTTGGAAAGGTGTTCAGCAAAATGCTGATGGCAACACCGATATGGGTGCAGGATAAATTGGTAGATTTGTAGCCATAAGAGCGTCCTGAATAATCTTAATGAATCAAGAGTGCAGGGTTTCAGAGAGAATAGTGCTACAGTTCTAGCAACAGATATGAGCTGAGAACAAGGGCAGTTTGTCAGCCGCAACCATTTTGTTTCACAATTATTTTCCATTTCCTTCAATAATGTTTCCAGGCTACCACGCTAAAGCTGAGTATGGGTGACCACTGGAAAAATAAGCACAGGATGTAAAGCAGCATCAGTAAGACCAAACAGAGTGCTGGCCTTACAAGATAAACTGAGCTTCAGTGAAGGTTTTCTCAGCTTCATAAATATTCTTTTTTATATTTTGTTAAGATTAAAAACTTGAGTCCTCCTCTGTTTCTGGTGCTTGATCTTGGCCCAACAATTAACAATGTTTGTCAAAGATTAAGAGTGTCATGGAATTAGTGTGATAGAACCTTGGAAGTGCAATCGGTGGTAACCTCTAAGATGACAAGTCTGCATAGGTGGTCAAAGGAGGTAAAAGTAAAATAACGCAATAAGGGGTTGCATTTGCTCATTGTAATGGTACATTTCTTCCTTTAAAGGTAAACTGGAATTTGTATTGAGTTATTTCTTGTTAGAGTGGGCCTGGTAACCTGAAAAAAGACAGAATGGTCTGACTATACCGAAGGCTGAATATTCCGGATAAGAACATAAGGATTCCAGATAAAAATCTAAATTAAGATGTGATCTTTTAGGTGTATGGACTCCACAATCAATTAAGAAAAGCTTACATCAGAGAGTTCTCTTAAAAATAGCTGTGCCTCAGCAGCGTCCCATATTTCTAGCCACAGGTTAATATGTCAGAGCAGTAACAAATGAGGAAAAATAGAAACCAGGGTCCCTGTGGTGACAAATAGGAAATGTATAGAATGAAGGATTTATTTCTTTAGGTAGACAGTAGCAAACAATCTAGGTGGGTGTAAATTTAGTGTTTAGGATCAGAGCAGACAGAGTAACATAATGCATTAGATAAAGATTCAATAGACCACCACAATTCGAACACGTTTTCCATGAGGTCTGCCATGATAGCGTGTGTGACAGCCTACGGGGACTAAATTAGCAGGTATGCCATCTGAGTCAGGTGAACCCAAGCTTTCGTTAGTCAAAAAAGATTGAATTGTGTGGTGGTTAATAGGCCAATTAACTTGTGATAAGAGGCAGACCTAATGTTAAAAATTACCCTTGAAGCTCCATGTCATTAGCTGCTGCCCTGTGCTGTACAAGCAATGCTGACATCATTTAGTAATGTCTGCATGCCTGAATGTGAACCAGAGGCTAAGAATTCTGCCTTTGCTTCTCGACTTAATTGGAACGGACGTTCCTCTTGCAGATGCAGAATCAGAGAGGAACAGTAGTGTTGAGTGTCCCAAAAGAACAAGTTACTTACCTTTGGAAACGCTTTATCTGGCACAGACTCTAGCTAGCTGCAGATTTCTTACTTTAGAATTATACCCAGGCCTCAGACTGAATCTGTACATTAGTTCGTGAGTAGTACCCCGTGCACCGGTTGGTGGTATAGTTCGGCTCTGTGAGCCGTCGTCAGCATAATCATCACCAGAAATTGCATGCACACTGCTTATACAAGCGTCACCCAAGTGCACTTACATCAGTTTCTTTTTGTGACTTTCCACGCCAGAAGCAGGGAGCCATGAAGAACACTGACCACTGGTGTGTGGCACTGAAAAAGGGGGCAGCCCTTAACTCTAAAATCCGTTCGCAGAGTGGGAAGGATAGGTGGGTTGGTAAGGAAGCTGCAGCTACATAGAGTCTCTACCAGATAAGGCGATATCGAAGTTAAGTAACTTGTTCATCTGATAGAGACTTCTACCTGCAGATTCCTCCCCATAGAACAGATTCCCAAGTAAGTCCCTCCCGGATGTGGCTCTGCGAATTTGATTCAAACTTGAAAGTCCTGCAGGACCGATCCGGTACTAGTGTTTGGAGAAAGTGTGCAGCGAGGCCAACACTGTGGTCTGGCAATTGTAAAGGACGGGAACTTCGCGTGCTAACGCAGTGGCTGCAGAGTTTGATCTGGTGGAATGAGCCCGCAAGCCCTCCAGGGGCTGCTTCTTGACAATGGAAAGCAGGTCTTATTGCACAGTATTATCCATCAGGAGGTGATTTGTTTCTGCACAGCCTTCCTTTCATGGCCCTGACATCTCCTACAATGAGTTCATCAACCATTTAGAAAGGTTTTGTGTGGGCAAGGTAGAACAGCAATGCTCTTTCTGGGTCCGTCCGATGGAGCCTCTCCTCTTCTTAAGAGGAATAAAGCAGAGCATAAAAGGTAGGCAAAGTGATGGACTGGCTACGTGGAATGGGGTGACTACCTTTGGCAAGAAGGACACTCAAGTCCGAAGGACCAGCTTTCTGGGAAGAAAGACACATGTGGAGGCTGAGATGACAGCACCTGCCGCTTTCTGACCCTCTGGATAGAAGTAAGTCCCACCAAAAAGGCAGTTTTGATAGTGAAAAGCATAAGAGGGCAGGTATGAAGTAGCTCAAAGGGAGAGCACATCAGAAAAGTAAGGATAAAATTAAGGTCCCGTAAAGGCATTACGAATAGAGTTGGTGGAAACAACTGCTGGAGGCCTTCAAGGAACCTATTTACAATAAGGGACTTGAAAGGGGAAGGCTGGTCTGTCAGTCGCAGGAAAGCAGAGATGGTAGATAAGTAACCCTTTAAGGTACCCAATCCAAAGCCCTGCTGGGCAAGGGAAAGGATAAGCAACAAGACTTTAGAAAGGGGGGCAGATGAGGAGTCAACCTGTTTAGCTGTGCACCATGCCACAAACCTGTGGCAATATTCGGCATATACACTCTTGGTGAAGGGACACCGACCTGCCAAGATAACATCACAGACTTCGGGGGCGGAAGGTCTAAAGTTATCAACTGTTGTCACTCTATCTCCAAGCATGATGACAGAGAGTTGACAAGTCCCAAGTTGCAGGGACAGAAGATCCTCCCAAAGGGGCAGCCTGTTTGGAGGACCGATGGACATGCTAAACAGCTGGGGATACCAGACTCTCCAAGCCCAGGCCAAAGCCACAAGGATGAATTGAGCCCGGTTGTTCCTGATCTTCTTGAGAACTATGGGCAAGACTGGTATGGGGAGAAATGCATTCAACAGGCCAGAGCTGCACTTGAGACGGAAAGGGTCTCCAAGCAAGAGCCACCTTAGAACCTGCAAAGTACAGACGTTCTGGCATTGCGTGTTCTCTGCAGTAGCACACAGATCTAACCAAGTTTCTCTTCACTGCTGAAAGAGACCTTGCACCACCTCCTGATATAGGCACCATTTGTAATCCACTAGGTGCCTTCAGCTGAGTTTGTCTGCTCTGGCATTCAGAGATCCCATCAAGTGTTGAACCACCAGGGAAATGCCTTGCCATTTCAGCCAGGTCCAGTGATGCAGGGCCTCTTGATGGAGGGCCTATGACCCCACCCTGCCCTGGTTGTTGTAGTACCACATGGAGGTACTGTTGACAGTGAACACATTCACTAGCCTTCCCTTGATGGAGGGTAGAAAGGCTTTCAATGCTAGTTGGATCGCTCGGAGCTCCAACAGGTTGATGTGAAGTCCGGATTCTGTTGGAGAGGAGGCTGATAGAAATTGTGTTGCAAGATTAAAAGTCGCAGAAGCAGGAAGGTGCATTAGTTGCGAGTGTATCAGATAGAGCTTCTCTCACTGAATATTCAAACAAGTTATAACAGCGGTATTCTAGACTTCCATAAGCTATTCCTCATCAACAGGAATAAGATCCTCTGCCTGACAGCCTGGGACGTAGCCAATGACTGATGGCAGGAAGACCTCATCGAAAAGATGCCACATTCATAAAATGGCAAACAGCTTGCCATGGCTACACACTACGGAGCAAGACTGCTGTGGAGAAGTCTCCAGGCCTAACAAATGTGAAGGAAGTAAAATATACTAACTTCCTAAATTCCTAATTGATGGGGAGGGACTGTGTCCATGAAAGAGAAACAGGCATTACCAAAATTAGTTAAAGCAACCTCATGTGTACAGACTGGGAAGGGCATCCCTTGAAGCTCATAGCTTTGCCTTCCTAAAGAAATTGCTGTTCTACCAGCTGGCATGAGGGATTCATGCACACTGACTGCAAAGAAGTTCTTACGAGGTTCTTTACAATTCTGCTCTAAAGAGAGCTATAAGACTTCAAGCCACAATGGAGAGGCACTCACGAACATCCACTGGTAATGAGGACCCATTCCTATTTCTTGAAGTGAGGGGCCAAAGCTCATCTATTGGGGAGGAGAGCAAACATTTTCACTGTCGGTAAAAACAAAGACTCATGTCACGCCCACTCATCCCCACTTCTGTGAGTAGTAGAAGAGATGGTGTCTATATATTAGGAAGTCATCTTGTCCATCAAACGAGGCAAAGTGTAGTGGCCCTCTCTTGAGAAGGACATAGGCTTGTTTACATTGGAGAGTCGGTGTTCATCTTTTGAGTAAAGAAGACTTCTATCCTTAAAATGTATCCCAATACATAGTCAAACAAAAAAATCCCCAAATCTTGTCTACTTGGAAGGAAATATGATAACAATAAATAAGACAAATGATAGATCAAGTACGGTAGAGACGTTTTCACATTCATCGGTAGGTGAAGGAGGGCCTAGTGTCTCTCAGATGGGGAAGAGCCACATGGCCACTCAAGAGACAGCCCGAATTCTCTGTGAAACAGGGCCTATGCCCATCCCATAAAATTTGAAGGCTGATAAATTTGCACCCAATTACTTAAGAAGGAAGCCTTTCAAAATTATTGGGTGGGGTCACAATGTCTACAAATATAACCCCTATTTTCAATGGAATGCCCTTTACCCATTCTCTGGCCAGATGTTCCTGTCTCAAATCTTGGGCAGTAAGTCCCATTTCAAGCGCCTAAGTGGATTTTTCATGTTTGTAATCTATGGAAGGAACCCCATACTGGCTGCTGGGTTCCTCAGTCACTTGAAATGATAACATTTGTGCAGATCCACTGCACAAAAGGCACCTTATACAAATTGGTAGAGATATATAAATTGAACTCTACACCACTCCTTCGAAAAGGAAATGACATGCTCACATCCAGTGAGGAAGGGAGTATCGAATAAACCTGTTTAGTGGAAACCCAATTCCAGCCTGTTAAAGGAATATGACCAGCTACTATTTTCTGGGGATGAAACACTTCATTTATGCTAGGAAGTCCATCCACTATGGAAAAAAGCCTTAGATCAGACACTATGGTGGCGGCTCTTGTTGAACACAGCTAACAGAAAAAGAAAGGGTTCTACAACTACTTGATGCAGCTAAGGTGCATCAACATGTGAATCCCTCCATTCCAGCACTTTTAAACTGATATAATTCTTTAATTAAAGAATATGATACAAGCAAACTTGTGCTACAGAAGCTCAGGCTCCAAACACCCCTGCATCCAAGACTTGCTCACCCACCTTCAAAGCTTACTGTGTATTTTTGATATTGTGGATTGTTTGGTTTGCACTTACATACATGCCGACGGGCCCCTGTGGTCCTTCTGGTCCAGCTTTGCCAGAAAACCCCTGAAAGATAATAAATACGTTAGAACACATTTTTCTTCATAATTCATCTTTATGATAATGCGTAAGCCAAGGCTGATTATTTTAGAATTAAGGTTGAGCTCTGAGTTAATTAATGGTAAATAATTATGTAACATTATATTATTAACAATATGTGGAGGTAAAGTGAGGTGCCCATTCTGAGCACACGGAAGAGAGAGGTTTGAAGTTACGGGTTAGAAAATGGAAAGGTCTTGATGGAGTGAGGATGTACCAGTAGTGGCACTGAAGCATTATTGGGCACTGTTAATAATTCATTTAAAGAAATGTGGTGCTCTGCCTCAGGTTAAAAAACCCACTAGATTAGAAGCTGGCCACTGGAGGCTAGTTGAGCTCACTTTAAATAAGAGTAATAAGGGGGTTTTGGTCTGTGCAAGAATGCAGCCGCGGTCCGTGCAGGTAACAGCAGTGCGTTGGTGGGGCCGCATGTGGGGGATTTCGAGGGACGATGCTGAGAGAAAATTATATAAATAAATAATTTTCCCTAGGCATCATCCCTCGAAATCCTCCCCCACGCTGCCACACCACCCCACCGCTGTTACTTGCATGGACCGCGGCTGTTAGAATGTCTTTAGAAGATCAAGTGACATGAAATGAAAAAAACGAATTTCATTTGCAACGGGTAGGATTTAGACTACAGTGAGGATACCAGACAACATACCAAAACAAAATATAGTGAGGTGAACAGTGCACATTCTAGTGATATCTGTGAATTCACTTCCTCTGAGCATAACATGTTAAATTCATAAGCTGATCTTTAAAATTACTGCAACTAAGCTAGATCCTTAGCGATAGATGACTATTTGCTGTGGATAGAAAGAGCTAAGAGCCTAATCCTGAGTCTGGCAAAGTGGTATCTCGGTAGAAGTTACCAACCACTCAACAAGATTCTGAGACTCCTGTTTTTACTGACAATAGTAGGTTGACCTCAGGGCTAGAGAGGACCCTGTACAAAAAGTTACTCGCCTTCAGTCACAATATTTCTGGTGGATGTATAATTATTTTGCTGATGCCTTATCTTATGACTAACCTTCCAGGTGCCAGCCTGGCCTGGGATATGTTTGCCTAGAAATGGCTTTCAGTGCCACCAGGTGGTGCCACAAGGCTTTAGCTCGCCAGACATAATAACATCACATGTACTGGCATCTTCCTGGTACTTTTTCTTAGCCCCATCGAAGTTTGTAGAAAGAAACTGAGAGAACATCAGTGATATCAACAATACCAGCACATAACATATTTCCATATAACAGGATCTTATTAATCACAGCACTAACTCACAGGGAAGAAGGGGAGGTGGGGAGGAATCTGCTGGAAGAGTATATATACACCAGAAATACCATTACCAAAGATAAGTAACTTTTTATTCTAATGGATATATTTACCCACTGATTCCTCACATTATGAGGGTCCCATTGAAATATCTCCTTTGAAGGTGGGACAGTGTAGTGCTGATTAACCATGCGAGTCATGAAGCATAGCTCTGAGAAAGTACCTGTCACTGTATACTTGAGCTGTGAGTCAGTAATGTTTGAGGAAAATACGCATAATAACTATGAGATTGGATGGTATATGTCAGCTACTGGAATAGCTCTGGAAATAGACTTAAAAGCAGCTATGGGCATAGTGGAGTGGTCAGCACAGCCCACCTGAAGGTCTTTCGTAGTCAAGGTGTAATAGATCTTGATACAGAGGATGACGCAAGAAATGGTATGTTTGGTGGCTGACTTGTCCTTTATTCTTCATGCAAAGCCTGCAAAGAGCTGACCATCCCCCCTGTCCTTTCAAGTGTGATTGATGTAATAGGGCACAGCAAGTCAGGGATGCAGTCTACATAGGTGTCAAGGGCCATTAGAATGTGTTCATAACCCAGGTCATGGTTCATCTTCTTCCTTTCTGAAAATCACCAATATGGCCCCAAATAACTTATCCTGATCCCTCACCGCCCCTTGCAGGGTTTTTCCCCCAAGGAGCTGAAATAGAATCTACAAAGGGGAATTTTCCTGTCCTGTCTTCACAGAACTCACACTTCAGCAACTAATGGTGTCAATGGTAAAGAAAGAAACAGTAGCCCTGATCATTTGGGTCAGAAAAAGGTTAACACGTGGAAGGAGGTCTCCTCAGTCACTCTACTCAACATATCTTCCTTCATCTTAGATCTCTTGAGGTTATTCCTGCTGTTCCTTTGTCAGACCCATGTGGCAGGACATACAATTTATCTAATTTTGATACCAACTGACATGTATTTATTTTTCTTGTCTCTGGCTGTTCCTCTTTGAGCTGACACTTTTTACAGTCTTTATTCATGATTCACTTTGCTTTTTTCTTTGACCTGTGAATCTATTAGCCCAAGCATACCCTTGTCCATTGAAATGAAGTGGTTATGATTCTGTGCAACATAATAGTACGGGTCAGATAACTTATATGGTAAGCTCTGATCTAGGGTATCTAACTACTTAATACAACTATTTTTAAAGAGGACGTTGCAAATACTTGCTTAGTTTAAAACTTGCTCCTAGTCAAAATTGAAGCATTCACTGCAGAATTCTCTCTCTTACAGAAATTAACAAAATCACTTGAATGGATTAAAGACATTTATACTGCATTCTAAAAATCCACATATAATTCATAGGTGAAGCTATTCAAACAAGCCTTGAATTTAGCAAAAAAAGCTGTCTGTGGTTTTCAACTCCCAATGCCTCTAATCTTGATTGTAAACATTTCTGCAGATCACAGCAGCTGGAAATCCCACCCCTGAATTAATCCATCCTAATGAAGATTTACAAAATCATTTGTAGACAAAGCGATCTCTCTACATTGACATTTTCAAGGAGCAATGAAATGTGAATGGGAAGTCAGACAAATGCTTTGGAAATTATTAAATGCAGAGGTCACTCCTTCTCCTACCTAGCAGCAAAGATGGAATGAGCTACCCTTTCATCTACGGACTTCCCCATCTCTTTCAGAGTTTCGAAAGTCCCTAAAGGCCTGGCTATTCAGCTGATCAACAGGACTGTGCCAGCACCTGGATACCCTCATGGAGGACAAGAAGCACTTTGAAAATCTACTGAGTAATTGATTGATTGATTGACTGAAGGATAGGCCACTTTTACATGGTCATATTTTGAGAGGATGATGCAGAACCTGGCTGCATAATTGTAAAATCTTTGCATCTATGATCTCTATCTATGTGCAATATGAATATATGATGTTACAACGCCAACAATTACAACGCATGCCTTTACAACGTAGTTTTTACATCACAGCTACCTTTACAATGCATGGTTTTACAACATTACAATGCATTTTTAGAAACTACCATTACAACGCATTCCATTACAACGCATACTTTTACAATGCATACCAATACAACGCATAATACTTTTAGGATAACAGTGGGGTAAGTGCTGGATAATGTAGGGGTAAAAATTACTATTCCCACTCCAGTGAGTGCAACAATAAGGTAAGTTTTGGACAGTGTAGGGGTAAAAATTACTTTTCCCATATACCCCGAAACCCAAACTCCCCCTAAAAATAAACTCCATTACTTACCTTATAATGCGTTGTAATGGCATGCTTTGTAATGGTATGCACTGTAATGGCATGCATTGTAGTGAAATGTGTTGTAATGCCTGTGTTGTAATGGCATGCGATGTAAATGCAGTCGCGTTGTAATGACTGCGTTGTAAAGGTAGTGCGTTGTAATGACTGTGTTGTAATGGTTGTTTCCCGTGAAATATTTGCAATCACTACCAATGAGTCTTGTATAGACTGCATTACAAAAATCCAGTCATTCCAAAATAGCAGTTGTTGTTCGCCCTTTTTGTAAGAGTTCTGTTTTACATTAGTGGTCCTGAATATGTAGACTGGTAGGTTAATGCCACTGACTACAATATTAACTTGGAAACGGGTGTATCAAATTTATCTCTAGATCTGTAGCATCGTGACATGCGGAAGAGGTGACAGGTTTTTGGGCCATTTAAAATTTTAACTGACGATTCCGCACTCTTAAATGCCAACAGTCTTAAGTGCAGATGATCTTTTGTGTGCACACGGCAAAGTTCCCTTCGGCCTTTGAGCCGTCAAGTAACAGTGACTACATTAAAATTGCACAATGCATCTGCTGTTGCATAACTCCTCGTATTGTCTTCGGTGTGAGTTCCAAGCTTTCACGTTTCTCAAAAATATTCACAATTTTGTTTCATTCACAAAAGCAACATGAGGATTTGAAATATATAATTAAAGCAATCCTTTATTTCTGTGGTAATTCATTTCATAACAATTAAAGAGCACAATGTAGAGAGAGCGCGCGACGCGGCGTTTCAAGATGGCTGCACTCTGAAAAACCCCGCGCTGACGAACAGCGCTCGTCTTTGAAGGTCCCGTTTTTCGGCAGCGTCTGGCACTCAAAACGACGGATTCTGCAATCGGAAATGCCCCCTTCACATGGGTATGACTGCTGACTCTTTATTGCTGTTTTTGGGCTCAATTTCGGCCGAAATACGCTCCGCCCGATAATGGCCGCCATTTTGTTTTTTTCCTGCTAATCACTGCAGCGTTTTTTTTTCTTCTTCTCCTCAAACTAACCTTCTGCTGCTCATTTCTTTCCTGGCTGTATACCTACTGCAGTGTGGATGGATTTCTTGCCACATTTTTAAAGGAAACTGTTTCTTTTGGACATCTTCAGGTACCTCTTTCTTTTTCCTGACAGACATTCTTCTCGCCTCAGGCTTTAACATGCGTAATGGTTCCTCTAACCTTACGACTCGCTTCTTTTGCGAGGTGGTAATATGTTTGGTCTAAATTGAGGATTTTGCTCATTTTTTACACAGGGCATTGTACCCCATCGTACCTTATTGACACTTTAAGCCTCTATTGCCCAAATTTTTCATGATTGCCTCATTCCATAATTGACGCTGCTTCTGCTCTCTTGCCATTGTTCTGCAGGCTGGTGGTTTTTCATCTCTTCCCATTGTTTTTACTGCACAGTCTTTTTGGAATTTTTGTGACTGTGTAAGATGGAGCCTGTTCACGCCTCTAAGGCTCATGGTACCGCCTCTGCCACACGCAAGGAATCTGCAGCTAACGCTAAACGTCTTAAGAAAGATCCACCATCTCCTGCTAAGTCCCCACTTCCTGTTACGCTGGAGGACATTATGGAGGAATTACGTTTTAAACGCCCTTTCATGACTGATACTGCTTCTACCCTTCAGAGACTGGACGACAAATGGTCTAGCCTAGACTTGCGATTAACTGATGTAGAGCAAAAGATCAGCGATGCTCAAGATGTTGTCTCCAAGGTGGCGAGCCTTACCAAGGAAGTTGACCTGCTTAAAAAAACCTCTGAGGATTTGGAAAATCGAAACCGACGCAATAATTGCGCATTTATGGTATTCCGGAAGGTTCAGAGGGGCCTGATCTCATACAATTTTTGAAGTCCCAGGTCCTTCCCATCACAGGCTTCCCTAAACATCTTGACATAAATATCCAAAGGGCTCATCGTCTTGGTCCAAGGAACTCTTCTTCTGCTTCAAAACCTAGGGGCATCATTGCTTATTTCCTTCTTTACTCTGACCTCATGACTATCCTCCATTTTGCTAAACAGCATAAGCCGTTGCTCTGGTCTGGTCACAAGGTGTTCATTACTCAAGATGTCTCTAAACCTACGGCGGCACGGTGGAATGAGTTTCTGGATCTACGACCCACTCTTCGATCAATGAATGCTCGCTATGGCCTCATCTATCCTTGTTTCTTCAAAGTGACTTATAAAAAAAGAACTTTCAGTTTCCAGGATACGGCGGACCTTCGGAAATTTATCCATACTCACAAAGAAGAATCCATGGAATTCAGCAAACCATACCTTTTATGTCCTCATGTCTGTTGGTTTCATGTTGTCTGGTATTTCATCCCCTGTTGTACTGTTGCCCTTATCACTTTTTGTTTTTCTCTTGTTTTACAGGTTCCCTCCCTGTGGTCTTTGTTGGTTACCTCATTTTTGTGCTGCTCTGATGTCTGTACTATGCCCTTCGTTTCGCTTCCTTCCCTTACATCTGTTTGGTAAGTTCCCTTCATTTGTCTTATTTGGTTACTCGTGGTCTTTTGACCCCTCTGTTTCTCTTCATCTATTATTGTTTTCTCTTTTACAAGTAATCATATATCTTCTTTTTTCTTCTGCTCGTGCGGTTGTCTTGTTCTCACTGCTCCTCCTCCCACCTCATTGTCTTTCATCCATCTGCCCTTCATGACTAAAGTCTTTTGGCTTTCCGTCATCTTCTTTCTCTTACTCAATTTTTCGGGAGACATTTTCTCCCACTCTTCTCCTTTTCTCTCTGTCCCTTATCATTGTCTCTTCCTTTTTTCCTCCTCTTTCTTCCCCTTTGATTCATTCATTTTCTTGTCCTTTTTGTCTATCTCCATCCACCTCTCTCCCCCTGGCAATAACTTTTTCAATTCCTCTTCCCTTCTCTTTCGCTCTTTTATTGGCAGTGCTTATTGTTGTAACTTTCCGTCTCTTTTTTTTGTTTATTTCTCCTCATATTTGTGGTTGCTCTCTTTATTTTCCATTCATCTTATCATGTTGGTATGCTTTTCTTACCTCTTCACTACCTATTTCAATTTTTTCTCCTTCACCCTCCTCTTTCTTAATTGTTCTATGCTTTTTCTCTTACTTTCTCATCCCTTCCTAATATGTATGGTCTTCGTATTATTTCTTGGAATGTTAAGGGTCTTTGAAACCCTATTAAAAAACAACGTATTTTATCTCATCTTGCTCGTTTGAAATGTCAAATTGCTTTATTGCAAGAAACGCATCTTTCTTCTCAAGATCTATCCTCGATGCGTAAGCAGTGGGTCGGAGAAGCATTTTGTTCTCTGGCTGTTAATAACAAAAATAGTGTTATTATTCTCTTACATAAATCGTTATCTGTTCAAATGCAAAATGAAATTCATGATTCTAATGGTAGATGGTTGTTTTTAGAGAGTGTTGTAAATAATGTTCATCTTTGCCTTTGCAATGTTTATGGCCCTAATGGTGTTGACCTATCCTTTTGGAATGAGTTTTCTTCTCTCCTTTCTTCCAATGCGAGTGATGACTTGATTGTAGGGGGCGACTGCAACCAATTAATGGATCCGTTTTTGGATCGCAAATCTCATGTACGATATGTCCCCAATAAAATGCAAAAATCATTTCATAAATCTATTTCCACTAGAGGTTTAATTGATTCTTGGAGAATATCCCATCCTGACTCCTTAGAATTTTCTTTTTTCTCTCCAGTGCATGCTTCACACTCATGAATCGATTACATTTTTCTTTCTCACCATGCTTTCCAATTTATGACTAACTCTGAGATTGGTTCTATTCTCCTTTCAGACCACGCACCTGTCATTTTAGATATGGACTATCCCTCCCCCATTCCTGTATCTCGCCGCTGGCGCTTCAATAATTCATTATTGCTAGATCCACACTTTACTGACCACTTCACACATTTCATGGATGAGTTTTTTCATAATAATTTAGACACTACTTCCGATTTTCACTTTCTCTGGGATGCTTTCAAGGCCGCTGCTCGCGGTTGTGTTATTGATTTTTTTTCCATTTAAAAGAAGAAAGCCCTCTCTCAAGCCTCTCATTTTCTTAAACAAATTAAGGACCTCGAACACCTTTATTTCACTACTAACTCGCCCGATTCACTATCCTCCCTTATCAAAGCTAAGATGCAGTATAACAAACATTCTTGGGATTCTACTTCTAACCAGCTTCTCAAATTCAATGCTAAAATGTATGGAGGACGTAATAAGGCTGGTAAATCGCTTGCGAATTATCTCAAAATTAAGAAGCAGAGATCTAAGATTGTGGTTATTAAGGATTCTCAGGGCTCTCCTCGAACTTCGGATGCTAAGATTCTTGATTGTTTTGTTAATAATTATTCATCCCTTTACACACCAGAATCTAATCCTTCTTCTGAGCAAACAGATTGTTTTTTTCGTTCTATCTCTAAATCCGCTGACTCCTTGATTGACCTTTCTTCCCTAGATGCTCCCATTTCAGAAAAAGAAATTCTCGCTGCGCTTTCCCTGCTTCCCAAAGACAAAACTCCCGGTCCGGACGGATTTACAGTGCGTTTTTTCCTTCATTTTAAAACTGTTTTAGTGCCACACCTACTTACCTTAATTAATCATTTCCTCGCCACAGGCGAATCTAGAGGTTCCTTCACACAGGCAATGCTCTGTCTCCTTCCCAAAAAAGATAAGGATTCCTCCCTTTGTAAAAATTATAGACCAATTTCCCTCATAAATACGGATTGTAAACTTTACGCAAACATCTTGGCTATTCGTCTCAATACAGTTATTCCTGATCTGGTAAACATTTATCAGTCAGGTTTTGTTAAAGGTAGGTCAATAACTGATAACTCGAGAACCCTTCTAAATATCATCCATCTAGCTGCGAAGTTGGATTCCCCCATAGCTGCGATTACTTTGGACGCTGAGAAAGCTTTTGATCGTGTTAACTGGGATTTTATGTTTGGTGCGCTTCGATGGCATGGTTTTAGTCCCACCATTCTTAGGTATATTCAATTACTTTATTCCGACCCTAAAACTTCTATTTGGATTAAAGGTACCCAATCTGATTACTTCTCCCTACATAGAGGAACCAGACAAGGTTGCCCTCTCTCCACTCTCCTCTTCATTCTCGCGTTGGAACCCTTTTTGGAAAAAATAAGACGGTCTTCTTCCTACTCTGGTTTTGTATACAAAGATGTGCATATCAAATTTACTGCTTACGCCGATGATATTTTACTTTACATTTCAAATCCTATTGCCTCTCTACCTGCCCTCTTCTCCTTGCTTAACGACTACTCTTTGGTCTCTGGTTATAAACTAAATATTGATAAGCCGGAGGTCCTTCCCCTTAATAGGTTTGCCTCCCACATATGTTCGAGGGCTCAGGATTCAAATGGAATCCTAGATTTGTCAAGTGTTTGGGTATCCTTTATGCTAACACCATTAGAGAGACCAACAAAATTAATCATTCGGATGTCCTCAAGAAAATTTCGTCCCTCATAGAACGGTGTCCCCCCTTTTTCTTTTTATGGTGGGGCCGTTTATCAACTATTAAAATTATGTTGCTTCCTATTGTTAATTTCTATCTTTCTATGCTACCTATTTCTCTTCCCCATTATTTTTTTTAATCCATTATTAGCCTTCTTGTGCAATTCTTATGGAACAATCGCAAAGCTAGGGTTTCACTTTTTCGTCTTCAACAGCCTAAAAACCTTGGTGGTGTTAATTTTCCTAATATTTCACGTTTTCATTCTGCATTTACTCTTAAACAAATCTGATTTTGTGTTGGAACTGGATGCCTTACAGAATAGGTTGATTCAGAGAGGTTATAAGACACAAGATTTAAGTAAATGAGAAACAGAATATTGGGAGTAAACAGGAAATTGACATTGACTCAGAAAACGAGGAACAAAGTGTCCATGAGTCGTGTAGCTTTTGTTACCAAGTACTGTGAGCACAGAGTAGATATATATAAGGCACTCAACAAAAACTGGAATCTTCTGAAAAGTGTCCCACAACTAGTATCATCACTAGGAGAGCGGCCTGAAGTAATTTTCAGGAGAAGCCCCACTGTGAAACAAATGGTCACCAGCAATTATTTGGAGCCTATTAAGAAGAGACAGTTAGATTGGCTATCCCAAACTCCTGCGGGTTTTTACACCTGTGGATCGTGCAATATATGTGGATTAGGTATGAACAAAACTAAGAAATTCAGTTTTAATACGGATCAAGTGCACACAATCAAGGAATTTATAAACTGCAATAGTGAGGGTGTGGTATACGCCATTCTGTGTGAATGTAACAAAGTATACATTGGTAGCACCAAAAGAAAACTCAAATTGAGAATACAGGAACATGTTAGATCAATTCAAAATCGGGATGACAAGTCACCAATTTTTCAACATATCAGAACACACCATTGTCTAAAGACTCAGATCAGGTTCCATGGGTTACAAAAAGTGATGCCTTCAAAAAGAGGAGGGGATTGGGTATTGCGATTACGACAGCAGGAGTCGAGATGGATCAGTCGCTGTAGGGCAGTACAATGTGGACTCAACACTGAACATGAGCTACACTACTTCCTCTGAATTATCAATAGTTGACATCAAGTTACATAGTCTCTTTTAACTAAAGTTCTTGTAAATTTATAGGCATTGTCGATATGACGAGGACGTGCTTGAAGAGCTTAGTCAAGTGTTAACTTCTTTAGATATAAGGAGGAGTTGTTAGGAATTTTAATTAGATATCATTTATAGAGTGAGGGATATTGAGAGATAGCTGGTACTTCACTTTTGAATATAGCAACAGGATATTTGTTGTTACTAAACGTGAGGCTGGGTGTATTACAATTGATCTGGGTCTGCTGGCATAGCGTGTCAGACAACTGGCGATTTGGATAGGGAACGGGTTATCTAAATTCATTGAGAGAGCATAATTGTTATTTTTCATTGTTATTGGGTGTTGGGGAAACTGGAAATACCATATCAGGGTTTGTTGACATAGCGGGACAGTCCAAAACGGGCGATATGGATAGGGTACGGGTTAATTGAATTCGCTATGGGAGCACCATTGTGTACCTGCATTTTGATTGGTGGTTGGGTTAACTGGAAATACTAGGTGAGCATTCGACAAGGAGAATTTAGAGTGGCAATGATAGGAGGCGGACCGGTGAGGAAACCTAGTGAATTTCGAGCCCTCTAATTTGATTGGTAGACAGGAGACCGGAAACACTATAGGAGGAAGGGCGGTGAGAATTCACTTTTAGCGGAAGTAACACGGCTCGGACCAGAGAGGAAACCTCATTTAATTTTTAGCGCGAAAGGGGAAAGATGGTGATTGGCTAAGACATAGTTTAAATAACGGTAGCTCGTGATAGGGAATTGCACGTAGGCTTGATGAGATGCCCGTCGTCGCTGACTGAGACTTCCCGCCATGAATACTTAAAGACGTTTGATTTAGGTAAGAGTAGATGGAATAGGATTTTTGTATCTTACCTGTTGTTTGGATAGTCTTTTTATAGAATGGATAGTGATCAGGATATATTTATTTTTATATTTTGTTTGTAACAGAACAGGATTGGATGAGCTGAATTTGTTGAGTTCAGGTGAGGTTACATAATCGGATAGAATGTGATGGGAGCAGTGAAATTACGAGCCCGTCCTTTTGACTTTGAACACCTAAATATCTTTGTATGCATACTTCTTTACAGATACATAACAATGAAAAGTTTTTTGAATTACCATGAGTGACGTTAATCCTTTATTGGAACTTTGGATAGTCAAGTGGTAAGCAGTTTTTTGTCGTTACACGCCGAGGTATTTGACATGTTGGAATACTAAGTATCAACTAACGGTTAATGGTTGGACCTTACTCTGTATTTTTCCAGAGAACAGAACATTATTCACTGAATGGGGGGAGGGAAGTTGAGGTCTTACCACTGACTGAATTAATAATATAGGTGAGATCTTCTTGACTAATATGGAGCTTGTCAGGGACTTACATGTCCATCACATAGAGCAGTAGGGAATAGATAGATGTGTTTAATGATAACTAGCATGTTAATGTTTACAGCTAGAGCAAATATATTATCATAAGATTGACGTTTTATTTGTACATTTAGCTGTATTCAACAGTTGTTTGAAGTATATTAAGAAATGTAATTAGTTATAGTAAGATTTGATCTTACCACTACAACAATAAGAGGTTTTGGAAGATTAATTGAATTGAATTTTTTTTTTGATATGTATCATGTATATCAATGTGATGTTTTTATTACAGATCTCGAGTACTGTCGCAATTCTGTTTGATTTATACTGGGAAGGAAAACTGTATCTGTGAATAACTTTTATTGAAAGGTAGGTGTATTATTTTTGGAATATTTTGTGAGTTCTGTGGATGCGTTTTTTAGGTTTCTTTAAATGCATACTTATAAATATTATATTGTTAATGAGGCAGGTGTAATTGAATACATGTCTAACTGATTTAAGTTTCAAAGGAGTATTGTAAATAGTGTAAATATGTAGGTTGTGGATACAATGATGTAATGTATTTTTCTTTTTTGATTTATTTTCAACAGCCCTGATGATGTCCGTCATCGGACGAAACGCGTCGGCTGTCTGATGTTTTGATTAATGGATGATAGTCTGGATTTACTAGAAATATTGAAATTGAATTTTGGAAGCTGTCGTCATTTTGTGACTGATACTTGAATAAAGTGAAAATTTGGGAATCAACAAACTTTGACCCTGTGATACTTATACGAAGTGGAATCCGCTCCCTCAAATCATTGGAGGTTATCTTAAACAAATCTGGCCTTTTCTTATAGATTCCTTCTCCTCTCCTTCAACGGCTTGGAGCTCTATAGAATTGGCTCAACTTGCCCCTTTCTCTTTCCTCATAGCAACCCGCTTACCTCAACCCCCTTCACGTTTTATTTCCCCTATTTTTAAACATTCCAAAGCCCTTACACTTTCACTTTTTCGTTCATTCTCTTCTCCATCTCACCTCCAATTGTGCACTCCGATTTGGTATAACAAATTCCTCAAGATTAATAATGAAGCACTTTTATGGAAGGCTTGGATTGATAAAGGCATTCTTACTTATGATCAATTGCTCATTGGTGACTCCTTAAGAACCTTCCAGGATCTATGTGATTCCTTTGGAATAACTACTAAGCACTCTTCCCACTTTCATTCACTCACTCATACCTTGTCTACTATCATTTTACAGCACATTCCCTCTTCTTCTGCTACTTCCCTCCCTTTCGCCTCCGCCTGATTTTACTAGTCCCTTTAGAGCCTCAGCTATTTACAAACTACTATCACCTTCTCCAAATGATAGGCTCAAGTCCAAATTGGAACTTTTGTGGGAATTGGATTTAGGCCAGGATTTCTCTCCACAAATCTGGGATTCAATTTGGTCTAAAGTGCATACCGTTTCTCGCTCAGCTAGTACCACACAGACTTTCTACTTTTTCTACAATAGGCTTTATTACACCCCCTCTGCTTTGTGTAAGTTTGGACTGTTGGACTCTAAAAAGTGCTGGTCATGCTCAGGTGATAACAGTGATTTGTTACATATGTTTTTTCATTGCCCTAGAGTTAAAACACTTTGGTCCCGTATTTGGTCTACACTCAATAATATTTTATCTACAGATGTTCCTTTTGATATTGTTCACATTTTTTTGGGCGGGTTGGCTCCCATATGGAATGTTCCATGTCATGTTCGTAAATGTATTGATCTTTTCATAGCAATTTCTTTTCAAATTATTACTCCTCCCTCCCACTCCTCCATTCCACAGATTACTTAAAGGGAGTGACCGTGCGACGGGGAGCTGTGACCCAGCCAGACCTCGTCAGTGCCGGTCGCTCTACCCGCCGCGTGGCCCCTCCAGGAAGTCACCGGTTCCCTGCTGCCGCCGCCACTCGCATCGCTGCCCTGATTGTGCCCCCACTGTGGTCTGTAGCATTGCCCTGACTTGTATTGTTTAGCATTACCCTGACTTGTATTGTTTAGTATTGTGCTGTTCCGTTGCCCTGATTGTTCTGTTGGTCCTGTTGCCTTGTGCTGTCCCCGCTGCCGCCCACCCCGCTCCCTGCTGCTGCTCCCCCGCGGCCCCGCCCCCACTCCTGCTGGTTACCTCGACCCTCCCATTCGCCACCCTGCTCCCACCTCCCAGCTGCTCCTCCCTCCCACGGATTACTTAAGGGAGTGACCATGCGACGGGGAGCTGTGACCCAGCCTGACCTCGTCAGTGCCGGTCGCTCTACCCGCCGTGTGGCCCCTCCAGGAAGTCACCGGTTCCCTGCTGCCGCCGCCGCTCGCATCGCTGCCCTGATTGTGCCCCCACTGTGGTCTGTAGCATTGCCCTGACTTGTATTGTTTAGCATTACCCTGACTTGTATTGTTTAGTATTGTGCTGTTCCGTTGCCCTGATTGTTCTGTTGTTCCTGTTGCCTTGTGCTGTCCCCGCTGCCGCCCACCCCGCTCCCTGCTGCTGCTCCCCCGCCCCCACTCCTGCTGGTTACCTCGACCCTCCCATTCGCCACCCTGCTCCCACCTCCCAGCTGCTCCTCCCTCCCACGGATTACTTAAGGGAGTGACCATGCGACGGGGAGCTGTGACCCAGCCTGACCTCGTCAGTGCCGGTCGCTCTACCCGCCGTGTGGCCCCTCCAGGAAGTCACCGGTTCCCTGCTGCCGCCGCCGCTCGCATCGCTGCCCTGATTATGCCCCCACTGTGGTCTGTAGCATTGCCCTGACTTGTATTGTTTAGCATTACCCTGACTTGTATTGTTTAGTATTGTGCTGTTCCGTTGCCCTGATTGTTCTGTTGTTCCTGTTGCCTTGTGCTGTCCCCGCTGCCGCCCACCCCGCTCCCTGCCACTGCTCCCCCGCGGCCCCGCCCCCACTCCTGCTGGTTACCTCGACCCTCCCATTCACCACCCCGCTCCCACCTTCCAGCTGCTCCTACCTCCCACGGATTACTTAAGGGAGTGACCGTGAGACGGGGAGCTGTGACCCAGCCTGACCTCGTCAGTGTCTGTCGCTCTACCCGCAGCGTGGCCCCTCCAGGAAGTCACCGGTTCCCTGCCGCCGCCGCCGCCGCTCGCATCGCTGCCCTAATTGTGCCCCCACTGTGGTCTGTGGCATTGCCCTGACTTGTATTGTTTAGCATTACCCTGACTTGTATTGTTTAGTATTGTGCTGTTCCGTTGCCCTGATTGTTCTGTTGTTCCTGTTGCCTTGTGCTGTCCCCGCTGCCGCCCACCCCGCTCCCTGCCGCTGCTCCCCCGTGGCCCCGCCCCCACTCCTGCTGGTTACCTCGACCCTCCCATTCGCCACCCCGCTCCCACCTCCCAGCTGCTCCTCCCTCCCACGGATTACTTAAGGGAGTGACCGTGCGACGGGGAGCTGTGACCCAGCCTGACCTCATCAGTGCCGGTCGCTCTACCCGCCGCGTGGCCCCTCCAGGAAGCCACCGGTTCCCTGCTGCCGCCGCCGCTTGCATCGCTGCCCTGATTGTGCCCCCACTGTGGTCTGTAGCATTGCCCTGACTAGTATTGTTTAGCATTACCCTGACTTGTATTGTTTAGTATTGTGCTGTTCCGTTGCCCTGATTGTTCTGTTGTTCCTGTTGCCTTGTGCTGTCCCCGCTGCCGCCCACCCCACTCCCTACCGCTGCTCCTCCGCGGCCCCGCCCCCACTCCTGCTGGTTACCTCGACCCTCCCATTCGCCACCCCGCTCCCACCTCCCAGCTGCTCCTCCCTCGCTCCGCGCCCCCTCTCTCTCCATTTATGGCAGAGTGCGCGCAGCGTCCACGCGCAGCGGGCGCGCCAAAGGCAAGCCCATCTGCGCCTGGCCCGCGCCCAGCGCCAGGACCCCTGGCCCCCACCGATTCCAGCCCTCCCGCCGGACCTACGACGCAGCAACCATCTACGCACTCAAAGCCGGCCGTACCCCTGGCTGCTACCGAGCCACCCCAGGACGCACCCACGGACACTTCACCTGCCAATCCTGCAAGTTCTCCTGCTCAACACCCGCTCTGTCCACAGACACGCCGTGGAACTCTGGAACCTCCTCGACACCACATCACCAGACGTCGCCTTCCTCACGGAAACCTGGATGAACGCCTCCTCAGTGCCCGACATCGCCATCGCCATCCCAGACGGATACAAGATCACCCGGAGGGACCGCGTCAACCAGACGGGAGGAGGCATCGCCATCGTTCACAAGAACACCATCCGCATCACGTCCAGCTCCGACGACACCCTCACAGCCGCCGAACACCTGCACTTCCAGATACACACCGACCCCAAGACCACACTCAGAGGCACCCTCATCTACAGACCCCCGGGACCACGCACACAATTCAGCGAAGACATTGCCGATTTCATCAGCCCGCACGCCCTCCCCTCCGCTGACTACATCCTCCTCGGGGACCTCAACTTCCACCTGGAGAACAACAACGACCGCAACACTACCACCCTGCTGGACAACCTCGCCAACCTCGGACTCAAGCAACTGGTGACCACCCCCACCCACTACGCCGGCCACATGCTTGATCCTGTCTTCTCATCCAGCAAGGACATCACCTTCAGCCACGCCACCGGACTCCACTGGACGGACCACAGCTGCGTCCACTTCAGCTTCAAAAGGACCACGATCCACCACTGCCCACAACAGGTCCCCCGCAGATGTTGGAACAAGATCACAGCCGACCAGCTCGCCACATCCCTGAGCCTGAACCCTCCCGCCAGCTCAACGAACCCCAACCAAGCCGCCAATAACCTCACGAAGTGGATCAGCAACAGCACGGACGACCTCGCCCCACTGAAGACCCCCCCCGCCAGACCCGGCACCAAAAAAGCATCATGGTTCACCGACGAACTCAAGAGCTCCAAGAAGAACTGCCGAGCCCTCGAGAAAGCCTGGCGCAGAGACCCAACTACAGACAACATGACCACCCTCAAGCTCGCCACGCGAAAACACCACCAGCTGATCCACACCACCAAGAAAACCGCATTCAAGGAACGTCTTGACAACAACGCCCACAACAGCAAGGAACTCTTCACCATCGTCAAAGAGCTCTCGAACCCCAGCGCCGGAGACAACGACATCACCCCATCGCAAGAACTCTGCAACTCGCTCGCCACGTTCTTTTACAACAAGATCGCAGACATACACAACAGTTTCAGCACACAGCCGACGCACCCTACGACCGCACCAACGCCCCCCACCACCACCATCCGCGCCTGGACCCCGGTCAACACCGAAGAAACCATCAGCACGATGAACTCCATCCACTCCGGATCTCCAACCGACCCCTGCCCTCACCACGTCTTCAACAAGGACGACTCCGACATCGCACCACACCTGCGGGATATCATCAACGCCTCCTTCAACACCGCCACCTTCCCAGAGAGCTGGAAGCACGCCGAACTCAGCGCCCTACCGAAGAAACCATCAGCGGACCCCACCGAACTCAAAAACTACCGACCCATCTCGCTTCTTCCTTTTCCTGCCAAAGTCATTGAGAAGACCGTCAACAGACAGCTTGCCGCCTTCCTCGAGACGAATGGCTCCCTCGACCACTCACAGTCTGGCTTCCGGGCCAACCACAGCACCGAGACCGCCCTCATCGCAGCCACCGACGACATCAAAGCCCTGCTCGACAACGGAGAAACAGCGGCCCTCATACTCCTGGATCTCTCCGCGGCGTTCGACACGGTCTGCCACCGCACCCTAGTAAAACGCCTCAGCAACATCGGGATCCAAGAGAAGGCACTGGAGTGGATCATCTCCTTCCTCGCCGGGAGAACCCAGAGAGTCCGCCTCCCCCCGTTCAGATCCGAGGCCACCGAAGTCATCTGCGGCGTACCCCAAGGATCATCACTCAGCCCCACGCTGTTCAACATTTACATGAGCCCCCTTGCGGCCATCACGCGCCAACACAACCTCAACATCATCTCCTACGCCGACGACACCCAGCTGATCCTCTCCCTCACCAACGACCCCGCCACCGCCAGGACCAACCTACATGAAGGGATGAAAGACGTAGCCGAGTGGATGATGAACAGCCGCCTGAAACTGAACTCAGATAAGACGGAAGTCCTCATCCTGGGATCTTCGCCCTCCGCCTGGGACGACTCCTGGTGGCCCCCGTCCCTGGGCAGTGCACCCAAACCGACAGACCACGCACGCAACCTGGGCTTCATCCTGGACTCCTCCCTCTCCATGACCAGACAAGTCAACGCCGTCTACTCGTCATGCTTCAACATCCTCCGCATGCTACGTAAGATCTTCCGGTGGATCCCCACCGAAACCAGGAAGACGGTCACCCAGGCCCTCGTGACCAGCCGTCTGGACTACGGCAACTCCCTTTACGCCGGAACCACAGCCAAACTTCAGAAGAGACTCCAACGCATCCAGAACGCCTCGGCACGCCTCATCCAGGACATCCCCCGACACAGCCACATCTCCGAACACCTGAGAAACCTGCACTGGCTCCCTGTCAGCAAGAGAATCACGTTCCGTCTCCTCACCCACGCACACAAAGCTCTCCACAACCAAGGCCCAAGATACCTCAACGACCGCCTGACCTTCTACACTCCAACCCGCCAGCTACGATCGACCAGCCACACCCTCGCCGCCGTCCCCCGCATCAGAAGAGTCACAACGGGAGGAAGATCCTTCTCCTACCTGGCTGCCAAGACGTGGACCTCCCTCCCCATCCACCTCCGCCTGACCCAAGACCACCTCTCCTTCGGGAAGCAACTCAAGACCTGGCTGTTCGAGCGGTAGCGGACCCCCCTCCCCCAGCGCCTTGAGACCCTACGGGTGAGTAGTGCGCTATACAAATGCTTTGATTGATTGATTGATTGATTGACTACAAATTGGAAAGATACAACAAAAATTGCCTATACTGCCTGGTGGAATTTACCGTGCCATCATGACAGACTTGATCGTGCCCATGCTACATCTGTATCTTTATTAATCAAAAGAGATTTACTATGCTCTCCCTTAACTGATTATCTCTCTAGGCATGTTCCCTGATTTTTTGTTTGTTTCATCTTTTCTTTAATGGTTATTCGCCAACTTTAGTTTTAGTGATATTATATTATTTGTTGCCTTTTCCTTCCCTTCCCTCTCTTTTCCTCTCTCTCTCCCTTTTAAGAAAACCTAAAAAAGCATTGTTTATTGGTATAATGTTCTTTCCCCTATTGGGGCATTTTTTGCTCTTGCTTTTTATTATTAGATGTTTTATATTTCTTTGGTTTTATTTGCATTTGTAATGATGTTTTATGTTGTCTAATTCTACTTAATAAAGCTTTTTAAACTAAAAAAAAGAGCACAATGTATTTCATGAATGTTCTTTCTAAGGGGACTATTTAAATAAAACACGACAACATAAGGAGCCAAACAGCATCCAGAAGACATCTGGTACAGGCAAGGAGACCACCTCAACCAGGTGCAGTGAAACTCACGCCGAATGTAGTACAGAAATCTGTGTGTGGCAAGAGACACATTCTATGATTAGAATGAGCTCAAGGTGATTTAAAAAAAAAAAGCCTTTTGAGGTCTGGTCCTTAATACCAAAATCTCGAATTTATTTTTGTTCTTCCTGTTCATTATGTTTTTTTCCTTTATTAATAAGGTGTGTGTCCTAGGCATTCTGTGTAGCTGAGCAGTCTTTCAAAGTTGTTATACAGCCAGATAGGGATTTGAAGGTCAGCAATATACATCTGGAAATGAACCTCATGATGCCCTAGGATGTGCATCAATAAAAGCACATAAATGTAGAACAATAATGGTGAGAGGGAAACCCATTTGGGACCCGACCTGTGACTGTTCCAAAGAATGAGGAACTCCCATCTTTGGGCAATTTTCCCACCACATAGCGGGACAGCTCCTATTGTTCCTTCCTGTCTCCAGTCGTCCCTTGTCAGGATTGCCCGGGCGACTGATGGATTTCTGAAATTAATTATAACACAGTCTCCCCGTGAAGCATTGGGTCTCCAGCCCACCCAGCCTACTCGACGGGGCGTTAAAATTTCTCCGTCATCCTCGTAGCGGAATTGCTTGTTATTAGCTAACCAAAACAAACATTTATTTTTTAGGTCCTGGTGGGATTCCTAATGCCCCCTACCAAGCTCGGGATGCCTGACAAAATGACAACATAGGGGGGTTGACTCTGGCGGTAGATTAATACATGGTGGAGGACTATTTTCTTTGAGGGTCTCAGTATTTTTTGTGGAACCTACACTCTCCCATTGTCGGCAATCTTGCTGTGGGACACTGTTCTGTGGAGGGGGGATTGTTGGTTTTTATCTTGCTAGGGGTTGTGGTACGCTGCCTTGCTTGGACATTGATACTACTGGGAGAGGGGCTATTCTAGGATGGGATTGGGGCAGCCCTACTTATATTGTGTGTAGCCTGTGTTACTTGACCGCTGCCAGTCCCTTCCCTTCCGTTGGTGCCCCATACCCTAGTCTCCAACAGTGTCGTCATCTTATCAATCCGATCTATCAACATTTTGAGTTCGTCCTTTACAATGACCCTTATTTAAAAATGTAAATCCACCACTAAATATGTAACCCATGCTGGATGTTCCTTATCCCTTTCAGATCTGCTGGGAAGACACCCCTCCCTACTATCTTTATCGTCCATAAGTTCTGCTGTTAATTTCTTCTTTTTTTACTCTGTTTTGGTAGGAGGTTTAGGATTAGGTTTTCCCCTCTTTACTTGGCGCAAGGGAATCGCCTCTGTCTGTGTTTCAGCATTAGGCACATCATCGATGGAAGTCAGGGCCCTAGGGGTATTACTAGGGGATGGATCGGAGGCTTGTGAAGCTTGTGATGTTTCGAGGACTATCAGGGGAGGGTCCAAATTTGGGGTACGTGATGAAAGTCTCTCACTCCGTTCAATTTCAGTTGCCACCACTCCTATTGCTTTCTCCAGCATCCTATCGATGGAGGTGAGTTGGATTTTGGGTTTTGGAATTGGTGGAAATGGTTGTTTATTATCAGTGCAGTTCCACTTGCCCATTTTTGGAGTTTTTCCAATTGCTTAAATACTACCTTTACTATGGGATCACAGTCCATGCTCCAAAGAGGTAATTCAGTAAAACCCCAACTTGTGTCTTTGGCGGTAAGTCAACTGGCCCCGAAGTAGTTCAGATACAGCCCAGTAAGATGAATGAGTGCAACCGTAAAAAGAAAAAAAGAAAAGATTAACAAATCACTGACCTGAAAGAAATATAATGTCCTGTAGCCGGGTTTACGCAGGAATTTTAACCAGAGTCAAGAGGGGTGGCCCAGCCCAGCCTCCTTCGGTCTCTGATGGGCACAGATGGCCTTGGCTTCGCCCGGGCATGCCCGAGCGCGTCCCGCGATGCTGGAGTGGCGGCAGAGTTCAAATACGGCGCCGGGAGTGTAACTTCACCTCCCGCGCCGGGTGGACACAGGGCCTGCTGGGGAACCGAGTCCCACCCCAGCATCGATGCAATGGCCCCCTGGTCCTGCCTGGTCCTGTACTGTACGTCCAGCAGTGACTATGCCGGTGCGAGGTCCCAGATGGGAGTCACGTACCCAGTGGGGAAAAGTGCGTCACTGGGCGTTCAGCGTAATTAGTTTCTCATTCAGGACTCCGGAACTCCCAAGGTCCCGCTCCTGATGGCAGTATGAAGGGCACACACCTGTGGGTTGCCCGCAGTCCTGCATGGACGGCTCTGGATCAGCTCCCGATATTTCTCGGCCGATAACAGCGTTAGGTCTCCGGGCATAGTCTCTCGGGAAGCCTCGCCCCCTCACCCGGAGTAGATTGTGTCGTCCAGGGGCAGATCCTCACAGCGTTTCTCATCAACCGCGAGGGCTATCAGAGCCGCAGTTGTGCTTAGTCGATCCCCACCGCAACCTCGGCACAGGATTTAGGGAAGAATGCCCCCAGAGTCCTTCATAGAAAGCATATGGATTCAGGTCCCGGCCAGGAGCTCCACTATGGTGCCGCCGCACCATAGCGGCATACATACATCATACTTTGCAAAAAAGTAAACATATCTAGAGGCACAGTCACCATTGATGGAATAATGAAATATAAATAATTTCTGTTATAAGTCAACAATGGAGGCTTGTTGTGTCCTCGGCGATGGCTACAATAGTCATCAGCTTCCTCCTCCTCATCTGAATTTCAATTGACATATTCAACTTTTAAGTTTCTTGGAGTTGGTGTACTTCTAGTTTCCCTGAACTGCTCAACGTATTTCTTGTCCACAACACCAGTCCCCAATACCTCATCGACTGAATCTCCTTCATTGGCCCCAAGAGAAACCTCCACTCAGCTGACCTCTCCCTAGCCACCATCCCACGCTTCTACAGGACCAGAGCAGGGGAAAGATCCTTCTCCTACCTCACGGCCAAGACCTGGAAAAAAACTCCCCCTCCACCTCCGACAGGCCGCAACACTGCACCAATTCAGGCAGGACCTCAAGACCTGGCTCTTCAAATGATAGAGCTGCTCACACCCACTCCCAGCACCTTGCGACCCTCACGGGTGAGTAGTGCACTTACCAAACTCTGATTGATTGATTGTCTGAGAAGAAATCTCTAAATAAGTTTTAGATCCTCATCTTCCATCCCTGAAGATGAATACTGCAAACTCTTACCTGATGGCTGAGGGGGCACAGGATAAACCAAGAATAATTGCAGACAAACTGTTAAATGAATTGGCGAAATTGTAAGTGATGAGGACACGGTGACAACTGAGAAGCTGTTGATGGTGCAAAAACATGACACAGTCGATAAGGCAACAGATGATGCAGAAAAGAAGTCAGTTGACTTGGCTGGATTACCCTTCAGAGATTAAGTCAATGGTCAAGCAGAGATTTGGAAAATAAGCTCCAAAGTCAGTAGGTCAGAATATTTCCATGATTTGGGTTTTGCCAGCACATCAATGATACAGCAGTGTCTGAACAGAACAATGTGGGCATCTACCAAACCGGAGGATTTGTTGACAGTCACGTCTTTCCAAATGTACTAGTGCTAAGCACAGACCGAGGAGCTAATGACGCCAATGAGAGCATAGTCAGCTTTGATACACTCTTAGCTGACAGGAGACACAACTGTGTCATTGAGACAAGCAGAATTTTTTATTTCTTGCCCAGAATCTCTGACTGGGAGGCAGAATGCTTAGCCTTATGATCTGGAAGCCTTTGCTCTTTTTAATGCAGGTGGCCAAATTTCTCAACCTTCCCAACAGACTCAGAGTGTACAAGCTCAACAGAAATGTTATTCTCTAAACAACTTCTAGGAATAGCTTGTAATACAAAAGGTCCTTTAGTTTTAGATTGTGTAGGGCAGGCTGGTAACGAACATGCATTTATGCTAAAATATTACCAAGGCTAAACAACTCTCTTTGTCTTTCAGCTCCTTTTTTGACATATTCAGGAACATTTCGCAGCACCTTGCATCATGATCCAGATACAAGCAAGCAATACAAATGGTACCCATCATCCCTGTGTTTCTTCCTTTCCCCGCATTTGTCATAACTCTTGAAAAGAAAAAAGAGTCTCTTGACAATCTAGCAGCCAAGACCGGTCAGAAACACCATAATTTTTTTTGTGTCATAATTTAATGAATACACTGGTAAAATGAAGTTCTGTTGAAAACCCAGAGGAAAAAAATATTGTGTTAAAGTAGCTGGACCAGAACTCCTGAGAATTCCCTTCACACTGACATGTGGTGAGAAATCTGGCATTTAAAACTGAGGAAAGTAGCAATGGGTGTTTACCTTTCTGATTGGCCGGACATAAAAGGAGGCCTGTAACTTGTATGTTGTTTGTGGCTTTTTCAGTGTTGTTCTGTGTACAGGTAGAGGGTTACCGGTCTGACAAAGGGAAGTATTCAAGAATGTGAATCTATGATAAATCTAATGCTGAAGAACTGTACTTCCCAATTAACCAGAATTAGTGTAGCCATGGACTCTTGTCTAAGGCCTCTGTGGTGTGCTCATACTAGTTTTCAGAGAACTTTGAAGTGTGCAGATGTCACTAGAGAGAAATTAACTAGGAGCGCTGATATCATCCCTCTTAAAAATCTCAGGATGAGTTGAATCTCAATTTAACGAGTGTGCTGTACTTTAGATGCAGAAGGAAATGTGAATGAGCTTCGTCAGATGGGGATATTTTGCCTCCTGCCTTACATGGTTTAGAAGATTATGTTCATGAAGATCTGGCTGATACCACAGACCAAATAATACCAAGAAGTCTTCCGTAGGTACAAAGCTTTAATAAAATAATACCTTCTTTCAACATTCTAGAATACGTTGTTCAGCAAACAACTAGTTTTAGCAAAGTGAAGTGTAAACAAATGAATGCCAATATAAGGGAATGCAATAGGTTTTTCTGTTTGGTACCGGATATCAAAACCACTGATCAAATGCAGGCTTTCAATATAATTATGTTATCAGCTGAACTATGCTTGTCTCTAAAAGCCTGGTAACCAGGCCTTTGTGCTTGGTAGTGTTGGCAGTATCCATCCTTCCTGGGCCTCACTTACCATCCCTTTTTCACAGATCTTGGCTTTCCCAACTTACCCTTTCTCCTGGTGCACCTGGTGCTCCGTCCTGTCCTGGTTTCCCTGGTGGCCCCTATAAATGAAAGGGTCTGAATGAGATTTTACTAAAGAACAACCATCTCCGCAGTATGTTATCTGTGCCATACACAGTCCTTGAGCAGCTGTTCCTCCTCTTCCATGGGCATCATTGTCATTCCATCTGCATGGTATTTCAGGTCTTTTCATGAAACCAATTTTAAATTTTGTTCCATAGACATCATCCCCCTTAGACCACAACCTCTTTCTACTATTGAGATGCCAGACCTGGCAAGATAACAGGCAGTGACACCAATTCTTTGACACACTTACTGCATTATTATTCCACCCTCTGTCTCTCTCTGTTCCTCCTCTCTCATACACCATCTAAAGCCCACATGTGCATTAGCTCATCCTGATACTCTTTCATCTTTTCTCCAAAATGGTCACAGAGGAGTTAGGTATCCTTCCGGAATTCTGTAGCATGTGATTAAGCACACATCTGTGCCTGTAAGTGGTGAGATTAGGCTCTTAATTTAAAGTTTGTTTTAAAAGTTTGTGTAATCCACCAATCCATGAAGGAGATGCTAAACACAGAGCAGACACCACCAGTTGAAGTTATTCATAACAGAAACAATAGCTGAAGGTGACACAGAGTACCTTTCAGACATCCCTGCAGGTCTGCATTCTAACTGTGAATTAATTCACCTCGATGAGATTTTTTAAAACAGAAATATTCCCTTACCGTAGGGCCAGGAGGGCCCTCTGGACCTGGGTCCCCCCGCAAACCTCCAAAGCCCTGATGTAGAAAAAAATATTTAATTGAAGAGACACATACGAAAAATTAATGATAAAGTAGCTTTTTTCAAAGATGATCTGAAAATGCAACAGGATTTACTTATTATCATGTTTACCTCAGACAGAAGAGGCTAGTACAAAGCAAACTGTACATAATTCAATGTTATCAAATCATCCTATTACAGTTTTGTTGGTCATCTATTTTCAAGGCTGTTCAACTGATATGAGATCGGTATAGTTTGATGTCTTTCGTGTATGAGGTGTTAAAAAACAACTGAAGGACTTTGATGGAGATAGGCTTCAATGTAACACCGCCTGTGAAAATTCAAGTACCACAAAGAAGCAAGGAGGGATCTAATCAAATTGAATAGACTCAATGGGTATGTT
This sequence comes from Lissotriton helveticus, assembly GCF_964261635.1. Taxonomy (NCBI): domain Eukaryota; kingdom Metazoa; phylum Chordata; class Amphibia; order Caudata; family Salamandridae; genus Lissotriton; species Lissotriton helveticus. The sequence goes on from NC_136065.1 coordinate 207,075,813, forward strand.
TGACTTACAGTCAATCCCTTACCACCTGGGCTTCCTACTGCACCTGCTGCACCCTAAAAAAAGAGGAGAGAGAAAATCAGGTTCTGAGGGAAGGTAGATTCTCCAAAGCACTGATAAGAGAATCTAAATGTTTTTAAAGACACAGAGGCTAACATTATTCATAAAAACTGTGTCTTGCCACAGCAGCAGAAGCCATTTAAAAGCACAAAGAGAGCATACTCAAAATGTCCAAAATAGAGCCTTTCTAAGACATACAAGTCCCCAACTAATGGAGTCTTTCCTTTTTTTTCCCTGCTCTGTGACCAGAATCTTGTAACTTGATATTAAATTGGAAAAGTACCACAAGTGTTGAAAACTCCAAGTATTACCCTCCCTCATAGATTGAAACTTCTTATATTTTTTCTGTTGAGAAAACAATCAAAAAATAATATCAGCAACTATAGCTACCATTCACAAGTAACTTGTACACAAAAATTCTTTAAATCTTCCAACCTTATAAAATGAACAGAAAAATGATCTGTTATAAAAAATGCTCTTCCTCCCATGGTAGCAAACAGTAGGAATAATGCTACCCTCACTGTCTTTATTAAAATACAGATTCTCCCACCAATGCTGTTGGTTGGACATTATATGTTATGTCAAGACTGGAAGCTAAAGTTATAGATATTCAAAGCTCTTCAAAGTAGCACAAGACACATGCTAAATTGGTTTCAAGTAAATGTTTGCAAAAACAGACATACCATATCAATCTGCATCCGTCAGGATATCCTCCAAATTGTCACTCCCTAGGAAAGCATTTGTTGACATTGCCCCTCTAACCGAATGGGCTTTCAATTTTGACATATCCATGCCAGTCACACATCACTACACGGACCCATCTTGTGATATTAACAGTAGACACTGTCTTAGAAGGTTTAGAATAAAAAAATGATCAATTCATTTTCACCATCCTTTCAGAATTTACTAATCCTACTCTCATACAGTTTCAAACAACACACTGTACACAACATAGGACGTGCTTCAAAGCAAGTGTAGAAAATTGATGAAGAAATAGTCCTTGTTCTCTTTGCAACCTGAAAAGAAACTCCTCCTAGTTTAAAAGTCTTATTATTAACCTCTAAGGAATGAATATCCAACACTCTCCTAAGAGACACCCAACAAACTAAATTTGTCAGTTTCACACTTAAATGCTTCACGCTTAAAAATCTATTAGAAGCCTAATTCTCAAAATAACAACATAAAATTCACATCACAAATAGAGTACTTCGCCTTTGGTGGTCTTTTCAACCTTATACCCTTCATCAATCTGCAAACCAGACAATTATTCACCATCAATATTTCCTCTATTAAGTGATGGCCAGAAGCTACCTCTGATCTGTAGCAATTAATAGTTTTATAACAAAGACCTTTGGAATAAAGGCTTGACATAAAATTTGCAAATCCCAGTGCAGGAGCTTTCAAGGGATCCAAATCCCTTTCCAAGCACCACAAAATCCCACACCTTGCATGGAGTCCTGTGAATCTTCCTAGTTCCTGAGGCACAGGATTTATAGAGTAAACTTCTAGTCTCTTCTGAAAGTCATACGAACTCTAGGGATTCACGGATATCGCTCATACTAGAAGCTTCAAAACTCTTGATACAACTAATGTGTGTTCTTCTCCGTCTACAACTACCATTAGACCTAAGAATTGGGAATCAATAATGGGTCCTTGTAGGAAAGTAGGATCTACTTTCATGGTTACCCCGACCTTTTGCTTGGTCTCAGTGTGTTTTGGGCCTAGTCGGATTGGGATCCTGTTAATCAGGTCCCCAGTCACAGTGCTAACTCCCCTAAATTGACATGGCATGTACTTTTGTACCTCCACGATTGGCTACTGGTGTACCCTTGTAAGTCCCGAGTATATGGTACTAAGGTACCCAGGGTTTGAGTACATCAGGGGTCTCCCATGGACTGCAGCATGTATTGTGCCACCCATGGGAGTCCACTTAAACTGTGGCTGCAGGCCTGCCATAGTAGCCTGTGTGAGCTGGTGCTTGCACCTCTCAGGACAGATACGAGTTTCCTCATATCTGAGGTCACTGCACTTTAAGTCTATAAGTCATTCTAAGGCCGGCTCTTCAGTCCGGAGGGCAGGGTGCTTGGTTATAAGTGTGAGGGTGCCCCTGCATGAGAAGGAAACCCTTACAAACCCCAGAGTCGATTTTCCAGACTTTGTAAGTGCTGTCAGCCATTTTAATACATATAGTGGACATCAGTCATTACGAGATGTTTAACTATATAGTGGCTGCACTGAACCCTGTCATGTTTAGTATCAAACATGTAGGGAGCATACCCCAACACTGATTCCAAGTGTTGGAATTATGATCCCATGCACTTGGGGGTACCTTTGGGTACCCCGTGTACTCCCAGTAACAGCCATTCAGGGTATGCCAGCAAGCTAGTGCTGCTGCTTACCACAGACATGATTCTGCCCTCCTGCTGCTGAAGCTCGAGCAGGGGAAGGTAGAACAATACATTTCCTGTCACAGGGAGGTGTGACCACCGCCCAAACAGGACTTAGTGTACTGGGCATGGGAGGGGGCACTTGCCAGTGCCACCAGACTGCTTTGTAGGGCATATTTAGTGCCCGCCTTGCATACTTCAGTTTAAACCAGTTCAGGGAGCTGTTGACTCCCGCTCTGGTGCAAAACTAGACAAAATACATGGGAGTATCCGCCCCTCAGTCCAGTTCCTCCTCTGAGTGGGACTCCTGAATTGAAGGGCTTACCTGTGGGTGGATCCTTAGATTTGCCATGGGACAAGACTCAAGCTTGAAACTACGTGGCTCTTCGACCATCTGGATACTTAGACTTTGTTGGACTTCGAATGGAACAAATGCTGCATCAAGTAAGACTCCTGCTGCTCCAGGTCTTGCTGTTCTACAAGTCTTCTTCGTCGTCTGTGTCTTTACTTCTTCCAGGTTCTGCAACAGACCTGTGGGCATCAAGGACACCCGAAGTTCTGCATCTGCAGGCACCGCAACGAAGCTGACTGGTCTGCTGCTCCTGTCTTCATAAGGACCTCCTGAGGCTCAGCAACACAGGTGGTGGTTAAGCAACTTCCTCGAGGCCTGACCTATCCTCAGCAAATTTGAGGCCAGTATCCCTCGTTGGAAGCGCTCAAACCTCTGTGCACTGCGTCGACTTGTTGTTGCCAAGGCGTGTTGGCTCTGCACTCCAGAGATGTTCAGGCTACAACAAGCTGCAGCCTCCAGCATTTCTTCCTTCCAAGATCAGTGTCCTCACCACATTCTCTGCATCGTGGGCCTTAATCTGTGGTGAGCTGCTCAAGGTCCTCGAGTCTCCTGTGCCTTTGGCCTGTGGGTCATCCTGAGGGTCTTCTACTGCTTCAGTAGGCCCTTCTGCTTGCTCGGGGACCACTCGGACTCTCCTGCTGTTGGTGAGTCCTTTCTTCATGTTCCACACCAGTTGCGGCTACCAAGCTTGTTAGTGCTCCTGACAGACACCAACCACCTAGTCACCGACTCTCAATAAGGGACAGCTCTTGCACAGCTCCTGGTCTTCGTCAAGATCCACCTGGTCATCATAGCTGCAATGACAAGGTCACTGTCAACTCTTCTGAACCTCCCGAAATCGGTGGGCATTGTGTCTTTGTGACCCTGGTCACTTCCAAGTGGCATAGACTCTGTCCCCTTTGCTTGCAGGTTTTTCATTTCCAGAATCCACCCTTGGATTCCACCAGACTACTCTACCATCTTCTCCACAGGCATTTTCTTCTAAGTCTTCCATTGTCATCTATGGAGGTTTCTGTTGTCTCTTCACCCCTATGCACCTGGTTTCCCTGGTTCCCAGGGCATGCACAGGTGGGGTGGATCTCCAACCTTCCATCCTCTAAGGGAATTCTCTAGGGTCTTCTGGGAAGGGTCCTTCTGCAAAACTTCAACCATGACTTCTCCATTGACTTCCATTGGGCATGCGGCTGTGCTCCCACTCTGCACACAGCCTCCATGGGGTTTCTGAGTACTTACCTTGGGTGGTTCCTTGAGCCCCCTGCTCCTCTGGGTCTTCTGCTCCAAGTCATGTTCTTCCTTGCAGTTCGCATTCCACTTTTGTAGTATATGGTTTGATCTCCCTCTGGAGACCACTGTATTTTGTGCTACTTACCTGATTGCATGTGAAGTATTCTTGTGTATTGAGTTGATCTCTCCGTATAGGAGATATACTGTTAGTGAGTGTTTAGTGATATATAGAAGTATTTTTATATCAATACTGTGTGGTTCTTTTTCTTTTCAATTACACTACAGATTAAACTGGTGAAACAAGCTGCTTAACACTGCTTCAAGATAAGCCTGAAGGCTGCTCTCCACAGCAACCACTTTGAAAGCTTTCTATGGTTATCAAAGACCACTAACACCACCATAAGGGTTGCCTGGATTAGTGCAAGGTGCACCACATGAACAAGATTGCACCATATACTAAGCCAGCCTCCTACAAGTCCTCCACTGCCTGTTCCAACACATCACCAAACAAAGATTCAACTACCCAAAAAGGAATTACCAAAATCATTCAGTAACTTTCAATTCTGCAGAAAAGCATCCACTGCCTTCGTTTTCAGATCCAGTCTCCAACTGAAATAGAGCTGAAACTGTTTTGTCAGTCGTGAAGCAAAAATATCCACCCTAAAGGGTCCTGTATTCTCCTGAACACTAAAACATTCGGCTCTTAATCGCTGTAATCACTGAACACAGATATTCCGGTCGGCTACAACATTCCCCAACCAGGCAAAACTTCCAAAATCCAAGAAGGCATACTCAACAAAAAAATCATCTCTGATCAACAAACTATTAACCTCTTATTTTATCATTTTACCTTCTTCTTTGAATAGCTCAATGTTCCTTTCAAGAAGATTGACTACAATATGTGTAGAGGATGCACAGCAAGTCGTTCGATGAAGGGATAGTTCTGGGAAGGGTGCACTCCTTGGTGTCGTTTCCGTCTCAAAACGCCCAATGGATAACTAAAGAAGTCGTGTACGCATGAAGCATGCAAGTACATCCCAGGGAGGCACTCCGGGGTGGCTCAAAAACAATGATTCCACTGTTGGTTTTAAAGTATTTATTTCTTCATTTCAATGATATTGGAATTCATATCAAAGTATTTTTAGGATACTGAAGTACATGTCATTTCACGCACATGGCTCCGATGCATTTCGGGCTCAAAAACGCCCTTTTTCAAGGAGCGCTGAAAGAAGAAGAAATTGGCGCGAATTAGGAATGTGAAAAACGGGACACGCGATGTGTATAAAGCAAAGTGTATAAAGTGAACTGAGTGAAATAAACGGATACGTGGCCAGTGTGGGAGTTGGTGAAATTATCGTGCTTAAAGGGTGAAGGACATTAGTGGCAAGAAGTGTACGAGTCGCTTTAAATGGGGTGCATGGTCAAAAGTAAAACTTTCATGCGTTTCGTGTCGAAATTACCAAGTGCAGTGTGATTAAAGGTATGTCCGTCTATATCGACTGGTTCTTACAAAACATATACTACATATAGTAAGTTCAAAACCGGAGCGCGACGTGCTTCCGTGGACAAGTGCCTAAGGTCTGGGATTAAACAAACATGCAGGCTAGCAGGGTGGGTTACTCACTGTTATGCGGAGGGGAACATGCTTCTCACTGTCAGCGTGCTGGATGCATTAGGGTCGGCGAGTGAAGGCGGGTTAAATGAAGGGGAAGGTACAAGCGACATAAAGGAAGGGTTAAGACGCGGGCGGTGGCGGCCATCTTGGAGTGGGGAACGTGAAAGATGGGACAATGAGTACAAAGGGTAAAAAAGTAAAACAGTGTGCGGGAACAATGCTTGAAATAACGAATCACAATATGACAGATATATTTACAATATGACAGATGTATTTACAAGTAACAACTGTATTCTACCCGATCATTAAGACCATTCTAATTCTCTTTGTAGGAGAAATTTACGAATGTCAATACCCTCTTTCTTGGAAAGTCGCATCCAATGAAAGGTTACCCTATCAAACTTCACGTCAACGCCACCTGCGACTCAATGAACTTGATTTATGCCATAAAATGTCCATGTGGCCAACTATATGTTGGCAAAACAGACAGGAAAGTGAAAACACGCATAACTGAAAACAAGTCAAACATTCGTACTAAAAATGAGAAGTCAAATCTAGCGGTACATTTCAATGAAATCCGCCACACCATCGCCCAACTACAGTTTATTGTACTAGAGACACTTTCCAAGAAAGAGGGTATTGACATTCGTAAATTTCTCCTACAAAGAGAATTAGAATGGATTTATAGATTACAAAGCCTGAAACCGAACGGTCTTAATGATCGGGTAGAATACAGTTGTTACTTGTAAATACATCTGTCATATTGTAAATATATCTGTCATATTGTGATTCGTTATTTCAAGCATTGTTCCCGCACACTGTTTTACTTTTTTACCCTTTGTACTCATTGTCCCATCTTTCACGTTCCCCACTCCAAGATGGCCACCACCGCCCGCGTCTTAACCCTTCCTTTATGTCGCTTGTACCTTCCCCTTCATTTAACCCGCCTTCACTCGCCGACCCTAATGCATCCAGCACGCTGACAGTGAGAAGCATGTTCCCCTCCGCATAACAGTGAGTAACCCACCCTGCTAGCCTGCATGTTTGTTTAATCCCAGACCTTAGGCACTTGTCCACGGAAGCACGTCGCGCTCCGGTTTTGAACTTACTATATGTAGTATATGTTTTGTAAGAACCAGTCGATATAGACGGACATACCTTTAATCACACAGCACTTGGTAATTTCGACACGAAACGCATGAAAGTTTTACTTTTGACCATGCACCCCATTTAAAGCGACTCGTACACTTCTTGCCACTAATGTCCTTCACCCTTTAAGCACGATAATTTCACCAACTCCCACACTGGCCACGCATCCGTTTATTTCACTCAGTTCACTTTATACACTTTGCTTTATACACATCGCGTGTCCCGTTTTTCACATTCCTAATTCGCGCCAATTTCTTCTTCTTTCAGCGCTCCTTGAAAAAGGGCGTTTTTGAGCCCGAAATGCATCGGAGCCATATGCGTGAAATGACATGTACTTCAGTATCCTAAAAATACTTTGATATGAATTCCAATATCATTGAAATGAAGAAATAAATACTTTAAAACCAACAGTGGAATCATTGTTTTTGAGCCACCCCGGAGTGCCTCCCTGGGATGTACTTGCATGCTTCATGCGTACACGACTTCTTTAGCCTTTCAAGAAGATGGCATCTGCCATTCTCTATCACTTCTCCGCCAAAGCCCCTAAATCCTTCAACAATCCTGCTTCATACATAGAGGAGACCCAGGGCAGAGTGTAAAATGTCCTTTTAAATAACCTGAGTGCTGTAACTATACCCACAGTTGGCCATTCCTAGCTCCTAAGCGGAGATGCCCTGATGGCCAGATTGCAGTAACCTGGATACTCTAGGTCCTGAGAGGCTACAACCATTTAGATTAGCCCAGGGAACACTGCTAAACTAGCTGCAGGTGCCATGATGCGGCCTGGTCGCCGGGCTGCGCTGTGTGGTTTGCCCTTTTGGAACCCCAGAGCGTGTTGGAGACTGGTGTGGGACTGGATGGCCCTCTTCATTGCTTGGGGGTGCTCAATGGGTGGTGTAGGCCCCCTGTGGGCCTCAGCTCACATCAAGCACCCTGAGAGCAGTTGACTGCCTGGCCCAGCCATGAGGGAGAAAGACACGAATGGTGACTCGCACATACTGGGACTTATGTGAGCACCCTGAGGTATGACGTGAATGGCAGCGTGCGTCACCCTCTATTGTCAGACCAAGCTTGGAGTTCTGTGGTGAGGATCCCCCCCCATCTCCTGGAGGCTGCAAGTAAGGTATTAAAGCACTAGATGCTTCCTGGACATGTGATGAAGAAGAGACTGGAGGCACCATAGACAGGGTGCAAGCACGAGGCAGTGACAATGCAGGACTATATCTGGTACCTCTCGCTCCTGCACTGGATACTATTGAAGATTGGGGGTGAATGCAGCTGAGCAGCCAGGGCAGAAGGCGAGGACAAGATTCAAGAACACCCTCCTGGCTGCTGCACGCTTATGAGGAGGAGAGGAAGGCGTCCCTGATGTTGGGTACACAGACATTGTACGCCAGAGAAGACCTAGTAATGGGCTTAAAAGGGGGCAAGGTCTATATCAAAGGGAGAAGCGCTGAAATAATAATATCTGAACTATAAAGCTACAAGTAACAAGACGGACTCACACTGTTGACTGCTTGTGCAAGCCAGGTTGGGGCCTGGCTGGTTGATCTACAGCATTTTCAGTACTAGAATGGTAAAGGATAAGGGGCGCCCCAAGCAGGGGAGAATAGACACCTATACGAAATCTCTTGCACCCACGGCTGAGGTGGTGGCAAAACAAACAGATATGGGGCATGTGGCTTCCTTGCACACACATGTTATCCTGGACACAATGCAGTCCTCCCAACAGGCCCCTGGGGTCAAGACTGGGGCGATTGAAAATGATGTTGCACTTCTTCACCAGGTTCTTGGTACAACCACTGGACGAGTGACAGAAGCTGAAATTTGCATTTCTGCACTGGAAGATACAATGAAGGATCTGCAGCAGATTGTGGGCAAATTGTAAAGCTCCACATGTGAAATGGCAGCCATTATGGAGAATGCAGAAGGCACTTTTGAAGAAACAATCTGTGATTTGTGGAGTAGCAAACCCTGAAAATGTTTTGCAGAACTGGCGGCAAACATTCTTGTCTCCTGTTTCCTGCTAGAAAGGGCACACTGGGCGCTCTTCGAGAAACCTTCACGAAGTGACCCACCATCCCCAACAATTGCCTTCTTCTTAAATTATAGGTACAGTGACTTGATCCTGAAAATGGGGAGAGGCCTGAGAGAAATCATTCTGGAATCCCAGAAGATCCTCTTCTTCCCTGACCCCCCCAAGAATGCTCCTAAAACAGGAGAGAACATAAAGCTCGCTCTCTGTCAAAGCAACTATGCTACGCCTTGAGCAAGTAAGAGTAAAGCGGAGCAGTTTGCTATGGCTTGGCGGGAGCGGTAACGCTCTCGCCGAGCCATAGCAAACAGCTATGTCCAAGGGGTTGGCACCCTAGGACATAGCAGGAGGATTGTTTGCGGTCCCGAGGGCTATTATTGGCTCCAGTAGGGAAGCCACATGACCCCCTTCTTTCTTAAAATTTGCCCCGGAAGGTGGTGGTCAAATTGTCTCGACCTCCTTTTAATCCTGTAACAATAAAAAAATTGTCCAAATACATTATCAAACACACCCTTCTTTCTCTCAACCATACTGCAACTGGCCTTGCAAACATTTGTCAAGCACCACAGTGCTGACACTAAGCCCAATTGTTATGTTTTGTGTATTTGTATAGCGCATAACTCACTTGGGAGAGTATACTGGCGGTGAAGCAGAAGCTGTTTAGCAGAGCTCAGCTTGGCGCCAGATGAAGAGTCAGGTCGTTAATTTTCTGCTTAATTCAAAAACTGAGGAGGCGGCTCTGATTTGCAGAGACAGGTCATTCCAGACTTTAGGATCGAGATGGAACACAAGACCGTCAAATCTGGTCCTACATGTAGGGCTGTTGAAAGTAGGAGTCCTGCTAAGTGGAACTGCCTGGGAATTTTGCCAGAATATGCGTTGTCAGGTATTTGGGGCCAATGATGTGTAAGCCTTTGTATATGTATGTGAGGAGTTTGAAGAGTGCTTGTTTGTGGATCGGGAGCTAGTAGAGGTTTGAGGTGCAGGGTGATATGACTGTTAGGTGGGAGGTTGAGGGGATCCTGGCCACTGAGCTTTGTATGGTCTGGAGTCTTCTGGTCAGTTGAGAACTGATTCTGGCATAGAGTGAATTTCTGTCTGATGTAGGATTGGGTGATGGTTCTGAAAGTGTTGGTGGTGAGCCATTTGAACATCCTCTTGAGCATCTTGAGTGTCTGGAAGCAATAGACGGAGAATGCATTCACTTGGCTGGTCATGGTGAGTTGGTTGTCGATTTCTATTCTGAGGATTTTAGGACGGTTTGCCAGTAGGGTTGTGAGTCCGAGTTTGGCAGCCCACCAGGTGGAGTTCCAGAGCGAGGAGTCTTTGCCGAAGATTACTGATCCTAATAAACAAATAGCCTTTTGACTTCTTTCTCGCAGAAGATTTGTATCTACCTGTACCTTCTTATAGTGAGCCTACTTGCCCGTTTCCATTATTCTTGTAAGAGTACCTACAACATCTAAAACATGGCTCTCACATTGCTCAAATGCTCACTCAAAATCTTTTCTTGGATCCCTCCCCAGTGTAACCAAAAACCTTATTAGATTGGGATTCCAATCTGGTGTCATGCAGGCTTTATTTTCTACCACCAGACTTGAACACTATGCTTTCATGATGTTCCTAACATCACTTTCCATAGACCTCCTCACCCAGTAAATGTTTGCTCACGTGATCTAGTGGCCACCAATACACGCTTTATGGATGCCAAATTACACTAGGGCTAAAGATTAATTCACCCAACGGGTCTTTCAGCGGACTTTTCCTTTTAGAACAATTGTTCACAACACTCAAATCTACTTTCAAGCTATCATTCCAACTTCTCCTTCCGCGAGTTTCGAAACATATTCAGGTACCTCATCCACAAAATCTTTCCTCTCATTATATCAAACATCTTGTAAGACTGCTTCAGGATTGCCCTGATTATAATGCTGCGGCAAAGGACACCTTCATTTGGGCTGCTCGTGACACCAGATCCAGCCATGGTGCTAAGACCTTCCATTCTTGTTAAGCACATACTCTTTTTTCCTTAAACGTTTTCCTTCAAAATTGTTCCTTTCCCATTTTTTTTTCTCACTCTTAATTCTTCGTTCTCTTCTTCATTAAAGGACCAGACTCCTCATCAGAAAGTGCTTCCATTCTTTCATTCATAACAGACTGAAAAACATATTTGACTGTTCTTCTTGTTTTCCAACTATCCATATTAAATTGACCTTCCTCCGCTTCTGACGTATTCAAACTCCACATAGTATTCCTGATATCTTTGTCTTGCTATATGCAATGTCTGCTGTGCCTCCCTGTAGCCTATTTTATCTTTGTCCGATCCACACATTAAATGTCAATTCTATTTAATAGGATTTGTTCAAACACAAAATGGCACCGAACTCGCAAGATATCAAGTCTTGCTTACCTCTAAGTTTATATTTCTTTAATGGGCAAATTTCTGAAAGAAAATAATGCCCAATTCTTCAGATCATGAGTTTCTGAACTATCGACCTCCAGACGAGGTCAGAAAGCCACACATTGCACTGTTTTAGTCTACTGCATAGGCGTTCTCTTTCAGTAACATGACAAATACTTAAAAGTCTGTTAGCACTCAAAAAAGATTTTATTGGAACTCGAAATCAATTTTTCAAAAAGCAATCGCTTTTTTAAAACAATCCATCACTCAATCAAAATAGTTTTAAGCTAATTATAATAACAAGCCGTCCTATAAAATACAACCTTCGATTAAAAAGACAATAAATACATGAAATCATTCCTTAAACTATGCAGACGCAGTTATATAAATTAGAATGTATTAGCATAGTTTTACCCTTTTTTCACCGACTTAATAACATGCTTTCTATATGCCAATGACCAAAGATATAAAGGTACTTATCTGTCATGGAGCAGCAATAAAAAGAAGGAGGACTACATCAGTTGGGGCCTTATATGTCCTAGAATTATTCTATTTCGACATTTTTGAGTATGTTCTTTGTGTGCTCTTTTAGGGGCTGCTGCTTGGAGTGACAATAAAGAAACTTTATGCTCATGATGACACAAATCATATTTGCCATGCAGAGAGCCTCTTCATACCATTCACAGCAATTTTAGCGAGAGTGGAACTTGCAATTCAACAAACCACGGCGACCAAGACTCCAGTGAGTGGGAGGATAGATTTCAGTGCATGCTGTGGACACCTTCATTCTCATGGAAAAAATTTGGGCTAAAACAGAATTCAATACAAATGCTGCACACAGCTCCAATACCAAAGGTGTGAAAGTGGAACTAGGGGAAATTCAACACCATGTTGTGTACATGTTTCCAGTGATAGGGAAGGAACATGGATCATTTAACTAGCAATCCCACAAAACTTGGGGTACAAGAATTCAGTGAATGGGGAGGAGTTCAGAAGTCAAAGAAATCCACAACATACCATGCCTACCTTTATTCCCATGAAAGATGTCAAGATTCAGAATGAAACCAATATAACATGTTGTGACCACTTCCTGGCCCGAGGGCCGTACTGGAACTTAAGGATATCCAATATAATATGATGTATGTTTGCCTGTTGTTTTAGGAGGGAAAGATGTAGAACTCAAGGAATTCAGAGACAACATGTTCTACTCTACCCCGTGGCAAAAGAGGAACTTTAGGCTTCCAGAAATCACATTTTGTGCATACCTTAATTTGTGCATGGGTTCCAATACAATATGGAGTGCCATTCTCCAATGGAATCTAGCACTTAAGCAATGATATATGAAGTGTTTATAACCAGTGCCAAAGAAAGAACATGGAGTCAGTGGAAATATACCACAGACATATGTACTCTTAAGAGAATCTTAAATAAACCAAAAGACCTGCTGTGAGGGCCCGAACTTCCATGGGGAAGGGCGTAGTGTCAGTACAATCCAGGACAAGACAACACACATTTGTGCACACTTCCAGTGTGACAGGAGGCACCTAGAATACAACAAGCTGTGCATGGCTTCAGTGAAACGGTAGGAAGAATCTAAAGAAAACAATGGAACAACCTATAGATTGTTCCAGTACTAAGGGGGAGGAGGAATCTGGAGCACAAAGGCACCCCAAACATGCTGCACATGTCTCCAGTACACGGTAGAGGAAGTGTCTTGCAATTTGAGGGAATCCAACGAGTGGAAGAGGAGACACTTCAGTTTTCAAGGAATGTAACACAATATTATGTGTGAATCATGTACACAAAGGGAGAGGAAAAATGTGAGCCCAAACAAGAACATGATTGTGATAACACACAGTCACGGTTTACATGGTGCAAAGATGCAACCAACAAATTAGTAATGCCAGATAGGCAATCATAGTAAGGACAAATGATTTCTCTGCATTTCGCCAACAACAATGGAAACAATATATTGTGAAGACTTAATTTGCTGTAAATCAAATGAGACATCACAAAACCATGACACACAGTACTTCTTTTAGCGCCAGAAATCTCATTCCAGAAACGGATTAATCAAACAAAGTTGGTCCTCAGAATGGAAACCTTAGCGCCAAGGTATACTTTCTCTACTTCTAGACATTTTCATGAACCCAGAACCCCAAGTACACAATAGTGGAATCAGTGAATGGGATTTAGTATAGTATAGAATGGGAACCTGTGTACCAGGCTTTCCTTCTGCGCCGACAGCCCCTGGGGTACCTTGGAGGCCCTGCAAAGAGGAGAAGAAAAAGAGGCATTGCACACGAGCAAAAACAACAGAAGTAGCTTAACAAAGACAAACAAAGAGCATAACAGAATTACCATGCACTAGTGGACAGCCAGTCTGACATGCCCAATTCCCTAAGTCCTAACTCTCCTAGTTCTGCTATTTCTGAGAGTACATGTTATGTATGCTTTCATTACTGCACTTACTTTGATTCCACCTGTGTGATCCATGTGTTCACTGTGTCCCAATTGCAATATATTCACCAAAGTAAATATTCGAGATGCACTCCATTAAACGTAATATTGTAACAACTATTTGGGTTTTATACAATAAATACATCCACATTGTGGTTATTTAAAGGCATACTGTCAATTACCCTCAAACATTATCTGTGTGTGTGTGTGTGTGTGTGTGTGTGTATATATATATATATATATATATATATATATATATATATATATATATAAAATAAATGTGTAATTATCTGTTTGAAAGCTTTAAATGGCGGCAACTCTTGTAAATCAGGTTGACACAGGGGAAAAAGGCACGTTTGTCGAAACGCGTCCTGTTCGTGCAATAAACTAATTGTTTATAATCCTCCACGCGAGTGCGGCCGCTTCTTTCCCTGGTGTTGGAGCAGATTTGTTCGCGGAGCCACCGCCGCGTTTTGGACCGCACCCACTCCTGAGTGCTCGTAACTTCGGCCGAGGTGGAGAGTTGGAGCTTGGTTTTTGCCGTCGGAGCACCGCTACAAGCCGAACAACCCAGCGTTACGGAATTTCGGGAACATAATCAGGCGGGTGAGTGTTCATCGTGCCTGCCCGTTTGCCGTTTATTAAATCGTGTTACATAAACACACGACGCTTGAACTGTTCGAATAATAGGCAGCTGGAGTGAGTGGAACAAAAGCGACCTTAAATGTTTGCTTGCAACAACGCACATTCAACCTGTCAACAAGTTTTTGCCTAAACCATTGATAGAAATGTTTTCTGATACCGCGAGGAATGCAGAGGCTGATGATGTTTTTAAATGCAGCCCAATGCAACGTCCTGACAAGGCTACAGCAAATGAAACTCCCAATTCACTACAGACTTTGTTTAACAAATTGGAAAGACTAATGGAACGCGAGATCCGAAAATGGTGGGAAGCGACCTCACTGCAACGTTATCTTGAGGTCAAAAGAGTACCACGCGGACTACGCATTTACACCATCCCTTCCTATGAGAATCCGGACCCTGCGCTTCTCGACGAATGGGCAGAGTATACCGTAGAGTCTACCGCAGGGATGTTAAAATTTCTCATTAAATTTGCCTGGAGTGACCGGGAAAAATGCCTACAGGAAATAGCGGAGACTGAGTCACTAATTGATGCAAATACTGAATTGGCTGACAAAGTTGATCTACGCGAGAAAATGAAAATTCGTCTAATTGCATACCAAGAAAAAATCTAATTGAGAAAACATACAAAATTCAATCATGATGCAAATGATTATGAACAGGGTAAAATTCTTACATTTGCACGCATATTTGATGCCCCACGTAGGGCCTTGAGAGGAGGTGGACCAAAGAACATACAATCTAAAGATACATCTGAGTCAGCTGTGAGCACAGACACAGAACAATCAGGGGAGGAAACCACTGGTACAACCACATATCCCTTGAGTGGTAGAGGGCGTTTTTTAGAGGAGTTCCAATTAAGGCGCAACTCCCGACAACGAGGGGGGAGAGGCAGATCACAGGCCCCACAAAATTGACAAAGCCGAGCAACAGGAAGACAAGAAGGGGCGGCAGATACAGGACGACAATTAGGAATGGCTACTCAAACACGCAGCCAGAGAAACCTGAAAAAGTGATACGACCTGTAGATCTCTCCATCATTAACCTGAAACAACATAGGTTATCTCAAGACCAAGAAAGTGTGTTGAAAAAAGGAATGACATTTTGCCCAACTAAGAAATTGGAATACACTCAAACTCGTATTGATCTGTATCTCTACTCACGGAAATTGAAACTACAAAAATTCTTTAAATTGAGAGATGAAAATCGTTCACCTTTGGCAGTAACATCTGGTGCACAAACGGAACACTCCACATTGACTGGCACTGATCTCAGAGCTATGCAACTCATTTCCAGCCAAGTACCAACGGACTCTCAAGACCCCGAATTGAATGTGACGGAAGCCATAAGATTTGGCACCAAACAAAGACCGGCACCAACGAACTTTAAACCAAAATCGACTTTTACACCTGTTTCAACTTATGATGCCATTGATGTATTTGAACAGGCAGTAAATCAAGATCTCTTAAGAATGAGAACAGCTACTGTGCCTAACCCACTATATAACCTAACCAGGGGAGAACAAAAAGCTTTAAAAGAACTACAGGATAACCATCAATTAATATTTAAACCCTCTGACAAGGGCGGCAACGTAGTCGTGATGACAAGAAAATACTATATGCAGGAGGCAATGCGTCAATTGTCGGATGGTAACTGCTATCAAAGAATCAGCAGAGATGAATACATCAAAAGCATTGATCAATACCACAAGTTGCTCGTGAAATGGGCAGAAAGAGGCATGATTAATGATAAGGAGCATACATTTTTGGCTTGTCCTTACCCTGTAACATCGACATTTTATCACTTACCAAAAGTGCATAAAGACACCAAACGACCACCCGGCAGACCGATTGTCTCCTCAATTGATTGCCTAACTGACTCTATGTCTCAATATATTGACTCTTTCCTTGCAGACTTTGTAAGAACATTGCCCTCATACATCCAAGATTCCACTGATTTCATCAAGAACATTATGGATATACCTTGGGAAACTGACATGTGGATGATCACATTGGACATAACCAGTCTATATACTGTCATTGATCACCAAAAGGGCATAAAGGCAGTACGGTATTTTCTTAAAGGAAGATCTCTTGAATATTCTGAACACAACGAAATGTTGTTGGAATTTGTAGAATTTGTTCTTTGGAATAACATTTTCCTTTTTGATCAGCAACACTACCGGCAAATAAGGGGGACCGCGATGGGCACCTCGCCCCCAGCTACGCAAATTTATTCGTGGGCTGGTGGGAATAGCAGGTGGCCTGGGCGGAACCCCTTAATGAATATGTGAACTGCACTGTAACATGGCATCGATATATCGATGATTTATTTATCCTATGGAAGGGCCCCAAATCACAGGCAGAAATATACCTTGATCTACTGAATAACAACTCCCTTAACCTCCACTTCAGTGGGCAGATGAGTCAAACCATGGTATCCTTTTTAGACCTTCAAATTTCTATCAAAGATAATAAAATCTGTACCAAGCTGTTTAGAAAATCCACAGCCGGCAATTCGACCCTTGAGGCAAGTAGTAGTCACCAGACATCTTTGAAGAAAAGTATTCCATATGGGGAGCTACTTCGCATCAAGAGAAATTGTTCAAATGATAAAGATTTTGAACAAGCAGCACAAGATGCTATTGATCGCTTTAAGGTCAGGGGATACAAGAGCGGTTTACTAAACCAGACTTTGGAAAGAGTAAAGAAGATTTCACGCAATAGCCTTTTGAAAGTACGTAGACAATCTACAGAAAAATATGTAAAATCGAGTAGATTCATCACCACATTTTCTGGTGAAGCAGAGGGACTGAGAAAGATACTCTACCGGAACTGGCATATTCTAAAGTCAGATCTGGTGATTGGTAAAGATCTACCGGAACAACCACAGATAACTTTCCGATGCAGCAGATCACTGAAAGATCATTTAGTGAAGAGCCATTATCAATCAGTCCCCTTTGTCCCTAGCCTAGATACCATGACAGGATTCTTTCCATGCTCTAAATGCAAGGCATGCAAGAATAGTACAAAGGTTCAAACATTTCAATTGCCAGGCATAAAGGTTATCAAGAAGATACATTTTTTCTTGACTTGCACCACACCTTTCTGTGTTTATTGTTTAGTTTGTCCTTGCATGAAAATTTATGTTGGCAGCACTAAACACCCTGCCAAAAAGAGAATTCTTGAGCATGCTCGGGCTATTGAAAATAAGGATCCCACTTATCCGGTGGCGAGACACTTCTCCGAAGTCCATAATAGTGACCGAACATTGTTAAAATTTTATTGCATTGACCACATTCCAGTCAGTGAGCGAGGTGGAGATAGATTGCAAAGATTGTGTAGACTTGAATCAAGGTATATTATTGATTTGCATACTGTTATTCCATTTGGTCTCAATTCTGAAGAAGAACTTTCAATACATCTCGGACAATAACATTCTGTTTCCTAGATGTATCATGTGACATGCATATATACCTTTTCTGCCAGTATTGACGTAAATATTTTCATGTTCTTGGTGAATATCAATAATGCACTTACTTAATGCTTATATAGCAATGAGGAAAATGATTTTTTGTTAATTTGTATGAACTAAACACACCATCAGCATGCCCATACAGGGCTCAATTTTGTTGATATATTATGAATATAGCGGTATTGCCCATACAGGGCTTAATTGTTTATATAATTTTTCAAGAATGATATGATGAAGGTCTTTAAATCGAGTAGTGCGGGATAATAGTTCATTAATTAAATAGTGAATGGTTCTCTTTTTAATTATACAGAAAACCACTTCAAAATGGCCGCCAAAGAAACAATGATGTTTTTGTCCGCTTTTTATGTTAATGAATTCACAGAAAAAAATGTGTAATTATCTGTTTGAAAGCTTTAAATGGCGGCAACTCTTGTAAATCAGGTTGACACAGGGGAAAAAGGCACGTTTGCCGAAACGCGTCCTGTTCGTGCAATAAACTAATTGTTTATAATCTTCCACGCGAGTGCGGCCGCTTCCTTCCCTGGTGTGGGATGGGGGCTCTTGGAGCAGAATATATATATATATATATATATATATATATATATATATATATTCACAGAAAAAACCATAGGTTATAGACCATATATAGTTAGGAATTAGCATTTACAAAACCTTGAAAATTCACTGAAAAAACCATAGGTTATAGACCATATATAGTTAGGAATTAGCATTTAGAAAACCTTATTTTACTCACACAAAACCATTGAAATTCCATATATAGTTAGTTGCACTAACTATATATCGCGCACCCGCAATCCACTGCTGATGATGTCACATATTACATCATTCATGACATGGTCAGTGACATCACTGATGACATCACTGATGACATCTCAAATGACATCACTGATGACATCACTGATGACATCTCAAATGACATCACTGATGACATCATGACACACCAATACCAGTTACTACATACGCACTCACTGATTCCTACGTCTACACACACATTCACTCATTCACCCATACAATCACTCATACATACAGTCACTCATTATTACAACACTATCATATGCACTCATACACCTATGCAGACAGTCACACACTGCCACTCATCCATGGAGTTACTCACACACCAAGTCAGTCCTGTAAAGAATCAATCACACTTCCATTTCTTCATCTATACAGTTAAACACAGAACACCATACTTCAGTGATATCACTGATGACATCACTAATGACATCTGAAATGACATCACTGATGACATCTCAAATGACATCACTGATGACATCATGACACACCAATACCAGTTACTACATACGCACTCACTGATTCGTACGTCAACACACACATTCACTCATTCACCCATACAATTACTCATACATACAGTCAGTTATTATTAGAACACTATCATATGCACTCATACACCTAGTCAGTCCTGTGAAGAATCAATCACACTTCGATTTCCTCATCTATAGTTAAACACAGAACACCATACTTTTCACACATATACTAACACATACTTACTCTCTTATACAATCACTGATACAAGTACACATTGATATGCACAGAGTCACACACCTCCCAGCCAGCCACACACACACTCAGTCTTCCATACATCCACTCATTCTTCAATATGTAAAACGTATTTAAACTTTACAAAAACACACAGACACTAGATGATGTCATCAGTGATGTCATTTGAGATGTCATCAGTGATGTCATCAGTGATGTCACTGACCATGTCATGAATGATGTAATATGTGACATCATCAGCAGTGGATTGCGGGTGCGCGATATATAGTTAGTGCAACTAACTATATATGGAATTTCAATGGTTTTGTGTGAGTAAAATAAGGTTTTCTAAATGCTAATTCCTAACTATATATGGTCTATAACCTATGGTTTTTTCAGTGAATTTTCAAGGTTTTGTAAATGCTAATTCCTAACTATATATGGTCTATAACCTATGGTTTTTTCTGTGAATTTCATTGGTTTTTTAACAGCTAATATCTGTAGCTGTAAAATGTATTCTTCTTTAAATCCAAAAATATATTTTATATGTTTATGAATAATTTTTTTTTTAAATATTTTTTTTTCTTCGTTCCCGCTTCGCGAATCGGGAAGCTTCCCGTTAGCTGACCTTGATGCCGCGAAATAGACCGCGAGCCGGTAAACGTTTCTTTACCGCAAGTGCCGCGTTAGAAAACAACATCGTGACGCCTCCCGTCCGCATGACGTTTCACGTTCTCGCGTGATACGTCATATGACGTGCTACGTTAGCGAACTGGTACGCGAAGCGAGTCGCAAAGCGCAGGTTTCTGGAAGCAAACCGGGAGGCCCTGCAAAGCGCTTAACGTAAACACAGCAAGTCATGTGACTTGGTAATAACACTTTTCATTGGTTCATTTCACTTTTGGTTTCCTAATGATGTAAGACTAGGTCATATAATCTAAAATGAACACTTTTGATTGGTTGAGAACTCTTGTTTTTCCCAAATGATGAAAATCCCTCCTTCTTTCCTCACTCTGACTTTCATCATTGTGAGAGAAAGACCCTTTGTGATCACTGAGCAATGGCTTCTTTAGTAGCTTCAGCTGGTGCTTCCCCACCACCTCCACCACATCCAAGGAAGAGTGGACCACCTGCTCAAGTTATAATTCAACAAGAAGAGGAAGAAGAGGAACAGGACGACGAGCACGAAGAGAGGCAGTTTTTGCCTGAGCAGCCCAGGACGTCTCACCGGAAAGAAAACTTCATTTGGCAATTTTTTTAAATTCCCAAAGGTCAGAAAAAAGTAAATGCAAGATACGTAACTTGCCTTATATGTCAAGATAGACTGTCCAGAGGAACCGAGAAAAAATACAGTTTCGGAAACTACACAATGCATCGCCATATGACTAGGTGGCATCCTAACAACTACAGTGCTGCACAGTTTCGGAACGACCTAGATAATCTCCCTATTATGGCCAGAAGATCTGTTGTACCGGAAGTAACGGGAGCAGAGGGCAGGGAGATGGTGCCAAATATACAAATGAGATTTGGTGAAGTAAAACACATCTGCGTATTTTCCGATGGATTCATTTGCTACGGAGAAAGAAGCATCACTCTGATCAACAGAGCTATTGACTATCATATGCAAGTTTGTACGAAACGCCCAAAATAATAAATACTTCTTTTTTTGTTTTGTTGCTCCTGTTGAGCCCTTTACAATGAATCGTTTTCATTGCCCCCTCCAAGAAAAACCCAAAAAAATATAAAACTGTTCAGAAAAATTCAAAAAAAGTAAAAAAATGTTCCGAAAAATAATAAAAAAAATATAAAACAACAAAAACAATAAAAAAAAAAGTTCTTTTCAGAACTACCTCCCCGTTATTAAAAAATTGGTACAATATTTGGAACTGTGCCAACCTCTATTTCTCTTAGTTCGCTTCCCAGTTCGCTCGCCGGTACGCGAACCGGAAGCGAACCAAAAACAGTAAGTATAAGGGAAGGAAACAGACACTTATGTTAAAAGAAAGACAGCTATAGGGGAGTAAACTAGAGATACTATTACCCGTAATCCACTGCTGATGATGTCACATATTACATCATTCATGACATGCTCAGTGACATCATCAGCAGAGGATTGCGGGTTTTTTGGCAACGTGCCTTATCCACGGTTTAATAACGCTGCCTTTTGCTTTATATAAGTTTTCAAATTGTATGAAATATATACCAATAGGTCGTTATGAACCTTTAGGTAGTGCTTTTCTTCATGAGGTCTGGTCGCTTCCATACACATACAGATGTTTCAAAGATGATCAAGAAGTTTATCTGAATGGAGAGGAATGCACTGAGACGCCAGATCATTCACTAATGTGTAGGCACATACAGTTACACGGTTCATGCAACAAACACCGACCAAATATGGCTTGCGTGTTGCAAGGCACGCCAGTTCCTGCTATCATCCCCACGTTCAAGTTGTTGGAAAATGGTAGTTATTTGATGCTCAATAATGAAGATTGTTCTGAGTTAATTAAAAGTATTCCTTTTATCGTAACAGTAAGTGAACGGGTTATTTGCTGCAGAAATGTTCTATTTCCTCCCACACATGAACATAGGGAGTTTTCAATCTGGCCACAAATACCAACCTTGGGACAGATTTCAACGGCATGGCAAGAATAAGAGCTCTTTTGTCTCAGAGAGAGGTGGCCTTGAGTTCGGCCCGTGAAACTTTCGTGCTTCACATAGCGAACACCCGTACAGAGGTGCAGACCCTTTTCAATTCAGATTTGCCTTTCAATTTCAGCAAGATGGTTCCGACTATCTTTAACGCATCCTCCACAAAGACCCTGGCGCACTTTTTTAAAGTTGTTACCAGTGGTCTCGTGACTTCATTTGAGAAAATCTTTGGAGTCATCCCTGCTTCCTTTCATTCTATTTTCTCCACTCTGGTTCGTGGATTGGCATTTTTACTTGCATTACCAGCGGACGCTCTTGTGCTTTTTTACATTTTTAAATATGGATGTCCCTCCTATGCAACCTCCCACCCTGCAGCTGCTGACACTGTTCCGCAATCGCATGCTAGAATATTATGGCACAATGCCGTTGGCGATATTAAGCACGGCATATGGATTATCTTTTCGATTCTCCTACTTCACCTGTGTCCAGCCTGTATTTCACTGCCTGACCTGTGATTTCGATTGGGCCATTGATTTGTGTCTCTGCGGACCGGTTTCTCCTGACGTCGACTTTAATCAGCTGATGACTCCTATCATTACTCACGAGTTGGTTTGTCCTGGCGAAAGGATTATGGCTGTGGCATTGATGCATGGACTACTTGGTCCCTGGAATTTACTGGCGGCAGCACAGTCTTTCTTGGAACAGAGCTTTCTTGAAAACCCACCGAGCTGTCCTCTGATGGTGATAGAGGATCCGGTTCTGCGAAAGCACGTATGTTCTTTTCCGCTTTTAAATTGGATGGCTGAACTGTTTTCGGATGAAGACGGTGACTTCCTATTGGAGGCTGTTGCAGCTTATTTTGCATACACAGTTATGTCATAGACCTTTTTCATGTTTGATATGCTGAGTACTAGCATTTCATTGACAATTCATTGACTTATTTGTCAAGTTTTTATTATTTACCTTGCCTATTGGCTTAAGACTCGATAAAGTACTTGGCTGTTTTATTTTTCTTTAGCATTAAATTTTCCTAGTTTTTAATGCTTTACCTTGCGGACCGTCCACATATAAACTTGCAATCTGCTCTCATGAGATGGCACTTCTATTATCTTATTCAGTTCGTTTCCGGATCATGGGGAGGTGTCATCTAGGTCCTGGATATCTTTACACCGTGTTAAGTTAGCATGGGCTCATTACCGGTTTAAACGCCATTTTTCCTTTTTTGCAACTTCTGCACACGACACTTAGTTGTTGCTTTAGCTTTCCACCTAGTAGTTCATCGTGGTTTACATGAGAATAATATGTTATTGCTCTACTATCTGCTTTGCTTGTTAAACTATATCTGTACAGCGAGTGCTAAAGTTTCAAGAACAACACGATACAGAATTGTTATGAGGTCTGATCTCCACGACTTCATACTCATAACATAAGTGCAACTTCTGCCAATTCTGGGCATGAGGCGGGTTTTATATTGCTTTGCCGAACACACATACACAACAGTTGATGCGGTTCACATGAAGAGAGAGCTGGTGTATGCTGATGTGATTCCTTCAAATCTAAGACACTAAAGTATGGGCACGCCCTAAACCAACACAAAGAGACCTTCTTAGCAAATAATATAATATGTGTATTAGGGAGGGTGAGATATAAGCAGCCGCGGGCCGTGGAGGGAGTTACGGTGAGGCAGGGAGGCGGGGAGGGGGAGAAGCAGGGTGGAGCCCTCTCTACCTTGCCCCTCCCCCTCCCCGCCTCCCTGCCCCACCGTAACTCCCTCCACGGCCCGCGGCTGCTTATAAGTGTGGCTAACTCTTATTCATTTACAGCATGTTAACATACTGTCACCATTCGCTTTTTATGTACTAGTAACTATGCTGGTAATTTTGCTACTGATAATATGTGTACTTGTATTCTCCACCCTGCTTCTCCCCCTCCCCGCCTCCCTGCCTCACCGTAACTCCCTCCACGGCCCGCGGCTGCTTATAAGTGTTGCTAACTCTTATTCATTTACAGCATGTTAACATACTATCACCATTCGCTTTTTATGTACTAGTAACTATGCTGGTAATTTTGCTACTGATAATATGTGTACTTGCATTATCTAAGATACTACGCCTGAGAAGACGGCATTAGTAAATAAACATTTCAAATACACATGTGTTCTTCTTAACTCCATGTTCTGGTTTCTAAGAAATATATAACGACCGACTGTTCATGAGTTCCACGTATCCTGAGGTACTATAAGTTCATATTCTGGATTGTCTAAACATTGAGAGTTTGTTATATCCAATGTGACACTGTACCTAGCTTGCTAAGGAGTTTTTGATTACTAACGTGAGTTTTGGGACACCCTAATTCGCCGAGGTTCCAATCCTCTGTCCACAGTTCTGTGTGAGAACAGAAACCCTGCGACAGGGGCACCCCCGACCCTTGCTGGAGCTTCATCACACTTGCGATACAACTCCAGCAATGCGCCACCTTTACGGCACAGATACATCACGCATCTGTGCTGTTTTTGCCCCATGATGCGCCGCATTGTAAATGCAGCACACCATAGGTGACGGAACAGCGGCACAGAATGACTAACACATCCCTGGTGATGCGCCAGTCATCATAAATGTATCCCTATGCTTCTTATCTTGTTAGAGATGAACCGCCATATGTATCATCAAAGTTTTTTGCATTTCCTAAATAGCGAACTTTAAGGAATAAATAGCGATTCTTTACCATTCCTAGTTTGCGATTAGCTATTTGCTAATTACAAATTACCCATTCATTTCCTTCATTTCCATAGGGCGGTTGGACTCACTTTTAGCTCGAACGGCTGAATGGATTTCCACGAAACTTGGCAAAATTGTAGGGACTGGTAGCCCGATGTGCCTTTGCTATGTCTCAAGATATATGCTCCAGTGGTTTTTACGAAAATTAACTTTGAAAAATATATATTGGGCTACATTGGCCTATATATATGTTGGAGCCCAAATGTAGCCCAATGTAGCCCAATGAAGCCCAATGTAGCCCAATGTAGCCCAAAGATGGCCGCCAGACACACAAAAAAACAAATGTAGCCCAAATATCAGCCAGATGTAGCCCAACTATAGCCCAGTGACAGAATGACCAATCAGCTTCGCAAACCTCCGTTACGCGAAGCGGAGCGCTGTTACAGATATATATCTTTTTTTGAACGTTAATTTCTCAAAATCCACTGGAGCACATATATTGAGACCTAGCAAAGGCACATCGGGCTACCAGTCCCTAATATTTTGCCAAGTTTCGTGCAAATCCATTCAGCCGTTCGATTATTATTATTATTATTATTTTTTGCCCCGCGGGGCCCTTTTAAAACCTCCACATCAAACCTAGGGGGTCAGCGAGGATCTACTATGCCCCCTTATAGTTATTTCCCCCTTTGTTTTGACCTCCTCTTGTCTCTCGATCCTACCGAGAGACAAGATGGCGGCCGCTACGGACTTTTTGGAATGTTGACAGACGCCGGAGAACCAATCAGCTTCGCTTCACAAAGCTCCGTTGCGCGCAAAGTACGCGTCCTGGGACGCTGCCAGGTCCGCTGTTACAGATATATATCTTTTTTTAAACGTTAATTTCTCAAAATCCACTGGAGCACATATATTGAGACCTACAAAAGGCACATCGGGCTACCAGTCCCTACAATTTTGCCAAGTTTCGTGCAAATCCATTCAGCCGTTCGGGCTAAAAGTGAGGCCAACCGCCCTATGGAAAACTCAATGTTAAAAACATGTTTTGGGAACCCCCTTTTTTCTCGGCCCCCCCTTGACGAACCCCCCCCCAAATTTCCAAGGGCTGCTCAGAAACAAAATGTGCCATTTTCCTGAAAATTTCAGCCAATTCCGTCCACAAACGCCAAAGTTATTAGACATAGAATTTTCAAAAATCCCATAGAGAAAAAATCCTAACTATATATACCTACTGGCGACCGCCAGTAGGTAATATATATATATATATATATATATATATATATATATATATATATATATATATATATATATTTACATTCCTGAACCTCTTACAACAGGATCTGCCAGTCCAGTATGCTGCAAGTATGGGCATGGCCCAGGGTCCTGCTTCCTTATAAACTGCCAGGGGAGCTCGATTAAGGGATAACTGTGCAGTCAAATCCGGCAAGATGGGTTTCACCTGCTTTCGTCTTTCTTCTTCTGCTTCGGGCATTTCAACTCAAAAGAAACATTTACACACAAATCAAACAGCAACCACCCTACCGCTGTCACATTATCAAATGATCATTCAGCAATCACTTTATCCCCGTTGTAAATTACTGTCTGAATTACTGGTATTCATTTTAGGATATGCAGATCAGATTACACTGCTCCTGAAACTACAATGGGTATACATTTAACTATATGCAGGGAGATTAAGGGTTCTACTGTCATTCTGACCTGCAGAATCCATATACCTATTACATATGTGTAATAATGTGAGCAGCTTTGAAAGTTTTATGTTTCTTTTTTTTTATTTTAGTTTTTAACTGTCTCATAGCGATGTTAAATAAATCTCAACAGTGTACTTTGAAAGGTAGTGGAAGGGAAACTGTGCATGTGATATATGTACGTACAGTGACTGAACATGCATATGTGACAGCTAGGTACAGTGTATGTGAAAAGAGGTTTAAGAATGACTTGTGGACACCTGGCTGATTAGTGAGATAAAGTGTGTGGCAGTTGGAGGAGATGATGTGTGGTCAGGGTATGTAAGGATGTCACTTTGGGTGGCAAGAGGAAATAAATGAATGATCACTTGTTTTGAAAACAGTGAAAGCTCTCCAGATGCCCATGAGAGAAATTGAGCTATTACAAGGGTGTCCCTTACTTTTTGGGGTTCACACATTCAAAATATTGCTGTTGTTACTATACTGAACAACAGTAATTTTATTAAAGGAACACACAAATATTGTGATCTACTATGTTTGTTTCCTATGTTTTGACTGAGTGGAGTGTCCGATCAGACGTGTGATTTGGCTTTGCCCCTAGGCTATACATTTTGTCTCCCTGGCTCAATACAATCGTGTTATAAAATATGATTTTGTTACTTGAGTCTATAAACCTTACTCTTTATGTGTTCAACAATATATGTCCTAGGAATGGTTATGCTGTAGCAAATGTACTATTTAATTCTGGCTGCAAAATTACAATTAATATGTTACTGCTTAAAGTCAACATCAGGGCAATATGGACCGTACATAAAAACATATTCCAGCTTTCATGGCAGAACTGTTATAAACTAAAAGAACAAGTTACTTACCTTCGGTAATGCTTTTTCTGGTGGATACAGTATATGCCTGTGGATTCCTAACCTTTTGAATACCCCCTGCGCCAGCATTTCGCGGAAATTCTTTCCTAGCTCTCCCACGTCGACGAGGATGTCATAATAGCACAGCTCTGCTCGCGACATCGTATGACGTCGTCAGAGCCATAAGATGGCCTCGTCGGCGTGCTGACGCCAGTTCCACCCATTTTTTCCATGCCTTTGAGGCAAATGGGCGGACCGACAAATTTTCACACATATACACATTATACCAAATATATATACAAATGCATAGCCAATAAAAGCATGGAAAAAGGACAACAAACAAAGCAATTTCCACTATTAAAATATAAGCATGAAAAAGACACATTAAAAACCATCATGTCAAACAGTCAAAACATTTTTAATAGAATCCCAAAGCCGTACCTCTCCCGGAGGAGGGTGTCCACTTGACTAGACCAAAAAATCCTGCAGAACAGAACGTGCAAAATGGCTGTTTCTCCTAACCTCCGAGTCCAAGCAGTAATGCTTCACAAAAGTCTGGATGGAGGCCCAAGTTGCTGCTTTACAAATATCAATAACAGGAACACCTCTACCCAAAGCAGAAGAAGATGACTTAGCTCTGGTAGAATGAGTTCTGATTCCTTAAGGTGGGTCCTTCTAGGCCAAGGTGTAGCAGATCTTGATGCACAAGATGATCCACCTGGAGAGAGTCCGCTAGTGCACAGCCTTGCCTTTCATTCGCCCAACGTAGCCCACAAAGGGCTGATCTTCCAGTCCACAAAACCACAATACCATTTGTAGCCGTACCCTCTAGACTGTGTTTAAAGGCCCAGAGATCTTGCAGTCGCTCTACTATCCTTAAAGCGTGGCAAGGCAGAGTCAGCCTTAGTGCCAAACAGTCGCGTACCAACAAAGGGCAAATCCAACATGGTTGCCTGAACATCAGGAGGAAATCCAGATTACCATAGCCTTGCTTGTCTTCTAGTAGCCACAGAGGACCCCATTACACTGCCACCAAGTCAGTCGTGTCCAAACCTCACTTTATAACTTGCCGGGCCGCGGCCCGAGAGTCTGAAACTGCCTCCAGGAAATTAACCCGATCATCTTCAGGTAGCTTTGGAGCTAGTTGTTCGACAGAGTCCATAAGAGCATGGATATATCTCCCAAGTAACCAAGTAGCATTAGTGGATTTCAATGCCATACTTGCAGATGAAAATACTTTCTTTGAAGGGCAGAAGAGGCTCAGATACTGAAGAGGATGTATTAAGAACCTCAGTCAGGATGTTAGACTTTATTTCAGCTGATGGTAATTGCAGGACAAGTAACTCGGCTGCTTTCCTTACAACAACATGATAAGGAGCAATATCTTGTGAAATCCCAGCTTTAGGTGATGAGAGTTCCAATTCTGGGGAAGTATCCAACCCACTGGCCTCCTGGAAGCCTTCAAGTTCGTCAACTGAGTCGATGATTTCACCTTCCTCTTGATCCTGCCTATATTCCACCTCTTCAAGCAGTCTCTGCGCATCCCTCCTAGAGTGCTGCTTCTTAATTGGTGTCGGTGGCGCCAGACGCGGTGCCGGAGGCGACGGCATCGGTGTTGATGGAGGACCTTCAGGACCAAGCATCGGCGCTGATCGAATCCGAGGAGGCACCGACTCAACAACAGATGGAGTCCGAGGAACCGGAGTGGAAGACCTCGGTGCCGGAAAATGCCAAGCCGGAGTGGTCAGCATGAATGGCACAAAAGGCACCTGGGCGTATTGATGAGGAATACCAAAATTAAAGGGTAATGGACCCACGGGGCCTGAAGGCGCACCAGCAGAATATGAGGTTCTGGCAAACATTGCAAATATAGCATTTTAAAAATGCGTAGGATCCGTTATAGAGCCAGGAAAAGGAGGATAATAATCAGTACCTTCCGGTACAGGTTCCAGTTGAGGCTGAACTGGAAGGTGTGGAGCCAGAGAAGACGGCGCCGGCACAGACAAAGACATATGAACAGTTGAAGACTCCCTGGGCGTCGGCGACCTCCTGTGCGTCGAAGTACCTTTAGGCGTCGAAGAGCCAGTCGACGCCAGCGACCTCGGAGGCGGTGAGTGAATTTTCCTGCAGCTTTGACACCCCTCGACGTTGTGGTCGGGGTGCACAGTCAAAATATCAATTTTTTATATCGTAGGGACAGAATATCGAAGTCAAGAAGATCGTTGATCAGAATATCGACCTTAAGGTAAGAAATATCGTTTTTTTAAATATCGAAGTAAGTAATATCATTAGCAAAAATATTGTTGTCAATAATATCGGGAAAAAAAATTGTGTTATTTATTTCAGTATGTATTTTATATGTATGTTTGACATTTTCTTTTAATGTATTTTTATAATTTTAAAATATATGTATGAAATGTTTAGAAATAAGTAATTATTTTAAAGTAAATTTTGCGTTGTAGGATCAGAGCGGGTTGTGGGTTTATAGGGGATAGGGTGAGAAGTAATTTAATTATAATTAATTAATATGTTTTTATTTAATGTTATTGATTATTAATTTATTGTTAATTAATTGGTAATTAATTTTTATTAATTGGTTAATGTATAATTCTTTTAATTATAAATAATGTATTATACATTTTTATTTATTGTTAATTAATTTGTTAATTATTAATTGGTAATTAATTGTTATAAATTGATTAATTGATAATTACATTAATTATGTGTTTTTTATGTGTAGTGGGTTGTGGGTTTATAGGGGAATATGGTGGGAAGTAATCAAATGTAATTAATTAATTAATATGTTTTCATTTATTGTTATTGATTAATAATTAATTGTTAATGACTTATTAATTGGTAATTAATTTTTATTAATTGGTTAATTTATAATTATATTCGTTATAATGAATGTATTATTAATTTCTATTAATTACTAAATATTTTGTATTGATTCATTGATAATTAAATTAATTGTGTTTCTTTTTTATGTGTAGCGTGTTGTGTGTTAATGGGGGAATAGTGTGGGAAGTAATTAAATGTTATTTAAGTAAATATTAATTACTTCTTATTGGTATTTATGAATAATGTTTTGTTAATTAATTATTAATATGTTATTCATTTTTCAAAAATTATTTAATTGATAAGTATGGTAATTTACCCCCTACGCTATCCTACATTTTCCACACTGTTATACTCACTGGAGTTGGAATAGTAATATTAACCCTTACGCTATCCAACATTTTCCCTACTGTTGAACTCACTGGAGTGGGACTAGTAATTTTTACCCCTACGCTATCCAACACTTCCCCTACTGTTGCACTCCCTGGAGTGGGAATAATAATTGTAACCCCTACGCTATCCAACATTTTCTCTACTGTTGCACTCACTGGAGTGGGAATAGTAGTTTTTACCCCTACGATATCCAACACTTTCTCTACTGTTGCACCCACTGGAGTGGGAATAGTAATTTTTACCCCTACGCTATCCAACACTTTCCCTACTGTTGTACTCCCTGGAGTGGGAACAGTAATTCTAACCACTACGCTCCATCCATCACCTTATTGTTTTTGCATTTGATGTCTGAAGTGGTCCGGGTATGCCCAAACATGGGTCTGGGGCTCACTGTGCCATTGGAACCAAGCTTTACTTGGCTGGGGAGCCCATAACAAGTGCAAAACCGGTCTGGGGTTCAGGGAGGACCTGGCTTGGCAGTTCAGGCTTGACTATTCGCATGAGGAACAGAGCAAGACTGATTTACATATGGCTGGGTCCAGACTGAGGTGGCACGGTGGGCGAAAAATGATAGATTGGAATGCGACCCTGAGCGATTGACAGTGGCTGAGACTAATTCAAGCATTCCATCTATCAACTTGTTGTTTCTGACCTTTTTTTCTGTTTGTCTCCATTAGCAATAACCTGGCAATGAGAGACTGAAAAAAGTAATGAACCTCATTCTCTGAGAGAACGGTCCATGGTATGGGTAGCATTAAACTGCTAAATGTTTGCTGAACAGCCTTCAAAATCAACAGAGGTTGCCCACCAAACATTTTGTACCTTGAAGGGAATGCCTGTGACAGCTGTTTAACTCAACCTACAGAGATGATTGATGGGTCAGACGTTGTCTCTAAAGTTGGAGAACGGTAGTATGTCAGGGTGGCGGAGGGAATGTCCTGTGCCACCCTGATGGACTGTGCCCTCTCTGCTGAACTCTAAGGCCTCTATGTCTTGCAGTGAAAACATTTCTAACACCTAAATATGCAAATGTTTAGTATTATGTATGATAACAATGATATGTAAAAGAAAACACACTGTTTTTCTAAGAAGGTTAAAGGGGAAAAAAATGTTAGCCATCTTTAGTAACATTGGCCCTGAAGGCTACTGTGTGCATGGTGCAGATCCTGGATCTATAAAATATCCCAGCTACAGGATATGACCCTAGACCTTTTAGTTTTGCAAATGCAGCCACTGCACCAGGGAACTCCATCTATTTCCAAGGAAGCAACAGTAGATTTGCACAACATAGACTAAACGTCCTGCCAACCTGATATATGAAAAGAGATGGTTCACCCAATAGCATCTGTTCCCAGAAATGTTCAGCATGTTGGGTGTAGGGGAGTAGGATCTGCTTTCATGGTCACCCCCACTTTTTGCTGGTGTCATGCTGTTTTTCTGACTAGTCAGACCAGGACCCTGCTAATCAGAACCTCAGTCGCTGAGCTCTCTCCTTATATTGCATACCAGTACTGATTTTAGTTGATCATCATTTCATTAGATCACACAGGACACTTGATGTGAACCAAAAAACATACGTTTTTAGTTCTTTTCTTTCATTTTAAGAGTTCATATTCCATGAAAAATGTTTAGAAATTTACATCGGTCTCCCCAAGAACCATCCTGTGCTCGTCGCCAGTGATGTAATTGAGGACGTCACTCAAGTAAGTGATGAGTAAACCTTTATTCATTACACTACCACAGTCCGGTGACAGGAGTCAGCTGTGGAAACTTCAGGACAGAGAGAGACAGAACGAAGGGAAAGGAGAGGGAGAGGTGGACAGAATGTACCAAGTAGCAGATTAGAACAACAACATATACAACAATATGTCAACAGACCAAAAACTAAATGTTGACACATATAACACAAAAAATGTAACATTACAAATTATATCGTTGGACAAGAACTGGACATGACAGACAACAAATTCTACATAAATGAATAAGCTCGAGTTCAGTGCTTCAAAAAAGAATGAACACATTCAATAACAAACAATAAGTAAGCAAATAAATAAGTGAAACAAAACAATAGAGCATAAACAGGTTGAGACTTATATGACTGAAATGTAGACAACATTGTTAAGGGCAGTGACCAGACAGTGCACTATTCAGGACACCCAACATAATTTAGAAACTCTTTATCAATCCTTCACAAGTTTTCAAAAAAGAGGGGGTCTTGCCTGATCGTGTGTTTTCTCACACTTGTTTGGTCACATAGCGGTCGACGTGTTTTGAACCCAAGTATAAATTAGTAGGGTTCTCCTCAGGACCTAGAACTCAAAGATTACCATGGTAAAATAGGAAGTCTACATGGTGAATCCAGAGCCAACTCGGAGGATTTGTCCAGGCCCCTAACATTTTGTGTATCCACATGAATGCCTGAATCATTATAAAGAAGGGGAGCAGATTGTCCACCTTCTCATCAACCTCATTGTGTGCAACAACCTGAGGTCTTTGTATATGATCAGAATCCTAGCCAAATGGCTTCCATTCTGACAAATCTCTGGCACCCCAGAAGAGGACCTGCAAGTGGCTCTTTCTATGCAAGTGGCTCATTGTAAACAGCAGGTTGTGCCTTCATGATTCCATAGTAGCACGACAAATGACGAATCCTGGCTGACCAATAGTTCGAGTCTGCGAGCAGTGCCAGTGCAGTTGAAGCAAATGCAAATTTTTTGTTGTTTTAGTTAACCAAAACACTTATTGTCCACCACATTTTGTGTTGTTCTTAGAAGTTTTGTTCATGAATGTTGGTGTGACAATCAAAACTTGTTACATCCTAGACTTCATCCAAATGTCCGGATAGTTTGTTCAACACTCTAATCCCCAAAGCATTTTGGGCTTAAAGCCCCAGAGGCCCTTCATCAGGGAATGTGCTTAGGTTACAGGATACCATTTTATGCCTTTGTCATCAACTGAACAGATATGAATGCTAACCCCCAGAAGAAGGGCTTTTGGGGTTATGCGTTCTAAATGTACTGGGGAGTTAAAGTGTTGAATGCACCATATGGACATCTGGATGAAGTCTAGGATGTACAACGTTTTCATTTGACAACAATCATTCATTAAAGTTCAAAAAGTAACACAAAATGTGGTGGACAACAAAAATGCTTTTTCATCTAAAACAACTAAAACATTGCGACAAATAGAAGTCAGTGGACACTAGAAAGGTAGTGCAACCAGGGAGGAACATATCTCCAGCAGGGATAGTATACAGTTCATTACATTGAGTACCCATTGATCAGTGGGTTGCATCCACAGTTGCACGCAAGAGAACAAACTATTGAAGTAAGCTTATTAGGAGAGGGAGACTTTTGATACAAGGAGTATTGAGGACTGCAATATTTTCTACACTGACATCTGTTTATGACATATTTAAAATATTCACAGGAAAGGAGCTTGAGAGCCACCTAAAATGGCATGGAATAAAAGGAAGTGGAGGCAATGCGCAGGATAGCACCTAAACTAGATTCCATGTCATCATGCCCGCAGGCAGATAGAACTCTAGAAAAAATGAACATATGCTGGTTCAAAATGTGATGAACTCACCGGAGGTCCTGGCAACCCAACAAGGCCCCGCTGTCCCATTCGGCCCTGGACAAAAAAAACAGTTATGTTAGAAATGTAATTTCCATTGGGTACTAAGGAAGATATCAGATAATATTCCCAAACAAGAACATGTGCAATACATCCAACAAACAACGATAAAGTGCTCTAAACTCACCCAAAATGACATTCAGTATGGCAAATGACTCCTGTGGAAATAATATGCATCAAATCTTTCTGTTGTATAACTAAGCTTCTGCAGATTACTTATTTGAATCCCTTCTCAGGAGCAAGACTGTATCTGAAACATTTTTTACTGTAATAGCCTGCCATCTGAGCCAGGTGATGCCGCTTCATATGGACTGTGGAGTCGGATGGCTCAGCTGAAACTGATGATACTGTGTGACTACATAAGATGTACAGGAGTTAGGGATGTCAAGTCTGCCGATTTTATCCTCACCGCACAGAGATCAGGGGAAAACACCACAAATATAACAAAGACCATGATAATATATTCTCAAGAGGGGCGGAGACAAGAACGTAGTGAAGCCCCGGCTCTGACAGCTTAAGCGAGGGGGCCTGGGACGAGTTAAATTGTTTTACAGTCTTTCTTAACTTTCACCTCTGACTCGCAGGTCATTGCAAGGCAGAGGGAAAGGCCTAAATTACAGTAGTACAACTGTGGGATGTGTAAGAATTAAAAAAAAGGTTAAAAATAGTGACAAAATGGAAGAGAAATGTTTTGAATATCCCAGAAAAGGTTAGAGGCAAATCCAATGAAATAGGCTGAAGTAGGAAAGAAAAAGAACTGAAAGAAGAAAAGTTAAAAGGAAGTAGGACAGAACATAGGCACACAAGAAGAATGGAAAGGAGAGAAGAGAAAAGAAAAGAATGCGAGAGGGAAGAAAATAATGAAACTTAAAAAAAGGGGCGGCAGGAAGAAAAAAGGCATTAATAAATGGGAAAAGGGAAAAGAAGTAAAGCTGAAAACAGAATAAAATATTGGAAAGAAGGAATGAGGGACGGGTGGTAGGTCAGTGCTGGGTGGAAGAAAAGAAAATAATTAGCAAATGGAAGGAATTCAAGAAGAAAGTGGGATGAGAGACGGGGCAAAGGAAGTACCGGAGATCAAACAAGAATGTGAGAATGGGACTAAGATAAGGAAAGATGGGAAGCAGGAAGAAACATTAAAAATGAATATAAAGAAGGACAGAGAGCTCAAAAGACACCTGAAAGAAGAATGGGCTGAACAAAAGAAAATGGAAAAACAGAATGAGATGAGAATGAAAAGGGAGGAAATAAATAAACAGAAAGTAGGAACGAAATATGGAGAGAAAAAAGGAAAGAATAAATCATAGAAAGAAAGAAGGAAGTCAGTGCTGGTAAATGTGCATTTTTGTTCACATTCTTTTCAGAGAAGATGCATCATTCTGAAGCTTTTTCGTCAGGGCAACAATGCTCACAACCTCCTTAATAGAAAGGGAAGGACCGCTCACTTTGCTAGGACATTTCGTTCCATGTCGCTCAAAGTAGGGGGTATTTTATTTTTCTTGCTACTCCCTTGGGTGGAGAGAGCCTAATTATGTAGAATGTTACATAAAGTAAGCATTTATCGTTCCAATGGATGAGCACCTCAGCAGATTCTTTACTTAAACCGCTCACAGAAAATTTGTGAAAGACAAACGTTTAGCATAGATCGAACTGATCAGACTAGAAAATTGTGAAGTACTGTTTTGCCAAATTAAGCTTGTTGCCTATTATCCACATTAAGACAACAGTGTTTTACAAAAGAGTACGGCGAGGAATAAGTGGCAAATTGATAGTTCTTCTGAATTAGTACATTTGACATCAATGCTTACATGATAAACACCAGGGCAGGCTTTAGCGCTGGTGGCGCCCAGTGCGATAATGTTTGTTGACCACCTCCACCATGGATTCCCACACCACCACCCTTTAACAGTGCCCCTAATGTCTCCATAACCATTCTCCCTCAGATGCATTTAATTAGTTATAAAGCGCTATTCATACCAGTGTAGGGGTGTCAGAGTACTTTGCATCACACATACATTACACAGAAACAATCAATCATACATGTAAATCAGTGTATAGGAAAGGTTACATAGCCAAGAGGACTACAAGGTGTAGGAGTGACATGTCATCCATACTGGTAGGCAGGATAGTTTAAGAATGTTTGGTCTGGAGAAGCACAAACTCCGATTGCAAAACAGAACACCATAGTTGGGGGTTCTCGTAAATAAGAATCTATTTTTTCGGCTAAACAAATGTTGTATCTAACCTGTGATTATAGCAGACTGGCATGGTGGTATGCAGTCTGCTATAATCACAGGTTAGATACAACATTTGTTTACCCGATTAATCTCGCCCCAAAACGAAAAGAACTATGGGACCCGGTCACGACATTCATTGATATACATGCCAGGCATTCTTTGTCTCAATCCCCCTTACAACAAGAAGTTGCTAAACCTTAATGACTTCCTCTAGATTGTCATATTTTTTCTTTGTGATCATATTTCTACTTTACTTTATTGAATTATTTCTTATGTATTTAATTGATATGTATTTACCAATTATTGATTATCTTTGCATATTATTCTGTTACCCACTATTGACTCCTTTAATGCCAATTTGAACAGCTAAACTGTATGTTTCTTGTATACCTATTATTACTCTACTCTGTATATTCTTCATCTTATTTGCTTGAATAAACTTTTCTTGAACTGAAAAGAATCTATTTTTTCCCAAATTACATTTGTTTGCAACATTAATCTATGATTTAATCTATACTTTGCAGTATGCATGCAGTTCTTTGATGACATTTAGTAATTCACTGTTTTGTATTAGGATTTTAACTTATAAACTGCAAGTAACAAAAGGATGTCTCCAACAAAATCAGTAACCCACTGACCTATTTACATTATATGCACTTTGTGATCTGCATAGTACACGTTCTTTGCAGCTGGCATATTAACCCTCTGTGTTACTTTACAATGAGTCAAAACTTCCACTAGACAAAACCCTGATCTCTCTCTCTAGGAAGACCATTAATCACTGGAATGATCTTGACATTTTTATTGTTGCCTGAAAATTGCTGGAGGCCAGGAATGTGGCAGCAGGTGTTTTTGAAACAAAATATACTTGCAAACACGCCTGGTGCGGTGACACCAGTCGCACCACATTGGAGCCGGGCCTGGTCACCACTTCTTTTGTTTAAAATACAAAATAACTACCAGGGGAGGTTCGATTGCAAATTTATAGCAGTATTTATTTGTTCATGAGAGTCACCTAGATGTGATGAGCTTGCTTACCTCTTCCTTCGACAATTATTGCTGTACCTGCTGTGGTTGATGTTCCTGCCTTACAAACTGATGACTACATTGCATAGACGTGCTTTACTGTTGAACAGGGTAGACCAATCTAGAACTCAGACTGTAGCTCGGTTTTGCTTAAACTTGCCTGAGGAGTTGACTGCCTTTTACTGAGACAATGCTCTTCTAATGGCATGGAAACAACTGTGCTTGGACACCACCAGAGACTCTAGTGGCTCTTATCCAAGCAAGCCTCCAAGACTACGATGAACTTCAAGGCCCAGGATACAGCACCAACTGTGTCCAAATAAAAAGATAGCTATCATTGGTAACAATGTTTCTGGTGCATACATAATCATTCCATAGATCCCAAAATTATGAATAGCACAGCAATGATTCCCAAGTGACGGCAGGTGGCACCACGTGGCTGCACCTGCGATTCTGCCTCTGTGCAGTCCCTGAGTCACATAAGTCACCAGTGAACTGGCATTAGTTCCTAATATTTATCTTGCATACCATGGAGCATGAAAAGCCATTCACAGGGACAAAACAAGTATAGGGGAACAGTTACGGGTCGGTTTTAGCAGTCTCCAGTTCAGTTCCAAATCCTACAGCAATATCGATATTGAAGTCAATGGAGTGGTCCTGATGCAAGGGAAACAGGATGCTGAAGATGCAAGAAGATGTTGAGCCGATGCGGTGGGTCTTCCTTTGACCACCCCTCTATCCTCGAGTTTGGGGGGGCAACTTTGGCCTCAGGGGTCGAGCCCCTACGGGGTCCGGAAGAAGTCCACTGCAGGACCAGTTGCTCCTAGTTTCCAATGGTGTCCAGTTACAGTAAACCAAGTGGTTTCCTTTGGTTGGTAATAACTTCCTTGCTGGGTGACCAAACAACACTCTTATGAGTCTCCTGGGTCCAGCAGGCATGGGGGCAACTTGTTAGGATCAGAACTTGGTCTCCAAGGCTGCACCAAAACGTCTAGCAGAGGATCATGTTTCTTGGCGCTGCACTCTCAAGGGTGCAGTGACCCTGCGGCTGTAACGGAGTCAGCCAACTGACTCTTGGGGTCCCCTCCTCTGTCTGCACTGCAAGCACAGTACTCTCTTTTCCAGACAACAGGTGCAGCAGATGCAGTCCAGTCTTTGGTGCAGCCTCCTTTGCTGGGTCCAGGGGGACAGCAGAACAGTCATTTGGTCTTCTCTGCAGTGTAGATGTGATTTGAGGTCTGAGTGCCATGGGTGCCAAATTTATGCCCGTTATGAGCATAGGAGGTGGTGAGGACTAACTAGCCAATGGGCTCCCGCGTCCCTTCCTGCTTGGTGACTACTTCCTGTGAAACGAGCCTGAGTTACAGTTCTAAGGGAGTTGATCAGGAGCTATTTAAATATTTTTGGGAGGATCTTAAGGGTGAGGGAGCAGGAGGTTGTGACGTGTTGCTCTGTTTGCAACTGAGAGTTGGCAGTCGAACACTAATCCTTAGGTTCCTTGCTTGATTGGCCGGAATGGGTGCTGAGTTCGGCTGGCCACCGGGGGAAGTCCACAGTGAGGTGTCTTTTTTTAAAAAGTACCACGTCTGTCTTGTCTGAGGTGAGTTTCAGAAAGTTTTCTCATTCATCCAGCTGGCTACTTAAAACATGCAGGTGGTGAACTTGGTCCGGGTATTGGGAATGTCGGAGAGGGGTAAGATCAGCTGGGCATTGTCGGCGTATGAGATAATGCTGATTCGATAGGTTCAGACGGTTCTAGAGAGCACTGCCATGTAGGCATTGCATATTGTGGGGATGAGTGAGGATAGTTGTGGGACTCAGAATCAGATTTACGGCTGTAGAGGTGTATGGTGACAGGCTGACCGACTGGGTGTGGTTGTATGACGTTTTCATGCATGCCTTTACAATGCGGTGAGTACAATGACCGCATTGTTACCACA
Source organism: Lissotriton helveticus (assembly GCF_964261635.1). NCBI lineage: Eukaryota > Metazoa > Chordata > Amphibia > Caudata > Salamandridae > Lissotriton > Lissotriton helveticus. Next base: position 207,115,129 of record NC_136065.1, read on the forward strand.
CATTCTATTACACCACAAGTAATTACAACGACTTGCTTTAGTAAAGCACTGGAGATTGGCATAGTATATTTTACAATTTCAACTGCAGTCTGTGCAATAGTAAGGAAGGTGTTGTATTTGTCTGAATTTCCCTAAAGCAAGTTGTTGTAATGACTTGCCTTGTAATGGAACGCGTGGGAACAACGCGCTCATTGTACTGACCTCATTATAAAGGCACAGAGTTGTTCTGACAGCATTGTAAACGTTGTTTCCCCAAGGTGCATCTGGTGAGGAAAGAGCGGATCCCTTGGAGAGCAGGTTTGGGTAAGCTGGCTTTGTGGAGGCGTTGGATAAGGATGGGGTGGGGTGGGGTGGGGTAGGAGATGTTGAATGCAGCTGAGAGGTTGAGCAGGATGAGTTATGTGGTCCAAGATCATCATTATTTTCTAGCTGGCGGTGATGAGAACAGTCTTGTACTATGGTTGAGCCTGTAACCGGATTGAGAGGGGATGAGGAGGTGGCTGTTGAGGTGGTTGGCCAGTCATTTGTTAACACATTTTTCCGGTATTTTAGTTGGGTGGGTGAGTAAGGAGATCGGTTATGGGCTCAAGAATGCATTGATACCACTGCTCCTGCATCTTCAATGGAATTTATGGAGACTGAGGGACCAAATCTCCAGGTGCATATGTATTAAAAACCCGTTTCCCTAGTCCTTAATAGCGATTTTTTGGGAATAGCTGTTAAGGGCTCGCAAAATGGAATTTATGAAGGAATCGCAATATTAATTGTGGTTCCTTAATATTCATTAATTGCGAATCGCAAATTGTGATTCCCAATTAAGGATTAGTTTCCCAGTTTGCGTTCTCCCAAATTGCAAATTCAATTTCAAGGGTGTCAAATGGACACCCTGTTGCACCCCTGAGATATGTATGTGTGGCACTTTGAAAAATGCAAAAAGTGCATTTTTCAAAGAAAAGGCAAATTACCACTAACTTGAACTTGGTGGTAATTTACGATTTCTTATGCCAAAATCACACAAATTGGGTGCTTCATGCATTGCATTTAAGGAATCGCAATTTGCGATTCCATAAATGCAATCACAAAATAGGGAATCACAAGTTTTGTAATTCCCTATTTTGCGATGCCCTTTTGGGATGATACATCCCGGAAGGCCTTTTACCGTTCGCAAACGGGCTTATTCTCAGAATCGGCCCGTTTGCGAATATGAAAAAGGCTTGCTACATATGCCCCTCAGTCCTTACAATATAAGGAATTTACAATGATTGCGCTGTGCCATTCCTATGATGCAGAAACTCTGCATAATCATTTAGGAGTTGGGATACTTCCGATTAATCATGCTGCCTTTGCAGGATTTCTTTCCCAGCTTCAGGGCAGACTGTTGCAAGTAATGATGGACAATGCAACCGCAATGTGCAATCTCAACAAGTAGGTGGGTGCCAGCTCTCATTCCCTTTGAACAGAGGCTCAACATCACTAGCAGTGGTAAACGACATGAGAATTGTTATGTTAGTAGTTCATCCTACAGCAAAGGCAAACAATACAGCAGACTTTCTGTGAAGGCTATAGTCGACGAGCCAAGAGTATCAGCTTCATCCCGTGTTAGATTCCTAATATTTCAGGAATGGAGGTTAATAGAGGTATACCTTATTCCAACTTTGCAATCAGTATTTCATATGCCATTACCCACTGGTGGAGTGTCTAAGGGAAGCTCTATATCTGAAATGGGATGGCATGCTGTATTATGCATTTTTGCCACTACTTCTGCTGAAAAAGGTAATTTGCCAGATTTGCTTTCAGAAAGCTTACAACTGTTGTTACTTCAGAACTGATTATCATCTTGGGATTCACACTTCCCCCTTCAACGTCTTGCTCATCCATGGTCTCTCTCCTCAAAGGAAGGATGTTGCTTCACCCACATATCAAGCTCTGCAGTCTTCAAGCTTGGAACTTGAGAGGTCAGCTCTTTCTTTTTATTGCTTTCTGCAGGAAGTGGTGGATGTTCTTTTGGCTGGTTATTGGCTACCAACCAGAGCATTTTATTCCAGCAGGGGGTTTGTCTTTGAGCTCTTGTGATCTGTTCATTCTACTGTTCTTTTGAAGGCTTTGAATGTTCAGAATTTATATTTAGCTATTTCCCTGGATGAAAAGGGTCTCAACAGTGGTACAAGAAAGTGTTATTTAGCCACAATCTGAGCCTGATTATTTTCCTCTTTCGAGGCAAAATGAATCTGATTAGGCTAGCTCCTAGGATGGTGTTGCCCCTTATTACATACATAGATCCAAATAATTTCAGAAGGATGATAGCTTTTTCAATGCTTCCATGGTTCAAGGTGTTGAATCAAGAAAATAATTTACCAATTGTCTTCAGGATAAACCTAGCACACCAGTAATAGACTCACGCTCTCATTTATTCTTGACAGTACATGCATTTTCGGCCCACTGTTCATTCATGCAAAGCTAATGATTCTGCGGTAATGGCTAATGTGTTACTGCTGTATTTGTACTATTCTGCACTTTTAATTTGGTGAGGATTTCTGGTTATAGTGTGCTTCACGACAACTTGTGCAGAATCAATGGACACCCTCTCTAATCAGGGCTGGACGCAGGAAGCATGTCTTGGACATTTTTCAGCTTCTGGTCTGCCATACTTCCTGGGAGAATGGGGTAGTCTTCACTTTCTTTTCAATGCCTCATGAAAGACGCCATTCCATGTCTTGTGAACAAGAAATATGTGCTTAATTTTATATTTCATAAAGCATTCACCAAGTCTTGCCATAGGTGACATCCATCATACACACAAGGCTCTCTGTTTGCATATTTTAGTTTTATGGCATTCAATATAAAATTACATCCCAGGCAGCCCCACTGAATGCTCCTGTCTATGCCCAGAACCTAGTGGCTTGTGCAGTCATGGGTATACATGGACAGTTATAGACGTGGAACACTGTTCTGCAGGAGTTTGTGTGCAGTCTTGTCCATGGTGCAGCAGGCTGTGACTGCCTTTCATCTTCAGCAAAACTTTACTTTTCGTTTGTCTTGGACAACACCATTGTTATATCCCTTCCTCTATATAGTATAAGCAAAATATCACAATCTTGGAGGAGGTGGATAACATTGCTTTCACCACTTGCAAACATCATGTCCTACACCTGTAGATAAGACGGGAAGCAAAAAATACGCAGAAAAAATTTGGTTTAAAGAGCCGTAGTTACTCAGCACCCTTTTGCGCTTGATCCCCACTACGTGGCCACCTTTATAGGGCAGACTTTCCGCTCTTTTCAAGGCATGATGAAGGTTGTTTAAATAGGAGGAAAGGAATGCTAAGGCAATGTGGAAGTATTATGTGGTATGGTAGGGATGCCTTACCATGTAATATTAACACAATGCACAAAGATGGGCCCTGGGTAGTCTCTAAGCATACCTTGTCTCAGGCCTGATCTAGCGGCACAGATCAGCCAGGCTACTTAGAGGAACGTGGTAAGCATTTCACATCACCAACATGGACGATAAGTAACTGAAACAACTCAAGAGAAATCCCACACTAATTTAAAAGAGTAGCTCTGATTTTGATATATTTTTAGATACCAACACCAAATCAATGCATATAGTATAACAGAAGTTATCAATGTTCAAGCAATAAAAAAATCAATACTTGCAATGTGAAAAACATTAATGTTGCGTTCGTTCAATGAGAAAAATACATTTATGCAATCGATACTTTAGAGGGTGAGTTAAACGGAACCCATTCAGTGTTAAGCTCTCAGGAATCCTTAGACCAGTTTACAACAGCTAGCACAATTTTGCCTGGCAAAGGGGAGCGGGGTGAAGAGGTGCACTTTCAGCTGACAAATGGAGCGGTCAATCAGACTTGTGGTGTTGAAGTGGTTACCTTAGCAAAAAGGTATATGCGGGGTGAGCTGAGCAAAACCATTTGGGATTAAAGCAAGGAACTGGCCCTGGACCAGGAGCCTCAAGACAGATCCAGTCTACCTGGCTCGGAAACTCATGTGCGGAGGTGCTCATTGCGATCTCTGGTGCTGAACCAGATCTGCAGCCAGAGGAGCTGGCAGTTGTGTCAAGAGAGGGTAAAAACAAATGCAAGATCTTCACAATGGAGCCACAGGAGTGATTGGTTGTGCAAGCAGATGAATCTGAAGTGTCGAATAAAGCAGGTTATTGTAGGACTGACCACCATCAAGCCTTAGTACCTGCAAGCACTCCGGTGAGAGAAATCTTTATCCAGAGGACCAGGGGAATGGTGTAGAAAGCTGAGCCTCACTAAGGGTTGGGAATAGAGTTCCCAAAGCCATCTGCACAAGTACTTTGAGCGGCCACGGGGTGCAAGACTTCAAGTTCGTGGACTCTGTGGTTTGTGCCTGCCGACTGCAGGGAACTATTTCCTCTAGCCCAAGAGAGTTCTTGTGAAGCCTGGAGTTTTGCAGAGAGGTTCGCCTTCCTTTTGGAACTGGTCTCTTGCCTTGGTCGAGTCAAAGTTCAGTGGGTGGGTGGCTGCCACAGGTGGAGAGTTTAGCGCCTATTGTTGTGGAGTCCTGCCTTGTCGTGCAAATAGATCTCTTCTTGGTATTACTGGTGTCTGGGGTGCCCCTTAAATCTTAGATTTATGGAGTGATAGAGGGTGTGAAAACTAGTAGCCAATGGATACCTAGTCCTGCGGCTAATCTGTCCCAGTAGTGACAATATCCGGTGGGTCTATGTCACAAACTAGTCAGAACCAGTTTCTAAGCCTAAATACAAGATGGCCAAAACTATCCTCATCTGCCTCAGTTGCCAGCCCCTAGAGGTGTGGTCAGCCTTGTGGAGTTGGACGCCTCCTGCATAGCTAATTTCCCACCTGCTTGCACAAACAGTGCATGGGGCAGGGGTTGGCTTTGTCCTCGAGTGGGGGACAGTTCCTTAGTCTAGTGGGCCCAGTGAAGCATTTGAGGCTCACCGCCAAACTGATGCAATTCACTAGCCATCCTGTGTGGGCAGAGGTGTCGAACAAGTTACTTACCTTCGGAAATGCATTATCTGGCAGCAGATTTCTAACCTTTGAATTTCCCAGGCGTCAGGCTGGATCCGGAAACTTTTGCTTACGCAATTCCCCTTGCACGCACCGTCGGGTGACTACATTCAGGTCCGCCTTACGTCATCGGTGATGTTAGCGTCGAATATGACGTTGAGGTCATATATAAAGGTGTCACCCAGGCACGCGGACATCAGTACTTTTTTTTCCACCAGAAGTGTCTCCGCTTCTTTTTGCCATGGTTCTTGAATCTCTGGCGGTTTGAATAAGGGGAAACCCAGGTATCAGGGGCATCAAATGGACAAATGAACATGAAGGCCGCATATCACTCTACGCGGATGATATTCTGCTCTATCTTGCCTCACCGGCACGCTCACTCTGCCGCGTACTGCATACTTTTCATATTTGCGGATCGTACTCTGGGTACCAGATAAACTGGTATAAATCCCAGAAGTACCCCCTTCGGGGAGATCCTCCACAAATTCCTCGAGGGTATGATATCCCGGTGGCGTCCCAGGGCTTTCATTATTTAGGGATTTTTATAACTACCAATGCTGCACTATTTCTTTAACAGAATATGTTGGGGCCGTTACAGAGGTTTCGCTCGGATGTTCACATTGGAAGATGCTCCCCCTTACGCTGATGGGAAGTGCGTCTTTATTCAAAATGCTCGCTCTGGCGCGCTTTCTTTACGTCCTGCAAAACACCCCTAACCCTGTTCCTAATACTTATTTTTTGCAGATCGAAGCGGCGGTGAGTTACTGTGGGGCAATAAGCCACCTCGGATAGCCAAAAACAAGCTCACTATGGGATGGTATGATGGGGGTATTGGGTTGCCAGATATGCACCTTTACTATCAGGCTTCACAACTCACGGCCATCAAACAGTGGGTGTTCGGGCGACATGATGATCCCAGCTTTCGCACTGACCATTGGCTAATGGGGAAGGGAGGCTATAACAGGGCGTTATATACTAATCATAGGAAATTATGCCTGACCGGACCTACGGCACGTACAGTGGAAATGTGGCATGGGGTACAGCGGCGGTTGGGTTGGCAGCGGCGGTTGGGTTGGCAGGGGTGCCTGACGAAGGCTACACCTCTATGGGAACCAGATATTGTGGGACGACTCAGTGCCTCTGCGGGGTTTGATAAACGATCTGAATCTCCACTGTGGGTGATATGTGGGTAAAAGGCAGGAGGGCGTCATTTGCAGATCTCCAAACTAAATATCAGCTAGCACTATCGGAAAATTTCCAGCATCTTCAGATCAGTCATGCCATTGACTCCGCCCTCCCGAAAGATACCCCCTTCCAGACTCCTCTCCTCTTGAAGATAGGCTCTTGCTAGATCCTATGGCTCGCAAGGCCATTTCCCTCACATACAAGAAACTGATCAATAATCCGACCGACCCAATGTTGATGCTGCGGGCGAGTTGGGAGGTTGACCTGGGAGAAATGGCCGATGAGGACTGGCAGAGGCATTGGCCTCACCCCGAGAAGTAGCCATCCCGCTGCGACTTCGACTGGTACAACTCAAAATTCTCCATAGGGTATATTTTGTCACCGCAATGTTATGCCGATTGGGCAGGAGACCTGATGCACTCTGCCTCCGACACTGTAATCAGACTGGTACGTTTATGCATATCCTGTGGTAGTGCCCCCACATGCAACAGTACTATTCTATTCTATTCTTTATTTGGTAAAGCGCAAAACAGCTGCCCCAGCAATGAGGCGTCCCGGCGCTAAAGAAGTCACAGCCCTAACCTAGAGGCGCAGAGGTGAGGGGAGTTAATGGGAGGGGAATAGGTAGGTTTTGATAGCTTTTCGGAAAACAGATAAGCTTTCTATAGAGCGAATGTTTAGTGGTAGATCGTTCCATAGCTTGGCTCCCAAAACCTTAAAGGAGCGGCCACCCATGCGGCAGAGTTTTTTGCGAGGAACGCATAAGAGATGTTGGTTGGAAGATCGCAGATTGCGCGATGGAACATACGGGGTGAGAAGAGGTCGCAGCAGTGTAGGATTGTCAAGTTTAAGAATTTTAAAAGTCATGATGAGGGTTTTGAATTTAATTCTAGAATCAACAGGTAGCCAATGTATTTTGCGAATTGTAGCTCTGGCCGAGCATCTACGAGGAAGGCCGACCAGGGCTCTCGCCACGGAGTTTTGTACTCGTTGCAGTCGTGCTATCTCTCCTTTGTTAGCGCCTAAAAGGAGAACATTGGCGTAGTCCAACGCGAGAGGATGGTTGCTTGGATGATAAGCTGGCGGACTTTAGCATCAAAAAAGCCCAGTATGTGGCTGAAATTCCTCAGCAAACCGATGCACGTGCCAGCGACTTTTTTGGTGTGGGTCTGATAGTTAAGTGAGGCATCCATCCACACTCCTAGATTTTTAACTAGGGATTTGGGAGGTGATATGGTGCCTAAGGAAGACGGCCACCAGTGCTCATTCCAATGGCTGGTGTTTTTACCAAGGAGTAGCACTTCTGTTTTTCCAGCATTAAGCTGTAAACAGTTGTCCGTCAACCATTGGGCTACTGCGGAGAGACCGTTTTTAAATCTAGAAGCCGAGACGGACAGACATCACCAGACAATTGACTAGGACTTGTGACAAATCTATACATCCATCTCCCACACTATGTCTCCTCAACATCTGGGAAGCAACATACCTCACACAAGCTGAACAATCGTGGGCCACTATGGGGTGGAGTATAGCGAAACAGAACATTGCGCAGAAGTGGGGCGTAGACACCATACCACAACTGAGAGACTGGACGAAAGATATGGATCATGCCATGATTGCCGAAAAAACTGTACACAAAGGGAGAGGATGTCCACGAAAATGGGATCATAAATGGGGGCGACGCAATAAATATAGGGGGGAGTTATGTGTATCGGCTACGGTGGAACTGAGGAGGGAGAGACTGTTGGCGGTTAAGGGGGAGGATGAGGCGACTATGGCGAATAACGAGGGCAGCTATGATCAGGGTGGACCGGTAATATTTCCTGACATGGGGACGCAGATGCAACCCTCACAATGAATATTTAAATGTTTCCAGTGAATGCTCTACTGGGCTCCTGCGGGATCGATGGTTGGAAATGCAATGCTGTAATCTTATGAACATTTGCCAGAGATGTCAATGTAATGTCAATGTTACTGCAGCTTGATTCTAATCAAATTGTTTAAAAAAAAAAATAAAAAAAAAGAAGTGCAGAGCCACGAAGTAACTGACTAAAACAAGTGCAAAACTAGGGCCCTGAAAGGGAGAGTAATGCTAGCCCTTACAAAATCAGTCAGCAAAGCGGGGAGGCATGGGTGGGCCTGTAAGGAATCCGCAGCTAGATAGATTGTCTACCAGATAATGCGTTACAGAAGGTAAGTAACTTGTTCATCCGTTAAAGATTTCTAACTGCAGATTCCTTACCTTTTAATTAGATCCCCAAGCCATACGCTCCAGACAGTGGTTGCAGACCAATTCCTCACACTATGAAGTCCTGCAGGACCAAACGGCCAAAATGCCCGTCCTTGCGGACTTGACTATCCAGGCAGTAATACTTGGCACACATGTGCAAAGATGCCCATGTTGCTGCCTGACAGATGTCCAGGACTGGGACACCCCTAGCCAAGGCCTTAGTCACAGCCTCTCCCCTAGTGAAATGGGCCCTTAATCCCTAAGCGGGATGCATCTTAGCCAGGGCATAGCAGAACTGAATGCAGAGAACGACCCAGCAAGAAATGTTCCTTTTCTTCACTACCCACCCCTTCTCAGCTCCCACGTACCCATAAAGAGTTGGTTGTCCACCCGGAACTCTTTTGTGCGGTCAAAGTAGAACGACAATGCGACAATGGGTCCAGGCGGTAGAGGTGCTCCTCTTCCTTAGAGGGATGCAGGGGAGCAAATAAGGAGGGCAGTGTGATAGAATGACCCAGATAAAACAAGGTCACCACCTTTGGCAAGAATGAAGCACAGGAGCGAAGTAGCACTTTATCTGGAAAGGACATCATGGAAGGTGGTGTACTAGATAGCGTCTGCAACTCACTCACCCTCCGGGGAGATGTTATTGCCCCCAGAAATGCTGTGTCTTGATGGTAAGCAGCCGGAGGGGACAGTTGGGTTAAGGTTCGAAGTGAGAACACATAAGAAAAGTGAGGACCAAATGAAGGTCGCACTGCGTCATAACAAAGGTTGTGGGCGGAAACAGGTTAGCCAGCCCTTTCAAAAATCTATTTACAATTGGAGACCTAAAGAGAGAGGGTTGGTCTGGCAGCTGCAAAACAAAGCAAAAAGAGCAGAAAGATAACCTTTGAGAGGGCCCAACACAGACCCCTGCTGGGCAAGGGTAAGAATAAAAAGAACAGTAAAGAAAGAGGGTCAATAGACCTTTCTGTACAGTAGAATACAAATTTCTGCCAACAGCAGGAATATACCGTCTTGGTGGAGGGCTGCCTGGTCGCCAACATAATGTTGCATACTCTGGGTGGAAGGTCAAAAGCCATCAACTGCCGCTGACCAATCTCCAAGCATGAAAGAGCAGAGTTGACCGAGTCGGGTGGAGGACCCTACCCTGCTGCTGCGACAGAAGATTCTCCCGAAGGGGCAGCCTGATCGCAGGATCAATGTTCATTTTCAGAACCTCTGGATACCAGACTCTCTTTGCTCAGTCCGGAGCCACAAGAATGACTTGGACCCGGTTGTTCCTGATCTTCTTCAGAACCCTGGGCAAGATTGGCCTTGTTAACTTCAAAGCACAAAACTGCTGACATTGCACAGTCTGTTCGTAGGCAAACAAACCTAACCAAGGTTCTCCCCACTGCTGAAGGAGACCTTGCGCCACCTCTGACTGGAGACGCCATTCATGATCCGCTAAGCATCGACAGCTGAGTTTGTCCTCCCTGATGTTCAGAGAACCTTCCAGGTGTTGAACCACCAGGGTTATGCCTGTCAACACAAAGTCCACAACCCCACCCCACCCTGCTTGTTGCAGTACCACATGGTGGTGGTGTTGTCCGTAAACACCTGCACTAACTTCCCCTTGACAGAGAGAAGAAATGCCTTCAATGCCAACCGAATCGCTCAAAGTGTGGAGCCCCAACCAGTGTCCCCTAATTTCCACCTCTCCCAGATGGCTGCCCCATCCTAGAAGTGACGCATCTGTCACAACTGTGAGATCTGGTTGGGGAAGGGAGAGGGGTGTGCCGGTTGACCCAATCGCATTGCAGTTCATTAACCACCACTGCAGATCTCTCTCAGTTCCTTCTGAGATCTGAACCACGTCGGTGAGATTTCCCCAATGCCGCGCCTACTGTAACTTCAGGTCCCACTGCAGAGACCACATATGTCACCTGGCATTCTTTACCAACAGGATGTAGGAGACCATGAGGCCCAACAGCCTCAGAGGCAGTCACAATGAAATCCAGGAAAGAGCCGAAAACATAGGAATCAAAAATTGAATATCCTGGACTTGCTGCTCGAGAGAATAGGTCAGAAACTGCACTATGTCCAGATCAGCCCCGATGAAAGGGAGGCAGTTCTCGAGGTAGGGAAAGGCTGACACCCCTAACCTGTGCAGAAGAGCTGCGATCACCGCCATCACCTTGGTGAACACCTAAGGGGCATTGGTAAGGCCAAAGGGGAGCACAGTAAACTGAAAGTGCTTGTGGCCTACCTACAACCGTAGGTAAACTGCTTGGCCCTGCAGACTGGGGATATGAAAATATGTATCCTGCATGACCAATGCTGCCATCCAATCTTCTTGGTCTAGGGCAGATAAGACCTGAGATAAAGTAAGCATCTTGAACTTCTCCTGCTTGAGAAAGAGATTGACACTCCAAAGATCTAAAATGGGCTGCAACTCTTTTTTCTTTTTTGAAATCAGAAAGTAGCGGGAATAAAAACCACTGCCTACTCCTGATTCCGAGACCCTCTCTATAGCTCCCTTGGCCAGGAGAGCTGTAACTTCCTCTTGGAGAAATTTTAAATGATCCCCCGACAGCCGTTCTCGGCTTGGCAGAATGGGAGGAGGAAAAGAAAGGAAATGAAGAAAATAGCCCTCCTGGATGATCTGCAAGCCTCACTTGTCCAATGTTATGGACCTCCAGTGAGGTAGATGATGATGGATTCTCCTGCCAACTGGAGTGCTGTGGTCTTGCAAAGCCAGACTAGGAGTGATTGGAGGCTGCGGCTGCTGAAGGCAGGTTGGCCGATGACTTTTGGCTTCCATTCCTTGGTTGGAATGAACCGCATCCACGTCCCGCACAACTTAGGAAGTCTGCACAGGACGGTGGCTGGTATAGGGCTCACGCGGCTAGAAACCTCTTCAGAATCCACAAAGGGGACGAAAGCTTAACTGGGCACAAGGTGTAGAAGAGAGGCTCAAGAATCTGGCCGTAGCTCGAGAGTCCTTGAACCACACTAGGGCTGAGTCAACCTTCTCTCTAAAAAGACAGGGTCCATCAAGTTTGCCTGGGCATCGCCGGAGGAGCCAGGCATCCTAAGCCAGGTGTGGCGCCGGAAGGCCACTGTCTGAGAAATCACTCTGCCCAGCAAATCAGTTGTGTTGAGGCTGCACCTTATGGCAAATTTTGCTGCATCTCTCCCATCTTTAACCGCCTGAGAGATCACAGCCTAAGCCTCCTACCGGAATTGTGGCAGCACTTGCGCAACTGTCTCCTAAAGGGAGTGGGATAAACGGCCCAATAAGTATGCAATATTCACCGAACATGGTGCTAGGCTGGAGGAAGAAACCAACTTCTTCCCAAGTGATTCCAGCCTCTTGGATTCCCTATCCGGAGGGGCAGTAGGGAACGCATCTTGGGAGGTAGATGCCTGCACCACCAAGCTTCCAGGAGTGGGGTGTTGGCTGAGGAACTTTGGGTCACCCAGAGGCAGGCGATGGTGGTGTGCAATTGTCCTATTCACAGGAGCTCCTGTGCTAGGCTAGGAGCACATGCTTAGAAGGACATCAGTAAGTGCTTCATTGAAGGTCAAAAGGGATTCAGAGGTGGAAGCCTCAGGAGATTAGTCCTGATCTCCAGAGGTCAACTCTAGTCTGGAGACCTCGGCTGCCCTCTTAACCACCATGGCATAAGAAGCCCCTCCTCCGTAGCCAGAGTTGGCGGAGAGAGCATGCCAGTATCTGGAGAAGTATGGCCTCCCCAAGTTCCACATACCAGTCTATCTGCTCTGCAGAATCATCCTGGTGTTCTAAAGGGTCCATAGACCACTGTCAATACTCTCAGGAGCCCAAAACATCATCAAAATGTTCAGGTGACAACACAGAACCCCTGGGTTCAATAAACATAAGAATCAGCATCGAGCGACGCCTTTCCGGCTCTGTGTCATCGGGGATAAAGATGGGGCAGGCACCGCCGTTGTGTGACAGTCACACCGACTTCGGGTCCGACGTTGAGGAAGGTCGCAATGACACGACTGGTGTCGTCTCGGATCCGGGGTCAGATCCCCGAGGCCCCACCAGTGCCGTGGCCGGAGCCAACGGCATCTAAACCGATGTGACCCCTTCCAACCCCGTAGGGCCTGAGCACTCACCAGAATAATCAGCCCGCTTAAATACGTGGCGCATGGCCTCATGAAACTCTTTCATGAGAGCGGGGGTCGCTCCAGGACCCTTAAAAGGAGGGTGGCGCGAAGTTTACCCTAGCTCCAGCTCCCCAGACCCTGACTAGAGTGTTGGTGCTCCCTACCTCGTTTGTCAACGACAACAGTGTAGGCGAACATGAAGTCCACTTGGATTTCTTCATGTGCCTCTTCCCCGAGTGTCCTGATGACCTCGAGTGGAACGAAGAGTACTTTGGGCTCCGGGAACGGTCTTGTGACCTCCTCATCTTTGATCGGTAAAAGGACCTCTGCCGAGTCTTGTTGGATGGTGTCGACTGTTGGGCCGCAAGGAGCTCCATAACCTGCTCCTGCAAGGCCTTCGGAGCCATAGCCTGACAGTCCGAGCACGCCTTTGAGTCGTGGTTGCACTCAAGACACCAGAGACAGATGAGGTGGGGGGGGGGGGGCGATAACTGACATCATGTGGTGACAGGCACCGCACAGTTTAAATCCTGTCTAAAAAGTCGAAAAAAGTACTGTCAAAAAGTGAGAGAGAGGTAGCTCTTCTCGGATCAGCGCTCAACTAGCACGGAAAGGAAAGAACTGATGCCAGCACGCCTGGGTGGCGCCTGGATAGGTAACTGCAACGTCATAACCGACGCTAATGACGCCAACGACATCACAAGGAGCTGAATGAAGCCATTCTACGGGTGCCCAAGGGGTAGTGCTGGAGCAAAAGTTTCTGGCACCAGCCTGACACCTGGAAAATTCAAAGGTAAGGAATCTGCAGCTAGAAGTTTCTATCATATACCTCCTGATCACACAGGTCCTTTGTCTCTGATCTCTGGAAGTGGCACACTGTTCCCAGATTGAGGTCAGACTTCTGTCTTGGCAGCAGGGCTTCAAAAAAGCCCACCAAGACAACGGGAACATTAGCTAGACTAGATGGGCACTGTCCATAGTGCCACCTGGGTACATGTTGGTTAAACCTCGACACCACCAGTGTGTTAGGGGTTAAAAACCATGTGTTTGACTAAACAAATTTAAAAAAACGACAGTGCCATCATGAAGCTGGACATATAGGTAATGTCCTAATGCCAGCCCATGTTATTTGATGGACCACTGGGCAATTGCAGTAGAATTATGTTTAGGACACTACCACAGGGCTGTATATGCATGCACATATACTTCCACACATCTAATATAAGGCACCCACCTCTTGGGCTATAGGAGAGGAGTCCTAACTTAGGGGTGACCGTGTCACAATTGGTGTGTGCGGGATCGCACTTGAGCAGGCAAGCTGCTCATGCAGACCTGCAGACTTCAATTTTCGGTCACTCGGGGTGGCACAATACATGTTGCAGCACTGGTATGCCTTTAATATCCCTGCCCTGGGTACCACTAGTACCATATACTAAGGCCTTACAGAGTTGTAAAAGTACTTGTCAATTGGGTGTACTGATTCGCATTTAACTTTTAAGAGGAAGAACATTGGGGCTGGGCCTGGTGAGCAGGACCCAGCACACTTTTAGATAAACTACCACAGAATCAAGCATTTCAAATGGGGGCAAAACGTGTGGGGGGCATCTGCAATCAGCCCAGTCTGCAACAAGCAATATCAAAGCACAAATGTCAAAAGTATAACTGATGATGTGTCAATGTCCATTGTGGTGTCACTACAATACAAACATTATCACCTGTTCCATCTAAATAACCCTGTATCTGCTAAATTCATTAAACAAGCCACAACCACATCATGCTCAATTCACTTGTCATTCAACATTCTCAATTCAAGTTTTAAATATCCATGTGTCTTTTGGGACATTCTTGCTTTGCACCTATTGAGGATCCAATCATAAAATTAAACACTGACGGTGTACAACTCATGGTCACGGAAAACACCAAACCTAAAGCCTACTAAACCACCCAACATAACAGTAGATCTTCCATCAAGAAGATGCAATTAAATAAAAGTGATGTCACACAATGCATAATGACCAGTCAATGGACACGTCATGGCTCTTACACAATTCACAGAACCTAAATGCAGATAAAAATGCACAGCCTGAAACCATTTACATTTTCACCACTTAACATTCATAACATTCACTCCGCCCATACAGTACACTAAAACTAACAGGCATTAGACAACATGGTCACCTTAGGCATTTATTTATGTATTTATTTATTCAAAGTTTTATATAGCGCGAACAAGATCCTTACAGATATCAGAGCGCTTCACAGAGACAGGGGTAGGGGCAGCAGGAATGAACAAGATAATGGGAGCAGTATAGTAATCACTAACATAATAGGATAACAGTAATGTACAGAAACATATCAATATACAATCAGGTGAGGAGGAGCTACGCTAGCAAGCAAGATGGCCGCATAATCTCCCGGCTCCGCCGACCTCCGCCAGCAGCTCGTATATCCTGCAAGTTATCCTGTTTTCCAACCGGACTCCCGTATATATGAGGAGTGACTGACTCTGAAGGCGCATTCCCGAACTTTTTATCACACCGGATGACGGAGATACGCCGTGTTTCATTTTCGGCCTACCTGGGAGTGGAAGCCGGGGCCTCGATTTCTAACCCATCCGGGCTGGAATTGAACAACATCGGCTGTGAACCTTGGGCTTTGTCCGGTCTCCCGAACGGGGACATAATCTACCTGTTTTAACCGGCGATTTCGTATCCTGCCTGCAACGCACACGCCACGCGTGACACATCGTTTGCTGCGGCCCTGTATCCGACGCCCGGAGACATAGTAAGCTTGTCGGGGGGGGGGGGGGTGCGGACGGGAGCCCCGACCAGCGGCGAAGGTGCAAAATTGTGAGGTGAGAGCGCCCGTGGTTGGTGTCCGCTCCAGATTTGCCTGCTTCCCCGGAGTAGCCGGCCTCCGGGGTCTGCATCCTGATCTGTTGCTTACGAGAGGAGATGGAGGGGACGAAAGACACACCACCGCTGCGCGCCGTAATGGCGGCCATTAGAGCGCTCCACTCACAGATCATCGTCAACTACCAGGCACTGTCGGTAACAATGAATGATCTTTGCCGGAGACCGGACAGCGGCTTTTTGCCATCATCGCAGCCAGCGGTGCCACCAATGAAACATCGTGTATCCAACTTCGAGGTCCCTGTGCAGACGCCGGATCTCTTTCGCGCTGCTGATTCCTATGAGACAGATTGCGCCCCCGTGGACATTGTCAGCGTCCCTTGCTTAAACCCTATCTCGCCGAATATCACTATGGACAACCTTGAGTGCCTTAACAAGATCATCTGTGACTATTGGAAAGTTGTATCATCCTTCCACGCTTTTCCTCGCTTGCTCTGTGGAGATCGTGAACTTTTATCCTTTATTTGGCTTGCTCATACTGACTTGAATTTTCATGAAAACTTTACCTCTCTCATTGTTGCAGTGGCCTGGGTTATAAGTGCCCCAGTGGACATTTGTACTGGCCAGGGTTGACTTGTGGGACTTTTTAGGATACGTGAAAATAATTTAATCTGCTGCTGGGATTGTGACCTGTGAAATGCGGGAGTCGGGTGGTTTGTTTCGTACTTACCCGGATTGATTGTGTATCTCGCTACATTTATTTTGCACTTGTTTCCGGGTGGTCGCGTCTGGTGGAGGGTAAGGGAGTCCGGGAGTGTGTTTTTTTGTCTCTCCTCCTCCGCTTCTTTCTCTCTTTTAGGGACGTTTCTGGGCGACAGGCACGCTGCTAGTGGGTTAGGCCGTAGCCATTGCAGGGGTGCAGGGTGGTGGGGGGGTTTGTTATTTTGCCTTTGTTTTGTTCTATGGCCCCTTCTTTCTTCTCTTTCTCTCTCTTTAGGGTATTCCTCTGGGCGACAGGCACGCTGCTAGTGGGATAGGCCGTAGCCATTGCAGGGGTGCAGGGTGGAGGGTGCGGGGGGGGTTTGTTATGTTGCCTTTGTTGTGTTCTATGGCCCCCTTTTCCTTTTTCTCGCAGGGTCCGGTAGCGATACTTTCGATCTCATCCTGCAGCATATGAGTGGGCGGGGTTTGGGGTGGGTGGTTATGATGATAGATAGGTAGCTTTGTTCTTCTCCCTTAGTGAACATACTGGCGCTTGCATTTTACTGTTGGGCTATCTTGATCCATGACTGCCTTTTAACGCCTACCCGCATTTTTATACCTCCAGTGTGTAGCTCCGGATATCCTGTATCTTATTCTTTATCTTGTTTTTGGGGGGGGGGTTAAATATAAAATGAAACCTTAGGCATATCCTTGATCTCGAAATGTTTTCAATACATCGTCTATCCTCTACCGCTGCCGGACCCATGGGTTGTCGGCTGATGAGCTGTGTTAGTGGATTTCCTGATACGTTCTGCATACATGTGGTGACCGGCCCCTGTCGATGCAGGGCTACTTCTGTATTTTGTGTTGAACGATATAATAAAGGTTTAAAAAAAAATATATATATATATATACAATCAGGTAAACAAGTAATATAAGACGGCACAAGTCATTGATCCCACTACAGAAGGGTTCAGGTAAAACCTTGGATGTGTGGATAGCTTATACCAATTTCTTAGGATAGAGAAAGCACTGGGTGGGGGCATCGGGAGGGTGATTCAATAAACCAAAGTGTATCATATATTGGTCGGTAGTAAGAGAGTAGCGTTGTAGTGTCACCATCAAGTAGGAGTATAGTGCCAAAGAACAAGGTGATCAGTGATACAAAGCGATGCAGAGTCTCAGATCCAGTACCTATAAAGTTCAGGAGATCTTGGCCAGAAGGATTGTTTTCACCTCTTTCTTGAAGAGTGCAGTGGAGGAGATAAGCCTGGTTTCCAGATCCTGGGTGCCATTCCTGAGAAGGAGCGCTTGTATGTTTTTTCTTTCCGGAATCTACGAGGTTTCAGGAGTAGATTTTTTGTACTTCTATTGGATCTCGACCCTCCTGATATAGACAACTTTTGAGCGAGGTAGTTGGGTGCATTGTGGTGCACGGCCGAGTGTGTCATAACTGCAATTTTTAGCTGTATTCTGGCTTCAAAAGGCAGCCATTTGAGAGATTTTAAGTCTGGGGATATATGCGAATGTTTTCTTGAGCCAGTAATGAGTCTCGCGGCAGCGTTCAGGGAGGCCCTTAGGGGTGCTGTTGTGGATAGCGGGAGTCCGCTGAGGGCCACAATTCCGTAGTCTATGCGAGGGATGACTAAAGCTTGTACAGCAGTTTGAAAGTCTTTGGCAGGGAGGAAGGGTTTAAGTTTCCTCAGTGTGTTGATTTGGAAATTAGCTCCTTTTGTGGCTTTGCTAACGTGCTGTTGCATGTTGAGCTTGGCGTCGACTGTGATGCCTAGGGATTTCGCTGAGTCCACGATGGTAGGTTGGACATTGAGTGCTGTTAGGTTATTGAGCCAGGTTTGGCTGGTGGAAATTTTCGCCGGGGTGAGATGAGTAGGAACTCAGTTTTCAGCGCATTTAGTTTGAGGTGATTATCGGCCAGCCAAGATTGAGTGTTACTAAGTGTGGAATTCAGAAGTTTGATATCTTCCGGGGATTGTAGCTTTAGGTAAATTTGTGTGTCATCGGCGTACATATGGAATTGAACATTGGATGCTTGGAGCAAGGTGGCGAGCGGTTCCATGACGAGGTTGAACAGTGTGGGGGAGAGGGAGGATCCTTGTGGAACACCTAGATCTGCAGGCACCGGTGTAGATAGCACATTGTCGATCTTGAACTTCTGAGACCGGTTATGAAGGAAGGAAGAAAACCATTTGAGAACAGTCCCCGATAGACCCATTCTAGTGCTTAGCAGCTCCAGTAAGTTCTCATGTTTGACCGTGTCAAATGCTGAAGAGAGGTCAAGAAGGATGAGGAGGCAGGACTCATTGCGATCAAGGATTTGGAGGGCGTCATCAATTATGTGTGTCATAGCTGTTTCCGTGCTATGTTTCGCTCGGAAGCCTGATTGGTGAGGGTTGAGGAGGTCAAATTGGTCAATGTGTTTTGTTAGTTGGAGTTGGACACATTTCTCCAGCAGTTTGGCCAGGGTGGGGATATTGGTGATAGGCCGGTAATTGTTCAGGTCAGACGGGTCAGCTGTGGGTTTCTTGAGTATAGGCGTGACTTGCCCCACCTTGAGGGAGTCTGGAATGAGACCTTGTTGAAGGGAGCTGTTGATGATTTTGGTCCAAAGAGGGAGGAGCAAGGGGATGAAGTCTTTTACTGCATTAGCAGGTAGGGGGTCTGTGAGGTGATTAGAGGGCTTCAAGGTGCAGAGCAGTTTGTGTATTGCTTCTTCCGAGTAGGTGTCGAAGTACAGCCAGGATGCCTTGTTTTTAGGTTGAATGTTAGACATTCTGGTGTGGTTGGGGAATCGGCTTACATCCATGATGAGGTCATTTCTTATGTTGTCGGTCTTTAGCTTATTTGGTATGATGCCAAATTGAGTCCCCGTAAAGAACGTCCACCTTTCAGCACAATTAATTTATCAAACATAACATTCACCCTGTACCATCCAGCACCCAAATAAATGCTGCCACTGCTCGGAAAATGCGCATGCGCAGTTTTCTCAAGGATTACCCAGATGGCGAGGAGGAGGAGGAGGGCAGCCCGGGGATGCCGCAGTACAGGTAAGTGGTTTTTAATTTACATTTAATTAATGTAGAATTAATTGTTAATAGGGGGGGTGGAGGCGGGTGGCGTAGAGTAGCGGAGTTCCTCGGAGTTTGTTTGCAACCTCTGCCTAGCCCAGCAACACCCAATACGCCCAGGCTAACTCATAACGGCATTTGAAGCAGAAAATTCTTGCCTTTTCATAGATGTATGTTCTAATGCCTACGTTTTTGAAATAACGCTTCACTCTGTGAGTTACAATGGAACTGTAGTTAGGCATGTGAGACAACTCTCTTTGTACGGAAGCATGCTTCATATGACCAGCTATACCCTTAAATCAGTCTCCCGCCAGTAGGACCAACAATTGTGGGGCCACTAGGCTTGGACCACAGAACCTTTAACTCATCTACCATATCATCATAGACCTCTAAGATACTTTCACTATGATCGGCCATGCTATTCATAATTATGGCTCCATACCTGGCCCCTATGTGTTCAAGCATTGAAAGATTGAGGGGGCGTTTTTTCGCTACTGCATCTTACTGAACTCCTACTGTTGGTTGGAGTGATTTCATGTCAGTAATTCCTTTCAGTTAAGTTGTTAATGCTAGCACACACTTTAGACTCAGCTTCAGGTAGAGAACCACAGGACTGTAGTTGCTCTCCACTCTTCAGATAACACTCAAATCACACTCACATTCCTACACCTCAGCATTAAGTATAATATAGCTGATTAGTGATGAACTTCTCCCATTATCAAACATTACTTTGGAAGTGCTATCTGAAGTGGTACGACAGATTAATAAAACGCAGCTGGTAATTTATCAGAAATTCTGAGAAAGTTTCACCTTTCTTGTTTGATTTAAAACTACTTATAGCCGTCTCTGTGATGCTTAGTGTGAGAAAGTGAGTTCCTGTTGCAGTACCCCCCCACCTTTTGCCTAATACTTGATGCACTTTTCCTAGGTGTGCCCTGGGTCCATGCCAATCAGGTACCCAGGGCCTGTGTTTCTTCCCTAAAATCTATACTAAAGCCTAAACCCAATTGGCATCTCTGGCCACATATCAGACCCTAGTAAATGGTACCCTAGGTACCCAGGGAATTATGACCAGAGAAGACCCCTAAGGGCTGCAGCACTTATTGTGCCACCCTTAGGGGCCCTGTACCTTGACACCCACACACTGCATTTGCAGGCTGAGTGTCTAGGTGCAGAACTAAACAAAGAGTCGACATGGCACACATCCCTGTGTGCCATGCCCACAACCCCACTGCCCTGGCATACATCAGTCACCCCTCTAGCTAGGTGCCCTATGCCAGTGGTGTGGGCACGGGTGCATGAGCGCTGTGCCCCTATAGTACCCAGGGCCATTCCAGGGCATTGTAAGTACAGTGATGCCATTAAGAGTATATGGTGCTGGGAGGTTGTCATTACGAACTCTACAGCAGCATAATGGCTACACTGAACACTGACAAGTTTGATATCAAACTTCTCAGCACATTAAACCCACACTGATGCCAGTGTGGGATTTAATGTAAAATGCACTACAGAGGGCATCTTAGAGATGCCCCCTGAAACCTAACCTACAATCCACGTCTGGGCTGAGTGGCTGCAGAGGCTGCCACACAGCAGACATGTTGCTGGACCCCTGAGTGGAGAGCCCCCCCGCTCTCCTGGGCCTGCAACAATGCACATCCTGGGCGAGGTGCTATGTCTCCTCCCCCAGGATGGACAGGGGGAAGCTTCAAAGGCATACCGCCTCTGAGAGCTTCTCCAGACCCAGCAACTGGCCCCCACCCATTCTACCCCCACTCTGGCAGGAAGACTGGAGGGAAAAACTACATCAGGAAGGGGCCTGTGCCAACCTTTGCCAACTCCACCCCTCAGGTGGGGGAGGCGAGGTGAAGCACGACCCCGGGCTCCGGTCATCTTGTAGATGGGGAGCCCTGCCCAATCCCAGCTAGGCTCCTGCCCCCTCCCACAGGAGAGGAGCAGGCTAGGGGGTGTATTCACCCCAGGACAGTGACCCATTGGTCCCTGTCCTTGCCCTACCTGTAACGCCCCTAAATTTAGTATTTAGGGGCTCCCTGAACCTTCCTTCTTCCGATCCAGATACCGAAACAAGAAAGAAGAACAAGAAACAAGAAGACCTGCCGTGCAGCTGCTAAGAAGAGGAAGACACCAACTGATTTGGCCCCAGCCCTACCGGCCTGTCGACCCTCGAACCTGCTCCTGCTAAACCCCGGCGTCTCCAGTGGTGAGCAACCTCAAAAACCCCGGAGGACCTGACTGCCTTGTGACTCTGACTACCTGGGTCTCCCACGAGCAGTGGTACTGCTCAAAGCAAGTAGCAAGCCCTGGCATCAGCCCGGAACCGCGAACCCTGCACACTCTGCACCCGCCAAGCCTGGCCTGTGCTGGAGTGAACCAAGACCCTGAGGACATCCCCCTGGTGATTCTGACTCGGAATCCAGTGCCCAAGGGCCCTCCTTGACGGCCCCGACGACGCCTGCAGCCTCAGGAAATAGGACCCCTCCGACCGGGACCAGCAGGGGGTAAGTTTCCCGACCTCAAAAGACACCCCTGCACCCGGCGCCCCACAGCCCCCTGTGCCCACCTCCTGGGTGCCTACCTATCCTCCAAGATCCCAACTTACCCCTCGAAGTGTTGGTCACTCCTGAAGATCCACCGTCCCGAGCCTGCAGCCTTTGTTCCTTTTTCAAGATCCTCATTGGATAACATTGAGTGCCCAACGGCTCAAAAGCACCCTGCACCCAGCCGCCCGAGTGCCCCTGGCAGTGCAACCTGTACCCTATTCTACTTCCCCATTTGCCCTGAGCAAGTGACCAGAAGCCCAGCTTCCACAGCTGCGTGGCCTGCTAGCCAGCAGCCACCAACCGAAGGCCTCCTGCCTCTCATTGGATAACATTGGGCCTAACTACCTCTGCACCCGGCCGCTGAGGGTGTACTAACTGTATCTACCTGACGCTGGGGGACCCCTGAGTCTAAGCCCAGAACCTTAACTTCACCAGTCGAGTACTCACCTGAAAACTGATGACTCACTTTCCTGCCCTTGGATAACATTGACTGGTTTGACTCGAAAAATCTTATGAGTGAAGTTTTGAAACTTTAAAATATTCATCTAAAATCAGCCGAATAACGAATTTCGAATTGCTGACCTGTGATCAGGAGAGAAGCAGTACTTTACCTTGTAGCCCAGTACTGGACCACAAAAGTAATCACAACCGTGTCTGCTAGTAATCTAAATTTCTGCCTTAGGAAACCATTGACTGTTTTTCTATGAAATTTCCTCTAAGTGTGAAGTTTTGAAAACTGAAAATATTCATATAAAACCAGCCGAATTCCGAACTACTCACCTGTGATCAGGGGAGAAGTCAGTACTGTACCTTTCAGCCCAATACTGAACCGTAAAAGTAACCCGTACCGGGTTTACTAGTAATCTGCACTTTCTCCATAGGAACCCATTGTCTGCTTTTCTATGAAATTTCTTCTGTCTACTTTTGAAAACGTAAAATATTCTTTAAAAATCATACGAAATACTGAAACGCAATTACCTACCTGTTTTAAGTTAAGACCCCAGTGCTGGCCACAGGAGACCAGTGCTGGATTACAAAAGTTACGCAATCGTACTTGCAACCTGAATTTTCTGCCATTGAATAACATTGTCAGATTTACATTGAAAAGTTTCTAAGTGTGAACTTTTAAAACATCTTTATATTCAGGAAAATTCACTACAGTAACTAAAATGTTTTTGATAATCTGGTTTCAGCTTAGACCCCAGGACTGAACCTAGGATCTGGTACTGGGACTACTAAAGTGATCTGTAAAGTAATCAACTGTACTTACATGTGGAAAACTCATTGAGCTCAATGCTATAGTGTGTTTTAGGATTGTGCTGCTTACTGTCAATACTGTATTAATTGTGCGCAGAAACTTTATTGCTCCTTTGCAAAGTAATTACATGAGAGTACTCATAACGATAATAGTATATTTTTATAACTGTTGGTTCTAAAAATAAAACAACTATATCTGTGGATATAAAAACAATTGGCCTGGAGTTCAGTCCTTGAGTGTGTGAAACCTTTTGCTGACTGAGTGTGTACAACAAATGCTTTACACTATCCTCTGGTACTGCCTTACTGCTCGGCCAAGCTACCACTTCGGAGAGTAAGGTCAGTTCTGACTTTTACCTCTGTTATACCTCTGGGGTTGGTGGACTCTATACACACTGTACTTCATTCTAGTCCAGGATATAGAACCATTTTCTTACACTTAGACAATAGTCTTCCATTAGGACCTCACTTTTAATAATAGTGACAGACGGTTGTTTATTAAAATCACTACATATCAATAACAGATACTTCCCCCTTTTGCCTTCCTTAGACAACTTACAATCAGCAACATCCTCCCTGATGCCCCCAGATCGATTGAACTTCTGGGGAACAGCCAGGTGGAATATAAGCATTCAGAATATCAATCACATCTCCTTCAGGGCCAGTAAGCCAGATCCTCACTGTACTGCATTAGGCGATAGATAGGCTACGCCTAGTTGCTCTATCTTGCATTTCAATTTACATGACACCCATACTGCAATGCCCCCCGAAGGCTGCCGCTTTCTAGGGCGAGTGGCTGGTATGCTTCTGTCTAAGAATCCATTCACACTAATTTCATCAAAGGCCCAAGTTTCTTGGATGCAGCATACAGTGCATTGATTGATAAAATTCAGCTAGTCTTCATCCTCCATTTTACTAGTCAAGCCTGCAATGTTCCAATATAAAATGTACAAGCATTCTCTGCTAGTACTGCCCATTTAATCAGCATTAGGTATTAGGTATTCCCTCTGAGATAGTGGCAGCAGGCCGGGGAGTTGGACTCCCCCATACTCAATCGGACTCTCTTTAGAAGAAGCTCTGCTGCTGGTAGTTAATGTTGTGGCTATCCAACCAAGAACATCATTACACAAAAATTACAGAGTAATCTGTTAGGGAGCATCTGAAGAAATTCTTTCCAATGTTTCACTTGAGATTCAGTTTTCCCACTACTATATCCGTAATATAACGTCTGGCAATTCCAAGAATTGGACGAGGTGGGCTCACTGACGTATTGTAACATGCTTCAGTATTAGCCACCTCATCCCACCCTGGTAAGGTAGTGCTAACAGGGCGGACTCAACCACGATCTAACAGTTATACCAGATGGCTGTTACAGTGGGAAGGGTAGGATCATTACGGGCGCCGGACCTTGATCAAATAAATCTACAAGAGCAGAGTATCTAATACCAGCCTTTGGGTACTTTTTGTAATGAAGGGGTATATGTACCCTTTTGCTGTATTCTCATTCCCCTATGACTTAGAGAAAGGTATACTATGGCCTATCTGCAGTTTTGGTTTCAACTTTGTGTATTTTAGGTGCCTTTTGTTATATAACTCACTTCTATATACCCCAGTGTGTGACAATATGAGACACCCACACAGAAAAGACCATGAGGCAAAGTTCCCCTTGGCACTAGGTAAAGTTTAAAACCTGCATGGAAAATGTGCATGTATTTTCCATTCACAAGTGTCTTTGTCACTTTTATACACATGCAGAATGCACCACATTTGTATTTTTATGTTTTTAAATACCTGTAAATGTACTGCATGATCTATGTGCGGTCTATATTGTGAAATACACATGATATATATGTCTTCCCTAATGCTGCTTCTATTTTCTACTTTGTATCCTCATCTGGTATTATTACCTGCTGATCTTTAGAAGAGAGTTACATAAATTTTCATTCCCTCACCTTAAATGAATTATAGGGTCCCACACATAAGCCAAGACGAATGCACGAGACCTATTTAGGCTGTCCAAGGTCAGAAACATGTTGGGTCTCAGAGTTACCTAAGGGCCATAGCATCCATTAAAATCCTATTATAATATTTTATGATATTTTGAGTTAGACCAAGGATACCACCTAAATAAAGGATACTTTGTGGTTTACCCTTAGGTATTTTTAACAACATCAACTGGATCTCAGATATCCAGAAAAAATAAAAATTTCTAAGCACTCCCTCAAGGTAGCCCAACTTGAGGTTGAGTCCGGCCTTGTAGTATTACCTTACTAGGGTGCAACTACATGGTCAATGATGAAGAATGTCCCATATGTGAGTGAACCATCTCACCCAATTCTTGGAATTGCCAGACGTTACCATAGGGATATAGTAGTAGGGAGACAGAATCGCAAGAGAAGCATTTGAAATAATTTATTCAGATATCCCCTAACTGGTTACCACATACTTTTTGTGTTTTAATGTTAAATTAAACGTGGGGCCGCTCTCCGCCTCTTTTTCTCTTTAGGTGTTTGCGCTATCAAAGACCAGCCTTTACAGTCTGTCTTGACCTCCTTGATTTCGGGGTTTTGAGCTTGCTTATCCTAGTGTTATTTCTTGTGGCGATACACCGGTTCTCATGGGCTATACCGTTTCCAGGTGGGAAATCCCTCTTTGCTACCCCGTGAATGAGCTATGAGTGGAAGAGTTTTCGAATACAGAGGGCACTTTAAATTGTCAACATAGCCCTTCTTCTCGGTCAAAGTCCAGACACGGCAAGACATCGATCCCCATAATATGAAAGTCATCTATACGGCTAAGCCCCAATCTAGTGATGCCTCGGTCTGTAAACCCAACTTTAGATGAGTAGGTGTTTCTACCTCCCGAATCTGGCCCCGGTTGCACTTTAATCAACTTTACTATATTATACCACCTGAAGGGACCATCTTTAAATTGGGAATCGCAGGGAGGAGCCGCGCCAGCGACCAAGATGGTCGCTTGAGCATCGGCTCCGCCGGCCGCCACATCCTGACTTGCCAACCGGCACATTATCCTGAGCCCCGTCCCTACCATCGGGTGGGGGACCAGCACCTGAGCCACCAGGTGAAATTTTGAACGATTTGGGTGCTCCGATGACCTAATACCCTCGTCTGGAATTTTTGGGCCTTCTGGAAACGTCACCGGGACCCCGCGTGTGGCGCTGCCCGCTCTGGAGTTCAACAACAACGGCGAGTGGGAGCGGAAGTGCTCGGTGGCACTCGATCCACGGAAGTCGTGTCACATCTGTGGGGCCTCCGAGTTCCCCTCTCAGACTTGTTCACACTGTGCTCCCCTGCTGGGACGGAGCAACCCGCGATCGACAGGCTTTGATTGACTTGGCGACACATTAACTCGGCCTTGTTCGATCGGCGGAGGTGGTGTCCGGATAGAGGTTGAGAATGGCGGCGAGAGGGGACCCCGAAAAGCCACCGCCGAAAACATCGAGGACTACCAGATGGTTCAGTCCAATAGACCAGAAAAGTACAGTTTTTCCAAGGGCTTCCCGGTGGACGAGAAGCACGCTCAAGAGAGTGGCCAGGAGGGTGACCCCTCCGCAGAGGACCCGACGATGAAGGATCTGATGGCAGCGATCACCGGGATCCAGTCCTCCCTCGGTAGGATGGACTCCAAATTGTACACGGTGACTATCGAGGTGGGCCTCATCCGTGGGGACCAAACCCAAACCACGGAGAAGGTCAAGACACTTGAGATCAAAACATCGAGCCTCACAGATGATGTGTCGGAACAAGCGGGAGGTGAGAGACCTGAAGGCGTCTCGGACTCAATGTGACCGAAAGCTGGATGAATATGAGGGACGAGCGAGGCGCAATAACGTCCGCATCCTAGGCGTACCGGAGAGATCGGAGGGACAGGCCCCGGATCTCTTTGTGGAGGATCTTATCCTGAATCACCTGAAACCCAAGGGCCTCAGTAACTTTTTCACGGTGGAAAGAGCCCATAGAGTTCCCGGTGGACGCCCGAAGACAGGGGCGCTCCCTCGTCCTATGATCGCACGAATATTGAACTTTCGGGATCGGAACGCCATCTTACAGACGGCAGGATCCTCCGGACCTCTGGCATTTGAGAACGCTTCCTTGCTCTTTTTCCCTGACTTTACCCGGACAGTCCAGAAACAACGGCAGGGTTTTATGGCAATTAAAAGGCGGCTGCGGGCCTCGGAAATCAAGTACTCCATGCTGTTCCCGGCTCGCCTTCGGATCGAACGCAACGGGAAAACTTGTTTTTTTGACCATCCTGAGGCTGCTGTGGACTGGCTGGACTGTGTTCAGGTGCCAGATACGGAGGGAGACACACGGGCGGAAACCGAGGAACAGTGAGTATTCTTCTGTTCGTGTCGGTTTGACTATGGTGGTGGGGGTGCTGGTTTGACCGGGGCGATTTCTTTCCCCCATCGATATTTTTAACATTTTTGGATTTTTTATTGAACATTCTTGATGGGGTTTGTTCGCGGGTAGGGATTGTGGAGGTTGGTGGCCAGTTGTAAGGTCCTCCTCCGTTTTCTACGTTTAGATTCCGTAGTTAGTCTTGGGGAGACAGGCACACTGCTAGTTGGGGATGTGCATACGTTGCATGCAGGGGTGCAGGGTGGGGGGTTGGCAAGTTGGGTTTAGGGGGTTTTTGATTGTTGGTTTGTGTTTTGTTTATGACCTGTGTCTGCTATGGGTGCCACGGAATGCATCAGAATTCTCGGGGGATGAGTATGGCTTCCACTAGGTTGGGCTTGGGTATATCCGTCCTCAGTTGGAATGTGAATGGCTTGGGAGATAAGATCAACCGTGCCATGGTGGGCAGCTAATCAGACGACGATCGCCAGATGTGGTTTTGTTACAGGAGACCCATCTTATGGGTAAGCGATGTATGGCGCTGCACCGGGGAGGGTATAAATTGGTGGCCCATGCCGGTTTTACCTCAGGTTCTGAGGGGTAGGGATTTTAGTTAAGAACTCCTTTCCGTTCACTATACAAGCGACTTAGTCTGATAATCGAGGCCGATATGTCGGCATCTTGGGGCTCTGGGAGGGTAGGCCTGTCACGTTCCTTTCAATATACGTTCCCCCTGCGCTGTAGACAGACACCTTTCGCGACCTGAGCAGGGTGTTTTTGTCGTTGCCCATTGGTATCATGGTGTTAGGGGGAGACTTCAATGCTGTGATGGATGGTGAGCTGGACAGGTACCCCTCCCGTGTGTTATTGCCCTCTCGTAGATGGTTGTCGGATTTTGTCTCCGCAACTGGCATGGTTGATGGGTGGAGACTCCGACACCCCGGTGACTCGGAGTATACACATGTCTCTGCGGCACATCACTCTTTCTCCAGTATTGATCATGTGTTGGTGCCTGCGTCGCAGGCGATGTTTGTTCAGGAAGTGAGTCATCTGGCTAGAGGAGTATCTGATCACTCGCCAATTTGGCTTCAACTGAAAATCGGACAAAGTAATGTGGCTAGGATAGCCCCAATTAGTGCTTGGTGGTTGAGAGACCCCATTACCAAAAAGGAGATAGTACGTGTTACGGATAGCTACTTCCGAGAGAACGCGGGGACAGCTGACTCTGGCTGCTCCCTCTGGGAAGCCTACAAAACTGTAGTCAGGGGGAGGCGCTCTCCCTAATCTCTGGGCAGAAAAAGAAGAGTAGGGCGGAAATCAACAGGATTGAGGCGGAGCTATCGGCCTTGGAAAGGGAGGTCTCCACTAATGGGGATCAGGGGGCGGTACGCCACCTCGGTCTCCTTAGAGATGAGTACAAACACCTGGTACTTAATAGAGCGAGGGAGCAACATGCCAACATACGAAGTAGAATTTATGAACATGGTGATAAGGCTGGGAAATTGATTGCGTGGCTGGAGAAGGGTGACTGGGGATCGCGTCTGGTGCCGGAGCTGCAGATTGCGGGCTCGGGTGTCACGACGGATCCACAGATTATAGTGGATGAGTTTGCCCGATACTACGAGGAGGTCTATACTTCGATGGGACCGTACACAGTGGAAGAGAATGCGGAGGTCAACCGAGATATTCCAATGCCCGCTTTGTCAGTTGAGCATAGGGAGTTTCTGGATTCCGCCATCACGAATGACGAGGTCGCGATGGCTATCCGGGGGGTTCACTCCGGGAAAGCCTCGGGCCTGAACGGTATCCCTGTAGAACTGTACAAACTGCATGCAGACCGTCTGGCCCCGTTTCTAAAAGACATGTATCTTGAGAGTAGAGAAAGTGGTGTACTACCTTATGACCAACGCATCGCCAACATCATTGTAATTTATAAGGATGGCAAGCCTCGGTTGGAGTGCTCCTCCTATCGACCGATTTCTCTCCTGAATGCGGAGCCTAATGTCCTGGCCAAGTTACTTGCCAACCGGTTGGTGAAAGTTGTCTCAGAACTGGTAAATACGGACCAGTCCGGCTTCATGCTGTGCCGTAATACTGCTCTTAATCTTCATAGACTCCATGGAGTGGTGGCGGGTGCTTCCCGCATTCACGAGCCGGCGGTGCTTCTGTCGCTAGACGCTACTATGGCGTTCGACAGGGTGGAATGGTTTTACCTGTTTGCGGTGTTGGAGAAGCTAGGGTTCGGACCAGAATGTATACGTTGGATCCGTCTTCTGTACTCGGCTCCGTTGGCCCGAGTGGTGGTGAATAACCATAAGTCCCGCGATTTCCAGCTGGGGAGGGGCACCCGTCAGGGATGTCCCCTTTCACCACTTTTGTTTACCCTGGCCCTGGAGCCTCTCGCGGCTTGGGTACGATGGGACAGATCAAACAAAGGGCTGCGATGGACCCCGGAGTGGGAGGATACAATTTCGATTTACGCTGATGATATTCTCATGTACCTGACCTCCCCCCGGCAGTCCCTGATTGGTTTTCTGGACATCTTAGCAATTTATGGGAGATACTCGGGTTTCGCTATCAATTGGGTGAAGGCGGTCCTTTTCGTGTTGAGCGGTGACCCTCCTAGAATGCCAGCGAATTGTCCGGTAAAAGTCGAATTGGTAAGTTTTCGCTACCTTGGAATTCACATCTCAAAAGACCCTAAGGTGCGCTTCAACGCTAATCTGGATCCCCCCTTGGCCAGACTCCGTTGTGATATTGCAAAATGGAGGGAGCTGCCGCTTTCCCTGTTGGGTTGGACGGTTTTGTTTAAAATGAGGGCGCTACCCCACGCACACAACGCACACAACAGCAAGGAACTCTTCAGCATCATCAAGGAGTTCGCCCAACCCACCAGCGAGTCTACCGACATCCCTCCCTCACAAGACCTCTGCGACAAACTCAGCATCTTTTTCCACCACAAAATCAAGAGCATCTACGACAACTTCGACGAAGACAACCAACACACTGAACGCTCACCAACCACCCCCGACACCCGGAAACCAGCGATTGATGACTGGACAGCCCTCACCACCGAAGACACACTGAAGATAATGAAGTCAATCCACTCAGGGGCCCCCACGGACCCCTGCCCCCACCACATCTTCAACAGAGCCGCCAACACCATCGCACCCATCCTCCGCCAAACCATCAACCGCCTCATTCCCCGACGACTGGAAACACGCCGAGGTCAACCCCCTCCTAAAGAAACCCTCAGCGGACCCCACCGACCTCAAAAACTACAGACCCATCTCCCTGCTCCCGTTCCCAGCGAAAGTCATCGAGAAAGCCATCAACAGCCAACTCGCCACATTCATTGAAGAACACAACATCCTCGACTCCTCCCAATCCGGCTTCAGAAAAAACCACAGTACGGAAACCGCCCTCCTCGCCGCAACAGACGACATCCGCACCTTACTGGACAAAGGAGAAACAGTAGCCCTCATCCTCCTCGACCTATCAGCGGCGTTCGACACAGTCTCCCACCGCACCCTAATACGCAGACTCTACGATGCAGGAATCCAGGACAAGGCCCTCGACTGGATCTGCTCCTTCCTCTCCAGCAGGACGCAGCGTGTCAGACTCCCCCCTTTCCTCTCGGACCCCACACCTATCACCTGCGGAGTCCCCCAGGGATCCTCCCTCAGCCCGACGCTCTTCAACGTCTACATGGCTCCACTTGCCCCCATCGTCAGAACCTACGGACTCAACATCGTGTCATATGCAGACGACACCCAGCTCATCCTCTCCCTATCCAACGAGCCCAACACCACCAGACGCAACTTTCGAGAAGGCATGGAAGCCGTCGCCAAATGGATGAAAAACAGCTGCCTACAACTAAACACCAACAAAACAGAAGTACTCATCATGGGCCCAAACCCCGACGCCTGGAGTGACACCTGGTGGCCCACCGCCCTCGGAAACCCGCCAACCCCCACAGACCACGCACGCAACCTGGGAATCATCCTGGACTCCGAGCTCAAAATGGACCGCCAGATCAACTTTGTCTCATCTTCCTGCTTCCACACCCTCCGCCTCCTTCGTAAGACCTTCAAATGGATCCCCCTCGAACACCGAAAGACAGTCACTCACGCCCTGGTCACCAGCAGACTCGACTACGGCAACGCACTCTACACCGGAATAAACAAAAACCTCATCTGCAAGCTACAGAACATCCAGAACGCCACCGCAAGACTGGTCCTCAATCTGCCAAAACACTGCCACATCTCCCAGCACCTGCGCACACTCCACTGGCTCCCCGTCGAGGCGAGAATCACCTTTAAGATGCTCACCCACGCACACAAGGCCCTCCACGGCACCGGACCAGCATACCTGAACAGCCGACTCAAATTCCACGCACCCCAAAGGACCCTACGATCAGCCCAGCTTTCCTACGCTGTGGTCCCCCGCACCAGAAAGACCAGATCGGGAGGCCGCTCCTTCTCCTTCCTCGCGGCCAAAGCATGGAACGCCCTTCCGCTCCACCTCAGACAGACAACATCGCTCCCCATCTTCACAAGAAACCTCAAAACCTGGCTCTTCGACAGACCCCCTCCTTGATGGAATGGAACCTGCACCCCCCCAACCCCCCCCCACCCCTAGCGCCTTGAGACCCTTACGGGTGAGTAGTCGCGCTTTAACAAACTCCTGATTGATTGATTGATACCCCGGTTTTTATATGCCTTGCCGAACTCCTTCGATCCCGTAACCCCCTCTTATTTTAATGAGATAGAATCGTTGCAGCATCAACTTCTCTGGGCCGGGAAACCGCGGATCGCACTATCCAAATTGATGTTACCCTGGTATGATGGTGGGATTGGATTGCCCAATATCAGGAAATATTACTGGGCCTCCCAACTAGCCCCTATCAATCATGCGATCTATGGCTCTCCGGCTGACCCCGGGTTTGCCATGGATCGTGGCCAGTTGCCGGGGGGTGAGTACACTAGGGTCTTGTATGCTAGACGTGGCAGGTTTCCTCTGCTGCGTCCGACGTCGGTTTCGACGCGGGTGTGGCATGAGGCTAACCGAGCTCCCAAATGGGAGGGTAAGATAACAATGGCCACGCCATTGTGGAACTCGGAAGCTTTGGGTGGTCTGTGGAAGTCGAAGGGTTTCGATCGCTGGGACCTGATTGGTATCTCGCAGGTCCGAGACATGTGGGGTAAGAAGGGGATATTGACCTTTGAGGAATTATAAGCCAGACACCAACTGAATGAGAGTGAGCGGGATCGCTATTTACAAATTAAGCATGCACTGGCGGCGGCTATCCCATGCAATGTGAAGCCGCCGGTGGCCTCTCTGCTAGAGGATCGAATTTTGGATGGGTACCTTCCTACCAAGACGATTCCTCTGGTTTACAAGAAATCACACTGAGGATCCCCTGGTGAAAGTCCGGGAACAATGGGTTGCAGATGGCTTGGTTTTGGATGACGAAGACTGGGGGGAGGCTGTGTCTTCCCCTCGGAAAGTGGCAATTTCCATGAGACTTCGTCTGGTGCAGCTTAGGATTCTTCACCGGTCCTACACCACGGGTCCAGGGTTGTGTCGTATGGGGCTTGCTTCAAATGCAGATTGCTGTAGGGGATGTGGTATGATTGGAACGTTTTTGCATATTTTGTGGGAGTGCCCGGAGATCTATAACTATTGGATCAAGATTCATGAGAAAATGAGTGAGGTGTGGGGAGTACAGATTGCACTTGAGGCACGCCGTTGCCTACTTAATGTATGGGAGCCTTCCGACCTCTCGAGCCATGGTAAACTTTGGGTCACTCTCGCATGTATGGTTGCCAAGCGAAACATCGCACAATTATGGGGTGCTGGTCGAGCTCGTCAGCTTAGGAAATGGATGGAGGATCTTGATTGGTGTATGTTTTGGGAGAGATCCGTGTATGTGGCCAGAGGGAGACCCCGCAAATGGGGGAAGATATGGGAGGCTTGGAATGCTTACCGTGGGGATATTTGTACGCCGCCAGAAATAGATCCAGTTCGGGAGGACATGGGTGTAACCTGAGCCCACTTTTGACACTCCTTCATAATTCTGTAATGTTGGAATCTACATTTTCCGATTATGATTTGCGGATACCTATGGCACGGTGGTCATATTTATTTGTTTTTGTTGTTTATGTTTAATAAAAAGATTTTAAAAAAAAAAATTTGGGAATCGCATAGAAATGGGCTAGCAGCCTTGACCTGTTCAGGAGATTCATAAAGCCAATGTCAGGAAGGAGATCAATAAATTCCAGACAGCATTCAGCAGCTTTTCAATCGGTTCTGGTAATTGTGTCCAAGCAAGAATTTTATTTGTAATTTGGCCTTCCACATTGCCACCTGTTCTTACAAATATCGGAGTGAAAGGATTAAGG
Organism: Lissotriton helveticus; assembly: GCF_964261635.1. Lineage (NCBI taxonomy): Eukaryota > Metazoa > Chordata > Amphibia > Caudata > Salamandridae > Lissotriton > Lissotriton helveticus. Next base: position 207,148,912 of record NC_136065.1, read on the forward strand.
CTGGGAGCTCTCCCAGGTTCCTCTGGGGAACTAGTACATTGGCTCCCTGTCTGGACAGTGCCCAGACCTTGTACGGAATAGTCGAATTTCGTGGCTCAGGTGCAATGTGCGACTGCAGTCCCCTGGCAGCTCTTCTTATGAATCTACATTTCTCCTTAGATTGTCTTTTAGGCTGCACTTGATGCTTTGTCGCTTCACTGTGGTCACTGTGGTCATCTGGTCCCTGGCCGCCATTACACTGCAAAGCTGTATTGTTCTTGGGAAGCATTATGTCATTACGTTGCTTGTATTGATTAAGCATTTAATGGAAGAGTTGGAGGTTGAATCTTGGGCGGCCATGATCTCCATTGTATCGGAACTTGCCAAGCTACCACTTGGGACAGCTCAATTGTTATGTCTCTTAGGATTGGAGAACAGCCACTTTATCGAATATACTGGGAGGGTTGGATTCTTCTTTGACTTTATTTTTGGTTTACCTTTCTTCCTGTTGCAATTTTTGCACTCTTTCCAAAATTAGTTAGCAATACAGTACTCCGAGGTTACAGGCTGCATTGACAATAACCGTGGTGCAGCTGCATCTGGCTTTGTATCATTATATTTCTATAGATAGATAGACAGACAGACAGACAGACAGACAGACAGACAGACAGACAGACAGACAGACAGACAGATAGATAGATAGATAGATAGATAGATAGATAGATAGATAGATAGATAGATAGATAGATAGATAGATAGATAGATAGATAGATAGACCGGGAGTATTTCAGAATTCATCATGACAATCAAGCAAGAATCTATGTTCCAGAAACATACACAAGGCCTTAAACTGTACACAAGCTCTTTACCCTGTTGCCTCTGGGACCAGCTATTCCTTTTGGGCCATCAGGTCCACGGCTGCCCTACAAAACAAAAGAGGTAACCCAATTATACCACAATTATTATTCAACGTGTCCAGAACTACACATAATTTAACACTGCAAATCCTTATTAGAAAAAGACATCATGGACCTGATGTTTACGCAAATGTGTAGCATATTTAGAAAGTCCACTACTAAATCATGGTATCTGCAACTTTTGCAGCTGGTTGACTGAGTCATCAAGAGTCGGGACGGATTAGTTACTTACCTGTAATCCTAGTTCTCTTCCAGGGGTATCCTCATCAAAGTCATAAGCATTAGAATATTCCCGCCCATGCGCGGGACCCCGGAAACACTATATTATATGTGCCCCACATATATATACTCATATATATATATATATATACATATATATATATAAACATGCAATAGCAGCCAAATCACATCAGAGCTGAAATATGCTGTGAAGAATTTCCACCATACATGAATAATATGCATTAGAAACATGAGAAACAACACCAAAGATTGTTTAGAAACTGTTTTAATGCTTAGGCATCAGTAGAAATTCTTATAACTCCCTGAAAGCATAGAAAGTTCCCAGGCTGCATTGCAAACACACAGTCTAAAAAGACTGAAAAGCTAACCTGTAGCTGAATACAAAAAAACTGACACCGTGCCTTTAAGGCACCCATGACCCCCGGTATCCCATCATGCCTCAGGAGTGACAGTTAGGTCAGTTGTTCTTTTCGGAGACTGAAACAAACCCAGTAACAAAATAGGTTAACAATATCTCCTTATTAAAGAATATCCTTTGCCCGGGTAGGCGGGAGGGTTGCTTATTACTTTGATGAGGATACCCCTGGAAGAGAACTAGGATTACAGGTAAGTAACTAATCCTTCTCTTCCAGGGGATCCTCATCAATAGTCATAAGCATTAGAATAGAATAGCGAGCCTCTCCTCTTCCCTGCGGGAAAAGGAATGACAAGACAGTAATTTCATCAACAAGCCTGAGCAGGCTATAGGCTACCCAAACAGATTTCTCAAGGAGGCTTGCCCTACTTGAGTATCGGCCCTGGAATCAGATTCGAGACAGTAATCCCTCGTAAAGGTATGAACCGATTTCCAGGTTGCAGCCTTACGTATTTCTGACATTGGAATGTCATGTAAGAAAGCTACTGTAGCGGCTTTCCCTCTAGTGGAATGCGCTTTGGGTGAAACCAATTGCCTGCAAGCTGATAGGCCAATTTAATGCAAGAGACAATCCATCTGGAGATGGACCTCTTGGCTGCTGGAAAGCCCGTCCTCATTGAACCATAGTTCACAAACAGTTGATCCGTTTTCTTGATCCCTTTAGTCTTTTCCAAATAGAACTTGAGCACTCTCTTAAGATCCAAGGAGTGCAGTGACCGCTCGGCTGGGGTCGTAGGATTTGGAAAATAAGAAGGGAGGGAAATGGACTGATTTATATGAAAATCAGAAACCACTTTAGGCAAGAAAGATGGATGAGCCCTCAGGACTACTCTATTGTGGTGGAAAACAGTATATGGTTCCTTCGCACAGAGCGCTTGTATCTCGCTTACTCTGCGCGCTGAGGTAATCGCCACCAAAAAGGCCGCTTTCCAAGAGAGATGTTGCAAGGAGGCCTTGTGGATGGGCTCGAAAGGAGGAGACATTAACCTGGATAGAACCAGGTTCAATTCCCAAGGAGGAGAAGGATTTCGCACAGGGGGATACACTTTTTTCAACCCCTGGAGGAAGTCCTTAACCATAGGAACCTAAAAGAAAGAAATCTGGTTAGGTGATTTCCTGTACGCTACTATGGCTGACAAATGCACTCTAATGGAAGCATATTTCAAACCAGAAGTTGCCAAGGAAAGGAGGTATGGCAGGATTACCTCCTCCTGCCCTTTAGTCGGATCTAAGTGATGATCCCTACACCATATGTAGAACCTTTTCCACTTCAACGCATAAGACGCTCTTGTGGAAGGTCTCTTAGCCTCCTTTAAAATGTGCATACATTCGGGAGGCAGGTTCAGATGCCCATATTGCAGGACCTCAGGTGCCATGCTGTCAGGTTCAGTGATGAGAGGTTGGGACGTAGTATCCTCCCGTTCATCTTGCTCAACAGGTCTGGTTTGCAAGGAAGTCGTCTGTGTGGACACACAGACAGATGCAGCAGGTCCGGGTACCACCACTGTCGTGGCCAATCCGGAGCTATCAAGATCATCTCCATGTCCGACCTGAGGAGCTTGGAAACTACCTTCGGAATCAGAGGCAGGGGAGGAAACACGTAAGCAAATGTTCCCGACCAAACCATTAGAAGAGCGTTCCCCTGCGTCCCTGGCCGGTGGAATCTGGACGCGAAGGCGTGGCATTTTGCGTTTTCTTCGTCCGCAAACAAGTCTATGGCTGGACGACCCCAACAATGAAAAAGCTCTTCTACCACTTTGTCGTTTAGCACCCAGTCTGGCTGATCTTCGAAGTGCCTGCTGAGTGCGTCTGCTTGGGTGTTTAACTCGCCTGGAAGGTGCACCGCCACCACTGAAAGGTTTCGAGAGAGAAGCCAGTGCCAGATGGTTTGAGCCTCCCGGGAGAGAGGGCGTGACCGTGTGCCTCCTTGTTTGTTCAGATAGAACATGGTGGTTGTATTGTCTGTCTGAACTAAGACTGAGTTGGACTCGATCGCTGGAAGAAAAGCTTTGAGAGCTAGAAACACCGCTCTGAGCTCCAGCATGTTTATGTGGTACGTCCGCTCCTGTGCAGACCACTGACCCTGAATCTGAAGGGGACCCATGTGCGCTCCCCAGCCTTGTAGAGAGGCATCTGTCACTATAGACTGGGTTGGTAGTGGCTGGTGAAAAGGCACTCCCACTAGCACATTCCTGGTCCGAGTCCACCATTTGATGTCATCCTTCGCTGCTTGGGAAAGAGTGATACGTTCTTCCCAACGTCCTGTCGCCTGGTCCCACTGGTCTTCGAGAGCCTGTTGTAGAGGCCGCATTCTCAGTCTGGCGTTCGGGATGAGAAAAATGCAGGACGCCATGGAACCCAGCAGGGAGGCTACCTGTCGGACTGTTGGAAGCCGAGACTCTAATAGAATCCCACACTTCTGCCTCATGGAAAAAAGTCTCTCCTCCGAAGGAAACGCTTTTCCCAATTTTGTGTCCAGAACGGAGCCTAGATAGTGGATGGACTGTGTCGGCCGCTGGACTGACTTCACCAGGTTCACATGGAGACCGGGCCTGTGCAACTGGTGTAGGCAAAGTTGCAGATCGTGCGTTACCTGTACCGGAGACGGGTCCTTTAGGAGCCAGTCGTCCAGGTATGGGTAGATGAAGAGTCCCTTTTTGTGAAGAAAAGCTGCCACCACTGCCATGCACTTGGTGAAGACTCGTGGTGCGGACTTGAGTCCGAAGGGTAGCACCTTGTACTGGTAGTGTTTGCTTCCTACGACAAACCTCAAGTACTTGCGATGCTGCAGAGCAATCGGAATGTGAACGTATGCATCTTGCAGATCCACCGAACACATCCAATCTCCGGCTTGAAGATGTGGGCATATTTGGTGAAGAGCTAACATGCAGAACTTTTCTCTGACGATGACTTTGTTTAGGAGACGCAGATCGAGTATAGGTCTGAACTTGTCCTCCTGATCTTTTTTGGGGACAAGAAAGTATCTGGAGTAGACTCCCTTTCCTCTTTGAGAGGGAGGAACTTCCTCTATAGCTCTTTTTTGTAGGAGGACTGTCACCTCTCTTCGGAGCAAGCTCAGGCGGTGAGGGCAAGAGTTCTTTGGAGGAATGCTTTTCGGGAGCGCACGGAAACGTAGCCTGTATCCATTGCGCAGTATATTCAGCACCCACTGATCTTTCGTGATGCTGACCCACTCTGCCAGGTGTTGTGAAGCACTTCCTCCCACTGGAGTGGGTAACGGCGCCAGAGGAAGCCACTGATCAAGCCTTTCCTCCTCTCGTGGTGGTAGAGGACTGCTGGTGACCTCCTGTACCTCTGTTGGATTTGCCTCGGAACTGGGATTCTCCCTGGTTCTTATTCTGGGACCACTGAGGGGTTTGAACCCTCTGTTGAGCCCCTCTCCCCCTGTTGGTCTTAAAGCGGCGTTTGAATTATTTTTTCTTCTCCAAACCCACCGCTTTTACCGTATCCAGTTCAGTCTTCATACGGGTCATCTCTTCGTCAGCATGTTCTCCGAAGAGAGAGGAACCCGAAAAAGGAAGATTAAGGATGCGATGCTGAGCATCCGGCTTCAGCCCTGTGAGGCGCAACCAAGCCAATCTCCTGGCACAAACCCCATGTGAGTAGGAATGTGCCGCAAGCACTGCACCGTCCGCTGCTGTGCTTATCATCTGGTTCGCCACCAGACATCCTTCTGTCATAGTTTCTTCGAAGTCCTTCTGGTCTTCCTTCGGCAGTTTGGACTTGAACCTTTCCATGGAGTCCCATAAGGATCTGTCGTATCTACCCAGCAGTGCGGCCGCACTGGAGACCTTCAGTGTGGAGGCAGCTGAATTGCAAACTTTGCGACCCCACGAATCCTGAGATTTGCTGTCCTTATCTGGGGGGACTGAGGAGGAAGCAGCAACTGCATGCGTCTTCCTCGCCGCTGCCACTATCACAGAGTCTGCTGGAGGGTCAGATTTTACAAAAACTGGGTCAGAAGAAGCCGGCTTGTATTTCTTCTGTATGCGGGCTGGCACCGCTCTGATGGCTGCTGGAGTTAGGAAAACGTCCTTGACCGGATCCATAATCCCCGGGACTAAAGGCAGCAGTGGACGAGAGATAGATTTTTTGTGCAAAGTTTCAAAAATTACTGTCATAGTAACCTGGGGAACAGACATTTCAATGCTCAGCTTCTGAGCTCCTCTTTGCAGGACATCCAGATAAGTGCCAATGTCATCCACTGGAGAGGATCTAGAAGTAGGACTATCCGTCAACGTGGGAGGGTAATCCCTCTTGGAAGACCTGGTAGAAGAGGTAGATGAAGTAGACGGAGTTCTTCGACGTCTACGGTGAGCACCGTGCCTCCTCTCAAGTGATCTTCTTGGGTGCACTTCTCTTCTAGGAGAGCGAGATCTGACCGGATCCTGTCTTCTTGGTGAACGAGATCTGACAGGTTCTTCTCTGGGAGATCGGGATCTCACCAGATTTTCCCTTCTGGGAGAGTGAGATCTGGTTGGTCTTCTCACAGGTGATTGGTCTGCTTGGCGCCTGGGAGGACTACCCCTGTCCACTTCATCCACCAGTCTCTGGAGAGGAGATCTGTGTTGCGGACTGACGTACTCTTGCATACGTTTGGTAGCCCCTGATTCTCGCCAATGGTCCAATGACTTGTACCATCTGGGTGACAGTCTGACCTCCGCAGCCGACGGATCTGGCTGACGCACCGGAGATCTGAGGACAGGACTTCTGGACCTTGAGGATGTAGTTGAGGAGCCAGAAGACTGTGAAGTAGAATGACGAGAAGCTGACTCCGTAACCATGATCACAGAGTTTCTTGACGACGTTCGAGCCCTTTCTGAATGTCTCGACGTCGAGCGTTCTGGCGTCGTATGTTTTTCTCTCGACGTCGGACGCCTCTGGGGAGTCGGCGGGTCCAACAATCTCGACTTCGAATGCCTCGACGGCGATCGATGCGAGGATCTATGGTCTCTCGACGCCGAACGGCGATAACCAGCCGTCGACGGAGCCCTCTCTCTCAACGTCGAACGACGATGACCAGCCGTCGACGGAGCCTTCTCTCTCGACGTCGAACGGCGATGACCAGCCATCGACGGAGCCCTCTGTCTCGACGTCGAATGTCTGTGCGATGACGGCGGAGGAGTATTGGTCACCCTCGACGCCGAGCGTCGACGAAACGCCGACGGAGACTGCGTCCTCGACGCCGATCGATGTTTTACTATCGACGGCGAAGGGGTCTTGGTCCTCGACGCCGAACGTCGTTTCTTAGACGACGGCGGAGGAGTCACACTTCTCGACGCCGGTCGTCGCCTGGATGACGACAGCGGAGGAGTGACCTCCCTCGACGCCAATCGTCACCCGGTTGACGAAGGCGGAGGGGCCTTGGATCTCGACGCCGACCGTCGCCCGGTTGACGGCGGCGGAGTCACATTTCCCGCCGCAGATCGTTGCCCGGTTGACGATGGCGGAGGGGATTTCGACGACGGAGCTGAATTCTTCGACATCGTCGACGTACGTGGTCTTCTTTTCTACGGCGAGCCCGCCGTCGACGGTAGTTTTGAAGATGAATGACCCACTGGTGGCTCTTTCCTCAGCGCTAAGCCTGACGCTGAAGCTGAAGGGTGTGAAGACTTCTCTTTTGAAGATGTTCTAGCCTTCTTGGAGCCCTTCTTCACCGGAGACCTTCCTCTGGATGACCTGTGAGCCAGGCCATAGATGCGAATTCTCTCCCTGTCTTTGAGAGTTCTTCCTGACAGGTGCTCGCAGTGAGGACAGGTGCCTGGATCATGTTCTTCAGGCAGACACAGGATACAAACGTTGTGGTTGTCTGATTTTGCCTTCTTGTTGCCACAAGAAGGACATTTGTCAAAAAGTGAAGGCATTCTCAGCTGAAAATGCTCACTAAACTGACTTAAAAAGACAGTTTATTACTTGACTAGATGTAAAATGTCAAAGTAATTAGAAAAAGTTGTTAAGAATGAAGTAATTTTCTGTCAGAAAACAGAAATTAGTGGGGCTGTGTTACCAGGATCCTTCCTGAAGGAGCCGGAAAGAACAACTGACCTAACTGTCACCCCTGAGGCATGATGGGATACAGGGGGTCATGGGTGCCTTAAAGGCACGGTGTCAGTTTTTTTGTATACAGCTACAGGTTAGCTTTTCAGTCTTTTTAGACTGTGTGTTTGCAATGCAGCCTGGGAGCTTTCTATGATTTCAGGGAGTTATAAGAATTTCTACTGATGCCTAAGCATTAAAACAGTTTCTAAACAATCTTTGGTGTTGTTTCTCATGTTTCTAATGCATATTATTCATGTATGGTGGAAATTCTTCACAGCATATTTCAGCTCTGATGTGATTTGGCTGCTATTGCATGTTTTTATATATATCTGTATATATATATATATATATATATATATATATATATATATATATATATATATATATATATATATATATATATATATATATATATATGAGTATATATATGTGGGGCACATATAATATAGTGTTTCCCGGGTCCCGCGCATGGGCGGGAATATTCTAATGCTTATGACTATTGATGAGGATCCCCTGGAAGAGAATCTAGTGTGACACTGGTAGTGGTTACCTGTCTTGGTGAAAAACCCAGATTGTTTGTGCCATTGTGTAGCTTAGGCAACCAATATCAGTGTTGTTGAGTTCGAGTGGGAGTCAGACACTGAGAATGTCGAATATGGCGCCTGGGTAAAATACCAGTTTATATATGGGAATCAGCAGACAATTTAGGGTAGTTTAAGACAAAGGCGTCAGCACCCAAAGTACAAACTACAGAGCTGATGGATTAACCTGGCCACACAAGAGGGAACAAGAAATTTTTAATCGTCTATTTTTACGATTTTATAGAATTTGCAAAAATTGATGGATGTTTTAAGAAAAATGGAAGTGGTAGTTGATACAATGAGAAGGGTTACTTCATACCTAGTAATAAAGAGTTCTGATCGAATAAATAATTAATAAGCAACACATTGTATACAGAAACTGATTATTGTTTATCATTCTTTTGTATTCGTTTTGTCAGATTTGAAGTAAATGTTACAAATGTGCATTTTAAACTGATGCTGAACTACAATAAAAAGATTCAAAACTAGGGCACCACACGACACTTTGGGTTTCTCTGTAACCTATTTTCATGAGCATGGGGCTAGTATTGGGATCATCTACAGAACGTGATTCTCTTTGGGCTGGACAGGCCTAGTTAGCCTGGGCAGTGCATCTCATCACGTTTCAAAGGTTGTTTCGCACTGGTATTTCCATGAACATGAAGAAAATGGTCTTAAAATGTAATCATTTCAGAGAATTGGAATGCTGTGACCCCTATTGGTTGCAACTGGCACCTTCTGTCAAAAACTAGTCTGGCAAACCACATCTGAATACATTTCTGTATTTACTCAGGTAGCTGAAAAGTGTGAAATCTGTGTCTACAAAACCCAGTGGCCTGTCATTTAATTGAGGCACATGCATCCATGACCTTGCGAGGAAAAGGGGATCCACTAACAGCCATGATGCAGATATAAGAAAACAAGTTAATTACCTGTAACTTTGGTTCCCCAGTATTGGTAACGTTCATAGATTCCCATAGTTTGTATCATTCCCAGTCGTCGGAATGGGAGTCTCGGTAACAAAATAACATAGCAGTAGGTACAAAAGAGAAAGAAAAAAGGCCTAGGCCCCATTCCCTTCTGTAGCATATCCGCCTATTTTTGTAAAAGAGACCAAACTAAGCCTCAGTCAATCAGAGGAGCCTCACCCCATAGAACCCTCCTGAAGGAACCTCAGAGCCTCAGATTTTCATAGCCGTTGTGTAACAGTAACCACATCTGCTGAAGGCTGAGCTTTCCCAGGGTAGGAGGGTGGGTGCATGGGAATCTATGAAAGTTACCAATACTGGGGAACCAAAGTTACAGGTAAGTAACTTGTTTTCTTGCCCCAGTATTGGAACTTTCATAGATTCCCATAGATTGTATCAGAGTAGCTAGCAGTAAGAAGCAAAGCACATTTTGTAACATGAATAAAGAAACATGTTTGTATCCTTATCAACATGAATGATGGAGGAAATAATATACTAAAATAACAACTTGTATCAACAGTAAATACAAAATGTGCAGAAATAGGAAGGAGGGAAAGTAGGGAAAGCTCACCCATTAGTGGAAGAGGTTCTTCAGGGACTGCCTGGCCCACAGCTGTGTCTTCCTGTGTCAAGGATTCCAGGCAGTAATGCTTCGTAAAGGTGTGCACGCTGCTCCAAGTCGCAGCTCTGCAAATGTCTCTGATGTGTACTCCCGCAAAGAGAGCTGTAGATGAAGCCACGGGTCTTATGGAGTGTGCTCTAATCCTGTTGTTCAGCGGCTTACCCGCTGTTGAATGGCAATAGAGAATGGCACTGGAAATCCATCTTGCAATACTTTGCTTTGAAAGTGGAAGGCCCTTGCGAGGACCACCAAAAGCAATAAATAATTATGAAGATTTACGAAATCCCTTGGTGCGATCCAAATAAAATTTCATGCACCGCTGCACATCCAGAGAATGAAGAGACCTCTCCGCTGGTGTGGAAGGGTGAGGAAAGAAAGACTTGAGAATCACTGGTTCATTTAGGTGAAAGTCTGAAGGCACTTTAGGTATGAACCTCGGATTAGTTCTTAAAATCACGGTATTCCTTTTGAACTGGACAAAAAGGTTCCTGTATTGTGAGAGCCAGCAATTCCCCAATGCGTCTCGCCGATGTGAGAGCAAGAAGGAGAGCCAATTTCCATGAAAGAAATTTCATGTCTGTCCGATGTATCGGCTCGAAGGGATTCTTCATCAGCTGTGCGAGAACTAAATTCAGATGCCAAGTAGGAGGCGGAGGCCTCACCAGGGGATAGACTCGGAACAAGCCCTTGAGAAACTTTCTAATTTTTCTTGAAGACCAGAGAGAAGGTCCAGATGCCGAACGTCTGTAGCGAGAAATCTCTGCCAAGTGAACTTTTATGGATGAATGACCCAATCCTGTCTTAGCCAAAGACAAAAGATAGGGTAGAAGCTGATGAGTCTGAGAAGAGAGAGGGTCATCACCTTCCTTCCGGCACCAAAAGCAAAATCGTTTCCATTTCAAATGATAAGTTTTATTTGTGGAAGGAGCTCTAGCTTGAGAGAGAACCTCTCTTATTTCATTTGAGATGGGAAGGTTCATGAATTCTCGCTGCCCAGGAGCCATGCAGTCAGGTGTAATGAATCTGGATCCGGATGCCAAATCTGCCTGTGGGACATCGTGAGAAGATCCGGAATCGTCCGCAAAGGAAGAGAAGGGACGAGTGACAGAAGGTGAAGTTCTGTGAACCAGAACTGTCTCGGCCAAGCAGGAGCTATCAAGATCATCTTGCATGGTTCCGTTTTGATCTTCCTGATAAGCCTCGGGATCATTGGAATGGGAGGAAAGGCGTACACAAATGCTCTTGACCAAGATATCGAAAGCGCATTCCCTAATGACCCTCGATGGTGAAGCATGCTTGCATAAAAGACCGGCATTTCTTGTTGGTCGGGGTGGCAAATAGATCTATTGAGGGTTTGCCCCACCGTTGAAAAATTTCTTCCAAGACCACTTGGTTCAATTCCCATTCGTGACTGACTGACGATAGCGTGCTGAGTCTGTCCGCCTTTTCGTTTAGGACTCCTGGTAGATGTTCTGCCTGCAGCGATATTCCGTGAAGAATAGCCCATTCCCAAATCCTCTGGGCCTCCTGAGACAACGGAAGAGACCTGGTACCCCCTTCCTTGTTTATGTAGTGCATGGCAGTGGTGTTGTCCTTTCGGATGAGAACCTCTGACCCCTGCAGTCGAGGAAGAAATGCTTGAAGTGCCAGCCTAATAGCCCTGAGTTCCAGGAGGTTGATGTGAAGAAGACGATGCTGGGGCAACCAATGCCCGCTGACATGAAGATCCTGAAGCACCGCACCCCAGCCGTCCAGTGACGCATCCGTTGTCACCACTTGAGGAGAAGGATTGCCCACGAAGGATAGACCTTGGGAAAGGTTTTCCTGTTTTGTCCACCACAAGGCTGCTCTTTTCATTGCAAAAGTGATCGTCACCTTGTCGTCGAGTGGGCCGTGAACTTGCTTCCACGGTTTGTCTAGCTGTTCTTGAAGAGGTCGCATCCGCAATCTGCAGTGAGGTATTAGAGGAATGCATGAGGAGATCACCCCCAGAAGGGATTTGTAACAGCGTACTGAAAGACGCCGTCTTCTTCTCAAGAGTAGTGCCATGCTTCGCAGTTTTTCCTGTCTTTCTAAGGATGAGAAAGCCTTGTTGAGATTTGAGTCCAAGATGGCCCCCAGGAAACGCGCCGTCCTGGACGGAATCAGAGATGATTTTTCCTTGTTGAGAGTAAGACCCAAATTCTGGAATAGGTTCGTACATGCATTGACTGCTTCCCTCACAGCCTCCCTGGACGGGGCCTTCAGCAGCCAATCATCCAGGTAAGGGAAGACCTGAAAGTGATGTCTTCGTAGGAAAGCTGCCACCGGCGCCAGCACCTTGGTGAAGATTCTTGGGGCAGAGCGAAGTCCGAAGGATAAAACCCTGAACTGAAAGTGGCTGTCGGCTACTGTAAATCGTAGAAACCTCCTGTGTGCTGGGTGAATGGGTATGTGAAAATACGCATCTTCGAGATCGAGAGTGGCCATGAAATCCCCCGGATTGACGAGACGTAATATATTCTGAAGGGAAACCATCCAAAAGGATTGTAAAATTAGATAGGTGTTGAGCTCCCTGAGGTCTAATATAGGGCGCCATTTCTCCAGCGTCCTCTTCACCAGGAAGAACCTGGAATAGAATCCTTTCCCTCTTTAAGATAAGGGAACCAGCTCCACAGCTCCCTTCAGGAGCATCTGATGAACTTTGAGCTGCAAGAGACGCAGATGTTTCGATGGAATGGCAGCAGGGGGCTTGGAAGGTGGGATTTGAGTGAATTCAAAGGTATGGCCCTTTCGAATTATGTTGAGCACCCAACGGTCTGATGTTATCTGAGACCAGTTGCGGAGGTATTGTGACACCCTGCCTCCCACAGATGTTGTCATGGAGGTGGGCACAGCAGGCAGAGCCAGAACGCCGCTATTGCCTCTTGGACGTATCACGTCCCTGGCGGTTCTGTTTCCCTCTAGTATTCGATCTAGAGAAAGTCGAGGCTTGACCCTGTTTCTGATGATAGCGCTGGCGATACTGTTGCGACGCCGATCCATCTGCTGGTATGAGCCTCTGTATGACTTGGTACTCCTGCCCCTGGCACCCCTGAAAGGAGCTTTCTGGTACTGAAGCGTACCAAGAGACCTAGCCGTCTCTGTATCCTTCTTTGTCTCTTTAAGGGTATCGTCTATGTGTTTTCCGAACAATGCCTCTCCCTCGAAGGGCAGGTCCAAAATCTTATTCTGGACCTCTGGCCTGAACCACATCGCTCTGAGCCATCCTTAGCGACGAAGTACTGCCGCTCTAGCCAAAGATCTAAAAGCTGTAGTGGCGATGTCCAAGGCACAATCTATCACCTCAGCAGGCGTCGCTTCGCCTTTTTGCAGAATTTTCTTGGCCTCACCTTTTGCCTCCTATGGAAGTTGATCCAAATAAGGTGAAAGGTCACACCACAATTGGTGATCATACCTGCCCAATATTGCCAGAGCATTCGCCGCTCGCACCAGAAGGCTAGCCATTGATGAGAACCTCTTGCCTGCGTTATCAAGACGCCTGCCCTCTTTATCAGGAGGAGTTGTAAGAGGTGCCGAAGTGTTGCAGGACTTCCTCTGTGCAGCCTGTGATATCACAGAGTCCGGTTTAGGTTGTCCAGCCAAGGACGCTGGACCATCTTCAGGCGCCTTATATTTCTTTTCCAGTCATTGCTCGACTGGAATAACAGTAGGTGGGCTCTTCATAGCCTTAAGACCCTCATCCCACAGATGTCCCACAATGGGTATAGATCGGGTCACCTTTCTATAGGGCTCTTTAAAGTCGTAGAGAAAACATTCCATCTGTACGGAAGGCATAGGCAGCTTGAATCGGCTTGAAGCTCTTTCCATCAACTTATGGAAACCCCCGATATCCGCTGGGGAAGAATCTACCAGATCTGGGTTAGGCGAAGCCGGATCTGGGATCACATATTCATCCCATTCTAAGCCTTGATTAGGCCTGTCATCAATATTTTGATCCTCATCCGAGGAATCATCCTGTACGTCCGGTAGTGTTGAAAGAATATTCAAAGCAGGTGTTGGAGGCTGAGAGAACACCTGAGTTGGCAACACTGGAGAAATCATCAATGGAGTTGTAGGGGCAGTCATAGTTTGAACTGCCAGGACAGACTCTGCCTGAGTTGTAACTTGACAGGACCTGTTTTTATAGTGCTGCAGCATACTATGGAGATCCGCCAAAAGTGAGGAAGGAACAGACACCATTTCTTGGCCTGCGGATTCTTGACGTTGGTAAGAATGTTGGTAAGTACATTCATGAAGAAACTCGCCCTCAGAATCAGTGTCCTGACTTTAATCAGTAGCTGCGATGGACTGTGGGCATACCCAAAAGAGTCCTGATCCTCTTCGTCAGAATCCTTCTCTTCTTCCTCTAGTAACAAAGTGGGAGGCAGGGGGGTAACCCTCCTTGGAGACGTCATGTCCGGAGTTATCCTTTTCAAGGAAATAGTTATCCTCTCCGTGGAGAGGGTGAAGGTAAAACCGTCTTCGACGTCGTCGATGGAAGAGTCACCGTCGACGGACGGACCGCCGCCGACGAGATGGGCATCATCGATGCCGTCGTCAACGATCCTGCCGTCGTCATGGTTGTCGTAGTCTAAGCACTCGTCGACGACCCCGTCGTCGTCACCATCGTCGTCGAAATCTTCGTCGTCGAAATTCCCACCGACATCCTCGTCGCCGTCACCTTCGTCGACGATCCTGTCGACAACGATTATGCCGCAGACGAGCCCGTCGACGGCACCACTTTAGTCACCTTAGATTTAGACGCCTTCGTAGACGGAGTCTTCTGCTGCATCGTCGACGACTTGGAGCTTTTTCCAGACTTCTCAGAAGACTGAGAACATGATTTTTTGAATGTTGAAGCAGTCTCCACCACTGCTGAAGGTGTAGATGGTCCCTCCCTCTCCTTTACACCGTGGTGAGGAGATTTGATAGGACTTTGGCACTCAGACTCACGTGGGGGTCTTTTTTGAGGCCTTAAGTGGACGCTCCACAGAAGGAGAAGGGGAAACCCTACCCCTTTTGACTGACCTTCGGGATGATGTCGCTGAAGAAGAGTCCTCACTGTCACTTGACACTGTCTCTTTTCTGGACTTCAATTTTTGGAGCAAAGTAAGGAGGCGACCCTCACGGTCCCGGAGGGTCTTTGTAGAGAAGGTGCGGCAGATCTTGCAGTCCGCAGCCTTATGATCAGGATACAGGCAATATACACAGTCCTTATGCCTGTCCTCCACATATAACCTTTTCTTGCCACAGGTGGAACATGACTTGAAAAGGGCCTTCTTCTCCTTGTCAGACATTTCAGAAGAAACTCTAAACAATCCTGAAGAAAAGAAGAAGAAAAAATTGTCAAAAGAGTAGAAATGAGCAGAGCTCAAATGAGACTCCCTAAGCACAACATGCGGTAGAAAATCTGAGGCTTTGAGGTTCCTTCAGGAGGGTTCTATGGGGTGAGGCTCCTCTGATTGGCTGAGGCTTAGTTTGGTCTCTTTTACAAAAAGAGGCGGATATGCTACAAAAGGGAATGAGGCCTAGGCCTTTTTTTTCTTTCTCTTTTTTACCTACTGCTATGTTATGTTTGTTACTGAGACTCCCATTCTGGTGACGGGGAATGATACAAGCTATGGGAATCTATGAAAGTTCCAATACTGGGGCAACTCTCTATAGTGCTGTATCCAGTGCAAAGAAAACATTTCATACAGTTGTATTTGACTCAGGCCAGAAAGCTACTCTTCAGGTAAGGTGCTGTAGACCACTTGAAACTCTTAAAAGGGTAGTTATCTGCAGTAAATAAGCATCATAAGCATCATCGCAGACCACAATTCATTTTTAAAATACCTTGCTAACAAAAGTAGTGTCTCTGTTTCCATCACCTGTGCCTATATTTTTTCTCAGACTTGCGGTCTCCTTCATTCTCTCTGTAATGATTTATTTTGTTCCTGTAGCCTACATCACCCACTCCTCAACTATCTTTTTCTATAGCCTACTGAGTTTCATTAATTAACCATGTTTGTCAGTTTTCCACACTTAAGGGTGGATGAGAGTCAATGGAGCAAAAACACATGACACCACTGCTAGCCTTTCAAATGCATCAGTGGGCACAGAGATGTAGGACAGAGGTAAACCACTTCTTAATACATCATGTTTTTGTATCTACAAGTACCCAGCTGGCAAACTCAGAGTGGTCAATTTAATGACTTCTGTAACAGTTAATGTGTGTTGCGCTCTCTTGCCAGAATTTCACCAAAATCCAGGTAGAACTGGTACAATTACTAGAGAGTGCCTTTTGCAACCCGGAGAAAAAAGTCCATTGAGAATGCTAGTTGAATAGTTTGTTAAAAATCTGATGGACTTAATTATTTGCAATGATATCATCTACTCAGATACACATGGCTGCTAATGGGATGTAGGAACGCCTAATTGAACATTTTAAACAGCCTTCAACAAACTACCCACTAACTAACAATGATGCTTTACTGCTGACCCCAACGCATTTTTAGTATGCAGCTTTTAGGAATGCTCTAGCTTAAGAAACGCTGCTATGAGAAATATCAAGTAGATTCCAATGGATCCCAATTGAACAGTTAATACATTTGCTGCCTTAGATGTTATATTTTTATTGAAGATTTAATTGTATTATTTTATCTGCTAAGCTGTACATGTATTATGTCTGATGAATAATTATATTGACACAACATGAGTGTGGATGATTCAGCAACAAGCAATCAATAAGACGTTTCCTCTTTCAAGTTGTTAGTCCAGACCAGGGGTGTTCTCTATCAAAGATTGTGTGATTCACTGGGGCTACTTTTGTTCTTCATTCTTCACCTTGCAAGAGCTCACCTAGTATCTTATCTTTGGGTTGAAAAAGGCAAATAGAAGCAAGTCTACTGCAAGAATAATTTGCATTCACCTTAAACCTGCTTTCTAAGGGTTGCTAAAGCCAGCGTAGAATACTAAATTAAAGAACAAACTAAAATATTTTCGCCAAGATCACTCTCTGGGCTGATGTGTAGCAGTCCAGAAACGGAGGTTCTACAATTCAGAAACTGGGGTTCTACACTTTTGAACATTTCCACATTCCATGCCTGCACTTGGTTCACCTGTATGACCATGAGGTGCGGATGTTATCTGGTTTGGAAAGGTGGAAATACCTCAAATAAACTCCTTTTCCTAGATTAAAAACTGGGCAACAAGAACCACTTAGTATCATAAAACTAGATTGTTCGCAGCTACCCATAGATGGGTCTGTGCTGGAAGTTCTTCTTAATCAAAACTGTTCATCTCTGCCAGGGGTGAATCCAGAAAAGATGTCCCACAGCAATATGGTATGATGGTCTGTTTCGCCCTTTTCAACAATTATTTGCCTCCTTACCACATTCTGACCTGTACAAAGAATAAGATATTATTGCATCTTGAAGCATCATATGTTTGTTTTTGGTGCATATAGAAATTAAAAAAAAACATCTTGAGGAGCTACACTTCCAAATATAATTGTGAGTGGGGGTGCTGCTTTCCATTGGGGTTGATTAAATATATTAAAGGAGTGTTCATCTGTCTTACGCTGCCCACACACACACACACACACATATATATATGTTTGACTCATTTTTCATATAAATAAAATAAACCAACAATCCTACCAAAAATTGTATTCTGAGGAAATGATTGCAACTGAGAATGACATAGAAGGATATTTTGATAATCTTCTTAATAATCTCGAGGCTGTGAGGCTGTTAGATGACATTACCAGGGAAGTGTTAGAAAGTGAAATTACACTGGCCGAGGTGATAGCTGCATTATCCTCACTAGCGCCCGGCAAATCGGTGGGCCCAGACAAACTTCCAATTGACCTCTATAAAATTTTAGGTCATCAATTATGTCCCCTTCTTCATGACTTATTTCTAGGGGTTCAGTGGAATGGGGTTCCCCAGAGTCTTGGGATGAGGCTAATATAATTGTTTTTCTGAAGAAAGGGAAACCCCCCGAGCAACTAACCTCGTACCTCCCTATTTCCTTAATCAATTCGGACTCCAAATTGTATGCCAAGGTGATGGCTGTCAGGCTTAGCGGGGTCGTTGGACGTCTTGTCTCTCCATGGCAGCATGGTTTCGTCCCGGGTAAGGGGACCACTGACCATACACGTCGAGCTATTGCCCTGTTCGATGCCATGTCTGTCACGGGGAGTCAGATGTCAATGATCCTACTGGACGCTGAGAAAGCCTTCGATCGCGTCTCATGGAACTTCCTGTGGGCAGCCATGTCACGTAATAATTTCGGCCCCAAATTCGTGAAATCAATCAAGTCTATGTATTTACGCCCCAAAGCAAAACTCCAAATGTTAGGATCAGAATATGAATGCATCAACATTGCAAGAGGCACCAGGCAGGGGTGTCCATTTTCACCCCTGCTCTTTGCTTTGTATATTAATCCGTTAATTCTGAAATTTTTGGAGAGCAATATTATTAAACCAGTGCTCAGTGGTCAATTTGAGACAAAAGTATTGGCTTATGCCGATGATATCGCGGTCATTACACCTAACCCGATTGAGGCTATTCGTGAAATCGAGAAGTTGACAATAGAATATGGTAATTGCTCGGGATACTCCCTTAATAGAGAAAAGACAGTCATTCTGTGTACAGACAACATTGTATGTCCGGATCAAAGGAGAGCCGAGAAGGCTACCTATCTTGGTGTAACCATTTGTTCTAACACTAAGCTATTAGCTAAGCTTAATTTTGATCCTCTCCTTGATAAGATAAAGAGGGATCTGGACAGGGTAAATAGTCTTCACCTTTCGATCATAGGCAGAGACAATTTCTTAAAAATGAATGTGTTACCCAGATGTCTATATTTATTTCGAGCGATCCCTCTAGCTGTAGATCATAAAATCTTAATACTGATTAATTCTCTCATGTCCAAATTTGTCTGGCAGCATGGTAAGATCCGGAGATCCCATAGCCTCTTATCGCTTCCACTTGACAGAGGTGGGCTTACAATACCCAAATTTATTTTTTATCATTGGGCAGCATTTCTTAAACAACTCACCCCTTTAATTAACTTCCCAAACGAAGAAAGTATGATGGACACTGATCTAATACCTTCAATTTATGAGCTCCTACTTGGCCAAGATGCTAAAGGTTTACTTCTAAAACAAACTGAGGCAAAGTATTACAAGAAACTTAAGGGAGAAATCATAATTAGTGCTTGGAGAATTTGGGATGAAGTTACTAAACACATGCACATTGGGAAAGTTAATCGCTACACACCTCTCTGGCACTCAAACGTAACACATGGTCTTGAGTTTGATCTTATTGCGAGGAAGTGGGAAAGGCTGGGTATTACAACTGTTAACGATTTTTTGCTAAACGACTTTGATACTACCTTTTCGGATTTGAAACTGAAACATGATTTGTCTAACGGAGATTTTCTCAAATTTGCGCAAGTATTTGCTAAACTTAAAGCTAAATAGTCTATAATTTGTTTGTCAAGAATTTAAATTATTGATGTTATGCTTAGAGTAAATACTAGAATAGGAACATTTTACAATATTCTTTTGACAAAAACTCACGATGACCTTGAAAAAACCGAAACAAAATGGGCGGCTAAATCAAATAATCCTAATGTCGACGTAGATAGAGTTTTGGAGTTGAGCCACAATCTTTTTATGGCTAGTAATTTGAAAGGATTCAGAAAAGGGGGTGGTGATGAACACAGTGTCTGAATTAAGCAGACCACTCTTACCCAGTCCAAAGATCAGGGCTTGATCCATCACCGTTATTTAGCTCACTGCCCCATCCCAGCTCAGAACCTGGCTATATGCAAATTAGTCTGTCCCTGGCCCAGTGCATCATGGGCACAGGGCAGACCAAACTACCAAGCCAATTCTTCACCAGAAAGGAGACAAGCTACCGGGGACCGGTTTCTGGCATTTCAGCCTCGTCGGCCCGGCTTGCTTGAATCCTGATGGAGCAGTGAGCAAGGGACTCATGTCTGAGTATACCCTGCCACACCTATAGTGGCCAAAAACGATTCAGAAAAGGGGGTGGTGATGAACAGAGTGTCTGAATTAAGCAGACCACTCTTACCCAGTCCAAAGATCAGGGCTTGATCCATCACCGTTATTTAGCTCACTGCCCCATCCCAGCTCAGAACCTGGATATATGCAAATTAGTCTGTCCCTGGCCCAGTGCATCATGGGCACAGGGCAGACCAAACTACCAAGCCAATTCTTCTGAAATGCCAGAAACCGGTCCCCGGAAGCTTGTTTCCTTCCCAGTGTAAGAATTGGCTTGGTAGTTTGGTTTGCCCTGTTCCCATCATGCACTGGGACAGGAACAGACTAATTTGCATATAGCCAGGTTCTGAACTGGGATGGTGCAGTGAGCTAAAAAACGGTGTTGGATCTAGCCCTGATCTCTTGACTGGGTGAGAGTATTCTGCTTAATTCAGAAACTCTGTCCATCACCACCCCTTGTTGTTAAATATTTTGTCCACCCTAAGCGTGGAAGGGTATACTCAGATGTGAGTCCCCTGCTCATTGCACCATCAGGATTCAAGCAAGCCGGGCCGACGACGGCTGAAATGCCAGAAACCGGTCCCCGGAAGCTTGTTTCCTTCCCAGTGTAAGAATTGGCTTGGTAGTTTGGTTTGCCCTGTTCCCATCATGCACTGGGACAGGAACAGACTAATTTGCATATAGCCAGGTTCTGAACTGGGATGGTGCAGTGAGCTAAAAAACGGTGTTGGATCTAGCCCTGATCTCTTGACTGGGTGAGAGTATTCTGCTTAATTCAGAAACTCTGTCCATCACCACCCCTTGTTGTTAAATATTTTGTCCACCCTAAGCGTGGAAGGGTATACTCAGATGTGAGTCCCTTGCTCATTGCACCATCAGGATTCAAGCAAGCCGGGCCGACGACGGCTGAAATGCCAGAAACCGGTCCCCGGAAGCTTGTTTCCTTCCCAGTGTAAGAATTGGCTTGGTAGTTTGGATTGCCCTGTTCCCATCATGCACTGGGACAGGAACAGACTAATTTGCATATAGCCAGGTTCTGAACTGGGATGGTGCAGTGAGCTAAAAAACGGTGTTGGATCTAGCCCTGATCTCTTGACTGGGTGAGAGTATTCTGCTTAATTCAGAAACTCTGTCCATCACCACCCCTTGTTGTTAAATATTTTGTCCACCCTAAGCGTGGAAGGTTATACTCAGATGTGAGTCCCTTGCTCATTGCACCATCAGGATTCAAGCAAGCCGGGCCGATGACGGATGAAATGCCAGAAAACGGTCCCCGGAAGCTTGTTTCCTTCCCAGTGTAAGAATTGGCTTGGTAGTTTGGTTTGCCCTGTTCCCATCATGCACTGGGACAGGAACAGACTAATTTGCATATAGCCAGGTTCTGAACTGGGATGGTGCAGTGAGCTAAAAAACGGTGTTGGATCTAGCCCTGATCTCTTGACTGGGTGAGAGTATTCTGCTTAATTCAGAAACTCTGTCCATCACCACCCCTTGTTGTTAAATATTTTGTCCACCCTAAGCGTGGAAGGGTATACTCAGATGTGAGTCCCTTGCTCATTGCACCATCAGGATTCAAGCAAGCCGGGCCGACGACGGCTGAAATGCCAGAAACCGGTCCCCGGAAGCTTGTTTCCTTCCCAGTGTAAGAATTGGCTTGGTAGTTTGGTTTGCCCTGTTCCCATCATGCACTGGGACAGGAACAGACTAATTTGCATATAGCCAGGTTCTGAACTGGGATGGTGCAGTGAGCTAAAAAACGGTGTTGGATCTAGCCCTGATCTCTTGACTGGGTGAGAGTATTCTGCTTAATTCAGAAACTCTGTCCATCACCACCCCTTGTTGTTAAATATTTTGTCCACCCTAAGCGTGGAAGGGTATACTCAGATGTGAGTCCCTTGCTCATTGCACCATCAGGATTCAAGCAAGCCGGGCCGACGACGGCTGAAATGCCAGAAACCGGTCCCCGGAAGCTTGTTTCCTTCCCAGTGTAAGAATTGGCTTGGTAGTTTGGTTTGCCCTGTTCCCATCATGCACTGGGACAGGAACAGACTAATTTGCATATAGCCAGGTTCTGAACTGGGATGGTGCAGTGAGCTAAAAAACGGTGTTGGATCTAGCCCTGATCTCTTGACTGGGTGAGAGTATTCTGCTTAATTCAGAAACTCTGTCCATCACCACCCCTTGTTGTTAAATATTTTGTCCACCCTAAGCGTGGAAGGGTATACTCAGATGTGAGTCCCTTGCTCATTGCACCATCAGGATTCAAGCAAGCCGGGCCGACTACGGCTGAAATGCCAGAAACCGGTCCCCGGAAGCTTGTTTCCTTCCCAGTGTAAGAATTGGCTTGGTAGTTTGGTTTGCCCTGTTCCCATCATGCACTGGGACAGGAACAGACTAATTTGCATATAGCCAGGTTCTGAACTGGGATGGTGCAGTGAGCTAAAAAACGGTGTTGGATCTAGCCCTGATCTCTTGACTGGGTGAGAGTATTTTGCTTAATTCAGAAACTCTGTCCATCACCACCCCTTGTTGTTAAATATTTTGTCCACCCTAAGCGTGGAAGGGTATACTCAGATGTGAGTCCCTTGCTCATTGCACCATCAGGATTCAAGTAAGCCGGGCCAACGACGGCTGAAATGCCAGAAACCGGTCCCCGGAAGCTTGTTTCCTTCCCAGTGTAAGAATTGGCTTGGTAGTTTGGTTTGCCCTGTTCCCATCATGCACTGGGACAGGAACAGACTAATTTGCATATAGCCAGGTTCTGAACTGGGATGGTGCAGTGAGCTAAAAAACGGTGTTGGATCTAGCCCTGATCTCTTGACTGGGTGAGAGTATTCTGCTTAATTCAGAAACTCTGTCCATCACCACCCCTTGTTGTTAAATATTTTGTCCACCCTAAGCGTGGAAGGGTATACTCAGATGTGAGTCCCTTGCTCATTGCACCATCAGGATTCAAGCAAGCCGGGCCGACGACGGCTGAAATGCCAGAAACCGGTCCCCGGAAGCTTGTTTCCTTCCCAGTGTAAGAATTGGCTTGGTAGTTTGGTTTGCCCTGTTCCCATCATGCACTGGGACAGGAACAGACTAATTTGCATATAGCCAGGTTCTGAACTGGGATGGTGCAGTGAGCTAAAAAACGGTGTTGGATCTAGCCATGATCTCTTGACTGGGTGAGAGTATTCTGCTTAATTCAGAAACTCTGTCCATCACCACCCCTTGTTGTTAAATATTTTGTCCACCCTAAGCGTGGAAGGGTATACTCAGATGTGAGTCCCTTGCTCATTGCACCATCAGGATTCAAGCAAGCCGGGCCGACGACGGCTGAAATGCCAGAAACCGGTCCCCGGAAGCTTGTTTCCTTCCCAGTGTAAGAATTGGCTTTGTAGTTTGGTTTGCCCTGTTCCCATCATGCACTGGGACAGGAACAGACTAATTTGCATATAGCCAGGTTCTGAACTGGGATGGTGCAGTGAGCTAAAAAACGGTGTTGGATCTAGCCCTGATCTCTTGACTGGGTGAGAGTATTCTGCTTAATTCAGAAACTCTGTCCATCACCACCCCTTGTTGTTAAATATTTTGTCCACCCTAAGCGTGGAAGGGTATACTCAGATGTGAGTCCCTTGCTCATTGCACCATCAGGATTCAAGCAAGCCGGGCCGACGACGGCTGAAATCCCAGAAACCGGTCCCCGGAAGCTTGTTTCCTTCCCAGTGTAAGAATTGGCTTGGTAGTTTGGTTTGCCCTGTTCCCATCATGCACTGGGACAGGAACAGACTAATTTGCATATAGCCAGGTTCTGAACTGGGATGGTGCAGTGAGCTAAAAAACAGTGTTGGATCTAGCCCTGATCTCTTGACTGGGTGAGAGTATTCTGCTTAATTCAGAAACTCTGTCCATCACCACCCCTTGTTGTTAAATATTTTGTCCACCCTAAGCGTGGAAGGGTATACTCAGATGTGAGTCCCTTGCTCATTGCACCATCAGGATTCAAGCAAGCCGGGCTGACGACGGCTGAAATGCCAGAAACCGGTCCCCGGAAGCTTGTTTCCTTCCCAGTGTAAGAATTGGCTTGGTAGTTTGGTTTGCCCTGTTCCCATCATGCACTGGGACAGGAACAGACTAATTTGCATATAGCCAGGTTCTGAACTGGGATGGTGCAGTGAGCTAAAAAACGGTGTTGGATCTAGCCCTGATCTCTTGACTGGGTGAGAGTATTCTGCTTAATTCAGAAACTCTGTCCATCACCACCCCTTGTTGTTAAATATTTTGTCCACCCTAAGCGTGGAAGGGTATACTCAGATGTGAGTCCCTTGCTCATTGCACCATCAGGATTCAAGCAAGCCGGGCCGACGACGGCTGAAATGCCAGAAACCGGTCCCCGGAAGCTTGTTTCCTTCCCAGTGTAAGAATTGGCTTGGTAGTTTGGTTTGCCCTGTTCCCATCATGCACTGGGACAGGAACAGACTAATTTGCATATAGCCAGGTTCTGAACTGGGATGGTGCAGTGAGCTAAAAAACGGTGTTGGATCTAGCCCTGATCTCTTGACTGGGTGAGAGTATTCTGCTTAATTCAGAAACTCTGTCCATCACCACCCCTTGTTGTTAAATATTTTGTCCACCCTAAGCGTGGAAGGGTATACTCAGATGTGAGTCCCTTGCTCATTGCACCATCAGGATTCAAGCAAGCCGGGCCGACGACGGCTGAAATGCCAGAAACCGGTCCCCGGAAGCTTGTTTCCTTCCCAGTGTAAGAATTGGCTTGGTAGTTTGGTTTGCCCTGTTCCCATCATGCACTGGGACAGGAACAGACTAATTTGCATATAGCCAGGTTCTGAACTGGGATGGTGCAGTGAGCTAAAAAACGGTGTTGGATCTAGCCCTGATCTCTTGACTGGGTGAGAGTATTCTGCTTAATTCAGAAACTCTGTCCATCACCACCCCTTGTTGTTAAATATTTTGTCCACCCTAAGCGTGGAAGGGTATACTCAGATGTGAGTCCCTTGCTCATTGCACCATCAGGATTCAAGCAAGCCGGGCTGACGACGGCTGAAATGCCAGAAACCGGTCCCCGGAAGCTTGTTTCCTTCCCAGTGTAAGAATTGGCTTGGTAGTTTGGTTTGCCCTGTTCCCATCATGCACTGGGACAGGAACAGACTAATTTGCATATAGCCAGGTTCTGAACTGGGATGGTGCAGTGAGCTAAAAAACGGTGTTGGATCTAGCCCTGATCTCTTGACTGGGTGAGAGTATTCTGCTTAATTCAGAAACTCTGTCCATCACCACCCCTTGTTGTTAAATATTTTGTCCACCCTAAGCGTGGAAGGGTATACTCAGATGTGAGTCCCTTGCTCATTGCACCATCAGGATTCAAGCAAGCCGGGCCGACGACGGCTGAAATGCCAGAAACCGGTCCCCGGAAGCTTGTTTCCTTCCCAGTGTAAGAATTGGCTTGGTAGTTTGGTTTGCCCTGTTCCCATCATGCACTGTGACAGGAACAGACTAATTTGCATATAGCCAGGTTCTGAACTGGGATGGTGCAGTGAGCTAAAAAACGGTGTTGGATCTAGCCCTGATCTCTTGACTGGGTGAGAGTATTCTGCTTAATTCAGAAACTCTGTCCATCACCACCCCTTGTTGTTAAATATTTTGTCCACCCTAAGCGTGGAAGGGTATACTCAGATGTGAGTCCCTTGCTCATTGCACCATCAGGATTCAAGCAAGCCGGGCCGACGACAGCTGAAATGCCAGAAACCGGTCCCCGGAAGCTTGTTTCCTTCCCAGTGTAAGAATTGGCTTGGTAGTTTGGTTTGCCCTTTTCCCATCATGCACTGGGACAGGAACAGACTAATTTGCATATAGCCAGGTTCTGAACTGGGATGGTGCAGTGAGCTAAAAAACGGTGTTGGATCTAGCCCTGATCTCTTGACTGGGTGAGAGTATTCTGCTTAATTCAGAAACTCTGTCCATCACCACCCCTTGTTGTTAAATATTTTGTCCACCCTAAGCGTGGAAGGGTATACTCAGATGTGAGTCCCTTGCTCATTGCACCATCAGGATTCAAGCAAGCCGGGCCGGCTACGGCTGAAATGCCAGAAACCGGTCCCCGGAAGCTTGTTTCCTTCCCAGTGTAAGAATTGGCTTGGTAGTTTGGTTTGCCCTGTTCCCATCATGCACTGGGACAGGAACAGACTAATTTGCATATAGCCAGGTTCTGAACTGGGATGGTGCAGTGAGCTAAAAAACGGTGTTGGATCTAGCCCTGATCTCTTGACTGGGTGAGAGTATTCTGCTTAATTCAGAAACTCTGTCCATCACCACCCCTTGTTGTTAAATATTTTGTCCACCCTAAGCGTGGAAGGGTATACTCAGATGTGAGTCCTTTGCTCATTGCACCATCAGGATTCAAGCAAGCCGGGCCGACGACGGCTGAAATGCCAGAAACCGGTCCCCGGAAGCTTGTTTCCTTCCCAGTGTAAGAATTGGCTTGGTAGTTTGGTTTGCCCTGTTCCCATCATGCACTGGGACAGGAACAGACTAATTTGCATATAGCCAGGTTCTGAACTGGGATGGTGCAGTGAGCTAAAAAACGGTGTTGGATCTAGCCCTGATCTCTTGACTGGGTGAGAGTATTCTGCTTATTTCAGAAACTCTGTCCATCACCACCCCTTGTTGTTAAATATTTTGTCCACCCTAAGCGTGGAAGGGTATACTCAGATGTGAGTCCCTTGCTCATTGCACCATCAGGATTCAAGCAAGCCGGGCCGACGACGGCTGAAATGCCAGAAACCGGTCCCCGGAAGCTTGTTTCCTTCCCAGTGTAAGAATTGGCTTGGTAGTTTGGTTTGCCCTGTTCCCATCATGCACTGGGACAGGAACAGACTAATTTGCATATAGCCAGGTTCTGAACTGGGATGGTGCAGTGAGCTAAAAAACGGTGTTGGATCTAGCCCTGATCTCTTGACTGGGTGAGAGTATTCTGTTTAATTCAGAAACTCTGTCCATCACCACCCCTTGTTGTTAAATATTTTGTCCACCCTAAGCGTGGAAGGGTATACTCAGATGTGAGTCCCTTGCTCATTGCACCATCAGGATTCAAGCAAGCCGGGCCGACGACGGCTGAAATGCCAGAAACCGGTCCCCGGAAGCTTGTTTCCTTCCCAGTGTAAGAATTGGCTTGGTAGTTTGGTTTGCCCTGTTCCCATCATGCACTGGGACAGGAACAGACTAATTTGCATATAGCCAGGTTCTGAACTGGGATGGTGCAGTGAGCTAAAAAACGGTGTTGGATCTAGCCCTGATCTCTTGACTGGGTGAGAGTATTCTGCTTAATTCAGAAACTCTGTCCATCACCACCCCTTGTTGTTAAATATTTTGTCCACCCTAAGCGTGGAAGGGTATACTCAGATGTGAGTCCCTTGCTCATTGCACCATCAGGATTCAAGCAAGCCGGGCCGATGACGGATGAAATGCCAGAAACCGGTCCCCGGAAGCTTGTTTCCTTCCCAGTGTAAGAATTGGCTTGGTAGTTTGGTTTGCCCTGTTCCCATCATGCACTGGGACAGGAACAGACTAATTTGCATATAGCCAGGTTCTGAACTGGGATGGTGCAGTGAGCTAAAAAACGGTGTTGGATCTAGCCCTGATCTCTTGACTGGGTGAGAGTATTCTGCTTAATTCAGAAACTCTGTCCATCACCACCCCTTGTTGTTAAATATTTTGTCCACCCTAAGCGTGGAAGGGTATACTCAGATGTGAGTCCCTTGCTCATTGCACCATCAGGATTCAAGCAAGCCGGGCTGACGACGGCTGAAATGCCAGAAACCGGTCCCCGGAAGCTTGTTTCCTTCCCAGTGTAAGAATTGGCTTGGTAGTTTGGTTTGCCCTGTTCCCATCATGCACTGGGACAGGAACAGACTAATTTGCATATAGCCAGGTTCTGAACTGGGATGGTGCAGTGAGCTAAAAAACGGTGTTGGATCTAGCCCTGATCTCTTGACTGGGTCAGAGTATTCTGCTTAATTCAGAAACTCTGTCCATCACCACCCCTTGTTGTTAAATATTTTGTCCACCCTAAGCGTGGAAGGGTATACTCAGATGTGAGTCCCTTGCTCATTGCACCATCAGGATTCAAGCAAGCCGGGCCGACGACGGCTGAAATGCCAGAAACCGGTCCCCGGAAGCTTGTTTCCTTCCCAGTGTAAGAATTGGCTTGGTAGTTTGGTTTGCCCTGTTCCCATCATGCACTGGGACAGGAACAGACTAATTTGCATATAGCCAGGTTCTGAACTGGGATGGTGCAGTGAGCTAAAAAACGGTGTTGGATCTAGCCCTGATCTCTTGACTGGGTGAGAGTATTCTGCTTAATTCAGAAACTCTGTCCATCACCACCCCTTGTTGTTAAATAGTAATTTGAAAGCACAGCTTTTTAAAACCTTATTTGACCTTTATTATACCCCGGCCAAGTTATTCGCCTGGGGCAAAAGAGAGAATGACATGTGTCCCAGATGCTCACAAGGACCTGCGACCCTTATCCACATGTTTAGTAATTGTTCTGAGCTGGTCTCAATTAAAAGTATGATCTCAGCCTTTTGGGAAGAGCTATTTGGACATAAATTACCCGAGTCGGAAACCCTTTTTTTATTGGGACATGATAACTCTTTAAACTTATCGAAAATTGAAGAAAGACTGCTATTTATTGGTACAGCTGTATTAAGGTTAATTTTGTCAGCTCGCTGGAAAGAGCCCGACACACCCAGCTTTCAGATGTGGTTAGCCCGCTTTCTAGCGGTTTATAGTTATGAAGTGGCCATTTATGATACTAGAGGATATAAATCAAAGAAGCGGGGGGGATGCAATTTGGCTGCCTGTCACTAACTGGAAAGCAGGCTTCACCCCTGCTTTTGGGAGCAGATGATTCGGCTGATCCCAATAAACACTGTTAATAATTCTGCTGGGTGAAATCTTTACATCTTGCCCCAGTTAATATTGTCTCTCATTCCCTTCATTGCCCTGTTGTTGTTTTTTTTCTGTCTTCTAGGTACCTATTTCTCAAGTGTTTATGCTGTACTAATAATCATTGCTTTATGTTTTTTTGTGTGTGTTGCTATTCTGTTTTTTTTTTCCTTTTCCTCTTATGTCTCTTGCTGCTCCTGGTTCAAATATTTTTTTTTTTTTAAATTAAAAATAAATCAATAAAATAAACGCTATAAAGAACCTTACTGATAAGAGGGAGGGATAGGGCATACTGCAGTGTATGTAAGAAACACAAACAGTACTGCACCGGTAAGAAGGCAGTACAAGGAAAGTCAGTGTTAATATGTACATTCTGATAATTTGTATGAAAGAGTTAAATGGATGTTGACAGGGTATTAGCTCTTCAAGGGTCACTGAAAAAGTGCATTCCTCTTTGGCTGTACTGGCACTCAATCATCACGGTTTATTACTCCAGCATGCGGGACAGGGGGATAATCCTTTCCTGAGTAAGTGAGCACATTTTGTATGCCAGTCATGTGTGGTCATATTTGTTAGTACCAGTGAGATTTCAGTTTGTGAATATTTGCTATGCACAGGAAAAATAGGCCTTCTTCTTTACGTTCAAAGATTATCCCTGCAATATTGTCCACATGTTCAGCAACAATTGCATATGTTTGGTACAGACAGCTCCTACATTCCAATACAGTGCTGTTTGAAAACAACAAATGCCTCTTGTGTTCTCTGCCAATTGTCTCTTGTAACAATGTGTGCTGAGTTTGAAGTACGGATGCCCTCTCTTTTCAAAGAGAAAGAATTCTTTCATGATGCTTACTTCAAAGGGGTAACTGAATTGGTCGCAGATTCATTGATCTGAATACATCACAGCTAGTGAGAAAGATAACAGATTGACTTTTGCAGCAGGAAAACATTCCTAGTAGTCGGTGCTACCCACAAGTATTTGATATTGGTCCTACGCCACGTTTAACTATTTTTGGGAGCTTTTCCTGCTTACCTACGTTCTTTTAACTAAAGGGATCTCTTTCATTAGGTAGGTTCCAGGTGCACATTCTAAAATTCCTTTACTTCCCAAAGCTACTTTTGTTTTATTAATCATTTGAATCTTTTATTGTATTTAAATGTATTAAATTTATCCCAGGTCTCTCTGCTCTATGGAAAAAACATTATTCTTTCACAAAATCAATTTATTTTTTTTACTTGACAAAGTTTTGATTTGAACCAGCATACAAAACGCTGAAGTTTGCTTTGGCACCCAACTGTAGTCGACTTAAAAGTGTCTGAGAACTTCATATTGAAGGAAAAACACCTCTCAGATTGAGAGCATTCACATTTTGAGTCAATAATAACGGTGTCCATATTTTGAAAAGAAAGAATTGTTTTTAGTGTTTGTGGTCGCTTGTTCTGTAAACTAATAGGTTCTCTTTGTGCTGACTGTACTGCTGAATTCTGAAATCTGTGGTCGTTGATGCTGTTCATGTGTTGAGAGTATAGAGCCACAACTCCAGATTTATTTAGAAGTTCAATAATGTATCTGTGTCCCAAAGATATTCGAGGAAGTTCCATGGCAGAGCTGTGATGGAAGTCTAGTTCAAACTACACTCAGACATTCAGCAAGTTTACAAATGGAACGTTTCAAAATGCGGATTTAATTATCGACCTCCATCTGAAAAGTCATTTGTGCCGGTGCTTTTGGGTGCTCAGCACCGGCACTTAATTGCCAGCACCGGGGCTTATGACTGTCTGCCAATTTAGGTACGAGCACAACAACTTTTGTTTATTATTTCCATTTCAATTTCCAATTATTAGTGTTTGCCTCCAAAGTCATTCTTATAGCTTCGGGGGCCTGTAATAGTATGAACGGTCACACTTTTAAGAGTGTGATGATTAGTAGTGTGTTGGTGCTGTCATTGGCAGTGCTGCCAGGGGCAACGGATGGTGCAAGCTCGAGTGTCCTCCTCTCGAGAGCCCCGGCACTATGTCTTTTACAAATTAAGCACTGCGAGCAAGAGACCAGCCCATACATACATATCATGCCAGAAATCATTGACTTATTATTTCTGATCACTGGGAGCTCAAGACAAGCTCACGCACCATGAGAGTTCAATCGTTGGTCTCCATTTCCAGGCCAAATCCCTAAAAAGATCTTGAGGACGTAAGCCTCAATCCGATTTTGATCCTTAGCTTGGATTGCATCCCTAAAGGTGCAAAAGGGAGTAGCTGTAAGTCCTGAAATTTCTGATGTCACTTTTCGCTGACAATATATTGGTGTAAGAGAGAGCTTGGATTATTAGGTGCTCTGTCTTTGTTGGTGGAATATGGAATCATCAAAAAGGAAACTATTGTCAAATGTAAATAATTATATTTGGCTCGCCTGCTCTGCAAGGGTCTGTCATGTTCCTAGACACAAAGAGTAGATTTCCTGAGCCCGAAAAGGGAAATGTGACTTTTTCAGATAATATGATATTTGGCAGGTATCTCTCACTCTTTCTAATGAGTTATGCTCTTATGAATATGAGTGTTAGAAGTAAGAGAGACTGACCAGAGATCTTTCATCTGCACATGATTATGCAGAGTCTCATCACAAACCACAAAATAAGTACACACCCACAAGTATAGGTATTTTATTCCAAACTTACTTTTTATCGTGCATTATTCTTTTACATATCATGTAAGTGAATGATTATTAGACTGAAAGCGATATATTATATAGTTTAATCCTATTTCATCACACTGCTCCTTAGATCTAAAATGCTGACCAAGTCACTAATGGCTAAATCCAGTTATTAAAGGTCTATAGTTGTAAGGCGAGTGATGAACAGCCCCTAAACATCTTATTGCATTAGGTCAGAAGTCAGCATTCCTCTAGCAACCAGTCCATCTACCTAGCCCCATCGTATAAACACCGGTACCTTTCAAACCTCTTCAAAAAAAGATGGTGTTCTACGCAGCAAAGAGGGGTTCTCTGCTCAGAAACGACATTTGTTAGACAGGAAAGTTAACCATGAGTCTGTTTAGGTTTCAGGAAACAAACGGGCGTTGTCGTCTGTTGTATCTGATGTGGCTTTGTATCAGAAGAAATACAGAAGGACATTTACAGTGAAGCATATCTTTGGACACTGTATAATGCTAAATGCTGAAGAGAATGGAAACATTCCTTCCCTAGACTATTATTACGAGTAACAGAAAAATATGTGGAAATAGAACATATTTCGTATTGTAAGTCTGCATTTCTTTTGCAAGCTCAAATTAGTATGGGCCTAGAAAACAGGTTTCTCATTCATTTCATGCACAAAACAGGATTATGTCACCATAGAGGATGGCCTGAGTTGTAGGTTACATGACCAAAAAACATATCAAGTGCCCTCAGGTAGTAAAAGGAGTATGCAGTGTCTGAAAACATTGTGCACTGATGTCTCACCACATAACAGGCGTCACTGTCAGAGGAAGGGATTCAGTGCTAATGGTCACTGATAGATCTGTAATGTATGTATACTTGTAAAGCGCACTGTTACCTCGTTACGTGGTGTCCTGGCGCTGCACTGACCTTGTGCCTACCACTTTTTAATAGGATGTCAACACAAATGATGGCTCAATCAAAGGTTGGGAACAGTTGTTAGAATAAGTGGATAGTAACGCAGAAGGGTATGAGGACAGGAGAGTAGCTGATAGCCAAAGAAAAACAGAACTACAAGACACTTTGAAGAACAGACTCACCTTTGGCCCCTCGCTACCATTGTGTCCAGGTGATCCTACTTGGCC
This sequence comes from Lissotriton helveticus, assembly GCF_964261635.1. NCBI lineage: Eukaryota > Metazoa > Chordata > Amphibia > Caudata > Salamandridae > Lissotriton > Lissotriton helveticus. The sequence goes on from NC_136065.1 coordinate 207,181,480, forward strand.
TTCTTCTCCCTAGAACAATAAAATAAATTATTGGAGGGACTCAAAGAACATTGATCACTATCTTCTGTATTTATTTACTTACGTTCGTCAGTGGTTTAAATAAAACCATAGATACATGTGTCAATTAAAATAAAAATACAAACAGAAATATCACGCTTCATTTCCATCTTCAAGCACTTAAGGACAACCAAGATAAAACACATTAAGTTACAAAATGGCATCTCATTTATTTCAGTTAAGCAGCGTTCCTCAATAAATGTTTGTACTCGCAGCTGATCTAATCATTTAATTTCATTTCATAAAGCTTTATTCGGAGCATAGAAAACATGTTCATAAAAGCACACACAGTAATAAATACATAACATTTGATCAAGTTAAAAAGAAAAAACATATAATACATTATTATCCAGAGGGGGATGGAATAAATAATTAAAATGATTAAAAGCACATACTTTTCCTAGTACCAATTGCTTTGAGCATGAAAGTAGCCGTAAAAAAGCAAATGTCTGGATGATACAGATTAAAAAGCAGTTTCATAGAGTCATTGATTGTTCTTACTCCAAATCTTTTCAGCATGGGCTTTAGGAACAATTTCCGTAACTCACTGTACAATTGACATGATAAAAGAAAGTGCACAGTGCTCTGCTCAGCATTATTATCACAAGCACAGGGTCCAGAAGGACGCATATTTATCTTAGGACACGCTACCAGATAATGTACTGTTCCCATCCGCATCCTGGTCAGCACAAACTGGTGCGAAACTCTGGTCACCTGTGTCAAGTATAGTTGAAATCCGATAGAGTCATTCAAGCTATTGTACAGCATACAAGTAGAGAGTTTTGATTCCTCCAAAGCACTCCTTTCTGCACAATAGTTCAAAAAAGTAGCTTTCAAATTAGACTTGGAGATGTCAGAGGCACAGTATCGATTATTTAACATATCAAACCCAAAGACCTTTTGGAAGCTATCAATGACATATTTGATCCATGGGATCTTTAAATGCTGGTCCAAAGTAAGGCAATCATTGATAATGGCTCTATTCAAAGAGGTACCATCATTCAGCCATACAGAGCGCCACAGTAATAGGGGTCTTAACATAATCATATCATTCAGGAATTGAACCCCCAATTCCTTATGATCCAAGTTGTTGGAAGTAGATTTGGGTAAACAGAGGAGCCTTTTCAGAAAATTATTCTCCTCTACCTGTAGACTCCCGGCTGATGACACACCCCATACTCCAGCCCCATACAGGGCCGCAGAAAGACATCTAGATTGAAAGATATTTAACATGTCTTTAATGCGCCTATTCCCCAACTTCTTGGCGAATACAAATACACCATTGGCACTCCTCATCATTTTTGTTTTAACGGCTTTATGTTCTGTATCCCAGCTGCCGTTTTTGGAGAATGTAATCCCTAAGTAGCAAAAGTTATCCACCTTTTGGACCGGATCACCTTCGATGGAATAACGGAAGTTGGATTTCGGTTTAAATCGTCCTGGTCCGCACCACAATACGTAAGTTTTAGTTCTATTGATGACCAATTTCCTGCTCTTAATGAACTGGACGAACCTGTCCATTAGACGTTGAAGACCCAATGGTGTTCTAGACAGCAGCACGGCGTCATCCGCATAGAGTAACACAGGGATGTTAAGGTTGTTAACTCTCGGGGCATCTGCCGTAACTGTCTGTAGAACTGAATCGACCTCATTAATGAAGAGTGTGAAAAGCAGGGGTGCCAAAACACACCCCTGCCTTATTCCCCTCCCGATCCTGAACTTGTTCGTGCATTCCCCATTGGGTCCATACCGAACACAGGTACTTAGCTTTTCATACATGCGGGCCAAAAAATAAACTATACTTTTTGGAGCTCCCATTTCAATCAGTGTAGCCCAGAGTATAGCGTGGTCTACCATATCAAAAGCGCTGCTTAGGTCAGCAAAACACAAATAGATAGACCCTGTTTTGGCCTGGGTATATCTCCCTACCAACAATTCTAAATTCAAGCATTGCTCTATGGTACCACAGCCCTTCCTGAACCCAAACTGACTGTTTGTTAAGATCCCATTGGTCTCTGCCCATTCCTCTAATCTAACCAAAAGGACCCGGCTCATGACTTTCACTGATGAATCCAGTAGGGATATTGGCCGGTAATTCTTCGCATCGCCCCGGTCACCTTTCTTATAGATGGGGACAATTATTGATTCTGCCCATGTTGACGGTATCTCATAGCTAACTGCTGCATTAAAGATCTTAACCAGCAGTGGGCCCCATATCTCCGGAGCAGTCTTATACACATCTATGGGCACCCCATCAGGTCCCTGGGCCTTCCCTCCCTTACTTGCTCTAATACTATCCATGACCTCTGGTATGGTAATATTTAGGGCAACAATAGGCCAACCATCTCCAGAGGGTACCGGTCCATTACCAGAATCAAAAATGATTGAAAAATGTTGAATCCATGATTCCATGCTCACATTAGATGTTAGCTCTGGTACCTTTTCGTCCTTAAGAAAAGGACAATTCACCGTGGCCCAAAACAGTGTACAATTCTTCAATTCTGCTGCTAGGGTAAGGTTATCCCATGCTTCCTGCTGGAGTTCAGCCTTTCTGCGTCTGAGGGTCAGATTATAATCCTGCCTAAATTGGATCACCAGGCTCTTGTTTCTAGGTTTAACTGCTAAAGCCTCTTTAAGGTCTTTGCGGGCGGTAGAACACGCGTGGTCAAACCACCCCATTTTTTCTCTACTCTTGTGCCCGGCTACTCTAGTAAACTTCTTATTGATTTTTGCGTTAATTCTACCAAAGTGATTGATGTTGCCAGCCATGATGTTGTCTGATTCAAGGATTGCCGTAATTTCTATCATACAACGATTAATGATAGAATCAGATGTTTTTTCGGCTTTATCTCCTTTCCACCTTAACCTGTAACCATTTGGTCTATGGGGTTCAATATTAACAATAGTTCCCAGATCAGAAACAGCGGCAGGTTTCCAGATCATGGCATCAATAGTTAAGCAATTATGGTCGCTTAGCATAACATCAACCACCTTAGGCTCTGGACACAGAGGAACTAGGTTAGAGGACATGCACATAAAATCAATAACAGTATTAGCCCCCCTCCCTTTGAAAGTCGGTAAACTTTCTCCCAGGTCGTTCTTTCCATATTCCAAAATTTCCATGTCATGGTCTATCAGAAAACTGTTCAGATTTTCTCCATACAAATTATGGGGGAAGTGAACGTCGGCATCCCCTGAACGATCATAGACACCACATAACTTCTGGGATGATAAGGGGCAAACTGAAATATTAAAATCCCCCACAAAAATAAATTCATAAACACCATTAAAATTGTTCACAATACGACTTAGTGCATTTTCTAAGTCATTAATTACTGTGTGCCTAGTACCATCAAATATATTATTATAAAAATTAATCAAAAGTGTATATTTCTGCCCGCTTCTTGCGATAGCCATAAAATTTGAGAGTGAGCCCCCACTACTACATGCTTTTTCACCAGAATTGGTAACTTGACTGATATCAAGACCAGCAACCCTCCCTTTGCTCTACCAAAGGGAGATGCCAGGGCAGGGAGTTCATAGGATACAAAGCCATCACTGCCCTTAAAATTTTTGCACCAGGTTTCCTGTAGGCAAATGATATCAAATAAACTAATAAATTCTTTCCATCCCAGAATATCCTCCTTAGCCGTCAAGCCTGCAATATTCCAGCTGGCGATGTAGCAGGTTTCACTTTTCCTATGATGGCTGACGTTAGGCTGGCCTTCACTATATGCGGACATGTTCTCATCTGAATTTGAAAGCTGAATGTTATACCTAAAAATCTCATCATTTCCTCCTACGGGCATACAATCTGTAGTCACATTATTAACCAGTTCGATTTCAGGCATAATTGACCCACCATTATAGTTACTGTTTACATCCCTCCCATTTCCAGGGCCCATCTGATGTCAGTCGTTTTGATCCAGAAAACTCAATGACTGATACCTATTCTGGATTGGGACTTGATAAATCATTCCATTAGCAGGCGAAAAAATATCATTGCGAGTGGGTACAAGATTGGGGGTGTGTGTTATAAATCTATTCCCACCAGGAGCAGGGTACAACACATGTGCATAGGCAGATTAGGTCTGCCATCAGAAAAACCAGGGCTACAGGTGGATAACACAGGTCTATTTCCAGTTGATGAAGAAATAAAATTATTATTATTAGCCCCCTCCCTACAGTTGGCAGAAGGCAACCTGTTAAGATGGTTATAGAAATAGCCCAATGGTCGAGCGACGACATCTGTCTCAGACTGCGTTAATGCAGCTGCTCTGAGCAAGATCGTCGCAACATGTTGTGGGTGTTTGAAATTTATAATTACACAATCACCCCCACAGGTCTTCCGGGTGTTACCAATCCAATTGACTCTTCTGATAGATATAATTTGATCAGAGTAGCCAACTGGATAACCACAATGGCGGTTTAACCAAGAAGTTGTTTTATTTTTTAAGGAGTCAACTGACTCCTGGTTATGCGGAGTCTGATTTAGAGCCGGGACATTAGTTAGTACTACCACATAGGGTACACATTCAGGGGGAAGATCTACTGGTCTTCTGCATATCCTAACAGGTACCCCATCGATCCCCCTCATGACAGCTGGGATGGCTGGTGTAGCTGACACAACTGTCACCGGCACAGTCTTAACTCTGTTTGATACCTGTAGTGTTCTTGCATCAGAGTTTAAACCTCCAGACACTACGGCTGCTACCGCAACCGCCGGTACCTGCGGAGGTTGGCCCATATCATCTAATAATGGGCGTGCCGATACAGGTGTCTCTTTAGATAGTTGTTTCCCTACATTAATTACAGGGGGGGGGCACTATTTACCTGACGTGGTTGTCCCTTATCTTGTATTGGAGCTGGGCGAGGGCATGAGGTATCTTTAATAATTTGTATAGATTTATCCGAATTAACTATATGTTGATCCATCATAGCCCTCAATCTCAGTACTTCCGCCCCCAAATCATCAATCTTGACTAACAAAGGCTCCACAGCCAACTTCAATTTGTCCTCAATAGTACTCACTAACAGATCAATTTGTTTAGTATTAATGGAAACACAATTGTCTATAGATGAAGCCCCATCGTCCCCAGTATTCTCCTTATGTAAGGTATCCTTTTTTTTCCTGGCAGAATGATTTCCCCGTTTAGGAACTACTCTCCTGCATGCTCTCATATATTTAGTAGCTCTGGTGGATTGTAAAGGGGTGCCTTCTGGGGTCTCAGATGGATTCAATGTATCTTCCACCACAGAAAGATCAGCAGGAGCCTCAGTGGGATCGACATTAATACAGATATTATCGGTCTCAGCTGTTATAATAGGATCATTGGTAATGATTATATCCGCATTATTAGAGTCCAAAGATGAAACCAAAGGGGGATCAGATAAATTACATTTGCTTAGCGATTTCCTTCTATCGCTGTTAATCCTAGTGACTACTTTTAGTAGGTAGCTGTCCGGGAGGGTAGATTGAATAGACATATTGGGGAAAAATCAAAGAGTCTCGGACAATTATGAAGTCCCAACCAAAGTTTAAAACACAATTGGCCTCTGAACCGGCCAAACTGGGCACGTACTCACGAATGCAGCCAAGGGGGGTGGCCCGTCCCGTCCCTGGTCGTCCCCGGACGGCCACAGATGGCCCGCCCTCTGTCCGGGCTCAGCCCGGCGACGCCTGCGCGCGTCCCGCGAGGCGGGGCTCTCCTCTCCCTTATCAGCGCCTCCGGGCGCGCTTGCCGGTGGGCGTGTCACCGCCGAGCCTCCTGGGTGCTGTAGTCTCCTGCCGAGTGGTGGAAGAAGCGGCGCTCAGGGAGACTGCAGCGGGAAACCAGCACGAGCCCCCAAGTGTCCGCCGTGTATCAAAAGGGCCCCCGCTTGTCAGGGCTCTCCTCTCCCTTATCAGCGCCTCCGGGCGCGCTTGCCGGTGGGCGTGTCACCGCCGAGCCTCCTGGGTGCTGTAGTCTCCTGCCGCGTGGTGGAAGAAGCGGCGCTCAGGGAGACTGCAGCGGGAAACCAGCACGAGCCCCCAAGTGTCCGCCGTGTATCAAAAGGGCCACCGCTTGTCAGGGCTCTCCTCTCCCTTATCAGCGCCTCCGGGCGCGCTTGCCGGTGGGCGTGTCACCGCCGAGCCTCCTGGGTGCTGTAGTCTCCTGCCGCGTGGTGGAAGAAGCGGCGCTCAGGGAGACTGCAGCGGGAAACCAGCACGAGCCTCCAAGTGTCCGCCGTGTATCAAAAGGGCCCCTAATCATTCATTCACATCTTTACAAAGTTACAAGTGTTCATGAAGGAAAGGAGAATGTGTTCTCTTTTAAGGAACATTCACTGGGGCCCAAGCACTCTCACTATTACATCCGCAGACGTACACCGTACTACTGGCAGAAATGTTAGCTCCTTAGGGAATGGAATGGAATGGAATAAGTTTTTATATAGCGCGATAGCTACTCGCAGGCGTCCTAGCGCTTTAACAGAATACAGGTGGGCTTTGAAGTACTCCTATATGAAACATGCAAGTTGCAGTGATCAGATGATCTGTGCTCCTCCAAGATTTCAGTAACAAAATAGATATTTCCTAACTATTTGTTGTGCGCTTTCCACCGATGCACCACACAATCAACAGATCCTCTTCTCTCTACAACAATCCTGTGAGTCCCCAGTGAAGTCAAGAAAAGGTCAAATGAACCCGGCATCAGGGAGAGGTTCATTGAGAGGTAAAACTGCGAATGTGTCACATTAAGGCAGCAGGCATGAACTGGAATGTCACGCCCTGCAGAAATGGCAGCTCGACAAAGCAAGAAAGTAACTGAACATAATCTGATGACCTCAAAGGCAAGCTCCGCAGATATCTTCAGCTGGAAACTAGTGTTGATTTTGCTTATGAGATACAGTGAATTATCCAATGATCCCTGGGCCACACCTTATAGCAGATTTTAAAGAAATGCACACAGGGCACTACCTTATGTGGGTTTCAGGGACAGCTCAAGTTTGATAGTTTCGTTGGTGACCCAATGCCTGCTCCAAAGTGGAACTTGGAAATCAACTAGCCCGACTTCACAGCCCAGATTCCTGGGCTGTACATCAAAACTTGGCCTTAAAAGCCTAGAAACAGGCTGAATTTAACTTAACTACAGCAAATGATATGGCATTTTGTAACAATGTATGTTACTGGTAATCATGGGGGAGAAGGAAACTAATAATTACATTTCCATTTTACTGTTTGGATGGTCCAATTTAAGCCCATGACAAACTTAAGTAAATAAATATATGTGCATATTTAGGTGCAGGCATATTGTTATACGGTTGGTGTTGAAGCTGTAGTGTTGCAGTTGTTTTGTGGTGTTGTGGTTCTTGTTGCCATATGTAGTCGTGCAGTAGTGTTGTACAGCTACTTGCATAGTAGCAGGGCCTGGAGTCCAGCAGGTGTTTGCAACAATTGAATGCTCACCCTACATACACTCTTTGTAGCAGATGTGAGGAGATAGAAAGAGAGATGAAGAGCATCATTAGACAACTGCTGGTATTTTAGCCTCTAAAGCCATCCGGTCGGGGGACATACACGCTATTAAAGCCATGCAGAGCAGTCTTACACAAAAGAGAAATAAACTCACAAGGAGGCATTAGAAATTCCTGCAACACGCTGTGTAGGTGCTCAACAGTTCATCACAATGGCAGGCTGTCTCGCAGATAAATAAGGACTTTGTGGGGGACGAGGGCACTGGGGGTGGGTAGATGTGGGAGAAGAGATGGGGTGGTAAAGGCGTTGGATCAGAGACTCTGCATTGCTTTGTGTCAATGCTTACCTTGTCCTTTGGCACTATACCTCTACCTGAGAGAGACACTACTACGCTACTCTCTTACTACCAACCAATATATGATACACGTTGGGTCACTGTTTCACCCTCCCGGTGCCCCCACTCAGTGCTCTCTCTATACTAAAACACTGTTATAAGCCTTCCACACACCCAAAGTGTACCTGAACACCTCTGTAGTGGGATCATGGACTTGTGCCGTCTTATATTTCTTGTTTACCTGACTGTATTTTGATATGTTTTATGTATGTTATTATTATCCTTTCATATTAGTGACTATTACATTGCTCCCATTACCTCTGTTCATTCCTACTGCCCCTACCCCTTTCATTGTGGAGCGCTCTACTATCTGTAAGGATCTTGTTCGCGCTATATAAAACTTTGAATAAATAAATAAATAAATAAGGCATGCGTTGCAATGGAATTCGTTGTAACGTCATATATTCGAATGGGGGAAAAACAAAAAAGCCATTACAACGAAGCCGTTTCCACGAAATCGTTAACCACGCATGCAGTACAACGCATGCGTGGTTACCACGAAAGCCTTTACCACGCATACCTTTACTACGAGGTTTGTAGTAAAGGTATATGTGGTAAAGGTAAAAAGTAAAAAAAGGGGGGTTTGGAGGGTCTCCCCCCCCCAAATAAAAAACTCACCTGAAGTCACGTCGGGTTATTTATTTAATCAGCGTCGTTTAAGAGAAATCGGAAAATAAACTTCCACTTTCTCTTAACGACGTATGACGCAAACAATCGAGGTAATTGTTATGCGTGGAAAACGAATTCCGTTGTAACGCATGCGTGGTAAAGGCATGCGTTGCAACGGAATTCGTTGTAACGTCATATATTCGTCTGAATGCTGGTGGGCACTAGAGGGGACACGTTACACAACTGGGTTAAGGACCTCAATCTATGTGTCTCTTTTGCCTAGTTACACATGTGTAAACCACATGTGCGCAGAAAAGGCTCAGTGATGCACTGTTCACAAAAATATGTCAATCTCTCCACTGCACCCCCCTCTTCCCCCGGCTTGTTTTAAAAATATCACAAACGAGAATCTACAACCACAACTCCTCTCCAGCATCCCTCACTGCCTTCCAAGTGGACTCAATCAAACAACCCTTTTCATTTTAGGACTCCTTGCCAGTTGAGTCCCATTATAGGTGTTGCCTACAAGCCCCAGCATGCAAAGGGAGTTTGATTAGACACCCAGGACCGGCTGAAGGCGTTACACAGGTAATGTGGCTCCCACTCAACAACTATGGACAGATCGAACACATGTGGAGTCAAAGGCATGTTACTTCTCCCTCTCATCCCTCGGTCTCCCAGATGTGCTCAAATACCAACAAATAGAGGACCCCTCTCGTTTTAAAGAAGTGGTCCGCTGTTTTTACACGATGGAGAAATCCCAAAAAAGGTTTGAAAATAGAAACATTTTAACTACTATTCTGCCTAAACTGACTTTACAAATGTTATTTTTCCACCCAAATAACTATGCAACAAATATATATGCATGTGAAGCAAACAATGTATGCATTTGGACAAATAAGGTGATCATCATTTTAATTTGTCACTCAGTTATGCAAATACAGGCCTCACAGAACACCGGTAGCAGGTATTTCTTGAGGGTGCACATTTTAGGCGTGGAATTGGGCACTACTTGGTTTAGTACACATGGCTGTGGTCTGTGGATGGTTCTGTATAGGAGTCGGTTCTTTTTTTAGGAACTTGAGTTCAACATGACTGTTCAGGTGCACAATACAAGTCTAAAAGAAATTCCGCACATGAACTTTTTTTGTTACTTTGGTAGTACAATAAATGTGTGAATAACTTGCTTTTTCGGTTCTTCTCATTTTAACGGCGCGTTCTACCATTGTCCTTTTCAGCATGTTGATGTTGCATCCTTCACGCTGTCGTTCACAGACGACGAACCCCTGCTGACCCCATGGGAGGTCACGAGAGTCTTGCCCGCACCTGTGTTGCTTTGGGATATTTTTTCGCACACCGGAATCAACTCGTTGAGTGAGTAGCCAAGGCCCTCGGGCAGCGATTTCCTGCAGCCTGCTTACAATCCGTTGGGGGGAGCTGTTGTACTTTTATGGCTAACTGCTGTCAAACTAGAAACAGCTCAAATTCGAAAGGAACATGGAAACGAGGCTTCAGAATTTATTGGCAAAACATATATAATTATCTCTTGAAATCAAGTCTACGTATAGAAAGAATGCCAATATATAACGCACAAACCAAGCAATTTCCATGCTAGATCGTTGTTTTACGTAATGCTTCATCATACGCATTAGTTGGACATTAATGAGCTTGGCAACACCCCCTTTATGGTAGAACGGCTGATTTATTCCCGAGTATCATTGAACAAGAATAGAATATAGCCTGAAACAAATTCTATTACAGGGCAGCAAATCCTTTATACAAGCATTCCTTCTTACAAGAGAGGGTGCTGAATGTACAGATGCTTAGGTTCTGGAATGGTCAGGGAGGCCTCCGATTGCTAATAAAAGCAAAGGCTGCGATGTTGCGTGTACATGATAAAACTAGTCCGTGCCTAGTGCCTACCCAATCCTCTCCTATTGGCGCCCTCCATATTTCACACTCCCCGGGCCCTCCCTCCCCCTACCCAACAGCCAGAGCTGCCTACTTTGGAGCGGGGAACCAGGAACCAGTCAGGTTCGAGTCTCGGCGTGGGCTCAACATCCTGTGATTCTGGGCAAATCAATCCATCTCCCCGTGCCTACCAACATCGAATTTGTCCTTATGTAATATAACTGGTGGTGCTCATGTAAAGCGCTCCAATACCTAGTTTATATCAAACTTTTTTTTTCTAAACTGTTCAAATCAGAGCTTTATCTGCCCAGCATCAAGCCCAAGCCATGGGCCAGGTTACTAAACTTCATTCCACCAGTACATCTTGTTTCCGCTCCTCGGCTTTAATTTGGTAAATCTATGCATTTTCGGGGTTGCAATACATGCTATAAAGGTTCAGTTCGATTGAACCGATTCAAGAAGCACACCTGAAAATATTCAACAGTAAAAGGAAATCTCAGGACTGGGTCCCGTGCATGGACTCATCTCTTAACTCTTGTCATTGCATAAACGTGGCCACTCCCGACGAGTGAAGACAACAATTCAAATGGGGGAGGGAGGTGAGGGTGGTAGCAGCGTTCGGCAGCTAGAGAGACTATGTGAAACAGGATATATTTATTTTTAATTATTCTTTATTGAAAATGTAACCGGTAACGGAAGATACAAGGTCAGTCCAATTGCTTGTCCGGTGTAACATATTAGCATTCTGACATTAATAATTTGGATGTAAAGTGATCGAACTCATAGCCCCAGTCTTCTGGTTCCCTGGGACGTGTGGTGTGGATGAGTCGCAAACATACCGTAGGACATGTCGCCGGCGGTGGGGCGTGGGGGAGAGAGGCCACACCTGCGCTCACTCGTGTTGCCAAATAGTGCTGTGTGGTGGACGAAGGCCCTTTCTTGATGTGTTGCGGCATCCCACACAACGAGCTCTCGTCATCTGTGTACACCCCCTTGCGCGCCCCAGTGTTATTCCCCGCAGTCGGTGGCTCAGGGCTGCCAACAGTTGGTGTCGAGTTCCAGCACCAGTAGTAGCACATCCCATCCTGTGATCTGGGTATCCCCCCCTTCTTTGTCGGTGAGCCGCTAGATTGTGTCAGCCTTAGCAAACATCCAGCTGCAAACAATGCCCTGTCATGCCACCACTGGCGGTGTCGAGGGTCCCTTCTAGTGCATCGTAATCGTCTGTTGACCCAATGCCCATTGGCGCTCCCAATTTCCAACAGATGCACCATCATTCAAGCCCTCATCACCAGCCGCTTGGACTACAGCAACGCAATCTATGCAGGAATCACCATACACCTCCTGAAGAGGCTGTAGACCTTCCAGAACTCAGCAACCAGACTCATCCTCGACCTCCCCAGATGGACCTACATAACCCTTCACCTTAAGAAACTCCACTGGCTCCCAGTCACAGGAGGTGTCAATTCAAGATTCTGACCCACACCTACAAAGCCCTGCACAACCAAGGACGAGCATACATCAACCACCGCCTGAGATTCCATCAATTCTCCAGACTCCTGCGCTCCAATTACTTCTCACTTGCACACACTCCCTGCAGCCACTGAAGCCACAGTGGAGGGCGCTCCTTCTCCTACCACACAGTGCATTCCTCGAACAGCCTCCACTTCCATCTTTGGGCCTTGCCCTCCCTCCAGGAATTCAAAAAGGGACTCAAGACCTGGCTATTCAACTGATGCCATTAAGTAGCTCAGCCCTTAGCACCTGGATACCCTCACGGGGGATTAGAAGTGCTTTACAAATCCGGTTTGATTGAATGCCAATGGCAGAACTATGAGCCAGTTGCCCGCTCTGTTCACCTTAGTACGAGGCGTCAAGCCCACCAGGCATGTCTCAGCTGTGTTTATGTGATGACTGCCAGTTACCCATGTAATGTAAGCACATACTTCAGTCCAGAACGGACGCAGCTTTGCATTGTACCAGGTCATGTGGTGGAAGTTAGTAGCACCCACGCTATCTCGGCCTGGCTTTTAGCGGCCAGTAACAAACATGCCCCATTTAAACAAATCAGACTCACCCACCGTCATGAAGCTCAGAGATGGTTTTTCCCCCGACCTAAAGTCACAAAAACTCTCCCTCCGCCAATCAGAAAGGAAGCGGAGGCAGGACCATTCTCAGGAAGGTAAAAACACCTAATTACTGGCCTTGAAGGAATATAACAAGGCAATTTCCACAGCTAAGGCAGCTTATTTCTCCTCAAGAATTCTAACCTCCAACAACCAAGCTAAAGAAATATTTGCTATAGTTGACGAACTGTCAAATCCAGTGAGTACTACGCAAACCCAAGCTGTCACAGGCCCTCTGTGACTCTCTGAACAAATTCTTCATCCACAAAATCGCTGGTATCAAAGTCAGCATTCCCTCTTACATCGTTAGAAACTGCCCGACCAAGCCCAGGAAGAAAACAAGTTACTTACCTGTAACTTTGGTTCCCCAGTATTGGTAACTTTCATAGATTCCCATGCTTTTGTATCATTCCCCGTCGTCGGAACGGGAGTCTCGGTAACAAAAATAACATAGCAGTAGGTACAAAAGAGAAAGAAAAAGGCCTAGGCCTCATTCCCTTTTGTAGCATATCACCCTCTTTTTGTAAAAGAAACCAAACTCTAGGCGTCAGCCAATCAGACGTGCCTCACCCCTTAGAACCCTCCAGAAGGAACCTCAGAGCCTCAGATTTTCGTAGCCGGTGTATATCCGACACTATATCTGCTAAAGGCTGAGCTTTCCTTGGGGAGGTGGGTGGGCGCATGGGAATCTATGAAAGTTACCAATACTGGGGAACCAAAGTTACAGGTAAGTAACTTGTTTTCTTGCCCCAGTATTGGAACTTTCATAGATTCCCATGCTTTTGTATCAGAATAGCAAGCAGTTAGACCACAAATAAATTTTGTATAATAATAATACATTGCAACAGGTAATACGATACAAGAAATACAACTGTGCAATCGACGGAAGGTGGGATAGAAGGGAAAGCTCACCAATCACTGGAAGAGGTTCCTTAGGACAGCCTGGCCCACAGCCGCATCGTCTTGCTGTAAAGACTCCAAGCAGTAATGCTTAGTAAAGGTGTGCACGCTGCTCCAGGTAGCAGCCCTGCAAATGTCTTTAATTTGCACCCCCGCAAAGAGGGCCGTTGAAGATGCCACTGATCTCGTCGAATGAGCACGAATCCTGCCAGCTAGAGGTTTCCCTGCTGCAGCGTGGCAATGAAGAATGGCACCTGTGATCCATCTTGCGATTCCCTGTTTAGACAGTGGAAGACCCTTGCCTGGACCACCAAAGGCAACCAACAACTGTGAAGATCTCCTAAACCCCTTGGTGCGATCCAAGTAAAATTTCAAGCACCGTTGCACATCCAGAGTGTGAAGTGTTTTCTCCGCCGGAGTAACTGGGTTAGGAAAAAACATTTTCAGAATCACCGGCTCATTTAAGTGAAAGTCCGATGGTACTTTGGGAATGAATTTTGGGTTCATTCTCAAGATTACAGTGTTCCTTTTGAATTGTAGGAATGGCTCCTGGATGGTGAGGGCCTGTAACTCTCCAATTCTCCTAGCTGATGTAAGAGCCAAGAGGAGAGCCAACTTCCAAGATATGAACTTCAAGTCTGAACGATGAATCGGCTCAAATGGAGCTTTCATGAGCTGAGAAAGGACTAGATTCAAATGCCAAGTCGGTGGAGGAGGCTTCACTGGTGGGTAGATTCTGAACAAGCCTTTAAGAAATTGCTTGACTATCCTGGACGACCATAATGAAGGTCCAGATCCAGACCTCCTGTACCTTGAAATGGCCGCTAAATGAACTTTAATCGATGAATGGGCCAGATTTGATTTAGCCAGTGACAACAGATAAGGCAGAAGTTGATGAGGCTTTGAAGTAAAGGGGTCTATCTTTTCCTTCCTACACCAAACACAAAACCTTTTCCATTTCAATCTGTAAGTTTTGTTTGTAGAAGGGGCTCTTGATTGGGAGATAACATCCTTGATCTCCCTGGAAAGGGGAAGATTCATGAACTCTCGCTGCTCAGGAGCCATGCTGTCAGGTGTAACGATTGTGGATCTGGGTGCCAAACTTGTCCTTCGGACATTGTGAGAAGATCCGGAATATCCTCCAGCAGCAAAGGAGGAACTAGCGACATCCGATGGAGTTCTGTGTACAAGAATTGTCTCGGCCAAGCCGGGGCTACCAAGATCATTCTGCATGGCTCGATCTTCATCTTCTTGATGAGGCGCGGGATCAGAGGAATGGGAGGAAAAGCGTAAACAAATGTCCTCGACCAGGCTATCGAAAGGGCATTCCCCAACGACCCTTGGTGGTGACTTCTGCTGGCGTAAGACCGGCATTTCTTGTTGGTCGGTGTGGCAAAGAGATCCACTTCCGGTCTGCCCCATTTGCAGAAAAACTGTTCCAAAACCTGTTGGTTTAACTCCCACTCATGGCTTACTGAAGATGACCTGCTCAGTTTGTCTGCGTGTTCGTTCAGCACTCCTGGTAAGTGCTCTGCTTTCAGTGAGATATCGTGATGAATTGCCCATTCCCAGATCTGCTGCGCTTCCTGCGACAATAGAAGAGATCTGGTTCCTCCCTCCTTGTTCACATAATGCATGGCCGTGGTGTTGTCCGTCCTGACCAGCACTCGTGAACCTTGAAGTCGCGGAAGGAAGGCTTGCAGAGCTAGCCTGATCGCTCTTAACTCCAAAAGGTTGATATGGAGCTTCTGTTCGCGAGGAGACCAATGGTCGCTGACATGCAGATCTTGCATCACTGCTCCCCAACCCTCCAATGATGCATCCGTCGTTACCACTTGAGGAGATGGAACGTCTGCGAAGGATAGACCTTGGGACAAATTGTTTTGACGTGTCCACCATGATGCTGCTTCTTTCATCCTTGGAGTGACGGACACCTTGTCCTCGAAGGATCCGTGAACTTGCTACCATTGGAGGTCTAGCTGCTCCTGCAGAGGACGCATCCGGAGCCTGCAGTGAGGAATTAGGGGAATACAAGATGACATTACCCCCAGCAGAGATTTGTAGTGGCGTACTGAAAGACACCTTTTTCCTTGAAAGTTTCGAGCTAGTCTTTCCAGTTTCTCCCTCCGTTCCCGGGTCGGAAAAGCTTTTGAGAGCTTTGAATCCAAAACAGCCCCTAGGAACCGAGCCCTTCCGGAGGGAACCAGGGAGGACTTCTCTCTGTTCAGAGTGAGCCCCAGATTCCAAAACAAATTGGTGCAAGCCCGAACCGCGTCCTGCGCCGCTACTTTGGACGGGGCCTTCAGTAACCAGTCGTCCAGGTAGGGGAAAACTTGGTAATGGTGTCTTCGAAGAAACGCTGCCACCGGTGCCAGCACCTTTGTGAAAATTCTTGGCGCAGAGCGAAGACCAAAGGGTAGAACCCTGAATTGAAAATGGCTCTTGGCTACTGTGAATCGTAGAAACCTTCTGTGTGCTGGGTGGATCGGGACATGGAAGTACGCGTCCTCCAGATCGAGCGTGGCCATAAAATCCCCCGGGCTGATCATCCGTAATATGTCCTGAAGGGATACCATCCGGAAGGACAGGGAGACGAGATAGGTGTTTAGCTCCCTGAGGTCTAAAATGGGGCGCCATGTTTCCAGCGTCTTCTTTACCAGGAAAAACCTGGAATAAAATCCTTGTCCCCTTTGATTGGTGGGGACCGGCTCTATTGCTCCCTTCCGGAGCATCTGTTGAACTTCGAGCCTCAGGAGACGCAGGTTTTTTGATGGAATGGCTGCCGGGGGCCTGGGTGGTGGGACTTCCGTAAACTCCAAAGTATGTCCTCGCTTTATGATGTTGATCACCCAACGGTCTGATGTAATTTCGGACCAATTTTGAAGGTATTTGGTTACCCTGCCTCCAACTGATGATTTCCTGGAGGAGGGAACAGTAGGTAGAGCCAGGAGGCCGCTATTGGCGTTTGGACGTATCCCGTCCTCGTTGAGCCTGTTTACCCCTGTTGTAGGGCCTAGAGTAACTTGAAGACTGGCCTTGTCTTTGTTGGTATGACTGGCGGTTCTGCTGATAACCAGATCCATTTGAGGAATAGCGTTGTTGCTGGTAAGAACCCCTGTAACTATTTCCTCTGCCTCTTGAGCCCCTAAAGGGGAACTTGCGGTACTGGAGAGTGCCCAAGGACTTGGCTGTCTCCGTGTCCTTTTTAATTTCTTGGAGAGTGTCATCTATTAATTTACCAAATAACGCCTCTCCATCGAATAGAAGATCCAGGACCTTGTTCTGTATTTCTGGTCGAAACCAGGTAGCCTTCAACCACCCTTGGCGACGGAGGACTGCCGCTCCAGCCAAAGTACGAAAAGCCGTTGTCGCGATGTCCATGGCGCAGTCTATTATCTCCATGGAAGTTGCATCCCCTTCCTGCAAGATTTTCTTTGCCTCCCCTGTGGATTCTGGAGGAAGCTGTTCCAGGAACGGGGCTATATCACACCAGAGCTGGCGGTCGTATCTCCCCAATATTGCCAGAGCATTGGCAGCTCGCACTAAAAGGCTAGCCATTGACGAGAACCGTTTGCCAGCGTTATCCAGTCTCCGTCCTTCCTTATCCGGAGGAGCCGTCAATGGAGCAGAGGGATTTCGTGATTTCCTCTGCGCCGCCTGCGAAATGACCGAATCTGGTTTAGGGTGGCCCGTTAAGGCAGCTGGTCCGTCATCCGGTGCCTTGTACTTTTTATCCAGACGCGGTAGCACCGGGACCACCGTCGCTGGATTCTTCATCGCCTTAACGCCTTCCTCCCATAAATGGTCCACAATTGGTATAGATCTTGTCGTTTTTCGGTGAGTTTCTTTAAAATCATAAAGAAAACAATCTGTTGTCTGCGCAGGCATTGCCAACTTGAATCTTCCTGCTGCCCTCTCCATCAACTGGTGAAAACCCCCTATGTCTGCAGGAGGAGAGTCCACCGGGTCCGCAACTGGAGATGCCGGGTCCGGGATGACGTAGTCAATATATTCATCAGTGTAATTGTCTGATTCTTGATCCTCATCCGAGGATTCGTCCACTTCCTGGTTATCTGCCGGCCTTGCAGGAGCTTGTGGAACTGAAGGCTGCTGTTGAGGGGATGCCTGGACCGGTATCACCGGAATAGCTGTAGAAGCAGGATCCGTAGGTGTCGCTGGATGTTGAACTGGCCCAGCTGCCTTGGATTTGTAGTCCTGCAACATCTTATGGAGGTCCTGCAGGAATGAAGTTGGTACTGAAACCATCTCCTGCTCTGTAAATCCCTGTGAGTGGGCCCCTTGACGATGTTCTTCTTCGCCTTGGTCATATGCCCCCTCCGAATCTGTGTCCTGACACTTGACCATAAGTTGGGATGGACTATTTGCATATTCAAAAAAGTCCTGACCATCCTCCTCTGACTCCCCCTGTTCAAACAGTAAAGTTGGAGGTAAAGAAGTCACTCTCCCTGGAGACGTAATCTCTGGAGTTATCCTAGTAAGTGAAACTGTCACTCTTCTTTCCGTTGCAATCACCGTCGACGGCTCCGTCGACGATGGTATTACTCTCGTCGACGAGATTGGTGTGGTTGGCGTCGTCGACGATGAAACCGCAGTCCAACCTGCCGTCGTCGTCGTCAAAGTCGTCGTCGTCGACGCGCTTGTCGACGAGACTACCGTCGTCGAACTCGTCGACGACGTCGTCATCACCATCATCGACGGTGATGTCTTCGTCGTCGACGATGTCATTGTACCCGTCGACGAAGCCTTCGTCGACGATGTCATCGGCATACCTCCCGTCGACGTTGAAGAGTGTTCCGTCAACGCTTTCTTCTTTGACGACGATATCTTCGTCGACGACTCTCCCGTCGACTCTCCCGTCGACGGGACCAATTTTAATCCCGGCTTCATTTTCTTCGTCGACGGGACCCCCGTCGACGACGTCTTCGTCGTAGAGGATTTAGAACTCCTCTCTGAAGATTGTGAAGAGGGTTTTTTGAAGGCTGGGTCTGTCTTCTCACACATAAAAAGCCGCAGCTCGTCCCGCCTTCTCCTGTACACCGTGGTGAGGAGATTTTTCCGGACTTAGGCTCTTAGACTCTCTGGGGGTCTTTTTAGAAGCCTTAGAGGGGTGTTCCACAGAGGAAGATGGAGAACCTCTACCCCTTTTCACTGACCTTTTTGAGGAAACAGCTGAAGAAGACTCCTCACTGTCACTGGAAACTCCATGCTTCCTTTCCTTTTGCCTCTGCAGCCAGGTCAACAGCCTACCAGAACGATCTCGTAGTGTCTTGGTAGAAAGCGTGCGGCAAATCTTGCAGTCTTCTGCCTTATGATCTGGGTACAAGCAGTAGATGCAGTCCTTGTGTTTGTCTACAACAAACAACCTTTTCCTGCCACAGGTCGAACAGGGCTTGAAAAGAGGCTTCTTCTCCTTGTCCTCCATCCTGAAGTCAAATGTAAGAGATTCTGAAGAAATTCTGAAGAGAAAAAACTGTAGAAATCCTTTTTAAAGAGTTGAATAGAGCAGAGCTCAATGGAGACTCCCTAGCACAACGTGCGGTAGAAAATCTGAGGCTCTGAGGTTCCTTCTGGAGGGTTCTAAGGGGTGAGGCACGTCTGATTGGCTGACGCCTAGAGTTTGGTCTCTTTTACAAAAAGAGGGTGATATGCTACAAAAGGGAATGAGGCCTAGGCCTTTTTCTTTCTCTTTTGTACCTACTGCTATGTTACTTTTGTTACAGAGACTCCCATTCCGACGACGGGGAATGATACAAAAGCATGGGAATCTATGAAAGTTCCAATACTGGGGCAACCCCCACTCTCTGGACTCCTTCCCGCCCATTGACACAGAGACCGTCCACAACCTACTAGCAAAAGTCAGATCTTGCTCCCCTCTGGACCACTGCCCCCCTTACGTTTTGAAAGCAGCCATCACAGCCTCCCCAGACCCGGTTCTTGCCCTCCTAAACCACTCCCTGTCCCAGGGATGTGTCCCCAATGCCTTCAAGGAGGCTATAGTGGTCCCCCTCTTAAAGAAACTTAGTGGCGATCCACAGACGCTAGAAAACTACAGCCCCATCTCTTTGCTGCCTTATTTGGCCAAGCTATTAGAAGCTCATGTGGCAAAATGCCTGTCCAATTTCATGGAACAGACTGAGTTCCTCGACCCTACCCAAGATGGTTTTCAGCCAGCTCACTCCACGGAAACAGTGATTCTGGCGGTACTGGACTCCTTACGAGAAAAAGCGGACAGAGGCACCTCCCCGGCCCTGGTGATACTAGATCTTTTAGACGCATTTGACACGGTCGACCATGACATACTGGCACACATGTCAGTGAGGCAGGCATGCTTCCTAAAAAAATCGCACTCAGGCAGTCCGTATCGGCCAGTTCACTGCCCCCAAACTCAAAACAACATGCGGGGTCCCACAGGGTTCTTCGCTCTCCCTGCACCTGTTCAACCTCTACCTTCTCCCACTAATAAGATCCTTGAAGGAAAGAAGAGTGAGCACCTTCAACTATGCAGACAACCTGCAACTTATGTTCCAATCGATAACTCCTCCCAGTCAATATCTTACTTTCAATCCACCATGACATTCATCCGTCATTGGATGGACCACAACCATTTAAAACTAAACCCTGGCAAAACCGAACTGGTACTGACGGGACGAGGCCACAATCAGTGGGGTCCACAATACTGGCAAAGCGAACTAGGTTCCCCCTCCACCTCAGTAAAAAGACTAGGGATCACCATAGGCAAGGACTTCTTAAAAACGCATATAGGCACAGTGATTTCCACCTGCTTCCTTCAGTTGCGAAAAATCAGAAAGATAAGCAGGCCACTGACCCTGGCAGCTCTGGTACAGGTCGTGATAGCTCCGGTCCTTTCTCGTCTAGACTATGCTAATGCAACATACCTTGGACTACCACTTGGCCTTACTAAACGACTTTAGATGGTACAGAACCAAGCGGGCCGACAAATATATAAACAGCCCAGGTGGCAACACGCTTCCCCTCTTGTTAGGAAGCTGCACTGGCTCACCATCCCCAAGCGCTGCACCTTCAAAGTTGGCTGCCTGGTGTTTAAATCCTTAAACGACCGAAGCCCTAAATTAATTGATAATCTCATCTCCCGTTACACTCTCTCACAAAACCTCCACTCAGCCCAACTCCAACTTTTGACTGTCCTCACCTTCAAGCTGAAGCGTCAAGGGGGTTGCAGGTTTGCAACTCTGGCCCCACGTTTGTGGACCTCCATCCCCTTGGATATCAGTTCAAGTGCAAACCTACTAAGTTTTAGAAAATCTCTCAAAACCTGACTATTCACACTAGCATATGAATGAACTGTCCCCTGGTCGGCAACCCCCTAGTTTCTCAGGGCCAAGAAACCAACCGGTGTACAAGCGCTTTACAAATTATTGGAAAAAAAAAAGGGATGTTGAGGCTCGAAAAAGGTAAGCATGGTGATTGATTGACCTTTATGAAATGAGGTGACCACTTTCGGTAGAAAGGAGGCTCGTGTAAGAAGCACAACTTTGTCAGGATGAACAGAGAGGTAAGGCTTAGATAAGGCCTGCAGCTTACTCAGTCTGTGGACAGATGTAAATGTCACAAGGAAGACTGGTTTAAATGTCAGAAGCCTGAGGGGATAATTGTGTAGAGGCTAGAAATGAGCACACATTAAGAATGTTAAGAACAGATTAAAGGTCCCACTGAGGCATGATAAATGGTGAAGGAGGGAAAAGAAGGACAAAACCCTTTAGAAAACTATGTACAGTAGGGGACTTGAACAATGAGGGTTCGTCAGGCAGCCATAAGAAGGCAGAAAGAGCAGAAAGAGAGCCCTTAAGCACCAACTACAGAGCCCTACTGGGAAAGGAAAATAATGAACAGCAAAACTTCAGAAAGAGGGACACACCATGCCACAATTTAATTCCAACGGCAGGTGTATACAGTCTTGGTGGAGGAACTCCTAGCTGCTTAGATGACATTACAGACTTTGGGAGGAAGGTCAAAAGCTATCAACTGCTGCCGGTCTATCACCACACCAGAAGGCGGAGAGTGGACAGGTTTAGGTGAAGAACCCTCCCCAGCTGCTGTGACAGAAGATCTTCCCGAAGGGGCAGCCTGCTCGGGGGATTGATGGCCATGCTCAGTATCACATGATACCAGACTATTCGTGTCCAGTCCAGAGCCACAAGGATGGGCCCGGTTGTACCTGACCAGGAATGACTGCTGGTTTAGACTGCAGCAGTCAGGCTACACTGCTAGACCTGAAATCATGTTTTCCCTGTCACTTTAGTGCAGCAATTCACAGGTGGCACTTAACTTTCCATGCCATGGGGGTATTTCTGCCAGTAACAGTCGGTGTCAGTCAAAGATGGTAAGGCAGCACGGGGGCAGCGGGGGCATGCATGGCTTGAAAATAACAACAATAACCATTAAAAAAAATGTTTTACCTGCCGCCCGCAGCCTTGCTGCTTTTCTGGCACCACTGCAGCACTGGCTGAGGCTCCCAGACTGCCCTACTGCCAATCCAGACAGTGCTCTCATGCTGCTGACAGCATGAGAGAAGTGCCTGGATGTACGTGAGCGGGTTGGATTTCTACACCCAGAAAGACTACCTGCTGTCTCAAACCCGGCAGTGCAGCTCAGGTTGAAGACATTTCAGTGCACATGTAGGTTTGGCCGTCCTAAGATGGCCAGCCAAACTGACATGCGCACTTGTAAAGTGCCTACCCCCCATCCTCCATGAGCTGTCAAGGTGGATGGCCCCACCCCAAGAAAGCTCTGTGAAGAAAAATAAAATGATAGTAACATTGTTTTATTAATAATTTATTTTCCCCAGGTTTGCATCTGCTAGCAGGGTGGCGATGCTCCTCCGCCATAACGGAGGAGCGGCCCCTGATTTCTGCACCATATACTATATGTATTTATAGGAAAAGTAAATATGCCTAATTAGACATTACCCAATTTAACCATATTTTAGGGGTCAGAATATATGTCCTGGGGTCAAAAAGCGCCCTTTCTCACAACAGTCAATAATTCAAGCATGCAAATCTGTGAAGGAAATGTGGTCCATCTGTAGACTTAGATAAATGGGTGCAACTAGACGGGGTTGCCAGGTACCAGGGCAATAAGGATTATTCAACTGGCAATTTAATCTTTGATCTAGTTGTTGAGGCTGAACTTTACTTGGGAGACTTTACTTGGGACTTTGGGCAAGGTGTCTCTATTCCTGCCTGAGAGATGAGATGCCCAGTACCATTCCCAATTTCTGAGCACCTGCACTCCTTTTCAGTACTTCTATTCTTAAAAATAAAGTCCCAACATCTCCTGGAGGAAGGAGCCCATATAGTCTGTATACCTATACAAGTCACTTTTTGTGAGAGCTTCTCGATACAATGAGAGAGCTCATGTGTGCAATGGATGGTTATTCGCCAGACGACAGGAAACAAAAATGTAGATCAGATGTTTGGGTCACTATGGGCATGTTTTAAAACCAGGGTTTATGCGTGAGCTGCAGAAAAAAGCATTAAAAAACGAATAGAAAAAAATGTGCAACAACGGTGAGGGGCTACAAAATCAGTAAATATGAGAGAAGCTGCCCCAATTATAGAATTGGCAGATGGAAGGTTATGGACATGTATATGCCGTGATGCATGCATGGCACCAGACGAGTAAAAGTCAAATTAAAGGGCTTTGAAAACAGTTTCCATTTATGTCATGGAAATGGAAGGGTATCCACATGTTGGAAATAGGTCAGAAAAAAGATACAGGCGTATCTTCCCGACCTGCAGAAATGAACAAGCATTTACAATGCAATGGTCTCGGCATTGTTAAAGTTAGAGATATTGGCATTGCTCATGACATTATTTTTATTTATGTTTTTGTTTTTAAAACATATAAATAAATGGCATTGTCATTTACAATGCCAATAGCTTAATCTCTCGCAAATGCGAGACCTATTGCATTTGCACTCACACACAGAGCCACACACACAAAGCCACCCACACACACATACAGAGCCACCCACACAGAGTCATTCACATAGAGCCACCCCCACACACACACAGAGCCACCCACACAGAGCCACCTACACACACACACAGAGCCACCCTCACACAGACCCACCTACACACACACAGAGCCACCCTCACACAGACCCACCTAAAAAAAGCTACCCATATAGAGCCACACACACAGAGCCCAACACACACACAGAGAGAGCCACACACAGAGCCATACACACAGACAGAGCCACACACACACAGACAGAGCCACACACCGACAGAGCCACACACACACACAGAGCCACACACAGACAGAGCCACACACACACACAGAGCCACACACACACAGACAGAGCCACACACACACAGAGCCACACAGACAGAGCACCACACACACACACACACACACACACACACAGAGCCACACACACAGACAGAGCCACACACACACAGACAGAGCCACACACACACAGACACACACACACACACACACACGCAGCCACACACACACACACACACACACAGCCACACAGACAGAGCCACACAGACAGAGCCACTCAGACAGAGCCACAGTCAGAACCACACACACACAGCCACACACACAGACAGAGCCACACACACACAGAGAGAGAGAGAGAGAGAGACACACACAGGGAACAGAGGCCAGAAAAAACAATCACAACGAGGGAACAGGGGGCAGAAAAGCAAGCACAACGAGGGAGCGGGGGGGGGGGGCAGAAAAGCAAGCACAACGAGGGAACAGGGGAGGGGCAGAAAAGCAAGCACAACGAGGGAACGGGGGCAGAAAAGCAAGCACAACGAGGGAACGGGGGGCAGAAAAGCAAGCACAACAAGGGAACGGGGGGGCAGAAAAGCAAGCACAACGAGGGAACGGGGGTGCAGAAAAGCAAGCACAACGAGGGAATGGGGGGGCAGAAAAGCAAGCACAACGAGGGAACGGGGGGCAGAAAAGCAAGCACAACGAGGGAACGGGGGCAGAAAAGCAAGCACAACGTGGGAACGGGGGTAGAAAAGCAAGCACAACGAGGGAACAGGGGGGGCAGAAAAGCAAGCACAACAAGGGAACAGGGGGGGCAGAAAAGCAAGCACAATGAGGGAACGGGGGGCGGAAAAGCAAGCACAACGAGAGAACGGTGAGGGCAGAAAAGCAAGCCCAACGAGGGAACGTGGGGGAAGGGGGCAGAAAAGCAAGCACAACAAGGGAACGGGGGGCAGAAAGCAAGCACAACGCAAGCACAACGAGGGAACAGGGGGCAGAAAAGCAAGCACAAGGGAACAGGGGGGGGCAGAAAAGCAAGTACAACGAGGGAACAAGGGGGGGCAGAAAAGCAAGCACAACGAGGGAACGGGGCAGAAAAGCAAGCACAACGAGGGAACAGGGGGGACAGAAAAGCAAGCATAACGAGGGAACGGGGGCAGAAAAGCAAGCACAACGAGGGAACAGGGGGCAGAAAAGCAAGCACGAGGGAACAGGGGGGGCAGAAAAGCAAGCACAACGAGGGAATAGGGGGCAGAAAAGCAAGCACAACGAGGGAACAGGGGGGCAGAAAAGACTTACCCAGGGGTCTCGTGCTGGCGCGTAGACACGCACAACGGGAGAGGGCAGTGCTGCAGACTCAAGTGCAAAGGAGTAGCTGTAAAAATGAAAAGCCCCCCCCCCTTCAACTATATCGCGAGTGGCATCAGTGAAGCGCGTGAACCAGGCACTCGTTCGATTGCTTCCCTCTGGGAATTCTGACAATGTGTCCTAATAGAAATAGAAAACAAGCCGTCAGGAGGGCAGTCCAACACCACCATCTTTCTACGAGGCGAGGCAGGAATGCCTCTGAGAAACGCAGCATAATTTTTGGGTTTCTTTCTCTCCTCTTCCCATAGGCTGGAATGTAAAATTCCAGCCAATGGGAAGAGGAGAGAAAGAAAGTAAAAAACACCCCCGCCCCGAATCACGGCTTAAACGGAGTGACACCCCTCTCCTCCAATGGCTGGCATCCGTTTAGGAAGCCAGCCAATGGAGAAGAGGGGCGGGTTCAAGCCCCACACTCTAAGACATAAGATCTCCCCTGCGAGACTGCACAAGCGCAGCCTATGCAGGCCGAGACCTAAAAAGCACATATTTCTGAGAAATGGCTGAACTCCCGTTAGGCAGACTCACTGTCCAAGGGCTGCTTTTCAGTAAAAAATCTCAAGGCTTTTTTCACAGTGGAATGGAAGCTGGAAGGCAAGTAAAGAAGGAGGCCCAGGCTGTTAAATGAAGAGTTGGGACCAGTGTCCTTCCCCCCTCATTAGTAATTGCGCCCGAGATCTTCCCAAGCCATCGTACTTCTCCGGATAGTACACTGTTCCAGCACAGCAGCGTGCTATATCCATGCAGCAAAACTATCTCCCTGTACAGGCCACTCTTCCTAAACTGAGCCTGTGACCACAAGCTGCCCACAACCCCATGAATAAAAACAGTTATGGGGATAGAAAGGCATCAAGAACCTGACATTCTCAGAAGGAGGCCTACTCAACATCAGAAGGACATGATCACAGACCGACCATGTGGTCCTGAAGTCTACAGGAGTCTTCTGACTGCCACTGTAACTTATCAATGCCTTGAGCAAGCTTATTGGCATGTATGGCCAGAAGAAACATGCATACGCTGAATATACCTGCACTCATATATTGAGTGAGACAAGAAATTAATATTTGTATTTTACTTAAAAAACAAACAAAACTATATTTAAAACAAAAAAACCTTAGTTCACCCAGTGAAGAGTGATATCATTTCATTTCTTCAAGAATGATCACAAAACGGGAAAGGAGGGTCACTCCTAGTTGAGCCAAAGAAACTCCCAAGAGACTAAATTCATTAATCTAACAGGTCCACCCTACCTGCATCCAGAGACCCTCTCCATCACAAAGGCCTAAATAATGTCTGACAACACCATCTGCATTTTGCTATAACTACAATGGTAGCAGTTTGAAGACTGTCATCCTCAAAAACAGCGGCACCCTATACAAGGTCACCTGAACCTGCGCACAAAAAGCCAATAAATCAGCCAGCGGCTCTGGACAATGTCACAAAAGAAACAAGTATATACCCAGACTGGAAAAAACAGAAATGCAAAAAAACAAATCACGAAGACAGGCGGGCATTTTTATTTAATGTTCCAAAGATCTGGAACAGCATCCCCATCAAAATCAGAATCGATTCAACATTTTAGAATGGAGTTCAAGACCATGCTATACACAAATCATCACCCACAGACGCCCTGACCTCTTATCTGTCCAATATCTATCATAGATTCAGACACAGAGGGACAAATAGTAAGTCAGCCTGCTGAGAAGAACCGCTTTAGCCAATTATTTTCTGCTGTCAGGTGATCCGGTGGTTTTTTTCCCATTCATTGTCTTGAAGGTGCAGGTTGATTAGGCTATGCTTGCACCTGTATTCTAGTGTCTTTCACTATCACTGATGATCATGCAAAGCAGAAGGAAAAGTTGCTTATTTGTATTCCTAGTTCTGCATTGTAGAAATCTTCATTGAGGTCATAAACGCCACCATTCACATCCCTGGCTTCAGTCTTGGATGGTAAAATGTACTACAGTAGAGATCAGTATAAGCGTAAAAAAAAAAGAACTGAGCCTATTGAGCGATTGCCGGTACAGGGCTCGATGGGATATAGAGGCCCTGGGCTCATTGAAGGTGCATTGTATATTTTCAGATGCTTATAGGACTATAATTTCCTTCATTTTCTGCATTTTTTTTTCTTTTCCCTCTAGGCAGCATAATTATGATTTATGCTGCAATAATGTTTTATGAATTGTTAGCTCTAAATCAAAAAGATAACATTTCAAATTCAGAAGAATTAGCCTTAGATACGACTCAAATATACATCTGCATTTAAAACGAGAGATTTCCACCATTTAAATATATGGTTCATTAGTAATAAAAGTATTCTGGGATCCCGAAGCACCAGTGGGAATATTCTAATGTCTATGACTATCAATGTAGATCCTATGATGCAAGGAACGAAAGTTAATTCATTGGAATACAACACAGGCCTTGACCTAAAATTGACAGAGTGTTTAATAAACATGCTTAACAAATCATTAGCTTGGTGTTCTTTCTCTCCTTTACTGATCAGAAAGGCCAGGTTCTGTGCTGACATCAACTCTCTCCCAATGGCCTTTTAAAATAGCTTGGGATATATTATTTATTTGTATGTGTTCAAGTTACCTACACAGTTTCTTCTGAGAATAAAACAAAGTCACCAATGGAGTGCTCATTAAGAACCTCAGAAAATAAGACAAGAGAGTGGAGCAGATTAGCATTGTGATGATGTAAGAAAATTAAGAATTGAATTAAGATACTTACTTCCTGCCCTCTGGACCCCAAATGGCCCTTAGCTCCTGGAAACCCCAAATAGCCAATCTGACCACGAATTCCAGGATGACCTGTTCCACCCTGGGGCCCAGGTGAACCCTGAAACCAAAAAGAGAGAGAGGTTGCATTAATGACATTCTATACATGTAACCCTGTATACAATACACTCTGTACAATAAGAATTACCCGCCATGCTTATCCTAGAACATTTAAAAAAGCCTGAGTGCAGGAACAGAAATGTTGTCAGAGGGCGAACTCCCTGCTCGAGTGTGATTATTCAGAGGGGCAGGTTTTACCAGTATTGCCATGGAAACACTCCATGCTAGCTAGCATGGAAGTCGAAAGATACAACCTGATGGCATCTCTTCCTCCTGGCGAAGGTCAATGCATGGATGCTTTCTGTCACAGAGTACACATGCACTAAGACTCTCTGCCAGAATGTTTGGTCCACACACCCAACCTCTGCCCTCACGAGGCCTTAGGCGTTCCAAAGCAGAGAGAGTAGTCTGCAAGACTCAACCATTTCCAAGACTGTCCCTCCCACCTCCAATGCATATTAAGCTACATTTCCGTTCGCAATAAAAGTCTTGGGTTTGGCAAGTCAATTACAGCAGAGGTACCTGGCCTTTCTTGCAGTGCCAATGGAGACCCACCACAGCGCAGGAGAATAAGGTAGTACAGTGTAGCAGAAAGACCAACAGCAACATGAGAAAAAAGACTGCATGGGCCCCTCTTTTCCAGTATGAAGAGCCATCCATCTCCCACACCAAGATAGGGGTTCTTACAAAAATCTAGTAAGAATCCTAATCCAAGCTGTCATTAGTACAGCAGATGAAGTGGCATTGGGATGCAAGAGAGAACAATGATGCATATCTTCCTTCCTTGGTGTAAGACCTATGGAACCCTTGCTGCACCACTAGAAGAATGGCAATTCAAAATGTTGGTATGCAATGATTTAGCGGAAGAAATCCAGGAACATAGATATGACAAATTAAGCTCTATACACATTCTCCCTTAGTAGAAAGTAAATGTATTGCAATCTGCTTCCTTTTAGAAG
The DNA here is from genome assembly GCF_964261635.1 of Lissotriton helveticus. Taxonomy (NCBI): domain Eukaryota; kingdom Metazoa; phylum Chordata; class Amphibia; order Caudata; family Salamandridae; genus Lissotriton; species Lissotriton helveticus. Next base: position 207,210,393 of record NC_136065.1, read on the forward strand.
AAAAGTTACATACCTATAATACTAGTTCTCCATCATTGGTATCTTTGAATTCATAAACAATAGATGTAGGTGGTGTTCCTGTGGTGGCGAGGTGAGATTTCAGGAGGCACTCCCGAATTTGGAAATTCTCTCCTATTCGAAGTACTCAAGATGTGGACATGATTGTCTACCACTCTGAGGCAAAATCTGAAATGTGTTGCTTTCATCTTGATTTTTGCCCATTACAGAGCTTTGAGTTTCTTGTGATATATATATATATATATATATATATATATATATATATATATACATACAAACGGCAAAAGACTTTGTCTATTTCTATCTCGGCGTGGATAGCACTGTGCTAATCCTATGCTTAAAAACTTTGATAGAAAAGCAGACATTTGAGGTGAGCAAATTTAGAGTGTCGCTGGTGTTGAGGGTGCTCTATACAGGAGCTGCCTTCCACCTAAACTTGGGAACTACCAAGAGTTCTCTCCTTCTTTTTTGCATAATTTATGCGTCACTCCATGCCTGCAAGGGAATTGTTTTGACTTTTACTGGGTGCTCTCTTGTGTCTGAACAAAGCTAAACCTATCTGAAGAGCTGTAATGACAGCGAAACACGTGTCAGGGGTTGCTTTTATTCATTTCAGGTTGGCTTGGATGGTATTTTACCAATCCAAAGCTGTAATATTGTGCCAGGTGTGGTAAATGGCTTTTGTCATTTTATAGCTTGGCGTGGATAGCACTATGTTCATCCTATGCTTATAGACTTTGCTGTACAAACGGCAAAAGACTTTGTCCATTTCTATCTCGGCGTGGATAGCACTGTGCTAATCCTATGCTTAACAACTTTGATAGAAAAGCAGACATTTGAGGTGAGCAAATTTAGACTGTCGCTGGTGTTGAGGGTGCTCTATACAGGAGCTACCTTCCACCTAAACGTGGGAACTACCCAGAGTTCTCTCCTTCTTTTTTGTATATATATATATATATATATATATATATATATATATATATATATATATATATATATATATATATATATACAAAAAATATATATATATTGACTTTTGGGCGAATAAAACTTTGAAGCACCAAATACTGGGTCCGTGTCCTGTTTTTCTGGCATCGCGTGAATCAAGACGTGGCGGTCAGTTCAACAGGATTTCTCGATATATATATATATATATATAAATATATATATATATATATATATATTCAGCCAAGTTTTGCAGATTAAGCACCACACGCACTCAGAAGACGTACAGCTAGTTGCGTTTATTTTCCAAAATAACGCTACGCGTTTCAACACCGAAGTGCCTTGCTCACACGTTAACCTCAAATCGTGAGGAACACATTTAAGTACAGACTTCCCAATAGGTAATAGTAAACATAAAAGAAGTACATACACGTCATGTTACAACGGCGGCCATTAATAAATGTCAATACCTCCGTGTGTCTCTATGTAAACACAGTATAGTACATGGAAACTGTATGTACCTATGTAGACAGGCTGGTCTATTGGTCATAATCTCTAAACATAAGTAAAATAAAAAGAAAACCACAGTTAATTTAGGCAGTGAATGTAAAAATTAATGAACAATAAACATCATTGCTCGTATATGTCCGCCATTTTGGAACAGGGTATCACGGTCACTTCCACGTAAGGAATGGACTAACCAGTAATCCAGTAAATTTAGATAAGGAAAACATAGGTGGGAAACCGGGATAAGAGTACATGTAACAATGCTTTTTCTTGGTACAAATTCCCACGGAGAATTCAAAATTATTTACTCGGTCTAGTGCCCGACAGCGATGACCCACCCATAATCAGTCTTAGGGTGAAAAAAACCAGTCTCTACAAAAAAGTTTAAAGTAAAAGTAAAAATTCTAGGTCTGTTACAGATTGTTCCTACACAGAAAATAGAGTGCAGGGTGCAATACAAGAAAAGTTTTTTTGAGTCCCAATAGATCATTATCAAAAAAAGTGAAGGTGAGTATCTTATCTTAACGTGGTAGAGTGTTTCTCTTCATTAGATGGGAGCCTTGGGGGGTCAGTGCAGTGCTCAATTAATAAGTGACGTCCCTCAACTTGCTCCTGGAAGGGAAATTACAGAGATTACAAAAATTATTAAAATAGTTTAAAAACATTCTAGAAACATAACACATTGCAAGGTTAACTCAATTATCATTTCTCCTTATGTAACACACAAGGGGACACTAAATTACAGATTAACAAGAGTACAGTTGGCATTAGGACAAAACAGACACTTTTAATCTATATGTAGATGGGTTGCGAGTTCTTCATCCCAGTTATGTCCCCCGGGGAATTTAGTTTCCAATTCTAATATCCATTTGGATTCTTTTTTCCTCAGAGCAAGCTCACGATTACCTCCCCTTCTGCCCACATTAACCTGTTCAATCACATAGTATCTCAGTAGATCATTATTGGATTGATGTTGGCTTTGAAAATGTCTGGCAATGGGGTACTTGGGATCTTTATTGGTAATGGCCCTCAAATGCTCTTGAACCCTTTTCTTTGCAGTGCAAGACGTACTCCCCACATACTTTTTATGACAAGGGCATTCCAAAACATAAATCACATAGGTAGAGCTACAAGTTAAAAATTGTTTGATTTGCCATCTTTTGTCATTGCCTGGTATTGCAAGATCTTTAACCATGACACTTCTACGGCACGCCGTACAATGGCCACAGGGAAAAAATCCCTGAAGTCCTTGAATGTGTTGGCTCTTTTTATCACTGATATCTCCTTTAACCAACATATCTCTCAAGTTACGCCCTCTTCTGTATGTTATACGGGGCCTATTAGTGAGTTTGGGACCTATGATGGTGTCTGCTTTAAGGATTTTCCAATTGTCAGCCATGATTTTTTGAACCTTATTAGATTTCTGATTGAATGTAGTGATGATTCTGGGGGATTCTAGATTGTCACTAGGTTTCTGCTTTGACACTAAAGTGTCTGGTCTCAGGACTGCCATTGCTTTAGTGACTGCCTTAGTGAGTACCCATTCAGGATAACCCCTTTCTCTAAAGCGGCTGATGGTGTTGTTTTTTTCTTTTTCATAGTCCTCCTCTCTTGTGCAATTTCTTTTAGCCCTGAGCAATTCCCCGTACGGAATACTCCATTTCAAGGGATCAGGGTGGGCACTGAGGGCATGTAGGAGGCTATTGCCTGATGTTTCCTTTCTATGTAACTTGGAAATCAATTTGCCTTCATGGACCTCAATACTGGTGTCCAAGAATTCAACCCGACTTCTATTGATGTTATAAGTGAGTTGGATGTTATAGCTATTTTGATTAAGTTTGGCAATAAAATTCACCGCTTCTGTTTCAGTACCTTGCCAGATGACAAAAAGGTCATCAATATATCTAATCCACGTGTGGACTTTCCCAAAATCTTCCTTAAGGTCTTCATTTCTCATAATTTCTTCCTCCCACTTGCCCAAAAAGAGATTGGCAAAGTTGGGAGAAAAGGCTGAACCCATAGCTGCGCCGCGGATTTGTTTGAATAGAACTCCATCAAACATGAATATGTTATTCCGCAGGCATAATTTCATCATCTCAATGATCATAACAGTATGGTTGGTAAATCCTAGTTCTCTACTCTTCAAAAAGTGATAGCATGCTTCCATGCCTTGGGTGTGGTCAATAATAGTGTATAATGCACTGACATCCATGGTTATTAGTATGGAACCCTCTGTCCACACAATGGTGTCTATTTTGCGTAAAAAATCTGTAGTGTCCTTTATGTAAGAAGGAAGTTGGATGACATAATCTCGAAGGAAGTGATCAATGTATACTGAAAGATTTTCATTGACACTTCCTATGGAGGATATGATCGGTCTCCCTGGCGGTTCCAAGAGGTTTTTATGGATCTTGGGGAGTAAATAGAAAATGGGTAGTTTGGGGTAATCACGTTTGAGAAAACAGAATTCATGCCAAGAGAGGAGCCCCTCTATTTGCCAGTCATGAAGTCTGTTCCAAGTTTCCTCGATACTCTGGTGATATTCATTAGAATTCTGTTTTCTCAAACGTGATTACCCCAAACTACCCATTTTCTATTTACTCCCCAAGATCCATAAAAACCTCTTGGAACCGCCAGGGAGACCGATCATATCCTCCATAGGAAGTGTCAATGAAAATCTTTCAGTATACATTGATCACTTCCTTCGAGATTATGTCATCCAACTTCCTTCTTACATAAAGGACACTACAGATTTTTTACGCAAAATAGACACCATTGTGTGGACAGAGGGTTCCATACTAATAACCATGGATGTCAGTGCATTATACACTATTATTGACCACACCCAAGGCATGGAAGCATGCTATCACTTTTTGAAGAGTAGAGAACTAGGATTTACCAACCATACTGTTATGATCATTGAGATGATGAAATTATGCCTGCGGAATAACATATTCATGTTTGATGGAGTTCTATTCAAACAAATCCGCGGCGCAGCTATGGGTTCAGCCTTTTCTCCCAACTTTGCCAATCTCTTTTTGGGCAAGTGGGAGGAAGAAATTATGAGAAATGAAGACCTTAAGGAAGATTTTGGGAAAGTCCACACGTGGATTAGATATATTGATGACCTTTTTGTCATCTGGCAAGGTACTGAAACAGAAGCGGTGAATTTTATTGCCAAACTTAATCAAAATAGCTATAACATCCAACTCACTTATAACATCAATAGAAGTCGGGTTGAATTCTTGGACACCAGTATTGAGGTCCATGAAGGCAAATTGATTTCCAAGTTACATAGAAAGGAAACATCAGGCAATAGCCTCCTACATGCCCTCAGTGCCCACCCTGATCCCTTGAAATGGAGTATTCCGTACGGGGAATTGCTCAGGGCTAAAAGAAATTGCACAAGAGAGGAGGACTATGAAAAAGAAAAAAACAACACCATCAGCCGCTTTAGAGAAAGGGGTTATCCTGAATGGGTACTCACTAAGGCAGTCACTAAAGCAATGGCAGTCCTGAGACCAGACACTTTAGTGTCAAAGCAGAAACCTAGTGACAATCTAGAATCCCCCAGAATCATCACTACATTCAATCAGAAATCTAATAAGGTTCAAAAAATCATGGCTGACAATTGGAAAATCCTTAAAGCAGACACCATCATAGGTCCCAAACTCACTAATAGGCCCCGTATAACATACAGAAGAGGGCGTAACTTGAGAGATATGTTGGTTAAAGGAGATATCAGTGATAAAAAGAGCCAACACATTCAAGGACTTCAGGGATTTTTTCCCTGTGGCCATTGTACGGCGTGCCGTAGAAGTGTCATGGTTAAAGATCTTGCAATACCAGGCAATGACAAAAGATGGCAAATCAAACAATTTTTAACTTGTAGCTCTACCTATGTGATTTATGTTTTGGAATGCCCTTGTCATAAAAAGTATGTGGGGAGTACGTCTTGCACTGCAAAGAAAAGGGTTCAAGAGCATTTGAGGGCCATTACCAATAAAGATCCCAAGTACCCCATTGCCAGACATTTTCAAAGCCAACATCAATCCAATAATGATCTACTGAGATACTATGTGATTGAACAGGTTAATGTGGGCAGAAGGGGAGGTAATCGTGAGCTTGCTCTGAGGAAAAAAGAATCCAAATGGATATTAGAATTGGAAACTAAATTCCCCGGGGGACATAACTGGGATGAAGAACTCGCAACCCATCTACATATAGATTAAAAGTGTCTGTTTTGTCCTAATGCCAACTGTACTCTTGTTAATCTGTAATTTAGTGTCCCCTTGTGTGTTACATAAGGAGAAATGATAATTGAGTTAACCTTGCAATGTGTTATGTTTCTAGAATGTTTTTAAACTATTTTAATAATTTTTGTAATCTCTGTAATTTCCCTTCCAGGAGCAAGTTGAGGGACGTCACTTATTAATTGAGCACTGCACTGACCCCCCAAGGCTCCCATCTAATGAAGAGAAACACTCTACCACGTTAAGATAAGATACTCACCTTCACTTTTTTTGATAATGATCTATTGGGACTCAAAAAAACTTTTCTTGTATTGCACCCTGCACTCTATTTTCTGTGTAGGAACAATCTGTAACAGACCTAGAATTTTTACTTTTACTTTAAACTTTTTTGTAGAGACTGGTTTTTTTCACCCTAAGACTGATTATGGGTGGGTCATCGCTGTCGGGCACTAGACCGAGTAAATAATTTTGAATTCTCCGTGGGAATTTGTACCAAGAAAAAGCATTGTTACATGTACTCTTATCCCGGTTTCCCACCTATGTTTTCCTTATCTAAATTTACTGGATTACTGGTTGGTCCATTCCTTACGTGGAAGTGACCGTGATACCCTGTTCCAAAATGGCGGACATATACGAGCAATGATGTTTATTGTTCATTAATTTTTACATTCACTGCCTAAATTAACTGTGGTTTTCTTTTTATTTTACTTATGTTTAGAGATTATGACCAATAGACCAGCCTGTCTACATAGGTACATACAGTTTCCATGTACTATACTGTGTTTACATAGAGACACACGGAGGTATTGACATTTATTAATGGCCGCCGTTGTAACATGACGTGTATGTACTTCTTTTATGTTTACTATTACCTATTGGGAAGTCTGTACTTAAATGTGTTCCTCACGATTTGAGGTTAACGTGTGAGCAAGGCACTTCGGTGTTGAAACGCGTAGCGTTATTTTGGAAAATAAACGCAACTAGCTGTACGTCTTCTGAGTGCGTGTGGTGCTTAATCTGCAAAACTTGGCTGAATTGAAATTTCTCGGCGGCGGGGGTGCCGAGATTTACACGCCACCTGACTACGGGAACCAGATTCCAGTAACCTACCCCGGTTCTGAACTTATATATATATATATATATATATATATATATATATATATATATATATATATATATATGTGTAAGTGGACACAATTCACTCTTTGCAAAGTGAATAATCAGGACTGATGTGGAGGGTGCGAACTGGTAGCATGCAACACTGCGTTGCATGCTGTCTCCTTCCTATACAATCTGCTGTGGAGCTTATCATCCTTAACATATAACTCTATGTCAAGAAACTCCAATCTTTCAGTACTGGATTTCATAGTGAAGTTCATTTGCCAGCTATTGTTGTTCAAGTACTCATAGAATTTCTCTAAATGACCCTGTGTGCCTGACCATATGAGGATACAGTTGTCTATATATCTGCCCCAGAATATAATGGAGTCAATGAATTCTTTCCCCCTGGGTCCCCAGATGAGGTCTGATTCAAGGGTCCCCATGAACAAGTTAGCAAACGAAGGGGAGAATTTAGACCCCATGGCCACCCTAAAAACGTAATTGTAATGACAACTAATTACAAAAGAGGGATATGTGAGATACTAATGGAACGTTATATTTAATCCAAACAGGATATCACGGGACTAATCTGAATATAATAACAACTACATCCTTCAGAAGGCTCAGGGGTAACACGAACAGCAAACAGGAAGTGGTGCAAAGATCATTTGAATTTAAATGTGTGTTCACCCTCCCGAAACGCGTTGATCTGTGTCTGCCTGCCACAATATCTATCTGAAGGTTTAAATACAATAAAAAGTGAAAACCGGAGTACGCGAGTTCGTCCTGATTATTCACTTTGCAAAGAATGAATTGTGTCCACATTGAAAGCGGCTTGGTTCTGCCGCAAGGAACATGAACCGACGTAGAGCGCTGCATCTACCCAGCAACGAGGAACCGATAGACAGGGATGAGGAGGTACTTTGCATATATATATATATATTTCAGGCTAAATTGGGCGCTCTTTCGACGGTGCAGGCGTGCCACGGCAGGGCCCAGCCGTTCAAAATTGCATTCCAGTTTCTCCGCAGAGATTTTGCTCGTGCACTCCAGAATCGGTATCTACAACAACGATCAACTTCCAATCAGTGGTTAGATTTTCTTTAATTCATAACAGCTCAGCCAGCAGCAACTCTACGCGTTTCAGTCTTTACCAAGACCTTGGTCACGAGACTGACACGAGCAAAATCTCTGCGGAGAAACTGGAATGCAATATATATATATATATATATATATATATATATATATATATATATATATATATATTTTACCTAATGGCGGTCGCCAGTAGGTAGTTATAGTTAGGACCTTGTTTCTATTCAAAAAGCGTTTTTTTCTTTTGCCAATATCTTTGGCACCGTTTGACGAATCACAAACTTGGGCCCCCTCCGGTCAGCTCCTGTCTTGAAAGTTTCGGGGTGATTTGTCAAGCAGGGGACGAGAAAAATAGGGGGATCCCAAAACGCGTTTTCCCCATGTTAATTTCCATTGGAAAATTTAGACAAAGCTACAGCATGAACTGCTGAACGGAATCAAATTTGGCAAAAAGGTAGGTCTTGAAAAGAGCCCTTTTTTAAATGGTGAAAATCCGTTCCGTAGTTCCTGAGAAATAAAAAAAAGAAAAATATAGATATATGAGCACCGAGGAGGAGTCGCGACTCCTCCCGAGCATGAGCTTCACTCTGATTGGCGGCCAACATTCCAAACCAGGAAGTGTTGGCAGCCATCTTGTGACTCGGTAACCGAGCCACAAGAAACAGTGAAAACAACATTAAACAAGCATTTGCAATGCAATAGGTCTTGCATTTATACAAGTTTGAGCTATTGGCATTGTAAATGATAATGCCTTTTAGTTATGTTCTGGTTTTTAAAACATAAATAAATGGCATTGTTATTTACATTGAAAATAGCTTAAACGCGCGCAAATGTGAGTCCTATTATATTGCAAATGTTATAACATTGTGCCCCCCTTCCCCCTTCACCCATGTAAACATAAATGGTCAGAGCCCTAACCAGATCCTCCAGGATTTCGCGATTTGCCTTGGAGACATTGAGACACCGGCGCAGTGAGAAACACGTGGCCTGAGATAACACCAATGATGATTGTACCCTGACTCTGTCACTGTTGACTAAGAGGAATCTCGTTGAGTATGGGGGAGACCGCTCTGTTACACTCTGGGAGACTCCAAAGAGGAAGAGGCTGGGAGGCGGAGCTGGAGTTAGAGTCAGTAGCCAGCCTGCCCATGTCCCTTGGAGGTGGTAGAGAGGAAAGTCTGAGGGTGGGGGGATGTCATGGTAACTTGCTCCAAGGAAGAGTCCTGGTGCAGTAGGGTATCCGACCCTCAACTCTCTGCAGAGATGGGCAGAGGGAGATCTGGGCTGAGAGGAATGGGGCCGGTCTCAGTCCATGGGCAGGATAGACACCTTTGGAAAGCTATTGTGTGGCCCTTTATAATGCGCAGTATGTATTTAACCCTTAAAAGGACGGTGACGTGCAGGATTCCTGGGTCAGAATGGATGAAAACTCAGGGAAAATTTGTTGCCCCAGATGAGGAACAGAGGAAAATAGGATTGAGTGGGTTGGAGAGTATTCGCCCCTAACCATGCCACTCCCTTTCCCCCATAAGAAACTGTGAGTGCTGGGAGTATGGGCTACTGAATGTATCATTTGAACTGCAAGGTGGAAAGCCGCACTCACAAGCTGCAAGGATGAGATTCGACTGTCATGCCCCCGGGGCTCCCCCTGCCTCACTTCCAGCACCGCTGCTTAGTGTGGAAATCCGCAGTACAAGGCATGGAGTTTTAACTCCTCCCCCAGACCAGGAGCCAGGTTCAGCGCTTTCTGCACAAAATGTCCATGGTGGGGTGGTCTCTGGCCCCGCAGTGACCCCGCGGCAGGTTGACCTGTGATGCCGCAGACTGCCCCGGGCATGAAGTAGAAGCGCTAGGAATGCCTCAGTGTGCCTCACGGCTCAGTGCCACAAGTAGCACCAGATTGCTATTGTCCGCCTTGATGTAAATGCGGGAGCTGCGCCAGCTAGAAAGGTACTCGTCAAGATGGCTCAGTGAGTTAAGCGTCCAGTGATGACATCAGGTGTAATCTGCAGATCAAATGCTCGAATCCACAAGATCAGCCTTTCATCCTTTCGAGATCCTAGCAGAACTGATTAACATTTGACTGTGTAACTGGCACCACCTATTATTTACGGCTCTTGGGAACAGGAAATAACGGGGTATAAAGAAACAATTATAATAAGTAAGAGCCAAGCCCAAATCTAAACCATGACATGCGCGTGCAGTTCAAACACCGGCATCGGCACCTGCGTCTGGCAGGGCAGGGACTCCACAAGCTGCAAGGCCCACATTAACATCCATCCTTGTAACAGTGCTTTGCAGACCCGGTTTTTGCCCCAAACGTGAATAAAATACACATTACTTTGGAGCGCTGGTCCGATTATCGCAGACTGTCCACCTCATGTGTCCACCTCATGAGGACGAACAGGTGAATGGCAAATTCAAAGGGATCTTTGAACATTTTGTTGATAACACAGCGGCAGAAAGATGTATATTAAAATAACTTAAAGCAGAAAGAAATAACGAAGTTGATTTCTTTTTTAATGCCTCATTCACATTTTAAGCATTTTACGTGTACATAAAACAGAATAACCTTTAACAGGTTGACACAGGAGGAAAGCCGATATTAATATAAAATATATAAAAGATTATTAAGAGATTACATTCCCCACAACCGGGAACGGGCACGTCGAGACGGGAGCTTTGCTTTCACTGGAGTAAACAGATGAGCAAACGTACGTGTCACCCTCTGACTGCAAAGAACAGCGATAACCTTGGTGCCCACATGCTGGCTCCTACTTAAAACGACGCCTTCCTCCTACGTCCCTACAGTGTTTCACAGTCTCCCCTGGGGCGGGACTTCCGCCTTCTGCGGGAAGCCCGCGCACACGGAGTGCCTGGCCGAGAGGAGCAGTGGTGACGCGGGTTCCCATGCCTGAGGGAGAGCCCCGTGGTCGCTGCAGACGTAAGGAGGAGCAGAAGTGGCGGCTGAAGCCGCCGATGCAAGTGCGGGCCTCCCATGAGTGACGGAAGCCCCGCGTGTGCCAGGTGATGCGGCGGAGATAACACCAGGGGAGTCCGGAGCGTGACGGAGTCTGTAGCAGTGCAGCGACAAAAGAGCCAGGTGAGTGGGGCTTAGTTGTACCGTGGGGGTTGGGGTGTGGGGGGTGGGGTGGGTGTGTGTGTGTGTGTGTGTGTGTGTGTGTGTGTGTGTGCGCGCGCGCTCTCTTTTGCAGGAGGCTGACTTGCATCAGAAGCGGGACAGGAGATGTGCACAGCGCGTGAGTGTACGTGCGCGCGTACACCTGCTGAAATCACAAAAAGCTCTGCGCGTGCCCATCTCCTGTCCCACTTCCAAGGCAAGTAGACAACAATAAGCCTCGCTGGCGACAACGCTTTGCGCTGGGTACGCCAGGCTCCAGCTAAACAGAAAAGGGGGCAGGGTAGAAACCCCCTGACCCCCTAGGGCTGCTGAAGGGGACCCCCATGGCTCAAAAAATAATTTTTTTAAACTGCATAATTCGCGCTTGCTGTGCGAATCCTGCTGATAAAATATAAAAAATGAAGTGTTGGCTCCCGCGCTTCGTTATTATTGAGCCCCCGGGTGGGCCAGGTCCCGGGGGCATGCACAAAAGTAATAGCGGGGACACGCGAGGTGCCCCCGCAACCCCGGGGACCGCCACCTCCCCGGGGCTTTATTTATATTTTGCGGGGGCATGCAGCCCCCCCCCCCCACAGCCACAGGGACCACCACCTCCCTGGGGCACTAACTATGCAAATGCGGGGGTCCGTTACAGACCCCCGAGCCCTGGGGACCACCACCTCCACAGGGCTTTGTGCCCCGGGGAGGTGGTGGCCCCCAGGGCTCTCACTTAAAAAAAAAAAGAACCTGTGTGGGGGGGCTCGAGCCCCCCACACGCCCGGGGTCCACCACCTATGGTAGGGTGGGAGCACAGCTCCTACCCTGCCATAGCAAACCCTGCGTTGCTTCATTGAAGTGAGAGCAGGAAAACCTGCTCTCGCTTTAATGAAGCAAAGCAGAATTGCTTTTCCACAAGGGGAGCTGCATGTCAGCAGCTCCCCTTGTGGAAAAGCAATGCCAGCTCCCGCAGAAGACGGGGAGCCGGTGGGACCGTGGTTTGCAGCGTGGTGTAAAAAGGGGTGTGACCTCAGCACACCTCTCTGTAATGCAGCTCTGTGGCGCTTACTGGAGGTACCTGGTGGGCAGTTGGCCCCCCAGGCAACCACAGTATTCAAGGGGACTTAATCCCCCATCTTACAACGCACCATGGGGCGCGTTTGCACACTGGTGCAGGGACAGGGTGGGGCCTGATATAAAAAGTTAGCTATCCTGCTGTGTGGGGCTTGCTGGAGGTAACAAAAGGGGTAGTTGGCCCCCAAGGTTGACATTGGGGGCTAACTACCCCTCCTGTTACCTCCAGAAAATCCCACACAGTGGGATTGCTAAAAGGTGTTTGGAGGCCATGCTCACTTTTCTCCACCACTCTGCAAACGCGACTACTATGTTATAGTTAGAAATTATCATTTAAAAAACCTTTGAAATTCACTGAAAAAAACACAGGTTTCAGGGACGTTATAGTTAGTTGGACATTTCAATCGTACAAAACCAGAGAAATTCCACCTTTATAGTTAGGTCAGCTAACTATAACTCGCACCCCCGCAATGCACTGCTGATGATGTCACATATTACATCACTCATGACATGGTCAGTGCTAAAAACTATATAAAACTTTATAAATAAATTAGAAATAAATTATGTTTTTTAACACTATGTGTTTATATTTTTCATTTCTATTGTATTTTGAGGTACCTATGTATATGTATCCTGTATCCTGTACTGATAATTTCATTTCAGAAGAATAAACTGTGATTTATGTATAATAATTGCTTACCTCTGCTGTGTTTAATTCCGTACACAAAAGTGATATTGATGAAAATTTGTATGGACTATATAAATTGCCTGGGGGTATCTATAAGTTGAATATGCATCCCCACTCCTGGAAGTACCAACTTGTCAGAGAAAAAAAGTGAGTTAAGCCCCAGTAAGAGTCTATTTAGTTTGCTTTCATAGTGTCTGGATCATGCATGGATAGCTCCTGTGCATTTGTGGGCACTAGTGGTTTGATGTGTGTCTTGGCCACATGTATTGTCCATTATAGTGGTTGCCTTTGGGCTGAGTTACTGTTACCGATGTTTATCACCAAAATCTGCACATATAAATCTCTTGCGCCCCATCAGAAACCAGTTGGTTGTGGGTGATTAGCCAACTATATTCATTTTGATGTAGCAGCAGCTCCCTGTCCCTGGGCAGGTTAAAACAACCTGTACCCCATGTTATGTCGGAGAACTGCAATCCCGGGCTGTGGGATCTGGACATAAGGAGATGGAGCTAGTAAAATGCCTCCCCAGGTTTGGAGGATCCCCAAGAATTTCAAAGAGTGCAAACCTCATGACACGACAGGTCTAACCACCAGAATAAGATAAATATTGCCCCTTCTGTCAGCAATGTGTTCAGTATTGGGCATCTACTACAAGGAGGCCTATGCATCAGTACAGAAGAGTCACTGACAGAAAATGTGGTGATACCACATTTAGCCCAATTCTTGGAAGCTGTGTAGAATTCTTGCTGCTTGCACTGCAGAGGGAATGCTACCTGTGACAAATGTTGGACTACTGTTTCCAGAAGTCACCGAATCTGTATGAGAGACCTTAGACTCAGGTGTCTATAAGTCTGGCCTAAAGGGCATGTAGAGGGACTGACTCTGTTTAGGAGCCATAAGGTCACCCTTGCTAGCTGGCCAGGCGAAGCATACCACTATCTGGATCGAGGGAGACACTTTACTGCTTCAAGGATGAAGAATGGTTGGCCAGGTCCATCCGTGACCCCTATTGTACCCACAGAGTGCCTTTAATTTCCTATCTGGCCATCCTGGAAGTATTCAAAAATCTTGACTTCGACCCAAGGGTCTTGTGTTCTAATTCACTGGCTAGTGGAGGTGGCTCAAATTCATCTCTCTAGCGACAATAGCCCTGGAGATATCGCTGGCTATACCTTGTCAAAATCCCAACCGATCACTTAAGACTTAAGTAAATAAAATGTTATTGTATATGATTAATTTAAACCATTCCAAAAATGCACTGTAAAATTCATATACAAGGAAAAGAAAAAAGAGAAGAAAGGTATTAAAAAGACCATAAGCTTGAGTACTGTCGAAGTTAGTATGTTCACAGGTGTTAACAATTTAGGTGAGCCTTGGGGGCTACGACTAGTGAGGGGAGGTTGGCCATGATTCAAATTGTTGCCTCCGCCTTGGTCGGTTCAAATGTTGGGGTGTGTGATTACATAAAAAGTATAAAAGACTTGGAATTTTACAGCAGCTGGCTCAGGATGTTGTTTTTGTTTGTTCCTCTGCAACGCTGAAGTCTGTTTCAAAGGGCCTCCTGCACCGGAAGATGGAGTCTTGATTGTGGAAGTTACAACTGCCTGTGGTGGCAATAATGGCTATTGGCTGGACTGATGGTGTGCGGCTCTCCCTAGCTTGAGTTCTACTTGAGTCAGAAATTTAACTAGTCTCCCATTTAACTGCAAGTCCTTGGAATTAAAACATGCAATCACAGACTCTCTCAGGGCACGGATCTCTCGGATATTAAATTGCGGTTTCAGTAAGTTAACCCTTTGAACCTTTAGGTTGGTGCAAGAGCAGATTAACTGTGCCATGTCCTTGACGCCATTGCTGCATAGTCAGCAGGTGTTGTTAGGTTGCAACCTCAACCATGGTGGGAGGTGTGGATTTGCTGGCAAAATTCCTAGCATGTATTTTTCTTTTGTCTTCCTAGAGTATCCAGGCTAAAGTATTCCTGTGTATCGAATGAGTTGTATCCATTGATTATCATTCAGGCGTGGCTTCTTCTAGCAAAGGCAGCTTTGTCTTCCACAAGTTAGAGTTTCCTTATTGCCTTTTTGATTGCTTGCTTGAAGACTATATGGGTAGATTGAGTTTCCCAAAGGTCGAAAGACAGGTAGTAACCAGAGAGTCCTTTAAGAATTGTCTGGCCGGCGATGTTGCTCTGACCAAGAGCTCTTGCCAGAGCTGATGATTCAATGTATTCGGGGGGTGTTCCTGGTTTTATGCCAGCAGATTAAGTAAGACCCTTGCCAGGAGTTGCTTGGTTAGGCTGAACTCTAACTGGATCTACGCTGGAGAAGCATAGGTTGGGATGTTAAACAAGACTCTGTAGGCCTTGGCCACGATGGTGTCTAAGATTGTTTAGTCCCTTCCCCTCAGAGCTTCTTTTCTGTAGGTGATGGTGGGTAGGATTTTGGCTTGTGCTACACGGAGGAGGGGGGAAAAGATAGGGCCTGTTAATTTTGATTTTAACTGTATAATGTTGTTGCTATGACCATCCCCTTTCTTCCGATTGTCTTGAGTTGGCTGGCAAATTGACCGCCTTCATCAATGAGTACCAGTAAGTATTTGTAAACAGAGGTGTTCACGATTAGCATTTTTTGCAGGTACCAAGTATATAGTTCAGTCGTTTGCCATTTTTCATTGTCAGGGTGTTTGTTTTCTCATGATTCACTTCTTGGTGGTTTTCCGCTGCTTATTCTTGAATTTTATTGAGAAGGCGTTGCATGCCCACTTGAGTGTTGCTTGCCAAGACCACATCATAGGCATATAAATTACTAGAAATGGCTTTGCCGCCCATTCGGGGGGCATGCACATTACATGAACTTAGGGTTGATGTCATGTCTGCTATATAAAGGTTGAACAGGGTTGGGGCAAGCATACAGCCCTGTTTGAGCCCCTTAGTGGTTGGGATGTGCTTTCAAAGATGTGCGCCATTTCCTAGTTTGTTCTACACCCATGTGTCAGTGTCGAGATGTATTAACAGGTTCAGAAGTGCTGATGGGATGCCCCAATGTGCCAATTTCTGCCACAGGCTTGCTCGATCCACATTATAGAAGGCTGCCGTGAAGTCAATAAAACAAAAGTGGAGCACCTGCTTTGTTGTTTTGGCCATGTCAATAAGTAGTGACCTGGTTAGTATGTTGGTTTAGGTACCTGTGTCTTCGCAAAAAACAGTTTGGTTTTAGGGTATTATTTCCTTCTCCTTGGCCCAGTCCTGGGGGTCGGTCAATAAAGTGCCTGTGAAGTACTTTGCCTCAATATCCAGCAGCGCGATCAAGCGATACTTTCTCGGAGATTTATCGCCGGATTTATGGACAGGTGAGATTATGGAACCTTTCAGGAGGCTGGTAGGTGCTTGAGCTGTCTGAGTCTTCGGAAGAGGAGGTCCAGGGTGCCTGACCAAAACACTGGATCTTGTTTAAAGAGGGCTGGAGGAATCCCGTTTGGCTCCGGGGCCCATTCGCTCCTTCCTTTTGAGATTTGTTTCTTGATAGTTGTTATACAGGTTCGGTTGTCCACTTCCCCCAGGTTCCCTTCAGGTTGAATAAAGTGACCCGTGTAATGAACCCCCGGCAACTCGCCTGCTACATGGGGGGGGACTCCAGCCCCCAGACTGCTCTGCTGCTGCCGCGTCCGGGGGCGTTGACATCACCTCGCGCGCCAGGAGGCGCATAAATTTCCTTGCGGGACGAACCAACGGCAACTCGCCTGCTACACGGGGGGGGGTACTCCAGCCCCCAGACTGCTTTGATGCTGTCGCACCTGAGGCGCTGACATCACCTCGTGCGCCAGGAGGCACATAAATTTCCTTGGGCCCACCCTTGCCAGGAAGAGGCAGGGCCACCCCCCTTTTGTTTGCTGCCCAGTGGAGCCCCATCTGGGAGGACACATTCTTGACAAAGGTGCTGTTTGGTGACATTACCCATTCCCCTTTTTACATAGTGGGAATATTTGATTAATGTCTCCTGCCTATTAGAGTGGAACTGTATAACTCTCTTTGAAGAACTATTTTTACTTCGTAGAAATGGGGAAAAGAAAGTCCATGGAAGGTGGGGGACTGGGGGGAGACAGTGGTATGGGTGGCAAAATTCGCAAAGGGAAAATGTCTAGAAAAGCACCCAAACATTCAGCCAGCAACTGTGTAGATCGCATTGACACAGTAAACCAGGACTGCAAGGACCTATTAGTAGGTGGGACAAATTTGCATTCGGCTACGGATAAGTCCCTGGTTAGCATAGTCCACTCTAATAGGAATAGCCAAAACAACTGTACTGTTATCCCCAATATGTTCCTAAAGCACAAAACGGATCCCAAGGAGAATAAGGATGAGAGTCAAATGAACTTTGGCAGGAAGACAGTTCCCACTGTCAGTGTCTTAAAATCTACTGAAACTGATGGTAATCATTCTTTAATAATTGATCCTATAGTCATCTGCACAAACAGATATGCTATACTGTTCAATCCACAGGGGGAGGAAGCACACAGTGATTGGAACCGCCATTGGTTAAAAGCGTAGAGCAGGTTGAAACTCTGATTGAAAATCGTACTTCAGACATACAGGAAGTTATCCTTGTAGTCCATTCATTACGGGCTGAAATAGGGTCCATGAAGGCTATGATGGAGAACTTAACAACTATGGTCAAGCTCTTGACACAAGGAAGGTCTCCCAGCCCTAACTGTGCAATATATAGTGCCATCACTTCATGCAATCAACCATTTGCCCAGGCAAAATCATCTACCCCCGAGTTAGTCAGACATCGAGTAAAGTGACCTCCATGAGTAGTGAGGTGGTCAAGCAGAATACTCCATCTCCAATGATCCCCATGGGAAGTAATGTACCGCCCAACATTAGAATTATTTCTGGCCCTTCATTAATTGAACATCTAGAAAGCAGTCACTGCAGGGTAGGAGCACAAATACTGGTACATCCATAATTAGGCAGAGTGTTAATCATGAAGGGAGTGGGGATCGTACTAATGCCAAGCCACAAAAACCCCACAGATTATTTATGGTGAATGTACCGAAGCTGGGCTCAAACAAAATAGAGAGTGCAGATTTACTGACCAACAAGGCTATACATTGGATATGGCACGTAAGGGGCTGTCGCTCTGTAATAAGGGATGACATCACGAAAGCACGCAGGCTCACTTCTCCCACCGACCCTCTGGATTGTATTGAATTAACTTTCCAGAGGGAAGTGCTAGTTGAAAATTTACTAGCACTTGAATATAGAACTTGCTCCCCTGACTCTTCATCCATCCAGTTCAGGCTGTCTCCGCCTGCTAGCAAGCAATACCTATCTAGAGCAGTTGGCAGTAGGGAGGTTAGGTAGTTCCACTCTTGAATGCAATGATTGACTGACTGGTGTGCCCAAATCCCAAACTGGCCGTGATGAAAACTTGTTAATAATCAGGGATAGCGATTAATCGACGACTCCGACTTGCGGAGATAATAACAGGTTAAACATGCCCATTCAAAAGTTACCCTTGCAGCCACTTGAATACAGGGATCCAAGAGGGCTTAGTGGTCATCTAACCGGGACTCACATAGAACCAACAAATAGCGGCCACGCTTTCAAAAGGGACACACTGATATCGTGGAATGTAGCAGGAATCAGTTTGAAACTTTTATCCCCAGAATGGCTTACTTCTATTGATTTATTTGACATTTGTTGTTTTCAAGAAACGTGGTTTACGACATCACAAAATCATGTAGCTTTTATAAACTATTATGTACTGGCAGTAAAAGGGGCCAAAGGTCGTCCTTTGGGTGGTTTGATCATATGGGTTCAGCAAGCACTAGGTATTAATATTAAGGAACTCCCATCCAACAGCAATGACATTCAAGTACTAAGACTAAATCTGGGACTGTTAGGAAAAATTGACATTTATAACATCTATGTGAGGGGATCAAGAGGGGGTAGGTCTCAAGTTTTAGCGGCTTTAGATGATCTCTGCGATTTGTACTCACTAGAAAGCAATACAATTATAGCAGGTGATTTTAATTCAACTTTTGAGCCACTCGCCAGTGAGGAATGGCTTCTCATCGAAGAGGAAGATGCTCAGCGGGGTATCCCAAAATTGGAGCTTGCACCAATAAAGAAATGGACAGAGGCGGTAATCCAGATAAACTCTTTATGCCTCGATAAGGGCCTTAGGGCACTAAATGGTAGGACTCCCCAAGACAGGCTAGGGTCTACCACATTCAATAATGGATTCAGCAAAAGCAGGATCGACTATATACTTGTGAGTTTAAAACTCTGGCATACCACTGGTGATATGGAAGGATGTTGATCTTGCCCTACTTAAATTGGACAGTGTATGTTTTACTAGCACAGGCTTGGGGATTATTACCCAGTCCCATGATAGTTTTTTTCCCACATGAGAACTTATTTTATTAAACAACATAAGCCAAAGAAAGCATCAAATCAGAAAACAAGCCTCTGGTATAACAAAGAATGCCGGCAGTCAAGAGTTCTTCTAGGGAACGGTATTAGAGGTGGCGAACCGGCTTCAGTATGTGCAGCTAGGCAGGCATACAAAAATGTTATGGCCATAGTCAAACGTTCCTGGGACAAAAATAGATGGCAGGATCTTAAAGAGGCTTGTAACAAAAAAGACAGCAAACAATTCTGGAAGATTATAAAGTGGGATTGAGAGAGAATTCCTAAATCACCACATAATCATGTTTCGCAGGAAGAGTAGGTCAAACATTTTGAACCACAATATGCATGTAGCCCACTAGAGCAAAGTTTGGAGGACCATAGTTATGGGTTTTATGTAGACGAGGCTTTTAACAGCAAAGACATCGAGATAGCTCTTGGTGTGGTTGTTGGAGGGAGAGCACCCGGCCCAGATGGCATACCTGCTGACGTGTTTCTGCATGACAAAACTAGATGGGGAAAGTATATTATGCTATTGGTTAACGCAATTGGGCAAGGGGCCCCTATACCGAACTCTTGGAAAGAGGCTGAAATAATCCCTGTGTACAAAAAAGGTGATAAATCTCTGCCGGGGAATTATTGTCCCATTAGTCTGATCGACTCAATGCAGAAGAGACTGGGGAGATTGATCCTTAACAAAATCCAGGAATGGGTTAAGGAGTATAGCATACTGTCACCCCTGCAAGCCGGCTTTCGTGCATTCACAAGTACCATTGATTAGGTGTTCCGTTTTGTTTTATTATACTGGAAGGTGGCGGTCCTGGGCAAAGGCAGCCTATATGCTGCCTTTGTGTACCTAAAATAGGCCTTTCATCTTGTACCCCGTTCCAGTTTATGGGCGACTCTTCATGAACTAGGGTTGCCCGTTGAACTTCTGACGCTCACAAAGAGATTGCACGAGGGTAATTATGCAAAAATACGATGGGGTTCCCAGGGTCAGGTGGCTAGTTCTTTCCCAGTTGAGCGAGGGGTGCGGCAGGGATGTGTTATTGCTCCGACTTTACTCACTGTGTTTATTAATGGAATGGTTTACTGTATGACACATGTGAATACTGACACTCTGATTTAAGTAGGGATTAAAATTCCGATGTTAATGTTCGCGGACGACACATTGATAATTTCAAAGACTCTGAGTGGGCTCCAGCGAGCCCGGTCAGTATTTGAGGAGTTTTGTTCTGTCCGTGGTCTAGAAGTCAATGTGTCGAAAACTAAATTCATGACTTTTAATCAAAATAGAGTTTTTAAAGGTGGGATTTTCATTAATAATCCTCCTTTGGAGCAAGTTAGGGAGTTCACATAGCTAGGGGAGAATATCCGGAGTGCTCTAAAATGGAACCATCAAATTGACATGGCCACACTGAAACACTGGCAACTGTCGGGGGCATTACGCCTCGAGCACAATAGGTCTCTTACTAAACCAATTAGACCAGTGCTCCAAGTATATGACACAAAAGTGTTAAGCTCAGCATTATATGGTGTAGAACTATGGGGGTTAGAGAACTTGTCTAAACTTAGCGTGCCAGAAGAACAATTTTTACTTATCTGTAAACAGGTGGTTCTCTAGTATTGGTGTCTTTCATAGATTCACATGCTTGAATATTCCCAGTTGTCGAAGTGGGAGCCCCACGGTAAATAAAATAGCACTAAAATCCCAATAAAATATGTATGTAAAAACATAACACATAAAAATACACACTAGAAATAGTTGCAAATACCAGGTCATAAATCCCACATAGGAATACATGGCGAGAGAGGAAACATTTGCAGCATATCACTGTCATTATGTTTGCGCCTGATTGGCTGTAGTTTGGACTCCAAACTACAGCCAATCAGGCGCAAGCACCCTCCAGAACCTTCTCCTCAGAGGCTCAGGCCCTCAGATTTTCGTAGCACAAGACTGACAAAAGAGTCTAGGAGGAGAAGCGAGCCTCTGAGGGGAGGCAGGCGGTTCGCATGTGAATCTATGAAAGACACCAATACTGGAGAACCACCTGTTTACAGGTAAGTAACAATTGTTCTTCTCCAGTATTAGGGTGTCTTTCATAGATTCACATGCTTGAATAGAATAGTGAGCAGCAATAGCTGGCAGCAAGAGCAAAATCTGCAATGCATAGGTATGAAGATGCACCAATAGCATAGCCAGGAGGAATGATAATAATAATAACAACCGTATCATTACACAAACCATATAGGTGGAGGGTAGAAAGCAGAGGCTCACCTTAGTTAACAAGATTGCGAAGCCCTGCTTGTCCCACTGCCGTATTGGCTTCGTTGATTGTTTCAAGGCAATAACGTCTCGTGAAAGTGTGCCTGCTGGACCACGTAGCTGTTCGGCAAATTTGATGAATCGGCACACCAGCAAACAGGGCAGTAGAGGATGACTTTGCCCTGGTAGAATGAGCTCTCACTGAGGATTGAAGAGGCTTGCCAGCCTTCTGTTGACAGAAGGAAACTGCTGAAGAAATCCAACGTGCAATAGTTGGCTTGGTGACAGAACGCCCCTTGCACATGCGTCCGTAGGCTACGAACAGCTGATCAGATTTGCGAAAGGGTGCTGTCCTATTGATGTCAAATTTAAGGCATCGCTGAACGTCCAGAGAATGTAAACGCTGCTCCGTTGGAGACTGAGGGTTTGGAAAGAAAGTCTTTAAGAAAACAGGCTCATTGAGGTGAAAGTCAATGGGCACCTTAGGCATGTAAGCCGGGTTTGTGCGAAGCACTACACAGTCCGATTTGAATTGGAGAAAAGGAGGCTTAATGGTAAAGGCGTGAACATCACTCACGCAACGTGAAGAGATTAAAGCAAGAAGAACGGCCTCTTTCCAAGTTAAAAATTTCAAATCCGCCTTGTGGATAGGCTCGAATGGTGCCTTCATTAATTGTGTCAAAACAATGTTGAGATGCCAGGTTGGAGGACGATGCCTAATGGGCGGGAACTTCTGAAACAGTCCCTTAAAGAACTGACGAATGATTCTGGAAGAGCAGGGAGAGGAGGAGCCATCCTGCCGGAAGCGAGAAATCGCCGCCAAGAAAACTTTCAAAGTGGAGTGGGAGAGCCCTGACTGTGCCAGCTCTAGAAAGAACGGAAGAAGCTGAGCTGGAGTAGAATGAACAGGATGAATGTTGGCAGCCACGCACCAGTGACAGAACTTTTTCCATTTGAGTTTATAAGTCTTTATTGTAGATGGAGCTCTGGCATTGGCAAGAATGTCTCTGCATGCTGGCGGATGTTCAAATGGGCAAATTCAAGGTGCTCAGGTTCCAGGCTGACAATCTGAGAGAGGAGGGGTCCGGATGACTGATCAGGCCCTCGTCCATCGTGAGGAGGTCCGCTCAAGGATGATGGAGAATGGGTTCGCACTGAGAAAGAAGCAGCAGTTCCGAGAACCACGCTTGTCGAGGCCATCTGGGTGTGATCAGGAGAATGTGACGCGGCTGCCTCCGCATCTTCCACAATACTCGAGGAACCAGTGAATCGGCGGAAAGGCGTAGCCGAATAGACCGCACCAATCCATCAAAAGGGCAATCCCGGACGATTCTGGATGGGGAAGCCAACTTGCAAAGGACGGGCATTTCTGGTTCGCTGTGCTCGCAAAGAGATCTATGCTTGGATGACCCCAACGCCGAAAGATGAAGTCCAGAGTCGGCTGATGTAGCTCCCACTCGTGCGTCGAGGATGCGGACCTGCTGACGGCATCCGCCAGGATGTTCAAGATGCCTGGTAGATGAACTGCCGTCAGGGTAACGTGGTGCCGAAGCGCCCAGTCCCAGATAGTTTGCGCCAGCAGAGACAGGAGAGGAGATTTAGTGCCACCCTGCTTGTTCACATAGTGCATACTGGTGCTATTGTCTGTTTGGATGAGCACCGATTCCCCCTGGATCAGAAGATGGAACGATTTGAGAGCCAGAAAGATGGCCATCAACTCCAACCTGTTGATGTGCCAGGAGCGTTGAGATTGAGTCCATTTGCCTTTGATGGACAGCCCCTGAAGGTGTGTGCCCCAACCTTCTAAGGAGGCATCTGTGGTCAGAGTGAGTTCCGGAGTTGTGGTGAGGAATGAGGACCCGGCAGCCACATTGGATGGCTGCGCCCACCACTGGAGAGCCGACCTCATCCGGGCGGTCACACGAACGAGATCGTTGAAGGAGCCGGTGACCTGACGCACCTGACCGTCAAATTCTTCCTGAATTGGGCGACTCCTGAGCCTGCAGTTTGGTATCAGAGAGATGCATGAGGACGCCATTCCCAGAAAAGACTTCAATATATGAACGGAAATGGACTCTTTTGAACAAAGGAGGGTCACCAGGCGTAGAATCCGCAGCTGACGTTCGTGAGACACGAATGCTTTGGCTAGTGACGTATCCAGAGTGGCGCCTAGAAAAGTCCTGCAGTGAGCTGGGGTGACCGAAGACTCCTCGGCATTTATTTATTTATTTATTTCATTTGTAGAGCGCTTGGTTACACCAACGGTGTGTCCCCGCGCTAAGACACAATTAGATGAGATACTGCTGTTGCAAGAGGGTCTTACACTTTCCCCTCAAAAGTATTGGAGAACAGCCACGTCTTTAGCTGTTTCCTGAAAACCCTTTCGCTGGGTTCCAACCTAGTCGAGATTGGCAGGGTGTTCCAGATTTTGGCCGCCAGGCACCTAAATAAACGGGCTCCTGTGCGGGCTTTGAAAATTCTTGGAATTTTTACCAAAGCTAAGTCCATGGACCTTAGGTTACGACCAGGGATATAGTTGGTCAGTAGTGGTTGCAGGTAACTGGGACCATTATGATAGAGGATGCGGTGGCAATAGCACATTGCCTTAAACATGGCTCTTTTCTCCACTGGCAGCCAGTGTAGAGTGTCAAGGGCTTTCCTAGTGTTTGTTCTCCTCGGGAGACTGAGAACCAGGCGTGTCGCAGCGTTTTGTACCCGTTGTAATTTGGCTAGGCCTTTCTTCGAGGCTCCTGGGTACAGTACATTCCCATAGTCCAGTTGCGAGGTGATAATCGCGTGGACTATGGTCTTTCTGGTTTTGGCTGGAAGTAGGTCTATGACTTTCCTGAGGGTTTTCATGGCACCATAGCATTTCCCGGTTACCTTCTGGATTTGGTTGTCGAAGGATAATTTCTGGTCTAACCAGATTCCCAGGTTTTTCACCTCAGCTTTAGGGAGGGCGCTTGGCCCAATTCTTCTGGCCACCATGCAGATGACCGGATGGTGGGCGTCTTCCCTACCACTAGTACCTCCGTTTTGTTGCCATTTAACCGGAGGCAGTGGTTTGACATCCAGTCAGCCACTTCTTTAAGACAGTTGGCAAAGCTAGTTGCTGCGTGATCTTTGTTTTGAGATAGCTTTACAATTAGCTGTGTGTCGTCAGCATAAGATACTAATGACACATTGATGGAAAGGCCGAGGCAGCGAAATAAGTCCTGACAGAGTTGAGTGTCTCGAGACAGCTGGCTGTGAGACTGCGATTTGATGAGACAATCGTCCAGGTATGGAAAGATTTGGACGCCCTGAAGACGTAGGTAAGCCACTACTGAGGCCAAAACTTTTGTGAAGACACGAGGGGCGGCGCGCAGGCCGAAAGGCAGCACCCTGAATTGAAAGTCTCTCCGCCCCACCCGGAAGCGCAAGTACTTGATTTGATTGATTTAAAAATGTATAAAGCGCAACGAATGCCCGGAGGCGTCTTGGCGCTGACACTATAGAAATCGACGTCAGAACAATGCATGTGTGTTAGATATCTGTTTGAAAAAAACAAGTTTTTAAAGATTTTCTGAACATAATGAGGTTCGGACTACTTTTGATCGAGATGGGTAGGCTGTTCCAGAGTTTGGTCACTGTTACCAAAAAACATCTGCCGCCCCAACGAACTTGTTTGAATGTAGGTGCTTGCAACAGCTTGTGGCTAACCGATCTAAGATTCCTCATAGGAGTATAATATTTTATTCTAGAGGTCAGATAGAGTGGACCTCTGCCATGAAGTGCATTAAAAGTGATGCCTAATGCCTTGAAAGCTATTCTTTTTCTAACAGGCAGCCAGTGGAGTGACATCAGTCGCTGAGCGACTGATTCATGTCTGGGGATATTCAGGATTAATCTGGCTGCCGCATTCTGTAAACGTTGAAGCTTGCTTAAATATTGCTTTTGAATTCCAAGGTACAGTGCATTGCCATAGTCCAATTTGGATATTGCAAGGGCAATTACCACTGTTTTCAATGACTCTGGGGGAATAAAAGCTCGAATCTTTCTGATCAGTGTAAGAATGGCCCAAAAACTTGCTGTGAGAGCATTGATCTGACTATTAAATGTTAGCCGATCGTCAAAAATCACCCCAAGATTTCTGACTTTAGAAACAGGTTGGGGACATTCACCCAGCTCAGAGGGCCACCATGTAGGCGACCAACCCAGAGGGTTAGTTCCCAAGAGTAGGACCTCTGTCTTGCTACCATTCAGTGTCAGACAGTTTGCTTGCATCCAGCTATTCACCTTTGACATACAGGTGTTAAAACGATCTGCCACCTCGTTTTCGTTGTCGGCGATTGACACCACAATTTGAGTGTCGTCGGCATAGCTGGTAACAGAAAAGCCATATTGTCTGATTAAGGCCGCTAAAGGGGACACATATACATTGAAGAGCGTAGGGCTCAAGGATGATCCCTGAGGCACTCTGCCAATTCTTCCTCGTCACTTCGGGTGATGAGGAAGAATTGGCACATGGAAATAAGCGTCCTGGAGGGCGATGGTGGTCATGAAGTCGTCCTTGCAGAGAAGACGTAAGATCTCCATCAAAGTGAGCATGCGGAAGGACTGTCACTCCAGGTGTTTGTTCAGTGCCTGTAAATCGAGGATTGGATGCCAGTCGCCTGTCTTTTTGAGGATGAGGAAAAACCAGGAATAAAATCCCATTCCCCTCTGAGACTTGGGAACGACTTCGATGGCACCTTCCTGAATCACGATGTGAATCTGCTGGAAAAGTTCTTTGAGGTGCGCAGGAGGCGGACCAGTTGGAGGAGTGTGAGGAGGAAATTTTACGAACTCCAAGGCATGGCCCTTTGATACAATGTCCAATACCCAACGGTCCGAGGTGATTGAGGACCATTGAGAAAAGAACAGGGAGATTCGACCTCCAACCTTGCGCGGGAAAGGTAAGTCATTGCCTTTTGGAAGTGGAACCTCTATAGGAAGATTTTCTACGATACGATTTGGAAGTTTGCTGGCGTGAGGTCTGCTGCTGCTGGTTGGAATACCGTTTATTTCCCTGGCCATAGGAGCGGTATTGATTCGATCGTCCATGAAAAGAAGCAGTGGTGCCGCATCCGCGCGCACCACGAAAGGGCTGTTTACGGAACTGTAAAGTGCCCAACGAGCGACCCGTTTTGGTATCTTTCTTCATCGTCTGCAGCGCCTCATCGACATGCTGACTGAAGAGTGACTCACCGTCATAAGGCATGTCGAGATTTTTTGCCTGGACCTCCTGGCGAAAAGAGGCAGACCAAAGCCAACCCTGGCGCCGTAGAAAAGCCGCCTCTGCAAGTTGACGGAAGCCAGTGCAGGCAATTTCTACGGAGCAGTCAATGATCTCTTCCGATGCTCTTACCCCCTCCTGGAGAATTTTAAGAGCCTCCGACCTGGAGGACTCCGGAATGAGGGCAACCAAGGTGGACATGTCAGACCACATCTGACGATCGTAAAGTCCCAGTATGGCCAAACCGTTAGCGGCCCTTACAGTAGTGGAAGCCATAGTTGAGAACTTTCGCCCGATGGCATCTAGGCGACGACCTTCGCGATCTGGAGGAGCCGTAATCGGGGAAGACGGGTTTCTGGAACGGCGCTGGGCGGCCTGGGTGACTACTGAATCCTGTTAAGGCTGCGCCACCTGGCAAGTTGGAGAACCCTGGGGCGCCTTATACTTTTTCTCCAATCGAGGTAGTTGTGCAGGGATGGAATTCGGCGCTTGCATCAACTTGACTCCTTCAATCCAGATGAAGTCGATGATTGGGACTGTCCGAACTTGCTTGAAAGGTTGACTCTTAAAGTCATACAAGAAGCAGTCCTCTTCCCTTTGAACCATAGGACGTTTAAAGCGGAGTGCCGCCCTATCCATGAGTTGGCGGAAACCAGCAATGTCAACTGGAGGGGAATCCCCCGGAGTTGCAGGAGGTGGGGACGGTGTTTGAATCTGGTAATTGTCCCAGTCTTGCATATCGCCATCACCATCAGTATCGTCATCCTGCAGCTCACCATCCTCCCTGTTCGGGCAAAGATTATCATCATCATCTTCATACACCGTAGTATGGACCTGAATAGAGGTCTTAGCAGGAGCAGGCAGCGTTGCCGGTTGCAGCAGCGGAACAGCGGTAGGAGGTGGTGCAGGCGCAAGCGCCGGTTGCGGCATCGGAATAGCAGTAGGAGGTGGTGCAGGCGCAGGTGCCGTAGCCAGAGGCGAACCATGACGAGATGGCGGAAAACGCCTGTTGTAATCCTCTAGCATATACTGAAGATTGGAAATGAGGGAAAGAGGAATTGATGCAGTCGGAACCTGAGTGGATGGTTCTTCCTCCTGAGAATACGAGTCCTCGTGATCATCCCCATAGTCCTGACACTTTATGACTATTTCAGAAGGGCTACGTGCTGCCCGGAAATGATCATCCTCTTCGTCCTCAGAAACCGAGTCTTGCTCAGAACCTGTCGCAAACAGGGGCGATGGGGGCTGCGTGTCACGTGGAATGTCAAGCTGTTCCAGAGGCACTTGGCAACGTTGGTGCAAAGGGTCGGCGGAGGAAACCCCAGACCCGGATGAAGGAATCGGCACCAGAGGCAAGGATGCAAAGGATGATGGCACCACCGTCGACGAAATCGTCGTTGAAGCCTTCGACGAGGACAGGACAGACGTCGGCGGAGCCATCGTCGACGGAGCCATCGTTGACGGAGCCACCGTCGACGGAGCCACCGCCGACGGAGCCACCGCCGACGGAGCCGCCGTCGACGGAGCCACCGCCGACGGAGCCGCCGTCGACGGAGTCATCGTAGACGAGGCCGTCGTCGGCAAAACCGCCGTCAACGGAACATTCGTCGATGGAGTGGCCGACGACGAGGAGGCTTTCTTCACAACTCTCGTCGACATAGATCCTGATGACGACGAGAGACTCTCCTTCGACGTTAATGCAATAGGAATCGTCGACGAGACAGTTTTAAAACTGAGGCATACCTTCGTCGATATAGACGCCGTCGACGCAGCCACCGTCGACGAACCAGAAGCCGAAGTCGTCATCACTGTTGCCGTCGACGAGCCGGAGACGGCAGATCTCGTCGTCGGGACGATCGTCGATGCTCCCGTAGACGATTTTACACTTTTTAAGGTGGAAACATGCTTAGAAGAAGCCGTAGACGCCTGAGAGACAGATCTCGGGGGCGTCGGCGTAACAGGAGGAGGTGGGGACACCACAGGAGCCTTCAAGAGTGAGAGTTTCTTTTTATTCAAGAAGGGAGAAGGTAAATCCTGCACACTGCTACGCTTTGAGGCGGCTTTAGAAGTACCTGACACAAGGCTTTCTGCGTCAGAAAGTGCTGAATCCGTGTCCTTCAGCTTTTGTAACCAGAGGAGGAGGCGACCCACTCTATCCTTTAAGGTCTTAGTGGAGAAAGTCCTGCAGATTTTACATTTGCCTACCTCATGGTCAGGATAGAGGCAGCATATACATTTCTTGTGGGGGTCTTCAGAATAAAGTGTCCACTTCCCTCAAGAAGAACAAGGTCTAAACAAAGACTTCTTTCTAGAAGATATTGTAGAAAGTACTGGAAAACCAGAGAAAAGTAGAAAACTGAGCAGAGCTCAGCGAGACTCCCTTCACACGACGTGCGGTCGAAAATCTGAGGGCCTGAGCCTCTGAGGAGAAGGTTCTGGAGGGGTGCTTGCGCCTGATTGGCTGTAGTTTGGACTAACATAATGACAGTGATATGTTGCAAATGTTTTCTCTCTTGCCTTGTATTCCTATGTGGGAATTATGACCTGGTATTTGCAACAATTTCTAGTGTGTATTTTTATGTGTTATATTTTTACATATATATTTTATTGGGATTTTATTGCTATTTTATTTACCGTGGGGCTCCCACTTCGACGACAGGGAATATTCAAGCATGTGAATCTATGAAAGACACCCTAATACTGGAGAAAACAAGTTCTTACGGTGTATCACTAACCTCCCACAAAGTACGCCATTGTGCCCATTGCTCTATGACCTTGGGAGAAAAACTCCTTCTGATATCGCAAAGCTACGCATTGTGTTATATTGGCGCAGGATGTGGACAACAGCAGAACTGGCGCCATACGCTGTGGGCTTCATGAACATAATAAAATCCGACACCTTCCTTAAAATTAGGTGGCTACATGGCATTAAAGACATCTTAGCCAAAATTGGAATGACAATGCTTTGGGAGGACCCTACTACTGCTTGTTTTTCCCCGAAAAAGGTTTTAAAAGAAAAGTACTGGGAGATGGTTACATTCAATGTCCTAAGTGATAGTGAATCATCTTCGTTAGCAGGAATCTTTTTGGAATCTAAACTCGGCCCGAGTCTTGAACCATACTGGGACACTGTCACTAAACCATTTGACAGGAAGCTTTACTTTCAGCTGAGGGCAGGTACGCTGCCACTAAGGTCTTTTACCTCAGGGTGGAATAAAACACGTGATAGCAAGTGTCCTAGTTGCTGGGCCTGCACTGAATCAGTTGCACACATGTTATTCGCCTGTCCAGCTTATGAAACACCTCGAAAGGTGTGGTTGAGGCCATGTAAATTATTAGGGACAAGAAGAAGCCTGGAAGCTGAAAGAATTATACATACTAATACATCACCTCCCATTTTCATAGCAGTTGCAAAATATCTCGGGTGGGTGTGGCTAATCAGGTCGAAATTTTGCTCTGTATGAAATGTGTATGCAAAACTGAGATAAAACATTTCCTTGGTTCAAGGATTTTAGACATTATAATCATCTAATTTAATATAGTGCTCTATAGCCTTGGGCTCCGATAGCCAATATGAATTTTCATTTTATAGTGTTTTATGAAATGTACTGATTGTGCTAGGTTGGTTAG
The DNA here is from genome assembly GCF_964261635.1 of Lissotriton helveticus. Classification (NCBI taxonomy): domain Eukaryota; kingdom Metazoa; phylum Chordata; class Amphibia; order Caudata; family Salamandridae; genus Lissotriton; species Lissotriton helveticus. Next base: position 207,240,757 of record NC_136065.1, read on the forward strand.
CTGCTATAGTAGAGATTGCTCCAGGACACATTTAATCACTATTGGCATATAAGATATATGTAATTGCCCATTGTACAAACAGGCTTATTTAATAATTTTGTATGACACTTTTATTGTAAATATCATATAGATTTGTATATGCTTTTATGAATATATGTCTAATAAAGCTTGTTTGAAATGAAATGAAATGAATCAAGTGTATTGGTTGAGGGTCCAAGAGGATACTTGACCCTGTCATTTGCTGGTTGAAGTGGGGTTCCAAGAAGGTGGTCCAGGACTCCTCTGTTGTGTGTGATGATACCCCTCCGTGAGCAAAGCATTGTTGATGATGGCCCAGAAACGTGCGCTGTTATTTGCTTTGGAGTCATAGAAATGTTTTGCCCACAATGCATTTTCATTGGAACTGTTGTTGCCCCACTTAAGTTTTTTTTTAATTTTATTTCTCTGTTGGCGTAATAATAAAGGTTGTTTCTGGTACCCAGGTATAATGCCTCAGTGATCTGAGCAGCTTGTTTGGTTTTTTAAATAATTTCAGTTCTTTCTGCTGTGCACGAGGGACCCACCCCTCATCTCTAGGCTCGTGGGGTGGCTTATATCTTGCAACTGATGAGAAAGAGCTTGAAAGTTTGGCAGTGAAGTTTTGCCATTTGCTAACTGGGTTGTCAGTGAGGTCGATTTGGTTCTGTAACAGACTCTTTGCAACCTGGAGAACCTCCCCGAAGTTTACCATGGCGACTTGATTCGTGTCAAGTTTATTGTATGGCATGCGTGTGTGCCACCTGGATTGAGTGTTGGATTGAGTAAGATTATTTGGGGTAACACTTCCTGAGGTCGATGATCTTGGCCCCCTTTATCCAAAAAACAGAAACCAGCTAAGTGACGGAAGAGCGGGAGGGAGACTAGGTTGTAGTCTAAAGTTGAATTTACGGTTTCCAAGTAAAATGAGGCGGCTGGTGGGGAGTCTTCATGAAATCCTCCATTCAGTGCCCTTAGGCTTATGTGCTCCAAGTCTTCCAGTAACTTCCTGCCTATCTTGGATGGTCTGCTGTGCAAGCTTCTTGTTTGGGCTGGTATATTCCAGTGAAGAGACTGAGCTAGTACATCCTCGTTTTCTGATTAACTCAGAAGTTGTAAGTTTAGATCCCCAGAAAGAATAAGATTGGGAGTGTTCTGCGAGTTTATGATTAACAGCAGATGGTCTATTAGATGCCTGGATTCCTGATTTTACTGTTTAGGGTTTATATAGGTGTTGACGATTAGCACCTCCTCCTTGAAGCCTTTAAAGTTTAGGGTTAGCTTAATAGAGTTTACCGATGGTAGGGGGAAAGCAATTTCCCTTGCAGTGTTGATTTTTGTTATTAAGATGCATGTTGCTAGACCACCTGATAGGTGACCATACTGTGATTTCCTAAATGCTGGAGGGTGGAAGCAGGTGAACTCTTGTAGTTGGAATGGATATGTTGTCCATGTTTCCTGCAATAGGACAATATCAAATGAGTTGAGGTATGACAAACTCAGGGTCAGCTACCTTGCTTTTCAGCGCATTGATGTTCCATGAGCATGGGCTCAGGGTTGATTTGTCCTGTTGTGGCTGCCTTTTATATTGGGTGACTTGTCATTGAGCAACCATGTTTGTAATGATGGTTTTAAATATCTGACAGGTCTACGGGTGCATGGAAGGATACTGTTTTTGGCCGATTTGATTGCTGTATTCCCTTTCCCTTCCAGGCGACGGGCCTAATGCTCCTCTGAGCACAGGGGTGTAGTTTCTCTGTCATCATTGGTTTTCAACTGCTTAGTAGTGAGTAACACATCTAGTGCTGTGGTAGAGTGAAATGATTATTCCCCAAGCTTTAATGGTTTCCCTTTCATTCAGTAATTTATTGGCTAGTTGAGTTGATCTCCAGGTGGCCTTGGTGATTTACCTACCCGAAGCTGAGTCGGCCTTTATAAATTCTATAGTGTTGATGTCTCCTAAGGTTGGAATTGTTGCCAACAGTTGAATATTTCCTCTGCTGAGAGTTTCACAATTCCCTTTTGATGATTTAAACTCCGGAATAAAGATTATAATACTGGACTCTGTTGTCTGCCTGGCGGGACTTACTCTGGGGGAGTATTCCCCTGTGTCTGACCGGCCCGAGGGCCGGAGGTGCTGCAGGATAGTCCCTGTGTCAGATTGGGGCCCTGTGCTTGCTAGTCAGCAATGGCCAGTGGAGCTTTATATGCAGAGTTCTGTTATAATTAGCTCTTCCTGATGTTGCGAGAGGCTGGGGTCTGAGTTTGCTGCTGTCTTTGTGGTTGTGCAAAAACGAAGTACCAAATGACTGTGCAAGGTTGTCTAGGTTACCAAATTTACAATGTAAAGTATCAAGACCCTTCTGTGCAATGGGGAACCATATATGAAAACAAAGACTTATTAATATAAAAAATATTTGTGCGTTTATTTATAAAATTTAGTTAAAAAGATCATAGTATCACAATACTGTTACATAAGAAAACACTGTACGGTATATATTCAATTGATACACAACATATTCATAACACAATCATAAAAACAATTCTAAGTTTAAAAACTGCTTGTATAGCTATGTTTACAAAAGACATATTTATACATAGTAGTAGAATAATATCTTAGTAGGAACAAAACTGTCGACGCGGCGTTTCGGTGCCTCTTTTATTCTTGCACCTTCTTCAGGACTCGTTCCCTGATTGATCACATCTACAAAAACATATCATAAAGTATTTCATTAGGTCCCATCTTATAGCATCAGTTTCATTTTTCTAGTACATAACTAATATCATCCTAGTATTTGGTAACCTATACACTGATATGTGCACATATTCGCTAAAGACATTCTTAAATGACTTTCACTCTCTGTCTTCATTCCCTATAGACAGGTTGGCTTGTGGGCAGGATCCTAGTAGTGAGGTGTATTTTAATTACTTCATCACTAATGACTGGCTCTGGTTTCTTTACTTTCCAGGACAGTCCTAGTATAGCCCCTTCCCCCGTTCTTTTCATTGTACTTGCATACATTATTTCTCACGGGTCCATTTATTATGGCCTGGACGATAGAGTTTAGGATTTCATTTACTTAACTGAATCTATCCGCCCTCTCATGTTTACTCAACTTACCCAGGTTATATTCCCTGGCTCTAGTCTTATGAGTCCGTTTGGCATCTGCTCATAATTTTCATTCCCTTAGTTGCTATGGAATTTCTATTTTTAGGACGAAATAAAAAAAGAGCATGTGTAAGTTTTTGCTTAGATTTTCTATTAAATTTAAAGTGGGTTTCTAGTTCTACCTTAGTTTGATTACCTTGTCGCTCGATATTCTTGGTTTTTCCTCAGAATATATGGAGTTTGACCACTTCAGTACTATAAGGCAAAAAGAATATGTATCTTTCTATTTATGTTCAATTTATCACTTATTTCAGCGTTCTCCGCTTTATTAATTTACTGTTGGGCCTATAGAGTTCTTACCGGTCCTATTTCCATTAATCTCTTTGTCTTAAGGAGGACGCCTCTGGAAGCTCCCTTCTGATACTTCTTCTCCTTACTCCGTCTAGGGATGGAATTATCTAATCAGTGTCACTCTCTTTACACTGAGCTCATTTAGGTATACCCCATTATTCTTTTACTTCTTACCTTACTATGTGACAAGAGCTGCTTTTAATTTCCTTCACTCTTGTGTGTGTCAATCCACTCTGGAGTTGGAAATCTTTTTGTTAAAGCTTTTTGACTTAGCTTCTATCTCTAAAGAGAAAAGGCAATTAATTTAAAGCTCTATCAGAGAGCTCTATCCTTAACATTTTCTTGCCTGCTAGACCCTTTTCCCTCCCTACTTACTTGATGGTGGGGGCTGAACTGCGTGGCGTCCTCCTTGCCTTCCGAGTCTTCTTGATCTGAGCAAGCTAGCTCCTCTCTGGTTTTTATACCCTCAGTAATTGGCCAATTAATACCACCTGGCCCTTGTTGGTCGGTGCATTCATTTGTTGTCCCCACTATGACCGCCATCTTGTAGTGGGTTTGAATCCTCAATCACTGATAGTGCTTATACTAAATTTATTTGTATCAGAGCTCACTCTAGCCTGCTCAGCCTCCTAAGTGATATGAACCTTATTTTCAGCTTTTATTGGACCATTACGGGATTTCGCTATGATCTTATGGCGAAATTCAAAAAAATCCAAAAAATTATAATGTTTTATTCGTTCTACCACTACATAGTCACTCCGTGTTTATGTAGTGATATTTACTCGATTGCTCGCCTCGTGTTCCTACCATTACTGCCTGTGCTATCTACTGGCATGTCGGAATGACCGATAGTTATTGTGTGATCATAACGCGGCCGCCATTTTGGATGAGGGAACCTTATTGTTGCTTATAGTCGCTGTTCCTACTGGTTGCGATTTTAAAAGGATTGTTTCAATCTATTAATTATAGTCATTCGCCACCCATCTGATCCTCATATGAATCTCCTTAGCCTTTCATGCCCTTTCTTTCTTCGTATTGCGTCTCCTATATTACTATTCCTAATCGTGCGCGCCATCTTGGATTGGGGATGGGACACACTAGGAATTGTTCTAATATTCGCATCTCCATATCCGCATGGTTTTATATCGTGCGCAATTATGGCTCCTAATTATATTATTATGTTCTTATATATTATTATGTCCTCATATTGATCATTTGCTTTATCAGGTTCAATGTGAACTTTTTTTTTTGCTTGATAAAATTTAATATCAAAAGGCATTATTACTGCAGTCCCATTTGCATATTTAATTTCAGGGGAGCGGTTGCACAGTCTCTCAGGTTGATGCTGCCAACCTTGTTGTTTATTCAGCTAGTATTGGTTGTATTTTCTGTAGTCTATCAGTATGCCCGTTGTTCGTTAAGTTTGCACAGAACTCTTCAGGTCGCACACTCGCTCTTAGATATATTGGCAGTAGCTATTCCGGCAGGGGAATGGTATTAAAGATTGTGTAATATAAGAGACCACGCCTATTTGTTGGTTATCATGTGGGCTGCTCTCATGCTCTTATCACTTATGTTACATCGCGACCCACTTCCTGACTTAAACTCCAGCATTATGTTACAGTATTTTTTCCCACTCTTCTTTATTGTTAAGGCCTGTTTTGTAAGAGCTAAATTTGGACATATAATATTGTTCTCTTTGTCTACGTTTTTTTGTTAAGTCTCCCCCTCTTCTATTTAGACTGACTGCTTCCAAAACACACCACCGCACATCCTCAACTGTGTGGCCCATCTCTGCCCAGTGGGCCACCAAGGGTGCTGCTATCTTTTTGGTGCGGATAGCTGATTTGTGTTCAGTTATTCTTGTCCTGATTTCGCGTTGGGTTTCTCCTATATATGCTTTGCCACAAGGACAATTAATCATATATATGACGTTGTTGGTTCTGCAATTAAATAGTTCCTTATGTGTGTGTGTAGTTTTGCCATAGGTTATATTGGGTCCTGTTATGATGGACGAGCAGTTTTTACAATTTCCACAGGCGAAATTGCCTGTTGGTGTTGACCCATCTATTGTCCTAATTGAATTCCTTTTGTTTTTATTGGGATATGTTTCAACTAGACAATTTCTAATTGTGCGATTTCTCCTGAAGGCAAAGATAGGTTTTGGTATTGGTGTTTCGCCCAGATCATTTATCAACTTCCAGTTGCTGTTGATACAGTTTTTTAATTTATTGGATACACATGAGAAATTTGTCACAAATACAATAGGTTTTGTTTCGTTACTCTGTCTGGTTTTTGGTTCAAATAGACTTTCTCTATTGTAGTATTTCGCCCGTTTATAAGCCTTTTTTATCATTTTCTTTGGATATCCTCTTTCAACAAACTTATTCATCAGGACTCCTGCATGTTTATCGTACTCTTTCATGGTGGTGCAATTTCGCCGAACCCTTAGGAATTGTCCAAAGGGTATATTGTTTTTTTGGGTGGCTGGGTGGTGGCTATTAAAGTGGAGCATTGTGTTGCGGTCCGTTGGTTTTGTAAACAGTTCCACTGCTAGGACGCCCTCCACATTTTTTATTTTAATGTCCAAAAAATCACACTCCTCGTTACTATACGTGGAGGTGAAGTTTAGGTTTTCATCACCCAGGTTTAACCATGTGATGAATTCTGTTAGTTGCTCTCTGTCTCCTTCCCAAATAAAAAAAATATCATCAATGAACCTTGACCATTTTTTGATGTTTTCAAAAAAAGGTGCCATGGGATTAAAGATATGTTTTGTCTCAAAATCTGCTACGTATAAACACGCCAGACTAGGAGCACAGGTGGCTCCCATGCTGGTCCCTTTGGTTTGTTTATACATATTCTCTTTAAATAGAAAGATGTTATTTTTAAGAATCAATTCTAAACATTCTATTATAAAGATTGAGTGCTCAGATAGATCTTCTTCCCCGTTTAGCAGTAGCTTTTTTATTACTTTGATGGTGTCATTTTGGGGGATATTTGTATACAGCGCTTCTATATCGAGCGTCACCATCCATTGGGTGCAGGGGTTAAATTCAGTTCCTTCCACTTTTTTAATCATTTCTGTCGTGTCTTTTATATATGCTGGTTGGATTACAACCAACGGTTGGATAAATTTATCCACATATTTGCTTAGTGGTTCTGTGAGGGAGTTTAAACTAGAGACAATAGGTCTCATGGGTGGGTTTTTGATATCCTTATGTACTTTGGGTAACCCATAAATAGCTGGAATAGTGGGGCTTTCGTTATTCAGGAAGTTAAATTCCTCTTGATTGATTACACCATCTTCTCTAGCTAGTAAAAGTAGGCTCTTTATCCGTTTTCCTAGATCGTGCCATTCTGTCATGTTTGATTTTGTGTAGTGGTTGGGGTTGTCTAAAAGGTGGTACATCTTTTTATCATAATCTGTTGTTTCTAATACCACTATACTGCCACCCTTGTCACCGGGTTTGATGGTAATTTTATCATCTTTTTCTAGGTTACAAAGGGCCTTTTTCTCTTCCAGGGTGAGGTTATTTTTTACCCACATCCTCTGGTCCAGTATTTCCTCAAGTCCTCTTGTTATGACTCTTTCAAAAGTGTCTACATTTTTATTTACCATGGAACTCAGTGGGGTCCATAGAGACTTAGGGCGTAATCCTGATTTATTGTCTGTCGGCTTTCTTTCTTTGCCCTCGAAAAATTTTTGTAATCTGATTTTCCTTATTAGCTGCTGTAGGTCCCTCTCTAATGTGAATCTATCTGGGGGTCCTACTATGGCATAGCCTAGTCCCTTTTCTAGTAGACTGATTTCCTCCTTCGTCATGTCCCTATTGGCTAAATTTATTATTGGAGCTTTTTTGTCATGATCTAATCCCATGTTTTTTGGCTCCTCGTTCTCATGTAGGGACGTTGTTGGCCCTGGTTGGTCTGATAGTTTACTCTCCCTCTCCCCCGTCCCCTCGGGGTTGGGTTTTGATTTTGAGTTTGATTCCCTTTGCGCCTGTCTAAAAAAGCAAGACTGTCTCTTGTTTGTTTATTTGGTCGGTCCCCTTCTGTCTCGGGCTGGTTCCCTGTTGTTGTTTCATTCTCTGAGTCACTACTCGTGTATGATGTGTCGGAGAATGTTACTCCCTTTCTGGGGCCCTGGCGTTTATTAGCTTGCCAGTTTCCTTTGTTTGACCAATCTTCCCTGGGCCTATCAAAATAATCTTTTTGAATATAAGGATACACTAGCTCTTGCTTGTATTGGTTGAGATCTTTCCTAAATTTATTACTTTTTTTATTAATTAGGTAATCCTTATAGCCATCAAGATCCCTTTGGATCTCTTCCAGTTTTTGTTTTGCATCCTCCACTGAGGTGTTCTCTTTAAGTTTCCTTTCCATCTCATCTAGTTCTACTTTTTCTATAATAAGGGTGGCTTGTGCAGTTTCAATGATTAGCAAAAGCCAATCTCTGCTGCATCTGTTGGCTATGAACGTCCAAGTCTCTAAAAATTTCTCGTTTTTTACAAAAAGACTCGGTTCGTTCTTCACCTGTAGCCCTTTGGGTATCATCCCCTTCTTGCAATATTGTATTAGAAAATCTGAGTGTAATTCAGTTCTAATTATTTTTTTCTTATAGTTCCAGAGTTCTTTCCATTTCTCTAAATCGGTATTTGTTGTTGTTATTGTGTTTACACTTTTGTCTGGACAGTTAACTAATTTGTTGAATTGATCTTCTGAGAAACTGAATACTTTAAAGGTGTCCATTTATTCAATTTGGGACCACCGTGTGATGAATCACACCTCACTGTGGCGTGAGGAAAAGAGAACAGAACTCCCCAGTTAAAAAACTGTACTATGATATCAGAAAAGTTATGAATAGGGAGCTACCCTTTCTGTCAGGAAAAGGATTGGGTCAACAACTGTGCAAAAACGAAGTACCTTTTCCTGATTGTACCTTATGTGCGGTGTGCCTTCCCCTTTAGGGGTGACCACCGACGTGACAAATGACTGTGCAAGGTTGTCTAGGTTACCAAATTTACAATGTAAAGTATCAAGACCCTTCTGTGCAATGGGGAACCATATATGAAAACAAAGACTTATTAATATAAAAAATATTTGTGCGTTTATTTATAAAATTTAGTTAAAAAGATCATAGTATCACAATACTGTTACATAAGAAAACACTGTACGGTATATATTCAATTGATACACAACATATTCATAACACAATCATAAAAACAATTCTAAGTTTAAAAACTGCTTGTATAGCTATGTTTACAAAAGACATATTTATACATAGTAGTAGAATAATATCTTAGTAGGAACAAAACTGTCGACGCGGCGTTTCGGTGCCTCTTTTATTCTTGCACCTTCTTCAGGACTCGTTCCCTGATTGATCACATCTACAAAAACATATATCATAAAGTATTTCATTAGGTCCCATCTTATAGCATCAGTTTCATTTTTCTAGTACATAACTAATATCATCCTAGTATTTGGTAACCTATACACTGATATGTGCACATATTCGCTAAAGACATTCTTAAATGACTTTCACTCTCTGTCTTCATTCCCTATAGACAGGTTGGCTTGTGGGCAGGATCCTAGTAGTGAGGTGTATTTTAATTACTTCATCACTAATGACTGGCTCTGGTTTCTTTACTTTCCAGGACAGTCCTAGTATAGCCCCTTCCCCCGTTCTTTTCATTGTACTTGCATACATTATTTCTCACGGGTCCATTTATTATGGCCTGGACGATAGAGTTTAGGATTTCATTTACTTAACTGAATCTATCCGCCCTCTCATGTTTACTCAACTTACCCAGGTTATATTCCCTGGCTCTAGTCTTATGAGTCCGTTTGGCATCTGCTCATAATTTTCATTCCCTTAGTTGCTATGGAATTTCTATTTTTAGGACGAAATAAAAAAAGAGCATGTGTAAGTTTTTGCTTAGATTTTCTATTAAATTTAAAGTGGGTTTCTAGTTCTACCTTAGTTTGATTACCTTGTCGCTCGATATTCTTGGTTTTTCCTCAGAATATATGGAGTTTGACCACTTCAGTACTATAAGGCAAAAAGAATATGTATCTTTCTATTTATGTTCAATTTATCACTTATTTCAGCGTTCTCCGCTTTATTAATTTACTGTTGGGCCTATAGAGTTCTTACCGGTCCTATTTCCATTAATCTCTTTGTCTTAAGGAGGACGCCTCTGGAAGCTCCCTTCTGATACTTCTTCTCCTTACTCCGTCTAGGGATGGAATTATCTAATCAGTGCCACTCTCTTTACACTGAGCTCATTTAGGTATACCCCATTATTCTTTTACTTCTTACCTTACTATGTGACAAGAGCTGCTTTTAATTTCCTTCACTCTTGTGTGTGTCAATCCACTCTGGAGTTGGAAATCTTTTTGTTAAAGCTTTTTGACTTAGCTTCTATCTCTAAAGAGAAAAGGCAATTAATTTAAAGCTCTATCAGAGAGCTCTATCCTTAACATTTTCTTGCCTGCTAGACCCTTTTCCCTCCCTACTTACTTGATGGTGGGGGCTGAACTGCGTGGCGTCCTCCTTGCCTTCCGAGTCTTCTTGATCTGAGCAAGCTAGCTCCTCTCTGGTTTTTATACCCTCAGTAATTGGCCAATTAATACCACCTGGCCCTTGTTGGTCGGTGCATTCATTTGTTGTCCCCACTATGACCGCCATCTTGTAGTGGGTTTGAATCCTCAATCACTGATAGTGCTTATACTAAATTTATTTGTATCAGAGCTCACTCTAGCCTGCTCAGCCTCCTAAGTGATATGAACCTTATTTTCAGCTTTTATTGGACCATTACGGGATTTCGCTATGATCTTATGGCGAAATTCAAAAAAATCCAAAAAATTATAATGTTTTATTCGTTCTACCACTACATAGTCACTCCGTGTTTATGTAGTGATATTTACTCGATTGCTCGCCTCGTGTTCCTACCATTACTGCCTGTGCTATCTACTGGCATGTCGGAATGACCAATAGTTATTGTGTGATCATAACGCGGCCGCCATTTTGGATGAGGGAACCTTATTGTTGCTTATAGTCGCTGTTCCTACTGGTTGCGATTTTAAAAGGATTGTTTCAATCTATTAATTATAGTCATTCGCCACCCATCTGATCCTCATATGAATCTCCTTAGCCTTTCATGCCCTTTCTTTCTTCGTATTGCGTCTCCTATATTACTATTCCTAATCGTGCGCGCCATCTTGGATTGGGGATGGGACACACTAGGAATTGTTCTAATATTCGCATCTCCATATCCGCATGGTTTTATATCGTGCGCAATTATGGCTCCTAATTATATTATTATGTTCTTATATATTATTATGTCCTCATATTGATCATTTGCTTTATCAGGTTCAATGTGAACTTTTTGTTTTTTTTTTGCTTGATAAAATTTAATATCAAAAGGCATTATTACTGCAGTCCCATTTGCATATTTAATTTCAGGGGAGCGGTTGCACAGTCTCTCAGGTTGATGCTGCCAACCTTGTTGTTTATTCAGCTAGTATTGGTTGTATTTTCTGTAGTCTATCAGTATGCCCGTTGTTCGTTAAGTTTGCACAGAACTCTTCAGGTCGCACACTCGCTCTTAGATATATTGGCAGTAGCTATTCCGGCAGGGGAATGGTATTAAAGATTGTGTAATATAAGAGACCACGCCTATTTGTTGGTTATCATGTGGGCTGCTCTCATGCTCTTATCACTTATGTTACATCGCGACCCACTTCCTGACTTAAACTCCAGCATTATGTTACAGTATTTTTTCCCACTCTTCTTTATTGTTAAGGCCTGTTTTGTAAGAGCTAAATTTGGACATATAATATTGTTCTCTTTGTCTACGTTTTTTTGTTAAGTCTCCCCCTCTTCTATTTAGACTGACTGCTTCCAAAACACACCACCGCACATCCTCAACTGTGTGGCCCATCTCTGCCCAGTGGGCCACCAAGGGTGCTGCTATCTTTTTGGTGCGGATAGCTGATTTGTGTTCAGTTATTCTTGTCCTGATTTCGCGTTGGGTTTCTCCTATATATGCTTTGCCACAAGGACAATTAATCATATATATGACGTTGTTGGTTCTGCAATTAAATAGTTCCTTATGTGTGTGTGTAGTTTTGCCATAGGTTATATTGGGTCCTGTTATGATGGACGAGCAGTTTTTACAATTTCCACAGGCGAAATTGCCTGTTGGTGTTGACCCATCTATTGTCCTAATTGAATTCCTTTTGTTTTTATTGGGATATGTTTCAACTAGACAATTTCTAATTGTGCGATTTCTCCTGAAGGCAAAGATAGGTTTTGGTATTGGTGTTTCGCCCAGATCATTTATCAACTTCCAGTTGCTGTTGATACAGTTTTTTAATTTATTGGATACACATGAGAAATTTGTCACAAATACAATAGGTTGTGTTTCGTTACTCTGTCTGGTTTTTGGTTCAAATAGACTTTCTCTATTGTAGTATTTCGCCCGTTTATAAGCCTTTATAAGGAACTATTTAATTGCAGAACCAACAACGTCATATATATGATTAATTGTCCTTGTGGCAAAGCATATATAGGAGAAACCCAACGCGAAATCAGGACAAGAATAACTGAACACAAATCAGCTATCCGCACCAAAAAGATAGCAGCACCCTTGGTGGCCCACTGGGCAGAGATGGGCCACACAGTTGAGGATGTGCGGTGGTGTGTTTTGGAAGCAGTCAGTCTAAATAGAAGAGGGGGAGACTTAACAAAAAAACGTAGACAAAGAGAACAATATTATATGTCCAAATTTAGCTCTTACAAAACAGGCCTTAACAATAAAGAAGAGTGGGAAAAAATACTGTAACATAATGCTGGAGTTTAAGTCAGGAAGTGGGTCGCGATGTAACATAAGTGATAAGAGCATGAGAGCAGCCCACATGATAACCAACAAATAGGCGTGGTCTCTTATATTACACAATCTTTAATACCATTCCCCTGCCGGAATAGCTACTGCCAATATATCTAAGAGCGAGTGTGCGACCTGAAGAGTTCTGTGCAAACTTAACGAACAACGGGCATACTGATAGACTACAGAAAATACAACCAATACTAGCTGAATAAACAACAAGGTTGGCAGCATCAACCTGAGAGACTGTGCAACCGCTCCCCTGAAATTAAATATGCAAATGGGACTGCAGTAATAATGCCTTTTGATATTAAATTTTATCAAGCAAAAAAAAAAAAAAAAAAAAAAAAAAGTTCACATTGAACCTGATAAAGCAAATGATCAATATGAGGACATAATAATATATAAGAACATAATAATATAATTAGGAGCCATAATTGCGCACGATATAAAACCATGCGGATATGGAGATGCGAATATTAGAACAATTCCTAGTGTGTCCCATCCCCAATCCAAGAGGGCGCGCACGATTAGGAATAGTAATATAGGAGACGCAATACGAAGAAAGAAAGGGCATGAAAGGCTAAGGAGATTCATATGAGGATCAGATGGGTGGCGAATGACTATAATTAATAGATTGAAACAATCCTTTTAAAATCGCAACCAGTAGGAACAGCGACTATAAGCAACAATAAGGTTCCCTCATCCAAAATGGCGGCCGCGTTATGATCACACAATAACTATCGGTCATTCCGACATGCCAGTAGATAGCACAGGCAGTAATGGTAGGAACACGAGGCGAGCAATCGAGTAAATATCACTACATAAACACGGAGTGACTATGTAGTGGTAGAACGAATAAAACATTATAATTTTTTGGATTTTTTTGAATTTCGCCATAAGATCATAGCGAAATCCCGTAATGGTCCAATAAAAGCTGAAAATAAGGTTCATATTACTTAGGAGGCTGAGCAGGCTAGAGTGAGCTCTGATACAAATAAATTTAGTATAAGCACTATCAGTGATTGAGGATTCAAACCCACTACAAGATGGCGGTCATAGTGGGGACAACAAATGAATGCACCGACCAACAAGGGCCAGGTGGTATTAATTGGCCAATTACTGAGGGTATAAAAACCAGAGAGGAGCTAGCTTGCTCAGATCAAGAAGACTCGGAAGGCAAGGAGGACGCCACGCAGTTCAGCCCCCACCATCAAGTAAGTAGGGAGGGAAAAGGGTCTAGCAGGCAAGAAAATGTTAAGGATAGAGCTCTCTGATAGAGCTTTAAATTAATTGCCTTTTCTCTTTAGAGATAGAAGCTAAGTCAAAAAGCTTTAACAAAAAGATTTCCAACTCCAGAGTGGATTGACACACACAAGAGTGAAGGAAATTAAAAGCAGCTCTTGTCACATAGTAAGGTAAGAAGTAAAAGAATAATGGGGTATACCTAAATGAGCTCAGTGTAAAGAGAGTGACACTGATTAGATAATTCCATCCCTAGACGGAGTAAGGAGAAGAAGTATCAGAAGGGAGCTTCCAGAGGCGTCCTCCTTAAGACAAAGAGATTAATGGAAATAGGACCGGTAAGAACTCTATAGGCCCAACAGTAAATTAATAAAGCGGAGAACGCTGAAATAAGTGATAAATTGAACATAAATAGAAAGATACATATTCTTTTTGCCTTATAGTACTGAAGTGGTCAAACTCCATATATTCTGAGGAAAAACCAAGAATATCGAGCGACAAGGTAATCAAACTAAGGTAGAACTAGAAACCCACTTTAAATTTAATAGAAAATCTAAGCAAAAACTTACACATGCTCTTTTTTTATTTCGTCCTAAAAATAGAAATTCCATAGCAACTAAGGGAATGAAAATTATGAGCAGATGCCAAACGGACTCATAAGACTAGAGCCAGGGAATATAACCTGGGTAAGTTGAGTAAACATGAGAGGGCGGATAGATTCAGTTAAGTAAATGAAATCCTAAACTCTATCGTCCAGGCCATAATAAATGGACCCGTGAGAAATAATGTATGCAAGTACAATGAAAAGAACGGGGGAAGGGGCTATACTAGGACTGTCCTGGAAAGTAAAGAAACCAGAGCCAGTCATTAGTGATGAAGTAATTAAAATACACCTCACTACTAGGATCCTGCCCACAAGCCAACCTGTCTATAGGGAATGAAGACAGAGAGTGAAAGTCATTTAAGAATGTCTTTAGCGAATATGTGCACATATCAGTGTATAGGTTACCAAATACTAGGATGATATTAGTTATGTACTAGAAAAATGAAACTGATGCTATAAGATGGGACCTAATGAAATACTTTATGATATATGTTTTTGTAGATGTGATCAATCAGGGAACGAGTCCTGAAGAAGGTGCAAGAATAAAAGAGGCACCGAAACGCCGCGTCGACAGTTTTGTTCCTACTAAGATATTATTCTACTACTATGTATAAATATGTCTTTTGTAAACATAGCTATACAAGCAGTTTTTAAACTTAGAATTGTTTTTATGATTGTGTTATGAATATGTTGTGTATCAATTGAATATATACCGTACAGTGTTTTCTTATGTAACAGTATTGTGATACTATGATCTTTTTAACTAAATTTTATAAATAAACGCACAAATATTTTTTATATTAATAAGTCTTTGTTTTCATATATGGTTCCCCATTGCACAGAAGGGTCTTGATACTTTACATTGTAAATTTGGTAACCTAGACAACCTTGCACAGTCATTTGTCACGTCGGTGGTCACCCCTAAAGGGGAAGGCACACCGCACATACGGTACAATCAGGAAAAGGTACTTCGTTTTTGCACAGTTGTTGACCCAATCCTTTTCCTGACAGAAAGGGTAGCTCCCTATTCATAACTTTTCTGATATCATAGTACAGTTTTTTAACTGGGGAGTTCTGTTCTCTTTTCCTCACGCCACAGTGAGGTGTGATTCATCACACGGTGGTCCCAAATTGAATAAATGGACACCTTTAAAGTATTCAGTTTCTCAGAAGATCAATTCAACAAATTAGTTAACTGTCCAGACAAAAGTGTAAACACAATAACAACAACAAATACCGGTTTAGAGAAATGGAAAGAACTCTGGAACTATAAGAAAAAAATAATTAGAACTGAATTACACTCAGATTTTCTAATACAATATTGCAAGAAGGGGATGATACCCAAAGGGCTACAGGTGAAGAACGAACCGAGTCTTTTTGTAAAAAACGAGAAATTTTTAGAGACTTGGACGTTCATAGCCAACAGATGCAGCAGAGATTGGCTTTTGCTAATCATTGAAACTGCACAAGCCACCCTTATTATAGAAAAAGTAGAACTAGATGAGATGGAAAGGAAACTTAAAGAGAACACCTCAGTGGAGGATGCAAAACAAAAACTGGAAGAGATCCAAAGGGATCTTGATGGCTATAAGGATTACCTAATTAATAAAAAAAGTAATACATTTAGGAAAGATCTCAACCAATACAAGCAAGAGCTAGTGTATCCTTATATTCAAAAAGATTATTTTGATAGGCCCAGGGAAGATTGGTCAAACAAAGGAAACTGGCAAGCTAATAAACGCCAGGGCCCCAGAAAGGGAGTAACATTCTCCGACACATCATACACGAGTAGTGACTCAGAGAATGAAACAACAACAGGGAACCAGCCCGAGACAGAAGGGGACCGACCAAATAAACAAACAAGAGACAGTCTTGCTTTTTTAGACAGGCGCAAAGGGAATCAAACTCAAAATCAAAACCCAACCCCGAGGGGACGGGGGAGAGGGAGAGTAAACTATCAGACCAACCAGGGCCAACAACGTCCCTACATGAGAACGAGGAGCCAAAAAACATGGGATTAGATCATGACAAAAAAGCTCCAATAATAAATTTAGCCAATAGGGACATGACGAAGGAGGAAATCAGTCTACTAGAAAAGGGACTAGGCTATGCCATAGTAGGACCCCCAGATAGATTCACATTAGAGAGGGACCTACAGCAGCTAATAAGGAAAATCAGATTACAAAATTTTTTCGAGGGCAAAGAAAGAAAGCCGACAGACAATAAATCAGGATTACGCCCTAAGTCTCTATGGACCCCACTGAGTTCCATGGTAAATAAAAATGTAGACACTTTTGAAAGAGTCATAACAAGAGGACTTGAGGAAATACTGGACCAGAGGATGTGGGTAAAAAATAACCTCACCCTGGAAGAGAAAAAGGCCCTTTGTAACCTAGAAAAAGATGATAAAATTACCATCAAACCCGGTGACAAGGGTGGCAGTATAGTGGTATTAGAAACAACAGATTATGATAAAAAGATGTACCACCTTTTAGACAACCCCAACCACTACACAAAATCAAACATGACAGAATGGCACGATCTAGGAAAACGGATAAAGAGCCTACTTTTACTAGCTAGAGAAGATGGTGTAATCAATCAAGAGGAATTTAACTTCCTGAATAACGAAAGCCCCACTATTCCAGCTATTTATGGGTTACCCAAAGTACATAAGGATATCAAAAACCCACCCATGAGACCTATTGTCTCTAGTTTAAACTCCCTCACAGAACCACTAAGCAAATATGTGGATAAATTTATCCAACCGTTGGTTGTAATCCAACCAGCATATATAAAAGACACGACAGAAATGATTAAAAAAGTGGAAGGAACTGAATTTAACCCCTGCACCCAATGGATGGTGACGCTCGATATAGAAGCGCTGTATACAAATATCCCCCAAAATGACACCATCAAAGTAATAAAAAAGCTACTGCTAAACGGGGAAGAAGATCTATCTGAGCACTCAATCTTTATAATAGAATGTTTAGAATTGATTCTTAAAAATAACATCTTTCTATTTAAAGAGAATATGTATAAACAAACCAAAGGGACCAGCATGGGAGCCACCTGTGCTCCTAGTCTGGCGTGTTTATACGTAGCAGATTTTGAAACAAAACATATCTTTAATCCCATGGCACCTTTTTTTGAAAACATCAAAAAATGGTCAAGGTTCATTGATGATATTTTTTTTATTTGGGAAGGAGACAGAGAGCAACTAACAGAATTCATCACATGGTTAAACCTGGGTGATGAAAACCTAAACTTCACCTCCACGTATAGTAACGAGGAGTGTGATTTTTTGGACATTAAAATAAAAAATGTGGAGGGCGTCCTAGCAGTGGAACTGTTTACAAAACCAACGGACCGCAACACAATGCTCCACTTTAATAGCCACCACCCAGCCACCCAAAAAAACAATATACCCTTTGGACAATTCCTAAGGGTTCGGCGAAATTGCACCACCATGAAAGAGTACGATAAACATGCAGGAGTCCTGATGAATAAGTTTGTTGAAAGAGGATATCCAAAGAAAATGATAAAAAAGGCTTATAAACGGGCGAAATACTACAATAGAGAAAGTCTATTTGAACCAAAAACCAGACAGAGTAACGAAACAAAACCTATTGTATTTGTGACAAATTTCTCATGTGTATCCAATAAATTAAAAAACTGTATCAACAGCAACTGGAAGTTGATAAATGATCTGGGCGAAACACCAATACCAAAACCTATCTTTGCCTTCAGGAGAAATCGCACAATTAGAAATTGTCTAGTTGAAACATATCCCAATAAAAACAAAAGGAATTCAATTAGGACAATAGATGGGTCAACACCAACAGGCAATTTCGCCTGTGGAAATTGTAAAAACTGCTCGTCCATCATAACAGGACCCAATATAACCTATGGCAAAACTACACACACACATAAGGAACTATTTAATTGCAGAACCAACAACGTCATATATATGATTAATTGTCCTTGTGGCAAAGCATATATAGGAGAAACCCAACGCGAAATCAGGACAAGAATAACTGAACACAAATCAGCTATCCGCACCAAAAAGATAGCAGCACCCTTGGTGGCCCACTGGGCAGAGATGGGCCACACAGTTGAGGATGTGCGGTGGTGTGTTTTGGAAGCAGTCAGTCTAAATAGAAGAGGGGGAGACTTAACAAAAAAACGTAGACAAAGAGAACAATATTATATGTCCAAATTTAGCTCTTACAAAACAGGCCTTAACAATAAAGAAGAGTGGGAAAAAATACTGTAACATAATGCTGGAGTTTAAGTCAGGAAGTGGGTCGCGATGTAACATAAGTGATAAGAGCATGAGAGCAGCCCACATGATAACCAACAAATAGGCGTGGTCTCTTATATTACACAATCTTTAATACCATTCCCCTGCCGGAATAGCTACTGCCAATATATCTAAGAGCGAGTGTGCGACCTGAAGAGTTCTGTGCAAACTTAACGAACAACGGGCATACTGATAGACTACAGAAAATACAACCAATACTAGCTGAATAAACAACAAGGTTGGCAGCATCAACCTGAGAGACTGTGCAACCGCTCCCCTGAAATTAAATATGCAAATGGGACTGCAGTAATAATGCCTTTTGATATTAAATTTTATCAAGCAAAAAAAAAAAAAAAAAAAAAAGTTCACATTGAACCTGATAAAGCAAATGATCAATATGAGGACATAATAATATATAAGAACATAATAATATAATTAGGAGCCATAATTGCGCACGATATAAAACCATGCGGATATGGAGATGCGAATATTAGAACAATTCCTAGTGTGTCCCATCCCCAATCCAAGATGGCGCGCACGATTAGGAATAGTAATATAGGAGACGCAATACGAAGAAAGAAAGGGCATGAAAGGCTAAGGAGATTCATATGAGGATCAGATGGGTGGCGAATGACTATAATTAATAGATTGAAACAATCCTTTTAAAATCGCAACCAGTAGGAACAGCGACTATAAGCAACAATAAGGTTCCCTCATCCAAAATGGCGGCCGCGTTATGATCACACAATAACTATCGGTCATTCCGACATGCCAGTAGATAGCACAGGCAGTAATGGTAGGAACACGAGGCGAGCAATCGAGTAAATATCACTACATAAACACGGAGTGACTATGTAGTGGTAGAACGAATAAAACATTATAATTTTTTGGATTTTTTTGAATTTCGCCATAAGATCATAGCGAAATCCCGTAATGGTCCAATAAAAGCTGAAAATAAGGTTCATATCACTTAGGAGGCTGAGCAGGCTAGAGTGAGCTCTGATACAAATAAATTTAGTATAAGCACTATCAGTGATTGAGGATTCAAACCCACTACAAGATGGCGGTCATAGTGGGGACAACAAATGAATGCACCGACCAACAAGGGCCAGGTGGTATTAATTGGCCAATTACTGAGGGTATAAAAACCAGAGAGGAGCTAGCTTGCTCAGATCAAGAAGACTCGGAAGGCAAGGAGGACGCCACGCAGTTCAGCCCCCACCATCAAGTAAGTAGGGAGGGAAAAGGGTCTAGCAGGCAAGAAAATTTTAAGGATAGAGCTCTCTGATAGAGCTTTAAATTAATTGCCTTTTCTCTTTAGAGATAGAAGCTAAGTCAAAAAGCTTTAACAAAAAGATTTCCAACTCCAGAGTGGATTGACACACACAAGAGTGAAGGAAATTAAAAGCAGCTCTTGTCACATAGTAAGGTAAGAAGTAAAAGAATAATGGGGTATACCTAAATGAGCTCAGTGTAAAGAGAGTGACACTGATTAGATAATTCCATCCCTAGACGGAGTAAGGAGAAGAAGTATCAGAAGGGAGCTTCCAGAGGCGTCCTCCTTAAGACAAAGAGATTAATGGAAATAGGACCGGTAAGAACTCTATAGGCCCAACAGTAAATTAATAAAGCGGAGAACGCTGAAATAAGTGATAAATTGAACATAAATAGAAAGATACATATTCTTTTTGCCTTATAGTACTGAAGTGGTCAAACTCCATATATTCTGAGGAAAAACCAAGAATATCGAGCGACAAGGTAATCAAACTAAGGTAGAACTAGAAACCCACTTTAAATTTAATAGAAAATCTAAGCAAAAACTTACACATGCTCTTTTTTTATTTCGTCCTAAAAATAGAAATTCCATAGCAACTAAGGGAATGAAAATTATGAGCAGATGCCAAACGGACTCATAAGACTAGAGCCAGGGAATATAACCTGGGTAAGTTGAGTAAACATGAGAGGGCGGATAGATTCAGTTAAGTAAATGAAATCCTAAACTCTATCGTCCAGGCCATAATAAATGGACCCGTGAGAAATAATGTATGCAAGTACAATGAAAAGAACGGGGGAAGGGGCTATACTAGGACTGTCCTGGAAAGTAAAGAAACCAGAGCCAGTCATTAGTGATGAAGTAATTAAAATACACCTCACTACTAGGATCCTGCCCACAAGCCAACCTGTCTATAGGGAATGAAGACAGAGAGTGAAAGTCATTTAAGAATGTCTTTAGCGAATATGTGCACATATCAGTGTATAGGTTACCAAATACTAGGATGATATTAGTTATGTACTAGAAAAATGAAACTGATGCTATAAGATGGGACCTAATGAAATACTTTATGATATATGTTTTTGTAGATGTGATCAATCAGGGAACGAGTCCTGAAGAAGGTGCAAGAATAAAAGAGGCACCGAAACGCCGCGTCGACAGTCTTGTTCCTACTAAGATATTATTCTACTACTATGTATAAATATGTCTTTTGTAAACATAGCTATACAAGCAGTTTTTAAACTTAGAATTGTTTTTATGATTGTGTTATGAATATGTTGTGTATCAATTGAATATATACCGTACAGTGTTTTCTTATGTAACAGTATTGTGATACTATGATCTTTTTAACTAAATTTTATAAATAAACGCACAAATATTTTTTATATTAATAAGTCTTTGTTTTCATATATGGTTCCCCATTGCACAGAAGGGTCTTGATACTTTACATTGTAAATTTGGTAACCTAGACAACCTTGCACAGTCATTTGTCACGTCGGTGGTCACCCCTAAAGGGGAAGGCACACCGCACATAAGGTACAATCAGGAAAAGGTACTTCGTTTTTGCACAGTTGTTGACCCAATCCTTTTCCTGACAGAAAGGGTAGCTCCCTATTCATAACTTTTCTGATGTCTTTGTGGTTGTGCCAGTGGGCATTGCCTGTTCAAATGTTGAGGCTAGGTTGTCCCTGGCGTTTTCTCTTGTTACTTTCCTGGGGGTTGGCGAGTGCACGGGCCAGGTTCTGAGGTCGATGCTGTCGTTATGATTGTGTTGGGGGAGTTTGTCTCTGCCTTTGATGGGGCTGTGTTGGCCCTTGCCTTGTCACGTATGGGTTCCCAGCGGCGATGTTTTCTTTGGAGCTCTCTCCTGGTTGAAAGCCTTTGTTGGTGGTGGCTCCCTTGCTTCTGACGTAGATAGGCCAGGGCAGAAGCCGTAATGCTGCTGGGGCTGCTTGGGGACTGTATTTTAGTGACTGCTGTATAGGTTGAACCTCCCAGTGTCGTCGTAGTGGGCTTGCAGGATACTATTTCTGGTTGGTCAGCTTCCTGGCTTACAGCACCAGGCGTGTCAGTTGACTGGTGGATTACTTCAAGTTGGGTTGTAGCCTGGTTTTGTTGTTTGAAGTCAAAGAGGAAGTATGTTGCTGCCGCATGATTTGAATTGGCCATTTTATTGGGGCCTTTCCTCCAAAGTTTGCGTCTTTGTTTGGCATTTTGTGCTGTGGCTGTTTTGCATTGTGATGATGTTGGCACGGTGTCTTGTGCTCCCCGTGGGTGACTCCCATTTGTTGAAGGGATAATGCTTTTGGCAGCGGCTTGCATTGCAGTTAACTTCTTAGGTGCTGCTTTTTCCAGTTTTGACAGTCATTTTTTTGCCTTTTGGTTCTTTATGTAAATCCTTGAGGAGGGTGGACAGCATAGAGGGAAGTGAGGATAGTTTGTCGATAATAGGACTGCAACTGCAGATCAAATTGGCCTCCTGTTGGGCCCGGCTGATAAGTGAGTTTAAGCTCTCCAGTTTTTCATCAATCCCTCCTACAAAGAGGGCTAAGGTATTGAGTAGTGTCAGCTGCAGGTCCATTTTGTCAGACTGGTATTGAAGGGCTACAACTGTTCTTTGCATGGTGTTTAGTAGGGTATCCCAGGTGTTGGAGGACCAGCTCAGCGAAACCGGGGTATGGGGTGCGGTCCTGTGACTTGATGGCACTTTGCTATTTACGGCATTGCAGGCCTGGACTTGTTCTGCATATTTTCTGTATGGGCAAGGGGCTGAACTTTGTGGGGAGTCCAGAGTGTAGGATGCCACCAGGTCGGCCCACTCTTGAGTTCCTAAGTATGAGAGTGCTTCATGGTCGCTTCCCGGTGCATCCAGGGCCACGTCGCCCCCCCCCTCCATCAAGACTTCGGGGTGCTCGTTTGCAGACGAAATTGACTGCTGTTTTAAAGGCTGATCGAGGATAATCTTTTGAGAGACAATTGAGAATGGTGGGGTTAAGAATTGATCTTCAAGAGTGCAGTGTTTTTCCCCTTCTCCGTTCCGGGTACTTTTTGGTCAATGGGGTGTGCTTCGGAATGTACTCTGGGGCTAAGTGCATTATGCCCGGAGTGATGATATGTCAGGGAATGAGCTGTTTCGCAGTTCTGGTTGATGATTGCTTGTGTAGGTGGGTGAGCCGATGTGCCCGACTGTGGGCTGGTTGCCTGGAGGGAGGGTTGAGGGCGGCTTGGGTGGATGGGTTGTCCTTTTCGAATAGCACTCGCTACAATGCCTGCGTTTTCTAGGCATGCCATTACAACACAAGTCATTACAACGACGCGTTGTTACATTGCATGCCATTACAATGCAAGTCGTTACAACGACTTGCTGTAGGGTCACGCTGGAGTTTGGAATAGTATAATTTACTATTTCATCTCCAGTGTGTGCAACAGTAGGGAAGGTGTTGGATTGAAAATCTAACAAATCCAACACCTTCTACCCCCTACAGCAAGTTGTTGCAATGACTTGCCTTGTAATGGCATGCAATGTATCGCATACGTTGTAAACTATGTTTCCCGTCCTTTTCTTTTGTTACCCTCATTGGTTGTCCAGCTTTGCTCATTTTGGCTAGGTCAGCTTGCTCCTCCATTGTTTGTGGGGTGGCCGTAGGTTGGTCATGGAGTTCTGATTGGGGAAGTAGTTAAGCAGCAGATTGAATGGTTAATTGGGTGAGAGAAAGAGGCTCCTGAAGGCCTTGTATTTTAGAAGAATATGGGGGAGCCTGCGTCCTTTAGGAAGGAAAATGTATAGTAGATTTTTGGTTGAAAAAGGTGTGGAGTGGGCCTCAACCAGTGGGTGTTCATGCTGTCGAGGCTCCCCGCTATCTCCACTGGGGGACCCTGTGGCCCTGAACCTGGGGGAGAGGGGGGTTACATCCACTAGGTCCTCTATAGGGGTCGCCTGGTCAAGTTTAGTTGACCTAGTCTTCCTTTTGTGTTTGGGCCCCCACAGGAGAGGGGGTTGGTCCCTGTTCCTTCCTGACCTTATCATGTTGGTTCCCCGTGTCCTCCTGTGGGCTTAAGCTTTATGCCGAACTTAGTTACGGGCACCCTGAAGCAGATCGACTGGTCCTGCGAGCTAGGCCAGTGCTGGGTGGTCCAATACGCACTGGGGGGGGTCCGTGTGGTTGGGGACTCCGTGCTTGTGCTTCAGATTGAAGTACGTACAACAATGGTTTCCAGAGTACATTCCTTTAGCTAAATTACTACATACCACTCAGGGAGTGCTGCTGTTCCCAGGCAGCGAGGGCAGGTCATCGTCGAGGGATTCCTGCGCTCTGCTAGCGCTCAATCACCCCGTGTGGACTGTGTGAAGGGGAAAGGACCTGGTTGGACATAGACGCCGAGGGACTGCGAGGTCCAGCAGGCTCTTTGCTACCTAGCTGCTGCCTCTTCCCTCGGCGTTCCCGCCCCTCGCCTGGACATTTCAAATACCTATCGCGGCCCCCGCTCCGCGGGTGCCGCTCAGGGAGTGCTGCTGTTCCCAGGCAGCGAGGGCAGGTCATCGTCGAGGGATTCCTGCGCTCTGCTAGCGCTCAATCACCCCGTGTGGACTGTGTGAAGGGGAAAGGACCTGGTTGGACATAGACGCCGAGGGACTGCGACGTCCAGCAGGCTCTTTGCTACCTAGCTGCTGCCTCTTCCCTCGGCGTTCCCGCCCCTCGCCTGGACCTTTCAAATACCTATCGCGGCCCCCGCTCCACGGGTGCCGCTCAGGGAGTGCTGCTGTTCCCAGGCAGCGAGGGCAGGTCATCGTCGAGGGATTCCTGCGCTCTGCTAGCGCTCAATCACCCCGTGTGGACTGTGTGAAGGGGAAAGGACCTGGTTGGACATAGACGCCGAGGGACTGCGACGTCCAGCAGGCTCTTTGCTACCTAGCTGCTGCCTCTTCCCTCGGCGTTCCCGCCCCCTCGCCAGCAGTTATTTAATCACGCTTCTATTCCCGCGACGCGGGACGCGCGCGGGACATAGCCCGGGGCGAAGACCGGGCAAAGGGCGGGCCCTCTAAGGCCCTCATAGGACCGAGGAGGACGGGACGGGACACCCCCCTTGGTACCGCAAACAGAGGAAGTACATCGTTTGTACTATACCCATATTACTTCTTGGTCACTGTTTCTTTTTCTTGAAAGCGATCTTATCGTTATTATATTACCACGTTGCACTATGTCACGTAAGGGGACCACTAAGAAATCTCCTTTAATACTTGACCCAGGCCAGGGGACCCTGAATTTTACTGTGACCAATCGATCACTGCCCACTCTTTGTGAAGACGCGAATGAGCCGCGACAACTGATAGACATCAGGCAATCCCCCCCATTGAACCCTGTTAGCTCACAAAACTTGTCCTTTTGGGAGGAAATAAACTCTTTATGCGGCACTAAGTATGCCCTAGTGACAACCCCATCCCCTGTAAAAAGCAACAGCACTTTTACTCCAATTAGGAAACCATGTGATTCATCCTTAATATCTCTAATAGACAATACCGACGGTGTTGCCTTGTTTCAGGGCCCAATCGACAAAAGGAAGCATGACGAGACTATTGAAAATGGGACTCATCTAAATACACCAAAATCGTGTGGGAGTCCTACATCGCCAGTCACCAACACCCCCTTAATTATGGCGGAGAGTGGAACTTATGTAGACCAGGTACTTTTATTGTCTCAGATAGAGTTATTGCTTAATATTATAGTATCACCACTGGTAGAAAAAATCAATGCCCTGGGTGATAGAATAATGGGCATTTAGAGAACCATTTTAGCCAACCTCCCACCACTTATAAATGATCCATTTAATGGGGGAAGAGCCCTTTCGGCTATTTCCATAACAAAAGAGATAAATACTACAATTATTCCACCGTCCACCCCCAAGAAGGCAATACCCAATGGTTCTGACTTATTTACTACCACAAATGTTCCCTTGCCTATTAACCCAAGCAAATTTGTCCAAACTTCTCCACAGCTTCCTAAAAAACCTGTTATAACCAAAGCCGCTCCTAACCTGGGTTTAATAAGTATACTGCTGCTAGAGCGGATCCAAGTAGCGTAGCATCCATCCAATTGCCCCCTGAAGCCGCCCCATTCGTTCTTGTTTTATCAGGAATACCGACACCCCGCTTTAGGAAATTTGAAAGCCGTCAGGAACTTTTAAACAAGGTCATATTCTGGCTTTCCAAAAATAGACCACTCGCACCCGATCAAGACGGAGGTATCATGAGTGTTAGAAGGGTGGGTTGGCTAGGGTCTCTAACTAAAGACATTAGTGGGGATCTGGTCCTAGTGAAATTTAGAAACAGGAACATTGTCCCCCTCCTACGATCCTACCCACCCCAAAAAGGAGACGGCCCCATATCCGTCTGGGACTTACATGACTTTTACCCAAAGTATATTATATATCCGGTCAAAAAGGTCAAAGGCGGATTATACCCAGCTGCCGGGAAAGGGTCTTTACGCAGTTTAATGTGTTCTTAAAAACTTTTGTATCTTAAACCAGTTTTCTTCAACTGTAATGTTATATTTATGTACATTATGTATTGATTTTTTGTTGATGTTGCTTTTATGATTTTTAACTCTACAAAAATCGAATAAAGCTTACAAACTTGCAAACTTGACTACATACCAAAGGTAAATAATCCATTATTCTGATTCTTTAACCTTTTCATCTTCTAAAGACTAATCCAAATGACTAACATTTTCCCTATAGGATAACACTAACCACCGGGCTTAACGTTTAACTATTTTCTAGCGCTTTGTCCTAAGGCGCTACAATGGTGTTTGTGACTGGGTCTCTGGTCCAGAAGGTGTTAGGCTCTTATGATTTTCGATATCTGTGTTTAGAAGGAATGCGTTACTTACCTGTAACTGCAGTTATCCAGTATTAGTATCTTTCATAGATTCACATGCCTTAATCATTCCCCATTGTCGGGGTGGGAGTCCCCGGTACATAAATGAAGTAATGTCATATAGACATACTAGCAGCCCGACCCGACGTTGTCCGGGTATGAATTGCTGCCGGCCAGTAGTATATTGTTTTGTAGGATTTCGTTTTGATAGCATTTCTTATCTGTGACAGGCCTGTGAAACACTCCGATTCACAGTGCACTGCTGATGCACTTAAGAGTGCGCGTTCAGTAGTGTGTGAACTCGAGTTTCCCTACTTTATTTTTCCTTGCAATATTATATAGCGCGAACTCGACAACATGGTATGTGCACAATTTACATTACAGAAGAACACATTCATTTGTGGTAGGCACTCCGAGACAAAGCGATTTGCCTGGAATCACAGGATGTTGAGCTGATGCCGAGATTCGAAAGTAGCTCCCCACCTCAAAAGTTTGCAATTCTAGAACTTGTGGCGGGAGGTGTGTCTAAAAGTGTATGTCGGTGCTGACCATCAATGAGAGAGACCTGTGCATTTTTCAAATCGGTGGTGAAAAAATATGAGTATGTTGCTGGAGATGTGGGCTGCCGTGCCACCATTGTACTTACCAGGGAGGGTAAACACCCATTATTCCGCAACTTTCTTTCCGCATACCATCACTCCGCATACTTTCATTACGAAAATACCATGACTCCGCAATGCCATTATAACGCATGGCATTACATTTTATATGCTTTTACCACGCATACATTTACAACGAAATTAGTTGTAAATGCATAAATGGTAAAAGCATGTTTTTTTTTAATGTTTGGATAAGGTAAGTATGGGTATAGGGGTATATGTTTGGGGTACGGAGGTATATGTTTTGGGGTGTTTGGGTATTTTAATGGTTCAGATATAGTTTTGGGTTATGGGGTACAGGGGTAGTTTTAGGGTTTAGGGATAGGTATGGGTTTTGGGGTACATGGGTATTTTTAGGGTTCAGGGCTAGGTTTGGGTTTTGGGGTATAGGGGTATTTTTAGGGATCAGGGGTAGGTTTGGGTTTTGGGGTACAGGGGTATTTTAAGGGTTCAAGGCTAGGTTTAGGGGTACAGGGGTATTTTTAGGGTTCAGGGCTAGGTTTGGGTTTTGGGGTACAGGGGTATTTTAGGGTTCAGGGGTAGGTTTGGGTTTTGGGGTACATGGTTATTTTTATGTTTCAGGGCTAGGTTTGGGTTTTGGGGTACAGGGGTATTTTTAGGGTTCAGGGGTAGGTTTGGGTTTTGGGGTACATGGTTATTTTTATGTTTCAGGGCTAGGTTTGGGTTTTGGGGTACAGGGGTATTTTTAGGGTTCAGGGGTAGGTTTGGGTTTTGGGGTAGAGGGGTAGGTTTGGGTTTTGGGGTACAGGGGTATTTTTAGGGTTCAGGTCTAGGTTTGGGTTTTGGGGTACAGGGGTATTTTTAGGGTTCAGGGGTAGGTTTGGGTTTTGGGGTACAGGGTATATTTAAAGGGTTAAGATGGGTTAGTGTTTAAGGGTGTTGGGGTATTTTTTTATTTATTTTTTGGCAGAGTTTTATATAGCGCGAACTAGAACCGAACCGAATCATAGCACCAGTTACGTTACATGAGGACACACTTACATTTTTTTTTTTTTTTTAGGCACGGGGAGATTAAGTGATTTGCCCAGAGTCACAGGGGGTTTTTGGCGTCCCTACCGTGACTCGAACCCAGATCCCCAGGTCCGAGGTCGAGCGCCTTAGCCGTTAGGCCAACCCCTCTCCCCATTTAAGGAGTAAGGGTGGGTTATGATTATGGGGTGCAGGGGTATTTAAAGGGAGCAGGGCGGACACGCGGAGCTGGAATGTACAGAACCTGGGAAGAAAAAACAATGAAATATTGGGCACAACGCTTGCTTTTTTTTTTTCCGTAAACCCGCACACGCCCTCGCCCCCAGCACACGCCCACAGCACACAATATGAGACATGGCATGAAGGGCGGAACATACCACACGCCCCCAGCGTTTGTCACGCCCCCCAGCACACGCCCACAGCACAAAGCAGACATGCCCACAAGGGACTACTTTGCTGCAACAGTTCTTTTACCTTTTAAATGTACATGGTGGGCGTCTGCGTAGCCTATGTCCTTCCGCTGCAACTGCCCTTTCCAACGCTGTATTGGGTGTTGTGATTGGTGCTGTGGTTCCTGAGATTACCCGCATCAAAGGTTTGGGCTCTCTCTTTATTATATTAGTATAGATAGATATACTTAGTAATGGGCTAGAGGCCTCTCATTAGTAACATATCCATGTCCTTTTGTAAAAAGGACTAAACTTTGGCCAAGAGCCAATCCGCTATCACCACCCTCTAGAACCTTCCTGGAAGGAGCTCTGGTCCCTCAGATTTTCGTAATCACAGTGCTAAGTAGTATATTACTGAAAGAACCAAGGTAAGCCCTTCCAGGGGAGGTGGGTGGGTTGCATGTGAATCTATGAAAGATACCAATACTGGATAACTGCAGTTACAGGTAAGTAACGTATTCCTTATCCAGTATTATGGGTATCTTTCATAGATTCACATGCCTGAATCAGAGTAGCGAGCAATAACAAGCACATTTCGAATGGTACAACAGTAAATCTCACTAGATAATAACATATCAATTGTGGAATGCAAAAGGTACCAAAATGCAATAGTAGAGAGAAATGTGCAAGTAGACAGTAGGAAGGTGGGATGAAAGAGAAGGCTCACCTCTAGTGAAATAGATGACGGAGCGCAGCTTGTCCCACTGCTGCATCTTTCATAAGTTCAGTATCCAAGCAGTAGTGCCTGGTGAACGTATGAGCCGTCTTCCATGTCGCTGCTCTGCAGATGTCAATGATGGGCACTCCCGCAAAGAGCGCCATGGAGGTTGAGACTGCTCAAGTGGAATGAGCACGAACCTTGGAATGCAGAGGATGTCCTGCTTGCTGATGACAGAAAGCAATAGCTGCAGAGATCCAACGTGAAATGCTCTGCTTAGTCAATGGAAGACCTTTCCTAGGTCTGCTATAGGCAACGAAAAGTTGGTTAGATTTTCGAAATGTCTCTGTTCTGTGTATGTAGAACTTCAGACAGCGTTTGAGATCCAGAGAGTGGACAGACCTCTCTGCTGCGGAATGTGGATTCGGGAAGAAGGACCGCAGTAGAATAGGCTCATTAAGGTGAAAGTCAGATGGGACTTTTGGAATGTATTTAGGATTAGTCCTCAGAATCACTCTGTCCAGCCTGAATTGGAGGAAAGGGTCTTGAATTGAAAAGGCTTGGAGTTCGCGTACTTTTCTCGCTCAGGTAAGCGCCAATAGAAGAGCCGTTTTCCGGGAAAGATATTTGATATCCGCATTGTGTATTGGCTCAAAGGGATGCTTCATTAATTGAGCAAGCACAACGTTCAGCTGCCAGGCAGGCGGTAAAGACTTCACCGGAGGAAATGTCCTGAACAAACCTTTAAGGAATTGTGAGTCTGCTGGACCAGAGGGAAGTACCAGCTGTGGAACGTCTGAAACGAGATATGGCAGCCAGGTGAACTTTTATTGAAGCATGAGCCAGACCAGAGTTTGCCAAATGAAGAAGGTAAGGTAAGATCTCTGCCAGTGATGAAGAAAAGGGATGTATTTTCACCGATTTACACCACAAGCAGAACCTTTTCCATTTTAGGGAATACGTCTTGTTGGTACTGTCGGCCCGAGCCCGGGCTAGAACAGCTCTGCAGTCTGGCGGGATGTTTAAGTTCTGGAATTCTCTGAACTCAGGAGCCAAGCCGATAATCTGATAGATGCTGGATACGGATGTTGGACTTGTCTGTGGTTCATTGTGAGGAGATTGGGGCACAGCTTCAATGGGATCGGCGGTTCCAGCGATCGGAGATGAAGCATCGTGAACCAGTGTTGGCGCGGCCACGCTGGAGCTATCAAGATCAGGGTACAATGTTCCACCTTCAGCTTCCTGAGGACCCTGGAAATCAGGGGAAATGGAGGAAATGCATACGCAAAGGCGTTGAACCATGCAATCGAAAATGCATTCTCTAGAGACCCCTTCTGGGGACGTTAGCTTGCGTAATGTTGGCATTTGGCATTGTGTCTGGTTGCGAACAGATCCAGGTGAGGCTTGCCCCATCGAGAGAAGATGTGACTGAGAATTTGGTGGTCCAGCTCCCACTCGTGGCACACAGAGCGCTGTCTGCTCAGTGAGTCTGCAAGGATATTGTCTGTTCCAGGGACGTATTCCGCCCGAAGGGAAATGTTGTGAAGAAGTAGCCAGTTCCAGATCTTTTGAGATTCGCGAGACACGGTCAGAGACCGAGTCCCCCCTTGTTTGTTGATATAGTGCATTGTGGTGGTGTTGTCTGTTCTCACAAGCACTGGGGAGTTTTTGATCCGAGGCAGGAACACTCGAAGCGCCAGGTAAACCGCTCTTAACTCGAGAAGGTATATGTGCAGTTGTTTTTCGGCAGGGGACCACTGTCCTTGATTCTGAGTTCTTGGAGGAACGCTCCCCAACCTTCCAGGGACGCATCTGTTATAATATGCGGCAAGACTGGAAGCAGGAACGGCATACCTCGTGTAAGGTTCTGTGGATGAATCCACCACTGTATTGCTTTTACCATGGGAGGCGTCACTCGGATTACATCTCGAATGATCCTGTACACTGGATCCATTGACTGGATAGCGCTTCCTGAAGAGTACGCATATGAAGACGGCAGTGTGGAACTAACAGGATGCAAGAAGACATCATCCCTAGCAGGGACTTGTAAAGGCGCACCGTGAGTGTTCTTCTGGTTCGTACACGGGCCGCCAAGGAAGCCAGCTAGGATTGACGCTCTTGTGAAGAGAATGCTTTCTTCTGAGCCGTTTCTAGGACAGTGCCTAGGAAAGTGAGGTGCTGGGAAGGCTGAAGGACGGATTTGTCTCGATTTAGAGAAAGGCCCAAGTCGTTGAAAAGTTGAAGACAGGCGTTGGAGGACTTGATCACGCCTGCAAAAGAAGGAGCCTTGACTAGCCAGTCGTCCAAGTATGGGAAGACTTGGTGATGTTGTTGCCGGAGGTACGCTGCTACTGGAGACAGGCATTTTGTAAAAATGCGTGGTGCCGACTTCAGGCCGAAGGGCAACACCCGAAACTGGTAGTGCTTGCCTGCCACAGCGAATCTGAGGTATTGCTTGTGATTTCTGTGGATAGGCTCTTGAAAATAGGCGTCTTGAAGGTCTAGAGACACCATGAAGTCGTTCCCATTGAGGAGTTGAAGCACCTCCTGAATGGACACCATACGGAATGACTGTTTCTTGAGATACTTGTTTAGGTTTCCTAAGTCCAATATAGGTCTCCATTTATTCTCTTTTTTCCGAGTTAAGAAGAATTGGGAGTAGAACCCCTTGCCTCTCTGATCGCGAGGGACTCTTTCTATAGCACCTTTTTGGAGCATAAGTGATAACTCCAATTGCAGCCGATGTAAATTCTTGTGGAGCATTGGGCGAGAAGGAGTTTGAGGCGGGGTTTCTATGAACTCCAGAGAGTGACCGAATTGAACTAGCTGAAGGACCCATGGATCCGTTTCCAATTTTGTAGAAAATACGAGATTCTTCCTCCAATCTTGTAAGGTAGAGAAGAAGTGGAGACCTGTGACAGGGAGAAGTGATAGTCTTCTGGCTGTGTTCGTTTTTCCTCCTTTGCCACGAAAGGAAGACCTCGTGTAGGACGACTGTTGTTGTTGTCTTTGCTGATATTGGGGTTTGTACTGCTGTTTTGAGCTGTACGAGGACCGGTAACCTAGAAAATCTCCTCTTGAAGATTGGCCTCTCCCTCTGGATTCACGAAAGGGAGGTTTTGTAAACTGGAGGGTACCCAGTGCCTTCGCTGTATCGGTATCTTTTTTAATACCTTGAAGCGCCTCATCTATATGTGCTCCAAATAGAAGTTGTCCATTGTAAGGCATGTCAAGCACCTTAGTTTGCACTTCTGGCCGGAAGGTAGCTGCTTTGAGCCAGCCTTGACGTCTCAGCACCGCAGCTCTGAGGCTGAGCGCTCGCCTTCTAAGAGAATCTTTTTTGCCACTTCTTTCTCTTCCTCCGACAATGATCCCAAATATGGGGCGATATCAGCCCACATTTGACGATTGTAATGTCCTAACAGTGCCATGGAGTTTGCAGCACGCACTGTCAGCGCGGACATCGAAGAAAACCGCTTCCCAATATTGTCCGGTTTTCGTCCCTCCTTATCCGGTGGCGCAGTTAGAGCAGCCGAAGGATTTGATTTGCACTGCTTGGGTAATGACCGAGTCCGGCTTGGGATGGCCAATAAGGCAAGCTGGAGCCGTGTCTGGAGCCCTATATTTCTTGTCCAGCCTGGGCAGAACCGGGGGCAAGGAAGAAGGGTTTCGTATGATTTTAACCCCTTGGGTCCAAATGTATTCTATGATAGGTATGGACCTAACAGTCTTTTTGAACGGTTCCTTGAAATCATAAAGGAAGCAGTCTTGTTGTTGGGTAGTTAGTGGAATCTTGAAACGCGAAGCCGACCTTTCTAGGATATTATGGAATCCCCCAATGTCCTCCGGGGGCGAATCAGCTTGCGTTGGCACAGGAGATGCTGGACACGGAATGACGTAATCATCCCACTCGTCATGTGAGTCCTTGAGTTCCCCTTCCTCCTGCTGTTGCTCCTCTTCTTCATCATCTGAGGATGGAGGATGCTGTGCAGGAGCAGGATCCGGGTGAAGCACTAGAGGCGGAGGCCGAGGTCTAGGCGGAGGCGTAACCACTGAAGGTGGAGGAGTAGGGGGAAACCTCTGTTTGTAGTCCGCAATCAAGAACTGTAGATCCATGACTATGGACGCAGGAAGACACACCATGGTTGAGGAGGAGGTGGAGGCTGGAATTCCTCCTGGTAATCCACTTGTTCGTCCTGCTCTTGTTCTTCATAATCTGAACTCTCATGAAATTTTACGTGCAGTTCAGATGGGCTAGTAGCTGTCTGGAACATAGAATCCTCATCCGAGTCTTCGTTATCCAGAAGATGCGCAGGTGGTAAAGCCTGGACTCTGCTCGGAGAGCCTGGACTCTGCTCGGAGAGGTTAGATCCGGTGTCAGAGTGCGCTTAGTAATTTTTAAGCGAACATATGCACTTTTCAAGATAGGTTCCTGTGTCTTCGTCGAGCCCATCGACGGGGTGGTTGTCACGGAGGGACGTCGACAACTGATCCAGAAGGTATCGTCGATGGTGTCGTCGACGACGACAATGTCGTCCATGGTTGCGACGATCTCGTAGACGACTTTGGCGACGGCGATGGCGTCGACGGAGCCTTCATCGACGTTGATGATGTCTTTGTCGACGACGATGTGGACTTCATCGACGTGGAAGCGCTCGTCGACGACAGCGCCGACGATGATGTCTTTATCTTTATAATAGATGAAACTGACCTACCCGTCGACGATGAAGATGTTGTAGACGTCGACGTGGATAATGAAGAGGACCCCACAGAAGTGGAGATGGTCGCTGTCGACGCTGTCACAGGCAGCGCTGAAGAGGTCGTGAAGGGTTTCTTAAAGGTGGAAGCAGAGCCCGGAGGAGAAACCTTCACAGGCAAGACCTTAGAATGAACCTCTGAAGACTTCAGCGTATTCTTTTGAGGTGGCTCTGAAGACGGTCCTGGGGATGTCACTCTAGGTCTTTTAGGAGAGGAATGTGGACTCCTGAAGGAACACTCACTCTCACCTGAAGAGACTGCCTGGTCTTTATCCTTCAGTCTCTGTAGCCATATCAACAGGTGCCCCTCTCTGTCCTTGAGGGTCTTTGTTTGAAAGGTCCGACAGACATTACAATCCTTAGCAGAGTGGTCTGGGTAGAGACAATAAAGGCAATCCTTATGCTTGTTATCTACATGAAGCCTCTTCTTGTTACAAGAGACACAAGGTCTAAAAAGTCCTTTTTTAGGAGTATAAGCCATGGTAAACTGAAAACCCCACACAACTGAAGAAATTCTGTGAGAAAAGAACTGGAAAATCCAGAGAAGTAAGGAAAACTGAGCAGAGCTCAGTGGAGACTCCCTTAGCACGACGTGCGGTAGAAAATCTGAGGGACCAGAGCTCCTTCCAGGAAGGTTCTAGAGGGTGGTGATAGCTGATTGGCTCTTGGCCAAAGTTTAGTCCTTTTTACAAAAGGACATGGGTATGTTACTAATGAGAGGCCTCTGGCCCATTACTAAGTATATATGTCTATATGTCATTACTTTATTTATGTACCGGGGACTCCCGCCACGGGGAATGATTCAGGCATGTGAATCTATGAAAGATACCCATAATACTGGATAATGTAGAATCTTTTATGTACATGTAATAAAGTTCAAAGATTTGTTTTCAATGTAAATAACTGCCTGCATTCAAGTTACTATGTGTTATTGCTAAGTATCAACTGTTTCTCAGTATCTTACCTTGCACCATCTCATGGAGTAAGCCTTTCATTGCTTGATCCCACTATCCTGAGAAAGTAAAGTGCTAAAAGGGAATATTCTGTACCTTGGCATGAGTGGAAGAGTAAGTGGCCGTGGAAGCATCTATGATTAAAGTCAACCTAACCAGTTACTGCACAGTAGCCAATGACTGCCAGAAGGACCATAGGAAAAGGCCTAACATCATGTCTAACCGTATCAATTTTGGTAAAGAGGAAGGTAATTCTAGTGCTGCCTCCAGATGATGGGATAATGGAGACATGTGAATCCAGAAGACCTTTGCATCTAACAACAATAGATGTAGTTCTGATGCTGCTGCCTATTATGTTTTAAGTGGGAGGGAGCCATCTGGGTCTCAGAACCGGTAGTAGTTAGAAACAGACTTTGAAACTGGTTTGTATTGGGCCCTATATTCATGTTCTTAGCTTTACTGACAAAAAACTGATCTTTTTCTGAAGAATTAATATGAAAAACGTTAAGGTAATCAATGTCAGCAATTTAGTTCCTGTTTATATTTCAGATGTTTTACTTGGTTTTGCACTCCCTAAGAGTGTTAGCTAATTCCAAGATGTCTTTTTTTTAAAAACAATTTCCATTTAGCATATTACTGTTGTCAGGGCCAGCTTCAGTGCTAGTGGCGCCAGGTGCAACAATCTTTTTAGTGCCCCTCCAATGACCACCTTCTTCACGTATTACCTCATCACCACCCCCCAACAGTGCCCCTCCTTTCTCCATAGCCCCTCCCTTACACGCATTTTGTTTTTTAGAGCTACTCATATCAGTGTAGGATGTCAGTGCACGTTACATCACACACACATTATAAAAAGACAATGAATCATACGTGTGTGAATCAGTCTACAGGAAATGCAACATAAGACAAAAGGGATTACAAGGTGTAGTTTTCACATGTTGGTAGCCATTTTGTAAGAGTGTTTGATCTGGAGAAGCCCAAACTCAGGATACCAAAGCTGTTGGCATTGGCTTTACTAATAAGAATGAATTCCTACCCAAACGAAACCTCTTTAGTAACATTAGGATAATGAAAGACTGGGGGGAAACAAAGTTCTAACCTATACCATGCAGTTTGTATGAAGCTCTTTGATGACAGTTCATAGGTCACAGTGCTATATTAGGACTGTAACTTGACGATGGGACCACTGGGGCCACGAGCAGAGGAACGGTGATTACTGTACTGCTTGATTATGTGCTTCTTAACATATCCCTGCCTTGTGTTATCGTTTTATCATCACTGCTAATGTATGCATTCCTGCTGATTTTCAAGTCCTGTTTTTCAATAAAAAGATTTTTTTTTAAAAAGGACTGTAACTTATGAAATGCAAGAAAAAAAGGATCTCAACTGAGATATTCATACCAAATACAGTACTGTGATCTGCATGGTATATGTTTTTTGCAGCAGCCATATTAACCGTGTGAGCTAGTTTATGACAAGTCAAAACTGCCACTAGACAAACCACCATCCCTCTCTATCAGGAACATTAATTACCAGAGTGATCTTGACATTTTTATTGCTGCCTGAAAACTGCTAGACTCACATGGAACTCTGTAGCAGGTGCTTTTAGACCTATAAGTAAGTTATTTATTTATGTATTTTATTTGTGGGGACATAGTAATGAAGGTGTTTAATTGGTCAAAGGACGGGGATTCGTGGCTGAAGCTTATGGGTCGAGAATAAAGATTGATAAAAGCTATTTTCAATTTGGGAGAGAAAGTAAGTGTGACACACTGGATGCCATTAGACAGGGGGTTCAACTGTTCCACTGTACAGCCCAGATGCGTGGCAACCCATCTCAGGAGAGCCGTAAAGACCTGGCTCTTCTCGGTCTATGCGCTCTGCCAACTGGGCAGATCCAGACTCTGTACATTCGACCAAGCGCCAAGACGCCCCAGGGCATTGGTGCGCTCTACAAATCTTTCAATCAAATCAATCAAATACATAAGCCCCCAGATGGTCTGCCTCTTCCCCCGAAATCGCGGGTACATTGAATGTTACAAACCCTGCCCTTGCAGTGTCTTCCCTTGCCCAAGTTTCCGGAAACATGCACACTTCATATTGGTCCACAAAAAGCCCCCAATCGGGACAGGGCAGTTTGCTTTTTAGACCGGTAATGTTCCAGGATAGAAACCTCAGCTTGTTGCCTAGATTGCACTTGTCAAAAGTGGCATCAAGAGTATAAGTATTGGGAGATTGAATATCCTCCAGCTCGGCCGAGGGTAAAACATCTTAATTCCATGGGAGCACCTTCTCTCAATAAGCTATAGCTTGGGGGGGAGGGCAGGGAAAGGAGCAGTTGGTATTCCAAGCGACTCTACCCGTATCCCTTTACATCAGTAGCCATCTGTTGTGTTGCTGTTTGCAGGTCCTTTAGATCTGCCCCAACCCCGTAGCGAGTGGTCTGGCTCAACTTGCAGCTGCTATACTCCCCTAGTTCCCTTCCAGATCCCGAGCATCTGGGTCCATGGGCTGGCCCCCCTGTCATTGCGTGTCAATCCACATCTTCTAGAGCCCCGAATCTACTTGTTACTGGTATATTGAATAGCAAGGGTCTAGGGAGTGGGCCCACTTTTTGATATTCCAGTGGCCACCAACCTAAATCGGTTGTATTATGGACCCTAGGTTAAATATGTCAGTGGAAGTAAAAATAGTCCAATGGATAGACCCTAACCCCTGAAGGTGGTTCCTGGGGGCAAGGTTTCTGGCTTACTACGCTGTGAACTGTCAGCGGATTTCTAAAATTAATAACTACACAATCCCCTTGCATTGTTTTTTGTCTCTTTTACACCCAGCCAACTCTGCGAACTATTGAGATCTCCCCTGCCCTATCGTAAGGGAACTGCTGTACCTTGCCAACCAGAAGAGGCATTTGTTCCTGAGGTCCAGTTGTGTTTCCCGC
Organism: Lissotriton helveticus; assembly: GCF_964261635.1. NCBI lineage: Eukaryota > Metazoa > Chordata > Amphibia > Caudata > Salamandridae > Lissotriton > Lissotriton helveticus. The sequence continues at coordinate 207,278,826 of NC_136065.1, forward strand.
AGGTCATTTTTAATTTTTGGTACTTCTGTCAATATAATCACATAGAGAAGTGAAGAATGGGGTAAATTTATAGTAGGCAGAATCGCTACTTCAGGCCTTCTCGCTGTTCCCTCCTCGACACCCAACCCTTCTCTGCTTTCCCTAGACACTATTTGAGTGGGGCTGTTTTTGTTTAAACCCTTCTTGTGAAATGCTGGGTTGTTATTCCTATCCTCATAATTAGAGCTCCTGGGGCCAATGACAATAATGTTGTCTTGGGCCTGCTGGATATACTGAGCCTTTCGATAGGGGTCAGAATGGATTTACCTATCTGATTACTATGGCCATCTAACAAACTGGAACCCAATAAGCTATTGGGGTCTACATACCTCAGCGCACCAGGCCTATCTGAGGAAGTCGGACTTACGCTATCTGTATGACAACTAAAATCTTTCCCCCTCTTTAAAACGTGAGTGCTGTTTACACTAGTGTTTGTTTGCCTGCTGTCCCCCCTTGTTACCACTTTATCTATGCGATCTAGTAGGGGAGCAAGTTCTTCCTTCACAATGGCTCTCAACTTGCCCTGTAGGTCCGCTACCAGATTCCGCACCCAAGAAAGACCATCCATGTCTGTTTGAGTGTTGATGATGTGTCCTACTACTCCCTCTGGGTTAACTACATCCTCGACACTAATTGTTGGTCCCACAATGGTTTCCTTTCTTTTGGCTCCTGCCTCACTTGCTTGTTTGCGTTTCCCATTCTTTGGCATACTAGTGATCGTTCTGCCCTGGCAAGTTACTGGCTTAGGTGGAACTTCTTGCCGTGGGGATGGGAGGTACTCAATTGCCCTAGATGTAGACACAGGGGTGTCAACTTGAGAAGTGGATACCTCAGACACCGGACAAGCACCTCTCGGTCATCTCTATTACGGTAGTTACCATGCCTATAGCCCCCTGTAGCATACTATCAATTGAGTTTGGTGGCATGGGGGAAGAAATGGTAACTTGGGGACGGGGTAGTTGTTTGGCTGTGCAGGTGAGCTGTCCCATTATTAGACCCTGGCAGTACCGGGATGCAATCACCTCACTAGAATCAGGCTAGAAACACCTAAGTGCAATTTAAACAGATAAAAGCTATGAAAACAAGAGCGAGGAGCCACAATACGGTCAAAGAGCACAGTTAGCGATAACAAGGGAAATTATTAAAAGTTGATTGGCCAATAATCAGGATAATATTGTCAAAAAATGTCTCAGATACTTCCCAGGCTCGTACAATACAGAATGGCTATCAAATGTGTTCCAGTGGATCGAAAGTATGAACTTTCCTGGTTCCCCTGCCTGGCTCCTACCAATAGACCACTATAATCCCTGCTGTGGTTGGACTAATTAATTTCTTATAGGTCAATGCAAAAAAGTACTTTTTGGAATTACGGATCCAGGGAAACGATGATTAAGCCAAGAGAGTCTTATCCACAAGTCAGCATTATAAAGTTGGTGTCAAGGGGGGGTGGCCCTGCCCTGCCTCTTCCTGGATATGACCGGGCAAGGAAGGGCCCGCCCTTCGACCGGGCGCGGCCGGCACGCATCCCGCGCTGCGGAGCCCTGCGCAGGTTTTAAGGCACCTCCTGGCATGGCCAGATAGCGGTGGCTGCAAGGAGCCACAAAGCATGCTGGATCGGGAAGTCCCGTCCCCCTCTGATATCCCTAGCGTCAGCAGCAACCAGAATGGCTGTCCCGCGCTGCGGGAGGCCAGCGCGGGTTTTAAGGCACCTCCTGGTGCGGCCGGATGGCGGTGGTGGCAAGGAGCCACAAAGCAGGCTGGATAGTGAAGTCCTGGTCCCCTCCGATATCCCCAGCAACAGCAGCAACCAGAACGGGCGTCCCGTGCTGCAGGAGCCCTGCGCGGGATTTAAGGCGCCTACTGGCGCAGCTGGATGACGGTGGTGGCAAGGAGCCGCAAAGCAGGCTGGATAGGGCAGTCCTGTCCCCCTCCAATAACCCCTGTGTCAGTAGCAACCAGAACGGGCATAAGTTATTTCTAAACAGCCCCCTACCCCAACAAGGTCAGCACCAGGTGCTGCTGCACCGGTCACACCACAAACGGGTCAAGATTGAGAACTCTGGAATCGAGGCTGAAGGGAGAGTGAGTTTCTCACAATGCCGGTCAGCGGATCAAAAAGTTGGTCCTCCAATCCTTGGTCCTTCTGCAGAGTCCATGGTGCAATGGTCACCAAATCAATTTACAGTTCAATAAGTGCAAATGTGAGTGAAAGAGGTACACAGTTCTCCAGAATATCGACAAGGCAAAAGTAAAAGAAAATGCAATGCTTACAGGTGAGTGGTGAAGTGAAGATGATGTGAGGAAGTGCAATCAGGTGAAAGTGAAAAGAGGGTGCTGAAGAGGAAAGGGATGAGGTGCAAGACATGCAGATGGATGAAATGTGGAGAGAAAAATTGTGTGCATGTCAAACAGAGTGGACATAACAGGAGTGATTTAGGCACTCACAAGACCACTACCTCTTCCACATGATTCAGTAGTGTTTAATTCACAGTCTCACAGTTTCAGAATTTAAGTATTCACAATATTATTTACAACAAAATGTTTTAACTCATTTATCTTAAACAGCTAACGATCATTGGCAAATCCAAATGTCCTGTATAGTTTTAGGAACATGTCAGTTGTTGTGTTTTCTATCTAGATGCAATAACAGAAGGCTCAAAGAGGAATACTATGGTCATCAGAGAAAAATTAGTTTACGCCTTCAAGCAGTGCCCTTATTAGACAGCTGATGTCACTTTTAAAGACCCCTTCACTTTTTTCAGCCACATAAATCCCTGCTGCTTATCACTGTCAGGCATACTTGTGGAAGTGTACTGTGCTCAGATTCACGCTGACACCTCAGGCATGTTACTGCATTTTTACTGAACTAAAACACACACCACTAGCCTTCCCCACCCATCTCAAGAATAGAATTACCAATGTACCTTGTCGCCTTTGGGTCCGAGGTCCCCCTTCTCTCCGTGCAGGCCTGCTCTCCCCTATAAACAAAGAGAGAACCAATGAGTGTGTGTCAGACATGCCCTGGGGTGGTCCACTGCTTGTAATGTAGGGGATCTCTAGCTGCGGCTGCCACAGCCTTCAAAAGCAGAAGCAACTTGGGGTGAGCTGGGTGCGGCCCATCGCCGGCCCCTCAATAAAGCCACAGTGGCTTCTGATAACCTAATGGCGGTATTCAAGCATGGCCGGTCAGCCCTGGGTCTCGGAGACCTTCAGCAGGTGTACAGCCTGTTCAAGCCAGACAATATTGTGCACCAGATTCAATCTGCCATGGGTGCATTAACACATTCTTTCAGCCAAATCCACTTCTAATGACCACGCATGACGACCCGTAACCCGGGCACAACACTGCTTTGTCCTTGGTAACAGCAGACGATCCATCACCCATGTTGGACCCTCTCACATGCCAAAGCCATGTTAAGCCACGTCCTGTAGCTGAGATCTTACAGTGCCAAGAAACCAATCGGTGTAAGTGCCCTCTATAGGAAGTTTTAACATCACATATCATCTTCTTAACTCTGCCCCAGGACGACTGTTTCATGCGTTTCGACCCTTTCCAGAGAGCACACCCTTACTGGTACCACCGGCCCCTCCAGTCCCTTTTAAATTCTTAAGACAGGGAATGTTTGAATGTCCGCAGGCCTCGGTGCTTCTGCAGCGGACGCTAAATGTTAGCATGCGTCTCGCAGCCACCACATGTAAACACCTGTTTGTGGATATGGTCCCCGCAGACCTGCAGTTTATCGTGCGTTACATGACAGCGTCCTGTATGTTATGTACTTATTATAATATACGGCCGGTGGAATGGTGAAAAACGGTGGAATCCACACAATTCCTGCCGAGTGACACAGGGATCATTCACTGCAGCAGCCAGTGATCAACCCACCCAGCAAATGATCCAAACACATTTTCAGCAAAGCTCCTAGAGAGTGAGACCCAGCCGGTCCGACAGGCCATCCACCCATCTCACTGACATAAGGTGAGGCGCCGGGTGAGGCTGGGGCTTTTGCGCTGTGAAATTCTATAAATTCATACAAAGTAACTCCAGCTCCAGCTCTGAGAATATGGAGGCCGAAGAGTGGATGACTGCGGCCAGGTCGCAGAGTCTACTCGGGTTAAGGAGACGAGACACTCACTTCCTGCCGCACTTAGTAAAAGAACGTCATTGCTGATAGGAAGTATTTTAAGGAGGGGGGCGGGGGGTGGGTGAAGTGGACCCTGTGACGACGTTTTAGCTTCCTGAGTGAGCCCAATTGATATAAGTGTCTTCAAATGGCAATAAATGCCTCCATGTCTGCTCCCCACGTCTGGCTGCAACTGCCCCAGGCATTACCTCCAGGAAGAGCCCAGATGTGTATGTGACACTGTCTGGTCGATTTCCGACGTCCTGGCATTTCACTAGCTACCGATGTCAGTGAAAAGGCCACCAGAGAGATGATGGGTTGTGCCCTGTCATGTGCGCCCTCAGACAGCTTCACAAGGTGTCTCGGACGGGGTTCCCACTTCACGGTAATGGAACCTTCAAGCGTGTGATGTCACAAGAGGCCTCGAGCCCAAGTCATCCACCATCAAACAAAAGAACATTCTAGAATACGGACTGTGTAGTAAGTAAGTTGGTCAGCTTCTTTAAGAAGTTTGTTCTTTAATTAAATCTTATCTATGCCTAGTAGGATTGTATCTATGTCATGTTTAGTTTAGTTAGTTTAAGGGCAGTTGAATGCTGGATTTGGTTCTTATCAGTCGCTTATCCTGTGAGCTCCTTATCAATTCAATTTCCAAACTTTATTCGACAATTATTCATAAAAGTATCACAAACATACAGTTTTCACAATACACAATCACTTTAAAAAAAAAAACATTTATATAAATATTTAAAAAAATGTTAAAAGTAATTTAACAGTAATTAAACACCACGAGGTTATGTCGAATTTTCTTAAAAATAGGGGATGGAAGATATAGCCAATATTCATCTAGTTATCACATAGACTCAGTTAATTTCGCCAGAGGCAGACCCCATATCATAATATACACATCATCCCTTGCTACTAACAATCTTCTTTCAGTCGAATTACCCATGCCCATTTCAGAAACTTTGCCATTGCAATAGCAATTGGGAGGCTAGGATCAGTACACAGTAATCTCAGTGCCTCATCATGTTTCCGTAAGCCAATTTGACGACATATTGGTTTTATCCATTTGTCACGTGCTGCTACATATAAAGGACAAATGAACAAGAAGTGGCTTATCGACTCTTTCTTGTCCTTATACTTAGGGCATTTATCCTCTGTATTCCCTGTCCACCTTGCGGTGAATGAACTTAAAGGTAGGGTTCCTGCCCTAAGCTGAAAATAGAGCTTACGATCTAATGGTTTCTCAATTGCATCCCAATATGGTTCTAATGCTGGGAAGGCCTTGAAATCAAGAAAGCGCTCTGTGAGATGAGATGAGGAGCTCGTGACACATTTCCCTGTGATAATCATTTCGCAATATCTCCTCTTCATTTCTGCCTTAGAAGGGAAGATAGCATTTGTTGGGTTATCCTACATATCAATCAATCAGCTCCTTATCTAATATTATATGTATTTGTTACTTACTTAATAAATAAGTTATTTTATCAACACTATCGCTTCCTGGATTCCTTTGTACCCCATACCACAGACTGTAGGTGAGTCTTCCTCCCCATCTCCCCCACCCTTAACTGTCGTCGCCATGGTATACATAAAATAAGGTAGAAGATGAGATAACATTTCTTACCCACTCTCCAGGATGTCCAACGGCGCCAGGGGATCCAATCAGACCCTTGGAAGAAAGGGACACACAGACTGGTGAGTACACGAGCAGAGAGAGGGCCTCTCAGACTGCAGGTGAAGTGCATAAGCAGAGGGAGATCACATCAGACTGCGCAGGTGAAGTACATAAACACAGAGAGGGCATCTCAAACAGGGTAGAGGGAGTACATGAGCACAGAGAGGGCCTCTGAGGCAGTGCAGCCAATATACATGAGCAGAGAGAGGGCCTCTCAGGCAGTGCAGCCAATGTACATGAGCAGAGAGAGGGCCTCTCAGGCAGTGCAGCCAATGTACATGAGCAGAGAGAGGGCCTCTCAGGCAGTGCAGCCAATGTACAGGAGCAGAGAGAGGGCCTCTCAGGCAGTGCAGGGGGAGTACAAGAGCAGAGAGAGGGCATCTGAGACAGCACAGTCAGTGTACATGAGCAGAGAGAGTGCATCTCAGACAGTGCAGGCAGAGTGCATAAGCGTGTGACAGAGGCTAGGCTGACCAGTGGGAGGTTTTGAGGCTCAGTATCCCATCCCTCAGTGACGAGGAGTGACACTATCCACCGATAACACTATCACATTATAAACTGTAGGTTTCTGGTGACAAGCAGATCAGCCGGCTCTGGACGCCCCCAAACAAACGCTATTCGTATAAAGCTGCAAGGTAGGTTGTTTCACGGAAATAAAATAATTAATTTAAACAATGAAGTCCTAGAAGCTACAACACGCAGCACTGGCACCTGGTAACCCATCAGTGAAAACATCCAGACCCACACAGCGCTGGCAGTACCAGTGCACCCCAATTCTGTCCTGAAACATCTCTCGGTAATCCTCCAGTTGTCCAGCCCATACTGCATCTCTACCAATGCACCCTAGTCCCGGGTCGCAGCCCCGTTTCGCCAACCCACTGTTGTACATACACAGCTGTACCAAAGCATGGCCATTCAATCCCGCAGGCCGCCCTGCCAGTTCCACTGCAGTACTGGGGCACGTACAGAAGGCTACTGATCACTGCACCCTCTGCTCCCCCTCCTAGTCCGGTGCTTGAACCAGTGACCTTATTCTATCCTGAGATGAAGCCCACCCTGCTGGGATTGTGCTGGGGCCCACACTCACGTCTTTGAACATATCTCAGTCCGTGCCTGAAAAACCACTGCTCAAACACCCACCATACAATCAAACTCAAGCAGGCCTTCTTGCAGTTGTGGTATGTGGGGCCATACACTCTTCGGCAGTGTACCTCAATTCTGACCTACAGGACACCCTACTTTTCTAGTACAGGGGCGTGCACATATTTCTGCCAGTGCATGTCAATCGTGTCCTGCAGCACCCATGCTAGTCCATTGTAGGAACCAACACTCAGTTCTGCAAATAAAGCTAAATCCAGACCTCCAGGACCCACACAGCTCTTCCTGCGTACCTTGATTCTGACCTACAGGACACACAGCTTTTCATATGTACCTTGATCCTAGCCTGCAGGTCTCAAACAGCTCTTCCAATACAGTTAAATCCAGACCTGCAGGACACACACAGCTCTTCCCACGTAACAGGCCCCTGATGTGCAGGATACACACACAATCTCACAGCTACAGCTACTCATTTGTACCTTGACTCTGACCTGCAGGATACACAAAGCACTTCATGCATACTTTGATCCTAGCCTACATGGCACACATCGCACTTCCCTTGTACATTTATTCTGACCTGTAGGAGACACACACAGCTCTTCCCGTGGACCTCCTCGAACTTGTGATGCAGGACACACACAGCTTTCCTTGTGTACCTCGATCCTGTCCTGCAGGACACATTCAGCTATGTCAGTTCACTCAATCCTGATGTTTACGACCTCCCTTCTTTCCACTACTGGCTTAGTAGCACTGATGCTGTTGATCCTGACCTGCGGACGTGCGTGTGGTTCTGGGTAGGCGGGTAGCTGTCACTGAACTCTGTATATCCAACCTCTGATCTACGTACATCCAATCAAGGCCAGACTAAGGTGGTGGTTTCTGGTGCGTTCCTGACACTTACACAACAGACACTTCAAAAAGGCAAACTGTGCATCATGCATCAGGGTGTCAAGAGACAACAGGGAGGCTCTCCCCTTCGAACTCTTCATAGCCTCTTCTTTTAAGCGCAGTAGGCCACGCAAACCTCAGTCGAGGCCTCAAAGTCGAGACATGCAGAACCCGTAGGTAGCCTTGTGGAACAGCCAGGACATCCTCTGTGTTGCCATGGCTGGATGATGAGTGCGGGGAGCGCTGTCCCAGAGGACCCGACTCATTGGGATTGAAGCCCGAGGGCATCGCCCATCAATGTAGATTATTTAACGTTAGACGGAAAGTCCATTTTCCCCATCGGACTAATCCCATATGCCTGTGGGGAAGTTCCTGAGAGGTCAGATCAGTCTGCAGAACGGTCTCTCGTCTAGACGGCTCAACCGCTGCCGGCTGAGCGGAGGATCCGTCTCTGATGGACACGTGCTTGATCTTCTTACAATCTGCTGTCCATGCCCCCTTCATCCCACGGCATGGCTGCTTCCCCAGATCAGTCTGTGTCTGATGGGAGTATCAGACATGACAGGAAGTGGGCTAGTTCCTGGGTAGGCACCAGCCAATCACAATGCCTTGAGGCCTCAACTTATTGAGATCTTCAGACAGATCTCTAGGAAATGTGGCTTTATCTAACCCATTAACACAGAAAAGTGCAGGAATGCGAGCCATTATGATAAAATGGAGATGCTCAGTTAGGGCATGAGGAACGCTTCAAGTGGGTGTCTCTCTTATTTCCTCAGTTGCAGCTTACACTGAACCAGAGACACTGGGGTTATATGTGGGCCACCAGGCCATAAACTGTCTGTACAGGACTCCACATCATAAGGTGAAGCCTGGATACAGCAGTCTTCCCTTCAGCCTGCCCCTCGCTCCTGGACACTGCAGTCACCATGAGGGTGCAGTCTCAGCACAGGCGTACATACAAGCCTCTGCATGCTGAAACCTCTGGGGGGTAGACTCAGCAAATTTACATGGTTGATGCTACCTTGTTTACATTGTTTTGAGTCACGTGTGATGGCTACAAACATCCATGAGGTTACACCAAAAGGAAAGACTTAATCGATTCAACTTTAATGACACCAAAAGAACTGCACTGAACCCATGAATCTATAAAAGTAGGAAGTAATTCAAAGACTTACCACCGGACCTTGCAAACCTTGATCCCCTCTGGATCCCGGAGGACCTGGCTGCCCCTGAAATAAGACACAGAAACCAGACATCAAAACCTAGAAATGCAACAGGTGTTTGGAAGATAGAAAAGAGACAGCCGCTCAGATATCAGGTGACAACATCTACAAGTTTCTGGAAAGCAGTCTGGGCAAAACCAATGAAAACGGTACCTGCAAAAGGTGATAGAAACTGGCTGACCAGAGACAGAGGGATGTACAGCAATATGAGATGGAATGTGACTGATGAATGAAAGGACCACATGCATTGCAGAATTCAAAGAGCCAGGTCTGACCTCACCTGCAGAATACCACCACCTGTGGTCCCCAGTCTGTACACAAGTGCCATCCTTGAATGGATTATTTTACAACTCAAAATAGCCCCTTTCTGAAATCCCTGTGGAGGCGACCAGTGGGCAGTCTTCAGTCATCTTCAAAGCTGATGTTGGCATCTCATTTATGCATGTGTCCCTCATCTTTATTAAATGATACAAACCCGAAAATGAGGAGAAGATCAATGAAATGGTGTTGCAAATCTGCCCTTTCTCCATGGTCGCTCTAGCCTTTTCACCTTTTTCTGGACCCTGTTCTTGATGGCTTTAGGACCCTGAACACTTTACCATTGCTAACCAGCAGTAAAGTGCCTGTGCCGCCCATCTAAATCATGTGCTCGACACTGGAATTTCCTCCCCTACAAGTCAACTGTGAATGTTGACTTAAGTGATATTGCATAGAAAGTTAAATGTCACATGTGGCCTGCAATGTGTATTTACAACACCTCCATATATGATAAAACATATATTTCTGCCAGGAGCACCACTGTGATCTGGCTAGGCTGCAGTTTAAATGCACTGCAGTGACACATGGTAGGAGAACATTCCTTTGCCATGTAGGAAAAGAGTTTTTTTATATACTCTGAAGTCACCCCTAAAAGTGCCTTGTAAGCCTACAGGGTTGGGTGCTAATATATAAAAATAAAAAAAACACGGCAGACTGCATATTGAAGTTAATGTGCCCTTCTCAGTGAAATTAAATCCAAAAGCTCTTTCACTATTTAGACCAGGCTAGTCTTTTTAGGCCCAGATCTCTGTACTGGGGTGAATGTATGACATTGCTCTGCATTCCGTCCATCAATTGTTCTTTTTGCATTTGTCACCCCGAGTGGGACGGGTATGCCCAGACGTGGGTCCCGTGCTCTCCATGCCACTGGAGTCAAGCTATCCTGGATGATGAGAGGTGAAACCCCGAGACTGGTCCTAGGATCCTTGTTTCCAGTCCAGGGAGGACCTGGCCTGGTAGTTCGGTCTGTGCTGTTCCCATTGGGCACAGGGTCAAGACTGATTTGCATATGGCCGGGTTCAAACTGGAATGGCATAGGGAGGAAAAATACGATGGATTTAGGCCCAGATCTCTGTACTGGGGTGAATGTATGACATGGTTCTGCATTCTGTCCATCGATTGTTCTTTTTGCAATATATAAAAACAAGACATACTGCATATTGATGTTAATGTGCCCTTCTCATGAAATAAAATTCAAAAGCTCTTTTAGGCCAGGCTAGTCTTTTTAGGCCTTGTTGGGTTTAAAATCTTTATAATCCACCTCCACTAAGGAAAGTGCAGTGGAAAATGCTTCAAATTTTCTTTCTGTTTAGCTTTTAAAATCTGACTTAGGGATGAAGTCAGATATGTAATGACCTGTGCAGAAAAGTAACTTTGTAAAATGTACTTTAGGCTGCCTGAGCTAGAAGTGGCTTAAAACCAGTTCTGCCATTATTACTAGGGGTGATCAGAACTCACAGAATTTTGTGGAGTTACAAAAAATCTCCACAAGATTCAGCGCAGTTCCGCCAACAGGCTGCAATATACCACCGGCAGCGCAACCAGCCATGAAAAATTAGCACGAACAGCACCATACATAATCTACTCGAGTGCCAGCAAATCTACTCGAGCGTCAGCTCTCTGATGGTGACCGCTTGAGACTGCCGCAATTAGAAAGTCATGCTAGGTGACGCCAAAATCTCGCTCGTCAGCTCACATTTTTTGGAGTCTTTTGGGAGTAAAATTCAGTCACATTGGGATTGACAGAATTTGGCTGAAACTCTGCTAATTTTGTGGGAGGAATGAAACTTTCCATCCACCCCTACTCATTACATTTCCAGAGATGGAATACACATCCTTGGAAATGGTTTCCTCTGTGCCCAAGAAAGGCCAATGGGTGTTAACTGCTGACCGTTTGTCAGGGATTAGCTATCTGGGAGTTGAAATAAACAGCTGGCTGAGCACCTGGCAGCTTTAGCATTACCTCGTGTGACTTGGAGATGCCAAAGAGGCCTTATTCAGTTCATCCGCAGGACCCTGCTAGACAGTTAAGCTCCTGCCACAGTAGGAGGTAAAATCAGTTTTGGCCATGTCAGAGCAGTAGCCAAGAAGGTGACAACAGGCCTGCGTGGTGGAAGTTGGGTCCCACTATCTTGAAGCTGGGACTCCTGGGTCAGTTTACTGTAAGGCAAAGAGGAAGAGCTCCAAAAGGAGGTACGGGGAATGGAAGAAAATTGTTATGGCCAGACAGTAGAAATCATTCAAGGCTAGTGCACAGGATAATTGCAGCATCCCCACCACCACCTCCCCAGAACATTCCTGGATCTGTAAACATCCTGTCTGAAGAAGGCACTGCTGGAAGAAGAATCCAGACTCCCACCTCTTGGCTTCTGCTGGAAGAACAGGACCCCCACAAGGACTACTAAATCTTGTTTGCACCTAGGGGCGGGAACTCCTTTACAAAGGTCAAATGGTTTACCTGCTTCATGGGCACCAACAGTAGAAAGACTTCAGACTCCAAGAGGTCCCAGGTGACTAAAAAGAACTAGTCCCTGCAGGAGACTTAGCTGGAGAGAGGCCTGGTGCCCAGCGGCCTGCGGTCAAGAGAGCGGTGCTCAAGAAGTAGATTTGAATTGGTCACAATGTTCTAGTCCTAAGCTGGATAAATTTGCTCCAGTCACTGGTACAGAGGTTTTTAAGCTTCTGATGGCAACTAAATCAGGCTCCCCATTTGATCCCTGCCTCCCTTATATACTCAAACTAGCACCAGAGCCAGTCATGCTTACTCTGACTTCTATTATCAATGCTATGTTTAAGGAAGGGTACTTTCCCAATGTATGGAAAAAAGCATCCATAGTACCCCTCCTGAAAAAAAAAAAACTGGATCCCAAAGACTCAAACAACTTTAGGCCTTTTTCCAGACTCCCACTACCTGCTAAAATCACAGAAAAAATTATGAATTCTCAACTGAGTCTGTTTTTGGAAGAGGCCCAGGTATTAGACCCCACTCAGTATGGTTTCCGGGGGGTAACAGTACTGAATCTGCCTTATTGAAATCCACGGAAGAAATCAGGTTAATATTGGATCAAGGAGGTAAAGCGGCCATGATCATGTTGGACCTATCAGCGGCCTTTGATACGGTCCACCATGTTTTATTGTTGGACCGTTTACAAGAGATTGAAATCAAAGATACTGCCTGGAAACTACTTAAATCCTTATCTGATCGGGTACAGGCTGTGTGAATGAGTGTGAATGACAGGAGGGATTGATGTTTTTTGTATAGAATGTTTTGCATATAATGTGTGTAAAAAGTGTTTTTGAAATGTATAAATTTGATAAAAAATTATCAAAAAAAGTTCTAATGAAGTAAAAGAAAATTAAACAAAGGATTGACTCAAGAAACTAGGGTCCCCTCACTTTATGTTTTACTCGAAGGTGGGATGGAAAAAATATACAGTAAATCAAGATAGGCAGCATTGGCGATTTTTTGGTATATAGATTAAACTAAACTCCAGCAAGACTGAGGTGGTTTTGTTTGGCAATGACCCAAATTTCTGGACCCCGGCTTGGTGGCCAGACATACTGGGTCCTTTGCCAACTCCGATTAGGAAAGTTAAGAATCTTGGATTCTACATTGATAACAAACTTAGCTTTAAGGACCAAGTGAATTCGGTGATTTCTGCTATGACCTTTGTTCTCAGATCCTGTAAATAAATCATTCCCCTCCTACCTAAAGACAGCCAACGAACAGTTATCACTGCCTTAGCTATGTCCAGATTGGACTATTGCAATAGTCTATATCTTAATATTCAGGATGGCATGATGAAGAAACTTCAGATCCTGCAGAACGCAAGCTGACAGATTACTCACCGGCTTACCCAAGCATGCTTCTATCTCGGCTGAGGTTAGAAAGCTCCATTGGCTGCCTGTTAAAAAACGTGTCACATTCAAAGCCCTCTGTGTGGTCCATAAATCCCTTCAAGGTAATGGACCTGTTTATCTTAAACTAAAATTTCAACCCTATGTTCCAGGCAGACCACTGCGCTCCTCCACATCCAAACTGATATCAGTGCCCTCTATAAAGAGGTCCAACTGGGGGGGAAGAAGTTTCGTGCTGGGAGCATCCAAGGCATGGAATGATCTTCCCTTGCAGCTAAGGTGCCTGACAAACCATCTGGACTTCAGGAAATCTCTTAAAACTGGCTTTTTACGGTCTAATAGGATATTGTATGCAGCGCCAGGACACCTTCGGGTATTAGTTTGCACTATAGAAATAACGATAACATTAACATCAGAATAAGCTATCCCTACATTAAGAGACTAAGGGGCCGATTTATATCTGTACTGGAAAGATAATGGTCCCCCTGCCAAATTTATATGCAGGCGGAGTAGGTTAAATCACAGTGGATACTACTCCCTCTCCGCCATGATTAAACCCCTCACTACTCCATCTCTGCCGTGATTAAACCCCTCAGACAGCCCTCTGGAGTAAGGACAGTCTGAGGCAGACCTCTAATTTTGTCCACCTAATTTAGATGGTCGGAATTAGAGGTCAGATTTTACTGCCCATCGCTGCCAGAAAAACCCTGGTGGTAAGGGGCAGTGAAACTTGCTAAATGCTCCCCTCGACATGCAAGAGGACTGCCATGACGAGGTTCCATTTTCTTTCTGAAAAGAAAACAGAAACCAGTTTGGTGCAACGGCTCCATCATGTTGGCAGGATTATCACAAATGCTTTAATAAATGACTGCTTGCTTGCCAGTAATTTCTCAGTTTGGCAGGCAGCACCTCAGTCAGGATGATCTAGTTATTTACTCCATCACCTTGATGTAGAAATGGGCTGCCTGCCATATTATAAAGCAAGCCCCAAGTCTGAAGGCAAAACCTTTGACCAGGACAACCCGCTTGGTGTATCTGACGTCCGCTGCATTGTGGATAGCCTGAAATTGCCCCTAGATGCTGGTCCACCACTTACGGTTGTTTGTTCATAGAGCTTGACTTTTTCTAGGCTGTCTTTGCCTTACACCCATAAAAATTCAGACCTCCAGTTTCCCTTAACCTATTTTGATCACCTTGGGGTCTTGCTGCTCATTAAATTTTTCTAAATTGGTTTGAGAATTTTATTGTGTTGTGTTCTTTACTTTAAAATTGTGGGGACTGCCTGCTGCCTGTTTGCTAGCTACCAGGAGATGAGAAGATATTCTATCAGAACTGTATTTTGACCTGCGATGGCAGTCCGCCTCCTCAGAGAGGATTTATCGATTTGGTTGAGGTACAACTGTAAGGCCCAATTCCCCTCTCCTTTCTGCGCTTGGAGAGCATACTGAGTAGCATGGTTATTCCCAGTGGGATGAGCTGCAGGGATAACATCCACCCAGAATTTATCTAGGGACAGCATAGATGAAGAGCAGGAGTCAATATTGGGAACTTCGAAGCAGTTTAACACCTAGAAGCTTCAAGCTCTACAGCAGTCTGACAGATAGCTTTAGAAGTACCATGGCCTGCCATGGAAGGTCATACTTCTCTTCTGTGAGGACGAATTAATGCAGTTTTCTACTTTCACTGATGGGTAGATCTCACTTACGCATGTCTGTAATCTCCCTGACACAGTCAGACCATATGGTCATCCATGTCTTAAGTCAATATGTCAGTTTATAGCACCTGATGATAAGGACTGTCATTTTTGGAGAGCAGTGGACATTGGCAAAAAAATATTATTTTTTGATTGGTGGGAAAAGACAAACAGCAACCCACTGGTCATCCTATGGACAAGGGAGCCTTCCCTTGAGTTCTGGGTAAGTTCCCTGAAGGAGCTGGATGCTTGAAGAAAGAGCATTCCAGTGGCAGAGCCATCAGGCACTCAGAAGAGAATGCCTCTTCCCTTTACACAGGTAGGCCACAACCCACCCTGACACAGCTGTGACCCTCTGTGATTCAATCTACAACTCTGAATAAATAAAACCAGTGTTATCTAATTTTCTGAAAGGGACCTGGCTGCAAAGTTTGCTGGTCTAAGCTTTTTCTTACCTTACCACTGTGGGGCTAAAATAGTCAGTAAATCTATACAAGTGTATTATTACAAACCTATGTATATACTTCAGGCAATAAACCTTTCAATCTTACAATTAAAAGGATCCATAGTTTTACATTGTGTGTGCAGAGGGTAGGATTATGTGCCATTTCAACCGTCTATCCAGTTAGTGTGAGGATACCCATCAGATCAGCTTTCAAAGCAGGCTGTGCTCTCGAGTAAAGTTACTCTTCGGAAGTAATCTTTGAAAGAGGGAAGCCCAACAGAGGAAAAATTCTTACATTGAGACATCATTGGCAAACAAAGGCAGATGTCTATCTCAGAGAGGGAACGGAGCAGCCAACAGGGGAGAGGGTAGGATAACAGAGGAAGAAGGTTGGTCCACAGAAATTGATGAATAGTTGAGAGAGAGAAACCATCGGCCAACCAACTGAGGAAATGAAGTCGCTGTTGGATAGGGCTGGCTGACCAAGGTAGAAGGCCAACCAACATTAGCAGATGGTCAATAAAGGGAGAGAAATGACTAACAGAGATAGTGAGAAGATCAACCAAGGGAGAAGGGGTCAGTCAACAGAGGGAGAGAGCCTACCAACCACAGGAGAGGGCCATAAAACAGAGAAATAAGACAGACCAACACATGGTTAATAAATTAATAAAATGGAGGCATTCATTACAAAAAGATTGGTACCTGCCAACGGAGGTAAAAGGCAACCAAACATAGGGGCGTGGCCAAGCAAAAGGGCCGACAGGACTTGAGCCTCTGAGCTCCTGGCTGGCCTGCCCAGTAATCATGCCCAAAACCTACATATTGGCTCCTGTAGTCAGCTTGAAACAAATATTACAGTGCACGACCCTGAGCTGTGTTCGTGGGGAGCCTCCTGGACGCTTGCTGGCTGCCAGAGAGTGGGATTGTCGATGAGTGCACTCCAGGCTGCTCTGGTAGCTGAGGAGAGGATGGGCGTGCAGACAGAGAGGGAAGTGGGCTACGGTCGGCCCTGGCGGCTTGGCCTGCAGGGAGGCATCACAGGACTGGTCTCCCGAATAGATGAGTGAACAGCATCGGTCCCAGGTGGGACGATGACTGGGACAAATGCATTGAGCAGAGGTCGGGGATCCTGCAATGCTCCTGAGGTGCGGCCCATGGGTGCGGTCTGAGCAAAGTGGTGGCTCTGGAGATGAGGATCTCTGGCTGCGGAGTGGGGCTTGGCATCAGGCTCCTCCGTTTGCTGATACTGAACTTTCTGTTCCCCTATGGGGTGACAGCAGATGGCTGGTGCCGCACAGTTGTAGCCAGAAGGCTGCCTTGTCGGAGTCTACATGGTCCTGGGTGGATTGACTGAACTCCGGATGGGGACCTCACTGGAGGTATCTGAGGAGGCGGACTGCCATCGCAGGGTTGCCCGTGGCCCCTGGAGCCGGCTGACTAGCCCAGAAAAGGAGTGGTGCCTGAATCAGCCCAATGAGAGTGCCGGGCCCCACGAGATGAATGGAACTCTGCCCTGGCCAACAACTGGGGTTGTGGTGAGTGGAACACGAAATACACATTGTGTGGTGCCCAGGGGTACATGTTTGGGAGCCCCGGGATGTGGTCCTCCTGACAGCTGGTGGCTGACACGGGTGTGGTCGGGCCTGGCTCCAGTGTGCTGGGACGTCCTGGGGGCCTAGGTGAATCCAACAGCAACTACACTTTGGTCTGCGGGACAGCATCAGTTGGAGGACTGGGAAGGGGACCGCCTACCTGCAAATCTGATGGACAGAGAGGGGGGATGATTAGGGGGTTGCAGCACATGCCCTGTGATGTATGGTAAACTGGAGTAGGGGCCAACTGGTATTATTGAGGTAGCGGAATATTCGCTCATGCAGCACGCTCCACGGGGCCAACATGATCACACAGAACACCACGCCACGCCACCCGCCACAGCGCATAACAAGACAAATGGAGGCGAGGATGGTGAGAGGGAAAAACCCTCCCATGCCGTGCTACTGGCGGTCATACAGGGTTCTAGAAAGGCACTGGAACATCAAATCAAGACAGTGTCGATTGATGTGAACCTACTGAGGGCAGATCTATGCAAGGTGGCAGACAGGGTGCCCATGGCCAAGGGCGACATTGTAGAGCTGAAAGGTGAGATCGTGTCGCTTAAGCAGCAGGTGGGCCAGATGACCACGGCCACAAGAGCCCTGAACACCAGGCTGAAGACGCTGAAGGACACACTCCAATCAGCAATATTCGGGTCTTGGGGTTCCCGGAGGGCATGGAAGAAGGATCTGCAGAACAGTTTCTGGAACAGTGGATATGCCCTCACTTACACCCACGGGGACTGTTGGAACTTTTTGCTATGGAGAAAGTACACAGGACCCTGGTACCCCAACCACCCCAGGGCGCACAGCCACAGCCTATCATAGCAAAAAGACTAAATATATTATCGCAACAGGGACTGTATCCTGCAAGCAGCGAAGGAGAGGCAGAACCTTAGCTCCGAAAATAGCAAGATTACCATATACCCGGACTACACCAACAGTCACAGGAACAACGTAAAACCTTCCTAGGAGTCTGGTAACAGTTGTGGGACTCACAATTGCAATACATGTTACTGTATTCAGCCAAACTGAAGGTACTAGCATAAGGCAAGGCACACTTCTTCGAGGCCCCGGAGGAGGTGTGGGAAGGGCTGGAAACCCAGGGGATGCGCTCCTCCCGTGAACAGCGAGGCCAGAGGAGCATTTGGGGGCACCCGCCCCAGAATACGGACTCAGCAACTCAAACAATCAGCAGAAAATCCTGATATGGCTCAGCAGGAGGAGCAGAGAATCACTATGGGCAAGGATTCCACTATGCACTTGGGGTCAGCGGGGGCGGGCGGTGTCCCTTGATGGCTCGACATCACTGGAACCAAGGGAATTACCTGACAAGCTATACCTGTCAGCGGACGTTGTTCCTGAGACCCTACTGGAAGCGGCGCCTGAGAGGCATCGTACATGGAGACTCTGGATTGTAGGTTATTTTTCATAATACTACAGTGTGAATATGTGTTATACACCAAACATAGTGAGGAAAACTCAAGAGATAGAAATGGTGGACACACAGAGATGACCAACAGAGGAAGAGAACCACTTGACAAAGGGAGAGGGATGCACAAAAGGGAGAGAAATTCACATAGTGGTATGTTAGACCCGCCTCAGAGGAAAAGAGTCTTGTCAGAGAGGTGATGGATCTCTAAGAGAAATAGGGAAACTTGACACAGGCGTGCTCGGGAGGGGAAGGGGGTGACAGAAGAGAAGTGATCAAAAAGAGTGTTGAATGAAAGAGGATGAGGGCTCCCTGCAAGAAAATGAGGGATACCCGATTGATTGATAAGAATACCCATCAAATGATGTTGGTAACATTCTCCAAAATTAAATGATTTAGGAATCTTACAGTGTCTCCTTTGGGTCCAGGTGGGCCTTCAATACCCCAGCAACCCTACAAGAGAACACAAAAAACAAATCATCTTACTCTAAACATTCTAGATGAAATGTAAAGACGTAAAAATTATGCAGTGATGAGAACATTTAAAATAGAATAGCAAGAGACAACAATTCACGGGACAAGACAGTGTGGTAATGTGCCAGAGACATTTTTTTACTTAGAGAGAAAGGAGGTTAGTGAAAGAAACAAGAGTCTAGATGAAAAACAGAAAAAAGAAGCCAACAAAAAAATAGAAACAAGTAAGAAGCCTTTGTGCACAACGAGACGGATGACCACAGTGAAAGGAGGGGGAAAGTTTGAAAAGAACAACATAGAAGAGAATGAAACAGAAGGGCAAAAGAAGATCGATGGGTGAAGGCAAACTGGTAAAAGTGAAGAGAATAGAGGAAAAATAATGATAGAGGAAAAAACACAGGAAATACTTATACTATATGAAAGGCATTGGTATGGAGGATTACCTGTATTCCCCTCGGCCCAGGGTGTCCGCGCAGCCCTTCTACTCCCTGAGGGCCCTGTGGAGGAAGAACAATAGGCTATTTATCACATATAACCAGAGACATCAGCACCTCAAAGCAGACATGTAGATGAGTGACAAGCCATTGCAGAACTACAGCATAATTTGCTAGTGTAAGAGGTGTGGGTGTTAGACTGCTGCTCTCCTTTCTCCAGTCCAGTTGTCTTGGCAAAAGCAGTGCATGGGATTCGTAAAGGGCCCCCACCATTTCATGGCAGCAGACACAAGCTTGTAAAGAAATTGACTGGATTTCTACATTTTTACCTTCTAAACTGTCTGATATATAATGCAATTGTCAAAAGGAGAGCAGACCTCAAGTCCCAGAACTACTGCTCCAGTATCAAACGATCTGTCCAAGGAACTATCAGCAAGCTTTGGAAAAAGAGATGCACATATCTATCAGCTTGAATCACCTCTGGCTGGTCTGATGCTGATGGAGATGGTCAAGGCTTGTTTGCATATACATGCTGCTTTAATTTAAACCTTCCACTCATCATTTCATTGTCTTCCTCAGTGTCAGGCCCTAAACTTGACAAACGTAGCTGTGGATCCGATAGCTCACTCTACCACAGGACCCAAAATGCACTTAATTGATATGACCCAAACATTCTGAAACCAGCCTACTTGTAAGCCAGTTCAGAGGGCAGGTGGCATGGCAGATCAGGCTTGACTGTCCCACCACAGCAAAGCCAACGCAGATGGAGCTCTGACTGGAGAAACGGAGTGAGCAAACAAGGACCCGGAATAAATATCAGTCGATGAGATCTGTTATTCATAGGGCATGAAGTGACACTATTAAGCGTAAGGAGAGTATGAGTTGTGCTAATACCTGCGCTGTAACAAATAATCTGGAGGATGGCCTCTTATTGAACGAAATCAAACACTAGCACGAGGAGTGACAGTAGAGACACACTAACACCTGAATCAGACGATTGAGAGGAGGGACACCAAAGACGCACTAACACCTGCAATCACAAGATCAAGAGGAGTGACAGCAGAGACGCGCTAACACCTGCAATCACAAGATCAAGAGGAGTGACAGCAGTTATGCACTAACACCAGTAATCACATGATTTAGAGGAAGGACAGCAGAGACGTGCTAACACCTGCATTCAAACGATCAAGAGGAGTGACAGCAGAGACGCGCTAACACCTGTAATCACAAGATCAAGAGGAGTGACAGCAGATATGCACTAACACCAGCAATCACAAGATTGAGAGGAAGGACAGCAGAGACGTGCTAACACCTGCAATCACAAGATCGAGAGGAAGGACAGCAGAGACGCGCTAACACCTGCAATCACAAGATCAAGCGGAAGGACAGCAGAGATGCACTAACACCTGCAATCACATGATTGAGTGGAAGGCAAGCAGAGACGCAGTAACACCTGCAATCACAAGAGGAGTGACAGCAGATATGCACTAATACCAGCAATCACATGATTAAGAGGAAGGACAGCAGAGACGCGCTAACACCTGCAATCACAAGATCGAGAGGAAGGACGGCAGAGACGCGCTAACACCTGCAATCACAAGATCAAGAGGAAGGACAGCAGAGACGTGCTAACACCTGCAATCACAAGATCAAGAGGAAGGACAGCAGAGACGCGCTAACACCTGCAATCACAAGATCAAGAGGAAGGACAGCAGAGACGCGCTAACACCTGCAATCACAAGATCAAGAGGAAGGACAGCAGAGACGTGCTAACACCTGCAATCACAAGATCAAGAGGAAGGACTGCAGAGACGCGCTAACACCTGCAATCACAAGATCAAGAGGAGTGACAGCAGATATGCTCTAACACCTGCAATCAGAATCATCGAAAGGAAGGACAGCGGAGATGCTCTAACAAACGAATTACTTACCTTCGGTAATGATGTATCTGTTAGAGACACAGTCTAGCCGCAGATTCCTTAACTTAGAATAATCCCAGGCGTTAGACTGGATCCGTAAAACGTTCCGCAGCAGCACCTCTGCGCGCCGGTACGGCACTGCACGACTCCGCCCTGACGTCGTCCATGGACGTGACGTCAGAGGAGCCATATATGCCTCTCCTGGTGCGCTGACGTCAGTTTTCGTTGGAGAAACTTTTCCGCGCCACAACACAGAGCCACCACCAAAATCTGTGAGAATATGGGAACAGTGTGCAAAAATGAAGAAAAATAGAACCAAAAAGGACAGTGTCAGGCACTGTATCTTGAAAACCAGTAAAAGGGAAGAGCAGAGCACCGCTCTGAGAAGCAACCCCACAAAAGCGAAGGCCAAACCACCTGTGGAGGCAGATGAAGATGTGAAAAAACAGCATGGCAGACGACAAAGTCTGCAATTATAGTGTATAACCGTGAAGAACAACAAGTCCAGAACATAGGAGCAAGGACAATTCACCACAAGAAGTCTCCAGAAAGAGATGTCGTAACCCCAATAAGAGACCGATAGAAAAGGGCAGAGCCCATAGACTTGAACCAATGGATCGCAAGGGGTGGTAAGAGATCCCAAGGCGACGGAGAAGGGGAGAACTGGGGGGGGATTAAACATGAATAGATCCCACACTGTACAATCCAGGCACAGGGTTGGAAAGGACACATGATATACCGCCAAATCACGAGAATGAGCAGAGTAGAGCAATGAAAACAGAATGAACATTTTGTGTTGGAATGAAGTGAAAATGTCACCCCTGTAGAAGGGTCAAGCCACCCGGAGGGAGGCGAGTGTAGAAGGATGTATGACGCTACATCGCGGCCACACTATCGCGTGCATTTACATCGCGTCTATCACATCGGCCCGACCATTACATCGTGAGTCAACACATCGCTGACCTTGGCAACGCGATTACATTCATTCCTATTGGCCCGAACCTCACCCCGCAGAACATTACATCGTAGTGGAAAACAACGCGGTTTTTGTTATTTGCCGCCTGAACCCGCCCCTACCCCTGCCCCCCCCACCCGTTCCCCCAACACAAAATCTTCTATTTTTATTTCTGTTTTTGAGGGGTGTGTATCCTAGCTGCTGCCATAAATACTGAAGCGCGGGATATTACAGATGCACATCCTGTGTGATGTACTGGAAGATACTGCCTGGGTCTGAAGCTAACCCGTTGGGAGACAGAGACTTTATTCTTGCCGACTATTTATTCCAATGGGATGTGAATTATTTATTGCGAGAGACTCCCTGTAATCTGTAGTAAGGAGAGCCCTTTATTTGCGTACATTATATTTAATGTTTAGGAAGGTGAGCCGTTTACTATTTATTCTAAAGCGGTGTGAATCATTTATGCCGACAAACGCTTTTTAATCTTTTGGCACGCAAATCCTTTATTTGCTGACACTATATTTAATCTTTAGCCTGGCGAGGCCTGTATTCCTGGAGATTCTATTTACTGCAGTGGGAGATACCAGTGTCACCGCTGGAGATGGCATTTCATCTTTTCTGAGACGCAGCCCTCATTCCTGGAGAGGCCTAACGTCTACAAAGGTATTCTCCAAGGACCTTCATTCTACAGCGCCAAGAAACTTGATCAGAGTGAACGTTACGCTCAACAAATATCAAAATAAGGGTAATCTGCACTTAGAGCAATCCTCTAGGAAGGAACAGAACAAGGCATTGTTATTGATGATGAAATGCAGTGTAAGGAAGTGGTGGTGAGAGAACTGAGGGACGGCTGGGCTGCTGCTTGGCGGTAAGCAGGAGACAAGTGGTGGAGATGGCCTAAGTGGTTGGTGCGGATCATAAGGAAGAAAGTGCAGGAAGAATGACCATTCAAGGAAGGCACTGAGTGGACAGTGTAAAGAAAGCTGCGGGGAGATTGAGAGAGCACTGAACTCCTAATGTATTCCGGGTAAGGGGTAGCAAGCGCAATATGAATACGGTTATAATTCAAAGCGATTCCAAACAGCAAGATTTGTTGCGGTGGGTAAAGGGGGGGTAAAGGCATCGAGGCTGCAGTGAAGAAGGAAATATTGGAATGTGCGTGGAATACTTGCAGCCTGTAGAAGGAAGGGCAAAGGTGTTCATGTGCCTCATTCTGAATACCTCAAGCCCTGTCTTATTCCTACTCATCTTCAACTAATCAACATGATATCATGTTTGCGCGATTTTTTAATACTGCCTGAACCCATGGCGACATAGAGGCCTCCACTCCCCTTCCATGCCATTATCCAACACAATGAGACATGCAGCCCGCCATCCATTCATCCATCCATACAGCCATCCATTCATCTATCCGCCATCCATTCATCCATGCGCCATCCATTCATCCACCCATCCATGCATCCATCCATACAGCCATCCATTCATCCGTCCGCCGTCCATTCATCCATCCATCCACCCACTCACCACACACACATCCTTCCACCCTGCCTTCATTCATGCATCCATCCACCCTGCCATCCGCCACCCATTCATTAAATCTGACATCTGCGCCATTATAACATATCTAGCGCTGCGTGGCTTTTCCGCATCCATGCATCCATCCAGCACCTATCCATGCATCCATCCACCCACCACACAGCATCCACCCACCCATACACCCATCCATGCATCCATCCATACAGCCATCCATTCATCCATCCACCTATACATGCATCCATCCACCCATACACCCATCCATGCATCCATACAGCCATCCATTCATCCATCCACCTATACATGCATCCATCCACCCATACACCCATCCATGCATCCATCCATACAGTAATAAAATGTAATGTAGCGCTGCACCAGTAATAAAAATGTACTGTAGCGCTGCACTTTTACTTTTGGCGATTTGATAGGAGGCTCGAACCATGGTTGACAACACCAAAGTCGGCAGAGCTATCTGTCAGGCCACATCCTCTCACTGTCATCGATGTAGCCCGTTTTTAGTAAAAGGCCATTTGCTTCTATTCTCCTTTTTTTAAAAGTTTTGTGTCACCCCTTTTCCGTTTTGTCTATATAATATTTACTGTTTCCGTTTAGTATAATTGTAAATTATTCTAATTGAAAAGTTTTGTGTCACCCCTTTTCCGTTCTGTGTCACTCGTTTTGTATATGTAATATTTATTAGCTTGTAACACAAATGTTAGTCCGTTTCCGTATATGTAATATTTATTAGCCTGTAACATAAATGTTAGTCCGTTTCCGTTTGCATCCTTAAAAGTTCTGTTTTTATGAAAGTCTTGCGTTGTAATGGCATGTTAACATCGCAAGCGTTGTAATTGCATGCGATGTTAATGCCATGGCGCCGTTGTAGCATGCGTACTAAAAGTCTGCGATGCCAACGACAATGCGATGTAAAAGTCGCGGTGCGATAGCACCGCGATGTATTTACATCGATGTAATGGGTGTTTCCCGTGTAGAAAACCAACCTGAAAAGGTCCTCGCAAAACGGGCAGGCATTAAGGAATCTGCGACTAGACTGTGTCTCTACCAGATACATCGTTACTGAAGGTAAGTAACTTATTCATCTGATAGCGACATCTAGCCGCAGATTCCTTAACTTAGAATAGATACCAACGCCATACCCATAGAGGAGGTGGGTCTGCGACTGTACCCTATTACGTTCACGAGGGAATGTAGCCGTCAACAAGGTGACGAAACACGGTGGGGACCGCAAGCCAGCACAGCCACACCAGACCATGAAGCTCAGATAAGAGCGTAAAACATGGGGAGGCAAAGGCACCACAAGCCGTCCAAGAACAGCATGAAAACCCCCGGATGTATACCGGGTGGGAGAAAGAAAACATATACTAGATATGTTGGTGTGAAAAGAATAGGCCATGACTTCGGAAGAAGTGGAACTGAAGCTAGGGTCTGATGGATCCGCAGGATCCGGCGTGCCGACCGCAATTAAAACTCAGAGAGGGCAACTGGTATGACAGAGACAGTGCATACCGGTACAGTATGCACGACAGTGGAAAGAGCTAAAAGGAAGGTCTGTTAGAATAGAACCGTTCATGTTTGCGCATTGTCCTATGTAAGTTAGCATTCGCTGCTCCATTTTCTTTACGGGCGCCATTTTAGGCTGTTCGAAACTGATCTAGTTCAATTCCGAGAAATGCCCCACTTGAAGTTTCGTTTCTGCCACGTTAGACTTGTTCCTGTAATGAGTACACTGTCCCTATTAGCGCATAACTTTCTCACTAAATAGAGGCCTCTCCCACTTGTCTAGTGGCGGGCCCGGAAGGAACGCCATTGAATTGAAATACTTTGTAAACAATAGAAGCACTGAAACCGTTTTTTTTAATTTCACTATTTAGCTCCACCTGCCTGGAAAATTCCACTGAGGGCGTGTTCTAGCCCAGTTACGAAATGTACATCATATATCTTTATGCTTGTCGATTTCAGTCCCCTCTGCAGCAATCCTAGCAACTGGGCAGACCGGGCTCCGCTCTAAGTGTATATAAATAAACAGTTACTGGTTTGTATTCTCTACTGTCTGACCGACTCTTCATTTGGTATGGAAGGCTGAGAGGTGGTAATTAGTGACCCGGGTGAGCCTAATCGTGTGTTTTATATTTATCTGTGTGCTAACTATCAATTTTCTCTTCAAAACAATTGTGCACATTGATTACTTTTCAAATGTAAATCATTGTTCATTTCACCACCAGGCTGTTTTTAGAGCTTTCTAATTACCTAAAACAAAGCTTTTGAAATATTGGGCGTGTTTGCAATGCAGTCAGAATAATTACTGATTTTGACTATATTTATATTCCCTTTTGTGGGGATTACTTTGTACACGCCATTCCTTTTTAGACCTGGTCAGACAGCGCTTGTGCTGTTGCTTCCAAGATATTTTGTTACTTGAAAAAACCTCAAAAAGGTCTTAGAACCTGCCCAATACTTAGTTCCTGCCTTCATTGTCACTCATTCCCTTGCTTCTCATTGGTCTGTGCATGCTTGTTTTACTTTCTCTTTGAGTGTTTGTCTCTTCGTTGGAGCATGGACCAAGTACTGATAATTGTCTTCATTAGTCTCCTTCCCCTGCTCGTGCTCTGAGATCATTTTTATTTTCTTCCCATAGTTGCTTGTGGTCGCTGTCCCTCCTGCACCATTGGTTGTAGCCCTGTTGCTTGTTGCTCTGCCCATCACCCCACCTCCCTCCCGCACCATTAACTGTTGCCCTGTCACGCCACTCTATCCCTCCTGCCCCATTGCCTCGTTCCTCCTGACTGATTTCTTGTTGCCTCACCCTTTCCACCCTGCTGCTTGTTGCCCCGTCGCTTTCGCACTGGTGCTTTGAACCCCTTTGCTCCCACCTTCTCCCTCCAACCTTGTTGAGTGCCATGTGAAATCTCCCATTGCTGTTTGTAACTGTTGCTGAGCTGAAACCATCTCTTGCTCACTAACAGCATGTTTCTTGACTCAACGTAAAATGGAAAAACAAAAGAGCAACACATGCTAAAAATACGCTGCTATACAAAATGGAGAAAACACATTGAAACAACCAATAGCTCTCGCATAGACAAGATTTATTGCCTTTGCCAGCCCTTATTTCATCACCGATTCTATTAGCTGTATGTGCAGCATGAAGTGTGGGAAGGAAATAGGGAAAGGAGCAGGAGGGAGAAAAGTATGTAGGCACCTTCTTCATCCAACAAAGCAAGCAAATAAACACAAACTACTTTAGTGGAATAATCAGACCATCTGTTGTGGTGAGAGTAAATACATAGAGTATATAAAAACACTGCATGATAAAAGATACATCTTCCAAGAATCTTCACACTTCTAGTCAATCTGCTTATTTCCGAATATAATGTTGCAGTACAAGACAATACACCCTCATGCCCCCTATACACATCTAGTAGAAGCCGTGGGTATGCAAATTCTCAATGGGGACTAACCAGTGTTTTTGATTAAGAGATACCAAACTAAAGTATCTAATTTTGTTATAATTTATGGGGATTACATTAGCATTTTTCTATTTCCTCTACGTAGTTCCCCCCAGGATACGAAAGGAAATGTCCTCTTCATTGCGCAAATATTGCAACACCTACACCCTTTCTCTAAATGCTGCATCAGTCATAGAGAAAATTTATTGTCTTTGCAAATCTATTCCCAGGGTCGGATTGGTAAAGTGGGCATTCCAGCAATGGCCGAGGGGCCGGTATCGATGTTCCAGCTGTGGGCTGCTTTTCTGGCAGCCTGGGGGCCGATTTGGGCTGTGTCTGGTGTGTTCAGATGTCGCCAGCGGCCCAGTGGGACCTTGAGTGGCCTTATTGGAAGCAGATGGGCATCCATTACCTCCCTTTTATCAACGGGCAGAGATGTCACTCCCTTTCTCTCGCTGAGCCATCCAATGAATGCGTGCATACTGAGCAGGGGCAGGGGGTCTGAGCAGAAGTGGCCTCACTTGTTTTCAGGTGTTTATAAACCTTCGCCAAAGCTGAGTTTTGCGGAAAGGCAATATGAAGATGAGGGGCACCTTTTTTTAGCGTGCCCGGACCGATTTCTAATCCCGATCCAACCCTGCTGTAGACTATTCCTTAAGGACCACGCTGTTGGTAGCGTCTGGCATATCTCTAGTCCGCTCCTTTTGTTAGGTGATGCTAGGCTGAAAAAGTGCATGTGCTGCCATTTGCGAGACATTTTGAAACTTAAAGGGTGCTTACAGCCTGCCTATTGGTTACCACTGGTTTCTCTTCATTCCTGTTTGGTCAGCATGTGACGGCTTCACTTCCTCGTTGCTTCTTTTTCCCTCCCCTAGCCGATGACCCAAGTGCTGCTCCCACTGTTTCTGAGTGTCCTTCCGCTGCTCGGTTTCTGGCCAGGCTACGTTTTTCTTCTACTTTCAGCACTCACTAACAGTGCATGTGTTTGCATGCCATCTCCCCTCCTCCTCCTCCTTGTCCCGCTGTGAGTCACTGCTTGACCCATTCTTCCCACACTCTCCCAGCCGGTCGTTGCTTGTTTGTTCCCCCTCCCCACTTCCGTGTTGTTGCTTGCCCAGTCTCCCTTTCTGCACCCCTATCATTGCTTGTGCCATTCCCCCTGCCCTCCTGCTCCCGGTCATTGCTTGAACCGTCCCTGTCCCTTCCCGCGATGTTGCTTGCCCCATATTTCCACACCACTCCCCCTTCATTGCTTGCCCCATCCTCCCGAACCACGTCCCCTTTTATTACTTGCCCCATTTCCCACCTCTTCCTGCCAGAAATAAAAGTGCTATGACGTGGCTGTGATGCTGATCAACATGGATAAAGCACATCGACAAAGCCAATAGCTCTTGTGTAGGCAAGATCTATTGGCTTTGCCAATGCTTCTTTATATATATCAAGTAGTGCTGACACCAACAGTATTCCAGTTTGTTCTCTAAAGTCCTCAAGTTGGCATTTTTGTTAAAAAAAACGGAGATTTGTAGTGCATGTTTCTACAGTTTCTATAGAAACTACTTACTAAATGTCTAAGGATTTCGCTTCATAATAAAGAAAATATTTTAATGTTTTTTCAAAATTTCTTTATAACCTGTCTGCTTGAAAATAAACAGATTAAGCTATTAGCATCACTCTAAACACCATTCTTTCTTTCTCTTCAGTTGTATGTTCAAAATATTCTCTTAGGAATTTGTCATGTTCCTATAGAAACTGAATGGTCTGATAGTGATTTTTAAGTGTGTTCGAGATTTGTATGACAACACGCTCAAATGGAAATGCCAGCCATTTTGTCAGGGTATGAAGAGGATAACCAAGGCTCTTTGGAGAGCCCTTCATCACAAATTATGGTATAGACCAAGCGAACAGCTCAAGGAGAGGTCAGCCAAAGCACTTTAAGCCTTGGCCAGTCCTGCATTTGGCACTTTCAAAGTTTAAAGATTTATAGGCTGCCTGGGACAGAAAAGGTCGGAGTAAACATATTGGGGAATTAAGGGAGAAGCTTAAGTTTCAGTGTAATTGCAAGCATACACAGCCCATTACTTATAACACAACAATAACCTACCTGTGGGCCTCTGGGGCCTGGCAGACCTGGAGGGCCCAACTCCCCCTAGAAGACAAAAAATATATTTAAAATAAAGGATGGTGATCTAGATAAAAAAATATGACTGTGAAAGTGGATCATCTGCATAGTCTTCCCCTCATTACAAACCATAAAATATAAAAGATATGAGGTTCTGCTCTGTTACCTGTGAACCATTGATTCCTTGTTCTCCTACATTGCCAGGCTCTCCAGGGTCTCCCTGCACAAACAGAAAAAGTTATTGGAGACATGCTTATGGTAATGCCTGATACTGTATCAACAATGCACCTACTGGGGTCACTAATACTAAAGACACCAAATGTAGTCATGAACTTATAAGCCCTTTCCATCTCCGAAAGTGGCCTAAAATTCTTTGCACCGTTTCCTGCAAAACTTCAGCTATCCAAAAGTGTGATTACATATTTACAGAAGATGATTTTCATTTGTAATGCCATTTGAAAGAAATAGTTCACTGTGACGGAAAACAAACTGCTACCTTGAAATCCAACTTCACTTTGGCAAAAATGTGTTTATTGAATATATTTCAAAAGAGAAAAAGACGAGGATCTGCCCCGGAGTATGAAACAGGGTATCCACCCACTCTGAAAGGAGCTACTGGTGAACCAATAACTCTTTAGGATCCAATGCACTATCAGACTTTAATCACTCAACCAACTCACTTAGTCACTGTCTGAAGAAGTAGGTGAAATATGCTGTGCTGAGTGTGAGTGTGCGTTTTGTATCAGCCTTTGCTTTGTGCTGGACGGTCTGGACCTATCATCATGGTTAAATACTAGTTCTGAATATTTCGTATACAATGGCATCCGCATTCTGCATTTGAGCAACCACATGGTCTATAGGGCACCACTGAAATCGAAATAAGTCGACACCAATTTAAGGATCAAGCTGCTCAGGTCAGGAGTTTTCAGGCTCAGTCTGCCTCAAGTTCCTCATCAGCATTGCGATCTTGGACACACCAATCCACTGTATCTACTTACGCTTGGAAAACCTTTTGTATATAGGGCATAGGTCTAGAAACACATGTTGGGTGAATTGCACAGCTACAATGGGAAAAAAAACTGATCAGTGTGGAAACTTACTCTACAACATCCAGTCACCATAGATAACCTTATTTATTATCACTCTGTGCTCTATGTTCTCAGGGGTCTCCAAACGTTTGAGTAATAAGAGCTACTTATGTTAAACAAAACTCATCCTGAGTCACTATTATTATTAGTGTTGTAATAGTGACCACATCAGGCAAGATTACATTACTGACCACCATGTCCAAGATTACCATTAGTGATCACCTCAGTGCATCAGTAGGGTGCCAGGAGTTATGTAAAAAAGGATTTGTCAATTTGGAATGCCTATACAGAGATAATAGATGCCAGCAACAGCTGAGGTGCACCTGGCACATAAATAATCTGCCAGCAACAGCCTCAGTGCACCTGGCACAAAAGTAATCATATTAGGAATAAGTCTCTAGGCAAGATTTATCACTAAACAACCACCATTAAACATGTTTTGTAAATTCAAGCAATTTGTCTCCAAACATCATTTTGATTTCTGAAAATACACATTTCGTCATGGCCTACACAGTTTTTCCATACATACGTTAATTTAACCTATCAAAAAGCTACAGTTTGGAAGGCGGTGAGGCACACAGGAAGCTACTGACAGGTAGCTGGACAGCTGCCAGAAGCTCACGAGCTACCTGTCGGAGAAGCCTGTTCTAAAACCAGTTTGTTTATCGTCAAAGGCCTCATTCTGAGAATTTGGGTGTGCCATTATCATTTGGGGGAGTATTAATACCACATAGTGTGGATTTTACCATCCAATTCTGACCTTTCCTGCTGCGAAAAAAACTTCTACACCCAGTTACCACAGATTTTCCATCCTTGTGACCCCTTTTCTCCACAGTGTTGTTTCAATTTTATTTATTTACTAAGTCTGATGAAGACTGCAGTAATTCAGTCAAATAAACAAATCACTGTATCACAAAGACAAAATAATTTTGCAAAATAATATAATAAAAGATAGCTTGTTCACAAATTAAAAAACATATTGAAAATCTTATGCACATCAATATATATTTAGAGTTATATACATATTGAGTACTTGTTTTGGATTCACCAGAACATTGAAACAAACATTCTCTCACAAAAAAGAATTCTTGAATGTGTCAATGCAGGCCACACAAATAGAATATGAACAGAGGGGCATATTTACAATAAATGAAGCCGCAAAGCACAGCAAGTACTTTTCAGCAGCAGTGCACCATTTAAAAAATGCAGGGATGCGCCATATTCACAAGAATACAGTGCACCCGTGTGTTCCCTTGTGCCTGTGTTAAAAAACCTGCCTAGTGCTAACGCAGACACCCTTGCGCCATGGTGCAAGGGTGCCTACGTTGCAGGGATGATTGTTTATGTGCAAGAAGGGACACCTTCCTGCACATAAACAATTATTAAAGCGATATGCTCATTCTATGTGTGCTGCACAATGCAGCACACACAGAAAGAGCGAAAAACTAGGAGAAATAAAAGTATTTCTCTTTGTTGCATCAACCTAACATGTGCTTTTGAAAGGCGTTATTATTTGGTGCTGCATCAGATTTACAGCTCCATTATACATCTGGGGCACCGTCAAAAAGCAATGGGTGTTGCAGTGGAATGCCCACCGCAAAGTGATGCGTGAAAAGGGCCTGTATTGACAAGGCCATGAAAAGCCAAGTAAGGTGGCTTTGTGTGGCCTTGTAACTATGGGCCAGCATATAGCACCACCAGAGCGTCAAACAGAGTGAAGCTTGTGGCGCTAGGGGCTTGTAAATTTGGACCATAACGTGCAGTAATTTACGTGTAAGACCAAATTGGGGGCAAAACCCATTTGCGCTCTAATCAGAATTAATGCACAACTCACCATGCGGGCCCAAGTCAATGCTTAATTAGATACTGAAACGTTGGGACCTACTTTGAAAACAATGGCTTAGCAAGAGCAGATAATGAATGATAGGAGAAGATCCCATATTCCAATGGTACACTTTCACTCAGTTTCATTTTTAATAATATGCCCTCCATGTGCGGATTGTCTGCCAGCTACCTTGGAAAACATGCCAAGTTGGTTGAGCTAAACCTGGGATTTCTTCTCAATAAGCATTTGGAATTTTAGAACTGTAGTGAGGTTATATCCCTTCCAATTGAATTCATACGACGGACACTATCTGTTCCTCCTAAATCCAATCACTACGGGTAAGCAGAGTTTATGACTCGATTTCGATTTCGATTAGTCTTTATTTCGAATGGTAAAAATTCATAAAAGACAATACACAATCATATACACTATAAAATTCACTAGCAATCCCTTGTACTAAAAAAGCACAAGCATGACAGTATACATAAAATACATCAAAATGGAACGATCAATGCAAGGGTGCGTTCAGTTTCTTAATTCGAATCAGCCAAGACCATCCCAGGAATCTTGCAACACAAATCACCACTATTTCAGATCTTATTACTTGCATTTTCCTAAGTGCATCACGAGAACCACTACAATTCAGGGATGCACAGATGGGTTTTAGCCACTTATTCCTAGGATCACGATAAACAGGGCAACCAAAGAAGAGATGACCAATGCTTTCTTCCTGGTCCAAACACCAAGGACATTTGCTTCCTGACTTCGAATCCCATTTAGCAGTAAAGGAGTTGACTGGCAAGGTGCCAGTACGAAACTGATGATAAAGCTTACGATCTAACACCTTGGGTATCAAATCCCAATACTGCTCTAGTGCAGGAGTGACCTTGTGCGACAGAAATATTCCTGTTAAATTAGTGTCCAGGGATTGGGATACCAAAATAAATTTTTTCCATGCCCAAAAAAGAGCTTTAAACTCAGATTTGGATGGAAATGTGGACCCCCCTGGATTTGACCAGAGCTCTGGAAGGCCCATCATATGTAGGGTGATTCTAACTTCCCTAAACCAGTGTAGTTTTTGCGCGCCCCATAGTGATTTAACCTCGTCCAGTTCCCGGGCAAAGAGACTAAGCTCGGGAGTGGACCAAAGGCGACGCCAGAGTGACACTATACGATACTGGGCCAGATCATTAATTGGTCTACAACCTAGGTCTAGTAGCAAAGGTTTTATAGGTGCAGACTGTGGAAGACCAACCAGGTTCCGTAGGAACCTATTTTGTGCCACAGCCAAACCTGATAGATCTTTATGACCCCAGACTTCGGCTCCATATAGGGTTGCGGAAAGGACTTTTGCCTCATAGATCTTAAGGGCGGGGGTGATACGTTTTGTAAACGAGTTCTTTTGCTCAAGAACCAAACAACCGGCCAGCCTATTAAATTTTAATTTAGATGTCTCCAGTTGGGAGTTCCAATCAAGATGCTGATCAAGAGTCACACCAAGATAAGTCATAACTTTGACCTGCTCAAGTTGGACCCCGTTTAGAGACACCGTACAGGTTGGGGGGGTTTTCTTACAAAAGACCATAAATTTGGTCTTTTCAACATTTATTTGTAGGTCGTTTGCATTACAAAACTCCGAAAATCTATTCAGGGCAACCTGGAGCCCTCCTCTTGTTTTAGAAAGAAGGAGGGTGTCGTCAGCAAATATAAGCATAGGATATTTGCGACCACCCAACATTGGTGCATCGGACTGGATATTGTTAAAATAATCGATGACCTGATTAATAAACAAGAGGAACAGGGTGGGTGCCAAGACACAACCTTGTCGCACCCCACGTTGTACAGGGAAACACTCTGTTACCTGGCCCTGGCTGCCCCATCTTACCTGGGCGAAATTATCCTCGTGTAAGCGCTGAACGAAACTCAAAAGCTCTAAGGGAAGACCCATTGATCTAAGAGCTTCCCATAGCTTCTTCCTTGGAACTAAGTCAAAAGCAGACTTAAGGTCGACAAACGCGGCGTAAATTACGCCACCACCCAGCAAGACCACTTTCCAGAAAAGAAGTGAGAACCGCAGAACCTGGTCAATAGTACTAATGCCAAACCTGAATCCTGCCTGCATAGTAGAAAGTATGTTATTGGTGTCGATCCATTCCTGGATTCTTACTAAAATCATCCTAGACACAATCTTCTGAAGTGCATCGATCAGACTGATTGGCCGATAATTATTTGGGATGGAGCGATCACCCTTCTTATATACTGGCAGGATTTCCGCACCTTTCCAGGATTTTGGGATCTCTGCGCCTGCGGCTATGTAATTAGCCAATTGCGTGATATAAGGGACCCATAAACCAGGATTTAGCTTAAAAAGATCAGCGGGAATGACATCGAGGCCAGGGGCTTTTCCCGACTGGACTGACTCCAAGGCTTGTGAGGCATCAGTTTCCAGAAAGATAAGTCTATCTCCTGGCAAATATAGAGGACTCTGTGGGATGGTTGCTATTGTGTGATCTAGGGCTATATTTGGGTCATTAAATTGTGCTGCAAAGAATTTAACCCAAGATTGCGCTGACACGTGATTATTGGGTGTTTGGGCGACTGAAGCCCTTCCCCTCCTCACAATCAGCCAAAATTCAGTTGGATTGGAGGACTCACAGGCCCTAAGAAGAGCGAGCCAGTAAGAGTCGTCCCAATCCCTCTTGGCCACCCAAAGAGTTTGTTTATAACGCTGCCTAGCAACCCTAATATCTGCGGTGTTCCTAGCCTTGACAGCCTCTATTAGGCTGCTATGAGCTACTCTGCAGCTCTTGTCATACCATTTTTTGTGCGCCTTAATGGGGGCGGCTTTAGAGGGCTTAGTAAGGAGGTTTTTTAAACTCATAAAACACTCCTCATGGAGATTGATAAAGGCTGGGTCAACTGCACCAAAAGAGGATAGTGATGGCATCTTACTCCTCGTGCTCCTGACCTTCTCCTCTAACTCGGCAATAAGCGCTGGATCATCCAACACTCTGGTCCACTTTACGCGTCGTCTATTGTCACACAGGACCACGTCAGATGTCAGGCAATTAGTTCCACAGGCTTGCTCACCCAGGCCGGTGACCAAAATCTCGAGTGAGAGAGGATTGTGGTCACTCTCTGGACGGGGCTCTACCACCATATCGCGCACAATCGACCAAAATTCAATATTGATCAAAATGTAGTCGATACGGCTGGAGCTTAAGCCATTGTCAAAAGTATGTGTCCCTAATCTATC
Organism: Lissotriton helveticus; assembly: GCF_964261635.1. Classification (NCBI taxonomy): domain Eukaryota; kingdom Metazoa; phylum Chordata; class Amphibia; order Caudata; family Salamandridae; genus Lissotriton; species Lissotriton helveticus. The sequence continues at coordinate 207,314,284 of NC_136065.1, forward strand.
AGAGCGCGTGCGCCCATTGACAGCCCGAAGGCCCCGTTCCAAACAGAGGCCCAGCCAATGAAGTGCTGCCTCAGTACCCCTGACTCCCTTAGAGATAGTTAACGGAGGAATATTCCAAGCTGTGTCCTCCTCAGCGCCCACGTCCTCAGCCAAAGTAAGTATAGGCTCAAAGGAGGAATTCAAATCGCCCGCTACCATAACGATCTTATCGGCAGTGAAGTTCTTCAGTGCCAGGTCAAGGTGGGATGTGACAGTTTGTTTCCTCCCACCCTGGCAGCCACAAGCATAAACATTAACCAAAAAGAGATCGATGGCATTAACCTTGCTCAAGGTGATACACAGAAGGTCCAGGCTCTCTACCAAGGTTTCCTTGCCATAAAAGCCCAGATTATTTTTAATCCAGATGGTTAATCCACCTGAGGCCCTACCCTTAATACTCGGAGTGGCGGGTTTTGAGAAATTAAGGTAACCCACCCTATATAAGGGGACTGTTGACCAAGTTTCCTGGAAGATAATGATATCATACAGGTCGATAAAGTTAGTCCAATCATCATTATCCAGGCGTCCCCTTAGCCCTGCAATGTTCCATGATACCACTCTCAATGGGTTATCCATACCGTTTACTAGGTGGATGGAAGCCAGTCCCTGCGCGTCAACCCCAGACATAGCCGGAACAACGCTAGGGTCTGGCGGTGGATACAGGTTTCCAGACATAATGGGTCCACAACTTAACGAGGTTAGAATGGTGGGTTGAGCTACCTCCCTAGTATAGGGAGAATTCGTCAAATTTCTGGAAGAAGTTGGACTTACACCAGATTTTACGGGGGTGGTAAATGAGCCTGTATCCTGAGTAAGCGGGAGGTTATTTAATGGCGATATGTCGACCGACCCCCCATGTCAGTCGACATCCTCCAGACAACCAAACCTATTTGATATCGGTACCCCCTGCCACCAATTGTGCTGGGTGTACCCATCAGCCATATAAGCTGGCTGTCTAGGGTGCTGAACATTTGACCATAGAGTGTTCTTCATAGGTTGATGTCTAGGAGGGTAGAAAAAAGTAAGGGGCCTCACGACAATGGTGGAATTAGCTCCATGGGAAGGCCATGTACAGAGATGCTGGGCTGAGTGAGGGTCGGCAAAGGATACCACAACACAGTCACCCGCTATAGACTTATGCGTGGGGCCTATCCAAGGCACTCTCCGTACCATTAGGACACTACTTCTATGCTGACCAGGGAGCTGGGCATTAGTATTAAGCCAGTGAATGACCTTGTTTTTTAGGGAAAGATCATTCTCCTGGGAATGAGGGTCCAATTCAGGAACACCAGCTAAAATGATGACATAGGACCCTGCTTCAGGGGGAAGGTCAATAAACCCTCCACGAAAGTTAGAGCGGGTAGCCTGTCGAGGTAGATGTTTCGTACGTTCTGGCCTTGAATGTTGGTGGGCTACTACTCTTGGGACAAGATTCTGTCTAATGGCTGATTTTTGCAAAGGAGGAGATAAAGGGACAACTAAACTAGGGGTAGGTACTGCAGGATTGGGAATAATGGTGCGGGGCTTAGGTGTTGGTTTTGATACTAACTCGGTCACAGGATTACTTACAGGTACATGTGGGAGAGATGGTATGGTTACAGGTGCCTTAGGTTGGAGAACAGGGTCAGTTACACATGGAAGCTTAGCTTCCATGCTTTTTAGGCTTAAACTAGCCAGGGTGACTATTGTCCTGTCCATTTCCAACAGATTGTTCTCTATGCGGGAGAGTCTTAATTCCAAAGGGGATAGTAATTGCTTAAGCGTACCCCAAACTAACTTGAGGAATTCTTCATCCCCCTCCCTTCCTTTCACGGGACAGCTCTCCCGACACTCTGGATTAACCACACTTTTCAACTCCGGAGAGATGACAAGGATGGTATCTTCCACCAGGCTAGGAGAACTGGGAACGTGTTCCCCCCCCATACCGCTAGGAGCTATATTCTGGCTATCAACTTTCGCCCCAAGAGAGCCCATGGTACGTCTGTGATTAAAAAACTGTGATCTTGCCATTTTGGCTTTCTTTCGTGCATAAATGGACCTCGCTAAACATTTCTTTTTAAGGGTTGCTGCTTTCTTAGCACTACCCGATTTGGTAACTAGGTTAGTTTTAGAAAAGAAAGAAGAAATAGTGCCTATGCCTTTAATTAGTGGGGCAAGGGCTTTGCTTTGCTGCACTGAATGTGGAGTGGGGATGGGGGGGGAATTTATTAGGGTTGATGGCGGTGCGGGATGAATAGCTGCCGTTGTTACTATTAAGGGCCGAGGAGCTATGGTACGATCAGGAGTACGGGCAGATGCGATATTTCCCAAGGATGATTTTTTTGTGTTGGCAATATGTTCTGACAGCCTTCTTGCAGCATCAAGTTCTAGGGAGACCTTGTGCTGCATTTTGCTAATTTCTTCGTCAATGGCCAAATTGGTCTTGACCAAGAAATCATCCAAGGTTCGATTACAATTGCTAGCAGCCATGAGGGTTTTGCTCCGACTACCCCGTGAGCACATTTTACAGGGTACAAGTGAATAAATAACAATACAAACAACAATAAAACTGTAAAATGTACCAACAAGGGGGGGTGGCCCAGCCCAGTCCTCTTAGTCCTCGAACGGCCTCAAACGGCCCGCTCTTTGCCCGGTCTTCGCCCCGGGCTGCGTCCCGCGCTGCGGGAGTGAAGGGACAATAAGTAAGTGGACAGGTAAGACAAGGGGGCGTGGCAGCAGGGAGAGCGGACCGGATGTCAATCAAAGGTCTCGCAGGGGCTCCTGGGCAATGGAGTCCCCTGCACGCTCGCAGCCCCGCTGACCGCACTCACCCGGTGGCCGGTGTCCAAGACAGCGAAGCGGCACCCGCGGAGCGGGTGCGGCGAGTCGTCCTGCTGGGTCCTGAAGGGTACAAGGAATACCACAGGGTCAGCGTCCAAGAAATCCTCCAAAGTGCCTCTGTGCAGATAAATGCGTCCCGCAGGTGAAGAGAGAAAGAGGGTTTTTAAAACAGCCAGGGGCGGGGGGCGGCAGCAGGGAGAGCGGACCGGATGTCAATCAAAGGTCTCGCAGGGGCTCCTGGGCAATGGAGTCCCCTGCACGCTCGCAGCCCCGCTGACCGCACTCACCCGGTGGCCGGTGTCCAAGACAGCGAAGCGGCACCCGCGGAGCGGGTGCGGCGAGTCGTCCTGCTGGGTCCTGAAGGGTACAAGGAATATATTGTAATCAATGATGCAGGGTAGTCATAGTCTATTAGTCCATTAAGTATATTTATTTATAAGTATAGAAAGATGGTAAGTCTAATCAATACATCAGTATTAGCTTATATGAACACTTAAGTATATGCTTAGATATTTGCTATTTGCCCCACCAGGAGCAAGGTCCTCTCTGCTCAGCCCATCTCACCAACTGATCTTGCCACATACAAAACCACCCTAACATTCTATATGACATCATAGCAGGCTGAGCAGGCAATGCAGAGAGACACCATAGAGGGATTGCATCCAGTAGAGTAAGACTACAACACAATACCACAGGGTCAGCGTCCAAGAAATCCTCCAAAGTGCCTCTGTGCAGATAAATGCGTCCCGCAGGTGAAGAGAGAAAGAGGGTTTTTAAAACAGCCAGGGGCGGGGGGCGGCAGCAGGGAGAGCGGACCGGATGTCAATCAAAGGTCTCGCAGGGGCTCCTGGGCAATGGAGTCCCCTGCACGCTCGCAGCCCCGCTGACCGCACTCACCCGGTGGCCGGTGTCCAAGACAGCGAAGCGGCACCCGCGGAGCGGGTGCGGCGAGTCGTCCTGCTGGGTCCTGAAGGGTACAAGGAATACCACAGGGTCAGCGTCCAAGAAATCCTCCAAAGTGCCTCTGTGCAGATAAATGCGTTTATGACATTCTTGAGGCTGAATTATTGTAATGAGCTGTACATGGCCAATGTTATAAAAATTAAAGGCAGCAATGGACGTTGGACCAGAATGTATTCTGAACCAATGTGTAGTTCAGGGAAGGGTGGAGCCGGAGGTATGGGCTTCACTCAATGGTGAGAAAGCTGCTTGGGCAACCCGGTGTTGCGGTGTCTGGGTTTTGACAGCGCACCGGTGTGGGGTCCACATTGAGTGAAGTGAGGACCAACTTCGGTGTCTGTTACAGCGAATACGCTGTGTGAAAACGATTACCGCGGCGTCTAGGACTGTAATCGTTGAGTGAAGCCCATACCTCAGGTTCAACCCTTTGGTCCCTTCCCTGGACTAAACTTTGGTCTAGAATAAATGACCCCTCTTTACAGCCAGGATGGAAGTATAAGCGGTCAAGAGTGAAGCCCCTATTGTTGTTCCCCCTTTCGGTCCTTATTCCAGACCCTTCGTACATGTCGATAAACACTCCCCTTCATCAACCAGCCGGGATGGAAGTACAACCGGCAGAGAGATTCATAATCTCCTTTCCTTTGCCATAAGCCCTGTAGAAGTCTTGGGGTACCACCCCGAATGAAACACGTGTAAGTTAGCAACCGTTCAGGATTAAAAGAACACAATACTCCTGACTGTTCATCGTCATTTTTAATACAATTCTGTAAATTGAATGTTCTTGTTGAAAAATTGCATGGCACAGAGTATTCACTGCAGGTTGATTATTGACGTGTGCACAGGCTTATAGTAATTTGGTTCTAAAGCACTTAGCACACATTTTATTGAGTGTTTCAAGAAGGTGCCCTAGCAGGCCTGTAATTTCTAAAGATGGAAGGGGTGCAAACTGGTGCAGTGGGGTCAAAAGGACTACTCACATTTCACATGTTGGTGCAATACTGTGAGTAAATCACTTGCACTTTTTGTGAATCACAAACACAAGCACAACAGGCTTAAGTGAGAAAATTAAGTTTTAAATTGGGAACAATGTCAGGCCATTTAATGGTACAGACTCGATAATGGGGAAACTTGGTTTATACATGGCGCGCCTGCAAAAAGGGCCCTCATATTTCTAGCAGGGTTCAGAGTGGTACTGCCTGGATAAGGGTGGCCTACCTTTAATGACCTATGGTTGAAGATGGACCGCTGCACTCCAATGATAAAAAAGTCAAAGTAACTCGTAGGTATAAACGGTCTGAAGGTAAGGGTGCTCAAGGAGATCGCCTCCTGTCCGTGGAGGCACAGAAGAAATGTATAATTGACTGCCTTACAAGTGTAAGGCAGTCAATTACCTTTAATGACACCAGATGACTCTATCATATCATCAGAGACACAGTGGTTAAGTCATGGGCTTTCCCCTTTCCTGTCATTGCTCTGGGGTATTAGTCCACTTGGTTAAGCTGATGTAACGCAAGACTATACATCCCAGAATGTATTACTGTGTTTAAGGAAAGCCAGTGACTGCAAAATAGTTTTCTGATGCAGTGTCATCAAGTACCTTCACCAGGCTTCATTAGTGAAGTGGAAAGGCTCAAGCAAAGGTGCCCTATGCTGCCAGTGATTCCTCATTTCAAGCTCCAGCTCCTACCTCAGCCAACTGTGATCTGTGAATGCTGCTCTTAACCCCACAGTCACGCTCTGATAATACTTCAGCTCGTGAGGGCTCGGCATTCAAAACACATTAAGCGGGAAGAGGTGGCTAAAGTGGTGAGTGGGCAAAGAGCCAGCACTGGATGAAGAAAAACACCCAATACTGTATTTCCCAAACCTCCTTAACATGCTTATTCACATATTCCTGCTTCCCTTAGGGCTCAGTCTTCAAGGCATCAGTTAGGGTAGGGCGGAGATGAGGCAGGATCAGACAGCAATCAGCAGTGCAGGCAGCTCTGTCGGCGAGGTGAGAAAGAATTCCTGGAGGGGTGCAGCATAATGAAGTGCAGAGGGCAGGTAGCCTTTGTGACTGGGGGCAGGTCACAGCTCAAGTGCAGGGCCATTATAGGTAGCGCTTTTACGTGCTAATGGTCCTGCCAATCACAGACGGGAGAGGGATATTTATTTTGTCCCCTCGTCTCCCCCACCCTTGTCTCCCGTGTCCCGCCCACTGGAAAATCTGGGGTGATATATCCCACGCGTCCCCCACAATTCCTACAACCATTCTTTAAAAAATATTCTTTTTATTGAACCAGAAAACAGGCTTCAGATAAAGCGAATCGCAGTATACATATACAAGTTATGTTGAGTACACAGTCATCATTATTCATGGCAATGTAGGGCACAAGTACATTTAACGCAGTTCTGGACACAGACCAATTGGGTTTGTCACTCTCCCTTCACAGGAAAGCCCACATGGCGCCCCCTCCGAGCCCCATCAAAGGCCTCTATAGAGTGTCCAGGCCCCCAATATTTTCTCCCACTTGCGAGGGCATCCACAACTTTGATAGATCACCTACTCTGCATTATGACACCAGTCCATATCGCACAGCCATGCTGCCACTGTCGGAGGCTCGCCGCCCCTCATGCATGTGCAATGTTCCTTTTTGCGACAGCCCCCGCTAAGGCCAGCCACAGCCAGGCCCACTGTGGCCATGTGATCTCTGCTGTAACCCCAAGGATATGCCACCTGGACTCCATTGGGACCTGCACGCCCACTGCAGCCTCCACTATGCAAATTATGCCCCCCCGGTACCTCTGAATCCTGGGACATGCCCATAGTATATGAAAGAATGACCCCTTCTCGCCTACAACCATTCTCGCACACACTAAATTGATGCTTTATTAACACGGACAAAACCGAGCATGAAAGGTTATATGGTTTAATCAAGTTCATGAAAAAGCTTCTATTGACATTCGTTGCATATTTTAATGAAAGTCATTGAAATGTTTTGAAGTGATTTATTAACAGTTATAAAGTTAACAGTGAGTCATAACAGTTCCCAATGAAAGCCATTGTAAGATGGCACTGTCCATAGTATTTTAATAGTGTGACATTAGTTTTGTATGCCATGTGCCTCCTTTTAAAATTGCGATACATTCCTGACACAGCCAGTAACTGATTTAAGATAATTCCTTCCCATTGTATTGTGTCCAGTATAGGTGGGAGGTATTGTTTTCTTAGGGTTAAAGGCTTGCTAGTGGTGTAAACTATTAGAAGTGTATCACCACAGGTATTTCCATTTATCTACTTGTACAGTTTGGGAGTAAATGATTAGAATTCAGTAGTGTATGTGTAATAAAGTACTTTTCCTTTTTATAAGAAAAAGCAGCGACTGACAATGATTCATTGGGAGTTTTTTGCATACCAGTGAACTGGGTTACTAAGGATAAGTTACTTACCTGTAATCCTAGTTCTCTTCCAGGGGTATACTCATCAAAGTCATAAGCACTGAATAGTCCCGCCCACGTGCGGGACCCCGGAGCAATAGCCAATAATATGCATATATCTACATATATATATATATACATACATACATATAAATATACATAAATACCCATATATATATATATAGATAATATGCATATAAATATACATATGCAGCCTGAAATACACCATACTAGGCTCAAAAACTGCCATTATTGCATGTAAAACTTTTACATTTGCCAAATAAAGACATATAATTCACATTATATGATAATGTACAGAAGAACACTGCGCTGGGTTTCTTTGAAACACACAACCTTTATTTCCAAAGGTAAAAAACAGGCAGGATCATAGAGGCAGATTTAGCCTAGATAGGCTGCATAGTAACAACTGAAAAATTGGCGCCGTGCCTTTAAGACCTCCATGAGCCTCCAGGCTCCCATCATGCACCACAGGTGACAGTTAGGTCAGTTCTTTTGGACAGCGTATAACAGTGTGATAACAGCATGGGTAACATGTAAATAGACAGTGCTGGTATTCGTCCGGGGAGGAGGGTGGGTTGCTTATGACTTTGATGAGTATACCCCTGGAAGAGAACTAGGATTACAGGTAAGTAACTTATCCTTCTCTTCCAGGGGATACTCATCAATAGTCATAAGCACTGAATAGAATAGCAAGCCCATCCCATACCCTGCGGGCGAATACCAGTCTCTCTAAACAATATGCCAATCATTATTACCCAAACAAATTCCTCAGGGATGCTTCACCAACCTGAGCATCCACCTGAGTATCAGAATCAAGGCAGTAGTGGCGTGCAAAGGTGTGAACCGAACGCCACGTAGCTGCCTTACAAATTTCATGAATTGGAACATTTTTAAGCATTGCTATCGTAGCAGCTTTTCCTCTAGTGGAATGCGCTCTCGGCTTGCCCGGGAGCTGCTTCCGTGCCAACTGATAAGATAACATAATACATGACACAATCCATCTAGAACCCTCTGCTGGTTCTGTCTCCGGTCGTAAGGACGGTATTTCTTCTTAAAAATCTTTTCTTTTTTCAAGACCAACAGCCTTCACTGTATCGAGCTCTGTTTTCATTCGTGACATCTCATCATCAGCATGAGATCCAAAGAGCGATGTTCCGTTAAAAGGCAGATTAAGTATCCGGTGTTGTGCTTCAGGCTTAAGACCCGTGAGCCTCAACCAAGCTGCGCGCCTGGCGTAGAGTCCTTGTGCGTAACCATGCGCAGATAGATCAGAAGCATCAGCGGCTGCACTAATCACTTGGTTAGCCACTAGCCCACCTTCATGCAGGATCTCAAGAAAGTCGTGTTTATCTTCTTTAGGAAGCTTTTCTGCGAAACGAGACATGGAGTCCCATAGTGCGCGGTCATAGCGACCCAGCAGGGCCGAAGCACTGGTGACCTTCATGTAGGAAGCAGAGGTGGTACACATTCTCTTCCCTACAGAGTCCATAGCCTTACTGTCTTTATCCGGCGGCACAGAAGATGACGCCGCTCCTGTTTGATTTTTACGTGCCGCTGAGACAATAACAGAATTAGGTGGTGGTTCAGCCCTCAGAAAGAACGGATCATTGTCCGGAGCTTTATATTTCTTAGAGATCCGAGATGGGACCGCTCCCAACGCTCCCAACGCTGCTGGAGTTAGCAACTTGTGCTGCGCAGGCTCTAACAGACCTGGTACCAAAGGAAGTAAAGGCCTTGAAGTTAAATTTTGATGCCGGGTTTCGAATATTACGGTTGTCTTGGTGGTAGAGTCTGGCATTTTGATATTAAGTTTACCTGCTCCACAACAGAGAACCTCATTAAAGGTTATCACGTCATCAATTGGTGATGTCCTACTCGGAGGAGTTGATGACAGTGTTGGAAAATAGTCCCTCTTCGAATTCGTAGACCTTGTCGAGGATCTATGACTGCACCTCCTCGAAGAGTAGTGACGTGATGTTCTGGGAGAGGGTGAGGACCGCCTCCTCACTGATGGAGATTTCCTCGGAGGAGTACGCTCACGTCTCCTTGGAGAGTGCACCAACTGCCTTGGGGGCGATCTTGATCTTGACGCAGCTCTTGGATGGTCAGTTATAGGTGACCTTGACCTGGAAGAAGACCTTGGAAGATTAATTCTCCTTATCTTCCACTCTTTAATATCTCCCAGCCATCTTGGCGAGATATTAGTCGTTGGCTGAAGTGGAGACGGTGCTCTCGAGGGCTCTGGAGAGACCTGTACAATCTGAAGTCCAGGGGAGGAAGAGGAACTCCCAGAAGACACAGTAGGAATGTTAGACCGGTCTTTAGACACCGTTGTAGGCCTCTTCGCTGCAGGAGAAGCCGACGGCGACCTCCTCGACGGCGACCTCCTCGACTGCGACCTCCTCGGCGGTGACTTCCTTGGCGGCGACCTCCGCGACGGCGATGGTCTCTTAGGCGTCGACGTCGTGCGCCTCAACGGCGATGGTCTTCTCGGCGTCGTGTGCCTCGACGTCGAATGGCTGGGGCTCTTCGACGTCGAAACCTCAGCTGGGCGGTTCGGCGTCGACGTCATGGCACCTCTCGACAGTGGTCTTGACATTTGTTCCGAGCCTCTCGGCGGCGACCGTCGACGTCGATGAGACGACGTCGAGTCCCGACCTCTTGTCGTCGTAGGCGAGCCAAACCTGGACCGCCTACGCGCAGAAGGAGACCTCATCCTCTGTCTTTTCTCACCTTGCTTCGACGGCGAAATCTTCTTCGACGGCGAGGGATGCTTCGACGTCGACGGACACCTAGACGGCGATTTGGATGCCGATTCTGAGCACAGAGGTACCTTGGAGGAAGATCTGTCCCTCGACGGAGAAGGAGACCGATGTTTTCTCTTCTCCCCTTTGTCCTTGTGCTCTTTGTGATGAGAAGAAGTCTTTCTGGAGTGAAAATCTTCTCTTCCACTCACTGTTTCTCCTCTGTCATACAGGTACTGCAGTCTGATCTTCTCCCTCTCCCTGAGGGTTCTGTTAGAAAACTTGCTGCAGTGGTAGCAGAGTTCTGGCTTGTGAGAAGATGGTAAACAAGCAATACCGACCGAATGAGGGTCTGTCTTTGCCATTTTTCTACCACAGGCCGGACACTTAACAAATAGGGCCGGCATTCTGACTGGAAAAATAGGTAAAAAAACAGGGAAAAATTGTTGAATTAGTCAAGCAATGACTAAAGACGTCGAGTGAAGACGAAAAAATTAGAGATATAACAGAAAAAAGTGATAAAATATCACAAACTGGCGAGCTCAATGCTCCAGAATCCTCACAGAAGGAGCCGGAAAAAAGAACTGACCTAACTGTCACCTGTGGTGCATGATGGGAGCCTGGAGGCTCATGGAGGTCTTAAAGGCAAGGCGCCAATTTTTCAGTTGTTACTATGCAGCCTAAATCTGCCTCTATGATCCTGCCTGTTTTTTACCTTTGGAAATAAAGGTTGTGTGTTTCAAAGAAACCCAGGGCAGTGTTCTTCTGTACATTATCATATAATGTGAATTATGTCTTTATTTGGCAAATGTAAAAGTTTTACATGCAATAATGACAGTTTTTGAGCCTAGTATGGTGTATTTCAGGCTACATATGTATATTTATATGCATATTATCTATATATATATATATATATGGGTATTTATGTATATTTATATGTATGTATGTATATATATATATGTAGATATATGCATATTATTGGCTATTGCTCCGGGGTCTCGCACGTGGGCGGGACTATTCAGTGCTTATGACTATTGATGAGTAGCCCCTGGAAGAGAACCCATGCTACCACTGTTGAGTAGACCTTGGACTGATCTGCTTTGCTACCCTGATAGAGTCAAGTGCTACAAGATTGGAACTTAGTTCCCAGTAGACAGAAAGTTGCATATGTATTACTTGTGAAGGACTTGCATCATTCACAAATAATAACCCAATTTCATTTAACTATGAATGATGGTTTTGATGTTGGTTCTTGCTAATGTGCTCTTGTAGCTTCGTGGCAGCTGCTATCTCGAGGATTTCTCCAGCAAATTATTGGTGAGTAAATATGATGGAAGTTGAAGAAGGTAGATTGGATCCTGTGTAAGATTTATTAGCTGTCCAGTCATGCGGCGATGAGCAATGGTGCCCAGGGTTAGTGAGGCATTGACAGTGTGAAGAAGGGATGAGATGGCTTCTCCTTGGAGAGAATTGATAATGAGGGAGAGAAGCATGTCATCTTTGACAGAGATGGCTTTTAGAGAGTTCAGAATGTTTGAACGGTCAGATAGGATGAGTCCAGTGTTTTGCTTTTGTATTGAGCTGTGCTAGTGATGTGGTGTTTTATTTCTAGGGTTTTGAATAGACAGCCGGGAGACGCAGCGTTTGCCGGCGGTGGGACCCAGGAGCAGCCAGCGCTGACCAGGAGACCAGCGGACCCTCCCCCTTGACACCGGGGGCATAATTACTGACCTCCCGCCTCCCACACCGCGGGAGACGCAGCGTTTGCCGGCAGTGGGACCCAGGAGCAGCCAGCGCAGCCAGCGCTGACCAGGAGACCAGCGGACCCTCCCCCTTGACACCGGGGCATAATTACTGACCTCGCGCCTCCCGCTCCGCGGGAGACGCAGCGTTTGCCGGCGGTGGGACCCAGGAGCAGCCAGCGCAGCCAGCGCTGACCAGGAGACCAGCTGACCCTCCCCCTTGACACCGGGGGCATAATTACTGACCTCGCGCCTCCCGCTCCGCGGGAGATGCAGCGTTTGCCGGCGGTGGGACCCAGGAGCAGCCAGCGCAGCCAGTGCTGACCAGGAGACCAGCGGACCCTCCCCCTTGACACCGGGGGCATAATTACTGACCTCGCGCCTCCCGCTCCACGGGAGACGCAGCGTTTGCCAGCGGTGGGACCCAGGAGCAGCCAGCGCTGACCAGGAGACCAGCGGACCCTCCCCCTTGACACCGGGGGCATAATTACTGACCTCGCGCCTCCCGCTCCGCGGGAGACTCAGCGTTTGCCGGCGGTGGGACCCAGGAGCAGCCAGCCCTGACCAGGAGACCCAAGGACCCTCCCCCTTGATACCGGGGGTGATTTAAACAAGCTACATTTCCGGCCTCGCGGGACGCGCGCGGGTAAAGGGCGGGCCCGTTTAAGCCCGTTCAAGACAGGACAAGGACGGGACGGGCCACCCCCCTAACATCCATATCTACAGTTCTCCTATAAGAGGTCAGTGAGTCTTTGCATTTCCCTATCTTGCTTGTTTTAATCAGCTTGGGCCATATTTTGCCGTTGATATATTTGCAAGTCAGCTCACTACGGCTACATCACCACCCACAGGAGGAAACGGTAGAAGAAGCTCAGGGGGGACTTTAATGGGCACTCTAGACAACTTTTTGATAAGAGTGTCTAGCGTCTTGGCCAAAGACATTCAACTGACCGAAAAGAGATTATCACTTGACAATTTGCTAGATAAGCGGTCATCATTGGGAAGTCTGGCAAGGGCAAAATCACCGGCTGCCCAAGTGACCTACCTCCAGGATACACAGATCTCCAGTGAAGGGGATGAGGGAAGCTGTATTTTACAGTCTGCAGAGTCCCTTGTACCCCTGCACATAGTCGAAAATGCTGCAATAACTGGGACACAGAGGAGCAGCCCTTTTAAGAGGCACCCGTCACCTAATATAAAGACCAGATCAGCTAGAAGTGCCAAAACAGGGTCGGCACAGTCACCGCAGGGCCCGTTAACACAAAAAAGGAAACGTACAGGGGCACAAACGCAAGCCGCAGACAGAAAGGCAAAAAAAGCGAAGGATGCTGCGCCTAAAGAGAACTTGACAGCTAGCACCTCATTATGCCCAAAAGATTTGGCACCGGTAAATGAAGGAATCAATGTATTGACAAATAAGGAGGGTGCAGTACTGGGTGAGCCAGACCCTTCCTTCTGGAAAAGACTGGAAAATAGTGTTAAAAAGACAATCCACCCGATTCACGACAGACTGGACCGGATCAAATCGAGACTGGTGTGCGTGGAACTTTTGCTCGCATCAGCACAAACAAGGGGCAACCAGGGCAGCCACCAACACTGCATAGAGCCAAAAGCGGCAGGACAAAGCACTAAGCGCGCCACTACTGACACTGATGCTAATGTTCCATTAAATTCTGAAGCTCACTTATTTGGTAGTAACCCCTCTGTAGTAAACAGTCAGGTGACAGCCAGTGTTGTGGGTCCACAGATTATTTTGGCAGGGGTCATCCAACCTGAACAATTAGGTAGGGAGGGTGTTGGGGGGGCTAGTAACCCTGTAATACAACCACTTGCAGTACAACCCCAGCCAGTGCCAAAACCACCAATAACCCGTCCTGTATCCAACCTGCAAACAATAGATCTACCACCTGACTCAGCCCCCTACCTGGTAATTTTAGCAGGGGTGCCACCGCTTGAACAAGGAAAGAGGGAAACATATATGGAATTTAAAAAACAAGTGTATTTATTGGCTAAATGAAAATCGTCCTTTACCATTCCATATGCGTGCAGAGATATTGTTTGCCAGAAGAGTCAATTGGGTGGGCGGGTGGGCAAAGTCATTAGGAGGGGATTGTATTATTATCAACTTCAGAGATACAAGATGTGTTGAATATATTTGTAACTGGGCACAGAAAGATCCAATGTCACGAATCCAACCACTCCCTCTTATGCATTTTTATGCACCAGTACAGACCCCACAATGGGGAAACCCAATAGGGAGTGAGGCACAGAATCATTACATTCCACGGAATATAAGGCTACAAAACAGGTTTGAGGCCATGTCAGGGCTGTCGGATTGTGATTGACAGCAAACCCAGAATGGCGGAAATAGGGTGGGCATCGTTCCTTTAGTATCAACACCTATAGCGGAAGTAGTCAGTGGACCCCAGTCAGCTAAAGAACCACTAACACTAAGTGAGTGGAATACACTTGAACTACTGTCCTGGAATGTGGCGGGTCTTTCAGCCTAATTCCAAAATAAGGAATGGTTGGATTACGTAAATAAATATTATGTAATTTGTGCCCAAGAGACCTGGGAAGTGAATCCAACCAATTTTAATTTGGACGGCTATAAACTGTTCGGCATCCCAGCAGTCAGATCAAAAGTAGGGAGAGCGAGAGGGGGTCTTTTACTGTGGGTCCGTCTGACTGTAGAAGGAGAATGGAAGGATCTGAACTGGAAGTCAGACTGTATGCTGGCGGTAAAGTTGAAAACGAGGGATCTTAATCTAATTGTTGTAAACTTTTATAACGTGGGGGGGAGACTGGAGGAATTGGAAGAACGGCTAGGCATACAGATGTCCTAGCCCCTCAAATTTTAATTGCAGGGGATTTTAATTGTCATTTATGCCCCCAATTGATACCCTTCACGGATAATTGGTCTTCTTGTAATATGGAGGAGGGTGCCCATTTTGAGCATACAACAGAGGGGGCCAAATTAAACACAATGGTGTCAAATTTTGAGTTGGTACATTCAATGGACCTCATACCGCTTAACCCGGAAAGGGGAGTTAATCCCACCTTTAAAGGAAGAGGGTGTTGTTCCTACATCGATTTTGTAATTGTGTCTCACTCAATAAAACAAAGAATATTAGAATTCAACATTGAGTGTAGTGGTTTTAGTGACCATATTCCCCTTACCCTGAGAATGGTAATGTCGCGAGGGAATAAAGAAATAAGGAGAAGAGTAACGGACGTCAGGGAGACGGTCACTGACCAGGGTAGACGTTTAAAATGGGCAAAATTAGACGGGGAAAGCTTTTATAATTCATTAGTGGTTAAGGGTACAGAGTACTTGGAGGTGTGTTTTAATTTGGATGTAAGTGGGCCCCCGTTGGTTGAGGCTTTTGAGAATATAGGACGGCTAGTAGATAATCTATTGTTTACAAAGGGGAAGGGCAAGGTATCAACTAAGCCCAAATGGTTTGATAGAGGATGTTCCCAAGCCCAGAGTAAGCTTAGAGCGGCACTCAAGCAAAAACCAAGGGATGGACTAAGGATGATACGCTGTAGATTACGTTATAAACAAGAAGTCAAGCGCCGCAAAAAAGCCCTCCAAACTGAGACATGGGAAGATCTGCGTGAGACCGCAGAAAAAAGGGACCTTTCTGAGTTTTGGTCAATAATTAACATACCCTGCTTCCAAGAAGGGAATAGCCCTTGTATAGCGTCAACTGTCCTGCCCGAGCAATGGGTGGAGCATTTTGGAGGCCTATATAATCGAGGCACCCTGATGGATGGAGAGCAGGATGTCCGTTGGGAGACAAGCATAGAGATGAATACTTTTACTTTAAAAGAGATTGAGGGGGGCATCAAGGGCCTTACTGGTAATAAAGCACCTGGGCCAGATGGGATCCCGTCGGACCTCTTTTTAAGTAAGATTGAATTATGGGGCCCGATACTGACAAGAGTAATTAATGCTGCCATAGCTTCAGGTCTCCCTCGCTCTTGGTCGACGGCCATAATTGTCCCGATTTTTAAGAAAGGCAGTAGGGATAACCCTCAGTGTTATCGGCCCATTTCCTTGATAGATGTAACTGCAAAGGTAATGGGTAGGGCTATCCTGAACCGCCTTATGTGTTGGGAAGAAGAAAACTGTATCTTAACAGAAGTACAGTACGGGTTCAGGGCAAGCAGATCCACGACTGATCAGTGTTTAAATTTATATTTATTGGTCAAAAAGTACACTGTGGCCAGTAATGAAAAAGTTTACTTAGCTTTCATGGATCTGGCCGCGGCATTCGATTGTGTAAATCGATCGAAGCTGTGGGCCATACTCTTGGGTCTTGGTGTTGATGTTGGTCTCATTCACATCTTGAGAGCCCTCCACCACAACACAACTGCAAAAGTGAGGTATAACCTAGAGGGAGGCCTGACCGAGTCCTTTAAATGTACAAGCGGGGTGAGGCAAGGATGTATCCTAGCACCCTTCATGTTTTCTATTTACATAAATGGACTTGAAAGCTTTTTAACTAATTTACAAGTGGACTCACCAAGGATAGGAAATAGACCAGTGCCAGTCCTGCTTTACGCAGACGATGCGGTCCTGCTGGTGCGTACGCCACTAGGTCTGCAGCGTCTGATTGATCGGTTTATTGAGTTCATGAAGGGCTTAGATTTATCCACCAACCTGATGAAATCGTATGTCATGGAGGTGGGTCCAAAGCATAAGGGGAATGATTTTAACTATAGAATTGGCTCCACAAGTCTGGCAAAAGTGCAGACTTTTTTATACCTGGGCATTTTATTTGATAGGAATTTAACTTTTAAACCTCTGATTGAGGGACATGGAAATAAGCTAGCAGCTAGCTCTGGTGCGATCATGAATTGGTCGCCGTTTGGGACGTTGGTCCCCAGAGCAAATGATGACTCTGTACAACTCGGTCTCTGTTGCTAAAGCTGTATATGGGGCGGAGCTGTGGGGGATGGCGAACGTAGACACACTGCAAAAACAAGAAAATAAATATCTGAAGAGGCTTCTTAAAGTTCCTCAGGGCACATCATCCTATATAGTACATGAGGAACTAGGCTGTAAGTACCTGGAAGACAGAGTAAGAATGAGTCCTGCGGTGGCCTGGTTAAAATTATGGGTTAGCCAGGAAGCCACCCTGACCCAGCGAATAATTTTAGACTGCGTGGGCAGAGAGAAAGGTAGTTCCATTCCCTGGCTAAAATATGTAAAAGGGGTCTTTGAGGGAATTGGCTGTGGAAATCTGTTCTCAACCCCACAAAGTATTACCAAACAGGTTCAAGCAACAGTAAGTGAAAAGCTTCTCAAATTTAAAGTGACAACACGGGAAGCACTTGCAAAGAATATGCAGACTGTCCAATCATATGTGCCGCTGAGATCTTGCAGTGGCCTCGAGCCATATCTCGCTCTTGTATACAACCCACTTGACAGGTTTTTATTAACGCGTTTTAGGCTCAACTTATTTCACCATTTACTAGCTGATCCCGCGGGTTTCACTGATCTAGTTGAGTCAAAGGGTCCCTGTGGCTGCGATCAACGATCTCCGCAGGATACCCTTCATTTTCAAGAGACCTTTTAAAGAAGGCTAATTTTAGATCAGCAAGAGATGCCGTTGTCTTTTTAAAAGTACCCAGAGATCCCCTGACTTTATTTTCCGTGACAAATTTGTTAAGAACTTCAGTCAGATTAAGGTCCACTATCGAAACAGGATGATTGTTATTGCATTGAGAGGACAAAAAATTGTCTTCCTGCCTCCTTCTGTTATTATGAATTGATGGATTTAGTGTGTTGCTGATTTGTGTTTGTTTAATGAAATGTCGGAATATTTTAAAAATAGTACTTTTATGGTGTTATCTAAAATGCTGAATAAAGATTATTGATACAAGAATAGACAGCCAAAGGCTTCCTTGGTGGTACTGGTGATTAATTCACCTATAAGTTTGAATGCTCCAAGGAAAGTGGGGTGTGGAAGTGCTGGATGGAGGCAGAGGTGACAAGATCTAATACTTCTTCTTAAGAGTCCTTGTGGGTTTCAGGTGGTCTGTAGACAAGACAAAAGAAGGCTGTTTTGCAGGCTAAGTGAGGAAAGTGGTTGAAGAGGGGCTCAAAGAATTAGGCGTGGCCATGTTCAAGGTGGTGCAGAGCCAGGTTAACTTGTGTATGACTGCAAGTTCCCATCCAGTTTAGCAGGTACAGTCTTTGTGTTGGATGTTGTATCCAGAGGGCAGAAGAATGTCAAGATAGTGTAGGTAGGAAGCTGTGAACCAGGCTTCTCTGGTGAATACAACCTCAAGAATGTGGTGTGTGATGAAGCTGGTGATGTCGAGGGAGTGACTTATTGCTGTGTGTATATTGATGAGGATGAGGTAAAGGTGGTGTCATGGAAGTGTTGTGTGTATTCTAGTGAATGGTATATAAATGAGGTTGCTCATATTAGATGTGTGAGTATTGCGAGTATGTTTGCAGTGCCTTGGTGTGAAATTGGAAATGTTGTCTGAATAGAGTGACTGGCATCTGACACTGGACTCGATTTTGAACAAGACAGACCCAGCTTACCCTGCTCGGCAGCAGCCCCTCCCGGCCATTCCAGACTGAGTTCACTCACTGAGTACACTCACATGGGGAGAGAGTTTGCAGGCAGCACACTCTCCATCTTTTCCCGGCCACAGCAACAGCGACGGCTTCTCCTGATCCTACGGGCTGCCTGGCCTCCGAGTCGGGCCGCGCATGACACAGAGGGATAATACACATTTCTCTTTTGTGTCCACAGATTTAACTCCTAAAATGACTATTTCTTGCTATCTGGTACATTGATTTTTAAGACTTTTTGTAAGATACTGAGTGGCACGATCTTAGACCATCCTATGCTTTTCAATCTAGAAGTAGGAAGGATATGTTCATCGATAACGACCTGGTGAGTGAAAACCCTCAAAATTTGAACTTGAGGGAAAGGAACAGCTCTGTTCCCTTTGGATATTCACATAGAGGACCACAAGTGTTATGTAGCCTCTCTCTAGCCCTTAATAGCAGGAGGTAAGGACAATTGGAGGAGGAAGCTCATAAAGGATAGGGATGTGGCCCTGCAACATGCCTCAGAAGTGCAAGTTAGTCTTGAATAATCGTAGGGACCTACCAAAATGAAACTATTCTCATCCTTCAGCCTATTGAATGAACTAGACCAGAAAAAACATGCCGGAACTCATCATTACAGACAGCATTATATGTTTCTGTCTAGACTTTGATATCGTCATTTGGCTCATGGTGAGAAAGCAGTGCTACTGTTGGTTTCCGATTTGAACACAAAGTGTTCTAGATGGTAGTACGTACAATCAATGATGACCACGAGGTTATCTACTCCCACCAATGTGATATTGTAAAATTATTTGTGGATTTTCTGTGACGTTATATCATTTGGGAAATACTGACATACTAGAAGCTGGGGATGACTTTGTTTGTTCACTACCCCACCCCTAAATTATTTGATACAGGGCATTATCTTCAGGAAGGTGAAATCACCACGGTGGAAATAGAGCATGTGATTGATGTTTCGCTTAGCAAGAAATTGCCTGGGGATGATATCTTCCCCAGTGAGATTTAGAAGATGGTTCAATCTAATGTGGCCACAATGTCACATACATTTTAAAGAAGCTGAGGAAATAAGCTCTTTTCACTCATTCTCAATGAAAGCCTGAATAACTATGATCTTTAGACTGGGCAGAGTTCACCAGCATGTTCTAGCTTCTGGCTGATATCCTTTATCAACACTGAAATGAAGGTGTTCGCAAAGGTTTTGGCAACCAGATTGCTTAATGTCATTCCTTCAATGATTCACAGCTACACAAGTGGGCTTCCTCCCTGGCATATTTTCTAGGCCTCACCTTTGTATGTTATTGCACCTGCTGTGTGTATCTGGGGATTCTCTCTTGCAAACAGTGTCCCTATCCCGGACTTGGAGAAAGCCGTTGATGGATTGGAATGTTGCTACCTCTTCACAGTCCCTCAATCGGTTTAATCTACAGAGCAATTTCATTGATAAGATCCCTCAGCTCAAGTAACGTGGCAACTTCTTGTCAGAACCATTTCCCATATGCAGGAGCATTAGACAGAGCTGCTCCCTATCACCCCTGCTGTTCTCACTAGGAGCCGCAGTCCGTGCAGGTAACAGCGGTGAGGCGGTAGGGCTGGGTGGGAGGGGATTTCGAGGGACAATGCAGAGGGAAATTTAATTACTTCATTTTCTCTCTGCATCGTCCCTCGAAATCCCCCCCACCCGGCCCCACCCCTGTTACCTGCACGGACCACGGCTGCTTACTAGACCTGAAACCGCAGGCTATTCACCGTCTTGAAGAAGACCCCATGACGGTCTCACTGCCAGTCTTAACTCCTATTGTGAGGCGTTCTGCTTTCATATATTGACACCTGCTACAAAGCCTAACATTGTCAAAATTGATATTTGTCATTGGTGCTTCCAATCAGGCTCCCTTCCTCCCCATCTTCTGGGCACATTTTGAGTTGGGAGACAAACATGCATCCAAACTCCGTCTCACTGATGCAATGGATCCTGTGAGAAGATCCCTACTAGACCTACTGACAATATTGAACTCTATCTATATGTCTTTGAAAAGAGATCCCAATTTACACTTGGACTCTCTAATATGGCATAATGCAAAATTGTAGGTAGGCTCATTCATTGGAAAGACTTAGGTGCTAAAGGTGCAGTGACACTTGATCAATTGATGCCTGTTGATGTGTTTCATCCCTTTGAGGATCTATGCTTGGAATTTGGTTTAGGTTGACAAGTGCATTGTCTGAAACGTATTGTGGGTGCGTCAATGTACCCATTATCTTCCTTTACCACCCATGCCTATCTCAGGACATGGGGCTCACACAAAGGGGTAGTATATCTGGGCTCTACAATACAATTATAGTAGAGTTATTCTCCAATCCCATCCAGAAGGGAATCTGAGTTATGTGACAAACTCACCCTTCATTGGAATACACAGATGATAAATGGTACTACATTTCGGAAATATGTGACCATAGATGGCACTTGTCTCGGCTCAAGTTCACATTTTAGAAAATTCTACGTAAATTTTATTGGACACTGTCACATCTGATGTGCCTGCCCAACCGTCTTCGGTTATTGATCTGCAGTCTGGGACACTGACTGTTTCTAGCACTACACCCTTACAAATATGACTGAAATTAGCCTGATACTCGCTGTTTCCTACATCCAGGACATACCCTCTCACAGGCAGCAATGACTGTGCTACTTGAAGTTTAGAACACCATCCACACACAAGAAACAGCAGAGAGCTCTTTTGATCAGCTTCTTTTGGGAAGCTCATCTACAGAGTACAGGATTCCCTAAAGGTATAGAATAGGATCCGGGGTTCTTTGCTAGATAGCTGGTGAATCTCTAGCAAATGTACAATACCAGATTCTAAATGGGTCCCTTGCTCTACTGACTATACAAGTCCAAACCAGTAGTATAATGGCAAGGGTCATCCCTGATATTCCTCAGGTCTTTTACTATGATCCCGGCAAGAATCTAACCACATGTTTCACACCCTTTGAAATCAGTCGTAGTAGTACACCTCCTATCTATTTATGCTACACAGGTACTTGGGGATTGGAAGAATGTCTCAGTCTTAATTTCTTCGGAACTAAATGTTCATAAGATGAGTTCTCCCCCTCATATCCCCATTGTCCCCGAGTGTGGCCTTCTGAAATACCCTGCTCTCATTTACTCGTCCCTTTGCGTCCCCAGTCCCCACCATCTCTCCTGCTCTGGTGCCCAATCCCTTAAGGACCGCTCACAAGTAGATGCTATCTATGGCCTAAACTACGACTATGGGCCATATGTATCAAACTCTGATTTTGCAATTCTCAAATTGCGATTTTTTGTGAATCGCAATTTGAGAATCACAAAACAAGATGTATGTAGGATTTGCAAAAAGATTTGTGAATCCTACATATTCCTTAATTGCGAATCGCAAAGTGCGATTCGCAATTAAGGAAACTCCACCCATTCATTTCTATGGGCCTAGAGACCCATAGGAATGAATGGGAAGACATTCTCAATTTCCAGCTAGCAATTAGAGAATCGCAAATTGAGAATGCAATTTCAAGGTTGCAAGGGTGTCAAAAGGATGCCTAAGGGCATTTATGTGCACCACATTGCACTAAAATGCAAAAAAATGCATTTTTCAAAGAAATCGCATATTGTCACCAACTTGAAGTTGGTGGAAAATTGCAATTCCTTAAGGCCACATTGCACTTTTTCTGTGCTTCTTACATTGCATTTAAGGAATCGCAATTTGCTATTCCTTAAATGCAATCGCAAAATAGGGAATTGCAAATTTTGCGATTCCTTATTTTGCGAGGCAGTTTTTCATTCATACATACCACTAAGCTCAATTGCAATCGCAAACGCCGAAATTCTGAGAATTTCGGCGTTTGCGATCGCAATTTGGAATGATACATATGGCCACTTGTTTTACTGCCAGATCTGATGATGAAGATATATATCTGCATATAATATTGACTTTTCTACCCTACTTCTAAGCAACAGTCAAAAGTCCTGCCTCACCTTAACAAGATTTTGAATATTTTTCCTCTGTTGACCCCCGAAAGGTCTCGAAGTATCAATGACGGATTCTAGGATGTCTGAGAATTGATAGCAGTGAGAAATGGACTCAATTGGTCTCTTCAGTGAAGCCCTAGCCACATTCCAGCCCGAGTGATCAGATGAGTTTTCTTCATACATACCCCTTTTAGGTCTCGCCTAGGCAGCGCTTGCGGTGTCTCTTCGAGACATGTTGTATTCAGGATAGGGGCATTAAGCCACACCCATGTTACGGCCACACATTTTATTGGCTCCTTGCAGTGTCTTTCTGAGTTCTTTTTATTTCATTGGTTTACTTTGTTAGTAGTTCCTCCTTCCTGTTTAGTACCTCCATCTCTCCTGTTACCTCCCATGAGGACAACCCCTTTTACATGTAGCATTACTCTATATGCTTTATTTACAGTTTCGAAGCACTCTTTTATTAATCACTTTTTTGTTAATGCTGGTGTTGCAGGCACAGCTACGCACTTTCCCCAACCCTGACTCCTCAGGTGCTGCCGAGGGAGCCTGTTCTGTGCACTTCCCCCTCCTGCATTGGCACACATGCATTCGCATCTCAGGGCGCAGTGCATATTAGAAGCTTAATTTTTAACATAGAAATGTTTTTATAGAGTTCACACAAAGCCTGGGGCACGTTTTGCTGCAAGCCTCATGGATAGTCTAATGCAGCCGGCCCTAAGGTATGAGAGACTTCTACTCTTAGGAGACCTGAACCTCCATTTTGAGGAGGTCACCAGTGGGGTAGCGCAGGAACTACGTCAGGAACTAGAAGCTATACAATTGAAGCTGAAATCTAAAGAATCCACCCATAGCCATGGCCACTTGCTAGATCCTATTTTTGCAAACTGGGACATGCTGTCTGTTGAATCCCCATTACCGGTGGTCTGGTCTGATCACAATATGGTCTTATTTAAGGCGGTGGTACCAGAGTCAGTTACACCGGTTAAGATAGAAACTAAAGTCAGACGGAGGAAATGGGCAAATTTCTCTTCGGTAGCTTTTAACCAGGCCTTCGCCCAAGAGGGACCCCCAGGAGAGACGGAAACAGAAATAGATTCTGCCTGCGAGGCACTAGACAGGCGAATCTCAGAGGCATTAGACTGCACGGAGCCCTGGATGCAGAGTGCACCTATGAGACAAACGAAATCTGCCCCTTGGTTCAACGCCGAACTGCGTGGTAAGAAATCTGAATGCAAGCGGCTAGAGAGGCATTAGAGGAAAAGCTATACCGAGGACAGGAAAAGTGTATATAAGGCGGGACTCAAGGACTATCATGCCCTTATTAAGAAATCCCGGAAAGTGTATTATTGTAACAGGATTGAGGAAGCAGATAACTCAATGAAGGAACTGTTCTCAGTCTATAAAGAGATATCTGACCTCTCAGGTGCGGCGGCCCCTATGAGTGGGTCAGAGGAGTCCTGCAATAAGATGGCAGAGTTTTTTGCTCATAAGGTAGAAAAAATCTACACCTCTTTCCCGGTAACAGCTAGGGAGGATTGTCCCAATGAGACTACCGTTACTAACCTTAAGGGAGAATGTCTAGAAAGGTTTGAGGTTCCTTCTAGGGAAGTCCTGCGTGGTATTGCTACGAACATCAAATCAGGCTCCCCAAAGGACCCAGCCATGCCTAAGGTACTGAAAGACAGTTTGGACACTCTTGAGCCCTCTATCAGAGACTTACTGGAGCTCTCCTTTGTTTCAGGGCAGGTGCCAAAATCATGGAAAGAGGTGGTAGTCCTTCCTTTGAGGAAAAAGCCCAACCTGAGCTTTCAATCAATCAATCATAGACATTTATAGAGCGCTCTACTTACCCGGAGGGTCTCAAGGCGCTAGGGGGAGGGGGGTGCTGCTACTGCCCGAACAGCCAGGTCTTGAGCTTCTTCCTGAAGGCGAGGTGGTCTTGGGTCAGGCGCAGGTCGGTCGGGAGGGAGTTCCAGGTCTTGGCGGCCAGGTAGGAGAAGGACCTTCCTCCTGTTGTCGTTCTTCGGATGCGGGGGACGGCGGCGAGGGCGTGACTGGCTGATCGGAGGTGTCGTTTGGGATCGTAGAAGTTGATGCGGGTGTTGAGGTAGCTCGGGCCTTGATCGTGGAGGGCTTTGTGTGCGTGGGTGAGGAGGCGGAAGGTGATTCTCTTGTTGACCGGGAGCCAGTGCAGGTCTCTTAGGTGTCCGGAGATGTGGCTGTGTCGTGGGACGTCGAGGATGAGTCTGGCTGAGGCGTTCTGGATCCGTTGGAGTCTCTTCTGGAGTTTGGCTGTGGTTCCGGCGTAGAGGGAGTTGCCGTAGTCCAGACGGCTGGTGACGAGGGCCTGGGTGACAGTCTTCCTGGTCTCGGTGGGGATCCACCGGAAGATCTTCCGTAGCATGCGCAGGATGTTGAAGCACGACGAGGAGACGGCGTTGACTTGCCTGGTCATGGAGAGGGAGGAGTCCAGGATGAAGCCCAGGTTGCGTGCGTGGTCTGTCGGTTTGGGTGCGGTTCCCAGGGCGGGGGGCCACCAGGAGTCGTCCCAGGCGGAGGGCGAGGATCCCAGGATGAGGACTTCCGTCTTGTCCGAGTTCAGCTTCAGGCGGCTGGTCGGCATCCACTCGGCTACCTCTTTCATTCCTTCGTGAAGGTTGGCTCTGTCGGCGGCGGGGTCGTTGGTCAGGGAGAGGATCAGCTGGGTGTCGTCGGCGTAGGAGATGATGTTCAGGTTGTGTTGGCATGCGATGGCCGCGAGGGGGCTCATGTAGACGTTGAAGAGGGTTGGGCTCAGCGAGGATCCTTGGGGTACGCCGCAGATGACTTCGGTGGCCTTTGATTTGTGCGGTGGTAGGCGGACTCTCTGGGTCCTTCCGTCGAGGAAGGAGATGATCCATTCCAGTGCCTTCTCCTGGATTCCGACGTTGTAGAGGCGCTGCACTAGGGTGCGGTGGCAGACGGTGTCGAAGGCCGCGGAGAGGTCTAGGAGGATGAGGGCCGCTGTTTCTCCGTTGTCCATCAGGGTTCGGATGTCATCGGTGGCAGCGATGAGAGCGGTCTCGGTGCTGTGATTGGCTCGGAAGCCAGACTGTGAGGGGTCGAGGGATCCGTTCGTCTCGAGGAAGGCGGCCCGCTGCTTGTTGACGGTCTTCTCGATGACTTTGGCCGGAAACGGGAGCAGCGAGATGGGGCGGTAATTCTTGAGTTCGGTGGGGTCCGCTGTTGGTTTCTTGAGTAGAGCGCTGAGTTCGGCGTGCTTCCAGCTCTCCGGGAAGGTGGCGGTGGTGAAGGAGGTGTTGATGATGTCCCGTAGGTGGGGTGCGATGACAGCGTCGGCTTTGTTGAAGACGTGGTGAGGGCAGGGGTCGGTCGGTGATCCGGAGTGGATGGAGTTCATCATGCGGACGGTGTCTTCGGTGCTGATCGGGGTCCAGGCGCGGAGGGTGGTGGTGGGGGGCGTTGGTTCGGTCTTGTCGGACGTGGCGTTCGTCGGTTGGGTGTTGAAGCTGTTGTGTATGTCCGCGATCTTGTTGTGGAAGTAGGAGGCAAGGGAGTTGCAGAGTTCTTGCGATGGGGTGATGTCGTTGTTTCCGGCGTTGGGGTTGGAGAGCTCTTTCACGATGTTGAAGAGTTCCTTGCTGTTGTGTGCGTTGTTGTCCAGCCGGTCCTTGAATGCAGTTTTCTTGGTGGCACGGATCAGTTGGTGGTGTTTTCGGGTGGCGAGCTTGAGGGCAGTCATGTTGTCCGGTGTTGGGTCTCTGCGCCAGGTTTTCTCGATAGCTCGGCAGTTCTTCTTGGAGCTCTTGAGTTCGTCGGTGAACCATGGGGCTTTTCTGCTGCCGGGTCTGCTGGGCGGGGTCCTCAGGGGGGCGAGTTCGTCCGCGCAGTTGCTGATCCACTCCGTGAGGTTGTCGGCGGCCTGGCTGGGGTTCGCTGAGCTGGCGGGAGGGTGCTGGCTCAGGGAAGCGGCGAGCTGGTCGGCTGTGATCTTGCTCCAGCTTCTGCGGGCAACCTGTTGCTGGTGGTGGTGGATCGTCGTTCTTCTGAAGGTGAAGTGGACGCAGCTGTGGTCCGTCCAGTGAAGTCCAGTGGCGTGGCTGAAGGTGATGTCTTTGCTGGATGAGAAGACGGCGTCGAGTGTGTGTCCGGCGAGGTGGGTGGGGGTGGTCACCAGCTGCTTGAGTCCGAGGTTGGCGAGGTTGTCGAGCAGGGTGGTGGTGTTGCGGTCGTTGTTGTTCTCCAGGTGGAAGTTGATGTCCCCCAGGAGGATGTAGTCAGCGGAGGGGAGGGCATGTGGGCTGACGAAGTCGGCGATGTCCTCGCTGAATCGTGTGCGTGGTCCCGGGGGTCGGTAGATCAGGGTGCCTCTGAGGGTGGTCTTCGGGTCGGTGTGGATCTGGAAGTGTAGGTGTTCGGCGGTGGTCAGGATGTCGTCTGTGCTGGTCGTGATGCGGATGGTGTCCCTGTGGATGATGGCGATGCCTCCTCCTGTCTGGTTGGCGGTGCGGTCTCTCCGGGTGATCTTGTAGCCCTCTGGGATGGCGATGGCGATGTCGGGCGCTGAAGAGGCGTTCATCCAAGTTTCCGTGAGGAAGGCGACGTCAGGAGCTGTGGTGTCGAGGAGGTTCCAGAGTTCGATGGCGTGTCTGTGGACGGAGCGGGTGTTGAGCAGGATGCACTTGAGGTGGTTGCTGCTGTTGGGCGGCTTGGCGGGTGCAGGTGCGAGGCAGGTGAACTTGCAGGACTGGCAGATGAAGGGTCCGTGGGTGCGTCTCGGGGTGGCTCGGTAGCATCCTGGGACTCGTCCGTCGTTGAGTGCGTTGAGGGTGGCGGCGTCGTACGTCCGACGGGTGGGCTGAGATCTGCGGAGGCCAAGGGTACTGGCACTGGGCGCGGTCCAGGCGCGGACGGGCGCAGACGGGCTTACCTTTGGTGCACCTTCGGCGCTCAATCGGTGCTCCCGCTGCGCGCGGTCGCTGAGGGGGCGTCATAAGAAGGGAGCCGGGAGGGCGGGTCAGCAGGGAGGCGTGGAGCACGTGGTCCTATCGGCAGGCGTGGGGGCGGGGTCGCGGCAAAACCGGCGCGAAAAACCAGGCGGGCGGCCCTGCTGCGGCTGGGGCTCCGGACTGGATCGGCGTCAGCAGGTAGCAGGCAGGCAGGTACGAGGCAGGCAGCAGGCGGGGAGCGAGGGGGCAACCAGGCCGAGGGCACAGTGGTCGCTACTGATCCGGGGTCGGGGTCCCCTTAAGAAGGGAGCCGGGAGGGCTGGTCAGCAGGGAGGCGTGGAGCGCGTGGTCCTATCGGCAAGCGTGGGGGCGGGGTCGCGGCAAAACCGGCGCGAAAAACCAGGCGGGCGGCCCTGCTGCGGCTGGGGCTCCGGACTGGATCGGCGTCAGCAGGTAGCAGGCAGGCAGGTACGAGGCAGGCAGCAGGCGGGGAGCGAGGGGGCAACCAGGCCGAGGGCACAGTGGTCGCTTTGAACATCTTGAGAACTTACGACCTATTTCACTCCTGCCGTACTTTGCCAAAATTGCGGAAAAGGTAGTGAATAACCAGTTGTCTGCTCATATTGAGACAAATGGACTACTCCACCCCTCACAATCGGGTTTCCGCGCCCTCCACTCGACAGAGTCAGCACTTCTGGTATCAACTGAGATTTTAAGGAAATATGCTGACGAGGGTCAAACGGCGGCACTGATCTTGCTCGATCTCAGTGCCGCCTTCGACACTGTAGCCCACCACACACTGCTACAGTGTCTGAAGACGGGAGGAGTGGTAGGTAAGGCATGGGAGTGGATGAAATCTTCATGTCTGATCGAAGCTTTCAAGTAGCACAGGGGTCATTTCGCTCTAAAAGCATCAGTTTAAAACAGGGAGTGCCGCAAGGGTCTAGTTTGAGCCCGACTCTTTTTAATCTGTATGTGGCCCCTGTGGCAAAAATAACGGACTCTTTTGGAGTAAGGGCCGTGACCTATGCAGACGACACTCAACTGGTCGTAACCATGACACAATCAAAGGAGCTGGCTGCCACGTATTTCACCTTGTGTATGCAGCAGCTTGCTGCATGGATGGCAAGTAATTGCCTCTAGCTCAACGGCAATAAGACAGAGGTTCTGATTGTGGGAAAGACACCATCAGTATGGACCTCAGCATGGTGGCCCTCTGAGCTGGGTCCCCTACCGCCCCCCAGTAACCCAGTGAGAAATCTGGGGGTATGGCTCGACAATAAAATATCTTTCGAGCAACAGACGAAACAATTGGCAGGGACTTGCTTTGGCATCCTGAGAGTTTTGAGGAAGACGTTGGATATACTCCCCCTTCCTGCCAGAAAAACCATGGTGCACGCCCTTATTTCATCCAGATTGGACTATGGAAACGTCTTGTATTTGGGGACCAGTGCAAAATGCATTCATAGGCTACAGCGGGTACAGAATGCGGCGGCCTGGCTGGTTCTCCTGCTGCCCAGGAGGGCCTCTTCTAAGAGAGCACTCAAATCCCTGCACTGGCTACCTATTAGGGAACGAGTGAAATTCAAAGCCCTCTGTGTAGGACATCGCATCCTACAGGGGAAAGGACCCACCTATCTCCGTAATCTGTTAAGCCCCTATCACCCTACCCGTCAGTTAAGATCGTGCGGGACTGGACGAGTAGCTGTTCCCAAGTTTAGTTTTTTAGAAACTATTCTGGTCCTGAGGAGAGTACCCAGATCCGGAGGGATTCGAAACGCGTAAACCACAGCGTTGAGGCTAATCAAAAATATTTTTTTTTTGTAGATATTGGCAATTGAGTTTTATCTATTTTGGTTGATGGCCTTTGCTGGTTTTTGTATTAAGCTTCTTGTACTAAGTTTGTTGTACAAAGTGTCTTCTCAGAGAAATAATCTGTAGAAGCAGGTTTGGGTGGGTGTATGATTGGAAGTGAATAGTGTTTTGTGAGCAATGTGGTGAGGTATTGAGTGAGTTTGGATATATGACAGAATGATTGGTTTGCTTAGAGTGTGCACACGAGTATGAGAGTTGGAAGCAAAACAGTTTTTTAAGCATGGAAAGGGGAAAAGGGTGGCTCGTTTTATGTGTTAAAAACAAAGTCTAGAAAAAATTCAAAGCTATAGGCAATGTCTTGTGGTTTTGTTGAAAATTTAATGTGAATTGTTTTAAACAAAAGTTTTTAGATTAAATACAACAGAAAAAGTGGTTGTGGTGACATTTGTTTTGTTCAATGCACTTGAAACAGAATCTGATGGTAGATGCAGCACTGGCGCTCTTTTTTGTTATTTAGAACTATGCCTGCAGCATTAACAGGGCTGCCGACTTTGGCCCTGGGGGAACCGTGTTCTAGTATCTTATCTATACCTAATATAATAAAGAGAGAGCCCAAACCTCTGAGGCGGGTAATCTCAGGAATCACAGCACCAATCACAACACCCAATACAGCGTTGGAAAGGGCAGTTGCAGCAGAAGGACATAGGCTATGCAGACGCCCACCATATACATTTAAAAGGTAAAATAACTGTGCCAGCAAAGTAGTCCTTTGTGGGCGTGTCTGCATTGTGCTGTGGGCGTGTGCTGGGGGCATGACAAACGCTGGGGGCGTGTGGTACGTTCCGCCCTTCATGCCATGTCTCATATTGTGTGCTGTGGACGTGTGCTGCGGGCGTGGGCGTGTGCGGGGCGCGGGATTACGGGGAAAAAAAAGCGAGCGTTGTGCCCAATATTTCATTCTTTTTTCTTCCCAGGTTCTGTACATTCCAGCTCCGGGTGTCCACCCTGCTCCCTTTAAATACCCCTGCACCCATAATCATAACCCACCCTTACTCCTTAAAATACCCCAACACCCTTAAACACTAACCCATCGTAACCCTATAAATATACCCTGTACCCCAAAACCCAAACCTAACCCTAAACCCTAAAAATACCCCTGTATCCCAAAACCCAAACCTAGCCCTGAACCCTATAAATACCCCTGTACCTCAAAACCCAAACCTACCCCTGAACCCAAAAAATACCCCTGTACCCCAAAACCTAGCCCTGAACCCTAAAAATCCTACCCCTGAACCCTAAAATACCCCTGTACCCCAAAACCCAAACCGAGCCCTGAACCCTTAAAATACCCCCGTACCCCAAACCTACTCCTGAACCCTAAAAATACCCATGTACCCGAAAGCCCAAACCTAGCCCTGAACCATAAAAATAACCCTGTACCCCAAACCTACCCCTGAACCCTAAAATACCCCTGTACCCCAAAACCCATACCTAGCCCTGAACCCTAAAAATACCCCTGTACCCCAAAACCCAAACCTAGCCCTGAACTCTTAAAAATACCCCTGTACCCCAAAACCCAAACCTAGCCCTGAACCCTAAAAATACCCCATACCCCAAAACCCAAACCTAACCCTGAACCCTAAAAATACCCCTGTACCCCAAAACCCACACCTATCCCTAAACCCTAAAACTACCCCTGTACCCCATAACCCAAAACTACATCTGAACCCTTAAAATACCCAAACACCCCAAAACATATACCCCAGTACCCCAAAACATATACCTCTATATCCATACTTACCTTATCCAAACATTAAAAAAAAAGACATGCTTTTACCATTCATGCATTTACAACTAATTTTGTTGTAAATGTATGCGTGGGAAAAGCATATAAAATGTAATGCCATGCGTTATAATGGCATTGCGGAGTCATGTTACTTTCGTAATGAAAGTATGCGGAGTGATGGTATGAGGAAAGAAAGTTGCGGAATAATGGGTGTTTACCCTCCCCCGGTAAGTACATTGGTGGCATGGCGGCCCACATCTCCAGCAACATACTCATATTTTTTCACCACCGATTTGAAAAATGCACAGGTCTCTCTCATTGATGGCCAGCACTGACATACACTTTTAGACACACCTCCCGCCACAAGTTCTAGAATTGCGAACTTTAGAGCTGGGGAGCTACGTTCGAATCTCGGCATCAGCTCAACATCCTGTGATTCCAGGCAAATCGCTTTGTCTCCCAGTGCCTACCACAAATGAATGTGTTCTTCTGTAATGTAATTTGTGCTCATGCCATGTTGTCGAGTTCGTGCTATATAATATTGCAAGGAAAAATAAAGTAGGGAAACTCGAGTTCACACACTACTGAACGCGCACTCTTAAGTGCATCAGCAGTGCACTGTGAATCGGAGTGTTTCACAGCCCTGTCACAGATAAGAAATGCTATCAAAACGAAATCCTACAAAACAATATACTACTGGCCGGCAGCAATTCATACCCGGACAACGTCGGGACGGGCTGCTAGTTATATATACAAGCAAGAAACTTCCAGCTTTTCTTTCAGGTTTTTATGTTGCATTTAGCATCAATTTTTCTTCCCTCCGCTCCCATTAATGGGATAAATATAGGTTGATGGTCCGTAACTAACTCCTCTGTTCTCATGAATCGGGTTCCTGTAAAAAAAATCCTCCAACAGGGAAGCTGCTCCAAATTGCCCATTTTCTCCAGGAAGACCCAACCCTCCTCACTCACCCCCATTCCTGAACCGCTCTGATATGGGTGAATCTAATTACAATCCCTGCTGGAGGGAAGAACCTGGCAGAACCAGATTTGGGAGCTAACATGGCCCACTCAGAGACAAACACCATTCTAAAACTTCAAACTGTGGCATTTCTATCAGAAATCAAAGCTCACTAACAAATGAGATTTTTAATACTGAGCTAAATGTAACACAATGGATTTCCTAGCTGTCCCGTGCCCAAGACATAAATGTAGGGACATTGCAAGTTACTTAGCTAGCCCCTGGCCCATTGTCGAGCATGTCAAAAAGGTGTATTTTGGCTTATGGAACTTCAGCTTTGGTTTGCAGTAGATCAGGGAAAAGGCAGCAACCCTAATGTAATGTTTTTAGGTTTCGGCTGCAAAAAAGCTGCGCAAGCAGCTTTTGCGCAGGAGAAATCTATTGAGTTACAGTATGTGGCTCTGGAATCCGCCCTCTGTTTCATTGGCTAGCTCCATAAATGGAGGCTAGCCATTGGAACAGAGAGGCGTCCGTCATGGCCGGACCAGATTCGGGGGCGTTCCCGAGAATTTTGGGCTTTTGGCTACGTCATGCTACTTCAGCCAAAAGCCGGGAACGCCCCCGAATCTGGTCCGGCCTGGCCGTGCTTGCTGCTGTCCTGCCTTCCTCCGTGTCCCTCCTCCCGCCGTCCCCCCTCCCGCCGTTCGTGTCCTCTCCCGCCCCCCTCGTCCTCTCCCGCCCCCCCTCCCGCCGTCCGTGTCCTCTCCCGCCCCCCCCCCTGTCCTCGTAGGTGCTTGTTTTTCCTGTGGAGTAGCCCCCAGTGGAAAGAAATGTAATTTCCGCATGTGCCTGTCTCTCCCGCCCCCCTCGTCCTCTCCCGCCCCCCTCCCGCCGTTCGTGTCCTCTCCCGCCCCCCCCCCGTGTCCTCGTTTTACCTTTATTTCCTTCAAACTTTCCTGCTTGTTTTTTCCCATGCTTTACTTGCTCTTCCCATCTACGCCATTTCATTTGGGTTATTATTTTTTGTTGTTTAAAACTCGTTTTTCCTCCCCACCATGGCTTTTGTTTTTTATCACAAGTTCATGTGGCTCAAATCCAGATTGCGACAGGCAGAGCGAGATCGCCAGTCAGCAGAGGACGCTAACAGGCTCTTCAAGCAGGAGTTTGGGGACAAGATCGACAGCCTGCAGCTACACGTGGAACAGCTCGTGAAACAGCGGTGAAGACATTGTTTTGTTGAATACTTCTAGTGATAGATATGCTACTCTGTGAAACAACTCGATAAAGCTTCATGGATGAGAAGGCTGGCTGCGGTAAAAACTTAAGGGTGAAACAGATGGGACCGTATAAGAGTTTGTATCTTAAATGCGTGTTCCTCCCTTCAAAGCATGATTTTTAGTGCAGTTTGAATAGGACAGGGTTTTCTATCCTTTATAGTACAATGCATGATTGCGAGTAACCCTATGCTTCGTTATTCTTAAGCACTTTTAGGTAGCTCAACAGTGATTAGTAGCACTCCAGAAACAATGCATACAAAAATAAAGTGGATGATTTACTTTTTTTTAAATGGCAAGCTTCGAAGAAAAGTAGCGGGCCTGCAAGTTTATTTGGACAATTGCACAACATTGACACATCAGATGATGAGGCTAATACAACTGGGGCATATTGCATAGCAATGGCATCTACCTAGCGAATGTGTACTGTTGGTTTGATGCAAAAATTGTGCCTTGTGTATTTCGGGACCAGCTCTTCACTGAATGTTACAACTTGCTGATTCTTGTCGTTCTCCTCCTTTAGTGCTCCATCTTTGAGGATGCATAGACCAGTTCCAGCAGCTCAGAGAGTAGCAGATCGGCACAGCGTCATGCGTGTCAATTGTAATTTGTATATTATATTTATATAGTGCTTACTAGTGCCCAGTCCTGAGTTCTAATGCTAGGGACGTGCCAGTGGTGGTGGTGGGGGGGCAGGGGGCTCCGGAGCTCCGAGCTGCCAGTCCTGCGTTTCAGCTTTTGTTATGCCACTGGCGCGTGAGCCCCCCCCCCCCTCCTCTTGCAGGGCCCACAGCTGCCGCTTATGCGCAGGGCAGTGGCTGGTGGTGGGGGGTCTGGCGGTGAGGAAGGGTCCAGACACGTGTGTTATGTGCTTTAACTCCCCATCCCTCAGCAGCAGGGGCACCCCTCACTTACATGAACCCCAGCCCTGGCCGGCGCAGCATGTCTGAAACAAAGCGGAGAATACAAGCGCTTACTTTAGTACTCTCTGCAACTGCAGAAAAATGTAAATGTATTGTTTTCTGGTTCCCGTGAGTGAACAAAGGGAAACCCTGAGACTGTATGTCGTGCGCACGTAAAGAGAAACCAGGGTACGAGGGTCTGAGTGAGTGAAGCTGGGAGAGACACGGGGCGGTAAACGCGGAGTCGGCAGGGATAAAGTCGGAGGCCCTGTGGAGTTTGTACAACACAGTGGGCTAGTGCCTGTTTTACTGTGCCTGTACGGTACCTTTGTGGGGCGAGATTTCAACACTCAACAGATTTAAACGAGGTTTTGCTTTTAGGTGTCCTGTTAGTGTCACTCTGTAAAAACTTTACTTTCTTTCAATGTCCGCCCCCCCCCCGACCCCACCCCACCCACCCCCCCACTCCCCCCACACCCCCACTGAATTAGGGCCCGAGTGGGCTTGTGGTGCCTTATTTGCTTCTATAGGTACGTGTCTGTCCTACAGGAGCGGGATGCAACAGAGCCACCATTAAAGTCAAGTAAACTGTGGGGGTTACTTGTTCGATATTAAACGTGTTCCTCCCGTGTTGTCCGAAATTCTGTGTTTGTCCTGTATTGTTCTATGTTATGTTTTGCAGAGCATTCTAAGCAGCGCATAACATTCAAGAACGCTTCTAAGTCAAGAGAACACCAAACCATTACTTATAGCATAATATGGGGTAATCTTTTTTAGCTGTCTTTTACGTCACCCCATGTTTGATAAAGTTAAAACAAAGCGGAGAATACAAGCGCTTACTTTAGTACTCTCTGCAACTGCAGGAAAATGTAAATGTATTGTTTTCTGGTTCCCGTGAGTGAACAAAGGGAAACCCTGAGACTTCGGTAAAATGCCCTAATCCGTGCCCTATGAGGCTGTTTGGCGACGGATGAGCAGGGAAGGGGAAGAACTCGCTGCTGCAGCTAGTTACGTCTGAAGGAGGCTTGGCTTCTGCAAGGAAAGTTTGCCTCGCTGAGTTGGGTCTGACTTATGCAACAGGTGAAACATTTTTGTGTTCGAGTGTAAAGTGTTTTTACTGATGTGCCCACTCTGATGTTAGCTTTTTTTTTTTTTAAAGAAATATTTTTTCACAGATCTCAGAACGTAGACCGACAATAGCGTTCGTATCCCCCTGGGGAAGCCTCGGAGTGCTGAATGAGCCCAGAGCCTGCCGCTTCTCACAGATGCGCAGGGCAGTGGCGTAACGAAAATGTAGCCTCCCGTTCCTACAAAGTACATCCCTCCCCCCCCCCCCCGGCTCCTGACCCAGTCCTGAGCTCTAATGCTAGGGACGTGCCAGTGGTGGTGGTGGGGGGCAGGGGGCTCCGGAGCTCCGAGCTGCCCGTCCTGCGTTTCAGCTTTTGTTATGCCCCTGGCGCGTGAGCCCCCCCTCCTCTTGCAGGGCCCACAGCTGCCGCTTATGCGCAGGGCAGTGGCTGGTGGTGGGGGGTCTGGCGGTGAGGAAGGGTCCAGACACGTGTGTTATGTGCTTTAACTCCCCATCCCTCAGCAGCAGGGGCACCCCTCACTTACATGAACCCCAGCCCTGGCCGGGCGCAACAGGTCTGTGATTGTTGAACCTCGTTGAGAGACCTGTGACTGCTACAGCGCCACTGCTCCGATGAGGTCACTCACGGCGTCTTCTCCTAGAAGACCCCTCTGCGAGGGTGTGGGCGCTGAATTTTCTTTTTTCACGTGGGTTGTAAGATCATTTGAAAATACAGTCTGCAACAGGGGGGCTCTGCGGGCCCAGACTACACACTACAAGGCCTTCCACCCGCCGAGCGGCTCTTCCTGCGTTTTTTGTGAACTTTGCTTGGTTTCTTTTCGGGTCTGATGACACATTTTAGGGGCTATCAGGTAAATATGTCATTTTAGGGACGGGTGAGGTCGGTCTTAGTTTATCTTCAGTCAGAACTGTGGGCAGGACAGTCAATGTGGTGAAGTTTCATTGATGTGGTTTGAAGGTCGCACGTGTAGGTCACTCATAGCTGCGTGGGCCGGTGCGCCTGCTGCAGAGACCTGGGACACCAACTTGCACGTGTGTTTGGAGCCGGCGAGCTGGTTGGAAAGGTGTGCGGACCAACATTTGATCCACAGATCAGTGATCTGCCTCGCCATGTGCTTCTCTGCCTCTCTTGTATTCTGTCCTTCACCTGTGTTGCTTCCTCCCTGTCTCCATGTTGCTTTGTCTCGTCGTTTTGTGTTCACTTGTGCTGCTTTGACTTGCCGTGTCCTTCTCTGCCCCTCCATTGCTCGTCTTTCCTTCACCCATGTTGCTACCCCCTGTCCGCATCCTTCATTTTCCTTCTCCGACCGTATCCCCCGTTCTCTGTTTTGCTTCTGCTCTCAACCCTTGCATTTTTTTTGTAGTTACTGAGCCAACTCGGTGTGTAACAAAAAAAAGCCTATGTAATTTGTAAGGGTGCGCTTGCAATTGTTATGGCACACATGTCTACCAAATGACACAGCTGTAGGCGTCAAAAGTTTTTTCTTTTCAACTCTTTAACTAAAGACTTGGGCATTTACATTTGCCCAGTCATCCTGCAGGCCATATTGTAGGAATATGACAAGGCCCTAACATTTACATTGAACTCAAGAACTCATGATCATTTCTCTTATGTTAGTGATTTTATAAAGTGCAACATATACACCAGATGCCCGGACAATAGAAGAACTAACAAAATGTGCTGCTGCTTGAGAGAGAGAGCCCGAACCTCCTGATGACCAGGTGCCATGGGATTAAACGCATAGTTTTCATCATTGCTGGCCCCAAGGCAGACTTTGAGCATGAAGGGTATGCTTGTGTCTTGCTCTTGCTTAGACCTGTATACAGTAAGCAATTGCAAAGACACTTCTCCATAGGATGCAGACCCATTAATAGTTTGAGGAGGGCGATCACATGGAGCCTAAATTATAAAGCCCGTGTGGAGGCTAGTCATCCTTGGACTTGACCATCCAAACATCATATTGTTGTTAGCATCTCTTCTTAACGATACACACGAGGTAGACGTCATGTATAGGGTGAGCTCCGGGTTCTTTTTAAGAAAGCATTTGATTCCTCTTTGTATTGCATTGGTCGTGGATAATACCCGCTGCATGTGCTTTCCTGTGGTTTCTCTTATTGCTGCTCTCCTGTTCAATATGTTCCAGCCTAACATCAAGTACCAAAGCCACTTTTTCCCAGGACAGTGGCACTCCCTGCAGCTTAAAAGTCCCAAATTCAACAGGCCAGATCAATGAAGAGGGAGCTTGGATGATTTATTAGGGCTGATGCTAATATATGCGAGATTAAGATATTTCTTTCTTATTTTCTACACAGTTTCTTCTTTCTTCTTTATTTCTATATCGCTTTAACTGCTGCTCTTCTCTTTGTCGTTATTCCAAAATACTTGACTGTGCCTCTTAAAAGTGTTCAAATCTTATGGATGCATCTCGTTACATATGGTACCCACAATCACTTCAAGTACGTATGTTGTGATCGGTAGTCTCTGTCACCTGCTATACATTCCACCATACAGTTTAAGATTCTTTTTTGTATTTGTATTCATCCATTTACACCCTTTTACGTTAAAATAGCTATAGCTTTACTGTATAGTTGCTATATGTAGCGATATCATGGACAAGGGGGCTGAAGCCATATCATGCACGTAGAATCCGCTTTAGCCGAGTTGTCATGGTATAAACAGAAACTTATAGTGGACTACAGCTACCAGCATGCTAAGGGCGGCTCTAGACATAAGCACCTCCTTCACAAGGGGAAGGTGCTTGTCAATCAACCTGTTTTTGTGGAGGATGGCGGATGGTGATCCCCGCCGGATACCAGCGTGAAGAATCAAGTCTCCCTGCTCTGGATTTATACCTTGTTGTTCCTGTATTTGGAGAAACCCTGTATTTCGAGCATTTTGCCCTGACTGAAGACTTTTTGGCAGGTAAAACGGAAGGAGCGCGGGCTCGCCTCCTCCGTTTGAAAACTCCTCTGGCTGTTTGTTTATCTTTCAAGAGAAGAGGAGATTTAGACACTGCGGTGCATTTAACTGCGCTACACGCGTTTATCTAGCTCTTCGTGTGTCAGAAAAAGGGCTTTCCCCTGATGAACGCTTCAGAAAGAAAGAAGCGTCCAGTGGAAGAGCTTTTATATTTAGTGTGAGAAGGATCCTTGCTCAGTTGTTCCGTTTTCTTTCAGCGTGGTGTTTGTTGGCCTCGAGGAAAGGGCAGGTCACATAAAACCTTCAAGCTACTGCCCTCATTTCCTCTCGAGCAGTTTTACATTTAAGAATTGGGGAAAACACAGAGGTGTGACTTTAACAGCTCAAAACGATAAGAAGGAAGCCTCTCTCTCTGGGGAAATATTATTTGCATGTTTTCTTGGCAGCATTTCAAGACTACGCCAGTGGGTATAATTGGTGGTTCAAGCAATTCATTGGATCAGAAGAATCTGCCTACGTTTCCCTGAACAGTATTTGCTATATCCATATATCCCGTGTAAGAGTTCCTGCAATTGGCTGTGGAACTCTGGTGAGTTGTAGATGAAAAAGGTGTGGGTTTTGTAAAGATACTTTCGGCAAGACCAGTGTGTAACCATCTGCCTTGTCACCTTTTTGTACAGTGTGGAAGCCGTCCTGGTACAGTGCAGAGAGGTTGCCAAGTCCTTGAAGACACCACAGCTTCTTTCTTCTTTTATCCCCATTCCCCTTTTCCCACAGGGTCACGAATTCACGCAGAGAGTATACATTCCTCTGTTGGGGGTCGTGTCCAAAGGGACTAGGGGGCTTAGCATCGGACATCGTCTCCGCTGGGCATCAGGACGAGGTTAGTGGCATTAATTATTCTTGCGCTGCTGCCAATCCCGACACTATAAAAGCTTATAATATGGTATAGTGTGCACTTGAAGAAAAAAATCACTCCACTGCAAACAAAAAAGCATGAATAAAAAACATTGCCATTTACAATGCCAGTAGCTCCAACTCCAACAAATGTGAGACCTATTGCAATGTAAATAACAATGCCATTTATTTATAAGTAAAAAAAAAAAAGAAATGTCATGAGCAATGCCAATAGCTCTAACTTTTCCAAAGGCGAAACCATTGCATTGTAAATGCTTGTTTAAGTCTGCAGCCTGCAAGTGACATCTAACATTAATGCCATATGAACAGTCTTTGCACAACTTTAGAGAGGTCTTACCTGAAGGTCAGATATGCTAATTAAGGGTAGAGAGTTATATGACATGTTTGAGGGATCATAGCAAATGCACTGACCGATATTCAGCACCTTCCACGCTTCAGAAATCCATACAATGCAGGAAAATTAGACAAATAAATGTTAGAAAAAACATGAAGACGATGTGAAAAAAGCCACATTTCTGCTTGCAAAATAAGTTCCAGTAATGGCCACCTTGAATGAGTGTAAACTATTTGACTCTTGTAAAGGGAGAGAACCAACTTTTCATGACCTACTTTGCAAATATGGTGACCCGTGAGAGAGCGCAAACTGACCTAAATGTATGAGTGCATCACACTTACCCGTAGTAAGCACAAATCATGAGGAGAAATGCCATGAGTGCTAGTAGTATCTGCAATTATATTCTGAATGTATAGCTAATGTAGAGATTTAAGTAGAAGTGGAACTAATACAGAAATGTGTGACACTATATGATTTTATTAGATGTGATTATTCCTGAATCCATGTCGTGTAGCTGTTAAAATGTAAGATGGCATGTGGTTAAACGCAGAATGTGGTAGGCCTCAGGGCCAGAGCTAGAAGGGAAGGTGTTTCTTTTCACGACATAGATTGCACTAATGTTTTGGTCATTGCATTAATGGGCCATGATTTATAGATGTGTTTACTGAATAATAGAATAAGAGTATTAACATGCTTTAATTAATGAAGAAGTTGAATGCTATAATTATTATGAGAAATGCTGTAGGCCTGAAATGTTTTAACATTGATTTACACGTACTGATCTGGGCCGAGAAATGTTGCGAAACTTTTTGGAAGTCTATGAGAGTTGGGATCTTGGCTGCAGATGTCTGTCTGCAAGAGAAAAGGGGGGATCCAATTATAAATAATATGAATAGAGGTCTGTTCAGAAGACGGCCCAGACATGGAGGAGGGTTCCGGAATGTTTTAAGGGGTATCAGCGGGCCGGAGAAGAGTCTGAGAAGCAAGGTCAACTCCAACGTATGAGGCCCAATACAAAGCAGCATGGAAAAAGCCAGAAGCTACACCACGTGAGGGGCGTCTCACGAGGGGCGTCTCAAATGTTGTTGACTGTTTTGTATTAGGGACAGCACCCCTGGGTGGAGTTAGAGCAGATGCCTGAGGACCCTTTAGAGAGCGGATGGGTAGGCAGAGAGGGGTCATGACTGGAGAACTATAGGTTTTCACCAAGAGACTAAGAGTGAGTGACTTCCCTTGGGGGTCATTCACTGCTGACACCTTTTGTTAGGTTGAGACTTGGTTAAGTAGGGATACCATCTAGAGCAGGGTAGGGACAGCCTAACCTGTGTGTTTTCCCTCCAACTTAAATGAAGGAGAGATCTCAATATGCGTCAATGCTGATAGCTTTATTATTCTTAGAACTTGTGCTGGTAATTTCCGTTGCTCGTCTGAGGGCTTTCAGAGAGCACATGTATGTAGTTGGACCTGTGTATCTCGTGAATCTCATTCTGAGATGCCTGTATTTGCAGCTTATCCTAACCTTACAATAAACTTTTGAAAGCTAGAAATTGTTTGTGATCTTTTGGAGCGGGGTCCTTTATTGGGTGAACTAACTTGGTAAGAGATGCACTTTCTTCCCTCAATGACAGGCAACAAAGGTTCAGTCGACCAGATCGAGGTTTAGATCAATAGTGATAAGGTATCGATCAAAATCTCGCCCTTCCAGTTGGTAGCTATAGAGGATGGTTGCCTTCTTGAGGACGGTGACCTAGGCCAGGTTAGCTTACCCCAAGGCCCTTAGAGATCGATGATCGGAAGAACCGCCCGCCGAAGAAGATCCGGATGACGTGAGACAGAAAAAGCAGCAGTATCGGTCGAGAGTGAGTATAAAGGGTCATGCGTGTTAGATTGCGGTGTTTTTGTATTGTATCTATGTTGTAATGTCTGGCGGAGTTGAAGGTCTGTAGAGTGACTGTGGAACAGGTTGTGAGCGCGCGCAACCGGTGGAAATCTTAAGTTCAAGGAGAGCTTAAGTGGTTCGGGTGTATCGGACACCCAGAGTAATTGTCAACTAATGTGAAGGGGGTCATGAGGTACCATTGATCACCCGAAAGACCGAGATAGGGGGAACGTAAGAGTGAGTGCGTGAGTAACGGACGCTGGTCGGAGGTTACTGTGTGTGTAAGCAACCTATCAGAGAGACGATAGACATTTCGTCAGTTGTGGTGACAATTACATATAGACTGTGGACGTACAGTCGAGGGAAGTGACCGCTTGGTCGGAAGTAGTCATTTTTCGGTGTATGAATGGGACGCATGCATGACCGGGAGACGAGTTGAGAAAGGAGGGGTGCTGCTGCGAAGCGGAGAAAAGTGACGTCAGGAAGTGTCGCGCTGTGATTGGCCGACCGGAGAAAGACCGCGCTGTGATAGGCCAGCTAGCAAAGACGTCAGAAAGTGTCGAGCTGGGATTGGCCGACCGGAGAAAGACCGCGCTGCGATAGGCCAAGTTAGCAAAGCCGCGCTAGGATTGGTGGATTGTCATCAGGAAGTAAACAGAGTAGCGAGGCTGGATATTGTGCGTATAATTATGAAGTGTTTTAAATGGCTGAGAGCGGCGTTTAAAAAAGAGAAGCGGGGATCGGATGAAGGGGAAGAAGCCCCGCCGGAGGGTACGCCGGCTCGTTACATGGCAGTGAATGTTGGGCTGCATACGATCCTTTGGATAACAGAGTGGAGTAAGATTACGGAAGGAAATGAGGAACTGACGTTCCCGAAGTACGGGACGTTCAGATTAGAGGTGTTACATCGATTAAAATCAGTCATGACCTCAATGAGACCCTTGCCTAGACCGACCCAGTTTGAAGCCCTTGATGCATGGATTAGGGCAGCGCATGTAAAGAATATGAACAGACGACAAGAAAGGGTGAAACGATCGGTAAGGGCAGTACAGGATGCCAGATGGGATGCGGATGCTAAAAGATGGAGAGTGCATAACATGGAAGTCAATAAACTGTACCCAGTGTTAGAGGTGCCCGGAAATAAAAGCCCCCTAGAAGAAGATGATGAGAGCGAAACAGAGGACAGCCTGATAAACAGATTATTGACAGACAGGCCACCCCCGTATAATAGAGCAGGGGGAGAGGTCGAGCATAGTGAAAGAGAAAAGGGGGGCAATGCAGGAGAGCATGGACCGCTTCCCAGTTCAGAGTGGGATCCTGAGGCAAAGAAAGAGCTGTCCCAGCCTAGTCAGGTGCAACAGGTAGTCGGGAGGTTTGTGGTACAAAGAGCGCCGGAAACGGAGTGCGCCACATCCTACGCATTACCAGATGCACTACAGGTACCTGTTACCATAGGTCCTATAATATCGATATATGACCCAGAGAGAGCAAGAGGGGAAGAACGGGTACGGAAGGACGGAGAAAGAGCAGAGACGGCAAGGAGGAACGATACGATCAATTTCCCAAGTCAGATGCCGATACCAAGAGAGTGGAGCACCCCGGTGCACACAGCAGGGGATCCAGGAGGGGATCCTGGGGGCCCTAGATGGCCAGTGGATATGAGGGGATCTGGACGAAAATCCTTTCAAGAGCTAAATGAGTACATGAAGAAGTGGGATGAGGCAGTGGAGGCTCACAAGAGCATCATAGCTGCGGAAGCTGAAAGGGAAAGTCAGGACAGCAGAGCTCGGACTCACTGCGGGGCTGGGGAGAGCAGCCCGGAGTGGGACTGGAGAGAGAGAGATAGTAGGGGAGTCACCCATTGGGCCCGGAGTGGAGATAGAACGGACCTGGAAAACGGGGGCCCCGGGAGTGGAGGGGTGGCGCGCCCAATACTCAGTGAAGGGGAGAGGAGAACGCAAGAGTACAGAAACAGCTTTAAGTGTACCCACTGTGTGCCCGGCACCAGAGAACTGAATGGGAGTTGTGAGAGGTCGCACCATAGTCCCTGTGATGACGGACACGAGCGCAGCCCAGGGAATATGGGGAACCAGGAAGGATCGTATCGGATACTGAGCGATACTAGGCAAAGGGAGAGTAGCGACCAGAGGGAAAATAACAGAGAGGCGTACGGTGAAAGGAGAGAAGAAGGAGAGAGTGGGCAGAGCAAGAGTGGGGGTAACAGGCCCGTGTTCCATCACCTTCCAAGATCGGATGGCCGAGCATGGGACCTGGAGAGATGGGAGCAAGGGAGAGCACTCATTAACTCTCCCGAGCCCAAACGTAGAGCTCGGAGTTGGGATGGTAGGGAGACCAGTGAGCCCCCTTCGAAAGACATATTGCGAGCTGAGATAAAAGCCAAGAGACTCGATGTCGCCAGCTTAAGGTCAGACCTGGATGACATGGTAGATGGTACCCTGCCTTTAGAAAGAATGGAAATGTATGAGCAGGATGAAATACTGTATATGGCAAAGGACATCACTCGAAAGGCGAGAGCAATCCATGAGAAGTTAGTCGAACTAGCAGACAAATATATGGTGGACCTGTCAAGAACCAAAGCATTACAGGGTAACCACAGGCTACATTACACAGATCGAGACCTAGATGAGAGGAGAACGATCGGGCTGAAAACGCACATAAGGGAACTGATCACTGGAATAAGGACATGGAGGGCACTAGATAAGTGGGAAGAGAGGTGGTCCAAGAAAGGGACCGTCAGGAGAAGCACGCTTGGTACGACACCAGGAAGGCTGCAGGGAATAGGAGCATACCCTTTGCGTGAAGTCGCAAATGGGAACTATGTGCATGTCCCTTGGAGTAGGGGAGATTTAGCTGCTTTTACCACCTCCTTCCCCAAATTGCGGGAAAACCCAGTGGAGTGGTACAAGCAAGTTGAGAGATTTGTAAAAATCTCAAAGGTCCTATGGATAGATCTGAACACGCTGTTTGACATTGTAGTACCAGGAGATCTGTGGACAGCATGCAAGGTTAGCGCTGAGTGGCCCACAACGGAGCCGGAGAGAGATGCTAAGACTAATGGGCCGTCCGAGATTGTGATGGCAAAATTCGAGAGAGTGATGACTTGGCTGAAAGAGAAAGTGCCAATGCAAGACATAGATTGGGTCAGAATAGACCGAACCAGACAGGAACCCAAAGAGACAGTCCACGAATATTACGAGAGATTGCTGAAGGCGTTTAAACAGTATAGCGGCCTGGATGTAATGGATCCAAAAGACATAGGGCAATTTGTGTCCAAGTTCGTCCTGGGACTGAGACCGGATATTAGTTTAATGATTCAGCAACACTTGATTTGTTGGCAAAATAAACCCTTAGACGAAATACTGAGATATGCCAGGTACTGCTGTGATGAGATCGACTCCAAGGCTAAGAAACTAAAAGAAAAATTGATGGTGGTACAGATGCAGGCAGCAGGGAAGGGGGGA
The DNA here is from genome assembly GCF_964261635.1 of Lissotriton helveticus. Taxonomy (NCBI): domain Eukaryota; kingdom Metazoa; phylum Chordata; class Amphibia; order Caudata; family Salamandridae; genus Lissotriton; species Lissotriton helveticus. The sequence continues at coordinate 207,358,937 of NC_136065.1, forward strand.
CAGCAGCAACAGCAGCAAGGAACAGGTACAGGAGGAAAGAAGCAGTACAGTCAGAACAAGGGCAATGAGGAGAGTTCCACCTTTAGACCCAGAATAGACGTAGCTGCCTTGAAGAAAACGACTAGGTGCCACCAGTGTAACGAGGTGGGGCATTGGAAACGCGAGTGTCCCTACAATGTAGAGATAGGAGAACAAGGGATAGAGGAGGAAGAGGTCCAGAGCGCGCCTACAAGAGGGGTGACGCCATACCAGGGAAAGGTGCTCAAAGGGGGGGGGGCTCCTCCCCGAGCCCAGTTCCCGCAACCTCCCCGAGTAGGGACTATGGGTAAGACCTATAGACAGATGCCCCTGTTTGTAGAAGGAGAAGAGTGCTATTATGTGGACCCATTAACCGGACAGAGAGTGGAAAGAGAAGACTGCACCCTCGGGGCAGCCTTGGAGGTGGACCAGAGGGGACCCTATGTCGAAGCAGAAGTAGCAGGGTGCCCCACGACATTTCTGGTGGACACAGGAGCCACTAGATCCACGATCAGATCAGCTGCAGTTCCAGACCTGCCCATGTCTGGAGAGACCATACAAGTGGTGGGGGTCGCAAACAGGAGAATAACCAGCCAATTGACAGAACCGGTACAGGTGAAAATAGGGAAGTACAGCGATGAGCACCAGTTTGTGGTTTGCGATTCAAGTCCTGTGTGTCTGCTAGGCAGAGACCTGTTGTGTAAATTGAATTGTACAATATACTGTACACCTCAGGGAGTGGAGGTATTGACCAATGATGATGACGCAGACTTTAAAGTTGCAAACTCAAGAATATGCGTGGAGCTGTACCCTACTTTGACAGTAGATGAGCTCCCCTGGGACTTGAGAGAGACAGTGGCACCAGAAGTATGGGATTTCACTGGGGAAGAGATTGGATTGGTCAAAGGGGTGGACCCAGTGAAAATTGTAGTGAAACCGCATGCTGAGTTCCCAAGAACACCCCAATATAAATTGACTCCAGAAACGATTGCAGGCATAAAACCCGTGATCGAGTCCATGATTAAACAGGGAATACTGAAAGAAATCGTGGGTAGTCCATGCAACTCCCCGATTATGGGTCTGCAGAAACCAAATGGGAAATTCCGGATAGTGCAGGACCTCCGAAAGATTAATAACATAGTCGTTTCGTGTTGTCCAGTGGTACCGAATCCATCAGTGATACTGTTTCAGATTCCATTCCAAGCTGAGTGGTTCACTGTGATTGATCTTTGTCAGGCTTTCTTCTCGATCCCTCTGGACGAAGAAAGCCATTTTCTTTTCGCATTTAAGCTGGAAGGTCGCGTCCTAACATGGTGTTGTATTCCTCAGGGGTATACAGAAAGCCCATCGATCTTCAACCAGCTTTTGAAGAAAAATCTTGAAAGTCTAGTGCTGCCCCAGAAGTCAGTTCTGGTCCAGTACATAGACGACCTCCTCGTGGCGTCAGGAACAGAAGAAGCTTGCAGGGAGGACTCCATTGCTTTGTTAAATCACCTAGCTGCCAATGGGCACAAGGTGTCCCCGGGAAAGTTGCAGTACTGCCTGACAGAAGTGCAGTACTTGGGACACAGAATAGAGAAAGGCAAACGAAAGGTGTCACCAGACAGGATAGAGGCGATCATGAAAATGAATGCGCCTAGGACACAGAGAGAGGTCAGGATGTTCCTAGGGATGGTGGGTTATTGCCGACAGTGGATTGCGAACTTTTCACTGAAAGCAAAGCCCTTGCAAAAACTGACGCATAAGGAGGTGAGCGATCCGGTACCATGGGACAAAGACTGTTTGATGGCATTCTTACAGCTGCGAGAGGACCTGTGTCGTGCTCCGGCATTGGGAATGCCTGATTACAATAAACCATTTTTGCTTTACTGTTGTGAGAGAGAAGGTTGCGCGTTGTCTGTGTTAGTCCAAATCCATGGGAATGCCCGTAGACCAGTTGCTTATTTCTCGGCTACTTTAGACCCAGTAGCCGCAGCGTTGCCCGGATGTCTCAAATCCGTTGCTGCAACGGGTGTCAGCATTGAGAGATGTGAAAATATCGTCATGGGGCACCCGTTAGAGGTGTGCGTGCCCCATTCGGTTGAACTGTTGATGACCAGGACCAAAACACAGCATCTGACCAACAGCAGGCTCACGCGCTATGAGCAAGTTATTCTTGCTGCAGAGAATGTGACCCTCAGGAGATGCTCTGTTTTGAACCCTGCCACCTTGATGCCACTCCCAAATGATATCGAGGATGATGATGAATGTACAGACCATGACTGCCTCGATGTGACTGAACTATGCACCAAACCCAGACCCGACATCGTAGATGAGCCACTGACCGACCCAGACGAAATTTTCTTTGTCGATGGCTCATGTGTAAGAGACGAAGTTGGGCAGTTGAGAGCAGCTTACGCTGTTTGTACAATTACTGGAGTTGTGGAAGCTGGGTGCCTGGAAGGAGTACACTCCGCTCAGGTAGCCGAGATTATTGCCTTGACACGTGCTTGCTTGGCAAGCAATCAAATTCGAGTCACCATATACACCGACAGCCAATATGGTTATGGGGTGGTTCATGATTACGGGCAGTTATGGTCTCAAAGAGGGTTCATGACCTCTTCAGGCTCTCCCATTCGCAATGGAGAGTTTGTGCGCCTGTTGTTAGAGGCGTTGCAATGTCCAGCAGGTATCGCAGTTGTAAAGTGCACCGCACATACCAGAAATGTGGACTTCGTCTCGAAAGGCAATAGATATGCCGACGAAGTCGCGCGGTATTGCGCGGAACAAGGGTACTCTTTCACAGAGGTGGAAGTGGGTGGAATAAATGTAAGGACTGAATTAGCCATGATATTGGAAACTGTTGATACTTGGGACGAACTGACAAACATGCAAGAAAATGCTCCTGATTTTGAAAAAGAAACATGGGAAAAGGCAGGATGTGTAGTGGGTGAGTCCCATTTTTGGGTCTCAGCAGACGGCAGAGCAGTGTTGCCCAATGAGATGGTGAGCCCAATGGCCAGACACATACATGGTCCCGTACACCTAGGGAGAGACGCTATGCTGAGAGTGTTTAGACAGACCTGGTACAATCCTAAGTTTAGAATAGCAGCAGAAGCAGTGTGCCAGCGTTGTGTGACCTGTCAGCAGTTGAACGTAGGGAAAAGAACACCAGTTGCACTGAGCCACATAGGAAGGTCTGGAGGTCCATTCAATCGAATGCAGATAGATTTCATTGAAATGCCGAGGTGCAACCGCCTCCGCTATGTCCTGGTGGTTGTTTGTGTATTCTCCAGATGGGTTGAGGCATACCCTACACGTAGGTGCGACACCCTCACAGTGGCCAAGTTACTGCTTAGGGAACTCATTCCGCGCTTCGGGGTGCCGGCCTCTTTGGAATCAGATAGGGGAACGCATTTCAACAGCGAGCTTGTGAAGATGATTTGTGCGGCTCTGAACATAGATCAGAAATTGCATTGCAGTTACCGACCAGAAGCCTCAGGAATTGTGGAGCAGATCAATGGCACGATCAAAGCCAGAATTGCAAAAGTGTGTTCCTCAACGACCCTGAGTTGGCCTGACGCCCTGCCATTGGTCCTCATGAGCCTTCGTAGTACCCCAGACAGAAGAACGGGGTTGTCACCACACGAGGTGTTAATGGGGAGAGCAATGAGGCTGCCATCTGTCCCAACTACTGCACTGTTAAATATCACAGATGATATGATCCTGGACTATTGTAAGGGGCTGTCTGACGCCATTCATTCTGTGTCCCTTCAGGTGCAGGCTGCCGAGGTTCCATCGTGCCAGGGCCCGTGCCATGACCTGTACCCTGGGGACTGGGTCCTGGTGAAAAAACATGTGAGAAGAAGCTGCCTGGATGTTCGTTGGCGTGGGCCCTTCCAGATCATCCTGATCGCGAACACGGCTGTGAAGGTGGGAGGCCTGCCCAATTGGATCCACGCGTCACATACGCGAAGGGTTCCAGCACCTCTGGAAGAAACAGCTCCTCTCTCGGATAGACGTCCAGCAGAGGACCGAGAAGCCATAGAGGGGGCTAGCCAAGCTGTAGAGGTGCCAGCGGAAGCAGGGAACGAGTCTGACCAAGCTGAGGACGGTCAGTACAACAGCGAAACAGACGACGCTACAGAAGGAGAAAGTAGCTGGGAGTACGAGTCAGACACTGACAGGTCTGACAGAGAGCGAGAACAGACAAGAAGGCGAAGGAGTAGAAGGGCACGTGGAGAAGCTAATTGGCCGCAAAGAAGGAGCTCTAGCCTGAGGTCAACTCCAGAGATAACCCTTCCTCCGATATCAGAAGACTCAGACCCGGAAGAAGGTGCTCAGGGCGCTGAAGCACCGGACCGAAGAAGGTCAAGAAGAGTGCGTGTGCCTAGCAGAAGATACTCCACCCCTGAGTGGACATATCTGGCGACAAATGTCTTTGAAACAGGAGACAGGGAGGATTCGAGCGGTGGTGGTGTCCAGTTCTGAGCCCATCGTCACCGTGGAAATACGACTGTTGGTACCCGGAGTCGAACAAGAAGGGTCACTAACATTCATGCTCCCCAGACCTCCCCGCCTCAGCAAGTTAAAACACATGTTTCTCTCAGAATTGCAATTCCCCGACTTTGGTACAACGATAACAGCCCATGAAGAGCACAATCTTCGTTTGGAAATACTGAACTTTGCTATCGAAGCTGCAGGCACAAACCTGATAGTAGATGCTTAAAGGACTTTGTAAATAAAGCGAGCAGAAAAAGAAGATTACCTAGCGCCCAGGAAGCAGAGAATAGTAGGGACCTTCCCTTGAGTTGATGGAGAAGGGCTAGGGTTGTCTGTATTGAACTATTAAAGGACCTTTGCGAAGAAGGTTGTCAGCTTCCAGTTGTGTGGATTCTAAAGACAAAAAGAGTAAAAAGAGACTGTAAAGGAACGAGAAGAAAAGAACTTTGTGCCAAGATAAGAGAGAGCCATATTGTCTGACGAAATGGAAGCCGGCACCCAGAACCGCAGAGCTAAATGTATAATAGGTACACTAATAGTAGGAGTGATAATATTAATAGCTTTAGTGGTAACAATTTCTTATGTAAAGGGACATGAGGAAGAGGCGAAGGTAACTGATGTGAAATCTGTAGAAACGCTTACACCCACTGTTGCTGGTGAGAAAGGGGAAAACACTCACGAGAAAGCGTTATTAGCTACAGAAGCCCGCAGGTTACACGTAGATGAGTCCCAAGGAGACTTTAGGTCAAATGCTTATGCTAAACTCTTATATGAATACGTGGATGCCATGGAGGTTAAGGACTGTTACGTCTGCATGCAGTTGCCGGCGTCTGTAGATGAAGGCATTAGATATCATCACCTCCCGCTGACATATGGCATTACATGTAGCTTATTGCTTAGTATATTTTATGGGAGAGATAGTTTTGAATACTATTTCTCCAACTATGATTCAGTGTTGCCAGAAGTCCCAAATTATAAGCAGATGAACAAATGGGACTACTGGAAGAGTGAAGACAGATTGGCCAAGTTCTTCATTCCTTGGATTACCTTAGATACTTCACATGCCCGCAGAAATAACCTGACATGCAAGGTGTCAGAAGTCGAGAAGAAGTTCATAGGGCAGGTGGATGATCGTTACAGGAGACAAAAGATTTTGAAAAAATCAGGACAATGGAAAACAGATTGGACCGAGGAAGAGAAGGCACACAAGAGAAAGGGTAGTAGTGGTCCAATAGCTTTAGATAAGACGCAGAGAGGAAAGCTATGTCTACACCGAGCCAAAACGTACTACGAAAATGTATACGTGGGAGAAGTCAGCTGTGAACATGCTTTCAATATAGAGTACTATACTAAAGATTTCCTGAAGGGAATGCAAGTGATTCCAAATGTGTATTTTGTATGTGGAAGAAATGCCTACGTGAGACTACCTGACAACTGGTATGGATCATGTTACCTAGCAATTGTCTTCCCCAAAATATATCATGCACAAGACTTAGAGATCATCGAGGGCAAGACATCATCGAGGGGAAGGAGAGATATAGGAGATGCAGAAATGGTTGGAGATGTCTTTGGAGCTGTGTTCCCTCTTTTGGGACTAATCCTTAATGATGTTAAAATTAGACGACTGGCAACAGTCGTCGACAGGTTGTCTGCCAGCACTGCTCAGTCCTTAATGCTGGTAGAAGGAGAGATGCAATCGATAAGGGCTATGGTTCTTCAGAACCGTCTTGCGTTAGACGTCCTACTAGCAAAAGAGGGCGGAGTCTGTAAGGCTTTGAAGGTCCAGGAATGTTGTACTTACATTCCAGACAATTCAAAGCCCCTTGAGAAAGTTATTAGGAACATAACTGATATTCACAAGGAGATCGAAGACTTGAGTAGAGAAAATGTCTGGGAAAAGGTGGGCCACGGAATGAGTGAAGTTGGAGGGTGGATCTCCACCCTAGGCAAAAGCTTTGTGTGGTATATACTAAAACCTATCATCATAATATTGATCTGTGGGATCATATTGTGGGGATTGGTGAGGGTATTCAAATGGTACAGAGAAAAAAGGTCAGAAAGGGCCCAAAGAGAGCAGCTGCAGAGATTGGCTGCCATACAAGATAATCAGTACAGGAGTCTGAGGGCTCTGGAAACGCAGAGACAAGTTATGCTAGCAATAACTGCAGTTTAAATGTTAGTGATGACCCCGAGAGGTCATCAAAGGGGGGAACTGAGAGAGCGCAAACTGACCTAAATGTATGAGTGCATCACACTTACCCGTAGTAAGCACAAATCATGAGGAGAAATGCCATGAGTGCTAGTAGTATCTGCAATTATATTCTGAATGTATAGCTAATGTAGAGATTTAAGTAGAAGTGGAACTAATACAGAAATGTGTGACACTATATGATTTTATTAGATGTGATTATTCCTGAATCCATGTCGTGTAGCTGTTAAAATGTAAGATGGCATGTGGTTAAACGCAGAATGTGGTAGGCCTCAGGGCCAGAGCTAGAAGGGAAGGTGTTTCTTTTCACGACATAGATTGCACTAATGTTTTGGTCATTGCATTAATGGGCCATGATTTATAGATGTGTTTACTGAATAATAGAATAAGAGTATTAACATGCTTTAATTAATGAAGAAGTTGAATGCTATAATTATTATGAGAAATGCTGTAGGCCTGAAATGTTTTAACATTGATTTACACGTACTGATCTGGGCCGAGAAATGTTGCGAAACTTTTTGGAAGTCTATGAGAGTTGGGATCTTGGCTGCAGATGTCTGTCTGCAAGAGAAAAGGGGGGATCCAATTATAAATAATATGAATAGAGGTCTGTTCAGAAGACGGCCCAGACATGGAGGAGGGTTCCGGAATGTTTTAAGGGGTATCAGCGGGCCGGAGAAGAGTCTGAGAAGCAAGGTCAACTCCAACGTATGAGGCCCAATACAAAGCAGCATGGAAAAAGCCAGAAGCTACACCACGTGAGGGGCGTCTCACGAGGGGCGTCTCAAATGTTGTTGACTGTTTTGTATTAGGGACAGCACCCCTGGGTGGAGTTAGAGCAGATGCCTGAGGACCCTTTAGAGAGCGGATGGGTAGGCAGAGAGGGGTCATGACTGGAGAACTATAGGTTTTCACCAAGAGACTAAGAGTGAGTGACTTCCCTTGGGGGTCATTCACTGCTGACACCTTTTGTTAGGTTGAGACTTGGTTAAGTAGGGATACCATCTAGAGCAGGGTAGGGACAGCCTAACCTGTGTGTTTTCCCTCCAACTTAAATGAAGGAGAGATCTCAATATGCGTCAATGCTGATAGCTTTATTATTCTTAGAACTTGTGCTGGTAATTTCCGTTGCTCGTCTGAGGGCTTTCAGAGAGCACATGTATGTAGTTGGACCTGTGTATCTCGTGAATCTCATTCTGAGATGCCTGTATTTGCAGCTTATCCTAACCTTACAATAAACTTTTGAAAGCTAGAAATTGTTTGTGATCTTTTGGAGCGGGGTCCTTTATTGGGTGAACTAACTTGGTAAGAGATGCACTTTCTTCCCTCAATGACAGGCAACAAAGGTTCAGTCGACCAGATCGAGGTTTAGATCAATAGTGATAAGGTATCGATCAAAATCTCGCCCTTCCACCCGTGTGTTATCTGATGCTCTAGTCAGGTTACAGGGGAGTAGAGAAGAGCTACAGCAGACTTAAGCTGCTTAGCGATCTTTCCTTAGCTTCCTCAGAATGGTCCCCATTCTAGCAAACAGGTCCCCATTCTAGCCAAACACACTTGAGTTAAATTTTTCATCTCTCAAGGCATCCCATAGCAGGTTGATCATCATTCCACAACAAGAGTTTTCGTGGAAAATATGTCATAGAGGGGACAACTTTAACAAGAACTATTTTTGGTGCTTTGATGTTTGGTTGCTTATAACTGGAAGCAAGAATGAAGTACTATACGTGGTTGTAAGAAAGCTTAGCTTAACTGGAGTTCTAAGAAGAACTCTTGAACAAGTGTTATATTTTTTCAAAAGTCGATAATGACCTAACTGTTGTTATTACTATGATTTAGGTTTGGCAGGATCCCAACTTGGTAAAAGGATGGAGTCTGGATTGGTTTCAAACTCGAAGCCTGCCAGTGTAGGATGTGTGGCGAGAAAGTTGAGTGCATCTGGACTGTGTTATTTAGGAGTTAAAAATCGGAAATATCACCTTCTCAGCTATTAAAAATATGCTAGAGTGAAGGTAACCTTCCCTCCTTGGAAGTGGTATTCCGATAATTAATTGAAGTTGAAAGTATTACGAACTGTCATAAGCTAAGAGCATTTTTTGGGGTACTTGAGAATAATGGTAAATTGAGTCCAGAACGAAGAGAAATGCTAACAGAAGGATAACATATGTACTTTATGTTTTAACCATCTTTCGCAAATGGATATTATTTTGTATTTTACCCATTTTTTGTATTAAAGACTGTAGTTTAACGGCTTGCACGTTGCAAATAAACCTATAATTACAAGCCCATAAATGGAAAAATCTATGTAGGCACATTTTTCATATCTGAAAGCAAATACTGTATCTAAAAATATCAGGTGAGAGGCTAGTGAAAGGGAGGTCATGGATATATGGAGAGGTATTGTAAAGGGTAACCTCAAGGTAAAGAAAAGTTCTGGAATCTAGATAGACGTACCTAAGATAGCAACAACAATAATACCATGATATTGACATAATTTAAATAGCACATACCAATGCCTAGTTTGTTTCAGTATTGGATGGCAACAATCGATAAAAGGCAGAGTCAGTCCAGCTGAAATGTGAATGAAAGATAAGGCTACATGCAGATCTCAGCAAGTTAGTGCTCAACCCAGAATGTAAAACAACTCTTTAGCCTAAGTAACAGGGGTGGTGATACTTTAAGATTGGTCACCTAGAGACCACGGAAAATGTCAGCATGACCATTTATCTCACTGAGACATTTTGTTGGCTTGGCTCATCAAGGTCAAGGTAAGGCCTTGTTTCTTGAACCTACTAATGGAAACAGTATTTTATAGTAATTGTTCGGTTCCTTCTTTATTTCTAAATTGGAAGCATTAGCCTACCCAAGACATTTGCTGCAGTAGAGGATACAATCAATTAATAGAACTTATCACTCTGACCTATCACACAGAAGGATTTAGGATGCAACAAGCCAGGTCTTCAGTCTCTTCTGAAAAGTCAGATTTTGACTATCAGCAGATGTTGACCTAAAGGAAGGCCATTCCACAGCTTGTTTGTTGTTATGTCCCAATGTTCGACATCCTGTCCTTAATCTTCAGAAGGAGCAATAGTGAAACAGACTGCCTGAGACCTCAGTCTTTGGCAGTATGAAGTAAGGACGGATGAACGAGTTGCCGCACACAGGTGATTTCTTTACATTTTGTATATGACTATGGATATGTCAGTTAAGTGGGAGACGGAAACAACATGGGGCACATTTGGGCTCATGATAACTTACGTATATGTTGCCGCAATGATATATGATTTGGGAATATAATTTGTCTGTTTAAGTCGAGCACTATGTGGGATGGAGCATACTTATGATAGCGCAAACACATAGGAATCAACAGCGTAACACGGGTGCTTTAGTCAATTGCTGCTTTTTCTTTGCCAATTGTGTGCGTGCTAACTGGGTGTGCATCAAACATGCATAAATTATTGACAAAGATCATGTTCTGACTTGTCTTAACTGGTAGGGACTTGAGCGATTTTAGAAGAGGTAATGAAGGTTATTCCATAAGTACCGTTTGTTACAATAGATATTGGTCTTGTTTTTTAAAATGCATGCGCTGAACTTCAGCATTTGTACACATTGAGGAATATGATGATACGTTCAGGTTTCTAGTCAAAATTTGTGAACACACTGTTGCCACAACATTGACACACATTATGAGGTAATATATGTATTTTTACGGCTGCCTTCTGGTGGTGGATTTTGGATACCACAGTGGTGAGCCCGGTTACAGGTGTAGACGAATATTGGGGCATTCACTGTTTGGAAATGGAAACGCATGTGTAGTGAAAAATAATCCAGACAATGATATGCAATATGCTTGAGTATGGTTGGCTCCCTATTATCACCCAGCCCATCCCAAATGGATATGCGATTATTTTTCTGTCAATGTTAGATGTACTTTTAATGTGATTACATAAAATCTTTGTGACTGTTATTCTGTTTGTTAGAAGCACTAATAAAGTGATTTCAAAAAAGTATGAAATCACTCTCTTGCATAAACAAGTGAAGAGATGGAGTTTCATAAATCTCTTTTACCAGCACTTTGGATTGCATATTTTCACAAAACGTTATTATAAATTCTATTGCTTGACATGAATTCTCTCTGCCCCAAAAATATTTCTTCATTAGTCCTTGTGACTGTATGTTTTTGTGTTATAATAGTATGCTTTTTGTTCAGTCCATGTTACTGTGTTTGTAACATTAGCATGTTTTTAATTGTTTTAGAAGATTTTTCTAATAATCTATTTTCTACAATTTTGTATGTTGTAGCGTTGGCTGCTTGTATATGAAGAAATCACAAATAAAGAATCTTCTCAAATGAAATAGTCTGGAAAGACCTCTACATTTTGATTCTTGGACTGAACGTTCAAAAAAACGTTGGAAGTGAATTTGATTTATTTGTTGCCCCTCCTATTCGATATACTATTTCTTTAAAGAAATGAATTGGCAGATCTCCGATGACTGGTGGCCCATGTAATCAGTTAAGTGGATCAGTTAAAAGAGTCTACAAGTGCAGAAACAGGACAGGCATCACCATGTTTGTGGTCACACTAGTTGAATCACCCAGTCAGCTGAAGAGGGGATCTAGAGCCAGGTGAATGGAAATCTGCTGTACCACTTGTACAGTCTAAAGGCATGCAGACAATGTTCACCAAAGAACAGGCCCTACAGTAAGATTTCAAGACCTAGTCATTAATTGAAGATAGCAGAGACAGGACCCTGTTAACCGGACAGCGAGATGGCAGGATTTAGTCAAGTACACATCTGGGGCTCCAAAAACACAAAGTGAGGATATGCAGATAAAGTAGAATCAGAGCCATATAGATGGGAGATTGTTGATGCGACTCTGGTGGGGTAAGAGGAGCAAGAACAGACCACAGAAATCCTGCATTAAGTACAGAGAGAGAGAGAGAGAGAGAGAGAGAGAAAGAGAGAGAGAGAGAGAGAGAGGGGGGGGGGAGGGGGGTTGCCTTGTGTTCAGGGCTTTCCAGTGTCTATCTCTTCAATAAAGGCCGCTCATGTCATGTCCACAAGGTTTTCCTCAGACAGCCAATCTCCCCAACGAGGATGTGTCCTATTGATTCTGGTCCCCATGGAGTCCAGAGTTGGGGGTATGCGTAGTGCACCATGCACAGGCTCCATGACACACTGATCCAGCAGTAGATCCTAAGAGCGCATGGTGCCTCCACCACCTCTGCCAAAAACTGCCTGCCTCTGGGGTGGACTCAGGAATCGAAGATATCAGGGTCAAAATCCTCTCTTCATCACCTCTTTCATCCAAATTACATGCTGTATCAGTGGAGAGCAGTCCTGCGTGGTAAGAGGGAGGATGACAGAATGACCATATTTGGCTTTCAGGGGCACAAAGACTGATCTCCTCAGTGCCCTCTGAGTTCCAGCATTACTAGACCCAGATCAAGGCACAGTTGGGAGCTCCTCACTGCACACAAATGCTGCAGTCATGTGTGTCTGAGAGAAAAATGGAAAACCGTCCTATATAATCCCAGGACAAGCACCACCCCATAACAGTGACTTTTGAGATCTTTACTGCATTAAACAGATGCTTGTTTTGCATTTTCTTTAAACATTCACAGCCCTGCAACCCATTGACCGATATTTGCTGTTTTAGTACCATTTCTCTTATTAAACTGCATCCCTTTTTGTCTTGCTTATGAGGTTTCTAAATTGTTAATCTGTTTTATTTGCCTTAATCTTTTAGGGATGATAAAAAGCTTTATTCATGTTTTGTTTGGAGGAAGCCTGTCTCTGAGCTACTGTTGCCAAAGATACAAGATTACTCTTAGTTTGTGGCTACGCTCTTGAAGACGCCGATGATGAAAATAGGCACTGTACGTTGCAAGTCTACCACTTATCATTAGTCACACACTGAGAAGTAGGAGAGTATAGGTCGCTTTTCAAGAGAGGTAAAACTGGCAAAGTACAATTCTTTGAAAAACTGCCTTCACCCACAAAAATGTGTGGCAATCGTCATCATTGTGCTGCTAGACACACCTCAGCACAGACCAATGCATGAGGTGGAGCAATTGGGTGGGGAAGACAGTACATACATATAGAAAAGGTCGGGATCATAAAGAAAATAAGTACAGGCAAACTGGTTAAAACTAACTCAGGGATATCCCACTGTCTATTTCATTCATGGATTCTCTGGTGAGGGTTAAAAGGTTTCTCAATACCAGTGGATGGTGGTGAAGCAGGTGGATTATGCACCATGCACCCCTCCACTCTGCACAGGAGTTGACATGTTTCAGCCGGATATTGTGTCTTCCCCGGCTTTCTTCAGGACGTTAGATTCCGTTTCTTCCTACCTTTTGTATATACCTCAGTTGGTATATTGATTACTATACCTGTAATTTTACTTAGGTCCTGTAAGAACACTCCATATAGGCTCGAGTTTCACTGTCGTACCTGCTCAAACTGGCGCTGGAATGAGGGTGACCCCCTGTAGCCACACATTCATCAAGGTGGGTTCGCCACTGGCTCAGTGTCCCTCCCAGCGCCATGTACATCACTCACATATGCATGGCCAGACAGAGTGACTAAATCAGTCTTTATACAATACCCAAAACGTTTCTTTTTTAATCATCCCACACATTGGAACAAATGGATTCTTCTGGGCAAATTTACGCACAACTCTTTACATATTTCAATGGGTACTTCAACCTTCTTCTGCAGTCTTGGCTTCCATCGTCATATGCAGACTTCGACCATTGCTCCTTCTGAAATACCTTCCATCTCCTAGCTATTACTTTAGATGAAATATTATAGGACGCTCAGTTTTGCAACATTTAAAGAAATCCCAACCAGATTATAAGAGACCAGCTGATGCTCCTTGTCAAGCAGTCCCTTCATAGAAACTGGGGGATAGAATTTAGCTCTCTACACTTTATCTGTGTATTCTTGGGGCCCATCCTAAGTTCCTAATTTAAGATTTCAGAGTTGGTGGGGGCTATAAGAGTTAGGTAACAGTTACCTGATAGAAAATCTACACTGTGGTACTTACTTCACTGGTGAGACCTGCTTTGTCAATACCAGGAAACCATCTCCTGACTACTTTGATTGGTGGGTCTCCAGAATATGAGGCTGAAGCTATCTTAGACTCTAGAATTCCTCATGGCCAACAACAGTATTTAATTGCTCTGATAGGGAATGATATGGTTTACCCCTCTTGGGAACCTACTTCTTTCCTCCATGCTTCCCTATTAGTCAAGGCTTTTTATGCTCAGTATTCCGATAAACCGAGAGTTGTTGACAAATCCAATCAGGAAAGTTTTTGGGGAGGCAGGTTATCTCAGCACAGCACCCCGTTTCTAAATGCCCTCTTAACGCACCAACTTTAGAATCTGAAAGTACATACCCAGACACGCCTCCTCAACACCACACCGGTTCCCACAGACCTGGAAATTGCATCACAAGTGACAAAACCTGACTGCATTACCTGCTTTGAGGCAGGAATCCTATTCTGATGGAGAAATAGGAAATGTTACCTCTACTCTATTTTTCAGGCAGTTTTTATACAGTCTCCCACAAATGAAGGGTATTAATGACAGTCAAACAGGAAGCATTTGCTGATTTTAAAGATGAGCTTAATGAGGCAATAACTTTATTACCACGTGTCTAGGAACTTAGACTCCCTGCTGATAGAGGGGCCTTTTTTATCGACCCTGGTAGCCTGAAGGCCCTACATGGCCCTGCTAGAGAAACTCTGAAAATATGCTTGAAATCCCTCAAGTTTGCTATGCATGATCAACAAATTAGATCCCACAAAATACCTGAATCCCGGGGTTATAGACCCAAGGCAAAGGCCAAAAAGACATGCCTTGGGCTAATAGTATGCACTAGGCCACAATAATGTTGAAGAATGCATTTCTGCTGCACTGAAAAATAACGTGGCAAATTGGCCTAATGTGAAGTAGTAATTTTCCACCACCTCAAGACCAACGCCCTCTCACACGTACACAAGACTCAGCTGGTGCAGAGGCAGATTGACACATTTCAGGGACTTTCCACTGAAGTCTTGTTTTGAAACTTAGCTTGCCGAAATAAGCCACAAGCTTCTTGCAAAACTAGCACCTAGCGTAAGTTTCCGCTCTCTCATATATTTTTAGAAATGTACAGGACAAGAAGTCTTTGTTTATGTTCTGCGGTCAAGCATGGCCAACCACCCGTTAGGACACCTGACCGTCCCCACTGTCCTAGGACAATGCGGTCAAAACCACCTGCGTCAGAAAATACGTCAGAACAGTGTTAGTTCTGCATTTTTCAGGTATATTAGATTCAGCCCGTCAAATCTGAAGCCAGAGCTCTGCTGATGCGACCTGTGCATGCAAGTTCTCCGGCCAGCCGATTATCTGACTTGGGACGTCAAATCCTCTCTCTCAGGTGGTGGACTTCCTAAGCCAGATAATACTTTTGTCTTTTTAAATCTCTGTCCATGCTCTGTATTTTCCATTCACACCCAATTCCTTGCATCTTTTAGGTTCCCTTAAGCTATTAGGCCCTGCTGGGATAATCTCCATAGTTAAGGTGCTTCTAGGCACTAGACTTTATAGAGTGTTCTGCTTTCCCTAACTAATTTCAATTGTGCCTTTTAAAAGATCCCAGTCTTTTGCACCTTGGATCTCTTTAGAATGTTTAACCTGCATGGGTAATTCTCTTCAGAAAAGCACATTTGTAGGCGCTATGTTTTCATAGAATATATTCTTAGCCTTTTTGAATCGCCTACTGATTTCAATTAGACCGTTTTACAGGTCCTCATTCCAGCCTGTTTTCTAGGCTCTTGCACATAATAAATGTGAACTTGCGTTTTTTTAATCCTGACAGATTGAAGTCAGACTTTCAAACGTTTCATTGCTCAGGCTGATCAATTAATAAATAAATTTTCTGATGTACTTAAGACTTAACAAATAAAATGCCACTTCAAATGTGATCTTTGTCATCTCATATCTTTGTTCCTTGTTCCTCAGTGAAGTGTTGCGTCGGTGACCTGTGACCACGGCTCATGACCACAGCGGGGTGGTTTGTGGCTTGTGACCCCACCCTAGAGGGGCTTCTTTTCTCCCCTTATCACTGCCAAGAGGCATTGGAAGAAAGGTACCTCGCTTGCCCTCTGATGCCAAAACCTGCACATTCAGTCTCTTCAGTGTTGAATTGGCTTACATACATAAGAGATGGTCCTTGCCACTACAGAAGTAGACTGAGGCTTCATCCAGGATTTCTTTGCATGATTTTTAAAGGTTTCATTAAAAGACCGACCAGTCTCTGCCACTTGCTTATCTGTCAAAAACTCTGTAAAGAGAGGTGTTTTGCTTGCTCCATGTGAAGAGATATATTTAATGACTCATTTGCCTTTTCATTTACTCTGTCTCTGGGAAAGTGTCAGCTTCACTGAATTTTTGCAGGTCAACAAGCATGTACGAATCAGTGTTCTGTCTAGGCCACAAAATGTCTGCCTCACTGTCCTCATCTTCATCAATGGCATTCTATTGGACGAACGATAGGAACAGACCCAACAGCTCATCTATCCATACTATTGTGTGGAGTTTTGTATCTGTGGGAATTAAGATTACCTGAAGTAATGTTGTCTTTTGTCTAACAGACTGCAAAACTGCATAAGTGCTTAATGATAGTGCCACTGATGCCATGGTGCCACCAGTTCAGAGCCTGCACATACAATGGAGGAGGCAGAGTGCCATATGTCCCATGCAGGCCCATTGTCGTAATCCCTAGGTTAGCATGAGCACGCTGTAGACTACCCTCTGCTTTGCACAAGTTACTATACAAGCGTATTTTTATCTTTGTGCCACACTGTACTTTCGCACAGGACCTGCTGTTGTTTTAACGTTATGTTCTTTCCTGGGATTTAGTTAGAACACCGTAGACAAGGTTAAACAGGAATGCCTCTTGTTATTCTGTTCTGGTCAGGCGCTAGCACCTAGACAAAACACGCAAATGCAGCTGCTGTTTAGGGACACGTACTTTTGATATATAGGTATACACAGACAAGCAACACCACACTTGGAGAGGGATCTTTCCAGGGAAAAGATTGTGATTGCACTTGATATGTTGAACTTTCATCTGTCCATGCTAAGGTATTGGGCCCGGTGCACACACCCAGAGATCTTCCAATATATAATCACAGTGCTTCCATAGAAGGGGAGGGGGGTTAGGCTACCCTGTCAGATATAATGATAGCTCCTTTTATGATCAATGGATTACCTACTATGCTGACCGTATTTGTGTTAGGCATGCTGTTATTTATTGTGGCACATATACCGCATAATAGAGCACAATAGTTGAAAATAAAATGTTTTAACTTTCCAGATCAGATCTTATTGTGGACTAGTATGAGTGGGAGAGTGAAAGGGTGTGTCCTGTCATTGCAATTCCCGACAGGAATGGGAGTGTCGTGTTCTGGGGTCTCTAATCACTTGTTCCTCTGTGAGTGAGTGGGAGGGCAAGTGAGAATCTATAGCTAGTTGGTCCCGGGCTCATGGGTACTAAGGTGATAGGATGACCCAGTCCCTGCCTACTAAGGTTCTATAATCCCAAGCACAGTTCTGTGCCTGCGCAGAATCTCTGCAACAGGAGGAAAGGTTGGAATTGAAGTCAGTGCCAAGGCGCAAGCCGAAGAGGACTTCGGATGAGACATTTGTCTCAATAGTACTTCACCCAAAGAAGAATCCAAGAATCCCCCAGATCCACAATGGAGGCACTCAAAGGTGCTACAGAGATTTTAAGAAGACATGATTTTCTTAAAATCCTCAAGGTACTCAACAGAAGCCCCTTTATAGGGAGATGTATTTGTTTGGTAGAAGTAGAGCCAAGATGGCCTTGAAAATGGCTTGGACAAAAATAGAGGGATGAAGTCTCTTAGGTCCTCTAATTTTTTGTGCTTGGTGGAAGAATGGTTCCTCTTATCTTTCCCTTCTTAGGCTGTCCCCAAGAACTGCTTCATGAATAAAAGGAGGTGTGGGCATGATCCGAGACTTGGAAGGAGACATGAATTTTGATTTATAAATAGCCATTAGAAGCACTGCCTCTCTCTCCGTAAGAGCCTCAGGTTGTATTAAGAAACTGAGGTTGAATGACACAGCCTCACATGCCCATCCTAAACACCAAAAACACTGTGGAAGAGTGTCAGTCGCAGGTGTCTGTCTTCTGCAGGAAAGACGAGCCTTGGGAATGATATAATCGCACAGAAAAATGACAATTTTCCTTTCTTGAAATGAAAAAACATTCAGTTATTAGCCACAAAGGCTGGCTGCAGATCTGTACCGTTTACATGTGCAGAATGAAAAGAACTGACATCACTAGCACCAGTGCACTTGATATACTCTAATCTTATATCAGATTAGGAATCCATAAAGCTTCAGTGATGATGTTGTTCGGCGCCACCTGGCACTAATGAAAAGCTACTGTAGATTTGATTTTTCTACATCCATTTAGATGCATGGATGAGGGGATGGGGGATGACCTGTGGGGAAAACTGTGAAAGCCTCAAACCATTACAAGATAATATTAGAATCTATGCATCTGGGTATATTGTTTTGGTCAAGCTGTGTTTTAATGTGCACATTTTTACTAAAGAAAACAAGGCCGAGAGCACAAGCTAGAGTAATACTAGATTAATTTGGCCTGTGCTGTGGTATAGGGATGGAATTTGAACATTGTACTGTAAACATAAATGGGTTAACATACAATTATTATAGCATGTTTTAATGGGACACATTTCTTTTTTCTGGCATGGAATAAAACATTTACTCACAGGCAATTCAAATGATCCTTGGGTGTATAAGATAGTGGCTTATTTAGTGGTAATGTAGCTACAAAGAGTAAAACACTGTACAAAGTGAGAGATTAGAAGGCATGAAGAGATGGAATGGGAGGAGAAGGTGGTCTACAGCCTGAGCAGTGGGAGAGAGGCAAATATTTTTTATCTTGAAAACTTTTTACTCACTGGCAATCCAACTGGTCCTTGGGGTCCTGTATTGCCTTCCTCCCCCTAAAGACAGAAACACAAGCCTTGTGAAACTTTAGCAACAGCAGTGAGTAGCAAGATATGTTCACTAGAGATGACTGGAGGGAGGTTATTTTATAATTTTCACTCCAGGTTACTAGTCTCTCTAAATACGACATTAACTTGCCATAGTACACACTGAGTAATCTTCTGACACTGAGACAATTAAAAAAAATCAATAAGCAAATAACAATAAAATCATATAGTAATCCAATGACGGAAACACTCACAGCTGGTCCTGGGGCTCCCTGAAATCCCAAGGCACCTTTCACTCCCATTGGGCCCTGTAAAGAGAAGATTTTTGGTTCTTACTGAAATTATGGACTCCCTAGTAAATGTTCCAGTTTCTTTAAAAAAACAACACATTTATTATAAAAAGTCAGTCTCGTTTTTCTATCAAATATGATTAGGCAAATGCCTGCACAGTGTGTAAAAAAGTGATTCTTGGAATTTCTTGAATTAATCTCTAGACCACTCAATTATTCTGCCTGCATTCCATCAGTTTTTTTCTCATTTGTGCCATTGCAGAGAGCTACCAAATGTTAGGTCATGCTACCAGCGTTCGTATTGTACAGTTCAACCATTTCCATTGTCCTGTACACTTTCTGTGTCTGAAGGTAATTTTCTTGAATGGGACACAAATATGCCTCAAAAAGAACTGCTCGTCCCAAACTGATAGGCCACCTTCCCTTAGAACGGCGACACAAGCAACCCCTGATGTCATATCGCATTTTTGGCCCTATCAGTGAGGTGCAACTTGTGGCACATAAACCTCACGAACTATATCTGGACACACTTGTGGTACTCAGGTAAACATCACAAAAGTGATGAATGGCAACAGTTGAATTATTATGAGCCATTAGTTACCACTCTGGGTGCATTTCCTTTCACCGCTCTGTAGCTCATCTGCACCATTGCTATATGAGCACTCAATGTACTGGACGTTGTGTTCACTTTCATTACCACTGCCCAGAGTTAACTAGTGCCACTAGCATACCTTGCCAGCTGCTGATGCATTTCAGTTTGTATGACTGACTGACGGAGAATCACGGTGGCATCCTATCTTGTGCGGCTTCAGTGAATTTCTTGCAGTCAGAGCCACCTCTTGTCCTCCATGAGAGTTTCCTGGGTGGCACACCCTTTCCTTTCTCTCTCTTACCTATATAGTCTGCTCTGAACTGAGCAGAACATCATCTCTCTCCATTTCTGGCAAGTGGCTTCCCTCAAAAAAGCCCCTGTCTTAACTAAGAGAGGGAGAATCGATGATAACTTCAACAAGAAGCTTCACCAGAGGCAAGCAACATCTTCTGAATCCCAGACACATGGCAGGCACACCATAGTGTCCACAGGTCTGCAGAACTCTGTTCCCAGGGGTTTCCAGGATGGCACAACAGGCACTGTGCAGGCGGAGCAGCCAGAGGCCATATGATGGAAGTGCAGTTACTTATAACTTGTGTGGGGCCACTGCGGAATTGGTGTAGAGTGTTCAGGGTCTCCCATGCCTGTTCAACGCCTTCCTCAAGACAGGAGTGTTTTCCTCTGGTGGGAGGGAAAACATTGTTCAAGCTTGGTTTCTCTCTTGGCGTGAGAAAACCTTGCCACAAGAATATTAAAGGGTTCTTTACATAATCAGTGAGAGACCGTGGCATAAGGCCAAATGATGCCACCCCTCCCCCCAGAATGTGACATGGGGTGGTCGAGTATCCCAAATTTCACAGATATTTATTGACCATGGCCTGAATGGAGGGGCTCCTGAAAGGGTCGTGTTATTGAAGTCAGAAACCCAAATGAAGGCAAAAATATTCGGAATTTTATATTTTTTTCTCCCCCGCCGCACACATACTACTCTATGGCAGCTGCCACTGTTGTCCTTGCGTAATACTTATGTGACTTTATAACCACTTAATGCTTTATTGTTCAACTATGATGCTTATGAATCCCCTCATGTACTTCTGGTAAACGTTATCACATAACATGTAAAGCACTCGTATACCTTCGGGTCTAGCTAATGATATATGAAACTAAAAAATAATAATACTAATATGACCATCAGTGAGTTTGTGAGACAAGACAGAGCCAGTCTGTATGGCAAGGAAGACGTCTGTGATAAGAGCGCATATATGTAAAAACAGTGCTTATAAAAGAAGTTGAGTGTGAATGTGTGTCTAAGACCGATAGAATGAGTGCATGATAATGGAGTGTGCGATGGGTCACATATGTGAAAGTGGGATGAGAGGTCTGTGATGAAAAATAAGGTTTGCTCTAGAGTAACGATGTGCATGCATGAAAGTCGCAGCAAGGAGATATGTGTCCATGGAGGAGAGGGGAACTGTGACACAAGCAGGTATGTTATGTGAGAAAAAGACTGTGTGTATGGCTGCACTGTGTGCGAGAGTCCAGAATGGGGGGGGGGGGGGAATTAGAGAGAATTTTTTTTCACAGGAGACCTGGAAAAGGGGATGTCTTAGTGAGTTAGGGGGTGTTTAAGAGGCTGTGTGTGAAAACTGGACTGTGGTAGCATCCGCAGACTCTACCTGATGGCCCAGTACTTTACAGCGTCTAGGTAAGCACTCTTGGAGGAGGCAGAACTGGGTCAGAGAGGGGATACACAAGCGGAGGAACATCACAGTGAGTGTGCTAGAGGACAAAGAGCCACAGGCATGACCCATCCTACTCTTTGACCACCTCACACTATTGCAGGCAGTCGCAGACATGTCTATTGCATTAAGCTTGATAGAACTGTTTAAATGCAGAACTGTGATATTTACTTCCAGAAAGGCCCCGTTTACTATGGTGAAATCAACTGCCCATTCCTTACCTGCACCC
Organism: Lissotriton helveticus; assembly: GCF_964261635.1. Taxonomy (NCBI): domain Eukaryota; kingdom Metazoa; phylum Chordata; class Amphibia; order Caudata; family Salamandridae; genus Lissotriton; species Lissotriton helveticus. The sequence goes on from NC_136065.1 coordinate 207,380,545, forward strand.
CTCGAAGTCCTGGGAGCCCGCTGTCGCCTTTCGCCCCCTGAAGCAAGACAAATGAGAACATTAGTTGAGCTGTGTGCAGAGAATTGCAAGTCCTAACAGTGTCCTCAATGCGGAGTCACCTGTGTGGTCACCTGAAGTTAGCGCGGGAGGGGGTTTGAAACTAAGAACTGTCAACTGCCAAAGTCAATCAAGCATTCTCACAGTGCAGACTCCAACAAATTACGAACGTTTGTTAATTGACTTCTACAGCAGCGAGGTCCTTTGACACCTGAAGAGTGAGAGGCCGAGGGGTTTGTGCATATCAGCTGTCTGTGAATGTTAGTGGTTCTGCCCCTTGAAACTACCCTGAATACCTCCCTATATGCTAAGACGATGGCCCTGCCCAGATGCGGCATGGCCACCTAGCCACTCTTTTAGCTGAGATGAGGGTTAGTGTTAATTTCGAACCATCTAAAACTTGAATGCTGAAGTATTAAGAGGAAGAAGAACATCTCATACCGAAATAGTACATTCTTCAAACTGCTTTTCCTCAGTTTGCTGTCACTTCCTTCCATATAGGTTTGTAAACTGCACCAAATGGCTCTAGTTCTACCCTCAAGTACACCCGATTTGCAATACCCTTGTGATAGGTGATTAGTAGGTTAACCAACCAGAAACTCTAACTGTTTGCAAACATAGCTTGCGCCACGGTTTACCTGGTGAAAACAGTGAGGAGGCTACCAAAGAAATGCCGGAGACAAGTGCCAATGATGTGGTTGTAAACAGGAATCTGGGGATCAATCAGCAAGCTAGCCGAGTTAGCATGAGGGAGTATGTACTGTATTTGCTGTGGTATTATTATAACCTTTTCAACGCTCAATGACTCCACACAGAAACACATACAGACACACACACACAAATCCACACTTATTTTGCATTTCTGGGTGTGTGATATAATGCATACTTTTAGGGTTATCTACATGTGCTCCATATCTATTCTTCTCTGACTGAAGGTAGGGATTGAGAATGCCTTAGATCTTGGTCTTCTCCATGTAAGTTTCATAACGAAATGAGGAGGAACCTGTCTTTTTATAAAAAGTAATGCATGCAATTTATAAGCCAAATAAAGCTGATTCAGAGTACTTTATCAATATCCTAAATTAGAAAACCGCTACCTACCTGTAACTAAAGCTCTCCAGCGTTGGCACCTTTTATAGATTCACATATTTGAATTGTTACCCAACATCCAGCTGTGAATCCTCGTTATTCAATGTTAACACAGCAATCTTTCAGAACAGTAACTAACATTGAAAACACATTTAAAACCAGCCATAGACTACCAGTAGCCCACTCGTGCTTTTATTTATGATCGTTTTAACTCGTTAATCATTCTTTTGAACAATAACCCACTTTATCATTTGATATGTTCAAACTCCAAGTGTGTATGGTTTATGTCCTCTGTAACGGTTTTAACTGACTACATAAGTAAATATTTGAAATCAGAGTAGCCCATCCACCTCGTTTAATGACTCAAAGTCCAGATAATCAAGTGGAGGGGCTCACAGGCACCAAGATCATATTTTCAAAGCTTTAAATTATGTAGATATTGGTAGCCCTATAAATAGAGAGGAGGGTAGGTGCATGTGAAACTATGAAGTATACTAATGTTGGAAAACTGCAGTTAAAGGTAATTAACTTTTTCTTCTCCAGTCCTAGTTCTTTCATAGGTTCACATATATGAATTAGGATTACCAAAGCTTTACTTTACATTAAGCATAACGCAATAGGCAGCAATGAGACCCCCTTCAATGAAACATGTTGTGCAGTACACCTTGTTTCACTGCGGTCTGCGGTTTTAGCTGGACATCCCGACAATTCTGCTCGGCGAAGGTGCGAGTTGAAGACTAAGTCGCTGCTTTGCATATGTACAGCAATGGTACTCCAGCAAGGAGTTTAGTTGTGGCGACCAAGCCTCTCGTCAAATGCACCCCTATTCTGTGCTTCAGAGGTTGTCTATTTATTGCATGGAAAAAAAGACTCAAGCTGTGATCCAGCATGCTATGCTTTACCCTGTTATGATAGAGCAGACAATATAGTAATGGGGGAATTCCTGAATTAACCTCAGCCACTGGTAATTTACACTTGGCCGCATTCCAGTCCTTTGTTCTTTTGGCCACGATGCCAAAACACACACACGAACCAGCCATATGCAAATCAGTGTGGTTTCCGCTCCAAAAGGCACAGGCCAGCCTGAGCTGCCAGGCTCCTCCCCTTCTAAATGGGAATACAAAGAACCCCAAACAAGTTTCAGTCTACTTTGACCTGGTCAGTAGCATGAGCTTGAACACAGGACGCACGTCTGGCAATATACATCAGCAGCTCCTGCTGGAGGAAGAACCAAGTCTACTTTGCATATTGCTGATTTCTGTTTGAGATGACATATTGGGCAAAAAAATTAATTGCACCCAAAGTAATTAACACTGGCTGAGATTAATTCATACAGCCTACCCATCATTTTTTTGTTTTCCTCTGTTCTGATAAATATTTGTTTATTTATGAAATGAATACTGTCAGTATTTTGGTCTATTATTATACAATTCCAAACAATAAGTGAGGTCCCAAGAATGCTAAGACTTTTCTACAAATGTAGATGATTGTGGAAAAACATTGTTAAATGTTTTTTTGTTCAGATAGAATGATGTTGGCATCTTAGGTATGAACTTAGAATTTGGAGAGAAAGTCACCTTGCACTTGTCAAATTTAAATTGAGGCAGGTTTATACATTATTCTTCTAATTTGCTGATGTTCCTTTCAGACGTTATTACTGAAACGAAAGTAGAGGCCTCATGTACGACTTAAAATGTTCTCAAGCTGGTGGGCTTTTAATAGGGGAAGAAGGTGAAAGCCAGTTCTCTCAAATCCTTAACCATCGTAGCAGAGAATAAAGATACAGCACACACATCATACCCAAGGGGACATCAGGCGCTAGAACCAAATGGGGAAACTCTGAAGATTAACTCTCCAAAAGAGGGTACAGGCAAGTTTTCAAATGCTTTTGGAACACAAAAAGGTCCTCCATAGGACGCATTTCCGGAGGAAGGGAATTCCACTGAAGTGCCGCTAAATGGAGTGGTAGAAGTTCAGAGGGTATCTGGACATAGCTTTCAGATGTACACTAACTGAAGAATAGTATCTCATGCGGGTGTATAGAAAGGGGTCAATGTTCTTAGATGATAGCCAAAAAAGGAATTGCTTCCATTTTATAGAGTTTTACTGTGAAAGCTGCTGTGGCTGCCTGCAGAATCTTCCAACAGTATACTGGAATATTAAGGGATCTATATGCTAGGGATGTGGCTGGGTCGTGATGTAACACCTCTCATTGATTCTTGGAGGGAGGGTACTGATCCTGTTTGAATTGGATCGATGCTTCTTGAGATAAGTGCAACACCCCCATGCACCAAAACTGCCTAGTCCAAGTTAGTGCAACGAGTACCAGTGTACATGGTTCCTAATACAAATTGTGTAGAACCCTCGCTACCAGGGGGATCGTGGAGGGAAAGTATACGCAAATATCCCTAACCAAAGAATCAAAAATGCTTGTTCTTGGGCACAGGGGCAGCACCACCTGCTCACGTGATTTTGGCATTTGCAGTTCTCCAGTGTAGTGAGAACCATCCCCGGAGGAGGCATGCCCCACCTCTGAAATATCAGATCGAGTTGCCTTGAGTCCAGTCCCATTTGTAGCAGTCAACATGTTCCACCCAGTGCAAAAATCGTTGGGATCCTGTGACAGCTTCTTTGATTTCGTCCCTCCTTGTTTTGTTATTTAATAAAGAGTTGTCGAATTCGCTCTTATCATGACCTCCTGATATAATACCAGCGAAAATAGACCTTTCACAGCCAACGTTACTGCTCTAAGTAACAGGATGTTTACATGCAGCTCTTGAGGAGCCCAGGGACAACTGGCAGACAGATTGTGTACAAGCACCCGCCCAGCCTTTTAGTGAGGTTTCCGTTAGATTAAATTGTGATTAAATTGTGTTTGCCCCTTGTGAAAGTCTTGCCCTGCATATATATTTTCCGCTTGCATCCACCAAGTCATAACTGGTTATATTTCAGTAGTTGTCAAAATGTAATCATCCCATTAACCCGAAATCTGCTTCCACTACATATTACACTTGTAGGGGTCTCATTCTCTAACAACATTGTGGAATCAAGGGGATACATGAGGACTTTCTGACAAACTTGTGCCTTTGCATTGATGTCCTCGACCAGGTTCCTCAATCGTTCTGAACGAGGTGAGCGAGCCCCTGTGCTGAAGTTGAGCTTAGCTGAGGATGCTGGTCTCTGCTACGGTAGCAGATGAGTGAGCCCCTACGCCCGGTGATTTTTACCCGGATTGCTGAGGTGAGCGCTCACCAGCTTCCCAACATGGCGGCACGACATCGGCGCAGCAGCGTTATTGCTGGCACCCGCTGAGACACCTGAGGGAGGACTTGCCGACGGAGATCGCCTACCTCGCCCGACTGCAAAACAGGCAAGAAGCGCTAGTGAAGGTATGATTGGCACCAAGCGCTGCATCTCTGCTGCAGCCCCCGCCGGTGCCTGACTCTAAAATGGCGGCCGCCGCTGCCCGCACGGCAGTCTTTTTCAGGATTCAACATCGGACGCGCCCATTCTCCTGGCTGTTCCTGTGGTAAGGGTCTTCATTTGGTCGCTTTGTGCCTTCTGCGTCCATAGCTCCCACATATTGCTGCCATATGTCTGCTGCCTACTTGCCCCCCTACCGGCCCGCTGCAGATTCCCACACTACTACCAGGGCAGATAAACCCACACACAACCCACCAGCTGCACCGGGAGCCGTGCCAGCACCACACGGCCAACACGCGGAAGAGTGACCGCACTAACAGCGTCAAAACGGCCTTCACCGCCCTGCGCACGCTCATCCCCACCGAGCCCGCCGACCGCAAACTCTCCAAGATCTCCAACATGCTGCTGGTGCGCGACGGGCAGCCGTGCCACACCACCACCTTCTACCACCACCTCCAGCACCACCAGCAGGGCAGCAGCCCGGCCTGGGAGGGTGATAACTAGCAGCCCAACCAGATCTGCACCTTCGGCCTCAGCAACCAACGCAAGCGGAACTACCTCCCGAACCATAGGGGAGATTAACTTTGGACTCCCTCCTTTGACCATCACCTACCCAGCCAGACTTTCGGGCAAACGCTCCCGCATTTCTCCTGTCCTTATCTTCCCCCCTCTCTGCCCCCAACCCCCTCCCCTCTCCGCTCCTACTCTTTCCAGCTTCTGTCCTCTGCCTTCACCTGCCCCTGCCCCTTGTCCCCACCCTGTTTCTCAGTCAACCTCTTCCCTCGACACTTGAGACAGAACTATTTTGTCTGATGCCCGATGGAGCTACCTGGTTTAGCTATAGGGGAGATGGGCCATGGATTCCCTCCTTGGTCGTCACCTACCCAGTCGGTCTTTAGACAGACTTCCTTTCGTCTCTACGGTAGTCTCTTCCCTTATCCTCACTTTCTCACCCCCCCTACTACTTTTCTCTCTCCTTTCCCTCCTCTCCTAATCTATTGCTGATTGTTTGATGTAATATGTAATTGTCGATCTTTTTCTGTTATATTGTTGAACCACATTGTTGCACTTCCCTTCGTCTCTCCTGTCGTCTCCTCCCGCATCCTCCCTCTAGTATGTCTCCCCTTCTCTCCTCTCTCAATGTTTTGAGACTGAACTATTTTGTCTGATGCCCGATGGAGCTACATGGTTTAGCTATAGGGGAGATGGGCCATGGACTCCCTCCTTGGTCGTCACCTACCCAGTCGGTCTTTAGACAGACTTCTTTTCATCTCTCCTTATTGTCGCTTCCCTTATCCTCACTTTCTCACTTCCCCTACCCCCTACAACTTTTCTCTCTCCTTTCTCTCCTCTCCTAATTTAATGCTGATTGTTTGATGTAATGTGTAGTTGTGGATCTTTTTCTGTTTTTCTGTTAAAGTATTGAACCACATTGTTCCACTTCCTTTCGTCTCTCCTGCCCTCTCCTCCAGCATCCTCCCTCTATTTTCTGTCTCTCTTTCTCTCCTCTCTCAATGTACTGAGGCTGAACTATTTTGTCTGATGCCCGATGGAACTACTTGGTTTAGCTATAGGGGAGATGGGCCTTGGATTCCCTCCTTGGTCGTCACCTACCCAGTCGGTCTTTAGACAGACTTCTTTTCGTCTCTCCTTATTATCTCTTCCCTTATCCTCCCTCTCTCACCTTCCCTGCCCCCTCCAGTACTTCTCTCTCATTTCTCTCCCCTCCTAATTGAATTGCCTATTTTTTTATGTATTGTGTAACTGTTGAATTTGTTCTGTTACATTGTTGATTATCATTTAAAGCACTCTGATACCTTCGGGTCAAGCCGGCGCTATATAAAACTCTTTAAATAAATAAAGTATATATTATAGTGCAAATAGCCCAGTATATGTGATCTTTGTCACAATAAAGGAATCTTGATGGCCCTTCATGGAGATATAGGAAAACTCCACCCCTGATGCCACAATATGCAACCACTGGAGCTAGACATTTTATAAATATTCTGAATTTGACTTCAGACCAACGCAGAATGTTAAATTATAGTGATGGCTGGCAAACAAAGTGTATTTCAGATGCAGGCAGTGTATTGGTAGGTGGCACTATTTGTCTTCTAGATCTATTGATGCTAAGAAATCCTTTCAGCTGATGAGAACTGGAGGGCCTCATTAAAGTCTGCTTGTCAATGCATTTGTTTACTGCTCTCAGATCTAAAATATTTTGCTTTTCACAAGTTTTCTTTCGAATTAGAAAAAATCTTGAATAAAATCCTTGATTTTTTTTGCACCGGTTCTATGGCCACTTTCTCTAGTAGTTTGATAATTTCTAATAGTAGAACCTTCACTTGGAAATGATGTTCCCTTCGCGGAGAAGTCATTGGTGGTTTTCAAATAAATTCTATTACTCCACAATGCCAAATGCCCAACAATCTGAATTAGCTTTACAAGGCTGATACAAGTGCTCACACCTTTCCCCCACAGGAATGGACAGCGAGGGTGGCGGGCATCACGAAGTCAAGTCTAGCAGCTTCTGTCTTGGCCATTGTGGTTGATTGGCCCTTCCGCGTACACTGTTGTTGTCCTCCAGGCTGCAGACTGTTTTCTTCTGTATTGAGTGACAGGTTGATTTTGTCAGTTGTATTCCTTCCTGCAGGGTACAAAACTACTCAAAATGAACTTCGCTGACCATAAGATTCTCTCCAATTAGAGGAGAATCCTTGTCTCTGTTTAAACAATCCCAAAGAACTTGCCGTGTCCGTGACTATTTTACTAAGTCAGTCAGCAGCCACCTGGGAACTTGTCTACAGAAGGGGCAATGTCATTACATAGTTGCCCATCAGAACAGTAAAAGATGGCACTCGCATTTGCTATTTTAGCTGATGTTGCTCTACACACTCACATTTTCGTACTCACACTGTCTAACCTCTTGCCCTCACAGTCTGTGGGCACTGCATGAGCAGTTGCTGGATTTCTAGAAATCTCTGGCCAGTAGCCAAAAATCACAGGATCAGTTTTGATTTTATTTAGTAGACAAGCAAGACCTGGCGCAGGTACTTTGTGCTTCTTCTCTAATCTTAAACTCAAAGCAGAGCCGATAGCTGGGCTCACATGTGAGTCAGCCCATCTTCCCAGATGTAGTCAACTAGGGTATTACTTTTTTTTTGGAGTGTCCACCTTGGTCTTTAAAATTAAATAAAAATGATTTCTTCTCCACAGGAGCTATAGGCAAGTTACACCTATGTGCCGCTCAGTAGTGCTACATGTGGAAACTGTAGACGTGATCCAGAGGTGAATCCCTGGGAGACAGTTAAGGCTAGGCTCTTCAGCAGGAAGGTAATCATTCCACTCTGGGTTCTGGTGGCTTCCATCATGAGCTAAACCTTCTTACTGTTCGCAGTCATTTCCATCATCATCCGCAGCTTTGGATAGTCGGTCCTGTCCTAATTTCCTTCTAGGTAATACAGATGGTTGATTTCCAGTCTCTTCTGATGGGAGGCATCTGGAGGGCAGTGTGGGAAGGATAAGTTACTTACCTGTAATCTTAGTTCTCTTCCAGGGGTATACTCATCAAAGTCATAAGCACTGAATTATCTCCGCCCACGTGCGGGAACCCGGAGCACATACAAAAATACATATGTATGTGTATGTTTTAGAAAAGAAGTACTTAGTACTAAATAAACACACACATATACATGTATAACATAACAATATGCAGCCCCATACATATCCAGTAGGCTAAGAAGCCAAAATGACACGTATTTCTCTAGTATGAAACTCACACATATACATATAATGTGAGAGAAGGACATGCACAGTAATAGCATTCCACAATAACCTTGTATTTTCATAAAAGAAAACAGGTAATAGCAGGCAATTAGCCTAAGAAAGGATGCATAAATAAATAACATCCTTGAACAGAAAAAGAAACTGGCACCTCGCCTTTAAGGCTTCAGGGATCCTGAGCACTTTGCCTTTAAGGCCTCCAGGACACCTCTGCTCCCATCATGCACCACAGGTGACAGTTAGGTCAGTTCTTTTGTACAGTATAAGAAACCTGTAGGAACCTGCATCAAAGATGCAAGAAATACTGAGTAAACTGTTAATGCTCGTCCGGGGAGGCGGCAGGGTTGCTTATGACTTTGATCAGTATACCCCTGGAAGAGAACTAGGATTACAGGTAAGTAACTTATACTTCTCTTCCAGGGAATACTCATCAATAGTCATAAGCACAAAATAGAGTAGCAAGCCCATACCCACTCCCGTGCGGACAAGCAAAAAACAGCGAACTAGGTTGACGTACACATGTTAAACAGTATTAGAAAACAAGTTTCTCAGCAAGAATTGCCCAACCTGAGCATCTGCCTGCGTGTCAGCATCTAAACAGTAGTGGCGAGTAAAGGTATGAACTGATCGCCATGTAGCTGCTTTACAAATTTCTGCCATGGGGACATTCCTCAGGAGAGACGTGGTAGAAGCTTTTCCCCTTAGGCTTCCCCTGAAGGGATTTGTTGGCCAATTGGTATGACAGTAGAATACAAAAAACTATCCATCTAGAAATGGATCTTTTAGAAGCTGCAGAACCTGTGTTAACAGGACCATAGTTAATAAACAAACGTTCTGAGTTCCTCAGTGTCTTTGTTCGGTCCAAATAAAATTTCAGAACCCTCTTGAGGTCTAGGGAGTGGAGAGATCTTTCCGATGGATTCAAAGGATTCGGTAAAAAGGTAGTGTGAGACTTGGCCCTTTCCCCAAAATTTTTCGCCTTTTTATTTCCCTTTTAAATCAGAATGCCCTCATGGTAACAACAATGTATAGGCCTTGTGTAGTGAGGAAAGCCCTGTGTACTGTGAAACTGATGTTAAGATGCAGGTGTCTTATACCCCTAACATTGCTGCCACTGACCACTGCTGCAGCAGCGGGGTTTAGTGGGCGCATTCTAGTGGCTAGGGCCTGGCTGGAACCCTCCAAACAATGTATCAACTTAGCCTGCCAGCCTGCCCACAGGTAGAATGGTGGAACCTCCTAGAACCCCCTCGAACCTTCTGGAACAGGTGAGGTGACACCAACTGCCACTGCCAACTGTCAACTGGCACTGTATAAGGAAAGGAAGGAAAACTTTCCTGTCAGAGTGACTGAGGGGAAGACCTGGGGAAGTACCTTCGCAGGAGGATAGGCAGTGGGGGTCAGGGCAGGGTCTTATGATGCTGGAATGACAGGGCCTAGTGTGCTGCTTTACAAGTATTGAGGTATCCTGTTACCCCCCCACTGACCTAACCCCGCGGAAGGGAACCCCCCAGGGTCCACTTGAAGGGATTGGCTGAGAAGAACTTGGAACACCAGCCACCAATCTATTCCCCCTTCAAGGAACAAGAAACCAAGCAACTAAACTAAGGGCGCAAGAAACATCACGCCAACAAGAAACTAAGCTTCTATTTACAAGGGCGCAAGAAACATCACGCCAAGAAGAAACTAAGCCTCTATTTACAAGGGCGCAAGAAACCTAAAGCGCTAAGAAGAAATTAAATCATCACAGGACTTTTGAAGAAGCAAAGAGGTATTGGCGCGGTACTGACCCTGCGTTTCCTGATGTCACCTGGGGTCTCCCTTGCTAACCTGCTACTGGGGTGTCACCTGTCCTGTATATCTAGCGCTGCCCTTGCTGACCCTGTGAAGAGCGCTGAAGTAATGGAGGGGGTTGCTGCCTTCTGAAGCGCTATATTTGCCTGAACTGCAGCACCCTGAACTGAATGTTATTAGACCTGCTGGTCTTGCCCCCACCTCGTGTGGGCCAAAGCGCTATAGCCCTGCACCCTGCTGTCTGTGAAGCGCTAGAATCCTGGGCGTGATTCCTGCCTGACGCGCTATATTCTGTGGTGCCCTTCAGCAGCGCTACCTGGAATGAACTGTCTGCCGAGCGCTACCTCTGCTGTGAATTGCCTGCTATATCGTAGCGCTGTGAATCCTGAAAAGCGCTATCCCCCTGAAGCGCTGTGTCACCAAGAACTTCTGTGGCTCTAGAAGTTGCTGCCTTCTGAAGCGCTGACTCCCTGCTCCCCCAACGCTCCTTTGCTGTCCCTGTGAAGAGTGCTGAGGTACTGAAGGGGGTTGCTGCCTTGTGAAGTGCTGTACCTGCAGGGTGCTATTATCTAAACCTGATTGCCTGCTGAAGCGCTGTCCCCAGCATTGCCTGTGGCCAAGCGCTGTCATGTGAGGAACTGAGGTAGTGCCCAGGGAAGCGCTGTAATTTCACTCCAAGCGCTTTCTTGAATGTCCCATAGAAGCGCTGTAATTGTGCCTCCAAGCGCTCTCTTGTAGGCCCCAGAGAAACGCTGTATTTTTGACCTTAAGTGCCCACCTGTTGGCCCCTATGTGCCTCTAGTGACGTGGAGGCCATTAAGTTACTGTTTATGCCTGAGGACAGGCTTGCCATTCATGAACTGTTTGGGCCCTGGTTCCGGCGTAGGCCTAAATACATACTGAGTTCATCTGCGATGGCTTAGCCCTGCATAGGGGAGTCCAAGGCATAGTAAAATGCTCATTGAGAATGCTTTACTGAATTGCTTATTGAAATGTTCACCTTAATTAACAGAAATGTTTTACTAATCTAAAGCAAGGCCTGTGCTTACTTAATGAGATGTTGCTCTCTAGCAATGAGTAATGTTCTATTTATAAGTTACTTAATGAAATGCCTATGCCTAATTCCTTCCCTGTAATGTTTACTCCTGATTAGGGGGATGTTACCTATGATTGGGCAAGAGTTTTGAAGTGGTTATTCCTGCTTGGAACCAGGATTATTCTGAACTATAGAAGTTTTATTACACCCCTGCCCCAGTGTTATAACCTCTACTTATTTACAGGATTACTCTTGGGTGCTGAGAGGTTTATGCCTGCTTAATGTAGGAATTAGAATGTTGATCCTGGCCTGGGGTGGAAACGCCAACAGCTGCATAATGAACTGTGTCTGCTGACTAATGAAACATTTATTCATGTTGGTTGAAAGGTGGAGCACATGCCCACAGTTATGGAGTGAGGTGCTCCTTGCTTTAAAGAAATGTTTACATTTACTAAAAGGCTTTACATGCATAAACCAAGTCTTCTAAGCTCAGGCTTGCCTGTTAAAAATGGTTATCTCTGCCTTGAAGAGTTGTTAACTGTTGATTGCTGAGTAGGGGAACGTTAATGCTATAAGGATATAGTTACACTGCCTAATGAGATGTTTTATCCGCAGTGGCGTGTTTTTATTCCTGCCATAGGAGTTTCATTCCTGCCTAAGGAAATGGTTAATGAAATGTTTTACCCCCAGTGAAGTGTTTTACTTCTGCTAAACTGATTATCTCTATTGCAGGAAATGTTTTACCTGTAAGCTCCTGATTAATGGGGGAAGGCCCTGCCTGTTCAGGCATCAGGTAATAGGATGGTGTGTGATGCCTAAAGGAATACTTTATGCCCAATGAAAGGTGTTGACCTCATTTGAGGCAATGTTTACTCCTGCCCAGGGAAGGGTCTCATACCCCTGCTATAACAGAGATCTACTTACACCTGCTCAATGTAGGGATTTCTACTTCCCTGATGGAATGTTGGTGTAGCACTGATACAGTTAAACCTGCACAAGGGGATGGTTACCTAGATTGCAATGTTTTCTCCTAGTTAGTGCTGGCTAATGCAATGGTTAGCTGGGCCCAATGAGAAGTTCTCCCAAAGGGATGCCCAACCTTGTTATATGGAATAATTATTCTTAATGAAATGTTTAATTCCTATTACAGGAGGAGAGTTACGTCCACATACTTTTGTGGCAAATGAAATGTTTCATATTTAAGGAAATGTTTGAACTACACTTAACAAATTGTTTATTCCTACAGCGGGGAGATGTTTCTGTTATGGAACTGTCCCTTTGTTTACCTGAGGAAATGGATATTGATGCTTAATGCAGTGTTGTTCTTATGACTTTGAGATGTATTCCTTTCAGGTACTGACCAAGAAGCAAGGCGTAGGTCGGGCCTGTGTCCCACTAAAAATTTATTTAACTATTTATTGATCCAATATTTAATATTTATTGCAGAACGGATATTTATTCATCCAATATTTATTGCAAGTCTTGAGACACATGTATTTTAAATGAATTTATGAGTTCCCTGATCCTGCTCTATCTATCTGATTATTTATCTTAATACAAATCACTTGTTTTTATACAAGCTCTGGAGTGAGTCATTTATTGCGTGCCCAGGTTTCTGTCTCAGTGTGAGTGTGTGCTGCATGATCGCTTAACACATGTGCTTTCGGATGCCTACCCGCTCGTGCCATGCTACCCTAGGGGACTGGTGACCCCAGTTCCAACAGGTAGGTAAAGTGATAGTCTGGTTAATATGGAAATCCGAGACTACTTCAGGCAAAAAAGTAGGATGTGTTCTGAGAACTACTCTGTTAGCGTGAAACACAGTATAAGGTTCCTTACAGCAAAAAGCCTGGATCTCACTGACCCTGCGAGCAGATGTAATGGCCACCAGGAACGCTGCTTTCCATGTTAAATGCTGTAAGGAAGCTTTATGAATAGGTTCGAAAGGAGCCCCCATCAACTTTGTTAACACAATGTTAAGCTCCCATGGAGGAGAGGGAGGTCTGACTGGAGGGTAAACCTTTTTCAAGCCCTCAAGAAAATCCTTTACCACCGGAATTCTAAACAAAGAAGTCGGGTTGGGGGACTTCCTATAGGTTGTGATTGCTGCAAGGTGGACTTTGATAGTAGCAAACTGAAGACCACATCTAGCCAAATGCAGCAAGAAGGTAAAATCACCTGTTCCTGACCCTGGATGGGATCATGTCCATTGTCCACAAGCCATAGGAAGAACCGCTTCCACTTGAAGGCATACGATCTCCTTGTGAAAGGTCTTTTCTCTTCTTTAAGAATAGCCATACAGTCTGGATTCAATTGTAGGTGTCCATATTGTATGACTACAGGAGCCATGCTGTCAACCGGAGGGAGGACAGGTTGGGGTGGAATACTCTCCCTGCCTGTTTGGATAGGAGATCCGGGCAGCATGGCAACCTCTTGTGTGGCACTTCCGATAGTTGAAGGAGGTCCAGAAACCACCACTGGCGAGGCCACTCCGGGGCTATTATGATCATCCTGGAGTTGGTCCTGTACAGTTTGTTGATTACAACTGGTATCAACGGAATAGGTGGAAAAGCGTACAGTAATAATAATAATAAATAATAATAATAATACAGTAAGCTCTGAGACCATTTGATCAAAAGAGCATTCCCTTGAGATCCTTGTTGGGGAAATCTGGATGCGTAGACGGGGCATTTTGCGTTTACCGCGTCTGCAAACAGGTCGATGTCTGACGTTCCCCATTCTCGAAAGATGCTGTGAGCGACCTCGTTGTTGAGAACCCAATCGTGTGCTTCGACGAAGTCTCTGCTGAGGAGGTCCGCCTGGGAGTTGAGAGTGCCCGGTAGATGAATGGCTACTATTGACAGGCCTCTCGCAAGAAGCCAGTTCCATATGGTTTGAGACTCTATGGAGAGTGTTCTTGATCGGGTACCTCCCTGTTTTTTCAAATAATACATCGTCGTCGTATTGTCCGTTTGGATTAGAACGGAGCGAGACTTGAACGGCGGAAACAGGGACTTGTGAGAGCTAGATGTATGGTTCTCAGCTCTAGAAGGTTGATGTGGTAGCTCTTTTCGGAGTCGGACCACAGACCTTTCTACTTGCAGAGGGCCCATATGAGCACCCCAACCCTGGAGAGAAGCGTCCGTAACTAAAGTCTGGGTTGGAGGGTCCTAGTAGAAATGGACTCCCTTCATCAGGGGCGATCGCTTCATCCACCACCGGATGGAGTCTTTGGCTGATTGATGGAAAATTACCTGATCCTCCCAGCGCCCTGATACTTGAACCCACTGGTCCTCCAAACATTGTTGTAGTGGACGCATGTATAATTGTGCCTTTGGTACTATAAAGATGCACAACGCCATCGATCCCAGTAGGGATGACACCTGTTGAACTGAGATGAGTGTGAAGAAGGGTCAGGCATTTTGCTTGGATTGATGACAACCTCTCCTATGAAGGACATACACTTGCTCTTTCAGTGTCCAGGAAGGAGCCTAGGTAATGGATCTTTTGCGTTGGATTTAATATGGATTTCTTGAAATTGACGTGAAGGCCCAAGTTGTGAAGAAGCTGAAGGCAGCACGAGAGATGATCCTGCAGCAGAGTTCGAGATGAGCTCATCACGAGCCAGTCATCCAGGTAAGGATATATGAATATTTTCTGCTTGCGGAGAAAAGCGGCCACCACAGCCATACATTTGGAGAATGTTCGGGGAGCTGATTTGAGCCCGAACGGGAGAACTGAGTACTTTTAATGTTTAAACGACACTCAAAATCGTAGAAATTTGTGAAGTTTCTTTGATATTGATACGTGGAAGTATGCGTCCTGTAAGTCGATGGAGCACATCAAATCCCCTTGATGAAGCTGTGGGAAAATCTGATGGAGTGCCAATATTCGAAATTTCTCTCTGCGAATGTATTTTATCAACTGTCTCAAGTCCAGTATAGGTCTGCATTCTGTGGTGGGGCCTCTTTTTTGCACAAGGAAGTTACGAGAGTGGACTCCTTGATTTCTTTGAGGAGCAGGAGTTTTTCTATAGCTCCTTTCTTCAATAAGGTGTTTACCTCCCTTTGTAACAATCGTTGGTCGCGGTGAGAAATGCCTCTCAGAGGTATAGATGGAGGAGGAGTTTTGAACTTGAGAAGATAACCATTTTGAACAATGTTGATGACCCATTTGTCTTTTGTTATACGTTTCCACTCCTACAGATGAAATGAAACACTTCCTCCCACCGGAGAGGACAACAGCTTTGGAGGAAGACACACCTCATTGCTTTTGTGGCTGCTTTGGTGCTGTTGACTGCTGCTTGTTTCCACCTCTGACACGTCCTGGTCTACGTTGTTGGAACTGTTACCTTTGTTGCGTTTGGCCTTGGTTCTGCGATGACCAGTTAGAGGATTCACCTCGCTGTTGAAAAGAGCATTTGTCATAGTGGCGAAAGCGACGACGAAATTCCTTCTTCTTTTCAAGGCCTACAGCCTTGAGCGTATCCAACTCAGTTTTAATTTTTGGCATTTCGTCATCCGCGTGTGAACCAAACAATGATCCATTAAAAGGAAGATTAACTATCTTTCTTTGAGCATAGGGTTTAAGACCCGTGAGTCGAAGCCATGCTGATCTTCGTGAGCAAATGCCATGTGCGTATCCATGAGCTGCCAAATCTGGAGAATCGGCCGCTGTACTAATGATCTGGTTAGCTACCAGGCCACCTTCCTGCACAATCTCTAGAAAATCCCTTTGATCTTCTTTGGGTAATTTCTCTGTGAATCTTGTTAAAGAGTCCCATAAAGACTGGTCATATCGTCCCAGTAGAGCAGCTGCACTAGCCACTTTCATAACAGATACTGCAGTATTGCACATTCTCTGTCCCAAAGAATCCATGTTTTTGCTGTTTCTCTGGAGGAGCAGATTAAATAGAAGCATTGGAATGTGCTTTCCTGGCAGCGGCGACTCTCAGGGAATCTGGTGGCGGATCAGACCGCAGAAACAAAGGATCTTCGTCTGGGGCCTTGTACTTTTTTTTTATTCTTGTGGGACCCGAGCCCACTGTGGCAGGTGTCAAAAAAGTCAAAGGAAGAAGGGGCTTTGCTGAAGCCCAATGGTGTAAAGTTTCAAATATGACGGATGTAGTCACCTGACGCACAGTCATGGTTATGGTCAACTTGCTGGCACCGCTACAGAGCACCTCGTTGAATGTCCCAATATCATCAATAGGAGAAACCCTGGATGGTGGAGTTGAAGATATAGTAGGGCAATAGTCTCTATACGATGACCTTGTTGATGAGGTCGTTGTAGGAAACCTCTGTCTTCTCCTTGGCATATGCGATCGGCGGGACCGTGAGCGCAGTCTTAATGGAGATCTGGAACGCATAGGGGACCCACCAGCTTTAAGGTCTTGAGGATTCCATGGGAGGAGGTCTCTCAGTAGGTCTGGGTTGGATCTTTTAGTGCCTAATGTCCTCCAACCATCTGGGTGACATATTGATAGGAGGAGATTTACTCGTCGGAGAGCCCTCCGGTGTAACTTGTATGATAGTTATACCAGGCGAGGAAGAAGCTTGTTGAGGGCCGTGATCTCAACGTTGGTCTTTCTAAGCCTTCATCAGGAATAACTTGCCTGTCCCTCGACGTCGAACGCCTCGACGTCAAACCAGAATGAGCCACTATTGACGACGACCGTGGAGGTGACACTCTTGACGGCGGAGATCTATGGGACGAAGACCGCGACGTAGGTCTCTTCGACGTCGACCGCTGGTGTTTATGCGGTATCTTCGAAGTCAACCTTGCCCTTGACGTAGACCGCTGACGGGTCCGAGAGGGTGATCTGGAGTGTCTCGACACCGACCTTCACGAAGGCGGCGGAGAGCTCGACGTCGACCTCTGTATTGATGTCGACGGAGGTCTATCATGCTTCGAGCCTGAAACATGTCTTGACGTCGACTTACTTCTCGACGGCGATCTTGTCCTCGACGTCGATCTCACTTGCTTTGTAGGTCTCGACGTCGACTTACTCCTCAACGGCGATCTGGTCTTTGACGTCGATCTCATTTGCATCGTTGGCCTCGATGTCGACTTACTTCTTGACGGCGATCTGGTCTTCGACGGCAAACTTCCTTGTTCAGTTGGTCTCGACGTCGACGGCATGCTGTAATGTTTTTTCTTACTTCTAGCTTCTACTGATGAAGATCTTTGCCGTTTTCTCGAAGAGGAGGGCCCTCCAAATGAATGATGACTCTCTGGGCCACTTTTATGATGTTTTTCTCTCTCCATCAAGCCTAGAAGTCTGATCTTCTCTCCGTCTTTCAATGTTCTTCTTGAAAGTTGAAGACAGTGATAGCATGTCTCTGTGTCATGAGAAGAAGGTAGGCACACGACGCTGACCGAATGAGGATCGGATTTGGCCATCTTCTTCCCACAGGAAAGACATTTATAAAATAAAGGTGGCATATCTGACTAAACAGAAGGACCAATTAGTCAGAAAAAGACTGGTAAATGCAAGCAGTAACAAGAAATATAAAAAAAGTAGTTTAGAATATACATTCTGACTGGAAAAAGTCAAAATCAGTTAAGCTCAAGCTCCAGGTTCCTCACAGAAGGAGCCAGAAAAAAGAACTGACCTAACTGTCACCTGTGGTGCATGATGGGAGCAGGGGTCTCCTGGAGGCCTTAAAGGCAAAGTGTTCAGGATCCCTGAAGCCTTGAAGGCGAGGTGCCAGTTTCTTTTTCTGTACAAGGATGTTATTTATTTATGTAGCCTTTCTTAGGCTAATTGCCTGCTAATTCTTGTTTTTCTTAATGAAAATAAAAGTTTATTGTGGAATGCTATTACTGTGTATGTCCTTCCCTCACACTATATGTATATGTGTGATTTTCATACTAGAGAAATACATGTAATTTTAGCTTCTTAGCCTACTGGATATGTATGGGGCTGCATATTGTTATGTTATACATGTATATGTGTGTGTTTATTTAGTACTACGTACTTCTTTGCTAAAACATACACATATATATGTATTTTGTATATGCTCCGGGCTCCCGCACGTGGGCGGAGATACTTCGCTGCTTATGACTATTCATGAGTATCCCCTGGAAGAGAAGGTAAGTTACCCGAGTCTCAGTAGCTTTATTGGGCGAGGGGTTAAATCTGTTGGAGGAGCCTGTGGAAGAAGTTCCAGAACTACTAGGGGTAGTATGATGTATATGTGGTTGATTAGATGTTTCATAGAGTATAAAAAACACCACCTGTGCCCACTGCCCACTGCCACCTTTGTCTATGGTGGCCATCCATAATATGAGGGCTCTTGAAAATTATATACTGCTTCAGAGTCCTCAGGTACACAGTAAATATTCAGATCAGGTCCCTATGTCTGCAAGGCTGCATCCGACCAAGTCACCATTTGAATATATAGGTTGACTGTGTCACTACCATCACTAGCACAGCTGCTGTCAACTTCACCACTATATAGGGATAAAAAAGATGAATCATCCCATAATTGTGCAGATGGTTCTGATGTAAATATTATCGGAAGCACTTATGACCAGAGCGGTAATGTGAATGAAATATGTGTTTGAGGTCATGCTGGAGTCATTGTTGTTGTCAATGCCATCATCGACTGGGTTGCAACCAAAGCAGTTAATGACATCGATGGTTCAGTCAACAATATCTTTGTTGACGGACTGACTATTAGCGGTGGAGAAGACATGGTATTTGTCTGTGAAATCTTCAAAGATGGTGTTCTGGTGGCAGATGTCTTGTCGTTATTCATTGTCTGAGAGGTCATAGGTGATAAAAATGACCTTTTTGACATGAACATGAAGGAAAATCAATAGACTGTGACTTGGTTCCAAATTCCAGAGTGTAAACATCACCATGGCCAGAAGACTGTATCTACAAGGTAGCTGCAGAGGGTCTTTTGATGTGGGGTCACACAAGGCTTTTGGAGGCACTTGTGACAAGTTCCTACGAGCTGACAAAATCTAATTTGCAATTTCTTACCTTAGAAGTGCAAGCATCCTGGGACCGGTTTCAGGTTCATAACCCTCATCGGCCAGGATATCTTAAATCCAGTGGCCAAGTGAGGGACCCACGTCTGGGCTGTTAGCCCAAAACCGGTCCCAGGATGCTGGTTTCCGGTCCAGGGAAGACAAGGCTTGGCAGTTTGGGCTGGACTGTTCCCATGAGGCACAGGGTCAGACTGATTTGCATATGCCCATGTCTGAACTGAGGTGGTGGAGTGAGCTTAAGAATGATGCTGGATTAAACCCAGATCAGTTGACTGGGGGTGAGTGCTTGCAATGTTCAACACTCTGTCCATCATCCCCTTTGGTTTTGAATTAAATTAAGATCTCATAGCGGCATAATGAAAGGTGTAAGGAGAAAAATGTGCTGCAAACCTCTAAAGAAATGAGTCACAATGGGTGACTTGAAAAGAGAGGGTTGATCCGGCGACCGCAAGAAAGCAGAGATGGTGGAAAGGTACCCTTTAAGTGTGCCCAAAGCAAGTCTTTGCTGGGGAAGAGATAAGACAAGTGTGCAGACAGACTATCAATGGATTTCGTAGCACACAAAGCTACAAGTTTGGCCTAACATCAGGTTCATACCGTTTTTGTGGAGGGACGCCAGAATGACATCACACACTTTGGAAGGGAGGTAAAATACTTTAAACTGTCGCCGCTCAAACTCCATGTGTGTAGATGGAGAGTGTGCAGGTTCGGGAGCAGGACCCTGCCCTGTTGCTGTGACAGGAGATCCTCCTGAAGGTTGCAGGCTAATCGCAGGACAGATGCTCATTCTCAGGAGCTCGGGATACCAGACTCTCCTTGCCAAATCTGGAGCCACCAGGGTGACGAGGGTTCAGTCGTTCCTGTTCTTCTTGCGAACTCTGGGCACTAGTGGTATATGCATGAAGGTGTTAAGGAATCCAGAGATCCACTTGAGACGAAATGCGTCTAGAGTGAGAACTGCCTTGAAAAGTCCAGTGTGCAGAAGTGCTGACATTGCGCTTTCTCTGCATTGGTGAATAGATCTAACCAAGGTTCTCCCCAAAATCTGAAGAGAATTGTACCACCTCCTGATGGATACGCCATTCATGTTCTGTGAGGCATTGACTGCTGAGTTTGTCTGCTCTGGCATTCAGAGACCCTGCCAGATGATGAACCACCAGTAAAGTGCCATGAGATTCAGCCATGTCCAGAGAGGCAGGGGCATACTGACAAAGATACCACAACCCCACCCTGCCCTGCTTGTTGCAACCGACAGTCGTCAAGGCAGGGGAATACTGAAACCCCTGACCTTCGAAGATGTGCTGCATCCACTTTGGTGAATACCCGAGGGGTGTTAGTAAGGCCCACGGGGTGCACAGTGACCTGATGATGCTCTTGGCCTACCATGAACTGCAGGTAACACCTGTGGGTAGATAGGACAGGGATCTGGAAGTAGGCATCCTGTAAGTCCAGCACTACCATCCAGTCTCCTGGGTCGAAGGCAGATAGAATGTGGATCAAATTGAACATCTTGAATTTCTCCTTTTTCAGGAAGTAGTTGAGAGGGCGTAAGTCTAGGATAGGAGGGAGGCCTCCATTCTTTTCCGGCACCAAAAAGAAGTTGGAATAGCAACCATGACCTACTTCTGATGCTGCCCCTCTCAAAGGCTCTTTTGGTGAGAATAGCATGTTATTCCTGTCACAAGAGTGAAAGGTAGTCCTCTGTCAGCTGATTGGGGAAGGTGGTAAAGGTGGTGGAATCCGCTGAAAGGGTAGGGTGTATCTTCGCTGGACAATCTGAAGCACCAATTTTTCAAAAGTCATCTTCTGCCATTGGGGCAATTTGTTCTGAATCATGCCACCACTCGGGTGCCCATGATGGTGGGAGGACATATTAAAAAGGCTTTGGGGCTGCAGCTACCGGGGAGCGAGCGGTTTGGGTAGACCTCTGGCCATGGTTCCCTCCAGGTTTGTGTGAGCTGCGCGCATGGCCACGAAAGGACTGAGGTGTGTGCTGACCGTGGGTGTCAGTGGGAAAAGGAAAAGGCTGGTAGCCTCTACAATAGTCATGGAAGGAGCAGAACACAGCTGCCGCTGGGCTATAATGAGCACCAAGGACCTAGCAGTGGCCCTACTATCCTTAAAGCAGTCGAATGTCCGCCTGGTTGCCAAAGAAGCAAGTGCTGTTGAAGGGCATGTACATAAGAGAATCCTGGACATCCCCAAAAAGACAGATGTCTTCACCGTGGAAACAAAGGCTGTACCAATCAAGTTGGTCGTATCCAATCCACATCTGATGTGAACATTGCTGCATCTCTCCCATCAGCAATAACTTGGGAAAGTATGGCACGGACTCCTTCAAGACCATAGGCAGCACTGGTGCAACCATATCTCATGCAGTATGGGAATAGCAGCCAAATAAGCATGCGTTTTTCACAGCCCGCAGTCCAAGGCTCGTGGAAGAGAAAATGATTGTACCAAAGATATCCAGCCTCTTGGATTCCCTATCTGGTGGTGTGGCAGGAAATGTGCCAGCATTGATTTTAGAGTTCGAGGCCCAGACCACCAGGCTCTCAGGGATGGGTTCCTGCGTGAAAGAGGGCTGGGTCCCTGGCAGTGGGGCGGTGTTGACAGGCGACAGCCCAGGTTGAATAACCTCTGTCAAGACAATGGTATTAATCTCAACCATTGGCAGCTGAAGGTCCAGGACCTCAGCCGCCCTTTGGACCACCATCGCACAGGAAGCCCCTTCCATTATAGCCACTGTGGGAGGAGAGAGGAGGCCAATGTCGGTGAGGTGTCCAGACTGCTGGCATCAGCCAGGTTCTCATACCGGCTGTCTATGGCCATGGACTGTGCTAGGTGGTCGCAATAGCCATTGGGATTCTCAGATCCTCTCCATTTATGTTTCTGAGAAGGCCTGTCAGGGAAATAAGGCCCCATCTCCAAGTTAGTCCGTGTGGGCCTT
This sequence comes from Lissotriton helveticus, assembly GCF_964261635.1. NCBI lineage: Eukaryota > Metazoa > Chordata > Amphibia > Caudata > Salamandridae > Lissotriton > Lissotriton helveticus. The sequence continues at coordinate 207,402,675 of NC_136065.1, forward strand.
GTGACGCCGGAACTGGCATGGGGTAATGGCGGTCCGGCTCCGTCACAGAGACAGGGATCACAATTGGTTTGGCACCAACGATGGGCATCGACACCACATGGAGTCACACAATGGCACCTATAGACATGCAGGGGGACAGCTCAAAAATGTCCAGATCCAATCAGACGCCTGAGGAATATTCTAATGTAATGAATCTGTGGCTAGAAGTTTCTATCAGATAAGAGGTGGATGGGCCGCTGGTAGTCTATGGTTGCCTTTCGATTTGTTTTCAATGTTAGTTGCTGTTTTAGAATACAGTTGAGTTAACATTGATTACTGAGGGTTTTCCAGTCTGACATCGGGGAATAGTTTAAGCACATGAATATATGAAAGATCCAGTGCTGGAGAGGTGTGACTTTCCACTGGTTTCATAGTTTATTTCAAGAGAGAGAGACACACAGTCCATACTTAAACAAGTGTCCCCTAACATTAGAAATGTCATCCTTTCAAAGACTGATGCATATGCTAATGTGGCAGATACAAATATGAATGGGTTAAAAGACATCCTCAGGAGTAAAAATTAACAGACAAGCAAGGACACAAACCATTTTACATATAGAAGTGCAAAGTAAACAAATGTGTAGGCATGTTGTAGAATGACCAACCTAATTGACAGTGAAGTGTCCACAATACATAACATTTATGCTAACAATTAAGTAAAGTAAGAAGTGCATAAAAAACGTGTATGGACAGAAAATTGTGAGTGGAACAAGCACTCCAAATTGTGATAACGTAACAAGCCCATACAAGATACATCTTAAGCTACCGAAAAAGGTCAATGTAGCACAAGTGAAAACCTCATTTAACCAGCCACTAGAAAGAGGTGTGTGTTGCTTTGTGCACTATTTGCCTATTACTTCAAAGAAATTCTGATAATTTAGCAGTGGTGAAATGCACAGCAAAAAGTATCAAACAAAAAAAGACTGGTGGAATATGGAATATTCGGATTTTGCAGGATCCAGAGCTGCTAATAAGCTGAAAGGTGATTTATATAAACCAAATGTCTACATAGATGAATTAATGAAACCCTGGCATGATGGTTTAAGATGGGGGTAGATACAATAGTCTAAGAGCTTTCTTTGACTGTGTACCTCGACACGACTGTCAAGAGTAGTGGTTGATGTTGTCTACTTGGATCCAATCAAGTCCACCTTGGAAAGTTTCACACAGAATCTCCTAGCAAAGAAGTTCCATGAGACTGGTATTCAGGATGACAAACTGGATGATTAATTGTCTTAAGTGATGAGATCAACCCACCTGAAATAGGCCTGTGCTTATAACTGAAGACTGATGGGCTTGTCTTTCTAAATAGTGAAGTCTGCCGAGTCTGGTCAATGCTAGTGCCAAGGGATATTAAATCCTACAAAATACAACTAGGACATCTTACCCTGGCTGCACTAGTACGGTGCGATCAGCGCCACCTATTGTCTCTCTTTATATCTGAGAATTAGCATACAAGTGAGATCCACTTATATATGTGGAGTTTAAATCCCTTGAAAGAACTGTTTGCAGACCTGGGTCACATTTTACTGTTCCCTTGTACCTGGAGGTCAGGAACCAATAAGACTGGCCACGGTAGCTAAAGAACAGAATTCCAGTAAGCCTAACACAGAGTACTGCCAGTAGACAGAAGACTGAGATTCTTTAGCAGGATGCGGAAGCAGATTAATTTCAACCAACTGTAACTCTAAGCCTGAGGGCATTAAATTGGTGCAAGGTATCGGATGGAGTTCTTTCAACAGGCCAAAACTGTTGATGAGGAGATCCAAGACAAGCTCGTAGCTTTTGTCAAATACAAATACTCTCTTCTCTGTGAAATCCAGCACTAGATTGACTGTAGATATAATGACAGTGAACACTGAGGTCCTGATGGAAGGTGGACGGGAATTACCATTTGGAACTACACTCTGCTTTATTATGAGTTGCCCAATATTCCTGCACTCAATTTTTTCCAGGTTCTACGGAAACACCAGACACAATTTTATTAGCCGAAACTAACTGCATGAGGGTTTGACAACCAACCCTCTTCCCCCTAGGTCTCTGACAAAGTTTTCTTTGGAAAGGGGGAGCATGCAATGCTGCCCCTCCACGAAAACCATAGATACGCTCGCCCTCAAGCTTCTAATGCCATCCATCACCACACCCCGGGCCTTGCTTCCATTTACCACCTGCTCAGAGTACGTGGCAAATGGAAGCGTTAAGCCCTTGGAAAAAGGGACTACCGTGCAGAATTCCACACAGCAATTCAGTGTCTGCACAGTTCTTCCCACTCTGCGGAGTCTAACTTGTAATAGGTGGAATTCCATGCGGGGATACCAGCCGTGAATAGTAATTCCAGCGGGTGATAATTTCTGCATGGAATTCCACCTAACTCTTAATCAGGACCTAAGTGTTCTAAAGCAGGTCTGCCGCACCATACATTTTACTTGGACGGAGTGAGAATGCTGCAATAATAGTGTGTGCTGCATCCCTTCTTGCTGCCACTATCTATGAAAGCATCATTGTCACACAAATTGCTTGAGCACAACCTCTAAATAGTACTATGCCTTCAACTCGGACACACGTATCTAACAGAAAAATAGACAACACTACCACAGAGTCATAGAGGCAGAACCCTTATGATGGCCTATAAACCCCAAAAGAAATGGTCTGCCTAACACAATTGTTCATCTGAATAAATCCTGCTTTGGCTAAAACCCAAGAAAAGCAGTTGTCCTTTACCTTCAATCCTTTCTCGCCTGTGTCGCCAGGAAGTCCAGGAATTCCCATGAATCCCTGAAAGAAACAAAAGGAACATAATTTAATGGGCCCAGAGGCAAGTATTTTCAGCTCAGAAACTACAGACTATCTACAGCTCAGCAAGCACCTCTTACCTGTATTTACAGTTCACAGCTGGAGGTTATTCAAAGTCTACTACATATCCACAGCTCAAAAAGCACCTCATATATATCAAATGCTCACATCTTTCACGCAGAAGCTAAGACTTTTTTCTCTTAATCCTTTCATTTTTCAATTTTGTAGTGTTACAAGATAATAAGCAACAAAAACAACAGGAAAGCCAAACTAAAATCAACATTGTAATTAATTAAATATTTACATTTATTTGGTATTTAATTTGAATTAATTGTTAATTAATTTTCAATTGCTAATTAATTAATTGGTAATTAATTTGTATTAATAGGTAATTAATTTTAATAATTAATTTGTATTTTATTTTTAATTGATTAATTATTATGTTATATTAAATTGGTAATTACTTTTAAATAATGTTATATTGGTATCAATATTTAATTTATTTTGACTAATATATGAAGTATTTACTTTCCCTACTGTTGCACTCTCTGGGTTGGGAATAGTAATTTTTACCCCTACGCTATCCAACGCTTTCCCTACTATTGCACTCACTGGAGTGGGAATAGTAATTTTCAACCCTACGCTATCCAAAGCTTTCCCTACTGTTGCACTCACTGGCGTGGGAATAGTAATTTTTACCCCTATACTATCCAACGCTTTCCCTACTGTTGCACTCACTGGAGTGGGAATAGTAATTTTTACCCCTACGCTATCCAACGCTTTCCCTACTGTTGCACTCACTGGAGTGGGAATAGTAATTTTTACCCCTACGTTATCCAACGCTTTCCCTACTGTTGCACTCTCTGGAGTGGGAATAGTAATTTTTACCCCTACGCTATCCAACGCTTTCCCTACTGTTGCACTCACTGGAGTGGGAATAGTAATTTTTACCACTACGCTATCCAACGCTTTCCCTACTGTTGCACTCTCTGGGTTGGGAATAGTAATTTTTACCCCTACGCTATCCAACGCTTTCCCTACTGTTGCACTCACTGGAGTGGGAATAGTAATTTTTACCCCTACGCTATCCAACGCTTTCCCTACTGTTGCACTCACTGGAGTGGGAATAGTAATTTTTACCCCTACGCTATCTAACGCTTTCCCTACTGTTGTACTCACTAGAATGGGAATAGTAATTTTTACCCCTACGCTATCCAACGCTTTCCCTACTGTTGTAAGGCCAATCATCTCCTCATGCAGCATCTAATTCTCAACAGCAAGTCTAAGAAGTTTCATCCGGCGAAGGTCCTTGCCCTTTATACCTCCTGAAGTTGTGTCCGAAATGTCACCAAAATGGCCTGTTGCATAACCAGCTGCCTTCCCTGTTCCCACAGGTGCAATATGGGTGGTATCGCCTGCTCCCATTGGAGAATCCATGCCAAAAGTTTACCCGGCTTGTCTCCCTCCATTTGCATTTGTTGTCTATATTATGTGAGTGTGTATTCATCTAGTTTTGCCCATAACTCATGTGATTTCCTGTGTGTCTAAGCAAAACTCTGCCTCTCTGGTATTGTGTCAATCTCCACTGCAATCGTTCAGCCAATTGCTCCTCACATTGTGTAATCTCCACTTCTAGCGGTTTTCATACCCCATATGTGGTCCCAATACAAGCTCCCAGCATGACTGCCTTCCTTGCCTCCCATTTATTTGCCCTGCTGGATGTTGTACCCCAATTATGGTCCATTTATGCAGTCAGTGTATCAGTCAAGGAGTCCTATATGTAACGTCTGTGCAGACTTTTGGGAGTAGACGTTATTGTCTCCTATCACTTCCTCCTGCTCACCACAGTAAACAACACAATACCAGAGTATGATCTGATAAATATCTTCCCAGGTATGTCACCACTTTTAAATTGTTATAGGGGAGCCCCGATGCCAATATACGATCTAGGCGGTTGTGTGTGTGATGTGTCAATGTATGACATGTGGAAATTTAGTTCGTGTACTAAACATTATCTACGCCATCTTGCAGACCCACGTACGAGCATACACGACAGCCATTTTAGGTGCCATGGTCTCCCTGTTCACGATCGCTCATCAGCGCACTTCCCTGACCCTGCGATCATCCCCCATGCACCCTGACTGCCCCCGCTCTCTCATGCACAAGTCAGGAGCCCTCCCCTCCCGCATGATTCTGTCCCAGGGAATCACACCCCACGCCTGACCAGCACCACCTTTCCGTCCATGAATACCCCTCCTTTGATGACCCTTCCTCTGAGCCTGCACGTCAGCACTGACCACTGGTCATCCTTTAGCCCGAGGATACAGTTTATTGCCCACTACTGTATGCACTCGCCTCTCCTGAAAGAGACCACTATTGATCATGACATCCCCACCCCCGGAGATTCGATCAGGCGCACACATTCCAAAGAGATCGGCAGAACACTCAGCTGCGTGATAGCCCCTCCCAATCATATGAGGGGAAAGGGTCTCTACTGTTGTCATGTGTTGGAATGGGCCGGAACTGGGGGGGTGACAGGGATATCGTTCAGATGTCATTCTCATGCTCTACAATGTCCCTGTTGTAATAAAGGACGTTCACATGTCTTAAACCAGTGTATAAAAGACCAGGTCTCAGAGAGGTTGAGAGAGCACCTCGAGACGATACCTTGTTGTCCGATCTGATGTGTTCCACTCCGTCGGAATAAAACTTGTTTCCTGTCTTCCAGTCTCCAGCGCCTGCCTCTTTATTGAGTAATTTCGTATGGTATTAGAGGCGTTTTACGCCGGGCAAATTCAACTTAGGAAACAACTACTGAAATCGCCTGACCATTGTAAATTGATCTTTATCAATTGGCGTTCCAAACGCGGGGCCCATCAGCGACACGTGGATCCAGTGGGAGAGGTCCCGACGACAGAGTGAACGACTGCAACGATCGGAAGAGCTCCTGTCTGATAGACCCTCGTCTGACAGCCGATCATCTGAACTTCACTGACTCCGAGCAGACCTCTCCCGAGTGATCAACGGTCCTGACTGGGAACCACCAGGAGTGCCGCGATAGCAACAGAGAGTAGAGGACGATCGGGCGCTGGAAGCGGAAGACGAGAAACTGTCCATGCGGTCCGGGTAAGGTCGTGACACACGACAAAATTGTGAAATTGATTGATTGATTGTTTGATAATATTAGTATTACTTATTTGTCTCTGAGAAATTCTCTATTTGCAAACAAACACAGAATCGCCATACTCTGTTTAGTCTTTGCAGAATAGGGGAGAGTAGGCAACGCAAAACTTTAACACGTCGTGCTTATTCTGTTTTTCTCCCCATTGATTGATTGATTGAATCGAACATTGAATTGTTCGAAGTTGGTTCTCTTAGGGATCTTCTCTGCCTGCAAACGGGGAAGAATAGGAATATTCTCTCTCCCTTTGCAGAAAGTGAAGGGTAGGTAACGCAAACCTTTAACACGTCGTACCTATTACGTTCCTCATTGATTGATTGTTTGACTAAACATTGACTGTTTGGAATTGGGTCTTTCGGGAGGTATTCTCTGTTTGCAAATAGTGTAAAATAGAATATTCTGTCCAGCCTTTGCAAATAGTGAAAAGATAGGTAGTGCAGGCTTTTGCCCCCTATGGTAATCCGTCATGCCTATCTTCTCCCCATTGGTTCATAGTTGGGTCAACCCGGACCGCTTATTAGAGATGAACCATCCAGCTCCACTGGAGGGCACCCCTAATAAGGACATGTTTACTAAGCAAGGACTAGTCGCTATAGCTAATAGTAAGTTATGGCATAAATATACAAAAAGGGATCCTGAAAGCCAGTGGCCACTGATAGGTTCGTTTGATGAAAATAAAATAAAAACACTAGAAGCAGCTGTAAAAATAAATAAGGCAACGCCCACTATGCTCGTTAGTATCGGCATGTGGCGCAAAGAAGCAGACCATCGAAGGAAAAAAGATGAAGCAAGAACAGTGAAAGAATTACGAAAAGCAGCCCATCTGGCCGCAAAAGAACTAGAGGAAGAAATAAGAAGAAGAGAGGAAGTTAAACAATCGCAAGAATCAGGACTGACAGGTCAATGCCCTGTCAGGACCACTCCTACGCTCTACCCGGAGGTTCCCTCCAAACAACGGGCAAATGACGAGTTACTGCTCGGTCCTCCAATGATCTACATGCCTCCTCCTTATGCTCCCTGCCAGCCTCTAGCACAACACTCACCAGTCCAGAGTGCAGTCGAGGGTAACCCTAGCGCTAGTGCCCCGACTCTTACGGTCTTCGCACCAGCCGCATCGGTAACAACACCAGATGAACTTGAAACTGGCAAACAATTAACAGCCAGGCCAAATAGGTTGAGCAAAGATGAGCGGGACGGAATCAACCAAATAGCAAAAACCCTGGTAGAACGGAGGGAGAGTGAAGAATATACAATGAATATGCACAACTCGCATGCCGGTAGTCACAGACGGCATTTTATTTTACGGTTCAGCTACCACACCCTGAACGCGTATGAGGATAGGTACCAGACTAAGGGTCCTGCTAAATTGACGGCTCTATATAGAAAGGTTGATGTCGGAGATGGGGCTGAAAGCGATATGACGGATCTCTTCATGCAAGCGCTTGAGGTCTTCCGCCACCTCGCGGAGCAGAAACCAGAGGTCAAGCTCACAGTCCCTGAGACGATTGAGCCCTCATTAGGAGCAGCCAACACTATGATGCCTATCAGAGAAGCCGCTCCCTATTGGGTTCCCCCGAGAGGTCAGGGAACAAACGATGATATCAACCATGCAGATGCCAAAGGGAGGGTTGTGTACAACTGGGTTTACCAACCATGGGATCGGCAAGATATTTTAACTTTTAGACAAACCCTGCCCGATTTAAGAAAAAACCCTACAGCATTCTATACCGAATTAAGCACAGCCTTGGGTTCAACTATAATGACTTTAGCGGACATGGATTTATTTTTCGGGTTGTGTCTGCCAGCCGATGTGTGGAAGCAAATCCGGAGAACTGACCACGCGGAGCTGTTCGGACACACCTGGACAAAACTCGATGAACTAGATAGGCAGCGAGAGCCCGGAAAGAAACCTTTAAAAGACATACTGGAACTCCCCGACAAAATAGTGCAGAAGCTAAAAACGTTGGTTCCAGAAAAGAAGGTAGACTGGTCGATAGTCACGGCCTGCCGCCAGAAACCTCAGGAGGACGTATCAGAATACTTCTCACGATTTGAAACGGTGTTCTCCGACTACAGTGGCCAAGACATAACCACCGCAACCGGACAACACCTATTCGTGCAGAACTACGTAAAGGGGCTATTGCAAGAGGTCTCCCAAAAGTTACAGACTAGCGAAAGTAGTTGGGGAGCCTCCAAACCTGCAGCTATCCTCCAGATGGCTCAGTATTACGAACAATAATAATAATAATCTTTATTCGGTTTTTAGCAAATGCAAAACCATAAAAGATGACATAATTTTACAAAATTTCAGTTAAAAAATTACCATTAAATGTACTATAAAAAGATCAAATCGGCAGTAGTTTACATAGGGTGTGAATTAATCCTTTGTTTTTACAAATTGTTTCTGTGTCTCATAATACACTTTAAAAAGTTTAGTACATGGTACACAGTGCATTCAGAGTCCAAGGATTGGAGTGCCAACAGGGCTGGACGACATTGTCTGTAACCCCATTTTTTTAGTAAAGGGAGAAGCCATGTCTTCCGGTGAGTATAGTAAAACTTGCAAAAAAGTATTGTGTGGATGGTGGACTGTTGCGAGTGATCGTCGCAGGGGCACAAGTCCATCTGGGTTCTCCAGTTGTTTTTATCCGGAAATGTCACTAATCTGAAAAATAGGTTCATTCTGAACCTTGTTAGGAGCATCCTTTCGTACGTGGTAATTTCTAGTGTCAGGTAAGGCTGAATTTTCGGGGACTGCTATATTATTATTGCGTGTATAACAGATTTTTTTGTGATCAGCGAAGATAGTCTCAGGGAATCCAAGTGGTTCAATGCAATATGCTTTAGTTCTTTTTTGGATATTTCCTTTAGTTTTTCTGGATTGTGATAGTATTGTTCGAGACCCAGATCACAGAAGAAATGTCTTATGTAGGAGAGCCAAGCTATTTTGTTGACATGGTCCAACTCCATGGTGTCCTGTAGGATGGTTTTCGTCAGGGTGTTTTCTTCGGACAGCCAGACTCTCCTCCAGAGCATAAGAGGTTGGATTTTAATGAGATCTTCGATATATGAGATTCCCAGTTCTACATGTGAGGCAAAGATGGAAGTACCTCGTGGGGTTGATAGAAGAAATCTCATGAAGATGTTTTCCTCTTTTTGTATGGAGCCAATGTTCGTATGCCCCCAGATCCCTGCGCCATATAATGCAATTGATTGACATTTTGCGGCATAAATCTGTAGCAGTTCCACTGGGGATCTTTTTCCGAGTTTACTTGAAAATGTCATCAGTGCCAATATCGCTCGTTTAAAAAGATGTCTCCTTGCCTCTACTGCCGCTTTCCAGTTTAGGGCATCATCTATCATGATGCCTAAGTAGGGGTATTGTGAGTTTTTTTCGATTTTTTGGTCTTTCAGGAAGATGGACTTAACTGGTTTTCTTGTTCCACCGACTACCATCACAAAAGTCTTTTTAACATTTATATGCAAGTCCAAAGCTGCCATAAAATCTGCATATTTAGATAGTGATTTCTGCAGTTCGTTCGGAGTTCGAGCTAAAATGACTGCGTCATCCGCGTAGAGCAGTGCGGGGATCAGGCGTTCTTTTACTCTTGGGAGGTCTCTCCCCCCTTTCAACATATACTCTTCGAGGCCGTTCGTATATAGTGAGAAGAGAAAGGGGGCCAAGACACAGCCTTGCCTCACTCCCCGCTCTACCCTAAATGGTGCTGTTAATTCTCCTCTTGTCCCATACCTCACTCTCGCCGTGGCTTCGCTGTAAAGCTCCCTTAGGCAGTCCAAAAGGGGAGGATCTACCCCCATTTCACTCAGTAATGACCAGAGCTTGGCATGTGAGACACAGTCAAATGCGGAGGACAAATCCACATATGTCATAAAAATGGTGCCTGTTTTGGCGTGGGTATATTTAGAAGTCAATAGACTAAGGTTTAGTGCTTGTTCGATTGTACCAAAGCCCTCCCTGAAGCCGAACTGTAGGTCCGATAGGATATTTTTATCTGATGCCCACTGTTGGAGCTTACCAAGGAGGACTCTGCCAACCACTTTGCCCAGGGAGTCAAGGAGGGAGATTGGACGATAGCACTTAACATCTTGTCGATCCCCCTTCTTGAAAATTGGGACCATTATAGATGTTGACCATGAATCTAACAGCCCGAGTTCCATTGTCGCTGTACAAACTCTCGTAATTATTGGAGCCCAAAGGTCGGGGAGAAATTTGAAAAGGTCAACTGGGACCCCATCAGGTCCAGGGGCTTTCCCAGACTTACTTGAGGAGAGTGCCAATTCAAAGTCCTGTAGATCAAATTCCAGAGAGATAGGAAAGGCGACTGGGTTGTAATTGGGGTGAAGTGATTCGATATTAGATGTCAGTTGGAAAATCTTCGAAAAATGGTTCACCCAAGTTAACTCTTCAATAGCCACATCTATTTTTGGACCGCTGAGATCAGTTAACAAAGGAGATTTAACTATTTTCCAGAAGGCCTGGCTGTCTTTCAAGAGGGCACTCTCGTGCAAGGCCTTCCACAAGGATGCTTTTAGTTCTTTTTTCCTTGTTTTCCTGGCAATGTTATATTCCCGTCGAAGATCTTGGATCTTTGTTTTGTCTCTTTTTGATTCACCAAGAGCCTTCATCAAGCTGGTCTGAGCTTTGGTACAGTCTCGGTTAAACCAACCTGTGTGGTTATTCTTATTTTGGTTAGAAGTTCTGGTCAACAGGTTTTTGACCTGGTCTATTATTTCGTTAAAATTTTCCAGGATTTGGTTCGGTTCCGCATGAGGGTCAAGGCAGATCAATATGTTATTGTATGCAGAAGTAACTAGCCTTTTTGTAAGAATATTGGGATCTACTTTTTCCCATTTGATTGTAAAACCATTACTTTTGCCCAGTTCAATCCTATTCTGTGTTAACGTGTTAGCTATGTTTACCATCAGAGATTTTGATTGAGGTATTTGGAGAAGTAAACTTAACGCAGAGTGATCACTGAGGTGATTTTCCAGGATTTTGATAGCACTAATTTGGGCTTTCAAGTCTTCTGTAACTATTACGTAATCTACAGTAGTCTCATGGCCTCTTCCTCTGTACGTCGGTTCTAATTTGTTGGTTAACTGTTGGACGGGATTTATTATTTGCAAGTCCAGATCCGAGAGTATTTTGTTCATCACTGGCCCCACTCCTAAGTGAATAAAGTGTGTTAGAGGATTATCATACTCATCCACCATTCCACAGGTATCGATGTTGGGGCAAGGGTGTAGGTTGAAGTCACCGCCCCATATTACGTGGGCATTAGCCGTTTTCTATTTGATACGAGAATGTTCAGTTATCTTATCTTGAATTAGAGAAAGGACACTCACAAAGTTGTCGGCATCCAAATTATTGTATATGTTTATTATTGTAATGAGAAATGTTTTCCCTATGGTGAGGGTGAGGATCTGAAAGTTCAAAAAGAGATCTAGCTTGAGAATCTTTGTATCGGCGAATGTGTTGGCCATATAGATTACTAGACCCCCTTTAGGTCTTCCTGAGGTACTGGGGAGGGCGGGAGATATAAATGTCCTGTACCCCACAAGATGAAGGGGTGCCGTGGCCCAGGTCTCTTGCAGGCAAATGATTTGATAGTCCTTCAAGAATGCGGCTGCCGAACCGTCCTCAATCTTGTTACGGAGCCCGGCCACATTCCAAAAGATCAGAGAGCTGGGTGGATGCATTTTCTAATACACCATTGGTTTTTTGTGATGGAGGTGGAGTAGAAGAAGGAAGTGCCAGAGTTATTAATGGGGGCTCCGGGGGAGTTATTGGTCAATCGACCATTTCCAGGCCGCTAAACCTGTTCATGGTCGGGATGCCTAGCCAATGGTGCCCATTATTGGTATCACCATAGTTAGGTCCGTAGAATTGGTGGGGTGGTCTCACCCACTGTTCCCAATTTCTGGATCTATTTTGTGGGCCCATGACTTGCCATGGTGCTTCTCTCTGATTGTGGTTCTGATTAGGTGGGCACCAGGAATTGGTGGGATCACTAAATCGTGTTGATAAGTTTGGGCCGACGATATCTAACTCCCATGGCTGCGGGATTGGTTTCCTCCAGATGTTATTGGTGTTACGTGTAAAGTTGTTATTATTATACCTCCTTGGGTAGAAATAGGACAAGGGTCTTGTTGCAATCCCCCCCAAGGAGTTGTTATGTTCCCTGGAGCAGATATATTCAGCTATGCTGGGGTCCTCAAACGTAATTACTATACAGTCTCCCCGGGTGGATTTTTTCCTATAGCCTACCCACGGGGTCCGGGATACTGATGCTATTTTACTTTTCCAGTGTGACGGGACGGGGCGATTTGTATTCAGCCAATACTGGACTTTGTTCTTTAATGACCAGTTGGGTTCCAACCCCTCACCCGTAAGTTCGGGGACCCCCGTCATAACTACCACATAAGGAGAAGCCTCAGGTGGCAAGTGTAAGGTTGGTGTTTGTTCGGTTGGCCCTCTCGGGCGCCTTTCGTTTGTGGAGGGTTTGTGTTAGTTGTAGGAGGAGTTTTAGAGACAGGTGTTTTGACAGTTGGGGTATTTACTGTTGGTGTTGGATGAGAACTGGCTTGTGGGGGAATAACTTGGGACGTTGAAGTTGACTTTTGTGCAATGGAAGGGTTTGTTGGAAGAGTTATTGTGGTTTGTCTTTTGGACTGCGGGAGAGATAGAGTTGCACAATTCTTACGTACAGAGAGAGTGGTTAATGGGTTTGAAGATGTTTTAGTATGGGGTTGTGAGATTATAGAGTTTAGAGAGCCAGTAATTTTTATTAGCTGACTCTCTATGTTACTAAGTCTGGATTCTAACGGACGAATATAGGAGTTTAAGAGGGAGGCTATCTCTTTAATTTGTCTTGCAGATTCTCTTTGTCTTCCTATGTGTTGTGGGCTTGGAGGGTCTAGGATTAAAGATTCTCGAAGGTCGTGTGGTAGTTGGTGTGTTGTTACCGCGGTGTTAGATGCGGGAGCTGATGCGGGAGCAGTATGATTGGGTGACACTAAAGGATTTGTGTCGCTTACCAAAATTGGGTGCCCACTCACTATGGTATTTACAGTGTGATCTGGGTTTTTCTTTGGATTCTGTTTCTTTATGGCTCCCTCCCTTCTCCCTCTCATTTGCCTAGTTTCTTCGGGTGTGGGGTCCGGAAAGATATCAGGGGTTTTCTCAAGGTCACTATCTGTAAAGGTTACAGATAATTGGGAAGCTGAAAGGTCGACGTTATTTGGGAGGCTAAGTCTATTTGTAGTCACCGCCGTTTGAATTGGGGCTGGGTACACTTCAGGAGTTTTTGCATTTGCAAGTAGTCCCATTGAGGATCGACGTGCTATTGCAAGGTCGGTAGACACTCTTCCCTCGATTAAACTGATGCTCTGATCAATGAATGTATTTGCTTTGGCCAGGAAGTCATCCATTGGACCTAATAGTGTTTCTCCTATTCCATTTTTCTTAGTTTTTCTCTGCTTGGAGGCTCTCGTGTTCATTTTGCAATGAATGTTCACCTTGGAAGGATACTATATTGCCTGACCGGTTGTGAGGAGAAATCAAAAAGATAATGGGTACCTGTATTGGATTTACCAGGATGTAGTTCTTAGGGGGGTGGGCCGGACCGGACTCTCCCGTCCTCGAACGGCCTTAAACGGCCCGCTCTTTGCCCGGTCTCCGCCCCGCGCTCGTCCCGCGTCGCGGTGGAGCTGAGGCCAGCAAAGAAGGAGGAGGCTAGGGGCGTGGCCGCCGGGGGAAGAGGCAGCAGCTGTGTGCAGCTGAGGCTGCTGGACCTCGCAGTCCCCCGGTAGGCTCCACGCGCTATCTGCTGTCTTTAGCCTCAACCTGGGAGCGGGTTGCTCTCCACCGACTGTGGAGCCGCTCACACCAGGGAGGACGGGGCAGGAAGGCGGTGAGCGGCACCCGCGGAGCGGGTGTTGCGAAAAGTAGCAGGATATGCAGGGAAGCACACAGCGCAAGTCTAACTTCCTCACGAATGGCAGGTAAAATCCCAGGAAGCGCCACTCAGCCAGAAACCCAGGCAATGTTAATACGGAGGCTGGGGGCGTGGCCGCCGGGGGAAGAGGCAGCAGCTGTGTGCAGCTGAGGCTGCTGGACCTCGCAGTCCCCCGGTAGGCTCCACGCGCTATCTGCTGTCTTTAGCCTCAACCTGGGAGCGCGTTGCTCTCCACCGACTGTGGAGCCGCTCACACCAGGGAGGACGGGGCAGGAAGGCGGTGAGCGGCACCCGCGGAGCGGGTGTCGCGAAAAGTAGCAGGATATGCAGGGAAGCACACAGCGCAAGTCTAACTTCCTCACGAATGGCAGGTAAAATCCCAGGAAGCGAACACCAAAAGAATGAGAACGAAAGGGCAACTGAGAAAAAGAAAAAGGACCTAAAGGAACGAGTAATGATTGCACAACTACAGGGAGTGACCACAGGGAGGGAACGGTATAGGGGGAACTACCAGTCGAATGCCCCTAGGACTTCGACCCCTAGAGACCGCAACCCCGCCCCTGGCGCTCCACGAACCGACCTTGATGAGAACCAATGTGCATTTTGTAAAGAATTTGGACATTGGAAGTCTCAATGCCCAGTCCTTCGGGAACTGATTAGAAATAAAGAGACGAGGGACATGGCAAATGGTCCCAAAACTGGAGGGCAGGGACGAGGACAGACCCACGACACCACCAATGACCGATCTGGTAGACCAAACACATTTGACCGCCCCCGACAGAATCAGTGCCAACAGTCCGATGGCTACAATGATCACGACTCTGCATAGGACTGCCAGGGGCAAGGGAGGGATCCAGTCGAGCTCTGTGTAGACCAGCAAGGTCCTTACGTCACTGCTAAGGTCCTGGGTACAAAGACTCCATTTTTGGTAGACACCGGAGCGACACGTAGTGTATTATCAAAACGACTGATTCCAAGGGCACCCTTGTCTGGCTCACACATTACCTCGATAGGTTTCGATGGGACGCCCTCCACTAACCCCCTGTCTGTACCTATCTCCTTTGACCTAGGAAACGATCCCACTGACACGACGTTTCTGCTCTCCTCCAACTACCCTGACGCTATTATGGGTATTGATTTACTGAAACACTTCCGAGCTACTATTAGGTGTTCCCCGGAAGGAGTCCGAGTCATCCTGTACGACAACCCGAACATGCCCGGACCCTACCCCGCACGACCTATGTACATTTTAACAGATGCTGACCTATCCTTGCTCGATTCGCTACCCCCGCACCTATGGGCCAGAAACGACTCAGATGTGGGACGAATGATGATCGATCCTGTACACATAACTGTTCGACCAGATGCAATACTCCCGAAGCTCCCACAGTACCGGATATCGCCCGAAGGCGAGAAGGCATTGGTGGCAATTATTCAGTCCTTGGTAGATGCAGGAGTGGTAGAGGAAGGGGTTAGTAATGTCTGCAATAGTCCTATCCTACCTATTGTTAAGAAGCAAGGTGAGGGGGATGAGAAAGCGTACCGCTTCATCATCGATCTACGAGAAGTCAACAAAGTGGTGGTGCCACAGTACCCGTAGTCTCAGACATCGCCACCATTCTGACTCTCATCCCGTCCACTGCCACCACCTTCACCGTTATAGATCTTAAAAATGCATTTTTCTCTATCCCCATTCATCCAGACAGCCGTTATCTCTTCGGCTTCACTTTAAAAAAACGTTCATACCGATTTTGTAGAGCTCCCCAGGGCTACACTGAAAGTCCCAGCATTTACAGCCAGGCCCTCAAAAGGCAGCTGGATGCCATCCAGCTACCAGATGGAGTGGTGTTGATCCAATATGTCGATGATATCCTTTTGGCGGCCGACACCACTCCACTTGCAATCACAGCCACTATCCAACTCTTGCACTTTCTTGCGGAGAATGGCCACAAAGTCTCCAAAAAGAAACTGCAGTTCTGTCAGTCCCAAGTAACATACCTAGGTCATCTCCTGTCCAAAGAAGGGAGAAAACTTACACCCGACCAAATCCAAACCATCCTAGACACCCCTATTCCAAAAACACAGAAGCAAGTCCGTTCATTAGTAGGCCTTACTTCTTTCTGCCGACAATGGCTACCAAATTTCAGTCTCATTATAAAACCCCTACTTTCCCTGTTGGCCAAAGATGTTCCGTTCCCACTCCCGTGGACTCCCGAATGCCAAGCATCCTTTAAGGAGTTGCGAGATGCCCTTTGCTCGGCACCCGTTCTAGGAACACCAGATTACTCCAAGCCCTTCTCCCTCTACACTCACGAAAGGGAGGGATGCGCATTGTCCGTTCTGACTCAGCCCATCGGCGCCAAACAGCGCCCTTGTGCCTACTTCTCTGCCACTCTTGATCCAGTCGCCAGAGCTCTACCAGCCTGTCTTCGAGCAGTAGCCGCTGCTGCTGTCCCTATCCGACAGAGTGAGGGAATTGTACTTTCGAACCCTCTCACAGTACTAGTACCCCATGCAGTTGACACACTTTTGAACCAGACAAAGACTCAACATCTGACTAGTGCACGACTGACAGGATACGAATTGACTTTGCTTGCGCCCCACATCACTCTGAAGAGATGCACGACATTGAACCCTGCTACCCTTGCCCGAAAATGACCCCGATGTGCCCCCTATACACGACTGCGTGACTCTCACAGACGAACAGACTAGGAGTAGAATTGACCTCCGAGACGTTGCTCTCACAGACCCTGACGGAGAACTGTGGGTAGATGGCTCTTGCATCAAACTCCCAGACGGCACCACTTCTGCTGCCTATGCGGTAACGACTGCTCGAACAGTAGTTGAAACAGCTTGCATCGTACAACGATCAGCACAGGCAGCAGAACTAATTGCCCTCACACGAGCATGTATCATAGCAGAAGGAACCACGGCGAACATTTACACGGACAGCCAGTACGCCTTCGGAGTGGTTCATCATTTTGGGATCCTGTGGAGGGAAAGGGGATTCCTGACGTCCCATGGTACACCCATCCTTCACGGAAATCTAGTCTCCGCCCTGATTGAAGCAGTCCTTCTCCCCACACGATTAGCAGTGATCAAATGTCAGGCACACAAGAAGGTGACAGATTTAGTTGGACAGGGAAACGCACTAGCCGACATCACTGCCCGAACCACAGCTGAGAATAGGGCCACGACACACATATATGTGACCAGGTCACAGGCAGAACAATGGACCGACGCTAGGGAAACGATCAGGGATATCCAATCGACCAGCACACCACACGAACTGACTGAGTGGGCACGGGTGGGTCTAAGGGACGATGAAGGCTGCTGGCGGACAAAGGACACAAACAAATGGTTGCTGCCTGATGCATACTTGATCCCCATACTGACAATGGCACATTCCCCTGCACACATAGGTTCTGCCCCCATGATCGAACTCATTTCCAAAGTCTGGCACAACGGCAAGATCCCCGACTCAGCCAAACGCCTAGTCCAACATTGCCTTATCTGCTTACAACACAACCCCGGGAAAGGAACTGTGGTACCCCGGGGAGGGTTTGGGATCCCCGACCACCCCTTTGAGGTCCTCCAGATGGATTACATCCAACTAGAGAGGTGCCAAGGCTTGAAGTACGTCTTAGTCATTGTATGTGCCTTCAGCAAATGGGTGGAAGCCTATCCGACCCGTGATAACACTGCCATGACTACTGCCAAAGTACTACTGAAGGAGTTTTTCCCTCGCTACGGCCTTTGTCGAATTTTATGGAGCGACAATGGCCCCCACTTCATAGCTGAAGTTATCCAACTTATCCTGAAGGGGTTGGGGGTCAAACAAAGGTTCCATGCGGTCTTCCACCCCCAATCCGCTGGCCTGGTTGAGCGACACAACGCTACACTGAAACTGAAACTGTCAAAAATAGTGGCCACCACAGGGCTTAAGTGGCCAGATGCCCTTCCACTGGCACTACTATCGATGCGCTCCACCCCCACTAAGCATCACTTGACCCCCTACGAAGTTGTGTTTGGGCGGCCTATGGACCTCTGGACTGCCCCCAAACCAACCTCCATTCATGACGTCCCCGACGTCCTGCTGTCAGATTATTTGTACAAGTTAACTAAGACATTGTCTGTCATTCATCAACAGGTGCAGCAGGCCATCCCCGATACTTCCAGGGGTCCCGGTCACGATATCCAACCGGGTGACTACGTCCTAATCCGGAATTTCCAACGAGCGAAGAATCTGGAACCCCGGTGGACGGGCCCCTGGCAAGTACTGATCACCACTCGGACGGCTCTTCGAGTGGAGGGGAAGAAGCACTGGCTGCACGCCCATCACTGCAAAAAGGTCTCCTCAACCCTGGCCACGACAGACAACGTCAGCACCCAAGAAGAGCTCCTGAACAAAGACCGACCATCACTGAACTGTTATCCTGATACAGGGGCGCTTGAACTTTCAAAACATTCTGATCCCACTGTGCCATCTCGAGAAGGGTATTTCCTGCGTCGAAAGGAGGGAGCTTCGGCTAAGTAGGCCACTGACTAAGTTAAAAATCTCAGAACGGTGACTCAAAGCAACCAAGGGTTACCTGGAGAGAAGCTAAACTAAGTCTGTGGTTCTGCCCACTACCGAGCACCTTGAAGATGAAGATGATGGAAGCGCCAGATAAGAAGATGATGTAAGCGCCAGATAAGAAGACATCGAAAGCAACAGGAAATACCCACTATAGGAATCCAAAAACTGACAATTTGCACAAATCAAAGACAATCGCTTTCTTCATTGTCTCCCTGTTCTGCCTCCTCCTCATGACTTCCTTCTGGATCCTGGAGGAAAGCACGCCCGCTCACCAAATGTTGCCGACCACTGTCCAGCCGACCACCGTGAAAGAGCACCACCTGATCACCCTTTCACCTCAGCTTCGAGAAAGGCGTAGGGAATTCTGGAACAATTCCTTTGTACAACTGTTGCACCAGCACAACCTTGCTACAAATGCCACAAACTGTTGGATCTGTGGGTTGCTCCCACATGCTACCGGACACTCCATCCCCTTTATTCCTTCCCCTTTCTCAGTTCACGGCTCTTGCCTTGCCTGGTTGATCCTCATGCAAGAAAGCCACAAGGACAATGCTGCTTCTGGTCAGACAGTGTCGCACTTCTACTATGGGTTTTGGTTGAACAATACAGGAAAGCCCTTTTGCCCTGCAATTTCAGGTTCTACCTTCCTTACGAACATCCCTGCCAAAGAAAGGGTCGAAATGCAAGTGCTCCACAATCCAGCCAGATCCACCTTCTCTCACCTGCGGAAACAAACGGCTGCCACCCTGACTACGGCCCTGTCCGTCATCAATGTCACAGGACTCGTATGCCTCGAAGGGCAAGGAACACAGCTGGTGGGTCACAGTTCTTGCCGCATCACCAAACCATTGGCCTCAGCCGACCCCCCCTCCTTTGTTGCTTCCCCGAATATGTACTTTGTTTGTGGCACCAAAGCTTACACGTGGCTTCCAAAAGGCTGGAAGGGTACGTGCTACATCGCCTTCATACTTCCTCCCACGTATGTGGCTCCAGCCAACCACCACCGGCAAAAGCGCGCTGGAGATGTTGAACAAGCCGACTCCACCGGAGCACAGTTCCTGGATGCAGCAAAGGGACTAGTTCCTCTGTGGGGACCAATGGCCAATAGCCGCGCAATCCGACATCTAACTCAGGCATTAGAAACAACCATCAACATCACCGCTGGCGTCCTCGCCAACAACACGGCTGAGCTTCAGGCAGTCCGCCTGGTGGCTCTTCAAAACCGTCTTGTTTTAGATGTGATTCTGGCCGACCGTGGAGGTGCATGCCGTGTCATCGGCTCCAGCTGTTGCACCTACGTGCCAGATAACTCACCTTCAGTCTATAAAGCAATCGAACACCTCCACAGACTGTCCTCGGAGGTTCACCAAGAACAGGAAGGGTGGTCGCTTGGAGGCTGGTTCTGGGACACTTTAAAGAACTGGGGATGGAGACTGTTCACGTTTTTATTGATACCAATCACGATACTATGTGGGTGTTGTTTAGGTATTCAATGTTTACCATCTTTATGTGCACTCATTTCCAACTGTATGTGCCCAAAGACTTTGAACTTTAAACCTGAGCACATGAGTCCCCTATACGAGATAGAAGTGCGTGGTCTCATGGGGATTGATCCAAACTGACAAGCTGGCGAGACATGTTAAAGGGAGGACTGTGGAAATTTAGTTTGTGTACTAAACATTATCTACGCCATCTTGCAGACCCACGTATGAGCATACACGACAGCCATTTTAGGTGCCATGGTCTCCCTGTTCACGATCGCTCATCAGCGCACTTCCCTGACCCTGCGAGCATCCCCCATGCACCCTGACTGCCCCCGCTCTCTCATGCACAAGTCAGGAGCCCTCCCCTCCCGCATGATTCTGTCCCAGGGAATCACACCCGCGCCTGACCAGCACCACCTTTCCGTCCATGAATACCCCTCCTTTGATGACCCTTCCTCTGAGCCTGCACGTCAGCACTGACCACTGGTCATCCTTTAGCCCGAGGATACAGTTTATTGCCCACTACTGTATGCACTCGCCTCTCCTGAAAGAGACCACTATTGATCATGACATCCCCACCCCCGGAGATTCGATCAGGCGCACACATTCCAAAGAGATCGGCAGAACACTCAGCTGCGTGATAGCCCCTCCCAATCATATGAGGGGAAAGGGTCTCTACTGTTGTCATGTGTTGGAATGGGCCGGAACTGGGGGGGTGACAGGGATATCGTTCAGATGTCATTCTCATGCTCTACAATGTCCCTGTTGTAATAAAGGACGTTCACATGTCTTAAACCAGTGTATAAAAGACCAGGTCTCAGAGAGGTTGAGAGAGCACCTCGAGACGATACCTTGTTGTCCGATCTGATGTGTTCCACTCCGTCTGAATAAAACTTGTTTCCTGTCTTCCAGTCTCCAGCGCCTGCCTCTTTATTGAGTAATTTCGTATGGTATTAGAGGCGTTTTACGCCGGGCAAATTCAACTTAGGAAACAACTACTGAAATCGCCTGACCATTGTAAATTGATCTTTATCAGACAAGTGTATTCTCTGGTGAGCGGTTGGAGAGCTCTCCAATTTTCCACCAAGTCTAGATTGTGCATAACTTCTAAAAGCGACCAAATCATCAACAGCTTAGTCCCCACATGAGGTGGATGGCAGTCTCTGTCCCCATCCGCCACACAGTGGAAATCTACCACCCAGATTATAGGGGACTCAGTGTTATCCTGGAGCAGGTCCTGAATCTGCAGGAAGAAATGACGATCAATCAGTATTAGGTGAATAGGTGTTTTAAAATAGTGATGTTTTTCCCATCAAGTGTGCCTTATACAAGGACAAATCTCCCTTCTACATCTGCTTTGGTGTATATGTGGGGTAAGGGTACCCCGTGAGCTACCCATATTGCACTCCTCTAGCATATGAAGAATATGTGGCTAAATATAGTTGCCCCCTCCACTTCTTCGCCAATTACTGGACCTCGTTTGACATATGGTGCATTTCTTGTAAGCATGCAGTGCAACCACCGAACAATCCCGGAAATAACATTGCTGTATTCCATCATCTGCGGTCATAAATACTGCCAAGAACTTCCCCACAACTCCAGCACTCTAGAGGCGTAATGGAAGATGGCACTGTTGTTGTGCAGCAATGGACTTTACGGAGCAACATAACCAAAATGAACTCCTGAAATAGCTCAGGATTATAACATAAATTAACAACCCCCCACTCTCCCCGGCAACAAGGAACACTCATGTTCGCCCACCCATTCAAGGCTGCCAGGACCAGCAGCATAAACCCAACACACAAAAAAGAATAAACAAAGTCTACCACAATTGTGGGGAAGACCCCCTTACCCATACACAATTGCAATGGTGATCATTCTAAGCAAAATTACCATCTCACCCGTTCCCTCTCTAGTAATCTGTATAATAAACAAGGAACACAATACTGTTTCCCTCTCCCAACCAATTAGCCAGGAGGGTAAGGTTTCCAGGTTCTGAGTCTTCTCCAGGGGTTGGCAGGCACTCCGGTATCATCTAGCTCTCCCCCTGATGAATACCTCCCAAGGCAAGCAAATCCGGGGGCACCCTCCCCCCAATCTCTCAACTCACTCTCTGAACCTCACTAATCTCTGTGCCCTCTGTCGTAGCTTAGGCCTGTCTTCACCATCGAGGGCCATTTTGACAGTGGTCATTGCCATGATGGCATCACTTTGAATTACGACACTCAATGTGTCCTGTCCCTCAGTTGAGGACAACCTGGTCGGTTGAGTAGTGTCTTTAGCCCTCCAGCGTCGGCATGGGGTTCCCTCCTGCTGTGGTCGACTCCTCCAGGAGCCTGCTGCATTCTTGCTCACTTTATTCCACATTTCTAACCACCTCCACACATCTTCAGGACAAAGAAGTGGGACTGCCCGTGCGAAATCCCTCGCAGTCTGGCTGAATACAGGAGCATATATTTTAGGCGCATACTTTTTAACTGCGTGTAATCAGTGTAAATGGAGATCTTATGATGGTCAAACTGTGCAATGTCTGTTTAACGTGCAGCTCAAAGGATACTGTCCATATTATTATAGTTCAGCATTCGGGCTATGATCGCACAGGGAGGTGGCGTAGGCGGAGATGGAGTGGCCAGTGCCCTATATGACCGTTCAATGATAAAACAGTTAGCTAGGTCTATCAATTTCAGCAAGTCTTGCACCCATTGTCCTATTAATTGCTCCATCGATCTCCCCTCCGCATGTTCAGGGGAGCCCATAAATCTAATGTTATTGTGGCGTGCATGCCCCTCTGCATCCTCCACTCGGTCCTCCAATACCCTTGTCTCGGAGAGAAAGCCAGCCATTTGTTTCTTTAGGGAGGCCACTTCAACCTTGAGACTTTTTACACGTCCATGTGGAAGATAGAAGCCTCAATGGATACCGTTCACATCTTGCCTTTCACTGATACCCTAGTGCTCTGAATTGCCGCCATCAGCTCCGCCTTGAAGGGCTCTTCCACCAACGGCTTAGGGCTACGGTCTCTTTGCGGTCCCCACGCATTTGACTTAAAGTGTCCGCCTGCCCCTCCCCATATGGTAAGGAGTGATCGACGTTGTATACCTCTGATAGCACCCCTCACCCTAGGGACATAGGACAGGTAGCAAGCACCAACCAGGGGAAGAGAGACCACATCAGAGGCGGGTTATGCAGATTGATAGTATACTTGGTGGGGCACCCCAAATTTCCCAGTGGCCAGTTCTGTATATCCGTTCAGGCAGTAGGCAAATTCAGGAGTCCACCAAAATGTTCTGCCCCAAAGGGTAAAAGCCTCCGCTCTCTTTGTTGAGCACAATGCGTGGTGGGGAATAAATGATGATGTTCACAGGATGGCATGCAGTACAGCCAGTCCATTGCCCTTTCAATGTATTGTCAGGTCTGTGTGATGCGGGGGTGGGTGAGTGATCCACCCAGTGCACTTACTACTTAGTGCCTCTGATGGGCACCCCTTGCTCCTCACTGGCATCTATCGAGGGAATGTGGTGCAGGCCCAGCCGAGCCCCATTCATGAAGAAGCCGCAGACCCCCTCCGTACGCCAGAACATTCCCAAGTGTCCCCGCTGCTGGGGGAATGCGGTTCCAGTCATCAACGCCCCGGATGTGAAGATTGGCAACCCCCAAGCTCCCACACACCAGCCGAGGCTCAACTGCCAGCAGCAGGACCTTCGGATGCCGAGGGCTAGTGAGTATACCACCACCAGTCACAGGATCATTGATGCGCCGTGCCACGCCAGGAAGGCCCACACTGTATGTGATTGGGCACGCCAGCCCCAGCATCTTCTTGTTTAGAGGTCGGGCTTGCAGCGCTGAACCCAGCACCAACATTCCTGCCCAGGCATGAGGCATGAGGGATAATCCCCTGCAAGGCATCATGCCGGCCCCAGAACCCCAGTGAGTCACACCTGCTATGGAGAGTGGGAACAGGGGGCTCCACCCTGGCCCGCAGCAACCCCGTCTCCGATGGGCTCCTCACGGTCCACAGTCACACTGCGCCAGGGAGCGGGCATCACCCCCAACACTAAGCATCCCCCTCGGGGAGGGGGGGGATGGTACAATGTGTGGGGGGTACACCTCAGTGGGGGGGTACAATAGGGTAGGGATCCTTGATTAAAATACTGTCTGCAACAGGATTATGCAGGATTCGTACTTGAGGAGCTCCTCAAGGACACATCCTGTCAGCCATCTTGCGTGCGGAGCTCAAACTTATTTACCGCCTTAACCGCTGCGGTTTTTCCGCCACAGTGCGGGCGTTCTAAAGAGCGGGCGGGGCTGCGTCGGTCGTTAGATGTGCGCAGCACCAGCGAGGTAGCGCTTGCGATGTCCAACGGCAGCATGGAATGGGTTAAACTGCTTATGTCATGCAGGAACTGATGACAATCCACCCACTGATCACAACCCATCACATAGCTCAGAGTCCATCTGTCCACTGTCCACAGCAACCAGGGCTTTTGAAGAGACTCACAAGTAATACACAAACTCCCACAGTCCAAAACGGAACTCATAAGCAAGCCATTCAATACGAAGAGGCAGCTTCTAGGTAGAGTTGTCATTCTTAAAAGGGAACTTAAGCATGAAATCTGCAAACCAACACCCAGTGGCTTTAGATACACTGCTGAAGGCTCCTTTTGAAAGACAGGATTAGAATATATTTTATTATGAGCTCCTGGACAACAGTAGAGCAAACACCTCGGCGAGGAACTCTAATGGGACCTAGCTAAAAACAGAAGCTCATTGAGGACCTCATTCCAAAGCGGTCTTCCCTACTACGATAGGGCAGAGCTAATAATCGAATGCTTGCATGTCAAAGACAACTGCATGGACACCCCTGTCAAACTTGAAAATAACATAATGCTTTAAACTAAAGGACAGAAATATTTTACAAGTCTGACCTTGTTCATCAACCAATTGTAAGGGAACAGCGCCATGAAGCCGCTTGGCCGCAGTGCGCTTTATTAAATTTCTTTTTCATTTCATTTTCAACACAATTAACAAGGATCAACATTGTACAGGCCCCTCGCCCCCATAGTTTAGACACACGCCCATGCATATACACTCACCTCTTCTCCCTTTTCTCCAAGAGGACCCTGCTCCCCTTTAAATCCCTGTGGACCCTGTGCATGAACAAATGAAAGAAGTGTTATTAGAAGATCTGGTCTTGGTAGCCCATCAGATTTTACTACTTTATTATAACTGCAAACTCACTAATTTCCTCCTTACACAAATGTTTTGCACTCCACAAGGATTTCCTCTGACCGTGAACCCTGCATCTTCCACTGCACAATGAATATCTTTCACTGTACATGGAATATATTCCATCAAAGAATGAAAAGCATCTACTAGACAATGAACATGCTCCACAGCAACAAATTATCCCCCACCAAACACTGAATCACATTGAATAGCTTCAGTTGCAACTGAATATCTTAAACTGTATATTCTACATATTTTACTGAAAGTGTTAACTTCCATCACACACAAACATTTTGCTTATGCCAATTAATTTCATCCTCTGCTGTGGGTTATTTTTCGCTACATTCTTAATATCTTCCACTGCAAATTAATATGTTATGGCACTTAATATTTCCCCTATGCACTGAATATCTTCCAACGCACACTGAAAATATTTTACAAGCGGGAAATTTTGCACTGCACACAAAATATCTTCTACTGCAACTAAATATATTCTACTGCATCTAAATATCATCCACTGTGCACCAATTATATTCCACTTCACACATACTACCTTCCAATGCACAGTAAATATATAGTCCACTGGTCAATGAATAGCTTTCGTCACTCACTGAATATTTCCACTGAAGTTTAAATATCTTCCAGTCATCCACCCAATGTAGCAATAACTTACACCTCAAATGAATACTTTTAAAACAACTAAGTATTTATTGTTCACTGTTCAATAAACAGTTCTCTGCACATATTCTGCGGTGCACTGAATATCTGCCACCACACACTTAAATAGAACACTGCACACTACATCTTTCTTCTAAAAGAAACTTTCAATGATTCACAGTGAACATCTTTCACTACTATGTAAATAACTTTATTTTATTTATTTATTTATTCAAAGTTTTATATAGCGCGAACAAGATCCTTACAGATATCAGAGCGCTTCACAATGAAAGGGGTAGGGGCAGTAGGAATGAACAGAGGTAATGGGAGCAATGTAATAGTCACTAACATGAAAGGATAATAATAACATACATAAAACATATCAAAATACAGTCAGGTAAACAAGAAATATAAGACGGCACAAGTCAATGATCCCACTACAGAGGTGTTCAGGTACACTTTGGGTGTGTGGAAGGCTTAGAACAGTGTTTTAGTATAGAGAGAGCACTGAGTGGGGGCACCGGGAGGGTGAAACAGTGACCCAACGTGTATCATATATTGGTTGGTAGTGAGAGAGTAGCGTAGTAGTGTCTCTCTCAAGTAGAGGTATAGTGCCAAAGGACAAGGTAAGCATTGACACAAAGCAATGCAGAGTCTCTGATCCAACACCTATAACGTTCAGGAGATCTTGGCCAGAAGGATGGTTTTCACCTCTTTCTTGAAGAGTGCAGTGGAGGAGAAACGCCTGGTTTCAGGAGGAAGCGCATTCCAGATCCTGGGTGCCATTCCTGAGAAGGAGCGCTTGTAAGTTTTCTCTTTCCGGAATCTACGGGGTTTCAGGAGTAGATTTTTTTAGCTTCTGTTGGATCTCGAACCTCCTGATATAGACAACTTTTGAGCGAGGTAGTTGGGTGCATTGTGGTGTACTGCCGCGTGTGTCATAACTGCAATTTTTTGTTGTATTCTGGCTTCAAAAGGCAGCCATTTTAGGGACTTTAAGTCAGGGGAAATATGCGAATGTTTTCTTGAGCCAGTAATGAGTCTTGCGGCAGCGTTCAGGGAGGCTCTTAAGGGTGCTGTTGTGGATAGAGGGAGACCGCTGAGGGCCACAATTCCGTAGTCTATTCGAGGGATGACTAACGCTTGTACAGCAGTTTGGAAGTCTTCAGCAGGGAGGAAGGGTTTAATTTTCCTCAGTGTGTTGATTTGGAAATTAGCTGATTTTGTGGCTTTGCTGACGTGCTGCTGCATGTTGAGCTTGGCATCCAGTGTGATGCCTAGGGATTTCGCTGAGTCCACGATGGTGGGTTGGACATTGAGTGCTGTTAGGTTGTTGAGCCATGTTTGGGTGGTTGAAGTTTTCGCCGGGGGTGAGATGAGAAGGAACTCAGTTTTCAGAGCATTTAGTTTGAGGTGATTATCGGCTAGCCAGGATTGAGTGTTAATAAGCGTGGAATTCAGAAGTTTGATATCTTCTGGGGATTGAAGCTTTAGGTATAGTTGTGTGTCGTCGGCGTACATATGAAATTGGACATTAGAAGCTTGGCGCAAGGTGGCGAGCGGTTCCATGACGAGGTTGAACAATGTGGGGGAGAGGGAGGATCCTTGTGGAACCCCTAGATCTGCAGGCACAGGTGAAGATAGCACATTGTCGATCTTGAACTTCTGAGACCGGTTGTGAAGGAAGGACGAAAACCATTTGAGAACCGTTCCCGATAGTCCCATTCTAGTGCTTAGCAGCTCCAGCAAGTTCTCATGTTTGACCGTGTCAAATGCTGACGAGAGGTCAAGAAGGATGAGGAGGCAGGACTCATTGCGATCAAGAATTTGGAGGGCGTCATCAATTATGTGTGTCATAGCTGTTTCCGTGCTATGTTTCGCTCGGAAGCCTGATTGATGAGAGTTAAGGAGTTAAACTTGAACTCCACATTTGATATCTTCTACTGCAGAATGAATATCACCTTCCACACTCTCAGCATGTTCTACAACAAACTATCTCTTCCACGACACAATGAATATCGTCTACCGGACTCTGGATAACTCCACCCACTCAGCAAATAGCTACAACACATTTAATATTATACACTGTACACTAAATAGCTTCTGCCACACTTCATCATTACGTAAATATCTTCCTTCACAAACTGAACTTTCTCCATCTCTTTCTGAATATCTTTACCCACACAGGGATTTCCCACTGCAATCTACCTTGCACTGTACACTGAAAAACGGGTACTATGCAAGTGAACATTTTGTTTACGAGCCTGGCGCACTGCCTTTCATTCCATGCACTGCATCATCAATCCTGATTATTTAATTATTTCCAGTTACTGACAGTGTAAACTCAAACACCTGAAAGCAGAGCGAAGACTTTGCCAAATCGGAGGAATCGGTTATAAATATGAATTCTGCCGTTGTCTCTCCGTAGCATCCATTTTTAAGTAATATATTGCAAAATCATTCGGTTATCTGTTCTGCAAACACACATACGAAGGTAGGCACAGAGACACGAAAAGGTCACACACAAAGATGCACAAAAATATATATGGGCCACCAGAAACACCTGCACATAAGAGAGAAGGAGAACTAGATCGGTGCACACACCAATCTCTATATGGTTCCCGTGCCCACCAGCCCCACTCACAATACAACCACGCAGGCACCCTCACACACACTCCATACGAAACGATGTCTACAAATTACACAAGGCCTAAATCTGTAACAAAACACTTAGGTACACCGGCAAGGCTCAACTTCGGATTGACAAAGACAGACAGCTAAAATAACACATCATAGGAGCACGGGATAGCGATCTCAGATTATATACACAAACAAACTCTCTCACCATTTCCATCACAGCCAGATAAACTCTAACAGTCACAACAATCGCGCACGTGCATTAAATCACGGTGAAAGGCATGCACAGATGAAGAAAATCTTTAGGAAAGCAGAAACACATGCATCTATCCACGACCAGGTGCAAACACGTCTGCCTCTGGTGCGTTTGAGATTTACCTGCTCTCCAGGAAGCCCCGGTGGGCCTGGCTTTCCATCAGGGGCGGGCAGCGCATTGGCACCAGGGAAACCATCGTGGCCCTGAAGACCTTTGGGACCAGGATTGCCCTGCAAAAGACAAGTGAATTTCAACTTTAAAAGAATCAGTGCATGACAGAAGTTCTGAACAGCAAGCACATGGCGTAAAAATACCAGCACGTAGATGGTGCTAGCCATCTGTGGGACCAGCAGTGGCCGGATATTTAGTTGACAGCCACAATGACAGTTTCCAAAGGTGGGCAGGAGGGCAAAGCAAGTCAGCGAGGGGGACGAGTTGACAAGTGGAGGGGGTAAACGGCCATTCATGGCAGACCAGAGAGAAGAGGAGAGACAGGCTCTCCGCCTCAGGTGGATCAGTACAGCCAGGATGAACCTGACCAGCATCAAGCAAGCCAGCTGGCACGGATAAAAATGGTCACCTCTGTAAAGACATATCACATTTTCTGAAATGCTGTATTCATTTTGCTGGTGTTGTCCACAATTGGATATATAATGGCAGCTATATTAGCGACACCATTGCAGAAAGTTAATAATGTCTGAGAAGCTCACAGTCTAAATCTGACCAGTGCTGTTGAGTGACGGATCCAATCTATTGGAGATTAAAATTCTGTGCCACAAATCTAAAGAGAATGTCATTACAGTGTCCAAGCTAGACAGAAGCCCTGGGGAATGCACACTGCTCAGGGGGCTGAAAGGTGAAAACACGTCTGGCATGTCCTCATGAGTGTGCAAGGGAACAATGAACAAACTATAGTTGTAAGAACTATGCAGTCTTTTAATCCGACACACCTGAATTCTGACACGCAGTTTCCCCCACCATTTATGATGAGGCACAAATATTTCTGTCAAAGTCTCAAATCCGAGCTGCAACACTCGAGCGGGAATCGGCTGACAGTTTTACCCCTTCATTTCGGCACAAGGGTTGCAAACAGCTTTACTAGGGGAAATTGCTCCACATAAGATGCTTCTCTAATCCAATCTGCTTTTTTCCGGGTGGCAAACTTCAGAACAAATGATCCGCAATTTATTTGCCATTTAATAACATTTTTAATCAGCTACAAGAAAGTAATGACACAATAAAATTGGTCACAGAGTCGCTTAGTGGTCACCGTCTGCTTTTTAACAACAATTGTACAGTAAAAAGATATAATCAATTAATTTTGATGTATCGATCAAAAAAAGTGGTGTATCACCCGTTCACATCAATGTTAAACTTTCAAATAGAATGTTTAAAGAAACGGAGGTAATTATAAGTTTTAACATGTTTAGATGTCGGTGTGTTTTTAAGGGTACAGTGTATCTGGTGTTTTGGAACATTGTTCTGGTTTTAATTAACGAAACAATAATCTTTTTCACTCTCAACTTCAGAACACACAAGACAGAGGACTTCCCAGTGGGACTGCCCGGTGTGCCACCTGCAGTCAGGGCAGGGCATGTGCTGCCGCATGAGGAATCTAGATTCGTGTGTTATTCACCATTCGTGGGAGGAAGGCGCTGCAGCACACTGCTGAGTTACACTGGTTTTTTTGTCCATCACTTCAAGCCACCACCATAAAGCAGTCTGAAAGCAGGGGAGTGGGAAGAACTGGGGAGACACTGAAAGCCGGAACCAGGAGGGAACCCACGGCCAGGCCAAGGCAGGAGTCAACTCAACTCGTGCAATATCACACTGAATACCGCAACTGTGAGCAGAAAGCCATAGGCATCGGACTGGCAGGTACAGAGGGAGGGAGCAGGAGAGCTACTGAGGAGACAAGAACGAGGAGGGACAAGAAGTTGGAGTCGGAGCGAGGGTAAGGAATGGCCACCAGAGGAAAAGGTTCTAGTCGGAGACTTCTTAAGGCATTGCAAAGTGGGCTCTGTCTCAGGGCCCCATCTTTCAAGGAGGCCCCTTGTTGTTTGGTCAGGACAGGGCCCCTCATTAATTTATCTGAATAGTCAAGCTGTAATAACTACCTCTACATCTTTTGATAATATAATGTTGGCAGGTATACCACGACCTCTTACAGGGCTGCCCCATGGCTCAGTTCCATGCCCATCTGTGTGCTGTATGTGGATCAAGACAGTCCAAGGGCAGCTCGAGAAAAGGAGGGATGATAACGGTAGGGTTGCTGATTTTAAATAAGCAATTGCCTATCATTTTTCTTCTTCCTTTTACTGTTGCTTTCCAAGCTATCTCCTATAAAATGCCGACCTTCTCCAAGTCCCTTCTGGTGGCTGGCCGAAAACACATTATTATGTCACCTACAAAAAGAATGATGTTGCCCATGTCCAACTACATGTTCTGGGTAGTTCACTTTCAGAAAGGGGTTAATGTTGAGTCATGCTAATAAAGCATACAACTCTGTCATTAAACTTGCTAAGATCAACCCTAAAGTTTTCGATTTAGCTGGCCAAATGTGTGCTGTTCCTGTAAGACTTTAAGCTTCCTCTACCCATGATGCCTTATAATGGTATTGCCTCACACCATCACCTCTTTTTGGAGGAACATTGGCTGAGATTAAAAATCTAATTGTGGTATGGCATAAGGCCTGCTTTGTGCACATGGTATGTTAGCATGGCTTATTAGGAGTTTAAACGCCATTTTGCCTTTTGTTGCTTTTGCGCACAACACTGCATAGCTGATTTTGTAAGTTAGCCTTCACGAAGGTCTACACATGGGAAAAGGTTTTGTTTTCGACATCTCTAGACTTACATCGTGCCCCTAGTCTGCAGAGTGAGTGCTGAAGCCGTCAAGGTTATCAAAACATATTAGCTGTTTTTCGACATGTTCGAGTAACGCTTTCTAGACACAACAATTTGGCAGCTGTGAGCCAACTAAGATTCTGGCGCCCTTATTATTGCACACTTGCCATGATTTCACACACTTGGAATATTTTACGTTTCCAGTGATGCAGAGCGCTTTGGCTGATCCGAATGTGATTTACTCTTACTGAGCAGAAAGGTAATGGGGTCCCCCAAACAAGCCTAAGAGACCTTCTTTGGTTTATAATACATAGTTCCTATATAGGGAGGGTGTTAAAACTAGGCGCTATAGGACCTGTTTTCACCATCATTGTAATATGATTTCTCCTTTTGTATTTTATGGAATTGTAACAATGCTGACCATATTATTTTTAATCATGTGTCTGCTTATGTTGACTAAGATACTGCATCTGAGATCATGTCGTTAAAATAAATGTTTTAACCTTACCGTGTCTCTTCTTTACTCCTGTTGTGGACTGGTATGAGAGTATAACGAAAGAGTGTTCTCACTTCCCACCATTCCTGAGTTTGTACTAAGTCGCATGTTCTAGGTTGTCTAATTATTGGTTACTTTGCTATAGGACGTAGAGCTAATGTGACACTGATGCTAGCTGGTTGGGGTTTTTCTAGGTACTGAGGTGAGTTTCTGGTACACCACAATTCACAGATGTCCTAGGTCTCTGTGCACAGTTCTGTGTATGAGCAGGATCCTTACAACAGAATCAAGAGAGGAGGGAGGGTCGGGTATGGTCGTGAACCAGAACTACAAGTTGACTAGACATTTTTTGTGTATCCTGGGATCTTCATTGATAGCCATAAATGTTAAAAAAGAGTAGCTTGCAAAAATCTTATATATATCTACAACTCTTGGGCATAGGTGACAACTACCTGAAACACAGTGAATTCTATTGTATCCTTCATTTAGGATAGGCCAAATAGGTTCTTTAGAGCAGCCTGACTACCTACACAGACAGCTTTCGTATTGGTATCAAGAGAATGTTCTGTAAAGGTAGATGGTCCGTAGATTTCTGCTAGAGTGATGTTTCTCAGCCAAACCATGGTGGCTGCCTTTCCCCTAGTAGCGTGTGCTTGGGGGTTGTTTGGTAGAGGCTTATTTGCTAGGCTACTATCCACCAGGAGTTGTATTGTTCAGAGGTAGTCAGGCCTAGGTGTATAAGACCATGATTCAGAAAGAGCTGGTTGGAGATCCTTATTATCTTGTATTTGTCGAACTAAAAAAGAAAAACTCTTCTGACATCTAAAGAATGCAAGACACATTCTGCAGTCGTTGATGGGAGGCTGGGAAAGAATGTCAGATGAGTGATTGTTTGATTGATAAGGCAACCCATCGCTGCGTGTCGCCGCTCTGCTGAATGCGCTGTGATTTTTAAACTCCCTGTTTTTTGTATTTGATTTAAAAATAATTTTATTAAATCCTGTTTTCAAATTGTCCTGCCACATACCTGCACCTAAATTGTGTCCTCCACCGCGATTTAGCGGGTCCCCTGCGCGCTCCTCGTCACCCTCCACGCCATTTTAGGGGTTAGAAAGGGACGCTTGAGGTCATCTCAGGTTAGCGCTCCAGCAGTCAGGTTGACTAGCCTGAGACAAGCGCGAAGTACATTTAAGGGCAGAAGATAGGTAAGGTCAGCCTTGATAAGGCAACCCATCGCTGCGTGCCGCCGCTCTGCTGAATGCGCTGTGATTTTTAAACTCCCCGTTTTTTGTATTTGATTTAAAAATAATTTTATTAAATCCTGTTTTTAAATTGTCCTGCCACATACCTGCACCTAAATTGTGTCCTCCACCGCGATTTAGCGGGTCCCCTGCGCGCTCCTCGTCACCCTCCACGCCATCCACGCCATTTTAGGGGTTAGAAAGGGACGCTTGAGGTCATCTCAGGTTAGCGCTCCAGCAGTCAGGTTGACTAGCCTGAGCCCTTTTTTTAACACAAGGATGCTAGCGCACGGCGCATGCGCACGGCGTATGTGCCGCAGTAACGCCGGAGTCACGCCAGAGTCCAGCCCGTCTGCGCCCGTCTGCGCCCGTCCGCGCTACGGACGAGCTGGACGAGGGGGTGCTTGGCGTTAACGACTGTGGAGCTAGCCGGCTCAGGTACGCTATTCAGGTATTGTTAGATCTGAAACCTGCTCGACTACCCTGCCATCATTTGCTCACCCCTGAGGCCCTGCAGTCGTCTCCTATATGTACATGCTTTAGATCCTGCTGCTCTGCTGATGTGCCCTCCCTTCGGTCTTCTAGAGTAACCCCATCAGTAGATCCTTCTCAACACACAAGCAGAGAGCATGGCTACTTGATCAATGCGAGATCTTTAATCAAGAACAACGTTTCCTTCAAGGATTTTGTTGTGGTAAACAAACCCACCTGGGTCTTCATTACGGAAACATGGGCCAAGGAGTCATCCGGGCCAGATCTCGTTGAGGCAGTTCCAGAGGGCTATACCTTAGTGAGGTTAGATAGAATGGGCCGTATTGGCGGAGGGCTTGGTATCCTGCATAAGGACTCCCACTCGTGTCACACTATACCTCTATCAGCCTCACATGAAGCCATCCAGGCCCTGCATTTTTCTATAAATGCATCCTATTCCATCCCGTTTAGGGGCGTGCTCATATATAGACCTCCAGGGCCTAGAGTGGATTTTACTCAGCATTTGCTTAGTATTTTAGAACCCTACTTTGGTTATGAGTCCGTCACAGTTCTGGGAGATATGAACTTTCATTTAGAAAACTCAGAGGCAAAAGACACTCGCTGTCTCCTAGATACCCTATCTGCATGCGGTTTGCAGCAGCTAGTTAAGGGTGCCACCCATCAGGCGGGCCATACTCTTGATGGGGTCTTCTCAAACGATAGGCGTTTGTCAGCCGATGTACCTGTGCCGCTCTCTTGGTCAGATCATTGTGCTATCCCGTTGCAATTGGATACCACTTTTACTAATATTATCCTGAGAGGTCCTAGCAAAATGGAACTCAGGCGTAATCTGAGGAAGGTTACCAATGATTTACTGGCTCCCTTAATTTCCACTTTAGCATTCCCGAGAGATGAGGTTGTAGATTCTGCGGTAAGGAGGTTTGAAGAGGTCACCTCCGCAGCCGTGGATGAGCTTGCTCCTCCCTCTCTGTGTTATACTGCCAGAAAAAGGCCGTCTGCTCCCTGGTATGCTGAGTCCTTAAGGCTGTTAAGACAAGCCTGCAGAAAGCAGGAACGTTGTTGGAGATATAGTGGGAACATGCAGGACAGGATGTCTCATAAAACTCATTTGAGGGAATACAGGGCGGAGGTCATAAGAGCTAAACAGGAATACTTTTCAAACCTTACTGGGGCTCTCACCTCACCGAAAGAGCTCTTTAACATCGTTGACTCTTTGATCTCCCTGAAGACCCCCGATCCTGTTATTAGTTCACAACAGCTGTGCGACAATATAGCCACATTTTTCCATGACAAAATTGCTGGCATTGTCTCAGACCTTGAGCTCAAAAGGATTCCTCCATCTTCCCCTTCCCTTTCTACCCCACAGATCCCCTACCCTATAGGGCCTGTTAGACCTGCGAACTCGATCTCGCTGTCGAGCTTTCCCCTGCTTTCCCTACAGGAACTGGAAGTCCTCTTGGCTAAGACCAAGTCTGGTTCACCTCTTGATCCCTGTCCTCTCCATCTTCTCAAACAGTGCAAGGAAACACTTCTGCCCCCGCTGCTCCAGATTATGAATAAAGCCCTGAAGGAAGGCATCTTCCCTTCCCAATGGAAGAAAGCAGTGGTGAAGCCGCTCTTGAAGAAGCCGTCGTTGGACCCAGACGTGCTTAAAAATTTCCGCCCTATTTCTCTGCTCCCAGCCCCAGCAAAGATGCTGGAAATCCATCTACACCAGCATCTTTCGGCCTTTCTGGAATCCTCTGGTCTCCTCGATCATTCGCAGCATGGTTTCCGGAGGGGTCACAGCACGGAATCCGCCCTGACTGTGGTGCTTGATAACATCCGCACCACAGTTGATAAGGGTGGAAGCTCGCTGTTGATCCTTCTGGATCTTACTGCTGCGTTTGATACCCTGTCTCCCCTCGTGTTAGCATCTCGGCTGAGGGAGATAGGGGTGGAGGGGCACGCACTAAGCCTGCTGGCCTCTTTTCTGGACCAGAGGGAACAGAGGGTGAAACTGGGAGAGTTCCTATCTCCATCCCTGCCGCTGAAGTGGGGGGTTCCACAGGGGTCGGCATTAAGCCCGACCCTGTTTAACATCTACGTGACCCCCCTGGCTAGGCTTATTAGATCTTTTGGGATGGAGGTAGTGTCTTACGCAGATGACACACAGATCTTGCTGTCTCTCGCCCAGCCTGTCAGCTCCTCTGCCTCCAAGTTTAGACTCTGTATGGAGGCAGTTGCCCATTGGATGATTAACAATTCTTTGCGGCTAAATGGCGAAAAGACGGAGATCCTTGTGTTTGGCGTGAAGGAAGACATTTGGTCGGCGGAATGGTGGCCTGAATCTCTGGGGGCCTGCCCAGCTCCTACCCGGGCTGCACGAAATCTGGGGGTTATGATCGACCCCTCCCTTGATATGGCCCTCCAGGTAAAGCTGACTACCTCCACCTGTTGGGGTGTCATTGCCAGCCTGCGCAAAATCAAACATTACTTGTCCGTGCAAGCCCGGAAACAAACTGCGGTAGCCTTGATAACATCTCGGCTTGACTATTGCAACGCTCTATACGCGGGAGCCAACAAGGGCCTGTTGCAAGGTCTTCAATCCGTGCAAAATGCTGCGGCAAAGTTTGTGCTGGACCTTCCTAAAAGGTCATCAGCGACTGCTGCCAGGAAATCTTTGCACTGGCTTCCTATTGACGCCAGGATTTCTTTTAAAGTTTTATGCTTGGTGTTTGGTGCCCTAAATAGGACTGAGACTGGAGGTGTAAAAGATCTCCTGATTCCTTATGTTCCTGCCAGGAACCTCCGGTCCTCGGCGAAACTGCTCCTCACCGCTCCCCGAGTGCGAAGAGCTAAATGGGGAGGTAGAGCCTTTTCCAACCTGGCCCCAAGATGGTGGAATACGCTTCCTTTGGAAATCAGGACTCTACCTTCAATTCATTCATTCAGAAAGGCCCTGAAAACATGGCTTTTTGGTAAAGCATACCCCTAGCTTTTGGTTCCGCCTTTTTAATTTTCATTGTTTTGGTAGGCGCCTTGATGCCTTCGGGCAAAGTTGCACGTTTATAAATTTTATTCCATTCCATTGATAATGAAACTCTGAGACTAATTTTCGGATAAACAAAGGATGACTTCTTAAAACCCCCCTGTTAGCATGGAAAACAGCTCAAGGCTCTACAGACAATGCTTGTATTTCACCAACACTAGTGGGTGATGTTATTGCCATGAGGAGGGCCGTCTTGCAAGTTAGATGTTGCAATCAAGTCTTGTGTATGAGCTCAAATGGTGGGTCCATCAATTTAGCTAATACCAATTTCAAAGCAAAGGGAGATGGAAATCTAATAAGAGGAAACACCTTTTCCAACATTCTAGAAAGTCTTTGATGGCATGTGTTCTGAAGGAGGATGTCTGATAAGGCCGTTTTCTATATGCTGTAATACCAGTAGGATGACATTTTATTGAGGAAAATTGAAATTTCGATAGAACCAGGTGTAGTAAATATGGAAGTATGACTTCTTCCTGGCAGGTGATGAGGTACCTCTTTGTTGATACCAGATACAAAATCTCTTCCATTTAAAAGAATAACAAGCTCCAATTCAATGGCTTATCTTTTTTTAAATGTCCAAATATAATCGAGGCAAATTCAAAAGTCCATATTTTGTGACCTCAGGAGCTATGCTGACAAATTCAATGATGTCAGATTTGGGTGGAACAGCTGTCCCGGAGATCTGGTTGTTAGGTTCATTTTGTCTAGCAATTTAGAGTGTGGCCTGAGGGACATTTGTAGAAGATCCAGACATGACTACTGCCTGATCCAGTCTGAAGCAAATACTATCAGTGTTGCCTGACAATTCCACAGTTTCTGAATGACTGCAGGAATCAGTGGAATTGGAGGAAAAGTACAAATCCTGACATAGCTTTGTGAGGGCACTTTGGTCCTCATATGCATCGTCCTGGTATAAAACACTCATCTGAAAGCATGTTTATTGAAATAATCACTGATAATACAACTTCATTGTCACTTGTAGCTCCCTTCCCTCCTCAGATCTGCCAGTGTGCCTCAAATCTTAGCTGCTACAAATCTCATCCATCCCGTTGGAGTCACAACAGTATACAAATAACTTGGAACACAGCATTAAAGAGCAATCCTGTTTGCTAAAAGTACTTACAACGTAGCCACGGTGCCCCTTCTCTCCTGGCTCTCCTGGATATCCAGGACGACCCTGTGCAAACAGAAAAGAAGAATTGAAAAAAGACCACTCTAACCTTCATTTGAGCAGGAGAACCCGAGGCTTACAAGCTGATTTTCTGAAAGATGTCTGCACCCGGGATGTCTTTGCAAAGGAGCACAATTAACAATATAAAAAGGTAGGTCTGGCTTTTTAAGCGCCCAAGGAGCACGTTGGAAAGCCTTGGGGCACTGCAGGAGTAGCCTTTGTGCCCAGGATTGTGCATAGAGTAACCAAAGTCCATCCATGTACCCTATTTCTTCTGAAAGGGCTGTGTAAGGATTTACACCACCCTCCTCATTTTCTAGGCTGGAAAATAACAAACATTCACTTTTTAAAACACATCAAAGTTGGAGAGAAAACCTACTCCAGATGCAACCAAAAAATTACACTCAACACTAGTCTTATCAAGAAAAAGTTTCCATTCACATTATAAATCTCGGCTTTTGACACATTAACAAATCTCTATTCATGAAAAGTAGTGGGCTCTTCTCTACTATGGACAATCTCGCCACTGTAGGAGCAACTTTCCATTGCAAGAGTGAAGTTCTCGGCAGCAGGACAACACTTTTCTACTTTCGGAAAACATCTCAACTGCACAAGACCACCTCTACTCTGCAAGATAGCACATCCTCAAGTCCAGAGAGGATTTTTCCACTGAACGAAAGCCCATTGCCAATTCAACGATCATCTTTCCTTCACAAAAGTGAACAACGCTGCTGCCAGGGAACACCTCACAGATGCACAAAATGCCACCCTCCCTTCGGAAAAGTACACTCCCAGCTGCATGAGAAAACATCTTCAATGCCAAAGAGCACCTTACAACTGAGCAAAAGCTCGTTTTAGACCAATCCCTCCTTAGGCTTTCTCTACCGAAGGATGGACTCACTCCACCAAAGGAACCCGTATACATTACTGGGTCAAGGAGAAAACTGCCAAAGGACCTCAATGCAGCACGGCAGTAAGGACTGCTTTTCTAGTCCTTTGATAATCTCTCGGCTCTGCCAATACTTCTAAATGGCATCTCGGCCTCTTCCAGCAGTGAGCACGTCCACAGCTCTGCCAAGAGACTGGAACCCTATGGCGCAGAACACCCTGCTAGTCAAGATGATGGGCCTGAGCAGCTCTGTCAATGCAGCTAACTTCTAATGCCTGCCATGCGCTGCCATTCATTTAGCAGCACACTGACATTCCTGCCACTGCATCTCAGACCTAACACACAGCATCCTCCGCCATTTCACTGGTGAGCCCCTGCGCACCCCTGGCAATGTTTCAGTACGGAGGCTCTTTCAAGACACTCAGCCCTAGCATACATCTGGCAATGGACCTGAATCATAGCACATACTATTGTATTTTATTCCAGTACTGAACTTAAACTCATCTCTGCCCATTTGAATGATCAACCCCTGCAGAGTCCCGCCAGTCGGCTGATTCATAATATCATTTCATACAATTCCAGTACCGAGCGCATGGACAGATGTATACATTTGCAGCAGTCCGTGCTATTCCAGGACCCAGCCTCGCACGCCTCTGTCTGTGCCCCTGACTCATTCCAGACACAATGCCATGCCTTCCAGATGCTGAGCCCCCGCCCGCCCGGCGCCCACTCCAACAATGTTCCTACATCCTCACACTCGGTATTTCATGCTGTCCGACTGCTGAGCGGCCCCAGTGCAGAGCCGTCAATGTTCGCACGTCCTCACACACCGCATCCCGTGCTGTTCCAGCACTCAGCCTCACACACTTCTTCAATCTATGCCCCCGAACCATGGGCAGCATTTCATGCTATCCGCCCGCTGAGCCCCCGTGCAGATCATCAATGTTCGTGCACTCTCACATTCAGCATTTCATGCTCATCCAGGGCTCAGTACTTGCAAACACACTTGTGTCTGCACCCGAATCATAGACCGCATTTCATGCCATCCGACTGCTGAGCCCCCGTGCAGAGCCATCGAGGTCCCTTCCTACATCCTCACAC
This sequence comes from Lissotriton helveticus, assembly GCF_964261635.1. Classification (NCBI taxonomy): domain Eukaryota; kingdom Metazoa; phylum Chordata; class Amphibia; order Caudata; family Salamandridae; genus Lissotriton; species Lissotriton helveticus. The sequence goes on from NC_136065.1 coordinate 207,442,773, forward strand.
CCCGCATCCCGGTCTATTCCCTTCCCGGGACCCAGCACAGCTGTGAGTTCAGCGCAGCTGTCACCCTCGGCACCTCTGCCCTGCGCAGCACTGCTTTTGAACAGCTGGAATAACATTGCACTTACAGGTAATCCCGGCTTCCCTGGGTGTCCACGAGGCCCCTCGGGTCCTGGTCCTCTCTGAAAATAAACGAAGTCTGTTGTTACACACACGTGCTGACATTTCCCTTCCTCCGCCCCACCTGTCAGTGTCAAACCTATCATTGAAAGGAAGCTGTCCCGTTTAAAGGAGGAAGTGCGCGAGACAGGAGAGGACAGGGCACCCCCGGGCACGCGCCCTCAGAGGTTACCAAGTTCCTCGTGAGGAGGCGCACACTGCAGGCACGCGCCTCAGCACCGGGGAATGTATGATGTGCAGAAGGAAGCTGCAGAGGCCGCCCGGGATCCAAGGGAAGCTTGCAGGCATTTCTGCTGCTGCCAGTAACAAAGGGCGATTTAGTGACCACAGCCATGATGGTGCGGATGCACCACAGCCTAATTCAACACTAATCCTGATGGGTTCCAGAGTAGCGTGCTACTTGCGCTTCAAAACTCCATCAGGGGTAGCAAGCGCTCTATAAATACAAACCTCTTTCCCTCTTCTATCCTGCCACCTACCCTTCTCTACCCAAATAACTGAATAACATATCCGCTACTCAAATTATTTCATATTTTACTATACTAATTTTCAACACTAATCCTTTATGGGTTCCAGAGTGGCGTGCTACTCGCCAGAAAAGCGCTCCAACACCTATCAGGGGTAACATATGAATGCAAACCTTTCTTCCCCTTTTATTCCTCCGCTATCCTTCTCACTCCAAATAATCTGACTAAATATCCACCACTGAAATTACTTCATATTTCACCATATTAATTCACCACTAATCCTCCTTCCTGAATAGCATGCGTCAACAAGCGCTATATAAATATAAACCTTTTTCCTCCTCTATCCTTCTTCTATCATTCCAAATCCAAATAACTGACTAACCTATCCACCACTTAAAATGTACTTGCATGTTTCACTATACTAATTCAACACTAATCCTCTATGGGTCCCGGAGTAGCGTGCTACTCGCCAAACAAGAGATTCGACGCCTCGTCAGGGGTAGTAAGCGCTATATAAATGCAATTACAATACAATACAATACAGCCTAACGTGACCCCCCCACACACCCCCTCTGTACGCCAACAAGACTACCGATTTCTATTTTCCCCTATCACAATGAATGGATTTGCTTGGTTGTAACAGGTTTCTTTTGTACAATTGTTGTTACCTTTCATAGGTATGATCACACTTTCAGAGTGGGGGAACTGTCCCCTTGATAGGTATCATAAATATGGTATAATGCCTGTCTCCTGACACAGGATATTCACATTACACATTTCTGCAGTCTTCCTCTCTATGTGATACAATTGGCAGTGCTACAGGATGTGATGCAGATTTTCAATTCTTCCAGTGTGGCATGGATATACACCACCGTGAGATTTGCATTTTCCTTTTCTCTGGAGCTCGTCTCTAATATGTTGTCTGCTGCATTTGTGCCCTGGCGTCTGATATCAACGATTCCCTGATTAATGATGAAAGTCTGGACGAAATGGTGCAGGTCAACAAATTGCCAGCAGGGAACAACTTTTAGCTTTATTATTACCTCTTGCCATTTCTGATGAATCGCTTCCTCATAGGCATTTTTATCATGGTTTTATAAATAACATTTGGGGATTCCTAGTTGCGTTGCTTCTCTGGTATATGTTGTTTGTGCCTGTGTGGAAAACCCATCTCACCAACATGTCTGTGAGACGAATATGTGCACTTTCAGATAGGGCATTAATGCAGGCTTGCATACTGGCCTTTTTCTCAAGGGTAAACCCCAAGCACTAAGTTTGTTCCATATTAGATGATTTGCAATCCAACAAGTTCGAAACGTCACATCCGCCTTGAACTGGAGTTGAGCTGTTCGTGGGAGAGAGACGAGGCAGATGTCAGTGTTCAGGTTTTTTTTGGCAATGCAAAATCGAGGCTTGGAGCACGTGCATTTCGCTGGTCGACAAGTGTCGACAAATTCTTCAAGCGAAAATTAAGCATCTTTCAGGTAAAGCTGTGTCTCATCCGTATCGAAGTGGAAAGAAATGCCTGAATGTCTCAGAAAAGAGCTGATAAGATCAATGTTAAAATTAAACTACAGAGCCCAGAGGTGCTCATTTTGAAAGGGGAAGGACTGATAATGGCGTCTCTCCCTTTTATTTGATGGGAGCAGTTGGTCGGATAGGATTGGAACCACCCCAGGACTGTGCCCATAATACCCACCTGCAGTTACTAGTTACTTTTGAAGGATGTCCTACATCCACCAATCTCTAATAACCCCCTCGGTCATATCTCTTGGAAAGAGGACCAGACACTTGTGTTTTTACAGGTAAGGCATAAAAGGGCATGTCAGAGTGATTCGAGCAAGGGAGGTCTCTCTTTCTTATTTTGGAGTGGAAGAAGATTGATAATTCCCCATAGTACCCCCTGAAATTCGTGGCATCATAACGCAGGTGCGGTTGGTAAGTCTTTTGGCAAGCAAAAAAATTTCTTTAGTCATTTTTTTTGTCATATTGATCTCAGATTTGACATCGGATACCTTGGCTTTGAATATGAGTCTTTTGTAAGATTTACACCTGGATCTTAGATTTGGTAGGTTTGGAGTAGATGCGTGGTTGTGTGTTGCTCATAGTAGTTTCCTTTCAAAGTAATTCTGTGGTGATGCATTCAAAGGTCTGTATTTATTCTGCCGTTTTAATATAAATGGGACAAGTTCATCTGCAACTTCAATCACGATTGAATTGTAATGGTATAATATCATGTCATGCACTGTGCAATTCTGGGGTTCAATAACTTTGTAGATATCTTATTTCCTAGTACAGATCTGTTTGTTTCTTTGAAGTTTCTTACTGAGGACTTTGGTGGCTTTGTTTAACCTAAAGTGCAAAAAAAGGGTAAATGGGCACTTGGAAGCAATCAGGCCAGTCCATTGAACTTGGATGTTCACTCTTGATGATGCCAATTATGTGGACTAGAGTCAGACCATTCATGTATGAGTGATAAGCAGGGTTGTCACTATTCAGAAAGTAGGCACACTGAGAAACCTCAAAGTTATTCTGGTCTCCCTGGTGTACATTAAAATCACCTAAGAACATGTTATTTGCAAAAGAAATCGTACTATCTACTAAGCAAAGTCCTTCACATTTTCAACAAAAAGACATGGTCACTTGGAGGGTGGTAGATTAAGGTAAAAATAGTTGTTTCTTTTCTGGAATTTTGTACCTCAATAGATGAGAATAGGAAATTGAGTGATGGGGTCCATCTTAGTGAAGCATGGCTGAAAAAATGTTCACAAGAGGTAGTATCAAATAAGAGAAGCGTAATAATGTTATATTAAATTAATTTGTGTGTGCACATACTCAAACGCCTCTTGGTGGCGTAGAACCAAAACGATACGAGTTAGACTTTACACACATGAGTAAAGTCTAGTAGTAGGTAAATAAAAACCTACATAAAACATCTTACTGGTTGAAAAGTAATGCTTCTCAGCGCTATAAGAGAAGATTTTGACCGGAGATGCAAAGAAAGAGCAACTGAGAATGCTCGGTCACCATGGGTAGAGAGTCTGGATTTAGGAATCTGAAAAATAAACTTCCTTGCATATTGCAGTTATCGAACATGTCGGTACCATGAATATTTAGATTTCATCTTCACTAGGGTATTTTAGTAGATAGCTGTGTGTATAATAGTTTTACACTTAAAAATGACTCTGTTTTAAACAGCTAACCAGTGTAGTGACCTTAAAACTGGGGTAATAGGGCAACATCTGGAATACTTTACAACTGCATTCTGTGCTAACAAGAGATATTGAAGCAATTTGGCTGCTGAAGCTAAGTAGATAGCATTGCTATAATATAGTCTAGACAGGGTTAATGCATTGGTAACTGGTAGAAGGAAGTGGGAATCTAAAAATGGAAGTATTTTTTTCAGAATCTTTAAGTGAAAGAAACGTCGGTCAGGGTGGGCAAGCTTGGTGGCTTCCCGATCAATGCAAAGAGATGAATCTGAAAATATTTCAAGGTTTCTAATAGCAGTAGTACGTACAAGGTCAGGGCCAATAATTAGGGGGTGGCAACATATGTTATTCCTTTGATCTGGTTTCGCTGGGTTAAATATAAGTTCCTTTTCTGACAGAGTTCATTTCAGAAAATTGGTGGTTCCCCGTAGCTAATAATTCCTAAACAATTATTCATTCCGTTTTGATTGACACTAAAGGATGGATGTTTTTGGGGAGTAAGAGGTGGTGAAAAGGATCTGTCTGTTGTCTGCGTACATGCAGAATTTTGCCAATTGCAGAAAGTAGGCTTGTCAGAGGCACATGCATAGATCATACAATAATGGTGAGAGAGTGGGACTTCAAAGATCTCTGTTTTGAGCAGAAAGGCGTTCTGGACACAGATCGTGCGCTATCATCAAAAAAATGACTGCATCCATTTTAGGATGGAGCCAGAAAACTATCTTCTCAAGAGTGTTTTTTGTTCAGCATGAAGTGGTCAATGGTACTGAATTCAGCTGACAGGTTTAAACTGCAATGCGCCAACACTACAGCTGTATCTGTGCAGATCATCTATTACCGAAAGAGCAACTGGCTCAGTGTTGTAGTTAGGTTTAAACCGAGCCAGGTGAGCATCAAACAACCTGCTATTTTCAGAAACGTTTTGTAGACGATACTGTACCTACATATGGAAGCGGAGATGGATCGAAAACTGCTGGGTTCATCCAAGCTTTATGACAGTTTTTTTTAGCACAGGTTAGGCCACAGTTTGTGTCTTCTCTGTAGGGATTATACCCAGGAAATAGAGCTACTGACAATTAGCAGCAAATTTGTTTTCAAACAACTGCAGAGCTGCTCGTAGCTGGTGCAGGACACAAGTCATTTGGTAAGTGAGGGGGTGGATATTGACAAATGAAATCTGTCACTTGTGTGACATGTTTTTTTTTTATTTCAACAGTTTTTATTAGCAAATTTTTCATATATACATACAGTACAGTGGTAGCGTTGCCTCGCGGGCTCCGTAGGGGAATGTGGAGAAATTAACCTGAGCCGGTAGCAAAGTATTCTCTAATTGGATATTCTGGGGAGGAAGAGTTACTTCAGAGGTAACGGTTCATTGATATAGTCATTTCTCCTCAAAGTAATGTTCATCACATAATTCCCTGGATGATTGGAAGACAGAATGAGTAGAACAAGTGACTGAAGTTCCCCGACGATGTGAAAAAACACTTTAAATTAGGTACGAGCTGATTAAATCCATTGTGAGTAATAACGCTTTTAGTCTCCCTTGATTTCTTTTGCCTATAAACAGTCATCTGAGTGACATAGTGACTTCAATGAGTAGGTATGAGGAAATAGAGTGTATTATATGGTGTGGTTGTACGACCTCACCGTGTAATACACTTATCAAACCCTTTAGTACCATTAGGTTTCGTTTGTGAAACCTTTCGCACACCCTGGTTGGATGTGGCTCTGAGCAGTCAGGCTTATACAAAGAAAAACGTTTTAAGCATTTAAACAACTCCAAAACAATCAAAGAAATACACTGGATACTCAAGAAATTCAACACTAATTTAGAATAATAAACTGTATTTTATATATTTTCAGACATCAAAATGAAAAAGATCCGACGGAGGGCTCTGGAGGTATTGAGTTTATAAAGTATAGTAACTATGCACTTTTTGTTAGTCAACCGCAGACAAGCATTGGCAAATTCATCAAATTTAACACTAAAGGTCAGATGTAGGTAAATACCATTTACCGATTCTAAAATACAGAATTTTACAGATTCAGTATTTTAGAATGGGTAAATGGTATGTAGGTATTAATTCGGTAATTTTTACCGAATCTGTAAAATTCGGTAATTACCGATTCGGTATTTACCGAATCGGTATGCCCCATTCATTTCTGTGGGTCTCCAGGCCCATAGGAATGAATGGGGAATACTGATTCGGTAAGGGGGGGAAGACCTACAAGGGTGGCAGGGTGTCACATTGACACCCTGTTGCACCCCTTAATAGTGCATGGGTGCACATGTGGCACACATGCATGCCCTCTGCCACATGGCACTGTTAAAAAAGCACACAATTGCTTTTTTAACGGTTTTCGTTATTTACCACCAACTTGTAGTTGGAGGTAAATAACGAATCCTTACAGGTGAAAAGCACTCACTTGAGTGCTTCCTACATTTCAGATTCGGTAATTTACTGAATCGGAAATGTAGCCACCTACATCCCAAATGCCTAATACTGGTCAGTAACCGCCGAAATTTGGTAATTTTGTCCGTTACCGACCGGTATTAGGGTTCCTACATCTGGCCCTTAGAATTTTATCAGGAAAAACTTAGGCAAGTATAAGTGTGGTTACTTCCAGTTACATTAGATGACCAACTATGGCAGGGAGCCAGTCAAGGAGACCAGCCAGATCCACAGAAAAAGTTTCCTAAAAGCAAAAAGCAGTCTTCAGTGAGCTCCAGGTTACATTAATCTTGACTAGGGCATCAAGTCGGGCTTAATGTAACAAGTTGTTTGATACCTTATAGTATATCAACTTTAGTAGTACCAGTCAGAAGTTAGCAAGGCTGCTATAGCAGCCTGCAACTCTGTACTCACCAATGGGGCTACTAGTCTTTTCCTCAGTAATAAAACATACAATTGTTTTTTTTTTTTACTGTTGGAACATGTAAAAATGTTCTACTTCCTAATAAACACACCCTTCATTAGGGCTCATTAGGCCTACCTTAGGGGTGACATATATATTAGAAGGGAAGACTTGGCTTTGCATTTCTTTGAATGGCAAAGTCGATTTAGTAGTTTAAAAAACTGCTCGTCCAGTCTGCGGTGGCAGACTAGGAGCCATATTTTACCTTGGCACCCCTAGGGCCCCACAACCAGTGCTGCAGTCCCTAGGGGTGATCTGCGAACTTACATGCCCTGGGGTATCCTGGGTACCTAATGCTACAGACATATAAGTAAGTTAGCTTAGGCCAATTGGGTATAAAACAATCAAACATATCACTTTTAAGGTCAGAGCAAAGGCACTCAGCAGGCCTCAGTGCACTCGCAGAGTCATAAAACCAGCAGCATCAGTCAAGAAACTTGGGGGTGACTATACAAAATGAGGAATTTTCTTTTTGTGTGTCTGGCTTTTAGCATTATGATTTTCAGCTCTGGCAAGAACCAGCCAGCACGTGCACCATTTTCTGGTATTTGTGATTTCTGACCTACCGTATTAATGTTGCTGTTCCTCCTAGAGTAAAGTGACAAGGCTCCCAATACCACCTGAGACTTATCCCTTATGTTGTTTCTATTACACCTTGATGAAGAGTTCGTTGTTGCCTTTTTTTGGGCTAGAGAGGAATGTAACACTCGGAATGCTGTAGTCCCATTAAAAAGGATGGTGCAGCTTTCATGTTTTTTTGTAGCCATGTGGACTCAAAACAGGTATTCATACTCTTAGTCTGGTAGTTTCCAAAATAGCTAGAATATTTCTGAGTAACACACTGGTGCCTGGCATGGCCTCATGTCTACTATCTAATTGGTTTAGCAGATGACATGGGGCGACATAGTAGCAGTTTGAGAAGACCTCCTGCCCAGATGAAGAGATCTTAGGCTTCTGTGTTATTTTATTATTCTCTCCTAAGGAGCCTTGAGTCACCTGGTGGGTAGGGAGGACAAAACGATACACTGTACAAACAGAGGAGACTAAATTGTGAGCTCTTGTCTCCCTTTTGTTCGCATAAACCTCCTTCAGTTCTCACCATTTCCTCAACCACATGCTGACCTCACATACCCTCACTAAACCACTTGTGTCCTCATATCCTAACAAGCAGTTTTCCAGTCTCATAGCCCTCAGTTCATCCACTTAGTCTTCCATGGAGTCTTCTCGGCACCAGGAGTTGTTTTGTGCCATCACAAACTACTACTAAGTCCAAACACGTCTATCACTTGGTTTTTACAAGACAAATCCTCTGTCCTCATTTGCATTTTTTGGCTCTTGCTGGCTTTCTTTTTTTCTTATGAGCTTCTCCTTTCATCATGCCATCAAGAACATTCCTTTTTCCTTACGAGTTAGTTGCTCTCGCATGACTCCTTGTTATGATCATGTCCTACTCTACATCCTTGTAACCCTTATTGCATCGCCAGAGGCCTATCAGCATCTTCACAAGACACTGTGAATCCCTATAAACCTCTCCGCATTCTCACATGGCTCTCTTCACCATTCTCATAAGGCTCTCTGTATCCTAAAAAAAAAAAAATTCTGCATCTTCATAATCCTCTCTATATCCTAATGCATCCCTCACCACCCTGACAAACTTCTCTACCTGCTCATAAACCTGCTCATAAACCTCCCTAAATCTCACAACATTCTCACCACCCTCCCAACTTCGCTATGCATCTTCACATCCCTCGTTACATCTTCATGAGCCTCTTACTACCCTCACTAGCCTGAGTGAATCATCATAAGTGTCTTTGCATTTTCACATGCCTCTCTAACCCTATCAAGTCTCCATGCATCCCAACAAACCTCTCTACATCTTCAAGAACCGTTTGGCATTCTTATGAGCCTCTACCATCTTTAAAGGTCTCCCTGCATCCACATAAGCTTATCTTTTTTTTGAGGAGGGGGAGTTTTATATAGCGCAAACTAGACTCAAAGGTATCAGATCGCTTTACATAAGCACCAGTTGCGTTACTGACGGGCACATTAATTTTTTTTGTTAGGCAGGGGGAAAGTTAAGTGATTTGCCCAGAATCATAGGATGTGGAGCGTCCCTACCGAGACTCAACCCCGGTTCCCATCTCTGAGGTCGACCGCTCTAGCTGTTAGGCCACATCTGCTCCCCAATCTTTATCCCAATAAACCTCTCTGGATTTTCACATATCCGATCTATTCTGACAAGCCTCTCTGTATACTCACAACCTTTTCTTCATCCCCACCACCAGTGCATTGGCACCTATTCACTGGAGGCCATTTTTAGGTTCCCAAATGCCTACTCCCACTTCATTAGTGTAAGCAATATCACAAGCAGAATGTCATACTCACCGGCCATCCAGCCTGGAGGAGCTGATAGAAGGATGTGTGCTAGAAAGAAGATGATCGAAAACAGTAAGACAGTGAGGTCAGAGTATCAGTGAGATCACCTTCTCAGCAGAAAGACCAGCAATCAGTTGAAGCAATACTTTAATAACCGGTGAGGGCAACTTGTCAGCAATTTACAAGGACAGCACATAAATGATGCAAAATCAGCCTAGCATGTCAGCAGTTAGTGAGGACAACATGTAAGCAATGCGGGCAAGAGGTAATCAATTAGCGAGGACAACATGCTGGTTTTTACGAAGGTCAGCAATCAGCAAGGCAGAATCTCAGCAATAAGTGAGGTCTGGTATTTTGTCAGCTGTCAGTGATCAGTGAATGCAAATCATTAACAACTAGAAAGGTTAGCATTACAGCAAACTGTGAGGTCAGTATTCAATATCACCAGCATGTCAGCAATCAGAAAGGACAAGATCACAGCAATCAATAAGGATGGCAGTGTAACTGCAATCAGTGAGGGCAGCACGCCTACAGGTGATGATAGCAGAGTATCAGCAACCATAGGTTGACACTTTCAAATATTCAGCAAAAACAGCACATCAACAATAATTAAAGGCATCACCGCAGAAAAAGCTAGTGTAAAGGTTTGCTAGGGTCCAGTTATATTACTAGTGTGCCAATTATTTGAGTGGAATTAGCCATTTATGAGTTCTGCCAGGGCATCTCTTTATGCAGATTCTCAATGATGTGCTTAACATCGCTGAAGCAGGATGCTCCTCTGAAGATAATGAACCTTTCGTACTCAGATAACTTCTCGTTGGTCCCCCCCACCCCCCAGAGACCACAAATGCAGCATATGAAGGATGAAGGTGAAATCTTCAAAGCAGTGGTCTCAAAGTAGTTCTTGAAATTCATGTTACATGTTGAAACTGTCACTATATTCTGGGCAAAGATTCAATTCCCTTGGTGGTTATACAAGGCTAAGCATGAACATAACACAACAGCAATTATCTATTTTACTGAAGATCTTCCAGGGGGTGAGCATTTCTTGCTCATCGGGGAAGAAAGACTCGACTTTTGTCACTTCCTTTCTTCTATATGCCACTCTGGTGGGAGAGGTGAGTCAGAAAATCTCCTAATTTGGTCACCCATAATCCATAACAAGTGGTTGCTGGGTATAATTCAAAAAGACTATGGACCATGTGTACGACCGTCAGGTTTTTTGAGTTGTATGATTTTTAGAAGCTCGCAATTTGCGAGTCATAAAACCTGATGTACAACTGTGTCTCAGGCAATGTTTGAGATTCCCCAATGGGTCACAAGGAAACTGACTCATAAATATTCATTAGGCAGGCCACAATTTGCGACCCATTGGGAATGGCCGGCACTCACAGGGATGGTGGCCTGCTGAGGCCAGCAGACCACACCTCTAACTGCTTTTTAAATAACACAGTTAAAAAAAAAAATGCAGCCTATTTTCATTAAAGGATGTATTTGTGAAATAAAAATGAAAAGTTTTTTTTTCCTTTCCTTTTTTTTTCTCTTTTACAGTGGGCGGACCACTGCCTGCTCTGAAACAATGTTGGCACCCCCATTCACAATGAGGAAGGGATCCATTGGAAACCCCTTCCCGTTTGCGAATGGCTCGAATTAGTGGTAATCTCCTAATGTTTTGCAACTGCATTCCCGGTCGCAAAATATCCATACATACCAGTCGCTATTAGGAAGGAAAGCCCTTTACACACGGCTTCCTTATAGAGTCTCGCAAACCATATTTTAGGAGTTGGTAATAGATTACTGATTTGCAAAATAGAGAAGGTAGATAGGAAAATGCATTTTACAAGTCTCAAACGACCACCGGTAAAATGTGTTGTACATCGGGCCCTATGTGCTTTAACCAAAGCCATCTCCATCTTCTAGTTATGTGACTCCTGCACCAAAGCACCAACTGCATTTGCTGTGAATACAAGAGCTACTCTACTGCACCTCCTTCCCAAATAGAAAAAAGGAAACAATTCAAGATATTCATTGGTTCTGACCGGTCTTGGAAGTCAAACTTGCAAATCATTGAAGAAACAGTTAGCATGTTGGCTGTCCACAACACAAGAAGTGGGACTGGAATGTGTGAGGTGTCAGACATCCCCTGTCTCTCTTTTCTGGCCCCAGCTTGTCTGGGTCACAAAAGACCACAGCAAACCCTTTGTGGGAGAGTTTAGGCAGGATCTTTGTGCTGTGCAAGTGTGGTAGGTGACAGCTCCTCCCCCTCGTTAACTCATAGTTGCCCATCTTCCAACACCTATCTTTCCTTTGTCTCACTGTCTGGGAGCAATACACAAAACACAACTGCCAGCTACACCTAGTCATTGACTATGATCAGGTGCTTGCACCAAATGGTTAGGACAACAAAAATGCCAACGTTTTAAAAGTGACATTTTTAGAATTGTGACTTTACCATTAAAGAGCTTTTTAAATTACACTTCTTTAGACACCAATCTCGAAATTCCTACTGCTCCCAATCGGAAGTATCATTTATTAAATGTAATAAGTTAACCCAATGTTATCCTATGGGAGAGGTAAGACTCGCAGTAGTAAAAAAACAAATGTAAGAGTTTTTCACTACCAGGACATGTAAAACTTAAAAGTACATGTCCAACTTTTCAAATGCACTGCTCCTTCTGGGCTGCTTAGTACCTACCCGAGGATTGACTTATATGTATTGAAAAGGTAGGTTTTAGCCAAGCAAGAGGCTCATCTTGTCAGGTCGAACTGGCAGTTTAAAACAGCACACAGGCTGCAACGGCAGCCCTGATACACGCTTAAAGTGCTACTCAAGTGGGTGGCACAACCAGATCTGCAAGCCTACAGGCATTACATTTACAGGCTCTGGCACATGTAATATCACCTTACTAGGGACTTACAAGTAAATGAAATAGGCCAATTGGATGAAAGCCAATTCTACCATGTTTTACGGAGAGAGTACAAGCACTTTAGCACCAGTTAGAAGTGCTAAAGTGTACAGAGTCCTAAAACCCATCAGAAATGGGTTCAGAAAACGGGAGGGTGAAGGCAAAATGTTTAGGGATGACCCTGAAGAAAGGGTCAAATCCAACACATATGTAAAGTTGGTGAAGGGGTTGGAGCAGCTCAACAGTATTAGGGTCCTTGGTCTCGTGGAAAGGCTATGAGGGAGTATGGCCACAAGGGGTGGGAGTGTGCGATAGCTCTCAATGCCACTGAGAAAGTTATCCTTCAGCCCCCCCAAAACAATCACCGGTCCTGGGTATGCATGAGGTATTTTCTTGGTCTCTGTTGTTAGTATGTCTATGCAATCATAGTGTATAACATGGTGATACTGATAATTGGTAAAACAGTAAAGATAAAATATATAGAAATTATGTCTGCTCAAGCAAAAGTTTGTTTTTTCAGTGTTTGCCATCCTGAAGTTTATGATAACTTTGTATCCTGTTCTGTCCATTACAGTCTCCTACAACCAATCAGTTAATATCAACACTCCACCATGACTGTATTACACAGGATGCATCTTGACCTCGGTCTCATCCTAAGTGCTGCAAGTTTCATAGGCTCAGGGCAGATCGATAAAGAATCAAATCTTACACAACAGACTTACCGAGAATGCCAGCCAGTCCTCCTTAGTATTTCTCCAAATCACAATAGTTGGCAGACCAGGTGGGCCTGGGGGCCCAGGATTGCCGGTCTGACCTGTACGTCCCATTACTCCAGGATAACCCTAAGAAGAGAAGAGCACTCTGTCAGGAAACTAGAGAGATCCTCAACTCTTCCTTGGTCTGGTAAGCCATAAGTGTTGCTAATTGGTCAGCAAGCTAAAGTAGCATGTGCGCCATGTTGTTTATAGGATTGCTGACTGAGTGTAACTTTTGTTAGGAAGCAATACCTAATACCACTGTTTTGGGATTTCAGTTATGTGAAGAGTGGTTGGCATAATGCTGCCAAACCTCTTTATACTACATGCACTTTACTGCATGGCACACTCCAAGCATGTATATGGGTCGAAATTTTCAAGCCTGAGGGGTGATGAACTGTCCATTATGTTACCTTATTTCGCATTGTGCCTGATGTAACCAACACTATTGCTAGGGCTAAATTATTGCTATGGCTAAATTTTGGAGCTGGACGTGGGCCCTTAGAAGGATTAGTATGCAAGGTTCTATGCAACATGATTGTGTTGAGTGTACTGTGTTTGTCTTTTCTAATATAGTCTGCTCATAAAAATGAAGCGTCTAGCCATAACTTGTGTAATTAGACATAATGATTTTTACTATGAATTTTTATTTGGTTTTAGGAGGAAAGGATTCACAATCATTTTATTGTTGATATGTGTTTAGAATTTTAACAGAATCCTACCATGATATGTTTAATATATTTTTTAAACAAAAACACCTACCATGAATTTTAACGACTTTGTATTGTTATTTGTGTCTTTTATGATTATTTATGATCGAATAAAGACAAATTTGGTTTGAGGTTAATATGTTCACATTGTACCAACATAGTCTTTAAAACAGTTTCTATGATGAAAATCTATGTATGTCAAAGAAAGGCATTTACTGCTGGGATGTGAGCAGTTTTGTTATATATTGTCATAAGTTTGTACATTTCTATACAATTTATATTAGAAGTATTCAAATAAAGTAAAGGTTACTTACCTTAGGTAACAATATTTCTGATGAATAATCTTCCTGCAGAATCCTCACTTTTAAAACATTCCCCAGGTAGAGCAAATCTTTCAATAAATATGTCACTAAAGGTTGCCTAAACAACCAAGGCTGGTCACGGCTAAGAAAATTCCATTTAGCTGTATCTTCTGCCACAGGCGAATCGCATCTAAAAAAAAAACACGACCCCATACTGCCCTGACTGTTAAAATAATTAAAGGTGGTGTTGATGTACAACTGGATCTGAATGGTGCTCCCTGGTATGGAATGAAGAAATGCCCTTTTGGCGAGGTTGACTGCTTGCAGCTCCAGCATATTTATATGCAGACTCCACTCCGTCATAGACCAAAGGGCCTGTGCTGCCCTGTCACCTAGATGGGTGGCCAGTCCAGTGAGGCTGCACCCATTACCACAATTGCCTGACATGTGGAAATCTTGGATTCATCGCCTGAATATCCATTTTGTTCTCAGTGGAGGAAATCTCTTTAAGTGATTCATGTCTAAAACTGCACCTATGAAGAGAAGGTCAGCCGGTACTGAAGTAAAGTGGAACTTACAGACATATATATTTGTGTGTGTGTCATGGAAATCTGTTTAATCAAGGTCTTCCTTTTTGATGAACATTTTTATATTCAAAAACAAGAAACACCAATAGGTACATTATTTGACCCGATGTATGCTAATCTAACAAGGGGGCATTGGTAAGCAGAGACCGTGTGGACCGAGAGGAACAATGAGGTCCTTAGAAAGGTGATGTTATTGGTCCGCTTCATTGATGACTTGTTTTGAATATGGGAAGGAGGTGAGGTGGAGTCGACAATTTATTTTTTTAATCACTGAAGGACAATTCACTTATGAAACAAGCAATGTCAAAATTAACTTCTTGGACACTGAAGTTTATATCGAAAAAGGAAACGTGCACTGAATTACATCGGAAGCCAACTAACTGCAATAGTATTTTAATTGCCAACAATGCCCATCCAAAAGCATTGAAATGAAGTGTTCCATATGGAGAATTATTTCTAAGAGCACGGAGAAATTGCTAAAAATAGAGGAATTTCAACCACAAGGGGAGAAGATGTTTGAGAGATTCAGACGGCGAGGATATCCAGTCAGTGTGATTGAAGATGCCTTACTAAGAGCTAGATCCAGAAATAAGGATGAATTGCTGATTCTGAAAAATCTTAATAAGACAGAGGAAGAAAAAGCCACACAATATATAATGGACTTTAATCAGGCAGAGAGAAATTTAAAAAAAATGATAAACACCAACTGGAATATTTTTAAGAAAGAATAAGATTTGAAGGAGGAGATTTTGAACCTTCCCAATATTACTTATAAAAAAGACAGCCTCATTAGGGGCCATGTTGATACAAAGCCACTTTGTAAAACAAAGAAATTAATCAAAGAACTGGCTAAATAAACCAGGCTTTTATAGATGCCAGAAATGTAAGGCGTGCCAAATTGGTCAGAATGTGACAACTATTAAAACATCAGATGGCAGTACAAAATAGTCAAAGAATGGATCCCTTGTGAGACCACACAAGTGGTGTACATACTGGAATGTGGCTGTGGTGAAAAATACATCAGAAGCACTGTAAAAAAATTGAAAAACTCTGCATACTTCAGCATTTAAGAGCAATTGCCAATTGTGACTATAGCTATATGGTTGCAAAACATATCTGGGAAGAACATAGAGGAGACAAAGGTACACTTTGTTACTATGGGATACAACACAAAGGAATTAAATCTAGGGGAGGAGATCGTGAAGTAGCATTGAAAAGATGTGAATCCCGATGGCTACTGTCAATAGGAACTGAGATTCCATGGGGTTTGAATGAGAAATCTGAATTGCATGTACATCTTTAAATTTCTACATTGATTGTCCCGGATTTAATTCTTTTACACACTTCCCTGTACACTTCTTTACCACTTTTTAACTGTGATAAGTGTGGGATGGTCTCATGTTTGGTCTTGAATTGCACTTTTCTCACAATAGATCATGTTGCGAGAAAAACACATTTAAAGAATATTTTGCTGCTAAAACAATGCACTTTAAAAACACTCCAGTGAGGTTGGGTCAGATGCATTCATTTTCTCCGCCATTCTTAAATTAGATCATGCTGGTATAACAATGCACTTTATGAACATTCTGCTGCTAACACAAAGTACTTTACAATATACCAGTGATATTGTGAGGCACTTTCTGCACTTTATCTGTTGCTTTTGATACATGAAAGTTAAGCACTTTCCTTGAATCATATTATGGTGTTAAAATAACACACCTTAAATCTTTTCAGGATTTTAAATCTCAAATTTTAGGATATATGGTTCAAGAAGGAAAGACATGAGGAGAAAATCTGGATTTGTATGGATATGCTCTTTTTGCACATCTCCTGCATGAATTGGTTGTACTTTTGGCAAGCATTTTTTGCATGTTTTCTTTTGAGGAAGATTTTTAAATACAAGATGAGACAGGAAGAATCAATGTTTGGGATTAATTCTATGAGCACTAATGTTTCCTGTTTGCTCTGCATGTGAAAATCTAAATTAATTCTATTGTTGATAGAAAAGTTGGAGGATATAAAGTAAAAGTGATGGGTACTTCACCCCCAAGAAAATGACAATGAAAATGAGATTAAATTAAATGTAATTAAACGCAAAAAAATAAATGAAAGTGTAAAAAAATAAGCAACATAAGTTAATATTTCCAATATTAAGGTTTACATTTAGGGGCAGATGCATCAAAATACCTATTTGCGATTCTCAAATAGCGATTTTTTGAGATTGCTATTTGAGAATTGCAAAATGGTATGTATCTTAAAAATCACAATTTTTTTTGCGATTTCCTAATATTCCTTATTTGCGAATAGCAAATTGCGAATTCGCAAATAAGGAATAATTTCCCATTCATTTCTATGGGCCAGGAGACCCATAGAAATGAAAGGGAAGTAATTCTCAATTTGCGATTCGCAATATGCGAATCGCAAATTGAGAATAATTTCAAGGGTGCAAGGGTGTCATAAGAACACCCTGATGCACCCCTGGCCGCATATAAATCAATGCTCGAAGGTGTCCACCTTTGAGTAGCACGCGAACAGCAGCTTGGTTTATGTATAGGTGAGGACGGGGATCCACTCGTAGACGCCGCTCCGAACGGGATCTGCCCGACGCGTTTCGAAGCTCCATGTGCTTCTCTTCAGGGGCTTTAACGGAAGCGGTGTGTGCAACCGCCGACCCACTTCCCCATTTTATATATAACACACCCACCGATGGGAGGCTCAAATGAGACTGTGCATTCTGGGAAGTGTGGTCCGGGAAGCACACAATCAAGTCCTGTATGGACTCCACAAGTGGGCCTGTCCTCGATTCCAAGTACGACTGCTGCTTCACTTTCGTGACCCCCAGGGTACCGGGGTGGTGCATACTCCGCGGCTGGACGGCCGCGTATAAATCAATGCTCGAAGGTGTCCACCTTTGAGTAGCAGGCGAACAGCAGCTTGGTTTAGCCGGGGAGGCTGGGGGTGATCGGCACCTGGCGGGAGAGAGCCATCGACACCTCTTACTCCCATTGACCTGCCAAGTGGTCCGTTCACCTCCTGGGTGGAGGGTGGTGCCGGGATGTCGGGACCTGGCCAGGCCCGGGGTTGGGGTCGAGCTGAGGCCACGCGGCCTCGTGGCGCAGTGTCTAAGATGGCGGCTGGCCCGGGCAAGGGTGCTGACGGTGGCCCAGGCCAGGGACACAGGGATTCCCAGGAGCAGACGTCCCATGGGGGACGGGTTGGGGGTTGCTTCTGCGGGTAGTACCTGGAAGGCCGGTACCAGGGCCCTGTCATGCGGGGAGGGAGCGAGCCCTTCATGGGGCCTGTCCAACATGCGTCCCCCCCAGCTGAAGGCGGGGAGAGTCACCCATCCTCTTGGGGACTTTCCTCGTCGAGGCGGAAAAAGCGGGACAGGCCGTCCGCGTTGGCGTGGTCTTGACCAGGGCGATGCTCTACAGTGAAGTCCATCCCCTGCAGGGAGATGGACCATCGCAATAGTTTGGGGTTCTCCCCCCGCATTTGCATGAGCCATTGCAGGGGCTGATGATCTGTTTGTACCCGGAAGTGGGTTCCGAAGAGGTAAGGCCGGAGCTTCTTGAGGGCCCATACTACTGCGAAGGCCTCTCGCTCAATGGTGCTCCAGCGCTGTTCTCGGGGCAGTAGGCGTCTGCTGATGAAGGCGACTGGTTGGTCGACTCCTTCGGGGTTCAGTTGGGAGAGGACGGCCCCAATACCATGGTCGGAGGCATCGGTCTGAACGATGAACTCGCGGCTGTAGTCGGGGGCCTGGAGCACAGGAGCGGTGCACATGGAGGCCGCTTGACAGTCGGGAGTCCAGTTGACTCTTTGTGGGTGGTTCTTAGACGTGAGTTCCGTGAGGGGCCCCACAATGCTGCCATAGTCCTTCACGAACCGCCGGTAGTATCCGGTGAGCCCCAGGAAGGCTCGGACCTCGGTCTGTGTTTCGGGGGGTTGCCAGGACTGAATGGCAGCTACCTTGAGTTGGAGGGGGGCCACCAGACCGCTCCCCACTTGGTGTCCGAGGTAGGTCACGGACCCCTGGCCGATTTGGCACTTGCTGGCCTTTATGGTGAGGCCGGCCTGTTGGAGGGCCTGCAGGACCTCTCGGAGGTGGTGGAGGTGGTCTGTCCAGTGGCGGCTGTATACCGCGATGTCGTCCAGGTAGGCGGCGCTGAATTCCTCGAGGCCCGCCAATACCTGGTTCACCAGTCTTTGAAAAGTGGCTGGAGCGTTCTTCATGCCGAATGGCATCACTCTGAAATGGTAGTGCCCATCCGGGGTGGAGAAAGCGGAACGTTCTTGGGCCCTGGGGGTGAGGCCGATCTGCCAGTAGCCCGCTGTCAGGTCGAAGATGCTTAGGTAGCGGGCTGCCCCCATGCGGTCGACTAGTTCATCTGCTCGGGGGATAGGGTGAGCGTCGGTTCGGGTGACCGCGTTCAGACCCCGATAGTCGATGCAGAATCGGAGCTCAGGTGTGGTGCCCGGGGCCGCGGCCTTGGGGACCAGGACGACCGGGCTGGCCCAGGGACTGTCCGAAGGTTCGATGACCCCGAGGGCGAGCATCTTGGAGACTTCTTCTTGGATGCATGTACGTACCCGATCCGGTACTCGGTACGCCCGGTGTTGGACAGGAGGACTGTCCCCAGTGTCCACGTCGTGCAGGCACCAGGAGGTGACTCCGGGTGCGAGGGAGAACAGGTTTGCGAACGGCAGCAGGAGGGCCCGACAATCTTGACGCTGCTCTGGGGTCAGGGCCTCGGAGAGTCGGACCCCGTCCACCGAACCATCTCTTTCACGGGTCCTCAGTAGGTCAGGGAGGGGCTCGGAGTCTCCTTCTGCGCCAATGTCGGTAGCCATCAGCAGGCTGAGCTCTGAGCGCACGAAGTGGGGTTTGAGTCTGTTGGCGTGGAGAACCCGGAGGGGGTTCCGGGGGGACTCCAGGTCGATGAGATAGGTGACGGGACTCTTGCGCTCGATCACCTTGAAGGGCCCTGTCCATTTGTCCTGCAAGGCACACGGTTCGATGGGGGACATCACCCATACCTGCTGACCCGGTTCAAACTCGATGGAGGAGGCATGTTGATCGTACCACTTCTTCATGTCCTCTTGACTGGCCTCCCGATTGGCTTTGGCGATCTCCCTGAATTTCCGGGTCTGATTGCGGAGGGTCAGGAGGTACTTGTAGACGTCTGGAGGGGATTTTAGGGGGGCCATTTCCTATTCCTCCTTCACTAGGCTGAGAGGCCCGCGAACGGGGTGTCCGTACAGGAGTTCGAAGGGGCTGAAGCCGAGGGACTTCTGGGGGACTTCTCGGTAGGCGAAGAGGAGGCACGGTAGTAGCACGTCCCACTGGCGGCGTAGGGGTTCTTCTAGCCCCATGATCATTCCCTTGAGAGTGCGGTTGAACCGCTCGACCAGTCCGTTTCCCTGGGGGTGATAGGGGGTTGTGAATCGGTAAGTGACCCCGCACTGCTGCCAGAGGGATTTCATATACTTTGAAATAAAGTTCGTGCCCCTGTCACTGACGACTTCCCGGGGGAAGCCCACTCGAGAAAAGATCCCCATTAAGGCTCGACCCACTACTGGGGCTGTTATAGTACGAAGGGGGACCGCTTCAGGATAGCGGGTGGCGTGGTCCACCAGGACCAGGATGAAGCGATGCCCTTGTGCTGTTCGGGGGTCCAGGGGCCCCACAATGTCTATTCCCACCCTTTCGAACGGGGTGGTCACCACGGGGAATGGTTGTAGGGGTGCCTTGAGTTTGCGGCCGCTCTTCCCGCTGGCCTGGCAGGTCGGGCAGGACCGGCAGTGGTTGGAGACGTCATTTCTCATTTTGGGCCAAAAAAAGTGAGTCACCAGGCGGTGGTAGGTTTTGTCTTGCCCCAGGTGCCCAGCCAGGGGGACATCATGGGCCAAGTTCAACAGGAAGTCTCTGAAGTGGAGGGGCACCACCAGCACTCGACCGGCCCCCAGCTCTGCGATTCTCTGCTCGCTGTACAAGAGATCATTGTCCCAATAAACCCAGTGGGCCCCGGTGGTGTCTCCTTGGCCCTGGGCGAGCGCTTGCTGTCGCAGTCCCTCGAGGGAGGAACAGGTCTTTTGCTCCTGCCGGAATTGTTCTTGGGTGGGCCCCCCTTCTTGACGCCACTGAGTCAGGTCGGGAAGTTCGGGGGGCTGTGCGGACCCCTCTGGGGTTGGTTCCGGGTGGTCGGTATGGATGGAGTCGTCTTCGGGAGCGATCGGGGGAGGAGGTGCTGACCATTCGGGTTCTTCCGGTCTAGGGATGGTGCGGGTGGCCATGGACCGGGTGGTCACGCACGCCCAGTCCGGGAGACCCAACATCCCCAGATGCTCTCGTCTTTCAACAGCTGCCCACGGGGAGCTCTCGAGATCGTTCCCCAGGAGGCAGTCCACGGGGGCATCGTCGCGGACAGTTACTTTTAGCATGCCGGACACTCCTCCCCATTCGAAGGGGACGCAGGCCATCCGACACAGGCTCTCCGAATTGTCTGCCGATCGGACGGGGCAAAGAACGTTTGGCAGGATTTGTTCTGGGGTCACCAGGTGACAGCGGACGGCCGTCACACTGGCCCCGGTGTCACGCAGGGCTTCGGCCTTGCGCCCATTTATGCTCACCCATTGGCTGTACTTCCGAGTGTTGGCTGGCAGGGGAGTCCGCGGGACCATGTCTCTTCCCCCTAGGCAGGCCAGGGTCATGGCGGCAGGTTCCCACTCGAACTGCTCCGACTCGTATGCTTCAGTGTCTTCGGAGACTTGTTCTTCTCCTAGGACGGCGGCCGCCACCTGGCGGGGCCCGGGAGCCGGGTTCTTCGGGCAGGTCGGGTCACTGGCGTAGTGGC
Source organism: Lissotriton helveticus (assembly GCF_964261635.1). Taxonomy (NCBI): domain Eukaryota; kingdom Metazoa; phylum Chordata; class Amphibia; order Caudata; family Salamandridae; genus Lissotriton; species Lissotriton helveticus. The sequence goes on from NC_136065.1 coordinate 207,464,041, forward strand.
CGACTCGCTGGCATCAGTGACACGTAACGTTGGCTCGGAACCCCGGGCGCATCGGGGGGTTTCCCCGGCCGGCTGGGGGCGGGGTGGTGTTAGCGGGAGTGACCGGGACAGCGTCTCTGCCCCGGCCCGGTCCTCCTCCTCCTCCTCGGGGACGATGATGACCTTGGTTGGATCTGTTCTGCTCATTCGGCCCACTCCGGGCCACTCGGGTGCTCTCCCACCGGTCCGCCTCGGTGGCGAGCTGCCGTGGTTCAGTCAATTTACTGTCGAGGAGGTGCTGCCTGAGCTCGACGAAACAGTTGTTGGAGAGGTGCTCCCTCACAATGAGATTGAAGAGTTGTTCGTAGGTGGTTACGTTGTTACCCTTGATCCACCCCTCGAAGGCTCGGCTGAAATAGTTTACGTACTCCAACCAAGTTGTACCTGGGATCCGGGTGCAGTTGCGGAACCTCTGGCGGTACATTTCGGGCGTAAGCCCATATCGGCTGAGGAGGGCGGCCTTCATGTGGTCATAGGACGTCATTTGATGGTCCGGAAGCTGCAGCAGGGCATCACGGCCCTCATTGACGAATCTTCCCCATAGCCCAGCTCCCCAGTCACTTCGAGCGATCCGGTGGGCCGTCATGGCGATCTCGTAGGCCTTGAACCACTGCTGTATGTCGTCGTTCCGGTGGTATTCTCGGACCACATCCTTGGGGATGTTGACCTTCTGTTCGGTAGTACCCGGGGAGCGCGGTGGCTCGGGCACCCCTAGGTTTGTGTTCAGTTTGCGTATTTCTATCTCTGCTAGTTTGCACTCGTGTTCGTATGCCAGTCTTTTTTCTTCGAGATCCCTCTGTCTCTGTTTTTCCTCTCGCTCTTCTCTGAGCCGTAAGTGTTCTAAGTTTATTTTCTGTTCCGCCAGCTTCAATTCTCCGTCTAATTTGAGCCGTGCCAAGTCCAGCTCGTGTAGTCTATTTTTTTCCCGCTCCTGGATCTCTTCTCGGGAGGGACCTGTTCTCCGTTCTTCCATCAGGGTGGTGTTGACTTCCGGGGCTTCGAGGTCCCGGGGTGTGGCGGTATTCGTCTCTGTCCAGGCCTCTAGGGCGTTTTTGAAGTCTTCTTTTGTGCTTAGCCCGGTGGTAGCAATGCCTAAGTCCATGCAAAATTGTTTTAGCTCTCGGTGGCTGTATTCCTCCAGCTTTTCCATCTGGAACTTCTCTGCCGATCCGCTCTCTTTGGTCGTCATTGTGGTTTAGTCGTAGGGTGAGTTACTCTCTGTACGGTACGCGTTGGTTCGGATCGCGCCGCTGGCCACCAATGTTAGACGGGGACCTGGAGGGTCGGCCGAGCACAAGGGGAGAGGCCTCCGGTGAGGGCCGTCCCCAGCGATCGTACAGACAAGTAACTTCCCCCCCACAGATGGACACCACACGAAGATCAGATTAACACCTTTTATAGGCAGCTCTTGAAGTAAGGTAGTACGATACAATGAGATCAGGACACGATGATCCTCTCAATTCTAGTCTCTATTAGGGAAGGGGGTAGCGGGACAGTCTTGGTACCCGTAGGTACGGCGGTGGAACGGTGATAGCTCACAATCCTCGAGCTCGGTGTTCGGACGGGTCAGACCGCGGCAGCGCCAGCAGGTCCCGAAGAGGTCGTAGGTGGCAACGGGCCGCGGCAGCGCCAGCAGGTCCCAACGAGGATGAAGGTTACAAAGGGTCCCGGCAGCGCCAGCAGGTCCCACGAGGATGAAGGTTGCAACGGGCCGCGGCAGCGCCAGCAGGTCCCACGAGGATGAAGGTGACAACGGGCCGCGGCAGCGCCAGCAGGTCCCACGAGGATGAAGGTGACAACGGGCCGCGGCAGCGCCAGCAGGTCCCACGAGGATGAAGGTTGCAGAAGGCCGCGGCAGCGCCAGCAGGCAGGACAATAGTTCACAAGGCAGGGCTGCGGCAGCGCCAGCAGTCCGTCAAGGATGAGTTCGTCGCGGTGTCTCTCGACTCCAGGATACAACTGCCTTCCTGTTCTGGGGCTGCCTCAGTTATAGGTCTGGCACTCTTTGATGTCCGGACCCTCGCTCTTGGAGGTCGGGAGGTCCGGGATGAGGGAGTCCAGACACCCAGCAGGGGGGTGGAGCCAGCGCCCGGGGAGGCTGGGGGTGATCGGCACCTGGCGGGAGAGAGCCATCGACACCTCTTACTCCCATTGACCTGCCAAGTGGTCCGTTCACCTCCTGGGTGGAGGGTGGTGCCGGGATGTCGGGACCTGGCCAGGCCCGGGGTTGGGGTCGAGCTGAGGCCACGCGGCCTCGTGGCGCAGTGTCTAAGATGGCGGCTGGCCCGGGCAAGGGTGCTGACGGTGGCCCAGGCCAGGGACACAGGGATTCCCAGGAGCAGACGTCCCATGGGGGACGGGTTGGGGGTTGCTTCTGCGGGTAGTACCTGGAAGGCCGGTACCAGGGCCCTGTCATGCGGGGAGGGAGCGAGCCCTTCATGGGGCCTGTCCAACATGCGTCCCCCCCAGCTGAAGGCGGGGAGAGTCACCCATCCTCTTGGGGACTTTCCTCGTCGAGGCGGAAAAAGCGGGACAGGCCGTCCGCGTTGGCGTGGTCTTGACCAGGGCGATGCTCTACAGTGAAGTCCATCCCCTGCAGGGAGATGGACCATCGCAATAGTTTGGGGTTCTCCCCCCGCATTTGCATGAGCCATTGCAGGGGCCGATGATCTGTTTGTACCCGGAAGTGGGTTCCGAAGAGGTAAGGCCGGAGCTTCTTGAGGGCCCATACTACTGCGAAGGCCTCTCGCTCAATGGTGCTCCAGCGCTGTTCTCGGGGCAGTAGGCGTCTGCTGATGAAGGCGACTGGTTGGTCGACTCCTTCGGGGTTCAGTTGGGAGAGGACGGCCCCAATACCATGGTCGGAGGCATCGGTCTGAACGATGAACTCGCGGCTGTAGTCGGGGGCCTGGAGCACAGGAGCGGTGCACATGGCGGCCTTCAGCTTCTCGAAGGCCGCTTGACAGTCGGGAGTCCAGTTGACTCTTTGTGGGTGGTTCTTAGACGTGAGTTCCGTGAGGGGCCCCACAATGCTGCCATAGTCCTTCACGAACCGCCGGTAGTATCCGGTGAGCCCCAGGAAGGCTCGGACCTCGGTCTGTGTTTCGGGGGGTTGCCAGGACTGAATGGCAGCTACCTTGAGTTGGAGGGGGGCCACCAGACCGCTCCCCACTTGGTGTCCGAGGTAGGTCACGGACCCCTGGCCGATTTGGCACTTGCTGGCCTTTATGGTGAGGCCGGCCTGTTGGAGGGCCTGCAGGACCTCTCGGAGGTGGTGGAGGTGGTCTGTCCAGTGGCGGCTGTATACCGCGATGTCGTCCAGGTAGGCGGCGCTGAATTCCTCGAGGCCCGCCAATACCTGGTTCACCAGTCTTTGAAAAGTGGCTGGAGCGTTCTTCATGCCGAATGGCATCACTCTGAAATGGTAGTGCCCATCCGGGGTGGAGAAAGCGGAACGTTCTTGGGCCCTGGGGGTGAGGCCGATCTGCCAGTAGCCCGCTGTCAGGTCGAAGATGCTTAGGTAGCGGGCTGCCCCCATGCGGTCGACTAGTTCATCTGCTCGGGGGATAGGGTGAGCGTCGGTTCGGGTGACCGCGTTCAGACCCCGATAGTCGATGCAGAATCGGAGCTCAGGTGTGGTGCCCGGGGCCGCGGCCTTGGGGACCAGGACGACCGGGCTGGCCCAGGGACTGTCCGAAGGTTCGATGACCCCGAGGGCGAGCATCTTGGAGACTTCTTCTTGGATGCATGTACGTACCCGATCCGGTACTCGGTACGCCCGGTGTCGGACAGGAGGACTGTCCCCAGTGTCCACGTCGTGCAGGCACCAGGAGGTGACTCCGGGTGCGAGGGAGAACAGGTTTGCGAACGGCAGCAGGAGGGCCCGACAATCTTGACGCTGCTCTGGGGTCAGGGCCTCGGAGAGTCGGACCCCGTCCACCGAACCATCTCTTTCACGGGTCCTCAGTAGGTCAGGGAGGGGCTCGGAGTCTCCTTCTGCGCCAATGTCGGTAGCCATCAGCAGGCTGAGCTCTGAGCGCACGAAGTGGGGTTTGAGTCTGTTGGCGTGGAGAACCCGGAGGGGGTTCCGGGGGGACTCCAGGTCGATGAGATAGGTGACGGGACTCTTGCGCTCGATCACCTTGAAGGGCCCTGTCCATTTGTCCTGCAAGGCACACGGTTCGATGGGGGACATCACCCATACCTGCTGACCCGGTTCAAACTCGATGGAGGAGGCATGTTGATCGTACCACTTCTTCATGTCCTCTTGACTGGCCTCCCGATTGGCTTTGGCGATCTCCCTGAATTTCCGGGTCTGATTGCGGAGGGTCAGGAGGTACTTGTAGACGTCTGGAGGGGATTTTAGGGGGGCCATTTCCTATTCCTCCTTCACTAGGCTGAGAGGCCCGCGAACGGGGTGTCCGTACAGGAGTTCGAAGGGGCTGAAGCCGAGGGACTTCTGGGGGACTTCTCGGTAGGCGAAGAGGAGGCACGGTAGTAGCACGTCCCACTGGCGGCGTAGGGGTTCTTCTAGCCCCATGATCATTCCCTTGAGAGTGCGGTTGAACCGCTCTACCAGTCCGTTTCCCTGGGGGTGATAGGGGGTTGTGAATCGGTAAGTGACCCCGCACTGCTGCCAGAGGGATTTCATATACTTTGAAATAAAGTTCGTGCCCCTGTCACTGACGACTTCCCGGGGGAAGCCCACTCGAGAAAAGATCCCCATTAAGGCTCGACCCACTACTGGGGCTGTTATAGTACGAAGGGGGACCGCTTCAGGATAGCGGGTGGCGTGGTCCACCAGGACCAGGATGAAGCGATGCCCTTGTGCTGTTCGGGGGTCCAGGGGCCCCACAATGTCTATTCCCACCCTTTCGAACGGGGTGGTCACCACGGGGAATGGTTGTAGGGGTGCCTTGAGTTTGCGGCCGCTCTTCCCGCTGGCCTGGCAGGTCGGGCAGGACCGGCAGTGGTTGGAGACGTCATTTCTCATTTTGGGCCAAAAAAAGTGAGTCACCAGGCGGTGGTAGGTTTTGTCTTGCCCCAGGTGCCCAGCCAGGGGGACATCATGGGCCAAGTTCAACAGGAAGTCTCTGAAGTGGAGGGGCACCACCAGCACTCGACCGGCCCCCAGCTCTGCGATTCTCTGCTCGCTGTACAAGAGATCATTGTCCCAATAAACCCAGTGGGCCCCGGTGGTGTCTCCTTGGCCCTGGGCGAGCGCTTGCTGTCGCAGTCCCTCGAGGGAGGGACAGGTCTTTTGCTCCTGCCGGAATTGTTCTTGGGTGGGCCCCCCTTCTTGACGCCACTGAGTCAGGTCGGGAAGTTCGGGGGGCTGTGCGGACCCCTCTGGGGTTGGTTCCGGGTGGTCGGTATGGATGGAGTCGTCTTCGGGAGCGATCGGGGGAGGAGGTGCTGACCATTCGGGTTCTTCCGGTCTAGGGATGGTGCGGGTGGCCATGGACCGGGTGGTCACGCACGCCCAGTCCGGGAGACCCAACATCCCCAGATGCTCTCGTCTTTCAACAGCTGCCCACGGGGAGCTCTCGAGATCGTTCCCCAGGAGGCAGTCCACGGGGGCATCGTCGCGGACAGTTACTTTTAGCATGCCGGACACTCCTCCCCATTCGAAGGGGACGCAGGCCATCCGACACAGGCTCTCCGAATTGTCTGCCGATCGGACGGGGCAAAGAACGTTTGGCAGGATTTGTTCTGGGGTCACCAGGTGACAGCGGACGGCCGTCACACTGGCCCCGGTGTCACGCAGGGCTTCGGCCTTGCGCCCATTTATGCTCACCCATTGGCTGTACTTCCGAGTGTTGGCTGGCAGGGGAGTCCGCGGGACCATGTCTCTTCCCCCTAGGCAGGCCAGGGTCATGGCGGCAGGTTCCCACTCGAACTGCTCCGACTCGTATGCTTCAGTGTCTTCGGAGACTTGTTCTTCTCCTAGGACGGCGGCCGCCACCTGGCGGGGCCCGGGAGCCGGGTTCTTCGGGCAGGTCGGGTCACTGGCGTAGTGGCCGACTCGCTGGCATCAGTGACACGTAACGTTGGCTCGGAACCCCGGGCGCATCGGGGGGTTTCCACGGCCGGCTGGGGGCGGGGTGGTGTTAGCGGGAGTGACCGGGACAGCGTCTCTGCCCCGGCCCGGTCCTCCTCCTCCTCCTCGGGGACGATGATGACCTTGGTTGGATCTGTTCTGCTCATTCGGCCCACTCCGGGCCACTCGGGTGCTCTCCCACCGGTCCGCCTCGGTGGCGAGCTGCCGTGGTTCAGTCAATTTACTGTCGAGGAGGTGCTGCCTGAGCTCGACGAAACAGTTGTTGGAGAGGTGCTCCCACACAATGAGATTGAAGAGTTGTTCGTAGGTGGTTACGTTGTTACCCTTGATCCACCCCTCGAAGGCTCGGCTGAAATAGTTTACGTACTCCAACCAAGTTGTACCTGGGATCCGGGTGCAGTTGCGGAACCTCTGGCGGTACATTTCGGGCGTAAGCCCATATCGGCTGAGGAGGGCGGCCTTCATGTGGTCATAGGACGTCATTTGATGGTCCGGAAGCTGCAGCAGGGCATCACGGCCCTCATTGACGAATCTTCCCCATAGCCCAGCTCCCCAGTCACTTCGAGCGATCCGGTGGGCCGTCATGGGGATCTCGTAGGCCTTGAACCACTGCTGTATGTCGTCGTTCCGGTGGTATTCTCGGACCACATCCTTGGGGATGTTGACCTTCTGTTCGGTAGTACCCGGGGAGCGCGGTGGCTCGGGCACCCCTAGGTTTGTGTTCAGTTTGCGTATTTCTATCTCTGCTAGTTTGCACTCGTGTTCGTATGCCAGTCTTTTTTCTTCGAGATCCCTCTGTCTCTGATTTTCCTCTCGCTCTTCTCTGAGCCGTAAGTGTTCTAAGTTTATTTTCTGTTCCGCCAGCTTCAATTCTCCGTCTAATTTGAGCCGTGCCAAGTCCAGCTCGTGTAGTCTATTTTTTTCCCGCTCCTGGATCTCTTCTCGGGAGGGACCTGTTCTCCGTTCTTCCATCAGGGTGGTGTTGACTTCCGGGGCTTCGAGGTCCCGGGGTGTGGCGGTATTCGTCTCTGTCCAGGCCTCTAGGGCATTTTTGAAGTCTTCTTTTGTGCTTAGCCCGGTGGTAGCAATGCCTAAGTCCATGCAAAATTGTTTTAGCTCTCGGTGGCTGTATTCCTCCAGCTTTTCCATCTGGAACTTCTCTGCCGATCCGCTCTCTTTGGTCGTCATTGTGGTTTAGTCGTAGGGTGAGTTACTATCTGTACGGTACGCGTTGGTTCGGATCGCGCCGCTGGCCACCAATGTTAGACGGGGACCTGGAGGGTCGGCCGAGCACAAGTGGAGAGGCCTCCGGTGAGGGCCGTCCCCAGCGATCGTACAGACAAGTAACTTCCCCCCCACAGATGGACACCACACGAAGATCAGATTAACACCTTTTATAGGCAGCTCTTGAAGTAAGGTAGTACGATACAATGAGATCAGGACACGATGATCCTCTCAATTCTAGTCTCTATTAGGGAAGGGGGTAGCGGGACAGTCTTGGTACCCGTAGGTACGGCGGTGGAACGGTGATAGCTCACAATCCTCGAGCTCGGTGTTCGGACGGGTCAGACCGCGGCAGCGCCAGCAGGTCCCGAAGAGGTCGTAGGTGGCAACGGGCCGCGGTAGCGCCAGCAGGTCCCAACGAGGATGAAGGTTACAACGGGCCGCGGCAGCGCCAGCAGGTCCCACGAGGATGAAGGTTGCAACAGGCCGCGGCAGCGCCAGCAGGTCCCACAAGGATTAAGGTGACAACGGGCCGCGCCAGCAGGTCCCACGAGGATGAAGGTGACAACGGGCCGCGGCAGCGCCAGCAGGTCCCACGAGGATGAAGGTTGCAGAAGGCCGCGGCAGCGCCAGCAGGCAGGACAATAGTTCACAAGGCAGGGCTGCGGCAGCGCCAGCAGTCCGTCAAGGATGAGTTCGTCGCGGTGTCTCTCGACTCCAGGATACAACTGCCTTCCTGTTCTGGGGCTGCCTCAGTTATAGGTCTGGCACTCTTTGATGTCCGGACCCTCGCTCTTGGAGGTCGGGAGGTCCGGGATGAGGGAGTCCAGACACCCAGCAGGGGGGTGGAGCCAGCGCCCGGGGAGGCTGGGGGTGATCGGCACCTGGCGGGAGAGAGCCATCGACACCTCTTACTCCCATTGACCTGCCAAGTGGTCCGTTCACCTCCTGGGTGGAGGGTGGTGCCGGGATGTCGGGACCTGGCCAGGCCCGGGGTTGGGGTCGAGCTGAGGCCACGCGGCCTCGTGGCGCAGTGTCTAAGATGGCGGCTGGCCCGGGCAAGGGTGCTGACGGTGGCCCAGGCCAGGGACACAGGGATTCCCAGGAGCAGACGTCCCATGGGGGACGGGTTGGGGGTTGCTTCTGCGGGTAGTACCTGGAAGGCCGGTACCAGGGCCCTGTCATGCGGGGAGGGAGCGAGCCCTTCATGGGGCCTGTCCAACAACAGGTGGAAACAGCGTTTATTCCATTCGAGCAGGTAGTAGATTCCTGTGTCACCCGCTGTAGTGCGAATGCATTTCGGCTTCAGATTAGCCTTCGTATTTATATATATATATATATATATATATATATATATATATATATATATATATATATATATATTCAAATATAAGACTATCCACAATTTGGAATTAATCATCCGGCACTCCAGGTAAGATTTTTAGACACTCTTGTGCTTTTATTATAATGAGGAAAACATCTACGCGTTTCAGCAGCCACTGCTGCCTTGTTCACGATGTTTGAGGCACCACTTTTCCACATTAAAATACCAAACAGGCAACATTGAGAAAGGACATTACATGCCATAGAAACAGGACTAAGCCTTCATGTTTGTGGCCGCCATATTTAAACATGTTTTCTTTCATGCATTTCAAAGATGTAGCAACACATTTCATTTAAATACCAAGTGGTTTCATAGATGTTAAAGTGCATTATTTATAGCGGGAAAATTAATTCCTCACATTTTAAAACACTATATTACATCTAAAATAACACAAAATTCATTTTTAGTCAGTGCTTGTCAGAAATGTAAAGTGCAAATGCATAACCATGTTTCAGATTTTGGCAACAACATATTATTCTGGCTAGCGCATATTTGAATCGGGTTTGAATACCAGAAAAATAAAGTGCAAGTGCTTTAGTGCAAAAGTATACGTCTCCTCCCTTCTTTCATAATCACAGTCTTTCAATAGTTACTTCACTATGAAGTGCAAACGCTAAATAAATACAATATATCATGATTTACATAAAATAATCTATGTTAAGAATTATTTAAAAACCCATCATTTCATGTATTCATTGAAAAATTACATATAAAAGTTAAAAAAGGAATCTCAGTCTAAAGTGCAAATGCTCATGTAAACTAGGAAAGTGATGCCTTTTCTACAGCGGAAGGAACCTTTTTGTATCCTTTTCCCTATAAGCATATCACTACCTCCAATATATGTATACTACACCAAAATCCACTCTAAAGTGCAAATGCATATAAAACAAGCATTAGAAATGCAATCGGGCTCGGATTTATTTGATTTTGAGCTAATGGTATTGTAAATGGCAATGTGTTTTCGTCATGTGTGATGGAGTGTGTGCATGTGGTGTGTAGTGGTATTATGTGAGTTGTATTGTAATTTTACCAATGGTGTCATGCTGTGCTTTACATGAATATGTTTAAAAGTAAAGTGTATCATACTGCGATTGGTACAAAAGTTAATTGTGGATGCGTTAACAAGTGATGCGTGCACTGATGGCTGTTGGTGTGTGTGTTTGGTGGAAGAGTGCACTGGCGCCTGGAGGTGTGTGTGCCTAGTGGAAGGGTGCACTGACGGCTGGTGTATGTGTGCTTAGTAAAACAGTGCACAGATGGCTGATGGTGTGTGTGTTTGGTGAAAGAGTGTACTGACGGTTGCTGGTGGGTGCGCCTTGTAAAAGAATGCACTGACGGCTGCCTGGTGTTGTACGCCTGATGGTGTTTGTGCTTGGTGAAAAAGTGCATTGATGGCTGGTGGTGTTTGGCCCTGGTGAAAGGGTGCACTGATGGCTGGTGTTATGTTGTTGTGTGTGTGTTTGTGTGTGTGTTTCTGTTTGTAGTGGTGAGTGTGTGGGGGTGAGTGTGTGGGGGTGAGTGTGTGGGGGTGAGTCTGTGGGGGTGAGTGTGTGGGGGTGAGTCTGTGGGGGTGAGTCTGTGGGGGTGAGTCTGTGGGGGTGAGTCTATGGTAGTGAGTGTGTTGTGGTGAGTGGTGATGAGTGTGTAGTGGTGAGAGAGTGGTGTGTGTGTGGTGTGTGTGTGTTATGTGTGTATCGTGTATGATTGTGTGGTGCGTATATGGTGTGACATGCTGTTTTCAGTATTCGACTTAACTATGTCTATAGATTGTTCTAACAACACACTGATATAAGGCATAAGACAACAAATGTTTAGTTTTAAAAACATGTGAAGTTACAGAAAGTAGAAAAAACAGACTCTCAAACACTCTTGGCCTCATAAAAGTGAAGAGGACATCTGTTTTCTGTTAATTACTTCTAATCTTGTCTTGTCAGAGTAGTGTCACATTCCTGCCCTCTTCCCTGGCCTCATGCTTCATGGAGACGGGAAAACAGATTCAAAGCTTTGTTTTCCCACTAACACAAGGACCCATTTAAAAAAAGCATTTACAATGCAATGGTTTCGCCTTTGGAAAAGTTAGAGTTATTGGCATTGTAAATGACAAATTTTTTATTTATGTGTTGGTTTTGAAAACAGATAAATAAATGGCAGTCATTTAAATTGCCATTAGCTTACTCTCTGCAGTCACTCTGCACTCTCTACCACTCCCTAGCACTCCCTACTCACTCTGCACTCTCTAGCACTCCCTAGAACTCCCTACTCACTCTGCACTCTCTAGCACTCCCTACTCACTCTGCACTCTCTAGCACTCCCTAGCACTCCCTACTCACTCTGCACTCCCTATGCACTCTGCACTCCCTATGCACTCTGCACTCCCTATGCACTCTGCGCTCCCTATGCACTCTGCGCTCCCTATGCACTCTGCGCTCCCTATGCACTCTGCGCTCCCTATGCACTCTGCGCTCCCTATGCACTCTGCGCTCCCTATGCACTCTGCGCTCCCTATGCACTCTGCACTCCCTATGCACTCTGCACTCCCTATGCACTCTAAACTCTGCACTCTGCACTCTCTATGCACTCTGCACTCCCGATGCACTCTGCACTCCCGATGCACTCTGCACTCCCTATGCACTCTGCACTCCCGATGCACTCTGCACTCCCGATGCACTCTGCACTCCCTATGCACTCTGCACTCCCTATGCACTCTGCACTCCCTATGCACTCTGCACTCCCTATGCACTCTGCACTCCCTATGCACTCTGCACTCTGCACTCCCTATGCACTCTGCACTCCCTATGCACTCTGCACTCCCTATGCACTCTGCACTCCCTATGCACTCTGCACTCCCTATGCACTCTGCACTCCCTATGCACTCTGCACTCTGCACTCCCTATGCACTCTGCACTCCCTATGCACTCTGCACTCCCTATGCACTCTGCGCTCCCTATGCACTCTGCGCTCCCTATGCACTCTGCGCTCCCTATGCACTCTGCACTCCATATGCACTCTGCACTCCATATGCACTCTGCACTCCATATGCACTCTGCACTCTGCACTCCCTATGCACTCTGCACTCCCAATGCACTCTGCACTCCCTATGCACTATGCACTCTGCACTCCCTATGCACTCTGCACTCCCTATGCACTCTGCACTCTTCACTCCCTATGCACTCTGCACTCTTCACTCCCTATGCACTCTGCACTCTTCACTCCCTATGCACTCTGCACTCTTCACTCCCTATGCACTCTGCACTCCCTATGCACTATGCACTCTGCACTATGCACTCCCTATGCACTCTGCACTACCTATGCACTCTGCACTATGCACTCCCTATGCACTCTGCACTCCCTATGCACTCTGCACTCCCTATGCACTCTGCACTCCCTATGCACTCTGCACTCCCTATGAACTCTGCACTCTGCACTCCCTATGTACTCTGCACTCCCTATGCACTCTGCACTCCCTATGCACTCTGCATTCCCTATGCACTCCCTATGCACTCTGCACTCCCTATGCACTCTGCACTCCCTATGCACTCTGCACTCCCTATGCACTCTGCACTCCCTATGCACTCTGCACTCTGCGCTCCCTATGCACTCTGCACTCCCTATGCACTATGCACTCCCTATGCACTATGCACTCCCTATGCATTCTGCACTCTTCACTCCCTATGCAGTCTGCACTCCCTATGCACTCTGCACTATGCACTCCCTATGCACTCTGCACTCCCTATGCACTCTGCACTCCCTATGCACTCTGCACTCCCTATGCACTCTGCACTCCCTATGCACTCTGCACTCCCTATGCACTCTGCACTATGCACTCTGCACTATGCATTCCCTATGCACTCTGCACTCCTTATGCACTCTGCACTCTGCGCTCCCTATGCACTCTGCACTCCCTATGCACTCTGCACTCCCTATGCACTCTGCACTCTGCGCTCCCTATGCACTCTGCACTCCCTATGCACTCTGCACTCCCTATGCACTCTGCACTCCCTATGCACTCTGCACTCCCTATGCACTCTGCACTCTGCACTCCCTATGCACTCTGCACTATGCACTCCCTATGCACTCTGCACTCTGCACTCCCTATGCACTCTGCACTATGCACTCCCTATGCACTCTGCACTCCCTATGCACTCTGCACTCCCTATGCACTCTGCACTCTTCACTCCCTATGCACTCTGCACTCCCTATGCACTCTGCACTATGCACTCCCTATGCACTCTGCACTATGCACTCCCTATGCACTCTGCACTCCCTATGCACTCTGCACTCTGCGCTCCCTATGCACTCTGCACTCCCTATGCACTCTGCACTCCCTATGCACTGTGCACTCCCTATGCACTCTGCACTCCCTATGCACTCTGCACTCCCTATGCACTGTGCACTGTGCACTCCCTATGCACTGTGCACTCTGCACTCCCTATGCACTGTGCACTCTTCACTCCCTATGCACTGTGCACTCTTCACTCCCTATGCACTGTGCACTCTTCACTCCCTATGCACTGTGCACTCCCTATGCACTGTGCACTCCCTATGCACTCTGCACTATACTCTGCACTCTGCACTCCCTATGCACTCTGCACTCCCTCTGCACTCTGCACTCCCTACGCACTCTGCACTCCCTATGCACTCTGCTCTCCCAATGCACTCTGCACTCCCTATGCACTGTGTACTCCCTATGCACTCTGCACTCCCTATGCACTCTGCACTCTTCACTCCCTATGCACTCTGCACTCCCTATGCACTCTGCACTATGCACTCCCTATGCACTCTGCACTATGCACTCCCTATGCACTCTGCACTCCCTATGCACTCTGCACTCTGCGCTCCCTATGCACTCTGCACTCCCTATGCACTCTGCACTCACTATGCACTCTGCACTCACTATGCACTCTGCACTCCCTATGCACTCTGCACTCCCTATGCACTGTGCACTCTTCACTCCCTATGCACTGTGCACTCTTCACTCCCTATGCACTGTGCACTCTTCACTCCCTATGCACTGTGCACTCCCTATGCACTCTGCACTCCCTATGCACTCTGCACTATGCTCTGCACTATGCACTCCCTATGCACTCTGCACTCCCTATGCACTCTGCACTCCCTATGCACTCTGCACTCCCTATGTACTCTGCACTCCCTATGCACTCTGCACTCCCTATGCACTCTGCACTCCCCATGTACTCTGCACTCCCTATGCACTCTGCACTCCCTATGCACTCTGCACTCTGCACTCCCTATGCACTCTGCACTCCCTATGCACTCTGCACTCCCTCTGCACTCTGCACTCCCTCTGCACTCTGCACTCCCTCTGCACTCTGCACTCCCTATGCACTCTGCACTCCCTATGCACTCTGCACTCCCTATGCACTCTGCACTCCCTATGCACTCTGCACTCCCTATGCACTCTGCACTCCCTATGCACTCTGCACTCCCTATGCACTCCCTATGCACTCTGCACTCCCTATGCACTCCCTATGCACTCTGCACTATGCACTCCCTATGCACTCCCTATGCACTCTGCACTATGCACTCCCTATGCACTCTGCACTCTGCACTCCCTATGCACTCTGCACTCCCTATGCACTCTGCACTCCCTATGCACTCTGCACTCCCTATGCACTCTGCACTCCCTATGCACTCTGCACTCCCTATGCACTCCGCACTCCCTATGCACTCTGCACTCCCTATGCACTCTGCACTCTGCACTCCCTATGCACTCTGCACTCCCTATGCACTCCCTATGCACTCTGCACTATGCACTCCCTATGCACTCTGCACTATGCACTCCCTATGCACTCTGCACTATGCACTCCCTGTGCACTCTGCACTCCCTATGCACTCTGCACTCCCTATGCACTCTGCACTGCCTATGCACTCTGCACTGCCTATGCACTCTGCACTGCCTATGCACTCTGCACTCTGCACTCCCTATGCACTCTGCACTCCCTATGCACTCTGCACTCTTCACTCCCTATGCACTCTGCACTCCCTATGCACTCTGCACTATGCACTCCCTATGCACTCTGCACTCCCTATGCACTCTGCACTCCCTATGCACTCTGCACTCCCTATGCACTCTGCACTCTGCGCTCCCTATGCACTCTGCACTCCCTATGCACTCTGCACTCCCTATGCACTCTGCACTCCCTATGCACTCTGCACTCCCTATGCACTCTGCACTCCCTATGCACTCTGCACTCTGCACTCCCTATGCACTCTGCCCTATGCACTCCCTATGCACTCTGCACTCTGCACTCCCTATGCACTCTGCACTCCTGTTGGACAGGCCTCGTAGCCGGGCCATCCCCCCCTACGCACAACAGGGCCCGGACCCCGGCTCTCCCTGAATCCCCAGCAAGAGCCACCCCGGCAACCCCCCGAGGTAATCCACAGCCCGTCCACACCGGGACTCCAGCTCCTGAACCCTCCCGTACCGGCTGGCCGGGTCCCCGTCAGCCCCATGGCCCCGGCCCGGCAGCCATCTTTGGACACTACAACACGAGGCCACGTGGCCTCGACTCGACCCCAACCCTGGGCCCGGCCCGGCCCCGACATCGAGGCACCAACCTCCACACAGGAGGTAAAGAGACCACTTGGCAGGTCAATGAAAGAAGAAGGCGTCAACGGCTCTCCTCCGCCGGGTGTCGATCACCCCCGGCCTCCCTGGGCGCTGGCTCCAACCCCCTGCTGGGTGTCGGGACTCCCTCATTCCGGACCTCACCGACCTCAAGGCGCGAGGGTCCGGACATCAAAGGGAACCAGACCTATAACTGGGGCAGCCCCAGACCAGGAGGGCAGTTGTATCCTGGAGTCGAGAGACCCCGAGAAGAACTCATCCTTGGCGGACTGCTGGCGCTGCCGCAGCCCTGCTCTGTGAACCCTTCGTCTTGGCCTGCTGGCGCTGCCGCGGCCCTCTGCAACGTGAACCCTCATCTTCACCTGCTGGCGCTGCCGCGGCCCTCTGCAACGTGAACCAACATCTTGGCCTGCTGGCGCTGCCGCGGTCCTCTGCAACGTGAACCATCATCTTGGCCTGCTGGCGCTGCCGCGGCCCTCTGCAACGTGAACCATCATCTTGGCCTGCTGGCGCTGCCGCGGCCCTCTGTAACGTGAACCATCATCTTGGCCTGCTGGCGCTGCCGCGGCCCCCTCTGTTACGTGAACCATCATCTTGGCCTGCTGGCGCTGCCGCGGCCCCCTCTGTTACGTGAACCATCATCTTGGTCTGCTGGCGCTGCCGCGGCCCTCTGCAACTTGAGCCATCGCCTCGGCCTGCTGGCGCTGCCGCGGCCCGACCCCGCAGACTCCTAAGCTCGAGGATTGTGAGCTTCCCTCCTGCAACCTCCTGTACCGATCCGGTACCAAGACTGTCCCGCTACCCCCTTTCCCTACAGAGACTAGAATTGAGAGGACCCTCGAGTCCTGAATCTCCTGTACCGCTGATAACCTTGCCGCAAGGACCCTATATAAAGAGTGTTGATCTCATCCTTGTGTGGTGTCTATCTGTGGGGAGGGAAGTGACTTGTCTGTACGATCGCCGGAGACGGCCCTCATCGGAGGCCTCTCCCCCAGTATTCGGCCGACCCTCTGGGTCCCCGTCTAACATTGGTGGCCAGCGGCGCGATCCGAACCTACGCAAAATCGTACAGAGGGTCACTCGGCCCACGACACACAACCACCATGACAACAAAAGAGAGCGGAGCAACAGAAAAATTCCAGATGGAAAAGCTGGAAGAATACAACCACAGAGAACTGAAACAATTTTGCATAGAATTAGGCATTTCAACCACAGGACTGAGCACGAAAGAGGACTTCAAACGAGCCCTGGAATCTTGGGCGGAGATGGGTACGACCGTACCCCAAACACGAAGCCACGAGACACCCGAAACAAGCCCCACGCCGACGGAAGAAAGAAGATCGGGTCTCTCCCCAGAAGAGGTCCGGGAACGGGAAAAAAGCAGGCTCCATGAATTAGAACTGGCACGACTTCGCTTAGATGGAGAGCTCAAATTGGCGGAACAAAAAATAACGTTGGAACAGAGAGAGCTAGAAGAGAAGAAGCTAACCTACGAACATGAGCGCAACCTCAAAGAACTAGAGATTCGGAAGCAGAACAAGGAACTCGGGGTCCCCGAGCGCACGAACACTCCTGCCCCTACAGACCCCAAGGTCCACATACCCAAAGATGTCGTCAGAGAGTACTACAAGAACGATGATATCCAGCAATGGTTCAAAGCGTACGAGGTAGCCATGACCTCCCACCGGATTCCCCGGAGCGACTGGGGAGCCGGGTTATGGGGGAGGTTTGTCAACGAAGGTCGAGACGCCCTGCTGCAACTCCCGGACCATCTGATGACATCCTACGACCACATGAAAGCCGCCCTCCTCACTCGATACGGACTCACACCCGAGATGTACCGCCAGCGGTTCCGCGACTGCAAACGGATCCCGGGTACAACTTGGGTGGAGTACGTGAACTTCTTTAGCCGGGCCTTCGAGGGGTGGATCAAGGGCAGCAACGTGACCACCTACGAGCAGCTCTTTGACCTTGTTGTGTGGGAGCACCTTTCTAACAACTGCTTCATCGAACTCAGGCAGCACCTCCTGGACAGTAAACTAACGGAACCTCGGCAACTCGCCACCGAAGCTGACCGATGGGAAAGCACCCGAGTTGGCCGAAATGGACCCAGCGAAGCGCACAGAACTGCCCAAGGGCCCCATCGCCCCCGTGGAGGAGGAGGCCAGGGTCAGGGTAGGGACACCGGCCCGGTGACTCCCGCCAGCAACCCCCCGCCCCCGGCCAGCAGGGGAAACCCCCCGATGCGACCCGGCTTCCGAGCCAACATTACTTGCCACCGGTGCCAGCGACCCGGCCACTACGCAAATGATCCCAATTGCCCAAAGAACCCGAACCCTTTACCCCGCCAGGTCGCTGCTGCAGCCCTGGGGGAAGAGCAAACCCCAGAAGACCAAGAAGAGTACGAAACCGACCAGCCTGAGTGGGAACCGGCCGCCATGTCCCTGGTTTGCTTAGGGGAACGAGACCTGATCCCTCGGGCCCCCCTTCCCGCCAACACGCAGAAGTACAGCCAGTGGGTCAACATTAATGGCCGCCGGGCTGAAGCCCTCCGCGACACCGGGGCCAGTGTGACCGCGGTCCGCTGTCATCTGGTGGCCCCGGACCAGATCTTGCCGAACATTCTTTGCCCTGTCCGGTCGGCCGACAACTCGGAAAGTCTATGTCAAATGGCCTACGTCCCCTTCGAATGGGGAGGAGTATCAGGGATGCTGAAAGTGACTGTCCGCGATGATGCCCCCGTGGATTGCCTCCTGGGGAACGATCTCGAAAGTTCTCCCTGGGCAGCAGTCGAACGGAGAGAGCACCTGGGGATGCTGGGCCTCCCCGAATGGGTCTGTGCCACGACCCGGTCCATGACCGCCCGTGCCGTCCCCAGTCCAGAAGAACCCGAGTGGCCGGAGCCTCCTCCCGCGATTGTCCCAGAGGAGGCCACCCCAGAAGCAAGTCCCCCGGCCCAAACCGAAGAAGGACCCGGTCGGCTCCCGGACCTCCCCGACCTGGCCCAGTGGCGTCAAGAGGGGGGTCCCACCCAGGAACAATTCCAACAAGAACAAAGAACCTGTCCCTCCCTCGAGGGACTCCGGCAGCAAGCCCTTGCCCAGAGCGCAGGGGACACCTCGGGGGCCCACTGGATCTACTGGGACAATGACCTGCTCTACAGTGAGCAAAGGATTGCAGAACTGGGGGCCAGTCGGGTGCTGGTGGTGCCCCTCCGCTTCAGAGATTTCCTCTTGAACTTAGCCCACGATATACCCCTTGCCGGACACCTGGGACAGGACAAAACGTACGACCGTCTGGTGACCCACTTTTACTGGCCCCGAATGCGAAAAGATGTCACCAACCACTGCAAGGCCTGCCCCACCTGCCAGGCCAGCGGAAAAAGTGGCCGAAAAACCAAAGCACCCTTGCAGCCTTTTCCCGTCGTCACCACCCCGTTCGAACGGGTGGGAATAGACATTGTGGGGCCCCTGGACCCCCGAACCGCCCAAGGACACCGGTTCATCCTGGTCCTGGTGGACCACGCCACCCGCTATCCCGAGGCTATCCCGCTTCGAACCGTGACGGCGCCTGTGGTAGGCCGAGCCCTGATGGGGATCTTCTCCCGGGTGGGTTTTCCCCGGGAGGTCGTCAGCGACAGGGGCACGAACTTCATCTCGAAATACATGAAGTCTCTCTGGCAACAGTGCGGGGTCACCTACAAATTCACGACCCCCTATCACCCACAAGGAAATGGATTGGTCGAGCGGTTTAACCGCACTCTCAAAGGAATGATCATGGGCCTAGAAGAGCCCCTCCGTCGCCAGTGGGACGTGCTACTCCCGTGCCTCCTGTTCGCCTACCGAGAGGTCCCTCAAAAATCCCTAGGCTTCAGCCCATTTGAACTCCTGTACGGGCACCCCGTCCGGGGTCCCCTCAGCCTAGTCAAAGAAGGTTGGGAGAGGCCCCCCCAGAAAACTCCCCCGGATGTATACAAATACCTCTTGGCCCTTCGCAACCAGACCCGGCGATTCAGGGAGATCGCCAAAGTCAACCTTGAAGCCAGTCAGGAAGACATGAAGAAATGGTATGATCAGCACGCCTCCTCCCTCGAGTTCGAGCCGGGACAGCAGGTCTGGGTGATGTCCCCAGTTGAACCCTGTGCCCTACAGGACAAATGGTCCGGACCCTTCAAGGTGATCGAACGCAAGGGGCCCGTCACCTACTTAATCGACATGGAAACTTCCCGGAACCCCCTACGGGTCCTCCACGCCAACAGACTCAAGCCCCATTTTGTACGCTCCGAACTCAGTCTCCTGATGGCTACCGATAATGAGACGGAAGAAGACTCGGAGCCCCTTCCGGACCTGCTGAGGACCCTCGAGCAGGATGGCTCCGTGGAAGGGGTCAGGCTCTCCGAGGCCTTGTCCCCGGAGCAACGCCAAGACTGTCAAGCTCTCCTGACACGATTCGCATCCTTGTTCTCTCTCACCCCTGGGGTCACCCCCTGGTGCCTTCACGATGTGGACACCGGGGACAGCCCCCCTATTCGCCACAGGGCGTACCGCGTACCAGATCGGGTGCGCGCCTGCATCCAGACCGAGGTGTCCAAGATGCTGACACTGGGAGTGATCGAACCCTCGGACAGCCCCTGGGCCAGCCCCGTCGTCCTGGTCCCCAAGGCCGCCGCCCCGGGCGTTGCCCCTGAGCTCCGGTTCTGTGTGGACTACCGGGGACTGAATGCCGTTACCAGGACCGACGCTCACCCTATCCCCCGGGCAGATGAGCTAATTGACCGTATGGGGGCCGCCCGCTACCTGAGCATCTTCGATTTAACAGCGGGCTACTGGCAAATCGGCCTCACCCCCAGGGCCCAAGAACGATCCGCCTTCTCTACCCCGGACGGTCACTACCACTTCAGGGTGATGCCATTCGGCATGAAAAACGCTCCGCAAACCTTTCAACGACTCGTGAACCAGGTACTGGCGGGCCTCGAAGGATTCAGCGCCGCCTACCTGGACGACATCGCTGTGTACAGTCACCACTGGACCGACCACCTCCTCCACCTGCGGGAAGTTCTACACGCCCTCCAGCAGGCCGGGCTCACCCTCAAGGCCAGCAAATGTCAGGTGGGCCAAGGGTCCGTGACCTACCTAGGACACCAAGTGGGAAGCGGTCTGGTGGCCCCCCTCCAGCTCAAGATCGCTGCCATCCAGGCCTGGCAACCCCCTACGACCCAAACCGAGGTCCGGGCCTTCCTGGGGCTCACCGGGTACTACCGGCGGTTTGTGAAGAACTATGGCAGCATCGTGGGGCCCCTCACGGAGCTCACATCCAAGAAGAACCCCAAAACGATCAACTGGACTCCGGACTGCCAATCGGCCTTCGAGAAGCTGAAGGTCGCCATGTGCACTGCCCCCGTGCTCCAGGCTCCCGACTACGGCCGGGAATTCATCGTACAGACGGACGCCTCCGATCATGGCGTGGGGGCCGTCCTCTCCCAACTCAACACCGAGGGAGTCGATCAGCCAGTGGCATTCATCAGCCGACGCCTGCTGGCCCGGGAACAGCGCTGGAGCACCATCGAGAGGGAGGCCTTCGCCGTAGTATGGGCCCTCAAGAAGCTCCGGCCCTACCTCTTCGGCACCCCCTTTCGGGTGCAGACAGACCACCGACCCCTGCAATGGCTGATGCAGATGCGGGGGGAGAACCCGAAACTGTTGCGCTGGTCCATCTCCTTACAGGGGATGGACTTCACTGTGGAGCATCGTCCAGGCCAGGACCACGCCAACGCAGACGGCCTGTCACGCTTTTTCCGCCTCGGCGAGGAGAGTCCCCAAGAGGATGGCTGACTCTCCCTGCCTTCAGCTGGGGGGGACGCATGTTGGACAGGCCTCGTAGCCGGGCCATCCCCCCCTACGCACAACAGGGCCCGGACCCCGGCTCTCCCTGAATCCCCAGCAAGAGCCACCCCGGCAACCCCCCGAGGTAATCCACAGCCCGTCCACACCGGGACTCCAGCTCCTGAACCCTCCCGTACCGGCTGGCCGGGTCCCCGTCAGCCCCATGGCCCCGGCCCGGCAGCCATCTTTGGACACTACAACACGAGGCCACGTGGCCTCGACTCGACCCCAACCCTGGGCCCGGCCCGGCATCGAGGCACCAACCTCCACACAGGAGGTAAAGAGACCACTTGGCAGGTCAATGAAAGAAGAAGGTGTCAACGGCTCTCCTCCGCCGGGTGTCGATCACCCCCGGCCTCCCTGGGCGCTGGCTCCAACCCCCTGCTGGGTGTCGGGACTCCCTCATTCCGGACCTCCCGACCTCAAGGCGCGAGGGTCCGGACATCAAAGGGAACCAGACCTATAACTGGGGCAGCCCCAGACCAGGAGGGCAGTTGTATCCTGGAGTCGAGAGACCCCGAGAAGAACTCATCCTTGGCGGACTGCTGGCGCTGCCGCAGCCCTGCTCTGTGAACCCTTCGTCTTGGCCTGCTGGCGCTGCCGCGGCCCTCTGCAACGTGAACCCTCATCTTGGCCTGCTGGCGCTGCCGCGGCCCTCTGCAACGTGAACCAACATCTTGGCCTGCTGGCGCTGCCGCGGTCCTCTGCAACGTGAACCATCATCTTGGCCTGCTGGCGCTGCCGCGGCCCTCTGCAACGTGAACCATCATCTTGGCCTGCTGGCGCTGCTGCGGCCCTCTGCAACGTGAACCATCATCTTGGCCTGCTGGCGCTGCCGCGGCCCCCTCTGTTACGTGAACCATCATCTTGGCCTGCTGGCGCTGCCGCGGCCCCCTCTGTTACGTGAACCATCATCTTGGTCTGCTGGCGCTGCCGCGGCCCTCTGCAACTTGAGCCATCGCCTCGGCCTGCTGGCGCTGCCGCGGCCCGACCCCGCAGACTCCTAAGCTCGAGGATTGTGAGCTTCCCTCCTGCCACCTCCTGTACCGATCCGGTACCAAGACTGTCCCGCTACCCCCTTTCCCTACAGAGACTAGAATTGAGAGGACCCTCGAGTCCTGAATCTCCTGTACCGCTGATAACCTTGCCGCAAGGACCCTATATAAAGAGTGTTGATCTCATCCTTGTGTGGTGTCTATCTGTGGGGAGGGAAGTGACTTGTCTGTACGATCGCCGGAGACGGCCCTCATCGGAGGCCTCTCCCCCAGTATTCGGCCGACCCTCTGGGTCCCCGTCTAACAACTCCCTATGCACTCTGCACTCCCTATGCACCCTGCGCTCCCTATGCACTCTGCACTCTGCGCTCCCTATGCACTCTGCACTCCCTATGCACTCTGCACTCCCTATGCACTCTGCACTCCCTATGCACTCTGCACTCCCTATGCACTCTGCACTCCCTATGCCCTCTGCACTCCCTATGCACTCTGCACTCCCTATGCACTGTGCACTCTGCACTCCCTATGCACTGTGCACTCTTCACTCCCTAAGCACTGTGCACTCTTCACTCCCTATGCACTCTGCACTCCCTATGCACTCTGCACTATGCACTCCCTATGCACTCTAGTACTGGTAGTACTGATGGTGGTACTACTGGTAGTACTGGTGGTGGTGGTACTGGTAGTGGTAGTACTGGTGGTGGTGGTACTGGTAGTGGTAGTACTGGTGGTGGTAGTACTGATGATGGTAGTACTGGTAGTACTGGTGGTGGTGGTACTGGTCGTGGTAGTACTGGTGGTGGTAGTGGTACTGGTAGTGGTAGTACTGGTAGTGGTAGTACTGGTGGTCGTGGTACTGGTAGTACTGGTGGTGGTGGTAGTGGTAGTACTGGTGGCTGTAGTACTGGTAGTACTGGTGGTGGTGGTGGTACTGGTAGTGGTAGTACTGTTGGTGGTGGTACTGGTAGTGGTAGTACTGGTGGTGGTAGTACTGGTAGTACTGATGGTGGTAGTACTGGTGGTACTGGTGGTGGTGGTACTGGTGGTGGTAGTACTGGTGGTGGTAGTGGTACTGGTAGTGGTAGTACTGGTGGTCGTGGTACTGGTAGTACTGGTGGTAGTGGTAGTACTGGTGGCTGTAGTACTGGTAGTACTGGTGGTGGTGGTGGTACTGGTAGTGTTAGTACTGGTGGTGGTGGCGGTACTGGTAGTACTGGTGGTGGTAGTACTGGTGGTGGTGGTACTGGTGGTGGTAGTAGTGGTACTGGTAGTACTGGTTGTGGTAGTACTGGTGGTGGCGGTACTGGTATTACTGGTGGTGGTGGTAGTACTGGTGGTGGCTGTAGTAGTGGTAGTACTGGTGGTGGTAGTACTGGTAGTACTGATGGTGTTAGTACTGGTGGTGGTGGTGGTACTGGTAGTGGTAGTACTGGTGGTGGTGGTACTGGTAGTGGTAGTACTGGTGGTGGTGGTACTGGTAGTACTGGTGGTGGTGGTACTGGTAGTGGTAGTTGTGGTAGTACTGGAGGTGGTGCACTCTGCACTCCCTATGCACTGTGCACTCTTCACTCCCTATGCACTCTTCACTCCCTATGTACTCTGCACTCCCTATGCACTCTGCACTATGCACTCCCTATGCACTCTAGTACTGGTAGTACTGATGGTGGTACTACTGGTAGTACTGGTGGTGGTGGTACTGGTAGTGGTAGTACTGGTGGTGGTGGTACTGGTAGTGGTAGTACTGGTGGTGGTAGTACTGATGATGGTAGTACTGGTAGTACTGGTGGTGGTGGTACTGGTCGTGGTAGTACTGGTGGTGGTAGTGGTACTGGTAGTGGTAGTACTGGTAGTGGTAGTACTGGTGGTCGTGGTACTGGTAGTACTGGTGGTGCTGGTAGTGGTAGTACTGGTGGCTGTAGTACTGTAGTACTGGTGGTGGTGGTGGTACTGGTAGTGGTAGTACTGGTGGTGGTGGTACTGGTAGTGGTAGTACTGGTGGTGGTAGTACTGGTAGTACTGATGGTGGTAGTACTGGTAGTACTGGTGGTGGTGGTACTGGTGGTGGTAGTACTGGTGGTGGTAGTGGTACTGGTAGTGGTAGTACTGGTGGTCGTGGTACTGGTAGTACTGGTGGTAGTGGTAGTACTGGTGGCTGTAGTACTGGTAGTACTGGTGGTGGTGGTGGTACTGGTAGTGTTAGTACTGGTGGTGGTGGTGGTACTGGTAGTACTGGTGGTGGTAGTACTGGTGGTGGTGGTACTGGTGGTGGTAGTAGTGGTACTGGTAGTACTGGTAGTGGTAGTACTGGTGGTGGTGGTACTGGTATTACTGGTGGTGGTGGTAGTACTGGTGGTGGTGGTAGTGGTAGTACTGGTGGCTGTAGTAGTGGTAGTACTGGTGGCTGTAGTAGTGGTAGTACTGGTGGTGGTAGTACTGGTAGTACTGATGGTGTTAGTACTGGTGGTGGTGGTGGTACTGGTAGTGGTAGTACTGGTGGTGGTGGTACTGGTAGTACTGGTGGTGGTGGTAGTGGTAGTAGTGGTAGTACTGGAGGTGGTGGTACTGGTAGTGGTAGTACTGGTGGTGGTGGTACTGGTAGTACTGGTGGTGGTGGTACTGGTAGTGGTAGTAGTGGTAGTACTGGAGGTGGTGCACTCTGCACTCCCTATGCACTGTGCACTCTTCACTCCCTATGCACTGTGCACTCTTCACTCCCTATGTACTCTGCACTCCCTATGCACTCTGCACTATGCACTCCCTATGCACTCTAGTACTGGTAGTACTGATGGTGGTACTACTGGTAGTACTGGTGGTGGTGGTACTGGTAGTGGTAGTACTGGTGGTGGTGGTACTGGTAGTGGTAGTACTGGTGGTGGTAGTACTGATGATGGTAGTACTGGTAGTACTGGTGGTGGTGGTACTGGTCGTGGTAGTACTGGTGCTGGTAGTGGTACTGGTAGTGGTAGTACTGGTAGTGGTAGTACTGGTGGTCGTGGTACTGGTAGTACTGGTGGTGGTGGTAGTGGTAGTACTGGTGGCTGTAGTACTGGTAGTACTACAGTGGTGGTAGTGGTAGTACTGGTGGTGGTGGTACTGGTAGTGGTAGTACTGGTGGTGGTAGTACTGGTAGTACTGATGGTGGTAGTACTGGTAGTACTGGTGGTGGTGGTACTGGTAGTGGTAGTACTGGTGGTCGTGGTACTGGTAGTACTGGTGGTGGTGGTAGTGGTAGTACTGGTGGCTGTAGTACTGGTAGTACTGGTGGTGGTGGTGGTACTGGTAGTGGTAGTACTGGTGGTGGTGGTACTGGTAGTGGTAGTACTGGTGGTGGTAGTACTGGTAGTACTGATGGTGGTAGTACTGGTGGTACTGGTGGTGGTGGTACTGGTGGTGGTAGTACTGGTGGTGGTAGTGGTACTGGTAGTGGTAGTACTGGTGGTCGTGGTACTGGTAGTACTGGTGGTAGTGGTAGTACTGGTGGCTGTAGTACTGGTAGTACTGGTGGTGGTGGTGGTACTGGTAGTGTTAGTACTGGTGGTGGTGGTGGTACTGGTAGTATTGGTGGTGGTAGTACTGGTGGTGGTGGTACTGGTGGTGGTAGTAGTGGTACTGGTAGTACTGGTTGTGGTAGTACTGGTGGTGGCGGTACTGGTATTACTGGTGGTGGTGGTGGTAGTACTGGTGGTGGTGGTGGTAGTGGTAGTACTGGTGGCTGTAGTAGTGGTAGTACTGGTGGCTGTAGTAGTGGTAGTACTGGTGGTGGTAGTACTGGTAGTACTGATGGTGTTAGTACTGGTGGTGGTGGTGGTAGTGGTAGTACTGGTGGTGGTGGTACTAGTAGTGGTAGTACTGGTGGTGGTGGTACTGGTAGTACTGGTGGTGGTGGTACTGGTAGTGGTAGTAGTGGTAGTACTGGAGGTGGTGCACTCTGCACTCCCTATGCACTGTGCACTCTTCACTCCCTATGCACTCTTCACTCCCTATGTACTCTGCACTCCCTATGCA
Source organism: Lissotriton helveticus (assembly GCF_964261635.1). Taxonomy (NCBI): domain Eukaryota; kingdom Metazoa; phylum Chordata; class Amphibia; order Caudata; family Salamandridae; genus Lissotriton; species Lissotriton helveticus. The sequence continues at coordinate 207,490,220 of NC_136065.1, forward strand.
CTCTGCACTATGCACTCCCTATGCACTCTAGTACTGGTAGTACTGATGGTGGTACTACTGGTAGTACTGGTGGTGGTGGTACTGGTAGTGGTAGTACTGGTGGTGGTGGTACTGGTAGTGGTAGTACTGGTGGTGGTAGTACTGATGATGGTAGTACTGGTAGTACTGGTGGTGGTGGTACTGGTCGTGGTAGTACTGGTGGTGGTAGTGGTACTGGTAGTGGTAGTACTGGTAGTGGTAGTACTGGTGGTCGTGGTACTGGTAGTACTGGTGGTGGTGGTAGTGGTAGTACTGGTGGCTGTAGTACTGGTAGTACTGGTGGTGGTGGTGGTACTGGTAGTGGTAGTACTGGTGGTGGTGGTACTGGTAGTGGTAGTACTGGTGGTGGTAGTACTGGTAGTACTGGTGGTGGTGGTAGTGGTAGTACTGGTGGCTGTAGTACTGGTAGTACTACAGTGGTGGTGGTGGTACTGGTAGTGGTAGTACTGGTGGTGGTGGTACTGGTAGTGGTAGTACTGGTGGTGGTAGTACTGGTAGTACTGATGGTGGTAGTACTGGTAGTACTGGTGGTGGTGGTATTGGTGGTGGTAGTACTGGTGGTGGTAGTGGTACTGGTAGTGGTAGTGGTAGTACTGGTGGTCGTGGTACTGGTAGTACTGGTGGTAGTGGTAGTACTGGTGGCTGTAGTACTGGTAGTACTGGTGGTGGTGGTGGTACTGGTAGTGTTAGTACTGGTGGTGGTGGTGGTACTGGTAGTACTGGTGGTGGTAGTACTGGTGGTGGTGGTACTGGTGGTGGTAGTAGTGGTAGTACTGGAGGTGGTGCACTCTGCACTCCCTATGCACTGTGCACTCTTCACTCCCTATGCACTGTGCACTCTTCACTCCCTATGTACTCTGCACTCCCTATGCACTCTGCACTATGCACTCCCTATGCACTCTAGTACTGGTAGTACTGATGGTGGTACTACTGGTAGTACTGGTGGTGGTGGTACTGGTAGTGGTAGTACTGGTGGTGGTGGTACTGGTAGTGGTAGTACTGGTGGTGGTAGTACTGATGATGGTAGTACTGGTGGTGGTGGTACTGGTCGTGGTAGTACTGGTGGTGGTAGTGGTACTGGTAGTGGTAGTACTGGTAGTGGTAGTACTGGTGGTCGTGGTACTGGTAGTACTGGTAGTGGTAGTACTGGTGGTCGTGGTACTGGTAGTACTGGTGGTGGTGGTAGTGGTAGTACTGGTGGCTGTAGTACTGGTAGTACTGGTGGTGGTGGTGGTACTGGTAGTGGTAGTATTGGTGGTTGTGGTACTGGTAGTGGTAGTACTGGTGGTGGTAGTACTGGTAGTACTGATGGTGGTAGTACTGGTGGTGGTGGTACTGGTGGTGGTAGTACTGGTGGTGGTAGTGGTACTGGTAGTGGTAGTACTGGTGGTCGTGGTACTGGTAGTACTGGTGGTAGTGGTAGTACTGGTGGCTGTAGTACTGGTAGTACTGGTGGTGGTGGTGGTACTGGTAGTGTTAGTACTGGTGGTGGTGGTGGTACTGGTAGTACTGGTGGTGGTAGTACTGGTGGTGGTGGTACTGGTGGTGGTAGTAGTGGTACTGGTAGTACTGGTAGTGGTAGTACTGGTGGTGGTGGTACTGGTATTACTGGTGGTGGTGGTAGTACTGGTGGTGGTGGTAGTGGTAGTACTGGTGGCTGTAGTAGTGGTAGTACTGGTGGCTGTAGTAGTGGTAGTACTGGTGGCTGTAGTAGTGGTAGTACTGGTGGTGGTAGTACTGGTAGTACTGATGGTGTTAGTACTGGTGGTGGTGGTGGTACTGGTAGTGGTAGTACTGGTGGTGGTGGTACTGGTAGTACTGGTGGTGGTGGTAGTGGTAGTAGTGGTAGTACTGGAGGTGGTGGTAGTGGTAGTACTGGTGGTGGTGGTACTGGTAGTACTGGTGGTGGTGGTACTGGTAGGGGTAGTAGTGGTAGTACTGGAGGTGGTGCACTCTGCACTCCCTATGCACTGTGCACTCTTCACTCCCTATGCACTGTGCACTCTTCACTCCCTATGTACTCTGCACTCCCTATGCACTCTGCACTATGCACTCCCTATGCACTCTAGTACTGGTAGTACTGATGGTGGTACTACTGGTAGTACTGGTGGTGGTGGTACTGGTAGTGGTAGTACTGGTGGTGGTGGTACTGGTAGTGGTAGTACTGGTGGTGGTAGTACTGATGATGGTAGTACTGGTAGTACTGGTGGTGGTGGTACTGGTCGTGGTAGTACTGGTGGTGGTAGTGGTACTGGTAGTGGTAGTACTGGTAGTGGTAGTACTGGTGGTCGTGGTACTGGTAGTACTGGTGGTGGTGGTAGTGGTAGTACTGGTGGCTGTAGTACTGGTAGTACTACAGTGGTGGTGGTGGTACTGGTAGTGGTAGTACTGGTGGTGGTGGTACTGGTAGTGGTAGTACTGGTGGTGGTAGTACTGGTAGTACTGATGGTGGTAGTACTGGTAGTACTGGTGGTGGTGGTACTGGTGGTGGTAGTACTGGTGGTGGTAGTGGTACTGGTAGTGGTAGTGGTAGTACTGGTGGTCGTGGTACTGGTAGTACTGGTGGTAGTGGTAGTACTGGTGGCTGTAGTACTGGTAGTACTGGTGGTGGTGGTGGTACTGGTAGTACTGGTGGTGGTAGTACTGGTGGTGGTGGTACTGGTGGTGGTAGTAGTGGTAGTACTGGAGGTGGTGCACTCTGCACTCCCTATGCACTGTGCACTCTTCACTCCCTATGCACTGTGCACTCTTCACTCCCTATGTACTCTGCACTCCCTATGCACTCTGCACTATGCACTCCCTATGCACTCTAGTACTGGTAGTACTGATGGTGGTACTACTGGTAGTACTGGTGGTGGTGGTACTGGTAGTGGTAGTACTGGTGGTGGTGGTACTGGTAGTGGTAGTACTGGTGGTGGTAGTACTGATGATGGTAGTACTGGTAGTACTGGTGGTGGTGGTACTGGTCGTGGTAGTACTGGTGGTGGTAGTGGTACTGGTAGTGGTAGTACTGGTAGTGGTAGTACTGGTGGTCGTGGTACTGGTAGTACTGGTGGTGGTGGTAGTGGTAGTACTGGTGGCTGTAGTACTGGTAGTACTACAGTGGTGGTGGTGGTACTGGTAGTGGTAGTACTGGTGGTGGTGGTACTGGTAGTGGTAGTACTGGTGGTGGTAGTACTGGTAGTACTGATGGTGGTAGTACTGGTAGTACTGGTGGTGGTGGTACTGGTGGTGGTAGTACTGGTGGTGGTAGTGGTACTGGTAGTGGTAGTGGTAGTACTGGTGGTCGTGGTACTGGTAGTACTGGTGGTAGTGGTAGTACTGGTGGCTGTAGTACTGGTAGTACTGGTGGTGGTGGTGGTACTGGTAGTGTTAGTACTGGTGGTGGTGGTGGTACTGGTAGTACTGGTGGTGGTAGTACTGGTGGTGGTGGTACTGGTGGTGGTAGTAGTGGTACTGGTAGTACTGGTAGTGGTAGTACTGGTGGTGGTGGTACTGGTATTACTGGTGGTGGTGGTAGTACTGGTGGTGGTGGTAGTGGTAGTACTGGTGGCTGTAGTAGTGGTAGTACTGGTGGCTGTAGTAGTGGTAGTACTGGTGGTGGTAGTACTGGTAGTACTGATGGTGTTAGTACTGGTGGTGGTGGTGGTACTGGTAGTGGTAGTACTGGTGGTGGTGGTACTGGTAGTGGTAGTACTGGTGGTGGTGGTACTGGTAGTACTGGTGGTGGTGGTAGTGGTAGTAGTGGTAGTACTGGTGGTGGTAGTAGTGGCGGTGGTAGTACTGGTAGTGGTGGTACTGGTGGTGGTACTGGGAGTGGTAGTACTGGTGGTGGTGGTACTGGTAGTGGTAGTACTGGTGGTGGTATCCAAAGTACGTGTTGCTATTAAAGAGAAATACATATCTGACAGCGCTTCAAAGGAAATAAGCGAACACCATGTCCTTGTAATCGGGAACACTTCCTTGCAAACACACATTTTTCCGAGCAATGATAAATCACATAAAAGTTCAATACAATAGACGTCCACATTTCTCAGCCCCAAAAACGCTGCAGACAAACGCGCGCCCTATACATGCAATGCAGAATGGTGAACGCGCTCCCACCATCTGGATTGCATTACAAGGGCACTCTGACAGCTCCTAATTAAAATTAATGGTCTGCCGTGCGCGAAACCGCACAGAAAATGCTAAAAATGGCCGACCAACATTACATATGCCCTATCGCATCAAGACTACTAAAAAAACAGCACCGCGACGACCAATCACCATTCAGATAATAAAATAGCGCACTGAAAATGCACGAGCAAAGAAGAATTTATCCAGCACGAACGAGAAACCCGCTACAATACGGCTCGCAGCTCCTCCCCACTTCTGACGAAGTGGTGACGTCGCCGAGCCCGTAAAAAGGAGAAAAATTTGTACCTGAAACAATTAATTAAAACCAATCATAGCAATTCATATGTCCCTACTCATTACTGTCTTCAAGGTTTACATTAAAAACATAAATTTCATGGGTTTATACATGTGCAGGTTTTTACATTATTACTCTTCATTTCATTTTTCAAGACAGACATGTATATAAATCCTCATCCACATTGAGTCCATATGGTTGTGGGAGAGGTGTGGCGCCGCGGCCAGGGCGACTGATGCTGGCATCTGGGGATCAGGGTTCGATCCCCGGCGGCAGGTTAGCCCAGCACCATGTGACTCTGGGCAATAGCTTGCTTAATCTTCCCGACGGCCCCCCAGCGCCTAGAGACCCTAACGGGTGATTGTGCGCTTTACAAATGTGGATTATTATTATTATTATTATGGTTCTTTGCAGTTAAACTCCAAAATAAAATATGTTTCTATCACTATATGTGAATTTATACACACATACATATACACGTCAGAGAGGAGTTTAGGGCTAGAAAGGGGTTTATATAGTTCAGGGAAGGGTGACGTTTAGGGTTAGTGAGTGGTTTTTAGGGTTCAGTCATGGTTGTTGCTTAAGGAGAGTTTAGGGTCCAGGGAAAGGTGGAGCTTAGAAAGGGAAGGGTTTTAGGGTTCTGGGATGGTTGGAGAGGGATTTCCAGAGGTCACGATAAGTGGAGTTTAGGGGTGGAGACGGCTTCTTAGGGTTCAGGGATGGGTGTAGTTTGGGTTGAGAGGGTTTTTTGGGGTTTGAGAATGGGTGGTGAGAGATAATAATTGTTCTGCAGTGTAGTAAATAGAAGTCCGAAGCAATGTTCACCCAGAACAAGCCTCTGAATAAAACCCCAACGGAAAAAAAGCATCTGGTCAAATTACATACAACTGCCCAAACAGCAAAAACATGAATTGTAGTTCTTCGACCCCACATTGAACCTCAGGTAATATCTGTGAGCTGGGAGAATTGGAAGTTGAATGTGGGTATCCCGAAGGCAAGAAGCACCGGTTAATGCTCCGCAGGCAGGGACAAATGCAAAAACAACAGTTGATGGACAGAATGCAGAACAATGTCATTCATTCACCCCAGTACAGAGCTCTGGGCCTAAATCCATCGTTTTTTTTGCTCACCATGCCATTCCAGTTTGAACCCAGCCATATGCAAAACAGCCTTGACCCTGTGCCCCATGGGAACAGTCCAGCCCGAACAGGCAGGAACAACAGAACCTGACTCAGAAACAGCATTTTGAACTTGTCCTGTCAAATGAATACGTTCATAAGATGGAGATCAGGAAGAGATCACAGACCGCCATCCTTCTTGGGGACCAAGATATAAAGGGAGTAAAATCCTGTATTCCTTTTCTCCAGAGACTCCACTTTCATGACGGCTCCTCTGTTCAGCAGGGAAAGGACCTCAGCCTGTTCTGGCATAGGTGGCATGGTTTCAAGCGACAGGAAAGTCAGGGTGCAACTCTGGTGAACCAGTGGTCCATCATGATTGACTCAACTGGCAGAAAAGTGGGAGAACCCAACAATGGCAGAGCAACTGGGGAATTTAGAGGCTTGGAGGCAGCAAAATCCTACAAAGGAGGTAAGGTCTGTTTTTATTGTTAATGCTGCTAATTGTGACCTTTTGACCCATATAAGACTAAAGTGTCCCAAACCTATGCACTACAGTAATGGTGTAAGGTGTAAAAGGCTACAACTATCAGATACCCACCTACTGTGTTAAATCAGATTTTGACCCTTCCCACACCTCAAAAGGTAGCAGTAACATTGGTTGAGATATCTGAACCAGCTGAGAGGGCTGTCTCTGCTAAGAATGCTAGGCTCTGGAGTAGCCCATGAACTTATTGTACTGCTAATAAAACTGTCCCGCAAGTGAGGCAAGGCGCAGTGGATGGGTTGTAGTCCCGGTGGTTTTGAAGCATTCCAACAAGGAGTCAGACTTTTCACCAAAGAATGGCTCACCATCTAGGGGCAAGTCCATCAGAGTTGCCAAGACATATCCCAAAATGCCAGAAGAATGCATCCTGGCATGTTTACATAATGTGATGGCTGTGCACATAGAACGTGCACGCGGTATCTTAAAACTCTTCAGAATCAGTGATGGGCCATACAAGCCATCATGGATTATTTCAGAAAAAGCTTACGGTTTGTGTTCCTGGCATGCTTACATCTGCAATTTTTGCTGATTCCCACAAAGCATTAACAAAGCTGTCCTGAAGACACATGGCCATCGCTGTAAGTAAGTAAGTAGTGAACTTATAAATCGCACAAATGTTAGGCGTCTTGGCACTGGGGATTGTGACATGTGTTGTTCAGGCGAGCCATGGAGCTTATTTGAGGGGAAATAGCCAGTTCCTGAACTGGAGTCTGTTTGGCTGCAACTTGATGGTAGTCGGCAGCCTGTTCCAGAGTCTGGCGGCTAGATGGGATAGGCTCCTGCCTCCCCATCTTGTTTCCCGAATTTTAGGGGTCTGAACCAACCCAGAGTTGGCTGATCTGAGATTCTGTTTTGGAGGGGTACCATAAAAATAGTTTCTGCATAGCCAAGGCTCCCCCACCATACAATGCCTTGTGTACCAAGCAGAGTGCCTTAAATTCGACAAGTTGTTGTGCCGGAAGCCAATGGAGTAGCCTGATACTAGCAGAAATAGAATGATATTCAGAGATGTTGAGTAGTAGTCGCGCTGCGGCATTCTGCACTGACTGCAGTGACTGTAAGAATAATGAGACAGCCAAACACAAACCTTCCAGCCACTGGCATCCAGCTTTTCAGATTCCCTGTCTGCAGGGGCCATAAATCCAGCACTGGGGTTCAGTTTAGAAGAGGAAGCCTGAACCACCACGCATCAAGAGATGGATGTGAAGACAAGAATTTGAGGCCTCCCGAAGTTGGCCTATGGTGTTTGGTAATTTGTCTGGGGACTGCTGCGGAAAAGGGCTTCTCACAAGCAGCCGAGTAAAGTTCCAGTAGAGGCTTATTAAATCTTCTTTGTAACTGATGAAGTACATTGTAAGGTTTGCATCAAAGGCAAGGTCAAATCCAGAGTCTCTGCCTTTGCAGTAAAGTATGAAACTTCATCGGTCAGGACCGTGAAGGGTTAAGGGATGTTATCTTCTGGGAAGGTGTTAATGCTACTACCATTTTGTAAACAAAGATAAAGACCTCCATTAGAGTAAGAAGGAAGTATATTATTGACCTCTGGATCATTAGATTCTGTACACCTATAGTTCTCATCAACCATGGCTATAGTGCCAGAAACCAAATATCTTCTCCGTTTGGGCAAATTTATGGGCCTTAAAAAGAGACTTTTCCCTAGTGCCAGTTCTTGTCTTCTTTTGCACCACCTAGACAATTTCAACTAAGTTCTAGAGTTGGGCCGGTAACCAATCCAAACACGGAGCAGTGGTCTGCCATCGCCTGAGCCCATGCAGTAGCTTCCCGGCCGCTTCGGATTGGCCCTGAGGGTTTCAGACCTATCCTAAATCTGTCCAATATGGCCTGGGAACTCTGATTACTGTTGGCTGACGGCACCACCTAGTTGCACTGGAGAACTACTGCTGGGAAATCAATCAGATTCCTGAGGATCATTATGAAGGTGAGGAATCTGTACGAAGACATAATCAGCAGAAAGAATATGTTGCACAGTTGTGTTCTCCACGATAAACTGATTTTCATTGACACACATAAGGAGGCTATTGCAGAAATACAACCACATGTACTGTAGTACTTAACCTGTTACACATAGGATGAGTTGCTGAGAACATTCTACTGTAAACCAACACTGAAGGTGACATATTCAGAAAGGTTTACTGTTTCCTCATGAGATGAAGAGATGAACCGAAGCTGGTGCTCTGTTAAAATGCATTGGTAGAGGTGGCCTAGATTGGTGTGTGCTTTCTCTGCATTGGAAGATTAGCCTTTTCTCAGCTATGACAGTGGTGGGTCCAGGCTACATTGTCAGTAACATACTAATTGAGGATGCTTTTCTGCCGCTTTGGCAGTTGGATTCAGTCTGGCATAGTATTTCCCCATCTTTAATAGTGATTGGCTGATTGACATTTTCCCTCCTCACCTCTGGGAGTGGCAAGTCCTGTCCGCATTGGCACGGACACTCTGATTTGGGATGAGGTTTCTCTCTTCTGACAGTGCTGGATCCAGTCTGGTTTAGTGTTTTGCCATCACTGGCAGTGATTTCTGCAGTCTGGCAGAGTACTTTCTCAGCTCTGGCTAAGGTGAACCCAGTCTGAAATAATCTTTTCACCATCACCTGCAGTCATTGATCTAGTCTACTGTAATGTGTCTTCAGCTCTAACAGCGATGAGTACAGTGTGGTGTATAGTGTTCCCCTATCACGGTCAGGGACTATTGCACTCTGTTATAGTGTTTTCTCGTCGCTTTCAGTAATTGTTGTCTGGTAAAGTTTTCCCCATCATTCACAGTGATTGATCTCGTCTTTTATAATGCGTCTCCATCGTTAGTAGTCTGGCATAGTGCTTCCCCACAGTGGAATTGGTCTAGTCCGTTACGTCTTTTCTCAACTCTGGCAGTGACATATTCTTCTTGTTGGCTAAGCCTGAGGTGGCTATGAACTGGGGGAGAACCAGGGCAGCTATGAGTGCTGAATGGTTATCTGCAATGACTGCATAGAAACTTGCGTTATGATGCAAGGACCTACCTCAAGGCCAAATGACATATGGGTGCCTTATAAAACGTACCTTCTTGATGCACACCTGGATGGACGGGAGGACACGAGAGTGAAATGAGTGTGTATTGCTTGCTAATTTTGTGGCGATATGTGGAAGCTGCACAGTAATATTGTGTATCCTACGGATGCTTGTGGAAACCAAGCAATGGTCATATACGAGACCACATGGACAGTGAGAAGCAACACTGCATAGCATCCAAATTTGTGACTCCATTACAGATTCCAAATGGAACTGGATATTGTACTATACAACTGTTTCACTCTATGGTACTGATACTGTAACCTTATCACTAAATGATCATTGATGCCGCTTACATATGCCTGTGCTGAGTTTATAAATAAACACATGTAAAACGAAATTCTGCGAGTGACTGATCAAGATTGATCTGTTTTGCTAATTATGGAGTAGCCCTACAAGACCTTTACAGTGCATTTGGCACTGTAGAGCATGCCATTTTTGCCCGACTTGAAGGAAGTGAGACCAGAGGGCAATGTTTTCCATTGATTTTATCGCTCCCGGATGGCCATCACAATCAGTCAAACTAGTTCAGTATATGTCTAAAAGCAGAGTGACTTTGTTAGGGCTGATACTCTTTAATGACTATGTCCAACCTTCAAGGATCATTCACTCTTTTTGAAGCACAGCATAATCAGATACAAATGATATGCACTTTATCATTTGATTGGATCCCCAAGGTCTCGATCTGATTTTGACAATTCCTTTTTGGTAGTACAACGGATGGCCCATAACCTTTTGAGGCTTGCAGGCAAAATGACTGGAATAGTGATCAGCAGCTGGAAAAGCGGGTGCTGGAAGGATTCCTTATGGACAGCTAGATTGGGAGCTGCTCTGCTGCCTGCACACAATCACGGGGCATCGCCCTTGACTAAGATCTCACAAAAAATGTTGATTTCCAATGGGACTTGCGCTTCAGTCTGATCAGAGTGCAGTTATCCCTCCTACATCTTCTGCCTCTTCCAACAGGTTCTTCTTTTTCACACAGAATATCTTCAAGCCTCATCTGTTGCCACCTGGGTTTTGTCAAAGCTGGACCACTGTAACTGCATGCATCGTGGCCTTCCAGCATTTGGTGTAGCATGGGGGTGGCAGTATGGGGGGGTGAAAAAAAATACTTAAAAAATAAAACACGTACCTCTTTGGCCGGCGGCGTCTCTCCTCCACTTCCCTTCCGACGAGTCCCGGAACGGAAGTAGGAAGCACACAGACTCCCTTAAGCTAATCACAACACTGCAATGCAGAGTTGTGATGGGTCTGAGCGCCGTAGTTTGGCGCTCAGACAGGCATCTGAAGCCTGTGCATGTTCCCCACCAGGCTGTGCATTACAGCCTGGTGTGGAACATACAAAGTGCGCATGACTTGCTGGCTCAAGACGGCTGGCCAAACCATCTTGCGCACTTAAGAGTGTGACCACCCCCCCCCCCCCATGTGAGCGCGGCCTGCCACATACCTAACCTAGCCCTGTAGCAAAGAAAAATAAAATGAAGATAATTATGTTATTGTCATTTTATTTTTCCTTTTTTCACTGCTGAGAGCAGTGGGGCGACTTTCCTCTGCCTTAGCGGAGGAGCAGCCCCTGTCAAAAGTGGAACCCACTGGGTTAAACAAAAAGAGGGTGGGCGCACACTGCCTCACATCCCAGCACTCAGTTTGCCCCAATGCATCAAGGTAAATGTAGTGAATGATAATACTTCAGTGACAGTCTTTAGTTTTTCACCCTTTTTGGTGCAGCCAGTGCTGAGTATCTCTAGACAGGTGTTTCAGGATAGTTGTCCTTTTTAAGTATAGAGCAACACGTAATTTGGGGGTGCTGGTAATGTTGCCCTAAGTCTTCTCAGGTCTCTGTACCACTCACTGGGCACAGGTACATCCGCCGATCTCGTCAGCTCATTAGCTCAAGGGAGCCTTTTCAAACAAAAAGAGGGTGGAAGCATGCTGCCTCAAATCCCAGCACTCCGTTCGCCCCAGTGCATCATGGTAAATGCAGTACATGATAACACTTACTTCAGGACTCTGTACCGCTCACTGGGCGTAGGTGCATCAGCCAGAGCTCGTCAGCTCAAGAGAGCCTTTCCAAACAAAAGGAGGGTGGGAGCACACAGCGCACACACCGGGTCACCTGTCCCACCAAAACCCGTACTAAATCCAATGGGAGTGCTGCTCTACACCTATGGCAGGTTAACCGGTTTAGAGGTAAACAGAGTTTGACCAGCATTCGGACAGCAGATACTGAAAACAAACTCAACACAAGTTTAAGTCTGTTCTGACCTCTACTTGAGAGGAAGAGGAAGGGACAATACTGGTCTGGCCACGAGCTGATCAGGCAACAGAATCAAGTAGCCTCAAATCCCACTGACCAGCATCTCAATACTTGTTCAAGGAACCTTAGAAGGTAGTCTTGGTCTTGAGGGCCGGCGGGGCTTCCTCTTTGATAACCAAAACAGAGTATAGCAATCAGTGCTTAACTTGTAAAAAACATAAGTGCCATAGTCCTCGTCAGGAGGCCAAGGCAGCTTGCACCACACATTGTCACTGTCAGCCCTGCCAATGGCAGTACCTACACAACTCATAACCATCACACTGCTACAAGTGTGACAATTCAGACTGTTCGAGGCCACCAAAGCTATAACAATGGCTTGGGAGGTAGGTATTAGTTGTTTACAATGTATATTTAATTAGTAAACAACAGGTTTTTTTGTTTGTTTTAAATTAAGTGCTGGTGCCGATCATCGGAAACTACCGTCTCAAATTAAGCACTGATAGCAATTAGTGCTATCATGTATAAAGTGCAGTTTGGAGAAGGGCATTATAGTGTGTTATCCTTTGTACCAAGAAATATAGTGTTAGGCAGCCTTCAAAGCCATTTTGTAAAAACAGTAATAAAGTGACTAGTAGGCTCAGTGCTAGGGGTGATAGGGACAGGAGGCAGGTTATGTCTTATACAGACAGGAAAATAGAGACAGACAGCCTCCAGTACTGTTCTTTATAGATATTAACATGGTGCAGGGTAAACTCCAGGGCACAAACAATATGGCAAGGGAGAGCTTCTGGAGACATTCTGTATTGATAATGATATGGTGAGGGGCAGGCTCGCGTTCAGTCCAGTACAGTCAGATATATGGTGAGTGTCAGTCTCAAGTACTGTCCTTTATACACAATGATATGGTGAAGGACAGCCTCCAGTGCTGTCCGGTATAGACTGATATCGTGAGGGACAGCCTCCAGATGTGTCCGGTATAGACAGTGATATGGTGAGGGGCAGGCTCGCGTTCAGTCCAGTACAGTCAGATATATGGTGAGTGTCAGTCTCAAGTACTGTCCTTTATACACAATGATATGGTGAAGGACAGCCTCCAGTGCTGTCCGGTATAGACTGATATCGTCAGGGACAGCCTCCAGATGTGTCCGGTATAGACAGTGATATGGTGAGGTGCAGCCTCCAGTTCAGTCTGGCATAGACAGATATATGGCGAGTGCCAGTCTCCAGTACTGTCAGTTCAGTCTGGCATAGACAGATATATGGCGAGTGCCAGTCTCCAGTACTGTCCTTTTTACACAATAATATGATGAGGGCCAGCTTCCAGTGCTGTCCGATACAGCAAATGATACAGTTTCCAGTGCTGTCCAATAGAAATAGGGTAGGGATAGGGGGGACATCCTGTGTTCTAATGGCAGTAAAAACAGTGTGGGACAGCCTTCAGAGCTGTCTGGTGTAGACAGAGATATGGTGGGGGGCAGGCTCCAGCGCTGTCCAGAATAGACAGTAATATAGTGTAGGGAAGAGGTGGTGCAGTGAAGTGTTCTGAAGACAGTGATACAGTGAGAGGCAGCCTCCATTGGTGTCCGATATACACAGTTATACAGTGAGGAGCAGCCTCCAGTGGTGTCCGGTATATACAGTGAAGTGCAGTCTCCAGTGGCGTCCAGTATATACAGTGATACAGTGAGGGGCAGCCTCCAATACTCTCCGGTACAGTCTTCAGTGGTGTCCGGTATACACAGTGATATGGTGAGGGGCAGCCTCCAGTGGCGTCTGGTATACACAGTGATACGGTGAGAGGCAGCCTCCAGTGCCATCCAATAGAGACAGTGATATGGTGAGGGGCAGCCTCCAGTGATGTTTGGTATAGACAGTGATACGGTGAGGGGCAGCCTCCTGTGGTGTCTGGTATACACAGTGATATGGTGAGTGGCAGCTTCCAGTGGCGTCCGGTATACACAGTGATATGGTGAGTGGCAGCCTGCAGTGGTATCCAGTATAGACAGTGATATGGTGAGTGGCAGCCTGCAGTGGTATCCAGTATAGAACAGTGATATGGTGAGTGGCAGCCTGCAGTGGTATCCAGTATAAACAGTGATATGGTGAGTGGCAGCCTACAGTGGTGTTTAATATAGACATTAATATAGTGAGAGGCAGCTTCCAGTGTGGTCTGGTATAGAGAGTGATATGGTGAGAGAGAGCCTCGGGTGCTGTCCGACATAGACAGTGATACGGTGAGTGGCAGCCTCCAGTGGTGCTCAGTACAGACAGTGATATGCTGAGAGGCAGCCTCTAATGCTGTCTGGTACAGACTGTGATACGGTGAGGGGGCAGCCTCGAATGCTGTCTGGTATAGACAGTGACAAGTTGTGGGGGCAGCCTCCAATGCTGTCTGGTAAAGACAGTGACAGGTTGTAGGGGCAGCCTCCAATGCTGTCCGGTGCAGACAGTGATACAGACAGGATGCAGCTCCAATGTGGTCCAGTGCCGGCAGTTATATAGTGAGAGGGCAGCATCTAATGCTGTCTGGTACAGACAGTGATACGTTCAGGGGACAACCTCCATAGCTTTCCGGTATCGACAGGGATACGGTGAGGGGGACAGGTTCCAATTTTATCTGGTAAAGACTGTGATATGGAACGGGACAGTCTGCAGTCCAGGCCGTTACAGGCCAGGATTCGGTGAGGGGACAGCATCCAATGGTGTCCGGTACAGACAGTTATACAGTGAGGGGCAGCCTCCAAAACTCTCCGGTACAGCCTTCAGTGATGTTTGGTATAGACAGTGATATGGTGATGTGCAGCCTCCAGTGGCGTCCGATGTAGACAGTGATACAGTGAGGGGCAGCCTCCAATACTCTCCAGTACAGCCTCCAGTGGTGTCCGGTATACACAGCGATATGGTGAGAGGCAGCCTCCAGTGCTGTCCCGTACAGACAATAATACAGTGAGGGGACACACTCAAATGCTGTTGGGTACAGACAGTGATACGGTCAGGGGGCAGCCTCCAAAGCATTCCGGTATCGACAGGGATACGGTGAGGGGGACAGGTTCCAATTTTATCTGGTACAGACTGTGATATGGAATGGGTCAGTCTGCAGTCCTGGCCGTTACAGGCCAGGATTCGGTGATGGGACAGCATCCAATGGTGTCCGGTACAGACAGTGATAAAGTGAGGAGACTGCCTCCATGCTGTCGAGTACAGACAGTGATACGGTAATAGGTAGTCTCCAGTGCTGGCTGTTATAGACAGTGATACAGTGAGGGGCAGCCTCCAGTGGTGTTTGGTACAGACAGTGAGAGGCAGCCTCCAATGCCCGTACAGACAGTGATATGGTGAGAGGCAGTCTCCAGGGGTGTAAGGTATAGACCGTGATATGGTGAGGGGCAGCCTCCAGTGGTTTTCGGTAGAGACAGTGATACGGTGAGGAGGCAGCCTTCAATGCTGTCCGGTACAGACAGTGATACGGTGACGGGGCAGCCTCCAGCCCTTTCCGTGTCAGACAGTGATACACTGAGAGGCAGCCTTCAGAGGGTTCCAGTCCAAACTGTGGTATGGTGAGGAAGCATTCTTCAATGCTGTCCGGTACAGGCAGAAATACGATGAGGAGGCAGCTTCCAATACTCTCCAGTACAGACAGTGATACAGTGAGGGGGCAGTCGCCAATGCTGTCCGGTACAGACAGTGATACGGTGAGGGGCAGCCTCCAATACTCTCCAGTACAGACAGTGATACAGTGAGGGGGCAGTCGCCAATGCTGTCCGGTACAGGCAGAAATACGATGAGGAGGCAGCTTCCAATACTCTCCAGTACAGACAGTGATACAGTGAGGGGGCAGTCGCCAATGCTGTCCGGTACAGGCAGAAATACGGTGAGGGGCAGCTTCCAATACTCTCCAGTACAGACAGTGATACAGTGAGGGGGCAGTCGCCAATGCTGTCCAGTACAGACAGTGATACGGTGAGGGGCAGCCTCCAATACTCTCCAGTACAGGCCGTGATACAGTGAGGGGCAGCCTCCAATTCTCTCCGGTGCAGGCAGTGATTTGGTGATGGGGCAGCCTCCAAGGCTGTCCAATGCAGGCAGTGATATTGTGGAGGTATCAGCAGGCAGTGCTATGCAGCATAGAGATTGCTATGCTGAGTGCAGACAGTAAGATGGTGACGGCAGACTCAAGTCTCTCCCTATAGGCAGTGACAGGATTAGATTGCAGGTGTTTTCCACTCTGACGATGATGTATTTAGACATGATGAATGGCCCAATCCCTGTTGGAAAGGTAGTTCAAACCCTTGTGTTCACCAACACTTTCACTAATAAAAGACCTTGCATTGCTCCCCTCTATCTGTTTATGGGAGCGGCTGCTCCTCCGTTACAGCAGAGAACATCGCCTCGCCTGCTACGAGTGCATCAGGTACACAGAATAATAAAATGGTCATTACTATTTTACTATTCTGTGTGCCGTTGGCTGTGCTAGCACAAGCATGATGGTGGGGGCAGGACAGACACATTCCTGCACATTGCAAGATGACTGCTTCAAGTGCTCAGTGTGCATGACACATTAGCCGACTGTCTACAGGCAGCCATTCTGTCATGCACACTTTAGAGCATGTAATCCCAGTGCTGTAAAACAGCTGAGGCATTGCAGGCACAGCCCCTCAGACTAAAAATGAGTGCTGGATTAGCCTGCTCCAACCAGGCAGCTCAAGGATTGGTTGGATTTACATGCAGGAAGTAATCCACCTTCCTTTCCTGCCAGCTGTCGTCAGTAGAGAAGAAAGGAAACATATTGCTGAGTTGTACGGTGCGCCACACCACACCGATTTTTAGATCTCCCCTAGGGGGTACTTGCGCTGTCTCTTCAAGGCATGATGTATTCGCGTATGGACTTGAAACTCCGCCCATTTTTCGACCATCTTTTCAACTTGCTCCTCCTACTGTCTTTTGTAAACTATGGCTTTTGATTTGTGAATAGGCTTAGTAGTCCAACCTTCGTACCTCCCTCTCTTCTGTTGTTACTTCCTATGAGGACAGCCCCTCTTACATCTGTCCTTACTTTCTAGGTTTCATTAACAGTTAGTGAGCACTATTTAGTTCGGTAATGTCATACTGAAGCAGGCACGACATGCTGCACGGGCAGCCACTACATTTCTTTTCCATTTATTTACTTTTGTAGCAATCGCAGCACACAGCGCTTTAGCTTTAAACATCCGAAGCTAAAGCATGGCTTGCTGCCAGTGCTACAAATGTCAAGAAATAGAAAACAAGCATTAAAAATCCAATAGGTCTCGCCTTTTATTAAGTTAAAGCCACTAGTATATGTAGTAGACCTTTGTACTTCCTTTCATTCCTATGTGATTCTTAGAGTTTATCCATTTGTATCTCTTCCTTGAGTGACTTTACAACTTGTACATTTGCAATTTTTTTCTATGTGTATCTCTTCCCTGTGTGACTTTACAACTTGTGCATTTGCAATTTTTTTTCCTGTTTGTATCTTCTATGTAACTCACGTAATCCTAAATCCTCATGTATGGCAACTGGTTCTTTTGTAAAGCGCTCTGACACCTTCAGGTAATGTTCACTATAGAAAATCGCATTAAATAAATAAATAAATAAACTGGAGATTCGTTTGAGCAAAAACTAGACTTCTATTTTACCATGCCATTAACCAACACACTGGCAAACCCGGACATAAATCTTGTATCTTGTGCTGCCGCGCGGGCCACACACCTCGACGGAGATCAATGGCGGCCACTGCTCGCGTTTGATCGGTTTGTGGTGGGAGCTCTCGCCCACCTGCTTTCATCTCTCCCCAGAAACCTGCAGGTGCGTAACGGCAGCGGGGGCCGCCGTGCTCCCCCCACGGCG
Organism: Lissotriton helveticus; assembly: GCF_964261635.1. Lineage (NCBI taxonomy): Eukaryota > Metazoa > Chordata > Amphibia > Caudata > Salamandridae > Lissotriton > Lissotriton helveticus. Next base: position 207,507,528 of record NC_136065.1, read on the forward strand.
CCGCCTGACAACGACGCATTCAGCTCCCCCCGCCTCACACGCACCAGAGAACTGCAAATAGCACGTTGAGGTCTGTAGGTGTCTCCCGCTCATGGGGGCCACAAACATGGGGCAGCCCACCTACACATAGACACATCCCCGCGGCGCACCACCCACCGAGGTGGAAGGAAGACCTCCATCTTGTGGCAGGGGCAGCCACGAGTGATGTTTACAAAGTCGTGTGCAAACAGCCAAGCACTGTTAGGAGGGACGGCTCGAGAGGATGTCAGTTGGACAGTTATAGATGGTTTCTAATGACTCTCTTGCAGAGTTGCCACCTAGAGAGCGGCCGTCAGAGCTCCGTGTTTGCAGTCCTGGATGCTACAGGAGCACAAGAAACAGTTCAGAGAGTGGCTTATCAAATAAACGAGTACAAAGTAAAATCCATCAATCGCAGAAGAACCATCATGTGAAATATGCATAGCTCTGATACAATAACAGAAAAACAAACCTGAGGTCTGGGGGAATAAATTGTGTGTATTGTGAGATAATCAGGTTGAACATGTGACTGCCTATTTGGTAGGTTAAAGAAAAAAAAGCAGGCGCTGCCCGGGTGAGGAGCGAAGAAGCCCCTCCCACCCGGCGTCGACGAGTCTTCCGTTTCTAGGCAACAGCCCCACCGGCACCAATCCCAGCGCGGCTCCTCGTCTGACGTCAGAGGAGCTGCGCTCGGGATTTCTGAGGCTCCCGAGGTTCCCGGGCTGCGGCGGTGTTTACGGGGAGGCAACTTTGAATTTCCCTACAATGCCGCTGTGGGAGGCGGCGGTGATTTCAAACAGCGCTCCTTCTGGCACAGAGCTCCACAGTGCCTTCCCATGCGTAAGGGGAGAGGAGCCCGGTGAGTGGGGTTGAGGGTGGGGGTGTACGCGCGTGTGTCTGTTTGAGTGTGTCTGTGCGTGCGTGCGTGTGTCTGTTTAAGGGGGGTGCATGTGTGTATGCAGCGTGTGTCTGTTTAAGGGGGGGTGCGTGTGTGTATGCAGTGTGTGTATGTGCGCATGCGTGAGAGTGGCTTTGTTTGCGAATGGGAATATGAGGCACGGCGACGTGCGCGCTCCCGAGGTTAAATCTCGGCCAGGAAAAGCGCGTGGAACTCTGCTGTCCACATTCCCCCAAAAGTAACTACATAAATTGTCTCGCCCTAGACAGCAAAGCTTCGCTTTGCTTTCGTCTAGGCGAGACCTAAAAAGGCAGGCGGACATCGTATTTGTTTTCCATGAATTAACTTTTGTAGCAATGGCAGCACGCTGCACTTTAGTTTTAAACATCTTAAGCTAAAGTGTGGCATGCCGCAATTGCTACAAAAGTAAATAAACAGAAAAAAAAAATGGCGCCGCACACCTTTTTTTTCTATTTACTTTTGGAGTAATTGCAGCCCTCTGCGTTTTAACTTTAAATATGTGAAGCTAAAGCACAGCATGCCGTGATTGCTACAAAAGTAAATAAATACAAAACAAAAGACAGGCGGCCACTGCATTTCTTTTCCATTTATTAACTTCTGTAGCATAGGCGTCACGCTGTGCTACAAAAGTCAATCAATAGAAAAAAGGGAGGTGGACGCCGGATTTGGTTACCATTTATTTCGTTTTGTAGCAATGGTGGCACGCCGAGCTTTAGTTTTAAACATCTCAAGTTAGAGCCGGTGTACCACAATTGATACAAATTGAAATAAATAGAAAAAAAATATAGTGGTCGCACAACTTTTTTTATATTTATTTACTTTTGTAGCAATTGTGGAATGCCACACTTTCGGCACGCTGCACTTTAGCTTTAACCGCATGCGCGCTGCGGCGATTTTCGCGCTACGCGGCTTTTTTCAAAAAGCCGCGTTACATGACGAGCTGAGCTCGTCATCAGCGTGCGAGCGGCACAACTCATGACGAGCTCAGCTCGTCATGCGCGCAGAAGGGTTAAACATCTGAAGCTACAGCGCGGCGTGCTGCGATTGCTACAAAAGTAAATAAATAGAAAATAAAGGCTGACTGCCATCGCATTTCTTTTCCATTTATTTATTTGTATCAATCGCTGCACTCTGTGATTTAAAAATCTGAAGCTAAAGCGCGGCATTAGTCGAATGGCTTTCTGCAGTCTTTTCTTGTGCCTGCACAGTGTTAAGTCTTCCTCCGTCCTGTGCACCGAATTTCAGTGTGTGCATCATGGATTTGAGCGAGTTTGAGCAAGACAACAGTCGCAGCAGCTGGCTAAGCTTCCTGTGTGTATCAGCGAGCCCTGTTGCTTTGGAATAAATAAGGCAGACCTGGTCCCGGTCCTGTGGAAGAGTTGTATTCTTCAGTATTGAAGGGAGCAGTACTTTATACGATTAATAGAGGTCCACAGGGATACCTAGTAACAGGCAAAGGTACTGCACCCTTTCCTTGTTTCATGTATTTTTTAAGTTAGTTATGCTACTGCTACAATACTTTTTGATAAAAAAATAATTCTAACACACATTCTCATTTGCAACGTCAATAGCTCTAAATATAACTAATGTGAGAACTATTGCATTGTAAATGCTTGTTACTAGCTGTCGTGGTTTGTAGGCTGCACTGTGGCAGGGACATGTTTATTCCCTAAACTAAACCATCTAATTACCACAAGAACTAACTTAAATGTTTGTGATGATGATTAATAACGCATATAAGGGCTCCCAGTTAGCATCAATACTATAGTGCACAGCAGGGGAACCCCTTGTGCAGCAACTGTTGGAATACAGGGAATGAACGTCGCTGCCTATGATCACAGAATACAAAGAAGATACCGCGCCCTGCCAGCTCTCCACCCTCAGCCCTCCTTTACCTCAACACCCTATGCTGTTGGTAAATCTTACCTTGTCGCCTTTCGGTCCCATAGGCCCTCTTCTGCCGGGGCAGCCCTGAAAAGACAAGAAACAACACCATAAATCAAGAGCAGGCCACGTCTGTCCCCAGGGCCCTGCTTCCCGTCACTGAATGCACTTTCCCTGCCTTGGTCAGGGCATGCCCAAACCAGATACTCCCCTACCCCCAGGTCAGCTCATGTAATAGGGCAGGGTGGAAGGAATGACTCCTTCTGAGACAGGTGCAGTGGCCAGGAAGCCTACCTATCTATCAGCGCCGTGACAGGAGATGGACTGCAACTGGGTTGTTTCCAGGGAGACACAGATGCTCTATACCAGTTACATCACAATGTTCCTCTGCGTAACTACTGCTGATTGATCCTGAGGCGTCCAATCAAAAGAACGAAATAAACATTAAGCTACAGAAATTGAGGGGTTCCAGTCTGTGAAAATAGGACACTGCACTTTGATCTACACTCAAACCAACTGCTGTGAATCGCATTAGAAGGTGGTCACTCTGTAGGGGTTCAACAGGCAGCTCGCATTAAGAGCTTTCCTTAGGAGAGCGGTAGATGAGACTTTATTTGTGAAGCTCAAATGGGTAAGGAAAATCACCTTTAAGCCCTAGTCGGAAGCAAAATTGATACGACAATAGAGGGAATGTAGAAGGTGAAGTGATACAGGTGGACCACTGTTTCTAGTCTGAAGCTGCCAATCTGGGGCAATTCAAATATCATTCTGTAGCCAGATCTGGACCAACAACTCCTATAAAATTTTAAATTTGCTTTGACAACTACTTGAAAGGAAGTATTCTGCATTCATACAATGTTTGCTTTGATTCCAAGCTGGTAGATGACGAGTGACAATTCCTAAATAGTGGCGTATGCTACAAACTGCGGGAAAACTTCACCAACCTCCTTTTCGGTGTTCAAAAACGACACTCATAGAAACAAAGTAAAGGGCAGCTTTTTTTGTGTCAAGACGACTCCAAATTCCCGGTAATATAATTAAAGACATATTAATGTTCTAAAAGCACTGAATAGGCATACTGAGATTTAAACAAGTTTTATATAGGCGCCTAATAGCTGCATTTAAAATTTTTGTCTGATGCCGAGGAAGACAGAGTGGTCGGTCGATTGAAGAAGCCAGGATTACAACCAGGGTCTTGCTCACAGCTAACTTCAACGCATGCAGTAGAACAGATGTCCTCAGTGCAGGTGCAAGTGGGGAGTACTGACCCATCGAGTAATGTAATGAGAGCCCATAGCAGAGCACAGAGCAGAGCACAGGCACATATCAAAAACATTAAACGTGTAACGAACAAGCAACACCCTTCCGTGTAACACCACCAGGATGGAGGACGTCAACATCAACATCAATGATAAGCTCAGAGGAACTAATATAACTTTTTAAAAGATGAGGATGCAGAATACGAAATTACACCAAAATCGGCCGCCTCACCTAACAAAAAAATTCACTTAATCTCCCCGTGCATACACAATAAATATGACATTGTGTAATGCAACTGGTTTCATGTAAAGTGCTATGACACCTACTTCACACTTTACCAATGTACATTATAAAACGGTAGAGGGAAAAAGGAGGGGTGCAAAGAGGGAGGGCGGCGAGAGGGGAAAAACAGAAGAGGGGAAAAAAGGAGAACTACGAAAAGGAGGAGAAATACGAAGCGGGAGAGAGTAAAAGAGGAATATGCGTGCGGGTAGGGGTTTCACAGAAGCACACAGCAGTGCTCGGAGGGAAAACAAGAAAACGGACTGCAACAAAAAATAATTATGTGGGCCAGCGACATCGCATTCGATCTGCCAGCGGTTTAACTCTGCTTAACAGAAATAGTACAATATATTTCTGGAAGGAAAGGAGGTAAGCCCACGCACAGGGACTGGGATAGGTTACCTAAGGTAAGATGGATTTCCCTAATATTGAAAGGGTAACATGCTAATGTGCACAGAGAGGAGCACAGGCACATATCAAAAACATTGAACATGTGTACTGAACAAGCAACGCAGAGTATGAAGTTGTACCAAGGCCAACACCCTCGCCTAACAAAAACCCGCTTCATCTCCCCAACCGTACAAAATAAATATGACCTGGTGTAATGCAAATTATGTCAATGTATAGCACTCTGATACCTTCTTCGTACTTTACCAATGTAAATTTTAAAAAAATGTAGGAAGAAAAAGGAGTACCACCAAGAGGGAGGGAGTTGGGTGAGCGAAAACGAGAAATACAAAAAAGGAGGAAGAATATGAAGTGGCAGGTGGCAGGAGAGAGCCGTATGGGTGCAGGTGGGGGTTTCACAGAAGCACAGAGCAGTGTTGGGAGGGAAAACAAGGAAACAGACTGCAATGAAAAATAATGTGGGCAAAAGCGCCATATTTATTCTCCTAAAAGCAGCTAAACCACCTTTCGAAGGAGTTTGTCTGCCATTAACCATACTACAATTTCCAGCACTGGTTGGAGTTCTAAAACAAGTGGGCGCAGTGAAGAAGAAAAGAAAGGCACGCAGACGCCATGAAGAAAGATAAAGAGTGGCGGCCGCAAAGCGCACACCGCCCTGATCAAGTGCTTTTTCTGAATAAAAATTAAATAAAATGAGAACACAAAGCAGATGCATACTACTCTAGGAGCACAATATTTGATAGTGTTGCATTTAAAAACAAGCACTAAGGTGGGACCTGGGAAGAGGCAGCCAGACCACGGAGGGTGGCTGGGGTGTTGCAAAGCACTGGTAGGACTTCTAAAACAAGCGGGCGCCGTGCAGAAGAAAAGAAAGGCGCAGTGGCCATAGTACAAAATACGGGGCACAACTCGGAAAACACACAGGAAAGTAATAAAACAAAAAAATTGCTCTGGTAGACAAAGAAAACAGTCAAAAGGCAGATACCTTGCAAAAAGAGTTCAGAACACGAGCAGGAAACGAACCAAAAAAGTAGCACAAAATGAATAGATAAGGACTACAGCTGAACAATACCAGTAGTTAGTTCCTGCTCTGTGGGAGGAAAGAAATGAGCACAAGGTGGGACTAAGAAGAAAGACTCCCCACTAGCAATCAAGCCTTTTTGAAGGACAGTCCAAGTAACGAATAAAAAGCCAGTGGGCGGGCTGTGAGCACACAGAGTGAATACAGCATGTCTCAAAGAAACAGCGCATGCGCTGCCTAGGCTCGACCTGAAATAACAGTGTGTGATAATCCAGAGAAACCTGGATGTGTAAATATCTTTTTTCAAGCATATTTATTTATTTATAAACGTTTTATATAGTGCTGGCTAGACCCAAATGTATCAGAGCGCTTTACATGAGATAGGACATTGCATAAGAACATTTTTACATAGTTACATCTGTTATAGTTACAGTTAACAGTAAACGCTTTGGGGAGAAAAACGAGAGCTTAACAGAATAATATGACATTAGAGCATAGTATAACCAAGACACAAGTCATAGGAGTGGTGGAGGGTATAGGGGAAAAGGTAAGCAGGAGAGAGGCAAGTGGACAGGGTCAGGTAGATCAGAAGGGGGAAGGTACTCAGGGGGAACAAAGCCGTAGAAGTATTTGAAGAGAATAGACAGATAGAGCTGTGAAGAGCCATGAAAAACAATGTCCGATGTCTGGCTAGGTAGGTGACGGCCAATGGGGTGAAACAGAGCCAGACTCCGCTTTAGCTGCATAGGACAGCTCCACCGGGCAGCGGCCAAAGGTACTCAGTCTCCGCGGTAAGTACACACAAATATAGTTACAGCCCGTGGGGCATCGTCGTAGTTCCATAGAGAGGCATCAGTCCCGGTGTAATTGGGAGGCGCCAACTGCCTCGTCCTCCATTCCTCTCCCGGATCGCCGTACGTAGGGATCTGGGATCGCTGAGTAGCCCTGGCTCGGGTGCCATCTTAGGTTAGGCACTGCTTCCAGACCTCAGCCCAGATTAGGATTACTGCATCACGAAGTCTGGGGGTAGCCACATTGAAAAAGGGGGGGGGGACTCTAGGAAGCCAAGCATGAGATTCAGTCCCAGCCCCCTATCACCCTTTAGACAGTTCCTTCCTTTCTTATCCGATCCACATATGGACACAGTGCCTCTGATTCAAGCTGACTCTACTCAGGCAGCCATTTTAGGGTCCGGCGCCCGCTTCCATGAGCTCACTGGGATCCTCCCCAGTTCCAAGGGGTGGGAGGGGGGAGGAAGCAAATAGAAGATGTAGTGGCCACTTCTCATCGGCGCGGGCGGAGCACTCACCTTTGCTCCCAGAGGCCGTTCATAATCGGCGCCCAGTCCGTCAAAATGATTATCCCCGCAGAGATTGGCCCTCAAAACTTGATGCGGTTAAAGTGTTAGAGGAGCTGATTTCTGGGTGCGAACGGCGGCCGGAGGTCTCACGGTTCACCTTCTTTCAGCACCAGGCGCGTCCTCTCAGCTCTTCAGGCGCCATCTCAGCTTGTTCCAAGTCGGGAACGTTACGGCTCATTTCTCCGCGATGCCATATCGGAAAAGGGCGAAAATGAGCTTCGTGTAACTAGCCTGTATTCCAGTAAGGGAAATAATGTTCGGAGTGGGAGAAAAAGACGAGGGCAAGTTGCTCAAGGAGTTGGAAAGAGGGTTCAGCAGGGAGCATCAGTTCCGAGCGGACATGATGGGCTGGCTCCTCCCCTACCTTCTTATAGCAGTCCCCAGAGATCTTTTTCCACAGACTAGCCACTTTCAGTAAAGCAAATAGGCAGTGGCCTATTAGTTGTTAAAAACTGTAGTGAAAGACCACAGACAGTATCTCACTGACTATGAAAACTCCTTGAGATGGACAATAGTTAGATGTTTACCGATAGAGAAGACTCTGGGTTTCAGCATCATTAAGGTATGGTAAGATATTCCACCAATGAAATAGAGCAGGCAGGTCCTTTTTTTCGCTTTGCTGTGTCAAAGACAGCAGGCATGATCTAGTTATTGTGAAAAATCGGTTTTGTTATTTTTTCATGTTCATTCATATTTTCCTGTGTAGTATTCGAGGGTATGTAGAATAAGATTCCAGTAAAAGGATGGATTGGTAGTGTTACTGAGTACTACTATTTTCTCTATTGAGTTCTGGCTTCTGAGTTGCCTCCCTGAGTAAACCTGGGACCACTCTGCCTCAATATCTTGCTAAATGGGGTACTCGGTGCCCAGTTTGGGTGCTAAAGCAATGTAGCCTTAGGACACAAGAGGTAAAATACTACAATTAACAAAATTGGAGCTCATTACCCTTCCCACCCACAATTGCGGAAGCGCCCCCTGAACCAGTGGCCCCCAAGGTCCTATTCTCAAAGCCTTATGCACACTTCCGTTCTGCTTAGATGGACAAAAGTTTTAACTCAGAAATTCGCAAATCTAATTTACAAAATCAGGCTTGGAGAAATTTTTCATGCACACAGCGCATTTGCGTGAGACAAAATTGGGCCATCACAATAGAATGCCAGCTTTCACAGCTTTTGCAGTAAGGGTGGGTTTGTGGATGTTCCTATCTATGTCCAACTAAGTAATAGGTGAATCCAAAAACACACACAGGTTCACTTGTTCACCAACAATTTACAAATAGTTTCTCATCCTGGAAAGGCATGCACATTTTCCCTTGTCAATGGCCAGAGAAGTGTCTTCTTGATAAGAAAGAGAGGGAACTCCTCCATAAATAATGGGGTGCAGAGCAAGGGGTTCTTCCACAGGGAACATATTTTTCCCATGAACAAAGAAAAAATTACCTTTATGGTGCACATTTGTGTCAAATTTCCAATGTGGAAAACTGTTACATTAAAATCTTCATGTTTCATACTCTTAAAAACATGCCCAGGAATTACACAATGCGGACAAATAAAGAAGGTATGATTGTGGGGAGTCTCTTTGATTCTCAATTGGCAACAAAGGCACCGGAATGCAAGTACAATCTGAGTTTACTTACAGTAACATTTTATTAAATCGAGTGAGTACTTAAAAGTAAATTTGACAGAGCAAGTCATAGGATGCTTCCTATGAAACAAAAGTAAGAAAGAGAGAAATGGTTAAATTAGAACAAGGATATATCCAGCTCTCTGTTGTTATCATCAGTCCAGCTTACAGAAAATGTTGGCACATTCAGATCCCTACAATTGTGACTAAACTGGCCTGTACATAGCCTATACAAACACGCATTTACAATGTAATAGTCTCGGCATTATTAAAGGTAGAGCTATTGGCATTGCTCATGACATATTTTTTTTAAAATCATAAATAAACAGCATTGTCATTTACATTGCCAATAGCTTAATCGTTAAATAAATGGCATTGTCATTTACAATACCAATAGCTTAATCGCTCGCATATGCATGACCTATTGCATTTACACCCACACAGAGCCACCCACACACACTTACAGAGCCACCCACACAGTCATTCCCATATAGCCACCCACACATACAGAGCCACCTACACAGAGCCACCCTCACACAGACAGAGCCACCCACATATAGAGCCACATACAAAAAAGCTATCCACACAGAGCCACACACGCACACACACAGCCACACAAACACACACACAGAGCCACACACACACACACACACATAGAGCCACACACACAGAGCCACACACACACACACACACACAGAGCCACACACACACACACACACAGAGCCACACACACACACACACACAGAGCCACACACACACACACAGACACACACACAGAGACACACACACAGAGGCACACACACAGAGACACACACAGAGACACACACACAGAGCCACACACACACACACACAGAGCCACACACACACAGAGCCACACACACACACACACACAGAGCCACACACACACAGACAGAGCCACACACACAGACAGAGCCACACAGACAGAGCAACACAAAGCCCAACACACAGAGCCCCCCACACACACACAGAGCCCCTCACACACACACAGAGCCCCACACACATACACAAAGAGCCAGACACACACACAGAGCCCCCCACACACACACACAGAGCCACACACACGCAGACACACACACAGAGACAAACACACACAGACACACACACAGAGACACACACACAGAGACACACACACAGAGACACACACACAGAGCCACAGACACAGAGCCACACACACACTGAGCCACACACACACACAGAGCCACACACACACAGACAGAGCCACACAGACAGAGCCACACAGACAGAGCAACACAGAGCCCAACACACAGAGCCCCCCCCACACACACACAGAGCCCCCCCACACACACAGAGCCCCACACACATACACAAAGAGCCACACACACACACACACACACACACACACACACTCACACACACACAGGAGAGCAAGCACAAACAACGAGGGGGCAGGAGAGCAAGCACAAACAACGAGGCATTGTAGGGTGATGTTACATCCTACCTTTGGAAACTGATGTGCTTCTGCCACCTAAGGTAGGCCTCCCTTGATGGCGTGTTGGTCCACCCACCTAGACCCAAATGGCTTGACCTGAGACCTATACATCTTCAAAACACCATGCTTTGGAACTCTCCTGCTGCCTCTTTGCCCGGTGGTCTTTACACTGGTGCCCCTTTCATTCTTTGGCCTCCTGCTAGAGATCTGAAGCATCCCTGATCGGCCTCTTCACCTGGAGGCTGACCTCAGGAACCACTGCAATAGGCTGAAGAGCTTCGTCTCTAAAGAAGCTGTGGTCTATACTCAACTGCTATCGAATATATATTCAAAAAACATTAACAAAAACAATAGAATGAATGTAGCCGAAACCTATTGGTTTTGCCAATGCTTGTTTATTTTTATTGTGTGTCCTCAAGTTTTCGTTAAAGTGGTCTGCAACATTCAATCTGGTTCCTTGCCTTGTTTTCGCCTAGCACAGCGTCGTTACTGTTTATTTCTGGTGCGTTACATCTTTAACGCAAGTGTTACCGTTGCATTTTTGTGGGTTTTTATCGTTATGTATACACAGGTTTTAATTTACAGGCCCGCTGTCCCTCAGAACCTGCCATGGGTTTACTAGAGTGCAGTACTAGAGGCCGTTCGTTATAAGAGCCAGGCTTCGGCGCTGGGAGAACCGGGGTGGAGTATCGCAGTCCGTCGCTAGAGGTCCCTGTAGAGCCAGGCTCCAGCACTGGTTGAACCGGGGTGCAGTGTCGCAGTCCGTCGCTAGAGGTCCCTGTAGAGTCGTGCTCTAGCGCTGGCTGAACCGGGGTGCAGTGTCGCAGTCCGTCACTAGAGGTCCCTGTAGAGCCAGGCTCCTGCGCGATGTGGAAAGGGTGCAGAATCGCAGTCTGTTACTAGAGGTCCCTGTGTAGAACCATAATACAGCGCTGGCTGAGCCGGGGTGCATTGTCCCAGTCTGTGACTAGAGGTCCGTAGAGCTAGGTTCCTGCAGAATCGCAGTACTAGAAGTCCCTCTAGAGCCGTTCTCTAGCGCTGGCTGAACCGGGTTGCAGTGTCGCAGTCCGTGACTAGAGGTCCCTGTAGAGCCGTGCTCTAGCGCTGCGTTAACAAATGAGCAGTGTAGCAGTCAGTTCCATTAGGCAAAATATCGCCGACTATTGCAGTGCTTTGTAGTAGTAGTATCCCGCATAATCATTTCTAAATACGTAACATTGGGCGTAGGTTAAGTGCACTTTAGTTTGCTACTTTTAAAGCATGCAATGTTATGTTGTTGTTACCTGATGCACCCGTAGCCTAGTTGTATGCATAGTGCTTGCACATTTGTAACGCTTTAAAATGACTCTGGCATACAGCACGTTATATCGTGGCTTAATTGCTGGCTTTAAATCGTGTGAAAGAGACGCCCTGTGTTTTCGAAGAAGCACTCGTAACAACGCTTAATCAAACCTAAGCCTCGATAGATAAGCCACTTGTGTGCTCAGCTGCTGATCATTCCCAGCGTCCGCGTATACATTAGTGTCTGGTAATGGTGATGGAACATTTTTTCTTACTGGGGATACTGGCCAGGAACATTGGCTCATTAAAATATTAGGTAGGAGCTCTAAACATCCCGGGATTACCAAACGAAGGAGTGCAGCAATATATATTGCCAACACAAAGTTCGTGTCCTCGAGAGGCAGCAAGCCCCGTCCTTTTCAGACTGGGGGGCATGTTTTTTAGGTTTGAGTGACTGAAGACGTCACAAATAGAAATAACCTAAAAAACACGCCCCCGAATCCGAAAAAGACGGGGCTTAAACGGAGTGACGCCCCTCTCCTCCAATGGCTGGCCAGCATTTACGAGGCCAGCAAATGGAGAAGAGGGGCTGGTTTAAGCCCCCTAACTAAAAATCATTAAATCTTCGGACCGAACTGCGCAAGCGCAGCCTAGGGTCCTCGACCTAAAAATGAGTGTTTGTATATGCAAAGTCTGTGAATATTCAAAGATTTGATAATTAGAGTACTGGTAAGTTCAGTGACTTATGCAATCAGAAAAGTAAAAACATTGCAGTTTTGCTAGAATCCACACCGTAACATATCAAGAGCCATGTCATAGCTAGAGAAGCTTAAATAGGAGCTGTGATGTAATGAATATTCTGCCATCTTCTGTCACTTGGACAAGTGGATTTTTGTTTTTTTACTGGAGAAGTAGATATCTAAAGCTCCTCGTCCATTAGACAAGTGGATATTTTATAAACGTCTACACCCAAACCTACTTTAGCTATTGGCTAACTACAGTGTGAGTGACCGCATTCTGACCTTTCACAAGTAGCACATTCACGTGCAAAGTAGTTCTCTTAAGCACGAGGGACTGCTGTGGCAATATCAATGCTTTTATCCAGTATGTTCCTTTTTTTTTTACATTAATGAAGGCCTGGCAGGTTCCCAAACACTGTTACACGAAAAACATGACAAAACATTCATTGAAATAGCCAAAAGGGTGGTAGCCAACACCAGACTTATTGTCTTTACCAATACATGATAGCACTTGAAATGAACATGCACTCAAATGTTACATAGAGTTCCTTTCTGGACATGGTAAGAGGCTCTACGTGGCCTCCCCTTCAAGTGCCAAAGCAGATTTAATGAGGGGCATGGAAAGGTGGCAAGGAAAGCTATGGCACACAGTTTACAACATGACTCCCTGTAGAAGTAGGCAACTGGCTGGCATCTTATAGCATTCACAACTCCATTAAAGGGTCCAGGCAATTCTACAAACTGTGTTTCGAGACAAATCGGGAAATACAAGAAATGCAGGAATAGCGCTTACCTATGAGTGGCAGTCTGCAAAATACCAAATATAAATAGATTAAAAAAAAAATAGGCAGATGGATGGTACAGCCGAAATAGGTGGGTAAAGAGGCCTCGCTTTACTCTCGCATTTTCCAGTCCTGTCAAGTGTCACGCAACAGCCGTGACGCTCACGCATTTCAGTGCGGTGATCCGCATCACCGCACTGAAATGCATTGTCATGCATTTTCGAAAACTCTGCTGACAGCGCAGAAACGCAAAAAAAACCTTAATGCCCATGGTGTAGGTAGTGTGTGCTGTCTGGTGGTGCCTCTGACCACTGTGGCACTGCGGCGGCTTCTCAGCTCCGTAATTGACAATGTTGCTGCTCTCAGCCATCATCTCGGACTGTGGTTCTACAAGCCTACAATGTTGCAAAATTAACGGGCCGCGGGCGCCGGGCAGGCAGCAGGCTGTTGGCTGAATGATTTCCCGGCGCCCGCGACGCACTGACGACGTGATCCCACACGACTGACTCACCACCTGCCCAATAAGACCCGGCGGCGGGGAGGCGGGCCTGCCCTCAGGTGGTCGTGCCTTTTCCTTAACTGGTTTGTGCAGCGTCGCGGCCTAGCGCCCATGTCAAGTCCTGTTACACACAGGAAGTGAGGCTCGAGTCCGAATGCGGCGGGCGGGAACCTGGAGGCGACTTCACGTGTGCTGCCTGCAGTGTGTCTCACAGCGATCATCATGTCGTCCCCGACCGGCCCGTCCGCCGCGCCGCCCATGGCCGTCTACCAGCCTGAACCGAGCCTTGGGCCCAAGTCAACATCATGCCGAGGAGGTGAGGGGACTAGGTACGCCTCACCGAACCTGAACTTCGGAGGAGCTTGATCACGGAAAGCCGCTGGTGGGCTGTAGCTGCACAGAGCGTGCACTGCGACTGTGAGGGCCCCCCACGTTGCAGACTCTGAGCTTTATTGTCTGCTGCCACCTCTCTCTTCCCTTTTATAGTTAGTCGCCACTAGCTGCCTCCACTAATTTTCCTGCTTGGTTGGTCAACAACATTACCTTTGATTTCCTAACACTATTCTGGCGAAGACATGTAAACTCTTAAAAGGATAAATCATATAAGGGATTAAACAGAACACTGGATGCACATTCTGCACAGCAGTGGGCTGCCATACACAGCAGCACACCTCTGACTAACCGCACTCCACATACACAATACCCAAGATAATAAACTTTAAACAGAACAGCACTGACAGTCAATATCGTTGAGAAACATCCCACTCACAGCAATGCTTCTCACCAGGACATACCATGCATTATACCATGCATTATCATACAAAAGAACACATTAGGTGGGAAATCCAGTCTGGCCTCTCATATGGCCTCCCTGATAGTGCTCAGAAACCTGTCTACAGAAAACTAATCTGTAGCCATCTCCAGAAGCCCCGCTGCCATGTCACCCATGATTATTGTTACAATTAGGCGTTGCCTCTGGATAACTCATGCCATTTAAATTCCTGAACAGGGGGTCACCGGGCCGCAGAGTGACCTCGGAATGCAGAGCAAGGCCTGAAAAGAGCAAGCTGCACTAGCCCACGAAGTGGGCTTTAAAAAGAAACTTCTATCATGGTGGGGAAGGAGCGGCTGGGAACCCAAATGTGAAAATCTGGGCCAAACGCTGCGACTTTACTTCAGTGCTACTATAGCCCCAAGCACCGTTATCCTTCTGCAGCAGCACATCTGCATATGCTGTAGCGATACATCAGAGAGGGATGCAAGGGCTCATATCACCGCCCATCAGTAGGAACACCACTTAAAGTGGGCAGTAAATACCACCCAAAACAGACAAGGCAAACCCCTTGCGGTAAAATCCACTCCACAGTGCTGTGGTCAGTGATAAAACGAATACTGGTGATACAGGCATCACCACTGGTAATCTCCACCATAATACAAAATATAAGCTAAAATAAGATTAGCTCTCTACTAGTCTGTAGAAGGATGGAGCTCTTAACTAGCTGCGCAGTTGTGCCTGGTCATTTAACACCCAGCACAAGCACTCTTACTCCTGCAACTGCAGAAACAAGATTCTTGCCTCAACCAATGGTTTGCCAGCTTCATCATAATGCCCCTAGATGGCTTAAAGTGCTTTGTGTGATCTGCAGGCCAAATATTCGATTTCCAAGAAGGACAACTCAGACTTCCATCCTCCTGAAGTTAATACATCAAGTACTAATGCATAGGATAATAGTAGCATCTGTTTTTTGCAGTGCTATGAAGCAGGAACAACTGCGGTTTATTTAAAATACATTACGATTATTATAACAAGAGACACATGCCATGTGTGTGGAATAGTGTTTTCTTTTGTACAGTTGAATGTGGATGATGACCACACACTTCTCAAATGACCCACTATGCCTATGACATGAAACCTGCATTTTCCCACAACTTTCAGAATTTATTTTTAATGACATTTTATAGTGAGTGGCATAGAAACAGTCTTGAATATAGCAATTGTTTGCTATTGCTCTGCCTCAGAGGGCAGATTGAGAGGGCCACACGTGAATCTATAACAGAGTCACACAAATAACTATTGTTATAGGCAAGTATCTTGATTGTTTTTAGCATGAATCTTTGAGTATATTCACATGCTATATATCAACTTTAAAACATGTTCACTTGTTTTGATGTTGAGTGCATCTGAAGGAATAGCACACACTTCTTAGCATTGGCTTCCCTTCTTGTGTGAAAGTGTACACAAGTACATTTAGAGTACATTCGGATGAGGGGTTGTAACTATAGCTAATGAAGACACATTAATAATGAAAGCTAGAATAGCCCCTTTTGTGTGTAGCATGTACCTTTGTTGTGCTCAATACACAGTCTTTTGTGCATCTAGTTCATTAGACAGTCCATTAGATTCCCCAGATTAGGTGATTGAGATATACTTATGGTACAAAGTAAGGGGTGTGCCAGACATGGGTCCCTTGCTCACTTTGCCACTGCATTCAAGATAGCCTAGCTAATGAGGGTTATGAACCCCAAACCGGTCCCAGGATGCTTGTTTCCGGTCCAGGGAAGACATGGCTTGGCAGTTCGGGCTTGACTGTTCCCTTGAGGCACAGGGTCAGACTGATTTGCATATGGCCATGTCTGAACTGGGGTGGCGGAATGAGCTAAAGAATGATGATGGATTAAACCCAGATCAGTTGACTGGGGGTGAGTGCTTGCAATTTTCAACAGCCCGTCCATCATCCCCTTTGGTTTTACAAAGCAAAGGCCATCAATATATTATACTACTACCTTCTTTGTTATAAAGTGCTTCATAAGCACTTCTGCCAGTTCTAATCGCCGTAACAACAGATGTTACTCTTATTACATTTATTGTCCAGAATTTACTGACTTCCTAAGGACAGATGATGGAATAGGCCTTGCCAGCATTTGTATTGTACTGTATAGTGGCCTTTGTACAGCACTTACTTTCCCACTGGTGTTGAGGGCAAAGGAGAGGGGTGCTGAAGTGCTTAGCCACGCCGGAAGCAAACTACATCGTGCGGGGTTACAGGGGTGTTGTTTTTGTTTTCAGCTTACTTACGAAGTGTTTTCAAGTTGTGCGTCATGACCATCAAGAACTGTCAGAGCGCCTGTGGTGTGTAAGGGAGTTATGTGAGAGACAGATGTGCAAACTATAAATGTAATAAGTACTTAAACGTATAGGCAGCTGCTACCAGACTGGCCACAGGAGCATTGGGGCACTCAATGTGTACAACACCAAAAAAGAGGGGGGGGGTCTGTATTGTAGCACGAACCAGATAGAGATTGTGTCCAGTGAGCAAAAGGATGCTAAAAGGGCAAGAACTGTAATTGTTTTTTTAAGGCATGGATACCACACTCCTTGAACGAGGAAGAAAGTCAAACAGCAAAAGAAATTGCACAATCTTTAAATGGTCCGCATCCCACCTACTACTGCTAGGCTAGAGGAAGCCAAATGTTTGAGCAGAGGTTCGCACAACATGCCCATCTCAAACCCCCTAAGGTTAGCGCTAGTTGGTGACAGGGGATGATGAGGAGCTACATGTGAGTGGGAGGGAGAGAAAACATTGGTGGCCTACTCTTACTGACCCTATGAATCACTATGACGAGCTTGTGACCTCCCTCGTGTGCTGTTTGGCGTAGTGTGTCAATCTGAGAAAGGGGTTGTAAGTACCTGTTCCTCCCTGATTCAATAAATTTCAACCTCTTACACCCCCCAGTCCTGGCTGGAATTGACCTGTACCACAGTGGATTGGGCTGAGCGCACCCCTGTACGCAGTGCCAGAGTCATATATCACCTTCCATTACCTTACACTATCAAATCAGACAGTGTGATGGTAGGCTTGAGATCAGTTAATAATCTTTCTGCTGCGACACCATGCAGAAAACTGACAACAAACAGCCTAGATTGAAATTTGACTTCCAAAGGGCAATGATGGAGGCTACACCTGCATTGATTCCTTCCACACATAGGAGGAAACAAACATCAACCGCAATACTGCTGAAATGTACTTGTTATTGTTGTAAATGCAGAGCAGTTTGTGGGAGAGGTGTGGCGCCGCGGCCAGGGCGACTGACGCTGGAATCTGGGGATCAGGGTTCGATCCCCGGGTCCGGCGGCAGGTTAGCCCAGCACCGTGCGACTCTGGGCAATAGCTTGCTTAATCTTCCCGACGGCCCCCAGCGCCTAGAGACCCTAACGGGTGATTGTGCGCTATACAAATGTGGATTATTATTATTATTATTATCTATCAACAGAAAAATAGAGTCGCTCACATTCTGAGAGGACCAGATGCAAAACAGACTTAACAAATTTGCTGAACGCATTGATGGGGCAGAAAGTAAATCTTGGAGGTGGAAGATGACTCGCTAGCACATACCCAAACACAGAAGAACATGGAAAAAGAACTAGACATGACTCAGATGAATAACGAAGACCTGAAGGCACGCTCAAGGAGTAATAATGTATGCATCTTAGGTATGACGGAATACACCAGTGATGGAAAAATAGGACTGTGCGTCGAGAAAAAGCTTGTAACATATTTGGAGTCGACAATTTATCTACATGTTCAATTAACCTAAAGCCGTGATGACATGCCTGAAACACAACACTTCCAATACAGCCAGGTCTAGTCAATATCCAAGGAGACAATCGGACTCCCCAAATGTAGCAAGGGAATGGAATTATGTGATTCTGCGGCCTCACCTTTTTTCGCATAATTATTTATTTGTGGCATTTGCCACATAATCAAACAACCTGCTACATAATCTGCAGATTCTAACAAGAAAATCGATTCTAGCTCAAACAGATTAAAAGTCACTAAAAACGTGGTGACGTGTGTTCACGCGCAGGTTAACTGTCATCTTTCATTTCAGTTGCTTATTTCTGTATTTGGTTATTAAACTGGTACTAATGAGGTGAAATCTTTGGCCAGACAGTATTACCATGAGTAAAAAAGACAAAATAATGAAGCATTACTATCAAATAATGTGCTGCATTATGCCATATAATTAACTTTTTTTTGCCTCATAATTTATTCAACCCTGCCACATAATGTAATGCTCTCCTGCCGTATAATTCCAGAAGCCCTGAATGTAGCAGACAACGATTCAGTCCCCTTTGTCACTTATTGGCAGGAAAGCGCGGGCTAGTTTACAGCTGTTATTATTTTGACATCTATGCACTAACTTGATATGACCGGTACTGTAGCGTGTTACATTACTATGTCTCCTCGATTCCCTAATGCCCTATGAAAAGATAACAACTAAGCCCCCTCGGACATTTATTGGCATGTAAATGCTCTCTCAAGGAAACGCTAGCTAGATCAAAGCTGATTTTTTTCTTAACATGGCTGAACTAACTTGACGTGACTGCCTCCGTACTGCTGCCTTGTTATGTCTCCTGGACTCCCTGGTCGCCCATGTTAATCATTTTTAAAGTGAAGGTAAACAGATGCAGTGTTCATCATCTGCCTCCCCCACACCGGCCTGAGGCGGCGGGTGCACCAATCTCCAAGAGATCTACAAGAGGCTGGCAGACTCTTCGTCTGCCCGGAGCAGATTACGCATTCAGGCTTTACAGTAGTATTCTGATTTCTAATGTAAATGCATAGTTCCTATTATGTCGGGTAGGGTCAATTGCAAATGTATCCTTGGATTTACAGTGCTTAGGCAGGTGGGGACGGATTGTTGGGAAATCTCTGTTGTTTTTACCATCAAATTCTCTGACGCCTGCAACACTCTCTGCACAGACGGTCCACATCACACGGATCACAGTGTCACAAATGCTCATTAGACCATTGGAATGAGGACTCTTGGATATGAAATTGATTAGCCCGCGGACTTGATCATCCCAAAAAACAATGGTGAAAATGGCATATGTAAAAAGGCAAGGTGTAAGTGGTATAAATCAGACACTACTAGTTCCAAAAGCTGAAATACACTTAGCCAAGGATTCAGGAAATTTTTCATTCTACAGCTAGCACTCGTGAGGCGGGGCTTTATTTATTCAACATATTAGTAAGTATAGGAAAGCGGCACTGAAGGTCATTATGTGATAGCACAAGGTACTATAGATTGCAAACAAATCATCTTCATCAATCTTTATGGACCAAATTCTGACACCCTCATGTTATGACAATACCATACAGGTCTATCCTACTTTACCTGCCTCCTCTGTAATGTGGGGAGGACACTTTAATACTATACTCAACACTAACATACACAGATCCACACGGCTCCCCATCTCCTCTCCGACGCCACTTGTACTTGATGCAAAGGTACACATTTATCGACATATGGCATTATACACATTCAGCTAAGCAAGAATACTCTGACTATTCCACGGTGAATGATGTACACTTGCGCATTGATTTGTGGCTGTTAACTAAAGATTTAATCAGACAACTACCTACCCAACAAGAACACTCAGATCACTCCCAGGTCTCACTCACACTAAAATTGGGACACACACCTAATGCAAACTGCCAATGGATATTATCCCCATCAGAGTTAACTGACAGGGTTTTCCCCAAAGAGGTGTGACAAGGCATCATAGACTATTCTGAACTCAGTGAGGGATAGGTGGAAAGCCACTCCACACCCTAGGAGACTTTCCAATCACATATGTGAGGAGTATACATTTTAAAAGAATAAGCATAGTACAATCGATACAGCACATGTTACGTGACATTGAAAAAACTCTGAAACGATTAGAGGAGGACCATGTCCAAACTCACAACTATGCCATACTCCCACAGATCAAAGCTTCCTTACTTGCTTGTATGGAAAAGGCAGAAAGAGAAGTACAATTTCTAAGTAAATAAACCAGAGAGAGAAGGAACTGGGAGGGTGAACGACCAGGGGAATACTCTGGCCAGAATATTAAATCATTCACTGTGTTTCAGAATTATTTAAAGCATAGCAGATAATAATTTCACACAACACATACAGATTGGAGGTATAGTAAACTACTTTACAGAGTACAACACTGAACTATATCAAGCAGATCAGATTATAAGCCACTGATTTCATCCCCCGCCGAATATCTCATTGATGCCACTCTAGTGTGAAGTGCACGAAAGAGGGCAACTCAATGCACTGCTGGTAGAGGAGAAGGAAATTATAGTTAGTATACAATCAATATCTGGAGGTAGAGTACCAGGAATACACACACTGAGTTTTTTTAAAGAGTACACAGAGATATGGGCCCAGAAATTTGCTGGAGTTGTACCGAGATGCCAGAATTCAGGCAATACTTCCCTACACCCTACCTAAGGCCGTCATTTAAATTCTACAGAAACCCGGTAAATCATCAGAGGGTTGTTCATCCTATTGGCTTCTCTCGTTTCTCAATCTAAATGCTAAAATATTGGCCAAGATAATACCCACTAGACTACAATCCCAAACAAGATAATACCCACTAGACTACAATCCCAAATGAGGGTTATAGTCTCACCTAAGCAGTCAGGAATCATACCTGGAAGGTCAACCTCAGATAGCCTTAGAGCCTTCTTCACACGGACACATCAGATCAACTCTGACATCCCGGTCACAACAATACTATTAGATGGCTAAGCATTTGACATTCTAGCATGGCCATATCTATCCGAAACACTTTCCCACAGGGCTCGGGGAGAGGGATGTTGGGGGGGAAATGTTTATTATGCACCCAACTCTCAGCTAGGTTGTGTATCAATGGTACACTCTCTCCACGTATTCCAATAGCGAAAGGTTCCTGGCATGGTTGTCCATTGTCGCCACTCTTATTTGCGGTTGTGACTGAACCTCTAATAAGTATCCTAAAAAACATACATAGTCATCATGGTCCGTAAATTGATCAGAAAAGCTAATAAACTTCCCCATATGCGAATGACAAAAACAAAAAACACAGCAAGAGAACTATACCATATGTGCAGTAAAGACAGGTCACTTCACTTTAAATTCTTGCATAGAACTTCTTCCTCTACACACAAGCCAGACTACACAATGTGTGCCTGGTAGACGACCCAGAGTGCTTCAGATGCCACCACCCCACAGCTAAATTTTTCCATCTGGCATGGTATTGTCCACTTATCACTGCATATTGGGTGTCCATATTTAACACATGCTCTAAAATACTATCGCTACAACTGTTCCACTCACCATTACAGGATCTGCGTGGGTATACTAAAGATATTCCCAAAGCAACACGAAAATGTGCCTCCTTAGTGTTTCTCCTCGCTAAATTATGCGTTGCTATAAGCTAGGGTCGCGTACGCCCCCCTGGTGAAGGAGACTGAATAAAAGACGATTTACTGCAATGAAAGGATGGATGTATGTGCCTCAATGTTACCCCCAACATCACAGCTGAAAGATACTTGGTCTCCCCAGCAATCCTATCTTTGAGACACAGCTTAACAATATTTCTGAAATTGTACTACCCTGTCTCCACTCAATAACCTAATGTGATAGCAACACTACTGATATCTATTTTTTAACCTAGATCGCTGCAAATGTGAAAAAGTACCCACGTGTCTTGGTGTTGTATTTGTCTTAGAATACCTTGTTATGCAACTAGCGACCCATGAGAAAATAACAATAAATAGTGTCATTATCCACTTCTATATGATACTGATGATAACGATTTGAACATTTCTGTACATTGTTATTAAAACTCTTAAATAAAAAGGAGGCAAAAAAGCAGACTTGCCCAAGCTGGGCAAGCCATACTCAGAAGTCGATGCTCACACACTAGCCAGACTAACGTGACAAACAAAGCACTGACTGGGTAGTTGCTTCCCTGACAGTACAAGAGTAGATAGTGTAGATCGGCCTGCCTCATGTTACCCTTTTGTCCTTGCTCCCGCCAGAGAGCCTAATACTTGTCTTAGATCCCCAAGGCCCCTGCTCTTTCCAATTTACAATAGGAGGCATCCTCCTGACCTTCTCGAATTTCCTCCTAGACAACTTCCACTTTCATTATTAGTAATTGATGGAATTTCATTCAGAGTAAAAAGAGACAAGGCAGAGAAAGGAAACTTACCCTACTTACATTATTTTCAGCTATGACAGCAGCTGGCATTGATTTGGTAGCTCTCATTTTGTTCAATCTTACCCCAAATCTGGATGACATTTAGATCAAGGCAACTGTCTGCAGTAAGACCTGTTTTTCACTGTAGTTTAAGTCTTCCATTACTTAGTTTTGGCATTTGGCTTAGGGGGAATGCTTGTTTATATTCCAGAAAATCGTTTTTCCTTTTAAATTTCTAAAAATAGAAATTAGCATATCTTTATGCTCAGCACCCCCTTTTTTGATACACCGCAATAATCAGTTCACCAGGTATCTCATCAATATCAGTCACATTTCTGGGCCATTTTCCAGATGTGTTATTAATGGACAGTGTCTATAGGGTGAGACACTACTTTTGTAAACCCATACAAAAATGTATGTTAATATATCATTAGTGGTTCAGTTACATCTCACCTTATTACAACATCATATTTATTCTTTTATTTGCCAGACCTGCTGTAATACAGTGCCCACATCCGAATCTCATGGAGCAATAGGACCTCCTGTCCTCCATATGATCTATAGATCACTCAGGTAATATTTATCTCCTACCAACCTTGGTTTCGGTCCCTTGTTACCGGTTATAGAGTGTGTTTATATCTTGCTCTTAAATGTTTTGCAGTAATTGACCAAAAAGGGTATACTATCAAGGTGGCAAGACCGTGCTCACCACCCAGGAAGATTTGACAAACATTGCCATCTTCGTCGATTGGCATGTTTAAAGTAAGTAGACTGTAGTAAAGTGATACTAGTTCCAAATGACCGAGGTGCACCGTTCCCCTCCTTGTCTGTCTCCAACTCATTGCGTATTGACAACTCAAATATATAGATTCTAAGATTGGAATTTCTGTCTCTCTGTGTTCCCGCCTAAGGTCCAAATATCTTAAATTCGACATTGTCGGAGAAACAAAACACAACAAGAGTAAAGTTGCTGGGAAGATTATCCTTGGACTCCAGTTCACTTTACATTATCCCGCGTCCAGAAGCGACGTATTACCAAATTCTAAGGTAAATGACACCTTGCGTTTAGTTTAATAAGGGCATTGGTCACTGGAGGTATTTGGTTCCCCCTCTCGTTGGGCTCCGCATTATTTGGTACCAGCCCACTTTCGTTAAGGGGTTTTCTCTTGTTTACTCAGTTTCCTTCAATTTTTCCCACTTTCTTTTCTCAGTCTGGTCCTTCTCATTTCTTCAAATATATACTTCAGGCCCTCTGTATTTATCTATCCCCCGTCAGATAGAATAGGTTGGGTCGATATATAATTAATACAAAAGTGTTCTCCTGCAAATGTAAATAATGTTTATACACCGGCTTTTTTAACATAATAAATTGTTCTAAAACATTTACAAATTCTGATGTTTGGCTGTAACCCTGAGAGTAAAAGTTCATCTATGGGCTAAGGCCTAAAGATCAATGTAGTTGGCTCCATGTCTATCGTAGGAAGGTTTTAAATTTGTTTGTGGTTTTAGATTGTCAGATTGTAAGTCATTTGTTGTACACAAAATTGATTGTATGTATATGTTTTTTACCGACAGCCCTGAAGAAGTCCCGGCTTGGGACGAAACGCGTCGGCTGTTTCTGTTTCACCACAAATTGAAAAATAAAGATTAAAAGAAGACTAACAACATTTCTTCATGATATATTTCTTTATTGTGCTCAAATAATTCTTGCACTTATTATTTTAGTTGCTGTGGTGCACCTTTGCGGTTGTTTTTCAACTGTCTGCAGAGACCTTTCAGCTCACAAGGCTATTTCAAGTGATATGAACATTTCTTGTGTCAGCAGTGGGGTTCTGTATGCAGTAGATTAACGTCTGGAGCCCTTCTAGGAATGTATTTAACTGCTATTCTGAAAAAAGGAAGCACTTACATGTTTACATTCAAGAAAGTTTCAAGTTATTCTGGCCTATTTAATAACCTCCACAAATCTTTGTGGCAGTTTTCAGTAACTACATTCTAAGGCAAGGAACCACGGGGCAGATGTATCATCATTGTAGTTTGCAAGTCATTAATAGCAAATTTTACCGATTCACTATTATGTACTCGCAAAATGCAATGTATGTAGGTTTCACAATAATAATTGCGATTCCTACATATTCCTTAATTGAGAATCTCAAATTGTGATTCGCAATTAAGGAATACCTTCCCATTCATTCCTATGGGCCTAGAGACCCAGAGGAAAGAATGGGAAGACATTCGCAATTTGCGAGTACCCAATAGGCACTCGCAAATTGCAAATGCAATTTCAAGGTTGCAAGGGTGCCAAAAGGACACCCTGTTACACCCCTGAAATATGCATGTGTGCACATGTGGCGAACATAGATGCCCCGAAATGGCACTTTGAAAAATGCAAAAAAGTGAATTTTTCTAGGAAATTGCAAATTACCACCAACTTGATGTTGGTGGTAATTTGCGATTCCTTAAGGCCAAATCGCAAATTTCGGGAGGTTCCAGAATTGCATTTAAGGATTTGCAATTTTAGATTCCTTAAATGTATTAATAAAATAGGGAATTGCAAATTTTGTGATTTTTCTATTTTGCGATGGCTTTTTGGGATGATACATCCCAAAAGACTTTTTCCCGTTCGCAAACGGGACGATTCTCAGAATCGGCCCGTTTGCGAACAGGAAAAAGGCTGGATACATCTGGTGCCATGTTTCCAAACGGAGATATTTGTAGCCCAAATGTCTCACCTATGCCTGGTTCATGATTAACGGTGTCTGGAGGTGTTGTAGAATCCACTGTAGTCCAACGGATATTTTCATCAAGAGAAGTGGGCTCATCTGTCTCACCCTGGGACTATCAGTATAGTTGTCTCGATCTACTGTCTATACTTCAGAATAACTTGTGTTATCAGCGCACCAGGGAAAAATGCACATGCAAATGTCCCAGGCAAATTATTCTTGAGAGGCCCAAGATGCGTAGTCACGGATTTGTTGAACTCCTATTTGTTAGAATTCTGTTGTCTCCCCAGTGGCCTAACTCAGATTAAAGAATGGCTTCTAGATCTCTGCTGAAAGTATTTGCGGTGTCATTATACTCAGCTGGCACATGCTCTACCACAATATGTGACTGTTAGGAAGTTATCCAATGCCATACATTTGAAAGAATAGGTGAACTTGTGCCCCTTGTTTGTTCAAGTAGCGCTATACTGTGATACTGTGCTTCGGAACTTTCACCATCTTCTTGTGTGCTTGGAATATTTATGTGTAATCCACTCTGATGTGAAGTCCATTTGCTCTTCATTCACACATTGAACTACTAACTGCCTTCCTCAACCAGTTTGAGAAGCATTTGCAGCAATCATAACATAAGTTACTGGGGTGCAGAAATATTGCCATATGTATAAGTGTTTTATTATCCAGCACTGAAGAATGCTGTGTAATTTCTTTGTTACAAACCCTAAACTTTCCCAGTCCCCTGTACTCTCTGCCTATTGCTCCACTCCCAATAAAGTTTCATGTGTAGCTGTTCACGAGTCAGCTCATTGGCATAGAATTATGTCAAAGTGAGAGCTCTTATGAAATGTCAGACTACTGCCAGCTGTCGAATAAGCCAAAGCTGACCCAGACTTTATTTGTGGATTTTGGATAGTTCAGGGTTTGTGGCATTCACATGAATTGCTTCTGTGGGTAGGTTGCCTGCCAATACCGACGAACATTTAATGAACACTCTAGGAATCAACTTTATCTCAAGGCTAGAATCAAAAATGTGTAATGCTTTCCACGTACTACAAATCACAGATATTTCTTTGAAAGCTTCAGGAGAAGCACGTAAGAAACATTGAGATAGAGAATGACTCCAGCAGGAGGGTAACATCGGCATCTTAAACTTGTTTATTCTTACATATGAAACCAGTAACCTTAAGTGTAGAGTGGAATACAGAGAGATTCTTTGTATAGATAAATATATGTACACCTTTGGTTCTGACTGCATGAGGAATGTATTCTGTATATATTGATTCCTGATCATTTACAAAGAGGCAGAACGTTTGGTAGAGGCTGGTTCTCAGCGGTGGGATGGGTAGTGTTACCTGAGAAGGCAGTCTTCAGTTACTTTGTGAGCTGTCTTCAGTTGCTTTGTGAGATGCAAAATTGCTGGGGTAGATCTGATTTTATGAGGGAAACGGTTCCACATTCTGGGTGTTTAGATTAAATAACTTTCCGTTTATTTTTAGATTTCATGATATTCTAGCTAGAAATTTAATTATTTCTGTTGTGGAAGTCTCTACGTGATGTGGTAATTATGTCAGCCAGGGAGGTTTCTGATGGTCTTGTAGGCACAGCATCAGGCCTCAACATTGATGCAGCATGGAGGAAAGCTAATGTAGTTCCATTAGTGTAGGGGTGATGTAGTTAACTTTCTT
Organism: Lissotriton helveticus; assembly: GCF_964261635.1. NCBI lineage: Eukaryota > Metazoa > Chordata > Amphibia > Caudata > Salamandridae > Lissotriton > Lissotriton helveticus. Next base: position 207,534,506 of record NC_136065.1, read on the forward strand.
CATATTTTAAAAAAGATGTACTGCAGCTTGTAGAATAGACTCTAATGTAGGCCAATGTAGTGTCAGAGAGGCCATTGATCAGGGGGTCTGCTGCCTCTTTCCTGGCGCGAGACTAACTAAGGCTTGGACTGTTCTGAAGTCAGTTTCAGGAAGGAAAGATTTCACTTTTTTTTTGCAGGAGTAGCTAATACCATGCGGTCAGCAGGGGGTGGCTATCCAGCTCTATTTTGTGGATCCAGTCTGTGATTATTTGGTGCTGTTGGTGATGAGAAGGAACTTTGTTTTAGGAGTGTTGAGCTTTTAATAGGCACAATCTGGATGGGATCAAGGCACACATATGATAATGTAATATGGCAATAGTCTATTACCTAGTTCAATTACCTCTTGATTATGGAATTGCCATATACCGTCCTGCCCTGCGGCACTGCTTCCAGCTAGTTCATAATGCAGCTGCCCCGGTGACTTGTGGCTTGTCCACATGTGAACATATTATGTCAATTCTTAGATCTCTGCATTGGCTTCCTATTAAACGTACAAATAACTCCATGGCAATGACCACTGTTCATATGGCAATCTAGGCATCACATCGGATTGCTGGGCAGCTAGTTTTTACTTCAGGTTCCAGAAGCAAACAGTCACAGACCTCAAGTATTCTCACCAGCAAAATGTGAGAGGTCAGTAGACCCCACTCTCTTTGACACATTATAAATTATAATGTGTAAAAGAGAGTGGGGTATAATGTTACTTAAAGCCAATGGTCTACGAGTAGCCTAGCAGCGGCCAGAACATTTGCCAGTTTCTAGTGCCAATCAAAAGTAGCTAATATATTACTGCCTCACAATTGGTTTTGCATCCACATACTATCTCAATAATCTTATTCTATATTCCTAATCCCTACATGAAAAATGGACCCTGACCTAAAACATTCAAATGTTGCCTTAGCTTGTCTTATTTTTTAGTGATCTTCTCTTGATTCTCCATTCTCAGCTTGCCTCCTTTCTTGGGGAACAGCCTACTCTAAGTAATATGCATGTTTGCCTTAAACTCTATTATATTTCTCCAAAATGCTGACACCTCATTTCATAAATCATAACCTCTCCTTCTATGGAATCATACCACTGCGATCTGACAATACACAGTCTCCTCTAGCCTACTGGTTAATCCTACCAATCATTTTCATGAATACACATTGCCCTCGACTAATCATCCCATCTAACCCGACTGATTTAACCTACTGCAATAACAGAAAACTGGCGAAAATGAATGAAATGGTCTACTTGAGAGCACCAGGTTAATCTGAATAACCAACAACATACAAAAACCTGGGGTTTCGGAGCAGTGGAGTAGCATCATTTTGACTACAGACTTTTACATTTGGCAAGGATATATATATATATATATATATATATATATATATATATATATTTATATATATATATATATATATATATATATATATATATATACACTCGTGTGATACAATAATATTAATGAGATATAGTGCACTAAAGATATAGAAGGTGAATTTATTGTGTGTTTGAGACATATATATGTGTGTGTGCATATTTTTCTTTTCAGAAATGTCTGGATTGTTTCTATAGGTTTAACTTGTAAAGTGGGGCGTTAAAATGCATTTAATGCAGTGCATTCTCCATGGATTAGTGAGAATAAATCATGTGTGTTCAGTGCTTTCTTTATTTGTTGGGACCAGTTGTCGTTTTTGGTTAATAATGCATGTATTAGTTCGTTGTACCACATATAAAAGTACAGAATCATTTATTGGATTATATGTAGGTTGTAGAATTAATATGCATTTAAAGAAAAATGTCATGTTAGTGAGATAGTGGGCTGTTAGCTTACAGTCGAGACATTTAGTGCTAACAGGAAAGTTTTTTTTCTGATTGTTTTCACCTTTGCAGGTGCAGACGAAAAGCGTTTATTAGTTAGTAAAAAAGCACTTTATATTGTATTGGAGATAGTGAGGCAAGGAAGAACTGGCAAGGTCAAATCATTTTAATCAAGAACAAATGGAGTGTTACCAGTTAGTACTATCAGAAGAAGGGAGGATTCCAAGGACTTGTGTGAAGAGGAGACTGGAAATGGGAGGAGTATTCAAGACACCAAGTTCTTTCTTGGGAAGTGGAAAAGTGCTATGATGCACATGAGGTCATATTTCTTGAATGTAGACTAAGCCTGGGTGGATTTTGGGAAGATCCACTATGCAGAACTCCACGAAGTGCAAAAAAAACTCTGCCACGCTACACGGAGCTACGCAAGCAGCAGAGTGCGTTAGAAAATTGCAGTTAGCTGTAATTTTAAGCGCTAGGTGTTTGTCCTCGCTGTGAAATTATCGTGAATGGCACCATGCAAAGCGCAAGCGTACGCTGCTTCCTTTCTGCCGCTGGAGTAGATTTTCAACTTGGGCGGCAGCTTTCTCAATGCGAACGGATGGCTTCTCAATGCGAGCGGTTGCAAGCCTATGCGGCCACTCACATTGAGAAATCAGACCACCCGCATTGAGAAATCGCACCGGGTGGTTGATTTCCCTCACTCGCGCTCGACAACGCCAAGTTGGCGAGCGCCAGCCAAGAAAAAAAACTCTTTTGGAGCTCAGTGTAACGTGGAGTGCGGCAAACTCTGCAAGTAGAGCAGAGTTCACCGCCATCAGGTACAGACCTCTCTCATCATCTCTGATTGCGTACCTTTATGTTATACATGACTCCTTACCTATAGAACTTCAACAGAGGTTCTGATGCTGACACCTTGCTTGATTCCTTGATTCAACAGGGTTTCCCCTACCCTTAGTTTAGTACTAACGCTGTGCCTTAAGGCTGAAATTGTTGCTAACCCTTTTTCCTCTCATGCTACTAAAAGGTCTATTGACCAAGGTAAATTAGAAAAAATGGCCCAGAGAGTTCTCAGCAGCATGCTGCCTCCCATAAAATGCTTCAACTCTTCGACAGGAGCAGCAAGCACCATATAAGTGCAATTTCAATAACAAAATAGTAATTGTCTCTAGCAACCGCACATTCTGGTTGACCACAAGAGATGTCACAACTTGATTCTTCCCCAAACATGACTCAAATGTTGGGGGTGGCAAGCATGATTGCTAACTGTTGATAAGGTTCTCTGTTCCTCAGTGAGCGACTGCTGACTATTTATCTGAAAAGCAGCCCTGGTGCAGCATTATCTTTTACAGTGAAGGTGATGGTCTTTGACCATAGGCTTACTGATATGGCTACCCCGTTTGCCTTTGTAAACTTGAATCTTTCGGAAATATGTTGTACTTTTAACAAGAGCTGCAAGGGCCCAATGGATAATATTATCTCATGCCCATTTGAACGTATTCTTACACATCAATTACTTCTTGTTCAAAAAGTGTGCCTGTCATAAAGCTGATTAGTAGGTTTCTCCTGTACTGGAGCTCTGAATGCAGACAGTCTCAACCAAAAATGACAATCAAGGACTAGGCTTAGCAAAAGTTATCTTCTTGCTGTGTAATCGACAACTAGATATTTATTTATGCATATTCTGGCGGCCATTTGCCCTCTCGTACAATGGATTAACTCTTTTTGTGCTCTCTGTGTGGGTGTTAAAGTAGCTTTCAATGTCCTCCCACCATTGACGGCAGACTGTCGTACCAAACAGTGCAATAAGCTATTCCCCAACTTGCCATAGATTACCAATTTTGTACATTTCATTTGGTATCCTTCGCATGTTTGGGCCCAAAGCAGTTCGAGGGAGAAGTTTGGCCGAGCCTATTCTTGGATGTATGAGGGTCCTGAGATGCACAATTGTGCTTATGCAGGTGAAACAAGGATAGTCTTACCCAATTGCAATTTGGTAGCATGAGTAAAAAGTGGTTCTTTTAAATATTGGAATTGCCTCTACAAGAAAGCAAGTATCATCATCCTTTTCTTTTAGCTGCACTTGAAATTGTTGTGCCCCCCTTTGAATAGATGACATATGCCATTACCTTATCTGGTGTTCAAGGTTTCAATGGAAAAGAATTGATATTGTTTGAGGGTGAATCAGCTTGGTAATTACACCAAACGTGGCCATAACCATCAATTGTACCCAACTTGCTACGGCTGAAATCATAGTATTGATTATTGTAATGTGGTATATGCAAGCAAATTACAAAAACTTCAAAATCACATAGCCACATCCAGGGTGAATTTTCACAAACAATCATCCAAAGCTGGCTTTGAAAACCCATCTCTGGCTACCCATAAAATTGATGCTTCAAAGTCTTTTCACCATCCACGAGGACTCCTAGACCAAATGTCCCTGCTCTTTTGAGCTAGTTACAGTGAGAAGCAGAGAAGATATATTTATGGCAACATGTTTATTTTTGCACTCTTTAGGTAAATATAGAAAAGTTAGAATCTTTCTGCATGTTTCTACACATTCCAAGCTACTGCAACTTTTTTTTTTAAACGGACTAGTGTTAAACTGATTCTAATATCTTTTTGCATCAAATAATGAACAGTTTTTCGATGTGTATAATTTTACACTATAGATTCTATTTCCATTCTTCATGTTTGCAAACATGGTCTGGCTTTCATTTGAAAGGTTACACACCAAGGATTTACGTGGTTTGTAGGAAAAGTGATGGTGTGACCATGTATTCTAAGCAGAGCCACTGGACCTATGCGACAGAAGAGGGCCAAATTATGCAGCAGGGTTCAGTAAGTTATGTGGCAAGAAAAGCCAAATTATGCGGCACAATTCGTAGTAGTAATACTTCATTTGTTTGTCATTTTTAGGTTAAGCCTGGGCAGCGCATGTGCTGCTCCGCGAGGGATGCTGTTGCCGAGTATGGACTTTAAGCTCTGCCCACTCTCGGCCCATATTTTTCATTGGTTTGTGTCATTGTCCTTTGTAAATGCTGGCTTCTGATTCGTTAAAAGGCTTTTTAGTCTCTCCTTAATACCGCCTTGTCTTCATTTGTAACCTCCCATGAGGACTGGCCCTTTTACTTCTGTTTTTACACAGTATGTCGTATTTAGTCTGTAAGCACTATTTTCTTTAATGAGTTTCTCCTACTGCAGGCACGACATCACTCCTGCAACATTCAGCACCAAAGCAGTCCCTCTTCCTGTTATGGCTGCTTTTTGTTGGAGGAACATGCCTTTACTACCCAATACAATGTCCAGGTATTTGAGTTATTCTACTGTATCGAGTCTGAGTCCCCCAAAGTCCCAGTGAAAACAATGTGCAATTGTTTTCTTGTTTATTACCATCACTTTGGTTTTGTCTAAATGTATACTTATTCCATTCTTGACAGAGAAGTTGCTTGTGGTATTTATCAAATGTTGCAGGCCAATCGGCGTACGGCTGATTAGTACGAGGTTGTCGCCATAGAGTAGGTTTGAAAGGGTGACGCCTCCCAGATTCGGAGCGCGGTGATTGCAATTATCTAGTTCTGGCGACAGATCTGACATGAATAGATTGAACAGGGTCGCGGCCAAGACGCAGCCCTGCTTCAGCCCCTTGGTTGTACGTATTCTCCTGGATAAACAATTGCCCGAGCCCAGCTTTTTTTGTACCCATGTATCAGTATGGAGTTAAATCAACAGAGACAAGAGATTTGACAAGATTTTCATTTTAGAGAGCAATGCAATAGGTCTCGCATTTGCGAGAGTTTAAGCTATTGGCATTGTAAATGACAATGCCTTTTATTTATGTGTTAATTATCAAAACAGAAAAATAAAAGGCATTGTCATTTACAATGCCAATAGCTTAAACTCTCGCAAATGCGAGGCCTATTGCATTGCAAATGCTTGTTAAACTTGGTAAAACTGTCTGGGCATTGGCTGCACCCCATTAGTACCAGCTAAACACCCAAACATAGCAATAGCCAACAGAAAGGTGACCAGTCCAGCTTTGCAAAGGGCCTTACACTGTGTGGCAACAAGTGCTGCTGCATTTTTAGTAACTTTTGAACCGTTGAGCTACAAAAAAAAATGTTTTTGTTAAAAAGCACTGATTATGCAATAAATGATAGAATATGTGGCAAATTATGCTAAAATCCCTGCAGTTGCACAATCACATAATTCCAGTGGCCTTTATTATAAGGCTTAAACTAGCCCCTGCCGTACATGCAAAGGAAATTACAAGTCGTCTCAAATTCCATAGCCATAGAACTCCTGATTGACTTGCAATATCATCATAGTGTATGGCAGTTGGTACTTAAATGATTCATATAATGAAAGAATGCACACACAAACTAATCATTTTTTAAATATAAAAGATTTATTTTTGAAGTCACATGGGCCAACAGGTCTTTTCAAAAGACTGTGCACCCTGGGACTGTTGAACCGTATAGGTCACCAGTTATTGTTGTGGTGCTACTTTAACCCATATGTCATTAACAAGTCACAAGGATGAATCCCAGCAGAGTCAATGTATCTTTTCAAGTTTGATCATGTGAATCAATAAGTTTCGCACTAAAGGCGAGTTACATTTATGGAGAGCACTAAATAAACAGTATTTTTAGTCACTGAAGTGAGACTGGGATCGAAAATGCAATATCCAATCTAGCACCTTAATCGCTAAATGAGCAATGGCACTGAGTCAAGGTGAACATTAAAACGTGCTGCAGGGTGCTTCTGTTGTCTGAGGTCCTTCATTTCTCATCCTGGTCTACTCCTCTCCCTGTGCTCCTTCCGAGGTGTCACAGACAGGTGAGCTGTGAGCAGTAGGGGGGCAGGCCCAGGTATGTTGGTGCTCCAGGCTCTCCCTCCTCTGACAGATGAATGTGAGATACCAGTACCTTCCTTCTATAAATCTTACACCCAGCTCTGGCCAGAGGGCCCAACACAGGACGAGACGGGGTCTGGAGACCAGCCAGACATTCAGTGTCCCTGACTCATGGCACAACATGATGGGATCATGAGAAAATGGATTATGGTGCTCCGACACACGACCCATGGCTTGAAGGCACCTCTAAAGCGGCATGTGCTGTAGCACCAGCTTAGAAATGGCATATGAATTGTGCCTCTTTAGCCCTCATAAGGGACATTTGAGGATTATGCCACAATCCCCCAAATCTAGGTAGTATGAAGGAAAACTGTAACCGTTCCAAAGGTGCTTCTGTGTGCATTCTCAACTAGGCTGGATGCTTGGCTCTATTAAAGCAGAGGTTCGATTGGAATTTGTTTGCTTCCTTGACTCAAGTAAAGTAGCAGTCACCTAACAATCAAAGGCTAAGCAATATAGGAGGACGTGGTCAGCAGGAGGCTACCAGGACTTGTTAAACAGATGTTTACAAAGTCAATATTATGAAAAGGGGAGAATCTCATTTACATTCACTGGAGAGTGGCAGGTATGCTGCACACGACTTGCATGCTTCCACAGAGTTGTAAGGAATGCAGGTTGGTTCCACAGGAGCGTCAGGAATCCGAAGAATATTCCACAGCCTTCCCCTACGGCCTTCCGACTCTATCAAGCACTAGAGTACGAGAGACACGCCAGGGGAAAACAGGGAGACAAAACAAGGAAAGTTTTGGGGGGAAAAATGTTCGATGGTGATCTCCAGGATTGGATGCGTGGTACTTCAATGAAGGGAACTGGATAACAGGTAGGCTGCAATGAAAGGTGAATAAGTACTCTAGCTATAACACCTTATCTGGAATACTCTAAGATACCTTTACATGAAATATCACATACCCCAGGTTCTTAACGTGTCGCTGAATTAAACATATGGAGTCTTATATAAGGAACATCTTCTGGAGCTGTGGCAGGGATGACACAATATGTAAATGAGCACTTGTAAATTAGATACTGGTAATAATAATATAGTCTAACTTGTCCCCTTCTTACTTCAACTTTCTTGTAACAGGCTTTGAAGAAACATTCAATAACGTATGGCATGAAAAGAACCTTCAGCCCACTTCTTCTGCTGATGTTTATGACCATCTATGAAAACCAAAACGGAATATATAAATCATGTGTGTGCCAATCGTGACAAAAGTATAAGTAGCGCAAAAACGCTCTTACCGTGATTCCCTGTAGTGTAGCAGAAAAGCACCCACCCATGTCCACGCAAGAATCACTCCAAATGCCAGGGAGCGGAAATCCAGTAAACAAATCAAGTGAAGGGAAGCAAACCGATACCAGGGGGTTTGTAGGCTAATAGGAAGGGGATGGAAATAAAAGGACACTAGCTAACTGTCTAAATGGGAAAACAGGAGGGAAAATGAAAACACCTACACCGGACACCGGAGCACAAGCCCGGCTGTCTGATGAAGTACACTCGAACAGAGATGAAAGGATGAGCCCAGCCGGATGGCGGAGCAAAACCCGGCCGCCGGGCGAGACTCAAGGGCAAGGGGGAAACAGGCGCCCAAGTCTGAACGCCTGTAGGCAGCGAAATAGCTGCAGCTTGTAAGCGTAGAATCGAAGCCCGCTCAGGAGCGCGGGGGCCGATAACGCACAGCACAAACCAAACAGGAAGATCCAAGAGGAAATACGGAAGTCAGGCAACAGGATCCAGACGGATGCGGAAAACAAAGGGAGCTTGACGCCAGAACGTGAAGCGTCGCTCCTTGTTTCCTGGTTCTCTAAATAGCACTTTTCTTAAAGGGACAGTGTATGGGAGTCTCGAGGCATGACAAGAGTGGCACCTTCACTACACAGAGTGGTAGAAATGAAGTTGCTTGTTCTCCTCTCAGAACTACAAGCCACCTTTAAATAAAAATATCACAGATTCACCAATCTCACCAGGCGGTGCTTCATTACCTCTACTGGGCTGTTGACAACAGTTCAATGCCCTAATGTTACTTGATTTTTCAGGGGCATTTGACACTAGGCCATGGTATTCAGATTGATCCATTGCATGTCATAGAGATTAATTTATTTTCAAATATATTTTTATTGGCATTTAATTCAATATCCATAAAGAGCAGTAACAGTTATGTCACAGAGATAGATTCATGACAAAGTATTAAATTGGTCAAAGACAGAAGTTAACAGGTTATGCTGAGTCAATTCAAGTGCTGAGCTAGCAACTCCCCACGTGGAGTACCACAGGGTTCTGCATGATGCCCTAATTTGTTTATTATCAATGTGAGATCTATTGCGACCATTATTGGAACTGCTGACCTGAATCTTTAAATCTCATGAAGGTGACACCCAAGTTTTACTGAAATGAAGTACTCGCCCAAAGGAGGCTGTAGCACTGCAGCCATGACTTACAGCAGTACACAACTGGATTTGTCATCATGGGATTGAACTGAATAAGGACTAGGCTAAAATTCGTAGAAGTGATGTTCAGTCTCCTTGGCAATCTACTTCCTGGCTGCCCAATTTCAGTTCTTGTCCTCCAGCAGGTAAAACAGTTGAAGGTTTAGCTGTACAAACTGATACCATGCTCCAAATGGATTGCCAAGTAGCTGCAAATGTTTCCTTTCACATGAATCGCTTATATTCCATTCTCTTATTTCGTCCACAGAGAGCAGATGCCTTTCTTCTCTGGTCACAAGAGTCTAATGTAATAGACTGTATCTTAATATGAAAGCATCTCCAACACAACACCAGGAAGCTGGTGTAGTCGTTGAATCTCCTTGCATCAGCCTTATTACTACTGCATTATTGCATTCATTACATTAAATCCCAAGTTTGCAGACGGCCCTTTTGGATAGTCCATCATCCTGTGTATGGCGAACTGCTTCGATTTCTATCCAAATGCCTACAGAGATATTCCCCTAAATTGACTCTTCGTTCTTCGTTCTTCGGCTTTGCATTCCATTGTTCCACAAAACTCCACCTGGTGGCAGAGCCTTCTCCGTTCAAGCACCTGCTCTCTGGAACATTCCTCCCAAAGTGCTACAAATAATCTATTCTCCAATCATTTGCCCTTTAGAAGTCTATTCAAATGTAGCTATTCTGCTAAACTGTACTTCTCCTGTTTTACCTTCTCTCGTTGTGGCGCCAAGCGACCCTCGGGGGGCAGTGGGCTGTATTGAACCTCCACACTAAACTAAACCATATAGAATGTCACGGTTAGCAAACACAGATATACAAAACTGTATTGTAGAGAAAAACTGCAATGCCAGGATGTACAAATTTTGAAAACGAAGCTATATTTAAGTTAAATCATATTTTATTGAAAAGGTCTAATTGCATCCAATGTAACTTCACCTGCCCTAATTTCATTGTTGCTATTTTCACGTGATTAAACCTAATCTATATTGCTATATTCGGGTTTTTGTTCATTTTGAAATCCACTCCCCTGTTTGTGTAAAACAAGATTGACCTGCTCTTAAATTATCGAGCTGATACTGCATCGTTTTGGGTGTGGAATCACTTTCACAATTTTTCCTCAGATGTGGCACATGAGTCAGTCACCCACTGCTATTTCATCCATTATTTCTACAATGCTTTCAGTAGCAAAAAGCTCAAAATTCTTCTAAAGTCTGCTTTCCCCAAAAACATTCCTTTGCGCATGGGAGCGAGGAGTGCGTAAAATATTGATTGTATTTGTCTGCGCATCACGCTGCTCTGTTTTGTATTATTATACAATGTTTTCTTCTATGTAAGGGTTTACAATTGTTTTGAATGAATTTGTAAGCTTGAATTTGCATTTACATGCTTTTTCGGCAATAGGTTTTCTGAGAGTGGAACAAAACGTCTTAAAACAATGAGATGCATGTTCACGTTACTAAACATGTTTAGGCTTCAAAGATTTTGGGTGCATTCATAGTGGCGTATTATAAATGGCTGCAAACCCTATTGTTCTTGCACAGATGGGGCACTAGTGTACATCTTCAGAACCACGCTTATTACATACAGCCTATTTAAAAAACATGAAGTATACGAAACAAAGATGGATGGAATGCTTGAATTATTCTCAGCCAATGGTAATCGCTCGGGCCACATTCAATCTATTCTTATTCTGCACACCATGCCACCCTAGTTTGGACCCGAATATGTGCAAATAAGTCTTGATCCTGGGGGCGCTAGGTGGCGCGCGACCAAGAAGGCCGCACACCAGTGAGGCTCCTGCCCTGCCGGTCGGAACAATATTCGTAATCCTCATCCTGTACTGCGTATAAGGCCATATATGAATAGCAACGAAGACCGGAGCTGTTACTGACTCCCGCAGTGCGACTTTCACACGGTGGGAGCGGATCGTTCCAGAGAGGAGGGCTGGAGAACTCCTGTGCTGAGGAATGGGGTGAAGGTCTGGAGCAGAAAGGCGGCGACGACAATCAGAAAAGTCCGTGGTCGAGTGGGCCCTCCAGACGGGGACGGTGCAGAGAACTACTGAGCTGAGCTGCTGCCGGCATATAACCACGGTCCCCTGAGGTGAGTGTCTGCGGGGCAGAAAACAGTCGGGACCGCCACGCTAGCGCTTCGTCCAACAGTAGCTGGTAAGAAGGGAACTACACCGGGAGAACACCGTCCAGAGACTGTGCAGTAGCATACTGAACACCGTCCAGAGACTGTGCAGTAGCATAACGAGCGTCCCAATTGAAAGCGGAGCGCCGGCGTGGGGCTGTATGGATACTAGAAGGCACACACTGAGAACCCCCTTTATTTCTCACGGACCCAGAGTGACTGTGCCCAATGCGCCCAGCACCTCATAAGCATACTGCAGAACGCACTATTGTTGACACCGCGGCTGGGATTGATAGCTGCCATTTTACCTATCGGCCACGGCTGAAGACGCAGGTGAACGGTACAAAAGGGGGTGGTGATGGACGGAGCATCTGAACCAATCAAACACTCAGACCCAGTCAAAAGATCTGGGTTGAATCCATCACCGTTCTTTAGCCCACTCTGCCACCCCAGTTCAGACATGGCTATATGCAAATCAGTCTGACCCTGTGCCTCATGGGAACAGTCCAGCCCAAACTGCCAAGCCATGCCTTCCCTGGACCGGAAACAAGCTTCCGAGGACCGGTTTCTGGCATTACAGCCGTCTTCAGCTCGGCTTGCTTGAATCCAGTGGCAAAGTGAGCAAGGGACTCACGTCTGAGCATACCCTGCCACACTTATGGCGGCCAAAAGCAGTACAAAAGGGGGTGGTGATGGACGGAGCATCTGAACCAATCAAACACTCACACCCAGTCAAAAGATCTGGGTTGAATCCATCACCGTTCTTTAGCCCACTCTGCCACCCCAGTTAAGACATGGCTATATGCAAATCAGTCTGACCCTGGGCCTCATGGGAACAGTCCAGCCCGAACTGCCAAGCCATGCCTTCCCTGGACCGGAAACAAGCTTCCGAGGACCGGTTTCTGGCATTACAGCCGTCTTCAGCTCGGCTTGCTTGAATCCAGTGGCAAAGTGAGCAAGGGACTCACGTCTGAGCATACCCTGCCACACTTATGGTGGCCAAAAGCGGTACAAAAGGGGGTGGTGATGGACGGAGCATATGAACCAATCAAACACTCACACCCAGTCAAAAGATCTGGGTTGAATCCATCACCGTTCTTTAGCCCACTCTGCCACCGCAGTTCAGACATGGCTATATGCAAATCAGTCTGACCCTGTGCCTCATGGGAACAGTCCAGCCCGAACTGCCAAGCCATGCCTTCCCTGGACCGGAAACAAGCTTCCGAGGACCGGTTTCTGGCATTACAGCCGTCTTCAGCTCGGCTTGCTTGAATCCAGTGGCAAAGTGATCAAAGGACTCAAGCCAGGTCTTCCCTGGACCGGAAACAAGCTTCCGAGGACCGGTTTCTGGCACTACAGCCATCTTCAGCTCGGCTTGCTTGAATCCAGTGGCAAAGTGAGCAAGGGACTAACGTCTGAGCATACCCTGCCACACATTTGTACCGCTTTGGCCGCCATAAGTGTGGCAGGGTATGCTCAGACGTGAGTCCCTTGCTCACTTTGCCACTGGATTCAAATAAGCCGGGCTGAAGACAGCTGGAATGCCAGAAACCGGTCCTCGGAAGCTTGTTTCCAGTCCAGGGAAGGCATGGCTTGGCAGTTCGGGCTGGGCTGGGCTGTTCCCATGAGGCACAGGGTCAGACTGATTTGCATATAGCCATGTCTGAACTGGGGTGGCGGAGTGGGCTAAAGAACGGTGATGGATCAAACCCAGATCTTTTGACTGGGTATGAGTGTTTGATTGGTTCGGATGCTACGTCCATCACCACCCCCTTTTGTCCCGCCTTGGCCGCCATAAGTGTGGCAGGGTACGCTCAGACGTGAGTCCCTTGCTCACTTTGCCACTGGATTCAAGCACGCCGGGCTGAAGACGGCTGGAATGCCAGAAACCGGTCCTCGGAAGCTTGTTTCCGGTCCAGGGAAGGCATGGCTTGGCAGTTCGGGCTGGACTGTTCCCATGAGGCACAGGGTCAGACTGATTTGCATATAGCCATGTCTGAACTGGGGTGGCGGAGTGGGCTAAAGAACGGTGATGGATCAAACCCAGATCTTTTGGCTGGGTATGAGTGTTTGATTGGTTCGGATGCTCCGTCCATCACCACCCCCTTTTGTACCGCTTTGGTCGCCATAAGTGTGGCAGGGTATGCTCAGACATGAGTCCCTTGCTCACTTTGCCACTGGATTCAAGCAAGCCGGGCTGAAGACGGCTGGTATGCCAGAAACCGGTCCTCGGAAGCTTGTTTACGGTCCAGGGAAGGCATGGCTTGGCAGTTCGGGCTGGACTGTTGCCATGAGGCACAGGGTCGGACTGATTTGCATATAGCCATGTCTTAACTGCGGTGGCGGAGTGGGCTAAAGCACGGTGAGGGATCAAACCCAGATCTTTTGACTGGGTGTGAGTGTTTGATTGGTTCGGATGCTCCGTCCATCACCACCCCCTTTTGTACCGCTTTGGCCGCCATAAGTGTGGCAGGGTATGCTCAGACGCGAGTCCCTTGCTCACTTTGCCACTGGATTCAAGCAAGCCGGGCTGAAGACGGCTGGATTGCCAGAAACCGATCCTCGGAAGCTTGTTTACTGTCCAGGGAAGGCATGGCTTGGCAGTTCGGGCTGGACTGTTCCCATGAGGCACAGGGTCAGACTGATTTGCATATAGCCATGTCTGAACTGGGGTGGCGGAGTGGGCTAAAGAACGGTGATGGATCAAACCCAGATCTTTTGGCTGGGTATGAGTGTTTGATTGGTTCGGATGCTCCGTCCATCACCACCCCCTTTTGTACCGCTTTGGCCGCCATAAGTGTGGCAGGGTATGCTCAGACATGAGTCCCTTGCTCACTTTGCCACTGGATTCAAGCAAGCCGGGCTGAAGACGGCTGGTATGCCAGAAACCGGTCCTCGGAAGCTTGTTTACGGTCCAGTGAAGGCATGGCTTGGCAGTTCGGGCTGGACTGTTCCCATGAGGCACAGGGTCAGACTGATTTGCATATAGCCATGTCTGAACTGGGGTGGCGGAGTGGGCTAAAGCACGGTGATGGATCAAACCCAGATCTTTTGACTGGGTGTGAGTGTTTGATTGGTTCGGATGCTCCGTCCATCACCACCCCCTTTTGTACCGCTTTGGCCGCCATAAGTGTGGCAGGGTATGCTCAGACGTGAGTCCCTTGCTCACTTTGCCACTGGATTCAAGCAACCCGGGCTGAAGACGGCTGGAATGCCAGAAACCGGTCCTCGGAAGCTTGTTTCCGGTCCAGGGAAGGCATGGCTTGGCAGTTCGGGCTGGACTGTTCCCATGAGGGACAGGGTCAGACTGATTTGCATATAGCCATGTCTGAACTGGGGTGGCGGAGTGGGCTAAAGAACGGTGATGGATCAAACCCAGATCTTTTGACTGGGTGTGAGTGTTTGATTGGTTCGGATGCTCCGTCCATCACCACCCCCTTTTGTCCCGCCTTGGCCGCCATAAGTGTGGCAGGGTATGCTCAGACGTGAGTCCCTTGCTCACTTTGCCACTGGATTCAAGCAAGCCGGGCTGAAGACGGCTGGAATGCCAGAAACCGGTCCTCGGAAGCTTGTTTCCGGTCCAGGGAAGGCATGGCTTGGCAGTTCGGGCTGGACTGTTCCCATGAGGCACAGGGTCAGACTGATTTGCATATAGCCATGTCTGAACTGGGGTGGCGGAGTGGGCTAAAGAACGGTGATGGATCAAACCCAGATCTTTTGGCTGGGTGTGAGTGTTTGATTGGTTCGGATGCTCCGTCCATCACCACCCCCTTTTGTACCGCTGAAGACGCAGGTGAAATCGAGAAGGCACAGGACTCTATTCCTGCATAAGTGAATCCCCAACCCTGTGTGTCTGCACCCAAGTACAGACAGTAGTGTGCGCTGCCCTTGAAAGGACTCATGACGAGGTCTGCCTGATCAGTCTGCAATACTGAGGAATCCACGTGGTTGACACTGACGGGCGGCTATTTCAGGGCACAAAGTGTGGAGCATGAGACTGAGCTGACGGAATTGATCAACGATTGGAAGGAATATTAGTACGAATCCTGGCAGCCGTAGGTAGATAATGTGAATGCTGGGAACATACTAGAGATCCTAGACACGGGGTGGAACCCATGGAAATATAGCAAGTGACCCGAGAGACACGACGTCCCACCTCAACAGCGAACAGCCCAACATCGCCACTGCCAAAACCGAGAGGCGCGGTCACCATTATAGCACTCAGCTGCGCCTGGCGACACGGGAAGGCCTGGACCTGACATAGCAAGAGGCCGGAAAGCACGTAACCTCGACCAGGTGCGCCTTAATCCAGGGATATGGAGTTGCGCATGCCAATTGCGCACACTGCCCTGACAGGTTAACGTACTGAGGATCCCGCGTAAACGGTGCTGGAGGAGGCAGCTTCGGGACTCAGATCGGAAAGCGACACAAGGCCATAACGTCCCGCCTTTCACTTCCTAGTCAGTAACACACAGTCATAATGGGGCGCACCGATGCCAAACAAACAAAAATACCATTTGAATCACGCAAACCGCCAAGGTCTAACTCAACGGAACAGGCGGACTCGGATAACGCAGACAACCAAGAAGAAGATTGGAAAACATTGCTACTTGGAAGGAAACAGAGCCTGTCATCTATTGATGCGAAAATGGACACAATGAACGCAAGGATGGACTCGGTGGTAAATAAACTAGACCAGCATGATCTACGGATTAAAGAAGCAGAAACCAGGGTATCTGAGCTCGAGGCTGGAGCCACGGCAAATAGAGAACATGTTCTACAAATGAACAAACTGCGAACTGTTCTAAATTGGGGAAGTATTGAATTTGATAATGCATTATAACTTGTTCCGCCCGGGCACTCGCCTCCATCCCGCTATAGCTGCCCGCCTACTGAAGCGGAGTGGCATGTGAGTGAAAAAGAGGAGGTGAGTGTGCAAGTCGTGAGCCCCTAGTGACTTTCACACGAGGGCGAACACCCAAGTTTCCTTTACTGAGGATTGGCAATTGATTGTTGTTTCTATCTGGAAGGGAGGGTTTATATGCCCGGCGAGTTGGGGAAGCCGGTGTGGTTGGAGGGTGGCTGTCCTAATTCGGGTGAAATGTTTTCTACTCAGCTTGCTAATGGTAATGGCATATGTTTCAGTTTCAAACACATGAGTCGAGGGAATGGCAGATACCACACGAGACATAGGTAAACTAAATATAATATCCTGGAATGTACGGGGACTGAATAATCCTAGGAAAAAGAGACAGCTACTGGGGTACTTAGACAGGTACCACATTAAGGTTGCTCTACTGCAAGAAACACACTTGAACCCAGGGACCACACCCCAGTTCGCTGCAAAATGGGCATCACATTGCTGTTTTGCATCGTACTCCGGGTACTCTAGAGGCGAGGCCATTCTCATCAGACGAGGAGTGAATTTTGTGATGGGAGGGTCAGAAACTGACGCTAACGGGAGGTTTTGTATGATTTGGGGGTGGATCAATTCACATGATGTGGCACTAGCCAATTACTACCGCCCCCAACACCGATGAACCACATGCTTTACTTCTATTATGGAGTAAAATTCAAACAATAGGTACCACTTATGTCATTTGGGGTGGTGATTTCAACACGGTTGTGAATCCGCTGATGGATAGATCCCGAGTTTCCCCAGTGCATTACACAAATATGCAAAAGACACTAAAGGACATAATTGACACTAACTATTTACTTGATATATGGAGATATAAACATCCTACACAGCGGGAGGGCACGCACAACTCTGCGGTTCACTCGACATGGGCTAGGCTAGACTACCTGATTGTATCCGTAGGGATGGCACACTGGCTGGAAAAAGTGACTCATCTTGCCCGTACGTATTCTGATCACTCTCTCATGGTAATGGTTTTGCAGGCCCCAGTGAATCAGACCCCTACATTAACTGGTGTCTTAATCCCCTGCATCTTCAAGACACTGTCTTTAGAGCGGAAATGGAACAGGAAATTCAGGAATTCTTCTAACGAAACGTGGCATCAGTGTCGAGCCTCACAACTGTTTGGGAGGCGTTTAAAGTCACAGCCAGAGGATGGTGCATATCCAAAGGTAGGGGCATACTCAAAGACCTATGCAGGGATCTACACAGACTAGAAGGGGAAATCAAAGCTCTTGAAAGAGATCTTGCCTCAGGCATTGACGAAAGCGTAACTAGGGCCAAACTGTGGGATAAAACGACAGAATATGGGGATACTGCCGATAGAGAATGCAAATTTCAAGGGAAACCTCACATGGCAAGGGTTTATGGTGAAGGAGACCGCCCAGGGAAGGTTTTAGCAAATGCGATACGCCCTCCCAAGTTTTCTAACTATATAGCAGAGATACAGGACGCACAGGGCACAAAACATAGGAACCTCTTGGAGCAATTAAACACGTTCGTAGACTATTATAGTACACTCTACACCTCCCAAAGGAGACCCCTGCTTTATCTGCCACAATACTTTGAGGACACTGCCCTGGCTTGGCTGGGGGATACTCAGCGAAAATTCTTGAATCTGGACTTAGAGGTGGTCGAAATCACTGATACAATAATGCACATGAAATCAGGGTGAGCGCCGGGGTCAGACCGCTTGCCAATAGAATTCTATAAGTCTTATGCGCCATTTTTAGCCCCCATTCAGAAAGAGGTATTCTATGCGGCGATGGAGGAGGGATGCTTGCCGAAAACCATGCGTGAGGCCCAGATAGCTTATTTACCAAAACACAGCAAATCCCTTACTTTCTTAAACTGGGTCCAATTGCTGTATAAGCAACCAACAGCCACGGTGCTGCTGAATGGAGCCAGATCTGCCAACTTTGCCATTTCCAGAAGCACGAGGCAAGGCTGCCCGCTGTCCCCAATTTTATTTGCCTTAGCAATTGAACCCCTGGCTGCAAAACTATGGCAAAGCCACAAAGAGAGGCCACTGATTTACCCTGCTAGGCAGCTGCTTATTTCCCTATATGCGGACGATATGACTTTGTATGCCAAAAAATCCCAGGAAAGCCATAATCCAGTGCTGCGAGAGATAACTAAATTTGAAGCTATCTCCGGCATACAAATAAACTGGGCTAAATCCGCAATATTTCCCCTGACGAATAAGACCATTCCACACCAGCTGGACTACCCCTTGGTATGGGAGAGTGACAAATTAAAATATTTAGGTATACAAATCACCAGGGATAAGGATGCACTAATGCGTGCAAACTACGGGGCGGCCATTGACAAGGTGACAGATAGTATTATCAAGTGGATACGACTACCACTCTCGATGGCACTAATGCCAAATTTTTTATATCTATTTATTAACATACCGTATCACCCTGGGAGGTTTTTCTTCAAACACTTAAGACTCAGCTTACGCGACTCATTTGGGGAGGGAAACAGGCACGGCTCAACCTTGCTATATTGATGTTACCATATCACCAGGGACGGTATGATATCCCCAATTTTGAATATTATTACCACTGTGCCAAGGCACACTTTGCAGTTTATTGGTTTCATCCACCCCCTTTCATGCCACACCTGCGGTAGAGTATGGCTACATGGCCCCGACGCCTCCAGAGAGATACCTGTTCATGGCAGTGAAGGAGCGGAAGAGTGACCCGTCCACTGTGGATTGTACCATCACTGCATGGCGATGGATTGATCACAGACTGAAGGCCCCCATGATGTACTCCCCTGGGATGACTCTGCAGCGTAATCCCCTATTGCAGATCATGTATGAAGGGATATGTCATAGAATACTTGACAGCCTCCACTACAGCACCTGGGGGGATCTTTATATCGAGGGACAGTTCCGCACCAGAGAGCAATTTTTTGGTGCACACACACCCACTACCGTGGAGATATTCATGTACATAAGATTTAGACAAAGCTTTAAAGCTGCGACCCCAGCATTTCCTGCAGAACCGGATATGTACTCACACCTCTACATGCATTATTGCAAGCGGATGCCCCTAAGCACGTCACATCTCTATTGTATAAGCACGTACAAAATGCGCCACCCTCCCAGAACCCACGAGCCAGGATGGAATGGGATGACGATTTAGAGGCCCCTCTGATGGATGAGTAAAGGGAAATCAGTTGCATGCAGACAGACAGTCACAGCTAGCAGTAGGTTACGCCTAATTCACTTTACATTTTTGCATAGATTTTACCACACCCCGGTCAAGCTACGTAAGTTCCTCCTACGGGAGGACGACAATTGTGCAAGGTGCGGGAGGGAAGGGGCGGATTTTCTGCACTGGGCTTGGCAATGACTATTGGGTGCAAGTTTTCGAAGGCATGTCGGCCATGATAGGAGTACAGATACCACCGACCCCGCTGGCCGCCCTCCTAGGTCTAACCCAAGATATAAACACAGTTCACAAAAAGTATTTGGCGATGGGTATGTTACTTGTGAAACGCCAGGTGGCCTGCAGGTGGGGAAGGGGCCGGGCTCCTAAGTTCAAGGACTGGATACATGCCTTGTCCACCTGGCAGGACTACTTGCACTACTATGCTGAACTCTTACCTATCAAGTCACGCCCAAAAGATATCTGGGGGCCACTGACCGCTTACCTTCTCGCACAGGGGTCAGACAGGGATGAAGACCAGGAGGTGGAAGGAGAGGCAGCTGGGAATGGGGAGAGGAATACAGCCTGGCCAATGGCCACACTGGATGGAATTGATGCACTATTGCCTAGCAGTATGGGAGAGCCGAATGGGTGAGGGTGTTGGGCTGGAAGCACCTAGAGTTTTTATTAATACATTAACAGGACAGCACCCTCTTTGTTCTAGTTATGTACGAGCTATATCATCAAACTGTGTCCTTTCAGGTCCCCGATCTAAGGAAATGTGTGGTGTTGGTCTCTGCAATATAATGCTGCGCCATCTCATAAAGGGCTGGGTGGGTTCTTTGTTAAAGGGTTGGACAGAAGGGGGGGGGAATGTTAGTAATTTGCAAAAAGACTGGCTAGGTAAAGAGTAAGATATATGAACATTACAATTGCATTTGATTGATGTCAACTTCCTTGCTGATGTAATGTGCAAATTCACAATATAGGTTTTTGAAACTAAAAAACTTTTTTTTTAAATCAGTCTTGATCCTGCTGCAATAAGAACAGTCCAGCCCAAACTGCCAACCCAGATCCTCCCTCAATCGGAACACAAGCAACCCAGGACCAGTTTCTCCATAGGCACAGTGTGCATGGGACACACATCTGGGCATGCCTGTCCCACTTAGGGCGCACAATAAGTATACAAAACAGTGATGATGGAATACTTGGATTCCTCTCAGCCACTGGTAATCACTCTGGGCCACATCCAATCCATCGTTATTCTGCACAGCATCCCACCTCTGTTCCATCCATCACCTTGTCGTTTTTGCCTTTGCTGCCCTAAGTGTATCAGGTATGCCCAGACATGGGTCCCAGGCTCACTGCCCCATTGGAACCAAGCTATACCTGGCTACATAGCCATAACTAGGTCGAAACCAGTCCTAGGTTTCTTGTGTTCCGGTTCAGGGAGGACCTGGCATGGCAATTCAGGCTGACTGTTCACATGAGAAGCAGGGTCAAGACTGGTTTGCATATGGCTGGGTGCAATCTGGGGTGGCATGGTGGGCAAAAAAACGATGGATTGGGATGTGGCCATGTGTGATTGTCAGTAGCAGAGATTAATTCAAGCATTCCATCCATCACCTTGTTGTTTTTGCATTTGCTTCCATAAGTGTGCTGGGTATGCCCAGAAGTGGGTCCCAGGCTCACAGTGTCACTGGAACCAAGTATATACCTAGCTGAAGTGTCCTAACTATGGAAAACTGGTCCTAGGTTGCTTGTGTTCTGGTTCAGGGAGGACCTTGCTGGCAGTTCGGGCTGGACTGGTCCCATGAGGAGCAGGGTCAAGACTGATTTGCATATGGCTGGGTGCAAACTGAGGTGGCATGTTGGGCAAAAAAAACAATAGATTGGGATGTGGCCCAAGTGATTACCAATGGCTGAGATTAATTCAAGCGTTCCATCCATCAACTTGTTGTTTTCGTATTTAGAAAACAGGCCAGTTCGTTATTTAAAAGAATACACTGCGTGTTCACATACTTCATATGTTTAGGATACAGGCACAGGCTTCCAAATCTCAAACAAAAAACTGTAAATTGAGGAAGTGTGGCTGGAAACATGTTTTTATGTTAGCTACCCTATCTCTGTCATATTTTGAGAGATTGCCATTGAAGTTCCCCTGCGGCCCCAGACACGTTACAAGAAACGGGACTAAAAAGTTGCTGTCAATTGCGATTTGTTGGTGTTCACTGTCAAGAAATATGTGCCTCCCGGGGAAGATGATCTCATGGTAGTGTGGCTGCTGAAGCCCAAGGCCCACATATTGAAGCATACCTCCCACCATTTGTCAAGCTGGACTCAAAGACATGCTGTAACCTCTCACTGGAAAGTATTTTTGAGCTTAACTGTCAATGACCAGTTTAATATATATTGCATGATATTGGTTAACCAAGACCTAGTAAAATCCTAGGGATATTTTGAGTCCCGGGAAGCAAATATTTTAGGGCCTTCTTCTCGAAACAGTAGTAGCCAAATACTACATAAAGCTTGAAGATGCATTGATAAAGTAATTTTTTTGGTGCTTGGACCTAGCCTTTTTTTTATCCTGCAACAGCAATATTTTACTTGGAATTCAGTCCCAGATTTACTAATGCTTTGTGTCACAAAAGTGTTGCACACAAGACACAAAGTCTAGCAGAGGGATTTATTTTCCAATATTTGCCTAAAGTAACACAAAGTGTTGCTATATGCTACTTTGCATCAAGGGGAAGTAGCATGGGTGGTACATTGGCGTCCCCATACTCCCGACCATGGGTTTTAAGGTAAATCTGTATCTACTAATATTTGTAGACAGGGATTTGTCTAAAAAACAGAATGCCTCCTCAAGGTAGGCACGTAACAGAGGAGCTAGTTTTAAAAGTCTGCACATTTTCTAACTTTGCACGTGATGCCTTTTGCAGCACGCATGCAACATGGAAAAAGTATTAAAGCATATCTTTTGTAATGGGAGGGCCCTCTTTCAGTACAAACATTTGTTTTGACAGAACGCACACACCCTTGCATTGTACTGCAAAGGTGTGAGCGTAGGTCATGGCACCCTAAAATGCACCAGCACAGGGTAGAGAAATACAGAGACATATCTTAGTAGATGTGTCAGAGGGTGAGAGAAAAACAGTGCCATAAGGCAGCCAGTAAAGTAGGTTGTTGCACTGTGTAGCAGCAAATCTCAGTAAATCTGCCTCGCAGTGTTTACCCAGCTTGATCATTATAGGAATCACACAGTAATAAACGCTTGGTGGATATTTAAGTTCCTAGTGCAGAAAATGAAATAAGACATGCACAAAGCGATTCAAATTATACACTAAATTGGTGGATGAATAACAAATAAATCCCCCTTCACAACATGTATTCTTGCTGAAGCAAGTAAATTCAAAGCAGTGGTCCAAGGATTTTCCCCATTTCTTGGGGTGGAATCCGATCATTTTCGCATTCGTTCTCTTCCCCTAGCTTTATTGTTCCTCTTTCTATATGTGCACTTCTCTGACTAGAGTCCTCAGACTGACCTCCAGCACTGCAGAGTAAGAGAGAAGAATAGAGAAGTAAAGAGAACAGTATGGCAAGAGAAGTGAATTAGAGGAAGAAGAGAGGTAGACACTATGATGACGGTGACACAGGTACGGATGGGAGAAACAGAAGGTCTGGAAAGATAAATTGCTTTCCTGTAATCCAAGTTCTCTTCCAGGGGTAGCCTTATCAAAGTCACAAGCATTGAATATTCCCACCCATGTGCAGGGAACCCGGATCACTAGATATATATATATATATATATATATATGTATATATACATATCGTTTGAGATCTAACGGGTGTAGAGCCCTTTCCGCTGATATGGAAGGGTTAGGAAAAAATGTTTAATGGGAAACTGTTTGGTTGATGTTAAAATCAGAAATAACCCTTGGAAGGAAGCTCAGGTGGGTTCTCATGACCACCATTTACCATGAAAACCCGTATAGGGCTCTTTAGCACATAGACTGGATTTCAATGACTCTACATGCTGAAGTAATAACCACCAGTAAAGCAGTTTTCCAAGTAAGATGTTGTAAGGAAGCTTTGTGTATAGGCTCAAAATGGAGGGCCCATGAGTTTTGAGATACCCACATTGAGTTCCCATGGAGGAAAAGGTGATCTTACGGGCGGGTTACATCTTTTCTAGCCCTTTAAAAAAATCTTTGACCAAAGGCATCTGGCAGAAAGAAATCTGTGTGGAAGATTTTCTGTACACTGTAATGGCTGCAACGTGTACCTTTATAGAGGAAAACTGCAAACCAGAGCTCGCTAAATGTAGGAAATAAGGTAAGATTACACTCTCTTGACCCAAAATTGGATGCTGACCATTTTGAGCACACCCCCATCTGTCTTAATCAAGTCTGTGTCAGGACAGAGGAATTATGTGGAAACAACCTCTCAGAATAGTAGCAGAGGTGGTCCGAGATTGAAGAGGAAACAAAATAATGCCTCCTTTAGACTGATCCTTAGTAGGGGTGTGGGTATTTCAGTATGGAGCTCCGTGTTTGTGAAACCATCAGCGC
Source organism: Lissotriton helveticus (assembly GCF_964261635.1). Classification (NCBI taxonomy): domain Eukaryota; kingdom Metazoa; phylum Chordata; class Amphibia; order Caudata; family Salamandridae; genus Lissotriton; species Lissotriton helveticus. The sequence goes on from NC_136065.1 coordinate 207,558,502, forward strand.
TGTTCCGTGTTCACGGGAAATGGTGGTTTCCTCTTCAATCTTGGACCACCTCTGCTACTATTCTGAGAGGTTGTTTCCACATAATTCCTCTGTCCTGACAGGGACTTGATTAAGACAGTACGAGAACCTACGAGAACAAACACTTGTTTTGCCCTGAAGAAGCCCATGTCTGGGCGAAACGCGTTGGCTGTGTTGAAAACAAAGTGCATCTTGAATAAAAGCACCTAATGATCACTAAGAACGACGTGGACTTACTCATTATTTTACTTCATGTACATACTATTGATTTTTTATCTTGTATATATATTGCCTCTCATACCCCTGTGTATTAATATATATATATCTTCACACATCGGTTCCCAGTTTCCCGGCCATTTAGCGCTCGGTGGGGGTGCGTACCCTACGGCAGAACCTCGCCGTTAATTATTTCTCACTCCTCCGTGAATAACCGAAAGTAATGGGCGCACTCGCTCTGAGTTCCACAGTTATATTTATTTAAATCTTTTCAGCTTTAGAAAACAACAACGATCTACGCGTTTCAGTGCTCCTAGCACCTTGCTCACGATCTGAGCAAGGTGCTAGGAGCACTGAAACGCGTAGATCGTTGTTGTTTTCTAAAGCTGAAAAGATTTAAATAAATATAACTGTGGAACTCAGAGCGAGTGCGCCCATTACTTTCGGTTATTCACGGAGGAGTGAGAAATAATATATATATATATATATAAACGCCACATCCAAATCTCCACACCAAGAACCGGACACCGACACTGGGAGATTTCAGGAGATAAAATCTTTATTCCTCCATTACGCTGCGACGCGTTTCGGCATTATATATATATATATATATATATATATATATATATATGCGCACATGGGTGGGACTATTCAATGCTTATGACTATTGAGAAGTATCCTCTGGAAAAGAAAGGAAGGTGACATAGCTAGAGAGTGAAGATAATTTTACAATGAGGAAAAGATTTAGAGTGAGCCACAGATATAGAGTAGAAATTGTAGCGAGAGGGAGAGGAGTAGGTAGCACTTAAGGGTGAGTGAGAGAGAGAGGCAAGTTAGAAAGAGCGGTGAGTTCGAAAGATTTAGGTACAAGCAGGTGGATAGTCGAGATAGTGAGAGCAGTAAAGAGAGCTGCAAGGTAGAGAGCCAATGGAGAGACAAAGAGAAGGGGAAAATGAGAAGTGAGGTAGAGAAAGACAGGTCAGGGAAAAAAGTAGTGAAGAAGGGAGAAAGGTATAAATAGAGAGGTGAAGAGTGAAAAGGGTTGTAGAGAGGTGAAGCAGAGGGAAAGGTGTGAGGTAGAGAAAGAGAGGTGAGGTTGATACATTGCTAATGATATAGTGATAAAGAGACAGTGCTGAAGTACAGATGGTAGGTTCCAATAGAGAAGGAGGTTCAGGGAGAGACAAAGAGGGAGAGGAAAGTAATAACATTGAAACGAGGTACAAGTAGAGAAAGTGAGGTAGTGAGAAAGGATTATGGCGGTGAGGGAACAGAAAAAGTAAGACATTGGTTCAGGGATGAGGTACTGAACAATGCCTGAGATAAACTGGAATGTTAGGTAAATTGAGAGAGCGGGATTGTGGTATTGAAAGATGAGGTAGTGAGAGAGATGTAAGGTGGAGAGAGAAATTATGTGCATAAAGATGAGTTACAAGAGGGGTGAGAGAGGTGTGATATACAGAAAGAGGAGGCTGAGAGAGAGGTGAGGTACATGGAGGAGAGCAAAGTGAGATGAGATGCAATGCAACCAGATCAGTAAGATATACGGTAGAGAGCGTTAAATTCAAGAGAGGGGGTTGACATGAAGAGGTAGGTTGAAGAGTGGAGAGAGAGTTTAGGTTGTAAGAGACTGGTAGGTAAATATGGGTTTAAGAGTTGTATTAAAAGAGACATGATTTAGACAGAGGTGTGGTAGAGAAAGACGAGCTAGCGATATAAGATGTATATTCACAGCTATGTGGAGATAGAGAGAGGGGTGTGGTAGCAAAGATGGGGTAAAGTAAAGAGATTAATGTGGCACAGGCAGAGATTGTGAGGTAGAGATAGATGACATACAGCATGATAGAGATGACAGGTGAAGAGAGATAAGTAAGTGAAAGGTAAGGTGGAAATTGTGCGTAGAGGCAGAACTAGAAGGCAGAGAGAGGGAGGTAAGAGTAAGCTAGATGGAATACACAGAGGTACAAGAAAGGTTTGCAAGGTTGGAAGAGAGATGATAAATCAGAAGATAAGTGAGACTGACAGTAATGAGAGAGGAATAGGTGGAGGGAAATACAGAGGTAGAGAGGTAAGGCGAAAGAGTGAGCGGGAGAAAGGGAGAGGAAAAGGGAGAGAGACAGGAAGGGAGATAGAGCGAGATAGAAAGAGGGAGAAGGTGTTCTAGTTGATGCAATCCCTATACCCACTTGAAAGATGTAAGCTATGGGCCCCTACCCACTTTGCCCATTCCTTAAAACGTCTCTAGGTCAACTTTTCGTTTTAAGCACAGTCATGGTTGTAAGAATAGAGAGAAGCTTAAGGCAAATAAGTCATTTGCACAGGATCCAACGAATAGGGGATCGAGATTACAGCTAGGTCTCAGGTTCCACTGCATACATCTAGAACTCGCTTTAGAGTTGAGGGTAACGAAAGATGTTCCAGTTTGTAGAGGACGTCACGTGCTAAATCCTAGAGAATCCACAAGAGGAACTCCCTCCATCGCATAGAATCTGGAGTGGAATTAAATCCACCGGTGGCTTAATCTATATAAAACAAAGCGCTTCTCTTGAATGCTAAGAAAATAAAATGTTGCAGTCTCAACATGGGAAGGGCGCCTCCTAGCAGGGAATGTTGGGGGTGGTTTCTGCAGGGTGGTGTTCTGAGCACGCAAAGGATGTATTTGATCTCCGGTGCTGAGATCCTCCCACAAGAATTTCACAATGCTTGACTCTTCTAAAGTGCACCTAACGTATTTCCTCTTTCACACCAGGGCTTTGAATGCTCAGTGACCCTGAAGAGCAGAGGGGCTCCTGCAAAGTGAATGTCATGCCTGAGGCCTGCACAGCTGCTGCCTTCCAGCTCTGGCACAGCATGAGGGTACCAGCAGAGGAGGATTTTGGAATGACACAGGGCAGGCCCTCCAGGCTTAACCCTTTCAGAACCAGTGCGTTCTTTCCAGCTGCATGTAGAAATACAATGGCAGAGGATATGGCCTGCACCCCAAACTTTAACCCCGCCCCCCAATTCTTGTCTGGGTTAAAATCGCAGACCACGTTTATACTCCAGCTGTATTAATCCTCTTTCATAACTATCGCTCCCCTTCCAGCTTAAGCTCTCTTGCTAGACTTCGTTTTGTTGCTCATAAAAGGGCTTAATTGGCTTGTTAACGTGTCATTTACGTCTTTGCTTCCACCCACCACAGCACAGAGCAGGGAGCACTGAGGGAGGCCACTGCTCAATGGACACTTACTTGTATTGACTGCACAAAGCCTGTGCACGTTGCTCGTTGCTCGAATAAGCTTGCACGTTGCTCGCATAAGCTTTTAGTTTTTTTTAAAAGATCTAAAAGTGTTTTCTGTCATATTAACGTTAAATTTCAGCAATTTATATGGCCTGAAATCCTTTAAAGCTTATGCTACAAAATGTAAGTGACTTTGTAACATAAAATGGCTGCCTGCCATTTGAGGCTTAGTTAATTACTCGCTTATTCGACTCCCCATCACAAATAATAATACAAATAAAAAATGTGTTTTCTTTGAAAAACATCACTAGCTAAACAGGCACATCAGCGAATATTATGTACTTGTAACATTTGTATTAGTGGCATTAAGTAGCTATTTTCTATTTATTTTTATGTTTGTGGCCTGTGTTTGCAACAAAACTTTAAACAAATAACCAACACATCAGCTTGCCAAGACCATACCTATACGCTGTGGCAATGCTGACTTTAGTTCAGTGTCTGTAACACCATTCATGAGAACAGACACTTCCAAAGCAAATAGGCCTCGCCTTTGGCTTTGCACATGCTTTATGGGTGATTCTGTTCAGGATCTGTAAATATCAAAATGCTTTCTACTGAAGAGACACAGCTGCAGCAAAAAAAAAAAAAAACTTAAAATGAAAATGAAAAAATGCGTCATGATGCACAGATTGCACGTATGCATCAACTACTGGCACCCGCATCATTCAGTACCCACCCGCTTGTACCACACATGCATGTGCATAGTGATTGATGCAGTGCCATTTAGTTTTTTTTTTATAATTTACCAATCAAAGATGGTGAATGCCACTTGGAGCAGTAAATACAAAAATACATTTTTAATTGTGCTAAAGCACATTTTAGCAAGCATAGCAGCATCAGTTGAGAGACCTCTAGCTCGCCAAGAAATATAAACAATGAAAACAGTTTAAAAGGATTGTGTGAGGGGTGGGCGAACAATGGAGAAGTTGGTGGGTGAAGCAACAGGGAGAAGGGGGAGTATTTAGACGAAAATGCCAGATGGGGAGAGGGATAAAGGAGGAGAAAAGCAGCACATAAAGAAGAGAGCAGCACAGAGCATGGGGACTGTGGGGAACAGACCAAAATAGAGAGAGAGAGAAGCACACATGAGAGAGAACAACAAGAAGTGCAGGACAGGGATGGGGATGGGGAAAGAAGCACATGTAGGAGAGAGCTGCAGAACAAATGCAGCCTAATGGATTGCCTAAGCAAAAAGAAAAAAGTAGTTCCTAAGTGAGCAGTAGAAGAATACAAGTCATCCCATCAAAAGGATTGTATACAGGATATAGTCTAGGGGAGTGACAAAAAGAAGAAGGGGAGAGACAAACAGAAAATGGCGAAGGATATCATAGAATAAAACTCAAGCAAGTAAGCGTGACAACAAAGGCAACCAGTGGTAAGCAATGGATGGGGACAAAGCCAATTGTAAGTTTATGCTATAGTCCACAACAGGCTTTTGCCTACAAAATAGCTGCAAGCTTTCTGGCAAGAGAGACCCAAAAGGCACTGACAAATACTATAGGGTTGGCTTGATTGTTCTGTACACCTTGATGCAAATATTGCAGTTTTGAAGTTGTAGAGCGGTTGTTGTATTGCACTTAGACAATATTATATCGTCTTGTAGTTGGAATGTTCCTGAAGAAGTATTGTAGTAGTAGTGTTGTATTTGTACTGTAGTAGTACGTTCAATCCTGGGATTTCACCAAAAAGACCTCAACTTACTGAAGTACTCCAAAAAATCTTTTATTCATTCCATCATTTATTTCCATAAATAAAAACAGATATATAGAAATCTTTTAAAAAGGCATGTTTTAAGATTCCACTGTAGGAAGCGCCTGCCTTCAGTAAATACACAAAATAAGACGCACTACAAGATACATGAATGTCAACATTTTCAAAACATCAAAATGTGATAAAGTATACAACATCTTAGCTTGATGATACCAAACTCCCTTCTTATCAGCTGTGCCGGCTTCAACTTTTTGCCTCCTGCAAGGAGTTGGAAAACCTTATTTTCGGTAAGTATCTTGTGGGGGAAGTCAGTTCAAGGATCAGGGCCATAAAGCATCATGAGGTGTACTACTTTTGCAATAAAGGCATGAAGTAGGGAAAGAAACGTGCAACCACTAAATTTTATGTTGAATTTTAAAAGGGCACGCCATATGACTTGGCACCAATCTCACGAAACTGCCAAGAAAAAATTGCATTTACTCATGCATGGTTACTCTTATGCTTGCAGTAAATGTGTGCCTCTTTAGGAATTATCAAACAATTCCGGAATACTCCCAGGAGTAAACATGCTCAACTGTTTCAGCATACATAAATGTAGCGGGTGTACAATATTTTCACATGGAGATAACTCATTCAATACAGCCTAATCAATTTCAGGGATGTGACCCATCCATTCCTACTTTGAAAACATATTTACTCCTGCCCTTGGTAGAAGCAAATCTACATGTGTCATGTGGAAACTACTTACCAATTGTTGGAGAACAGCTACAAATGTGAGATTGTAGGAGTTGGATAACTTTGGCTGGTGTCTGTTCCAGGAATTAATGCAATCCTGCCTCTTGTAGGACTGATATTTTACCAAACTAGTAGAATTTCTGTGCAACCCATCCCATTAGCCAGGGAAAAACTCCATCATTCCTTATAGCTTGAATCTAAAGACAGATTTTGCACTTGCTCATGATTTTTTGTGACACTAAATTACACTTGGTTGTATAAAACTATTAGAGATTCGGGACGTAAACAGCTGGTCTATGACCAACTGTATGTAGATTTAAAGAGCATTGTGCAAAGGTCTAAACTCTCTACTCAACATCCATTAATGGTGTATACTGAGCAGTGTCTCCAAGGTCACAATGAGACCCTGGGGCTTCTGCTACCATAGGGTCGAAAAGTCGACATTACCTACAGGAGTGAATTTTCTGGAACGTTCAAAATCTGGATATAGGACAGATATCCACCCAGTATTCATTGACCCTCCCTGTATTACTTTATTTGTATTGGTTACATTGTTCTCACTCGCATTTCATGGTGTGCTGCACCATTAGCACTCCCAACACATTCTTGTTGATACCTACATTGTATTTTTTCAAATACATTTGTTGGGATTATTCTCTCCAGCCTATTGACCAATTATTCATTGTCCCTTTGTCATTTATATACGGACAACTGATGAATTCTAGTAACTGTAACGTAGGATACCTTCGATAGGGTTAACAGGGCTCCATACAATTTGGTTATAGGCGTAGTTCAATGAATCCCTGTAAACCATTGATTCTGTTTCTCTGCAGTGCTCAGGATCCCATGGAAGAAAGGTTTGCCCTGATGTATGTTAGCCTGATAGTATCTTGAGTATTTCTTTTCCATTACGTGGTGGTACACTTGATGTGTAATTTACAAGGCATGTGTTCGCCATACTGCACCAAAATGGGCCTCCAGGAGGCCACAGTTATCTCTTGCACCGTCTGTTGTCACTTCTGCTGATGGTGGATATTCTCACTCAGGAAGGAGGGTGTTTATTTTCATCCTACCTTGGAGGGATTAAGCCTTACCTTTGGGAACTTGGAGATATTAGTCCTTTCTTCATACAGTCTATCTGAGGAGGTGTTAGATGCTTTATTGATGGCAAGGTGTCCGTCTACCAGGTCTTTGCATTATAGTAGATGGAGTGATTTTGTGGACTGTAGATTTTTTGATTTCTATTGAACCGTTCAAATGGTATATATTCTCTTTATGAATATTTAGGCCCTTTTTCAAAATCCTTTATAATTTGTAAAAGGAATGAGTTTAATATTCCTGATCAGTTTCCAAGATCAAGATGACTGAAATCCTTATAGATATAAAATCAATTTAGAGAGGTTAAATCATACCCCACGTTGGACTTCTGCTGCCTTAGCTTTATACAAAATGTATTGCACCAGATGTTGAGATTAACAGCTCCCAGTCAAAGTGTGGTAAAGTTGCTCACTATGCTTCCATTAAGATGCTGTGTAGGTCAAAATCTAATTGTTCTATGATTTATATACACACAGACAGCCAATCAATCTTTTGACCAAATGGGGATCTTGTTTTCTGGCAATTGGGGGAAAAATTGAAAATGCTTGTTTTTGTGTCAGTGTTGAGTTCTACTACTTTCCTAAGCACATAAAATCATCCAACATCAATTACGTTTTAATTTCCCATGTACCTCTAAACTTGTGCACCATGTTTGGAGATGGGTTTAAGTGAAGGTAACACTGTGGCTTCAGATCATGTTTGAACACCAAATATCCCCATTTTGAGTTTCTGCTGTCCAGGAATGGTGGAGGTAAAGTCCATCTCACTCACTCTCTGACCAGACGTAAGCTTTGTAGGTATAGACTATATTGCTTCATACCCCCATCCTTGTGCAACAAACAAGACATTAAAGTGACATCCTGCACCAAACATGCACTTCCGTAAGTGGCATCCCTCCTTTAACAAACTATGGTCAAATGATTAACACTCTATGTCCACTGACATTCAAAAGAGGTTTGTCTAAAAGCGAGGTCTCTCTCACAATTTCACAGCGAGGTCCCACGAGATCATAGTGCTATCTTGTGGCATTTGAGAAAATCCCGATGGCTATTTTGTGTGCAGGATCCCATTTAAAAGATCACCCATCCTGATTGTGTGGCTTGTTATTTCGATGACTTGGAAAAAACAGCTCAGTGTTGTAGGACGGATCCTCTTTCCCCTTAGGAAGGAATAGGTCACCTCGACTTTTGTGGGTCCACACTGCTGAGTAGTTACCAAACTTGGATTGGGTTATGGGAGCAAGCAGATCCTAGTACAGCATGTCTTAGGACAAGAAATGAAATAAGAGCCTAGCAAATATTTTGGGTAGCATTTTCGACATTATTTGGTGATGGCTTAGAGACTTGGTTATTGACTAAGAACTCTGCACAAAGGCAGTTTCAACAAAAACAAATATTATTTCTATAAAGTTCTGGATTAAAGAGAAGTTTATTGCCACTATGCTAATTTGAGAACACTCAGGCAAGAAGAGTACTCCTGTTCAAAATAGGTGAACCAAGACAGATGTAAGAGTGATAGTATCAAACTAATATCATTGAGGTGAATAAGATTCTTGTGAAGACCTATCATTGTTAAAGAAAGAGTACTATTTTTAAAAACCCTGGAGACTGCACAATGACCCAACCTATAACGATTCAAGGAATGAACCTCATGAATCCAGCAAGTGATGTGATAACTCTACTTTTTCCTTTACAGATCATTTAACATTCTGAGGAATACAAAGTCCTTAGAATTTTGGAAGAAAGTTTGTGATCCTGTAATGTGAGATTGATACATCTACATTATTTTTTATTGCACCTTATATTGTTTACAATATGGCATTCCAACTTGTTTTATGTATTTACTTGTTTTTATTTGCTCTAACATTATATATAGTCTCTCTCTTCTAAGTCACAACCTTATCTTGGTTCTGTAAAGCACTCAGTCACCCTTGAGCCCTAGTCTGCACAGTAGAACACCACTACAAAGTGAAACAAAATGTAGAAAAAGGTTCCATACTCCAGCGATCGCCCAAGGGAGGTCAGAAACATGCCACAGTTTCAGGTTATTCATCTTAGATAACTTTACATGCAATTAAACCAAATGAAAATAACGTCCATAGTCAGTCCTAAGCCTGAAATGAGTGCATGGATTGGGCCCTCTTTTACCTATGTTAGATGCCACTGCGATACCATGGTGCCCATGCAAAATACTTTGATCTACAAACCATACTCTGTGTTGTTTTTCCAATTGAGACAAGATGGTCTGTATAAAGTTGCAAGCATTCAACCGGGCACCAATCTTTTTAGAGCTGGGCTACACTGTGACCATCCTGAGCCTTCGGCGAAGAGGTCGCTCCCCTCGCTACTCCCTACACATCAGCCTGCTTCTGGTGGTATCGTTTTCACCTTGCTGTGCACGCTCCGCTATCTGCAGCGCCTCTTAGCAGACTTGGTTTCACTGTTTATTTATTTATTTACTGTAGCGCCGTGCCCCATCTCGTCCTGCGCTGTTTGTATCACTGCCATTTTGTGCTTATTGCTGTTGTTGTTGTTTAGCCTCGCCTACCAGCCCCACACCCGCCTCCCGGCTGCTCCTCCCTCGCCCCTCCCCCCCCTCCCACTATCCATATATGACAGATGCTTTTGCGCGCAGCGCTCACGCGCAGCGGTCGCGCCCCAGTCGCGCCGAAGGTGCGCCAAAGGTAAGCCCGTGTGCGCCCGTCCGCGCCTGGACCGCGCCCAGCGCCATACCCCCTGGCCCCCGCCGCTCCCAAAACACTAGACTCACATACGATGCCGCTACTCTCCTCGCCCACAACACCGGACGCACCCCGCTATGCTGTGTAGCGACCCCAGGACGTACCCACGGCCCATTCGCCTGCCTCTCCTGCAAGTTCAATTGCATCAGGACCCTCAACAAACCCACTTCCTCCACACACATCTCCGAACCCACCCGCCTGAAATGCATCCTACTGAACACCCGCTCGATCCACAGACATGCAACGGAACTCTGGGACCTTATTGACACTACGTCACTTGATATCGCCTTCCTTACTGAAACATGGTTGAACGCATCCTCTGCCCCCGACATCGCCATAGCCATACCAGACTCTTACAAGATTATTCGAAAGGACCGCAACAATCAAACTGGAGGAGGCATCGCCATCGTCCACAGAAATACCATCAAAATCACAACCAGCTCCGACGACAATCTTGCAACCGCCGAACATCTCCACTTTCAGATCCACACCGACCCCAGGACCACCATTAGAGGCACCCTCATTTACAGGCCTCCAGGCACCCGCTCTCAATTCAGCGACGACATCACAGACTTTGTCAGCCCGCATGCCCTCGTCTCCGAGAACTACCTTCTTCTAGGAGACTTCAACTATCACCTTGAAAACACACTCGACACCAACACCACCACCCTTCTGGACAATCTGGCCAATCTCGGACTCAAACAACTTGTTGACACCCCCACTCACACAGCCGGACACACGCTCGACCCTATCTTCACCTCCAGCAAACACATCTCCTTCGATCACACTACAGCTCTCCACTGGACGGATCACAGCTGTGTTCACTTCAGCTACAAAACCACCCTGACCCACAACCGCCCACAATCTATTCCTCGGAGAAACTGGAACAAAATCACCACCGACCAACTCCTCACATCTCTCAACCAAAACTCTCCCACCCTTGAAATGGACCCAAACCAAGCGGCCACCAACTTCAGGCAATGGATTACCCACAGTGCAGACGAATTAGCACCCCTGAAAAAGCACCAGTTGAAATCTTCCAGCAAAAAAGCTCCCTGGTTCAATGATGACCTTAAAAAATCCAAGAAGCTATGCCGCACCCTGGAGAAGAATTGGAGAACGAACTCAACCTCAGACAACATGGCCTCCCTCAAGACAGCCACCCGTAAACACCACCAACTGATCCGATCCGCCAAGAAATCATCATTCAAAGACCGTCTCGACAATAACTCTCATAACAGCAAGGAACTCTTCAATATCGTAAAAGATTTCACCAACCCTACCGCTGCATCCAACGACATCACTCCCTCCCAAGACCTCTGCGATGCGCTATCCTCCTTCTTCTACAACAAAATTGCCGACATCCACAACAGCTTCAAGAACTCTCCCAGTGAGCAACCCGCCCCACCCCCTTTAGATCCCACTCCTCCAACTAACAACCTCAGCGCCTGGAACCCAATCACCTCTGAAGACACCATTCGCCTCATGAACTCAATCCACTCCGGCTCTCCTTCTGACCCCTGTCCCCACCACATCTTCAACAAAGCTGACTCCATCATCGCACCCCAACTCCGCGATATCATCAACTGCTCTTTCAACGCTGCCACCTTTCCAGAAATCTGGAAACATGCCGAACTCAGCGCCCTTCTGAAAAAACCCACAGCAGACCCCTCAGAACTGAAATTCAGTACCGACCCATATCCCTCCTCCCTTTCCCGGCCAAAGTCATCGAGAAAGCCGTCAACAGCCAACTCGCCACCTTCCTCGAAGCCAACAACCTCCTTGATCCATCTCAATCCGGATTTCGAGCCAAACACAGCACCGAAACCGCCCTCATTGCGGCGACCGACGACATCCGAGCACTCCTGGACAACGGAGAAACAGTGGCCCTCATTCTACTCGACCTCTCCGCCGCCTTTGACACTGTATGTCACAACACCCTCATACAACGCCTCAACAACATCGGCTTACAAGGAAAAGCCTTGGACTGGATCATCTCGTTCCTCGATGGGAGAACTCAGAGAGTCCGTCTCCCCCCATTCTACTCAGAAGCCACCGAAGTCACCTGCGGCGTACCTCAAGGATCCTCACTCAGTCCCACCCTCTTCAACGTCTACATGAGTCCTCTCGCCTCGATCGCACGCCAACACAACCTCAACATCATCTCCTACGCCGACGACACCCAGCTAATCCTCTCCCTCACCAAGGACCCCAACACCGCCAAAAACAATCTTCACGAAGGCATGAAAGAAGTAGCCGAATGGATGAAACAGAGCCGCCTTAAACTCAACTCAGACAAAACGGAAGTGCTCATCCTAGGATCCTCCCCCTCAGCTTGGGACGACTCTTGGTGGCCTTCCGCTTTGGGCTCAGCACCCACACCCACAGACCACGCACGCAACCTCGGCTTCATTCTAGACTCCTCTCTCTCAATGTCCAAACAAGTCAACGCCGTCTCGTCCTCCTGCTTCAACGTCCTTCGCGTTCTCAAAAAGATCTTCCGATGGATCCCCCTCGAGACAAGAAAGACTGTCACCCATGCTCTGGTCACGAGTCGACTGGATTATGGCAACACACTTTACGCCGGAATTACAACAAAATTACAGAAAAAACTCCAGCGCATCCAAAACGCATCAGCGAGACTCATATTAGACATCCCGCGCCAAGAGCACATCACCGGACACCTAAAAAACCTCCACTGGCTTCCAGTCAACAAAAGAATTACTTTCCGCCTCCTTACCCACGCACACAAGGCCCTTTATAATCTAGGACCCGAATGCCTCAATACCCGACTGTCCTTCTACTATCCCACCCGCCAACTAAGATCATCCAATCAAGCCCTCGCCGCAGTCCCGCGCATCCGTAAATCCACCATGGGTGGCAGATCCTTCTCCTTCCTGGCTGCCAAGACCTGGAACTCACTCCCCACCCACCTCCGCCTTACTCAGAACCACATCTCCTTCAGAAAAGAATTGAAAACCTGGCTATTCGACAAACAATGAACCCCTCCCTCTAGCGCCTTGAGACCCTCTGGGTGAGTAGTGCGCTATATAAATGCTTGAACTTGAACTTGAACTTGTCTATTTTCAGTAGTCTGAATTCTTTCTGTTCTCCTGCGGTGATCTAAGCTGGACTGCTAAAGGTAATACCAAATTCTCTCAAAGTCTATTATTCATGATCACTGACATACAAGTTATCAATGACAGTACCGTAAAGGTATACAAGATATGCACAGTGGAATATTTCATAAATGTCCCTAGAGGGAAGTCTGTGTCCTCCGCTTGTGATACTGGCCACAAAGGTCTCATCACTCACGGTGTAATAAAAGAAGACAGGGAGAGAGCAAGAGAAGGGAGAAGGAAAATGATATAGACAGACACAGGCTCTTTCTTGACTGACATTCAGAGTGATCATTGCCAACAACTCAAATGCTGAATGTCAGGCAAGAGCCTGCATCTGTCTATAGATAATTCCCTCAGAATGATCATAGCCATTAAGAACCCATCATCTCCAACACAGTGTTCTTCCTGTCCAAACCACCGCCTAAGAAAATGACTCAGAAACAAGATTCCTCCACACACAATAGGCCCTGTTCTGGCTCACCCTCTCCTTGCACCGAGGCCAGGAAACGGACTATGTAAAACACCACGGACATAACAGAACGTCCGTTCTCTCTTCATTGATTCCTCCCAAGAGTTACAGCTTTCTCAAGAGCTGTGGAATAGCAAATATAATGAGGCCCTCAGCCCCCTCTTGAACGAACACATACATACTGTGGCACACACTATGAATGTAAATAGAGCAAGGCCTGGTTGGGATAAACTATGCTCTGGTTCGTTTTTAAAAAACAAATTGTTCATATTTAAGATTGTTTTTTTCTTTATACATTATAAGTGAGCAAATAATCCATAGTACAGAGAAAATTGGTGTCAGATAGCAATGTCACTTCACACAATTCAAGTGTTAGATAATGCATGCGCTCAATCAAAGCCAAAACCTTACCTAACTCACCCTGTCACAGACCCAGGAAATATCCAATGCACATAATCTTCGAGACCTTGTTTCACATGTTTCAAGTGTTTGCTAAAGTCAATCCACTTTACTCATAATGAAAACTATAGTGCAAATTCACCTGCCGTTCAGAAAGAGTACCTCATCAATCATTGATGACGATCCTCCATGTTCCTCTGGCCGCCTGCCCTACAAATGAAGCCAACCCTTGTCCCATTCATTTAGTTGTGCATGAGGCCATAAATTTACTCCTCCCCCTCGCCTTACTCCCCCCCTTCTTGTTGCACAGAGCTCAGTTGCTACATATTTTAGCTTGCATTCTATAAACACTAATAAATACAAACCAGCAAAAAAAATTATCCAAAAAAATCATTACAAAGAAAAACTTACTGGTGGGCCTGGTGGTCCCGGTGGTCCTGGTCTTGTGGCCCTTGTTCGACCTTGGTCTTTTCCAGATTCCCTTGTGAAACTATCTTTCTCTTGCTCTGAAGGGGAGATTCCACCGCCAACTACCTGGGGCTCTCCTTTGCCCTTCGGGGTTGGGATGATCTCTGCTGTTGCTTTTAAGGGGCTCTGAGTAGTGGGGAAAGGCTGCAGCAGTGAATTTTCCTCACCTGCACTCACTGGTGCAGATGCCTTTTCAGACGAAGGTGCTGGAGCTAGAGGCCTGACATCTACAGGGATGGCAGGTGGAAAAAGTTCATTGGTGTCCAAAGAGCCTTTGGTGAAAGTAGACGTGGCATCCAGATCTATAATGGTATCAATGGGTTTGCTTGGAGGAAATCCAATCTGGGATTGCTTGTCTTCTTTCTCCTTGTCTTCCTTCTCCTTATCTAGAGTAATGTTCTCATCCTCAAGATCAGATTTGGAGGCCGGATCAGCCTTTACGGCCACATGGCTCCTCTTGGTGGATGAGACCCCCAAAATTGTATTGCCTTCTAAATCCGGAATGTCTTGCTGAGCCGACCTTCCAGACGGGGTGACTGAGAACGCAGTGTCAGATGTACCACCAGCCCTTCCAGTGCGTACCCCACTTCCCATTCTCGCTGTTTTACTGGAAGAGGCATTGAACAGTTCAAAGCCTTCCTCGTGGAGAGAGAACAGAAGATCCTCGTCTAAAGCAAACAACTGCCTGCCACCCAGGTCTGAGTGCTGTCCATCTTCATTGCTACTGTCATTGACACTGCCCTTGTGTCCATCATCACTCTCAATGCCGCTTCCATTGCCCTGAGGGGTGTCCAGTGAGGAGTCCTGCCTCAGGTTCAAATCAGATGTGGTGAACATTGATCCCTAAAGGAGAGAAGAACAGAAAAGCAATATCAGTCAACTAAGGTATGTAATCAGTATACTTGTGGTTTAACTTTGCTTCTGGTATAAGTTTATTTGTGTGACCATTTTCTATCTCTCTCTCCTGCCCTAACAAGCCAGCTTTTCTAGGGTATGTGCAGAGCGGTATGGACACGCTCCAATTATGTAGAATGCTGCCTCCAAATGAAAAGCGCACTTAACGAAAACAAATAAAACCGAATACTGTTATTTCTTTCCAGGAAAGTTGCCTAGAGATGATATTTACGGGAATACTTTTCTTTACGACGCTCCACCTCTTGCCACCTTTACCCTGCCCTCTCCTCTTGAGTTTCCCTTTGAATCAAGAAGCTGTCAGTCAACAGCTCCTGCATGGCTGTCAGCAGTCACCTTAAACACCCGCCTTAAGGTGCAGACAGCTGCAGAAATACCTTGGGGAGTAACTTAAACCCCGTGCAGGGAGAGTAAGAGACTCAGAGGCAGACGGGGACACGCAGTAAACGGGGGTGGGGGCCGGGGGGACAAGAAGGTGGACAACACATAAATGCTGTTTTGGGAAACGGAGAGAAGATGTGTTACAGCTGGATGGGAAAATAGTGAAGGTAGGAAAGTGAGGATTAACGTGTTCCATTGTACTCCTGCATACTAGTACCTTTAACTATTAGTCATCCTCCATTAACTTTAACCAGGCATATCACATTGACATAGATTCATCTATCAATGTATTACTGAAGAGGGCAAATTATTAAGGGAAAAAAAGGCACTGCGCTGCCATAATATAGAAGAAGGTGATACACAAATACTGCTAACGTAACACAGTATCCCAGTACTAGGACAGTGTAGGTGAAAACCTGGGCATTTTCTCTGTATCCTTTACTCTTTATGAAAAGCATGTGTTCCTGATTGGAGTAATTCAATGCACATATTAGTCCAATCATGCAAGAAAGAATACAACCCATCGATGCATTACATGAATCCAAAACCCAACAACAATACATCTATGTATGGGGCACATTCCAAACAATCTGACATATTCATATGTGGGTTACATTACAAACAAGTATCGCATCCGAGTATTGTTCAAATTCCCATCACAAGCAACCCACTCACTCATGAATGAACGACAGTCTCAATTTCCAGAAATGCAATCCATAAATATGCGTAGAAATATTTAAAATCAGATCCCACCCCAATAGTTCAATCATTGAATTTCGGTCACTCATTACGTATTAATCCACTCCTGCACCTCATGAAACCTGCATTTAAGGTATTTACGTGTTTGGGCTTTTATACATAGGGGCTTTGTACATTTCTGGCTCGATACAAAGTGATGTACTTGCTCTGAAAAAGAGACGACAGACCCCTCATGTATGGTGTTGAGATATAGGCGTTGCAGATCCAAGTAGGGGTCCTTGGATGTTCCGGGGGTGAGGGGTAGGGTAGAAATGTAATACTAAGGATGGTAAGGGAACGTAGATTTCATACCTTGTGTTGGGAGAAATTAGAGAATTGCAGTCTGGCGAAGATGTAAGGTGGGTCACCTTTTAGTGTTACACATTCGCTGCATTTTGTGTAGCCAAGGTGCAAGGTTGCTCACCTTTATGGTGGTACACATTTGCTGTGTCTTGTACTACCGCTCTTCAATGATGAATCGCATTAATAAGATCCTGTTTCACAGCATCAAGTCATACATAAGTTTGTCAAATGACATTTTTGGTAGCACGTGTGTGGTAAATCTTTGCATGCCAATACTGGTTACAATAGGTGCGCATCGACTGTGCATGTTGCAGTACTACAGTTGCAAAGTGTTCACATCACCATATTAGAGTCAAGACAGTTAGGATAATAGTACTAAAATCAGAAGAGATTTTTAGCATCCCAGTATTTTAATCAATACAGTCTAGCTCAGAACTATCATTAATTACTAGGAGCTCAGAACTACCATTAATTACTAGGAGCTCGAGTCACAAATGTTTCTGTGCACCTGCAGTAAACTTAGTTGGTTAAAATTGCAGGCCGACAGTGAGAATTTCACATTCTGATTCACAAAATGTGAAAACATTATTGAAAATTGCACATATGAAAACAAAAAAACATCAGTAATATGGATTTCTGCATCATTTACTCTTGTAGACTTTCCCACGTGAATGAAATTCTGCAGTACATTGTGCATATATAAGCATTTGTAGAAATCCATGACATCTGCAGATTTCCAGTACTCCTGGGATACTTTGTCAATTACATGAATAGAAGATATATACTTAAAACACAGGAGTAAACCCTACAGGGCCCGACTTCCAACTGGAAGGGCCATTGCAGATCACTAAGTTTTCATCCCTGTAATGTCTGAGGCACTACAAGTTCAAGTTCCAGTCGTGGTGTCACACTGAATCCCATCTCAGTATCAGAATTACTATGGGGATCACGTCTCAACTTTAGGTACGACATTAGGTCTCCTTCCCAGAAATCACTTTTGCCAGAATAAATGTACATGTGTAAATTCTCTCATGAGAAACTTAGACCAAATATTCGTGCTAATTTTTCCTCCACTAAGAAAATATTTTTCCACATGGACAAACTCTTTCCCCACTGTCCCAATCAATTAGGTGGTTCCAATCTACTTACCTCCAGAAAATATATTTACTGATGTCATTGTGTCTTCTGGGGTGTGAAGGGGTTGAAGAGAAGTTGGTGAATACCCACACACTTTTAAGCTTATGTGCGATCAAAAACACAAAAGGGAATTCCACACCTGAACACCACCTCAAAGCCCAAAGGAGTAGATATAACCATGCAAGAATGTTGTGTGAGAAAGCAAGAATGTTGTGTGGGAAATTACTTGTAGAATTACAAAACCATTATTCGTTTATTACAAAAATGGTTTGCAGTCAAAAAAGGCTATTTGCCCAGGTTGGTCCAACATGAACAAGCAATTAGCATTTGTGAACGGAGCCCCCGGGCACCGTATCCTGATGTCAGTCAGTAGACAGCTATCAGAGCACAGCACTCAAGGTCCGGTTTTTGCACTCACAAGATCAAGGATGTAGGTAGGCATCAAGGATGTCATTTGCTATCCATCCCACTGCCATGAGTGGGGCGCACAGAGAAGCCCATGCTCTGTAGGCACCTGGGATTGCATGGACAGCTCGAAACCTGCACTGCCTTACAGTTCAGCCAGGGCTGATGCTGAGATTTAGACCCTTCTCAGTTCAGTATTTTAAGGGATGGGTTTAGGAAGGGTTTGTGCATTTCTAAAACTTTAGCTTCTCACGAGCCAATGATCCAGCTGACTTAAGATGCTTGCTTAATATGTTCCGCCTTTTCCCCTTGAGAGCTTCTGGCACTATTCTGTACACCATTCCCTTCTTTACATCTCATATCTTCTGCTGGCTTGGTTTATCAGGAGCTGCTCATCGCATGGAACATCGCAAGTGTTTCTCGAATAGTGGAATGTTGCTGTTCCAGGAAGAAAACTATCAATTTTACAATGTTTGAAGCAATTTGAGATCAGTGGGAAGATGTCTGAACAAATTGCACCTGATGACATTTAAGCCCTAAAGGAAGAAGCACGTGACTTGAGTAAAATATGCCTTGTACAATTCACAACAACAAATGAATAACCATGCCAAACTGAAGGTGCCTGCCCGCCTCCAGTGCAGTGGCATGCCGAGGAGCACGCCTGGGAGGAGTCTGAGAAGAGGTATCACCACTTAAGAGTCACAAAGGAAACTGCAGGCAGTTTGAATCTCTCATCGTGCACGTGCCTATTTCTTTTATTTCGGAACTCTTTTTGATTAGATTTTGAGCTCAGTAGAAGTGTTCACAACATATGGTGGAGCTTTTTTACATGCAGTCCCATCCTTTTATCGATGACTATGTGAAAGTTGTGCACCTGATGCACCATTAGTCTTGACTTTGGAATATTGTACTACTACTATGAGAAAAAGCACCCTATATTTCATTGTTCCATAAACTCCAAAGCCCATGTTTATATTCCTCGCCACAAATACCCTACATTCTAACAAGACCAGGCTCACAGCCATGCACTATAAAGACTTCACCCACTTCTGACCTCTGCAACAAATCAATTGGCTACTAAATTGACATGCATCTTACAATCAAGATGAAAATTAAGAAATGCAACCTGGTTCTAGCTCTCCCCAATAAGAAAGCTCGATACTTACCTTTTTAAAAACAAGCTTTCAGGCAATTGACCAATCCCTGATCGTCTCCCACCACGATGAAGCACTGCCTGCTCATTGGCTTAACTGCCCCATCTCTTGAACTCAAATAGTGATAGTACAAATGTGTGACAAACACATCGGCTCAGCTATTGTCTAACTCCAAGGACTCTTCTTTCAAACCTGAATCAGATTCAAATCCTGGTGCATCAGCTATAAAGCATGAATGAGAACAACAGAATTGCACCCGACCAAAAATATCAGTCTCTACTTGAACAGGTACTAGCAGCTAAACACCAGACATACTGCAACAGAGGAACTGCAACAGAAGAAAGTCTAAGGAAATGTACTCTTTCTATGCCCTGGATCACAGAATTGCTTTCCACTGGAGATCCCAATCACTGCCTCCTCCAAATGAGGAATGAGCTAAAGATATATCTGGTAAAGGACCATCTACACTAGAACAACTAACTTGGGCTGACTATTTAGCTTTACCATTTACTATGCAATCATGCATTAAGTATAGACCAGCAGAGATACCTTTGAGGATAGTCTTTGAAAATTAAATGTTTGGCATCCTAATAAACTCCTACGTCATCTTCAATGAAGACTGAGGAATAAAACAAAAAATAGGTTTTATTTAAGATGCTTAAACAAATGCTGCAGCACACCTAGCTTTTATGCACACGTAAGAAGGTAGCCCTATGAAAATGCATCAAAAACAGATAGCTACTCCCTCACACTAATAAGTAGTAGAAAAAGTTCAGCATCGCCAATATGTAGTCCGGAGAGTAGGTTGTTGGACAGAATTTAGATGGCGATGAATGGCAATGAGTAGTTAATGCTCCTTTCTGAGGCTCTATGCAGCTCATTCAAAGTCCTGTTGAGATCAGAAGTTGTCTTAGCACGATTTTACTTTCCAAGAGGGATACAATCTGTGATGAGACCTGGGGTTTTTCCCCAGAGAAATCCCTCTATGCAATACAGAGGGGGTTCTACTTGGGAATAGCGGTTTAGAAAGGGGAATTGTGTGCTGAAAAACCAAACAAAGTTAGCCCACATTCCAAGGTGCTTAACTACGATTCGGCCACTAAAACCACACGGGGTAATACTGCAACTGTATGGCTGCAGTATTTACCTGGGTGGCATCATTTGCCAGTTCGTCTACGGGACTTAGAAAGCATCCTTACGAAGGATATGGAACACTAGAACATTTTATTACTCATATATTTAGGTGTATATTGTTTTGTTGATGATCAGCTATCTTCATGACATTTTGTAAGTTCCAGGAAACTACAAGAAAGTAGAAGGTACTTTCGTGGTTGGGAAAAAAAGTAGGTGTCCACTGGAACACCCACTTTTCTTTATTTATGAGAGGGCAGTACCATTTTTGGCTGCATCCTGTCACCAGACGTCATTATAATAACTCCTATAAAGTTCTTATACTACTGGGATTATCGGTGTGTACCGATGTAAATCAAAGGAAGCATTGTTTGTGTTGAGTTATTTCATTAAAGCAGTTTTGTAAGATGTAGGGGGTCGCTTGACATAAAACAATTACCATTCTGAAGAAACATGTAAAATACATTCTTGTTTCCCATTGTTCTGCTATTAGAACACCATAGGACCGAGCAAGCATTTTGTGTTTGTTGACGCTGAGGGAACAGCAGTTACTGAATGTGGTATGTTAGATCATTGACTTGAATCCAACAGGACCAATTATGCTCGACATTTTACGAGGAAAAATAAGGGTTTACAATCTACTTAAAGGAGTTATTGGCAATAAAAGATTACTTCAGGGCATGAAGACAGCAGTTTCCAAAAGCTTAACATGCAATATACGTTTTAATTTGACAGTTACTAGATGTTCTCAATACAAAACTGTAGAACTCAACACTGTGGTCGTAGGAATTCTTTGAATGTATTAAACCAGTTGTTCTGCGTGGCACAACAGAGTGCATAGCTGTTTTCAACGTAATTGTTAGCATAGAAATGTTAACTGCCTAGCTTTAGGAAGCATGCGTCTAGCCCCATGTTCTTTTATTGCAGTCTCAGTGTTTTTTTTGTATTTTTACTGCAGTTAATACGATACTCACACATGTTCACTGAAGATCTGGTGAAGCACCCAACAAGTGTCCTTCAGGGGCAGCGCTGCCCCAGACACAAAATGGCTGCCTCCCATAGGGGCTTCAGCACAGCTACGATTTTAGTTCTGTGCCTCGTCCCTGGAGCTAGAGAAGGGATAGCTGGCGCCTCTGTTGAAGTGCTCGGTGGGTATCTGGCCTGTACCCTCGCACTGCACAGAGACAGCGGCTTCAGCACTCTCTGTTAAGGAATTGGCAGCCTCCACCATGAGCAGCTACACTGTGTCGAGCTGACCAAGTAGTGCGGAGTAACAGTGCAGGAACTTTTAGAGGTCTTTTAAAGCCCCATTAGAAAGAAAATTGGGGGGGGGGGGGGGTGTTTCCAGAATGGAGGTGCAATGGTCGCACCAATCTGAGGAGGAAAGGGCAAACAGGGAGACAGTGGAGCACCGATCCAGCAGAAAGGTTCGTGAACAAGAGTGCTCCTGATTTTTTTGTGTAAAGGGCGGCTGTATGATCCCTTCTGTAGATATCTAACAAGAGCCAAATGAAAAGGTAGACTTCACAGCTCGAGGTATTATACACCCAGAAAGACAAGGGATGGTGCTGAGGAACAGTCTGAGAATAGTGAGGTCTCTCTCTCACTTACAGAAAGAATCTGTACACCTGCCAACGCTCAAGAAGATACAGAGTTCCATGCAGTGCATGGAAGAAAATGGCACGGCTCTGGATGGAGCTTATGAAGAATCAAAGAGCTGTGCAACAGAGACAGTAGAAGGTGGGTAGACGCAAAGACACAACAATGTAAGGAAGATGCTAGCAGAGGCCAGAAATTCAAGTGCTGTGCAATCATGTCCACAAATCAAACTAGAATCTAAAAGTGAATATCTCGAAAAAAGTGCAAATGGACACAATCACGTCCAAAACCAACCTGGAATCTAAAACTTACTGTCTCAAAAAGAAGTCTAAAAGGACATATTTCCAGATCCTGAGAATACCTTCCGTACCCTAGAATAGCGATTTAAAACTGAGGTGGCATGTGTTATTGGGGGGGTTTATTCCAAAAAGGGCCTAGAACATTAAAGTGGATGGGCTGAAAGCTTTGGGAACGCCCACTTGGGTTCCCTAGCGCACAGAGGGCACAGACACCATGCTAGCAGATTGCCATCCACGCTCAGCTCAGTGGTGTAACACAAAAGGATATGACCACGATGTAGAATTGCTAGAGTCATGTGGTAAAGGATAATACTTGTTTTGATTGACTTCGCTTTTATTCTAGTAGTAAGAAGTAGCAAATAGGGCCCAGGACACCAGAGGTAAACAACTCCACTTGTTACAACCAGGTCCCAGGAACCCCAGATAGCCTAGGTAATGCCCGAACAAGTTCCCGCAGTGATTTCACATGACAGAGCAAAAAGGTATTTGAGAATATTTTTGTCTGTGGTTTGACTAGAACTCTTAGGAAGGGCATAGCACCGTGCACTTGTGAAGAAAACCCTGGCACACACTGACATTCGACCTCATCTGGCATAAAAATGTAAGCCATTTCTTTCCCTCAAATCTACATACAATGCGTTCAGCAATTTGAACAATTCATGCACTCTTCAAATCATGGGATGACTACTGTGCCAGTGCATTAGAACTTTTAATTATTAGAAACACCGCAGAATGAAGAATGAAACAACTCTTGACAGAGCGCCAACGCATGTCCAAAGGCATCTCAGTGCTCAGAATCAATATCAATAGGAACTGCACACAAATACTACCCAAACAGCACAGAATGACCTAATCAAATAAATACGTCTTCAGCTTTTATCTAAAACATGTTCAATGTTTTGTTCATCTCAGATCCAGGGGAATAATACTCCCTTATAGAAAGAGCTAATATAGAAAACGCTATCCACCCTTTTCTTGATTTTAAAAAGTGAGGTGTCACGAAGAGTTGGCGTTTTTCACGTCTCAAGATCTTTGGATCTTGTATCTAGGAAGAAGGGATATGAAGTAGTTCTTACTGCAACTATAATGGGCTTTATGGTAGATACAAAGAGTCTTACATTTTATCTACTGCTGAAGCGGTAGCCAATGAGTCTAAGATTCTGACTGATTGCCAAAGATTAAACAACACTCTGCTCAGTTTTAAACTCACTGGAGTTTTTGAACTATATTTTTTGATAACCAGAGATAACATGCAATTGCATAATCCATACAAGAGTTTATTAGGCCACTGCCCACTTTTGCACTTGATTTTCGTTAAAAAGGATTCATTTTTGCGTAGCTGTCGCAGACAAAACAGGCAGACACCATCTTATTTACTTGGGACATGAGGCTAAGATCTTTGTCTAGGATGAATCTAAAGCTCTTCACCTTTTCCGACTTCCCAGGGAGGGTACCAATATGCACTGGTCATGACAATTCAACCAGTAGGTTATCCCTGCCAAGCACTGTAATTTCAGTTTTCGATCCATTCAATCAAAGGAAGTTCAGATTTGTCCACAATCTGCATATAATCAGCATATAAGACTTTTCCTCCAACCTGAGCCAACAGACACATACAAGCACTGGCAAAGCCAATAAGTCTCGCCTTTAGGACCTATTGGCTATACCAATGTATTTCAGGTATACTGTATAGCTTACCCTATGCTATGCAGCGTGGCTAAAAAATACTAGTGTGTCTTTGTGTAGGTGTGCACACCATTCATGTGTGTGCCTACAAAATGACGCACCTACTTTTTTATTTTAATTTGCCAATCCAACTCGGTCAAGAAACAGAAATACCATATAGGAGAAAGAAAGAAGAGAAAGGTAGAAAAACAGTGGCAAAGGGAGAAAGCAGGGAAGAAAGAGAACCTGCAAGAGTGAGATAAGGGGCTAGTAGTGTAAGTGGGTCAATGAAAGAGATGAGATGGAATCAAACCTAGACAGCCATGGTATTTGATATCCCCAACATTCGGCAAGAGAGATTTTGGCCTCAGCACTCATTCTTTTACAAATTAAGCACTGGGGTTGAGCCGATGCTAACCGAACTCTCCATGAGAGTGGATTTTCTTTAGAGCTACGAGAAGGCAATTTAACCACAAAGCTTCTATTGTCCAAAAACTGATCTAAACCAGTTCATGACTAGTATGGTTATACCCATATCATCCATCCACTTGATCAAGGTGCTATGATCGACTGTATCAAAAGCAACCAATAAATTAAACATGAGGTATCTCCACCATCCAGATTAAGTCTGCTGGATTAGAATTGAGAAAAATGTGGCCATGAATACCAAAATGATTGCCATCAATCTGCTGGCTTAATTCACAGTACTCCTTAAACCACTGGGAGACAGATTGTCCGAAGTAAGCGAACGGGAAAATAGTTACCAGCTTCAGTGTGGTCTAGGTTGGCAGGGCCGGACAGGCCGTAGGGGGCATCGAGCTTTTACCCGGAAGGTTAGAAGGATGGGGGCTGGTTTTGCAGCAGTGGGGGGTGTTTTTTGTCACTGGGGGCTGTTTTTGCAGCGGTGCTGAAAAATCAGCCCCCAGTAACTGCTGGTCCTACAAAATAGCCAGGGCTGCTTCAGGGCCCAGTCCGGCCCTGTAGGTTAGCCTTCTTCCACATACTGGGAATATTCCCTGAAGTAAACGGTAAATTAAGAATAGCTGGTACTGTGATATGTTCCAAGCTAATAGGACAAACATCCTCTGCCAACTGATTTTAACTTCATAAGAGTCTTTTTAATGTTACGCTCAGGCACCATTGGAAATGTATTAATTTCACACATATAACTTTTCTCTTCCCTAGGCCCGACAGTGTCCTTTGTGTCATGTTTGCTAATTTCAGCCTTAATCGCATTGAAGAGGTTAGGATTTGTATCAATGACATGACTAGCAATAGATCTGAAGCCTTGCTGTCTTTTCCAAAAGCTTGCCATCACAAAGATAGAGCCAATTAACCAAAGAGCGCAAGGTCAAAGGATGAATAACATCCATGGTATATGGTGTGAATTTAGGAATAATCCAAGTTCAAGCACAATGATAAGGTAGGAAAATGACAAAGTACTAAAAACTAGACACCAGAATCCAGGAAGAAGCACTAGACCTGAGGGGGGAGTGTCAAACCTGCCAGCGTGAAGAGAAAACAGAAATGCTATAATGCATCACATTTCTCTATTCATCCTCTTTCATAGTAAGACAAGAACAACAGTTCCAGAGTGAGGATTTATGAACCCATGTGCATACTTGTATTGTGGCTGCATGGTGGTGGTCATCTTATAATGAGAAGATTTCAGTATACAGATATAACAGCCATCATTGAATGCTTTGGATTATTGCCAACTAAGTCAGAAACAGGAATCAATGGGCCCGTGTAGTCATAGATGCGAAGCAAACTTGACACTCCAAGGGACCATGCCTCTTCTTCCGTCAGAGTCTGTACATCTTAAAATGGGAGGCTAAATGAGTGCGGGCATCAGACCGAAGGGGCAGGTGGTAGGGGAGAGGGAGGCACATATTACATCAGTGTACTACTGATACATTCAAGCCCAAGGCCTTAAAAATTATCTGCTGCCCCACGTGAAATTGGGCATTGCTGATCCAATTTAGAAAGAGTGTAAATCAGCATAACCACCATATTTTAGAGTTGTTGGAGCTTCTTAACTATGTTGGATAGTATACCTAAAAAGCACTTATTCACACAATCTAATCTGGATATGATTATGGATTCCACCTCAAGAGCCTAAAAATAGAGCAGTATAAAAAGAGATGATCCCCCTTAATAGTATAATCTGAAGGAAACCAAAAGTTACAACGCTGCCTCGCTTCTCAAAGAACAGCAAGCTATCAAGATGAAACCCAAGATTCTTGACTTTGGATGCAGATGATAAAGGGCAACCCATACCCCTGCTCCATAAGGTGCAGTACCATGAAGGAGGAATAATAAAGTGAAGCCCCATAGGAAGTTGACTGAAATGCAAGATATGCAGGGAGTCATCAACATTCAAAAGAGACAGCACTAAACCTTCTCATAATGGCCCCTAGTGGTTGACAAGCATGACTTTGGTTTGGGCTAATTTCAGCATGAGTCATTTGCTGCCCATCCAATTCCATAACAGAAGTAGAAGCAATGCAATGAACAAGAGAAGAAATGGCTCAACATAAATATTTAGAAGACTGGGGGGGGGGCATGAGGGGTTTTGAGGAACATTGCAATGTAAGAGCCTAGCAGTGAAGATGAACGTGGAAACAGAGACTACTTAGAAGTTGTCAGGAGAAACGATGTACACCTTTCTAACCCTTTGCCTTTAAAGCCCAGTGAAGACCAATGGAAAAGGCAATAGGTTAAATGTAGCTGAAAGATTAAAACAAATGTTCTGACACAGCCGACATCAGAACCAATTCTAAGGTTGGCCAGCATGGCCAGAAAAAACCTGGTTGGGCCTTAAACCCAAATCTAAGTCAAGATATCTGTTGAATAAACATCCAGAGCCTTCAAGACATTACCAACATGAGGTAGAGAAGAAATTCGCCTCAAAGTGACCGTATCAGATGGATCAAAGGAGGAGTTTTAGTAGAGATCGCAGTTATAAACTTATAGTTTTGAAAAAGTAACCCAGAACATAGATTTTATATAAGAACAGATTTGAATACTGGAAGAACAGTGTCTGAAAAACTCTTCAGAATTGAAGCACGGCAGGGAGCCTGGGGCAGATTCAAAACCAGCAAAGATGGACAGAATTTGCTAATCATCCGAAGGTATAGAAATGTCAAAAACAGAAGATGCTGAGATGAGGTAAAACAGGAAATAATTGAGTTGTAAAGACGGCTAAGGGTAAAGAGGAGACATATGAAGTTACGAAGGAAAGAAGGTCAGATGAGGAGAGAAAGGATTGCCATGAAGAAAGAGTAAACATGGGAAAATGTGGGACTTGGAAGAAGGGTTAAAGATGGGAAATTCATAGGCTGATCGGGAAACCAAGGATTGGTTTGATAAAAAGATGAAAGATGTGATGTGGAAACTATGGACTACAGAGGAGAAAAGTAAAGTTGGGGAACCGTGATTGCTGATAGAACTAGGACTAGAGGGGGAAACCAGCAACTGCTAGACAGACAAAGTAAACCTGAGGGAAGGATGAAGGGAAAAGGGTAAGTGATTAAGAAAGTTGACTGGCAAAGAGAAACACGAGACACAAGAAAGACACCAACTGCAAACGACAAATAAGGAAAGCAGAGACCAGAAAGGTCACCAGAGCAAACACTGTTCGGTTAAAACTTACAGAAAGTAACTGTAAACTGTTACTGGGAAAGAGAGTTAATAAAGGAAGCATCTTCCCCCAAAAGAGTATGGGAAGAAGGAAAACGAGAGCCCCTGATAAGGATGGGACAGGTAAAGACATCACAAGCTAATGAAGAGTTTAGGAGAAGACCTAAGAATTGTTCAAGATAAAGTAGAATATAAAATGAGAAGCCTCCTGCTGAGAGAGAGATGTAAAAAAATAGCAGGAGGTGGGTAGAGTGTCGTGAACAGGTATATAACCGTAACTACTAAAAGACAGGCAGATAAATGCAGCGAAAATGGAATTGCTAGGCAGTATATAAAAAGAGAACTAGAACTTCAAATAAGGGACAGGGAATAGTAGAGGTTATGACGGAATGAAGACAGATAAAAATGAGCTCATAGGGAGAACATAAGGAATGCATGGGACTTGAGCGAGGTAGGGAAGAGGAACAGAGAAAACATCTGGATTGGAGGGAATAAAGCTATCAGAACTAAAGACAGGGGGCTTATAAGGCCATCACGAACTACAAGGGAGTGAGTGGAGAGGACACAAAGGGCTTAGGTGGTGCGGGCACACAGCGATAGTAGGACGTTCAGGATTAGGGTGATAGCTGCTACTAGTAGGAGCCATTAAGTACGAGAAGGTAGAATAAGGTAGCAGGGCCACCGAGGACAGTGAGGAAGATAACAGGAAGACAGGCAGGAGCACAACAAGTAAGTAGTGTGTGCCTGGCGTGAGATACAGGTTGATGGACGCAGACACGAACATGGAAAGAAAAGAAATGCAGGAGCATCTGTAGGCATGAGGAAGAAAGAAACCCTGTACGGGAGGGAGATGAGACGGGTCCGGAGAGTGAAGTGAGCAGCAGGATCTAAAATGAGGCAAAACAAGAACCTTGGAAGGCAAGGGATGCAGTGAACCGCTGAGAAGGGAGACCGAGAAAGAGGAATTGGCTAAAAGACACCAGAGGACACAGGGTGAGCCGAGCCTTCAAGGTGAGGAAGAGGGGTACCGATGGAGAAAAAAACAATCAGGAAACGAGAGACCTGCCGGGAAGAGAGGAGTGTATGATACAGGAAAGAGGAAACAAGAAAGGACAGAGACAGTGACCGCATGACATTGTTACTAGCTATTACATGAATGGAAACTAAGCAATGGAGTATGTTTTAGAGGAGAGACAGAGATACGAAGAGAGGGATGCAAAAAGGGAGAATTTATGAGAGCAATAATTGGCATGGCACGTGCGGAAACTTGGAAAGAAGGGCTCGGTTAAGAAAGACGCGAGCCGAAGAAGCGAAGTGTTGAGCTTAAACGACACCCCTCAAGATCACACATCTAGTAGGTAGTTAAAACAGAGTGCACATATGTGCTTCAACGTGCTGCGTCTTTTAATATCGTGCCATCGGCCGCCCCAACAGCTTTCCATCTTTACCTCGGAAAACGCCTCCTCTGCGCCGTTCGCCCGCAGACACAGCAGCAGGCAGCACAGCCCCAGCCTCCTCAGCATGGTTCCAGCCAGCAGCAGCCAGCAGCAGCAAGCAGCAGGACCGAGGCGCCTCCAGCCACATGGAAGGAAGAAGCGGCGCTCACGAGCGGACCGAGAGCCGACTGGAGGCAGAGGCCACGCCCCCGCCTGCCCGCCAGATGAGAGACACCCCTGACCTGCCCCCGTCTCCCCACCCAACAAAGCAGGTGTGGCCCGACTCTCCTACAAGGCTGTTTATTTCTCTTCCTCAGCAGTATTTTATTCTGTAAATAGTCGTAAAACCGCTGGTTTTATTGGGGAGACATACTTGCGTCACAGTGTGAGAGTAAACCTCTGTACTTTCCTGTGCATGCTGCGCGTTCCTTTGGTATGTCTGCAGTTGTCTGGGAGCTCATTGGCTGCCCGAGTCGACGCCCATTGCGGTCCCCATTTACAATGGTCAATGCCATTACAGAGGTGCTTGATCTGTACAACGCACACATTTTCTTCTACCTTGAGATCTGTTCCATCCGGTGCATTTATTGTGCATTTGTAACTTGTTCCTCTCCCTGACCGAAAGTATGTCTTTCAGTTTCTTATGTTGTGGAGAACTCAGAGCTGGTGGTTGTACTGTCTGAATATTTGAGTAGTACTTTTACTTTTTTATTCGGCTGTGTTCATCTACCTGTCCAGGTTGCTTTCTAGTGAAGGCCCTTCTACTAGAGTTCCCTTGGCCCTGCAGCTTTGACTAGGCTTCCCTAAAATAATGATAAAATTCTACTTCTTCTCACTTTGTAAACATCTGCCTACGCCTAAGTGCCCTAAATAACGAAAACCCCATGATGAAAACCTGCCCACGTCATACTTGGTTGTAATCATCCGATTGGGGGCGCCTTTGCAGCAAATATCTGCCCTGAGCTCCTATGGTAGTTTACAGGCCTCTGGTTTAGTGCAAGGACGTAGCTAAGCTATCACTAGTGCTGCAGGGGCCAAATGAGGGGTCTACTTGTCCTCAATTATGGCTGACTTTTACTACCCAAAAGGGTACCAAGGAGACCATTTTCCGTGCTTGTATTAGGGCCCATGCACCCCTGCAACAACACTGGCTCTGTAGATCGAAAGACACCTGTCTAAAGCAGTATGGACGGGAAATGTTTAGGTGCAGGGCTCCTTCAGTTGTACACATAGGTCCAGAGCTCTCCTGGTAGTAATGTGTCCAGGGCTCTCTTGGTAGTGAACATATGTTCAAACCTCTTAGTACTACTGGAAATCTGGCCATAGCATGTTGGTAGCTCAAATATGGCCAGGTCGCCCCGGTAGCCAACATTGTTTAAGGGGTCCCTTTATAGGGAATATCTGTCTAGAATTCCCATAGTGACGGAGCAGCAGAAATGGTGTGCTCCATCATCATTACTAATCACGTTAACTCCTGTGTTTCAATCTAAATTTGTGTGATAACAGATGGCAGTATATCCACATAAAGAAGTCATATTTAATATATTCACAGGGTATTCGTTAGCTTTTGCTTTATGCACATTAATCAAATGCCTTTCTAACATGGGTCGAACTAGGGGTAGGCTTCAGCTATCCCATTGTAACTCTAATGTCAAGTTCAAAATTATTTCAAGTGTTTTTCCTTTTGCTGTAGGTGCCCTACACTCTACTTTGTTAGGAGTATAACTCATTGCTTGGGTAAGAAATTATTAACCCAGAACATGGGTTTCCAACAGGTGCAATGCTTTCTGTGGGGCACAGGAATCCGAAAATGCACGAACATCTAGCCCACTCTCTTCTGACAAATTCTTTTTTTGTTACTTGGCTTCCATTTTCTTTCTTTTGTTATTGGTTTCTTTTTTTCAATATTCATTTTTCTGTTTTTCCTTCTGTTTCCTTAGCTCTTCCTTTTTTTCTACTTCCCTTCACTTTCTCCGTTTTTAGGTCTCGCCTAGACGAAAGCAAAAGCGTAAGCTTTTGCTGTCTAGGGCGAGACAACTTATGTAATCACTTTCGGGGGAATGTGGACTGCAGACTGTCACGAGTGTCTCCTGCCGGAGATTCTACCTCGTGAGCGCGCACGTCGCCGTGCCTCATTTTCCCATTCGCAAACAAAGCCACACTCACGCATGCGCACATACACACACTGCATACACACACGCACCCCCCCTTAAACAGACACACGCTGCATACACACACGCACCCCCCCTTAAACAGACACACGCACGCACGCACAGACACACTCAAACAGACACACGCGCGTACACCCCCACCCTCAACCCCACTCACCGGGCTCCTCTCCCCTTACGCATGGGAAGGCACTGTGCTAGAAGGTGCGCGGTCTGAAATCACCGCCGCCTCCCACAGCGGCATTGTAGGGAAATTAAAAGTTGCCTCCCCGTAAACACCGCCGCAGCCTTCGGGAGCCTCACAAATCCCGAGCGCAGCTCCTCTGACGTCGGACGAGGAGCCGCGCTGGGATTGGTGCCTGTGGGGCCGTTGCCTGGAAACGGAAGTGTCGTCGACGCCGGGCGGGAGGGGCTTCTTCGCTCCTCACCCGGGCAGCGCCTGCAAGGATCTAACACATCACATAATGTCCCCGTGCTTACAAGAAAATAAATATTTCCTTGTGTAATATAACTGTTGCTCGCGTAAAGCGCACCGTTACCTTCGGGTCGAGGTTGCGGTATATAAAACTGCCCCAAAAAAACATAATACGCGATGGTGAACGGACTCACTATTCTAGCAAACGTCACACTTTATTTTGCTACGAAAAACATAAACGCAAAAGATAAACGCCGGAAGTCTTCTTGTCTCGACCTAAAACGCCTTTTCTACTCTCGCGAGATATCATTTCCATGGGACGATTTCGCCAGCACAAAAGTCTGCCCCGTGTCCCGGGAACTGCGCTAAGAAAAGCCAGAGAGCTTTGCGGAGCCTGATGGAGCCACCGGCCTGAGGCGGCCATGGAGCCGGGCCTCCCGCTGCTGCTGCTGGGGAGCTGCGGCCTGCTGCTGCTCGCTGCCGGTGAGTCCGGTTTACGGGCCGGGGAGTGGGGTGCTGCTATGTTTAGACTTAAGGGCGCAACAGGGAGATGTCTGCGGAAGCCCCTTCCCGCGCCTGTTGTGTCACCTTACAGCACTCGCAGGAACTTTCGGGCGAGTTTAGAGCTGGAGGGAGCCCCTCACTCACTCGTTGTGCTTCCCGAGGCCACAGCCTTTGTCCCGGAGCTGCGTTGTGCGGCTCTCTGGCATCTGCCTGGCTGCACTGATTACCAAGGGCAACTGCACTCTGTCACGATGAGACCGACATTTAGGGTTTATTACAGCACCTTTAGCATGTACACTTGCCTCGCACCACCTACCCGTGTAAACAGCGCATGCACAGACTGATGGAAAAGTGAATGTATAGAATGCATGTGTACGAACTGCTAATGGGCCATGCATTCAAGTATAGGGTACTAGCCACAGCCGAGTACCTTAATTGTACAGTCCATGCATGCGTGTACAGCTAATACAATATGCACAGACATGTTCAAACGGCAAAAGCTCGTTATTTACAAGCACAGTGTGTCGTTTTTCTATGTGATGCATTTACTGACTGAGCTATTAAATGTGCTTGTTGAACCTCCGTTTCACCGCACTGATTGCTCATGCTTTGCGTATGCGCAAGTATCGATTACTGTAACTGTTTGTATACGTACAGCTTGCTACTTCATATTGAACATGCACAGATAACTTTCTCTCTGCTCTTACACTAATGTGCTTGGGGTGGGGGAGACCAGCCCTGTTGTGCATCAGGCTGGGATGTGAGACATTGGAGGCAATATTTTTTAACTAAAAATACGACAGCTCGCTGGCTGCTAGAGGTGCAGCTATTTTACAGGCTCTATTTACCGCAAGGCGACATTACTGGACATTCCACCTCTTCGAGCCCATTTTACAAAAAGTAATCAAAATGAACATCCACCACCACATCCACCACATCCACCACCACCACCACATACACCCCACCACCACATCCACCAACACCACTTCCAGCACATCCACCACATTCAGCACATCCACCACTACCAAATCCACCACCACAACATCCACCTCCACATCCACCACATCCACCTCCACCACCACATCCACCACCACCACCAAATCCACCACATACACCACCTTCACATCCACCACAACCACATCCACCACCTTCACATCCACCACAACCACATCCACCACCACCACCACATCCAGCACATACACCACATCCAGCACAGCCACCACCACATTCAGCACAGCCACCACCACATCCACCACCACCACATCCACCACCACCACATCCACCACCACAACATCCACAACCACATCCACCACCACCAGCACATCCACCATCACC
Organism: Lissotriton helveticus; assembly: GCF_964261635.1. Taxonomy (NCBI): domain Eukaryota; kingdom Metazoa; phylum Chordata; class Amphibia; order Caudata; family Salamandridae; genus Lissotriton; species Lissotriton helveticus. Next base: position 207,591,981 of record NC_136065.1, read on the forward strand.
ATCACATCCACCCTCACCAGCACATCCACATTCACCAGCACATCCACCATCACCAGCACATCCACCATCACCACATTCACCACATCCACCGCCACCACATCCACCACCACCACATTCATGTGTGTGTGTGTGTGTGTGGCTCTGTGTGTGTGTGTGTGTGGGTGCAAATGCAATAGGTCTGACATTTACGAGAGATTAAGCTATTGGCACTGTAAATGACAATGACATTTATTTATCTGATTTCAAAACCAACACATAAATAAAAAAGTTGTCATTACAATGCCAATAGCTCTAACTTTTGCAAAGGCGAGACCGTTGCATTGTAAATGCTTGTTCTTTTTCTACCCAGTTTCTTCTTTCTCCTTCTTTCTTTCTTCTCTGTCACTTTCTTTCTCAACTTCTTTTCCTTAATGTTCCTTTTTTTCTATTTCTTGCTCTCTTCCTTTCACTTATTTCATTTTCTCCTTTCTTCCACTACTTCCCTCCCTTTCCTGTTGTTGTACTTTCTTTTTCCTGCCCCTCTTTGATCCCCCCATTCTTTCTCCCCTTACCCTCATTTTTAGTTTTTCTGGTTTTCACTGTTTTTCTTTCCTGTTCTTTGCTTCTTTATTTCTTATCATTTTCTTTCTTTCTTCTTTTTTGAGTATTTTCCGTACTTTTTTCTTCCTCTTTTCCTTTCTCTACATGTACTCTACTTGCTCTCCTTTTCTATTTATTTCTCTCATTTTTTGTTTCTCACTTGTTCTTTCCTTGTTCTCATCTTTGTCTACCTCTTCCTTACTCTACTTTCACTTCTATTTCTTTCTTTCGCTCCTTTCGCCCTTTCTCCTTTGTTTACTTCTGTTCCCTTTTTCTTCCTTTCTTTTTCTTTATTCTCATTCTTTCTCTTTGTTAGTATGCCATCTCCCATGTCTTTTCCCTCATTCTCTTCTTTTTGCTTCAGTTTCTATTATCCTTATCTTCCTTTCTCTTTTTTTGGTTTTGTTCATGCCTCTTTTTTTTTCTTTCTCAAACTCGCTCCCTCCACCTTTCTCGCTCTTCGTTTCTCTCGCTCATTCACTCCCCTTTCTTACTCATTGCTTTTCTTTTTTTGTATCTCCTAATTCTTTGTTTCACAGGCTTTGTAGGGCACACTTTTTTCTTTCTGTTCTGTCCTCTCATTACATTATTTCTCTCATTGTATTTTACTTCCTTTGTCATCTCCTTCCTTCCTCACATTTAATTTTCTCTTACCCTCTTCGTCCTTTTTATTTCTCCCTCTCTTGTCCTCTTTCTCCCTCTCCTTCCTTTATCATCCATTCTTTATTGCTTTTTTCTTTTCTTTCTCCCTTTGGTAAAGAGTGCCTGGCTTGGTAAAGCTGTCTCTCGAGGTATGTTTACTTGTAGACACCTATCAAGTCTGCATGGGTTTCGCAATATGTATTATTGCTGTATGTGCACTGGAGCAGGGCTGGGATATGCTAGGGGCAGTGTTTCAGCTACTTGGGCTTTATAAACCCTTATCGAAACACCCTTTATTAGGCAGAAGCTCAGGATGGTTTTCAATGATCAGAAGTAGTTTCCACTACAGAAAAAGTTGGAGACCCCCATGTAGAACAAGCATTTGCAATGCAATAGGTCTCGCATTAGGAACGTTTGAGCTATTGTAAATGACACATTTTTATTTATGTGTTGATTTTGAAAATAGCGAAATTAATAGCTTTGTCATTTACAATGCCAATAGTTTTAACTTTTGCAAATGTGACACCTATAGCATTTGTAATGCAAGATGTGTTGTATTTACATCACTTAGATGTATTGATATTACAAATAACAATGGCTTAATTTTTTAAATAATTAATACTTAAAAGTTATTGTAATTTATAATGGCAATAGCTTAAACTTTTGTAAATAACTCTTGTGAAGATTATGTTCAGTGTATTTTATTGTGACGAAATTCAAAGAACAGAAGTGAAATATTAACATCTTTTTGTGACATTTGTAATAAAGCTTGAAACATTGAGAGAACATATTTGAACTAGTTGTTGTTGAATGGTTGCACAGATTGATGCTGTGGTGGCGCTGAGTGATATTGTGGTGGCGACGAGTGATGCTGTGGCATTCAGTGATGCTGTGCTAGCGCATAGTGATGTTGTGGTGCCCCCGAGTGATGCTGTGGTGATGCTGTGGTGATGCTGTGGTGATGCGATAGATAGATAGAGTGAGTGCGATAGATAGATAGAGGGAGGGAGGGAGGGCGATAGAGTGAGGGCGATAGATGGATAGATAGAGTGAGGGCGATAGATGGATAGATAGATAGATAGATGGATAGATGGATATATGGATAGAGAGAGATAGATAGATAGATAGATAGATTGAGAGATAGATTGATAGATAGATAGAGTGAGTCCGATAGATAGAGTGAGGGCGATAGATAGATAGAGTGTGGGTGATAGATAGAGTAAGGGCGATAGATAGATAGAGTCAGGGTGATAGATAGATAGATCGATAGATAGCTAGACAGAAAGAGTGAGGACGATAGAGAGATAGATAGATAGATAGATAGAGTGATAGCGATAGATAGAGTGAGGGCGATAGATAGATAGAGTGAGGGCAATAATTAGATAGATAGAGTGAGGGCGATAGATAGATAGATAGATAGATAGAGGGCGATAGATAGATAGATAGATAGAGGGTGATAGATAGATAGATAGAGGGCGATAGATAGATAGATACAGGGCGATAGATAGATAGAGGGCGATAGATAGATAGAGTGAGATAGATAGATAGATAGATAGATAGATAGATAGATAGATATATAGATAGATAGAGGACGATAGAGTGAGGGCAATAGATAGATAGAGTGAGGGCGATAGATAGAGTGAGGGCGATAGATAGAGTGAGGGCGATAGATAGAGTGAGGGCGATGGATGAGTGAGGGTGATAGATTGAGTGAGGGCGATAGATTGAGTGAGGGTGATAGATAAATGGAGTGAGGGCGATAGATAGATAGAGTGAGGGCGATAGATAGATATATAGAGTGAGGGTGATAGAAAGAGTGAGTGAAATAGATAGATAGATAGATAGATAGATAGCTAGATAGATAGATAGACAGATAGAGAGAGTGAGGGCGATAGATAGAGTGAGGGCGATATATAGAAAGATAGAGTGAGGGCGATAAATAGAGTGAGGGAGATAGTTAGAAAGATAGATAGATAGATAGATATAGATAGATAGATAGATAGATAGAGTGAGGGAGATAGATAGAGTGAGGGCGATAGATAGAGTGAGTCCAATAGATAGATAGAGTGATTGCTGAAGCCGCCGTTGAAACCGCTGCAGCGGGGGCAGCGATGACAGAACGAACAGGGGGCTCCGTGCCGACAGGGACCACGGAACTTCCGACATCTCTGCACAACGATGCCACAATGGAGGTGCGAGTAGCGGTGGTGACAATAGCCGTGGGGCACCCGAGGTTGGTAGAGGGAGAGATCTCTACGGGAGCCGCCGGAGATGGAGACGGAGACGGAGATGGGGCAGCGCAAATTACAGAGCGCATGGCTGGAGCTTCTTTTGAAGGAGGGATTAGGGAAAATGATGAGAATGACGCGGTCGGCGCGTCACTGCAACTTCAGGAATTACGGCAGGTTTCAGAGGCTGACGTACAACCTAGTACACAGAAGCACAATGGAATGCAGCACTTGGTGGAAAAATCATTACAGACCGAGATTCGAGACAAGAATCCGACGGAGGTGCTGCATGGAAAAACGAACAACTTGAATATAATGACTGGCTCTGAGCAGCAAAATGTGCTTCAAGGGGAGGCGCAGGCAGTAACAGTGGACTACACCACTCATTTAAATCACAAAACGATCACTGCAGAAGGGAGGGTGAAGACCCCATGCCAGAGTTTTTATCGAGTGAAATAGTCGACATACCTTTACCTTCAATACCCTTGGTAACCGTGCAAGTACACGCAAGCGGTGGCGCTATTCCAAAGGAATTTAAAGAGAAGACTGTCAGACCGGCCAGAGTTAAGAATGTTCTATTACAGGACTCCAGGAGGTCAAACTACGAGGAAAATACAAATATCCTTAGACAACTATCTGCCACAGGCTCACCTAGTGATGAATGTTTTTTTACAGGGAATGATGATGATAAGGAGGAGGAAGATGCTGAGACAGATGCAGACACCACCTTACCTACAGAGTCAGATCATCCCTCAGCGAGTGGCTCTCAAGAAACAGAATCAGATATCGACTCTTCAGATTTAGACACGGGACATAATACTGCCTTAAAAAGAAACCCGAAAGCTAAAAATTACAAGCCAAGAGGGAGACCTCGCACGAGAATCAGTAGGGCAGGTAGTACCCTACAAAGAGGAGTAGTCAAGAGACTGGATTGGGATAAGGCAGTCACTTCGCAGGCACACCAGGATGAAAATGCTAGTGGTGGCCGCCAGGCTGCGAAGGTACAGGAGCAGTTACAGGAACAAGTCCAAGGCCCTCCAGACACATATACAGACAGGTTCGATCTTCTACTCTCTACCTTGAAGCAAATACAGGGGGAAGCATGTCTAGAGAGCCAAAGAGCTAAGCGCGCTAATAAGAAAATTCAGGGATCTCTCCACAAAGTCCATGAAATGTATGCTGAAGTCACTGATAGATTGACAGAGGTTGAACAGAGGACTGGCAAGATGGAAGACAACGTGGTAAAACTGCAAGAATTTAGACAGGGACAGGAAAAAACGGCGTCTGACGTACTTTGGAAACTCGAAGATTTCGAGAACAGGCAAAGACGCAACAATATACGATTGCTTGGTGTAGAGGAAGGGAAGGAGGGAGGAAACGTAAGAGCTTTTGTGGTGGAGCTGCTGAAAGGCGCATTTCCAGAGTTGGATAAATGGGACTGGGACAAGGAGGTGCAGCGAGCACATCGGTTTCCTCTTCTACAGAAAAAGAGTAATGCAGGCTCCAGAGCAAGGGCTATTCTGGTATATGTGGGAAATTATCTATTAAGAGAAGAAATAATCATGAAGGCAAAACCAATGAAGAAACGAACCTTTAAGGACATAACTTTTTTCGCACGTCCAGACTTTTGCCACACAACAGTGGAGAGAAGATGGCGTATGAGACAACTTATAACACCATTTCAGAATGTAGGGTGTGAAGTATACCTGATGTTTCCCTCTCGTCTTAAAGTAGGACGTAATGGTCAGTTCAGAGTATTTTTCTCAGAGATAGTAGCACAGGAATATTTGACCTTTCTTCGGGAGGAGAGGGCTTAAAGGGAAGGGAATGCGCAAGACGATCGGGTCATAGCCATAAGACAAACAGCACACATGACACAGAAATAAATAGAAAGGGCGAGGCCAATACACCTTTTAATTTAAGGGTTTAAGAAAAATGATTAAGGAGGGGTGGTTGAGGGAGGCCTCCTAGGGGGGGAACGGCTGCCACATATAGGTCAGGATTGACCTATTTGCCAGTAAGGGAGGGAGGGGAGGGGTGGGTGGGGGGGAACAATGGGGGGTGCAAGGCACGGCACGACACATAAGAGTAACTAGTTTCTTAGAGAGAATAGTAGGAGAAAAGGAAGAATGGGTAAGGAGATGGAAGATTCAAGGAAGAAAGCTGATATACGTTGATGTAAGAGACTATATAAGATATCGGAAGTCACAGGGGGTTAGGATATATGTGGGATTAAATGGTGTGGGTGTTATTTCACAAATTTAGTTATGGGTATTAGGTGTGTAACTTGGAATGTATGTGGGTTAAATGATGTTCAAAAGAGGTAAAAAATATCAGTAGCCTTAAAGCAAATGAACGTGGATTTTGTTTTTATTCAAGAAACACATGTCATGGATACACAAGTACATTTTCTTAGTCAACTAGGGTTTCACTTATTAGTAAATTCCAGACAAGGAGTAAAAAAGAGAGGGGTGGCAATTTTAGCTAGGAATAAAAATATTCTGATAAGGAAGAAAGCACAGGATCAATGGGGAAGATGGGCTATGATTGAATGTTGGATAGATGGGGAGTGGACAACACTAGTAACTGTTTATGGCTCAACGGAGGATGATCCAGAGATTTTTCAATTTCTAGATGTGGAATTAGCCACTTGGGCACCTAAAATTATTTTGGCGGGGGACCTTAACATAAATGGGGCAGATGGATTAGGATCAGGCTCCTTTGGAAAGTACCAAGGTAGGAAGAAGAGAGTAAACCAAGCATTACAAAGCCTAGTTCTAAATAATGCACTTGTAGATGTCTGGGGGAAAAAGAGACTGGATAATAAAGGCTTTACGTATTATTCAGCTCCACATAGAACTTGTGCCAGATTAGATTATTTTTTTGTTTCAAGCACTATTGTATCAAATACAAGGATAGATAGGTTACCACGGATTCTTAGCGACCATAATCCCTTAGTGCTCACAATGGTAACAAAAATAAATGTTAGACAATACACAAACTGGACTTTTGAAAGAGGGCTGTTAAAAGAGGATACTTACATAGAACATATGAATAAATGGATTCGTGATTTTTTTTAGGTTAATAGGGGTAGCGCTGGGGTAGGAGTGGTTTGGGACGCCTTTAAGGCAGGGGTCCGGGGGGAAACGATGAGTTTTAATTCTTATAAGCGGAAGCAGGAACAGCTGAGGAACCTAGAGTTACTGGAAAAAGTAGTCAAGGCTGAGGAGGAGCTAGAAAAATGTATTTCGACTGGGACACGACTGGACAATGCCTCGATAGAACTTTTGAAAGCAAAAGGCGACGCAGAGAGTGATATAGCTAGTAAGGCGGCTAAAATATATACAACTAAAAGGGAGAAGTGTTATGAATTTAGAGAGTCAGTAGGGAGAACTCTGGCTATTCGGACTAGGCAGCAAGAAGCGTCAGGAACAGTGAGAGAGATCAGGGATGTATCAAGCAGGGGGCACACTGATTCGGAGGAAATAAGGGAGGTATTTAGGACTTTTTATGAGAAATTATATGATGATGAATTAGCAGGTGGAGATATCCAGAAAATTAAAGAGGACTTCCTGGAGTATCTCCAGGAGATTCCAGTAGATATACTAGAGGAGGAGGACGCAGAGGGGTTAGAGGGGATTTCGCAGGCAGAAGAAATTAAGGATGCGGTATCTAAACTTCCTTCAGGGAAAGCAGCGGGCCCCGATCAAATACCTATTGAGTTTTACAAGGTGTTTTGGGACATTCTAGAGGGAGATATAATAAAGCTAATGCAGCAGGCACAGCTGGGTGAGCTCATCCCCAAATCATGGGGGGGCGCAGAGATGGTAGTAATACTGAAAAAAGGAAAGACTCCGGAGGAACCAGGCTCTTACAGGCCCATCACCTTAATAAATTCAGATGCCAAAATATTTTCCAAAGTATTAGCATTAAGGCTTGCAAAAGTGGTTGACAAAATGGTCAGTAGTGCTCAACATGGTTTTATACCAGGAAGGGGCACTACCCACCATACACGCAAGGTAATAACCCTACTTGATATCACAACAGTCACAGGAGACCCGATGGCAGTAATGTTACTTGATGCAGAAAAGGCATTTGATCGGGTCTCCTGGGAATATCTTTGGTATGTATTAGAAAGATCTGGTATTAAACAGGGATTCCTCAAAGCGATCCAGGCATTATACTCAAATCCAGTAGCAACCCTCCGTGTGAATGCTGGGAATACGGGACAGTTTCGAATAAAAAGAGGTACAAGACAGGGGTGCCCCTGCTCACCGCTCCTATTTGCCATATATATGGACCCATTTATTCGCAAAATAGAGGCATGTGAACTGATTACACCACTATTAACACTTATTGGGCATTGTAAATTCTAGCATACGCGGACGATGTTGCCATTATCACCCCAACCCCTACCGAATCCATAGAGCAAGTGGAAATTGAGGCGTCGAAATTTGGAAAGATTTCAGGCTACAAATTAAATACGTCTAAAACTCAAATAATTAAAAACTCCTACACTACGTGTACAGACAACCGTGTGTCACAGACAGGAATATATTTAGGTGTAATTATTTCGGCTGATTTGGATTCCCTGGTAGAGAAGAATATCTCCCCCCTAATCAGGAAAGTGCAGAAAGACCTGGATAGATGGGATAACCTACACATGTCAATTGTGGGGCGGACGAATATAATAAAAATGCTGGTCCTCCCAAAATTTTTATATTTATTTAGAGCAATTCCTTTGTTATTTGATGTTAATTTATTAAAAAAATTAGAGCATATAATTAATAGATTTATCTGGGCAAAAGGGAAAACTAGAAGGGCTCTTAGGTTTATGACACTTCCAAGAGAGAGGGGAGGATGGGGAGTACCAGATTTAAAGCTCTATTATTGGGCAGCTGCTCTTCAAAATATGGTAGGTTTACTCGGAGGGGCAGAGTTAGAAGATTGGAGTGAGTTTGGGACGCTCGCAATCTATGGGTTAGCCTTGGGAACAGAAGCTGAGAACGTGTTGCTGAGATGTACAGAGGCCAGCTATTATAAAAGGACAAGATTTAAGACGCTTATAGCAGCATGCACAGTTTGGAAAAATTTCACTAAAAAAACGGGTTTGGGGAAATATTATTATTATTATTTTTATTATTATTTTATTTTGTAGAGCGCATAGTCACCCTAAGGTATCCCAGCGCTAGGCACCCTATCTCTTTAGTTTGGGCCGGTTCAAGGACGGTTGAAGAAGGAAAGGGGGGGACCGGGGATCAATGTTTAGAGTAGGTGTAAATCATTGGGGAAAAAGATGAGTTTTGAGCCGCTTCCTGAAGTGAAGGTACCGTGTTTCTAGTCTCAGGTCGCGGGGGAGCGAGTTCCAAAGTCGTGCAGTTTGGACTGAGAAACGTCTTCCGCCTGAGCGGGTTTTCTTAAATCTGGGGGTGGTGATGAGATTTTCTGTGTCCGACCGGAGAGATCTCGTGGGTCTATAGGGTGTGATAAGTTTACTGAGAACGGGGGGGCCTTGCTTTTGAAGTAGTTTGTGGGCTAGGCACAAGGCCTTGAATTTGACCCGCTCCCTTATGGGAAGCCAGTGGAGGAGTTTGAGGGCAGGTTTGGCGGAGGTTCTGGCATGGGTATTTGTGATAATCCGGGCCGCAGTATTCTGGATTCTTTGAAGCTTGGTGAGGGTCGCTTCAGGGGCGCCTAGGTAGATCACATTACTATAGTCAAGCCTTGCGAGTATCAAGCCTTGGATAAGCAATTTTTGAGAGTTGAAGGGCAAGAGGGGCAGGACTTTCCTCAGTGATTTCAGGAGCCCGAAACAAGTCCCGGCTACTTTGTTTGCCTGCACAGTGAATGAGAGGTCCGAGTCGAGCCATACCCCTAGACTTTTTACCTCTACTTTTGGGTCAGGGGGGGGCCCATACAGGCTGGCCAGATGTTCGGGGAGAGTGTAAGCCCTTTTGGACCGAGGAGCAAAACTTCGGTTTTTGTCCCATTTAATTTTAGGGCTGAGTTGTTCATCCAGAGATGGACCTGTGAAAGGCAGTTAAATAGGTCTGCTGATTGTTGTCTGGGGTGAGATAGGGACACCACTAGTTGTGTGTCGTCGGCGTAGCTGACGACGCTAACTCCGAATGGGGTGATAACCTCCTCCAATGTGGACATATAGATATTGAATAGAGTGGGGCTCAGGGAGGAGCCCTGAGGCACCCCACATTGGAGGGGAATTTCGGAGGAGCGGGCGTTCTTTTCCCAGATCTGATAGGTCCGTTGATCTAGGAAGGATGAGATCCAGGAAAGGGCTGAGCCTTCCACACCTACTCTCTTGAGTCTTTTGATGAGAAGTTGGTGGTTGACGGTATCGAATGCCGCGCTGAGGTCGAGGAGGATCACTGCCACTGATCCTCCCTCGTCAAGCAGTGTTCTGGCTTCCTCAACCGCGGCCAGGAGGGCGATGTCAGTGCCCTGCCCTGGACGAAAGCCCGTCTGTGAGCTCTTTAGTTTGTTGTTACTCTCCAGAAACTGGGAGAGTTTCCTGTTAACCAACTTTTCAGCGATCTTGCTTACTCCCGGGAGTAGGGAAATAGGCCTGTAGTTGGCCAAATTTTCGGGGTCGAGGGAAGGTTTCTTGAGTAAGGCTTTTACGACGGCCTTCTTCCAGCTCGGGGGTACAACTCCCTGTTGGAGTGAGGCATTGATCAGATGTGTCAGGGGGGGGGTGATCGTGGGGGCTACTTCCTTGAGAATCCGGAAAGGGGCGGGGTCCCTAGGAGATCCACTCTTTATGGCATTCAACGTGTTTCCTACCTCCTCAGTTGTGACTTGTCCCCAAGAGGAGAGACAAGTAGGTATTGAGGGGTATGGGGGATCGTTTTCATCACACAGATTCGTAAGGGGGATTGAGTCGAGAATTGTTTTGATTTTATCATGGAAGAAGTTAGCCAGTTGTTGGCATTTTTTCCTGATCGGCTTTGGGATCTGTGGGGTGTCTTGGTCCCTGTTCTGGGGTTTTCAGAAGCTCTTTGAGGATGGCATAGGATTCCTTACTAGAGCATCCCGCTTTCTCTATTCTTTCCTTGAAAAACGCGCTTTTAGTTTTTCGAATAGCGGTTTTGTAGGTTAGAAGGGAGGTCGAGTAGCTATCTTTGTCACTCTTCGATTTGTTTTTTCTCCAAGAGCGTTCTGTTCTCTTACACTCTTGGCGCAGAGCTTTAAGTTCTGGAGTGTACCATGGAGCCGATGTTATTCTTTTGGGATGTTTGAAGGTCGCCGTTTTAGGGAGAAGTGTATCTAAGGAACAGGTAATCCACTCCTCAAACTGCTTATCGGCCGTAATAAGGTCGGTGGAGAGCTCGGGGGTGGATTCTGCAAGGACGGCGGCCCATTCCCCAGGTGTAAGTTTATGCCACCGTCTGTCGGTTACCTGAATTTTAGTGGTTGGGAGGTTCAGGGTGGAGATTTCCCAGGCGATAGGGACCAGAAAATGGTCCGTCCATGGAAGGGACACGGGTGGTTTAGTGGTGATAGTTGCTACATTTGTCAGAATGGGATCCAGTAGGTGTCCCTTCTCATGGGTAGGCTCGTTGTTGACCAATCGGATATCGAGTGACATTAGGTCTAGCCGAAGGTCAGAGGCTATCCGGTCCGTAGGGTCCATGAAGTGGAGGTTTAGGTCACCTAACATGAGAAAGTTGGAGGTGGCAGATGCTAGTTGTGACACTGACTCAACGACGGCGTTGATGAAATTGCCGGGGGGACCTGGGGGGCGATAGATTAAGAGCCCTGACAGAGAGTGAGCTGGGGAGGTTTGGATGGAGAACTGACAACTCTCGCAGTCCTCAATGTGGGCATTGGAAGTTCTACAGGTATATTTGTCCCTGAAGATTATGGCTACCCCCCCTCCCCTCCCTTTTGGTCTATGTAAGGCTTGGCAGAGGTACCCAGTGGGGAGGGCCGATACGATGTCTGAATCGGAGCTATCTGATAGCCATGTCTCCGTTAAAAAAAGTAGGTCAAGATCCAGATCTTGTATTAGCAGGTTGGTTTCAAGGGCATGTTTGGGAAGGGAGCGGCAATTTAGGAGTCCAAGTTTCAGTTCGGATTTAGTGGAGCTCCGGGGGGTCGGATTGCAGTGCGCACAGTTGGAAAAGGGTGTGCCCTCAATGTGTTTGTAGTAGCAAGCGAGATCTTTATGAGGTTGGAGTGCGCGGAGCGCCTCTCCAGAGTACACCACACGGTCATGAGGGCTGTTTGGCAGAGTCCCTAGGCCTGGGTCCGTCTGGGCCCAGACGGGCTTGCCTTTGGCGCGCCTTCGGCGCGCTGACGGCGCGCCCGCTGCGCCCGTCCGCTGCGCTCCCTGAACTGACACATTATTTATGCGCACAAAAGGGAGGGTGGTCGAGGTGGGCGTGGCCACCCGGAGGGGGCGTGTCCTAGTCTCCTCGCGGCCGGCGATGGCGGCGTGCGAGTGGGTCCTGTGCCAGACAGCGTTCAGATCCGCTGTTCCCAGTGACACAGGTGAGTGCAGGGGGAGGGGGGCAGAGTGCGTTTAAAATACACAAATTCACACAGTTTTAAAAGCAAATACAATTTTTTTAGCAGCAAGCGTCGCTCCCGGCTTTCCGCCTCAGGAGATTAGGGCAAAGTGCAGCTCTAGTGATCAGAGCGCGCTTTTAAATGATTTTTCGGTCAATGTGGGCGTGGCCACCCGGAGGGGGCGTGTCCTAGTCTCCTCGCGGCCGGCGATGGCGGCGTGCGAGTGGGTCCTGTGCTAGACAGCGTTCAGATCCGCTGTTCCCAGTGACACAGGTGAGTGCAGGGGGAGGGGGGCAGAGTGCGTTTAAAATACACAAATTCACACAGTTTTAAAAGCAAATACAATTTTTTTAGCAGCAAGCGTCGCTCCCGGCTTTCCGCCTCAGGAGATTAGGGCAAAGTGCAGCTCTAGTGATCAGAGCGCGCTTTTAAATGATTTTTCGGTCAAAGTGGGCGTGGCCACCCGGAGGGGGCGTGTCCTAGTCTCCTCGCGGCCGGCGATGGCGGCGTGCGAGTGGGTCCTGTGCCAGACAGCGTTCAGATCCGCTGTTCCCAGTGACACAGGTGAGTGCAGGGGGAGGGGGGCAGAGTGCGTTTAAAATACACAAATTCACACAGTTTTAAAGCAAATACAATTTTTTTAGCAGCAAGCGTCGCTCCCGGCTTTCCGCCTCAGGAGATTAGTGCAAAGTGCAGCTCTAGTGATCAGAGCGCGCTTTTAAATGATTTTTCGGTCAAAGTGGGCGTGGCCACCCGGAGGGGGCGTGTCCTAGTCTCCTCGCGGCCGGCGATGGCGGCGTGCGAGTGGGTCCTGTGCCAGACAGCGTTCAGATCCGCTGTTCCCAGTGACACAGGTGAGTGCAGGGGGAGGGGGGCAGAGTGCGTTTAAAATACACAAATTCACACAGTTTTAAAAGCAAATACAATTTTTTTAGCAGCAAGCGTCGCTCCCGGCTTTCCGCCTCAGGAGATTAGGGCAATATAATATATATACTAGATTCACAGATAATCCAAATTTTCCACAAGAGATTTTTTCGGGGATTATATTTACAGAATGGGAAAGTAAGGGAATTAGAAGAATAGGGGATGTAATGGGGGAACAAGGGATCTATCAATTTTCAGAACTTCAGGCAAGATTTAAGTTAGATACTAGGCATTTTTTTTAAAATATTTACAAATAAGGAGTTTCTTATTGAGTAAAAGGGGAGGACCATTGGGGTTTGGGTGTGACCCGGTTATGGATGTGATTCAGTTAGGTGAAGATGGTACAATCAAGAGATTTTATGCTGAACTGATTAAATCAAAACAGGATGATCTTGAAAAATGGACAGATAAATGGAAAAATAATCTTGATATTAGCGGGGAGAGTTTTGGTATTTCTTTAGAAAAAGGATATTCGTTGCTTTGTTCGGCATCGTTACAAGCACAACATTATAAAACGCTGTATCATCTATATCACACCCCTGCAAAAATAGCTCAATGGGGAGGTACAGTGGGTATTAAGTGTTACAGGTGTGGAAGTGCGGAAGCTGATCTGGTGCATGTGTTTGCAACGTGTCCTCATTTATTTTTATTTAAAAAAGACATTGAAGGTTTTATAAATAACATATTAGGAACAGAAATGTTGTTAACCCCCGCAATAATCCTATTAGGAGTGAATGAGGAGTTTGAACATCTGCAAAGCGGGGGGGAATTCTTATTTGTAGCAACATCAGTTATGAGATTATGTATAGCGCCTGCATGGATAGACCCTATTCCTCCGACTTTTCATTTTTGGTTGGCCAAATTAATAACAATGTATAATATGGAGAGAGAGATTTATGCAAGAAAGGGGAAAAGGGGAAAGAGATTGGGTAAGCAAATATGGGACCCCATTCCACGATGGAAACAGGGGGGAATCGAATGAACGGATTGAAGGTAGAACATGAGTAAAAATTTGAGACCCATGTTGATTAAAAGGTACCCAGATGTTTCCTCTGAAACTTTGGGAGAAAGATATCATTAGATCATTGATTATGGTTTAACTGTACACGAGGGAAAATATATGTAATATAAAGAAAAGTATTTTGCTAGTAACATTATATGAAGACTATCTGTTATGCTTTTGATTTGATATATGTTTTTAGAGCATGATTGTTATCTTTTTGCTTGTCTTTCGTGGTCTTTTCTTTTTCTTTTTTGTTATTTCTCTTGTTTGAAGTAGGCTGCCGTGCCTTGCATGTAAAAATTTTTAAAAAACTTGTAATAAAAAGATTTAAAAAAAAAAAATGATAGATAGAGTGAGGGTGATAGATAGATAGATAGATAGATAGATAGATAGATAGATAGATAGATAGATAGAGTGAGGGCAATAGATAGAGTGAGGGCGATAGATAGAGTGAGGGCGATAGATAGATAGAGTGAGGGTGATAGATAGGGTGAAGGCAATAGATAGACAGATAGACAGATAGAGAGAGTGAGAGCGATAGATAGAGTGAGGGCGATATATAGATAGCTAGATAGATAGACAGACAGACAGACAGACAGACAGACAGACAGACAGACAGACAGACAGACAGACAGACAGACAGATAGATAGATAGATAGATAGATAGATAGATAGAGTGAAGACGATAGACAGATAGAGTGAGGGCGATTGATGGACAGATAGAGTGAGGGCGGTAGATGAATAGATAGAGTGAGGGCGATAGATGGATAGATAGATAGATAGATAGATAGATAGATAGATAGATAGATAGATAGATAGATAGATAGATAGATAGATAGATAGATAGATAGATAGATGGATAGAGAGAGATAGATAGATAGATAGAGTGAGTCCGATAGATAGAGTGAGGGCGATAGATCGATAGAGTGTGGGTGATAGTTAGAGTGAGGGCGATAGATAGATATATATATATATAGATAGATAGATAGACAGATCGATAGATAGATAGATAGATAGATAGATAGATAGATAGATAGATAGAGTGAGGGCGATAGACAGATAGAGTGAGGGCGATCGATGGACAGATAGAGTGAGGGCGATCGATGGACAGATAGAGTGAGGGCGATCGATAGATAGATGGATAGATGGATAGAGTGAGGGAGATAGATAGATAGAGAGATAGATAGATAGATAGATAGATAGATAGATAGATAGATAGAGTGAGTCCGATAGATAGAAAGAGGGCGATAGATAGATAGAGTGTGGGTGATAGATAGAGTGAGGGCGATAGATAGATAGATAGATATATAGATAGATAGACAGATAGACAGATAGACAGATAGATCGATAGAGTGAGGGCGATAGATAGATAGATAGATAGATAGATAGATAGATAGATAGATAGATAGATAGATAGATAGAGTGAGGGCGATAGATAGAGTGGGATAGATAGATAGATAGATAGATAGACAGATAGATAGATAGATAGATAGATAGATAGATAGATAGATAGATAGATAGATAGATAGATAGATAGATAGATAGAGTGAGGGCGATAGATAGATAGAGTGAGGGAGATAGATAGAGTGAGGGCGATAGATAGAGTGAGTCCAATAGATAGATAGAGTGAGGGTGATAGATAGATAGATAGATAGATAGATAGATAGATAGATAGATAGATAGATAGATAGATAGATAGATAGAGTGAGGGCAATAGATAGAGTGAGGGCGATAGATAGATAGAGGGCGATAGATAGAGTGAGGGCGATAAACAGATAGAGTGAGGGCGACAGATAGATAGATAGATAGATAAAAAGATAGAGTGAGGGAGATAGAGTGAGGGCGATAGATAGATAGAGTGAGTCCAATTGTTAGATAGAGTGAGTCCGATAGATAGATAGAGTGAGGGGCGATAGATAGATAATGTGAGGGCGATAGATAGAGTGAGGGTGATAGATAGATAGAATGAGTCCGATAGATAGATAGAGTGAGGGCAATAATTAGATAGATAGAGTGAGGGCGATAGATAGATAGATAGATAGATAGAGGGCGATAGATAGATAGACAGAGGGTGATAGATAGATAGATAGATAGAGGGCGATAGATAGATAGATACAGGGCGATAGATAGATAGAGGGCGACAGATAGAGTGAGATAGATAGATAGATAGATAGATAGATAGATAGATAGATAGATAGATAGATAGATAGATAGATAGATAGAGGACGATAGAGTGAGGGCAATAGATAGAGTGAGGGCGATAGATAGAGTGAGGGCGATAGATAGAGTGAGGGCGATGGATGAGTGAGGGTGATAGATAAATGGAGTGAGGGCGATAGATAGATAGAGTGAGGGCGATAGATAGATATATAGAGTGAGGGTGATAGAAAGAGTGAGGGCAATAGATAGATAGATAGATAGATAGATAGATAGATAGATAGATAGATAGATAGATAGATAGATAGATAGATAGATAGATAGACAGGTTTCAGGCCCAGGCACAGTACTGAGACCGCCTTGCTGTCCGTCGCTGACAATCTTCATATGCTTCAGGATAAGGGGTACTCCGTTGTCCTGGTGTTGTTAGATTTGTCAGCGGCGTTTGACACTGTGTCACATGATATCATGACCACCAGACTAGTTGACATCGGTCTGGGAGGTAAGGCACTGGCCTGGTTACAGAGTTTTTTCACCAAACGCACTCAGAGAGTCATATTGGGTCCCTACAAGTCAGAGGAGGTGGAGATCTCAAAGGGGGTGCCACAGGGCTCCTGCTTGAGCCCAACGTTATTTAACATCTATGTGGCACCCCTAGCTAACATCATGAGATCTCACGGGTTTATCCCTGTATCGTATGCAGACGATACACAACTCCTCTTCCCGTTCAAAATCATGACCCCCGAAGTGCGTAACTCCTTTGCCCAGGGGATGAAAGAAGTGGCACATTGGATGGCAGCAAACTTCCTTCAGTGTAACGTCTCTAAGACGGAGGTGATGCTCTTTGGGGAAGCCAAACGTTTGTGGACTCCTGACTGGTGGCCTCAAGACCTAGGCCCAGTCCCTGAACCTAAAGTGGTAGTGAAAGATCTAAGAGTTAAACTGGATCAGGAGCTTACTCTTAAACATCACGCCACTCAAGTAGTAGGCTCCTGTTTCCATGTTATTGGGCTTCTCCGAAGGGTATTCCCCCTGCTACCTGATACCACCAGGAAAACTTTAGTTCAGTCGCTCGTGCTGAGTAGACTGGATTACTGTAATGGTTTGCTGCTAGCCGCTAATGAGGGGATCACGGCCAGACTTCAAGTTGTGCAGAACACGGCTGCTCGCCTTGTTCTTAATGCCCCGGCTCGGACCCCTTCTAAACCCCTACTTAATAAACTTCATTGGCTTACGGTAAAACAAAGAGTGATGTTCAAAACTTGTTGTATCATTCACAAATGAATGTCCGGTTATGGCCCGGATTATCTAACTAAGAAATGTATCCCATACATCCCCGCAAGATCTCTGAGATCTGGAGACCGTGAATTACTGTGCGTCCCCAGATTCTGGAAGACACGACAAGGAGGAAAGGCTTTGTCAGTAGCGGGCCCGAAGCTTTGGAATGAACTTCCACTTGATATTAGATCATGTAGGGAACACTTTCCCTTCAGAAAAAAATTAAAGACTTTCCTGTTTAATTATTAATTCTGGTTGAGCTTTTAACAATACGTGACAGAGCTACTTGCTTTCTGATACTGCCAAAGGCGCGGAGATACTCCTTAGGGAGTCGATTCCCAGCGCGGTACAAGTGTGCAAATAAATAAATAGAGAGAGTGAGGGCGATAGATAGAGTGAGGGCGATATATAGAAAGATAGTGTGAGGGCGATAAATAGAGTGAGGGAGATAGTTAGAAAGATAGATAGATAGATAGATAGATAGATAGATAGATATAGATAGATAGATAGATATAGATAGATAGATAGATAGATAGATAGATAGATAGATAGATAGATAGATAGATAGAGTGAAGGCGATAGATAGATAGAGTGAGGGAGATAGAGTGAGGGCGATAGATAGAGTGAGTCCAATAGATAGATAGAGTGAGGGTGATAGATAGATAGATAGATAGATAGATAGATAGATAGATAGATAGATAGATAGATAGATAGATAGAGTGTGGGCAATAGATAGAGTGAGGGCGATAGATAGATAGAGTGAGGGCGATAGATAGATAGAGTGAGGGTGATAGATAGAGTGAAGGCAATAGATAGACAGATAGACAGATAGAGAGAGTGAGAGCAATAGATAGAGTGAGGGCGATATATAGATAGCTAGATAGATAGATAGATAGATAGATAGATAGATAGATAGATAGATAGATAGATAGATAGATAGATAGATAGATGGATAGAGAGAGATAGATAGATAGATAGAGTGAGTCCGATAGATAGAGTGAGGGCGACAGATAGATAGAGTGTGGGTGATAGTTAGAGTGAGGGCGATAGATAGATATATAGATATATAGATATATATATATATATAGATAGATAGATAGATAGATAGATAGATAGATAGATAGATAGATAGATAGAGTGAGGGTGATAGACAGATAGAGTGAGGGCGATCGATGGACAGATAGAGTGAGGGCGATCGATGGACAGATAGAGTGAGGGCGATCGATGGACAGATAGAGTGAGGGCGATCGATAGATAGATGGATAGATGGATAGAGTGAGGGAGATAGATAGATAGATAGATAGATAGATAGAGTGAGTCCGATAGATAGAAAGAGGGCAATAGATAGATAGAGTGTGGGTGATAGATAGAGTGAGGGCGATATAAAGATAGATAGATAGATATATAGATAGATAGATAGATAGATAGATAGATAGATATATAGATAGATAGACAGATAGACAGATAGATCGATAGAGTGAGGGCGACAGACAGATAGAGTGAGGGGGATAGATAGATAGATAGATAGATAGATAGATAGATAGATAGATAGATAGATAGATAGATAGATAGATAGATAGATAGATAGATAGATAGATAGATAGATAGAGTGAGGGTGATAGACAGATAGAGCGAGGGCGATCGATGGACAGATAGAGTGAGGGCGATCGATGGACAGATAGAGTGAGGGCGATCGATGGACAGATAGAGTGAGGGCGATCGATAGATAGATGGATAGATGGATAGAGTGAGGGAGATAGATAGATAGATAGATAGATAGATAGATAGATAGATAGATAGAGTGAGTCCGATAGATAGAAAGAGGGCAATAGATAGATAGAGTGTGGGTGATAGATAGAGTGAGGGCGATATAAAGATAGATAGATAGATATATAGATAGATAGACAGATAGACAGATAGATCGATAGAGTGAGGGCGACAGACAGATAGAGTGAGGGGGATAGATAGATAGATAGATAGATAGATAGATAGATAGATAGATAGATAGATAGATAGATAGATAGATAGATAGATAGATAGATAGATAGATAGATAGATAGATAGATAGATAGATGGATAGATAGATAGATAGAGTGAGGGCGATAGATAGAGTGAGGGCGATAGATAGATAGATAGATAGATAGATAGATAGATAGATAGATAGATAGATAGATAGATAGATAGATAGATAGATAGATAGATAGATAGATAGAGTGAGGGCGATAGATAGAGTGGGGTCGATAGATAGATAGATAGATAGATAGATAGATAGATAGATAGATAGATAGATAGATTGAGGGCGATAGATAGATTGAGGGCGATAGATAGATAGAGTGAGGGAGATAGATAGAGTGAGGGCGATAGATAGAGTGGGTCCAATAGATAGATAGAGTGAGGGTGATAGATAGATAGATAGATAGATAGAGTGAGGGCAATAGATAGAGTGAGGGGGATAGATAGATAGAGGGCGATAGATAGAGTGAGGGCGATAAACAGATAGAGTGAGGGCGACAGATAGATAGATAGATAAAAAGATAGAGTGAGGGAGATAGAGTGAGGGCGATAGATAGATAGAGTGAGTCCAATTGTTAGATAGAGTGAGTCCGATAGATAGATAGAGTGAGGGGCGATAGATAGATAATGTGAGGGCGATAGATAGAGTGAGGGTGATAGATAGATAGAGAGAGTCCGATAGATAGATAGAGTGAGGGCAATAGATAGAGTGAGGGGGATAGATAGATAGAGGGCGATAGATAGAGTGAGGGCGATAAACAGATAGAGTGAGGGCGACAGATAGATAGATAGATAGATAAAAAGATAGAGTGAGGGAGATAGAGTGAGGGCGATAGATAGATAGAGTGAGTCCAATTGTTAGATAGAGTGAGTCCGATAGATAGATAGAGTGAGGGGCGATAGATAGATAATGTGAGGGCGATAGATAGAGTGAGGGTGATAGATAGATAGAGAGAGTCCGATAGATAGATAGAGTGAGAGCAATAGATAGAGTGAGGGCGATAGATAGATAGATAGAGTGAGGGCAATAGATAGAGTGGGGGCAATAGAAAGATAGAGTGAGGGAGATAGATAGATAGGAGTGAGGGCAATAGATAGAGTGAGGGCGATAGATAGATAGATAGATAGATAGATAGATAGATAGATAGATAGATAGATAGATAGATAGATAGATAGATAGAGTGAGTGAGTGCGATAGATAGATAGAAAGAGAGATAGATAGAGTGAGATAGATAGATAGATAGATAGAGTGAGGGAGATAGATAGATAGATAGATAGATAGATAGATAGATAGATAGATAGATAGATAGAGTGAGGGTGATGGATAGAGTGAGGGCATTAGATAAATAGATAGATAGATAGATAGATAGATAGATAGATAGATAGATAGATAGATAGATAGATAGATAGATAGATAGGATAGATAGATAGAGTGAGGGTGATAGATAGAGTGAGGGCAATAGATAGAGTGAGGGCGATAGATAGATAGATAGGTAGATAGAGGGCGATAGAGTGAGGGCTATCGATAGAGTGAGGGCGATAGATAGATGGATAGATAGATAGAGTGAGGCAGATAGATAGATAGATAGATAGATAGATAGATAGATAGATAGATAGATAGATAGATAGATAGATAGGTAGGTAGGTAGATAGGTAGATAGGTAGATAGGTAGATAGGTAGATAGGAATTCTTCACGTATGTATCCACTCAACTGTATTCTTGTAAAGTGTGATCTGCAATAATGATCAGCAGTGAGGTGGAGTGTGCATAAATGTTCATCCTTAAAAAGGGTGCAGTATAGATTTTCCGGAGCCAAAATGAAAGTCCCAGACAGTGTAGAGACTAGTGTAAGCACTAACGTGAATTTCTTTCTATGACCAGTGTGCAATCCTAGCATATGAACAGCAGGAGCCATTAGTGAGGTGCATTGGCGGAGCATAGCAATCCCAATATGGCAACATTTGAGGTTATCAACCGAGGTGCGTTGGCAGAGCTCTGAGGGAACTGATTACTTATAAACAGTTACTGAAGTGAAGCGCCCCAGGAGACAAGTGAAAACACATAATTTAACCAATTCTATTAGCTGAGATTGTGCATCTTGTTTAAACTGTGGATCTTGCGTGATATCATTAATGCAGACAGTCATAAAAAAAAAAAAAAAAACGTGGTAAGACTGGTACACTCGTGTACGGTACAAACATTGCGCTTAGCTATTGCGGTTGGGGCGTGAGCGGGATTGGAAAGAAAAGGCAGACTGACTGACCTGGCAACTCCTGTTAGTAAAAAATGTAAAAAATGGCCTCTGAGTGGCAGTAGAGTAATTTACAGAAACAAAGCCATAAGGGAAGTACGTCTTTTATAACCTCACTGCGCTTATTGAAAAGACTGTGAGGGAATCCCCCTTGGCCCATGTGTTGCACTCGCTTACTAATGGCGATAGATTAAAACGTAACTACGATTATTACAAAGGTGGGAGGATCGCGCTATGCTCGTGTGTGTGGATGTCTCATACCTTCTAATGCGGCCTCGCTTCTCCGAGTCTCGGGATAGAATGAGACGCGGTAATGCCTGCAGTATATAGCATCGCAAACGTGCACGAGGAGTGCAGCCGCTCGGTGCCTGCACGCTTCTTCATGTCATTCACCCGCGGCCTGCCACTGGTGAATACTGGGTTGTCGAATGACGTGTCAGGGAAGTTAAAAACTTACGGAGATGTACAAGTTTCCAACATAAAATGCCAGAAGGATTATTTTAGCATGCAGATAATCTAAACAAAATTGTGAGATGGCATCCAAACTTTAGGAAAAAACACAACATTTTGTATTTCGGAAAGTCACTATATTTACATTCACGAAAAGGTGCATTGTTGTGTGTGCTTTCGTATACCAAATGCAGTACTTTCAATCAATGTCACACTATACATGATCATAATCTGCAGAGTATCACAAACCATTCATAGGCATACATAACATGTTGAATATTGGGACGATGTGCTCTTGGTACATCATTAACAGAACAAGCAGGAAGTGGGGTAAGGGAGGGGCTGGCAAATGGTGAGCATTTTGCGGCTGTTTTGATGTTCTCAGTGGCAATGCGGCTCACTGAGAACATCAAAGCAGCAGCGAAAATGCTCCCAAAGGCTGTAGGCAGACAAATGGTGCGCGTGCCCGGCGCGCATGCACTGTGACCGATCCGCCTGCAGACTTTGGGAGCATTTTGAAAGCCCCCTTACTATACTCTCGCAGAACAATGCATGCGCATTGGTTCAGCGAGTCCTAAAAAGGGGGTTCTGTTGCAGTAACCCCCACACACCTTTTGCCCGATATCTTTTTTTTTAGTCACATTATCATTTTTTCACTCTATCTGAGATGCATCTTCAAAAAGAAAAAGAGAAGAGAAACAGGTCAAAAATAAAAAAGACATATAAGAAAACAATCCATAGTTACAGCCAAACAGAAACTAGAAGAAGCAAAGAAGAGGATGAGACAGAAACCAGCCCAAATAGCTCTTTCCTCCCCCTAGGTATTCTCCTTCCATCTCATAATAGGTTCCCATATAAGTTTCCCAAGAACTTTGTCTTTTTAGGGCTCGGGCCTACGTCACACTGCAGAGCCCAAGAGTCATTTTCTGAGGGGTTCGGAATCGTACCTACCGAATTCCAGAATGCTCGTGCATTTTGCTATTTTATTTTTGCCAGCTGCATGGCAATTGGCCCTCGCATGCATGTGTGTTTAGAAGAGAGCATGCAATAGGCCATAGGCGGTAGAGTAGCTTCGCCTATGGCATATTGTGTGCGGTCACGCGCACCAGACGGCCATTTTTCTTCAATTACCAGCTGGCAGGGCCCGCGGTAATTGAAGACAGATGCTGGGCGCGCGTGCACCATTCTTTGCTGTGTGCTCTACGAAGCTTCTGAACTCTATTTGGGCTTCCTGGAGCGTGTGCATTTAGTGTCTGGACTGGATGTTGCTGGTTCATGGCTAGGAAGGATGCTCAGTTGGTTAAAGCACTAAGGAATTCTGAGGGAAAAAAAATCTACACGTGAATTCTTTGGCGCCAGCGAAGCTCTCGCGGATTGGCTGGAAACGACCAGAAAACCCGAGTTTACAGCTGAGCCCTCCTTCTGCGCGAGTCCGTGCTCGCCTCTCTTCAGCGGTACTCGAGGGTGGCTGCAAGCAGGGACCCAGGTGCAGTGCAGAAGGAAGCGGCCCTTCTGTTTGCCAGGCTCCCAGTTCCTGCCTTCTCTGCGCCCCACCTGCAGTGTACAGCCACACAGGAACCAGACTGGTGCACTGGGGTCACTGGAAAACGCAGCCGAGCGCCCACTGGTCTGGGAAGAGCACATTTTTTTTCTGTTTCTAAAAGTAGCGCAGCCGAACTCTGTGGGTGAATGCAACTGCTGCGGAAACATGTATGGACCGACAGGTCACAGCTTTGTATGCAGCAGGGCCGGCAGCTAATTTCATCCTTCTAGGTCGATACTATGAGGACCAGCGTTGTGGCACCAAGCCCATCTGTTTACGGAGTTACAGCTGTGCATCGCCGTGACAGCAAGTGTAATATACGAGTGACTGCGCCTGGCGGACACTGTTAAGGGGGTGAGAGGTGGGTCTGTGTCTGCCCTACATGTCTGTTACAGTATATAGTAGCAGGCTTGTTCTGAGCTTCACCTCCCTCATACGACCTCTTACTTGAACTTTCGTGTAATTGCCCTGGTCTTCGTCAGTATTCATGTTTTGCTCGGTTTTACCCAGAGTGTGCGATTTTGTATTCCAGGTTGCACTTTCCCCCGAAGTTCCGTCGGAACTTGTCGGGCTTTCAATTGAAGTACAGAAGTGCTGGTACTAGGTATCCAGAGTACCTGTTTTCTCCTGAGCTGTGGCGGTATCCTCCGATTATATATATTATAATATTCATAACGGTGCTGAGAAGTGCAGGTAACTCTCGCTTTCAAGTAATTACAGGTACTCAGTACCAGATAGTGCCTGGCTGTTTAAAGCACTGCGAGACTGCAGTAGATCACAAAGGGTCGGGGTTTACTGGACAGTTACGCGGCAGATATCCACTGATGACGCATACCAGGAATTTACTGAAGAGTTATGGCATTTCACTTAGGCCTTCTATAAACTAATACAGGAACTTCCCCCATGCTGTCCCAAATTCCTGCGTGACTTGTAACATTTATGCCAGGTGGAACTTTATCCAACATGTATCAGCCCTTTTCTACAGTATCGACATGCATCTTATAGTACCATATCAGCATGTTTCTGGGAGTCTATCATGGTTACAATACGAGCATATTACCACTTTTCGGCAATACCATCATTTACATATTCAGTCTATGGCAGCACTTTTCTGCAGGGATAATGTGAATCTAATAAAAGCACTCGGCGCATCACTGCAAGGCACACACCACACACACACACACACCACACACAACACCACACACACACAACACCACACACATAACACTACATACATAAGACCACATACACACCACACACGCACAACCCACACACACACACACCACACACACACAACACTACATACACACAACACCACAAACACACCACACACATAACACTACATACATAAGACCACACACATAACACCACACACACCACACACATAACACCACACACACATACACACACCACACAAAACCACACACACACACACTACCACCCACACAACACCACACACACACACACACACACACACTCACCACCACACACTCACCACCACACTTTCACCAGGCACACACAGACACCACCAGCTGTCGGTGCACACTTTCAACAGGAACACACACCACCAGCCGTCAGTGCACGCTTTCACCAGGTACATACAACACCAGCCGTCATTGCACACTTTCACCAGGCACACACACCACCAGCCGTCTGTGCACACTTTCACCAGGCACACACACCACCAGCCGTCTGTGCACGCTTTCACCGGGTACACACACCACCAGTTGTCAGTGCACACTTCCACCAGGCACACACACCTCCAGCCGACAGTGCACGCTTTCACCAGGCACACACACCACCAGCCTCAGTGCACAATTTTTACAGGCACACACACCACCAGCCATTAGTACACACATCAATTGTTAACGCATCCACAATTAACTATTGTTGCAATCACAGTATGGCACACTTTACTAAACATATTCATCTAAAGCGCAGCATGCCACCATTGGTACAATTCAAATCCAACCCACATAATTCCACTACACACCACATGCGTACACTCCACAACACATGGCGAAAAGACATTGCCATTTACAATGCCATTAACTCAAACTCAAATAAATCCGAGACCTATTGCATTTCCAATGCTTGTTTCCCTTTCCTGTCATATATCCCTTTTTCTAAATTATATACTGCCAGTAATTTAGCCAACCATAGATTAAATTGTGAGGGTTCTTTTTCCAACCATGCAGATGCTACGCATAGTCTTAAAACTGCCATAGTCATGAACAAAAAATATTGGCACTGCTGCTCGCCCTCACCTACCCCGAGCATAATCCATACTGGCATAAGTGTAATTTTAATTCCTAGAGTTTGATCCAAAAAAGATTTTGCCCGTTATCTGATGTAAACTTGACTGAGTGTGTGCTGTTTTTCTGCTATTCAGGCTGCCAGCACCAGCGTTCCTTCCCTAAAACGAATCCACAATTGGACCAACTTCAGATACCCAAGTAAGTCCCTAGTAAATGGTACCCCTTGTACCCATGGTATTGGTACTGAAGAAGGCACCCAAGGGCTGCAACAATGGTTGTGCCAGCCTGGGAACCCCTCACAAAGGCCATGCAAACTGCCACTGCAGCATGTGTGCCTTGGTGCAGAGAAAACCGAGAAGCCGACATGGCACACAGCCCTGTGTGCCATGCCAAAACAGCACTCCCAAAGCATATGTAAGTCACGACTCTGGAAGGCCTCTCATCTCTAAGGCAGGGTGCAATATATCTATTGTAAGGACATAGCTGCAGGAGCAGATATGACCCTACAATCCCAGAGTGCTGCCAGCCTTCGTAAATCACTGAAGATTTCCCTCAGGTCAGAGGTATTGTCCCCCTGTAGCTGCAGGAACAAACATCCAGAAAGTCCAGTACCACGTTTTTGCTCTGCCCGGCTGAGACCGCTGAGGGCTAATCTTTGGTACCCTCATTCAAGAGGATCAGATCGACTACCGCCCTAAATTTGGTGGTCCTGGGCCCTTCCTAGCCTTTCACAGTATCAATACCCGGGGTACTGGGCTACTGCACCCAAAAAACAGATGAAATGAGTCCTTGTTGGCTGCAACTTGCCAGCGTGCCAGCACCCCTCAAGAGACATCCAGCCTCAGGAGGCCAACTTTCTAAGTGGCCAGAAGACCCGGAAACCCGACAGGAAATGTGCCAGCCCTGGTGCACTTTTGTGCACGGTGCCAAGCTGTCATGTTTTGTGCCATTCCCTGCCCGTCCAAAGGAACAAGTGTAAGGCATGTAGGCGCATCAAACCAGCAAAACACATACTACACAAAAAAATCTGACAACAATTTATAAACATTGATCTTATTTTCATAATTTTATAGGCGCCAAAATGAACAAAATTGACAGGAGGGCTCCATAGATATACATTTTTAAGTAATTCATAAGTCACTGCTCTGCACGTAAATCCAACAAGTATTGGCAAGTGGAAATGTGGTAAAACTTTTATAAAGTTGTGTTAGGCAATTCCAGCCTACTTAAGGAGACCAGCTCCAGCAGGGAGGAAGGAGGTCAAGGGGGCTATTAAGGTGTTGTAGGCAGGTTACCTTGTCACCTAAGCAGTCTTTAGCCCAGTTTCAGGCTCAATGGGTGAACCACCATAGACTTTAATGGAGTGGTCATGATGCAAGGAATGCAGAATGCTGAAGATGCCGTAAGATGCTGTGAATCCTGTGCGGTCGACCGGGGGCTTCTTGGGGTTACTCCTCGGTTTATAGGCCAGTTTTTGTGATCCTGGTGCTGTAACAGGAAATCAGCCAACTAACTCTTGGAGTTCACCTCTTCTGTCTGGGGCTTGGGAGTGGCTTTTCCACGAACCAGGCTCTCAAGAGGCACAACGATCAGCACATGCAGTCCAGCGGTTGATGCAGCCTCTTTTGCCAGGTCCAGGAACAGCAGGGTAGTCCTTTTCAGTGCGGTCTCTAGTCCAGACATGGTATGGGTTGCAGGGATGCAATATTTATACCAAGAAAATGCCCCTGGGGATGCAGCGGATACTAGTGAATGGGCTACTACGACCCTTCCTGTCTGATGATGACTTACTGCAATGTGTGGCTTCTGCCTATCTCAGAGTGCACTGTTCTGCTCCCTCCCAAGATGGCAGAGCCGTCTCTCGATGTGTGGAGCTTGATAGCCCACCCTAGAGGTGTGGCTACCTGAGGGCTACATGCTCATGGAATAAACAGTTTGGCAACTGGTCCCCCTTTCTATCCCCAAGAGCAACCCGCCTACCTGCACAAAAGAGCAGCCCCTCTCATGTGTTTCTTCCATTTGCCCTTCAAAAGCAGGTTCCACTTTGAAGCTCGCCTTTTGGGCTCAAACTCTTTGTGGCTTCCTGTCAGGGAAAAGGGTCACCTCTTCCAATGCCAGGCCTCTATTTTTTCCACTCAGGAGGGTAGAAGACTGACTTGTGGTCAGCAGCTATGAATGGCCACTGGAAAATTTGGGCAACAGTGTGGTAACTTTCTAAAAGTTGCATTTACTCAAAAGTTACATTAAATTTGACTTGGGAATCAACTCAGGTTTAATGTGATAATTATTTTGATACCTTGAAGTACCAACTTTAGGAGTCCCACTCAGAAGGTAGCACAACTGAGCTGTCAGTGTGTGACCCTGTACTTGACAATGGGGCTATACTAGCCATTTCACAGTAAAAACAACAATTTGGGGTATTTATTGTTAGGACACATAGAAATATATGTCCTACATTTTGATAGACAGTACCCTGCCTTGGGATTCAATAAGCCTGCCTTAAGGGCGACATATATATTAAAAAACGAAGGGTTGGGTTTTGCCATTAGTTTAAATGGCAAAGTTGTGTTAGCAGTTTAAAATTGCTCTGCCAGTCTGCAGTGGCATGCTGGGAGATGTTTTCATAGTGCCAATTTGAAGAACAATCTCACTGTGTGAGGAGGGGGCATGGCCTTGAAGGAACAGGGCATCGTGCAGAGAAGTACCTACAAGGCACTTTTGAAGCTCACCCCAAACCCCCTCCTCCCAAAAAAGAAGGCTTGCTGAGGCTGGTGCTGATGTCCGATGTCCTGGGGTTTTTCCACACCCCTTAATGGACGTTGGCAGTTGAAAGCGTCAGAAAACGAGCTGGAAAACCACTATTTACAGTGGTTTTCAGCTCACCTTCTCTGCCAACATGTGATATTGATTCCTTACCAGGAGACCGTGTGATCGGAGCCAATAGCGTGTGTCACACTGTGGCACCATGTGAGTTGGCAGGTATGTGTTTTCGTGCTGCACATCCAGGGAGGCACAAGTGCTGTAGCCCTGGTGGGACACTTTAAGTTACAGGCCCTGGGTACCCCTGGTGCCATATACTAGGAGACTTATAAGTAAAGTTATACAAATTGGGTATAAACCAATCAACCACATACTTTTAAATGTTAGGGCACTGGCAATGAGGTCCGGTTAGTAGGCCTCAGTGAATTCTCAGAGTTGAAAAACCAACAGAATAAGTCCAAAACTTTGAGATGATCATGTAAAAAGAGGCAGTTCCCTACCCCTCCCTGTGATTCCACCCTCCACGTTGCTTCCCCCACCTACGTTCTTTCCCTCACCTGCAAAATTTCCCCTGCCGCTTGCATTACTTTTGTTTTTTTCTTTTGTCTACCAATCAAACTCGATAAGCAAACAAAAAGAAAGAAAAAAACATGCTTACATTGTTTTGTATGCAAGCACATGCTTTGTGCGTGCCACTCCTAAATGGCACAGCCAACCACTTACGGTTTTGCTCTTCCTGTGCATTAGCTATGCTTCACAGCTTCAGAGCTACTGGGCAGCAAGGTTAAAAGATTGGCAAAACTAATAAGCCTAAAAGGCAAGACCTATTGGCTTTGCCAATGATTGCTGTAGATTAACTATACTGTCTGTGTGGTAGGGCAGAAAAATTTTCTTCAGTGATTATGGACAGTGTGTACATAACAGATTGTATCACTCATCCACGGCATTGCGCCATCTGTACTGAAAGGGATAGTTACCCTGATGTTCACACAGTAGATCATAAAGGTATCCTTAATCTGTTATAAACAAGGATTTGGATTTGAGTGCTCACAGGTGAAACTGACTGAATTATTTTTAAAACAGTTGCAGTTGATTTAAGACTACACTTTATATTTCAATGCTGAACTCGGTTACTTGACCCTAGTCGCTCGGAAATAAGGCAAGGACTTTTTTCCACATGCAGTGCCTACAGATATGAAACCTAGCTACATAAGAACCAAAGACTGCCCACATAAGCCTACTGTTTCTAATGCGCCCAGTCACCGTCCAGTGATGGGTAAAAATTCCTAAGAGCAATGACACTACCACAGATATCTTTCCAACTGTTTTTTGATGCTTGTGTTTCCTATTTATTTTTCGGCACTCGTAGATGTTGATTGTTTTTAATGCTAGATATTGCCTGGCGGCCTCTACTTTCGACAATGGGAGTTACCTGACTTTTAGGAATCCACTGACCTTCATGATAAATTAGCAGGCACTTGTAGGCGTGGAATGCTAGACGTAGAATGCTACATGGAGGCAATGAGAGATAACATATACAAAGTTATGGTGCTCTCAAGGTATGTCCAAGTGCAGTGAGTTCATAGAACCAGCACCATGTTATCACCACAAGAGATTTGCCTACTAAAGGGGTTTAGATTAGGGGGCAGAGGAGTCTTATTCTGACAGCTTGCCCTAGGAAAGAATGTGAGTGCCACAGTTGTCATTTGTCGGATGTTGGTGGGTAAATATGACGTTCTGACTTTTTCCCAAATACGATTCAGAAGATAGAACTGAGGGAGGAGCAAGCGGCCTCAGAGATATTCTAGCTGTCTACGAGTACAAGAACATAATGTAAAATGCCATGTGTGACTCATTAACCCCTTGCATGCTCATGACGGCGCCCGGGGGCCGTCCGAATCCCGCCAACTATGTAAATTGCCTGAAAATTTGCGCCGCATGCATGGGGTTAAGGTATATAGGGCATGGCCTCAAACAATTTAAAAACACTGTTCACTGTATTCATTGTCTGCATTCTTATACATAGGGATTGCACCACCTAGCTTTCACAATATCACTTTAGGTGGAAAATGCATAACTGCGATCTACGTATTCATTTGATTTTGTCTGGAATTTTATCAAACAATCAAACCTTAGAACTATCTGGAACAAACATATATCTGTGATCTATGGTACGTTATGTGGCTTCATGTCACGCTGTTCTTTCTGCAGGTAAGACGTCTGATGTTTTTTGTAATGTGGGCCCTCTGCCCTTTACCGGGTACACTGGGGGTCGTTTAGAATTTGGCGTAGCAAAAGATTTGACATAAACTGTCATGGCTCCCTTCTGACAAGCTTGCAGTTCTCCTGTCCCATTCAGAAACACCTGGGTTTCCAATGGTAATGCTACAGCTGGCTCTGCCAGCAAAATCCATTGACCTGGAGGCCTAACAACTACAGAGCCCCAGGGTCAACGTGGTGGTAGCCCAGTGGCGGCTAGAACTTATTTGTGGTGGTGGGGGGGGCGGGGCGAGGGGGTAAGGAGGTATAAATGTTAAAAAAAGAAAAATGCACTCACTTCCTCGCCGCTCTGTCAATTAATCAATCAGGGGAATTGTGAGCGCGCTCCTCACCCGTGAGGTTCTCAAGGCGCGGGGGTGCGAGGGGAAAGGTAAGCAGCTCTGTTCATTCGAAAAGCCAGGTCTTGAGGCTTTTACTGAAGATGTTCAGGGAGGGGGCGGTCTGATGTTGAGCGGGAGCTAGATCCAGGTCTTGGCTGTGATGCGGAGAAGGTTCTTCCACCTGTTCTGGCTCTGCGGTTGCGCGGGGTTTCTGCAAGGTTAGCAGATCGGAGGTTTCTCTTGTGATTGGCTCCCCTAAAACAATCACAACGCTGCAATGCAGTGATGTGATTGGTCTTGTCCATCTCCACAGGCCATTGCTAGGCCGATGGTTGGTGGACTTTCATAATTATCTGTAGAAGAAAATGACTTTTATCTGCATCTCTGGAAAACAGCCTATGTCGTATGGGTAAACTCAAACTAATTTCCTATAGCTGGGATTCTCTTTTCTCTGAGCACTCTCTGGTGTTTGTACCAGTGCTAATACGCCAGGTGCCATTTTACAAGGGAATAATGACTGCCAGCTGTGAGGTACCTGAGGGCTATTAGCTGGTTTCCTACTGACGAAATGTCCCTTTTATGGCATTGTCCTTGCCTGCTTCATCAGTGACACAACACCCAATGTTATGTGCACATGTCTGATTTTGGGCGCCATAACACCTACCTGGTCATCTGAATCCCTGATGATAACTGGATGCATTACTGCATTCCTGTGGGCCTTGGTCAGGAAGTTCTGCAAAGCATCAATAGCTTTGAAAGGACCATTTGGGATGTGTAGATACAATACGCATTCAAGACGGGTTTGTTCTCTTCCTCCCAGTTTCCTGTGATTAAAGCCAGAGATTGTGTGGTTTAAGTCTATTGGGCCACTCACTATCTGAATTATAAGCATAGCAGCCTCTCACAATGCACTGGTTTTCCCATCCAGTACTAAGTGAGTATTTGAGCTCCTCTTTGGCCTCTGTAGAATCTATCTGCACCTGCATTGAAGAAAGTATGGGCAAACCAAAGAATCCTAGTTACTCGGTTGTGATTATCAAAGCCAGAACCTGGACTGGTAAGGCTCAGCACCCACCAAGCTGCTGAAGAGGAGGTGGGCTGCTCTGAGCTAACATAATGTGTCTGTCACTTCATGGACCAGAGTTGTAACAACGCAACGTAAGACTTCTTCTGCAGGCCTTTGCCTGTCCAACATGAGTGTGATGCCTCCTTTTTTTGTTCTAAAATGAACCTCTTGCAGTGGAATGTCTGACAAAATATCGAGATTCACAATATCGACGTACAAAAATATCGGAGCAAAAATATCGAAATCAAAAATATCGGGTTCCTATACTTAACTAGATATATACACAAATATCGATTTTTTAATATCGATATACAAAAACATCGTTTACTTTTATATCGACTACATTAACATCGGAAAACAAAAATATCGCTATCTACAAAAAATAATGACATTAACTATAATTAGGCTTTCCTGTTTTCAGTTTCTATTTTTGGTAAATTCTGGTGGTGTTTTTTCAGTGTTTTCCAGTGATTTCAATACCTCAAAATAACAGTGCTTTTCAGTGATTACTCATTTTCGCGACATAAAAAACAACTCAAACAGTGTTTTACCGGTGTTTATGGAACACTTTGCTTTTATTATTGCTTGCTTTCTTCATTGATGCATGGTATATAGACATTGTATGTACAGTGTACATGAGGTCCAAATACATTTTTACAAGTCAAACTTATTGTAGTACACCATACAATAATTCTTCAGTGAGTCCTTGGGGTCATTTGCGCTTTCTCTTTCCTTTCCAATATCGTGAAGTGGTGTTTTCCTATATTTTTGGATGGGTATGCCTACTCTGCATTTCATTAGCATTAGTTGCCGCTCTCATCGTGGTGATGTTTTTTGCGGCAGCTATCACTGAAAAACTGGCAATGTTGGCAGTTTGCACCAGCATTGGAATGGGGTGATGAATCCATTGCCACATTTGACGTGCTAAAGTCCTGATAAATCGGCGATAAGTCCTTGAGAATATGGCCCTAAGCTGCTTCCAGGAGCCGAGCAGAAGTACAAGGAGATAAATGATACAGAGTCTAAATGTACAACAGAGGGTCATGAGTGAGTAAATATACTTTACATAGTTTACATATTTACATAGCTCCCAGAGGCGCAACTAGAGTCGAAATCAGCAGAGTGTAGCTGTAGGGGCTCTAAGAAGGGATGAACGAACAACGAAACCTTGTTAAGTAAATGGTATTTTTAAAGACCTGTGAAGTACTCAGGTTCGGGTGCGGCAGACCACAACAGCTCCTCTCCCCCATGTGAGCCAGGCAGGGGGCCTGGTGTTGCTCTGGCCCTTGGGCCAGTCACACCTCGGCTCCCCATGTGCCGGACCGGCCCAGAAGCAGTGGTTTCCCCTGACACCTCTGCGCCAGGCCACCACAGGCAGGCCAATGGGGGTGTATATACAAGGGATGTCGGGCCTTCATTCCACCTCGTACCTCAAATTGAGAGTGCTAATACCAGGTATTGAGTTAGGGGAGCATGTGTAGTGAGAGATCCATTGGCTTCCCATGTGAGCTGTTCTTATCACACTCACAAATAATTGCCAAAGAGTGTATCACTGCTTACCTCTTTGCCTAGTGAACATGATAATACTAATATTTGTTGGATCAATTTTGTTTTACTTTTAAACGTCTTTTAATTTCCTACCTTTGCACCTTCTGTCATCTTTTTGCAGTTACTGTACACACTTTGCTTTTTTATTCATGCTTGTGCTTCTTTGTTTTGCTTTTTTATTTTCTTTATTACTTTTTAAATTGCACATTTACTTTATTTGTTCTTTCTTATTTTTAAATTAACTTGTACCTTTCAAAATACTCTTTCTTTTCTGGCTCCCGTTTTCTTTAACCCATTTTGAAATGCTTTTAACTACACACTGTGTCTTTCTCCA
The DNA here is from genome assembly GCF_964261635.1 of Lissotriton helveticus. NCBI lineage: Eukaryota > Metazoa > Chordata > Amphibia > Caudata > Salamandridae > Lissotriton > Lissotriton helveticus. The sequence goes on from NC_136065.1 coordinate 207,626,145, forward strand.
TGCCTCTTTCCAAACCATGGTGAGGCATTGCTCTGTAAACGTGCCTGCACCTGTCCCAGTAGATAGTGCCTACCTAAATGCTAGTGAAGAAATTATATGTGGAATAACGCTATCCAATGGGATTTATCTGGTCACAATGCACGCATAATGTCAGGGCTACAGATTTCTGATCCTGTTTCTTTTTTTTGCCTCTCATAAAAAAAAAAAAAACACAAAGTCATGGCATTACGGTGACATACAGCCTCGCCGGCAGCAGGGATCGCTCCAGCGCCCATGCACTTCTGAGACCAATTTGTTTAGCTGAACACCTGGCTGCAAATGTTACCTCTCTTTTCCTATCAAAAACACAGCAGGGCGGACCATCTGCTCTGCACGGCCTCCCGCGGCGCCCCTCTCGGCTGATGGTTTGTACAGCTACAGGCCACAGCCCTTTGCTAAAGATTCCACAGTGATTCGTCTGATGAGTGATAAAAAGTGTAAAGTGAAGTGTAAAAAGGTCACACCCACTTGGCGATGTGAATGGCCTTTAAGGCACCATTTTTGTCAGATAAGCCCAAATTTCCCACCGTAATGGTAATCAACTTGACGACCTCAGAAGGATCAAAAGGATGCCGGAATTTCACCCTCTGACTAGCACGTCACACACAGGTGTTAGCAGCGAGCGTTTAAGTAACTGGGCCATTTTTTGTAAATAGGCCAGCACTTGAATTGATATGTAGATTCTGCACCACTACTAATTGCGGCCACTTAGGGATCCTGGTGTTGAACAATGGTATTTTAAACACTGCCAGCCTCGGCAGGTCACTGCTGATAAAATCTGAAGGCTGCAGAGAACAAACTGTTAATGGCCGCCTTCCTGGAATCCTAAATATGTTCCATGTTGAATGAATGCGCTTACCTCGGAGAGTTTAATGGCCAGAGGTATGAGACAGAGGAGGAAGCACCCCAATAACATTGCCAGGGAAATCAAGCAGACCACCAGCAACCCGCTCATGCTTAATGGATTCTAGCGCCTGGAGCGCGCAGTGCTCTGCCGCCACATGCTGCGATCAGTGAATAGGTGTTAAAGACAAGTGGCGAGCAGGGGAGTAGTTGCGGAGTCAGATGCAGTTTAAGGACTCATGGCGAGTGCTTCCACGCCACTGGCATGGTTAGCGTCTCCTTCTCTTCAGGTTCCTATCAAACATCAAGGAAGGCCTGGTGTCTCCCTGGGCAGGATTATGTAGAGGTTAACCCCATTCCCTTGTCCCTCCCGGAGCGCCTGTTAGTCTACGTCCCCTGTGTTGTAACATTCTCCTGCCACTCACGCTACCACAGTTTCCATTAGATGCCCCAGGCAGCGCCAGCCAGAATGTTTCTGAAGTACATTTTCTGTTCTATTTTGTGACAAATACATTGGCTATTCCTCTACGAGATAGAGTGATTAAGATCCGTTTTTCTTTTTCCTTTAACTTGATGCAGCGCTGTACGCTCCCTAACTGTCCTGCCTGCCATGTCACTGTTCTCGAGGATGCCTGGCCCCTCCCCGGGCAGTCAGGGAGCTCGCGGCTGCAGCGTCCCCCCTCGCCTGCCTTTCTCTGGCTGTCAGTGAGCTCGGGATAGCTGAAATACAGCTCTTCTCACCGTTTCCCTAGTTACCGTGTATGTGAGCTCAAATGTGTAGCGCCCCCTTCTCTAGCCCTCTCTGGTGCCGGCCTCTTTTGCTACCCCGGTACTTTGGAGACTCCAACCCGCGTGCTCTTAGATCACGAGTCTGACTCTGTACTCACGCGCTGCTGCTGCTCCTCTCCAAGATTTTCTTTCACGTCGCTCTTCGTGCCTCTAGCTGCAGATTCCGCCATACGATGTTGTGAGTTTTGTGTTGCAATGCTTTGGCTCCATCATGTGGCCAAACAGTGCAACACCTATGAAAATCAGTGACACTCGGTTTAAACCGGGTCACTTGATTTTCATCCAGTAGGGTATTGTCGGTCAGAGTCGTTTTTAACCGAAAACCGGACAGCCTAACTATAATATCGACATCAAAAATATCGTGCACTTCAATATCGGATTATCAGCTATATCGACTTTTTATATGCATCTGTTTGCATAATTAATTAACGTTTTATATGTGTTCACATCTAAATAAACACACAATACTTAAATTAATACTATAGACACACTATTAATTTGTCAAAAATATCCTATTGGTATAATTATATCACCTACACATATAAAAATATTCTATACTACTTTGTATAATTTTATAATTTGTTTTTGTTTTTCACTTCTATTACAAAGTAATCACAACTGAAATTCAAATATACTAACTAACCAATCACAAACCTAATTTTTTAAATAAACCAATAGCAAAGTAATTACTACTGACACTCCCCTATATAAACAATTAAAATCTAAGCACAAACTACTTGCCAAAAGTCACTGAAGGAGATTCATCTCTATCCGAATTGCTGCACAACAACTAGAAGAACCAGACTATCAACCTACTATCACATCTTCTAAGTAAGTAAATAAAATAGAAAGTGCATTATTTGCTAATACTACTTACTTACCTGCTAAATACCCAGTGCCCCTTTGCTATTCCTACTACTTAACATGCTAAATAATTATATGAAACTATTTTTTTTAGATACAACGAGTACTGAATATTCTACTCAAAATAACTGTGAACAAACCCCAGGAATACAGATTCTAATAACTATGTAAGTAATTTCACATTGATTCATTATGTGCACATACATCTAAACACACAGAAATAATGACTATTGCCCCACATATTTCTTTTTTTCTGTAGATTCTACTACTGAAAACTGCACTACTAATGAACTAAGGACATCAGTACTATTTCTCCAATACATTTTACTACGTAAGTATTATGCAACTGAAATAAATGTGGAAAAACAATACTAACATTTAGAACTGTTCTAATTATGTTCTATTATATATTGTTTATTTACAGAGCAAACACAACAAATAGATATACAGACATAATACAGAACTCCACATTCTGAATAATACAGATAATAATCACAAAGTAAGTATATTAAAGAACATAATTACCAGATAATCTATTAAAAAACATACCAACATGGTGATTATTCTAATACATATGTTCCTTTTTTATTTAAGATAACACTACAAACTACTCTCCAGAAGCTGAAGAAACAACTATACTGGCAAAGACCAACCTAAAAAAATATGTAAGTATCTTCACAATGTGAATCATGAAGATACACTTTTGTAGTAGAAATGAGCTCTAACATTGCAAATGTACCAAAACATTAATTAATAATATACTAATTTCATGTTTTTCATAACAGCTACAACAACATCACAAACAATTATCCCCAACTAAAGAAGCAAGCAGCTCCTAATTTTGCTGTAAATTCAAAAACACGTAAGTATAAACATTCCTACTTATCACTAACATAGATTATTTATCACATTTAATTTGACATTAACTATTATATATACATTTTATAGATATACAAAGTACAAAATGACCGAAGGAGCCGAATTTGTGACCAGCCAGAAAGGAAAACTATTACTATGCTACATGGGTTACACTTATACACAAGAAAAGCAATATGGCATGCAAGTTAATTGGAAATGTTGTAAATATTATTCTAACAAGTGCTATGGCAGAGCAACAACTAAAGAAGCTACAGTACTGTATACTAGGGAACACAATCATCCACCTAATGTTACTGAAATAGAAGTTAGAACAGCTTTGGAAAATATAAAAGAAGCTAGTACAGGTTCCCAAAAGCAAACAAATGTCATTTTAAAAGAAGCCATTCCTAAAATCCCAAAAACTGCCACAACTCAAATGCCAAATATCCTCTCCTTAAAAAGAACTATAGCACGAACTAAAAAAGCTACTACTTCTACAACACCATCTCCCAGAACATATCAGGATATAAATTTAACTGCTAACCAAATAATAACTTTAAATAAACAACCATTTATAGTTTACGACAACGAAAACAATGACAAAAGGCTTATAATTTTTGGTACCAGTATGAATTTAGTTAAACTGCAGCAAAGCCAATATTGGATGATGGATGGAACATTTAACATCTGTCCCAAACCATTTTTCCAATTATACACAATACATGGCCTCTACCACAACTGCAACATACCTTTGCTATATGCACTATTACCAAACAAAAATAATTCCACATATATGGAGTTAATAAATATAATTAAACAAAAAACTAATGATTTTTCCCCTGAAAGTATCATTCTTGATTTTGAGCAAGCAATGCTCTCAACTATCATAAAAATCCACCCCCATACCTGCATTCAAGGCTGCTATTATCATTTAAACCAGTGTTTATGGAGACACCTTCAAAAAACTACCCTAAGTGTTGAATATGCTACAAACTCATCTTTTGCTTTCCAAATTAAAAAACTCATTGCACTTGCTTATGTACCTGAAACAGACGTAGCTGAACACTACAACATTCTTATAGACAGCCCCTTCTACAAACAAAATGAAGCTAAATTAAGTCCATTTCTGGACTACTTTGAAGACACCTGGGTAGGCAGACTCCACAGATCTGGCCACAGACGAAATCCCAAATTCCTCATACCCTGGTGGAACGTTTACAGAAGTACCCTTAACGGAGATTCAAAAACTAACAATGCAGTGGAAGGTTGGCACAATGCATTTGTACAATCAACTGGCAGAACCAAACCTACTCTAGAACATTTCATTAAATGCCTACAGAAAGAACAGAGCTACCAGGAATTTAGAATGGACCAATCTGTAACTGAACTTGTCCCTAAAACATCAAAGCAAAATAAACAAATGCACAAGTACCTGGAAGAACAAGTTAAACTTTACCCTAGTACAAAAGGCATAGAATACCTAAATATCATTGCCAAAACACTACTCTAATTAATTCCCAAAATGTTATAAAACACTAAAAGTATCACCTAAGTATGGAAAAATATGTAACGTGAGCTTCTAAAGTATTTAATGTATGCAATATATAGAGATATTATTATAATATATGCACACATTAAAACTAAATAACAAGTAAAAAACTATTCCATAATAAAAATAACATTACCCACCCACACAAAATAAGAAAGCAAGGACTTACCAATCATGTTGTCAATCCAATAACCTCCTTGTCCACCAAAGTAATCCAGGTAGTGCCAAATTAACCCCAAAAAAAATGTAAAAATACAACTGTTCCAAAATTAAGACATCCACGTTATCCAGAGCCATCGAATAAGCATAAAAAACCCGAAAAAATTGAAAAATAGAAAGAATCGCTCCAGCAAAACCGAAAAATGTAAAGAAGTGTTTGTAAAGCAGTGTTGAATTAAACAAACAAACACTTCCTTTAAAAAAAAAACGGAACTTCCGATGTAGCGTACACCTATGACAAAAACATAGAAAACAGACATTCCCACCCATATTAATTAGCTAGTAATTAGGTACAAACATAATAAAATAGATTATTTCACTTGTAGATATACCGTAAAAGACTAAAATTCACTCTATATATAATGAGTTAACTAACTAACACTACGTGTATATACCATAAGTAAATATCTGTTTTCGAAATCTAAAACATACCTCCCTCACATTCAACAACACAAAATATAAGGTCATTAATCTCAAAACATCATTAAAATACACATAAAACATATAAAATAAACCTTACCTGAAGCGACGTGAAGTGTCTCCTAACCGCGATCAGCCCTTCTTCCAAATAACCCAAAACGACCTAACCCGGTTACAAAATAAAGCACCCAAATGCAATAAAATAGTCCCAAGTATAAAATATAATATATATACTTCACTAAATATGCAAAAATGAACATTAAGTTTCTATTATTGTAAAGAAATATTTACTTTAATCCTACAATGATTTGATTAACAAATATGTAAATGAATGTAATAAATAAATATTATGAAAAGAATAATATTTATATTAACAATGTCTAGAAATATAACTACATTGTCAAAAATTATAATAATAGAAAAATGTGTTAAAAATATGTGACTTACATAATAAATATTTTATGTATTGAAATAAAGTGTAAAAAATACTTTTGTTATTTCTACATTTCTTTATGAAATTACAATATGTAAAAGAGATAATAAATAATATTCATTTTTGTACAAAAAGTATGAAAATAATAATGCTTCTGTATAGTTGCTTATCATTGTGTTTATAAAATATGTTTATAAAACCAAATGTAATAAAAAGAATTTTGTAATGAAATAACATTTTATTTGTGAAACATAAATAAAAATAATGTTTCTACAATCATGTTGAACTATTTGTATCATTATCTTACTATAATGTAACAATCTTATCAGAAATTTTGCACTGTATATTAAATGTGAGTATATGTTGGTCTCTAATAATTTAATTATTACTATACCAAATCCAGCGTACATTAAATTAAAACTGACCCTGAACCCCAAAAATACCCCTTTACCCAAAAACCCAAAACTGACCCTAAACCCTAAAAATACCCCTTTACCCAAAAACTGAAAACTGACCCTGAACCCTAAAAATACCCCTTTACCCAAAAACCCAAAACTGACCCTGAACCCTAAAAATACCCCTTGACCCAAAAACTGAAAACTGACCCTGAACCCAAAAAATACCCCTTTACCCAAAAACCCAAAACTGACCCTGAACCCTAAAAATACCCCTTTACCCAAAAACTGAAAACTGACCCTGAACCCTAAAAATACCCCTTTACCCAAAAACCCAAAACTGACCCTGAACCCTAAAAATACCCCTTTACCCAAAAACCCAAAACTGACCCTGAACCCTAAAAATACCCCTTTACCCAAAAACTGAAAACTGACCCTGATCCCAAAAAATACCCCTTTACCCAAAAACCCAAATCTGACCCTGAACCCTAAAAATACCCCTTAACCCAAAAACTGAAAACTGACCCTGAACCCAAAAAATACCCCTTTACCCAAAAACTGAAAACTGACCCAGAACCCAAAAAATACCCCTTTACCCAAAAGCTGAAAACTGACCCTGAACCCTAAAAATACCCCTTTACCCAAAAACTGAAAACTGACCCTGAACCCAAGAAATACCCCTTTACCCAAAAACTGAAAACTGACCCTGAACCCTAAAAATACCCCTTTACCCAAAAACTGAAAACTTACCCTGAACCCAAGAAATACCCCTTTACCCAAAAACTGAAAACTGACCCTGAACCCAAGAAATACCCCTTTACCCAAAAACTGAAAACTGACCCTGAACCCAAAAACTACACCTTTACCCAAAAACTGTAAACTAACCCTGAACCCAAGAAATACCCCTTTACCCAAAAACTGAAAACTGACCATAAACCCTAAAAATACCCCTTTAACCAAGAACTGAAAACTGACCCTGAACTCTAACATACTCCTTTACCCAAAAATAATTATTATTATGTAATTACAAAATAATTATTAATTAACAATAACAATAAAGTTAATATAGTAGCACATTAGCTGTAAAGAAATAAATTTAATTAGTAATATTATTTTTTCCAAATTAATTTACAATAAGTAAAAAATATATATTAAACTAAATGAAGCTAATTAATATAATTAACTAATTTATATTAATTAATTACCAATTAATTATTATTTAAAAATATGAAATAAATTATATTAATTAATTAACTAATTAATAATAATTAATTAACACATATTTATTATTTAAAAATATATACAAAATTATATTAATTAATTAACTAGTTAATATTAATTAATTACCAATTAATTATTATTATGTAATTACCAATTATTTATTATTTAAAATTATGTCCAAAATTATATTAATTAATTTACTAATTAATAATAATTAATTACCAATTATTAATTTTGTACTATTATGTATGATATTATATTAATTAATTAACTAATTAATATTCATTAATTACCAATTAATTATTATATAAAATAATGTACTAAATTATATTAATTAATTAACTAATTAATATTAATTATTTAGCAATTAATTATTAATAAAACGTTTTTTACAAATATATATTAATTTATTATTTATTTTTAAATTACTTCCCACCCTTATCCCCTATAAACCCAATAACCCGCTCCTAAAACTATATATGTTTTTAAAAAATATTTTTATATTAAATATATTGTAATTTTTTAATATAGACCTTTTTATCAAATTTTTATTTACAATTATTATATTTTTTCCTACACTATTTATTTTTTCCATTACTACACGATATTTTGTATTGTCGATATTTTGTCATACGATATTATTTTTTTCGATATTTCTACTTACTTACCTATTACGATATTTTTGTATCCGATATATTTGCTTCCCAATATTTTTTACCTTCGATATTTTAACTTCGATATTTTGTCTTTCGGATATTTTATTTTCGATATTTTGTCTGTGTACCCTTGCAGTGCAATCAGGGCTTGTTGCCCACTGCTGCATATGTATAAAATTATAGAATGTAGGGCTCCCCTGCTTGCGGTAGAGAACCTTTTTGGCATCTGACGGGTCCCAGTACCTCGTCTGTCTGTCCACAGGCTCATTAGAGTAACACCTTGCACCTGACCTTCCTTGGGGTGCTATCCATTGTGTGCGCAGAGGTGTGCCGATTTCTGGATCACTGGTTTTGTCTCCTTAGCTGCAAATATCTGATATTGTGGTTTATAAATCTAAATGACGGTAACCCCCCAACCCTAAGTACCCCCGCCAGCCCAGTATCAAGTCACTGCAGGCTGGCCACTTGGTTGACCATGGGTACAACATTTATTTACAGCAACCACATTGGTATTGGCAGACTCTTGTCCTTTCGCTACCTTTATTTGGATGACGTCATTATGTCATACTGAATGAGTTGAAAACCCATAATGACCAGCAGCCTTACCTGCCCGGTTCAACAGAGCCACGACTCAATCAATAGCCTTGGCAATTTTTTGCTGAATGTCCTGAAACCCACAACCCAGAAAACTAAAGGCATGTGGTACCAAGAGCGTAAGCATAAAATGTTCATCCACTGTAGAGGATATACATTTCAGGTGTTTAGGTCGGATTTTTTTAAATTTAAATTGCTGCTTTATATTTCAACGAACTGACATTGGGACAATATGCTTCATGTGTATATTGACTGTGGGCGTGCATAAATGTTGGGATGAACAAGCCTTCTTTCAGATTAGGTTTATATTTGTTTCGGTGTTGTAGTTCGGTAAACATTTAAATAATTCGGTGGCAAATTACTTACAAGAGGTCTCTTGAGACACGTTGTCATGTCATGCCCCCGGGTCCTGGTCTGGAATTTCACGGCACGCGGGTTCTTTGATCTTCCCGTCCGACTTTGGCCCCAGACACTTCACAAAGAAGGGCAGGGATTAATATAACGTAAACTATGAAGGAAGGAAGCAGCCCAGGGGCCGGTCTTTGCCGCTAGTGCGTGCGTGACTCGTCTTCAGTCCTCGAAGGCCTTTCCTCGGCGTAGACATCACAATGTGTCTCCTGTCTTTTAACAAGTGCGTCACAGGGAGAGAGAAAGAGGCAGGGGTGCACAAAGCGGCCCATGCACAGCATGGATGAGTAAGGAAAGGGTCAGGAGCTGTACTACGTGGTCCTCCAGGATTTATTCAGGAGTTAGAATGGCAATTGAGTTAGACCAAAAGGTCGTACGTGTCCTATTTCACCATGTCTGTAGTATTATATTCCATTGTGCCCCGCGTGTCCTGCGCCATCCGGGGGACTCGCGTCACGGACGTACATGCGCAATACATTCTTCTCCAGGCGTGCGCGTGGGCAGCCAACGGTCCATTCGTTCTGGGACTAAGCTCGCGCTTCAGAGTCCAACTGTTCGAGCACCGCAGGTAAACGCTTGCGCGGGGGTTTTCTTTAGTAATAACCGCGCAACGGCCCGGTTCGCAGGCTGCTCCAAATGTACTCACAGGCCAACAGAGCCGTCCAGAGAGAGCACAAATAAAGCGCACGGGGAAACGGCCACTACAACACGGCCGTTTCCACTGCTAATCAAGAGCCGATATTGCATTGTCAACAGTCTTCTCTGCTCTGTTGTGTCACCAGTTAATTCACAGTGGTCTGATGCAGCAGCGGTGCGTCCATTGGGGCGTAGGGGCGTAGCCCCACCAGCCACCATGGACGCATCGCGACCGCCGGCCTATCTAAATAAAAGACAAATCAGCCGCCGGGAATGCGCAGGGGGGGTGTGGCCTGCTGCAGCTTGAGTGACAGACACTCAGGCTGCAGCAGACCGTAGTGGGCAGTCCCGCTGGGGAACTTATAGTGCGCATGCTTGGGAAAGTTGAAAACTTTCCCAAGCATGCGCACTGTAAGGTCCCCAGCGGGACCCAGGGGTGCTGTTCGCCTGCCACAGCCCGGGTTTACAGAGGGCGAAAGGGCGAGCAGCAAATATGCCACGCTAGCCAATCCTTGCGCTGCTGTCCACCGGTGCAGCATCCCATTGGATGCCGCGCTTGGGGGTGGCACACACACTGTCTGAGCACGCACTGCTAGGATGTCGGCGCCGCGGTAAGAAAACTTTGGGAACCTTTCTCCCGTTATTGTTTTTTTTTTCAGGACGACGTGTAAAAAAAGTTGTATTTCCAAAACCTAATGCATTTACCATTTGTAATGTTGTGTACATAGCCTGTTGTGTAAGCTGCTCGAGCCCGTCGTCCATTGTACCTGCGTGTGTGGACAGGGAGCGCTCATAGTTCACAGCCCGTTCCTCTTCGTTCTGCTGTACAGACAGGCATGGTTTGTCTTTGTGCCTTTGTGTCTTCAAACGGCCCCTTTATTGAGGGTTTCCAGAGCAGCTCTTTGAAGGGGTTCGTATCAGAGCCATATTATCTTATGGTCACCAGGAGGTTCAGAGAGCCCCCCGCCCCGGGTGTAGTGTGGATCCTGGTCACACGACGCATCATCTGCCGAGGGTCACAAGCAGCGCGCGCAGGGACAGAAGGACTCTGGCACTCACTCACCTCCCTCCCAGCCTCCTGCTCTTCTGGTGAAGCCTCTGACGCCTTCGGGGAAAGTCCGCGTGAGAGAAAAACGCATGAATAAATACAAATAAATAAATAAATTAGTTATAATAAGTTGGGGGTCAGAACAGTGTTGAGCCCCCACCTCTGTGGGGTCGGTGTTACGGTTCCTGCCTCCCCCTGTTCTAAGATGTGTGTGTTCATAAGCATGAGCCCTGAATATTTTCTCTCTGAGAGCCTTTTCATGATTTCAAACCCTTTGCCAGGTGCCTGTGCTTCGAGTCTAGATGTTAACATTCGCTGTATTTTCGCAGGGCTCTGAGAGTCTTAGAAGTTATGTAGTGTTAACCCACTAATAGATCTGAAGGTGTTTTTATATGATACACATTTTATCAACATACGGGAGCGAAAGACGGAGTCAATCTCAATGCGGTTTTAACCACAGTCTTGCAAGTTACAGGTATTGATGCTCGCAAAGGCTAGACGGTAATAATGACTAGGTTCCATGTAAGTGTCCGGCGGATGATGAAGAACTGCTCCCTGCATGCACCATCGCTTTGGCGCTGACCCGGCTTTTTAAATTTATTTATTTATGCAATTTTATATAGCGCGGACTTTACCCGAAGGTGTCAGAGCGCTTCACAAAAGGACCAATAATGATACACGAGGAACAAAATACGAAAGCAAACAATAAGTTACATGGATCAAAAGTGTCACTAGTGAGCGACCAAAATACATGAGGTAGCAATCGGTGCATTACAGGAGAAATAAAAGTGATGTGTGCAGGTTACAAAAACGTACAAAATACAAGTAGAAGTATAATACTGCAATAAAAGGCAGACACTCCAGCACAAGAACAAACGTTACGTAGGCAATGGTGGCCGGGTGCAAGTATCTAAAGCAAACAAAATGTGCGAGGTAGCAAACAGTGTGTTACAAGACGCTTCGTAGCTCGTGTGTCTGCTTGTTGGGATTGGTGGTCAGTTTGTCTGGAGCCTGTTTTGTTCGTACTGTCCACAGTCACCTTCGTTGCCAACATTTACAGATATTCCTGATGTCCGTTGTTGCGAGGCAGTTCCATGGACAAGAACTTTCTACCCTATGTAGCGCCTGTTGTACACGGGCTGGGCTGTCAGGACTGCTTGGTGAATAAAAGACTGCTGCTGAGATGAGATGATTTGGATGGCATGATTTCAAACCTGGAAGGCTGACTCAGCCTTCCACCCGTTCGATGACCTGTCTGCTGGCTATTGATCCGGCTGGGGTTCAGGCAGCCATCAATCGGATGCCTGCTCTCTGCAGCGATAAAACATGATTATCTGGAGCCCAGGTGAGGATCTTCCATTACCGACATGTTAGGACGGGTGGAGGAAAGCACACTGTAAAATCAATCCGCTTCCTCGGTCACTGCATTTTATGTCTGATACATGATGATTGAAATGACAGCAGAAATAACAACACAGGTTTCTTTCTTGAGGGGTTTTAGTACATGTTCCCTCTAGATAATAATGAATATATATTATATAGTATATCTCATATATAGTACAGAGACTCTTGGCAGACTTCTGCCAGATTTTAACAGCGTGGTTTAAAAATCATTTCTTTCTACCAATCCCAACAATTACCATAGGGCATGTGAGCAAATTTTAGTACATAAGGTTGTTTGACAACATACAGTTTGCTTTTAGTTGCACAAAAATTACGTGAGTAATACAGTATTACTAAACTGGGTAATGGCAACAGCTGGTATTTACAGCGGCTTAGAAACAGCACAAGGGCGGTATGAAGCGCTTTATTAAAAGGAAATTATGGTTATTACACTGAAAAAATAGGTTTCTTCTACACTGTGGTATGTCCATGTTTATAATATGACCAACATCTCAGGGGAGTGAAAAATATTAATTTGACTTTAAAGAATAAGTGATTATGTCTGCTCATAGATAAAAGCTGGCATTTTGAACGTACACAGATGATACGTTTACAAAAATGGCTTTGATCCGAATGCCTCAAAGCACTTTCCTCTTACAGCAGGTGATTAAGCCACCATTCTGTAGGCATGCTTGTGCTTCACCTCCTTAAAGGTGAAAACCACATGCTCCCCTCAATAGCCGTTTGCGCGAGTCCTCGTGTCCGCTGCTACAGGTCAACGTTTACTCAAACCCTATTAAAGCGGCCAAATGAAAACAGCTGACCTTAACAAATGTGCTGCTAGCTGGTGGCTTAGAGTTATCAAAGAGTTGCAGAATATTGGCAACGCTAATACCGGGTGCGAGGGCACCGACTTCCAGGTCATGCCATTGCCCCAACTTGATGCGACTACAAAGCTGCTGGTTTGAGCAAGACATGGGTCCAGATTCCATTTTGACATTATGTGATTTGGGGCATATCTATGTCAATGTGCACAGAACTGTAAATGTATATGTTGATGTGCTTTGAGTTACGTGCCGAGTTATATGCCAAGTACATGTTACTGCGTCTCTTCCATTGAACCTTCTCAGCACACATCATGCTGTTGTAGCTACCGCATCCCATACCCAACATTTTTATGGTAGAGCGTTTCAGGGCCTTTCAACATGGCAGTGCAAAAATAAATTTGCAGATGTGTGTACCAGCGATGAGGTTGATCACATCCATGTGTTGTGAGGCAGGAGGTGGGTCTTGCAGTAGGGTTAAAGGAACAGGGGCAGCGGGACCCATGGGAGTAGGAATGTTACCAGCATCTGAAAGTGATCACATGCAGTAGTCTGGGCTTGGTGTGTTCTTGTTTGCAGAACTGCTGGCGAGAGTTGTCTGTAAGCCCTGTCTGCGCAGTGTTTATATGTACGTCATGTTTGCTGTCAGTTGACCTCTGTTGCAAATGTATATTAAACAGTTTTGGATGGGAAGGGAGTTCTGCCGAATCCCAGGATAGTACCTATTGTATTATGAGGGAAACTGGGAATTGCATTTATATAGCGCCTACTACCCCTGGCCATTCGTTGGCGCGCTTCACTGCGAGTATCCAGTTGTTCCGACTACCGTCCTCAATGTAGCATCCTTGTTGGCTAGGCTACCCCGGCATTCGATGGCGGCTGTATAACTAGTTATTTTTATGTAATTAAAATGATAATGGAATCGATTAGTCGTTGACTGCGAAAAGCAGAATTTGTATGATTTCCAAAGTCGTCCTAAAGAACATTGTAACAGAAAGGTGTTTTTTTTCTCGCCAGTGCACTTAAATTGGTGTGAAATCCCCTTTTATTTAGCTCAGCGGGTTAATACATCTGCTGCAGAAATATGCAAGTGCAGATCGATTTGAAGCGCCCCAAAGGGCTGACTAAGAGGTTTGTTCTTCTGTACTTAGGAAGATTTCCTTTTTTTACTAAGGGGGGGCGAGTATATCTTTTGCGACCGATACCCACATCTGGGTACATTGCCTTCCTTCCCAAAATCCCATCAGTGCCCGATAAATGAGCCGAACAAAGGGTTAACATAAACGTCTGTAAATACGCGATGATATGTAGAATGCAGGAAAGCGATTATCAGCTTTACTTTAAGACGCCTTCACCGCACCTTGGTGTAAAGGTCACTTCCGGGATTGTGGTGGTTCTTTCGAGCTTGTGCCGCATACTTGGCTCTGGAATCGACTAGAAAAGTCCGGGGTGTCTGAGAGCGCGAGTGAGTGGGTGTGTGAAAATTAGATGCACGCTGCTGCCAGCGCTGCGGCCGCGCCATGTGATCTTGTGCATGCCCATCCCCCACTGTGACCCCTGTCATTCTTTGTGCATGCTTACTGTAGTTCGTTGTCACACTTGTTTCGCTTTTGCCAAGAGGGACATGTTTTTAACGTGCCTTTTTATTCTTCCTTTTTAGTTTGAAAGATTGGAAAGCCCACATGAACTACTTCCTGCAGCATTCCCCCGCTTCCAACGACTCCCCGAAAACCGTCCAGGGCAAGAAGGGCAAAAAGTACGCCTATTGCAGGTAAGAGTGCCACTACCTTGTGTGTACATATTGCATCTCGGGTGCTGAAGTGCACTTTATACTTTGCTTTTGGGTGACACCAAGTATTGCTGGTTTAATTGGATTCAGTTTGCTGACTTGTGATGCACGATACAGAAAAGGGGGTGGTGATGAACAGAGTGTCTGAATTAAGCAGACCACTCTTACCCAGTCCAAAGATCAGGGCTTGATCCATCACCGTTATTTATCTCACTGCCCCATCCCAGCTCAGAACCTGGCTATATGCAAATCAGTCTGTCCCTGGCCCAGTGCATCATGGGAACAGGGCAGACCAAACTACCAAGCCAATTCTTCACCAGAAAGGAGACAAGCTACCGGGGACCGGTTTCTGGCATTTCAGCCTCTTCGGCCCGGCTTGCTTGAATCCTGATGGAGCAGTGAGAAAGGGACTCATGTCTGAGTATACCCTGCCACACCTATAGTGGCCAAAAACGATACAGAAAAGGGGGTGGTGATGAACAGAGTGTCTGAATTAAGCAGACCACTCTTACCCAGTCCAAAGATCAGGGCTTGATCCATCACCGTTATTTATCTCACTGCCCCATCCCAGCTCAGAACCTGGCTATATGCAAATTAGTCTGTCCCTGGCCCAGTGCATCATGGGAACAGGGCAGACCAAACTACGAAGCCAATTCTTCACCAGAAAGGAGACAAGCTACCGGGGACCGGTTTCTGGCATTTCAGCCTCTTCGGCCCGGCTTGCTTGAATCCTGATGGAGCAGTGAGAAAGGTAAGAGTGCCACTACCTTGTGTGTACATATTGCATCTCGGGTGCTGAAGTGCACTTTATACTTTGCTTTTGGGTGACACCAAGTATTGCTGGTTTAATTGGATTCAGTTTGCTGACTTGTGATGCACGGCTTGATGGGTGCATGCATTTGTTTTCCTGTGACTAGTTTGTTCTGATATAATTGTCTTATTTGCAATAGTTTTCAGTACACAGTTTGCTCAATCAGTTATGATTTTGTGTGACTACCTGGATTCCTGGAGTGCCTCTGACTTCGTTCTGTTTCTTTACTTTTTGTGACTGTTGGTCCTGCGGGGAAACATTTTCAATTTATGTTGTCTTGTTTACTGGGAGCATTGCTTTTATTTTCCTTTAGTGTAATAGGCTGGCTGGTGAAGTGCACTTCCCATAGTGTACAGTCACTTCAATTTGCCTTTAGGTGACTACCTGGCTTGATGGTGGTTTTCTATTTGATTTCATGTAAATCCTTGTCTTGATGAGTGCATTGGTTTTAGTTTGTTTGAGGTAACTGCTTCACATGCTGGTTTCATCACACAGCTGACACCCACCCTGAGAAAGCCAGAGCTGCCCTGTTAGTGGTATCAACACCAGTGCGCTTAGGTTCCTTACAGCTCCTTCACTTGAAGTGGGTTACCACCTACCCGTTACTTTTTGTATCCTGCTCGTACCAAGTCAGATCCAGATCCAGACCCAGACCAGTCCCCACAGTTGCTCCGGATTAAGGGACATTGTCATGTCATCTCAGGCGCGATGTAAAGACTCCCAGTGAGCTGAGGACTCTTTTGGCTCAAGAACCAACTAGCTGGAGACCCTTGTGGTTGTTTAAAGATTTAGGATCAGCCTGTAACTCAGTCTTGAGCTGGGTGGGTGACCTCGATTACAAAGTGGCTGTGCCAGATGTCCCATTATGACCCCTTTTGCCTGTCTCCCCTTCAGACACACAGGGCATAAAAGTGGGGGTTGCTCAACCCTGCGAAAAAACTGATGGGTGACCCTAAGAGCACAGCTGCCATCCTATCAGTGGTGGGATGCTTTGGTGTGCTGGTCTGGTTTTCTGGATGCATTGGCTCAAGTTTTTTCCCATGTAATTGATTAGGTGTCTTGGTAAGTTGCTTTTATGTGAATGTCTGACTAATGACTGCGCATTCCTTTCAGTGTGCACTTGCTTCAGTTTACTTTTTGAGCCACTGTCTAGTTTGCTGGATGTATTGCTTTCATTTTTCTTTCATTAGACTGTTTGACTTGCTTGGTGCTTTTATGTTGGTGCCTGCATGCTGAGGTGTACTCTTCTTCAGTTTAAATGTATGTGCTGGCCTGTTGACTAGCACCCTGCTTTCAAAGTGAAGGTTCACAGGTTCACACTTGCTTTAGTTTACTTTTGTATGGTTGACTGCATGCACAGTTTTGCTGGATGCATTGCTTTAAGTTACTACTTGATGCATTGCTTTCAGTTTGCTTTCAAGTAATTGCCTCTCATTTTCCCAATGCTTGTGAAGGCTGTTTCCCAACTGCTGAGCAACTTCGTCTTCTCTTAGAGCTGAGATTTTCATGAAAGTCTTATAGTCTGAATTCAGCACCTGAGCGTAATAGGACGGAATGTATGAAGCTCTGTGGTTATACTGAATAAGCAGCTACCTATGTTATGCCATCTATTAATGTAATAACTGCACTTTCACAATTGCTTTATTAACCTTCCTGCTTTCTCAAATTTGCACGATTTGTCTTCTTTTTTTTCAAAATTTTCTAGGGGGGGGGTTATCCCCCCTGACACCCCTTTTGGGGTTCGGGCTCGCTCGCTACGCTCGCTCGCTACGGTGCTGGATGCTAATTACTTTGCGCCCACCACTTTCAAATGTCACCCACCGCCCCTGGTCTGATGGCCCTTTCAGTGTTGCTTTGCAGGCCCCTAGATAGAAGAGAAGGGGAAGGAGGTCGTGGGCACTGCAGAGTAGGGTGGCCAATTGGCATGGGTGCAAATTTAGAATGGGGAATGTAAAAGTTCAGGACAAGGGATCAAAATTCACAACAAACATTAAGGACAGGAGGTCAAAATTCAGGACAAAAATTCAGGGCAACAGGTATGCTTTGCAGACACAGCAGTGGATGTTATGCAATAGTATATAAATAAATAGGCAAGAAACATAAGTACAAGTCACTTCTCCTGCCCTGTCACTTTCTCCTGCCCCGTCACTGCTCCTTCCCGTTCACTGCTCCTGCCCCGTCACTGCTCCTGCCCAGTCACTGCTCCTGCCCGTTCACTACTCCTGCCCGTTCACTGCTCCTGCCCATTATCTGTTCCTGCCCATTATCTGCTCCTACCCGTTATCTGCTCCTGCTCATGCCTAATCACTTCTCCTGCCCCGTCACTTCTCCTGCCCCGTCACTTCTCCTGCCCCGTCACTTCTCCTGCCCCGTCACTTCTCCTGCCCCGTCACTTCTCCTGCCCTGTCACTTCTCCTACCCCGTCACCGCTCCTGCCCTGTTCACCGCTCCTGCCCTGTTCACCGCTCCTGCCCTGTTCACCGCTCATGCCCTGTTCACCGCTCATGCCCTGATCACCGCTCATGCCCTGATCACCGCTCATGCCCTGATCACCGCTCATGCCCTATGACTACTCTTGCTCATGCCTAATCACCGTTTCAGCCCAGTCACCTCTCCTGCCCGGTTACCTCTCCTTCCTGGTCACCACTCGCGCCCGGTCACCACTCGCGCCCGGTCACCACTTGCGCCGGTCACCACTTGCGCCCGGTCACCACTCGCGCCCGGTCACCTCTCCTTTCCTGTTGCCTCTCCTGCCCAGTCACTGCTCCTGCCCCGTCACTGCTCCTGCCATGTCACTTCTTCTACGCTGTCACTTCTCCTGCCAGTTACTTCTTCTGCCCGGTCACCTCTCCTGCCCCATTACCTCTCCTTTCCCATCGCCTCTTCTGTCCCATCACTGTTCCTGCCCTGTTCACTCTGTGTACAACATGGACAAATTACACAAGGGGGCAAGTTCCCCAGAGTACTCTGTTTGGGGAAAGCTCCTCTGTCATTACTAACTCTGACCTCATTGCAAACAGGAAAGAAAACGCGTTGTACCACAAATTCCCTGCGTGTGCGTCTTCCATTGGACTGCGTTAACACCTGGCGTGCATCGTGTTAGAGGTTTTTTTGTAAGCTTGAACAATAAGGGCACTTTGTAAACTGTGGTATATTTGGAGGATCTGGACTAGAGGTTTTTACAGAAGACATATTATATCCTGAAAAACGATCTATTTAATTCACTGATGACGCAGTATCCTAAAAGTGAAAAGGTCTTCACACCAGGACACTCAAAGGAGGGGGATTTGTCTAGCAGAACACTGTCCCTCAATCTCCAGATCCACAAAAGATCGACACATCATCGTCAAAGGCAGACGGCGGGCGCATTGTCATTTGAAAGAGGCTAATCAGCCTCAATCAGAAAGACAATGGGCTGCCCACGGTCTGTGGAGCTGAGGGAGGGGCTGCTGCAGCCCTCTGGAGTTCACCAGAGAAGTGCGAGCAGCCCCTGGAAGCAGAAAGAAAAAGTTGTCCTTTTTAAATTGGACTATTCTCTCCGTCCCGGGATGCTTTTTGGAATGAAAGAAGTAGGGGAACGGACTGAAATAGTTTGTAAAAGTAGGGGCACGCCGTGCCCTTCCGTCCCGCCCACTTCTACCACTGCATGTAACACGTCTATAGTAATGGTAATATATGTAGAGTGTTGTTTTATCTGGGCACAGTTATCTTGGCAGCATTCCTGAGCTAGCCATAACCTCCAGTGGCGGGGCTTCATTTGGGGATGGTGGTTGTGTGAAATTTCACCTGTAACCATATTTGCAGCGGGAGCACCAAAGTTCTCTTCAGCCATGAATATCTTGATGGTCCTTCAATAGCATACATTGCCCTTCATACATTATTTTTCAAGTGCCTGGCATAGTTGCATGGCATGGTACACTGGATATGGATATTCTCCCACCTTTATATCATAACGAGTTGTCTGCTCCATTACCAGAAGGACACTGCATTCATCTCAATCTATTCTCTTACAAATCCCCTTAATGTCATAACTCGCAGCTTGGCGAACAACATTTTTCACTGCCCTCCCCTAAAGTTTGGAGCGTTTACCGAAGCAGCCCATCTTCAACTTTGTTCCAACCACTTCACCTTCAGAAAGCAACTAAACAATTTTGTTTGAACTATGTTTTTCTAAACAATACAGGGCCTTACTTCCATCATCAGGAAGCCTACTGGTGTCAGTTAAGCTTTACAAATACACTATTACATAGCATACATAAAATACACAATCGTGCAGCAGATACATTAATGCTTTAAACCATATTACTAGCACTGGACTCTCAAACACAACCTGATCTAGCTATCTGAATGGGCTTATGGCCTGTAACCTGAGAGGCGCCAAAACCTTCCCTTTTAGTTTGTGGAGAGCAAGGTCCTCTGTCCAGCACACTTCCCACATGACAGTTACTGGGAGTAACTGCTCTTATTATAGATTTAGCCAGTCCATGGCAAGAGCATGCTGGGACAGTGGCAGACATAGCATGGGTCATAGCACTGCTCCCCTTGGTGCTCCTGCTGCACTGTCTGGTTGGGAGAAGCTGGCTTTGTATATGGTGTACACTCATGTAAGTGGGCACCCTGCCCCAATCCAGACAACCCTTATGGTGATATTAGTAGTCTTAGACAACCTTAGAAAGCTTTCTAAGTGGTAGCTGTGGAGATCAGCCTTCAGGCTTAGTCCAGAAGGAGTGTGAAGCAGCTTGTTTTACCAGAATGTAATCTTATTGATATAGATTAATTGAAAAAGATCCACACAGTGTATTAATAAAAATATGTATTTATTATAGAAAACTCACTAACACATCCAGATATCTCCTAACTGGAGATATACGCAATGCACACAATACGTTTCAATAGAAACAGGTAAGCAGCACGAAATACACAGTGGTCACCAGGGGGATACCAAGCCATATACTAAAATAGTGGTGTGCGAACCACAACTCAAGTCAAGACTATACCCAGAAGACATAGAAGTGCTGGGGAGCCAAGGCATCACCCAAGGTAAGTAACCAGGCGCCCCACTAAAGTCATGTGCAGAGTGGGAACATGACAGCGGGATCAATGCAGGTCAATGGGTAAGTCGCAGTTGCAATTTTAAAGAAGGACCCTTCCCAGTGGACCCTGAAGAAATCCAGTGGAAGACAGAAGGTTGGAGAGCCACCCTACCCGTGTATACCCTAGGAACCAGGATCCCTACACCAGGGAAGCCGGGTGCATAGGTGTGAAGCGGCGTTGGAAACCGCCATCATACACAATGGAGGACTTCAGGAAGATGCCACTACTGGAGAAGGTGAAAGTGTCCAGTGGGACACAAAGGTGGATTCAAGATGGAGAGTACCTGCAAGCAGAGGGGACAGAGTCTATGCCACTCAAGAGTGACAAGGAGGCACGGAAGACGAATGCCCACCGAAGTCATGTGTTGCAGGAGAGATGACGGTGACCTTGGAGCTTCAGCTGTGAGGACCAGGCAACACTGTGGAAGACTATGAGTCGTTCACGAGCTGTGCCAAGTCTGATGTAGAGAGCTGAACGGTCTGTGCCCGTCGGGAGCACGAAGTCAAGTCAAATAACTTTATTCGGTTATTAGTAATAACAACCATAAAAGCATATTACATTATACATACATTGACTCGTATTTACAAAATAATTTTTAAAAACAACATAAATCAGAATTGTTACACATGTGCCGACTCATTTTTACAAGAAAATTTTAAAAAGTATCAGTACCACTATTACCCCTCCATACTTTTCCTAAATTTGAGAGCTAATTTTAAAAAGCTACATACAAATAAAGTGCAATCACAACTTAACAACTGGAGGTAGTAAAGTGCTGGTCTAATTTGTGTGAAATTCAATTTTTTGAGGCAGGGTTTTAAGAATAGCCTCCTTGGTATGATATAAAAGGGACAAATAAAGAAAAAGTGTGCCAGGTCTTACGGAGACTTTTCGTCGCAGCCGCCAGCCGGCAACACTTGACTGCAGTAGGTCCCCCTAGGCACAGCCAGTAGTAAGTGAAATAAATCCATACGGAATCTCGTCAACAGGAAACGGTCATAACTTGACATGGGCCATGTCAGGTACGGTTCCATGAGCATAGATGTTTTTAATAGCACATGTTTCCGTACACTTCCTTTCTTTAATTCACCGTCCTCCCTGACTGAATACCTAGAAGAGATAAAGACCTTCTTCACAGTAATAACATCCAATTTAGTAATGGATTCTGGAGTTAAAAAGAGTTTGGGGCGCCCTAATTCATTAAAGCAGGTGCTTAGGTACTTTATCCATGGTACCTTAAGCCTATTTTCCCACGTTAACGCTTCCCTCAGTTTGAGCTGAGTAAGGGGTACATCACTGTTTAGCCAACAGTTTAGCGAACACAGTAAAGGGTTTACTGCTATCTTGTCGCTTAAATATGACATACCCAGCTCTTCGTGTACTGAGAAGTTAGCTGTTCCCCTAGGTACCCTGAGTATCTGTTTTAAAAAGTTATTTTCTACTACCTCCAGGACACCTATTGAGGCGTATCCCCATAACTCACTGCCATAACATGCGATGGCAACACTCTTGGCCTGGTAAAGTTGAAGCAGTGCAGCCACTGGGCTATTTCCCATTTTCTTGCAAAATCGAGTATTGCTGCATTGACCCGGGTTACCTCTCCCTTTTTCTTCTGTACCGCGGGTCCCCAGTTTAGTTGATGGTCGAACAGGACTCCGAGGTAGGAGAATGTTTTTGTTATTGGGATTGTTTCCCCATTTACATTTAGGCAGTTTGGCTTTTTATTACCTTGGCCAACCTTCATTACGAAGGATTTGGAGTTATTTATACTCAGATCTCGGGACTTCATAAAAGCAAAGAAGGAGTTTAACAGTGTTTGGAGACCAATTGCAGTCCTGGATAAAAGGACTGCGTCATCCGCATAAAGCAGAACCGGCAGTCCCTTCCGTCCAACATAAGGATAATCTGCTCCTGTACTTAAAAGGTGCTCTTCCAAATCGTTTATATATAGGTTGAAAAGGAACGGGGCTAAAATACAGCCTTGTCTGACACCCCGGTGCACACCAAAGTCTCTTGTCACTTTTAGGTCTTGTGTGTACCGGACATTTGCTCTCGTGTCAGAATGCATGTCTGCTAACAAGTTAATTAAATTCTGCTCTACACGCATTTTCGCCATGGTGTCCCAGAGCCTTCCTCGGCTTACGCAGTCGAAAGCCGACGATAGGTCCATGAACGCCATGTGAATTGTACCTTGTCGGGCCATGGTGTATTTCCCTATAATCATGTACAAGTTCAAACACTGGGTGATCGTTGAATGACCGGGCCTAAATCCATATTGAATTGGGGATATTACTTTATTTTCGTCTGCCCATTCAACTAGCCTATTTAAAATTACTCCCCCTACTACTTTAACCACCGAGTTAATTAAAGATATTGGTCTGTAGCAGAGGGGGCTATTACGTTCACCCTTCTTAAAGACGGGTACGATGGTAGACACACCCCACGACTTTGGGCAGCCCGAAGCCACAGCCGCATTGAGTACAGCTGTGAGGACAGGCGCCCATAGCGATATGCAAGATTTAAAAAGATCCGGTGGAATTTCATCCGGGCCTGGGGCCTTATTACTTGTTAGCCCTTCAATTCCTTTTACAACCTCACTTATTGAGAAGAGTAAAAAGTTTTCCTTAGGTATAACCGGACTATATTCTGCTTGGGACTCGTTACTTTTAAAAATTAAGCTAAAATGATTAACCCACTCTTCCTCTGGGATATTTGTGCCAATGGTGGAGTTGTTAGGGTGATCAAACAAGGGTTTATTTATAATTTCCCAAAACTTGGCACTATTTCTCAAGTTTTTGGGGTCTAAAAGGGTCTCCCATACACTTTTCTTTACCTCTTTTTTTCGAGTGGCAAGGGATTTTTTGTACCTACCACGCATAGCCTTGATGTGATCCGGGTCTCTAGGTTTAGTTTTCAAAGCCATCTTTAGATCTCGGCTAGCCTTGGAGCACGAATTATCAAACCATTTTGGATTATTACTACTATTCCCTTTGGCTGGCACCATTAACAATGATCCTACTGTTAATGCGACACCCTCAAAAGCTGCCAAGATTTGTTGTGATGATGATACTGATGACATACATAAGGAGAGTTCGGAGCTACACAAATTGTTAATAGAGGTATACAAATCTTCACAATTCACCATTGTCCATTTTAAGCGACGCTTTCCATTTATACATTTTATGGATCCACGATCTACACGTGGCTTTCGCTGTTCAAAGATTCCCCCACCCATTTTAATGCAAATAGGATTATGATCACTATAAATGCTCGTTTGGATGGAGAAGCCCAGGACAGTGTTGGCAAGGTCCGCAGACAATAGTATGTGATCTATGTATGATCCGTTTATATGACCCTTATAAGCAGGAGCGGAAAAAAGTGTTTGGCCCGCCACCATGGTCATAGCTGTGATTAGGTTATTTTCATTCATTAGCGTGATTAGTTGAATTCCACGCCGCGAGTGATCAAAGTGGAAGCCTTTCAAGCTGTTACATCCCAGTTGACCAATGACAGTCTCTCCTGGATTTCCACATGGATGAGTATTAAAATCACCTGCAATCAACATTTGGCGCGGCAAACTCCTCGCATTTTCTCTCAAAAGATCACCCAGGGACAATATATTACATTCTCCATTCTGATTCACTGCGTTATAAAAATTAATCAGGGTAAAAGTGATTTTACCCCTCTTTAGCTTTAAAACCTGGATGTTTCTGTTCCTTGTATAGCGTGTAACTTTATGACATATAAAAGCCAAATTAACAAATTGCCAGGCCCCCCTTTGCTCTTCCACTATTTGATGGTTCAGCTGGAAGGAAAAAACTTTGGTACCCCTCAATATGGACATTTGTTTCCACCAGCCATGTGTCTTGGAGGCATATCACTGCATATTGTTTAACAAAGGACAGCCAAGTGATGTCACAAGCTTTATCAACCAACCCTGCGATATTCCAAGATACTAGGCTTGCGCTGCAAGGAATTTGTGAACACAGGTTGTTAGTAACTGTGTCTATGTTAGTCTTTTCAGGTGGGATAGCATACGATAGCTCTGTACATCTGAAAACCTGCTCTTCTACAGTATTATATATTTGGTCAACTTGTGTAGAAGCAGGTTTATACTCATTTATTAAGTTAGTGGGTCGGTTTGTCCGGGCTAGTGATGCCTCTACCACAGTTAAAGATCCCATTACATGAGCTGTGGTATTGTTTAGTTCAGAGTTTTCAGCTTGTGTAGATCCATACATCGCATTTATAGCATCCTCATTTCCTAAATCTACATGAGTAGTGTAATCGAGCTGAAATTGTACACTAGGTAGTCATTCTACCCCTTCCAGACCTCCCTGGCCATAAAGGGCGTCAAACCTATTTGAAATAGGGATACTATACTGGTTATTAAAATAGGTTGGATAGTGATACTTGTGTTGGTGTAAATGCTTTGGTCCTATTCGCCTCTCTAGACTGCTCCCCCAGTCGTTTACAGGAGCACCCATACCCCATCCATTTGTCATTACATTCCACTCTGACCTTGTGAGATTAGGGAGTGTTTTGGGATATGACATGCTTCGCTGTTTTCCATTAAAAAATTCTAAAGTGAGTGGAACAATAGTACCACTCCTACGTTGGGGCGGGAGTATGTTTGATAAGACGTTAGGGAGTACAGCCGAGTTGGAGAAGTTTAGTACTATACAATCTCCTTTAAACTTTTTTGGACAGTGCCCTATCCAGGGTACCCTTCTGGCCGACTTGACCTCACCTGCTAACTGTTGTTTCCCCCAGGGAGCCATCTGCATATTACCAGACAGCCAGTGCAGGGCCCTGCTTGTCAGAGATGTTGGAGATTCTGATTGACCAGGAGTCAGAGGGGGTACATTTGCTAATACCAGCACTAAGGGTGAGGCTTCCTCTATAAATTGTGATGGTTCTTTTTCTATACATGGTGTAGTCACTACAAGTGGTCTTTGTATGGGGTCGTCTCTTATCTCAGGCTGGTTACATTCTGTTGTTGATATAAGTTCAGGGGAGATAATCAGTGCCTCATTTTCGCCTCCCTCTGCCCTATTCACAATATGTTCTTTGTTTGTATTGGCTAAGTTTGTGACCAAGGTTGTTGTATTTGCCACCTCATCCGCTATCTTATTCTGTGTCCCACCCAATTTCTTTACTTCGGCGGTGAGTTTATCTAATTTAGCCACCAATGGTTTAATGATGGCCTTGAACTTGCAGTAAATCATGTCCGCTATCCTAATAAATAACTCATCGTCCATGATTTGTTTTCCGCCATCTTCCCCGTGGCCCCTATTTTTATCCTTTGTATTCACTGGTGATACAACCTTTTTTCTCCCAGGTCGTGACCCTCCACGATTTGACTGAGCTTTTCTGCATGTTCTAACCGCCCGAGTGACAGGCACGAGAATAGGAGGTTTCTCTACTGTTGTGTCTACCTGTGAATCCACCTGTATAGGGGAAACTTCTGCTGTGACACTAACCTGAGACTCGGGGTATTTTCCTCATCGGTTCCTGGGTCAATCTCTAGAAGTACACTGTGATTATGGATCTCACTATCACGTAGCTCAGTGTCTAGAACTTCATTTCCTATGACCTGGGATGGTATATCAACCCATGGAGAATTTAGTGGTGGGCTCAGGGGGTGAAGAATGGGGGATTGACTTAGTCCTAATGACTGTCTTCTTTCACTATTCATTTTGGATACTACTTGGACCAAATAATTGTCCATGGTGTTAGACAATGCGGCCGGGATCTTTTTTGGCATACTAAATAATGGTAGTTATAACACAATTTCTAGTCCCTATAATAGTGAATCACAATAGAACAAAGTAAAAATAGATGTTAGTCCTCGGAGCAGCAATATCATACACAGAATGTCTTACTTTAACGGGGAGTTTTTGGCAGCGGCACGGGCAGTATGTCGTGCCCAGTCCAGTCCCGTTCTGTCTCGGACTGTCTTAGACTGTCCGCCCTTTGTCCGGGCTTTGTCCCGGTCTTCGTCCCGCGCGCGTCCCGCGTGCGCGTGTGGGGGTGTGGCTATATGGGAGGAGGAGGGGGCGGGAAGAGGCACCAGGTGCGCGTGGTCACGAAGCGCAAGTCCCTCTGGTCCTCGCAGTCCCGCTCCCCCTAAACAGCCCAAACTACGATTCAGCAGCAGGTCCGGGTCAGGAGCAGACAAAGGACACCAAGCAGCAAAAGTTCCCAGTAAAAATGGAAGTAAGTGGGCTTTAAAATCACACCAATGTCACCAGGTTACACCAGGAATTCGACTACGAGCGGCTCCCGCGGAGCGGGGGGCGCGAGTCGTGTTATGAAGGCAGCAGGGAGGAGGGGGCGGGAAGAGGCACCAGGTGCGCGTGGTCACGAAGCGCAAGTCCCTCTGGTCCTCGCAGGCCCGCTCCCCCTAAACAGCCCAAACTACGATTCAGCGGCAGGTCCGGGTCAGGAGCAGACAAAGGACACCAAGCAGCAAAAGTTCCCAGTAAAAATGGAAGTAAGTGGGGTTTAAAATCACACCAATGTCACCAGGTTACACCAGGAATTCGACTACGAGCGGCTCCCGCGGAGCGGGGCCGCGAGTCGTGTTATGAAGGCAGCAGGGAGGAGGGGGCGGGAGGAGGCACCAGGTGCGCGTGGTCACGAAGTGCAAGTCCCTCTGGTCCTCGCAGTCCCGCTCCCCCTAAACAGCCCAAACTACGATTCAGCGGCAGGTCCGGGTCAGGAGCAGACAAAGGACACCAAGCAGCAAAAGTTCCCAGTAAAAATGGAAGTGGTCTTTAAAATCACACCAATGTCACCAGGTTACACCAGGAATTCGACTACGAGCGGCACCCCGGGAGCACCAACAAGCCTTGGCAACTGCAAACAACATGGAAAGCAAAGAAGGTGCAGTGTCGGGACCAGCAAGGTCCAGGTGACTCACCACAAGCAAGGGAGTCAGGGCAGGCGCGAGCAATCAGGGGAGCCACCGATTTCAAAGGAGAGGACCCACAGGCCAGAGGCACTTGAGTCGGGAGAGGACCTCAAACAGCTCACCAAAGATGAAAGCCCACAATGCAAGTGATGTGATGAGGACGAAGATCTTGGTCACAGGAGAGGTTTAAGGTTGGGGCTACTTGGAGCCCAAAGATCTTGGTGGAAGGAAGCTAACAAGCCTTTCCAACTGCAGGTCGACGTGGTGCAATGGGGTTCAGTTCCTGCAGCCCCGACAAGGGATACTGGCCTCAAACTTGGTGAGAGGACAGGACAGGCCTCGAGTGATGTGAAGAACCACCACCTGTGTTGCTGAGCCTTTCGGAGTCCATGTTAGCCTTGGATCAGCAGAGCGGTCAGCTTACTTGCGGTGCCTGCAGATGCAGTGAAGTGACTCCTTCACTACAATGGAGATTCCTTCAGTTGTCTTGGATGGCGACAGGCCTTCGAAGGTTCCTGTATGGTGCACAGACACAAACGTTGCAGCAGGCGAGCATGGCGAGAAGAACTGGGGCAGCAGGAGTCTTCCTGGTTGCAGCCTTGAAGCACAGAGCGAAGTCCAGAGTGCCCGGATGGTTGAAGAAGTGGTGTCTTGAAATTAATCTTGTCCCTGACAAATCTAGGGACCCACCCACATGTAAGCCATTAAGTACCCTAAGTAAAGTGTTGGGACGATTCAGGGTTCCCTCTCAGGGGAGGGGTCGGAAAGTGGGGAGGATATTCCCATGTCCTTTTCCAGTTTTGCGCCAGAGCGGGAGCCAGCTGCACCCTGAGTTGGTTTGAACTGAACTATGCAAGGAGGGCACCAAATGTGCCCTTCAAGCATACTGAGCGGCACTGGCAAGCGCTCCTACCTGGCACCAATACCCTAAACCCTGTCTAGGAGTTGGTCACACCTCCCTGTGACAGGATACCTATTGTTCTGCCTTCCCCTAAATGAGCTTGGCTCAGCAGCAGGAGGGCAAAATTGTGTCTCAGCTCGGCAGCAGCCATGCTGTGCTGTCCAGAGCACTTAGGGCCTCCCAGAGGAGCTTTACAGTGCATGGAATCATACCTCCCACACCATTTACGGTGTGGGGGTATGATTCCAACATGTTTGATACCAAACATGATAGGATTCGTTACAGCCAGTTTTGCGATGGTCATCGCTTAATGACGGAGTGCCCCTCTATATGTTATATGGCTGTCTCACTTACAACCCGGGAGAACGGACTCTGTAGGCTGTAGGGGTGTCCTGCTCATGCAGGCGCACCCTCACACTTAGAACCGAACACCCTTCCTGCAGGATTGAAAGGCCTGCTCTAGGGGTGACTTATAGGTTTTAAGTGCAGTGACCCCTAGATATAGTGAAACCTATATCTTTCAGAAGTGGTGCTAGCACCAGCTTACACAGGATGCAATGGCAAGCCTGTAGTTACAAATTTAGTGGTCTCCCATGGGTGGCATAATACATTCTTCAGCCCATGGGGAACCCCTAGTGTACCTTTGCCCTGGGTACCTTAGTACCATATAAAAGGGACTGATAAGCATACACCAGTGTCCAGTCTAAGATATACCTAAGTACTTACCATACCAATTTAGGGGAGAAAGCACAAAGACTGGGGTCCTGATTAGCAGGATCCCAGTCAGACTAGTCAGAAACAGCATTACATCAAGCAAAAATTGGGGGTAACCATAAAAACAGATCCTACTTTCCTACACAGATGAAAATATCAATTTATTTTTGTAGAGTGCACATGTCACTCAAAGGGGCATCCAGGCGCTGCATGAGTAGTTACTCGAACAGCCAGGTCTTGGGTCCACTCCTAAAACTGGCGAGGTAGGTAGAGGTTTGGAGGTGGATGGAGAGGTTGGTCCAGGCTTTGGCTGTGAGGTGAGAGAAAGAGTGACATCCCGCTCGGGTACGATGGATGCGGGGGACGGTGGTGAGCGAGGCAGACCACAGGTGTCTGGTGGTCTAGTGGAAGGGCAGGCGGTAGTTCAGGTATTCCAGTCCTGTGTCATCGAGCGCTTTTTAGGGATGTGTGAGCAGCTTGAAAAGACATCTCTTCTTGAAGGGGGGGGCCAGTGCAGGATACAGAGGTGGGGGGTTTTGTGGGAACGTCTGGGCAGGTCCAGGATGATTCTAGCTGCTGCGTCCTGGATTGTTTGTAGGCGCTTGGGGAGGAGGGTGGTGGTTCCAGTGTAGAGGGCCTTCCCGTAAACAAATCGACTGGTGATGAGGATATGAGTGACAGTTTTTCTAGTGTCAGTTGGGATCCATCTGAAGATTTTATGGAGCATTCTGTGGGTGTTGGATGCAACCGAGTTGACCTGATGTCACATGGAGATCTCCCTGTTGAGGATGATTCTGAGGTTGCAGGCGTGGGGTTGGGGGCTGATCCGAGGGTGGAGGGCCACCAAGAGTCGTCCCACGGTGAGGGGGTCTTCCAAAGAGAAGCACTTTGGTTTTGTCGGTGTTGGGTCTGAGGCAGTTGACTTTCATTCAGTTGGCGATGTCGGTCATGGAGTTTTGGAAGTTTGCTCTGGTGATGTCCATGTCTTCGGTGAGGGAGCATATGAGCTGGGTGTCGTCGGCAAAGGAGATGATGTTGAGACTGTGGGTGCAACTAATGGGTGCCAGAGGTGTCATGTAAATGTTGAACAGTGTTGGGGTTTGAGTGGAGCCCTGGGGTACGCCACAGATGAAGCTTTTGGGGTCGGAGGTGTATGGCGGGAGGTGGATTCTCTGAGTGCGTCCAGTGAGGAATGAGGAAAGCAGCTTGAGGGCGTTGCAGTAGATGCCAATGTGGTGAAGTCTTTGGATGAGGAGGTGGTGGGAGACAGTGTTGAAGACCGCTGATAGGTCAAGGACAATCAGGGCTGCTGACTCGCTGCTGTCAAGTATGGCTTCAACATAATCTATGGCGGCTATAAAGGCGGTTTCTGTGCTGTGGTACGAGTGGAAACTGGCTTGGGAGGGGTCAAGCAGGTGGTTGGATTCCAGGTGGTCAGTGATTTGGTGGTTGACAGCTTTCGCAAGTACCTTGGCTGGGAAGGGGAGGAGCGGGATGGGGCAGTAGTTTTTGAGATCGGAAGGGTTCACTATGGGTTTCTTCAGAGGGGGTATGACTTCTACATGCTTCCAGGTTTCAGGGAAGGTGGCAGAGCTGAACGCCGAGATGATGATGCTGGTCAGCAGGGAGTCTGATTCATTTTTGTCGGAGGTTGAAGGCGTGGTGGGGCAGCGGGTGGTCGGAGCGCCAGAGTGGATGGTGGACATGATGGATATTGTGGTTTCGGTGCAGAAAGGTGTCCGTTCAGTCAGGAATTGGAGTGGGAGGTTGGTGGGAGGAGTGACAAGGTCCAGCTATGGCATTTGGGGTTTGCAGGTTTTGTAGATGTTGGCAATCTTGGTGTGGAAGAAGTCGGGGATTGAGTTGCAGAGGGACTGGGAGGGCTGGATGAAGTTTTCAACGGCATCACAGGAGGAAAATTCTCAGAAAATGTTGAAAAGTTCCTTGATGTGGTTGGTGGACTGGAGGCAGGTGGCGATTGTGGCTTTCTTTGCTTCTCTGATGGCATGGTGGTAGGATTTGAAGGCCATCTTTAAGGCTGTATGGTCGACCGTTCTTTGCTGGTGTGCCAGGGCCTCTCTAGAGGTTTGCATTTGTGTTTTTCAACTTTGAGTTCAGGGGTGAACCGGTCAGCATGCTTGTTTGTTCTTCTGTTGCTGAGGGTTTTGATGGGAGCGATGGAGTTGGCGCTGGTGATGATCCTTTCAGATAGGTGGGCAGCGGCTTAATTGACATCAGATGTGTGGAGCATGTGGTGTTGAGGGCGGTCGTCCATAGGGATACGGTAATGGTGTTCAAGTTGTGGCGGGTAGTGGGGGAGGGTGGAGGGGTGATGGTGTCCTGTTGGGCGACAGTGGTGGTGAAGTGGACGATCCTGTGGTCCGTCCAGATGAGCTTGGTAGTGTGGCTGAACTGGATCATGTCGCTGGATGTGAAAATAGAGTTGAGGGTATGGCCAGCGATGTGTGTGGAGTCAGTGACCATCTGTTTGATCCCCAAGTTGTCCATTGAGTCAAGGAGGGCGGCCGAGTTGGGGTCTTTGAGGTGGAGATTGAAGTCAGAGAGGAAGCGGTAATGTCTGGACTCCAAGGCGAGTGGGGCAATGATTTCAGAGACAGGGTTGCAGAACGGAGGTCGGGTCCTGATTGTCTGTTGGCGAAGGTGCCTCTGACAGTTGAATTGGCATTGGCATGAAGATGGAAGTTGAAGTGTTTCATGTCGGGAGAGAGGGGGATCATCAGAGGTGGTGAGCCTGACGGTGTCCTTGTGGATGAAGGCGATTCCTCATCAGGGTCTGCCTGGCGGATGCTTGTGGGTCAATTTGTAGCCAGTTGGAGTGGCAGTGGCTATGTCGGGGGCTGAGGAGTCCTTGAGCTAGTTCTCTGTGAGGAACACTACGTGTGGGCTGGTGGTGGTGATGGTGCCCCAGAGTTTGATGGCTTGCTTGGCCAGGGGGCAGACGTTGAGTAGCATGCATTGAAGTTTGTACTAGTGGTTGGTGGTCTTTATAGGGGCCTGTGGCTCAGTGGAGTCGCAGGTGAAGTTGCAGTGGAGGCAAGCGAAAGCTCCTTCGGTGCCTATGGGTAAGTGGGTGGAGCAGAGGCTGCTGCGGCGTCCTGGGTCCATTCCTCGGAGAACGGAGCTTAAGTAGCCGTGGATGGTCGGTGGGCCAGCAGTTCTGGCGCTGGCCATGGTCGGGGCACGACTGAGCGCAGAAGGGGTTGCCTTTGGCACAACTTTGGTGCGGCCGTACAGTAGCCAGGGGGTGGGGCAGCGGGTGGGTCTGGAAGGCCTGCACCACGCTAGTGTCATAGGCTGAAGGAAATGGCGACTGGTGTGATGCCTAGCAACTGGTCGTGCTGGCCGGAAGCTGAGTGGCGATGGAGGCTGGAGCGCCGATCAGGTGGGAGACTTGTCCAAGTCTGCAAGTCAAGCAGGAGAACGGGTTTGGGACGACATCAAGCTCACTAATGAGATATAGCGGCCGGCATTAAGTAGCCTGGGGGGGTTGGTCTGGGGGGCGAGGCCTGACGGCAGCCTGATGGTTGGTTAGTAACTGGTTGCACTGGGCAGGAAGCTAGGCGGCGATGGAGGCAGGAGGGCCGATCAGGTGGGAGACTTGAACAAGTCTGCAAGTCTCAGTCACGCAGGTGAGCGGGGTCAGGGCGACACCAATAGTGTCTTGTGGAGACCCCAGGGTCTTGGGGAATCACCTAAATGCCCAGAAGTGTAGGGGGAATCCTCTATGTCCCCTAAGGCATGAGAGTCCCAATGCACCATGTTAAAGCTAAATATTACCTCCTGTGGTAGGTGCAAATACCCAGACACGAGGAATTCCGGAATCGGTACAGCACATGCATGCAGAATCTGCAGAGGAATCTGGAGGATTACCATTTTGTTGGGAGACTTGGAAGATAATCCTTGGGATTACCATGGGTGGCTCCTTGACTGGAGTCATCTCCTACTCCTCCTAAAGCTCAGGGAATCTCACAAGTGTTTCTGACATGCACACACGTGCTGCATGCCAGTAAGGGATTCTCTTGAGCTGTAGCAGATGTGGGCTACTGCTATCTCTGAATTTGTGGCCCAACTACCATCGTTCCACCTCTCCAGGCAAAGTAAAAATTTACAGCTAAATGAGCCAGCCGGGTATTACAATGTAGGGATTCGGCAAGCACTTTAAAGTGATGGAGGAGTGAATCTCAAACATCTGACTGATGATATCCATGCCTCCTTCCTGTAATCTATAACAAAAAAGTGGGGGCGTACTCTACGTCCCTTCCAGTTGCAACATCGTGCATCCTCTCAGTCCTGGATAAATTGCGCCATATTTGAAATTGCTCGCGGAGGTACGGGAGGAGGAGGAGTGTGAGTCAGCATTGGAAGGGGGATGGACTGCTTTAAATTATGTTGAAGGGCGAGATTGAGAATATGAATACAGAATTGATAAGAGGTTAAGTCGGAGCAATTCCGAATTGAATTGTGTCAAACACTAACATTGCTTGTATGTAGAAAATAAGTTTGAAAAATGAGAACGAAATGTTATGGTTGAATTAAAAGGTGAATTAATAGGGGAAAGTAAGCAGTTAAACGGAAAGAGGAATGATTAACAAAAGGGTACAAGCCGAGGAGGGGAGACTTGCAAGGATGATAGTATCAAGGACGTCGGGGAATATTCAGGAACATAAATAGTTGTGCAGTTTTTGAGCTAACACAGGATTAGTAGTGAGCTACACCAGTGTAGTGAGAGACTTATTTGGGTGAACATAGGGTGTTGAATATGGCTAAAGTATGATTAACCACAGAGAGTTGACAAGCAATATGCAATGTTTAAAACGAATTTAAAAATGAATTTGTGAATGTGTGTCCATATTATGATTGATGCTTGTGTGTTCTTTCACAAATGGTAATAAGTATCATTGTTTCTCTTGTTATTTCTAGTGACCCCTGAAGAAGGGCACCACTTTGCCCGAAATGCATTGGGTTTTTATTCAATAAAACACTGCCTTGGATGAATTGTTGCACTGTTCATGTTCTTTCAAGAGGTCCGGATGGACACGGTTGGAACACAAGAAGTTTGGGAAATTGGCAAATCTTACTGTGTGTGGTGACATTGGAAAATTGAGAAAGTGGATAGTTGATAAAAATATTGATTTATAATATATACATGAGGAGAATGGATTACAAATGATCACATTATGGAAGCGCCATGGCGGCGCATCGCAGCAGTGCAACTGGAAGGGACGTAGAGTACGCCCCCACTTTTTTGTGATAGATATCTACTGGCGCCATTTGGGCAAGGCACTATTTACCAGTTTTGCATGCAGATTTTGCGTCATGGATTTAAATTTGGGCAAGCGAAGATTAGAAGGAGTGCATCCCACCCTTACTGTCCTTCTTGTAATTGGCAGCTGGGTCATAGGTTGCAGCTGTGTTATGGAGGTACTCTGCGAATGTTAATAAGGAGCCCAAGTTTCAGTGTAGATGTTCTAATTCTCATACTCTTTTCATACAAAACACTAATACCTCATTACTTGGGATTTTGAAGGTCTTCAATAATGTTTTTTAGTTTTCAAAATATTGTTTACACCCTACTGATAACTGTAACAATTACCCTACCAACCCACACTGCCTCTTAAACTCACCACCTTGTGCCCCCTTTCTTTTATCTTTTTTTTGGGGTAGGCAGGGTATGTTGCTATTATTATAGTTAAATCTCAGGCTCACAACTCACTATCCCCATTTTACTGACCAGTAATACCCCTCCTGGTTTCCCTGCACAGTTAGAGGTCTTGGCAGATCTGTGCCATGGATGCGTCAGTTTCTTGCAGCATTCACAGTAAGATTCCAGTAACCTGCACCTGCGCAGCACGTACATGAACAGAAAGAGCAATATTCTCTCTGCTGAAGCATAATTATGTGATGATTTAAAAGCAAAAATTGCTTGGGATCTCATTTGAGGAGGACTTTCACTGCCAAAATGGCTACTCTGCTGTTAAATTGCACAGTTTGTAAACCCCTAGACTTAGTGCGCTGACAGAGGGAAAAAAATGATGGGCCGAAAAGGTTGCTTCACAATTATGTTGGTGGGTGGGTTACAGTAGCAGTCAATAGGCGTGAGGGCAACTGCAAGTTTGAAGACAAAAAATATATTTTTGGTTGCCTTATGCTACCAGGTTGATAATCTCTTTTTATCTTCCTCTGGAATATAACATTTAGGAAAGTTTCCCTGTTATTGACATTTCCTTGAAATGTAAAACCAAGTCTAGTTCCCAATCTTTCATCCTTACTTCAGAAGGAAACTCCGTACCAGTTCTCACAAATTCTTCCAACCACAAGTGAGCTAATGGCTAATTTGTGTTTTCTATCCATGTAATAGGGACACGCCTGTGTGTGTCCTTTCAATCATTCAAGGAAAAGAAGGACTAATTATTAGCATTTGCTCCCCCCACCCTTCTAATCTCCCCGGGGAGACAACAGGATGACCACCAGCCAGCCTTCTTGCTTTTACATGATAATCAAATTAAGACCATGAGGTGGAATTTCATCATTCTGTGTAATATGCAAAGAGGAGTTAGCGAAGTGGGAAGTGCTCGAATGGGAATATACATAAAGATAACAAACATACACTTGTGTGACATAAAACACAAATGGGTGGGTGTTTTTGAGATAAAGCCATGCCTTCGACTATGGCAACAAAGCAACACTGGTACACTTACAAGAGACTGACAGGATACGTCTTAAGAATCACATCCTACAGTGACGTAGAGACATAGAAGATGCATGTTGTCCTACATAACACAGCATGCCTCTGGCACTACAATGCACAGAGTTGGGTGACTCATTTACTACAATTGCAGAAATGCAGAAAATACACAGGTTCGCATACGACATGCTGACCTATAATGACACAAAGAAGGCACATGTCTCAGATACTACCATTGCACAAAGGCAGAGAAGGCACATGTCTACATAGAATGACACAGATAAGTCACATGTCTCGGATAGTACCATTACACAAAGTCAGAGAATGCACGTCTCACATTCTTCAATGAGACAGAGAAGACACATGCCTCAGATACTACCATTACACAAAGGCAGAAAAGACGCATACCGTCTATACTACAGTGAGACAGAAACGTCCCGTCTCAGATACTAAAATTACAAGAAGGCAGAGTAGGCACATGTCTCACATACTACAGCAAGACAGAGAAGCCACACCCCACACACTAACATGACAAGAGACAGAGAAGACATATGCCCCCATACACACTACAGTGACACAGATTGAAAGACAAGTCTAACACTGATAACACATTAACACTGAGCCAAGGATTAGACTGGCATTGAAACAGAGGCACACGTTTCACACACTGGGACTAGCAACGTCGAGATCCATCGATCGACTGAGACGAGTTTGGTGCAGGGGTGCAAGAACCACCCCTCCCTACGGGACACCCTCCAGTGGGATAAAAGGCAACAAGCAGACAAAAGTCTCCATACTTGGCCCCCATAGTGTCAGGAGGTATGTGGACATGGCGAACACTATACTGTCCAGCAATAATATAAAATTACAAAACAACATAACGGTACAAATAAACAACATAACTCCACTCCCAAACCTTCCAAGTCAGTGTTTGACCCCATTTGCTTTTTATGGACTCCAGTGGGGAGGGATGGGGAAGCAGGAAAGGGCCTTCTTGCGATGGGGTACTGGGCCTTGCAGAATCTGCTCAGCAACATTGAGTCGAACCTTGTGTCTGAAGTCCCTTCATGCAATGCAGCTGTCTGCACCCCATTGGGCAGTTATTATGGGCCCTTGTCTAACCTACACTCTGCCGGCACCATCAAAGGCACCCTCTGTATCCAATCAAGGGGATTATTCCCAGGAAAGCCCGGCTGCAGCTCCTTAAACAAAAGCACTTGAAAGATAAACAGTTTAAGTGCTCATGACACAACTACCCAGAAATGTCTGGGGACTGGTGCGAAGGGGCCAGCGAGAGGCGAACAAGGCACTGAGGAGGAAAGAGGCAGATGAGAGCCAGTGGTGTAGCACGGTTACAACGAATTTTTTACAACGCACTACCATTACATCGCAACTTTTACCACGCAAACCATTACAACGCAATGCGCTGGGGGGCGCTCTAGGATAGGGAATGTATTTAATATACTATCCAACACCTTCCCTGCTATCCACGGGGACTGGAGTTGGAATAGTAAATTAAATAATTCACTATCCAGCGCCTAAAAGCATTATACGTTGTAATGGACTGCGTGGTAAAAACCGCGTTGTAAAGGCATGCGTGGTAAAAGCATGCGTTGTAGTGACACCAATCCGAGCCAGTGGCCAGGAACAAGGAGACGCTGGGAAAGAGGAACTACGAGAGTGCTAGAAATAGAGAGAGAGGCGAACGAGGGGCGAGAAGAATGAGAGAAGAGAACAAAGCCGAGGAAGGAAGGAGGGTTGAGCAATTGAACGGGTGGCAAACTAAGAGATGAGAATATTGTGATACGAAAGGGAGAGAAAGGGATGAGAGGTAGACGTTGAGAGATGATGGTAAGAAAAAAGTCAAGAGTCTAGAAAAGGATAAAAAGAGAAAAAAGGCAGAATAAAGTGTACGAAAAGGGTAGATGGTTATTGGTGGTATAGGGAGTGAGCCGTGGGGCGTCAGGTGCAGGGGTGTCTTTTGACATTGTGTTTCTTTACCAGCTGCGGTCTTGGAGCTTGCAGGTTGAGGCTGCAGGCATCGTCATGAAGCTTGACGGAGGTCGGCGATCACCAGTTCCCAGGTCAGGATCGCTGGGGAGACCTCCTCATGGCGTTGGGCCACTCAAGCAGTGGGTGTCGCGTGCAGAATCACGGAGCTGCCTGGACCCGGATTCTGTGGGTGAGTCTTAGCGTGAGCAAATCCGGTGCTCACGGGAGGCCGAGGCAGTTAATTGAATGCAGGAAGGCCCTCTGGGCTCTGGGGTTGCTAGCTGCTAGACCTGCCAGGGTTCTCGCTGTAGGCAGGTCATAGACCGGACAGACTGTCAGGGCTAGGGCCAAAGCAGTTGGTGTCCTCTTCTTCTTGGGTCAGCACTGCTCTTCGGTCCTTCTTCTTTCTGCCTCGAATCTGAGGAGGCAATGTTCAGGGTTGCCCCTAATATTACATTTACTGGCGTTAAAGGGGTGTGCAGGTTGGGACCAATGGACACCTTCCTTAGGGTAGGGTATTATGCCACCCTCCAGTGGGTAGGGGCATGAATCTATCACTAATTGGCTGAACCCCCTCATCTTCAAGATGGAGGGGACTGAGATGTGCATTTCACCTTGCCTCCCCCACCCGAGGAGTGGGGCTGGCAAAGGTGGGCACACCTCTCTTCTTAGCTTGGTTTTCCAGACGATTCTCTCACCTAAAAGTAGGGTGGGGGCAGAACTGGTGGGAGCCAGTTGCAGGGGCAGCTTCTGAAGGCAGCAGGCCTTTGAAGCTTTCCCTTCGTAGACCCAGTCCATCCTGGGGGAGGAGGCATGACACCTCTGATAAGGATGGGCTTTGTTTCTGGACCCAGAGAGCCGAGGCTCTCCACCCAGGGGTCCAGAAACCTCACTGATGGTGGCAAATGGCAGGCAGCCATTCACTAACTACACCAGGGCTGGTTGTTTTTAAGGGGGCATCTCTAAGATGCCCTCTGAGTACATTTTACATTAAATCCCACACTGGCATCAGTGTGGGTTTAAAGTGCTGAGAAGTTTGCTACCAAACTTCCCAGCTTTTAGTAAAATCATTATAGAGTGATGGAGTTTGTTATGACCAACTCCCAGACCATATACTCTTTATGGCTTTACTACACGTACAATGTCTAAGGAAGGACTTAGACACTATACGGGTACAGGGCTTATGCCACTGCACCCTACTAGGGGGATGGCTTACCTAGGCCTAGGGCAGCGGTTTGCATGCATGGCACACAGGGATGTGTGCTATGTCAACTCTTCACTTTTCTCTGCACCAGAACACGCAGCCTGCAATGGCAGTGTGTGGGTGTTAAGGTACAGGACATCTGAGGGTGGCACAATAGGTGCTGTAGTCCTTAGAGGCTTTCCCGGGTCACAGTGACCTTGGTACTCATGGTACCTTTTACAAGGGGCTTACCTGTGGCGAGGGATGTGCCAATTCTGGGTACAAAGGTACAGTTTTAGGAGAGAACAGGCCCTGGGAACCTAATTGGTAGGGTCCCGGGGCACATAAAGTTAGGTTGCATCAGATGCCAGGCAAAAAGTGGGGAGTAACCATGCAAAAAGGGCACTTTCCTACAAGTAGTGATCCTTCTGCAGCGTCTTGCATGCTTAGATATTTCTGTATTATCCATTCCTGGATATTGTGGTGGAATGACATATCCCCACATGGAGTTTTGGGATTACTTCGACATGTGATTATGCTTTACACACATATGCTTCTTGGAGAAACGCCAATTTTTCTGTTCATTAACGAGTATAAGAGTTGGGTCCAGTGACCCCTGTGGGACCTCCCAAGCATGAAATCTCATTACAGTAATTTCAGGCTGCGTGGAAGGGCTAAGTGAAGCAGGGACTCAAGTGAACCATTCCCTTCAAATCATAAAGTACTTGCTTCAAAGGCACACAAACCACCACAGGATCTTCCTTTCCGGCAGCTACTACATGAATCATTTAAAGATGGCTATGTGGTGCTCGAATAGGAGATTTTCGTGGTAACTGTTCTCTGATGGCTTCTGCAGTAACTTGCGAGATGAGAGTTCGAATTTAGAAAGGGCTAACTCAGCATTTCATATTCCCTAGGTCCTGAGCATCATTTGATAACAGTGACTATTATGTGTATTGCTTGCAAATGACAAAATAAGCACATGTATAAAATAAAGGTATTCTTAAAAAATATACCAATTTGAAGTTTCAAAATTGGAATCGTTTCTGTTTAGATCTAGAAATAAGCAGACGTTTACCAATGCATAACAAATTGTATACTCTCAAAGCAAATAATCACTTTTTTAAGAAGTGAAATTAAGAACCAGCAGACAGCGTTTTCATCCGTCCCTGGTATAGTAGTACCATTGCATACGTGACAACTCAGCCTCTTATGTAAAAAAAATCCATCCAACTTCTAAAACCTAATTTTATGGCAAGGCCAGAGGCTCATATTACGTGAAAAACGTATTTATATCTGCTCTTCAATCAATAGTGCACTAAGTTGAAATAGTTATATAAGTAATAACTCATACTGTAGGCATACCTGAACTCGCTTCTTTTATTGCTCTGCTTCAAACTATTACGTCCTATTTTAGTTTCTCTGGAATTGTCTGTCATAATATGTTTTATTTTGTTCAGTGTAACACATTGATTTCTTGTTCTGATTAATCATTCTCGGAATACGAGCAGGTTGTTGGGGGAAAGCAGTGATTCTACGTATTTTATATTGCGACTGATTTCTGTATATCAAAGAATGTCTTTGTACATTTTAAAGCAATGCGTTTACTTTCTTTTTTGTTTGAACGTTCAGACACACCTTTTCCAAACAGTTTTTCTTAACTTACTCGCAAGAATCTTGGTTTGTTTGCTGGCTGCATCTTTTAAAGTATCCACGCAGGTCAACCACTGGGCCTCGCGAGTGAGTCCCACGGATGCTGTAAGGTGCAAGCCGCTTAGCATGAGTCAGCTACTACTACTGACTACTGAGGCAACCTTGCTTGAGCTGGGATTGTGCTGGTAGGCATGAGCTGGTCCCGTGATTCGCTGTCTTCATTGAACAAAAAGCATTGATGCAAAGCCCTGCAAGAGTATTGTTGCAAGCCCAGAATCGGATCACATGACTGAGGTCTCTGACTGTGAAGGCCTGTACGTAATCTACAGTCATCGTGGACGGGTCGCGGGCCACCAGCAGTGTTTTTTATACGCCAAGAACCTGTGCACATGCTACCTGGTAATGCATGTTTTCTTTGGTTATGGTGAGACAGCTGGACCAAGTAAGAAAGACACAATGGTAACAATTTCCATACACTTAGGGATATGTTGAATAGGGATAAGGCCACAGTGGCATTATAAAAGCAGTAAAGACCATCTGAAAGTCCAATAAAGAAGAGGTAGGCCATAATGAGTTTGACAGTGTCAGAGCCAAATGCAGAACTATGGCCCTGATCTGGAGTTTGGTGGCATGGGTACTCCTTCGCAATGGCGATGGTGTACCTTATCCACCAAACCTTTGGTCCACCTGCCTCATGTAGAGGCATAACAAGGGAAAGGGTGTCTAAGACCAATTCTGTGATGTCTGAGCACTCTAATATAAGACTTATGATGTAGGCTTGTAGTTTGAAAGAAATAGTTTTTGGAGCCTGCAAATTCCTGTAGTCCAAAGCCCAGGACATGTTGTATGGCTTCAAGGCTTCTTCATCAACGAAAAAGTTAAACCTAACACGGCTCAACCCACCAAATCCAAGATCTGGAAAAGGGATTGAAGAATCTCAACCCTAACCCCCTGCCTCCTCACACATGCAGTCTCCTCCTCCCCCCTGCGGCCGCCCCTGATGTTCAATCACTGACTGACCTTTACCTCGATTCTATGAACACAATAATCAACGAAGCTGCCCCCCTGCAACTGAAGAGAGTCTCCACCAAGAATTCGAACCCTTGGTATGATGGCAGACTCAATGAAGACAGACGTGCTATGCGAATGGCAGAGCGCACCTGGAGATCTGACCCCTCAGCACTGCACCTTAAAACTCTTAAGAACAAGAGAAATGCCTACTTTAGGAAGATCAAGCGTTCGAAATCCGACTTCTTTAGCCTCCAGCTGGACCAAGCTAAGAACCAACCAAGAAAACTGTTCGAACTAGTCAAAAGTCAAACCAAGACGCAACCTCTACAATCAAACAGCACAACAAGCGATACTCCACACTGTGAAGACTTTTCTGCTTTCTTTAAGCTAAAGACAGACAACATAAGAAGCAATCTCCTCATTGATGTAAATCGATACTCCAGCCCCATCTGCATGGCTACCACTCACCCTAAAAACAACACATCATGGTCGTCATTCGACACCTACACTGAAGAGGCAATTCACAAACTGCTCGGCACCTTGAAGCCCTCTAATCACTTCATTGACCCCCTACCGGCAAATGCTGTGAATGACTTCACCCCCTTGCTCCTCCCACTCTGGACCGAAATAATTAACAGCTCCCTTCAACAAGGTCTCATCCCAGACTCCCTCAAGGTGGGGCAAGTCACACCCATACTCAAGAAACCTACAGCGAACCCGGCTAACCTAAATAATTATCGCCCTATCACCAATATCCCCACCTTGGCCAAACTACTGGAAAAATGTGTACAACTCCAATTGACAAAACACATTGATCAGTTTGACCTCCTCAACCCTCATCAATCAGGCTTCAGAGCGAAACACAGCACGGAAACGGCTATGACACACATAATTGATGACGCCCTTCAAATCCTTGATCGCAATGACTCCTGTCTCCTCATCCTTCTTGACCTCTCCTCAGCTTTTGATACGGTCAAACATGAAAATCTATTGGAGCTGCTAAATACCAGAATGGGTCTATCCGGGACTGTCCTCAAATGGTTCACCTCCTTCCTACACAACCGGTCTCAGAAGTTCAAGATCAACAACGTGCTGTCCTCACCTCTGCCTGTAACTTTAGGCGTCCCACAAGGATCCTCCCTATCCCCCACATTGTTCAACCTTGTCATGGAACCACTCACCACCTTGCTTCAAGCATCTAATGTACACTTCCATATGTACGCCGATGACACTCAACTCTATCTCAAGCTACAATCCCCGGAAGACATCAAGCTTCTGAACTCCACACTCAGAAACACCCAATCATGGTTGGCCATCAATCACCTCAAGCTAAATGCTCTGAAAACTGAATTCCTTCTGATCTCACCTCCCGCGAAAATGGCCATCACCCAAACCTGGCTCAATCACCTAACTGCGCTCAATGTCCAAACCACCATCGTGGAATCTGCGAAATCCCTAGGTATTACACTTGACGACAAGCTCAACATGCAGCAGCACATTAGCAAAGCAACTAAAGGAGCAAACTTCCAAATCAACACTCTGAGGAAACTTAAACCCTTCTTCCCAGCTAAGGACTTCCAAAATGCTGTACAAGCCCTAGTCATCCCACGCATAGACTACGGAATTGCGTCCCTTAGCGGACTCCCCCTTTCAACAACCGCACCCCTAAGAGCCTCTTTGAACGCTGCCGCGAGACTCATCACTGGTTCTAGGAAGCATTCGCATATATCTCCTGACTTAAAATCCCTAAACTTGCTGCCTGTTGAAGCCAGAATACAGCTGAAAATAGCCGTTATGACACACTCGGCTGTACACCACAAGTCACCCAGCTACCTCACCCAAAAACTGACTATATCTGGAGGCTCGAGATCCAATAGAAGTACAAAAAATCTACTCCTGAAACCTCGTAGATTCCGGAAGGAAAAAACATGCAAACGCTCCTTCTCAGGAATGGCTCCCAGGATCTGGAATGCACTCCCTCCTGAAACCAGGCTTATCTCCTCCACAGCACTTTTTAAAAAAGAGGTCAAAGCCATCCTTATGGCCAAATTTACCTAAACTCTATTGCTGA
Source organism: Lissotriton helveticus (assembly GCF_964261635.1). Lineage (NCBI taxonomy): Eukaryota > Metazoa > Chordata > Amphibia > Caudata > Salamandridae > Lissotriton > Lissotriton helveticus. The sequence continues at coordinate 207,670,165 of NC_136065.1, forward strand.
TGGAACAGAGACTTTTGCACCGTTTACTGTAGTACTGGTTACCTGATTGTCTGGTGGTTTTATATTTGTACAGGACTGATATCCGATTATGTAACCTCACTTACTATCGTTTACTATTTTGTACCCAATAGTTAGTCTAACCGCCTTATGGTGGCCCCTACCCCTTGTTTCCCGTAAGTTTTAAGTACGAGGTAAAAGCCATCCTAATGGCCAAGCTCACCTGATCTTTATTGTTGTTGGATCAAAGACTCTGCACCGTCATGTATTATTAGTCACTTGTTCGTGGACTGATATCTTATGGCCAAATTTACCTAAACTCTATTGCTGATGGAACAGAGATTTTTGCACCGTTTACTGTAGTACTGGTTACCTGATTGTCTGTTGGTTTTATATTTGTACAGGACTGATATCCGATTATGTCACCTCACTTACTACCGTTTACTATTTTGTACCCAATAGTTAGTCTAACCACCTTATGGTGGCCCCTACCCCTTGTTTCCCGTAAGTTTTAAGTACGAGGTAAAAGCCATCCTTATGGCCAAGCTCACCTGATCTTTATTGTTCTTGGATCAAAGACTCTGCACCGTCTTGTATTATTAGTCACTGGTTCGTGGACTGATATCATATTTGCACATGATTGCTATCCTATTATGCTACTATATTGTACCCTATAGTGTTTTAATCACCCTCCTGTTGCCCCTACCCCGGTCTCTGTAAAGCGCTCTGATATCTGCAAAGATCTTGTTCGCGCTATATAAAACTTTGAATAAATAAATAAATAAATAAAGGACAACAAGTCTTTATGCTTGTTTTGTCCACTGATCAAGTAGGCTGAATCCCACCAACACAAACCCTTTCAGTGACACAGTATAGCTGTGGGAAAAAAGATCGTCAGCTGCTCAGGCACCACTATCTACACGTGGAGGATGTTCAATATTTAATTGTATATACAAGTCATTATTTCAAAGCCTTTATTAATAGTGCTGGCACTCTTAGGGAATACAGTGACCTATAGTCTTATCTCACTATACTCACAGTTGTTTCAATATAAAAAGGTTTACAATCTTTCATTCTCTGTCAGGACTGGAGGCGGGGATCATGCTCTCTTTCTTTGCTTTTATTAAAAAGCAGCAATGTAAAACATCAGAAATAACTACAAGTCCCATGAACACTAGGGATCAAGCTCCTTAGAGTTCAACAAGTGTCAACCAATCAGGACATCACAAGGCCATCATAGTTCCTTCACCAAGTCCTTTCTTCCTCTTTCTTCACTGCTCCTCGCAGCCACAAGATGAGTACAGGCTCTGAGCCAATTTTCTCCTTGGTATATTGGTGTTTAACGCATTTTTTCACTGACTTCCCTTCACAGGTTTACCTGCTGGCCCGTGGAAGCACACTTGCTTCTATGCGGTGCTTTAACACCTATACACGATTGGGGCTGTGCGGTGCAGTCCTCCAATCGCTGGGTGGCACCTGCACACATTCCGAAGTTCTTGGCGTGTCAGCCGTCCGGCCGCATTCCTGGCAAAGAACGCGATTGGTCAGATCCTGGTTGCCACCTCTCCCGATACTATGCCCCAGTCCTGGAGTGTTTACGCCCCCTTCGGGGTCTGTATCAGCTGCAACGAGATAACTGTATTGTATGTGTCCAGCACTCCTGATGCCCTCTGTGGGTCCGTATTTGAAGTCGTTGCCTCAGCACCACGCGGAGAGGGTGTTCCATGCTCTCCTAAGGCCACATCTGTGCGTGCCAGGGTGCAGTTGTATTGATCAAAAAGTCCTTTTATCCTCGGGTTTTTACTGGGGCCGGCTGTGGAAGGGGAACAACAGCAAGCCTTGTTCCGGGGCGCAGCCACTAGAAGAGGACAGTATCAGGACCAATCTAGGTTTGGGGCTTTCTACACCACCTGCTCAGGCTCCCGGCACCACGGATCCAGAGGTGAACACCAACAGAACTATCACGGTGAGTGTCATCCCATTCTCCCACATTCTATTGGGGGGCAGACTGGCACAGTTTGTGCACAATTGAAAAGCCCTTACGTCCAATGCTTCGGTCCAAGACTTTCATACCGAGTTTTACAGCTCCCCAGTACAGCTCAAAACACCTCAGCTGCTTCACCTCTCCGAAGACCAATTCTCCTTGGTGGAAGCAGAAATCCAGGACATTTTAACCAAAGAAGCCATTACCCAAATGACTCCACACCCACGTGACTTCCTCAGCAACATCTTGTTGGTGCACAAACGTGATGGTGGCAAACGTCCAGTAATCAACCTGAGACAATTCAATGAGTGACTGGTTTACTGCCACTTCAAAATGGAGGGCATTCACCTCCTCCGAGACTTACTTCTCCCCAACAACTGGCTCGTCCATCTGGACTTAAACAACGCATATCTTACATTTTCCCTCACTTTCACTCCCTCTAATTTCAGTGGCTCTGGACCAAGTATGAGTTTACTACCCTGCCATTTGGCCTCTCCTCTGCGCCTTGGTGCTTCACCAAGATCCGTCGACCAGTGGTGGAACACCTGCGAGCCAGAGGAGTTCGCCTCATCATATATCTGGATGATCTCCTTCTGATGAATCAGGACCAGAGCGTCTTACAGTATCATCTCCAATGGGCAGTCTCCCTCCTGCAATCGTTGGGTTTTCTAATCAACGGGAAAAAGTCAGTGTTGGTGCTCACACAGTCTATTGTCATCCTGGGATTTGTGGTAAATTCCATTCAGGTGCCTCTAAGTCTTCACTTGCACAAAATTGCCAAGATACGACACAGGCTGATCTGCACCCTGGCAAAACTGTCCACTTCTCTCCGTCAGATAGTGAGAGTAGTTGACCTTCTCTACTCTTCCATCCGGGCTACATTCCCATGCCAGGTGCACCACAGGGCCCTCCCGAGCACCTGCTGTCACTGGACCGGAGCGGACAGCCTGTTATCAAGAAAGGGTGGGTAGGAGGGGGAAGCGTAGCCCTTCTCCTTTTCCCAATCTTGCATGAATGCATCCATCGCTAGAACTGATGGGTCCGGTATCAAGCTGAAGTATTTGTCTACCTGGTGGTCCAGCCTGGATGCACAGATGTCCACCAAGGAGTGGGTCAAAACTGTGCTTCAGCTCCTGAAAGACAGAGGGGTCCAACTTCCAAAGGCTGAGGTCTCTCACGCAGTGGGATTGCCAATTCCCCACTTGGTTGTTCACGGCAGGGAGAGGCTCTGCTGTGACTGAGATCTGGCGTTCTAGACTGTACTCCCAAAAGCTTCTGGCCAGGCCCGACAAGGGTTTGGATCATGTCCCCCCAGGTGATTGATGTACCTGACTTCTGCGATATTGTCCACCTTTAGGAGGACATTTCATTGGATCCTGTCTTTTGTCCGGCACTTGACTGTGAACGAGTTGCCATCAGCTCTAAGCAGTTGATCTGAAGAGACTGGCTTCACATGGCTCACAGCTGCCCAAGATTAAAGGAGTTTGGGACAGTGAACTATGACTATGTGCGTGAGTGTCTTAGTGTCAGGATTAAACCTTGGCCAATTGTAAGTTTGCTTTTTTCTTAATATATATATATATATATATATATATATTTTTTTTTTTTTCAATACAGAAGGTACATAAACATCAAATAGGTAAGCCACTGCAAATAGTTATAAGCATATATCAAATAATCATATCAAACTAGAGGAAAAAGTTAAAAGTAACTGTATATGTCTGGGGAGCACGCAAATCACAAAAGAAATTTCCATATGCGGTTAAACTTTTGCATTGAACGTATAGCTCTAGTTTTAGCCAGTGCCCGCTCCCTCTCATATATGTCAATCATGAGAGCCAACCATTTGAAAAAGATTGGTGGATTAGGCATAATCCATATTCTGGCTAAACACAGACTGGCCGCAACTAGTGCAATAGATAAAAAGCTTCTCATGGCATGATTCTCACTCTCCTTAAATCCGAGCATGATCTCTTTGTTAGTAAGCGAAAAATCAGAACCCAGCAATATATTATGTGACTTTCTCCCATAAATCAGACAACATAGGACAGGTGAAGAATTTATGAAGTATATTAGCTGCCATTAGGTTACATTCAGGACAACATGATCTATCTGCTAATTGTAAGTTTGGTCATCAGTATGATAGAAAGTTTAGGATTCTTTCCTTATGCTAGATGTTTTTCTTATACAAAGTTCGTGACTTGATCCATAATTACTCTGTGCTGGAAAATTGCATATCCAGAATCTTTTGCTTAATAGATGTGTGATAAGCCTTGTATTAGGATGTTGTTTCCCCTTGTTTTTATGTATCCCACACTAAGAAAAGGTGATGCATTAAACTGCTGGTCACTTCTGGTCACTTTTAGCATCTGGGGATTGTAAAGGCTACCAAATTTTGTTTATCTCCAGAGAGCACTGAAATATCCAGGAGTGTACAGTCTATTATGGGGGGGCTTTTTAAATCCAAGGTGAAGTCCTGGATGTTTCCCCTGCATCTAGAGTGAATCTCTAGGTGTCCATTCTGAGTAGTCTCTACTTGCTCCCCTGACGCTTACCCCCAGTCCTCCTGCGATTACCTGCAGCACTTCAATTAAGGGGAAAATAGGGATGGTAAATCCACTTCCCACTCTCCACCCACATTGGACATGCAGGAACAACTCTGCCACCCCAGCATTCACTTCTGAACATTTCACCTGGAAACTGTTGGGAGCCAATTTAGTCCACGATCACCAGCATTAAAGTTGGTTGGTGCATCTCCCCTTACTGCGGTGACAGTACCACACATAAGGAAGAGTGCCTTTGCTGGAGTTCTACCTCTTTGGCTCTAACACTGCAGGAGCCTTCAATGTACCGTTACTCTATTTTCCATGGCTTCCTACTGCCAGCTCCCTGTAAGCCTGATCACCTGTTTTTTGTCAAAACTAAAGAGAAGGTCTCTCATTCTTAAAAGGTTCTGTGGCCCGAAGTGTAAAATGATGTATTGGTTGCAAACACCCATTATGAACATTTGTATCCATAAAACTGTTATTTAATATGCACAAATTCCATTTTAGGAGTTGGTCCAGTGAGGCGTACCTTGGTAGATCTATTAGCTACCACAAAGAACTTTCACTCTCCGACCTTCTGCGCTCTGACTTTGCTTTCTTGAGGCTGTCAAGGAGATGTATTCATCATCTGTTGAACGACTGCTGCCTTTGCACCGTCCCACCTTTCCCACGGATTTCGTGGGTCCTGAAAAAGAATACTTTGACCCGTGGAGTCTGAGCAAATTCTTGTCACTTCGACTGTCTCTTCCAGATGATGTGGTCCCTTATTTTACTATGTGCGTATTGTCCCTGTTTGCTCCATGGGACCATGGCGCTTCTTTAAGCAGGTGCGTCAGGTATAAACAGGAGCAGTGCACCCTATGACACTCAATGTGCTGCCACAAAAGCAGCCGCAAGCGCACTGCTGACTGGGGGCAGCACATTCATTGAAATTCAGGGCAGCTCTTTACATGCCACGCCATGTTTCACAGTGTGAGATGCAGTCATCTGCACTTTAAACATTGGACAGATCCCCCTGCAGGAAGGTGCAGTGAGTGGCTGCACCTGCTTTATCGAGGGTGTCTGGAGGGATCCCTGGGACCCCCTTTCTTCCCTCAAGAGGGAGGCCCTCAGAGGCAACACTGACTGTGTGGCATCTTTTTGTGTGGCGCACCCCATGTAAATGCGGGAATGCCCTCTCAAGGTAGAGCTAGCACATCAGTATTGCAGAAGGAGTCGCATAAGCGTCTGTGTCCCCTTTTTAATACCATAGTGTCTCAGAGGGAGGCCCTCAGAGTGCACATTGACTGTGTGCCACCTTTTTTGTGTGCCACATCCCCTGCTAAGAGTTATTTCCTTCATTTGCCCCGATCAACCTTCTTTTTTCAAGTGACCAGTTGTGATGCGTTAATTAAAGAGGCTCTCATATGTATTTTACCAGCTCCATTGTTTATGTCACAGTGGGACCTTAATTTAGTACTTAGGCTTTTCATGTGTGTTCCTTTTGAGCCTATGCACATTTGTGCCCACATACCGTTGGCTCTTAGGACAATTTCTTATTGCTATCACTTCTCTGCATTGTGTCAGTAAATTGCAGGTGTTGACTGTCTGGCCTTTGTATTTTAAATTTTTTCATAACAAGTTAGTACTATGACTGAGACATTTTTTCTTCCAAAAGTTGAGTTACCCTTTCATCAGTGGCAGTTCATCATTCTTCCTGCGTTCGCTCTGCTACATACCTTTAGGAAGAGGACGATAGGCTTCACCAGTTGGATCTCAATCCAGTCCTTAGTACTCCATAGATGGGCCCAAGGAGCATCAGATGTTTGTTGCATTTGCTAGTGTGAAGAAAGGGAAGGCAGCCCAGAAACAGATATTATCTAGATAGATTGCTCTTTGTATCAAAATGTTATATGTGTTGAACAAGAAGTAGGCTCCTGCGGTCCTTCGTGCTTATTCCAACAGAGCAAATCCTGCAACTACAGCATAAGCTAGAGGTGTTCTAGTGTTTGACATGTGTCAAACTGCTGCATGCAAAACACACAAGATGATGGATGGAATGTTGCATATTGGCAAAACATTCACCCCCAGTCACAGATCTGGGTTTAATCCATCGTTATTTTGCTCACCAAGCCACCCCAGTTCTGACATGGCCATATGCAAATCAGTCTTGGCCCTGTGCCTCATGGGAACAGTCCAGCCCGAACTGCCAAGTCATGTCTTTCCTGGACCCGGAATCAAGCATCCTAGTACCGGTTTCTGGCTATCTGCCGTCTTCAGCCAGGATAGCTTGACTCCAATGGCTTAGTGAGCACGGGACCCACGTCTGGGCATACCCTTCCCACATAGGGTGAACAGCAAAACACACAAGATGATGGATGGAATGTTGCACAATGGCAAAACGTTCACCCTCAGTCACAGATCTGGGTTTGCAACGCAATAGGTCTCGCATTTTTAAAGTTTGAGCTATTGGCATTAGTAATTAATGCAACACCAATAGCTCAAACTTTAATAATACGAGACCTATTGCATTGCAAATGCTTGTTTTTGGCTGATTTTAGCTGCAAAGGCTTTCCATGGTTAATACATGGGTGGACTTTTGTAAATAATCAATAGGTTGTAGGCTATGTTTTTGCAGTACATATTTGCCTGCTGAAATGTGTATCAGTTTCGAAAGAATGTGAGGAATGTCACACCATTGACACGTTTGAATATGGCATAAGCTACTGCTTTTTTACTTTTTTTTCAAGTTGCTATAAAGCAATGAATGACACGGGAGAGGTGAACAAACATTGATGGCAGGTCAGCTAGAAATAGAAGGCATCTTTTTAAATGTAGATTCTCTCCCTGGTATGAGGTTGTAAATGATCTGTATATTTTCCCTTTTTTTCGCACTAGTATCAATAGTCTGCCATTCAGTGCTTCATGTTTCCTTATTTATACTTTTTGCTTCTTATGAAATGCATTTCTATGCATTCTCCACACTTCTCTACATTCACCACACTTCTCATGTTGCTACTAAGCATAACCATGAAGTTTCCATTGCTCCCTATTTTTAAACTCTAATATATCCACTATGCACTCACCTCTGCCTTGACATACTATTTCGGAACTGAATTCACAATGTCTTACCCGTCAGTCTCTTGTTTTGTGGCCTCATTAAATACAACGTTAACTCATCTTCCCTAAATGAAGTATGTGGTTAATGTACTTACCGATATTCATAGGCTTTCTTAATTTTTTCCCCACTCCTTTTGGCATTTTAACTCTGTTGGTATTGTCTTCAAATATGCTTTCCTTCACTCCTATTCTCGTTACAGTCGGGCATTCGAAAACAAATTGGACGTGGGTATGACAATGGTAGCAGTAGTGTGGTCATGTCTGCTCTTTGCACAGTCACAGGTGTTGATAAACATTCCTTTACCCTTTTTATGACCAAATGCCCCTTTTTTAAAATTCATTGTGCTTTATTATTTTAAAGTCTTCATATTTGCATATATTGCAAAGCTTGGAATTGGCGACAAAAAATAATTCACTGATTCGGTATATTATGGTAGGAAATGCCTATGCCAAAGACTCAACACTAATAGAGGGCTTTAGCTATCAAATTCAGGGTTGCCAGGGCAGATACTTAGAACACTGCTGTTTTGCCCGTACAGGACTGGAAAGAGTAATGCTATGTACTGTTTCAATTGGGCTTTATCGGCGTGTATGTATTTCGGATTTTTCGAAAACTTGCCCCCTACACACATTTGTCTTTTAGAGTCTAAGATTGTTACTGTGACCGACATTATAGTTTCTTGAAAACGTTAATCTGACAGTTGGCTTATATTTACATTTCTCCTGCTTATGAACTAAATTATTTATTTTTTTGTTTTGCTGTTGAACATTTTATGGAGCTGGGGACGTAATCTACAATTATGTAAAGTAACTGTCAGTTTTATATTTGAATTTATGGTTCTTGTGAAATTCTAACCCGTTCATTTTCTAGCTCTCTGCATGGTGAATTACAACTAAATGTTACTGTGCCCAGGATTTTGGACTGCAGCCATGTATCGCCTTTAAAGTAAAATTATGTATCTTAATGCACTTCAAGGCGCCCCTGTGAGTGTTTGTGATGTTGAAGGAGTACACCAAATGCTTCATTTTTAATTTGTACAGTGTTTGACACCCCTTTATTCCTACCGTAAGGTTTTGGGCTAACTGGCCTGTGATGTTGTGGTTCAGTTTCACGTGTGTGGACTGCAAACCTGTTTACATTATAGTCGTCGGGCTTCCGAATACTTTACAAATGTTTCTCTTGAACATCATACAGGGTCGCCACAGCGTGTTAAAGTCACTATTCACATGATAAAACGTTGCCTAAAGTTTTTGAATGAAACATGAAGACGTCTTTGGTAGGGTTTGTAGAGCGCGCAAATGCTCCGAGGAGTTATCCGCACTTGACGATTTAGCGGATATGAAGATGCCACATAAAATACGGAATTACATGGCGCTAATGCCCATGCGCTCCAGTGGTTCAGTGCCTGGTTGTTTCCACTGAAGCTGGGCCACTCTTTACCAATGCCCCACCCCTCCTCCGTGCTGTATGGACTTTCTCGGATTCCCTTGCGCAGGTAAGGTGGATGAGTGAGTAAAATCTGCTTCAGTTCTATTTCCACTACTACTAAATTAAGAATTTAAACCTGGAAAACTGAAATTCCAGAGACTGGTAAATCGTGAGTCATTTGTTTTGGTAATTGTGAAACAGTCCTGACAGATGACATACGACCTCTGATTATTATCGACTCAGCTCCTGCGGGTATCCCGTGCTGATCCCCAAGGCAAACTTCTCTCCATTCCTACCTGACTCTGTTGTATGGCGATGTGTTTACTTTGTCTGCTGTTCCTCCGGTGCTCCCGCGTCCACCCTCGTCATCCCCGGGTCTCTATGTTCCACAAATCGAGTTAAGTTTCTATTCCAGAGAAAGTGAAAGTCAAAGCTAAGAGCTTAGTGTACAGCTGCTGGCCTTTGCCATGCAGTAACTCGGGATTAGAATCGACATGTGGAAGCAAGTGGCCATATCATAAGACTGGAGGAGAGATGTCGATGAAAATTACAATCCATGTGTAAAAAGAGGAGGTTTCAGTCTGCGACTAAATATAATTGTCTACGAGTTTGCGCTTGAATAATAAGGCACGACAACAGTGATACGCTTCCTCACTATTTCTTACTAGGAGTAGACACATTTTTCAAATAACAAAAGGACATTCATAAAATAAGGATACCCCTGTGTGGCAATTAGTAGAAACATAAGAGAAATGTATATTCCTTGATGTATACTGAAACTATTGAAATGAGAATATCGCAAACTGAATTTTAAAGAAGACTGTAAGGCTTACGCCTTGCGAAACAATAATTCCTTGGCTTATGTTGTGCTAAGAAATGTTTGTATCTGCATAGGTCCTGAAGAAGGTGGTACAGAACCCACCGAAACGCACGTCGACCTTGCGTGGAACACATTTTTTTACATCTTATGGTCATTAATTCAGGCAGTAAAAATTCTAACTCTGCCTGGTTATGTCAAGATTTGTTCAGATACTGCATTTTTGTATGGAATGTGTGGACGGTGATAGGATTTGAATGAATGTGAGTGCATGATTGGTATTGCATTTTTTGTGTTCGTATAATCCAGGGTTTCTTTTCCTTTTTTCCTTTTTCCCCTTTTGTAGCAATTTTGTGTATTTGTTGGAATATGTATTTTTCACAAAATATATACCCAAAAAAAGATGAAAATATTTTTAAGAAATGAAAATGAATAAATAAAAAATTATGAATTTATAAGAAGTACAAATGATAAACATAAGAATGATGAAATAATAACATGAAATGAAATTCATTAGTTCTATTGTGATTGTTGTGCATGAACAAAGTACATTTATGTAAACCATGTATATAATGAAACGTATATAGGTCTTGTGGGAATTTCTTTAGTATTGGTTACAGCTGCTGGCTCCACCTTCACTGTTCAGGAAGGAGGCAGAGGGGGCGGTGTGTGGAAACCCGTGCTCCGCAGAAAAGAGGCATATTTAGGGTGGTTGGGGGTAAAACCGTGCATGACAACATTTCAAAACAGGAAACATGGAGATAGTGAAAAAACGCGTGATTTATTTTCCCCTGGACTTATATTGAAACAGAGCCAATTTAGCCATTTCTGACTTTGACGTTCTTGTAAGTCAAAACCAATTACTTTTTAAGTGCCTGCCTCTCTATGAGTTTTCTATTATTCTATCATTGCATCCAGGCATATTACACAAAAAGCCACAAGTAAAGCAATCGCGAAACTGAAAGCGATCGCTTTTGGAACCATAGAAAGCTGCAAGTGGTGCAAGCGCCACAGCGAGCCATATGGTTTCCATTATCGCGCCTGTGTCTGGGCACGATAATTGAAACCATATGGCAGCAATGCACGTAATAGACACCAATAGGCCATGGGCGGAGCAATGCGCCCGCCTTTGGCCTATTGCGTGCTATCTCAAAACAAGCATTGGAAATGCAATAGGTCTCGCATCATTAGAGTTAGTGCTTTTAGAATTGTTTATGGGTTTTTGTTGTAAATCTTTAGCATTTTTGTTTCCTGTAGCCAATGGTTAAGAATTACAAATAAAAAAAGCCATAAACATTCCAAAATGTTTGTCTTTTTTTATTTTATTTTTTTAAATGAAGTGTATGCTTGTTTGTGTGTGATGTGTTGTGTTATTGAACCCAAAATATAACTCGCTGAGAGGTAGCCCAAAACTGGTTGTGTGGCACAGCATATAATGCACAGTATTTTAGGTCACGTGTAAGCCAAACATATAATTACTTACGTCATTACTAGTTACAATTTGTGGGTCGCACCTTTTTCAGAGCAACCCTCACACACATGTTTCAGCCCACCTGAAGGGTTCGTACTAAGAATTTCCAACCAGAGCTTTATTCGGAAACTTTTAAAATGTTGAGAGTAGAACGGAGGAAAGGACACAGTAGAACAGTCTGAATCATGCAGACTCGCTCATTCTATATATATTTGTTGTTTGTGCTTCAGTCAGCCTTTCTGATATTGGCACGGGTTGCCCTGCTGTGAGGTTATGGGCATAGCACCGGTAGAATTTCACTTTTAATTTTAAGGAAACCTAGATTTGTAAGAAATTGCCCCGGTGCGGTTGCTAAGGTGATGGCAGTGTTCTTTTGTTTTTTAACGCACTAGGAGGGGGGAGGAGAGTGCAACCAAGAAGTGAGGGGGCGGAGCTGGGGGAGGCTGTGAGAGAGAGAGTGGGGAGGAGAGTAGGAGGAGGAGGGGGGAGGAGAGTAGGAGGAGGAGGGGGCCCAAAAGAGACAAGACGGAGGGAAGTCAGAGAAGGGGAGGGGGGAGGAGAAATGCGACACGGCGGGCTTTTATTTTTTTATTTTAAATGAAGTGTATGCTTGTTTGTGTGTGATGTGTTATTGAACGCAAATATAACTCGCTGAGAGGTAGCCCAAAACTGGTTTGACCTCTGACCCTATGCATCGATAACACCTTTCTGTCCCCCATATTGCATTCGTTGTTATGTCATAACAATGTCATTCTAAGTTATGTTTCCCAAGGTCCTTTGCTGGGTTATATGTGTGACGCAAGATCACACCAACTCTGTGCCTTACTGCGCTATTCACAATAAAATACATCCAATTAAAGCAGAGATGGCGGTAAGGATGCCTGCGTGACCTGTTCAGCTTAATTAGTGGCCCCTTCAAAATCTGTAGCTTGAGGGTGGTGTAGGCGTGCGTTTGGTGCGCTTTTGTAAGAGGGGGTGGCCAAAACACGTCAAGAAAAAAAACACAGCCAGCAGCAGTGAAATAATGGAACACTCAGTGTAAAATGAGGTAAGCATGCCCACGCCTCCTGGGCAGGAGTAAAGCACGCATTCTCCCCTTCCAAGGGCTGTAATTAACCCCCCACCACCTGCCGCGCAGCTCAGTAAACAGCAATTAAGATAATCTCATCTTCCTGATTTAAACACCGGGCGCCGCTTGGTAACCGACGGCTGGCACGGGGCGTGCCTGGGATCCGTGCCAGTTCTCGCCGTGTGCACGACGGATCAGTGGCATGAGGGGGCGTGGAAGGACTGTGCGACAGAAGTGTGACCCGAGCTGGCCGAGTTGCGTGTGAGGACGTCTGTGAAACAAAGAGCATTGCACAGAAACGGAAATGACGACATGGAATGTTTTGCTTTGAGCGCACAAGACTACGTTCAATAACTAACAGTAACCCATAACACTGGACTAACCTTGGGTTCTGGAGCTGCGTGCTGGCCAGCGTAAAGTGCCTCGACGCCTCACTAGGGGTAGTAAGCACTACATAAATACAATTACAATTTACTATGTAAGAGATCCAGCGTGCAATGGCTGCGAGGATCTGACACGAGGAGAATGCAATGAGAAATTGCCCCGGTGCGGTTGCTAAGGTGATGGCAGTGTTCTTTTGTTTTTTAACGCACTAGGAGGGGGGAGGAGAGTAGGAGGAGGAGGAGGGGGGAGGAGAGTAGGGGAGGCACGGCCTAGCGGCCGTGCAACCAAGAAGTGAGGGGGCGGAGCTGGGGGAGGCTGTGAGAGAGAGAGTGGGGAGGAGAGTAGGAGGAGGAGGGGGCCCAAAAGAGACAAGACGGAGGGAAGGCAGAGAAGGGGAGGGGGGAGGAGAAATGCGACACGGCGGGCAGGGGAGGGGGCGGAGCGGGGAGAGGGTGTGAAAGCAGCAGGGGCAGGCAGGCGGCTGGGGGCATGTGCACGCGCTTTTAAGCGCATGCGCATTGAGCTTGAATTTCACGGGCACTGCAAGGAATCGCCACGATTCCTTGCAAGTTGGTTAAAGACTGTTTAAGCCCCCATAGTCTCGCAAGCTCGATGCGCATGCGCATCGACAGGCGAGACCTAAACAAACACGCAGGCAAAAGTCAATAGCATGACACAAAACAAAAAACACACGCACAAGCGTGTACGATTCCAGGGTCCGTTTCGGAACCCCAGACAAAAGGGCTCTTGCCTGCGCACTGCAACGCTGGGGGCGAGCTCTAAAAACAAGGCATCAGGCCTTTTCCATCTGTACACCCAGGATCTGGAAGAGCATCCTCATACCAATCAGGAGTGTCACAATGCTGTTCCAGTTGAGGAAAGAGTTGACGGTTCTCCTCTTTAAAGACCCCACATCACAATGCATTAATCATCCACAACCCAGGTACCTCTCCTATCACTTGCTGATTTTATGCTTGTTTTTGACCCTTCACAGCACTTTACTACCTTTTGAGTAGGTCTGTACTGTACAAATACTATATCCGTGCATACAAACATGCATTTGTTTCTACAAGTTGGGTACGGTTTCATATACTAGTAGTGATAATGATTCATTGCAGAGTTGGTCCATCCAAGTTGGATGATTTTTCATAAATGGGAGCGTTACTACATACTGTTTTGGGTTGATATCTCCAAGTTTGATACAATTGTGCACATATGGGCTAGGTTTATTTGCGTATATATGAATTTGAGGTTTGTGCCTTAATTTTGGATATGATTTTGCATGAGGTAATATGGTAATATTCAGAGTTTGTGCCTTTAAGTTGCCTATATTCTGCATACGTATTGTGAGAGGAAGGCATCTTGTTTTTGAGCCAGAGTGTGTTTGGTTTATGCTTTGCATTTATATTCCCAACAGATGTACTAGATGTGTTTTTTGTAGCCATTTGCTGCCAACGATGGGCTCTTTCTTGACTTAACGTTGTTTTGTCAGACAAAATGATTAGGTGTTCTGGGAATTTGCTTTATGAGTCCCGTGGCACCAGTAGAATGGACGTTGTATAGCAGGTTTTGGTCTTGTTAAATGTTAACAACATCCCAAAGGCTGGGACAAGTAAACTGTAAGCAGTCTGGCAGATAATGACAAGAGGGACAGCATGCCCTGCTGTGCCACAGATGCAGAACCCCTGCCAGAGACAACCACCAGGAGCTTACAAACATCAGTGAATGGGAGCTGTCCAAAACTGCGGTGAGCACGGCTATCATTAGCAAACATCCTCAAATTAGATGCTGGGCAAGGAACCAGGAAACACAAAATACAGCTCAGAGCATCGGAAACTAAACTGCAGCCAGCATGTCATAGTACTGTGAGTAGCTCATCCGCCCTCCACATTCTGTGAATAAAAGTAGGATGCTTCGAAAATATGAACTGATAGACTAGCAAGCTTCTACCTCTTGTAATGAAGTCCCTAGTTTTATGCCCAGGTTAAAAGCTGCTCCTCAGCTTATCAGGCAAACCTGGTATGTTTCCTTGTGCAGGAGACCAATGTCGCTAGTTTTTGTTGTTTTTTTGTTTAAATAAGTGCTTTCTTTTGTATAGACTCTGTTGCCCCGATAGGAGTGCACTCCATGGTGATACTGCTTCTGGCAGAGTTGGAAACCATCCCTATGAGCCGGCCATGACACCACTGATGGTTGATGACAGCTGATTATAGTAATGGGATACAGACCTTTCTCCTGAACCAAGTGGCAAGCCTACATAATGGTTCTTCGTGGTAACTCTTTGTAATATGTCATGACTGGGAGCCCTCTGACGTGAACTTAGCTTGAAAGCACTTGACCACATAGGAGGTGGCGTACCCATTTCCCTGGGGATGTGCAACACCTAAGGATGTAGGCTGCTCTATACGGTTTACTAACCGTGTTGCTATCTTCCACTCCATGCTGTTCCTCTGATGCTCATATAGAATTCACTCAGTAACAAATATACATTCATAGTAATGATTGTGCCATTAAGCCCATCACTGAGTACACTACTGTAACAATAATTGCATTATCTTTTTAGAAGAGAATAGCATTTTTGCATTTTCAGTGTTTTGTGAGTGTTACATTTGCTACCTGAACTATACGCTAAACCCATCAACACCCTCCAAAAGTAAGGTGGGCTCTTC
Source organism: Lissotriton helveticus (assembly GCF_964261635.1). Taxonomy (NCBI): domain Eukaryota; kingdom Metazoa; phylum Chordata; class Amphibia; order Caudata; family Salamandridae; genus Lissotriton; species Lissotriton helveticus. The sequence goes on from NC_136065.1 coordinate 207,685,630, forward strand.
ATCTTTGCTGCCGCCTGAATCGAAAATCCCAAAGAAAAAGTTCCTTCATTTCAGTGCGATGTTATCTGGTGTTGATGTTTCCAAGAACGATGGCAAAACTTTTCGCAAAGCATGTCGAGCAGGCCATGAGTCACAATTCACACAGGCCCCAGAGAGCTGGCATGACAGCCTTCACTACTGGAGCTGCAAGCTTCAGGTTATGAATCCTGTAGTACTAGAGATGCAAGCTTCAGGTTATGAATCCTGCAGTACTAGAGCTACAAGCTTCAGGGTATGAATCCTGTAATAATAGAGCTAAAGGCTTCATGTTATGAATCTTGTAGTACTAGAGTTGCAGGCTTCAAGTTAGGAATCCTGTTCTAGAGTGGCAAGCTTCATGTCACGAATGCTGTAGCAATAGAGCTGCAAGCTTCAAGTTATGAATCCTGTAGTAGTAGAGCTAAAGGCTTCATGTTATGAATCTTGTAGTAGTAGAGCTAAAGGCTTCATGTTATGAATCCTGTAGTACTAAAGCTGCAAGCTTCAGGTTAAGAACCTTGTAGTACTAGAGCTGCAAGCGTCACATTTTGAATCCTGTAGTACAAGAGCTGCAGGCTTCTACTTTGGTACTATTAGAATTGCAAACCACCACCAATGCATTATGAGAATTGTATTCGTCTACCCTAGCACTACTAAAGTTGGAAGCTTGTCCTCCTTCCCTGTTAATATTACAAGTATCCACCTCTGCACGTACAAAGCTGCAGCCTTCTACTCCTACAGCAGTAAGGCTCCACCCCTGCACTAAAGCAGCTGCAAACATCCACTCTCAAATTACTAGAGCTGCAAGCATCCATCCAATAATTTTACGGTGTGTTTATACAGCACACTATACGCTGCCATCCATGCACTTCTAAGACAGCGGAAAGCTTCCAGGCATCCCTTCCAAGGATGCATGCTGTCACACCTGCACCAGGAAAGCAGCAATCTTCAACACCTGACCCCTAGCTTCCCATCATGCCTCGGGGTGGCAGTTAGGTCACTTGTTTTTTCCTGCTCCTTCAGTCATCAGCCTGGTTAATCAGCCCCACAGAGTTTTTGACTTTTTGTCAGAAGAAATCTATTATTTTCACCAAACTTCATTAACTTCGATATTTAACACCTGTTAGAATAAGATATTAGCTTATTTCTGTCAGTTTGGCATTTTTTTTCTCTGTTTGATCCTTGCCCTTCCTGTGGCAAAAAAGAAGGCTACAACAGGTTCTCACTCTGTTTGTATTCTCTGCCTTCTGGATTCTCGTGTTCCTGAGACCTGCCAGCACTGGCAAAATTTGTCAAGATGCACTGTCAAGGAGAGTGAGAGGATTCGTCTTTATTGTCCCTCTGAGTAAAAGAAAACTTTTACCTCTAGAAGCAGGTCTCCTGTGAGCTAGAAGAAGAAAAGGCCCAGGTCGACTTCAAGAAGCAAAGTCCCGGTCTGTTCTTCTTCGGCGTCGTGCTCGGCGTCGAAAATGCCTCCACTGGCGAAGAAACGTTGACAGCAATCCCTTCGACGGCGGCATCACCATCAAGAGAACATCGGTTATCTTCAAAGACTTCCAAACACAGAGGTACATCAAGTTAAACGTCGAATCCCCCACTACCATCAACCCGCTACGGTCGGCGTTGAGGAGTCGCTCTCTGCTGGTGCGGGTTCATCGCCCAACGTCGAGACTCCGAGGTCCGTCGTTACGGCGTTCGACGTCGAGGCACAGTCCTCCATTGCCGTCAACCAGGCGGCAGTCAACATCGAGGCCTAGATCATCTACGACATTGAAAAGGGGTTCGACATCGAAGCAGACTCCTTCATTGCAGCCCACGAGATGGCGCTCAACGTTGAGGCCCAGATCATCTACGGTGTCGAGAAGGGGTTCGACGTTGATGCAAACTCCTCAGTTGCAGCCCACGAGACAGCGCTCAACATTGAGCCTAGGTCGATGGTGTCCCGATGGGGTTTGACGTCGAGAAAATGCTCCCCATCACCTTCTCCTTGTACGACAATGAGACTTTGTACTCTGTTGGGTACTCCTCTCCCAATGTCGTGGTATCGGTCATCGTCGAAACAGAAGGAGGCTACACGACCGACGTTGAGCACAAGATCTCCATCAGGGAACTCGCAGGTCTTAGTGGTGCATAGCTGCTCAACGTCAAGACACTCGCAGCTATCGATGTCAACACATCACTGGACCTCAGTAAGGCACCTCTCTGCATCAAAGGGCCTCTCTGAGTCTTTAGTGTCGGGGGCAGGATCTCCACAGTTTATCTCGATGTCAAGAAGCTCTTCTTCTCTGTCTCCAGAACGGCGAGTGCAGAAAACCACTCCACAGATGACTGTTTCTCCTACACAACGACGAGAAGAGCACAGATCTCCTGTTCATCCTTCTCCCAGGTGGCTCCTCCCAGTACATCGCTGGCAGAAAACGACATTTGCACAGGTACAACAGCCTTTGGATTATTCAAGTCCTCTTCATAGATCTCCTCTGGCTCGTCTGGCGCAGGCAGTGGATCGTTCACCTACTACTCCATCCAGGAGTTGCCAAAGGGACCGGTCTCCATCTCAATCAGTACAGAAATCCACCTCCAATGGCCGTCACAAGAGGCGAAAATCACCTTCTTGGTCGTCCTCCTCTACTCATACCTCCAATAGGGATTACTCACCCACATTAATGGACAGTCCACCCTCCAGGGTGTCGCCTGTGGATGACATCAACACGTTTCATGATGTGCTGGCAAGAGGGGCACAAAAGGTGAACATCGAGATGTCCGCTAATCAGACATCTACGTCTGTCATTTTTGCGACTCTGCATCAGAGGTCCTCCGGACAAGAAGAGCAGAGCTCAGGATTCATGGGGAGGAAAGCTTGCAGCTCTGCAGCTTCATCTTTGAAAGTGTCTAGTACTGCAGCCCTTTTGGGACATCATGATAGGGCTTTGTGGGATTCACTAGAGAGTTTCAAAGAAAAACTGCCCAAAGAGGACCGCCAGGATTTTGGAGAGATTCTCCAGGAGGGAGCCCTCGTTGTGAATCATGATCAGTGCGGTAGCTGATGGAGCATCTCTAGCTGCGCACTTGTACTTGCATGGCATCTGGGCAAGAAGACCTTCCTGGTTAAGTCTTACAGCCTTGATGCTTGAAGTCCAACAGCGCATCTTGAACCCACCATTTTCTGGAAATTCTCTTTTTAGATCTCACACAGATGAAAGAGATGGCCAGGATGAAATCTGAACTGGACACTCTTAAGGCTGTGGGTTTAGGAAAAAGGAAGGTGTTCAGACGCCGGTACAGGTATCGTAGACTGTTCCATCAGAGGGTTCAAGCCCCTCAATGGTCCCAGAGGCAGTACCACCAGTCCAGTCTCACTATCAGGGACGTCGACCTTCCAGGGGTAGAGGGGCACCCCGACAGCCCTCCTCAATGGCCAAGAACACTGGCAAACAATGAACATTCCCTTCCTCTATTGCTGTTACCCACTCCAATGGATGGAAGTATCGCTTGCCATGTACAAGAGTGGCGCAGCATTACAAACGATCAGTGGGTGCTGAATATACTGCAAATTGGATATGTGCTACGTTTCTGTTCTCCTCCAAATTGCACTCCTCCAGTAAAGATAAGAGTTCACCAACTGGCGATGTTGCATCAAGAGGTATCCACTCTCTTACAGAAATTAGCCATAGAAGAGGTTCCGCCATCACAACGAGGAAAAAGGGTGTACTCCAGGTATTTCCTGGTACAAAAGATTGTCAAAAGGCAAGTTTCAGGCCAATTCTAGACCATCGTTCCCTCAACAAAGTCATCCTAAAAGAAAAGTTTTGTATGCTGGTGCTCCATCAAATATATCCCCATCTTCAGAAAGGGGATTGGATGTGCGTACTTCATGTTCCAATTGCTCCACGACACCGGAAGTTCCTGTGCTTCATGGTAGGCTCCAGGCGTTATCAGTACAGAGTCCTACCGCTCGGCCTAAAAACTGCACCTCGAGTATTCACAAAATGCATGGCAGTAGTAGCCGCTGCTCTACGTTGCCAAGGTCTGTTCATCTTTCCATACCTCGACGACTGGCTCCTAATGAACTAATCTCCTCAAACGGTGAAAGACCGTTATTGAATCTGCCTGAACTTGCTTTGCTACAACACTTGGGCCTTCATGTAAATATGGAGAAATCAATCCATCAGCCCACTCAAAGAATTCATTACCTGGGTGCTACCCTGGACTCCAGCACCTGAAAAGTGGCTCTCAGTTCGGCAGGTTCCATCGCTCCTGGGGTCGATGGCATCTTGCATCTTTCTAGTCCCTAACGCCAGACTGAGGATGAGATCTCTACAGCAGGACTTGGAGGACAAAGGAGATCAGACGTCGGCGCAATGGGAAGACCGGATTCTACTTTCTCATGCCGCAAGATCATCCATCCAATGGTGGACTCCTCGAAAAAATCTTCTGGTAGTAGTACCTTTCCACCAACCTCCTCCGACACAATCTTTGATCACAGATGCCTCACTTCAGGGTTCGGGAGCACACATGGGTCTTCTGCAGACTCAAGGCAGGTGGTTGTGCAAGGAACAAGCATATCACAAAAACATGCTGGAGCTACGGGCAGTGCACCTAGCCCTCAAGGCGTTCTACCCATCAATACAGTCCAAGTCCATATTAGTACAGACGGACAACATGACCACATTGTACTATCTCAACAAGCAGAAGAACTCACTCTCGCCCACTGTCCCTGGAGGCTCAGGCGATCTGGCATTGGCTCCTGGCCAGGCAGCTCTCAATCACAGCAGTCCATCTGCCAGGGGAGCAAAATTCTCAGGCGGACTCTCTAAGTCGTCACTTCGACTATCAACAAGACTGGGTTCTACACAACGAGGTGGTGGCGGACATTTTTCAACAATGGGGTCGTCCAACCATCGATCTCTTTGAGGACGAGTTAAACAAAAAATGCCACTCCTTCGCGTCAAGGTTTTACCAACCAGGATCGATAGGGAATGCCCTTTTGATCGACTGGTCAGGAACATTTGTCTACGCTTTTCCGCCTCTTCTTCTCATCCCAAAAGTCATAACCAAACTCACACACCACAGGATGAGGATGATTCTAATAGCACCAGATTGGCCACGGCAGTGGTGGTACTCGGACCTTCTGCATCTCTCGGAATGTCAACACAGGAGGCTTTCGTGCAGACCAGACCTTCTGACCAAGATGAACGGGAGGATCCATCATCCCAACCTTCCCTCGTTGAACTTAGCACGTGGCTCCTGAAGTCCTCCAGTATGGCCAACTAAACCTCCCTCAGGACTGCATGAACATTTTGAGGGAGTCCAGAAGACATTCCTATTCTTTTAAATGGAAAAGGTTTTATTTGTGGTTGTGAGGGGGTAGGAGCGGGGCCCACAGGGGAAGGTGGATCAGCAATGCTATGATCGGGTTCAAAAGAGGCAGAGGCAGGAAATAGTGCACGAAGAGACGGCTTTATTTTAAGATATGCTTTTCGTCTCTTAGTGGTAGCTCTCAGTCTTGCGAAGTCAGAGGTCTCCGTTCTGACTCCCCTTGGAAATCCGGGACTAGCCAGAATGATGCAGGGCTGCTCAGGTAGGAAGTCGAGTAGGCGTCGGTCTTGTGAGTGCCTCGTAACTCCGGAGAAGTCCCCAAAAAGCAAGGAAAAGAAAGAACACAGTCACTGGGGTGTCCACACAGGAATGCAGGGGCCCGGGGAGTGAGGGAAACCAAGTGCACAACAACAACCCCGCCGTCCGTGGTGCTCGTGAGGGGAAGGGGTCTCGACTGTACAAATTTACACTGGGTCTCGAGGGCGCCGCGGCTCACTCCTTCCCACCCAGCCCGCAACTGCGCCCCGTACCTTGTCCAGCCACGCTCCTCCCGTGGGACCGTGGCAGGGCGAAGCGCCAAACCGGTGGCCTCCTGGCTTGTCGACCGCTGGGCTCTCTCCGTAGTCTTCTCCTGGGATCTCCGACTGTACCGCTCTCCGCCTCCACGCCAACACACCGTCCGCCTCCAGGGAATCGCCGTCCGTCTCCTCCGGCGCTCTTCCGGCTTTTGGAGCTTCCGCGTTCACGGTGGGCGTGGCCTCGCCGTCCTGCCTCCTCGGGTTAAAGGGGCCGTGTACGTATTCCTCGTTGTAGTCCCACACACCGTAGTCCTCCTGTGAACGCCAGTCCCCTAGTGCAGAGGCAGCAGTCTGTACGGGGACGACAGAAAGGGGGGTCAGAGGCATTGCGGACCACCAGTCCGAGGGCATGTCAGTGTTGTGATCCTCGTGGCCCACCGCCCCGTCACAGTGGTGTATACGAAATGGTTTCCAACTTACAAGAGGAGGTAATTTTACCATATCTCCTGCATTTAGACCAAGTGGGGTGTAAAGTTTTCTTCCATTAAGATATACCTGGCTGCCATTACGGCTTACGGCTTACAGAAAGTCTCCAAATCAATCTTCTTTCTTCCAGCTCCAGGTGGTTAAGGATTTCCTTCAGGGTCTAAAGAAAGTTTTACTCCCTGTCCGGCCTTCTTCACCTCCTTGAGAGTTGAACCTTGTTCTTTCTAAGCTTATGGGTCTCCCCTTTGAGCCTATTCACAAAGCGACCCTTCAGCACCTTACATGGAAAGCCGCGAGTAAGCGAGATTCAGGCGCTCTGTTCCAAGGAATCATATATGGTTTTTTACCAAAACAGAGGGGTTTTAAGAACCCACCCCTCCTTCCTTCCGAAGGTGGTGTTGGATTTTCATATCAATCAAAGTATTTCACTAAGTTATTTCTTTCTCAATCCATCTACGCCAGCTGGAAGGCCTCCCCATTCCCTAGACCTTAAAAGAGTTCTGAAATTCTACTTAGATAGGTCTCAGACCATTAGGAATTCTGACCGTATATTTGTAAACTATGTTTCCATCAGAACAGGTTTCCCAGCCTCCAAGCATTCAATTTCCAGATGGATAGTGTCTTGCATCAAGATGGCTTATCAATTGGCAAATAAACCCCTTCTAGCTTCTCCCAAAGCACATTTCACTAGGGGAAAGGCAGCTACAATAGCTTTTCTGCACAATGTGCCGATGGCTGAGATCTGCAATGCAGCCACTTGGAAATTGGACATTATTGTCTCAAGTCTGATTCCAGATCAGATACTCAAGTATGCCAAGCCTCCTTGAGGAACTTATTTCAATGCTAAAGTTACTTGAAGTGATTCTTTGATGTTGGACCCCGCTTTTTATCTTCATCTTCCACAGGTCGAAAAAGGCAATGGAGGCACACTATAACACATTTCCCGTTGAGCCACCGACATTGCAGACACTCTAGAATCTGCTGGTTATCCCACCGAGATACAAACTGGTGTCTAAGCTCAATTGAATAGCCGGAGATGAGAAAGTCATGATCCATAATAAGAGCATGGAGCAGTGGAATACGAGACTTAACCCACATCTCACACAGAAGGAGTGGGAACACTGCTATCAGCTTATCAATGCACTCACGGCAAATGGTTATTTGCATATAATCCACTTCAAATATCATCACCAGGTCTATTACACACCACATAAACTGTTCAAATATGGTCTTAGAGATAGGGATTTCTGGCACTTGGCGTGGGAGTGCAGATGGTTGGCTGAATTCTGGGCTGAAGTGGTACGTAGGTTGCAAGTTTTGAGTAACATTGAGATACAATGCAATCCACAAATATGTTTATTGAGCCTCACACCTTTCCTGAAATGTGGCACAGGTAAATTCGGGAGAATCGCTTTATTGCTAGCCTAAAGGCAGGGTGGCAGTGAAATGGGAGAGTACAGCTGCCCCGATCCCTGATCATTGGATAACAGATCTAGTATACTGTAGGGAGAATCTTGTACTATATGCAGAAGATCTACCTGCCCCCTCAAGGCCCAAAGATATTTGGCAGTCCTTATTGCAATATTTACAATTCACTACATAGGACACGTCATCTGAAACTGGTAAGCAGTAGTACTGTATAAGTCAGTTGTATGAACGGCACTTTACTAAACCGAAAAAGAGGGTATCTGAGGACTAACGAATCAATGTGATGTATAACCACTGGTTGTTTATATTGTCATGTTTACTCTGTAACATTTGTGAATTTTGAATCTGTAAATTGAGTATGCATAAGATCTAATAAAAAAAATATATGTATATATAAAGCTGAATATATATGTTTTCATATATAATTTTTTATATATTTTTCGGGGTCCCCGCGCATGGGCGGGAATATTCAAGTGCTTATGACTTTGATGAGGATACCTCTGGAAGAGAACTAGGTAAGTAACTTATCCATTTCCACATTTTAAATGTGGCTCTGTTTGCACTGCTGTGTTCAGAACAGGAATAATGAAGAATCTGCCAATGGCAAAACCAAAAATCTGATGTGGGCTGTTCAAACACACAATGAGAAGAAGCAATAAATAGGGGAGAACCAACATATAGTAGCAAGGCATCTAAGATGGACACAAAAGCCATCCAATTCTGAGTACGGTTTGATTCTACGGAGTATGGTGTACATATAGTGTGGTGTCCCGAGGGGATGCTGGAGCGGTATGTACTGAGTGCACAAAAATAAAACCTGGACTCTATGAACTACTCATGCATGACTTGGAAGACTTAAAAGCTCTTAGCTGAGTACATATCTGTTGTTTTCATGTTTAATTAGGCATGAAGAAGAAAGGAAGTGGATAAAGCCTATTTCTATTGGCAGTCAAAGCACAATTATTTGCGCAAGTAGCTTAGTTAGTCCAGGTTTTTCTCTCTGTAGTGGTCATTGTAGCCCTTTTTACCCATTTAAATTCAAGGCAACGAGTAAAACAATGCAAAAAAAAACTGGACTGGACAAGCTACAGGGAATTTGGAAGCACTACAGCTCATGTAACTATTTGAATTCTCTCAGGATCAAAGCTGTCAAATGGTTCCAAGTCATATGTGATGCCCTTGGCCAGTCCTGGATTTTTAACCAGCAGCACAACGCAGGCTAGGATTTTAAGTCTATATTTATAATGGTAAAAAGAGAATTACAAGACTGAGAATGCAAAGAACTGCTGGTTAAAAAGATAGGACTGTCTGAATGTTGTCATACACGGCATGTGGCCTCTTGCCAGCTACACCCACCCCTGGCAGTAGAGTACGCAATTAGAAAGCCCTAAAGAAAACTAGAAGAACCCCCTCTGAAAGTGCTGACAGGTTTGTAGGTTTAATGCACTCTACACATAATATGATGGACGGATTTAATGTCATTTCCTCTGATTGTAGGACATGCTCTAAGAGAAGCACAATCATGACTTTTACTCTCCAGGTTGTTTGACCTGATTACCACCTTAGTTTATTTGGTGCTTAAACAGGTGGTGAAGAGCCTCTGCAAATCACTTAGGATAGCAACTCACTATATGTCTTCGCAGTATCTTTTTCAGCTCACAACATTCATTTATTGGTTCTGGGAGTTGTGACCTTGGTTGCCTTCCATCAAACGTATTTGGAGCAACGTACCTGATAACGACTTGTAGAGAAACAACCGGGTCTGGAAACACATAACGCTGTGTCCTAGATGGTAGCTTTATACATTTGCTGTACATCCCAGGCCTGGGTAGGGCTGTGTCTTCTTCCTTGCATCACACCAGCATGTGGCTCTTTTGCCATGTTAGTATCTCTCCTTGGCTTCTGCCCCCTTCCTATGCCATTATATTCTCCATTTAACACATTACTAATAAATCCCTGCTGAAAGTGTTTAGTTTCCCCTTCACCGATCAGCCTAATATGTTGGGGTGATCCTGTTTTGAAGCATTGGACAGGATCAGTCTATTCATTGACCAAATCACCTGTCTATGCCACTGCATTCAATCTCTCAGTGGTTCGCCGTCCCCCTAGAACCCTTCCTCTTCCTCCTCATTCTCATCCTCTTCTTCTTCTTGGAAAATTCCTATTACTGAGTTGTATCCCCTCAGTTAACAAAGCCAGACCAACACAAGTTCTTCCCTTCATTTACAGGGAGGCTTGGGGTTACCAGATGAGTTCATGTCACTTCCAGTACATTTCTTTCAGTTTTCAACCAATGAATTCTTGTCGTTGTAGACTTGGCTCAGCCCAATTAAACCCATTTGAATGGCACACCTTAGGAAAATGATTGGTAAAAGAAAAAGGTTTGAAAAAGTTGTGTGTCAGTGATATGATGCCTCTTAATGGCCCTAAGGAGGCCCATACTGAGCATACTTTAAATTTGACCTCCTCGTCAACTGTGAAGCATGTGATTTTTTGCCTAAAAATGACTTGCCTAAGCACAGCACATATGCAGTGAGATTGGGTAAGCTCAAATGATTGCTGTTGAATGAAAGATCAGGGCTGGAGAAATGGTCTTTCGAGTACATAAAGCTATCTGGGTGCTCTAACTGATAGGGCCGATTTTCTGATACTGGAGTTGAAGGTTACTCAGCCTTAGCACCCTCGTTCAATGTCATTAAAATACATTTGAAGGTGACAGCCCCAAATCCTTTTATTAAAAAAAACCTTCATCCAATTCAATTGGAATCTTGAACGATTGCCTGATGATCTCTGCAAGGATCACTTACCACGGTGCTGTTCTCTGTTTTGTCCTAATCAATCAATAGAGCTCGATTAAATTGGAAACCACCAGATTCCATGTCTATCAGCGTTTCCTGAACCTGAAAACGAATCTCTGCTGCCCTTCTCGAATTATCCCACCTGTGCTGTGTGCTGAAAATGGGAAACATAGCGCGAGTGCACATTCATTGTGTTGTTCCATAAGGACTTCCCCCATGAAGGCAGCTGGGGAGAGTTCATGGTTTTTTGGTCCCGCGTGACCACTAACAATGCATCTCACTTTATGTTAATCATTTAGTTAAATTTCTTCTGTCCAAGTGGTGTCCTGGATGGAAGCAGCTGGTGATCAAATGTAGTAATGCTGGAACATAGAATCTGGTCACCACATCTTGTATCCCATCTAAAGAACAAAGAGACACTCTGCAGTGCCACTTCACAAGTCACTAAGAAATAATTGACGATTTTTAATATATTTTTACTATTCTCAGGCTGTGGAGGTATGCAGATATGTGAGAGATGAGGATGGATCTGCAATCTACATAAAGCAGATTTGAAAAATGAAAACACGAATAACAGATGGTGTTTCAATTCTTTATTGGTGTGATCATTAAGCTCCAGCCAACATGCGTTTCACTCAGGTCTTATAGCGCCTGTGCTTTGTCCTGGCTCTGATGTTTTAAATGCGATCCTCTGGACGAGCAAAGAGTGAAATACACAGAAAAGGATGACAGAGGCTCCCCAAATTTCCAGAACGAATATTACATTGGTTTTTCGGTCACCAGAGAGTTGTGTAGATTCAAGATTTAACATGGTTCGACCCACTGTGCTACAATCCAGTACCACTTTGCAATGAATCTATATTGTCTTAAGAAATACAGGGTAATGCCCCCGAAGCAAACCTAAAACAAGGTCTGTTTATGACCATTCAACTAAGCTAAAACAGCGTTATGCTGATTTTCTGGCCAGAGTTAGTGAAAAGATTATGCATAAGCTAACACATTTACTTCTCTTCTCATGATTTTGCCCCCCTGCAGCTCGCAAATGATGGGTTCCTGGAGTAATATTTTTCATTACAAGCACTGCCAGTCATCTCTCTGAATATCTTGCTATTAGGTTAGTAAAGAGTCTTTCTAACAAATCACTGGGCCTGGGAGTTTTACACAGCTCACCAGTGTGGACTAATACAAAATTCTTTAGCATCAAACTCACATTTTCCCAGACCATGTACAAGGATGGCAGCAAGTCCAGATGTTTTTATTGCATTCTAGGATTTGTAGTGTTGTTAATTCTCCTTCTTTAAACTTTCATAGATTCATATGTGTGAATCATTGCAGAGCTGGTATTCCAATAGTAACGTTATGATAACAGTGCAATGTAAACATAGTCCAGAATGCCTTAAACACGATCACTGTAGAAGCCTAATCACCTAATTAAAAAAGAACCTAACTTTTGCCAATGAGGTTAACACACAGAGTACCATTCTCCCAGAGGCTACCAAACGTCAGATGATTTCTATCCTACACGTCTGAAGAGAATGCCTCTGAACTCTGCTTAAACATCTTCAAATAAATATTTTTCTTCATAATCTTTGCTTCTCCCCCTATAGTGGCAGACTTTTGATCCCAGTGGGTTGTCTCAGATGTGTGATCAATTGATGTTAATTTCATCCAGAAAAGGCCTTTTTAGGCTATGTGGTTCCTGTGGAAAATTAAGACTCCATATGGAGAACCTCATAAGCAATATATTTAATGCTTATTTCCATCCCATAAGGCCAACAGCTGCAAGAATTGCAGGACATTTTCCACAAAACTCTGAAGGACAGAGAAGACCAACTGCTTTGCAAATGTCCATAAAAGGGTGTGTTGAATTTATGGCGACCTCATGGACACCAAGCTTCAGTTCTTGGACCTTTAAGTGACAATCTAATAAATTCTGGTCGTTGTAATCCTAATGTAAATTCACTAAACTAACTAGACTAACACGCCCGATAGGAATGATTTCTAAATGTAAAACTCGGGTCTGAAAGCAAGGTATTCTTGATTCCTTGAGGAAGATGGCCACTGTAGTTGTGTTTAAATACTTACACTTGGTGTTTATGTGCTTATTTACCTGGATACACTGAAGTGCTATTTTGGCATCCTAACATTGATAGTTCATAATTTATCTAGCTTTGCACTGTTAACCTAATGCTGACCGTTCTTTAGATTTTAGTAATGTTTTGTGTTATTTTCAGTGTTTATTGTATTCTTATATACCACTGAAAAGTATTTTCCTTGTTTTGCATATAGATATGATCACTGAAATAGACGAACAATTAATGTGAAGTTATGTTTTAGAAAAAAGAATCAGAAAAATCTAGTTCACTAGTTATGGTTTAGAATGCAAACCATAACTCGCACCCCACCGTGAAAACCATGACTTGTCCATCAAAAGCTCACATTTTTACAATGAGAGCCATTTATCCCAGATTTCAAGTTGGACCCAAAACTCAACATCAAGTAACCTCTTTAGTACTTGACCCTTGGGGAAGCAAGGTAAAGCAAGTCTTACTTATGAAGGAGTTATGGGGGTAGAGTCTCCGAACTCAGTGAAGAATATAATACCAATGAGTTAATCCTTCTCCAGCCACAAAGAGTACAACAATCATGAGACACGGCTAAATACTACACATCGATGTGCAAAAGGCTATAGGGACATCATTATTTCTGGGGAAACATACGAGTACGGAGTCAGCAAGCATTAACTTCAATGTGCTCCATGCTGCTTGCAGGTAGTGGTACCAGATAAAGACAACTACACTAAACTGCCACAAGGCTTGCAGGGTGCAGTCTCAGTCAGTATTCCATGGATGCCATTAAAACATTACTTTTGACCAAAGCAAGATTGTCTTAAGTAATCTATTTAGGTATCTCAGCGCCTGTCACTGTGATCCACATTAACCTTGGTTTCTTGTGTGCGGTTGCTGTCAGCTTCCAGGAGGAGACTGTGCTGATCCTGTCACAGCCCTGCTGACTCTCCCACTGCCCTCCAGTAGTATGGTCCTGCACAGGAGTACACGCCCAAGTCTGAAGAGAAGGGGCAGCATGGGCACAAGTAGATTGGGTTCACACCTATTTGTTTGATCTTCCTCGGTCCCAAAGCTAAAGTCTACCTCCCAGACAAATGAAGAGCCCACCCAGAGTCGCTGCATAGATCTTGGTCAGGGGTGGATGCAGGGTGGATGCAAGGTGGTTGTGATTTTCTTCAGTGTCAAGCAATCAGAAGCATTTCTTTTTTTTGCCTGTCCTTCATTTGCAAAGTCATGGAGATCAAAGTGCCAACACGCAGGCACAGCTTTGAAGAGTAGTTTCGCTCATGCTACAGCTCATTGCAGGAGGACCATGAACACAATGCCATAATACATGGAAAAATCGGACACACGTCTGTTCTTCCTGTCTAGCTCCTTGCATTCCTCTTTTTCTAGGCAGTTTTTCCTTCATGCAAGGATGTGTGGAGAGGCCCTCCCTCTGGAGTTAGCTGGCTCCTTTCTTCAAGGTGGTTCTGAGCAGGACCTTCAAGAAGGTTAAATAACTTTCAGGTTCCTGTTCCTAAATCTGGTATGAGGGTAGTTGGGCCTTAGAGATCCCAGCCCTGGAACTCAGATGTCTTTCTTGGTCTGTAGTGGTGTGGGACCCCTGGCACTAGTCAATGAGAAATCCTGGCACAGTGATTCTAGATTTCTGCCCTGTACTTATACTCAGTTTTCAGACATAGATTGTAGATTTCACAAGTCCAGCTCTGGGGCTAGTTTCAGATGGTTCCTGTCTTTTGCATATTACTTCCAGAATGGCCAAGCCACAGTTTTTGCCCCCTAGTGTCATCAGTGCTAACCAAAATAAACACAAAAGACAGGCTACAAAGAAGGGAGAGGCAGGTCCACTCTGCTACATCTCAGACTGTTGCGGGTAACACCTCTACGGACAGATTTTGAGCAGGAACGGGGCAAGGGTGGCCACTGTTTTTCAGAAGAAGCATTCTGTCTTATTCCCTCCCTCCCCCATATTAGAATCTGGTTCATTACAAATACATGAGGAATGCTTTTGAGGGTTCTTTCAATTCCAATACAACTCTACTAGGCTCTTCCCAACCTCCATTGTGTACACTATTCACACAAAGGAGATCATTAAGACATTCCAATTTGCCAACATTCACTCATCACAACCCATGCTTATCTTGATACACTGCACTCATACATGCGATACTCATTCACAAATGGATGGTGCAGAGGCCCCCCGTTTTATTAAATTTTTTACGTTAAGCCAGTAAACATGCAATTTTCCTGCAGCAGATACAGGTAGAAGAGCATGCTCTGTTAATATAATCTGTGACTTTCACCACTGTCAGTCCTCTACAGACCACTTAGTTAATGTGCCATTCTCAGAAGAGGGGGGTGCACTTGGTATGCCCCTCCAGACCACAGAGATCCACACTGGACCGCAGCACTTGTCACAGTGGGCCCTCATTGTACAAGCATGATTGTCGTATGTGCTGAGGCATACTACATCGGAAAGTCCGAAATGATGATTCCACACTGTGGGCCTCATTAGGATGCGGTCAGAGCCGTTCCGACCGTTGGTCGGAGCCGTTCCGACCGCATCCTAATCAGGCGGTTGGATTCCTTTTTGGCCGGCCCATTAGGATGGAGTCGGTGAGAAAGGAATCCGCCAGTTGGAATGCTTTCAGTAATCCCAAGGGCAGCTTTTTCCGCCTCAGGGATTCTGATGTCGGATTTCGACAGCCTTTCTGTGCCGGCCTTTCCGGCACAGAAAGGCTGTCAGAAGTCGACTTTGGGGGCCCCAGCAGGGCCCCCATGGGTGCAAGGCCTAAGGATGGCAGCCGAAGGGGCACCTTTGGTGCTCCCCTGTTGATCCCTGCCCCCCTGGCAGGCACCTCTTTATTTTACAATGAAAGCATGCATTCCGGTCGGAATACATGGTCCTATTGTCGGTCGCATTCAAATTCCTGGGTTGGGACTGCTTACAAGAGGTCGGTTGGTCCCATGTCCTTCCGACATCTAAATTGGGCCCTATGTGTGAATGGACTGTTCAAGCAACAGTGAAAAAAAAACAGTCAAACAATAATTCAAGGTGATATCGAAACGTTGTTAAGCAATCTGCAGACAAGCTTATGGCTAAAGCTACACACCACCAGAATCAGCAAGGTTATTAATGTTGGGGAGGAAAAGAGACAAGGGAAACGAAGGATGCCCTAGTACCTCCCAGCAATAGGGCACAACATGCCAGTGTGGTTAGGACGTAGGACCTCAAAGTCCATATGCATGCAGGTTCAGCCAGTTCAAAAACAGTCGGAATGGATGGAGAACAGAGTAACCACAGTTTATATGATAGGTGTCAGCTCTAATCAGAAAATTAAGATATGGCTAGATCATAGAGGTGACAGAGTATTTAACTGGGCTCCTCTAAGCTCCTATTCCAATAGATGAATTGATGCAAATGTGTTTGTCATTGGAATGTTACAGGCTTGCAGCATTCCACCTCATACAGAGGGTGGAAATGGTCGGGTTCCAGGTGACTGTCAAAGAAGGCACAAAGTGGTCTGAAGGTTTAAATCCACTACAAGTTTGTCCAGACTGTGGAGCTACTGTTACGAAGTGGAACAGAAAGATAGTTACAAACCGCCTGGTTTACAAAGAATCAATTAACTAAAATAAGAAGAGACAAAAGAATATTTGAGGTCGAACATATTAACAAATTTTGTAGGGAACTCAAGAAATCAAACTCAAAAGAATCATGAAAAGAAAAGCTCTACACAGCCCTTTTAACTACCTGGATCGTTTTTAGTGCTTGAATGGTTCTAGGCGCAGGGGTGAAGTAGTTTATATTTAACAACGTTTTCACGGTACCATGAGACTGAAATGGGTATACCAGCTCCTACTCCATGTGGCAGGAATACCAACCTTGGGTCCTTAATATATCAATGTCCACATGTGTGTTAAGTAAGGAACTTGTGTAATGAATGCCTATTCTCTAGGAGAACAGTCAAAGTCTTAAGAGTTCACAAATCCTTGAAACCCAACTTGCTGCAATAATACAATAAATCATGCCTTTGTGTCAGTATAGGGAAAAAGCAACAGGAGTATACCTATAGACCAGATTGAGATCTGGGTGTACATAAGTGTAAGGCAACAATATCTCAATCGGATTCACTTGGACAGCAGATATATTTGCATGTAAAAAACATTACAAAGGATCTGGACATAAAGGAAGAGAGACTCCGAATTTTTGGTTTTTGAAAGTGCATATATCATCATATATTTGAAGGGCAATGTTGGCAAAACAATCAAAAAAGCAGTTTAGTGAACAGCACTTATGGCAAATAATGCGGTGGCAACCCAAGGGGGCTTTGTGCACTAAGTGATAGTGAGACAAACAGTGACGGCGCGAGTGACATGAGGGTGAAAAAACAGTGATCGCCGCAGACAGAAATGCTAGGACACAATATATACAAAATTGTTGGTTCCTCCTTGATGAATGGGTAATAGTAGTTAGTTTGGGAACCAAAGTAGGTAATGCGCCATGAGTTGTGCTGCAATGCGGGTCGACGGCGTTTCGATCCTATTGATTTAGGATCTTTATCAGGACCGGGTTGACGAATAATGGAAGTGATGATAGGTGCTGGCCCAGAGACGGATCCCCGTTCTGGAGGGGGACGGAGGCAGAATCCAGTGGTGGGGGGTATATCCCGTGGTGGGATCCAAGGGGGTGCAGAGGAGGAAAAAGGCACAATTACGGAGCCCCGTAGCGGCCAGGAAGAATCAAAAGGTTCAGAGGAGAGCGGGGTGCCCGAGCTGGTTATCGTGTGAGGATCAGGGTGGCCAGATGCGGGAAGGAGAAGACGGGATTCAGGAGGAAATAGAGGTAGCCGGTACAGTGGTGTATCCCCGGTATGGGGTCGGTAGATCGTGGGAAGGTGCGTGAATGGAGCCCCGATCAGGCTGGAAGGGAATTAGAGGTAGGCGTGGTCGGGCGATACGCTGTGTTGTCCCGGTCCCGTGGAGGGGTAGATTGGGCACCGTCAGAAGTCCGGCGGTCACGAGCGGTCGAGGATCTGACGAGTAGGTGTTTGCTGCGGATCCTGATCTACTCGTCAGATCCTCGACCGCTTCGTGACCGCCGGACTTCTGACGGCGCCCAATCTACCTCTCCACGGTGCCCTCACCGGGACAACACAGCACTTTCAAAAACCAAAAATTCTGAGTCTCTCTTCCTTTATGTTCAGATCCTTTGTAATGTTTTTTACATGCAAATATATCTGCTGTCCAAGTGAATCAGATTGAGATATTGTTGCCTTACACTTTTGTGTCAGTATGGCAGCCCTAGACACCTATTGTTGTCAGGCGCATCAGCGCTACATTTGACGTACAAACATTAATTATCTTGAATCATCCGAAAATTATTTATGCATTATTCTCTCCTGTTAACTTTTACCTCTGTTGCTTTCCAATCACTGTCCTACAATAAGAATGGGCTATATCATATCAAATTGTAAGAAGTATTCTTTCTTCCCTGCCTGCCATCAAGTCGCTATTATGAAACAGCAGGACAGTAACCCTACATCCGTCTGAGCTCTGTGTGGGGTATATTCTTGCTAGAGTGGCCCGCCCTCATGCTCACTGAAGGAAAGTAGACTTCTGTCCCTGGATTAAGTCAGGTTTCCCAGAGGCCCAGTGTGAGAAGTTGGCCTGATGTGCAGTGCTCACTATTCTAGTGATCACTATATATCAGTCCAAACAACCCTTATTGATGATTGGTTGTAAGTCAACCTTATAGACCAGCTATCCTAGTAGCATGGATACGAGCAGTCTAAGGCTAAGACTCTAGAGGGCGTGTTAAGCCAGCTGTTTTACCATCACATTACCCCTTGAACACCCAGTGAAAGGACACCACACAAGTGTTATGAAAATAAACAATGTATTTATTAGAATCACAACAACCCTGCTCTTTATGAGGACAGGGTGCTAAGCACACAACAAAACTCTTACGAAAATACTTTTAAGTTAGCACGTTACACAAATGCCCGAGGGGCACGAAAAACCATATACGCTAAAAGTGGAATGCGAATTACTAGCAGGTAAGTAACAGTTCTAATAGGCTTTGGAATCGCTAGGACTGGACTAGGGAATCGTTAGATTACTACTAGGAGGCCCAGGGGACTCGGGTGCAGAGTGTGCACTCTCACGCGGGATGCGGGACAAAGTCTATGGAAGCTAGAATTCACAAAGTTAGTGTTCACGGGCGAACCCGACCTGGTAGGAAGAAAATGACAGTGGATCCTGACCCTTGGATAGTGAGGCTATGCTGGGACACCGGAGTGCCGAAGTTACCTAGCCCAGGGGCTGCAGCTGCATAGGTCTGAAAAGACGTCGGGGATCTCGTTGCCGGACCGGGAGCCTGGAAGGAAGAAGTTGCTGGCAGGCGACCAGTGAAGGAAAGTTCGATGGATCCAAGCCTGGATCAAGGAAGAAGAAACCTGAAAGCAGAGGGGACCAAGTTCTTGAATCACTAGCCAGTGATTAAGTGGGCACCAGGATGGCACCGGGCGAAGTCACCGCAGTCAGGTGAGTGGGCGCTGCTGGGCTCTGCAGTCTCTCGGACCAGGAGGCGTTGTCGGCGACCAGGATGGAGGTGCGAGCTGTCCCACGAAGGATGAAGTCGTTGGCGTCGAAGTTACCCAGGATTGGGCAACAAGCCTTGGCTAATTCAAGCCCACGCGGTGGACTCAAAATGGCGTCTTGAGTGGACCAGGAGGGTCCGGGGTGCTCCTCTTCTGGAAGGGAGCAAGGGCCAGTCTGGAGCAACCAGACCAGCAGCAGAAATGTCGTCGGGCGTCGTCAGGAAGGCCACAAGCCAGCGGGCTAGTAGCCAAACAACGCGGTGAGCAGTAAAAAGCAGAAGGGCCCCACACAGATCGTGGAGATGCTGGGGGGCTGCTCTTCGGTGCTGGAGCTGCTCAGGGTGGGGGCTTCTCGGACCCCAAAGCACTCACCAGGAAATTACTCGGTGGGCTTGCTGTGCAGAAGTCGTGCAGTCTTGGCGATGGCCGGTCCCTCGAGGTCTCGTCGCACCCACGGTTCTCAGCTGGGCTGTAGAGGTGGGTAGAGGTCAGAGGTGCCAGGGAAGCCGGGTCTCGTCGAGCTGGGCAGTCGGATTCCGGAGGAAGGACGTGCAGCAGACCGCAGTGTTCTTAGATGGTGCCTGCGGATGCAGGGTGACTACTCCTTAGCCACAAGGGAGAATCTTGAGGAAGAAATCGTGAAGTCCTTTCGTGGAAAGTGGTATCTTGATTCCAAAGATGATCTGCTTTGGAAGGGGGCCAGTCTCTACCTTTATCCTGTAAAAAGGGGCTGGCACGCGACTAAGTCCTGCCCTATGGGTGGGACTAGGAGGGGGGTGGTTACACCCACTTCCTTGGCGGGCTTTTCCCCAGCACAGGGTCTGGAGTGACCCTGGAACTGGTTCCAGCCAGCCTATGCACAGTGAGCACCGGGGTGCCACGTGCAGTCACCTTCCTCTAAAGCCCTGCCTACCTACAATACACAAAACCCTGTCTGGGACGGTGCTGGCACCGCCCCTGGCAGGAAACCCTTTGTCCTTATCTCCTGCTCTGGGAGGACTCCCAGCAGCAGGAGGGCAGACTTGTGTCTCGGTGGCAGCATCCATTTTGTGGATGCTAAGGCTCTGTCTGACTTTTAACCGGGTTATAGGTTACAGGCATGTCGTGTCCCTCTAGAAGGGTGGAATGCTAACCCCGTCGCCAGAATTGGCGAGGGGTTAGTATTCCAATTCGTATGACACCTTACTCGACATGTTTTGATAAAGCGATACCAGAGTTGGCACATAACCGCGAGGATTATAATGCACTTAAGAGTATATGGTATGCGATATCATGGAAACGGCTAAGGGATGGATCCCGAAAGCCGCAGACAGGCTCAGCTCATGCCAGAGCACCATCTCACACGATTCCAAGCACTCTGCCTTCAGGATTGTTAAGGCCTGCCATAGGAGTGACTGATAGGAGATCTGTGTGTCCATTTTAGGGTTAGATATAGGTATACTATATCTAAAGCAAAGGGTGATTACACCACCTTGCCCCAGCTGTCGTGCAGCCAGTTGTGTCAGATTTGGATGGCCAGCCAGGGGTGGCATAATACATGCTGCAGCCCCTGGTAGGCCCTGGGTACACCTATGCCCTGGGTACCTAAGGTACACTGTACAGGGACTGATAAGGTGACTCAGTATCCAATTTAGATATGTACCTAAGGTACATGGAATCCATTTTACAGAGAGAGCAGTAGGCCTGGGGCCCTGAATAGCAGGGTCCCAGGTCAACTAAGTCAGAAAACCAGCAAAACACCAGGCAAAAAGTTGGGGGCAACCATAGTCAGGCATCTACCTTCCTACATAACCCCCCCCCAAACGAAAGGAGATAAGGCTATCCTTGTCCAGGTAAGCCTATATTGCCTAAGTGGCCATTTAAGGAAGTACCAGCACTGGCATGGTTACCCCCTATGTCATGGTCCACTAAGCAATCCCTCACCCTAAGGGTGTCTGAGGGTCTCCACCATAGGGAATCTCTACCTGTGGTGTGTTTTGTCAAAGAAAAAGGCTGGTGCTGGAATGGAGTACTGAAGTGAGGCTCCACTAACTTGGGGCTCAGCTTCCTCCAATCATTTTCCACCATAGAGGCCTTTCTTTCCAAGACTGAGTTGTTTTGGGCTCTCAGGGTCAACCTCTGGCTACCTACAGCTGGAGGTTGGGTCCCTCTGTCTGGCTTACTGGAGGGACAGGTCAGGTCTGGGGCCCTCAGGTCCCAAGTTTGGCTGTGCCCAACAGTGTCCATCTGTGGGAGGTCCCTAACTAATTTTAAGGGGGATCCCTCAGGAGTATGTTTTATTTTCACTTGGCTAGGACTACTAGCTTCAGTGCCCTTAATCTGCTGATTGGGAAATTCTTTTGGACAGGGGGCCCTTTGGGGTCCAACACTGGCCTCCCTGACCTCTACAGCCCTGGGCTGACTGAGGCAGGGTAGAGAGGGGCAGGTTACCTGCTCCAGACTGGGTCCCACCTTGGAAGGGTCCACTGACATCAGGGGTTCTGCCAGGCTAGGCCTGACTACCTCTGTGGCAGTTTCTTCACAAGGGGTCAGATCAGTTCCCTGAGGAGGCTGATCCTTTCCTAAAGTCTGGTGGGAGGGAGATTTCTCTTCCTCCTCAATACTCTCTGTCTGAGTGGAGTGATCCATAGTTTCAGGCTTCACAACACTGTCATCTGTCTGAGTTTGAGCTGTGGCCATCACAACTCTCCCAACCTTTTCAGGAGGGGGCTCAGTTTGGGTGTGGGCTGTGACCATCACAGCCTTGACAACCTGTTCTGGGAAGGAAGTTGTCTGAGATTGGGTTGTGACTGGCACAACCCTCCTGACCTGTTCAGGGAGGATATCTTGGACTGGGGCTGTGGCTACCACTGCCCCACTACCCTTACCATGGATGTTCACCATTCTAGAATGGGTTTCTTGCTCTACTTCAGCCCAGGCTGAGAGCTCTAAATCATTCCCCAGTAGGCAATCTACAGGCAAGTTTGGTGACACTGCCACTCTCTTGTGGCCAGTGACACCTCCCCAGCTGAGATTGACCACTGCCATGGGATGATCTCTCTGTACTCCATCAATATTGGTCACCTGGTATGTGGCACCAGGTAAAAGTTGCCTTGAGGGGACTAGACTCTCAGTCACCATAGTGATGCTAGCCCCTGTATCTCTATAGGCCTCAACTTTTATACCATTGATGAGGGGCTCCTGTCTGTACTTGCCCAAAGTGTTGGGACAAGTTGTGAAGTTGGCAAACCCCATGCCAGTCTCACAGACAAGAGTATCTAAGTTTGGGGACCTGGTTAGGCCAGAGTCCCCAGGAACTCCCAAAGTAAATGCACCCAAATTCTTGGGGGCACTCCCACCACCTGGGGGATTACTACTAGTAGTAACAGGAGGTTTGGGAATGTTACTTGGGGGTATGTTTTCCTTATTGTTATTCTTTGGGCAACTGCTGTCAGTTTTTAAATGACCCACCTGTTTACAGGGATAACAATAAGGTTTCTTCTGGTTGTTGGAAGGATTCTGGGACCCACCCCCCTCAGAGGATTTTTGGGGCCCTGATGTGGTTTGATCTGGAGATTTATTCCCACCCTTCTCTTGAGGCTTGGTTGATTCCTTTTTCTGGTCACCACCTTGGTTCTTGGGCCTAATCCTGGTTCTGACCCATTTGTCTGCCCTCTTACCCAATTCTTGTGGAGAGGTCAGATCAGAGTCTACCAGGTGCTGGTGTAATAACTGGTTCTGACAATTATTTAAGACTTGCTCTCTCATAATTAGATTATACAATCCCTTGAAGTCAGTAACCTTACTACCCAGTAGCCAGCCTTCCAAAGCCTTAGTGGCACAATCAACAAAGTCTGACCAGTCCTGAGACTGAGTTTTCTGGGTGTCTCTGAACAGCAACCTGTACTGCTCAGTGGTTAAACCAAACCCATCAACCAGTGCATTTTTCAGGACCTGGTAATTGTTAGCATCCTCCACTCTTGTAGTGAGGAGCTTATCTCTACCTTTACCATCAAAGGAGAGCCACAGTATAGCTGCCCACTGACTCTGGGGAATGCACTGCACAGTGCAGGCCCTCTCCAGAGCAGCCATCCATTTCTGGATGTCATCCCCTTGCTTAAAGGGGGGCACTATTTTAGTCAGGTGTTTAGTATCTAAACCCTTCTCTCTATCTCTTGGGAGATTGCTGCCACCAGTGGGAGCTAGCCCACTCATCTGCTGCTCTCTTGCCAGGGCAAGCTTCTCTTTGGCCAGGGCAATTTCTTCCCTTTCAATCCTCAGTTCAGCTTGTCTCATCCTAGCCTCATGCTCCTTTCTCTGAGGGGAAGTAAATCTCCTCTGTGGAGGATTCCTTCTCCCCTGAGAAGAGGCATTAGAGTGCAGAGATCTATTGGAGTCCCTAGAAAGAGATCTATCTCTCCTAACTCCAAGGTTAGGCCCACTTCGGGTTAGTACTGGGGGGCCCCCAGATCCTAGCCCAAGTAAGTCTAAGTTGGTCCTAGTTAGCCTTCTGACTACCTCAAGACCCTTGTCTACCTCATCCCCAGAGAGTACCTCCTCATCCTCCTCCTCAACTGCTGAATCAGTGTTGGGGAGGTCTGGATCCCCAGAGGTTCCCTCTAAGGCTGGCATGCTCTCATGTAACTGAGAGAGCTTTCTGGCATCATATGTCTCTAAGAGACCTATCAGAAAGGGAATGGTGGGGTTAGACCCCTGCTTCAGTTTCCTGGAGACACAGAGTTGCCTCATCTCCTGAAAATTGAGAGCTGCATATCTTGAAGTGACCTGTGGAGGGTCAACACTGACCAGGGGAGTCTCAGTAGAGTCCCCCTGAGTCGACATGCTTTTCTAGTGAGGTGTAAGTGGTGCACTTACCTACACTATATGTTTGCCTACTGATCCCTTGCTAGAGTTGTAGTTTAGGGTGTGCTAGGCCCTAGGAGCTACAACAGCTGGTTCAGTAGAACTCAGAGTATTCTAAGCTAAGTTATATGTACCTTTAGTACTTATGTGATCTTTCACAAGATATTCTTAGGGCATGTGTGGTAAAACAACAGCAAGCTCAAATCCCACCGCTGCCACCAATGTGAGAAGTTGGCCTGATGTGCAGTGCTCACTATTCTAGTGATCACTATATATCAGTCCAAACAACCCTTATTGATGATTGGTTGTAAGTCAACCTTATAGACCAGCTATCCTAGTAGCATGGATACGAGCAGTCTAAGGCTAAGACTCTAGAGGGCGTGTTAAGCCAGCTGTTTTACCATCACATTACCCCTTGAACACCCAGTGAAAGGACACCACACAAGTGTTATGAAAATAAACAATGTATTTATTAGAATCACAACAACCCTGTACTCTTTATGAGGACAGGGTGCTAAGCACACAACAAAACTCTTACGAAAATACTTTTAAGTTAGCACGTTACACAAATGCCCGAGGGGCACGAAAAACCATATACGCTAAAAGTGGAATGCGAATTACTAGCAGGTAAGTAACAGTTCTAATAGGCTTTGGAATCGCTAGGACTGGACTAGGGAATCGTTAGATTACTACTAGGAGGCCCAGGGGACTCGGGTGCAGAGTGTGCACTCTCACGCGGGATGCGGGACAAAGTCTATGGAAGCTAGAATTCACAAAGTTAGTGTTCACGGGCGAACCCGACCTGGTAGGAAGAAAATGACAGTGGATCCTGACCCTTGGATAGTGAGGCTATGCTGGGACACCGGAGTGCCGAAGTTACCTAGCCCAGGGGCTGCAGCTGCATAGGTCTGAAAAGACGTCGGGGATCTCGTTGCCGGACCGGGAGCCTGGAAGGAAGAAGTTGCTGGCAGGCGACCAGTGAAGGAAAGTTCGATGGATCCAAGCCTGGATCAAGGAAGAAGAAACCTGAAAGCAGAGGGGACCAAGTTCTTGAATCACTAGCCAGTGATTAAGTGGGCACCAGGATGGCACCGGGCGAAGTCACCGCAGTCAGGTGAGTGGGCGCTGCTGGGCTCTGCAGTCTCTCGGACCAGGAGGCGTTGTCGGCGACCAGGATGGAGGTGCGAGCTGTCCCACGAAGGATGAAGTCGTTGGCGTCGAAGTTACCCAGGATTGGGCAACAAGCCTTGGCTAATTCAAGCCCACGCGGTGGACTCAAAATGGCGTCTTGAGTGGACCAGGAGGGTCCGGGGTGCTCCTCTTCTGGAAGGGAGCAAGGGCCAGTCTGGAGCAACCAGACCAGCAGCAGAAATGTCGTCGGGCGTCGTCAGGAAGGCCACAAGCCAGCGGGCTAGTAGCCAAACAACGCGGTGAGCAGTAAAAAGCAGAAGGGCCCCACACAGATCGTGGAGATGCTGGGGGGCTGCTCTTCGGTGCTGGAGCTGCTCAGGGTGGGGGCTTCTCGGACCCCAAAGCACTCACCAGGAAATTACTCGGTGGGCTTGCTGTGCAGAAGTCGTGCAGTCTTGGCGATGGCCGGTCCCTCGAGGTCTCGTCGCACCCACGGTTCTCAGCTGGGCTGTAGAGGTGGGTAGAGGTCAGAGGTGCCAGGGAAGCCGGGTCTCGTCGAGCTGGGCAGTCGGATTCCGGAGGAAGGACGTGCAGCAGACCGCAGTGTTCTTAGATGGTGCCTGCGGATGCAGGGTGACTACTCCTTAGCCACAAGGGAGAATCTTGAGGAAGAAATCGTGAAGTCCTTTCGTGGAAAGTGGTATCTTGATTCCAAAGATGATCTGCTTTGGAAGGGGGCCAGTCTCTACCTTTATCCTGTAAAAAGGGGCTGGCACGCGACTAAGTCCTGCCCTATGGGTGGGACTAGGAGGGGGGTGGTTACACCCACTTCCTTGGCGGGCTTTTCCCCAGCACAGGGTCTGGAGTGACCCTGGAACTGGTTCCAGCCAGCCTATGCACAGTGAGCACCGGGGTGCCACGTGCAGTCACCTTCCTCTAAAGCCCTGCCTACCTACAATACACAAAACCCTGTCTGGGACGGTGCTGGCACCGCCCCTGGCAGGAAACCCTTTGTCCTTATCTCCTGCTCTGGGAGGACTCCCAGCAGCAGGAGGGCAGACTTGTGTCTCGGTGGCAGCATCCATTTTGTGGATGCTAAGGCTCTGTCTGACTTTTAACCGGGTTATAGGTTACAGGCATGTCGTGTCCCTCTAGAAGGGTGGAATGCTAACCCCGTCGCCAGAATTGGCGAGGGGTTAGTATTCCAATTCGTATGACACCTTACTCGACATGTTTTGATAAAGCGATACCAGAGTTGGCACATAACCGCGAGGATTATAATGCACTTAAGAGTATATGGTATGCGATATCATGGAAACGGCTAAGGGATGGATCCCGAAAGCCGCAGACAGGCTCAGCTCATGCCAGAGCACCATCTCACACGATTCCAAGCACTCTGCCTTCAGGATTGTTAAGGCCTGCCATAGGAGTGACTGATAGGAGATCTGTGTGTCCATTTTAGGGTTAGATATAGGTATACTATATCTAAAGCAAAGGGTGATTACACCACCTTGCCCCAGCTGTCGTGCAGCCAGTTGTGTCAGATTTGGATGGCCAGCCAGGGGTGGCATAATACATGCTGCAGCCCCTGGTAGGCCCTGGGTACACCTATGCCCTGGGTACCTAAGGTACACTGTACAGGGACTGATAAGGTGACTCAGTATCCAATTTAGATATGTACCTAAGGTACATGGAATCCATTTTACAGAGAGAGCAGTAGGCCTGGGGCCCTGAATAGCAGGGTCCCAGGTCAACTAAGTCAGAAAACCAGCAAAACACCAGGCAAAAAGTTGGGGGCAACCATAGTCAGGCATCTACCTTCCTACACCCAGGCAAATTTACTTCCAAGCAGCAGGCAAGTATCTTCCTTGTTTTCAGCTTCTTGGCTTGAATATACACCCCTATCTAAATATTGTAAGAGATCCAAACCTTCTAGTGGCTCCCACGAAGGAAAGCCCTTCCCTGCAACCACCTTGTGGGTGTGTGGTCTTCTGGGTATGGTAATGATAGTGTACAGAGCAGAGTATCCCTCTATGGATCCTTCCAAACTGTTTAAGGTTTCCGAGGTCAGCTATGATACAAGCCACCATCTTCAGACTCCCATGTGCACCAAGTGCCAGCTTACCCTTTCTTTGCCAACTCTCAGCGGCAGCACACACTCGTATATATTTAAAAAGGGAAATTACCAAGGGATTTTCTAGTGCATGTATGAGAAGCAATGCTTTTCAAACGTTTGGCAAAGGATAGCGAGACCCACCCAATTTGAATTTATCCCGTCATGCCACATATTCTTGATGCTGTGGTTTGGAAATGTCTTGCAGTTCTAAAATAGATGAATATAATTGTAAACTATAAGAGGAAACTGAATATAGTGCCACAGAAAACACTGCCAATCTGGTAGCACATGCACAGCTAACCCAACGAGTTAAGCCTGCTGCCAATGCCCCATAGTCCCACAGACAGGGGGCTTCCGGGAACTGACCTCCAGCCTAGTGCTGTCCCATGCTCAGATAGTGCCTTGGGCAGAACGAAATTTGGCTCCCTCAATACAGCTGGTGAATAAAATGAGGCAGCAGGGGATCCATTTTGTGTTAACAGTGAAGTCACGAATCAAAGAAGTGACTCGCCTCTGAGCACAAACTTCTCGAAACTTCCCCCAGATTTTCTGATTTGATCACAGGGTAGCTATGCTCATGCGAGTGCCAAGTTGTTGGTGGTGCGAATGAGGGGGGGATAGTCTGTGTCCGCAGGGGGGTGAAAGGGGAAGGCAGGGGGCTAATGCAGTGTCAAGGCCACTTTGGTGTCAAGTAAGAGGATCGTGTCTGTTAATGTACACAGCTTTGTGCCCCCCACTGATGACTGGTGACCAGGGCTTGAGCCCAGCTCGCCCATGCCAAACTTCAGCACTGCTCCAGCCTACAGAGTCAGGGCTGCTATAAATGTGCCCCAAATGCCCCATGAATAGATCCCCAGGTGAACCTCTCATGCTATTGGGTCAAGCCACTGTAAACATGCCCCAATGTCCCAGGCGGCTCAAGTCATTTGCAGTGCCACCACTTTTATGATTCTAGAATTTTGTGAAACACCCTCATAATTGCTTCCTTGCTATAGCAAGGGATAGGTGAATAATCAACTTAGTTACTGCATGTGTGTACGAATGTAGAGGTTCTATTGGCAACATCTAACGTGTTGTTAGGTTTCTTAACCATACCCATGCAGCCACAGTATTGCAAACTCTCTTTTTTCTTCCACCTTTGGCCACTTGGTCAGATGCGCCACAGAAGGCTTGTACTATGTCAGTGTTTTGTTCATAATTAGTGGATTGCACTGTTGTTTTGCTCTGACATAATTGACATTTAGAAGCTCCTTGTTGTGTCAGTTGATTCAAATTGCATTGCGCCTTAAAGCACCCCAATATCACAAGTTGCTGTTCTGCATACGTCTTTGTTCCAGTATGTAGTGGTCACATAGCTGATCTCCTTATCTTAGCATTCAAACTCCCTGACGTATTGAGAACTTGCCTGAGGAGTTGTGAGACTGTCATGCCGAGACCTTTCCATGGCATACCTTAAGTCTTTTCTTCTGGGGCATTTGCATGATGACATGTTCTGAATATGTGTACAGTTTCGTACTTAGTGTTTTGTGTGACTATGTGTCCTTCTGCATTTGATATTTTTGTGTACTTTTGTTTTATGTGACTGATTGCTTCTGCCTGGGTTCCTGCACCAGTTCACTCGCAGTCATGGAGCTGAAAATGTTAATGTGGTGCACTACTTATTATTATTATTCCTGTCTCGGACCTCTGCATTTGATGTACACAACTACAGAGTTATGCAGATACTTGGTTATTCATGTGAACGCCTGTTGGGCTGTAATTATTATTCCCACTTGGGCGAGATGCTCAATGACATTTTACGATTCAATCTAATGGATGAATTGTAGTATATACGATAACATTGGAGTTTTCAGGTGTTTGTGAAATTTGTATGCCAGTTTTGGCAAGACTAATTAATTTGATTACATTTGTGTGTGAACTATGGTTCAATCGTGTTGCTTTATTAACATTCCCGCTTCCTCAAGTTTGCTTAAAAATGCACCATTTGTCCACTCTTTTTTTCAAAAATTTCTTTGGGGGGGGAACGGGGGACCCTGTATTCTAATAGCATGAGACCCCAGAAGATATCACATCTGATAAATACTCTACCTCTTTTTATGTAATTTATGTAATTATGGCACATGACTTAACAAGACCTTATGGTAAGCTCGCACTGTTATTTTTCGATCGTCTACACATCTTCGAATACCAGTGCCCCTTGGGCTTGATAATTTTCTTTTTCTCTGGTTTTATGACAACATATGGAAAGTGCTTCTCTCTCTCTCTCCACCCAAAAGGGATGTAGGATAAATGTGAGATACATACTATATGATTACTTTTTCTGATTCACAATATATAATTTTCAACATGAACTATGCAAATAAATTTACCAAGGTGTGATAACATGATTAATAATGCCATGTGATGTATGCATATTCTACTGGCACATTTATAATCAACTCTGTTTTGAAAAATGGTCTAATCGAAATATTTTGCCGACAATGTCTTGACACTTTGTATTTCATGTCTTTACATGACCATTATTTCTAAATTTCTCTGCTTTATTCCTACTTCTCATGACTTCTCTTTTCCTCCATTTTTCATCACACATATTTCTTGCTGTGCTATTTTCCTTTGCCCTCCCTTTGGGTCTATTATATACCTTAACAATGGTATGGCTAAATCATCTATTTACTAACCACTATTATCTAAACTCTTGGGCCTATTACTCTTCACACCTAAATTCAATATATCACGTGGGTTTCACTATGACTGTCAGCCTTGAAAAAGCCCCGGCCTATCTGGCCACACGGGCAAAACACGTGTCGGCTGCTTTCTTTGTGTTTCCTCTGGGTTCATTGGATCTCGTCCAAATAAACAAATATACAAATCAAGGAATGTATTCTGGATTACATTACTACAGGATAATATAATTGAACTCTTGGGCACAATTATGCCCCACCTTTACTTCCACTAAAATGAAACAAGCATTGGCATAGCCAATAGGTCTCGCCTTTGGGACCTTATGAGTGTTTAGCCATGCCGCACATTATCCCCACTCACATGCCTACACACTCCAACAACACATAGCATGCTGGGACCAGGAGGGCCAATCTTATAAGAAGAAAACTCAACAGACGAGGTTGGTTAATAATAACAGATTTGGAAGAAGCGCATCATCAGACATGGGTAAACTTAAAATCTAAGCAGCCTTCAGAAAGAAACAAACTGTCAACAACCACAGACGCTAATTGCCTTGTTGGTGCTATTGTGTTGCAGTGAGGGGCAAAGATGCTCGAAGTGTGGTTAAATAGCAATTGTAGTGTCAGTAGAGGAAGGTTCTCAGGCTAATTCAGGCTGTCATATCCCTACAGAAGGTAGCATTCTAAGCCCTAGCTGGTTTTCAGCAGCACAGTATTGCACTTCCTCTGTCTTCCCTCTTCACTCACTAGGCGCTCCGAAGACAACACTACAGCACTTGCTAGAGGAAAGTTTATACTTGGCCCAAAGCACCACAGCTCACAAAGAGAGCACACGTGGATATGCTTGTGCATAGTGACACTGCTGTGTGGTGAGCCTCACCGCACATGCCTCCGCCCCTTTTTTGCCTCCAAATGTATTGTCCGGGGTCCCTGATTAGTTTCCAATATAATGTCTCCCCATTAAGTACCTAGCAGCATCAGGTGTGTGGGCTGCTGTGCTGGATAGGTGAGGCAGTGCCTGGTGCGTGTCCATATCGGTGTTAACAATACCTGCTCACTCACACCTTGGCCTCTGTGTTCAGCGCACCAAGTGATGCGGACTATAACGGTGTTCAGACTATTTGCTTGTCAACTCTTTGACCTCTTTGCTGAGTGATGGGAGGGTTGTAAAGGTGTTAGTCGTCTCCCTGGCCTTGCCGCAGAGTATACAGAGCGATGGAGCTGGTGTGCAGCCTATAAGCAGGATATTTGGAGTAATGGTGAAGATCAAAGGAAGGTGCATTTATTATGGTCAGCTGAGAGTGCTACTGATTCTGTTTGCTTACGTGGAGACCGGGCTGATATAACACTGTAAAATGGATGGAAGGTGGGGGGCGATGGTGTCCAAACTGTCCATTCGGCCAGAGTTCAAAATAGCGGATGCTGTACTTAGAAGGATACTAATCGGAACAAAACTGCTCCAGAATTGTAGGCACGTGCTACAAAACTAACATAGCACCAGATGCAGCTCACGTCTGCAAAGAGTTTCCAGGCAAACGGACAGAAGGGTCATAAAAGCCCCGCCCCCAACTCCACTTCTAAAGAGGACACAAGGAATTCTTTGGGTGGAACAAAAGGACCCTATAAAACTTGTGCTTATCTCGAGGAAGCACATTCCTCGAAGGCTCTCTGAAGACTGGCAGAAACGCAGCAACAACACAGATTGTATATGGGCTTTTACCAGAGCTCTCATAGACATTACAGCTCAAGAAATCACGAGCTGACCCCAAAGACTGTTCGAACCCGTGCCCAGAACAGAAAATGACAGACACGCATATACAGCAGGCACACTAACCTAGTGAGCTACATGCACAGGTATCTAAGTGACTATAAATAAAGTTAGCTTTTTTAAACTAGCGCTACAAAGTTGTTACATGCCACAATATAGTGCTTTACAAAACTAATGGCTGCACCGTTAAATCTTCTATCATTATCTTAAAGAATAAAACATATGGACACTTTTATTGTGAGAGATGCATAGTCTGACCTCAGTACTCTACCCCATTCTTTCCTTCAAGAGCAGGCCTTCACTATTTCAACTTGCTATACCCTAAAAATCAAAGTTATGCCAAATCAGTGTGTACTGGTACTCCGTATCGATTTCCAAGGAGAACGGCAATACTTGTCAAACGAATGAAAAAAATTGCCGAATTATACTTCAGTCACTCGGGTCCCCAATAACTGGAATGTTACACTAGGTGGGCTGAATCTGAAAATAAAACAAGCCAAGCCACGAACGTGAAAGTTAAAGTGATCGGATGGAGGCAGAGGGGAAAGCAACTTAATGAACCGTGACAGAGGAGACAGATGGCAGCTGCGCGCGTGCACGTGCACTCAAGCTTCAGGCCAGCAAAGCTCTGGTAGGTAGCACTTTTTTTACCCTTTACTAAAAGTCGAGCAAGCAGCGCATGCGCTGCTCTAAGCTCGACCTAAAAACGGGACTGTCCGGGCAAATGTGGGACGTCTGGTCACCCTACCTGAAGATCAAATATTGTTGCCCTAGAACCTAGAGTCAGGAAGATGTGCTCATCAACGACGCTTTCAGAAAGGGGACCAATAAATCCTTGGTTCTATCCCACTTACAGGATGGGTTTAGCCAAATAATTTGCACAGTGGACCAAATCATACTTTTTTTATCTATCAACTGGAGGACCGTTGACTTTGAGAATGGGAGACTATTTGTGGCTTACGTGGATCTTTGATCTTGTCCAAAGGGACAATGATGGGAGACATTGCCTAGGATAGGGGGTTCACGAGGTCTGTTGACTCTAATACAGGAGATGTATACAGGCAGTTATGCAAGAGTTAGGTGGGAACCGGTGGGTGAATTGTCAAATGAAATACTGATATGAAGAGCAGTGCGCCAAGGGTGCATACTGGCCCCCACACTCTTTCTTTTATATATTAATGAGTGCTTACCATTTCTTTTTAATAACGAAAATGACTCCCGTTAAATTAGAGATTTAAAACCCAGTGCCTATTATTTGCAGATGACACCTTACTATTATCCAAAAGCCCCTCAGGCTTATCCACTCTCCTAGAGAAGTTAATGTTATCTTGCAGAGATTATGGGTTGGAAAGTAATAACAAAACAAAGTACATGGTTTTCGAAAATCGCAAGAAAAAAATAAAAAGAACCACACTACTAGATGAGGAGGTTCTCAAGAAGGTTCCAGAGTGGGATTTTTTTTTTCTTTAGAGTTTTATATAGCGCAAACGAAGCGAAGATATCGGGTATCAGAGCGCTTTACATAGCACCAGTTTCATTGCATGAGGACACATTCTTTTTTGTTAGGCACGGGGAGATTAAGTGATTTGCCCAGAATCACAGGATGTTAAGCGTCGTTAGCTAAACTCAAACCTGGTTCCCCAGCTTCGATGTCGACCGCTCTAGCCATAACGCTACATCCTTTCCCCAGATTATCTGGATTATCCCCGGATTATCTGGGCATCTGACTGGAGGACTCGCACAGATGGGCAGCCCAGTTGAATAGCATTCCGTCCTTAAAACACTGTGCTGGGTCCATTATAAGGTTTGCGAATAGGGCATCTTCTTTCCCTATTCACCTGCACCCCCTCACCTCGCCCACCATTGAAATCTATAGAAGTCAAACGTGTGGGGCTGCCCTCTATGGGGGCAGATATCTCTGGACCTTGCAACTTGGATACTTTTGAGAATGCAGAGAATACATTTCTCAAGACATTATTAAAAATTCCCTAAAGTACTCCTAAACTTTCCATCCGCATGGGCCTAAATTCGAGATTCATTTCTGACATTAGTGCACTAAGACATATTCAGTATTGTTTAATAATAAGGGTAACAATGGAGCTAGAGCCCTATAAGGAATGGCTCAGAGGTTTGCTGGATGGTTCGTGTGCTGACAGGATCCCTTGGTGCTCCCACATAAAGAGCTGGTTATTCATGGCAGGCTTAGGGGACTTTTGGTAATTTCCCCATAAGAGTTCCCATGCAATGTGATTGAAAAACTTAAATTGATTTATTGGAATTTTGTGTTGTCAGAGAAAATCTCAAGGACAGCCTTGGGTAGCTTGACTGGTGCCTTTTTATCATTCAAATGCTCTTTCAAGTTTGATATATATTTAGATATGATATCCAAACCTTTTGTATGGGCACTTTATGTTAAGTTCAGACTGGGGACCCTACCGCTAACTGCTTTCACTTGTTCATGAAACAGCAAGATAGATAGTCTAAATACTTGCTCAATCGGATGCGTAGCTATAGAGACCATTGAGCATGTCCTATTTTTTGTACAGCCTACAAAAGACACTGTGGCCGTTGGATTAAACCACTCTCTAAATAGATGGGCTTCAGGGATTGTCACACAGCATTGAGAGTATGCAGAACAAATACCAGTGGCCCGTTCGTTTTCTCAATTGTTACATTTTATCAGCAATATGGCATTCTAGGTCCAAGAAAATGTATGGTTAAGAAATTATTATTTTTCTGAGTGGCACCCCGAGATATCCAGGGGCAGCTCTGGGCTCATGGCGGCCCTGGGCACGGAGCGTAGGTAGGGGGCCCAGAAAGAGGGGGTCCGGGCGGGGCGAAGCGCGGAGGCCAGTGAAGAGGGGGGGGGGGTCAGGGTGTTTGGAAGTGGAACAGAGCCGGAGGACGCCAAATCCCTGCCAGATATGTATCCATCCTCAGAGGATTATTATATTAAGGATATATATTGGCGTGGTGGCCCCTGGGGTTTCATGGCCCTGTGCAGGGGCACAGCTTGCACATGCCTAAGGCCGCCCCTGAGATATCAATACACCAGAGCCGAGATTGCTGAAGCTTGTTCTTCAGTTTTTAACAATCTAATCATTTTTAAAATGTAATTAAATGTAATTGCATATATATCTATTCTATTTTGATATGAGTGTATGTTGTTGCATTTGAAGGTTTTTTTATGAGCTGAAATAAAAGAAATAGGATGGCGATTAAACCCTTGGTAGGGACCGGCGGAGGTCAGCGTGCCCTTCCCATAAGAATAGACAAGCATTTTAGAGGACTGTTTCCTTCTTCAGTGACGTCTTCAATACAACTTGCAGCAGAAGTGCTTCTGTGGAGGCACAGATCAGGCCACAGAACATTGTGCGTGATTTGTTTATAAAGGTCATATAACTATATTTGCTGGCTTAACATGTTTAAATCTGACTTTGGTTGTCTCTACAGCTCTCTTTGTGAGCGAATATGGATATTTACACCTAGGACAAAATCAGATTTAAACAGTTTAAGAAACACTGCTTTGCACTGAGAGGTATCATTGGACAAGTCTGCGTGATAAGGTGCTGTGTCGGTGTGTTTTTTATGTGCCACCTACTGGTAAAGTCCACAGCTGTGGTGTTGGGGCGCGAGGGCGGACAAATAAAGCTGAGGCAAAGGTCCCAACTCAAGCCCTCCCCCCCCCCATCCCCGCTGGGGGGTGTGGTAAGTATGTGCAAGTATCTTTAGGCATGTTTCTTCCTCAGGGCACGCACAATCAATATTATTTTGCAGAGAGAACTAAGGAAGCAGGTGTAAGATGACTTGGTCTAGACGGCACTGTTCTCTTTTCCTTGGCCGGCCTAACACATAACCTCCCAGAAAAAAAGAGCAGTTTAAGTTAATGGAGTTGTATTTCCGGGGTCTGGCTCGATGGTGAAACAGGAAGTGCTGTTTCGACCCGTGGCTCCCTTGACCCGCTGGCCATTGCCCATGGCTCCCCACTGTTATTTGTTTTGGGAGGGTGGGGTGGTGTGAGCCGGCCTCAGGAGTACTTTCATTTTTCTCCCTGAAAACGAATGGGATGAAGCTGATGAAGGTATTATAATAATATACGCAGGGTGTTTCGTATTACTAAGGCGGCGCCTCTAATAAAATATTCCTATTTAAACTTCTTTGCCTTTTTTAAAGTACCCTCTCAAACTTTTGTATCCCACTTAGAGTGCTAGATAGCACCCCTATGCATGTAGACCCCATTGCCAAAGTTTTTTTACACTTCCATTTCTACCCATGTCATACGTGCCAACACACCTGTCTCAGCAGGGTGACTCATTATTTTTTACACCACATACAGCTTTCTTTTTGCTGTCTCCTCCCTAAACTTCCCTCCAAATCAATGCAAGTAAAATAAATTACTCTTTTTTTTTCTACCGTCCCTCTTTCTTGCTTCCAAATGTTGGCATATGCCATGTATGGTGTTTTACTTCCCTGTGCTCCAGGAGAGAGCAGGCATGTCTAGAAATGTGTGTACTGAATGAAATGTGTACTGGAAGTTCACAGGATTCAAGCACAAATGTCAATACTTAATAAAACTTAGTGTGTTTAATTGACAGGACAACTGTACTTTCCGGATAACTTGCATTGGTGTAAAATGCATTCGGAAAAAACATGAAACTATTAAGGAGTCTAACAAAATAAATCAGGCATCTCCTGCTTACTTTGGGAGTGTTGGAACATAGGTTTTCAGTGAAATATGGAGGACACCTTCCTCGACATGCCATCAAGTAAGCACTACTTTAAAGCTTAAGGCATGTCACTTACAAATCATCAACATCATGCCTTTAAGTCTAATTATTTTAACTAAAGCCAACAGACCCTTCAACATTAAATGCATTGGAGTGCTTGGTGCCCGCTCCCCTGGCTAGGTTTAGTGGCTCCCCAGGGAGCTACAGCACACAGTTTGGGAACCACTGGCATAGCAGGTGAATGTTCGGGTCTTCTGTGCTCAAGCACCTCAGGAAGGGGAGTAAGGATCTGAAAAAATTCCCCCACCGCCCTAGGGAGAGGTTGGCCAAAGGCAGCGGCTCGTGGGCCTTCAGATCGTGCAGCGACACTTATAGAACCAGCTGAAAGGCAGGAGGTCTTTGCCGGGCACCTCCGAGGGGTATTGCAAAGACTCGGGTGTGTGGACTGGTGTTATGTTATATATTTCTTATAACGCGCACTAATAGTCAAGACTGTCCTGGTGCGAGAGAAGATTCAGGTATCAGAAGGAAAGAAACGCATGTGGACTACGTGACTTGCCTGAATAAAAAGGTTTTTAGATGTTTTTTAAAATATGCAAGGCTTGTCGTGTGTCTCAGATGGTCAGGGAGGCTGTTCCATAGCTGGGCGGCTCTAACCACCAAGGTTTTTCCCCCGAGACGAGCTCTCTTAAATCTGGGGGTGACCAAGTGTCTGAGGGAGGCAGATCTCAATTGTCGCGGGGGATGGTAAAAAGCAAACCTATCACTAAGGTAGGGCGGACATGGGCCGTGTAAGGCTTTAAAGGCCAGTGTCAGGATTTTAAAGCGCACTCTGAGAGCTACAGGGAGCCAATGTAGCTCAGAGAGTTGCCTACGTACACTAAGACATCTGGGAATGTTAAATAGGAGCCTCACTGTCGCATTCTGGACTACTTGCAGTTTACGAAGCAGGAAGTCGGGAGCGCCCACATATAGTGCGTTGGCGTAGTCCAGACGCGAAAGGATAAGTGCTCTGGCCACTGTTTCTTTAGCTTCCTGGGGGAGAAGGGGAAAAAACTTCCGGAGGGAAGTAAGGGTCCCATAGCAGGTTCCCGCCAGTCGCAAGATCTGATCTCGGAAGCAAAGGTCAGCGCCGAACCAGATCCCTAGGTTCTTTGCAGCCCCGCAATTTCCAGAGGGGCACGGCAATCCTATGGGCCAAATGGATTCCTTAAATCCCACTGGAAATTGGCCATACAGGAGAATCTCCGACTTGTCCTCATTGCATTTGAGAGCCGCCTTGGCCAGCCAGGCAAATACTGAGGACAAGCACTGTTGGACTCTCTTTGTATCGAGGGTGTTCTTGTCCCACGTGAAGAGGAGCTGGGTGTCGTCGGCGTAAGCCATTATTTTCACACCCAAACTCTCCGCAAGATATACAAGGGGGGTCAAATACACATTGAAGAGTAGGGGACTTAGAGTCGACCCTTGAGGGACTCCGGTGTCTACCCTGCTAATCGATGAATGGTAAGGGGGGAGCCAGATTTGTTGTGACCGGTCAGTGAGAAAGGATTCGACCCATTTGAGAGCCGCGCCAGTGATGCCAATGTCCTCTAACCTAGAGAGCAACTGGGCATGAGGAACCGTGTCGAACGCGGCAGAGAGGTCCAATAAAATTAGGGCCGCTCTGCCGCCCCCGTCCAAACAGTCCCTGATGGCCTCAGTGACTTCCACTAGTGCGGTCTCAGTGCTGAAGGAGGAGCGGAATCCGGATTGGGCGGGATGTAATGCCCCAGTAGATTCCACAAACTTCTCCAGTTGGCGAAAAGCCACCTTCTCGCAGACTTTGGCTAAGGCTGGGAGCAAGGAAATGGGTCTATAGTTAGAAGTAACCAGGGGATCTGCTGTGGGTTTTTTAATCAGTGGAAGGAGTTTTGCTTGTTTCCACTGAGGTGGTACATGACTTGTTAATAGAGACTCATTAACCAGGTCTTTAACTGTAGGTGCAATAACCTCCGCCACACCACTCAGAACTCTGGCCGGACAGGGATCCACCGGGGATCCTGATTTCAGCGCTTTAAGAATAGCCAAGACATCCTTCACCTCAACCTTTATAAAAGAGCACATTGCTTCTTTAGGCTTTATGCCGATCAATGGAATAAAGAGTTGAGGGGAGTTGTCCTGTTCATGTATGGCCTGGACAGGTAGGGGATGGTCAGAGCCAGTGGTCATAAGGCTTTCTTGGATTTTCTTTATTTTATCTATGAAGTAGGTGGACAGTTTTTCACACCAACCTTCAGAAAGAGGGGCTACCTGAGTTTCTGCTACCGGGGACATGAAACTTTTTACAATAGAGAATATTTCTTTACTATTGTTTTTAGCTTTAAGAATCCTGTCTGCATAATATTCTCCCTTAGCCTTCTTGATTGCAGCGTAATAATCTTTTTGCCCTGCTCGGAGTTTTGCCTTAGCTAACGGGCAGTACTCCCTCCTCCACGATCTTTCCAACACTTTGCAGCTTATTTTTAGGCTTTTAAGCTGATCCGTGTACCAGGGGGATGGCGGGGTGGCTCGTGGGCGAATACGAGTTTTAGTTTGTGATAGCCGGCTTGCGGAGGATCTGATCCAAAACGAGAAATTCTCGACTGCTTCTTCAAGATTTCCCGATTTGTCCGGCAAAGTGTGGGATAGGGATGTTGCCAGAGCTGGGATACTAATCCTTTGGGGGAAGGGGATCTGTTGTATACCAGCTGTGGCGCGAGCCCTGTCCGTTTCCCAGGAAAAGTTTACCAAGAAATGGTCTGACCATGTAACTGGGCAAGGAGTGTCAGATATGACACCAAAGTTGGAATAGACCAGATCAAGGCAATGACCTCCATGGTGGGTAGTATCCAGACCTTGTATTTTAAGCTGCGCTAAGGTGCATAATTCCCCAAGGTCACTAACCCCCAGGGCTGTAGGAACATCCATGTGTATGTTAAAGTCCCCCAGGAGCAGAAACCTGGGGAATCTCAGCGCTCTCTGGGCAACTAGCTCCTCCAGAGATTTAATGAAGGAGCCCAGAGGACCCAGAGGGCGGTAGATGAGCAGCCCGCCCAAGGTGAAATTTGGCGTGAGAGCAATAGAAAATTCCAGTGCTTCCCCATCCTCGATAGCACCAGTGCATTTCTTGCTCAGAGACCATTTGTCTCTATAAATGACTGCTAGTCCTCCTCCCCTGCCCGAGCTGCGATCAACCCTTATGATTTGGAAGCCCCTAGGTATAGCCAGCTCAATAGTGGGGGTGCAGTGGGGGTGCAGCCATGTCTCCGTCACGAATAAGAGGTCGAGCGAGTTATCGAATATCAACTCGCGAACCTCTTCCGTGTGCTTGACTAGAGAGCGGGCATTAATGAGAGCAGCTCGGATTCGAGGTTCTCCCACTTCTTTGGCCAAGTAGGAGGGGGGGGGAAGGCCCGGTCCAAGATGGAACTGACATACAGGGCAGACCGCATTAGCGGAGTGTTGGACCTCCCATATCGTGCAGTTGCCACATGTGATTTGATTAAGGGATAGAAGTATTTCTCTGCTATACGTTATATGGGAGGTCACCTGCTGGGTCCCAAGCCGAGCAGCCTCTCTGGCCCTGCGCGCTGCCGTGGCACGGACGGGCGCAGACGGGCTTACCTTAGGCGCACCTTCGGCGCGCCATCGTCGCGCTCGCTGCGCCCGTCCGCTGCGCTCCCGGAAGCACATTTGCTTCTTATGCCCTGCCTCCCCAAAAGCGCTAGACCGCTAACTCCGGCCAGGCTTCAGTAGCAACCCCGCCCAAGATGGCGCCTCGCCCTCCACTCAAACAGCACTGTCAGCTGCGGTGGAACGGGGCGAGGGAGGCCGTAGGAGGAGTGTAAATGTGAAAAATGTGCAGGAAATAATAAGCGCTTTAAAACCAGTGCTCTAACATGGTAAGTGACAATTTTTATAAAATTTTAAAATGCGTAAATCGCAAACATCGTAATCATGCCTGCGCGCACACAGTGTCCTGACAAGCTTTAAACTGAGAATAGCGAGCTTGTAGATAGAAAATCAGCTCGTTCAAATACTGAATCTCTCCAGCAAACCTCAGGCGCTGCCACCGACCTGAGACCGGAGGATGGTAAACCCAACAAAGGGTGAGTACACATGCTATGCCCTGACAAAAGCGGTCTAAAGTCGCCTTGATCACTTCTTACTCATCGAAGATGCGGCCGAACATGCCCAAAGCATACGCATACTTGGGAGATTCCGGTCAGATCATGCCCCAGTCCTACTGCAATGGGGTGTAGAGAGGGCTAGGCCTGCGGTCCCGCTCTGGAGATTACAGCCAAGGACATTGAAGGACGAGGGAATCCGCACAGAGCTCAGTGGCTCGATCTGTAACTTCTTTGATGGTAATTGGCTGTCTACTGGCGCCAGCGGCATGGAGTGGTACGTGTTAAAAGTGGGTTTGTGCAGGGAATGCTTATCAAAGGTGGGGGGGGGGGTGAGGCAGTGGTTGGAGGCAGACCTGGTGACTGCCGAGAATGACCTGAATGCTCTGCAGAGTACAAACCCTAATTCAAGGGCGTTTGACAAAGATCGACTGAGAGTTCACCACCGAGTAGGGGAACTTTGGGACAGGCTAGACTGTCTGGTTTGTGGTAAATAAATAATTAATTACCGGTACTATTTTTCTATGCATTAAATAAAACAGATAGCTCAATAAATAAGAGGCAGGATCCGGGGTATCTGAGTTGAACAGGCTTTAATCAGGCACAAGGGAAGGGACAGGATCGGAACAGCCTGAAATAGAATGGCATGGAATGGCAGCTGCAACATTTTATTAACAGTACATGATATATATAGTAAAACGTTACAATTGCATTGAATACAGTAGGCGTAACAAGTGACAAACGTAAGATAAGAACACATGGGGCGTGAAAAGAAGGCGTGCACAAGGCGTGCACGAAGACATGTGATGAAAACGTCACAGAAGTGTCATAAATGGGTGGATACATGGAGGGGGCTACCTGGGCAGCTGGAACCTTTGACCTAGTGGTGCGCACAAACGGACAATGACGTGTATCTGGGGAGAGCTGGGGGCTCTGACTTCTACACTAGAAGAGGAGACTAAAGTCTGCGATGTCAGGACGACATGTACCTATAGCATATCTGGTATCTTGTGTTTGGAGTACATGTTGATAGAATCTAAAAGTCGTCAGAGCAAAGGCTACTGGACACTAAGGCTGAGGCGTGCATATATTCTTCATGTATTGCGTGTGCTATGAATCTTCTATGGATATTAATACAGTAATTCTCTTGCATGGAGACAGGAAGACTAGACTATAGCTGAAGATGTTTATGCGGTTCGTTAGCTTAGGAATGTGAAGACGGAGAGCTGAACTGATAACTGTAGGCATAACATATTCTTGGCAGGCAGGCAGAGCCAGGCCGGGCACCGCGCTGCGCGGCAGGAAGTAAGCGAAGGGTCAGGGATGCAGGTGGGGGCTGCATCGCTCCTCGGAGTGGGTTCAGGAGACTGGAGCTTGAATCTGGTGTTCAGGCCCTTTGAGGCCTAGAAACGGGGACAATTCGATGAATTAACGTGCACAATGTAAAACGTTGGCAACATAGGCCTAGTACTCGTTGCTTTCACAGGGACTGGATAACTAACATACTAACGTTGGACACAACTATAATTGCGTCTTTAATCGATCATAGGGGAATATATGCATATCGATCATGCACATATAACATAGGATGGGGAACACGTAGGCACATATGACAAGGCAAAATTCAATTTTCCTCAGGTTAGACAAGAATACAGACAGCTCCTACACAAAGAAGGCGATAAATCTGGGAAGCTGCTAGCGTGGCTTCTCAAGAGAGAGCGCCCAC
Source organism: Lissotriton helveticus (assembly GCF_964261635.1). Lineage (NCBI taxonomy): Eukaryota > Metazoa > Chordata > Amphibia > Caudata > Salamandridae > Lissotriton > Lissotriton helveticus. The sequence goes on from NC_136065.1 coordinate 207,728,007, forward strand.
CCCCAACCATACTATTAATCAGTCAACCAGAAGGGTCCCTCATACACACACAATCGGCCATAAATTCACAGCTGTGTGCTCCTCTAGCAAGCGTGTACAGCAGGAACCAAAGGACCGGAGAGGCTGCCATAGCGCAATTCCTTGACAGAATACCCTTGTCGCAACGCTGAGGAGCAGGGTGAGATTCTGGGGACGGAGATCGACCTTGGGGATCTCCAGATGGTGGTGCGGGGCAAGGCGGGCAGAAAGGCCCCAGGCCCTGATGGTCTACCTGTAAAGTATTACCGGGCATTTGCAGACCAGCTACTCCCGGGAGTGCTGGAGCTGCTTCGGGAAGCTAGGCAGACGGGGATACTCCCAAACACTATGAGAGAAGCTCAAATAGTAATGCTACTCAAACCTGGTAGAGACCCCATGTTGTCGAGCTCATACTGCCCCCTCTCCATGCTCGGGGTGAACACCAAAGTCCGGGCTAAGGTTCTGGCGTCAAGACTGAAAAGAATGGTGACTCACCTGGTGCTTGAGTACCCATGCGGGTTTATGCCGGGTGGGGCACACATATGAATCTACTTAGGTAATGCACTCTGTGGGAGCCTCGGAGACAACAGCCTCAGTAATTTAATTAGATATCGAAAAAGCCTTTGACACCCTGCAATGGGATTATTTATGGTAAGTTCTGCTTAGAATGGGGCTGGATCCAGAGTTCATGGCATGGGTATAACTTATGTACCAGAGACCCATAGTTAGAGTGCGCACTGGCGGGTTGATCTCTGAGCTGATCACCAGCGAATGGGGCACAAGGCAAAGTGCACCCTGTCCCCACCCGCTCCTATTTGCGATTGCTATGGTGCCACTTGCCCTTCATCTCAGGCGAGACATGGAGTGCTGGGGCTCGGAGGTGGGCGGTCGGACCCACGTTGTGTCCTTTATGCGGATGACGCACTGATATACTTGCATCAGCCGGCGGGGCCATCCCGGCCCTCTTGGCCGTCCTGGATGATTTCGGTAGGGTGTCCGGGCTGGTAATGAACTCCACAAAATCAGTTGCATTCCCGCTGGTGAGTCTGGTGGGACAGGAAGCGACTGCACTCTCACAGATAGCACTAACAAGGAAGAGCGACCATTTTCGTTATTTGGGGATGCAGATAGCCCACTCTCCCTAAGCCCAATACGCCTTGAATATTGGGAAAACTCTCAAAAACGTGAAAGAGTCAATAGTCTTCTGGAACTGATTACCACTGTCAGTCATGGGACGGGTGGCATTGGCGAAGATGGTCCTACTCCCCAGATGCCTATACACTCTCCAGAATTCAATCTGCCGCATTCCAAACGACACCTTCACCACTCTGAATAGCCTTGTGGTCTTGTTGGTTTGGGCAGGCAAGCGCAGCAGTGTTAAAGTTGATCTCCTAAAGCTAGACATGGATCAGGGTGGCCTGGGGCTTCCGGATTTATGCCTATATTATATTGCGGGTCTCCTCCAGTATGCGGCACAATGGTGCGTGGATGGTTCGGACATGGAAAAAAGACATTTGGCTGGCTGGTGTCCTGAGGCAGACCTCCCCAGATATCTGATAATGGGGGCTAGAACCCCTCCGAATTGCCCATTCATAGTTAAACAGGTTGCCTGGGTGTGAAAGCGGGCAGTGACCCTTGTGTTGCAAAGGGCCCCTAATGCACGCGCTCTCCCTCGGGAGTGGCTCCTGGGGTTCCGCCAGATACAGACAGTAATAGATGTGGCCAGATGGAGTGCAGGTGGCTACAACGTGGGTGGGGGATCTTTACCTCAACGATTCCTTCTTATTCTTCGAGGTTGCTAAGGAACATTATGGGGTCCTGGAGGGCCACTTCCTGCAGTATTCGAAGCTGACCCGCACGTTTTGGGAAATCTGGACCATGTTCCTGAGTGAGCCAGAGGAATCAAGCATGCTGTGCACAATCCTGGACCCAGGCTCCTTCCAAGGATTAATATCCCGGCTATACAAGGCCTTAAAAACAGACCGCAGACTGGACTTGACCCAGATACATAAAAGGTGGGAGGAAGACCTACCTACCCCACTAATGGACGGGGTAATGGAAATGCGGCTTTTCAATGGTTCAAGACATTTCAAGCAATGCCTGATTCAAGCTTACACAATTCATTTATTTACATCCCACCTACCTGACCCCCCTACGCTTTGCGAGACTTAACCCATCACACTCAGCTAAGATGTGGCATCACCCCTGCCCACTTTGTCCATGTGACCTGGGACTGCCCCAGGCTCTGCTCCTATTGAAGCATAGTGCTGGACACTCTGCAGAGAGCGATGAAGCTCACACTTGAGTCCTCAGTCAAACAATGTCTTCTGGGGGGCTCCCGACCCCTAAGCCCACAGCTCGTATGCAGCATCAATTTGCTATGCTCTGGCTGGTATTGGCAAAATGCCGCATAGCTATTCATTGGAAGTTGGCTACATCCCCCCCCCCTCCCAGAGAAATGGAGGGCGGATCTATCACAAAGGGGAGTAGCGGAAGAACGCCGGCTCTGATCGGTTCACACAGATGAGAATGCAGACCGAGATCTAAAGACTTGGGGTATGATGTTGGACAGAACGCAGGGAATAAATCACCATGATGTGACCAACTCGGAACGGCCTGGGGACGATGTCAGGACATTCACACAGCGTAGCTCTCCAGTAGGGTCTCCACCCCCCCTCTTCCCCGTAGTCACATAGTGATAGCAATGCCAGATTCCCCCCTCACGATGAGGTAGCACCCTTGGGCCACATACACAAATATGTCAATGACCGGTCGACTCACATGCCAATGCCTGGGAGGTCCTGTAGATGAGCTAGACCGCCACTACTGGTTCAACTTTGGCGCCCCACCAGACACACCCCAACGGCGTGCAGGGATCAAAGGAGTGGGACGGTGCACCACGTAAAAACCTTGCTTAAATTCCAAATAAGGACACACAAATACAACTTATGGGAGAACTCTTATACCGCCAGATACTGTCAATGGCAATAAGTTCGTATGTTCTGTTTTGTTTAGAAAATAAGTCAAACTAAAAGAAGTAATGTGATCGCAGGATGCAATTGCAAATAGACCACCTTAGGGTCGGTACATAAATGGTCTGAGAATGTTGTACCAGTCATAGGACTGGGATTACTCTGTAACACTAACTCCTGTATGGCACTTCCTAAGTAATGTGCTCTATGTCCTGAGAACGGTACCAAGTTGCTCTCATGGCTGGGCAACAGTATATTGCATTGATGTTTGTACCATAATGTCTGTACATTGATTCTGATTCGCAAACTACTAATAAAAATATATTGTTTTACGTTTGCATTTAACCAGCATTAACACACAATGACAAAAATGTAATTGTAGGAGAGAATTCACGTTTTATTCATATTTATATTTAACATAGCAAACGTAGTCCTGCTTTTAAAATGACTAACGTTATTTGACATCTTGCTTTGTGACTCTTCCACATTTTATACTAGAAGCTGGAGTCTAAATTATGAAATGGAATGTTCTTTTGCTTTCTTTCCCATGTGAAATGTTTTCATTTTACTGTGTTAATCTTGGAATGTTATTATTGGTTTCATAGTCACAAAATCACCTGCAGAGAATAGGCTGGTCTATAGCTTGCTTTGTTGCAGATAATGTAAGTTTCAAGTACGCTGACAAAAGCTGCATTGTGGAAGTTCCTGAGCAGCTAACGAGCCAGCAATTGTGTAATTTCACCTTAACCTGATTGGTTCATTCAATGGGAACTGTGTGTAGATGTAGCAAATGTTAGACTTGTGTGGTTTAAATCACTGCAGAGTAGATTACAGTTCAGAAAAGCCTTGTCCGTTTTTCGATTCAGTTTAGAGGAGAGTAGGGGATTGCGGATGCCCTCTGTATGGGAGAACTCACTTATAAACCTTTCCCTTTGATGTGACTATGTTACTTTGTCTTTCTTTTATGGCTTTAGTTGATTTGAACTCCATATTATTTGATGCATTCATATATTGATTGATATTAACTTGCTGATTTTGTCTTTCGTAAACTTCTAACCTTTAATAAACGTTATGCTTTGAAATGTTAACAATTCTCTGTTTTCATTGTGGCGCCTAGTGTGCTTCATGTTGTTTAAATATTTGGACTTGTTGAAAAACCTCAGTTTTCAATTGCGATTCATCAGATAACTTTACATGGGCCCCAACATTTGCCACGGGAGAGCTCTAACAACATCGCTGTTCCCCCTTGGACCCAAGATCACAACTAGCACAGTATCAATTATTCATGAAGGGGAGAGTTTACTTTCTCTTAATCTGCATTATCCCCGATTCTTCACTTTGCTAGAAAGTATACAACGCGGCACTGTCTTCTGTCAGGACATAACTGCACCAGGACATGAAATTGGGATTCTGGTTGCAAAGCCTAGAACCCCGTTCCAACTCCGGAACAGCTGCTACAAGGAGAATCTGACAGATTCCTACTCTTTATCAGCACTGCTTGCCAGTTCTCGGTCAACAACTCCACCAGTACTCCGGCAGGACACCTATAAAAACTGCCTTCTGCTGGCTGTCTCCCACAAACGAGAATAGCTAAGCATTTTTCTCATTAAAAACCTAATCCACTGACCATCCAGACAGTCATGCAGAGGCCCCAATCTGGTGCAGCAGTGTACAAGAATGTGATGTGTTAGTGAGGACCAATGGGTTATAGCAGTAATGAACAATCTGAATGAGCAATCTAATGCAGCAATGAGGAACAATGTGGTGGTACAGAGTAAACAATGCTTCTGATGGATACATCTGCCTGTGGATTCCTCATCTTTTGAATTACCCCTGGGCCAACATTCCACAGAATTTTTTTTCTAGCTCTACCACGTCGACGAGGACGTTACAATGGCACGGCTCTGCTCGCGACTCCGTATGATGTCACCGGAGTCACAAGTAGACCTCGTCAGCATGCTGACGTCAGTTCCCTTTTTTCCGCACCGTTGATGCGCAACGGTTTTCTGGGACTCTCCCTTTTCTTGATAGTTACTTTGTTATCTGCTCTAGATCCTAAGAGAGCTGTCAGTTTCTATCTGGACAGAACCAAGGATCTCAGACTGGATGATCAGCTCTTCGTGGGCTACATTGGACGAATGAAGGGCAAGGCTGTTCAAAAGCGAACACTCTCCAGGTGGATCATCTTGTGCATCAACATCTGCTACGCCTTGGCCAAGAAGGAATTGCCTGAAGGTATTAGAGCTCATTCCACCAGAGCTAAGTCTTCTTCTTCTGCTTTGACTAGAGGTGTTCCTGTTGTTGACATTTGTAAGGCAGCAACTTGGGCCTCCCTCCACACCCTTGCGAAGCATTACTGCTTGGATTCAGAGGTTAGGAGGGACGGCCATTTTGCTCACTCTGTGCTTCAGGATTTTTTGGTATGAGTTGGTGGACACCCTCCTTTCGGGATCGGAACTGCTGTGGGATTCAATTCAAAAGGTGAGGAATCCACAGGCAGATGTATCCATCAGAAGAACAAGTTACTTACCTTCGGTAATGCTTTTTCTGGTGGATACAGTATGTGTCTGTGGATTACTCACTGACCCGCCCTCCTACCCGTTGTCCACCTTCCTATACCAAAGGAGATATTGGTTATTTGACATGGTTGCTTCCCTATGTCTTTTGATTTCCTTGATATTGGTTTTTAGGAAATGCTTTGTTTCTCCAGTATTGGGGTATCTTTCATAGATTCACATGCCTGAATCATTCCCCGTCGTCAGAGTGGGAGTCCCACGGTACATAGAAAAAGCAATAATTATGCCATAAATAACCCTAGCATGGGTAACATAGAATGAGGAAGTAAAATAGCCAGAAGCTAACAGGAAAAAACTTCCACATTTATGACTTATCCAAGTCATTATATACAGTCCAAACTGCAGCCAATCAGGCGACAGCACCTCCAGAATGTTCTCCCTAGAGGCTCAGGCTCTCAGATTTTCTACCGCACGTCGTGTGAAGGGAGTCTCCCTGAGCTCTTCTCAGTACTCTTCTATTTCTTCAGGAATTTATTCATTTACAAGATGTCTTCATCTAAGAAATTCCTATTTCGACCTTGTGAGTCTTGTGGGAAGCTCCGGCTGTTTTCTGAGGACCCCCACAAGAAGTGCATTTATTGCCTTTATCCTGTTCACCAGGTGAAAGACTGCAAGATCTGTAGGACCTTCCCTCAAAAAACTCTCAGAGACAGAGAGGGGCGTCTACAGAAGATTATAGATCAAGACAACCCCTTATCTGATGTGGGAAGTGTGGCCTCAGGCTCAACTATGACCTCTAGGAAGAGGGTTGCTGAGGAGGATTTGTCTTCTCCTGGGGCTAAGGTGTCGAGAAAACAGCGAACCTTTAAAGGTGCTGAATTGCCTTCCACCTCAAAAAAGGCTCCTCCACCTTCTAGAAGTAAGCTCTGCCTACTACGCCCCGAGAAAAACTGCGAAGTCTATGGCTTCAAAAAGACTGTCTGAGAAGGATGATTTACCTCAGAGAAAAGTTCCGTCGTCGACGGCATCGACGACGACTCCTTCGTTGACGAAACACACCGTCGGCGCTACGACGACGTCGACTGCCACCTTCTCGTCGCCGAGACCAAAGATGATCATGTCGTCGGCATCATCCCCGTCGACGCTGGTTTCCGTCGCCATGAGACCGATCTCGTCGACGAAGGAAATTAAATCTATAGTCGACGTCCCCTCGACGACGAAGATTAGAAAGATCTCGTCGATGATTACCTCGTCGACGGCCGCCTCATCGTCGAAAACTACCTCATCGACGCCGCCTCGTCGAAGACTACCTCGTCGTCGAAGACTGCCTTGTCGTCAAAGACTGCCTCGTCGTCAAAGACTGCCTCGTCGTCAACGGCCGCCTCGTCGATGACGACCACCTCGTCGACGGTTACATCATTGACGCCAGCTCCATTATCGACGACTCCATCGTCGACACTACAATTGTCTTCTTGCACAGAGTTGCAGGTTTGGTCAGCGTCTACGGCCACTGCACCCTCTGCACTGTCTACAAAGTCTGAGCAATTGCCACCATTGACAACAGCATCTTCCTTGCTTCACAGACATGGTTCTTCATTGGAGGCCCTCTCTCCACTGCATATTTCCCCTAATAAGGTACCTCTAGAGTTACCTGAACAGTGATTAGACTATGGGGATGATGATGATGAGTCAGAAGAGGATGACAGATTTCGCACTGCCAGGAGCCCTTCAGAATTACTCATTAAATATCACGAGGAGAAGCAGGATGATAATCCTTCCCCAGATATCGTGGGTCCAGCACATGATGCGATCCCTGTGGCACAAATGCCTTTGGATCTATTAAACAATCTTCAATTCATGTTAAATGATTATTATCGCCGTTTCCCTCCATCTGAATCGGCTTCGTCCATTCCACCGACACCTGTACCTCAAACTTCCTTTACTGCATTGATGTCACCCGGGCCACCTTCTCCGGTGCCTTCTTATCATTCCCATGATGCTCACACCTCGGACGATGATAGGGAAGAAGGAGAACTGGACGACAGATTGCTTCTTACGGAATGGGACGATTATCAAATACAAACTCTGTCTCCTTCAACTCCAGCTCCCATTGATTCTCCTCCAGTTGACATCGAAGGTTTTCATCTTCTTATGGAAAGGGCAACACAAAGGTTCCTCCTGCCTATGGAAACAAAGAAGGATGAATGTTTCCTATATGACTTTAAAGATCAGCCGAGGAAGCAGATACTCACTATCCCATTCATTGACTTCATTTGGAAAGAGGGATTGAAGGTTACGAAAGCTCCTGCTTCTGTGCCTGCGGCCCTGCCTCGCCTTGACAAAAAATATAAAGCACCAGATAATTCGCCTGCATGCCTCATAGGTCAGCCAAAGCTGACTCTGTTATTGCGCAAGAGGTGCAACGAAGAGCTAGAAACCCCTCCTCTCTGGTCACAGCTCCTCCGGATTGGGATGGCAGACGATTGGACGCTATAGTGAGAAAGGTTTCCACCATGGCAGCGACAACCGTCTGTGCTGCAAATTTACTGGCCATTTTAGGCCTGTACGACAGGCAGATGTAGTCAGACATCTCTCCCTACATCGACATGTTACCGGAACCATCAAAATTGGAAGCGTTAAAGATCCTGCAAGAAGGAGAGCATATCTCTGCTGAAATCATAGATTCGGCTGTGGATGTCGCATCTACAGGATTTAGACAATTAGCAGGGGCCGCAGTTTTACGGCGGCAAGGCTGGCTGAAATCAACATCTTTTCGCCAGGAGGTTCAGGCAAAGATAATTGACATGCCGTTTGATGGTGAATCACTGTTTGTCCAACATGTGGATGAGAACCTTCAGGCCATTAAGAAAGATACCGAGACAGCAGGATCTCTCGGTGATCTCCAGTTTCGGAAGCAGCCCTTTCGTGTCGCTAAAGGCCGTGGATTCTTTTGTACTCAAGGAGGATATAACCAACAAAGGTCATACCAATCCTTTCAAAGTAACCAAAGATACCAGTACCAACGCCAACAGTTTTATGGACAACAAAATACCTCCTATTCACAGAATAAGAGAAAGCCCTCATATCGCGGACGAGATGCATCTAAAAAACAGCGATAACCACCACCTACCGCCTAACCCTCTAAAAGTTGGAGGAAGAATCTCCCAATTTTACTCAAACTGGTTCGCTATAACATCAAACAAGTGGGTCCTGGACATTGTAGCCAGAGGCCATGTTCTAGAGTTCATAAAGATTCCTCCGAACTCTCCTCCCAAAGGCCTTACTCCAGCTCATCTCAAAGAGTTTTTTTCCCAAATAAATTTGATGCTACGAAAGGGAGCGATCGAAATGGTCCCTCAATTGCAAAGAGGAACCGGGTTTTATTCAAGATTTTTCGTGATAAAGAAATAAATCGGGAGAATGGCGCCCCATTCTGGATCTTCGCTCCCTCAACAAATACTTTAAAAAGTTATCCTTCCGGATGTTAACACTTCAAGAAATCCTTCAACTCCTTTCTGCGGGGGATCACATATCCACCCTCGACCTCCAAGACGCGTATTTCCATGTACCAATTCTACCCAGACAGAAAATTCTTGCAGTTCAGAGTGGCTGGCAGGGACTTCCAGTTCAGAGTCCTTCCTTTTGGACTACTTTCCGCACCCCGTGTGTTTACCAAGGTCCTGGCACTGGTGGTTGCACACCTTCGTCTGAAGGGGATCCACATTTTTCCATATCTAGACGACTGCCTTATCAAGGCGAATTCTTTCACAGTCGCAAACGCCCACATTCAGAGATGTTTGTCCCTCTTCCAATCTCTGGGTCTCTCCATCAATCTCGACAAGTCTAATCTCGTCCCATCGCAAAGAAAAACGTTCTTAGGAGCCATGTTAGACACTCAACTGACACAAGCATTTGTCTCAAACGACAGGCAACAAAACGTTTGCAGACCTGTTGCGATCAAAAAGGTGCGCTTCAGTCCGGCAGTTAAATTCATTTCTGGGGATGATTTCTTCCTGCATTCCTTTAGTGCCCAACTGCCGTCTCAGAATGAGACCCCTGCAAGAAGAGCTCAACGACCAATGGTTGCAGGTTTCGGGGTCATTCAACGACATTATTTGCATCACTCCTCGGATGCGAGAAGCCTTACTCTGGTGGACTCGCAAAAAGAACGTGGAAAAAGGGTCCGCATTCCTAATGGAAGCTCCAAGTTTCACCATCACCACAGATGCATCCCTCGAAGGGTGGGGAGCACACCTTGAAGGGCTGACAGTCAGCGGCAAGTGGAACATCCAGCAGCGGACATGGCATATCAACCCCTAGAATTGCTGGCCCTCTTCCTGGCCCTAAAATATTTTCGGACCATCATCCTGGGAGCATCAGTATTAATCCAGACTGACAACACAGCAAGTATGCTCTACTTGAACAAACAAGGTGGAACAAGGTCCGCCCTGCTGTCTGAACAAGTCCAGCAAATTTGGGATTGGGCGCTACGACATTGGACCAGCCTGTCAGCGGTGCATGTTCCGGGAGTTTCCAATGTCCTGGCGGATTCCCTCAGCAGGTCAACAGGTCAACAGTGTCCAATCACGAGTGGGGTCGTCCCGATCTAGATCTGTTTGCGACCAGACAGAACCGCAAATGTCCATTCTTCGCAAGTTGGCTTCCCCACAGGGAGTCACGCAAAAATGCGTTTTCGATTAATTGGTCGCAGATCTATGCTGACGCCTTTCCTCCGATACCGTTGGTTCCCAGGGTTCTCTGCAAAATGAAGAGAGAACCTTGTCGCCTAGTACTCATTGCTCTCATGTGGCCTCGTCAGTTCTTGTTTACCGAACTCCTCCTTCCCTCAGAGTGCGATCCCATTAAGTTTCAACCAATACAGCACCTGCTGTCCATCCAGAACGGACAGATCTGCCATCCGGACCCTGCATCTCTGAAATTAGCTGCCTGGCGCCTGAACACCTTGAGTTTGCTCATTTGAATATTCCTGCAGACCGTAAAGAAGTCTTAGCCAATGCCCGAGCGCCTTCTACTATTAAGACGTACAGACTTAAATGGAAAAGATTTTGTATGTGGTGTCAAACTGCCAATATCCATCCAATCCTTGCTAAACCAGAACAGATTCTACCATTCTTTTTACACTTGGCAAAGTCAGGCCTTTCCCTTTCTACTCTTAAGGTATTTTTACCTGCTATTTAGAGATTTCGATAAGATGGTTCCAACTCTCTGTACTCAGCTAGGATCATTCAGCTGTGAGTAGATCCCTAAGGTCAAGCCTCTGCTGCAAAGCTGTATATGAAAGAACATGGCGCGGCGTTCCCCTACCCCTCTCATGGTCCGGCCCCCTGAGTTCCCGCGCAACCTCCTGAGTAAATACCTGTAGTTGAGCTGCCAAGTAGTAGAGCTCGAAGTCTGGGACCGCCAGTCCGCCCTCAGCTTTGGGTCGTATGAGCGCCATCTGTGCAACTCTACGTCTACCCGTGCCCCAGAGAAAAGATACAATTAAGGACTTCAATAATCTGAAAGTGGAACCAGGTATCCACACCGGTAACGTTCGGAAGTAGTACAAGAATCGAGGGAGTGCCACCATTTTTAAGAGGGATACGCGACCCGTCACCGACAACGGAAGTGTGGACCAGAAGGCTATGCTACCTTTTAACGCCCTCACTCCCCGGCCCACATTGCCCTCTAGCATGTCCACCGCCGTGTGATAAATGTGTACGCCCAAGTATTTGAAACAGGTGGGTTCCCAGTTTACAGCCCGGGTCAAGCGCGGTCTGGTCTCGCCCCGCCTCCCCTGAAATTGACACGTCTTGGACCAATTCACGTTCAAGCCCGAGACTTCTCCAAATCTTGAGAGCAAATTCTCCGCTCCCGCCATCGCTCCGGCCACATCTTCCAGAAAGAGTAAGAGGTCATCCGCATAAAGCGACACATACTGTTGCACCCCTCTGCTCTCTAGGCCTCCATAGTGGTTTCCTGTTCTAAGATCAACCGCTAGTGGTTCCACCGCCAAAGCGAACTGTAATGGGGACAACGAGCATCCCTGCCTCGTCCCTCTTTCTACTGGGTATTGCGACGATATTAACAAGCCTATTCTAACTCTGGCTACTGCAGACGTGTACAGCACCTTTGTCCACTAGTGTCTCTTACACTGATGTAAGGCAATTGTTTATAGGAATGTTAAATGTAAATGTAAATGTAAATGTAAATGTAGTATACTTGTAAAGCGCACAGCTGCCCCAGCAACGGGGCGTCCCGGCGCTGTATAACTCTGGGGAACCCGTCCTGGCTTTCCCTGTGGGATGGTCCCTGCTGGGAGTCCCCAAGGTGGAGCCAGGCATCCCCGGAATTGGTGGGGCCGTTGTGGAGATTAGGCAAGCTAATGCCCAGAGTTGCCGAGTGGAACCCCTGATTAGAGTAAGCACCGAAGCGAGAATTATCGAGTCCGCTGACCCAGGTCCACGACCCTGCCGCGTCGGGAATTGAACCCTGGTCCCGGGCTGACATCTGCTCTCAGGCCTGCTGCCTCTAACCAGTGAGCCACACTACTCCACTTGTCCTAATGATGATCCCATTATCTGTTTAAAGGGAATCAAAACGCTGTTGACTTATTGTACACCAAATACACTTTCCAAATTAGCATTATTTATGTGTAATGGTGTCTCACTTCACCCGTGTTTGTTCTATTGAAATGTGCGACACACAAACAAGTTAATTTGCCTGAGCCTTTCTGTTTTTTCATTTTTTTTATTGTTTTTTGGTTTGTTATGTACGCCAAGTAGGATGCAGGCTTGTGTCCCACTTTATGGCCTCGTTTGCATTTTCTGAACTTTTGAATATTAAAATATCCTGTTTGGTTGGACAGTTTCTAATATATGACTGATTTCGAGTCTATATTTATCCTTTTTCTTAACTGCTCTTGTTTAGGGACCCCTGTGTCTTCCTTGTTCTTTAAGCACACTCTCCTCCACATTATGCCACTCCATTCTATAACACTCTACTTCACTCTGTGCCAACCCACTGTATACACTCTACACCCTTCCTATGTACTCAACTCACTCCACTCTGCACCACTCCACGACACTCTACTCCACTCTACTCTACTCCATACCATTCTCCTCTATGCCACTAACAGCTGAACGGCAGCCACACTGGTGTACAACATGGCTAAAACACATTTTGATTGTAATTTTATTTATATATATATAACGCATACTACCCCTGGAGGCATTCAAGTTATTTTTGTCGAGTAGCGCACTAATCAGGAACCCAAAGGTGGTTTAGTGGAGAATTAGTAAGGGGAAACAAAGTATTATTGGAAGTGGTGAGAGTAGTAGACATTGGCAAATCCAATTGCGCTTGCTAAGGCACAGCATGTTGGCTTTGGCAATGCTGGTTTATTTCTGCAGTTTTATATTGCGCAATGCCCATGGGCATTGGAGTGATTTACATAAGCACCAGTAACATTACACAGATCATAATCACTCTTTTTGGGCATGTAGTGATTAAGTGATTTGTCCAGAATCACAGGATGTTGATCCTAGGCTGGACTCGAATCTGGTTTCACAGTTTCAAAGTCTTTGAAAGCTTTGGCTGTAACACCACATCGCCTCCTCTAGAGAAAGAAAGGGAGAAGTCCTATCTTGGAAAGCTCTACAAATCAGACGCTTTCAGGGAGTGGCGGCTAGACATAGTGTTTAACGCCTCATTGACAGCTCTGTAAAACAGTCCTCTGTACAATCTTTTCCCATAGGGTATTTGAGGTGTCATTCTCCGCAGCCAGAGCCTAAGACATGAGTAGTCAGGCAACCCTATAAGAGACCCCCTATACTTTCATTTTGTGAACCTCACTCCTAACCCTCTGATTCAATTCCACCCAGGCACGCCTTATTTGATGTTGTACTTTGCAAGAGTGCCCAACACGTAGCTATGAACTGTTTCACACCACCACAAGATCCTGTCCGACGAATCACTGTATTTTTAATGGTCGGAATGGTGTGGGGTTTGCATCAAACTGTGCTCTGTAGACCGACCTTTACACTGCACCACTCGACGAGTGTTTTATGGGTCAAGTTACTGAGCTGTAAGCATTACAGCTCTCCCAGCCATTCACTTAAAGAGAAGCCAGGGTGTGTGCATGGAATGATTTTCAAGCTCTTGCCAGGCGCTGGAAGGCCCACAACACCCCTTCGCGTCAAAAATAGACCCATTATCGCCCTGTCATGAATTTTACTTCTTTTATTACTCACACATGCCATGCTCTCATTACTGATTTTATTACACAAAAATGGCAGAAACACCTGCCTACCCCAGCAGACCCTCAACGTTAGCGCTGCCGAACCAGGGATCACATCACTTCCGGGAATTACAGGCATGTTTTTGTTTCATGAATTAGCTGGATGCCTGTGCGCTTGTCATAAATCGACCTGGAAACTATGTTGCTCGACGACTGATCACAGTTCTTTGCGACTACAGTCCTTCTCCTTAATGAGCTTGCTTAGCAATATGTCGGTAGATGAAAATGAAGCTCCTGACTGACTGGAGAGTGGAACATGCGCTCTTAATGGATTTGCAAGTTTCCGAAACACTCATTTTATCCCTGTTCTTAAAAGAAGCTTTCCTCAAGTACCTGTCTATAGAATGTATACAAAACATGCCTTGAGAGGAGGACGAGGATAATAGCCTGCCAGGAAGGAAAGAACTAGACAAGATACACGAGGCCTATGGTAAATGGCAGGACGTGTAGGGTGGTAAATGAAGGCTAGAAAGTTAATTGTCCCAAACTTGTTTGATGGGTATGGGACGCAGGACCTCGGGGCACAACTTACCAAAATGGATCTGACAGAAGAAACCTTAGAGAAGAACAAGGTAAAATGTAAGCCTATGCCTGTAAAAAGATGAGGGAATGCGCAGGATTGCCAGATTTACTAGTTCTGGAGTCTAGAGAAGACCTGTCTGAGTTCAGGAGCATGTGTAGCCCTCATCTCACATGCTTGTGCTCTACACCAGGAGACACAGCAGATCCCTGCAGTGTGTGCATCACCAGTTGGCCTTGGTGGATCGCAAAGGAGTCATACCAGAGCTCAATGGTGTGTTTGTATGCACAACGCCAGTCTCACGCCTTAGCCCCAAAGGAGTCGAGTCAGAACACAGGAGAGTGTGTATCTGTGCGAGTACATATGTGGCTAAGTCTATGAAATGTCTCTCACTATGAATGGCTTCCAGGGAGAGCTGCAGTGTCTGATGCTTTTGTGCAATGCTTCTTCTTAAAAAGCTTGGACTCAAGGGCTTGGTGATGACCTGCTTCCCTATGCATGAGTCCACCAGAAGAGGCCACCCAGAGCTTGGGAATGTGGACATGGCCGGTCTAACCACTGCCCAAATATTCATATCTAGAGAGCTATTGTTGTGCCTCCTCATCAGAGCTGGGAGTCAGAAAAAGCGTGCCTTTTTTGCAGAACCAACATGCTACTGTATCGGAAGAGAGAGACTATATGTTAGGCGCATTACATCAACACACAAGCTAAACTAGGAATACAGCGATACGCTCCTATGCATTTGAAGAATAACGACTCACTTTTAATTCCCACCCTTCCAGTGCTCAGATTCTAATTACGGAAAGATTCCTTATGTTGAATGATTCTTTAATCTTGGTTTTACCACTCCCTGCAATTTGTGGTTTCTGAAAAAACAGCAAAACTGGAAAAAGAGAACGAGAGAGGAACAGAGTAAAAAAAGCATATGCAATGAGCAATTCAGTGAATCTGGGAAGGCTAGTCTGCACAAAAGTTACACATTTGTGTTGAAAACCAAGTGGCTCTGGTTTAGACAGAGCTGCAGAGAGCATCCATGGGACGGTGGATGCAGAGAGCATTCACCATCACAAACTCTTGGCGCTCATGAAATGGAGGCAATCTGGTGTCTAGCAGAGTTAGACGGGTCACCAAAAGCAGCCCTGCCCTCCTCAGCTCATCTCTTTTTTCTTCTCTCTCTTTCCGAAAGTTCTTGAACCTACTCTAATTTCTAGGGTTAGCTAGAGAAAGTGAAAGCGGTGTCAATAGCAGCCCCGGCTCTAAAAACTGCTATCCACTGCCTCCAATCCACTGTGGAAAGGCCCGGTTGAAAAAAAGGGAAGTCCGAGACAGCTTTCAAATGAGGAAAGCCTAGTCATCTTGTATGGTTGTAAGGTCTAAATACGTTTTAAGGTATAAAGGGGCAGATGTAGGATAAGCTTTGCTGGTGGAACTTAAACTTAAACTTTGACCATAAAGCCGGCGTTGAGTCAATGTATAGCCTTTAAAGAAGAGGTGAGATGTGGGAGGGTTTCAGCATTCATTGGCCCCAGTTGGACTAGTTTATTCATTGTAATCCAGGATATTTTGGCAGAATAGGAGAGTGAGCCTAGCAGGAGATTACAATATAATGTCAATATAATGTTGGAGACACAGGCGGAGCAGGCAAATATTGTTAAGATGGAGTGACCTACTTTTGCCTCCAGTTCAACCTGGAACCAGAAAGGGTGACCAGAGTCAACAGAGGTTCGACTACTGCATGACTTGCTCTGCAAAGTGTCCTGTTTCTTTGATGTCCCTTAAAAGAGACGTTATCCAATGATAGCCCATAGATCCTGTTACACCCTCCAGCCCAGAGAATAATCGCTATTACATATTACATGGCCCACAAAGGTTGACCTTGTTTGAATACAGTATGGCTTCTGCACTTAACAATAAACTTGAACATTTACAGACATTGTGAGATGAGCCTTTCATCTCCTATGTTGTAATTAGGGAAATATGCTTTCTGTATGCAGTAAAATCATGGTTGGACCTTTCACCCCCCCTGATGTGAAGTCACTGATGAATCTCCCATCTCCAATAGTGAATTCAGAATTGTACCACTCAATCTCAAGGTGAAATCAGGAACTGCTCATTTACCACTATCAGTGAACTCAGAGATTGACATCTCACTCTCCACAATAAAACAAATATTGATCCTTCGTCTCAAGCAGTGTAATCAGGGATGTTATTCAGAGAGTCTGTGAAAAGAGCAAAATCCCCCTCATGCCCCTCTGTGAAATCGGGGAGACAGCCTTCTTACAATGTAATTCGGGATAGAATCCTCATCTACCTCTCTCTACTCCTCCCTCAGTTCCCACCATTGTTATCAAGGACACACCCTTCAGGCAGCACAGTCTAATCAGGAAAACTCCAAACACTTTCCACAGTGTAGTCAGTGCAACCACTTACCTTCTACGGTGCAATTAGTGACAGGCGCCTATTTTCCAGCAGAGGCAGATCTCTCACCTACTTTATATTTCCAGGTATTTATTTTTCAAACAATTTTTATTTAGAGTGCTCTCATTAGCTAACATGCAAATCTCAGTGACTCTCTCTTCAGAACCAAAGTAAGCCTATTTAGGCCTCCATAAACAGCTTATCTAGAACAAAAGCCTTCCAAGTAAATTGGCAACTCAAAAGATGAATTGATCATCAACTTTCATTCTGTTTTTATAGCTTTGATCTTCCACTCCTGTTGACTAAGAAGACAGTGGGGAAAGAGAGCAAGAGATTACGTTTCCTTTTGCCCAAGATGACCTTTAGGGGTTGCATTAAAAGTTGTGCATCAGTTTTAACTAGAGTAATCCAAACAGAGTTTCTATTTTTAGAGATATAACAACAATATAGTCCTTCAAAAACTAAATACACACTAAGGTAAAGCCAAAACCAGGGGAACATTTCTAACTCATTTCTATCAATGGGTATCATCCTTGTATTTATTAATTAAAATTAAATAACATTAAAAAATATATTTTGGAAGGGATGCATATAGTCACTGGTGTGAAATATAGCAAGGAAGTAGATTACAAGATGTCTACTAATGGTGTCCAAAAACTCATAACGAAGACATATAAATGAAAATGGCTTTGTGTTTTGAAAAAAGTTTCCAAAAGGACTATTTTTGCCTGTTTAGAAAAAGTAACATTCAATATTAATAACTTGGAAAACGAAATCAAAGAGATTGGAGTTCTTTAATCAGATTGACGATCGACACACTAATTTACTACATATTATTGATTGGTTATGGCAGTGGGCGAAGATTTTATTAATGTATTGATTATATTCAGGCCTGTCATCTCCCTTTAAGTGTGTACCTTCTGTAATCTTCCTTTCTGCACTGTTTGATTTTATCTGTTAAACTTTAGATGAATGCACCAATAAGGGTTACCTTAACTTGAACATATAAATTAGGGAGAGTGTGAATTTTAAGATCTTGTTGATGCGTAATTGTACAGAATCTTACTCTGACCTGGTTTCTATGGGATGCCATTGATTTGTTCTAATTGAAATTGAGTGTATGAATCTGGGTTGTTACTTAAAATGTGTCTCTAAATAAGTAATTAAGATATTAATATAAGTTGGGAAAACACATATGTCCTTATGGCTACATCAAGGTACAACCTCAACCCTTTTCACAGAATTCGTAGATTCCTCTTAGAAAAATAGGGCTGCAATTGATTGCAAGAGATAAAATCTGGTTTAAGTTAAATTATTTTAATATTCTATCTATAACAGCCACAAACATGATTCAATAAATGTGGATGCTTCAAAACTCGACAGCTTAGTGTTAACAAACATTTCTAAAAGAGAACATACATCTCCAGTGCTCAGAGTATTCATTTACTGTCAGCTGCGGACAGGATGAAATCTAAGACATCACTCCTAACCCATATGGTAATACATTGTAACAATACAACGGACATTGAGACTAGATTAAATTTATATGCACCAAAAATAATTCTTCAGTTAGCATCTGCTGATTGTACCCAAGATGTATGTGACATTTTAGCTTTTAGCTTCCATGCTGGTCTACTTTGAAATGTTCTATTGTGGAACTCTCTGGCCATCCATGGACCATGAAGTAGCTGCTAAGGTTCAGAAGAATGATTAAACCCTAGTTCTTCTGGTCCACTCATCAGACCCACTTGCTTCTAAGCATTGAAGTGCTTCATGATTTTAGAGCTTTAAAAGTAAGAATGATGATGATATTGAGCCATTTCTCCACAGTAAAAGTTCTAATGAAGTTTCTATTTCTTTAGAATTGTCCCAGCATATGTCACTAATAAAACCGCCTCTGTTTCTGCCGATCTGATTGGGATAAATGGTTTTACCAAAAGGTAATACCTTCCTCACCAAGTGATTTATTTTCTTACATTCCTTATCTGGAGACAGGCTTGAGACAGATAAAAAGCAGAGGGATCTCCTCATGGCAGTAGCCACGACAGAATCAAGAGTAGCGTGCAACTGACTGAAAGGTGAACTTGAAAGTGGAAGGTTGTACTTCTTGAAAGATCAGGCTGTAAAGGTTAGAACAAAGGCAAGAGTTAGAAGAACAGATATATGTAAGTGCAGGAAGAATTTAGCTAGTAGTGAGCAAGTTACAGGAAACCAGCAGAATATGACATACAGGTATTGAGAAAAATGTGGAAGCCGCAGCCTTGATCTTTGAAAGCGTAAACCTTTCAATCTTAGGTCTTCTTCTAGAAAGACAGAAAAAAACACACATTGTCTACATTTGGCAAAAGCCATGGAAAACAGTGATTCAATTTGCATAATAAAGGTCAAGATGTCAGGTAACTCATCAACAAACAAGAGAATCCATAATCTTCCCAAATACCTTCCCTAGTTGTGCATATCTGCCACATATACCAACCTTTCTTTATTGAAACCCACATAACCTCTTCTAGAATAGCTTGAATCCTTTATTGGTCTTTCATCTACCAGAGCACATTTTTGAGTTCGAGTTCCTCAAAGTAATGTTCCCTCACAAAATCAGTACTCACAGACTATTACATTTCTTGTCCACTATGATAGTCTGCCTAATTTCTATAATCATATTGTTATGCAACCATCCCTACTTCCCTCCTTTACACTTCGACAATCTGTAAACTTACCTGGAATCGTCATATTTTATCATGCTCTTCAAACCACTTTCACTCCCCACAAGCACCTGTGCTAAAATCATTATCATTGTTACATTAGAGTTTTAAAGAAGACCGCCTTTGTAAATTGAAGCATTTTTTGATATGTGAAGTGCTTCCAAATAATGGTCTAAGTAGATACATAAATTAATTGCTAAGAATTGTAAATACAAGCAGAAAGGAAGGTGGGTGAAGTGGAACAGGTCAAGAATAGGTGTGCTTCTTTTAATTCAGTGATAATCTCAAATAATTTTACAAGCAAATGAACTCTTCATACGGTAGGTCATGTTTTAGGAAAGAACATGCACACACAAGACTTACCTTAGGGGAAGTTTGTGTTTTTCCTCTGGGCGCTTGTTCAGTAGTAGTGTACTGAGAGGCTGCAGTTGCAGAAGGAAGTACTGAGACTGCAGTGCCAGACGTGCGAGTGGGTATGCCCCCAAAAACAAGACTTTGTGTTGTGGGTGCTGAGCTGATGGACGAGCTGATGGTAGAGTTGCTGGAAGAGTTGCTGGAAGAAGTGATGGAAGAGGCGATGGGAGAGCGGATGGAAGAGGCGATGGGAGAGCGGATGGAAGAGTTGCTGGAAGAAGTGATGGAAGAGGCGATGGGAGAGCGGATGGAAGAGGCGATGGAAGAGGTGATGGAAGAGGCGATGGAAGCGGCGATGGGAGAGGCGATGGGAGAGGCGATGGGAGAGGCGATGGGAGAGGCGATGGGAGAGGTGATGGGAGAGGTGATGGGAGAGGTGATGGGAGAGGTGATGGGAGAGGTGATGGGAGAGGTGATGGGAGAGGTGATGGAAGAGGTGATGGAAGAGGTGATGGAAGAGGTGATGGAAGATGTGATGGAAGAGGTGATGGAAGAGGTGATGGAAGAGGTGATGGAAGAGCTGATCGAAGAGTTGCTGGAAGAGTTGCGGGAAGAGGTGATGGAAAAGTTGATGGAAAAGTTCTTGTTGTGACCCTCACGAGGCGTGATGATCTGTATGAAATATAAATGAGAAAAGAAGATGACTTAGAGGTTGGACGTAATATGATAAAGGGAATTTCTGGGGGTTTGGGAGGGAGGCAGTAGTGAAAATAGTTGGAGAGAAACAGAGCCAGGATGGTAAAGAAATTATGCAAAAAACTTTAAGGGGGCTTTGAGCGTTGGAAGTAAAGATAGAAGTCAAAGTGTGGATTTGCACAAAGCTGAAAACACGGAGGATGACAGGATGAAGATGAGTTGATAATAAGTGTTGCCTGGAAGGGCAATAGATGACCTGAAAACATGGGCATGAGACCTTGAAGAGAGGCTGACAGTCTGGGTTGTCTGGAAGTGCTCCGGAGTAGTTTAAAGCATATACAGAGATACTCCATTGTAAATACTAGAGACTTAGGTTCTGATTTAGAATCTAGTGGGCGGGTACTGGGTCACAAACGAGAAAGATATCCTTCCACCTTTCTGCAAGTGCAATAGGATGAAATAACGAGTTGTGAGGATTTTTAGTGGCTGTGGTGGGAGGGCTGCACTAAATTGTTTATTTCCTCTGTGTAGGTAGGAGTGCTCACTGCCTGACAAAACGAATGGCAAATAATGTAAGGTCAGTAGATGATCGTAGAAAGTCTAGTTGGAACCAAGATATCCAGTTCGTTCTAGTTTGGGCAGTGTCGGATGTCGGGTGTATGTTAAGCGTTGAGCCAAGTAATCTCTTGTGGGGAAGTATGTGGTATATCGGTGTGCTGAACAGTTCAGATGGCGGTATGACTAAATATTTTTACAACTCGTGAAATTCCCTGCGTGGCAACCTGTTACTAATCTCCCACATCCCTCCTTTTCCCAAGGCATTGAAGACTCCCCTGTTTCACTAATTACCAATAGTGAGCCAGTCCTCAGATGCTGTGTTTCGGTATTGCTGAGATATAGATGTATTGCTTGCTTGTTTGGACCGTCTATAGCATGCCAGGTGACAAACATGACTTCAAGATTTACAAAATGAGCTCCAAAAGGTAGCAGAGCAGCCATATCTGGACACAATCCACAGGGGATGGACATACGAGGAGTCGAGTGAGCACATGCCTGAAACATCCCAGACATGAGCTGTTGAACATTCCTGTAATGTTTCAGTCTGAGCAGAGAGAATACACAACAAACAGTACCCACGCCTTACACTGTCAAGCATGAAACTGGAAGAAGATGACAATGTGTCCCAAACCGGGGCCAAGAAGAACACTGGCAGCGTTCACACAGAGAATGGGCTGTGCTTTAGCTTTGCGCCTATCTGTTCCATACCTTTATCTGAAGAAGGAACTGAAAGAAGAGGGGAGTGGGTGGTCCAGACGCAAGTGGGGGCATGCAATTGAGAATTGTAAGTAGTGAATTTGCACAGACCACAGAATGTCAAAAGGTTGCGGAAGGTACTAAAGGTATTGTTAGAAGGTTACAGAGATGGCAATAGGGCTGCCATAAGATACACTTGAACAGCACCTGTGGTGGGCCTGTGAAAGGCTGCATGGAGGTTGTGGATTGGTTGTGGACCTGCTCCTCGTTGAATGAACTCAGACAGGTTTCGTTGTAGATTTTGCAGTACTGCTTGGCTGCTCCAGCATCTCCCATTACAAACATCAGCTGCTGCAGAGAACCCTTGAAGGGAGAGAAAAAGAAGAGTCAGCTTCTTGCACAGGATCGACTTTTACATTGTGGTCTAAGATTTAATCGAGCCTGCAATGTATAAAGGCTTTTTCAGTTTGGAGTGCCCAATCATTGCTAATACATGATGGTTTATAGATACAATGTCCCTGGCACTAATGTCATAACATTAGTGATATTGCATGATTTATCATTCAAAAATCAGCTTTAAATATTAATTAGAAATCCATTTTTCTCCTAACATCAGCTTTTGAATTCCGAACATGCACACATTTTCATCTCAAATGTGTCCTTTTCAATCTCAGGATACATTTACTAATCCAACCAAACAAAAGCTTCTAATTTGGTAGACTGGGCTGTACACACAGGAGAGCTACTTTCAAGTAGGTAGCTGGAAAGTTACCAATAACTCACCTGGTACTCTTTGGAGAAGCCCGATATATAAATATTCCAACCCATAAGCAGTGGCGCTTCCTTCGCTAAGGCGGAAGAGCGTTGCCCCACTGCTCTATGAGCAGTGCAAAAAAATAAAATGTTACATGACATTATTATCATTGTATTTTGCACTGCCGACATAGCCAGGTTAGAGCGGGGGTGGCCAGAGCAGAGGGAGGAGTGGTTTGCACTCCCTAAGTGCCCATGAGGGTTTGGCCTGGTGTAGAACATGCACAGTCTTCCAGTCCCTCTCTGAGCACCAAACCACGGCGCTCAGACCAATCACAACGCTGCTGTACAGCAGCGTTGTGATTGGCTGGGAGAGTCTGGGAGCCTGATTGCTTCTGTTCTGCCATGGCACTGCCGAGAGAAGAGGACAGAGGAGAGGCAGCGGCTACAGGTAAGTGTATCTTATTTTATTTTTCAAAATACCCCCACCGGCCCACCACCCCGGTTCCGAGGCAGCTGCCACTGCCCATAACACTAATTTTAGAATGTTTTAAGCTAATTACCTAACTTGGTCCTGTGAATATGGTCTACACATCACTCTTACAAGGGACCATTTCAATGTGGTCAGGAACATCGATCTCTACCAGACCTTTGGTAACCATCTCTAGATGTCGGCTAACCAGAAACCTACTAAAAACGTTCAACGTGACCTTTGACTACAGCCAACCTCATTTTGTTTCTAAACTATGGGGCTTTCTGCCACCCTCCTTGCATCTCCAGTTTTCGCCTAAGTTAGTCATGTAAACACCTTCTTTATAAAAACCTTACTAACCAACAACCAGCATCCTTCAGGACTTTATCAAAATATATTCAGACTACTTTTTAACTTCAGTTTTTACAAACATCAGCCAGTTTGGAAACCGGTTATAAACCTCCTTGACAGACAGTCTACGTCTTTAATAGATCGAGCTTCAGCTAGCTCTTGAATGGTGGTGTCTGCATTCGCTGTGCTCATGAACTTTAGGCTGCCTGGCATGGTTTTCAAAGGGGAACCTTTACCAGAGACACGGCTTTTGCTCTACGAATCAGATACCAACTCCTTTGAGGTGTTTCTAGCTGGTCAATGATTTGCGACTACAACTGCGGTCACAAAGCATTGATAAATTCAATTGCAACTCCCATAAAGTTAGGGGAGAGGTGCCCCCACCCCTTTTACACCATCTCTTTATAATCGGTCACAAAAAGTCTTTTATGAATTGGAAAGATTTCTGAATTATAAAAAAAAGCTCTAATGCATTTCTAAAAAAGTATTTTGGTTTTTGCAATCCTGGATTATTTTTTGGTGCAAACCCCATTCTTTGCAAACATAAAGCACTTTTTATTCAAGAGGTCCGTAGATACATTCAACTGCTTGTCAATACAGTATCTGCAAGCAGATACCATCCAAGTCATCCATTCATGCATGCTTTGTGCACCGAATTACACAGAGCTTTTTAGTTTGAGATCCATCATCATTTGTGATGAGAAACTTGTACATCATGAACCCATTGTGTGGACATTTAGGAATCAGTCAAGCCCTGGTTCATCTAAGTGTTTGAATTAAATTGGGAGATATTTTGGGGAGAATCACAATACGCTAAAAGTCTTTCTCTTTTTGGACTTTAATGTAGCCTTTAATGTAGCCTCTTCTGTTATTTGTAGTTCTATGATATTAAGAACCCTATGACCAAAAGCAAAAAATGATTCATCAGTTCGCTCAGCAGCGCCTCATCAAAGTCCGTGAAAAATGGTATGACATGGGATTTTAATACTGAGAGAGCGCAAACTGACCTAAATGTATGAGTGCATCACACTTACCCGTAGTAAGCACAAATCATGAGGAGAAATGCCATGAGTGCTAGTAGTATCTGCAATTATATTCTGAATGTATAGCTAATGTAGAGATTTAAGTAGAAATGGAACTAATACAGAAATGTGTGACACTATATGATTTTATTAGATGTGATTATTCCTGAATCCATGTCGTGTAGCTGCTAAAATGTAAGATGGCATGTGGTTAAACGCAGAATGTGGTAGGCCTCAGGGCCAGAGCTAGAAGGGAAGGGGAAGGTGTTTCTTTTCACGACATAGATTGAACTAATGTTTTGGTCATTGTATTAATGGGCCATGATTTATAGATGTGTTTACTGAATAATAGAATAAGAGTATTAACATGCTTTAATTAATGAAGAAGTTGAATGCTATAATCATTATGAGAAATGTTGTAGGCCTGAAATGTTTTAACATTGATTTACACGTACATGTCTGGGCCGAGAAATGTTGCGAACCTTTTTGGAAGTCTATGAGAGTTGGGTTCTTGGCTGCAGATGTCTGTCTGCAAGAGAAAAGGGAGGATCCGATTATAAATAATATGAATAGAGGTCTGTTCAGTAGACGGCCCAGACATGGAGGAGGGTTCCGGAATGTTTTAAGGGGTATCAGCGGGCCGGAGAAGAGTCTGAGAAGCAAGGTCAACTCCAACGTATGAGGCCCAATACAAAGCAGCATGGAAAAAGCCAGAAGCTACACCACGTGAGGGGCGTCTCACGAGGGGCGTCTCAAATGTTGTTGACTGTTTTGTATTAGGGACAGCACCCCTGGGTGGAGTTAGAGCAGATGCCTGAGGACCCTTTAGAGAGCGGATGGGTAGGCAGAGAGGGGTCATGACTGGAGAACTATAGGTTTTCACCAAGAGACTAAGAGTGAGTGACTTCCCTTGGGGGTCATTCACTGCTGACACCTTTTGTTAGGTTGAGACTTGGTTAAGTAGGGATACCATCTAGAGCAGGGTAGGGACAGCCTAACCTGTGTGTTTTCCTCCAACTTAAATGAAGGAGAGATCTCAATATGCGTCAATGCTGATAGCTTTATTATTCTTAGAACTTGTGCTGGTAATTTCCGTTGCTCGTCTGAGGGCTTTCAGAGAGCACATGTATGTAGTTGGACCTGTGTATCTCGTGAATCTCATTCTGAGATGCCTGTATTTGCAGCTTATCCTAACCTTACAATAAACTTTTGAAAGCTAGAAGTTGTTTGTGATCTTTTGGAGCGGAGTCCTTTATTGGGTGAACTAACTTGGTAAGAGAGGCACTTTCTTCCTTCAATGACAGGCAACAAAGGTTCAGTCGACCAGATCGGGGTTTAGATCTATAGTGATAAGGTATCGATCAAAATCTCGCCCTTCCAGTTGGTAGCAGAGGATGGTTGCCTTCTTGAGGACGGTGACCTAGGCCAGGTTAGCTTACCCCAAGGCCCCTAGAGATCGATGATCGGAAGAACCGCCCGCCGAAGAAGATCCGGATGACGTGAGACAGAAAAAGCAGCAGTATCGGTCGAGAGTGAGTATAAAGGGTCATGCGTGTTAGATTGCGGTGTTTTTGTATTGTATCTATGTTGTAATGTCTGGCGGAGTCGAATGTCTGTAGAGTGACTGTGGAACAGGTTGTGAGCGCGCGCAACCGGTGGAAATCTTAAGTGCAAGGAGAGCTTAAGTGGTTCGGGTGTATCGGACACCCAGAGTAATTGTCAAATAGTGTGAAGGGGGTCATGAGGTACCATTGATCACCCGAAAGACCGAGATAGGGGGAACGTAAGAGTGAGTGCGTGAGTAACGGACGCTGGTCGGAGGTTACTGTGTGTGTAAGCAACCTATCAGAGAGACGATAGACATTTCGTCAGTTGTGTTGACAATTACATATAGACTGTGGACGTACAGTCGAGGGAAGTGACCGCTTGGTCGGAAGTAGTCATTTTTCGGTGTATGAATGGGACGCATGCATGACCGGGAGACGAGTTGAGAAAGGAGGGGTGCTGCTGCGAAGCGGAGAAAAGTGACGTCAGGAAGTGTCGCGCAGTGATTGGCTGACCGGAGAAAGACCGCGCTGTGATAGGCCAGCTAGCAAAGACGTCAGAAAGTGTCGAGCTGGGATTGGCCGACCGGAGAAAGACCGCGCTGCGATAGGCCAAGTTAGCAAAGCCGCGTTAGGATTGGTGGATTGTCATCAGGAAGTAAACAGAGTAGCGAGGCTGGATATTGTGCGCATAATTATGAAGTGTTTTAAATGGCTGAGAGCGGCGTTTAAAAAAGAGAAGCGGGGATCGGATGAAGGGGAAGAAGCCCCGCCGGAGGGTACGCCGGCTCGTTACATGGCAGTGAATGTTGGGCTGCATACGATCCTTTGGATATCAGAGTGGAGTAAGATTACGGAAGGAAATGAGGAACTGACGTTCCCGAAGTACGGGACGTTCAGATTAGAGGTGTTACATCGATTAAAATCAGTCATGACCTCAATGAGACCCTTGCCTAGACCGACCCAGTTTGAAGCCCTTGATGCATGGATTAGGGCAGCGCATGAAAAAAATATGAACAGACGACAAGAAAGGGTGAAACGATCGGTAAGGGCAGTGCAGGATGCCAGGTGGGATGCGGATGCTAAAAGATGGAGAGTGCATAACATGGAAGTAAATAAACTGTACCCGGTGTTAGAGGTGCCCGGAAATAAAAGCCCCCTAGAAGAAGATGATGAGAGCGAAACAGAGGACAGCCTGATAAACAGATTATTGACAGACAGGCCACCCCCGTATAATAGAGCAGGGGGAGAGGTCGAGCATAGTGAAAGAGAAAAGGGGGGCAATGCAGGGGAGCATGGACCGCTTCCCAGTTCAGAGTGGGATCCTGAGGCAAAGAAAGAGCTGTCTCAGCCTAGTCAGGTGCAACAGGTAGTCGGGAGGTTTGTGGTACAAAGAGCGCCGGAAACGGAGTGCGCCACATCCTACGGATTACCAGCTGCACTACAGGTACCTGTTACCATAGGTCCTATAGTATCGATATATGACCCAGAGAGAGCAAGAGGGGAAGAACGGGTACGGAAGGACGGAGAAAGAGCAGAGACGGCAAGGAGGAACGATACGATCAATTCCCCAAGTCAGATGCCGATACCCAGAGAGTGGAGCACCCCGATGCACACAGCAGGGGATCCAGGAGGGGATCCTGGGGGCCCTAGATGGCCAGTGGATCTGAGGGGATCTGGACGAAAATCCTTTCAAGAGCTAAATGAGTACATGAAGAAGTGGGATGAGGCAGTGGAGGCTCACAAGAGCATCATAGCTGCAGAAGCTGAAAGGGAAAGTCAGGACAGCAGAGCTCGGACTCACTGCGGGGCTGGGGAGAGCAGCCCGGAGTGGGACTGGAGAGAGAGAGATAGTAGGGGAGTCACCCATTGGGCCCGGAGTGGAGATAGAACGGACCTGGAAAATGGGGGCCCCGGGAGTGGAGGGGTGGCGCGCCCAATACTCAGTGAAGGGGAGAGGAGAACGCAAGAGTACAGAAACAGCTTTAAGTGTACCCACTGTGTGCCCGGCACCAGAGAACTGAATGGGAGTTGTGAGAGGTCGCACCATAGTCCCTGTGATGACGGAAACGAGCGCAGCCCAGGGAATATGGGGAACCAGGAAGGATCGTATCGGATACTGAGCGATACTAGGCAAAGGGAGAGTAGCGACCAGAGGGAAAATAACAGAGAGGAGTACGGTGAAAGGAGAGAAGCAGGAGAGAGTGGGCAGAGCAAGAGTGGGGGTAACAGGCCCGTGTTCCATCACCTTCCAAGATCGGATGGCCGAGCATGGGACCTGGAGAGATGGGAGCAAGGGAGAGCACTCATTAACTCTCCCGAGCCCAAACGTAGAGCTCGGAGTTGGGATGGTAGGGAGACCAGTGAGCCCCCTTCGAAAGACATATTGCGAGCTGAGATAAAAGCTAAGAGACTCGATGTCGCCAGCTTAAGGTCAGACCTGGATGACATGATAGATGGTACCCTGCCTTTAGAAAGAATGGAAATGTATGAGCAGGATGAAATACTGTATATGGCAAAGGACATCACTCGAAAAGCGAGAGCAATCCATGAGAAGTTAGTCGAACTAGCAGGCAAATATATGGTGGACCTGTCAAGAACCAAAGCATTACAGGGTAACCACAGGCTACATTATACAGATCGAGACCTAGATGAGAGGAGAACGATCGGGCTGAAAACGCACATAAGGGAACTGATCACTGGAATAAGGACATGGAGGGCACTAGATAAGTGGGAAGAGAGGTGGTCCAAGAAAGGGACCGTCAGGAGAAGCACGCTTGGTACGACACCAGGAAGGCTGCAGGGAATAGAAGCATACCCTTTGCGTGAAGTCGCAAATGGGAATTATGTACATGTCCCTTGGAGTAGGGGAGATTTAGCTGCTTTTACCACCTCCTTCCCCAAATTGCGGGAAAGCCCAGTGGAGTGGTACAAGCAAGTTGAGAGATTTGTAAAAATCTCAAAGGTCCTATGGATAGATCTGAACACGCTGTTTGACATTGTAGTACCAGGAGATCTGTGGACAGCATGCAAGGTTAGCGCTGAGTGGCCCACAACGGAGCCGGAGAGAGATGCTAAGACTAATGGGCCGTCCGAGATTGTGATGGCAAAATTCGAGAGAGTGATGACTTGGCTGAAAGAGAAAGTGCCAATGCAAGACATAGATTGGGTCAAAATAGACCGAACCAGACAGGAACCCAAAGAGACAGTCCACGAATATTATGAGAGATTGCTGAAGGCGTTTAAACAGTATAGCGGCTTGGATGTAATGGATCCAAAAGACATAGGGCAATTTGTGTCCAAGTTCGTCCTGGGACTGAGACCGGATATTAGTTTAATGATTCAGCAACACTTGATTTGTTGGCAAAATAGACCCCTAGACGAAATACTGAGATATGCCAGGTACTGCTGTGATGAGATAGACTCCAAGGCTAAGAAACTAAAAGAAAAATTGATGGTGGTACAGATGCAGGCAGCAGGGAAGGGGGGACAGCAGCAACAGCAGCAAGGAACAGGTACAGGAGGAAAGAAGCAGTACAGTCAGAACAAGGGCAATGAGGAGAGTTCCACCTTTAGACCCAGAATAGACATAGCTGCCTTGAAGAAAACGACTAGGTGCCACCAGTGTAACGAGGTGGGGCATTGGAAACGCGAGTGTCCCTACAATGTAGAGATAGGAGAACAAGAGGAAGAGGAGGAAGAGGTCCAGAGCGCGCCTACGAGAGGGGTGACGCCATACCAGGGAAAGGTGCTCAAAGGGGGGGGGGCTCCTCCCCGAGCCCAGTTCCCGCAACCTCCCCGAGTAGGGAATATGGGTAAGACCTATAGACAGATGCCCCTGTTTGTAGAAGGAGAAGAGTGCTATTATGTGGACCCATTAACCGGACAGAGAGTGGAAAGAGAAGACTGCACCCTCGGGGCAGCCTTGGAGGTGGACCAGAGGGGACCCTATGTCGAAGCAGAAGTAGCAGGGTGCCCCACGACATTTCTGGTGGACACAGGAGCCACTAGATCCACGATCAGATCAGCTGCAGTTCCAGACCTGCCCATGTCTGGAGAGACCATACAAGTGGTGGGGGTCGCAAACAGGAGAATAACCAGCCAATTGACAGAACCGGTACAGGTGAAAATAGGGAAGTACAGCGATGAGCACCAGTTTGTGGTTTGCGATTCAAGTCCTGTGTGTCTGCTAGGCAGAGACCTGTTGTGTAAATTGAATTGTACAATATACTGTACACCTCAGGGAGTGGAGGTATTGACCAATGATGATGACGCAGACTTCAAAGTTGCAAACTCAAGAATATGCGTGGAGCTGTACCCTACTTTGACAGTAGATGAGCTCCCCTGGGACTTGAGAGAGACAGTGGCACCAGAAGTATGGGACTTCACTGGGGAAGAGATTGGATTGGTCAAAGGGGTGGACCCAGTGAAAATTGTAGTGAAACCGCATGCTGAGTTCCCAAGAACACCCCAATATAAATTGACTCCAGAAACGATTGCAGGCATAAAACCCGTGATCGAGTCCATGATTAAACAGGGAATACTGAAAGAAATCGTGGGTAGTCCATGCAACTCCCCGATTATGGGTCTGCAGAAACCAAATGGGAAATTCCGGATAGTACAGGACCTTCGAAAGATTAATAACATAGTCGTTTCGTGTTGTCCAGTGGTACCGAATCCATCAGTGATACTGTTTCAGATTCCATTCCAAGCTGAGTGGTTCACTGTGATTGATCTTTGTCAGGCTTTCTTTTCGATCCCTCTGGACGAAGAAAGCCATTTTCTTTTCGCATTTAAGCTGGAAGGTCGCGTCCTAACATGGTGTCGTATTCCTCAGGGGTATACAGAAAGCCCATCGATCTTCAACCAGCTTTTGAAGAAAAATCTTGAAAGTCTAGTGCTGCCCCAGAAGTCAGTTCTGGTCCAGTACATAGACGACCTCCTCGTGGCGTCAGAAACAGAAGAAGCTTGCAGGGAGGACTCCATTGCTTTGTTAAATCACCTAGCTGCCAATGGGCACAAGGTGTCCCCGGGAAAGTTGCAGTACTGCCTGACAGAAGTGCAGTACTTGGGACACAGAATAGAGAAAGGCAAACGAAAGGTGTCACCAGACAGGATAGAGGCGATCATGAAAATGAATGCGCCTAAGACACAGAGAGAGGTCAGGATGTTCCTAGGGATGGTGGGTTATTGCCGACAGTGGATCGCGAACTTTTCACTGAAAGCAAAGCCCTTGCAAAAACTGACGCATAAGGAGGTGAGCGATCCGGTACCATGGGACAAAGACTGTTTGATGGCATTCCTACAGCTGCGAGAGGACCTGTGTCGTGCTCCGGCATTGGGAATGCCTGATTACAATAAACCATTTTTGCTTTACTGTTGTGAGAGAGAAGGTTGCGCGTTGTCTGTGTTAGTCCAAATCCATGGGAATGCCCGTAGACCAGTTGCTTATTTCTCGGCTACTTTAGACCCAGTAGCCGCAGCGTTGCCCGGATGTCTCAAATCCGTTGCTGCAACGGGTGTCAGCATTGAGAGATGTGAAAATATCGTCATGGGGCACCCGTTAGAGGTGTGCGTGCCCCATTCTGTTGAACTGTTGATGACCAGGACCAAAACACAGCATCTGACCAACAGCAGGCTCACGCGCTATGAGCAAGTTATTCTTGCTGCAGAGAATGTGACCCTCAGGAGATGCTCTGTTTTGAACCCTGCCACCTTGATGCCACTCCCAAATGATATCGAGGATGATGATGAATGTACAGACCATGACTGCCTCGATGTGACTGAACTATGCACCAAACCCAGACCCGACATCGTAGATGAGCCACTGACCGACCCAGACGAAATTTTCTTTGTCGATGGCTCATGTGTAAGAGACGAAGTCGGGCAGTTGAGAGCAGCTTACGCTGTTTGTACAATTACTGGAGTGGTGGAAGCTGGGTGCCTGGAAGGAGTACACTCCGCTCAGGTAGCCGAGATTATTGCCTTGACACGTGCTTGCTTGGCAAGCAATCAAATTCGAGTCACCATATACACCGACAGCCAATATGGTTATGGGGTGGTTCATGATTACGGGCAGTTATGGTCTCAAAGAGGGTTCATGACCTCTTCAGGCTCTCCCATTCGCAATGGAGAGTTTGTGCGCCTGTTGTTAGAGGCGTTGCAATGTCCAGCAGGTATCGCAGTTGTAAAGTGCACCGCACATACCAGAAATGAGGACTTCGTCTCGAAAGGCAATAGATATGCCGACGAAGTCGCGCGGTATTGCGCAGAACAAGGGTACTCTTTCACAGAGGTGGAAGTGGGTGGAATAAATGTAAGGACGGAATTAGCCATGATATTGGAAACTGTTGATACTTGGGACGAACTGGCAAACATGCAAGAAAATGCTCCTGATTTTGAAAAAGAAACATGGGAAAAGGCAGGATGTGTAGTGGGTGAGTCCCATTTTTGGGTCTCAGCAGACGGCAGAGCAGTGTTGCCCAATGAGATGGTGAGCCCAATGGCCAGACACATACATGGTCCCGTACACCTAGGGAGAGACGCTATGCTGAGAGTGTTTAGACAGACCTGGTACAATCCTAAGTTTAGAATAGCAGCAGAAGCAGTGTGCCAGCGTTGTGTGACCTGTCAGCAGCTGAACGTAGGGAAAAGAACACCAGTTGCACTGAGTCACATAGGAAGGTCTGGAGGTCCATTCAATCGAATGCAGATAGATTTCATTGAAATGCCGAGGTGCAACCGCCTCCGCTATGTCCTGGTGGTTGTTTGTGTATTCTCCAGATGGGTTGAGGCATACCCTACACGTAGGTGCGACACCCTCACAGTGGCCAAGTTACTGCTTAGGGAACTCATTCCGCGCTTCGGGGTGCCGGCCTCTTTGGAATCAGATAGGGGAACGCATTTCAACAGCGAGCTTGTGAAGATGATTTGTGCGGCTCTGAACATAGATCAGAAATTGCATTGCAGTTACCGACCAGAAGCCTCAGGAATTGTGGAGCAGATCAATGGCACGATCAAAGCCAGAATTGCAAAAGTGTGTTCCTCAACGACCCTGAGTTGGCCTGACGCCCTGCCATTGGTCCTCATGAGCCTTCGTAGTACCCCAGACAGAAGAACGGGGTTGTCACCACATGAGGTGTTAATGGGGAGAACAATGAGGCTGCCATCTGTCCCAACTACTGCACTGTTAAATATCACAGATGATATGATCCTGGACTATTGTAAGGGGCTGTCTGACGCCATTCATTCTGTGTCCCTTCAGGTGCAGGCTGCCGAGGTTCCATCGTGCCAGGGCCCGTGCCATGACCTGTACCCTGGGGACTGGGTCCTGGTGAAAAAACATGTGAGAAGAAGCTGCTTGGATGTTCGTTGGCGTGGGCCCTTCCAGATCATCCTGATCGCGAATACGGCTGTAAAGGTGGGAGGCCTGCCCAATTGGATCCACGCGTCACATACGCGAAGGGTTCCAGCACCTCGGGAAGAAACAGCTCCTCTCTCGGATAGACGTCCAGCAGAGGACCGAGAAGCCAT
This sequence comes from Lissotriton helveticus, assembly GCF_964261635.1. Taxonomy (NCBI): domain Eukaryota; kingdom Metazoa; phylum Chordata; class Amphibia; order Caudata; family Salamandridae; genus Lissotriton; species Lissotriton helveticus. Next base: position 207,761,431 of record NC_136065.1, read on the forward strand.
AGAGGGGGCTAGCCAAGCTGTAGAGGTGCCAGCGGAAGCAGGGAACGAGTCTGACCAAGCTGAGGACGGTCAGTACAACAGCGAAACAGACGACGCTACAGAAGGAGAAAGTAGCTGGGAGTACGAGTCAGACACTGACAGGTCTGACAGAGAGCGAGAACAGACAAGAAGGAGAAGGAGTAGAAGGGCACGTGGAGAAGCTAATTGGCCGCAAAGAAGGAGCTCTAGCCTGAGGTCAACTCCAGAGATAACCCTCCCTCCGATATCAGAAGACTCAGACCCGGAAGAAGGTGCTCAGGGCGCGGAAGCACCGGACCGAAGAAGGTCAAGAAGAGTGCGTGTGCCTAGCAGAAGATACTCCACACCTGAGTGGACATATCTGGCGACAAATGTCTTTGAAACAGGAGACAGGGAGGATTCGAGCGGTGGTGGTGTCCAGTTCTGAGCCCATCGTCACCGTGGAAATACGACTGTTGGTACCCGGAGTCGAACAAGAAGGGTCACTAACATTCATGCTCCCCAGACCTCCCCGCCTCAGCAAGTTAAAACACATGTTTCTCTCAGAATTGCAATTCCCCGACTTTGGTACAACGATAACAGCCCATGAAGAGCACAATCTTCGTTTGGAAATACTGAACTTTGCTATCGAAGCTGCAGGCACAAACCTGATAGTAGATGCTTAAAGGACTTTGTAAATAAAGCGAGCAGAAAAAGAAGATTACCTAGCGCCCAGGAAGCAGAGAATATTAGGGAACTTCCCTTGAGTTGATGGAGAAGGGCTAGGGTTGTCTTTATTGAACTGTTAAAGGACTTTTGCGAAGAAGGTTGTCAGCTTCCAGTTGTGTGGATTCTAAAGACAAAAAAGAGTAAAAAGAGACTGTAAAGGAACGAGAAGAAAAGAACTTTGTGCCAAGATAAGAGAGAGCCATATTGTCTGACGAAATGGAAGCCGGCACCCAGAACCGCAGAGCTAAATGTATAATAGGTACACTAATAGTAGGAGTGATAATATTAATAGCTTTAGTGGTAACAATTTCTTATGTAAAGGGACATGAGGAAGAGGCGAAGGTAACTGATGTGAAATCTGTAGAAACGCTTACACCCACTGTTGCTGGTGAGAAAAGGGAAAACACTCAAGAGAAAGCGTTATTAGCTGCAGAAGCCCGCAGGTTACACGTAGATGAGTCCCAAGGAGACTTTAGGTCAAATGCTTATGCTAAACTCTTATATGAATACGTGGATGCCATGGAGGTTAAGGACTGTTACGTCTGCATGCAATTGCCGGCGTCTGTAGATGAAGGCATTAGATATCATCACCTCCCGCTGACATATGGCATTACATGTAGCTTACTGCTTAGTATATTTTATGGGAGAGATAGTTTTGAATACTATTTCTCCAACTATGATTCAGTGTTGCCAGAAGTCCCAAATTATAAGCAGATGAACAAATGGGACTACTGGAAGAGTGAAGACAGATTGGCCAAGTTCTTCATTCCTTGGATTACCTTAGATACTTCACATGCCCGTAGAAATAACCTGACATGCAAAGTGTCAGAAGTCGAGAAGAAGTTCATAGGGCAGGTGGATGATCGTTACAGGAGACAAAAGATTTTGAAAAAATCAGGACAATGGAAAACAGATTGGACCGAGGAAGAGAAGGCACACAAGAGAAAGGGTAGTAGTGGTCCAATAGCTTTAGATAAGACGCAGAAAGGAAAGCTATGTCTTCACCGAGCCAAAACGTATTACGAAAATGTATACGTGGGAGAAGTCAGTTGTGAACATGCTTTCAATATAGAGTACTATACTAAAGATTTCCTGAAGGGAATGCAAGTGATTCCAAATGTGTATTTTGTATGTGGAAGAAATGCCTACGTGAGACTACCTGACAACTGGTATGGATCATGTTACCTAGCAATTGTCTTCCCCAAAATATATCATGCACAAGACTTAGAGATCATCGAGGGCAAGACATCATCGAGGGGAAGGAGAGATATAGGAGATGCAGAAATGGTTGGAGATGTCTTTGGAGCTATGTTCCCTCTTTTGGGACTAATCCTTAATGATGTTAAAATTAGACGACTGGCAACAGTCGTCGACAGGTTGTCTGCCAGCACTGCTCAGTCCTTAATGCTGGTAGAAGGAGAGATGCAATCGATAAGGGCTATGGTTCTTCAGAACCGTCTTGCGTTAGACGTCCTACTAGCAAAAGAGGGCGGAGTCTGTAAGGCTTTGAAGGTCCAGGAATGTTGTACTTACATTCCAGACAATTCAAAGCCCCTTGAGAAAGTTATTAGGAACATAACTGATATTCACAAGGAGATCGAAGACTTGAGTAGAGAAAATGTCTGGGAAAAGGTGGGCCACGGAATGAGTGAAGTTGGAGGGTGGATCTCCACCTTAGGCAAAAGCTTTGTGTGGTATATACTAAAACCTATCATCATAATATTGATCTGTGGGATCATATTGTGGGGATTGGTGAGGGTATTCAAATGGTACAGAGCAAGAAGGTCAGAAAGGGCCCAAAGAGAGCAGCTGCAGAGATTGGCTGCCATACAAGATAATCAGTACAGGAGTCTGAGGGCTCTGGAAACGCAGAGACAAGTTATGCTAGCAATAACTGCAGTTTAAATGTTAGTGATGACCCCGAGAGGTCATCAAAGGGGGGAACTGAGAGAGCGCAAACTGACCTAAATGTATGAGTGCATCACACTTACCCGTAGTAAGCACAAATCATGAGGAGAAATGCCATGAGTGCTAGTAGTATCTGCAATTATATTCTGAATGTATAGCTAATGTAGAGATTTAAGTAGAAATGGAACTAATACAGAAATGTGTGACACTATATGATTTTATTAGATGTGATTATTCCTGAATCCATGTCGTGTAGCTGCTAAAATGTAAGATGGCATGTGGTTAAACGCAGAATGTGGTAGGCCTCAGGGCCAGAGCTAGAAGGGAAGGGGAAGGTGTTTCTTTTCACGACATAGATTGAACTAATGTTTTGGTCATTGTATTAATGGGCCATGATTTATAGATGTGTTTACTGAATAATAGAATAAGAGTATTAACATGCTTTAATTAATGAAGAAGTTGAATGCTATAATCATTATGAGAAATGTTGTAGGCCTGAAATGTTTTAACATTGATTTACACGTACATGTCTGGGCCGAGAAATGTTGCGAACCTTTTTGGAAGTCTATGAGAGTTGGGTTCTTGGCTGCAGATGTCTGTCTGCAAGAGAAAAGGGAGGATCCGATTATAAATAATATGAATAGAGGTCTGTTCAGTAGACGGCCCAGACATGGAGGAGGGTTCCGGAATGTTTTAAGGGGTATCAGCGGGCCGGAGAAGAGTCTGAGAAGCAAGGTCAACTCCAACGTATGAGGCCCAATACAAAGCAGCATGGAAAAAGCCAGAAGCTACACCACGTGAGGGGCGTCTCACGAGGGGCGTCTCAAATGTTGTTGACTGTTTTGTATTAGGGACAGCACCCCTGGGTGGAGTTAGAGCAGATGCCTGAGGACCCTTTAGAGAGCGGATGGGTAGGCAGAGAGGGGTCATGACTGGAGAACTATAGGTTTTCACCAAGAGACTAAGAGTGAGTGACTTCCCTTGGGGGTCATTCACTGCTGACACCTTTTGTTAGGTTGAGACTTGGTTAAGTAGGGATACCATCTAGAGCAGGGTAGGGACAGCCTAACCTGTGTGTTTTCCTCCAACTTAAATGAAGGAGAGATCTCAATATGCGTCAATGCTGATAGCTTTATTATTCTTAGAACTTGTGCTGGTAATTTCCGTTGCTCGTCTGAGGGCTTTCAGAGAGCACATGTATGTAGTTGGACCTGTGTATCTCGTGAATCTCATTCTGAGATGCCTGTATTTGCAGCTTATCCTAACCTTACAATAAACTTTTGAAAGCTAGAAGTTGTTTGTGATCTTTTGGAGCGGAGTCCTTTATTGGGTGAACTAACTTGGTAAGAGAGGCACTTTCTTCCTTCAATGACAGGCAACAAAGGTTCAGTCGACCAGATCGGGGTTTAGATCTATAGTGATAAGGTATCGATCAAAATCTCGCCCTTCCAATACTACATAAAGCAAGTGGACCAGTACAGGGTTGTCTTATAGAGTAAAATGGTCTGAGGTTCCCTGCGACTTTCTGCGATTTTCAAGGAGTGATTTGTGGCAATTTATGACCTATTCAATCAGGACAAGTCTCCATATAGCTAACACGAATAGTCTACATTACTGACAGGGAAAAAAAGAGAAGCATTTTTATAAATATCCCCCAAAAAAATCAGCAATTTCATTCTGTAGCCGGCTCATTATTAACTCGTCTAAGTCTTCATATGCATAAAAAAACTAAATACCTTCAAGGCAAATAATTTAGGCAGAAGTAGATCATCTAGGAAGATGAGGGAACGTTTGAGTGGTCAACTTGATTGCCAGAGTGTTTACATTTCCTGATGGGTCCCACATACTAAAAATGAACACCGAGTACCAAGCTCAACCTAAAGCACCTGCAGTAGTAAATGTCGCCAGGAGAGGAAATACTGGCACATATTATGGATACCAACAACCTGAGCCCACCAGGAGGGAGGCAAGGCCACATTTTCTGTGTAAATCCCTTTCCTGAGTCCTCTAAGGCTGGATAAAAGATCGCTGCCCACATCATTAATCTTGCTGCATTACAAGAATGCATAATTCTATAGCATTCGTACATCGGATTACTGGTTTCATAAACCTCCATTGCAGAATCTGCATCTGTCAAAAATGGAATCTGATACAAATAAGTAAAGGCTAGGATTGTGCATGTAAAAGAATAAATGATTTACCAATTAATTATTGCAGAAGGAAGCAATAAAAATTTTTTACAAGCAAATAACCCCCAGTTTGAACACCTCTGATGTAGAGAGTACAACTGGATAGTTAGAATGTTTCCCCCACGCAAAACTTGGACCACAATCTCCATATCAAAGACCTATTGGAGCTGGGTAGGCAAACAATGGCACAAAGAGGCTAAGGGTAAGACAAGGTGCACTGCCATCAATCAAAGAGAGAAAATTAAGGACCCTGATACTTATTGTGCAGTAAGCTCAACTTCAATACAGCTCATATGAAAAAGAACACATAGCATAAGATGTCAGGTAAAACCATTAAAAGATATTGACAGTTCAGCTGTTAGGTAATCTCGGATTCCATATCAGTGTTTTGGCAAACGATTTGTTTAGGGAGTTTGTGCACAGGACTGTAGGAGAGTAGGATCTGCTTACTATGGTTACCCCCACTTTTTGCTGGTGTTTCACTGTTTTCAACTTTAGTCTGGCTGGGACCCTACTAACCAGGACCCCAGCCTAGCTGCTTCCTCTCTAAATTGATTGCATGTACATTAGGAACACTCCAGATTGGTTACTTGGTTACCCTTGTGAGTCCCTAGTATATGGTACCCAAGGCTCTACGCAGGACTAATTACAATTTTGGAAAAAGTGGGAGATCTAGCTAATGATGTGGGCAATAAAGATTCCCATAATAAATTATACCAGGCACATAAGGACCTCATTAAGGGAGCGGCTTCTGAGCTCTTTAGTAAGGTACAGAACCCCAGGAAGGGGCAGCAATATAAATCCTCATGGTATAATGCAGCCTGCAGGAAGGTAAAGGGAGAACTCCTCAGAAGCATCACAGAGGGATCAGGTGGAGAGAAGCTACGAGAAAGTAGACGGGCATATAAAAAACGACTTGCCCACTCTAAAATTGAATGGGAGGAGAACCAATGGGAGGAGCTCACTAGCTCCCTCGCAACAAGAGACTACCGAATGTTTTGGCGAGTAGTAAATGGGGGATCGGGGAGCCTTCATTCGGCAATAGAGCCAAATATTGCTGCAGGGGTGTGGCAGGCACACTTCCAGTCTCTTTATAGTTCAGAGCAGGGAGAAACTACGATTGACATCGGTAATGGATTGGCTGAGTATGACGGGGACTTGATAACAGTGGTGGAGGTTAAGGCAGCAATTGCAGGACTGACATCTGGAAAGGCGCCAGGATTGGATGGTCTCCCCGGGGACCTGTTCAAGCAGGAGCCTGACGTTTGGGCCCCCTATCTTGTTACTGTGTTTAATGCAGTCCTGCCTGGCATGGAAATCCCGAGTACTTGGCTGGGGGCAGAGGTGGTTCCTATATTTAAGAAGGGCTCGCCCCTGCTCCCAGCCAACTACAGACCAATCAGCTTAATTGACGTGCCCCAGAAGCTGTTTGGTAGGATACTGTTGAATCGCCTTCAGGACTGGGCGGAGGAGACGGGTGCCCTTAGCCCATACCAGGCGGGCTTCAGGAAGGGAGTCTCTACAGTGGACCAGGTTTTTCGTTTGAACATTATCTATTGGAGAACAGCGATATTCGAAGGTGGCAGCCTGTACACTATATTTGTGGACTTAAGGGCCGCCTTCGACCTGGTGCCCAGAGGGAAACTTTGGAGTGTTTTGGCCGAGATGGGGGTCCCCCCGGACATTCTGACAATCTTACAGAGACTGCACCATAATAACTATGCCCGGGTCAGGTGCGGGAAGTTTGGGGAATTGACGGACAGATTCCCCGTTGACAGGGAGGTTAGGCAGGGTTGTGTACTGGCACCGACCCTGTTCTGCCTCTTTGTCAATAGGGTAATTGCCCATCTCAATGGCATTGAATATACTGATGCTCCAAAATGCTCCAAAATTGAACGGCAGCAGGGTGCCTGCAATTATGTTTGCAGATGATACCCTGCTGCTGTCCAAAACCCCCATGGGGATACAGAGGATCCTTGATTCTTTTGTGGCTTTCTGCACGGAAAGGGGGCTAGAGATCAATGCTACAAAAACCAAGTTTATGGTCTTGAACCCAACCCTAAGATCACGCCCGAACCCCTTACTGGGATCATCACGTTTAGAGAGAGTCTCCACCTTTGAATACCTGGGTGTAACGTTGAATGAAACCATGTCTTGGGGAACACATCAGATTAGGGCTAACCTCAAACTAGTGCAGACCACTGGCGGCATCGCACGGATGATGAAAAGTTCCACATATCGACCACTGGGGCCGGTCATCCAGATCTACAAGGCACAGGCCAGGGGTGCTATTATATATGGGGCAGAACTGTTGGGCCATACACCTTCCCACAGTTTGTCCATAACTGAGAATAACTTTATTAGACAGATAGTTGCACTCCCGTCTAGTACACCGCTCCTCCCCTTGAGGATGGACTTGGGCCTGAGACCAATAGCAGATGAACTGGGTCTCAGACCCATAGCCTTCTGGCGAAGGTTATGGAGTAGTGAAGAACTTTTTTCCTACAGGGCGGAACTGAGGGAGTTTCTAACCCACCCCAAAGCCCTACAGATCCCCTGGATAAAATATATAAAAAAGTCCTGTGTGAGATTGGGGTTCCCCGACCTATGGTCCGATCCAGCTAATGCTTCACTAAGAATCCCACGAAGAGTCTTGGCCAATGCTTACTATGAGCAGAAACTAGCCATGGTCTTAGACCATCAGGGTGAGGGGTCATTAACATCTGTATTTACGCAAAGCAAGGATTCATATAGGCTGGCCAGGAAGCTATTTCTCCAATGGAGATATGGCACACTGCCTTTGCGGCCTTACACTAGCTCCTGGACAACCCCGCCCTCTACCAAGCAATGCCCGGCATGCACTTGTGCTGAGGAAAGCGACCTACATGTGGTCTTGTTTTGTCCAACTTACAAGGCCGCCAGGTAATATTGGCTCTTACCACTCATTAGAAACTTTGGCTGCAGGGAATACCTCCCAATGTACAGAATTTTAAAAACTGATGTCTCGGGACCAACGGTGTTTGCACTAGCTAAATTTCTTACAAATGTCTGGCATACTCGCACCCGTATTTTAAAGTCGCAGTTGTCCACCTAATTTTAAGATCAAGAAATTTTAAATGTATGGTCTTTCATCCGATTTCACTCTAGTAGTATTTATTTCTTAGGGTGGAATGGTTTTACATTGCACAATATGTGTTTTATCTTTGATGGTCTTATATTCTTCCACATGTGTTTTTTTGTATATCTTTGATGGCCAAATCGGCCGAAATAAAGATTGGAATAAGGAATATGGTACCTTAGGTACTAAGGGCATAGGTACCCCAGAGGCCTCCCAGGGGCTGAAGCATGTATTATGCCACCCTTGGGAAGCCTTCCAAAATGGCACCACAGGCCTGCTACTGCAGCCTGGGTAAGGTGGTGCATGTACCCCTTACTGAGATATAGGTTACCTATATCTACCTTATATCACTGACATATATAAACCTATAAGTCACTCCTATGGCAGATCTTATCAATCCTGAAGGCAGAGTGGTTTTGTGTGAGAGGGTGCCCATGCATAAGCAGGACCCCTCTGCAGCTTTCGGAATCACTTCTCTGTAGCTGTTTTGTGATGCAGCCAGACCATATACTCTTAAGTGCATTATATCTCGCGGTTAATACTAACTTTGGAATGGCTGCATGGAAACATGTTGTGTTTGGTGTCAACACTTTGGAATCCTACCTCCCCCACCCCCGCCAGTCCTGGCGGTGGGGGTATAATTCGACCCTTCTAGAGGGAGAGACATGTACACACTGGTCTAACCGGTAATAGTTTTAAACAGCCCTGGCATCACAGAAAGGATGCCACAAACACGGGTCTGCCCGCCTGCTGCTGGACGAAACTCCGGCAGGGGAGGCCTGGACAATAGGTTTCCTGTCACAGGGAAGTTTAACCACCTCCCAGACAGGCTTCAGTGTATTGGGGCTGGGTGGGTGCATTCAGAAAATGCTTTTCAGACTGTGCCTGGGGAAAACTTGGTGTCCCTGTGCATATCCCAGTTCAAACCGGTTGTAGGGGCACTCAGCGCCTGCTCTGGCGCGAAACTGGACAAAGGGAAACAGGTGTAACCACCCCCTTCCCTGGCCTTCCCATAGGTGGGACCGTAGAGTAAGTCCAACCCCTAAACTTAGTATAAGTATAGGAACACAGTCCTTAGGACTTTAGATTACCCTGGACGAAACTCTGCAACATATACTTTGACATTCTATTTCGATGGAAGAATCTCCCTTGGGGTCAAGGAGTGACTCCCCTGTTCAAACAGGCACCAAAGAAGCATCTTGCCGGTCTGCATTTCCAAGGCGCCCACTGGATCCTGATGGATTTGCGACACAGAACCCAGACTTCCAGCCTTCTCCAAGGCGGACACGAGATCCCAGCAAAGCTGAGACCCGCAGCCCTCACGAGTGACGTGGAACCGGAATCCCTGAACACTGTGCATATTTGCTAGTGCACCTACTTCCCGAGCTTTCCCAAAGTTGTGCATTGAGATACTTGTAGTCCAAGCCCTGAGCACCATCTGCACTGAAGATTGTGGGCCTACACTTCACGAGTGTTCTGTGGGCCTGCTTCTAGCAATTCTGCCCGAGGCTCCTTCGCGATCCCTGGTCCGTCGACTGGTGGGTCCCCTCGAAGGTAACTCTTCTATTTCTTGAGCTTTCCTGGTTGCTCCAGACGTGCCCAGACTCCCCTTCAAAGGGTGAGTCCCTCAGACTTTGCAGGTCTGCACCGAAACCAATCTTTTCTTCCTGCGTGGGTTGCTGTTGCCAAGGCTTGTTGGGTACAATCTAGAAACAGGCACCACAGCACTCGACATCCTTTGTGGGATAGCTCGAATCCAGTGCCTGGTTGTCGTTGACACCTCCTGGTCCTCGTGGCTGAAGAGTCAAGCTTCACCTACTTCACCTAAAATCACCCGACATCGGTTGGCATCTTCTCCTCGCCTTCCTGGTCACTGGCTAGTGACCCAAACTCTGTCCCCTCTGCTTTCAGGTTCTTCTCGACTCCAGTCCAGGCTTGGATCCATCCGGACACTTTCGACTTGGTCGCTGCTGCACTTTTCAGCAGCTCGCCATTGGAAACGACGACGAAACCCGACACCAAAAGACACCTATGAACCCGGCTTCCCTGGGTGAGATAACTTGAGTACTCAAGAGCTCCCACGGGTATTGACTCTAGAACTGCCTAGTTCTAAAGGGGTTTGCTCCAAGTCCTCTTCTAAGTGTCCTTAAACTTGTAATTTTTCAACTGCGACTTTCCCCATAGAAGTTAATAGTGATTCGAGGCTGTGTTTAGACACTGCACACTTCCCCCGTGGGTACCCTGTGACACTACCTTGGGTGGTTCCTGGTGGCCCCAGTGGTTCTGAAGGCTCTAGGCCTTGTATCTATGTCATTCATGGTTCTTATACCACTTTCTTAGTATATGGTTTGTGATGCCCCAAAGGCTAATCATATATTGTGCTAATTTACTGTGTGCTAAATATGTTTAACTGATGTACTTTTGCCTCTAGCCTCATAAAGAAACTAGAGGGATGTGTTTAGAATAAATACATATATTGTATATATATATACCTGGTGTGGTTCTCCTTTCATTTGGTCATTCATGAGATTTTAGACTGGTAAAACAAGCTGCTTTACATTCCGTCAAGACTTAGCCTAAAGGCTGCTCTCCACAGCTACCACTAGGATAGCTTTCTATATAGGTTGTCTTTACACCTACCATCAATAAGGGTCATTTCGACTGGTGCGAGGTGCCCACTAGAATAGTGGACAGCATATGCCAGGCCAACTTCTCACAAGGACAACAATATTTGGCCGAGTTTGCTTTCAGAATGTAGGCCTACAGAAGCATTTCCTGTCTTTGTTTTGCCCATACTGAAAGCGCTCAGCGAGGGTCCTCCTCCAATGGTGTGCGGTGCCGGCTGTTTATTGTGCTCGGCGGATCCATGTTTGGCTATTGTATCTCTCAAGGAAAGGAATGGGGGGATTCCGGTCTAGAAAGAGTTCACTCGGAGCTGCTCTTGCCTTTGAGTTCACAGAGATTCTCTAGAATTTTAGGTTTGGTGACTTCATTCCAGGCAATTGTGCCATATTGAAATCCAGACACAGTTTAGGTTGGGAATGGTGCCTCTTTGATCATGAGAGTTGCCTTAGTATTATAACCAAGGTGGTCTCTTGTTCTCTTCCAGGTCAAAGATCTCTTATTCCTAAAATAGGAGGATGGATCGGTCTTCCAGTGCATCCTCACTTTGCTAGTTGAATTTGAATTTGAATTTAAAATTATTTTTAAAGCGCACGTTCGCCAGCGGCTTCATGGCGCTACAACTTACAGAAACAGGGTGAACTGGCCAATGTGAAATAGAGCAGTTCAGGCTTAGGGGGAAGCAAATTAATTAATTAAAGGCTTTAGAAAACAAAAGAGTCTTAAGTTGTTTCCTAAATTGGGAGTAATGAGTCATGGTCCTGAGCTCAAGGGGCAGGGAATTCCAGAGGAGTGGAGCAAGGGTCGCAAATTTTGAGCCGCCCCATTTCTTCCTACGGAAGCGCGGGACCGTGAGAAGGGCCTGGGTAGAAGAACGGAGGTCTCTGGTGGGTACATAGGGAGTGATCTCAGAAGAGATGAAGACCGGTGCCGTGCCCAGTCTAGCTTGGAAGGTGATAGAGGCCAGCTTGAACTGAACACGTTCACGAACGGGGAGCCAATGTAAAGATTCAAGGAGGGGAGTGACATGGTGAAATTTTGGTAATTTGAACACCAGGCGGGCCGCCTGGTTCTGGATCTGTTGCAGCCGCCTAAGACTGTATGCAGGTATACTGGCATATAGGGCGTTGCCATAGTCCAGGCGGGAGATGACCATCGCCAAGGTGATCAGTTTAAGGGCGTGAAAAGAAAAGAAGCGGGACACCTTGCGTATAGTACGCAGTGAGAGAAAGGAAGAAGAAACGACAGAGCTAACCTGGGAGTGAAGAGTAAGTTGAGAATTGAGCTTGATACCTAACGTTTTAACAGAGGAAGAGGGGACAGGAGGGGAACCAAGGGAAAAGGGCCAAAACAGAGAAGACCAGGGGCTGGATGAACCACCCGTCAACACCAGCTCGGTCTTATCTGGGTTGAGTTTTAGATGGTTGTGGTTCATCCAGTCACGGATGTGGGTCATAATAGATTGAAAATTAGAAATAGAAGACAGAGAGGAAGACAGATCAAAAATTAGTTGGAGGTCGTCAGCATAGTTATATACTGCGACCTCCATCTGCTGTAAAGAAAAGATAAGTGGAGCAATGTAAAGGTTGAACAGGAGGGGAGAAAGAGAAGAGCCCTGGGGGACCCCGCACTGAACTTTCCGGAAATCCGCAGTAAAGTCACCCAGGCGAACAGCCTGGGTGCGGTCCCTCAGGAAGGAGGATAACCAGACCAGAGCAGTACCTCCGATCCCCGCCGCCCTGACACGGGAGAGTAAGATGGTATGGTCGACCGTGTCAAAGGCGGCTGAGAGATCAAGCAGGACCAAGGCCTGGGTCTTGTTGGTATCCATTCCCTCCCTGAGGTTATCAAGGACCGAAAGTACCACGGACTCCGTAGAGTGTGCGGGGCGGAAACCGGCTTGGCGGGGGGCCAAGGCCCCGTGCATCTCCACAAAAGTGCTCAAGGTACGAGTAACGTGACGCTCGAGCACCTTTGCCAAGAATGGCAAGAGGGAGATGGGACGGTAGTTGGCCGGGACCGAGGGGTCCGCACCAGGTTTCTTAAGGATGGGGACAATGATTGCAGTTTTCAGCGGGGTGGGTACCACACCCTGAGAAAGTGAGCTGTTAAGGAGGTGAAGAGGGGGATCAGAACATGAAGAAAAAATGTGACGGAGGATGTGGGAGGGACAAGGGTCTAGAGGGGAACCGGATTTGACCAAGGGAATTATCGAGGTGAGACATCCTGCTCGCTCTGGAGACTTTAAGCCATCCTTTTTACTTTGCCTGTTTTGTGACTATTTTTGTGTAGTTCTGCTGGTTCTAGTTCGGCCTACCTGAACCTAAGAGATGTTTTTTTCTGCTATTCTATTTTTTTCCCTTCAGGTTTCAGTCTGCTTCCAATTCACTTCTTAGTTTTTGTTTCTTCTTGCACCAATCTGTAGCAGGTAATAGTGAAGAGTATCAGCAGGCCTTTTTTGCACTAAAGTAAAAGGACACTTCTGCCATAGCCTAAAGGACCTGCCCTTGAAATCAACATGGATCTGAGCAAAGGGGTAACCCACTTCAACAACAACTGAGTGTAGGGAACAAAAATGATGTATCTCTCCTTTAGTAGAGTAGACTGGAAAGGAAATTTTGCAGTTGGGTACTGACTGAGTTGAGAACGCCGTAAGATTTCACACCTCATGTGAAAAAGTACTGTATGATTACTCCCCCCGACCCACCAAGTTGAGTCGAGCTCAAAGACCCACCAGGTTGAGCCGAGCTCAAAGACATTCATCCAGACAACTATCTTGATATTTTGCCCAGGGTTGTCAAGAGAATACTGCATGTGCACAGTCTAGGTAGTACCTTGGTATGTCAACTTTTTTGAATGACCTGATGAGACTTGAAGGGCTTGTATCCAGACATGTGTCCTACAGATGAAGGGCCACCCACAAGAAGTGAACACTATGATTGTTCATTGGTGTGCCAGAAAGAAACACACTCCAATGCCAAAACAATGTAGATTATCCTACAGCAGGCTAACATATGGTTAGGAGCTTCATTGCAGGTCCAAAGTGGTGAGTTAAAGTCAGGAATGGTGACAGTGGTGCACAAACCTTAATATATCTGAGAGAACCTAGAGGGCACGGTCAGACTACTTGTATTCCTCCGGTGCTATGTTTGGGTATGATCTGGCATCAAGTGTTTGGTCCTTGCTTTAGTTGTGCGAGGTTCCTAAGAAGTTTTGAGTCTGAAAGAGGAAGCAATTCGATATAGCAGACATAAACATGGTACTGATGGTGCTCTGTCATATGTAGGGGTGCATCATAATCACGAATAGTCCGAAACCACATATATTCCTGTGTTGTATTAACATTTAGGCATTAGAATATACAGTAATAACATGTGAAAATGCAATGATTGAAATGGTTTGTGCCATGTAAAGAAACAACGTGGCATTTGTATTTTGAATAATGTAACCTTTGGTATTTGCTTTTATTTGCCTAACGAAGTTTACTTATTATATGGAGTCATGCAATTGATTTAAACGTGCACCATATTAAAGTTTGCACGTAGATGTGACTAATTGTGCGTAATGTGTAGGATTTCATAGGTTGCTTGCAATTAAATATGCATTTGATGTGCTTATGTAATATGATGATGTAGAAAGGCCTAAATTAAATGGTCACTTATGTGTGTATTCGAAGGACCTATGTGCCTTACTCTTCTGTATGCCTGAAATGTATTTTCCCTGGAGGCTCTCGAGTTAGACTTGTTAGTGAATTTCGTGTGTATGTTGAATTTGTTCTGTTTTCACATTTCTGTTGCAGGTGGAGAAAGTCGTCTTTGTTAGTTAGAATAACGCCTTTTGTTTTAGGAGTTAGGCTCATGGAGGAGAGGATACTTTTATGCAAGGAACGTTGATAATTGGGAGACAGTGTTCTTTCTCACTGAAGGAGGCCTGGGAATCAAGGTCATGGAGCCAGGAACTGGGAGTATCAAAACTAATGGAAAATCACTTATGAGAAGTGCCCAGCGAGACGTGGTGATCTGTGGGCGTGGTCTACATTTTTCTGTTTTGTATTACAGACAGTGCCCTGGGGGTTGAGTCAGGAGAGGAGATGAGGAGATCGAAGGAGAGGGAAGGAGCATCGTAGAACGAGCTGTGTAGCTTTGGCTACTGGACCCATACAACGTGAGTTTACTTCTTAGGAAGTCTTCACAAGCTTACACCTTTTCCTGATCTTGCCTGGGGAATGCTAAGTAGGAATGTCACGGTAGTGGTAGTGTAGGAATAGACTAATGCTTTTCACTCATCAGCCCCAGATGAAGACTGATCTTGACGTAGGGGCAATCATTGCCTGCGTTCTATTCGTGGAAGTTGTCATTCTGTTTTTGATCCTTCGTCATAAACTTTCCAGTAGATTTTGATTTGTATTAGCTCCCATGTACTTCTACAACCTCGTTATGAGGTGCTTGTACATTCAGTTATTTTTAGCTTTGTAATTAACCCACTAACAAATTTTGAGCCTGTGATTCTTCAGGGTCATGGTTCTTGAAAATAGTAGTCTGCTTTAATGAGTTATTTCTCCCCTCTACACTTCTCAGCAGGTAACAAAGGTCCATCGGCCAAGAGTTCTGCGGTAAATTGGTAGGGAGGAACTCAGCCCTAACAGTACGAGTATACAAAAGACTGGCAGTCCAACATTACGCAAAGCCAGAGTAACAATGTCTAGAAGACTTACCTTTGTAATGTTTTTTATTTTTTTCAGATGTCCTGCTTCATTCAGAGCATCTTTCCCCACACTTCATTGCAGCAGGATCCTCACATCACCAAGAGGCTAAGTAACTTTTAAAAGGTTCCCTATCTATAAAGCACATAACTTAACACATCTCACCGTGAATGGAATCTCAAATGGTTCGATGAGGCCCCCGACCATAAGTAGCCCATCGGTGGTCACTCCCATTCCAAAGAAGTTTACCCAGGAGATGCTTTCGACAAGTCTGCAGTCCACATACAGCTGCACTCCCCCTGCAGAGATCCCTAGAGCTATGCGGTGCCACTCTCCGTCAGACAGAGTGGTGATGGGGAACCTGAAATGCAAGTGAGGGAGAAGAAAGGATGCTTAATGTAGGAACCCACATAGAGAACCATCATATAAAGTAAGGGAGAATTGAAGTAGAAACCAGGTTTTGCACACCTCTCTTCCCCCATCCAAACAGCAAGCACATGAAGTAAGTTCAAACAGATGCATGGGGTATGGAAGAGAAGGAGCTGGAGAAACATCAAGTGTGGTAAGGGGACATATAATTTTAAGTCCTAAGCAGGGAGTAGCATGTTTGCAGTTTCTGATTCAAGACCAATCTGTACCTAAGGAAACAGGGCAACACCACTTTTTTGTATTAATTTCTAAAAAGCAGGCATCCTGGGGAATCTAGGGAGGATCTTCACTGTAATTGTCACAACATGTCCTACTCATAATTCCCAAGGAGCTGCTGAGGCATGCACAAAGTACCTCTTTGTCTTCTATTTATGTCTCAAAAGTTGTTGAAAGCACCCCCGGGTTCATTTAAGTACAGAGTTTTATTTTGTGCTAAGCACATAATGAACTGCACTTCTCTCACCGCCACCCATTACAACATTTGCATTGCTGAACTCACATAAATTACCATGCATATGCGACCATTAATATGCAGTTGGGATAATAATGGTCGTTGAAGACTTACTCGTAGTGCCCTCTGCGCTCCGACACCAAGATGAGCACATGGGGGTTAATCCGGATTTGCAAGAGAACGTGGCCGCGGACATTGAGGATGGTCAAGAGGCTGGTATCCTCCTTCAGGCTGTAGCGGACCTTCATGAGCACACTCAGCTCGTCTGTAAAGCTGCACGAAAAAGGAAGAGAGAGGCGTTACGGTGCAGCCAGTGTCAAAGCACGATGCGAAATGACGTCACAAGACCCCCTTCCTGCGAACAGAAGAGGCAAGTTCTCCATGGTATCTGAATTGAAGGTGCTGCGTGCGAGGCCTATAACCTGGTTGGTGAGATGCTGTGAGGTCAGAGACCATAAAGGGGCCCGACCATGATTGCTCAGCTGGTCATCATCTAAAAAAGGTGGGTGTATGAGTGGCTATCTAACGTGTGTGTAATTTCAGACCATTAACTCTGAAGTGCAAGGGTCAACTTGGGAAGGTGAACTTCTGGTGTGTACTTTCTGGTGTACAGATGAGGAGCAAAGTAATGTTTTTAGGCAGCTGCCAGGAATGTTACCCAAAATGGGAGTATAAGTGGGGGTTTTCTTGTAGTAAAACGTGCTTTTTAAGAGCAAAAGTAGAGGTGAGGTGATGAATGCACTGAACAGCCAATTTCTAAGAGAGCCTTCCATTGACATGTGGGAGGTGGAAAAGGCGTCTAATTATATACATATTGCGCATTTTGTCAAAAGGAACATTTTGTGAGACAGTGGTTTGGCTGACCAGTCCTTGGCAAAGATGGATAAACCAATGACTATGGTTCTAGCATTTTTTTGCGCTGTGGGGTGACTAAAATGCTGGCAGCACAGGGGACGAACAACAGATTTTGGAGGGGGCTGTGAAGCCCATGTAAAGGGCTAATATGATGGAGTTATCAGCTGCAGGGTTGTCACAGAAATAAAGGAAAAGCCTCATACACAGCGCCATGGTCTTCGAAATGAAGAGGGAAGAGAGCTGGAGCACAGAAGGGCCCATAAGGGACAAGGTAGGCCGGCTGCATCTTGCAGAAGTTGAGAAGGTCAGAAAGAACAGGGTGTTGGTCTCGTTAATCAGGGGCAGCCCTTACTTGACTCTTGGGGTTGTGGTAACGCCAGACAGAGGTGGACTGCAGAGGTGAAGAAGAGCAGGCACCTACAGAATGGTACGTTGGGTTTACTATAAAAAAGGAATGAAGAGTAATGTCCCAGGTTTTATGTGGCAAGATGGTAGTCATCAGTCATTTTTAGGGATAGATATATTGTTTAAAAACAATAGATATATTGTTTTAAAGCTGAATGAATATCTCACAGCTAAGCCACAGTTGGCTAAACAGAAAAAAACACTGTATGGGGACGGTTTTTTGGTTCGCCTACAATGTAGCAAGATTGGGTTTTGTGTACCTTGTGAAGCCCATGTGTCTCCACAATAAGGACAAGGAATCACCAATTATAGTTAAAAGGTTTTATTTTGGATTACTAATCAATCCAGTATATATGCAAACTAAAAGTGAGTTCAAGAAGTATAGCCCTACAGTACGTAAACTGAAATATCTCAGTAGGTTGAGGCACAATAGAATGAGATACAGAATTTTAATAGCCACAATAATACAGAAACAGATTAAAGCAAACAGGCATTCCATTAAGAAACTCCCATTCTCAATTGTAAATGTAGGCTCAATATAGGATCATCTATCAAGGGTCTCTAATTCGAGTGCATAAAAGGTATCAGCATCAGCATCATCAGAGTTTAGTGGAAGTCTTTGAAAAAGGGGAAAAGTGTTTAGCATAAAGCTGCTTCCTTAACGTCTAAAGGGAATCTCTGTGCCTTCCAACTGTAATAACACCAATTTAAAAGTAACAGGAGTCTCAGAAATGTCCATATCTCCTTTTACACTACCAGTAAACACTCATTGTTACTTGTGTGCATCTGCAACATCCCTTCAATTTCCCATCAAATCAAACTGGGACTGCAGTTCTCAGCCATGAACATCTCTTCGTCCTGGTACATGATAACCAGAAGGCCTCTTTCAACCAATAATTCTCCATGTTCACCGCCAAGTTGTTCCCTACAGGCCTCACTATCAGTAGTCTAATACAAACAATAAGGCTTTCTCTAGCTATTGAGAATCATGGTAATACACCTGTAAAGAAAGAAAGAACATGCTGGCAAGACAAAGTGCATTTCACTTGAGCCCTGTAGTAAGGCTAATTTAGCGAAGCATTTAATATGCACTTGGAATGCATAGTTATAGATGCACACATGTAATTTAAAGAATAAATATAAAACGTGAATAAAGGAGTACATGTTACATATGAAAATATAACTTGAATTATAAGTGTAAAAACGTGAATAAAGAACACATGCTTATATGTTTAAACTGAACATTGGTGCTTACATTATAATCTAATCTCTAGAATGGTTTTAATCCATCAATGCATTTAAATACTTCACACAGGCCAATGAAGCTAAGACACACACTGAATATAATGTCAGTTATAAGTATATGATAGCATTTCTTGTGACGTGTAAGGGTGGCGTCTAAATTGCGCTGCTGCAGGAAAAAATCTAAATGTGAAGTTAAAATGAGCCTTGTTCATAAAGCCTATTTGGGGATCATGAGGTATAGGCCAAGTGATGGAGGTGGGAGGTCTGATGTTAGATTGAGGGATCAGGTAAGAGGTCATAAAGGTCATCAAGAGCTCATCCCTGAACAACCTTCTCTGTAATCCTCAGTCCATGCATGCATAATTGCAATATACGCTCAGCCAATCAAAACCTCCTGGCTACTACTAGCCCTCCATGGGGGAAACATCCTTTACGACGAAACTTTTACAACGCGGTACCATTACCACGCAGGTTTTACAACGCAAGTCGTTACAACGGGGACTGGAGTTGGAATAGTAAATTCGACTATTCCACTATCCAGCGCCCCCCAACGCAAGTCGTTGTAACGACTTGCGTTGTAAAACCTGCGTGGTATTCTTGCATTATTTAAAACTACTCTCAAGGAATATCTTCTCTGTAAAGAATCATCTTAACTACATTACTACACAGCAATCTATCAGTAACATGTAACTGCAATTTTGCATCTGATAAATGCACAAACTTAGCTTTTATTGTTCATTATCACCTATGTTGTACATTCTCCCACCACTATGTTCCCATGCACAAATTTTCAAATGCTTTGTTATGTGCAAAAGAGTAAAAATAAAATAGCGCCCTGTCTGTAAAGCAGTGCCATATCCCAAAAGCAAGTTTACTATAAAGTGTGCCATCTACTTGCATAAATGCTGGTAAGAACTATAGGTTAATCCCGTTGGATCACAGCACTCTTCTCTGTAAATGGAAGTTATTCATTTGTAAACGGAAACACAGAAATGCTCACCTGAATCCAAAGGCAGCCCTAGTGGGCATGCTGAGGGTGGAGTACTGCCCGATGTCCAGGGTGCTACAGTTGTCTTCATCATAGCGAAGTGAGATGTTGACCAGGTCCAGGGCATGTGAAGTAATCATGTTCAGCAGGTTGACCTCTTCTGCGCAGAGAAGAGAGAAGGAAAGAGTGCATGAGGAAAAAGAAACAGTGACCAGCACATCTGCCTATTCGACTGCAGATATAACAGCATGCCTTTGTGATAACGAGTTATACCCAACACTGAGCAGAGAAGTGCTAAGTTTGCTGCCATTAAGAATACGTTGCAAACCTGCTACACATCCCCACTTTCATTTTTAGTACTGAATACCCGGAGTGAGGTCATGTTGAATCTGACGGTAGTAAAAGCGGTACACTCCCATGCACCTCTAAGTATCACCTCTGGCCCCCCCATCATGACTGCAGTCCACCATGACATGTGGCCGACAATGATGCAAGCACTTCTGGGGGACCGGTGGGAGCAGTCACTTCAAGCTTTGTGGCAGACTCTCCTCAAGCAACGGGGCGAGCAGTCTTTTTACAAACAATGAACGGGTAGCAGTCACTTCCCAAACAATGAGAGTGCATCCATTAAGTAAACAAGCATTGGCAATGTCAATAGGTCTGGCCTTCAAGAAATATTGTATGGTAATGCCAAAGGTTGCATCTTCCTGGTGGCTCCACCATTATTGTAACACAGCATAGTGACATTTCTACCCTTCTTTAGCTGCTGATGTACTACATCTACATCCTGAGGTGGAACTTATAATAATGGAGTAAAATTGTCTTGTGAGACGACCCTTGTTGTATTGCTCATGAAAGAATGGTGCAGGCTGGGAATATCGAATCACGAATATCGATGGGAAAGAGTATCATTAAAAAATATCAAAAGGCAAAGTATTGAAAGGTAGTTTCTATACATTTTCTTTACCTTCTTCCACATACCATGGTGGTGTGTAGATGTGGGAGTTAAGAATAGTAAATCCTTACCTCTACCCATGCACTCACCTTTCTGTATTTTGTCCCTTCATATTACTGTAGCGTTATTCTGTCCCATTGGTATTCAGAATTTGATATTCCAGCCACAATCTGAAGAGAAGGACCCCAAGCTGTTCTTTGGACCCTTTGATTCTGTCCTGTCAATACCTACCTAAGACCGCCCGCTCTCAAGAACCATACTGCATAGGTGGTGCGAAGCAATACAAATGCAAAGAGGAATGGGACGGGGCAGTTTGTGCACATGCCTAGTGCAACAAGGAATCAGCAAGGAACTATATTTGGATGAGACAAAAGCTGTCCAGTACCTCCTAAATGCTCCACAAAAGTTGTTTTTTTAAACCGAGAGAAAGAGAGACAGAAAATGAAATAAAAAATATTCCTCCCCATCGAAGAGTCAATCACTAAGTAGATTTTAAAGTGATATTTTAATGCAGATCAGTTTATTCGGGAATCATTTTCCCTCAGATAATCCATTCTTGGTTTATTATGCTCTTTAAAATTCTGTGCACATAAATAATGCGACACTTCACAAACTACTCTGGCATTCTGGGAAGACAGGAAAAGCATTACGTGACAGACACATTCCTGGTCGTGTAAGAGTTTCTCTGGGGGCTCAGCCCTGCTCTGTGTTTATTCCAGTCACTCGCATAAAAAGAAGAATTCTCCGGAGTGATTACATCTGACAAACAGTGGCATTCCAAGGCACATTTTACTGTATGCAGGAACCCAAAAGAACGCTGAATGTTGTGAAGACGTGCCTACAGGGGCTAGATGTAAGGAACGCCAGCCTTGCAATGTTTGATCACAGATATACTATCTGGGGCAGGCGTCGCGCGCAGCCGCTCTATGCTGGTAACACTCTACCTCCACACGCACAACTTCCAAGGAAGAAATACAAGTTGAACAGCGTGACATTTTGTGAGTGTATTTTGTATGTGGGGGTCTCGATCTATAGCCCAACGAGTGTCTTAGAAAAAATCACCATATTTAACACCTCCTTGTCTATGGGTTTACGGTGTATTTTTTAAAAAGTTTATACTGCTGAAATGATATTACTTAATTGGTTAAACTTTAGCAAGGTGCCAAAAAGTGAACCTCGTGTACATGTCTTGGAATGGGTTTTAAAGAATGTAGCCTCAAATAAACAGACTGCAGCAGGGGCCATACAGTTGATCACTGTATAAATGCGGAGAGGAGCTGGGACACTGTGAAACTTCTGGAGGGATTGTTGCAAAATGCAGTGTGAATTTAACTCAAAATCTTCTAACCGGTCATAGCACTTCGGTTTTCATTATAAATGGCTTCTTTGTCTTAATTTTGATGGAGCTGGTACCGTCCTCACAGGAATTTGGAGATCTGTGGTGTTTCCGCAGATTGGTTGACTTTCACAGATACATTTTGTCTGCTTTGATCCCTGTGTGAAAATCTGTGGGGAATGAGGAATTACCAGGGAACCAGGGAAATATTGTTTCCCTATGTAATTCCTCATTATTAGTGGCCCACCAGTGTCCAACTCATGATAACTTGGATTTACCTCACCCACTGTATCATTAACTCAGGAGATGGGAGAAATCCAGGCCCGCCCCTCGTAATGTGGGCCCAAGCATTTAATTGTTTAAGGCTTGGTTTGTGTTGAGTAGCAATGAAAACTCCTCGGATTCCTCATCTACAGGAGAATTCACTAGTTGAACATTCCCCACCATACAATCTCTAGGTGGGAGGAAAGTAGTTCATTGAATTTTGTCCCAGACTTACCAGTTTCTCCAGAGAGATAACATTTTTCTATTACTGCCCAACTTTAAATTGGGTAGTTTGTATTTTAAATCCCTAAACTAAGAAGAGCATTGTCACTTAAGCTTCAAGAAATGCTTTACTACAATTTTGCCATGAAAGGCCGGCAGCATGCTGGCTAACTGGAGCAATGAGCAGGCTGGCTAACTGGAGCAATGATCATGCTGCCACTTGGATCTGTAAAGTTCAAGAAATTGGGATGTTAAAGCACATTCCAAGTTGAACAAAATAACCATAAGACGGACAGCAATTTTTGTATTGAAGACTTAGGATTGATAAAAACACAGTTTAGAAGTTTGCTATTGAAGCAGGTTGGTTTTGATGCATGATATAGTCGTTAATGTACAACCAGTTACAGTAGGTGCTGGACATTAAGAATTGTGCAGTGTCAGAACCTCTGAAACCAGGTGTTATGTGAATTGGTTGCCGTGACTCCTCTAATGCAAGGTATTAGAAGACCCGGGCAGGCGAGTCCTCTAGAAAGCTTCGTCTCGTTATGATTACAGGTGCCACCAATTAAAACCAATGCTACGGCCCAGTGTGAGATCAGACCAGCACATCCGTAAAGAGCCTTACCACTCAGGACGTCTTGAGCCCTTGGGACCATTGGGCCTGAGAACCTCGTTGGCAAACAGCCGCCTTCTCATCTCCAACACAGAGAACTAAGAAAGGTGTAGTGGCTGATTTGCGTAGGAGTTGAAATGTAATAAATCATTCCCTGACTTGCTATATTAATCTGTGTCAAGTAATTCTCCCGAGTTGGGTATTTACATAAGCAGGGTTAATAAAACAGACCTCTTTCACAATATCAGCAGAGCTACACTCTGAAGTGAATTTAAATGTAGTTTTACAACCGTGTTCCATTGTACTAATACAAATCATTGGTCTTAAAAGTCACATGAAACCTTTCGGGAGATACCAAGCTATTCCATATCTTTTTTTGTGATGCACGAGTTATTTATACAGCAAAATGATCACAAGCAATTAAATTAACTCAAATATTTTTAAAGTGCAAAACCCCATGCACTTAGATCAACTATTCTGCAAACAAGTTTAAAGGAACTACGGATTTCTATAGTTATTTTTTTTTCGAGTATTAGGGTAAAGTTTGCAATTTAAGAATAATGTGGCCATGCTTGGATCATCCAGATATCAACATTTCGGATATGAATGCTAATAAACGTAATATGCCAAAAGCTACAAGCATCTCGTAAGTGTGTTTTGAAAAGTAGAAAAGGTGCAGCTCATGTTCATGTTTCACTAGTGAGATGGTTTGCAAGGTAAAAATACGAGGGGTGGTACTAGTTCCTGGAAGGGAGAGAGCGAAGTGCAGCCTGTTATGGTTGCAAGTAAGGGTAAGGTGTCTCCAAAAAAACGGAATGAGAGTGTGAATGGAGAGAGTGGTACTCCTGTGTCTGTTGTGCCCTCACACACCCTTGCAAGTGTAAAGCATCATCATTGGTCACTGCTCCTCGTGGGGGTGACGCTGAAGTCCCTCACAGGCCCTCTTGGAGGACACTTTGATGGAGATCTTTTAGGAGTTGCCACAGTTGTCACATGCACATATGTGTTTGGCTCAGGCCAAACAAAACACACATGTGCACTTAGGTTTCTCCAGCCCGACTGTATTGAACAGCTGGGCTGGAGAAACCTCCCCAGACTCCCTTTCCTGAGCATAGCATCTTTTCAACCCCCCAGGCCAATCCCCGTGCAGATGTCCTAGCAGAAGAGCAGCATGAGGATTTGATGGTATTCTGTCCAGGGGTTGCCGGGACAGGAAGAGAAGAGGAAGCGCGACATGGTAGGCGGCCAGTGGCCGGCGGCTTCAGGTAAGTTCTTTTATTTTTTGCCCCAAATATTGTGTACTCGACAGGGAAAGGGACAAGTAAATTGTGAGCCACCGCCTTCCTTGGGTGTCTGCAAAATGTGACTCAGTGCATGGGAGGGATATTGACTGGATACCGTTCTTGGAAGCACACATTATTATTAATGAGTAAACCAATCCATGTGGCATAAATTGAATTAACCTGGAGCCTGAAATGTGGGCAAGAGGGGAAGCCTATTTCCTTAAATCTTCTGTGACTCATGGCTAAGAGTTAACGGGCTTGAGCAGCAGATATTTCACTTGCTCCAATTTGAGAGGAATGTCTGATTATGCCAAACATATGGTACGAAGCACCCAAATATTTGCTTAATTAATAAAACCTAAAGAGCAAATGTCAAGTGGGATAATTCCTTTCTATTCTTTGCATATGCTTTACTATCATTGGTAATGATAAAACGTGCTGTCAGAATAACACTACAAAGTACTGTCCATCTGGCTTAACCTTAAAAGTTATTTTTGTTAGTCTAGATAATGACAACTCTCTACATACATATAGAAAATGAAGGCACACATGTTAAGTCTAGTATAGTGGAATAGTTTTATCATAATTATTTTGCATATACATTAATATTAATCTGCAACACACAAATGTATTTACTGTTTGATATTCACGTTAAAGTTAACCATAGCTAATGAAGACCTCATTTTAAAATGGCTTATGTGAAGTTGCTATATTTCTTTCTTGATGTGTATTTCTCCTTTTCCTCAGCATTGAATATTGTATATTTAATCGCTGCCCATAGGAATGTTTAGTTTACAGAATCCTTAAAGTATTCTCTAACAAGTACAGCTAGAAAGAGCATCTTGAAATGGGAGTATCATCTTAAATTGCAAATACGGTGTTTAAAGAAGCTTTACATGCAGACTCCTTCTGACTGATTTTTCCCCAACTCTCTTGATCTTTCCTAGTTTAGCTAAGTAGGGATTTTCCCTTCATGGGATATTGAGTATGCTTTGATTTTTTTTTATAATAGATTGTCTTTGCATTTATGAGTTTGAATTTCTTTGAATTATATCGACTAATGCATTCATGAACGGACTACTCAATAACAATTAAATTGCCGATTTGAATTTGTAACCTTGCTAATCTTTAAAAAATTCATGGTTAGCAAATCGAATATTTTTTGTCATCTTTGTGAGGGCAAAATGTGCTTAATGTTATTGAAATGTAATGATTGTTGCACCAGGCTCGGTTGGAACTAAAAGCCCCATCTGCTTGATGGCAGCCTGTACTGGAGTTTGCACCAGAACTTTGCATGGTGCAAAGCACTGCATCAATAGGATCAGTTATTATCCAGCTGCTGGGTTAATCAAATGTAGATCAATAGAGATGTGCTATCAAACTTCACCCACCAAGCATTTCCAAGACAAGAGAAAGACTGAGGCCAAAACAAGTGCTGGTCTCGTCACCTCCACTCAGAATTGTTGGCTTGCTGCATTTCAGCGTGTGCCTATTCTCAGGCTTTCCTTTTATACATACTTTAGGCCTTGCCCATGACAGCGCTTGTGCTATTGCTGGCACGAGCTTTTGTTTTCTAACCGTGCTTGGAGACCACCCATTGCTGATCATTGGTAGGCTTCATTGTCACTCATGTGCTTGCTTTTTGCTTTGCTCTATTAAGTGGACAGCACTGCCACGTCATATATTTTCCCCCAACCACATCTTGCATTGTCCATGTTACCCTCACACACCTTCCCTCCTGCCAGCAATTTTCAAAAAAGTTAAGACACATCCAGTGCTGCTGTGTCATAGCACTTTATTTTTGTTTTACATTCAGCCATGCTGCACAGTAGCCAAGCTGAAGAACAACATGGCTAAAACACATTGAAACAGCTAATACCTCTTGTAGGCAAGACCTATTGACTTTTCTATTGCTTGTGTTCATTTGTGCTAGTAAAGTTGCTTTAATTGAATTGAACCAAGACTACAGTTTCCAAAAAGTGTTGTCGAATGAAATCCGAAGCTTGTAAACATTATGCCATGATTATATAAAAGTTAACTCTACTCACTGCCCAAAGAATCTGCAATTCTACTTTAGAAACAAATTCACTTCTTTGGGTCGCCTTCGGCACAGAAGGCTATTGCAGCGCAGCTGCAGGGAGGTGTAAACATCTGCTTTTATTGGTCAGGCCACTTGATATGAATCACACATTCTAGACAAGTCGTAACACTAGCATCTTCATTCCGTCAGCTGGCGGTATTATGTCTGCATATTATTTACTGTGGAACTCTGCCAGTAAGCTTGCATTAGGTAGAGTAGAATTAATCTCTACTGTAAAAGTGTATCCTGGCATACCAGTATTGCAATAAATATTATGGCAGTATGCTCAATTTAATGTACCCTCAGCCTAGGCGATTCGGCCACCATAACAGTCTACACTGGCGGAGAAGGACATGGGTGTGTTTATTGCTAGAAAAAAATATAATTGTTAATTCAGGAACCTGTATTTATCCAAGGCCTTTAACAGCGTTTTCCAGTGGCGGGTTGCGGTCTGCAACCTGACCAAAAGCTACTGTGGAGTAGAAAACGAGCAATCACACCAATGGCAAAATAAAACAACTCCGGTGGTAGAGACACCGATGGTCATCCCGGACCACAACCCTGTGCACCTATCTCTCAGTCAGCAGTTTATTAGTATAAGACTGGACCCAGTGTATGATAAACCAGCGACATTTCCTAAACCACCATAGTCACGACCACAAAGAGGAATATTAATATAGTCTTATGGCCCACTGCCAAGCCCAATACCAGTTGTTAAACACCAAAAATCAGAGTAATACCGTGGGAGAGGGCCATTAGTAACCCACTGAGGATAGAATGTTCTAAATTAAAAAAGGAGGAAACAGAAGGACAAGCATTGGCCTGTTGGAGCAAAAGCTTATATCAGCCACTGATATCCCTGAGCCACTACGTTGTCTTCAGAGGAGCTCCCAATATTCCAATGTTCTAATGTGGGTAACATTCCTGGTGCCCATGCCAAATCAAGCCATACTTTTCACATGTTCCATGACAACAACTATCTACATCACCCAAGAAGATAGCTGATCCTACATTGCAAGGAAATTATGAAATGCCAAGCAATTTAACACAGAAAATTATCCAAAAAGGTGGTCAGAAAACCAGCGCTCTGTGGTGGGGAGATAAGGTGCATCGAAAAGAGGCTGTGCAAATGTGCTGGGCCTCAAGTCAACTCCACTTTGCTTGCTGCTATTCGGGTGCAGCCCGCTTAAAGCCCACAGCTTGTTCATATCCCTTACACCTACTTGCATCATCAGAATTGAAAGACTGATGTGGTTGGGGAGAGAAGTCTTTGACGATTGTCCAAATGTTGTCACATTTGATTGGATGGCTTTCTGCTGGAAAGACCTACTGATTATGCAGTCTTTGTAATCTTCAATCCCTTCGTCTTGTGTTAACAGAATGAAACTTCTCGGCTATATATATGAGCTTAACCATTGGTTCAGGGCCCCCTTAGTTCTCCACTAGTTACTTCTTCAGGTGGCTTCTACAATCCCTCTTTCTGCCTGGGACTGTCAGTGGAGGTGACCAAGTGTCCCCCTCAGATGACAGTGCCTGTGAAGCTCGCTTCAGGCCTCTAGTACGGGTGTCCCCTGAGCTTGGGAAATTCGAGGCTCTCAGAAGGCAGCGAAATCTCCTTCTAAACACGAATGTCTGCTACTTATGTGATTTGGCATGCACAGTATACATGGCACACTTCCCAAGATTACTGATGTAGCTGCTGCTGCCATACAATTAGAAACCTCCAAAAATTCCTATGGATAAAATGAGGGGCCACCCTATGAGCTACAGCTTTATAACATCAGTCAAGGGCATCCCCACACTCTCGTGAAGCGAACACAGCAGCACTGTGTACCCCATGTGGAACTGTATTCACCTCTCAGACCTTCATCAAGCCCAATTAACTCCGAAAAAGGTAAACCTGGTATACTAATGCACCAAGCTACAGTCGGCCTGCGTGCATTCATTGTATTGGGTGCAAAAAAAGTTTTCTAAAGCACTAAACAAGCCCAACAGCATCAGAAAAGAATCTTAAAAATAACAATACTGTCTGAACATAGAAAAAGACAGAAGATACAAGGCAAAGCTGCATGAATCAAGTCCCAAAATGTACATTTTTATGTCATTTAAAAGCTTTTTAATGAAAGGATTTGTGTCAACTTTAAATGGAGGTGGCCAGTCGGTTATAATCAAGAATGTGTAACTCCTTCGGAGTAGAAACTCAGCACCATCCAGTTTGCAAGCGAGGTGTCCATGGCCTCCTGGTCAGGGAAGCTCATAGTGGGCTCAGGTGTGTGAGGTGCGCGGTAAAAGAAACAAGCACAAAAGTGAGCAGTCAGCCAGAATCTTGAAGCGATTCCCCTCCTTTGCTGTATTACATGCTACTAACTAACCTCAGCGTGCAACGTGCACCCGCAGAACATCACCTTCCGGGGAAGTGACGTCATTTCCTCAACAGCATATGGTACAGTAGATGCGATGGGAAATCATGTTGGTCTTCCATTGTTTCTGCAGAAGGCAGTATATAAGAGTATACAGGAAGACTACACTGTCGACCAGAGTCGACACATTTTTATATTATTTTTATTTATTTATATTAATCTATTTGTCATCACTGGTTTCTTAGACAATGTAGGATGAATGTAAATCACTTTAGCACAGTGCCACCATGGTTGCAAAAACAAGGAGTATAGGCAACAGAGAACCGGGGGTGGAGGGTAGTTGGAGATTTGAGAACACGATCAGAAGAGGTAACGGGTATCAGAATTACTAACAATAAATCCAACAAGGGCAAGCATGCAACCACCACAGGCATGGAAGGGGGAACATCACTTACAACACAACTTTTACCACGCGATGCTTTTACATCGCAGCTTTTACAACGCAAACCATTACAAAGCATTGCGCTGGGGGGCGCTCTAGGATAGGGAATATATTTAATTTACTATCCAACCCCTTCCTTACTATCCACGGGGACTGGAGTTGGAATAGTAAATTAAATAATTCACTACCCAGCGCCCCAAAGCACTATGCGTTGTAATGGTATGCGTTGTAAAACTCACGTTGTAAAAGCATGCGATGTAAAAGCATGCGTTGTAATGTCGTACATCCGCATGGAAGTACTGGGAGTAAGAAAAAAGCAAAGAGGAAACACGGCTCCAACACTAGTGGCAACTACAGACATGCATTCAACGCATTCTAGAGGAACAGGTGGTACAATAGGAACACGAACAGTTAAGGGAGGTGTGGAGGGCTTGAACAGATACCTAATGCGAACCGGTGATTGGAGAGGAACCAATACACGTCTAGAGAACTGAGCACAACAGCGGAGAACAAGAAGCTTATGGTAAAAAAGACCAGAAGAAGAGAGAAACATTCAACCAAAGAAATAGAGCGTGGTCCTGAACAATGCTCTCAGACAGAGGCACTGCAAGCCAGACGAGGCGCATGCACCACAGAGCGGCCTGTGTGCAGCTGCTAATGCACTGAACGCAGAAGCAACGCACCTGGCCCGTTATAGGCCCGGATAAATGTTTTCCATCCTTCTCAGAGGCACGCTAGTCCCAGGCAGACCCACACCTCCCCACACCTCGTGCACGTTGTGAGACGAATTAATAATCAAGCACCTGCGCCTGGAAGCGGGGGGGGGGGGGGCGCCCACCCCCTCTTTCCTCACATGTTCCATTGGTTTGACAAGCTCACACCTCGCGAGGTGGCTGGGCACAGGCCTGCTTTCTGCTCATGGATGCCCGGTGCTCTGGCGGGCTCCGGATGAATCTGGGCTGAATTAACAGACCTGAAGGCCGGGCCTGCAGACGACGCGCGCCTACAGTTTAACCTCGCGGCGCTCCCAGGAGCGGCGGATTGCATTGCTCCCAGGAGCCCGTCTGGAGGGGATAGAGCTGGATATTCGATCTGAAGGGGAACATTTCTGGAGGTGAAGGGCCTTCTGCTTTACAGATCGCGAGCCCAACACGTCCCCAAAGTGGCCACTCCACGTGAGGCCACGTCTCGAGCTGACGCGCGCGCAAAACGAATCTGACAGGATTCTGAGAGCCCGTCGGAAGGGAAGATGGATCCGGCATCCTGGGGGAGCCGAGCTGCGCCGGCCAACGTGTCAAGGAGGATGGAAAAAGAGAAGAACCGGAGAGAATGAGGGAAGGAGGCAGGAAAATGCGCGGGAAATTAAAGGGTGATGCTGCATTGGAGACTCTCGAACCCAAGCCAGGGGCGAGGGCGCGGACTAAATATCAAAATGGAAGAAGGAGAGACCAAAACAATGCAATGAGCACAATGGACTGTGACAGCTGCCCAGCCACTTCCCTCACAACCTTCTGGGCTTTAGACACAACATCATGTTAGCCAAACCCGAGCCGTCCCCAGGCGCCAGCCTCAGATCATGTTTAGCAACCTCATTCGTTGAGCCTTTTGGGTAACCTTGGGGGCCACGGGCAAACCGGAACGCCGCAGACTGGAGGTTTATAGGAAACCAAAGCAGGAATATACACCGGAGGCACCTCATCAGTCTGAAGCCATGGAGAAGGCATACGTGTGCTTTATATAAATACATAAGAATCCTTCACAATCCATTTAATCTTGATCTCCGGCTTCTCCTCTTCGAGATGAGACACCCCAGAAGGACTTCTCCCTGTCTCCAACTACCTACAGCACCCCTTTTCCAGAAACCCATATACAATTCTTCTCACTCCCTATGGAATCCCACCTATACAAGGACTAGTAGCTCAACAGAGACTTTCCCAGTTCCCTTGATCAGCAGTAGCCCTGCTATTTACCGATTCCTTCAATCCAGGGTTGGGTATATATTGCTTCCCACACACTACAGTCAGCCAGCTTCGTACACAAAATGTAAAAATGTAAACTCCCACTCAGATGCCTTTTGGGGTGATATAGGGAAGACCGGGGCCACAACCCTGGTGGATATGTTCGTTTGCCACTGGTGTCCTGAGGTCAGCCCTACTGTGGCTCTGCAAACTGGGCCAAGTTCAATTTGACTCTCAGGGTAGCGAGGGTGAGCAGTCCGACTACTCAGGGAAGAAGTGTGGGTGACGAGATCAGAACTCAGCTCTCAAACAACAGAGATAACAAGCAATGGCAAAGCCAATAGGTTTCGCCTATGCAAGATCTATTGGCTTTGCCAATGTATTTTAGTCAAGTTGTAACCCAGCGTGGCTAAAGGTTATTGGCATAGAGGAGAGTGGAGTGGAGTGTTGGAGAGAGGAGTGCGAAGAGTTGAGTACAGTGTCGTAGAGTGGCATGTCGTGGAGTGGAGTGTCAGAGTGGCATACAGGGGAGTGCAGTAGGGTGTCATAGAGCAGAGTGGAGTAGAATTAAGTGGCATAGAATGGAGTAAAGTGATGTAGAGGGAGTTGAGTGGAGGGGAATTTGTATAGTGGAGTGGTATAGAGTGGAATGTTGTAGATTGGAGCAGCATAGAGTGAAATGGAGTAGAGTGAAGTGGTGTAGCATAGAGTGGACTAAAGTATCGTAGAGTAGCATTGAATCGAGTGGAGAAGAGTGGAGTGTCATATTGTATTGTGGAGTGGAGTGAGAGTGGGGTACAGTGGAGTGGAGTAGGGTGGAATAGAGAGTTGTGGAGTGGTGCTGAGTGGAGTGTCGTAGAGTAGAGTGCCAGAGTGGAGCTGCATCGAGTGCTGTGGAGTGAGAGAGTTGCATTCAGTGGAGGAGCTACAGTGGAGTCCAGTGGAGTGTTGTTGAGTGAAGTGGCAGAGAGAATTTCGTGAGTGGCATAGAGTGGAGTAGAGTTTAAAGAATAGAGTGTGTCGTAGAGTGGAGTAGAGTGTCAGAGTGGAGTGTCAAAGAGCGTCAAAGAGTGGAGAGGCAGAAAAGCACAGATTGGCATACAGTGGAATGGTGTAGAGTGGAGAAGAGTGTCAGAGTGGAGTGGAGTGGAGTAAAGTGGAGTAGAAGAAATTGGAGTGGCAAAGAGTAGAGTGGAGTAAAGTTTCCTAGAGTGCCCTAGAGTAGAGTGTCAGAGTATGGCGTCATAGAATGGAGGGTAATAGAGTGACATGGCATGAAGTATCACAGAGTGGAGGGTTATTGAGTAGAGTGAACTGTCGAAGAGTGGAGTGGCGAAGAGTGGAGTGGCATAGAGTGGAGTAAAGTGGCATAGAGTGGAGTAGAATGGCATAGAGTGGAGTAGAATGGCATAGAGTGGAGTAAAGGTGCATGGAGTGGCGTAGAGCGTAGTAGAGTAGAGAGGAGTGGATTGGCGTAGAGAGGCCATCATAATGGAGTGTCGTAGAGTGGAGTGGAGTAAAGTGTCAGAGCGAAGGGGCATAGCGTGGAGTGGCATAGAGTTTCATAATGTATAGTGTCACAGAGTGGAGTGGCGTAGAATGCTCAGAGGGAAGTAGAGTAGAGTGTCGTAGGATGGACTGTCATAGAGTGGAGTGTCATAAAGTAGAGTGGCGTAGCGTGTTATAAAGTGCAGTATACATGGAGCACACTTCCATTACAGACAACAATATTTTCAACTGAAATGACCATTACATTTGCACATAGAGTTTTACTGAAAAAACAATACAGCGCACAAATGATAATGTGTGGAAATGACATCACCTAGTGGAGTGGTTCTTGACCTTTTGACTTTTGTGAAGCCCCACTTAATCATTACTGGAACTTGGGAAACCCCAATGAATCATTATTAGAAACAGGGGACCTCCCCCCCCACTAAGTATTTACTGGAAGCTGGCGTCTCTGGCCAAAGCATTCTCAATCATTTGAACAGCAACTATAAAATATAGAAACACGCATTTATCAAACAAATACACAAATGATGTAATATTTGATTTAAATGAATAAACAAATATAAAAAGTCAACATTTTATTAGAAAGGTTAGAACTTTCCTAAATTCAGTTGAAGCAACTCATTGGCCATACTATATTCTGTTTGATGCATTTGTATTGCTCCCACAAATCAATCTCCGAATACTAACTTAATATTTAACCTCCAATTTCAAATTCCTTCACATTTACTGAATGTTTTAAAATGATTAACTTAACATTTTACTTCCTTTAGTTATACACACTTTGTTTAGAAAATTTAATATTAACAGAGTAACAGTCACAGAACCTAGGAGTAGGCTTTGCGGACCCCCATGGGTCCCAGGACCACAGGTGAAGAACCACTGACATAGTGTATTGATTTGTTTTGATCGTATTAAAATATTTGTTTCCATCATACTTCAGAATTACCAAAAAATGTGCTTCATTTGTGTTTTCCTAATTCTGATGCAATTTACAGACATTTTAATTTTGTTGTGTTAGAAAAAAAACGTTTCTGTCCTGTACCCAGCAAGACTGTCACATACATCCTCTAACTTTGAAGTCAAAGAAAGACTAAAGATAAGTAAATACCAAGCTCCCTCAGAAGACAGAGCCTGGCACTTGACCTCTGTCTTTGAATGCACAGAAAATGTGACCAGATAAGAACCAAATTTAAAGACTTGTTTACAGAAAGTGAGCATTGTGGAAGAATACAGTCAACAGGCTATGCTCCACAGGAAGGGTGAACTCAAGCTGGAAAGCCTAAAGCAAATAAAACCAGCGAGTAGAAAGCAAGCAAATCTGAGTTACAAACCACAAAGGCTATGGTAAGCAATTAACAGAATGTATTCCCAGGGAAGCTTTCAGAACATGTCCTATATGTCTTTCGCACCCAGACAGCTGTGCTGTTAGGCTTCAACATAGTAATGTACTGTCCAGCCTAGTGCTTATCTTGATAAAACAAGTAATTTAATCTGACAGGAAAACAAAATACAACACAGTTTAATTAGGATACAATTACAGGTTTCCAAACTCCTCTATGGTTTTCAGTGAAGCCTTACACAAGACCCCTCAACCCCAAGTGGGTTCTCAGCCAGGAGAGCAGACTCCGTGCTGTGACCAGGTTGAAAGCCGTTCTGAGAGGGGGCCAATATGTTATTCAGGGCCAGAAAATGTGACAGGAGTGAGTACACATATGCCTCCGTAATCTTTGCCACCCAAGGAAGCAGAGAGATGGGGCGGTAGTTCTCCGATTTGGCCAGATCCAGGGTAGGTTTTTTAAGTAAAGGAATTACCTTGGCCTGCTTCCAAGCTCTGGGCACAATAGCTGTGCCGAGGGAGCCATTTATCACCTGATTCAAGGAAGGTAAGATTGTCCGCAGTATTTTCTTGAATTGATCTGGTTTAAGCAGGTCGACGGGGGATTCCGACTTAATCCTACTGCAGAGTGTTACAAGCTGATCTACCAGGATCGGCGGAAAGGTATGAAGAGTAGTAGCCTTTTGACCACAGCGTGCCACTGGAATGTTACTAGGTGCGGCCCGAAAGGACCTGTAGATATCATCCACTGTTTTAACAAAAAAGGTGGCAAGGTCCTCGCACTGCTCATTGGACTTAATAGTCGACCCCTCAGTGGTTTGTTGGGATTGCAGGCTGGCGAGTATTGAGAACGTGCTCTTAGCTGGATTAGGACTCTCGTGAATTTGATTAGCAAAAAAAACCGCTCATGCCAGGTTGGGTTAGGTGCAATCTGTCCCCTGGTTTGGTGTTTAGAAGCAGAGGGATTGTCTCCTTGTTCCACTATGTGACCTTTCCTAGCCACATCGTTTTTAGTTTTCAACTACTATCAATGATTGGCATTCTTGTCACCGTTAATTTGCTAGAATCTTATTCTTTGACTTTCCTTCCTCTTCTTGTGTTTGTCTATTCACAGAAGCGTAGCTTCTTTACCTTTCTGTTGATTATATTTTTTATATCCTTCCTCTGCTTAAATTTAAGAAACTACATTTTTTCTCTTGCTTTCATTAGTCCATGTGTGGGCATGTGTTTTCTTGCTCTCTCTTCTTCTCTTCAGTGTGCTGCTTCCACCTACACATCCTCACCACCCTCTGTTTTGATCTCCCAATCCTCAGCTCATCCTTTGCTCCCCCCATGCTTCCCCATCTCCTCTACTTCCTGCTCAAATTTTTTCCACAACCCCCACCCCAGGACCCTACAGTTGCTCATCTGCCCCTCATTATAGCATTTTTTAAATAAGAATATATATATATGAATATATATATACATTCCACAAGCGATTGGGAACGCCCGCTGCCTCCTAACCAAAGGGCACATCGACACCATGGACCTCCCAGTCACGGTCCAAATGAATTCACCATCACTTTCCGAACAAAAGCAGTTGACGTCGTGTCTGTGCGCAAAATTACTTTAATGCCAGCTGGCATTAAAGTAATTTTGCGCACAGACACTGCGTTGACTGCTTTAGTTTGGAAAGTGATGGTGAATATATATATATATATATATATATATATATATATATATATATATATATATATATATATATATATATATATATATATATATATATATATATATATATATATATCAATATCAAGGCTCACTGTCCGTCTGCTCTCCTTCACTCGCGGCCGGGTGCTTTCAATGGCGGGAGACGGTACCACGCCAGTCTCAGACAAAGCTCAGATGCAAGAAGCATGCAGCACTCACGGGGGACTGTTCCAATGTAGTTTATTGGACAAACACACTAAGACGCGTTTCGCCCACCGCCTTTCTCAATTAGAGGCCGGCGCCACCCTTAGGCAAGGTTTAAATACAGCCAATCAACAAAATAAAGAAAGGACATGTATAGTGCATTCAGACCACCATTTCTAAGTGGTGTAAATTCAGTTAAATCACTGACAAAATTGCGCCCTGGATGGGCATTGAACACACAAATAATTATATATATATATATATATATATATATCCTAACAACAGTTGCCAGTAGGTAGTTATAGTTAGGATCTAGTTTCTATAGGAAAAACATTTTTTGTTTAGCCAACAACTTTGGCACTGTTTGATGAATCCTAACTAAATGTTCCCAAAACTCTAGTTTGTCACTCACCTCACCTGCTGTGTTGAAAGTTTCAGGGTGCTTTATCAAGCAGGGGTCAAGAAACAGGGGGAATGACAAAATACATTTTACCCATGCAATTTCCCATAGCGATTTTAGACACGACTACAGCCCAAACTGCTGGACGGATTTCCACCAAATTTGGCCTAAAGCTAGATCTTGGTCCATAAAGAGTGCTTTTTGGGATTTTGTGTAAATCCGTTCAGTAGTTGTGGAGTATTAAAGAAAACAATTATATAGGTATCTAAGGACGTGAACCCTCCGCGGATCTGAAAGATCTCATGCTGGGATTTGATAGGCTGCCAACACTTCAACCAGAAAGTGTTGGAAGACATTTTGAGACTTCGACTCAGTGGAGTCTCCCTCAAAAAGTTTAAAATAAATAAAAGGGGCAGCATAGAAATACTCTGACCCCTTAGGCCTGGTAGTGGGGTCCCCCAGAGTCCCTGCCAGGGTTAAAATGAATTTTCTTCCTCAATTTTGCCACAAAATCATGTGTGGATCCACAAATTTGCAGCAAAATTGAAAGAATAAAACAAAAAAGTTCTGTTTCCTGTGCTTGTTAATAGATGAGCCCCCGAGTGGGCCAGGTCCCATGGGCAAATTTGACCCGGGGTGGGGGGAGGCGCATGGTCCCTTTACCCTATTGTTATGAAGAATAATTGAGCCTAACATCCTAGGCTTTGAGAAGGCAAAGCAAGTACGTATTCTCGGCAATTCCACATTAAAAATGATCTGATAACCTTGGTGTACATAAATGGATCAATGATCTCTTAGAGCACAATCTGTAGTTACTGTGATGAGTGGATTCTTTTTGGCCTCTCCTGGTTAGAGCATAGTTAATAGTTGTCTGTTTAAATTACTACGAGTATGCAAAAGTGCAAAATCACCTGGAGGCATCAGCCGTGAGGCCCCACCGTCCACCTTAGTAGCACGCAAAGGTCTTCTCTTCTCGATGATGGACAGCTTACAAAAAGGCCTCCCAGAGCGTTACTCGATGATTTTAGTGACACGTTCTAAATGCCAAAGAATATGTGGACATCTCCATCAAATGAAGAAACACTTACTTTATATAGTTAAAAGGAAGTATCCTTGTTTGGTGGAGATTTACCTCTTTGTAGTCTCATCATCTTCTCTATATGAGAATTCTTGTTATCACAGATTTCTTGAAGAAGACACACGAGGAACAATCACATTGCCAATATGACATCTCCTCCTGATCCATCACACAGCAGTAGTGTAGAATACGTGCTAGACATTTACCCAACAAGTTAGCACTTACTAATTAACCAGTAGAAAGTATTCCAGTTGAGTAGACATTTTGTACAAAACTTTGGACTCTTGTTGGATAAAGGGGCAGGTGAGGTTCTGTTCTCGCCCAGACATTCACACAGCTACTGATACACCCACACAGATACTCTGACACCCACTCACAATGTCACATTCACTCAGAAATCTACACACCCACTCACATACCTGAGAGAGCGCAAACTGACCTAAATGTATGAGTACATCACACTTACCTGTAGTAAGCACAAATCATGAGGAGAAATGCCATGAGTGCTAATAGTATCTGTAATTATATTCTGAATGTATAGCTAATGTAGAGATTTAAGTAGAAGTGGAACTAATACAGAAATGTGTGACACTATATGATTTTAGTAGATGTGATTATTTCTGAATCCATGTCGTGTAGCTGTTAAAATGTAAGATGGTATGTGGTTAAACGCAGAATGTGGTAGGCCTCAGGGCCAGAGCTAAAAGGGAAGGTGTTTCTTTTCACGACACAGATTGTATTAATGTTTTGGTCATTGCATTAAATGGGCCATGATTTATAGAGATGTTTACTGAATAATAGAATAAGAGTATTAACATGCTTTAATTAATGAAGAAGTTGAATGCTATAATCATGATGAGAAATATTGTAGGCCTGAAATGTTTTAACATTGATTTACACGTACATGTCTGGGCTGAGAAATGTTGCAAGCCTTTTTGGAAGTCTATGAGAGTTGGGTTCTTGGCTGCAGATATCTGTCTGCAAAGGAAAAGGGGGGATCCAATTATAAATGAATGAATAGAGGTCTGTTCAGTAGACGGCCCAGACATGGAGGAGGGTTCCGGAATGTTTAAGGGGTATCAGCGGGCCGGAGAAGAGTCTGAGAAGCAAGGTCAACTCTAACGTATGAGGCCCAATACAAAGCATCATGGAAAAAGCCAGAAGCTACACCACGTGAGGGGCGTCTCGCAAGGGGCGTCTCAAATGTTGTTGACTGTTTTGTATTA
This sequence comes from Lissotriton helveticus, assembly GCF_964261635.1. Classification (NCBI taxonomy): domain Eukaryota; kingdom Metazoa; phylum Chordata; class Amphibia; order Caudata; family Salamandridae; genus Lissotriton; species Lissotriton helveticus. Next base: position 207,800,027 of record NC_136065.1, read on the forward strand.
GGGACAGCACCCCTGGGTGGAGTTAGAGCAGATACCTGAGGACCCTTTAGAGAGCGGATGGGTAGGCAGAGAGGGGTCATGACTGGAGAACTATAGGTTTTCACCAAGAGACTTAGAGTGAGTGACTTCCCTTGGGGGTCATTCACTGCTGACACCTTTGTTAGGTTGGGACTTGGTTAAGTAGGGATACCATCTAGAGCAGGGTAGGGACAGCCTAACCTGTGCGTTTTCCTCCAACTTAAATGAAGGAGAGATATGCGTCAATGCTGATAGCTTTATTATTCTTAGAACTTGTGTTAGTGATTTCCGTTGCTCGTCTGAGGGCTTTCCGAGAGCACATGTATGTAATTGGACCTGTGTATCTCGTGAATCTCATTCTGAGATGCCTGTATTTGCAACTTATCATATCCTTACAATAAACTTTTGAAAGCTAGAAGTTGTTTGTGATCTTTGGGAGCAGAGTCCTTTATTGGGTGAACTAACTTGCAGAGAGGTGCACTTTCTTTCCTCAAAGACAGGCAACAAAGGTTCAGTCGACCAGATCGAGGTTTAGATCAATAGTGGTAAAGTATCGATCAAAATCTCGCCCTTCCAGTTGGTAGCTATAGAGGATGGTTGCCTTCTTGAGGACGGTGACCTAGGCCAGGTTAGCTTACCCCAAGGCCCCTAGAGATCGATGATCGGAAGAACCGCCCGCTGAAGAAGATCCGGATGACGTGAGACAGAAAAAGCAGCAGTATCGGTCGAGAGTGAGTATAAAGGGTTATGCGTGTTAGATTGCGGTGTTTTGTATTGTATCTATGTTGTAATGTCTGGCGGAGTTGAATGTCTGTAGAGTGACTGTGGAACAGGTTGTGAGCGCGCGCAACCGGTGGAAATCTTAAGTTCAAGGAGAGCTTAGGTGGTTCGGGTGTATCGGACACCCAGAGTAATTGTCAACTAGTGTGAAGGGGGTCATGAGGTACCATTGATCACCCGAAAGACCGAGATAGGGGGACCGTAAGAGTGAGTGCGTGAGTAACGGACGCTGGTCGGAAGTTACTGTGTGTGTAAGCAACCTATCAGAGAGACGATAGACATTTCGTCAGTTGTGTTGACAACTACATATAGACTGTGGACGTACAGTCGAGAGAAGTGACCGCTTGGTCGGAAGTAGTCATTTTTCGGTGTATGAATGGGACGCATGCATAACCGGGAGACGAGTTGAGAAAGGAGGGGTGCTGCTGCGAAGCGGAGAAAAGTGACGTCAGAAAGTGTCGCGACGTGATTGGCCGACCGAAGAAAGACCGCGCCGTGATAGGCCAGCTAGAAAAGACGTCAGAAAGGGTCGCGACGTGATTGGCCGACCGGAGAAAGACCGCGCTGCGATAGGCCAAGTTAGCAAAGCCGCGACAGGATTGGTGGATTGTCATCAGGAAGTAAACAGAGTAGCGAGGCTGGATATTGTGCGCATAATTATGAAGTGTTTTAAATGGCTGAGAGCGGTGTTAAAAAAAGAGAAGAGGGGATCGTATGAAGGGGAAGAAGCCCCGCCGGAGGGTACGCCAGCTCGTTACATGGCAGTGAATGTTGGGCTGCATACGATCCTTTGGATATCAGAGTGGAGTAAGATTACTGAAGGAAATGAGGAACTGACGTTCCCGAAGTACGGGACGTTCAGATTAGAGGTGTTACATCGATTAAAATCAGTCATGACCTCAATGAGACCCTTGCCTAGACCGACCCAGTTTGAAGCTCTTGATGCATGGATTAGGGCAGCGCATGAAAAGAATATGAACAGACGACAAGAAAGGGTGAAACGATCGGTAAGGGCAGTGCAGGATGCTAGGTGGGATGCGGATGCTAAAAGATGGAGAGTGCATAACATGGAAGTAAATAAACTGTACCCAGTGTTAGAGGTGCCCGTAAATAAAAGCCCCCTAGAAGAAGATGATGAGAGCGAAACAGAGGACAGCCTGATAAACAGATTACTGACAGACAGGCCACCCCCGTATAATAGAGCAGGGGGAGAGGTCGAGAATACTGAAGGAGGAAAGGGGGGCAATGCAGGAGAGCATAGACCGCTTCCCAGTTCAGAGTGGGATCCTGAGGCAAAGAAAGAGCTGTCCCAGCCTAGTCAGGTGCAACAGGTAGTCGGGAGGTTTGTGGTACAAAGAGCGCCGGAAACGGAGTGCGCCACATCCTACAGATTACCAGATGCACTACAGGTACCTGTTACCATAGGTCCTATAATATCGATATATGACCAAGAAAGAGCAAGAGGGGAAGAACGGGTACGGAAGGACAGAGAAAGAGCAGAGAAGGCAAGGAGGAACGATACGATCAATTCCCCAAGTCAGATGCCGATACCGAGAGAGTGGAGCACCCCGGTGCACACAGCAGGGGACCCAGGAGGAGATCCTGGGGGCCCTAGATGGCCAGTGGATCTGGACGAAAATCCTTTCAAGAGCTAAATGAGTACATGAAACAGTGGGATGAGGCAGTGGAGGCTCAAAAGAGCATCATAGCTGCGGAAGCTGAAAGGGAAAGTCAGGACAGCCGAGCTCGGACTCACTGCGGGGCTGGGGAGAGCAGCCCGGAGTGGGACTGTAGAGAGAGAGATAGTAGGGGAGTCACCCATTGGGCCCGGAGAGGAGATAGAACAGACCTGGAAAACGGGGGCCCCGGGAGTGGAGGGGTGGCGCGCCCAATACTCAGTGAAGGGGAGAGGAGAGCGCAAGAGTACAGAAACAGCTTTAAGTGTCCACACTGTGTGCCCGGCACCAGAGAACTGAATGGGAGTTGTGAGAGGTCGCACCATAGTCCCTGTGATGACGGAAATGAGCGCAGCCCAGGGAATATGGGGAATCAGGAAGGATCGTATCAGATACTGAGAGATACTAGGCAAAGGGAGAGTAGCGACCAGAGGGAAAATAACAGAGAGGTGTGCGGTGAGAGGAGAGAAGAAGAAGAGAGTGGGCAGAGCAAGAGTAGGGGTAACAGGCCCGTGTTCCATCACCTTCCAAGATCGGATGGCCGAGCATGGGACCTGGAGAGATGGGAGCAAGGGAGGGCACCCATTAACTCTCCCGAGCCCAAACGTAGAGCTCGAAGTTGGGATGGTAGGGAGACCAGTGAGCCCCCTTCGAAAGACATATTGCGAGCTGAGATAAAAGCCAAGAGACTCGATGTCGCCAGTTTAAGGTCAGACCTGGATGATATGGTAGATGGTACCCTGCCTTTAGAAAGAATGGAAATGTATGAACAGGATGAAATACTGTATATGGCAAAGGACATTACTCGAAAAGCGAGAGCAGTCCATGAGAAGTTAGTCGAACTAGCAGGCAAATATATGGTGGACTTGTCAAGAACCAAAGCATTACAGGGTAACCACAGGCTACATTATACAGATCGAGACCTAGATGAGAGGAGAACGATTGGGCTGAAAACGCACATAAGGGAACTGATCGCTGGAATAAGGACATGGAGGGCACTAGATAAGTGGGAAGAGAGGTGGTCCAAGAAAGGGACCGGCAGGAGAAGCACGCTTGGTATGACACCAGGAGGACAGCAGGGAATAGAAGCTTACCCTTTGCGTGAAGTCGCAAATGGGAACTATGTACATGTCCCTTGGAGTAGGGGAGATTTAGCTGCTTTTACCACCTCTTTCCCCAAATTGCGGGAAAACCCAGTGGAGTGGTACAAGCAAGTGGAGAGATTTGTAAAAATCTCAAAGGTCCTATGGATAGATCTGAACACGCTGTTTGACATTGTAGTACCAGGAGATCTGTGGACAGCATGCAAGGTTAGCGCTGAGTGGCCCACAACGGAGCCAGAGAGAGATGCTAAGACTAATGGGCCGTCCGAGATTGTGATGGCAAAATTCGAGAGAGTGATGACTTGGCTGAAAGAGAAAGTGCCAATGCAAGACATAGATTGGGTCAGAATAGACCGAACAAGACAGGAACCCAAAGAGACAGTCCACGAATATTACGAGAGATTGCTGAAGGCGTTTAAACAGTATAGCGGCTTGGATGTAATGGATCCAAAAGACATAGGGCAATTTGTGTCCAAGTTCGTCCTGGGACTGAGACCGGATATTAGTTTAATGATTCAGCAACACTCGATTTGTTGGCAAAGTAAACCCCTAGACGAAATACTGAGATATGCCAGGTACTGCTGTGATGAGATAGACTCCAAGGCTAAGAAACTAAAAGAAAAGTTGATGGTGGTACAGATGCAGGCAGCAGGGAAGGGGGGACAACAGCAACAGCAGCAAGGAACAGGTACAGGAGGAAAGAAGCAGTACAGTCAGAACAAGGGCAATGAGGAGAGTTCCACCTTTAGACCCAGAATAGATATAGCTGCATTGAAGAAAACGACTAGGTGCCACCAGTGTAACGAGGTGGGGCATTGGAAACGCGAGTGTCCCTACAATGTAGAGATAGGAGAACAAGAGATAGAGGAGGAAGAGGTCCAGAGCGCGCCTACAAGAGGGGTGACGCCATACCAAGGAAAGGTGCTCAAAGGGGGGGGGGCTCCTCCCCGAGCCCAGTTCCCGCAACCTCCTCGAGTAGGGACTATGGGTAAGACCTATAGACAAATGCCCCTGTTTGTAGAAGGGGAAGAGTGCTATTATGTGGACCCATTAACCGGACAGAGAGTGGAAAGAGAAGACTGCACACTCGGGGCAGCCTTGGAGGTGGACCAGAGGGGACCCTATGTGGAAGCAGAAGTAGCAGGGTGCCCTACGACATTTCTGGTGGACACAGGAGCCACTAGATCCACGATCAGATCAGCTGCAGTTCCAGACCTGCCCATGTCTGGAGAGACCATACAGGTGGTGGGGGTCGCAAACAGGAGAATAACCAGCCAATTGACAGAACCGGTACAGGTGAAAATAGGGAAGTACAGCGATGAGCACCAGTTTGTGGTTTGCGATTCAAGTCCTGTGTGTCTGCTAGGGAGAGACCTGTTGTGTAAATTGAATTGTACTATATACTGTACACCTCAGGGAGTGGAGGTATTGACCAATGATGATGACGCAGATTTCAAAGTTGCAAACTCAAGAATATGCGTGGAGCTGTACCCTACTTTGACAGTAGATGAGCTCCCCTGGGACTTGAGAGAGACAGTGGCACCAGAAGTATGGGATTTCACTGGGGAAGAGATTGGATTGGTCAAAGGGGTGGACCCAGTGAAAATTGTAGTGAAACCGCATGCTGAGTTCCCAAGAACACCCCAATATAAATTGACTCCAGAAACGATTGCAGGCATAAAACCCGTGATCGAGTCCATGATTAAACAGGGAATACTGAAAGAAATCGTGGGTAGTCCATGCAACTCCCCGATTATGGGTCTGCAGAAACCAAATGGGAAATTTCGGATAGTGCAGGACCTTCGAAAGATTAATAACATAGTCGTTTCGTGTTGTCCAGTGGTACCGAATCCATCAGTGATACTGTTTCAGATTCCATTCCAAGCTGAGTGGTTCACTGTGATCGATCTTTGTCAGGCTTTCTTTTCGATCCCTCTGGACGAAGAAAGCCATTTTCTTTTCGCATTTAAGCTGGAAAATCGCGTCCTAACATGGTGTCGTATCCCTCAGGGGTATACAGAGAGCCCATCGATCTTTAACCAGCTTTTGAAGAAAAATCTTGAAAGTCTAGTGCTGCCCCAGAAGTCAGTTCTGGTCCAGTACATAGACGACCTCCTCGTGGCGTCAGAAACAGAAGAAGCTTGCAGGGAGGACTCCATTGCTTTGTTAAATCACCTAGCTGCCAATGGGCACAAGGTGTCCCCGGGAAAATTGCAGTACTGCCTGACAGAAGTGCAGTACTTGGGACACAGAATAGAGAAAGGCAAACGAAAGGTGTCACCAGACAGGATAGAGGCGATCATGAAAATGAATGCGCCTAAGACACAGAGAGAGGTCAGGATGTTCCTAGGGATGGTGGGTTATTGCCGACAGTGGATCGTGAACTTTTCACTGAAAGCAAAGCCCTTGCAAAAACTGACGCACAAGGAGGTGAGCGATCCGGTACCATGGGACAAAGACTGTTTGATGGCATTCCTACAGCTGCGAGAGGACCTGTGTCGTGCTCCGGCATTGGGAATGCCTGATTACAATAAACCATTTTTTCTTTACTGTTGTGAGAGAGAAGGTTGCGCGTTGTCTGTGTTAGTCCAAATCCATGGGAATGCCCGTAGACCAGTTGCTTATTTCTCGGCTACTTTAGACCCAGTAGCCGCAGCGTTGCCCGGATGTCTCAAATCCGTTGCTGCAACGGGTGTCAGCATTGAGAGATGTGAAAATATCGTCATGGGGCACCCGTTAGAGGTGTGCGTGCCCCATTCTGTTGAACTGTTGATGACCAGGACCAAAACACAGCATCTGACCAACAGCAGGCTCACGCGATATGAGCAAGTTATTCTTGCTGCAGAGAATGTGACCCTCAAGAGATGCTCTGTTTTGAACCCTGCTACCTTGATGCCACTCCCAAATGATATCGAGGATGATGATGAATGTACAGACCATGACTGCCTCGATGTGACTGAACTATGCACCAAACCCAGACCCGACATCGTAGATGAGCCACTGACTGACCCAGATGAAATTTTCTTTGTCGATGGCTCATGTGTAAGAGACGAAGTTGGGCAGTTGAGAGCAGCTTATGCTGTTTGTACAATTGCTGGAGTTGTGGAAGCTGGGTGCCTGGAAGGAGTACACTCCGCTCAGGTAGCCGAGATTGTTGCCTTGACACGTGCGTGCTTGGCCAGCAATCAAATTCGAGTCACCATATACACCGACAGCCAATATGGTTATGGGGTAGTTCATGATTACGGGCAGTTATGGTCTCAAAGAGGGTTCATGACCTCTTCAGGCTCTCCCATTCGCAATGGAGAGTTTGTGCGCCTGTTGTTAGAGGCGTTGCAATGCCCAGCAGGTATCGCAGTTGTAAAGTGCACCGCACATACCAGAAATGAGGACTTCGTTTCGAAAGGCAATAGATATGCTGATGAAGTTGCGCGGTATTGCGCGGAACAAGGGTACTCTTTCACAGAGGTGGAAGTGGGTGGAATAAATGTAAGGACTGAATTAGCCATGATACTGGAAACTGTTGATACTTGGGATGAACTGTCAAACATGCAAGAAAATGCTCCTGATATTGAAAAAGAAACATGGGAAAAGGCAGGATGTGTAATGGGTGAGTCCCATTTTTGGGTCTCAGCAGACGGCAGAGCAGTGTTGCCCAATGAGATGGTGAGTCCAATGGCTAGACTCATACATGGTCCCGTACACTTAGGGAGAGATGCTATGCTGAGAGTGTTTAGACAGACTTGGTACAATCCTAAGTTTAGAATAGCAGCAGAAGCAGTGTGCCAGCGTTGTGTGACCTGCCAGCAGCTGAACGTAGGAAAAAGAACACCAGTTGCACTGAGCCACATAGGAAGGTCTGGAGGTCCATTCAATAGAATGCAGATAGATTTCATTGAAATGCCAAGGTGCAACCGCCTCCGCTATGTCCTGGTGGTTGTTTGTGTGTTCTCCAGATGGGTTGAGGCATACCCTACACGTAGGTGCGACACCCTCACAGTGGCCAAGTTACTGCTTAGGGAACTCATTCCGCGCTTCGGGGTGCCGGCCTTTTTGGAATCAGATAGGGGAACACATTTTAACAGCGAGCTTGTGAAAATGATTTGTGCAGCTCTGAATATCGATCAGAAGTTGCATTGCAGTTACCGACCAGAAGCCTCAGGAATTGTGGAGCAGATCAATGGCACGATCAAGGCCAGAATAGCCAAAGTTTGTTCCTCAACGACCCTGAGTTGGCCTGACGCCCTGCCATTGGTTCTCATGAGCCTTCGTAGTACCCCAGACAGAAGAACGGGGTTATCACCACATGAGGTGTTAATGGGGAGAGCAATGAGGCTGCCATCTGTCCCAACTACTGCACTGTTAAATATCACAGATGATATGATCCTGGACTATTGTAAGGGGCTGTCTGACGCCATTCGTTCTGTGTCCCTTCAGGTGCAGGCTGCCGAGGTTCCATCGTGCCAGGGCCCGTGCCATGACCTGTACCCTGGGGACTGGGTCCTGGTGAAAAAACATGTGAGAAGAAGCTGCTTGGATATTCGTTGGCGTGGGCCCTTCCAGATCATCCTGATCACGAACACAGCTGTGAAGGTGGGAGGCCTGCCCAATTGGATCCACGCGTCACATACGCGAAGGGTCCCAGCACCTCGGGAAGAAACAGCTCCTCTCTCGGATAGACGTCCAGAAGAGGACCGAGAAGCCATAGAGGGGGCTAGCCAAGCTGTAGAGGTGCCAGCGGAAGCAGGGAATGAGTCTGACCAAGCTGAGGACGGTCAGTACAACAGCGAAACGGAAGACGCTGCAGAAGGAGAAAGTAGCTGGGAGTACGAGTCAGACACTGACAGGTCTGACAGAGAGCGAGAACAGACAAGAAGGAGAAGGAGTAGAAGGGCACGTGGAGAAGCTAATTGGCCGCAAAGAAGGAGCTCTAGCCTGAGGTCAACTCCAGAGGTAACCCTTCCTCCGATATCAGAAGACTCAGACCCGGAAGAAGGTGCTCAGGGCGCTGAAGCACCGGACCGAAGAAGGTCAAGAAGAGTGCGTGTGCCTAACAGAAGATACTCCACACCTGAGTGGACATATCTGGCGACAAATGTCTGTGAAACCGGAGACAGGGAGGATCCGAGCGGTGGTGGTGTCCAGTTCTGAGCCCATTGTCACCGTGGAAATACGACTGTTGGTACCCGGAGTCGAACAAGAAGGGTCACTAACATTCATGCTCCCCAGACCTCCCCGCCTCAGCAAGTTAAAACACATGTTTCTTTCAGAATTGCAATTCCCCGACTTTGGTACAACGATAACAGCACATGAAGAGCACAATCTTCGTTTGGAAATACTGAACTATGCTATTGAAGCTACAGGCACAAACCTGATAGTAGACTGTTAAAGGACTTTGTAAATAAAGCAAGCAGAAAAAGAAGATTACCTAGCGCCCAGGAAGCAGAGAATATTAGGGAACTTCCCTTGAGTTGATGGAGAAGGGCTAGGGTTGTCTTTATTGAACTGTTAAAGGACTTTTGCGAAAAAGGTTGTCAGCTTCCAGTTGTATGGATTCTAAAGATAAAAGGATTAAAAAGAGACTGTAAAGGAACGAGAAGAAAAGAACTTTTTGCCAAGATAAGAGAGAGCCATATTGTCTGACGAAATGGAAGCCGGCACCCAGAACCGCAGAGCTAAATGTATAATAGGTACACTAATAGTAGGAGTGATAATATTAATAGCTTTAGTGGTAACAATTTCTTATGTAAAGGGACATGAGGAAGAGGCAAAGGTAACTGATGTGAATTCTGTAGAAACGCTTACACCTACTGTTGCTGGTGAGAAAAGGGAAAACACTCAAGAGAAAGCGTTATTAGCTGCAGAAGCCCGCAGGTTACACGTAGATGAGTCCCAAGGAGACTTTAGGTCAAATGCTTATGCTAAACTCTTATATGAATACGTGGATGCCATGGAGGTTAAGGATTGTTACGTCTGCATGCAGTTGCCGGTGTCTGTAGATGAAGGCATTCGATATCATCACCTCCCGCTGACATATGGCATTACATGTAGCTTATTGCTTAGTATATTTTATGAGAGAGATAGTTTTGAATACTATTTCTCCAATTATGATTCAGTGTTGCCAGAAGTCCCAAATTATAAGCAGATGAACAAATGGGATTACTGGAAGAGTGAAGACAGATTGGCCAAGTTCTTCATTCCTTGGATTACCTTAGATACTTCACATGCCCGTAGAAATAACCTGACATGCAAGGTGTCAGAAGTCGAGAAGAAGTTCATAGGGCAGGTGGATGATCGTTACAGGAGGCAAAAGATTTTGAAAAAATCAGGACAATGGAAAACAGATTGGACCGAGGAAGAGAAGGCACACAAGAGAAAGGGTAGTAGTGGTCCAATAGCTTTAGATAAGACGCAGAGAGGAAAGCTATGTCTTCACCGAGCCAAAACGTATTATGAAAATGTATACGTGGGAGAAGTCGACTGTGAACATGCTTTCAATATAGAGTACTATACTAAGGATTTCCTGAAGGGAATGCAAGTGATTCCAAATGTGTATTTTGTATGTGGAAGAAATGCCTACGTGAGACTACCTGACAATTGGTATGGATCATGTTACTTAGCAATTGTCTTCCCCAAAATATATCATGCACAAGACTTAGTGATCATTGAGGGCAAGACATCATCGAGGGGAAGGAGAGATATAGGAGATGCAGAAATGGTTGGAGATGTCTTTGGAGCTATGTTCCCTCTTTTGGGAGTAATCCTTAATGATGTTAAAATTAGACGACTGGCAACAGTTGTCGACAGGTTGTCTGCCAGCACTGCTCAGTCCTTAATGCTGGTAGAAGGAGAGATGCAATCGATAAGGGCTATGGTTCTTCAGAACCGTCTTGCGTTAGATGTCCTACTAGCAAAAGAGGGCGGAGTCTGTAAGGCTTTGAAGGTCCAGGAATGTTGTACTTACATTCCAGACAATTCGAAGCCCCTTGGGAAAGTTATTAGGAACATAACTAATATTCACAAGGAGATCGAAGACTTGAGTAGAGAAAATGTCTGGGAAAAGGTGGGCCACGGAATGAGTGAAGTTGGAGGGTGGATTTCCACCATAGGCAAAAGCTTTGTGTGGTATATACTAAAACCTATCATCATAATATTGATCTGTGGGATTATATTGTGGGGATTGGTGAGGGTATTCAAATGGTACAGAGCAAGAAGGTCAGAAAGGGCCCAAAGAGAACAGCTGCAGAGATTGGCTGCCATACAAGATAATCAGTACAGGAGCCTGAGGGCTCTGGAAGCGCAGAGACAAATCATGCCAGCAATAACTGCAGTTTAAATGTTAGTGATGACCCCGAGAGGTCATCAAAGGGGGGAACTGAGAGAGCGCAAACTGACCTAAATGTATGAGTACATCACACTTACCTGTAGTAAGCACAAATCATGAGGAGAAATGCCATGAGTGCTAATAGTATCTGTAATTATATTCTGAATGTATAGCTAATGTAGAGATTTAAGTAGAAGTGGAACTAATACAGAAATGTGTGACACTATATGATTTTAGTAGATGTGATTATTTCTGAATCCATGTCGTGTAGCTGTTAAAATGTAAGATGGTATGTGGTTAAACGCAGAATGTGGTAGGCCTCAGGGCCAGAGCTAAAAGGGAAGGTGTTTCTTTTCACGACACAGATTGTATTAATGTTTTGGTCATTGCATTAAATGGGCCATGATTTATAGAGATGTTTACTGAATAATAGAATAAGAGTATTAACATGCTTTAATTAATGAAGAAGTTGAATGCTATAATCATGATGAGAAATATTGTAGGCCTGAAATGTTTTAACATTGATTTACACGTACATGTCTGGGCTGAGAAATGTTGCAAGCCTTTTTGGAAGTCTATGAGAGTTGGGTTCTTGGCTGCAGATATCTGTCTGCAAAGGAAAAGGGGGGATCCAATTATAAATGAATGAATAGAGGTCTGTTCAGTAGACGGCCCAGACATGGAGGAGGGTTCCGGAATGTTTAAGGGGTATCAGCGGGCCGGAGAAGAGTCTGAGAAGCAAGGTCAACTCTAACGTATGAGGCCCAATACAAAGCATCATGGAAAAAGCCAGAAGCTACACCACGTGAGGGGCGTCTCGCAAGGGGCGTCTCAAATGTTGTTGACTGTTTTGTATTAGGGACAGCACCCCTGGGTGGAGTTAGAGCAGATACCTGAGGACCCTTTAGAGAGCGGATGGGTAGGCAGAGAGGGGTCATGACTGGAGAACTATAGGTTTTCACCAAGAGACTTAGAGTGAGTGACTTCCCTTGGGGGTCATTCACTGCTGACACCTTTGTTAGGTTGGGACTTGGTTAAGTAGGGATACCATCTAGAGCAGGGTAGGGACAGCCTAACCTGTGCGTTTTCCTCCAACTTAAATGAAGGAGAGATATGCGTCAATGCTGATAGCTTTATTATTCTTAGAACTTGTGTTAGTGATTTCCGTTGCTCGTCTGAGGGCTTTCCGAGAGCACATGTATGTAATTGGACCTGTGTATCTCGTGAATCTCATTCTGAGATGCCTGTATTTGCAACTTATCATATCCTTACAATAAACTTTTGAAAGCTAGAAGTTGTTTGTGATCTTTGGGAGCAGAGTCCTTTATTGGGTGAACTAACTTGCAGAGAGGTGCACTTTCTTTCCTCAAAGACAGGCAACAAAGGTTCAGTCGACCAGATCGAGGTTTAGATCAATAGTGGTAAAGTATCGATCAAAATCTCGCCCTTCCATACCCATAGTCACTCACAGTACCATAGTCACTCACACACCTACTCACACCCTTATAACTACTCACACACCCACTCACAGACCCATACAGCCACTCAAATACCCACTCACACACCCACAAAACCACTCACACACCCCCATACACCCACTCCCATATACCCACTTACAGATCCATACAGCTACTTACACACCCACTCAGCTACTCACACATCCACTCACAGATACATTCCACCACTCATACAATCACTCCCAGACTCACAAATTCACTCACCCACCCTCAGACCTACTCACACACCTACTCATACACCCATGCGGCCACTCTCACACCTACTCACCGACCCATAGAGCTACTCTCACAACTACTCACTGACCTATACAGCCATTCACACACCCACTCTCAAAGGTTACAGGTTACAGTTAGGAAACAAAATTAAAAAACCTTCAAAAGTCACTAAAAAAACAAAGGTTACAGGGACGTTACAGTTATGGAAGAACAGAACAAAAAAAATAGAAATTCCTCGAAAAAAAACAAAGGTTACAGGCACATAATAGTTAGGAAATAGAATTTAAAAAGGCTTAGAAATTCACTGAAAAAAACAAAGGTTTTCAACGGTTTTGTGCTTGTAAAATCCAAACCTAGCTATAAAGTCCCTAAAACCTTTGTTTTTGCAGAGAATATATATATTTATTTAATTACATTTAAAAAAATACTTTTTAGGTGGGTCTAGTAATTGCAATTTTCTACAAGGAAATTCTCTAAATGTTCTTTCATGCATGTTTTTTTCCATTTACTGCTTGAAGATGGAGTCTGCCATCTTGAAGGATAAATGTAAAAGTCAAAATGGCCACCCCGTCATGATTCATACACACCCATGAAAAGCCAAATTGGCCACAACATCATGAAGTATACAAGCAGGTGCATTGAGACATATGTACACCATTGTCCTGGGACCAGATTTCAGTTTCTCTTTTTTTTTGCTGATGCGACTTATGATTAGCAACACACATTTTTGATCTCTGCCAATTTGATGGAGCATGGGCAACAAGTATTGATAAAGCCAAAAGGTCAGCTAGCACATTTCCATGTGCCCTGATCTGTGTCTGGAATTGGTTAAACCTCCTCTTGGCATGCTTCACCTCCCTCTATGTGCTGTCTTTAGTTCCCAGGTTGATGTTTAGTGAGGTTCCCCTTTCTCTGCATTGGTTTGCTTTCTTCCGGTGGGTAGAATTGTTTCTTTGGTAATCATGTGCTTTCTGCTGTGGCATTGATCAGGGCCACTGGAATTATGTGACTGTGTGACCATGGCTTTTTTTCCGCAAAATTATAGATTTGCAGTATTTACTACTTAATCAATAATCTGCTGCAGATTTAAACAAAACAGTTGTTTCTAGATGAAACAGTTCAAAAGTTAGTATAGACACAGCAACATTTGTTGCCGCACAGTAGAAGGACCCTTGCAAAGGTTGACTGGTCACCTTTGTGTTGCTTCTTGCTGTTATCAAGAGTTGAACTGGTACTAATGAGGTTCAACCAGTGCCCAGACAGCATTTAGAAGTGTAAAAATGACAAAGTAATGAACTAAGAATATCGCAAAATGTGTTGCATTGTGCTGCACAATTTGCCTTATCTTGCACTACCCTGCCACATAAATCCAGGAACCCTGGCTAGGATTGAAGAAGGGACTGTATATGATATTTATGTCCTGATGCAGACTAATGTGCTCATTAGCATTCTTTTGTGTTGCATCCCTTTTACACAAGGCTTCCTATGCTCACTGCTAGGGGGTATTTAGTTCTGTCATCCTGCTTCAGTTTCTTGATCGTCCTTGCTGAAAGCAGCCCTAGGAATGCGTTCCACTCATTGCTTACCATTGGCTTTGTGTTTTGTAACTTACATTGGCTTGCTTTCTATTTTCTGGCTTTGTTTATGGTAGGCTAGCCTACATGTGTTTGTCCCTCCCGTCGAGCTTGGCCTGTTTAACGCTTCTCTGTCTGGCTCTTTGTATTCTTCCACTAGTGCTCGCTTTCTGGAAAGTAGATATATTTACAGTTGTCTTCCTTGCATGCTACTTCACAGCAGTAAACGTGCTGTATTTCTTTGACACGTTTTTCCGCCTCCTATCTTTCTCCATGACAGATTCTACGGTATCTCTGCCACTACCAGTTCATCAATCTCGCATGCCTTCGAGGAACAATGTTCTGTCTATGAGGTTTATTTTGGTTAGTGCTCTTTACTAAAAGCATAACGTAAACAATCCTCTTTCTCAAGTTCAAGCCCATGCCATATGCACTGGAAGTAATCATGCTGGAGTTCAGAAGTGAATGACCAACAAACAGGGCTTCAAATAAGATTTTAACTTTTATCTTGTCACTTTTGCTGTGAATTCAAAGACAGAGGTCAAATGTTAGGCTCTATCTTCCAGGGGTTTGGTGTTTACTTTTCTTTCTCTGACTCTATGAAAGCAACGTAAGAAGATGTATGTGCCAATCTTGCTGGGTACTATAGGTGTGAATGGAAAGCCAGTAGATGCTATTTTTCTCTAGCATACAACAAAACTTAGAAGCCAGTAAATGAACTGTGAAAATAATTCAGAATATATCAGAATTAGGAAAGCACAAATAAAGCACATCTTTTTGTAATTCTGATAAAAAATATTTTATTACTATCAAAACAAATCAAAATACTGGGTGATGCTGATTTTCACACACTATCATGTATGCACGCGATAGTTTTATTAGTAACACTGTATGTCGGTGCAAATGTAATGGTAATTTCAATATAAAATGTTTTGCATGTAATGGCTGTGTGCTAGCAGACCATGCATACCCCACTCTTCACCACTCCACTCTAGGACACTCACTGTCACTCTACTCCACGCCACTCTACAATGCTCTACTCTACACCGCTTCATGCTTCGCCACTTCACGCTATGCCCTTCCACTCTATGCCATTCCACGACACTATTCCACAACACTTTACTCCACACCACTCTACGACACTGCACAACACTATATTCTACGCCACTCTGCTTTACTCTATGCCACTCTGTGCCACTCCATGCCACTTCTCTCTACAACTCCACTCTACACAGACACTGTACTACACTCTACGACACTACACGCCACAAAACTTCAAGCCACTTTAATCTACAACACTTTGTTCCACTCTACAACACTACTCCATTCTATGCTACTCCACTTTACGACACTCTCAACCACTCTGACACGTTAGTCCACTCTACTCCATGCCACTCCATTCCACTCCACTGTGACACTCTACACTACATTATGCCACTCTACATGACTCCATGACACTCTACACCACTTTAAACCACTTCAATCCTCTCTAGGGCTTTCCCTTCTATGCCACTCCACTCTACGCCACCTCGCGTCCAGACTCCAACACTCTACTCCACTTCATGTCCCTCATCTTTCATACACTTTCCTCCACTCTGTGACACTCTCCTATATGACACAAACTTTTTGCCACGCTGAACAGCAGCCACACTGGTGTACAACATGGCTAAAACATGGCTGTTTGTAGTTTTTCCCTTTGGTTGCCTTTGTAGATTGCTTGAGCTAGTGTGCTTTTTAATACCCTGTTCTGAGTGTGGCATGGGACATGTGTTTCTGAGAATCTCAGTTTCTCAGGTTGTTTGGTGTTGGGTTTGTATTAGGGGTTTTGACCTGATGTATCTGACTGCTTGGTGGCATTTGTGTTTAGCTTTTATATCCCTGTTAGTGTAGTAGTTTGTCCTTATCTTTCCAAGTGATCTCATTTATAGTGCGCCTGCTGTGCTGTTTATTGTGGATGGCCTAGTTCCCTGGTCTTCCAGCTACTTCTCCCTTAAGGAACATTCTGGATGTTTTGCATGGCATAATTGGTTATGCACGATGGGTTTCTAGAATGCTGAATTCCTTTGGCTTCCTCAGCTCATCCGTTGCCTTGAGGTGGTCATCTTTTGAATAAATCCCCTCTTGCTGTTACTCTGGGAGCACTAGTAGTGCTTTCTGCCTTTAGAGATTCTAGTGCTTGTCATCTTGCTGTGCCACTAGTGCTTGGGGCTCTGTCGGCCTTCTGGGTTTAGTCCTTCCTCTGTGTCTAGAGTTTGTCCTCTCTGGCTGGCTTCCATGGCGGGCGTTTGCTGCCGCATGTACTCAGTTTGGTGGCTCCTAATGTAAGCACTGGGATGAGTGATGAGGAGGTAATGTTTCAATTACTTATTGGTAATCCCACTACTCTAAATATTCACTCTTGTCCCTCTCTTTACAATGCTCCCACCCACTCAAATGTGGCTATTTTAGCAGCCAAACACAGGGCATTCGGTGTGGAGATGGGCTTTTATAGACGAAATGGGCGTGGGCCCTATGAGAAAAATGTCTTTCAGGTAGACAGTGGGGTGCCTGTTTCCTGAGTGGGGACACAAGAATAAATGTTCGAATAAGCATATCGGTAATCAATCGAATCATTCCTTTTATTTTGCAGCTCCCTCTGCTGTTCAATACACTTATCCTCTTGTACGTTCTCATAAAACGACACCTTCACCCCTCACACTCACCTCCGTATATTACCACATCATCACAGTAGATCTCCCCAGTCAGGGTGTAGGCATGCAACTATCAGCTTCATTAAACAGGTCTCACATTTGTTTGATTTCAAGCTTTTGGCATTGTAAATGGCAATGTCTTTTACCCATGTATTATGGATGTATGTATGTATGTATGTATGTATGTATGTATAGGCATTTATATAGCGCACTACTTACCCGTAGGGTCCCAAGGCGCTTCGACCGCTGCGAAACCCTTCCTGGCTTCCCTGAGAGATGGTCCCTTAATGGGTATCTCCAGGGTGAGACCAGGCATCCCCGGCGGTCTGGTGGGGCCGTTAGTGAAGATGAGGCAAGCTAATGCCCAGAGTTGCCGAGTGTGATCGCTGATCAGAGTGGGCACCGAGGCGAGAGAATTATCGAGTCCGCTGACCCTGGTCCAGAAACCTGCCGCGCCGGGAATCGAACCCTGGTCCTGGGCCGTCCTCTGCTCTCGGGTCTGCCGCCTCTAACCAGTGAGCCACACTACTTCACACTTATGTATGTGGTGTATAGTGGAGTTATGTGGGTTGGATGGGAATTGTTAGTTGTGGAGCAGCATGAAGCATAAGGAATGAGAGTGGAGAGGAGAAGAGCAGAATGAGGCACAAGGAAAGAGAGTGAGGAGGAGAGGAGGAGTGTGAGGCATAAGGACGTAGAGTGAGGAGAAGAGCAGCGTGAGGCACAAGGAAGGAGAGTGAGGAGAAGAGCAGCATGAGGCACAAGGAAAGAGAGCGAGGAGGAGAAGAGCAGCGTGAGGCACAAGGAAGGAGAGTGAGGAGAAGAGCAGCATGAGGCACAAGGGAGGAGAGTGAGATGAGCAGTATGAGGCACAAACAAGGAGTGAGAAGAGGAGCATGAGACAGAAGAATGGAGAGTGAGGAGGAGAAGATCAGCATGAGGCACAAACAAAGAGTAAGGAGGAGAAGTGCAGCATGAGGCACAAGGACGGGGAGTGAGGAGAAGAGCAGCCAGAGACACAAGAAAGGATTGTGAGGAAGAGAAAAGCAGCATGATGTATAAGTAAGAAGAGTGTGAGGAGAAGAGAAGCATCAGACACAAGGGCGTTGAGTGAGGAGGAGAAAAGAAGCGTGAAGCACAAGGAAGGAGAGTGAGGAGGAGAAGATCAGTGTGAGGCACAAGGACATAGGGAGGAGAAGAGCAATGTGAGGCACAAGGAAGGACAGCGGGGAGGAGAAGAGCAGTGTGAGGCACAAGGACATAGGGAGGAGAAGAGCAATGTGAGGCACAAGGAAGGACAGCAGGGAGGAGAAGAGCAGTGTGAGGTGCAAGTATTTTAAAGTGGCTTCATATATACTACGACGGTACCCATGGAGCTCGCACGTGCCGGGAAGTTCTTTGCCGTAGCTGGAAAGACTTTATGCCAAATGCACACACAAAAAAATAACAGCATTATAATACTTTAACTATATGCCTACGGTCATTGAGCACTAACATCACTGTACAGCATGGCTATTTGTGATCCTGTATCTATGGTTAAGATGCACAAATATTAGGGCACTGATTTATGAAGCCATTGGGATACTCAAGCCATCGCGTCTTCTCCTTCCCATCACTGGATGGGTCTCACTAATACCGCGCCATTACCTTTGACGCTCTAAGCGGTCCAGGTCCCCTACACTTCGGATTGTATTTTTCTTGGTCTGGCTGTTGACCATTCGTGCCCTCAGTTCCATATTTGTTTCTATCCATGCGGGAGTTGCCAACATTTATTACAGGCAATTGCACACAGGCATGCTTATTCTAAATGTCCTGATGATGATCCATTTATTGTATATATGGATCGAAACGCCGTTGACACCCGATACACCTTATACACTGCTCTAAATTGTCATTTAATGTGTAAAGGTGTTCCCTTTCAATTTGTTTGTTACATTTAAAATTGTGTGTTTAACAAACCTACAGTTTTGCCTGAGCCTTTTGTGTTCTTCATTGTTTGTCCCTTTTGGTTTAGTTGGATGTAGGCTTGTGTCCCACTTACAAATCGTTTTGTCTGTATTGTTCCTATTTGAATTTAAAATATTAAATATCTGACCTCTGTCTGGCAGGAAAAGTTATACAAATATAGTGCTGACTGTTTCTATATTCATGTTCCCCTTTTTTTTACTGTTGTTTCTCTAGGTACCACTGTTCTTAAAAATAGCTTAATTCCCAAGGTCCCTGGCAGACCTTACTTGGGTACCCTTGTTTCTTTACAATGTGTTACTATTGTTCTGAGCACTCTATTGGCTTCTTTGGTGTGCTTTATCACAAAGTCTGCTTACATGCCCCCAAGAGACCTCCTTATGCTCACAGACTCCAATGTTTTAGCCATGTCACAGGAACCACCAAACCCTGAAACACCATAGCTTCGCAAAGGGAAGGAAAGAACTAATGTCAAAGCATGCATCATAAAAAGTTATACCAAAAACAATATCTATGAATACATGCTATAATAAATCTTTAAAATGCAAATCTGTTTTACATTTAGATCAAAACACAGCAGGTTTTCCTTTTAGTGTATGTTCTCCTATTAATTAAAAAGTAGCAGGGCTTACTTATATCTGGTAAGTTCACTATTAACAGTTTCCATGATACTGAGCAAATATCAGAAAGGAAGTGCTATCATGAATGTGTTGACAGACATCTCTCATAGATGTCTCCAGGCCCTTGATGTCACAACCTTGAGCAACATCTGCTTTCTACATTGATCCGTACTTGCCCAGCTGTTTGTAAGAAAAGGTATGGAGCAGGAGGTTACAAAGTAACTCTAGAAATACATGGAAGACAACATCCTACTCCATGAACTGTCAAGTTGCATACCTTTGAAAGAGACAGAGTCTGTGTTTGCAAATAACTACTAGGACCTCCTAGCTGTACTAAATGAGAACCATTCAGTGCTATTGATCCTTGACAAACTTTATGCTACCTATGACATGATGGACCACCAAATTCCATTAACTCCACTGTAGAAGAAAACAGAAATCTCAGGTTCAGATGTGAATTGACTTAGCTCATTCCTCTGGAACCAGAGCCAACAAATAGGACTGGCTTAATTAAATGCAGCTGGAAACGTTTGTATGGGGGTACCCAAGGGATCCTGCTCATACCCATTCCAGTTCAAGTTGTTCTTGCTCCCTCCTAACCAGAACACTGATCTCTACCACCTTCCATTGCAGGTATGGATCGAAGACATCCTTATCCACTTGGAGTGTGGTTCTGACAACCAAAGTTACATCCCTTAGTAACTTGATATCATCTTGGATGAAAAAATGCTTCCTCTGCTGGTATGAGGAAACAAATTTACTCAATGCAGGCAGTGAACCCAACACCGCTGTTTATTTTACCTCATTTTCAGAGCTAAGCTCAACATCAACACAAAAATAAAAAAAACTACAAGTTTTACTTGAAACCAGCATATCCGTGTCAAATGTCAAAAGCTTTTATATAGCGCAACAAATCACCAGAAAGGTCTCAGGGCGCTTATCCTTCATTCCTTCATTCTCCATGTAAACTCTGTGCCCACAAATGCTCTCTAAATAGGTTCCCTGCTTGGAAGAGTTTGACCTCTGCTACAGAATATAAGCTAGGTTTTCGTTGAGGTTTAATTATTGAAACATATATGCATGCTTGCCTAAGCCACAAATATAAAATTGCCTTCAGTATTGGGCAGTGAGAACACGCGTGAATCTCAGAAAACAAGATATGTTACCTCTGGTATATTGTTATAGCTCCATTGGCTCCCATCACAGCAACTCATTCGGTTTAACATGGTCTGTACCAAAAAGGTCTTCTACTTAAGAGACCCAGCCTCCCTACACAATCCGACTTTCCAATAATTGCCCTTGAGGAACCTTACATCCATGAATGCCACCTGATTGTGTCAACGCAAACATAAACTAAACACAGAGGAAGAACCCTTAAAAAGGTAAATTACTCCTGCTCCTAGGAGTAAATATACACTTTTGTGCCATTCACTAATTGTACCTAAGTGTGCACTTGCATGTCTCCACTCCCCTCAGTTCAGTGAGAAGAAACATTTAGGACTGATTTTACAAGTGTAAAGTTACTACTAGAAATTCTTCCCACATAGATGGATATCACCACCAGAGTGGTGGAGATCTCCCTATGGGAAAGTGTAGGGAAAATTACTAAAGTTTATCATTTAAAAACAAAATATAAAACGGTTTTACTAAAATATAAATATAAAATAATGATTAACAAGGAACAAAAAATTAAATATTATTACTGCACATTAACTCATTAAATTATTAGATAATTCAAATATATTTAATTTATTGATGATATTTCTTAATGATTTTTAAAAATCCCAACAGTAATTTATTTATTTATTATCAATTACATCTTTATATAAGTTATGTGTTGAATTAATAATTGAAATAACTTCACAGGTTAACACATTTAATTACATTTTTAAATCAAGTTTATTAAATTGTATAATTAAATCACTGATAATAAGTATGGCACATTTACTCTTGTTATGTAACCTTTAGAACTGTGGCAACTTTAGAAGTGCGTTTGTGAATAGCAATGTTTCTTTTTTACAGTTTGGCATCTTCAGATTGGATGCTATCTAAAAATAAAGCCTCCTTTATATTCCAAAAACCCTGCATAAAAAAACTCCCACCTCTTACTTTGTATCCTCTGCAAGCATCCTTTTCCGGAGCACTACCAACTTAAAGTCACATGCATGTTTGCCTTAATGTTTATTATTGTATTTCTGCCAATTGCCCTAACTTTAATCCTAAAAAAAATAATGGTTCTCCTTATTTAAGTCATAAATATAACCTAACAATAACAAATCTACTGTATCTCATCTAATAATCCCACCAACCATCTGAATGAACTCACATATCTTCCCCTCACTAACTATCACACGTAACTCCTAATAATTTAAATCACCACAAAAAAACTAGTAAATGGCAATAACAACTGGATTAACCCCTAATTTTGGATTCAGGATCGCTTCAATGCCTCGTCAGGGGTTGTAAACATTGCATAATACCATAGCACTCAGCGACTGGGCAGTAAATTGTAGTTCATATAGGCTCCATAATAATTCACTTATAGGCTTGACACTTTAACATTCACATAAGACAAAACATGTTAGTCGCCCCAGCAGTGTATTACTCCAAAGCAATGAATCACTGATCAAAAACAGAACAGGCATGGAATAACTGAAGATATCTGCCACATGTCGCTGGCCAATAGAGGACTTTAATTAAGTCCACCACTGCAAGTCCCAACAAGTTCGTACAATGACTGCTTCTTGGCATCTCAAAATGACATTCATAAATGTGATGATATTAACAAAGTCTGTCCTACCAGATTTCTCCACCTTCTCTCCCTCCAACCTATGCCTATTCTCCGGATCATAAACTTTAGTCAAACTATCTAAGAATAAACAACCTGTGAAGTAACCCGCTAAGTGGACTATGACTTTAAAAAATGACATACACGGACTTGCAGAGCTGCTCATAGATGCCAGCTTACTGAAAAACTATAAACTGCTTATCTCTCTCTCTTATTTCTTCATTCATCACATTTCGAAGTGTCCTGTAACAGGATAACTGCATCCAGGTGATCATCAAGCATAACATGGAACCATTTCATACCATGAATCAAAACAAAGGCAACACACTACCATCCACACACCCTACACGGTTTAAAGTGCTGCCCTTGTAGGAAAATGCTTCAGCACCCCACATTGGGGTAGTAAGCATGTATAAATGTTGCAATACGATATAATACTCTTTTGTGTAGGTGGTATGGTAGCTGACACCTCTCTAAACCAATCCTTACTTTCCCCTAAACCCCTCCCATTTTATTGTAGGTATTCCACATATTCCAGCCACTCCTCCAGTCCCTCCCACATTTACTGCTATGTAGTAAACATGTGTGCAGATCTCCCCAAAGGGAAGATAGGTAGAGGTGGAGATTTCCACTCATATGTTTTTGACTTGAATTTTTTATTAAGAAGAGCTATTGTAATACTACTTTATGTACTACAAAATGCAGTCTATGATCCGGGCCCTTGGTTTTTTAGAATCACCCTCTCTTGCATCGGGGAGCTGGGGTACCAACAGCAGCACAGTCATGTGAATATGAAATTGCTGGTGAAGCTTTGTACACTCCTATTGTAAAGTAGTTTGGAACCAAAACCATTCAGACACTTAACCTCACCTAAGTTCATATAGCACAGGCGGTTGGCAGTTTGTGTGAGGCAGGCAGTGATACTACAATGATGATACTCCTGTGTGGGAGTAGCATCATCAATCCTAATATTATTGGTTGCATTCTAGTTATTAAAAATGTCAATATTTCATAATAAAAATGAAGCACCCAGAGTCCAAAGAATCAGAAGTGCATGACCACTCATGACTGAGATGGGATAAGTCATGAGCACTGGGAACTTTCCTACAGCAGTGCAAGTCAGTTGCTTTGCATAAAACATTGCAGAGGAAAACAATTTACAAAGTCTCTGGGGGTCTAATTAATGAAACTCGTGCAACACAGAAGAACATAACGTGAAAAACGTCAATTTTGTATCCCCAGTCCAGAAATAAAACCACACACAGCTTCACACTGCCCTAACCCAAAGTATGCTCTAGAGTGCCATTCGACTCAGCACAAAAACAGCTGCCATATGACTTTGTGTCACGTGTGACTTTTGGAGCAGCGTAATTGTGATTCCACTCTGAAATACTGTAGGAGTGCATTATAATCATGTGTAGCCAGCACTCAAATATATTCTATGTGATTAATGATACTAAGAAAAGTTGGGGTATTGCATACTTAAAGTACTCCACATTAAAAACGAATGAGATTTATAAATGGTGTGCATAGAACTGTGACTAATAGAAATTCCTGTAATACTTATATATGTTAATACTCTGAGAGAAAACTAAGCTTATAACAAGTCTCATTGTAAAGTTAATAATAGTATGATATGTATGTGCAGACTAGAGTTTAGACGTTCATGCATATAGCAAGAAATTCTATTCATGCTGGTGTATTTTGAAATGAGATCTTTCGGTAATCTTTTGTATTTTATTAATTCAATAAGAAATTTGCATATACTATATGTTTAGAAATGTACATGTATTTGTAATCCTGTGTGCCATTAAGTAAACATGATTTTGCGGACTCAGGCATAGTTTTAACACAAGCTCACGTTCAAGTCTAACATTTATTTGTATGTAACCTTCAATGCAGAATGCGTTTGGTTGCATTTTTGTTACCACTACAGGAGCGGACAAGCCTTCATTATTTGGTACAAGAGGGTTTGTGTTTTAGTTAGATAGAAAGGTATGAGAAGATGGATCTTGGCAAGGAGAAACACCGTAACGGGTAAGGAGGCAAGTTCCCATGGAAGAGGAGAAGAATGGCCAAGGACGAATGAAGTAGCAATTTATCGATGTGGAAAAGGTGGTGCCAGAAACCAATTTGTGCTGGAATCGTGGAAAGTTACTGGAGCTGATCATATGATTTACCTTGAATGCAAATAAAGTCTTATGCTGTAAAGTAGTCAGGGTCAGAGACGTCTCAGGACTTCATGAGGTGCAGACATCTACTTCTGCTTTGTGTGGTTTCATGCTACTTGACTCTTGGTTGGGGTTTCTTCTACTGAAGACTGACAGCTGACACCTTTCTATTTATCATTTTACTTATGTTTCTAAGTTTAGGGGTGTCCCTTTTAAGGCACTGAAGGGAAAGATAGTATGCTCATGCTTAGCTTTGAAAATCATTTGATGCAATTTAACATTAAATTCTGTTTTCTTATTGCTTGCATCGTCATAATCGAATAAGTTGTATGCTTTTTGTTATATAGGGTAAATCTCTGTAGGAGATTTGGACTCCTTCTGTTTGTCCTATATTTCTATACTATAATGCTGAGACTGATTTACATCAATCTGTTTCTGAATTTATAATTGAAAATGTACTAATCCAAAATATTAGTTGTTGAGTAGTAATTGTGTAACCAAATTGGTTATACTGAAATGAGATTTCATTGTGATTGTTTTCTCCCTCTTACCTCTCAAGCAACTAAAAAGACAATCTGCTTCAGTAGGAACCTTTAAGTGGGCCCAAGGTCTCTCCCTCCTTTTGCCACTCCTGGCATTTTAGTCCACAGAACTTTCCTACTTGAAATTTTTGATTTCATATTTACAATGGTAAGTATGAAATTACTAGACCCAGAATACAATGTGATGTTGTCTGAAAATCTAAGCCTGGCAGGTCTCAAGCAGAAAATAAAACGTTTGGCAACCCTTTCACATATTCTTATTTAGCTCTCAACAAAAACATCACCTAAAACTCACCAAAATGGCACCATG
The DNA here is from genome assembly GCF_964261635.1 of Lissotriton helveticus. Classification (NCBI taxonomy): domain Eukaryota; kingdom Metazoa; phylum Chordata; class Amphibia; order Caudata; family Salamandridae; genus Lissotriton; species Lissotriton helveticus. The sequence continues at coordinate 207,825,321 of NC_136065.1, forward strand.
TCAGCATAGCCTTCAGTATCAGTCAGCAGGCTTTTCTCACTGGAACTCAACATACAGGGTTAATTCACAAAGCCTTCCCAGCCACAAGTCAATAGAGAAAATCAAAGAAAGGCTCAGCTCTAATGGGGCATGGAAACTTGTCCTTGAATCTTGAACCTGAAATAAGTTTGAAAGTTTGTAGGACCTTCTAATATCCTAAACGTTAGCTGATGTAATTTGACGTTGATTTAAAGTCAAGCTGGTTCCGTCACCGTAGACTACTTGCACACACTAGTGAGGGTCTCCTCATTCTGAATGGAGGCCAACACGACGCCTCGATAATTCCTAACCCCTCTGCAGCTGAGGACATGGTGGACCATGCCATTCTATGGAAAAGAGTGGGCAAAACCATCAGGTCTGGATCGATCCTTCCTCATCAAATGTAGTTAACAAATCTGTTTTGTTTTTCTAACTGTCCACCCACACAGTGTCATCTGAGGGTCCACAGGTGTTCTCCCTCTCACTTTTGGTTTACAAAATGAACTTGTTCCATTTTGATACATTACAGTAACACAAGATGCTCTTACAGATGCAAAACGATACACACAGAGAACATCAGAATGGTTTGCAAGTGTCATAAAGTGTCTTCGCCACCTCTACTAGTGAATGCAGGAGTGCAACAGAACGGGCATGGGCCTGGGGCATAGCCTGTTTGGTCTACTGCAAGGCTCTTTTCACTAGTTACCCTAATGCCATTCACCAACAAACTTCAGAGGGAGCACAACCAAACACCAAGAATGGGCCTCAGTGTGAACAAACAAGATAACATAAATCCATCACTGAAATCATTCTATTGATTGAGGCATGCACAAAGCCTACTGGCGGGACAGACCACATTGAGAATATAAAAAAACTAAATTCCAAGTAGGAACCTGGCATCGGCCTCCTGTCTGCCCTGGTCTTCCAGAAAATTTAAAGAGACAAAAGCATGGAGGTAGACCACTGCGGATCCACAGGACCACTGCCATGTGGTACAGCTTGAACCAACACCTCCTGTGTGAACTATCGCTTTGCTCTTCAGAGTGACTTTCAATTGAGCACCTCTCTCAAGGAGAGGAAGGAAGGGATGCTAGACTGTGGAGCAATTCTTGCAGTCAACTGGATTCAAACTATCCATGATCGTCTGCTGTGCCCAGGAAGTTGAAGGTGTGGCTCTGTTAAACACTATGTAAATATTAAATTCATACTCATTAGTTTAATGTATACGTGTATTTGTTGCATAAGGCGTTAGGGATCAAAAAGAGGCTTCGAGCCTCTTGTGGATGGAATAGCATATAGATATATGGTGGTGTCCATCCACTGCTTTTTGGTTAGTTTTGTGCTATACACATTTCTAAAATAGGTTTACATGTCATAGTTTGGATTGTGGAACTGGGGATAAAATGGGACGGACATTGCCAGCTGAAACATTAACCCGTCCTTTAAAGCTTCAGGTTTTTGTTCGACTTTCTAGTTTTCTGGATAGGAATAGGCTGGAGATCCATGCATGTGACACTCTGCCTTCCATGTGCAGCTTCAGAATGCGTTGGTGCCTTTGAGAAGAGCCATACTCAGAAGCATAGATTTCTGACATTTGCATAGTGAATTGTCTTGTTTCTTGTTGTTGCATAGTACGTTGGGTTGTTTCTGGTTGTTGCATAGTGAGCCTGGTTGGTTGTGTATGTTCAGTATCAGTTTCCATTATGGTGTGTCACACAAACAGACTATTTTGAAGCTTTCATTGCCCAAAGAGTTTACGGAGTTGTTTTGGAATGGTCTGTTGTAAAATTTCCAGACTAAACTGAGAAAGGAAGCAAAGCTCCAAGAATAGAGAAGGACATTGATAAATCAGTGAGCACATTACAGACTCAATGGACTTGCCCTATAGCAGGCTCTGGACAGGATGATCCATGAGCTTCCTTTCATCTCTAAAGTTGTATCACTCATCTGCGGCTCACACTAATCCCCAGACCCGTCAACTGTTCCTCATTTCAAGAACCTCCTCCCTTCTCTCCTCTAAATTACTGTAATTAGATTTAGCAGAAACATGTGGTCAGGGACCAGCCCATGCAGAAGCCTTTGTTCTGCAAGGCTACAAGACAGAGCAATTTATCTTTGCATGGTGTGCAAGGATCATTTCTCTACAGACCTGTCAGAGTTCTTTAGAAAGCTTTACACAAGGCTAAATCCATCTAACCAAATCTCAATCTAAAAGGGCAAAAAAACAAAACAAAAAGGGAACTCTCATTTTTTTGTTTGATCACTGACACTATATCGAGCACAACAATATCTCAATACAGAAATGTTGTGTCATAAATATCAATTATAAAAATATTGTGTCCCCTATACATATTATGATAAGTACAAAAGTATTGATACAAGTAAATAGTTTCACACTAATATTGCTAAAAAAACTACAAAAACATGTATTTAATTTAAAATTGTAAATCTCAGTTATTTTATTTTAGAACATTAATATAATGTAAATTAAATGAATGTAGTTAATATTTAATACTATATATATACTTATTTATGTGTGTGTGTTTACACATATATATATATATATATACATATATATATATATATATATATATATATATATATATATATATATATCCAAAACAAAGCTGCTTCTCCTGCAACGCTGTGACCCGTAGGAAAGTGGCGTACTCTCCGGTGAAGCGCGCCGGTAAGTATTAAGTCTAAGCAAATAACAGTATCTGTACGCTCTCAGGAACACCACAACAAACCAAGAGTGTTAATTCTTCGGTTTATTCACACAACGCGTTTCGGCGACTTGCCTTGATCACGTGTGAAGAATTAACACTCTTGGATTGTTGTGGTGTTCCTGAGAGCGTACAGATACTGTTATTTGTTTAGACAATATATATATATATATATATATATATATATATATATATATATATATATATATTTATATATATATATATATATATATATATATATATATATATATATATATATATATATATATTCAAGAAGATCGCCACACTACCAGCAAGCGCTGTCAAACGTCCAATGGCGAAGAGTAGACCCAGAGGTTGCTGGTGCAGAAAGTAATTTTATTTAGTTTCGTGCCAGCGCGTCCGCCATAATATATATATATATATATAATGTAACACTTAATAAATAATATATTTTACATTAACTTAATGTTTGGGGGTTATTTTAAATGTACTACTATAAAAATTATATCTCTTTTCTCGTAAAGGAGGTGCTCGTGGATATTTCAGCGTGATGGCCAGTGACACGCTTTTGGAAGCCCCCGCATCGCAAGTTGACTCTGGTGCTCATTGGTGTGGGCGGCTGCTCCTGTGGTGTTCTCCGAGGTATCGGATCGTCCAGAGCCCACCTTCATACTCCGGGGAGAAGAGAAGCGATGCCGAGGCCTTTCTGCCTCACACCGGGCCTGATGCGCTGACATTGGGGCCCTCGCCTAATTGACTCTCGGAAAGAAGGTTGGTGCGGTGAGGGGACTCGAGGGGGTACTTTTGCTCAGTTGGACACATCAGGATATTGGCCGTGTCCATCTCCTTGACTCGCCGGGCCCAGCATCGCCCAGCACCGGAATAGTGCATTCTGGGACTTTCAGTCCGTTACTACACAATGGGCAGCAGTAAGGGCGGTGTTTCCATTTGGAGGGGGTGTGATATGGTTCCAACCAATCAGCAAAGAGCGGGACATACTTCCTTGGGGATTGGGCACGCCTCCTGCTATACTTACCGGGCACTGAAGAAGGCTCAACAGCCGAAATGCATTTGCCTGCCATGTGTATCTTTTTTAAATAAAGTGGCCTCCTTAATGTTCCCCCGCCTTGCCTTCCACTCTTTTCTCGTAAAGGAGGTGCTTATATATATATATATTCACTTAAAAAACCATAGGTTTCAGGTCTTATATAGTTAGGAATTAGCATTTAAACAACCTTGCAAATTCACTTAAAAAACCATAGGTTTCAGGCCTTATATAGTTAGGAATTAGCATTTTAAAAACCTTGCAAATTCACTTAAAAAACCATAGGTTTCAGGCCTTATATAGTTAGAAATTAGCATTAAAAAACCATTGAAATTGCTCCTATATAGTTAGTTGGACTAACTATATTTCGCGCACCCGCAATCCACTGCTGATGATGTCACATATTAAATCATTTATAACATGGTCAGTGACATCACTGATGACATCTCAAATGACATCACTGATGACATCACTGATGACATCATCCAGTGACTGTGTGTTTCTGTAAAGTTTAAATATGTTTTACATATTGAAGAATGAGTGGGTGTATAAGTATCTGGATGAAGGATTTAGTAGGTACGTGACTGACTGTATGAGTGAGTGATTAAATGTGTCTTACTAAATGCATGGGTTAGTGACTAAACTGTCTGAATGTGTGCATCAGTATGTCTGTTGTTGTTTAAGCTGCTGCATGTGTTGATCAGTAGCTTTATGAGTTAGGAATTAGCATTAAAAAAAAAACATTGAAATTGCTCCTATATAGTTAGTTGGACTAACTTTATTTCGCGCACCCGCAATCCACTGCTGATGATGTCACATATGTCATCAGTGATGTCACTGACCATGTTATGAATGATGTAATATGTGACATCATCAGCAGTGGATTGCGGGTGCGCGAAATATAGTTAGTCCAACTAACTATATAGGAGCAATTTCAATGGTTTTTTTAATGCTAATTTCTAACTATATAAGGCCTGAAACCTATGGTTTTTTAAGTGAATATGCAAGGTTTTTAAAATGCTAATTCCTAACTATATAAGGCCTGAAACCTATGGTTTTTTAAGTGAATTTGCAAGGTTGTTTAAATGCTAATTCCTAACTATATAAGACCTGAAACCTATGGTTTTTAAGTGAATTTGCAAGGTTTTTTAAATGCTAATTCCTAACTATATAAGGCCTGAAACCTATGGTTTTTTTTGTGAATTTGCAAGGTTTTTTAAATGCTAATTCATAACTATATCAGGCATGAATCCTATAGTTTTTTTCAATACATTTCAAAGGTTTTCTAAATGCTAATTCTTAGCGGATAACGTTTAAATATGTTATTATCCTTCTGGGACCACCTGAGCAGCCATCTTGTTTCTCAGGAGAAGTGAGGCACAAGAGAGCACAAAACAAGAGTGGAAAACGCGAAAAGGTGGCAGGGTTGAGACCTCCTGACCCCCTAGCCCTTCTCAGGGGGTCCCAGAAGGACCACCAAGTGCAAAAACTTTGTTTTTGAAATCGCGTACGGTGCGTGTACCCCGTGATTTTTTCCATTTTTTTTTTTTTGCCCTTCGGGGTCCTTCTGGGACCCCCTGAGAAGGGCTAGAGGTTTGGGGGGTCTGTACCCTGCCCCCTTTTTGTGTTTTCCACTCTTGTTTTGGGGTCTCTCGTGCCTCAGTTCTCCTGAAAAACAAGATGGTGGCCAACACTTCCTGGTTTGGACAGTTTGGAATGTTGACAGTCGACTGCCAGCCAATCAGAAACTCGCTCGCGCACGTAAGGATAACCGCACGTACGCGTACGGTACGCGTACCGTATGCGTACGGTGCGCGTATGGTGAGCGCATATAGATATATAATTTGCTCAAATTCAATTTTCTCAACAACTACTGGAGGGATTTTCACCAAATATAGAAAAGACACTACTGCATACCTGTCCCTACCATTTTGCCAAGTTTGGTGTAATTCCGTTCAGCTGTTCGGGCTGTAGACGTGTCTAAAGGTCCCATAGAAAATGCCATTTGAAAAATTTCAAATTCAATTTTCTTAAGAACTACTGGAGGGATTTTCACCAAACATAGCACAGGCACATCTGCATACCAGGCCCTACCATTTTGCCAAGTTTGGTGTAATTCCATTCAGCCGTTCGGGCTGTAGCCGTGTCTAAAGGTCCCTATGGAAATTAACATGGGGAAAACACGTTTTGGGACCCCCTTTTCGGCCCCGCTTGACGAATCCCCCCGAAACTTTCAGGGAAGGAGCGGAGCTGGCCAAAATTCTGGAAAATTACACGCAGATTCCTCAATCTGCGCCAAAGTTATTCCCAATAGAATGTTGAGCGCATATAGATATATAATTTGCTCAAATTCAATTTTCTCAACAAGTACTGGAGGGATTTTCGCCAAATATAGAAAAGGCACTCCTGCATACCTTCCCTACCATTTTGCCAAGTTTGGTGTAATTCCGTTCAGCCGTTCGGGCTGTAGCCGTGTCTAAAGGTCCCATAGAAAATGCCATTTGAAAATTTTCAAATTCAATTTTCTCAAGAACTACTGGAGGGATTTGCACCAAACATACAAAAGGCACTGCTGAATACCAGTCCCTACCATTTTGCCAAATCTGGTGTAATTCCGTTCAGCCGTTCGAGCTGTAGCCGTGTCAGAATGTTCCTATGGAAATTAACATGGGGAAAACACGTTTTGGGACCCCCCTTTTTTCTCGGCCTCCGCTTGACGAATCCCCCCGAAACTTTCAGGGAAGGAGCAGAGCGAGGCAAATTTAAGGAAAATTACAGGCAGATCCCTCAATCGGCGTCAAAGTTATTCCCAATAGAATGTTCGGAATTTCCTATGGTAACTAGGTCCTAACTATATATACCTACTGGCTATCGCCAGTAGGTAATATATATATATATATATATATATATATATATATATATATATAAATGTAACACTCTGGGTGTGTGGTTTGCCTGGCATGCATCCTGATCGCCGGTGGTGCTAGGTTAGAGGCGAATGCCACACAAGCCTCTTTACAACTCCAAACACTCATTCCTCCTCATTAAGAGAAAAGCCTGCACTCCAATCCTTTAAGAAATACCATTTTAATAACAGACAGCATTAGCATTTTAGGAACGCGTTTCAGCTGTATTCACAGCCTTTGTCAGCCTAAAAAAGTTGATGTTTCTCTCCGTATTCAAACCTTCCCAACAGGTGATATCAATTACATAATTATAAAAAGTCACATATCTTTTAGTATTTCTTCTTGCGTTTTGTAATGTTTTCATTTATCTGTCATTTGTTGTTAGTCCGACAAAGGCTGTGAATACAGCCGAAACGCGTTCCTAAGATGCTCAATATAATATTGTCCCACCTCTTGGAGACGTATCAGAACCACCATGACTAGAAGGAGATACTTACTCAAATCAACTACAAGTAATGGGATTCAACATAAGCAGGCAACAGAGTTCACAATGAGGAAAACTTTGGTCCCCTGTGGGCCGGGCCCTTGGTGCTCAGGTCACTGACACACCTTTCCTGGATAAAGGGTGCAAATCAGCAGGTAGCAGAAAAAATGGTTGCGTAATGTACATTAACACTCCCACTGGTCACTCTCTTGCCACCTCGTTGATAAAAATGAAACTCAGGGCTGCTCTGGTTTTCCAAGTTCCTATACTCACCTCCTCTTGACTTACTAATGAAATCAAATCTTCTCAGGGACATGGTCGCACTTTAAAGTATATGGAGTGCTCAATCCACCAACACCGCCCTTGCTCGGTAGTCACAGTGGATGTGTCTGGGGGGTCCACATCCCAATGATACCACACAAGAGCACAGGTGAACACCGAGTGGCAGGTCTTTATAATCCATACACCTGCCTAGCTCTGTTGCCATAGCACTCTCAGGAAGTGGGCCATCACTGTTGCAAATATAAAACTAAAAATATGCAATCTTTGGTTTTATAGGATGGGTCTACTTGCAGCTTTAGTACCTCAAGACCAGGCACCTTTAAGATTTGCGTCCAGTAAATGATGAGTTTTAATAGTAAATAGCAATGCCAAAATAATGCCTCACCATGTTTTTATTACTAGTTCACACTCTTGGAGATGTAGTCTTGATTCATTTGCATTTAACCAATAAGACCAACATCCTAATGACAATTATATGTATAAGCAAAGTTCAGGATTGGATAAGAGGAATCCCAGGGACATGGAGCCATCTTGTCACCCTAAGCATGGGCAAAGTTACATGTGGCATCTTCCTCTGTTGCTCCAAATGAAGCAAAAAGACCGCACGCAAACATCATAAAAATGTTAAAACCCCAAAGATGTCCTTTACAATCATGTACTTGCATAGGATATGTAAAAATGCAACTTTACTGTGAACAAGACCATCTGAAAACTATCTGAAGGGACTGCAGAGTGCGCAGAGGAACAGCGCTGAACTTCAAACAGAAATAGAGGGAACCAGCAGAAATAATAATGTTGCAACAGCTGCTTCATACCGCAATTCTACCTTTTCTAATATTTATTTATTTATTTATTTATTTTTAACATTTCTAAAGCGCTGCTTATACCCGTAGGCGTCTTGGCGCTGTATGCTGTAATATAAGTAACGAGTGTTATTATTAGTAACCTCACACGCATTTCATTTACCGACCGCGGAAGGATATAAGGTCGCACTTCATTTACCGACCGCGGAAGGATATAAGGTAGAGCTGGACGTGTTTGCATTCGAATCCATGGCGGCAAAAGTGTAGGGTTGCCCTTGAAACCAGCATGCCGCGATGTAGCAGGAAGGAATGAAGCGGGATATGGGATCAGACCAATTCCATCTAACCAGGTTCACCCTCTGTGCTAATGAGTGCAATCTATGGACCAGCAGGCCGCGCGCTGGAGTGTTCTCTAGGACTGCCCTAGAACCAGCTTCAGCTCTCTCGCCAACCCCATGTAAAAAATCTAATAAAAATACAACCATTTATGCATACACAGAGCTGCATTGGGTCAGCTCTCTCCATTTACTAGTCTTTTCAACTGTCTTCGACATTACAATTCTGCACACCACAGCTTATATATGGGGGCATTGGGTCAGCTCACATTGGTTCGCTTTCACTAAGCAATGGCCTTTGACCTAATCATATATGTACATCTACCTAAAAAGAAGTGCACTTCTATGCAGCGCTGGCGGGCCAAAATCTAATTACTTTGTCAATGGGTTTTTCCTTTCATTGGCTCTTTTTAAGTTTTTTTAGTCGTCCTTGTATTTTTGATCTGTCTTCAGGTGACAGTAATTCAAAGCCAACGGCATCTTTTCCTTGAGTCAAGAAGGATCAGATTTCCTTTTGATGTGTAGTAAAACTAAAAACGATTCATTTTATTATTTATTTAAATTGACATTTGAATTGCAGACATATGGCTGCAACGTCTAGCAGGCATCATGTTCTTTTTCTCTTCTTCTTTTCTTGTTGCACATTCTGACGATTAAAATAAGACAAAAGATTAAGAATATATAATCACCACACAAGCCTGCCAGGGCCAGACACATTTGCTTCGCCAATGCTATGGAGCATTGCAGAAGGTTGACTGCTAGGCTTTTATTAAATCTCTTTGGCTCTATACCATCGATAGACACAACCAAGTGTGCTGGCGTCTACTAGAGAACGGGGACTTGGTACACTGTCCCAGATGCATCCATACTGCAACACCCCTGATCCGACGCGTGTCACCCACCTAATTTATTTTCTCCTGCCTTTATAAAGCGCTCCTTTACCATAAGGAATAACTGCGCTTTATGGACGATATTTTATCCAACTGAGATTGGAAGCTTTTCTCTACAGGTGTGTTTTGAAGGAAACATCTTCCAATAGGACCCGGAGACCCCAATCTGGGCAGCGCACCCACAAACCCAAATGAGACACTGAAGAGTCAACAAACTGATTGTGCATAGCAGTCATGTTTTATTACAAAGAATGTAAAACACAACATAATATGAACTTCATAAAGTGTCAAGCAAGATAAACACAACACAGCAAGCATTCATAACTACATCATTAAAATCCACAATACCACAAAGTAAGAGAACTAATGCATGTCCTAAGATCCAAGGCAAACACACAAATTATTTACAACGAGGTCTCCAATGGGAACACTCCAACATCGAGGTCTAGGCAATCCTTCATCCCACATGGACCACACAGATGCAACCCCTGTATCTCTGGGGGGGGTTCCAACTCACTGTGCCGTTGCCCACGTCCCCTGGTCCCGCCCTTCCAACACCAGGCTGTCTCGAGCTACAAGTAGTGTGACCAGGAGCTACAGCCCATGCCCTACGCCGGTGAACCATGAGCCCGAGCTCCCGCTGGTGTGTTCATCCTCTATCCGAATCAGGATTGCTGCCCCCTCCCTGAGTGCTGCTCTACGAAGCAGGAGGCGGAGGTCCCATCTGCTGTTTCCCATCTGCTGTTTAGAAGCAATCGTGGAAGTAGATTCTCTCCCCTCTGCTGTTTAGAGGCAGACATCACCCACATAAAATTGAAGGGTATGTGGGTGGGTAAATCAAGTTGTCCCCAGCACAAGGAAGCCGCCTCCACCGCCACAATGGAATAACTCATGTTTATTATTACCCAACTTAATGGTAACCGTTTTATTGACATGAAAAGGATGAGTGGACCTGCTGAGATTTGGACCTGTAACCCTGAGGTCAAACACAAATCCCTGGAATGAATGCAGCGAGTCACCAGACCACACAGACATCTCTAAGTGTGCAAAGCACCTATGGGTGTGTTCCCTCTAGAGGCACCTGCACATGCCTTGTTGCTATCAAAATGTCAGTGAATACAGCACAGCAGGTTTTGAAAGTTAAGGGAGCTATGTGGGGCTTCTGAGCAGGAGAAAGTACCAGGTTAATGGAGATCCTAGCACATTGCTATTTTGCAAATGTTCTTTAAAGACAAAGGAAGGGCAGAGAGATTTGGTTCTGAAAAGAAGTCTCGAACAATATCTCAAAAAGACAGATGCAGTTAACCGCAAGTGCTAACCCTACTAGAACCAACACTTAAGAAACTGGGGTGGTTTGCTCACAAACACAGACATCGATGAGGTTGACGAGAACAAGAACCTCTACTGAAAAGTTGTACTGCAGAGCGAGTCTCAGCCTTAAAAAGTGAACATCATTAGTGCTAAGAATACTGGAAAGTAACAAGGGAGCATTGACCAGATGCACACTGCAGACCCTAGCAGCGGAATAAATCAAAGCCATAAGTCTTGAAAACTTTTTCTTGCTCTGAAGTGAAGTACAGTGTCGGAATTTTGCATTTCCTGTTAGCCTGTGGTCTCGAGAACTTACATCCGTCAACAAATGCCATTTGTGGCCACCTCCCATGATGCAAGGGATTGGACCCCGAGGCAGAGTCTTAGAGTCCGGCATCAGCTGGCCTCCCACGCTGTCGCACAAAAGAACAGCAGCCTGGACATGTCTTGGATGCGCTCCAGAAGCCACTTGGACACAGAGATGTTTCCAGGAGCAGCTCCTATTGAGTGAGCTCTGTAGATGTTTGTCAAAAGCGAAGCCAAATGATGACCATTAGCAATTTGAAACAAACGTTTGTTAAATGAAAGCACACTTCACAAAGATTCACTGGAGGGTGGACGATGGGAACGGTTCGTCTTACACAACTTGATAATAGTGTGCTTCACCTTAATTAAACACAAAAATTTCAAGGAAGGAGCTACATCACAAGGAGACAGCCAGATGTGTAAATTACGCATCAGTGTGACAATAGAATTTACACTTGCAGCCTAAATTATAGAAATTTCGTATTTCAAAATGTTTACAGAAAGACCTCATCCACTCATTTTACAGAAAGACCTCAACCACTCATTTTACAGAAAGACCTCAACCACTTATTTTACAGAAAGACCTCAACCACTTATTTTACAGAAAGACCTCAACCACTTATTTTACAAAAAGACCTCAACCACTTATTTTACAGAAAGACCTCAATCACTCATTGTACAGAAAGACCTCAACCACTCGTTTTACAGAAAGACCTCAACCACTCATTGTACAGAAAGACTTCAACCACTCATTGTACAGAAAGACCTCAACCACTCATTGTACAGAAAGACCTCAACCACTCATTTTACAGAAAGACCTCAACCACTTATTTTACAGAAATACCTCAACCACTCATTGTACAAAAAGACCTCAACCACTCATTTTACAGAAAGACCTGAACCACTTATTTTACAGAAATACATCAACCACTCATTGTACAGAAAGACCTCAACCACTCATTTTACAGAAAGACCTCAACCACTTATTTTACAGAAAGACATCAACCACTCGTTGTACAGAAAGACCTCAACCACTCATTGTACAGAAAGACCTCAACCACTCATTTTACAGAAAGACCTCAACCACTCATTGTACAGAAAGACCTCAACCACTCATTGTACAGAAAAACCTCAACCACTTATTGTACAGAAAGACCTCAGACACTCATTGTACAGAAAGACCTCAACCACTCATTGTACAGAAAGACCTCAACCACTCATTTTACAGAAAGACCTCAACCACTCATTGTACAGAAAGACCTCAACCACTCATTTTACAGAAAGACCTCAACCACTCATTTTACAGAAAGACCTCAACCACTCATTTTACAGAAAGACCTCAACCACTTATTTTACAGAAAGACATCAACCACTCATTGTACAGAAAGACCTCAACCACTCATTGTACAGAAAGACCTCAACCACTCATTTTACAAAAAGACCTCAACCACTCATTGTACAGAAAGACCTCAACCACTCATTGTACAGAAAGACCTCAACCACTTATTTTACAGAAAGACCTCAACCACTTATTGTACAGAAATACCTCAACCACTCATTGTACAGAAAGACCTCAGCCACTCATTTTACAGAAAGACCTCAACCACTTATTTTACAAAAAGACCTCATCCACTCATTGTACAGAAAGACCTCAATCACTCATTTTACAGAAAGACCTCATCCACTCATTGTACAGAAAGACCTCAACCACTCATTGTACAGAAAGACCTCAACCACTCATTTTACAGAAAGACCTCAACCACGTATTTTACAGAAAGGCCTCAACCACTTATTTTACAGAAAGGCCTCAACCATTTATTTTACAGAAAGGCCTCAACCATTTATTTTACAGAAAGGCCTCAACCACTCATTGTACAGAAAGACCTCAACCACTCATTTTACAGAAAGACCTCAACCATTTTTTTTACAGAAAGACCTCGTCCACTCATTGTACAGAAAGATCTCAGCCACTCATTTTACAGAAAGACCTCATCCACTCATTGCACAGAAAGACCTCAACCACTCATTGTACAGAAAGACCTCAACCACTCATTGTACAGAAAGACCTCAATCACTCATTGTACAGAAAGACCTCAACCACTCATTGTACAGAAAGACCTCATCCACTCATTGCACAGAAAGACCTTACCACTCATTGTACAGAAAGACCTCAACCACTCATTGTACAGAAAGACCTCAATCACTCATTTTACAGAAAGACCTCAACCACTCATTGTACAGAAAGACCTCAACCACTTATTTTACAGAAAGACATCAACCACTCGTTGTACAGAAAGACCTCAACCACTCATTTTACAGAAAGACCTCAACCACTCATTGTACAGAAAGACCTCAACCACTCGTTGTACAGAAAGACCGCAACCACTCATTGTACAGAAAAACCTCAACCACTTATTGTACAGAAAGACCTCAACCACTCATTGTACAGAAAGACCTCAACCACTCATTTTACAGAAATACCTCAACCACTTATTTTACAGAAAGACCTCAACCACTCATTGTACAGAAAGACCTCAACCACTCATTGTACAGAAATACCTCAACCACTCATTGTACAGAAAGACCTCAACCACTCATTTTACAGAAAGACCTCAACCACTCATTGTACAGAAAGACCTCAACCACTCATTGTACAGAAAGAGCTCAACCACTCATTTTACAGAAAGACCTCAACCACTCATTGTACAGAAAGACCTCAACCACTCATTTTACAGAAAGACCTTAACCACTCATTTTACAGAAAGACCTCAACCACTTATTTTACAGAAAGACATCAACCACTCATTGTACAGAAATACCTCAACCACTCATTGTACAGAAAGACCTCAACCACTCATTTTACAAAAAGACCTCAACCACTCATTGTACAGAAAGACCTCAACCACTCATTGTACAGAAATACCTCAACCACTCATTGTACAGAAAGACCTCAACCACTCATTGTACAGAAAAACCTCAACCACTTATTTTACAGAAAGACCTCATCCACTCATTGTACAGAAAGACCTCAATCACTCATTTTACAGAAAGACCTCATCCACTCATTGTACAGAAAGACCTCAACCACTCATTGTACAGAAAGACCTCAACCACTCATTTTACAGAAAGACCTCAACCACTCATTGTACAGAAAGACCTCAACCACTTATTTTACAAAAAGACCTCAACCACTTATTGTACAGAAAAACCTCAACCACTCATTTTACAGAAAGACCTCAACCACCTATTTTACAGAAAGACCTCAACCACTTATTTTACAGAAAGGCCTCAGCCATTTATTTTACAGAAAGGCCTCAACCACTTATTTTACAGAAAGGCCTCAACCACTTATTTTACAGAAAGGCCTCAACCATTTATTTTACAGAAAGGCCTCAACCACGCAGGCCTTTCAGTAGCCAAAGAAACAAGGTGGCAAGCTCTAGTCTGCTAAGACCCATCTCATCCTGCTTGCCAGGCTTTGGGTCCTTCTGCATCCATACTTTGCTCTTGCCTGAACAGGGGCCATTTTGAATGCACCTAAACAGGCTTTAAATCAACCCCTCAGACACCGATGCAATGAGCGTCAGCACCCAACCAGACCAATGGGTGTTTGACCTGAAGGCAGCTTCTTTGGTTAGGACCTATGTTCCCTCAGGGACAGGTCTCTCTTGCAGGCCAGCTTTTTATATCTATTTGCACCTGTTGTCCACTTCAAAGTCTCTACCAAGTTCTTCCTCTCCTGGAGTTTGGGGTTTTATTCTTGCATCTGTGTTGCAGTCGAGATTTGGCCATAGTGATAGCCTAAGTTGGACTTTCACAATCTGTGTTTATGAAATTTACAGGAGGCAGAAAACACGCATCGCTCTAGCCCTGTACTCTTCACGCGAGCTGCCTGTGTGTCGATGACGGAACAATCATGACAAGACTGCTTGCTTCCTCTCTGACACCTTGAACACTAATTTCCTTCTCCCTGCTGACATCAGGCGAGGCCTCTAGTTATTCCCACTGCACTGTCTCTAAAAGTTACAGATTCTTCACCAGACAGACAACTAATCTCTGCAGGCTGCAGCATTCAGCCATCCAGGAGGTGCAGTCCGTCAGACCTGGCTGATCCCGGGTACCACCTGCAGCATCTTCTAGCTGCGCTGTGGAGCATCTCTTGGAGTATTGGATTAACTAGGCATCACGACTGGGGCTATTCTAATAGCGTGTTTTACACAACACAAAGAAAAGGGAGGCGTTTGTTTGAGCAGAAAACTCAACTTTAATTCTAGAATACCAGAGAAGGTTACTCAGAAGCGATCGGCGTCCACAAAGAGCTTCTTAGCCACCACGCACCAAGAAGCTAGAGTGGACCAATGGCGCCAGAGGCCCTGGAGCAGGTAAGGTAAATGGGTCATACCTATCTACTGGCTTGACAGTAAAACAGCCACAATCTGGGTGCATCGGGCCCACCGCATCAGACCCCAGCACCTGCTGCACGGTTGAGCTGAGACCTTGCCCAGAAGCAGGCCGTGTCCAGGATGCGGCCCCTCAGGGGGGCCTTTTCCTCACATCATACTCCACAATATGCCCATTAAAAAAAATACAAAATAGGTGTTTGTGTCTCGCGTATTATTCTGTGATTATATTTGAACATCGCAACTCATTTGTTGCAGCGTCTCACCCTCCGTTTCTAAGCACTATATCACTGAGAGAGCGCAAACTGACCTAAATGTATGAGTACATCACACTTACCTGTAGTAAGCACAAATCATGAGGAGAAATGCCATGAGTGCTAATAGTATCTGCAATTATATTCTAAATGTATAGCTAATATAGAGATTTAAGTAGAAGTGGAACTAATACAGAAATGTGTGACACTATATGATTTTATTAGATGTGATTATTCCTGAATCCATGTCGTGTAGCTGTTAAAATGTAAGATGGTAGGTGGTTAAACGCAGAATGTGGTAGGCCTCAGGGCCAGAGCTGGAGGGAAAGGGAAGGTGTTTTTTTTCACGACATAGATTGTATTAATGTTTGGTCATTGCATTAAATGGGCCAGGATTTATAAATATGTTTACTGAATAATAGAATAAGAGTATTAACATGCTTTAATTAATGAAGAAGTTGAATGCTATAATCATGATGAGAAATATTGTAGGCCTGAAATGTTTTAACATTGATTTACACGTACATGTCTGGGCCAAGAAATGTTGCAAGCCTTTTTGGAAGTCTATGAGAGTTGGGATCTTGGCTACAGATGGCTGTCTGCAAGAGAAAAGGGGGAATCCAATTATAAATAATATGAATAGAGGTCTGTTCAGTAGACAGCCCAGACATGGAGGAGGGTTCCGGAATGTTTAAGGGGTATCAGCGGGCCGGAGAAGAGTCTGAGAAGCAAGGTCAACTCTAACGTATGAGGCCCAATACAAAGCATCATGGAAAAAGCCAGAAGCTACACCACGTGAGGGGCGTCTCGCAAGGGGCGTCTCAAATGTTGTTGACTGTTTTGTATTAGGGACAGCACCCCTGGGTGGGGTTAGAGCAGATACCTGAGGACCCTTTAGAGAGCGGATGGGTAGGCAGAGAGGGGTCATGACTGGAGAACTATAGGTTTTCACCAAGAGACTTAGAGTGAGTGACTTCCCTTGGGGGTCATTCACTGCTGACACCTTTGTTAGGTTGGGACTTGGTTAAGTAGGGATACCATCTAGAGCAGGGTAGGGACAGCCTAACCTGTGCGTTTTCCTCCAACTTAAATGAAGGAGAGATATGCGTCAATGCTGATAGCTTTATTATTCTTAGAACTTGTGTTAGTGATTTCCGTTGCTCGTCTGAGGGCTTTCCGAGAGCACATGTATGTAATTGGACCTGTGTATCTCGTGAATCTCATTCTGAGATGCCTGTATTTGCAGCTTATCATATCCTTACAATAAACTTTTGAAAGCTAGAAGTTGTTTGTGATCTTTGGGAGCAGAGTCCTTTATTGGGTGAACTAACTTGGAAATGGATGTACTTTCTACCTTAAAGACAGGCAACAAAGGTTCAGTCGACCAGATCGAGGTTTAGATCAATAGTGCTAAGGTATCGATCAAAATCTCGCCCTTCCAGTTGGTAGCTATAGAGGATGGTTGCCTTCTTGAGGACGGTGACCTAGGCCAGGTTAGCTTACCCCAAGGCCCCTAGAGATCGATGATCGGAAGAACAGCCCGCTGAAGAAGATCCGGATGACGTGAGACAGAAAAGGCAGCAGTATCGGTCGAGAGTGAGTATAAAGGGTTATGCGTGTTAGATTGCGGTGTTTTGTATTGTATCTATGTTGTAATGTCTGGCGGAGTTGAATGTCTGTAGAGTGACTGTGGAACAGGTTGTGAGCGCGCGCAACCGGTGGAAATCTTAAGTTCAAGGAGAGCTTAAGTGGTTCGGGTGTATCGGACACCCAGAGTAATTGTCAACTAGTGTGAAGGGGGTCATGAGGTACCATTGATCACCCGAAAGACCGAGATAGGGGGAACGTAAGAGTGAGTGCGTGAGTAACGGACGCTGGTCGGAAGTTACTGTGTGTGTAAGCAACCTATCAGAGAGACGATAGACATCTCGTCAGTTGTGTTGACAATTACATATAGACTGTGGACGTACAGTCGAGAGAAGTGACCGCTTGGTCGGAAGTAGTCATTTTTCGGTGTATGAATGGGACGCATGCATAACCGGGAGACGAGTTGAGAAAGGAGGGGTGCTGCTGCGAAGCGGAGAAAAGTGACGTCAGAAAGTGTCGCGACGTGATTGGCCGACCGGAGAAAGACCGCGCTGTGATAGGCCAGCTAGCAAAGACGTCAGACAGGGTCGCGACGTGATTGGCCGACCGGAGAAAGACCGCGCTGCGATAGGCCAAGTTAGCAAAGCCGCGACAGGATTGGTGGATTGTCATCAGGAAGTAAACAGAGTAGCGAGGCTGGATATTGTGCGCATAATTATGAAGTGTTTTAAATGGCTTAGAGCGGTGTTTAAAAAAGAGAAGCGGGGATCGTATGAAGGAGAAGAAGCCCCGCCGGAGGGTACGCCAGCTCGTTACATGGCAGTGAATGTTGGGCTGCATACGATCCTGTGGATATCAGAGTGGAGTAAGATTACTGAAGGAAATGAGGAACTGACGTTCCCGAAGTACGGGACGTTCAGATTAGAGGTGTTACATCGATTAAAATCAGTCATGACCTCAATGAGACCCTTGCCTAGACCGACCCAGTTTGAAGCTCTTGATGCATGGATTAGGGCAGCGCATGAAAAGAATATGAACAGACGACAAGAAAGGGTGAAACGATCGGTAAGGGCAGTACAGGATGCCAGGTGGGATGCGGATGCTAAAAGATGGAGAGTGCATAACATGGAAGTAAATAAACTGTATCCAGTGTTAGAGGTGCCCGTAAATAAAAGCCCCCTAGAAGAAGATGATGAGAGCGAAACAGAGGACAGCCTGATAAACAGATTGTTGACAGACAGGCCACCCCCGTATAATAGAGCAGGGGGAGAGGTCGAGCATACAGAAGGAAAAAAGGGGGGCAATGCAGGAGAGCATAGACCGCTTCCCAGTTCAGAGTGGGATCCTGAGGCAAAGAAAGAGCTGTCCCAGCCTAGTCAGGTGCAACAGGTAGTCGGGAGGTTTGTGGTACAAAGAGCGCCGGAAACGGAAAGCGCCACATCCTACGCATTACCAGATGCACTACAGGTACCTGTTACCATAGGTCCTATAATATCGATATATGACCAAGAGAGAGCAAGAGGGGAAGAACGGGTACGGAAGGACAGAGAAAGAGCAGAGAAGGCAAGAAGGAACGATACGATCAATTCCCCAAGTCAGATGCCGATACCGAGAGAGTGGAGCACCCCGATGCACACAGCAGGGGACCCAGGAGGAGATCCTGGGGGCCCTAGATGGCCAGTGGATCTGAGGGGATCTGGACGAAAATCCTTTCAAGAGCTAAATGAGTACATGAAGCAGTGGGATGAGGCAGTGAAGGCTCAAAAGAACATCATAGCTGCGGAAGCTGAAAGGGAAAGTCAGGACAGCCGAGCTCGGACTCACTGCGGGGCTGGGGAGAGCAGCCCGGAGTGGGACTGTAGAGAGAAAGATAGTAGGGGAGTCACCCATTGGGCCCGGAGTGGAAATAGAATAGATTTGGAAAACGGGGGCCCCGGGAGTGGAGGGGTGGCGTGCCCAATACTCAGTGAAGGGGAGAGGAGAGCGCAAGAGTACAGAAACAGCTTTAAGTGTCCACACTGTGTGCCTGGCACCAGAGAACTGAATGGGAGTTGTGAGAGGTCGCACCATAGACCCTGTGATGACGGAAATGAGCGCAGCCCAGGGAATATGGGGAACCAGGAAGGATCGTATCGGATACTGAGCGATACGAGGCAAAGGGAGAGTAGCGACCAGAGGGAAAATAACAGAGAGGTGTGCGGTGAGAGGAGAGAAGAAGAAGAGAGTGGGCAGAGCAAGAGTAGGGGTAACAGGCCCGTGTTCCATCACCTTCCAAGATCGGATGGCCGAGCATGGGACCTGGAGAGATGGGAGCAAGGGAGGGCACCCATTAACTCTCCCGAGCCCAAACGCAGAGCTCGAAGTTGGGATGGTAGGGAGACCAGTGAGCCCCCTTCGAAAGACATATTGCGAGCTGAGATAAAAGCCAAGAGACTTGATGTCGCCAGCTTAAGGTCAGACCTGGATGACATGGTAGATGGTACCCTGCCTTTAGAAAGAATGGAAATGTATGAACAGGATGAAATACTGTATATGGCAAAGGACATTACTCGAAAAGCGAGAGCAGTCCATGAGAAGTTAGTCGAACTAGCAGGCAAATATATGGTGGACTTGTCAAGAACCAAAGCATTACAGGGTAACCACAGGCTACATTACACAGATCGAGACCTAGATGAGAGGAGAACGATTGGGCTGAAAACGCACATAAGGGAACTGATCGCTGGAATAAGGACATGGAGGGCACTAGATAAGTGGGAAGAGAGGTGGTCCAAGAAAGGGACCGGCAGGAGAAGCATGCTTGGTATGACACCAGGAGGACAGCAGGGAATAGAAGCTTACCCTTTGCGTGAAGTCGCAAATGGGAACTATGTACATGTCCCTTGGAGTAGGGGAGATTTAGCTGCTTTTACCACCTCCTTCCCCAAATTACGGGAAAACCCAGTGGAGTGGTACAAGCAAGTGGAGAGATTTGTAAAAATCTCAAAGGTCCTATGGATAGATCTGAACACGCTGTTTGACATTGTAGTACCAGGAGATCTGTGGACAGCATGCAAGGTTAGCGCTGAGTGGCCCACAACGGAGCCAGAGAGAGATGCTAAGACTAATGGGCCGTCCGAGATTGTGATGGAAAAATTCGAGAGAGTGATGACTTGGCTGAAAGAGAAAGTGCCAATGCAAGACATAGATTGGGTCAGAATAGACCGAACAAGACAGGAACCCAAAGAGACAGTTCACGAATATTACGAGAGATTGCTGAAGGCGTTTAAACAGTATAGCGGCTTGGATGTAATGGATCCAAAAGACATAGGGCAATTCGTGTCCAAGTTCGTCCTGGGACTGAGGCCGGATATTAGTTTAATGATTCAGCAACACTCGATTTGTTGGCAAAGTAAACCCCTAGACGAAATACTGAGATATGCCAGGTACTGCTGTGATGAGATAGACTCCAAGGCTAAGAAACTAAAAGAAAAGTTGATGGTGGTACAGATGCAGGCAGCAGGAAAGGGGGGACAGCAGCAACAGCAGCAAGGGACAGGTACAGGAGGAAAGAAGCAGTACAGTCAGAACAAGGGTAATGAGGAGAGTTCCACCTTTAGACCCAGAACAGACATAGCTGCTTTGAAGAAAACGACTAGGTGCCACCAGTGTAACGAGGTGGGGCATTGGAAACGCGAGTGCCCCTACAATGTAGAGATAGGAGAGCAAGAGATAGAGGAGGAAGAGGTCCAGAGCGCGCCTACAAGAGGGGTGACGCCATACCAAGGAAAGGTGCTCAAAGGGGGGGGGGCTCCTCCCCGAGCCCAGTTCCCGCAACCTCCTCGAGTAGGGACTATGGGTAAGACCTATAGACAAATGCCCCTGTTTGTAGAAGGGGAAGAGTGCTATTATGTGGACCCATTAACCGGACAGAGAGTGGAAAGAGAAGACTGCACCCTCGGGGCAGCCTTGGAGGTGGACCAGAGGGGACCCTATGTGGAAGCAGAGGTAGCAGGGTGCCCTACGACATTTCTGGTGGACACAGGAGCCACTAGATCCACGATCAGATCAGCTGCAGTTCCAGACCTGCCCATGTCTGGAGAGACCATACAGGTGGTGGGGGTCGCAAACAGGAGAATAACCAGCCAATTGACAGAACCGGTGCAGGTGAAAATAGGGAAGTACAGCGATGAGCACCAGTTTGTGGTTTGCGATTCAAGTCCTGTGTGTCTGCTAGGAAGAGACCTGTTGTGTAAATTGAATTGTACTATATATTGTACACCTCAGGGAGTGGAGGTATTGACCAATGATGATGATGCAGACTTCAAAGTTGCAAACTCAAGAATATGCGTGGAGCTGTATCCTACTTTAACAGTAGATGAGCTCCCCTGGGACTTGAGAGAGACAGTGGCACCAGAAGTATGGGATTTCACTGGGGAAGAGATTGGATTGGTCAAAGGGGTGGACCCAGTGAAAATTGTAGTGAAACCGCATGCTGAGTTCCCAAGAACACCCCAATATAAATTGACTCCAGAAACGATTGCAGGCATAAAACCCGTGATCGAGTCCATGATTAAACAGGGAATACTGAAAGAAATCGTGGGTAGTCCATGCAACTCCCCGATTATGGGTCTGCAGAAACCAAATGGGAAATTTCGGATAGTACAGGACCTTCGAAAGATTAATAACATAGTCGTTTCGTGTTGTCCAGTGGTACCGAATCCATCAGTGATACTGTTTCAGATTCCATTCCAAGCTGAGTGGTTCACTGTGATCGATCTTTGTCAGGCTTTCTTTTCGATCCCTCTGGACGAAGAAAGCCATTTTCTTTTCGCATTTAAGCTGGAAAATCGCGTCCTAACATGGTGTCGTATCCCTCAGGGGTATACAGAGAGTCCATCGATCTTTAACCAGCTTTTGAAGAAAAATCTTGAAAGTCTAGTGCTGCCCCAGAAGTCAGTTCTGGTCCAGTACATAGACGACCTCCTCGTGGCGTCAGAAACAGAAGAAGCTTGCAGGGAGGACTCCATTGCTTTGTTAAATCACCTAGCTGCCAATGGGCACAAGGTGTCCCCGGGAAAATTGCAGTACTGCCTGACAGAGGTGCAGTACTTGGGACACAGAATAGAGAAAGGCAAACGAAAGGTGTCACCAGACAGGATAGAGGCGATCATGAAAATGAATGCGCCTAAGACACAGAGAGAGGTCAGGATGTTCCTAGGGATGGTGGGTTATTGCCGACAGTGGATTGTGAACTTTTCACTGAAAGCAAAGCCCTTGCAAAAACTGACGCACAAGGAGGTGAGTGATCCGGTACCATGGGACAAAGACTGTTTGATGGCATTCCTACAGCTGCGAGAGGACCTGTGTCGTGCTCCGGCATTGGGAATGCCTGATTACAATAAACCATTTTTTCTTTACTGTTGTGAGAGAGAAGGTTGCGCGTTGTCTGTGTTAGTCCAAATCCATGGGAATGCCCGTAGACCAGTTGCTTATTTCTCGGCTACTTTAGACCCAGTAGCCGCAGCGTTGCCCGGATGTCTCAAATCCGTTGCTGCAACGGGTGTCAGCATTGAGAGATGTGAAAATATCGTCATGGGGCACCCGTTAGAGGTGTGCGTGCCCCATTCTGTTGAACTGTTGATGACCAGGACCAAAACACAGCATCTGACCAACAGCAGGCTCACGCGATATGAGCAAGTTATTCTTGCTGCAGAGAATGTGACCCTCAAGAGATGCTCTGTTTTGAACCCTGCTACCTTGATGCCACTCCCAAATGATATCGAGGATGATGATGAATGTACAGACCATGACTGCCTCGATGTGACTGAACTATGCACCAAACCCAGACCCGACATCGTAGATGAGCCACTGACCGACCCAGACGAAATTTTCTTTGTCGATGGCTCATGTGTAAGAGACGAAGTTGGGCAGTTGAGAGCAGCTTATGCTGTTTGTACAATTGCTGGAGTTGTGGAGGCTGGGTGCCTGGAAGGAGTACACTCCGCTCAGGTAGCCGAGATTGTTGCCTTGACACGTGCTTGCTTAGCAAGCAATCAAATTCGAGTCACCATATACACCGACAGCCAATATGGTTATGGGGTAGTTCATGATTACGGGCAGTTATGGTCTCAAAGAGGGTTCATGACCTCTTCAGGCTCTCCCATTCGCAATGGAGAGTTTGTGCGCCTGTTGTTAGAGGCGTTGCAATGCCCAGCAGGTATCGCAGTTGTAAAGTGCACCGCACATACCAGAAATGAGGACTTTGTTTCGAAAGGCAATAGATATGCAGATGAAGTTGCGCGGTATTGCGCGGAGCAAGGGTACTCTTTCACAGAGGTGGAAGTGGGCGGAATAAATGTAAGAACTGAATTAGCCATGATATTGGAAACTGTTGATACTTGGGATGAACTGTCAAACATGCAAGAAAATGCTCCTGATATTGAAAAGGAAACATGGGAAAAGGCAGGATGTGTAATGGGTGAGTCCCATTTTTGGGTCTCAGCAGACGGCAGAGCAGTGTTGCCCAATGAGATGGTGAGTCCAATGGCCAGACTCATACATGGTCCCGTACACTTAGGGAGAGATGCTATGCTGAGAGTGTTTAGACAGACTTGGTACAATCCTAAGTTTAGAATAGCAGCAGAAGCAGTGTGCCAGCGTTGTGTGACCTGTCAGCAGCTGAACGTAGGAAAAAGAACACCAGTTACACTGAGTCACATAGGAAGGTCTGGAGGTCCATTCAACCGAATGCAGATAGATTTCATTGAAATGCCAAGGTGCAACCGCCTCCGCTATGTCCTGGTGGTTGTTTGTGTGTTCTCCAGATGGGTTGAGGCATACCCTACACGTAGGTGCGACACCCTCACAGTGGCCAAGTTACTGCTTAGGGAACTCATTCCGCGCTTCGGGGTGCCGGCCTTTTTGGAATCAGATAGGGGAACGCATTTTAACAGCGAGCTTGTGAAGATGATTTGTGCAGCACTAAATATAGATCAGAAGTTGCATTGCAGTTACCGACCAGAAGCCTCAGGGATTGTGGAGCAGATCAATGGCACGATCAAGGCCAGAATAGCAAAAGTTTGCTCCTCAACGACCCTGAGTTGGCCTGACGCCCTGCCATTGGTTCTCATGAGCCTTCGTAGTACCCCAGACAGAAGAACAGGGTTGTCACCACATGAGGTGTTAATGGGGAGAGCAATGAGGCTGCCATCTGTCCCAACTGCTGCACTGTTAAATATCACAGATGATATGATCCTGGACTATTGTAAGGGGCTGTCTGACGCCATTCGTTCTGTGTCCCTTCAGGTGCAGGCCGCCGAGGTTCCATCGTGCCAGGGCCCGTGCCATGACCTGTATCCTGGGGACTGGGTCCTGGTGAAAAAACATGTGAGAAGAAGCTGTCTGGATGTTCGTTGGCGTGGGCCCTTCCAGATCATCCTGATCACGAACACAGCTGTGAAGGTGGGAGGCCTGCCCAATTGGATCCACGCGTCACATACGCGAAGGGTTCCAGCACCTCGGGAAGAAACAGCTCCTCTCTCGGATAGACGTCCAGCAGAGGACCGAGAAGCCATAGAGGGGGCTAGCCAAGCTGTAGAGGTGCCAGCGGAAGCAGGGAACGAGTCTGACCAAGCTGAGGACGGTCAGTACAACAGCGAAACAGACGACGCTACAGAAGGAGAAAGTAGCTGGGAGTACGAGTCAGACACTGACAGGTCTGACAGAGAGCGAGAACAGACAAGAAGGAGAAGGAGTAGAAGGGCACGTGGAGAAGCTAATTGGCCGCAAAGAAGGAGCTCTAGCCTGAGGTCAACTCCAGAGGTAACCCTTCCTCCGATATCAGAAGACTCAGACCCGGAAGAAGGTGCTCAGGGCACTGAAGCACCCGACCGAAGAAGGTCAAGAAGAGTGCGTGTGCCTAACAGAAGATACTCCACACCTGAGTGGACATATCTGGCGACAAATGTCTGTGAAACCGGAGACAGGGAGGATCCGAGCGGTGGTGGTGTCCAGTTCTGAGCCCATTATCACCGTGGAAATACGACTGTTGGTACCCGGTGTCGAACAAGAAGGGTCACTAACATTCATGCTCCCCAGACCTCCCCGCCTCAGCAAGTTAAAACACATGTTTCTTTCAGAATTGCAATTCCCCGACTTTGGTACAACGATAACAGCACATGAAGAGCACAATCTTCGTTTGGAAATACTGAACTATGCTATTGAAGCTGCAAGCACAAACCTGATAGTAGACTGTTAAGGACTTTGTAAATAAAGCAAGCAGAAAAAGAAGATTACCTAGCGCCCAGGAAGCAGAGAATATTAGGGAACTTCCCTTGAGTTGATGGAGAAGGGCTAGGGTTGTCTTTATTGAACTGTTAAAGGACTTTTGCGAAGAAGGTTGTCAGCTTCCAGTTGTGTGGATTCTAAAGACAAAAGGATTAAAAAGAGACTGTAAAGGAACGAGAGGAAAAGAACTTTTTGCTAAGATAAGAGAGAGCCATATTGTCTGACGAAATGGAGGCCGGCACCCAGAACCGCAGAGCTAAATGTATAATAGGTACACTAATAGTAGGAGTGATAATATTAATAGCTTTAGTGGTAACAATTTCTTATGTAAAGGGACATGAGGAAGAGGCAAAGGTAACTGATGTGAATTCTGTAGAAACGCTTACATCTACTGTTGCTGGTGAAAAAGGGGAAAACACTCAAGAGAAAGCGTTATTAGCTGCAGAAGCCCGCAGGTTACACGTAGATGAGTCCCAAGGAGACTTTAGGTCAAATGCTTATGCTAAACTCTTATATGAATACGTGGATGCCATGGAGGTTAAGGATTGTTACGTCTGCATGCAGTTGCCGGCGTCTGTAGATGAAGGCATTCGATATCATCACCTCCCGCTGACATATGGCATCACATGTAGCTTATTGCTTAGTATATTTTATGAGAGAGATAGTTTTGAATACTATTTCTCCAATTATGATTCAGTGTTGCCAGAAGTCCCAAATTATAAGCAGATGAACAAATGGGACTACTGGAAGAGTGAAGACAGATTGGCCAAGTTCTTCATTCCTTGGATTACCTTAGATACTTCACATGCCCGTAGAAATAACCTGACATGCAAGGTGTCAGAAGTCGAGAAGAAGTTCATAGGGCAGGTGGATGATCGTTACAGGAGACAAAAGATTTTGAAAAAATCAGGACAATGGAAAACAGATTGGACCGAGGAAGAGAAGGCACACAAGAGAAAGGGTAGTAGTGGTCCAATAGCTTTAGATAAAACGCAGAGAGGAAAGCTATGTCTTCACCGAGCCAAAACGTATTATGAAAATGTATACGTTGGAGAAGTCGACTGTGAACATGCTTTCAATATAGAGTACTATACTAAAGATTTCCTGAAGGGAATGCAAGTGATTCCAAATGTGTATTTTGTATGTGGAAGAAATGCCTATGTGAGACTACCTGACAACTGGTATGGATCATGTTACCTAGCAATTGTCTTCCCCAAAATATATCATGCACAAGACTTAGTGATCATTGAGGGCAAGACATCTTCGAGGGGAAGGAGAGATGTAGGAGATGCAGAAATGGTTGGAGATGTCTTTGGAGCTATGTTCCCTCTTTTGGGAGTAATCCTTAATGATGTTAAAATTAGACGACTGGCAACAGTTGT
Source organism: Lissotriton helveticus (assembly GCF_964261635.1). NCBI lineage: Eukaryota > Metazoa > Chordata > Amphibia > Caudata > Salamandridae > Lissotriton > Lissotriton helveticus. The sequence continues at coordinate 207,852,297 of NC_136065.1, forward strand.
CGACAGGTTGTCTGCCAGCACTGCTCAGTCCTTAATGCTGGTAGAAGGAGAGATGCAATCGATAAGGGCTATGGTTCTTCAGAACCGTCTTGCGTTAGATGTCCTATTAGCAAAAGAGGGCGGAGTCTGTAAGGCTTTGAAGGTCCAGGAATGTTGCACTTACATTCCAGACAATTCGAAGCCCCTTGAGAAAGTTATTAGGAACATAACTAATATTCACAAGGAGATCGAAGACTTGAGTAGAGAAAATGTCTGGGAAAAGGTGGGCCACGGAATGAGTGCAGTTGGAGGGTGGATTTCCACCTTAGGCAAAAGCTTTGTGTGGTATATACTAAAACCTATCATCATAATATTGATCTGTGGGATTATATTGTGGGGATTGGTGAGGGTATTCAAATGGTACAGAGCAAGAAGGTCAGAAAGGGCCCAAAGAGAACAGCTGCAGAGATTGGCTGCCATACAAGATAATCAGTACAGGAGCCTGAGGGCTCTGGAAGCGCAGAGACAAATCATGCCAGCAATAACTGCAGTTTAAATGTTAGTGATGACCCCGAGAGGTCATCAAAGGGGGGAACTGAGAGAGCGCAAACTGACCTAAATGTATGAGTACATCACACTTACCTGTAGTAAGCACAAATCATGAGGAGAAATGCCATGAGTGCTAATAGTATCTGCAATTATATTCTAAATGTATAGCTAATATAGAGATTTAAGTAGAAGTGGAACTAATACAGAAATGTGTGACACTATATGATTTTATTAGATGTGATTATTCCTGAATCCATGTCGTGTAGCTGTTAAAATGTAAGATGGTAGGTGGTTAAACGCAGAATGTGGTAGGCCTCAGGGCCAGAGCTGGAGGGAAAGGGAAGGTGTTTTTTTTCACGACATAGATTGTATTAATGTTTGGTCATTGCATTAAATGGGCCAGGATTTATAAATATGTTTACTGAATAATAGAATAAGAGTATTAACATGCTTTAATTAATGAAGAAGTTGAATGCTATAATCATGATGAGAAATATTGTAGGCCTGAAATGTTTTAACATTGATTTACACGTACATGTCTGGGCCAAGAAATGTTGCAAGCCTTTTTGGAAGTCTATGAGAGTTGGGATCTTGGCTACAGATGGCTGTCTGCAAGAGAAAAGGGGGAATCCAATTATAAATAATATGAATAGAGGTCTGTTCAGTAGACAGCCCAGACATGGAGGAGGGTTCCGGAATGTTTAAGGGGTATCAGCGGGCCGGAGAAGAGTCTGAGAAGCAAGGTCAACTCTAACGTATGAGGCCCAATACAAAGCATCATGGAAAAAGCCAGAAGCTACACCACGTGAGGGGCGTCTCGCAAGGGGCGTCTCAAATGTTGTTGACTGTTTTGTATTAGGGACAGCACCCCTGGGTGGGGTTAGAGCAGATACCTGAGGACCCTTTAGAGAGCGGATGGGTAGGCAGAGAGGGGTCATGACTGGAGAACTATAGGTTTTCACCAAGAGACTTAGAGTGAGTGACTTCCCTTGGGGGTCATTCACTGCTGACACCTTTGTTAGGTTGGGACTTGGTTAAGTAGGGATACCATCTAGAGCAGGGTAGGGACAGCCTAACCTGTGCGTTTTCCTCCAACTTAAATGAAGGAGAGATATGCGTCAATGCTGATAGCTTTATTATTCTTAGAACTTGTGTTAGTGATTTCCGTTGCTCGTCTGAGGGCTTTCCGAGAGCACATGTATGTAATTGGACCTGTGTATCTCGTGAATCTCATTCTGAGATGCCTGTATTTGCAGCTTATCATATCCTTACAATAAACTTTTGAAAGCTAGAAGTTGTTTGTGATCTTTGGGAGCAGAGTCCTTTATTGGGTGAACTAACTTGGAAATGGATGTACTTTCTACCTTAAAGACAGGCAACAAAGGTTCAGTCGACCAGATCGAGGTTTAGATCAATAGTGCTAAGGTATCGATCAAAATCTCGCCCTTCCATCACCAAAGCATCTCCACCTCCCCACCCAGCGAGGTTCCGACTGTCACGAAGCCCCTGAGCCCTCTCTTTACAGTAACTCCAACCAAGCCCTCCCTAACCACCTCCCCTCCCACCTATTGTCTCACTACAGTTTTAACACTGTCCTATTCTTCTCATAAAGCGCCCTTTGTATCTCTTCCTTGAGTGACTTTACAACTTGTACATTTGCAATTTGTTTCTGTTTCTATCTCTTCGTTGAGTGACTTACCTACTTGTACATTTGCAATTTGTTTCGTTTGTATCTTTTTTGTAACTCATGTAATTCTAAATCCTTATGTATCGCAACTGGTTCTTATGTAGAGCGCTCTGACACCTTCGGGTAATGTTCGCGCTATATAAAATCGCATTAAAGAAAATAAATAAATTTAAAAAAAACTCGTTTCTCAGCGCACTCGTGTTCTTGCAACCCCCCCCCCCCCCCCCTTTGTGTCTGCATCTGGAGCCCTCCCCAGCAACGGCCCGGGCTCCTCTGGTAACCAAGGCCGGCTCTATGGCTCTTCCAGGCGGCCTGGCAGCCCCATTAGAGGCCTTCACGCGTCCAGATAAGTAATTACCGTCACATCTCGGCGTTTCTGTATTTGCTTTCTAAAGGAGCTGTCTCTTATAACTGTCACTTTGGCGCCCTGCGTGACAAGAGAGAACACCCGGACGAGAGACACGCTGAAAAGAACAGACAGAAGCCCGGCTCGCGTCCCCCGGGGGCCCCTGGAGACGTCCTCGGGCGCCTTAGCTGTCTGCAACACCCCAAGTTACACGAGGCAGACATGGTGTCATTGCGCGTCTGTGGAAACACTACACCTTGACTTATTGGAGGCGAAAACTCTCTAATTATGCTCTGTGAGACAGAGAGGGGCCCAGTAAGGCGAGAGAGAGAATGGAAAACAGCGGGAGGCTGAGAGAATAGCAGAGTTCAAGAGGAACACCATCTTCCCGGGTAAATCCTGGAGAGCCCTCTCAGGCACTGCGCCCTCAAACAACTAACTACAGTATTTCAGGGAGTGTTGAGGGGGAGAAGTGCTCCAGAAGGAAATTGTTGCATTGACTTTGTAACAAAAGAACTTGAATCTTGTCTCGGCTCCATACTTCAGCAAACATATCGTGTGATTCTGGTAAAAGCTTTATCGCAATTCTGATCTGAACAATGTACATTTGTCTAGGTCAGCTACACAGGGTGTTGCATGGATTAAACGTTTCTATGTCACCCACCACGTGCTTGTTTCTGGAGTCCAACCTTAACTGTAACACGCATTTTTTTTTAATGTGCAGCACCTAAATGTCGAGGTGCCTATTCTACTAACTCATCGTTTTCTGCAGGGCACAAGTCCCAGAAAAAGAAGTGGGGGACGCTGACGTCACAACAGGAAGTGACGTCGCGAATGGTGGCTTGCACATCACACTCATTGTTTACCCTCGCTCACCCCTTAGATGCGATTGTATCACAGAAGCCAGCGCGTGAGCAGGGTTCTGAATGGGCTCCGATCTTGCCCCAGAGAGGCCAAAGAGTGAATGCGTGGCTCCATTTGCTCCAGTTATCGAGCTCTCGGTAAAATACGTGGGGGGACGCCGTCCACCCGCGTTACCCCAACTCGAGACCTGGTTGTCTGTCGCTACTGACCAACACAAGGAATACATCAAATATCTACAATGAAAAATATATTGTTACCATGGAATGCCAGGGTACCACTGAGAGACACAATGTAGCACCAAAGATGAGCAGATGTGATGGCAGATGTCAGCAGGTATGCATCTTGCTACGAAACTACCGACCTTCCCCAAACCAAAGAACAAGCATTTACAATGCAATGGTTTTGCCTTTGTTAAAGTTAGAGCTATCGGCATTGCTCTTGACATTATTTTTATTTATGTGTTTTTTTTAAAACATAAATAAATGGCATTGTCATTTACAATGCAACTAGCTTTATCTCTCGCAAATGACACACACAAACACCCACAGAGAGCCCCCCCACACACACACAGAGCCCCCCCCACACACACACACAGAGCACCCCACACACACACCCACACAGAGCCCCCCACACACACAGCCACACAAAGCCCCCCCACACACACCCACACAGAGCCCTCCACACACACCCACACAGAGCCCCCCCACACACTGCGACCCCCCCCCCACACACACTGCAAGCCCTACACACTGCGACCCCCATTTCAATAGATGTGTGATGCTTACCTGGTACTAAATTGGTCCCTGCATGGCTGAAAGGTTGAAATGGTGTAGGAGGCAAGGGGACAAATGTGAGCATGGAGAGAAAGGAGTATAAGTTTGAGATTAGTGACTGGGTGAAAATAAAATCAGGAAGGACACAGGGTGGTCTTTCCAAATTAGATGGTCTATTTCAGGTAGAAAATGTCAGTAGGTTCTTTGTGTTCTTGAGGGGGGATAGGTCCAACCGGCACCATAATCGGACGTTTATTATTTATACCCATTCACAACAGGCAACTAGGCAGGATGGTCGTCTCAGAGCCCAATCAGCAGTGAAGCAACAAGGTCCCTAAACCTCTGTAAAAGCATGTGTAACACTGAGGGGCCCTCCTCACCACACACAGGGCTTGATAGAACGTAATTAGTTCCATACTGACAATTATTGCCAGACCAAAAATGTGTTTAAAACAGTAACATACACACTTGATATCTAGGAGAGCTCACCGTGTAGCACTGCAGACCCCAATTTTAACCCCATTTTTGCCTGCACACCCTAAAAACGACCACATACAACATGTATACACTTTACGCGTTTAATAGCAGTTGACTAGGAAGTTCAGAAAGCTTTTTACAAGCGAGTAGTCCACCTGTTCACGTTTTTTCTGGGTTTTCCGCTGTTCGAGTTCGCATTTTTAACATGAAAAGCAAAAGGAAAAACACAAACAGACTCGATGGGCTACTCAACATATCTAATAATATACAACCGGATATTTGCGTGTCTAAAGTTCAAAAATGGGTTTTGGCAACTTCCAACTGAGCGTTGAAGGGACTGACTGAGAAATGTGTGTCTCCGAGGCAGGGTGACAGTGTAAACAAGCATTTACAATGCAATGGTCTCGGCAGTATTAAAGGTAGAGCTATTGGCATTGCTCATGACTTTTTTTGGGGTGTTTTAAAAAAAAAATCATAGATAAATGGCATTGTCATTTACATTGCCAATAGCGTAAACGTTAAATAAATGGCCTTGTCATTTACAATGCCAATAGCTTAATCGCTCGCAAATGCATGACCTATTGCATTTTACACCCACACAGAGCCACACACGCAAAGCCACCCACACACACATAGAGTCACCCATACAATCTGCACTCTGAATCTGCATTCTGAATCTGCATTCTGCACTCTGAATCTGCACTCTGAATCTGCACTCTGAATCTGCATTCTGCACTCTGAATCTGCATTATGCACTCTGAATCTGCACTCTGAATCTGCATTCTGCATTCTGCACTCTGAATCTGCACTCTGAATCTGCATTCTGCATTCTGCACTCTGAATCTGCACTCTGAATCTGCATTCTGCACTCTGCACTCTGAATCTGCACTCTGAATCTGCACTCTGCACTCTGAATCTGCACTCTGCACTCTGAATCTGCACTCTGAATCTGCATTCTGCACTCTGCACTCTGAATCTGCACTCTGAATCTGCACTCTGCACTCTGAATCTGCACTCTGAATCTGCACTCTGCATCTGCACTCTGCATCTGCACTCTGCATCTGCACTCTGCATCTGCACTCTGCACTCTGCACTCTGCACTCTGCACTCTGCACTCTGCACTCTGCACTCTGCACTCTGCACTCTGCACTCTGCACTCTGCACTCTGCACTCTGCACTCTGCACTCTGCACTCTGCACTCTGCACTCTGCACTCTGCACTCTGCACTCTGCACTCTGCACTCTGCACTCTGCACTCTGCACTCTGCACTCTGCACTCTGCACTCTGCACTCTGCACTCTGCACTCTGCACTCTGCACTCTGCACTCTGCACTCTGCACTCTGCACTCTGCACTCTGCACTCTGCACTTTGCACTCTGCACTCTGAATCTGCACTCTGCACTCTGAATCTGCACTCTGCACTCTGAATCTGCACTCTGAATCTGCACTCTGCACTCTGAACTCTGAATCTGCACTCTGAATCTGCACTCTGCACTCTGAATCTGCACTCTGAATCTGCACTCTGAATCTGCACTCTGCACTCTGCACTCTGCACTCTGCACTCTGCACTCTGCACTCTGCACTCTGACTCTGAATCTGCACTCTGACTCTGAATCTGCACTCTGACTCTGAATCTGCACTCTGACTCTGAATCTGCACTCTGAATCTGCACTCTGACTCTGCACTCTGAATCTGCACTCTGAATCTGCACTCTGAATCTGCACTCTGACTCTGAATCTGCACTCTGAATCTGCACTCTGACTCTGCACTCTGAATCTGCACTCTGAATCTGCACTCTGAATCTGCACTCTGCACTCTGAATCAGCACTCTGCACTCTGAATCAGCACTCTGCACTCTGAATCTGCACTCTGCACTCTGAATCTGCACTCTGCACTCTGAATCTGCACTCTGCACTCTGCACTCTGCACTCTGAATCTGCACTCTGAATCTGCACTCTGAATCTGCACTCTGCACTCTGAATCTGCACTCTGAATCTGCACTCTGCACTCTGAATCTGCACTCTGCACTCTGAATCTGGACTCTGCACTCTGAATCTGCACTCTGAATCTGCACTCTGAATCTGCACTCTGAATCTGCACTCTGAATCTGCACTCTGAATCTGCACTCTGAATCTGCACTCTGAATCTGCACTCTGCACTCTGAATCTGCACTCTGCACTCTGAATCTGCACTCTGAATCTGCACTCTGAATCTGCACTCTGAATCTGCACTCTGAATCTGCACTCTGCACTCTGAATCTGCACTCTGAATCTGCACTCTGAATCTGCACTCTGCACTCTGAATCTGCACTCTGAATCTGCACTCTGCACTCTGAATCTGCACTCTGAATCTGCACTCTGCACTCTGAATCTGCACTCTGAATCTGCACTCTGCACTCTGCACTCTGCACTCTGCACTCTGAATCTGCACTCTGCACTCTGAATCTGCACTCTGCACTCTGAATCTGCACTCTGCACTCTGAATCTGCACTCTGAATTATTTGGTAATATTTGTACCACTTTGTGTGTGTTGCCCCCAGCTGTCCTAGAAAGAAAATCTCAGAAAAGCAACATTTTTGGCTAAACAGTATGGAGGCTGGAAGTAGGGTAGGGTATCTTTGCTGAACAGATTGCATTAGCAGATTCAAGGTGTACCTTCAAAGAAGAGTGTTATGAAACAGAGTCTGATACGGTCTACTTCAAAGGCATGCACATCCAAATGTTGCATAGAGTAGATATGTTTTACAACGTGCCAGCGTTTTTGTTGCACTTTCAAGAAGGTTTATACACATGGAAGTATTTACATTGCAAACAAAAATGCCATAAATCCATAAACAAGTTAAGGGGAATCAGTGACTAGAACTCGGTCTTTATGAATGTTGATGCCTTCCAACAAAACACAATTTCCAAACAAAAAAAGCTAATAACTAAAAACGAGTAATTAATATGTTGTCGTTGTTTCAGCAAAGTAAATTAGTTAAACAACACTTATTGGCTCTCAATTTCAAGGCCCGAGTCACAATACATGTGTAGTCCAATAAATAGGACTAATCCGGTCCCCTTCACCAAAACCTAATGGAAATGTCACCATCCACGAAATGCCACGGCCTTGATGACAGCCCTTCCCCCCAATGGCAAAGAATGAACACTGTGTGGAAGGCAACGGCTGAACGGGGCTAAACCGTAGCCCGCTCTATCGGTGCATCGTTTCTGTGGGTGTCTTTGAAGAATGGATGGCAGGTCGTCCAGACAGACAGCTAACGTAGTTAATAGTCAGACTTCCTAGAAGAGCACGTGTCTGCAAGTTCTTGATTTTGCAGATGATGACTTTAACCCTCCACGCCCGACATTGCCCCAGGTTTTAATTGTGAAATCACAAAGGGAAAGTCTAAACCCGTAAACATTAGGTATGTTAGTTAACAAATGCGTGACTCATCTCGCACAGAGTGTCCCGCTGCCACTCATTGAAGCATTGTGCATGGTCTTAGCTCAGGCTAGCCGAAACTAGGATACTAATATTGTTGTGTTGTATTGTAACAGCAACTAATTATATAGCGCAGACTGCCACCAACAAGGCGTTGAAGCGATTATCGGCGAATGCACCGCTACTGACGGAAACAGGAGGCTTTGGTTACGAGATGCTCAGAAATATCGGCGAATGCACCGCTACTGACGGAAACAGGAGGCTTTGGTTACGAGATGCTCAGAAATTTAGAGCCAGGAAGGCAGGTGCCGGCAATGCCGGACCAGATTCGGGGGCGTTCCCGGCTTTCGGCTGACGTCGCGTGACGTCGGCAAAAGCCAAAGAATCTCGGGAACGCCCCCGAATCTGGTCCGGCATTGACGGACAGGCCCCTCGTCCAATGGCTAGGCTCCATTTATGGAGCCAGCCAATGAATGACGAGGGCCGACCCAAAGCCACACTACAGTTCTCATCAGGATTTCGCCTGCGCGAAAAAGATGCGCAGAGCGCATCTTTTCGCCAGGCAAAACCTAAAAAATTCTGTATTCAAGCACTTGATTATGTTGGTGAAGATGGCTTTACTAGGGGCCAAAGGCCATCTCCTAATTCAATGAACCACCCTGACACCAGGTTACAAGATGACAATGGCACAGAGTCCAGCAGGCACCAGGCCTGACAGAGAATATCTTGAGGAGGACTGCGAGCAGTGAAGTTGGAGTTAATGTCACGCTTTACATCAGTGCTTCCCAAACTTTTTAGAATCATGCCAAATTTTTAGATCGACAAACATTTGCGACCCACCTAGCTTTAGCGGATATGAGGAGATCTATTTTGTTTTTAAATAACTAAAGCACAATGTGGTAGGACACTCATTTACAGACAGCAAATTTTCCATTTAAATTGTCACTAAATTTGCACAGACATAGTTTTACTTACAACACTATAATGCACACAAATGATAATGTGTAGAAATAGGGTTTGAGTCAATATGTATCATTGTTACATTACTGAGTAAAGTTTCTTTATTTGTTTTAATCCTATCACGGTATTAGCTTCCGTCACTTTTCAGAATTACAAAACAAATTAGCTTCATTTTTTTGCTTTCCTAGCTGCTGAATGTGTACAGGTTTGTTTAATGGTGTTTACTTTTTGTTGTGTGTTTCAAAAAATGACATATTGCAGCCTTTCCTTTCACACCCCCATACCCCAGCAAAATTGTCCACATAATTCATTTTACTTTTCTTTCTCTAACTACAAAGTGAGAGGAGTTTGTAAACACGAATCCCCATGTTAAAAAACATAAGCAGCATTTGGTAAGAAGACATAACCTGACATTTGATCATTACCTTTGAAGCACAGCAAATGTAGTAAGATGTATACTGAATTTAAAGGCATTTTTTTTATTGCTTGGACTTTCGTGAACTACCAAAAATAGGCCGAACCGCAATTTGGGAAATGCTGCTATACATACATTAAAGTCTATGGTAATACATTGTGCTATACCTGTTTATGAAGTAAGAAAGGGGCTGCCTTTGACCTCATCCTCATAAAACAGCGCTCAGTTTCCTCACTGGACTCGACTAGTTCCACAATGCGCTTCTATGGTCCAGAAGTTGAAAGGAATTGATTGTACAGTTTAGTGGCATGCACATATCCCGAATGGAACTCTGTGTTAAGTCAGGAGGCCTAAATGCATGCAAGTATTCAGGGTATTCAGATAAAATCAATGTAAATATACTGATTTTACATGAAAATAATCTTCTTGGAGTTTATGCTGAAAATGTTGTGTCCCTTGCCAGCAGACATTGACATTACGTTTCACACCGTTGTATAAGACCTTGGTCCTGTCTAAGTCAGAAGTTGCAACATGGTCTACATTGGCACTCCCCAAGAAGGAGGTACACAAAATTCAAAGGGTCCATAACCAATCAAATAGCTGACAGAACTGAGGATAAGAGACCCAGTACACTAGCCTTAAAAATATCCAGGCTCTCTGTGTGGCATTAATATCAAAGTTTTGGCAAAATCTTGAAGTATCTTCAGAAGTTCAGCTCATGCAGTCACCCAGGATGCAACTTCAGATCCAGGAATTCATGGATAAAGGAGCAACTTCAAAAGAAAGAAGCATGTGAATAATATATAAAGGCACAAGAACCTCGCCGCTGGAATTCCTTGGATACCTACAAACGCCCCAGCTTTTGAGAATTGTAATTCGATATAGTACTAGAGGCCATCGACAACGAGACTGACTCTGCAGAATAACCACCACTCCAAGTGACCAAAATTCAAGGCAACATAAGACAGTTTTATCAAAACTGCAGCCCTGGGGAACAGAGGGGCAAAGCAATCTTCACCAATGCAGGACAACTAGAACTGTGGAAATGACACATTTTCTGAAGCACCCGCAATTTGGCACATTCAGTACCAAAAGGGGGCCTGCTGGAGCACCTTAAAATACTTTACTGGATAACATTGATATTCCTTTAACTTCGAAAAAAGGAACTGAAAACCCATCTCTTCAGTTATGCCTTATCTGCATGTGACCCCAAAGTATATCAAACTACCACCTAACAAAAATTGCATTATCCCCATCTCTTGCTATGCCTTATACATCCCCCCGTTTCATCCCCCTGTATCCTACTTGTCAGCCTCTCCACGTTTGTACCCCACACTTTGTTTCCATCTGATTAATACTCTGCTCTGTAGGAAAGATTTGCCGCTAGGTTTGACTGACAGAAGCACTCTATGCTTTTCATCCATACGTATGCACAAAGTTCTGCACGGCCCGAGCCCCAACTGAGTCTCAAAACAGCTGGGACATTTTAAGACCAATATTGGCAAATGCTCTTAGTTTCCACCCCTGGGACTTCACTGACATCTTTTCTACCACATCCTTTTTAAAGGGCCACAATTGATTGCAAACCCTGGGAAGAAACACCCCTGTCCACACTCTATAGGCCCTACCAGTGAGATCATTCGGCCTTGCCAGAGCTGTCCACATACACAAACATTTCATTTATCCTCAAGACGAATATGGGAGATAGAGGCGGTCCGGTGCAAGATTAATGAATATGGATTCAAGCCAGGACCCCAGCCGAGGGCAGAGCTGCTGGGAATGTGCAGAGAAATCCAACATTAATGACCATGGCTTTCCTGCAATGTGACCCGACACACACTTGTGGGAAATTCTGCTGAGTTCTACAGAATGGACACTTCCAAAGGCAATGAATAATCCTGGCATATATTATCCAACAAGAATTGTTCTTTCAAGCACAGTCAGTAAAAGTGTTTGGCAGCTTGTTGCTCAACGTCAGCCATGAAAGTAGATAAGACAGCTGGAGATGGGGTGTTCAGTCTGTCTTTAACAACCACATGTGTATAACAAACACTAAGTGCTGTAAAACTATCTTAAGCAAAAACATAGAAACAGTTACAAACAAAAGGCGAGAATTCTAGTTTTTCTAAAACTATGTGAACTACATAACATTTCAAGGACTTTGAGCCTTTTTATGCCAACACCTGGTAAGTGAGTTTGAGGATTCTTCAAAGGGGCGCAACAAGGCCTTTTACCCTTCATCCTTTTTAACTGTTTGGTAAATTTTACAATGTTTTGACAGTTACTTAGGTTTCTTGTCTCTTAACTTTAAAGAGCAAAAACACATTCAACAAGACCAGTATTAGAAAGATACCAACCTCTCCCATTACTCTTTCTATATCATCAAGTACCAACTTCTCCCATTGGCCATTTCTGTATCATCGGTAGTCACCAAGTTTCTGTAGAACGTTGCAACTTTTCTTACATAAGAATCTCCTAGCCCAGTGATCGATACAAGTGTCAAATGTACAATTTAGCAATACAAACAAACCAGATTAGCATAAAAACGAATATTAGGAACCTAGCAGTAGAAGTTGGATTACAGCGCAGAAAGATTTATATATATAAAAAAATAAAATAAAAAGAACAAATCAAAGAAATGTCCTCAGAGAAAGTTTCATAATTAGTGGATGTAAAGTCCAAAGTTAGGTGTACGGGTAAATCCAACCGTCTCACTTTACTTTTTTTATATAGAGTATTAATAAGGGCAGCCTCGTCATAGGACTCAGAGAGCTGTACAAGTAAAGCCAAATACATACCACATTATGGTAATGAGAAAAGCAGAACGGGGAGTTTGCACAATATAAAAATGAGTTTAGATCAACAGGATGATCATAGAACAGATTAGGTGTACAAAACTGAAATAAGAGTACTCCAGAGAACCCGCCATGTCAGCTTTCCTTCACAACTTTTCTTGGATTCAGAGATGATCAGCCTGATCTGATCATTATGCAGATTCTGATCAATAAAAAGCAATTGCATGATTTTCTCTCCCTGGAAAAGAAGCAGACAGATAGGTGTGTAATTTTTCACTAGGATGGAGTTTCCCTTGAGCATGGAATATCTGCATTATCATAGTTTAAAATCTTTTAACAAAAGGCCAAGTGCTCTTTCAGGGAGATCCAGTGGCGGCTCGCATAGGGCGTGCTGCGGGGCAGTGAGGCGAGGCAGGGAGGGGCAGGGTGGGGAGGTAGTAAACTCGGACATATGACGGAACGGAGTAATAAATACTTTCCTCGGTTTCGTTGTATGTCTGAGTTTACTACCCCCACCCTTTCCCTCCCCCGCCCCATTGCCCCGTAGCACGCCCTATGCGAGCCGCCACTGGGGAGATCATTGGTTTCTGCAAAGTTTCAGCCTCCATGTAGCAACACTCTATTCCCATCCTAAACACCTCCTTCCAACACAAGCACATATATATATATATATATGTATATAGCAACAAGGCCTTCCACACAATCTAATTTAACAATATCTGATCTATGAAATTAGCCCTTGAACTCAAATCAATTTGATCAGCTGTGGGCTGTGCAATTGCATTGGCTGAAATGACCCTGGACCAGCTTGGCATTCCTGGAATGCCAGTGAATCTTCTGCATGGGAAATGGATCATAGAATAGTTTGGATGTTCTTGTTTCATGTCCATCTCCAACAGTGTCATCCTGTCTAGTTTGGAATGTGTCTGGGGTGCTGGAATTCTACCTATTCACAGCTGTGTTGGCTAGGGCTGGTTTTTGAAATAGGAAATTGTACTCGCATGCAATATTTGCAGGTGTGTAAGATGGGATGAAACTGCCCTGTTGGTGTGTTCTCAGTAGGTAGCTATCCATTCCTCTTAAATATGCCTCTCTGTCTTTGTAGATCCTGTACATATTGTAGCATTACATCACAGTGGTTCTGCACTTTTCCTACCCCAAATGACAATGCTTCCAGAGAATTAATCATCCTCAACCCTGAATCACTCACTTGCACCTTCAAGAGTTGTCCTTGTTCGTTAAATATGTTGCATAGGATCAGTGCTCTGCTGCTTCTGGTTCATCACATCCATTCCACTCTTATGTGTTCCTATTTTGTATATCCAACTAATCAGGCCAGTGTGTTTTACCGGGCACCTGTTTATTACAGTCTGTTTCCTACCCATGAAACCAATCCTTTTGCACTATCTCCTAGAGTGCATTCCGCCATCGTTCCTTCTGCCCCTCGTCTCACCACTTTTGCCAGACCAACTTCACATTACTTTTGTTGTTTCTTCAATTTTGTTACTACTTGAAGGCATTTACATGCCTACTACGACCCCACCCATTGCTACATATGCTGCACCGTTTGCCGTTTCATTCCCAATATTCCCCTATGACTTGGTCTCTATGCAGTTCAATCACATCATCCTCCCCATTGGAGCTTCTCTATTTTTTTCATGCAACTGAGTATAATATCCTTCTTAACCCCTCTCCAGTTCCATTATTTGCCGCGAGATCAGTGAAAATTACCGCCAATCGTTGCCCACTTCTTATACGGGCCATGCTGCTCAGCCGTGCTCTTAACTTCATAGTCTTCAGTAGTTTTGATTTCAGATCTGCTGGTGTATAGCTTGTCTCCTATTTTATGTGCTGCATCATTTTCCGATAATGTCATTACCTTTCCTCTAATCCTTCTTCTTCGATACATCCTGTACAATTCCATTCTCTTCTTTGGTTTCTCCACCCCGAGGAAAAACACTGCTTTGTATGCTTGGTTTTTTCTGCATACCTCTCCTACACCTAGTCCAGCAATCTACTGTAGTATAAAGATTGACACATTCCTCCTCTCTTCCACCAGGTCCTGCATCACAAGCATGTCTAGTTGATGAAGGGTGAATTGAAGCCCTCAGGGGTGTGGTCACGAGTTACAAACCATAAACCACCCTGCCCTGTGGTTTCGAGCCGTGGGCACATGTCACCGACGCAATACTTCACTGAGGAATAAGGAACAAGCAACAAAGATTACAGTTGGATGACATTTTATTGCACAAAACACATGTATTTCAATAAAACGCATTTCTAGTGAATATTCTTTAAGACAGTCTGGCTTCACTCTGCCAGGAGTATAAAATAGAACTTGCTTCTAAAGTGCCAGAGACTCAAGACCTGGAGTGCATTTTTTTTAATGAAAACATAGTGCCTAGAATCAAGCCTTTCTGATGAGAACTATAGGCCAGCTGGAGTGAGGAGCCATTAAAATTCACATTTAAATCAGCTAGAGTCTCAGAAAAGACACAGAATATATTCTATGAAAATGTAAAGAACTTGAAACCAGCCTTCATGAAGAGAATAATTCCTGCAGATTGAATAGTTTAATGTGAGGGGCCAGCATTATTACGGCGGCACAATTTAAATTACTTAGGGGATGAAACCTACTCTTGACTGCAAAGCTCTTAATGTACCTGTCAAGTGTGGGTGGAACAACGTTATTGCTTTGCAATTGCAATAATGTTTTTTAGAATAAAGGCAGAGCAGAGGAGAGAGAAAAATACAATTTTAAAGTGTCAGAAAGAATTAGAGCTTCAGCCAAAGGTGCATAGATAGGCTGAAGGAAACGACACAGGCGCCAGTGACCCAACGGGTCACTGCCACGAGGTCGTCTGTTGGATGGTCTGAGGAACAGATTTTTATACTTTTTTCACTGATGAACTATTGATATGAGGATGACGACATTATCAGGTGTCTGTACAGGACATGACACATTTTGGTCTTGTCTGGAACATTTTTAAGAACACAGAATATTTCTACCAGGCGATAAAAAAACGCATTATTTACATTTCATCACTATCTTCATTCAGTAGTATCTCATATCACATTATTCAAAATCCTTCACTACCTGCACTGCCTCTTTGCAGGTAGTGCAATCAACTCTTAAAACATCCTCTATGATCTTTCTAAGCCCTTCCAGTTACATCCCATTACCTTCTAATGGCCTAAGCCCCAATACATTTTCCAATGTTCCTGTCTGGAGGAGCACTGAGTACTCCTCCATTTCACACCAGCAAGTTATCTTGCACCTAACCAATATGGTCTCCAACTCGCAAATCAATAAGAATTTTTCTGTCAAGTAAAACATCTACGTCCCTAAACTCCAAATCATTCTGTAGCACTGAGTCTTTTCATGGATAAGTTAGATCCAGCACTCAGACTGACTATCAAAATTGCATACATTACAGTCCTTAAAGGTCATCAACTCCAGTTATTCCAACACACGTTCATGTACACTGTTGCATTTTCTCCTATAGTCTGTCTACTATTTTACTCTTGAACCAAGAAGCTCAACCATTCCTGAAAAGAAGGACCATCATCCAATCCCGGACAGCACCTCTTATAGTTCATCCATCACCACACGAACATGGAGGTGGGGACAATACTGTGCAGATAATAATCCATGGAGGACAACAGTGAGGTGACATAACCATCCTCTCATAAGTGCGCGCAATCTCTCCGCGAAGTGTTGGTAGCTTCCATTTAAAAACTCTGTTATTCCCACTGAAAGGATTTACAACTATCAATCGGCCTGATTTTATAATGTTTCTCCCTCAGAATGCGTTGCACTGAAGAGTGCTTAAATGTAGTTTCATATTATTAACACATTACTGTTGGTCAACATGGCTGCAGTAGGGCCCTTCATTACCACCTCACAGTATTCCTGAGGAGGGAAACTGTACTGGGGTAAATCTGTGCACATTTAACACTTCTGCCTCTTGAGTTTTTTCCCTTTATGCCTTTCCTTGGGGCCAGACATTAGAATATTCTTGAAACATCTGAAGACTCGCCTCATGTGCTCCTAAATTACTCTGCAAGTCTTCTCTGTAAGATTTTGTAAGTCTTTCCTCTTCTGTGACCCTGGCCCCTCCTCTGAAGCTTTGCTGTGACAGGGCCTGAAGGATCCGTCTATTGGTTTAAAATGCATTTTACCAAATAAAAAAATAAAATTGAAATAATAAAATCAGTCTCGCATTGTGAGCACATATGTGGATGGTACCCAAACCACTCTGCAGAAAGTTGTAAAGGTTTTCTATGCACAAGAGAAGAAGTATTGTTTTGGGCACAGTGTGCCTCTCCTTCCATACACTGAAAAGAACTTTAAGAGGACCATCTGACATCACTCAGCAAACACTATCAAGACACAAGTGCATTAACACTTCAAGGCACTAGTGAAGGCGCTTCCCCATCGTCCCTTTAAGGTCATTCAGTAGAGTCTTTAGAAGAATCAGCGTACCTCCTTTGCACAGGACTAAGGGGACATATATGGGGAACTTCACCAGCATTTAATGGAGCGGACAGTGTTTATCTGCAACAGTGCATTGGCTCTTTAAATACACAACAGTACATACCACGAGACAGTGATTACCTGCCCTGCTTCATGTTAAGTATTGGCAAAGCCAATTCGCCTGGACCGACGACGGATGCTATATTTTTAGCTAACACTTGTAATAGAAATGAAAACATGTAAATACGTAAATAAAAATTTTGCAATCTAAAGGTGCCAGGCACATGTTTGAAAAGAAAACAAAATAAACAAGCATTAGAAATGCAATAGGTCTCGGATTTTTTTGAGTTGGAGGTAATGGCATTGTAAATGGCAATGTCTTGTAGCCATGTGTTATGGAGTGTATGCATGTGGTGTGTAGTGGAAATATGTGTGTTGGATTGGACTAGTAGCAATGGTGCATGCTGCGCTTTAGATGAATATTTTTAAAAGTAAGTGCAGCATAGTGCGATTGCTACAATAGTTAATTGTAGATGCGTTAACAATTGATGTGTGCACTGATGGGTGGTGGTGTGTGTGCCTGTAGAAATTGTGCACTGATGGCTGGTGGTATGTGTGCTTGGTGGAAGCATGCAGTGCCGGGTGGAGGTGTGTGTGCCTGGTGGAAGCGTGCACTGACGGCTGGTAGTGTGTGTGCCTGTTAAGTGTACAGAGATAGTTGGTAATGTGTGTGCTTGGTGAAAGGGTGCACTGACGGCTGGTGGCAAGTGCGCCTAATGAAAGTGTGCACTGACAGCTGGTGTTGTGTGTGACTGGTGAAAGTGTGCACTGACAGCTGGTGGTGTGTGTGTGTGTTTGGTGAAAGCATGCACTGACATTTGGTGTTGTGTGCGTGGTGGAAGTATGCACTGACGCATGGTGTGGTTTGTGCTTGGTGAAAGCGTACATTGATGGCTGGTGGTGTTTGTGCTTGGTGAAAGCGTGCACTGATGGCGTGTGGTTGTGTGTGTAGTGGTGAGTCTGTGGGGGTGAGTCTGTGGGGGTGAGTGTGTGGTGGTGAGTGTGTGGTGGTGAGTGTGTGGTGGTGAGTGTGCGGTGATGAGTGTGTGGTGGTGAGAGGCTGGTGTGTGTGGTGTGTGTGAGTGTGGTATGTGTGTGTGGTGTATGTGTGTGTGGTGTGTGGTTTTTATGTGTGTGGTCCTATGTATGTGTGTGGTGAACTTAGTTTTAATGTTTGTCTCCTGCACACTCACACAGTGTCCCTACACACATACACTGCTCACTCTGCACATCCACACTGTTCATCCTGCATAGTCACACACTGTTCATCCTGGACACTCACACACTTTGCACCCTGCACACTTACACACTGTTCACCCTGCATACTCACATACTCACATACTGTTTACCTTGCAGACTCACAGACTGCAGTCACTGTCACTCTGCAGTCACTGTTACTCTGCAGTCACACTCACACTGCAGTCACTCGGCAGTCACTCTGCAGTCACACTCACGCTGCAGTCACTCTGCAGTCACACTCACTCTGCAGTCATTCTGCACTCGCACTCACTCTGCACTCACTCTGTACCTGCACTCACTCTGCACTCACTTTGCACCTCCACTCACTCTACACTCACTCTCCAATCACACTCACTCTGCAGTCACTATGCAGTCACACTCACTGCAGTCACTCTGCAGTCACACTCACTCTGCAGTCATTCTGCACTTGCACTCACTCTGCACTCACTCTACACCTGCACTCACTCTGCACTCACTCTGCACCTGCACTCACTCTACACACACTCTGCACTCACACTTATTCTGCACTCACTCTGCACTCACATTCAGTCTGCACTCACTCTGCACCTGCACTCACTGTGCACTGACTCTGCATCTGCAATCACTCTGCACTCACTCTGCATTCACTCTGTACTCTGCACTCACTCTTTCTGCACTCACACTGCACTCACTCTGCACCTGCACCCACTGTGCACTGACTCTGCATCTGCACTCACTCTGTACTCTGCACTCACTCTTTCTGTACTCACTCTACACTTACTCACTCTGCACTCACTCTCACTCTGCACTCACTCTCACTGTACACTAATCCCACATACTGCTTACTCTGCACACTCACACACTATACGTAAAATATGTGTTTGTAACTTTGATTTACAGTCTGTGAAAAAAAAACACTTTTTGCAAGTAAAAGTTGTTTATTGATATTCGAAAAGGAAAACGTTTTCATTGACACAGTTGTAGGTAAGATCAGACATTATTAAATGTATCTATTGAAATATTGCAACTGTATGACTGTGCACCTGCACTCACCCTGCACTCACTCTGCAACTGCACTCACTCTGCCCCTGCACTCACTCTGCACTCACTATGCACTCAGCACTCACTCTGCACTCACTGTCACTCTGCACTCATTTTGCACGCACTCCGCACTCACTCATACTCTGCACTCACTCACTCTCACTCTGCAGTCATTCTGCACTCACTCTGCACTCTACTGCACTCTACTGCACACTGCACTCTACTGCACACTGCACACTGCACCCTGCTGCACTCTGCACTCTGCTGCACTCTACTGCACACTGCACTCTACTGCACGCTGCTGCACTCTGCTGCACTCTGCACTCTATTGCACACTGCACTCTGCTGCACTCTGCTGCACTCTGCACTCTACTGCACTTTACTGCACTCTACTGCACCCTACTGCACTCTACTGCATTCTACTGCACTCTGAACTCTACTGCACTCTGCACTCTAATGCACACTGCACTCTGCACTCAACTGCACTCAACTACACTCAACTGCACTCTACTGCACTCTGCACTCTACTGCACTCTACTGCACGCTGCACTCTACTGCATGCTGCACGCTGCACTCTACTGCACTCTACTGCACTCTGCACTCTACTGCACGCTGCACTCTACTGCACGCTGCATGCTGCACTCTACTGCACTCTGCACTCTACTGCATGCCGCAATCTACTACACGCCGCAATCTACTGCACGCCGCAATCTACTGCACGCCGCAATCTACTGCACGCCGCACTCTACTGCACGCTGCACTCTACTGCACGCTGCACTCTACTGCACTCTGCGATGGACAGCGGCAGGCGCGATACTTACATTAGATCTCCAGTGGGGGAGGAAAGGAGCTGCAGTCTGAAGAGGACTGGCAGGCTGGTAAGAATATCTAGGACTGGACCGCAGCATCGTGCTCACAAGCTTGGATTTCTGTACTTTAGAAAGTTACTGTGCTTCAGCCTTTGTGGCACTGAGCACCAGAGGCTCATAGTACTGGTGCTGCACACATGTGTTACAACAGTGAAATGTGCTGCGAAATCTAAGTTGGCCCTGTCTATATTCGAATATTACCCCTGCAGGTTACTCAGATCTCTGTAGCAGGCACTTGACCCACCGAGTTGTCCGACTTCTATTGTAGCATGCTGGTACCCTTTCCCAGGCTCCTGATAAACTCACAAAGCTCCACCTTGAGGGATGATTTAAATTGTGGGATTATGAAATGTCCTTACAAGAGCACTGAATGCAAATAGGAATGCAAAGACAGGGCCACCGCAGGCACGTACTTACATGTGGGTGGCACCGTGGCAGCGCACATCCTTCCCTGCCCTGAGACGTCAGCTAAGTGAGCCCGGGTTCCTACGGAATGAACTCCCAGGCCGAGACATGTAAAGTAGCCAATACTGGGCGCGGGAGACTTACATCTGGGATGGGGGAGCTGTGGGGGTGTTGGAGGGGGGCGCTAGCGGCAGCTGCCAACGTACCGACCCAGTTCCATATATGCTGCTTAACACGGGTATACGCTTGCTTCTAAGCGCTCCCACCTTTGCCAGAGATCGGGGACAAAGGAGGGGTGGGCGATGTGTCCAGGATCACACAGTTTGAACCCGTGATGATCAATACAAGCGTTTTGGGGCACAAGGCTATGGCGAGGTGTGAAGGGAGCACTGATACAAATGTTGCATGGTTGTACATACATCAACAAATGTACTATTGCCACCTGAGTTGAAAAGTGCTGTGCTGCTTACTCTCTCCGATAACACCCTCAAATAAGTATAGAATGTAGCTGACCTGATTAAAGCAGGACCAGGTGCTGACCATCCGATTTCATAATCATCTGTAAGAAATATGGTGCTCCTGTCATTTCCAAACTTACATCCACATTAGTGTGTGTCTTAAAAAAAACCGTGTCTTACTTGACATACCTTGTGATAGCGAAAAAAAAATAATCCAATGGTCTGGAAAATAAACAGTCCTTCACACGCTCGTGAGAAATAGTGCCTTTAAAAAAACAACAACATATATTCATGAATTGCCGTGAATAATTCGTAAGCCTGGACCATTAATTTTGCCAATACCTTATAAATGCCTCATGAACGTACCTCAGCGAATCTGTATTAAAGCGGTGATCGCATCTTGCAAAAAAAGGAAGCTGCGCGCTGAGCGCTGCAGAATTGTGAACGCGCCCGGCCATCTCAGTGGGTGGCACGGAGCGGTGGGCAGGTCTGCACGTTCCAGGGGCTCGTATGAAGCATCTCCCTGCAAAGCATGGCGCGGTGGCCTCGTCCGGGCGGTGCATGCGTGCACAGCGGGAGGCAAAGGGTGCGCCGGGATTCAATGCATCCGAGCGGGAGCATCAGTAATTACACAGCAAGCGACCCCCCCCCCCCTCCGCCAGATTACACAAAAACAGACCAGTCATAGTTTCCAACCACAAGTGTGCCAAGCTGCGGCGGGGCCCCGGGCTTCCAGGACCGGATTCAAACCGCGGCTGCAGGCGGGGAACAATGCAAACTACTTCCCATGTACTCTTTGCAACTGGGCGATTGTGCGTTCATGCACGGCCCCACTCGCTTCCTTTTTGTTATTTTACTTAATAACTGCGGTGTACGTATGAAGCATTTACTTAATAACTGCGGTGTACGTATGTTCGTATGAAGCATCTCCCTGCAAAGCATGGCGCGGTGGCCTCGTCCGGGCGGTGCATGCGTGCACAGCGGGAGGCAAAGGGTGCGCCGGGATTCAATGCATCCGAGCGGGAGCATCAGTAATTACACAGCAAGCGACCCCCCCCCCCCTCCGCCAGATTACACAAAAACAGACCAGTCATAGTTTCCAACCACAAGTGTGCCAAGCTGCGGCGGGGCCCCGGGCTTCCAGGACCGGATTCAAACCGCGGCTGCAGGCGGGGACAATGCAAACTACTTCCCATGTACTCTTTGCAACTGGGCGATTGTGCGTTCATGCACGGCCCCACTCGCTTCCTTTTTGTTATTTTACTTAATAACTGCGGTGCAGTGTGTGTCTTAAAAAAAAACGTGTCTTACTTGACATACCTTGTGATAGCGAAAAAAAAATAATCCAATGGTCTGGAAAATAAACAGTCCTTCACACGCTCGTGAGAAATCGTGCCTTTAAAAAAACAACAACATATATTCATGAATTGCCGTGAATAATTCGTAAGCCTGGACCATTAATTTTGCCAATACCTTATAAATGCCTCATGAACGTACCTCAGCGAATCTGTATTAAAGCGGTGATCGCATCTTGCAAAACAAGGAAGCTGCGCGCTGAGCGCTGCAGATTTGTGAACGCGCCCGGCCATCTGTATTCACTAACGGAGGCACCCTGACAGCTCCTAATTATAATTAATGTACTTCTTTGCGCGAGCACGCACGAAATATGCCTCAAAATGGCGGAACAAAACTACATTTACCCTATCACTTCAAGCCTATTAAAAAGAAAACACAAGGAAGACGAATCACTGACCAGATGACAGAAAACGCTAAGGAATGTCTGGAATTTCTCTCTCCAAGGCCCTCTTCTTCTTTTTTTTCTCCTTTAACATTAGTTCTCAAACTCCTCCCAGTTTCACTGGGAAGGAGTCCGAGCCCTAAAAATGAGCTCCTTTTCTGGTGCTGGCCACATGTGTTGATGCAAAATGGCTGCCAGCCCTCTCAGTGCAAGAAAGCAAAGGATGAAGATGGCTGCGAAGTGAAATGTAAAGACCCTTGCACAGATATATATATATATATATATATATATATATATATATATATATATATATACATATATATATATAAATATATATATATATAAATATATATATATTACCTACTGGCAAAATGAAACCCCTCATTTTGTTCCTTTTCAAATTAAATGTATTAAGTGTTACCACTTTATTCCAATCAAGATGACTTCAGGTGTGCCATACTTTTGTCATAAGTAAGACTGTTAGCGTTCTAGTTGTTCTTTAGAACACTCTGGGACATTCTGTCATTGGGCTATAATTGGGCTACATCTGGCTGATATTTGGGCTACATTTGGGCTCTTTTGTCTCTGGTGGCCATCTTGGGAGA
Source organism: Lissotriton helveticus (assembly GCF_964261635.1). Lineage (NCBI taxonomy): Eukaryota > Metazoa > Chordata > Amphibia > Caudata > Salamandridae > Lissotriton > Lissotriton helveticus. The sequence goes on from NC_136065.1 coordinate 207,875,435, forward strand.
CTGCATATCAGAATTTTTTTAATGAAATATAAGAGGATTTGAGAAGCCACTCAAAATGTGCCCTAATTTTTCTTTCTTCAGCACTAATCATAATTTCTATGGCAAAATAAACCCCCTCGTTTTGTTCCTTTGCAAATTAAATGTTTTAAGTGTTAACACTTCATTCCAATCAAGATGACTTCAGGTGTGCCATACTTTTGTCATAAGTAAGACTGTTAGCGCTCTAGTTGTTCTTTAGAACACTCTGGGACATTCTGTCATTGGGCTATAGTTGGGCTACATCTGGCTGATATTTGGGCTACATTTGTTTTTTTTTGTCTCTGGTGGCCATCTTTGGGCTACATTGGGCTACATTTGGGCTCTAACATATATATAGCCCAATGTATATTTTTTCAAAGTTAATTTTCGTAAAAACCACTGGAGCATATATCTTGAGACATAGCAAAGGCACATCGGGGTACCAGTCCCTATAATTGTGCCAAGTTTGGTGGAAATCCATTCAGCCGTTCGGGCTAAAAGTGAGTCCAACCGCCCTATGGAAATTAACATGGGGAAAACACGTTTTGGGACCCCCCCTTTTATCTCGGCCCCCGCTTGACGGATCCCCCCCGAAACTTTCAGGGAAGGAGCGGAGCGCAGCGAAGCAAAGTTAAGGAAAATTACAGGCAGATCCCTCATTCGGCGCCAAAGTTATTCCCAATAGAATGTTGCGGATTTCCTATGGAAAACGATCCTAACTATAACTACCTACTGGCGACCGCCAGTAGGTAATATATATATATATATATATATATATATATATATATATATATATATCTATCTATATATATATATATATATATATATGCAAACACAAGTTTTGGCGTTTGCTCCAGCCTCCCTCAGCAGCGGGCTTCCCGGCGGGATCGCCACTTCCCAAACATCCGCACACTCCTGGTCGTTTAAAGCTCGTAAATCAGCAACACACCAGAGCCGGGGCCCAAATGTTAGTTCAAAGTGCTATATTTATTGGCACACGGACAAACCCTACGCGTTTCGAGGCTTGCACCTCTTGCTCACGGGTACAATGTTTTGGTGGCCATTCCATTTTAAAGTGATACAGACATGTTTTCTTACGTGCACGTGACAAAAGAACATGAAAGAGTTACTTTGTAGTATTCACAGTCCCTCGTTTACCAATGGATGGTTGCTGTTGTAATAAACACATTTCAGTATTGGAACAAACATGAAAATAAATCGTTAAAAGAAATGTTTCCTCCAATAAATGGGTTAAAGCAGTGTTCATAAGTTCATGAATGCTAATCTCTCGCCTGGGGCTAGACACCTTCAAGTATGAACTGTGGACTTGTGTTTCTATATTTAAGGAACAGGTTATTGATCATTTGGCCCACTAGGGCGAGAGATTAGCATTCATGAACTTATGAACACTGCTTTAACCCATTTATTGGAGGAAACATTTCTTTTAACGAGTGGTTTTGAAAAAGCCCTTTGGGATACAAACGGCAGTTCTTTCATGAAATGTCTTTCTTTGCAATTTTTGTTTAATTACTAATTGTGAAAGCGGATTTATTTTCATGTTTGTTCCAATACTGAAATGTGTTTATTACAACAGCAACCATCCATTGGTAAACGAGGGACTGTGAATACTACAAAGTAACTCTTTCATGTTCTTTTGTCACGTGCACGTAAGAAAACATGTCTGTATCACTTTAAAATGGAATGGCCACCAAAACATTGTACCCGTGAGCAAGAGGTGCAAGCCTCGAAACGCGTAGGGTTTGTCCGTGTGCCAATAAATATAGCACTTTGAACTAACATTTGGGACCCGGCTCTGGTGTGTTGCTGATTTAAGAGCTTTAAACTACCAGGAGTGTGCGGATATATATATATATATATATATATATATATATATATATATATATATATATATATATATATATATATATATATATATATATATATATATATATATATATATATATATATATATATATATATATATTTCATGCGCTCTCAGCCACAAAGTATCACCAGGTAATTCAATGTCCAAGGGTGTTTATTCACTTACAAGATGTTTCGGCTTACATGGAAGCCTTGTTCGCGTAAATGAATGTGCTTTTAAACCACACTGATAAAGCTTTGTGCAAGTACAATACATAAACATAAACAAAGGACTCAAAATGACGTCCTATTTGACGAAATACATGGCAGACATGTTGGCATGTGTAAATCAACGAGGATACTAATGGCGTGCGCATGCAATCAAATCAACTCCACATCCCAATGTACAGTTAGGAGAACCTAACCCAACATATTCAAATTAATAATGCAGTCTTAATTGCACAAAGGTGGAACACAATAAATAAAAGCCATCTTGTAACATAGAGCTGTAACTATATGTTCTCTTGCACACAACCAGGGAGGCTTAACAGTCGCGCAAGACAGTAGTTGCAGTAGCGCATAATACATGGGATGGTAATAATAAGGCTGCCATTCCAACCCTGTGGTCCGATCAGTGGAGTCCAGTGGCGTGGCTGAAGACGATGTCCTTGCTGGATGAGAAGACGGCGTCGAGTGTGTGTCCGGCGTAGTGGGTGGGGGTGGTCACCAGCTGCTTGAGACCGAGGTTGGCGAGGTTTTCCAGCAGGGTGGTGGTGTTGCGGTCGTTGTTGTTCTCCAGGTGGAAGTTGAGGTCCCCGAGTAGGATGTAGTCAGCGAAGGGGAGGGCGTGCGGGCTGATGAAGTCGGCGATGTCTTCGCTGAATTGTGTGCGAGGTCCCGGGGGTCTGTAGATGAGGGTGCCTCTGAGGGTGGTCTTGGGGTCGGTGTGGATCTGGAAGTGCAGGTGTTCGGCGGTTGTGAGGGTGTCGTCGGTGTTGGTCGTGATGCGGATGGTGTTCCTGTGGACGATGGCGATGCCTCCTCCGGTCTGGTTGCCGCGGTCCCTCCGGGAGATCTTGTATCCGTCCGGGATGGCGATGGCGATGTCGGGCGCTGAGGAGGCGTTCATCCAGGTTTCCGTGAGGAAGGCAACGTCTGGGGATGTGGCGTCGAGGAGGTTCCAGAGTTCGATGGTGTGTCTGTGGACGGAGCGGGTGTTGAGCAGGATGCACTTCAGGTGGTTGTTGCTGGAGTTCGGTTTGTTGGGTGCTGGTGTAGTGCAGGTCCGGTTGCAGGTGAACTTGCAGGAGTGGCAGCTGAAGGGTCCGTGGGTGCGTCTCGGAGTGGCTCGGTAGCATCCCGGGGATCGGCCGGTGTTGAGTGCGTTGAGTTCGGTGGCGTCGTAGGTCCGGCGGGTGGGCTGGTGTCTGCGGGGACCAGGGGTCCTGGCACTGGGCACGGTCCAGGCGCAGACGGGCTTACCTTTGGCGCGTTTGCCCCTCTGCCATATGTGGAGAGTGGGGGGGGCGGAGCGAGGGAGGAGCAGCTGGGAGGAGGGAGCGGGGCGGCGAATGGGAAGGGAGTGAGAGGGAAGGGGCGGGGCCGCAGGGGGGCAGCGGCGGGGAGCGGGCGGGAAACGCGACCGGGGCTGGGCAGGAAAAGGTACAGAGCTAAGATACTACGAGCAGGGGGCAATGCAACAGTGTGTTTGACATTTTCAGGACTGTTTTTAACTATTGTACATATTTTACTGGGCGCTCTTTTATCATCCCTGTAAAATCGCTACCTAGAAGGTGAGATTTAATTTACCTCCTTGGGTCTACAAGTATAGCTTGATCCTACCGGCGCAGCCGAGTCAAGGCGCTGACGCCGGTAGACGCGGAATTGCAGCCGCCATCTTAGGAAGGCAGGCAGGGTAGCGGTCCAGCTTCTCGACCACTCCCACCCTCCTGTCATGTGTAAACACAACTACACGTCCCGACCGCGCAGCGGGCGGGCGCAGCGGGCGCGCCTAAGGCAAGCCCGTCTGCGCCCGTCCGCGCCTGGCCCGGGCCTAGGGCCAGTCCCCCTGCTCAGGCAACCACCAAGTCACGTGTAAGTTGGTCTAGGGCACAGCTATTACAAATAGGAGCGGGCTCCTGTGCCACACCGGCCCGCTGCCCCCCTAATAACTTGGACGGACAGGCCTTTAACTGTCCTCAGTGTAACCTATTTCTCCCCCCTTGGAGTGAACGTACCTTACCTTTCTCTCCCGCCCCGGGTGCTCGCATTTTAAAACTAGCATTGATCAACTGTAGATCCCTTCCTCGCCACGCCAATGAAATTTGGTCGATTCTGACCACTCACAGTTGGGACATTCTATTCCTTACAGAATCATGGACGAAAGATACCTCTAACCCGGATATCCATCTAGCCACCCCCCCGGAGTATCGCTTCCTGGGTATTAACCGAGAGGGAAAAACGGGAGGTGGTCTTGCCATTCTGTACAAATCCCACCTTAATATAACCATTAAAAAAATCACGAACATTGGACTGATTGAAGCTATGTATTTTTCTATTGCTGACCTAGCGGCAGTCTACCTAACCGGCATCTTAGTCTATAATCCCCCTAAAGCTTCTCCTTCCGCATTATCTCAGTTGGTAAGCATTATCACGGATCTATCCCTCAAGCACCCGCACTTTATTGTACTAGGAGATTTCAACCTCCATGTAGATGATCCCACCTGTATTCAAGCAAGGCGTTTCCTCGACGCCCTTCATAGCTTGAGCCTGATGCAACTAATCCAAGGTCCAACGCACGTTGCTGGCCACACACTGGATCTTATTTTCTCCAACCTCCCAGGGACCATTACTTATCCTTCCCTCCCCCTCACTTGGTCTGATCATTTTTTACTTAGGGTGGACATTCCCCTCCCTCAGGCACCGACTCCGGTGGTATTGGGAACAGACTACAGGAGAAAATGGCATAAGATCACCTGCTCTGCCTTAGAGCCGTTATTTAGCTGCCCTCTGGAGTCTCAAGTGGTAAATATCGATGACTGCGTCAACACATTCAATACGACCTTATCGGCTGCGGTGGACGAAATTGCCCCACTCCTACCGGTATCATCCGCAAGATCTCGCCCCTCTGCTCCCTGGTTCTCAGCCGCTTTACGTAAAGAGAAAAGTCACTGTAAAAAATTAGAACGCTGCTGGAGACGGACATATGATGCTGAGGCTAAAACTATCTACAGAACGGCCCTTAAGAAATTCATCAAATTAAAAAAATCTGCCATGACAGAGTTCTTTGCCACCCAAATAAAAGCCGCTGACAATTCAGCAAAGACACTGTTTAAAATTGTTAAAGACTTTGTAAAACCCCCTGCTATGACTCCCAACAACTTAGCCAACCAGTCTCTTTGCAGCGGACTATCTGATTTTTTTCAAGAAAAAATTGAAAAAATTGCATCCTCCTTTCCTCCACCTGCCATTCCCCTCCCCTTGGCCTCTACCACCCATGATACTGTTCCTACTCTAGACTCCTTTAAGGATCTTACTCCTGACTTTGCACTTAAATTATTTTTACAGTGCAAATCGGGTTCCCCGTTAGACCCTGTCCCCCCAAAAATCATGAGTGAACTGTCTACCCTACTGCTGGAGCCACTCACTACCATCTGGAATGCCTCCCTACGATTAGGCCAATTCCCTTCTGCGTGGAAGGAGGCTCTTCTTGTGCCCATCCTAAAGAAATCAGATGCTGACCCTATGCAATTCAGTAACTATCGGCCCATTTCCCTTCTCCCGAAACCCGCGAAGGTTTTGGAGAAGGCAGTCCAACTACAACTGGCAGAGTACTTAGAGACCTACTCTCTGCTACATGATTCCCAGTCCGGCTTTCGTGCTGGTTTCAGTACGGAGACCGCACTACTAGAGGTTTCGGAGACTGTACGAGAATGTGTGGATAAGGGCGAGGAGGCCATGTTGGTCCTCCTCGACCTATCCGCCGCTTTCGATACAGTGTCCCACCAAATTCTTCTAGGCCGACTGGAGCAGATTGGACTGAGCGGCACTGCCTTAGCATGGGTCTGTTCTTTTCTTCTGGAACGTTCACAGAGGGTTCTTCTTAGACCCTTTAAATCTGGATGCAAACCTCTCGAACGCGGAGTCCCACAAGGCTCGGCGCTAAGTCCTTTGTTTTTCAATGTTTACCTAGCCCCGCTAGCCAGGGTGGTGGAGGCATGTGGAGTCAGAGTGATCTCATATGCGGATGACACACAGCTGATATTCTCATTTAGAGATCACTCTGACTCCAGCCTCTCCAGCTTCCGCCATTGTCTGGGCGAGATCTGTGCGTGGATGTCCTCGAATCACCTACGGCTTAATACTGACAAGACTGAGGTCTTGTTTTTTAATCAAAAAATGACCATTCCACCCCCACTTTGGTGGCCTACGGTACTTAACCCCCCTCCAGTCCCGGTCCATTCTGCCCGCAATCTGGGGTTCACATTTGATGACACCCTCTCCTGTAGCCCTCAAATCAATAAGGTTACTGCGACCTGCTTTGGCAAATTAAAAATGATGAGAAAGATCTTTCCATTTTTGCCAATGGAGGCTCGCAGAACCGTCACTCAGGCATTAATCACTGCCCATCTGGATTATGCCAACAGTCTGTATGCTGGGGCCCCTTTATATCAAATTGAACGCCTGCAGGTGGTGCAGAATGCTGCGGCAAGACTGATTGGTAACATCCCATATAGACACTCTATCTCTGCGTTCCGCAAAGAACTCCATTGGCTTCCTATAGCCAACCGTATCAAATTTAAAACGCTTGTTCTGGCCTATCGAGCTCTGAACGGCTCTGGCCCAGAATACTTAAGAAAGAGATTGAGATTGTCTCACTCAGTCAGAGACCTTCGTTCTAACAATCTGCGTCTCATGCTTGTGCCTAGATTCCGTCGCTCAAGAATGGGTGGCAGAGCATTCGCTGTCTTAGCTGCCAAACATTGGAATAGCTTACCGATCGACCTGAGATTCGCCCCATCTGAAGCTCTGTTTCGAAGATGCCTGAAAACTTGGCTATTCGCGTCTATCTAGATTGCTCTTCTCTTCTAGCAGATAATTTTAGCGCCGGGACACCCCCGTCGGGGGTAGCCGTGCGCTTTATAAAATCCATAAATAATAAATGCAGAGGGAAAAACTAAGGCAAAACAACGGGGGAACTAAGACAGAAAATACAACGGGGAACAGTGACAGAAAATACAGCGGGGAACAATGCAGGCACAGGCGCTAAGAGTTACAACAGCGCAGCAGAGAAACTACCGCTACAGCAGTCCAGGAGCACGGCTGCGGGCAGCGGCGGCACTAGGCAGGAACGGGGGTTCACTCGCAGAGAGTGTGCGCGGTGCGTGGGGTGACCGGCCCAGATCTGTCACAGTATTGTTTCTCTCAGCAAACCCCTCCCCACCCAGGATTTCAATTACTGGGTTGTGTCATTGACATCTCGTTAGGCGATGCCTCATTGTACTGAAATGTGCCCGCTCGACGCGGCTTGGAAGAGCTCGCCACCCCGCCTGTGCAACATTGCATAACTGAGGAGTGAAAAGGAAAGAAGCACTTCAAGAAATACAAAAATATCTGGGAGCTAACAAACAGGCAAATGAACAGAGATGCAGAGGCGCATCCCCTGAACTCACAAGAAATATAACTTTTAAATCCGTAAAACGGAAAAACGGGAGCCCTAATTAAGATGTCCTCACTGATGTTGACGAGACCCTCTAGGCCTGCGACTACGCAGATGGCATTTTGAAAAACACTTTCTGCTGATGATATTTCAAAATTGTGCCGGTGGTAGTGGCAGAGGTCAACATGCATAGAGAAAATCATGATATACCGGCTGTCCTCGTGGAGTGCGAGATGGTGATAGCCAGAGTTTAGGTCTAGTTTTGAAAAACAGGTTGAGTCATTGATATCAGGGATGAGATCATCGATTGTGGAGGATATGTGTCATTCTTTTTTAATTTCTGCATTGGGGAATCGCATGCCATGCCAATGCAGATCCGGATGCTGCACGGCTGTATGGGTTTACAGGCAACTACCATGAGGGATATCCACGGAGTCGGTTCAAAGACATTTTCAATGACGCCAGCATCTGTGAATTTTTGCAGTTCCACTTTAACTGCAGACTTGAGGTGAAAAGGGATTCTGTGGTGTTGGAGCACAAATGGGTGGAATGAGGGGTCAATGTGCAATGAAATCGAGGGAGAGGCACTTTCAGGCAGTCTAGACCGGTAAATAGGCCAGGGACACCACAAAGCATGCTTTTCACGTCTTCTGAGTGGTCTCTTAAGGCTACGGTGAAATGAAGTTGAAGTTGCTTAGATGTGTTGCAGCTGAGGAATGTCTGAGTTTAGAGAAGTGACAAAGAACTTTGCTTGGCATGATTGGATGCCATGTGAGATGATGCAAGAGAAGATGCTAGCTAGCGAGATGAGTGTCGTACTACTGTATCCAAAGATTGAGGCATTCATGGGCCGCAGGTTAGGTCAAGGGACAAGGGTGGCGAAACGTTGAAGGCTGCTGATGTTTACTCAGGCACCCGCATTAATAAGTGTGGTTGTCAGAGTGTTGTTGAGGTGGAATTGGAAGGTGGGGGGGAACACCCATTGTTGGTTGCCCTTATGATAGGGTTGATTATAGGAGAAAGATGTCATCCTCCCCCTCAAAGTCTTATGGCCTGGGTTAGGCGGAGGTAGTTGTTCTTATCCCTAGGTAGCGAGGCGTGCCCCGGCTTGGGGAGGGGGGGGGGCAAGTAAGCGGCATCTGTCCCAGCAGACTTTAGCAAAGTGGTTGGTCCAAAGGCCCACTGAGCTGGTGTTGGCCCTGGCCGGGCATTCGTGGAGTGGGTGAAGAGACAGTCCGCAGTGTCCACAGTGCTCTTTCGGGGCTTCCATGCCTGGGGTGAACCAGGGGTGCACCCATGAGGGGGGCCTCTTGATACAGTTGTTGTCGTTTCCACCTTGATAGGTCGAGCAAGAGGTTCTAGAGTAGATTCAAGCTTTTGGAAGGCGAGTCAAAGCTGCTCTTCGCAGTCATTTGAAAAGTTCATGGGAGTGGGAGAGTGGGAGGATTTTGTCCAGGGGCATGTTGGGCCAACAGAGGAGATATCACGTCTGAGCACATCAGACTGGCAACCTTGTATGATCTGGGTACATATTTCTTTCTGGGGGTTGTAGCGTCCTGCCAGTCCAGGTACTCGCCAATAACCATGCCACACAAGGAGAGTAATTTTACATGTCTTTATTCTGCAGCGTGTAAGTCAGAACTCAACATTCAAAGACTGCCTTCAACACTTCTCTCCAAAGCTTAAGTTACAGGCCTACAGTGTACAGTGAGAACCAAAAGAGTTCCAGTTTTGGTATATTCTCTGCCGCAGAACTTTTCCAAGACATCATTCGAAGCACCATACAGCCTACAGTAAATGCATTTAACTATAGTGTTGACATATTGGCTTTCAAGCTTCACAGAAAGAGCATGACAGCTCTCATGCAAGTATGCTGTTTGCTGAACGATGCTGGCTTAACTCTGAATGCTGACAAATGTGAATTCCACACGAAAGGTTTGAGATTCTTTGGCCATGTCTTGTTTGATGGGGGTTTGAAACTTGATCCAGCTAAAGATCAAGCATTGTCTACTGCAAAATCCCCACAAGACATTTATATGTTACGCTCATTTTTTGAAACGGCCAGTTACTCTTCTAGGTACATACAAGACTTTGCTACAGTCAGTGCACTGTTACGAGAACTAATGAAAAATAATCTGTTGTTTCATTGGTCATGAGAATGTGAGAAGAGCTTCCAATGATGCAAGCTATTGAGAGTGCCACTGATCCCAAACAACACACAAAGGTTGTAGTTGTTGCAAGCCCTGTCAGGTTAGACGCTATCCTTGCACAGCACAATGGAAAGCCAAATGCCCAGAGACATATTGTGGCATACACCAGTAAAAGTCTGTCACAAATTGAACGTGCTTGCTCGCAACGTAAAAAAGAAAGTTTGGCAGTGGTCTGGGCTTGCAAATACTTCTATGTGTTTTTGTACGCAAAGCCCTTCACTGTAATGACTAATCATCAAGCACTTTTGATGATATTTGGGAATCCCAAACCAAAATGCCTTTTAGAGATGAACGTTGGCGTTACAAAAATATAGCTATACGATTCTTCATCGCCCAGCGAAAGATCAGAATCCTGCAGATTTATTTTCAAGAGTGCCATTACAATGCCCTGGTAGCCCTCGAAGACAGCGAAGGCTTATATCAATTTCATTATGAAATCGAGCACACCAACTGCCATGTCTTTAGAACAAATTGTCACTGACACAAGCCAAGATAGTGACAAGTTAAAGTTAAAAGACATTGTTGGTCATCAATCATGAACCAGGACACCAGACCCTTCACTAATGCCAGGGAGTATTTGAAGTTCACAAATGTAAGAGATAAACTTGCAGTGACTTAAGAAAGCCTCATTCTGTAAGGTACATGAACTGGGATACCCGAGAGTCTCTGACAATAACTAATCAACGTTACTCATGAGGGACATCGAGGAATAGTTGCCACTAAGACATCTTTCCATGATCGAGTCTGGTTTCTGTATCTCGCCAACAGGGTCGAAAAAGAATTGAAGACTTGTGAAATATGCAACTGTCTTTCATCTCAAGTTATTCAGCACCCCTTGAACATGTCAGAATTTCCACATCATGCGTGGGAGAAAATTGCTATTGATGTCTTTGGTTCTCTTGAGAATGGACATCATCTTTTAGTGATTGTTGAAGAATACTCCTGTTTTCCATTGGTAGAAGTCCTTTCACCCACTACACATGAAAAGGTAATTCAAAAATTAGATGGCATCTTTGCAACATGGGATGTATCTGTAATCTTAAAGTCTGACAATGGCCCACCTTTTAATGTTTGAGAATTCAAAGACTTTCTAAATCACCTCAATGTAAAGAATCAAAAAAACACCCTTCTTTAGTCACAGGCAAATGGCCTGGTAGAATGGTTCATGAGTACTCTAAAGAAATCTGTTCAGCGTGCTGCATTGGAGAAGCTCGACCTCAAAGTTGTTTTGAACACTGCTCTTCGAGCTATCCGCTATCAAGTATGAATGGTAATGAACACCTGTTTAGATTTAGAATGATCTTTGGACAATGTTTGATTGTGTGTGGTGCTTTTTCGTGTCGATTTTTCTCTATGGATTATTCCTCTCATTTGACTAGTCCCACATATGCATGCCTTTTGGTAGTAAACAGACATTGCACAATTGTAACTTTCACTGGGAACTGATGCTGAGGAACTCTTTGTTGATGATTTGGACGACGATCAACCTGGTTTGGTGTCAATTTACCTCAGTTGACGTGACCGCTTGGCCTTGTGGGAGCTCATCAAACGTCGCTGAGGTATCGGTCAGTCACCCAGTTTGTCTTCATGCTTTGACGCACTTACTTCTCTCTTCGCCATGCAAGTCATCAGAAAATGGTTTGCTTTACCACAGCCGAGCTTATCTGCCCAATGACGGGACATTTACCTTTGTGTAGAAATGACAGTCTACATCTGTAACACGTTTTCTTTTTCTGTGGAGGCATCTACTCGTGTTCCTCAGCTGTATATTTTGGCTTAATTTTCATGCTCATGACTGACATACTTTGGGAACCTCCAGCCTCCATGTCAGTCGCTTGACGATTAGCATGCTTTTCAGTGCAGGCAGCCTTGATGACTTGATCTAAGCTTAGAGTTTCTTTCAGCATTTGTTGTTGAAAGGAATCTGACTGACAACCATCAATCACTCTGAGACGGGTAGCTTCCTCATCATTAAATTCACAGTGTTTCACCAGAACATTTAGTCTCTCAACAAACTTCTCGATGGTTTCACCTGGTCTCTGGTGTTCTTGACTGAACATGTATCTTTCATAATCCAGATTTAAACTTATCGATGGTTTCAACTGGTCTCTGGTGTTCTTGACTGAACATGTATCTTTCATAATACAGATTTGGCACTGGATTAAATTTGACATTCAAGGCGGTTTTGATTTGATTGTATGGCACTTCACCATCTTGTGGTATATTTTTTGCATGGCTTCTTTCACTCCTTCACCAGCCCTGTTTCTCAGCTACTTAATGATCTTTTTTCATCTTTTTTCATCAATTGCCTCTGGGAAATCTTTAAATGTATCTATCCATACAGTCCGTTTATTGCCAATATTGTGTTTTTAGGGAGTATCAAATTCAGATGGCGGTTTTAAGAATGCAGCAGTCGTATATACATTTGTGGACAGTAGTGGTCTCATAGGCACTTCCATGTGGAACTTGATCAGACACAGCTTCTCTAGCACCTCGTGAAGTGCTGCCTTTGGGGTCAGCCTTAATGACTTTTGGAGCTTGGATCTCGCCCTGGTTCTCCATCGGAGCTCTTTACTTGATGGCGTCTGTGGAGTTGTTCTTGGTACCAATGCAGCAGCTTTGGCGGTGGGCCGCTTCGTATGAGGACAGATCCGCACACCAACCTCTCTGACTCTCCTGCTGGTTCCGCACTGCAGCATGTTGTGCACAATGAGTCATTAGTGGTTTTGGTAAGGAGATAAACCCTGAACTCTACTAGTCCCTGAAAGCAGATAACGTTATGATGTTTGGTTGCATTTGTGCTTAAATGTTTCTTCACAAACACCTGCTTAATCTCTGTTTCATAGCACATGATTTCAGTTTAATTTGTACTGAATTATTGTTGTACACTGCTTTCGTAACCTGGTTGCATCTGCCTTTATCGTTCTTACTCTATCTAGCGTATGGAATTATATTGCATAATGGCACAATTCCTTTTATTTGCAGCTGCTTCATTCAGTTCCTGGCCACCAACAGGTAGACTTTCAATGTTGTTTTCTTTATCCGTAAGAATTTTATACAGGCTGGTGTTGAGCTGAGACTCCATGGGTGCCAGTGTTGATTCTGCACTTCAACTGTGGCACACGTGGGATGCACAAGCAGTTTGCTGGACCGCAGAGTCTAGAAGAGTGCTTTCAGTGTACAGACTTCATATCCCCTATCTTGTCGTCAGTTATAGCGTCCCACCAGCACTGGTACTCGCTGATAATCACACCACACAAGGAAAGTAATTTCTCTTTATGCCACTGCGCGTATGTCAGAACTCAACGTTCTAAGCCTGCCTTCACCTCATCTCTCCAAATGTTGCGTCACAATCCTATGGTGTACAATGGGAACCAAAATAGTTCCAGTGGTCTTTTATTTACAAGACACTGCAGGGGTCATCTTCAGTTGAAGTGCTGGCTGCTTTGGGCAGATGGGCATAAAACAGGGCAATGGATTAACCTTTGTGTTGGCAAGCTTGCATCAGTTTTATTTGTTCAAAATCCAGATTCATTTGAAGGTCAATGTGCGCTTTAAGTTCAGTGACAGCTCAGTCATAATCGTCATCCGTGACAGTGCCAGGGCTCCGCCGACCTCGCCCTGGCAGAAGTCCCCCGCACACACAGAAACAGAACAGACGGGAGAGCCTTCTCCTACATCGCAGCCAAGACCTGGAACAAGCTCCCCGTGACCATCAGACACGCCCCGACCCTGCACACATTCAGGAAGGACCTCAAGATCTGGCTCTTCGACTGATCTGGAGCTGCCCTCCCCCCTAGCGCCTTGAGACCCTCACGGGTGAGTAGCGCGCTTTACAAACCCCTGACTGATTGATTGATTAATTGAGTGTTAGGGAGATTACAAAATAGTTTAAAGATCTCATCCCCTGCACAGTGCAGGAGGAGGGAGCGTTTCATCTTACCATCTGTTTCTTTGGTGGCATTGAAGTAATTGTTGAAGCATGCCACCTCAATGCGCATGAGCAACGCGGCAGTAGCAGGGTCACAGAGTTCTATGAAGAAAAGCAGTGGGTTGCATGTGCCCCCGGCGGCATGGACTGGCATGAAACGGTGTGGTGGCGCAGATTGTGCATTCCTTTGACGATCTTCACTCATTGTGCAGGGAGCTGCTCAGAACAGTAGGTAGCAATGAACCAGGTGGGATGAGCCACGCAGGAGGACAGGATCCTGGTGTAGATGTAAGCGAGACCGTAATGTCAGCTGGGAGAGGACGGCGGGGCCAGAGCGCTGAGCGCTTCAAGGGCTACTAGTGCCCTGTACTTGTTAGTGGATGGTGGCAGACTTGCAAAGGCCTTGGTGTTCGCAGTATGGAAGGGCGATAAATGGAGCCTGAGCTCATACCTGAAGAGGCCCATGTGGACAGACGTAGGTGGCATTGGCAGGAGCCTGGCTGGATGCAGGAGCGCTATGCACACCCGGTAGACGGCTAGTACGAATTACTAATCTTGGATTCTGGAGTAGCGTGCCATTTGCCACAAATAGTGCTTCAATGCCTCGTCACGTCAGGGACGTAAATGCCATATAAATACATTTACAATGTATAAAATGTTGTGATCATAAATCACCAATATCGTGTCACTCAAAAAAGTAAAGAGGATAAGAATACATGAAAACCATATGAAATAAATATTACGAAGATCTAGTGATTTATCTCTAAAAGTACGTCCGAAAGATCCTTTCAACCTAACTATATGGGTAACCGCCACTTTTTCTACTTTGAGAGGAGTGATACAATCACACCAATCAGGGTCGATTTGCAATTGATACAATTAGTGCCGGTACCGAAAGCTCTGCTCAGAAGTCTGCGGCCAGAGCAATTAAATGTCAGTGTGTTGAATACCAAGGTTGCACCGTCTTCAAACCTCCTTGTTTCTTGCTCATCCACTTCCAGACACTCCCTTCCCCTGTATCTCACTCTTTCAGGTTCCTACTTTCTGTTTTTGAGATATGTTTCTTGCTTTTTCTTCATCCTTCTTTCTCCTTTGTCTGTTTTTCCATCTCTTGCTCTCTGGAAATGTCAGATGAGGAAGAATAAGTGCAGGTGCCCCCCACCTGCAACCACCAGCTCAAACTAAGCACTGCACATCTTGTTTTATATTTAACATATTTCATAAAACAGCTCACATTCTGCTCTAGACGCACACCAAACACTCCACAGTCCTTTGTTTTCTTCCATTGCTTATGCATCTAGGAGTTCGGCTCCAGTTAGCTCCTAGTCAGTATTACACTCAACAAAATGGAGGGCTGATAGCCCTTTAAATTCGGCCTTTGTTTTGGGCCCAGCTGGAAGTGTAAATAAGAAAGCCCCCTGCACATTACTACTCCGAATGGACTGCAGGCAACATGCGGGCACTGCTGAATTGTGTCCTGGTGTCAGAAAATGACACCAGATCAATGCAGCATGTTTCCCTGGATCAGCCGGATTCCAGATGCAGCGTCCACTAGTGGCCAATAACGTTAACACACCTGTCATACCACATTGCTTCCTCTGCCTCGTGGTACGGACTAGTAACATTAACACAACAGTCCTACCACAGGGCCTTCTGTGACCCTAGTATACACCAGTAACATTAACACAGCAGTCACACCACAGGGCCTCCTCTGTCCTTGGTAGAGACCAGTAACATTAACACGCCATACATACCGCAGTGCCAAACGCACCATTCATACAACAGGGCCTACCATGCCCCGATTCAGGCCAGTAGCATTAAAACACAATTCATGTCGCCTACTTGTGGTCCCCCAGGGAAGGCCTGGTTGTTATATATTTATATTTATTATAAATGGAGAGGTGATGTGGTATCCTAGGTTATAGAACCACCTGGACAACTGGTTCTGTAGGGAAACAACCTTTACAACGAAGTCATTACATCGCAACATCCTTTACATCGCATGTCATTACAACACAGCCATTACATCGCATGTCACTACAACGCATTTCATTACAACGCATGTCACTACAACACAGGCATTACATTGCAAGTCATTACAATGCATACCATTACAACGTATAGTACCCTTACACTATCCGACACTTACCCTACTGTTGCACTCACTGGAGTTAGAATGGTAATTTTTACCCCACACTATCCAACTCTTACCCTACTGTTGCACTCACTGGAGTTAGAATACTATTTTTTACCCGTACACTATCCAACACTTACCTTAAATGCGATGTAATGGTATGCATTGTAATGGTATAATGCGATGTAACGGAATGCATTGTAAAGGTAGTTTCTAAAAATGCAATTGTAATGCCATGCAATGTAAAAGAATTTGTTGTAAAGGATGTTGCGATGTAAAAACTGCGTTGTAAAGGCATGCGTTGTAAATGTATGCATTGTAATGTCATACATTCAGTTCTGTAACCTAGGAGTGATGCGTAGGGTGGTAACGAAGTCCGAGGTGCAAGAGAAACGGAAGGCTTGGCTGAGAGCAGTTGGGTGGACCTGTGCTCCATCTTTGGATGGGGTCTCTGTTATTTACATATCTTAATAAAGATATTCAAAAGGCTTTGGATGGATGGCTCTTCATTTCCACAGGCCCCTTGGGCCTGGGTCATCTGCACCCATTTCACAACGTGTGACTTTGATAATCTCACTTATGGGTTATAGTATTTTTTTTCTTTTTTGGAGTGGGGGAGATCATTGTTGGACAATAATTGTGACTCTCTGATACAGACTACTTTTTGACAGTGTTCTCACTGGGGCCTTTGATCACAACAGCTGATGTCAATTCTCATTGGAAATTGTTTTGTCTTATTAGCGTTCAATACACTCTGCTGATGATCCAGTTTAGTGTATTAAATTAGCACAGTTAATTAAAACCATTGCAATAAAATGTCATCATTGCTCTGTTACCACGTTAAAAGAAAAAAAAACATAGAATTTAAGTTCATATACATATTACTGACGAGACAGTCTTGTTATTACTATCATAATCACGCGACAGGTTTCCAAAGCCAAGGATAAAATAATTTGATGATCCCGTTGTTGATTGGTGACAGTGTGTAATGCTGTGCCCTGTTAAAACTCAATAAAGAAAAATGGCTAAAAAGCAAATAAGATATAGACAAGACTTTCCTGGCTGGTGTTCAGGTCTGCGGGCAGGGTAGAGAAAAAATGGAACTCGACCTGGATGATAAGCTGCATCGGCTGAACCCAACTGTGGACAACTCCAAGAAGTAAGGAGATCCGAGCAGCAACAAGAAAAGCAGAATCTGAACTAGGGGCTCTCCAACAAGCCAAAGAGAGAAATCAGTGAGAATGAGAGCAGTCTCACAAGACTGAGGTTGGTTTCACTCTCTCAAAAGTGTCTGAATGATGGCATGAACCTGGGGGCTTGGGCCTGTGGAGAAGCATGACCCTGGGGCCCAGTGGTATAGCATACGCCCCCGCAGTCCCTGTGGTGCGGGGGGGCCTCGAGCTTCAGGGGGGCCCCTCAGCAAAAGTGATAGGTGGTGGACCAGGTAGAGGGGGCGCCCTCAATGAACTACTTTCAAGTTTCGTTACGCCACTGCTGGGGCCGTCAGGAGGCATGAGCAGAAACATCAGACCCTAAAAGGGGTGCTCACTGAGTGACCTACAGAATGATAGTGGTGACCCAGCAGGTGAGAGTGCAGACAGATCAAAGTCACATCTATGCTATAAAAGAGTATCCCTGGTTGCCCTCTACCAGCCACCTGGGGAATGTGGACAAGCCAGTTGGCCATGGCTGATTTGTTCAAGTAGACTTAATATTCTTTTAAGTAAAGAACCAGCACGTATGTGATGAAGATGGATGATAACATTGTTGGATTATCATTTTCCACCAAACACAACATAAACATTCAAATTAATATCATTTAATATAAAGGGCCTGAGCTCCCTCAGCAAAAGACAAAGTATATGGCAATATGTACAGCAAAATGACACTGACCAACTTTTCCTCATGTCAGATCAGTTTGGGATGAGTTATAGGGCCTCTCTACTGCTCAATAACAAAAACTGCAGGAGGGGCCATCCTATGTAAAAGCTCTTTTTCAAGGGCTGGGACAAAAATCTGCAGAGACCATGAGGGCAGATCTCTAAGGGTATAACTTCTGCTGGGTGAAAGAGGCTTTACTTTCATAAACCTCTGCAATCTGAATGTGGCTCACGAGTAGTTCCTGAAAGACTCAGTAGAGAAACTGGGTGAGGGCAGCATAGACAATCTAGTCAAGGGAGGCGACTTTAATCGGACAGGTTGGGAAAGTCAATTCATGCCAGGGGCAGCATGAAAAGGGCTATGAAAGGACAGACATTTGTATCCTTTCCTTGCTCTCCCAACACCAACCCCCTTAGGGGAATTGAAAGTAATGTAGAGAAAAATGATGGCAGAGAAAAAGCCATGGTTATTAAGAGGCTACTAATAGAGTTAAGAGAGCGTGGGAGACTAGCATGCACTAATGTATTTCAGTATTATTATGCGGCCCACCTCCAAGTTATAGTGGCATGGACTGCCAGTAAAATATAAAAAGTGTCTCCCCATGGACCAAGCGGTCTTAGAGAGGTCGCTATGGAGCCTACCATTGCTCTCCCGGTCACAGCACTCGAGGAATGCATACTAAGCTATTCGGGTAAATATTCTGCTAGAGATCTGGGACAACGTATCTACTAGAGGGAGGCTCAAAACCTTCCCCTCACCCAACACCCCACTGCACAAAATCCCGCGATTCACCCCAGAGACCAGTGAGAAAGTTTGAAGTGTTGGAGGGAGGGAGCGTGTGGGACACTCGGACAATTTCTTCGAGGACAGATTAAGATGTTTAAACAATTAAAACTAGATTTCAAGTTAAAGGAAACTAATAGACTTCAATATTTACAACTCATGCATTGGGCCCTTTATCCACCAAACATGCAGGCAGGTGGAAGAGAGGTGACACCACTGGAAACATTTGTAAGGACACAGTGGTTCTCAAGAGGGTTGGTCACTGCTATATATAAGAGCCTGGGAGAATGCTATGGGAGGATTAATGGGACAAAACAGTAGGGAAACGAGGTTGCAAAAGGAGATCCCAAATGATGATTAGGATTAATGATGGAGATGTTATGTTATGTTATGTTAATAACTTTTATTCGGCGCACAGCTGCCCCAGCTTTCTCAAAACCTTCAGGAGAGTTCCTATAAGGAAGACTGCTTATAAAGTGAGGTTCCAGTGGTACATGGACCCGGAGAGGCTACATGGCTTATACCTGGGGGACTCGAACATATGCTGGTGGTGTGACGCAGAAACAGGCTCAAAGCTTCCTGTGTGGTGGAAGTGCACAAAAGTAGACATGTTTGGAAAGGAGGAACTTAGCCACACAAAGCGGATTTTGGGTTACCCCATACCAGAAGACACGTGTCTGGTGACGTTAGGTCTGGGTGAACTGACTTAAGATGGCATCAGCATAGCAGATTGGGCAGTGTAAAGATAAATTACAGGGGCAACTGAACCTCTCATTGCCCGCACTGTGACAAGCACTTTGAGAGGAAATGGAGGCCAACTATAGAATACCTTCACCGCACGGACAGTAGTATCAATACACCAGTCAGGCTGAGACCACTGCCATTACTTGACTCTTCTGACATATGGATTGATGCCTGCCCACCTCATGGAAGATCAAGTCCGGGGGAGGGAGTCGGAGTAAGCTTTGGGTAGAGATGCAGACTTGTGCACCCAGTTGTAGGACACCAACATCAGGGATGCTGGATAAAAGGGAGGGCTGGGGGCTATTTCAAATGTGGATTTGATTCATGTTAGTTGATTGTCTTTTTAATGTTATTATTGACGTCTTAATAAAAACCTTACGAATAAAAAAATATGAAGAAAAGTTCGTACAGTGTTTGCAAACGAATAAATGACTATCAGCTGATAACGACCAAAAACCGTGGGTGTAACTTTCTAATTTCCTCCCTCGTCGCACTGCTAATGCCGCATCCCAAGACAAGAGTACCAGTTTTGCCACAACTCTAAAATAGTTCCCATGTCGACTCACAACAAATACAATATTCTTCCAACCAAACACTCTACCCATCCGAGAATCTTTCATGCATACACTGGCCCATCCGAGAATCTTCTAACCACACACTGGCCCATCTGAGAATCTTCCAACCACACACTGGCCCATCTGAGAATCTTCCATGCAGACACTGGCCCATCCGAGAATCTTCCAACCACACACTGGCCCACCCGAGAATCTTCCACGCACACACTGGCCCATCCGCGAATCTTCCAACCACACACTGGCCCATCCGAGAATCTTCCACGCACACACTGGCCCATCCGCGAACCTTCCATGCAGACACTGGCCCATCCGAGAATCTTCCAACCATACACTGGCCCATCTGAGAATCTTCCAACCACACACTGGCCAATTCGAGAATCTTCCAACCACACACTGGCCCATCGAGAATCTTCCATGCAGACACTGGCCCATCGAGAATCTTCCATGCAGACACTGGCCCATCCGAGAATCTTCCAACCACACACTGGCCCATCCATGAATCTTCCAACCACAAACCGGCCCATCCGAGAATCTTCCATGCACACACTGGCCCATCCGAGAATCTTCCAACCACACACTGGCCCATCCGAGAATCTTCCAACCACACACCGGCCCATCCGAGAATCTTCCAACCACACACTGGTCCATTCGAGAATCTTCCACCCACACACTGGTCCATCGAGAATCTTCCATGCAGACACTGGCCCATCCGAGAATCTTCCAACCACACACTGACCCACCCGAGAATCTTCCAACCACACCCTGGCCCACCCATGAATCTTCCAACCACAAACTGGCCCATCCGAGAATCTTCCATGCACACACTGGCCAATTCGAGAATGCGCTTCGTCGCCCCACACTGCGGTGTAAGGCACTATATAAACGCAACAGCACAGTACAATGAGGTGAGGATGCAGGACTGGACGTCCAGCTTTCCACCAATGAGGATACAGTAAGTTACCTCAGCCCCAACATTTAGAAAGCTGTGGTTCACTCCCATCCAATAAAGAGTGAAGTCTAGAAAACTGCGCAGGTTTCAGAGACCCTCGGGGACAAAGACCCCGCTGTATAACAGCTTGACTAAAGCTTTAATAAATACCCTCCAGGTGTTGAAGCCCTGGCCACCCCCTTCCTCGGTGTAAGAAAACTCGAAATAATTGCAGCATCCATTCTAGCTCCAAAGGTAAGGGGTTTCCCACTCCATAAACGGGGCCGCGGGCGAGCATTTCTTTCCCTCGCTTGCGAGTTCATTAGCACGGCAATAAACATCACTGGGCTGAAAGAAATAGAACTTCGCTTTGAAAACTGACAGTTTCATCCAGTTACACGTTGTAAAGCACCATACTCCAACAATCGCTTTTTTCCCTCAATAAAATTCCTTAACAGCTCAGATATTTCCTGCAATCTGCAGAACCGAGAGCCATGTGTTCAAAGGGATTTCTTGTTTTTGCAGGTTGTGCAAAAGCAAACTCCCAAATAGCAATGCAGTAAAATAACATTTTATGTCTCAATAGTATATGGGAAAAGAAACGTGAACATTGCAGGTCCTTGTGAGTAGCAGAGAGGGCAGCGAAGGGCGTAATGCAAAACAGTGGGGTCACCTGCAGCAGGGGCTCCACCCTTTGCGAGGCTCCATTCAGCCCAAAGCCAATTAATGTCTTTGAGATATGAGCCACTCAGGGGCCCCTCAACACATTCTGAAGGGAGGTCCCGTCATTTTGCTGCAGAATATGAAGAGGGCCCCCTAGTCTCCCCTATTTCAGATATTCAATATCATTGGGGTGAAAAAGGGGCCCCATGGGCCTGAGTTGAGTCTGTGGTTCACCTCCTTTCGCAGTCTACGGGGGCCAATCATTGAACGGTTACTGACTGGCAACTAAGCATAAAGGGTAAGCTGTCGATAGTGGGCAGCTTCCCCAGTGTGTGTGGGTAACAACTGCAGGTACTGAGGGGCATACCGTGGCCCCGTGGACTACTGCAAACTTCTTCACCGTCCCTTTCACAATATGTCTATTGTTGGGGCACAATGTGAATTACCTGCAAGGTGAAGGCAGGAATAGACAGAAGTCCGTTCTTCCGTGCCTGCTTCTAATTCTGCATTTGCACCCGTTCGTGTTAGATCTAGCATCTGTGGCATGCTTTCCACTTAACTTTTTGCCTGCAGAAATCCTGCTTTTGCTGACTTCGGTTTTACTGGCCTTAGGACTCTGCACACTTTACCACTGCTAACCAGTGCTAAAGTGCTTGTCCTCTTTCCCTAAAAACATGGTAACTCTGTCTTATACCCAACTGGCAGATTTATCTTACTTATAAGTCCCTAGTAAAGTGCACTTTATGTGCCCAGGGCCTGTAAATTCAATGCTACTAGTGGGCCTACAATACTGATTGTGTCACCCACTTAAGTAGTCCTTTAAGCATGTTTCAGGCCTCCAATTGCAGAGCCTGTGTATATAGTTTTAACCTGCCATGTCGACCTGGAAAATAAACCTTTTGCAGGCTCAAACCTTTTTTTATGCCACCCCTAAGGTAGGGTTCTAGACAGTCCAAGGGCAGGTTGCAGCGTATTTAAAAAGTTGAAGATGTACTTTTAAATGTTCATGTCCTGGTAGTAAAAACATGGTCAACTTTGTTTTGTCACTACTGCAAGGTCTATCTCTCTCATTAACAATGAAGTTGCCTTATCACATTTTTTAAGTGTAATTTTCAAACGGGAAGAGATAACTGGTTCATGTTTGGATGTCTCTGAAATCCTAATATAAAATATAAAATCCTAACTTGTGGTGAAGTAGAATTTTAAATTACAATGCTAAAAATGCCACTTTTAAAGAGTTGGCATTTTTTTTGCCTTAGCCATTCAGTACCTGCAGCCTGTCTCTGATCACGTAACTGGCAGTAGCTAGCAGTTGGGCTTTGTATATTCCTCCTAGACAGCCACACACAACGTGAGCTTAGGTGTGTCTGGATTGGCCATCACTGTCAAGATGGGAGGGAGGAGCCGGGCCCAGCATAACTTACACATGAATAGGCTATGTGCTGTCTCTAAACAAAGGGCTGTATATCCACTGTAGTTAGTCTGGAGCATGGGTCAGGAAGGCAGGGCATCTGTGCACTTCAAAGGAACAACGGTGTATCAACAAAGGACCTCAGACAACACCACTTCAGTGCACTTCTGGAACTGTGGATAGTTTGTCAAGAGGAAGGACTGATGTGCTTCTACAAGGACTTCCACTCTGCTGGACTGCTACTCTAAAGGAGTTACTGCCTTTCTGTGCTGACCTGCTGCCATCTTACTTGGGGAGGAAGATTGGACCAGTAACCCATCTCAAAGCCAGGACCCCACAAAGGCTCAAAGGGCTAGTCTTCTGGCCTACTGATCTGAGCCTCAGGAACATAAAAGCCCCCCAACAGCTTCTGGACCCATCTTGAAATGAAATGAAATGAAAAAGGTACTTCTAAAGCGCACTGTGGCCAAGCGGCTTCCTGGCGCTGGGGATCAACTCAATGTCTAACCAGAGGGCACGGAAAAGAGGGGTTTATTCTGGGAAAGCCTGGAGAAAGAAGAAAGTTTTAAGGGCTTTACGAAAATGAGAGAAGATAGGAATAGAGCGGATAGAGAGAGGGAGAGTGTTCCAAATCTGAGGAGCCCGCACAGAAAAGCGTGTGCCACCTGTGCGGGATTTGCGGAAGCGGGGGACGTGAAGAAGAGAAAGGGATGAGGACCGAAGAGTGCGGGTGGGAACGTGAGAGGAAATCAGGGAGTTAATGAAGTGAGGAGCAGAACGGGCATGCGCCCGAAAGGCCAAGCAGGCGAGTTTGAACTGGGACCTGAAATGAACGGGGAGCCAGTGGAGGGTTTTAAGGGCAGGGGTGATGTGGGAAAACTTAGGAAGACGAAGAACCAGCCGGGCCGCCTGGTTCTGGATGGCCTGGAGACGGCGAGTCTCGTAGGCTGGAATGCCGACATACAGGCCATTGCCATAATCCAGGCGGGAAGTGATAAGAGCAGTGATGATGAGTTTGAGGGCATCAACAGAAAAAAACCGGGAGATTTTGCGGATGAGACGGAGGGAAAGAAAACAAGAGGATACAACAGAGCTGATGTGCGCGTGCATGGAAAGATCATTGCTGATCTTGATGCCCAAAGTCCGGACGGCAGAAACAGGAGAAGGAGGGGGACCAAAAGAAAGGGGCCAATGGACTGAAGACCAGGGATTAGAAGGGCCACCAGTGAGAACAAGCTCAGTCTTGTCAGGGTTGAGCTTCAAATGATTGAAGCTCATCCACTGAGAAATAAAGACAAGGGTAGAGCTGAGCTTAGAAAGGGAGTGAGGGGGGGAAGAGAGGTCAAAGACGAGCTGGAGGTCGTCCGCGTAATTGTACACCGAGACCCCCAGCTCAAGAAGCGAGGAAATAAGAGGGCGGATGTAGAGATTAAAAAGAAGAGGAGACAAAGAAGAGCCTTGAGGTACACCACAAGTGACGGGAAGGGGGGGTGCCGAAAAGTGAGAGAGATGGACAGCCTGCGACCGTCCCTGAAGGAAGGAGGTGATCCAGGAGAGGGCAAAGCCCTGTATGCCCGCTGCGCTGACACGGTCAAGAAGGATGGCATGATCGACCGTGTCAAACGCAGCGGACAGATCCAACAGGACTAAAGCCTGGGGAAGATTACTGTCGGCCTTGCCCTTCAATTCATCCAGGACCGCAAGGACCACGCACTCGGTTGAGTGGCCTGGTCGAAAGCCAGCCTGGTGAGAGGCCAGGATGTTATTCTCCTCTATGTAGGAAGAGAGACAAGATGTCACATGGCTCTCAAGAATTTTCCCTAGGTAGGGAAGAAGAGAGATCGGCCTGAAGTTCGATGGAAGGGAAGGGTCCAGGCCGGCTTTCTTCAGGATAGGAAGCACGATGGCGGACTTAAAAGAAGAGGGGACAGAGCCCAAAGCCAAGCAGGAGTTAAGAAAGGTAAGAGGGGGGGTGGGACAGCTAGTGTAGAGGGTTCTAAGAATACGGGCAGGAGCACAGTCCGCCGGCGAGCCAGACTTGACCTTAACCAGAAGGTCAAGAAAGAGCTCTGGTGTAATAGGCTTAAAGTGGTCCAAAACAGAAGGGGAGGGAGGGGAGTGATCCGGCACGTCAGGATAGGGCACGGTCGGAATGTTGGCCTTAATGTTGATAATTTTATTGATAAAAAAGTCATTCAAGGAATGACAAAGAGATTGAGAGGGGGCAGGAGAGAGACCTGCACGGTCAGATGTGGCAAGGCTGCGGACCAGTGTGAAAATCTCGCGAGATTTATTTGCCGAAAGGGCGACGCGGTCCGAAAAATATTTCGACTTGGCGGCTAGGATGGCTGACTTGTATTTTAGAAGAAGAGCCTTATAGTTCAAACGAAGAGTGGGACAGTAGTCACGACGCCAGCGACGTTCAGACCGCCTGAGCTCTGATTTCAGGGATCTGAGGTCGCTGGAGAACCACTTATGGGCGTCGTGAAGGCGGGCCGCTCTGATCTTTTTAAGAGGGGCGGCCTGGTCGCAAGCCGAAGAAAGCCAAGTGCGGATAGCATCCGCCTGATTTTCCACAGAAAGGTCGGTCAGGATAGGGGCCGATAGAGACAGGGAAGAAGAGAGATCATTAAGATCAACCTTATTCCAGCTCCGAGCCCAGATGTTTTTGGGCAGAGGAGCTTTCTCAGGTTGAGCCAAGGGGATGGAGAAAGAGATCAAAGAATGGTCAGACCAAACACAAGGGCAGATCGAAGAGACTGTGGGGTTACACCGTAAGGACCAAATCTGGTCGAGAATGTGTCCATGGGTGTGGGTAGGAGTCGAGATGTGCGATAAAAAATTAAGGCAACGAAGAGTGGCAGAGAAATCCTTGGAGGAAGAATCCTCCCGCGGGTCACCCGGCCAAAAATTAAAGTCCCCAAGCAGAATTAGTGAGGAGTTATTTACGGCCAGGGTGGCCAGGAGATCCTGGAGAGAAGATACAAAGGAGGGCATGTTGTGAGGAGGGCGATAAAGAAGGATCACCGTAAGGGGTACCGGAAGATTTAGGGAGCGGGCCACCAGAAGCTCAACGCCAGAGATACAGGGGTGTGAAAGGAGTTGGAACTGCAGGGTACGGCGAGCTATCATCGCCACGCCGCCCCCAGCTCTGCCATCAAGGCGGTCAGCGCGGAGGGCATAGTGAGAGGCGGGGAGAATAGCAAGAAGGTCTGGGAGTGAATGAGAGGAAAACCAAGTTTCAGTGAGAAAAAGAAAATCCGGAGGGTCGGTGTCCAACAAATTAAAGAGAGCGACTTGGTTTTTGACAGCAGAACGCGTGTTGAGGAGAATAGCAGAGGCAGCGGGGGAACCGGGGGAGACTCGAGCAGGGAAGGGCATAGGAGGAGGCACAGAAGAGATTAAAGAAGGGGATGAGGACGGGGTCGAACCAGAGGGAGGGGAAACATAGATGCCGTGGGAAGATAAGTGTAAGGCTACAGAGGGGGTAAGGGAGATAGAGGCAGGGATAGAGGAGAGTTGTGCCGAAGAATATACCAGAGAACGGGCAGGGTCTGTGGCCCCTGGTCCCGGCCCGTCGCGGACGGGCGCAGACGGGCTTGCCTTAGGCGCGCCCGCTGCGCCCGTCCGCTGCGCGAACGGTAGAAGCACATGATTTATAGTGCAGCCAAAGGGCGTGGCCAGAGAGTGGGCGTGGCCGGGGGAGCGTCCGCTGGAGGCGGCAGGAAATTGAGTGCGGGGCCGCAGCAGCGTCCAAATCGGCTGCGCGGGACAGGGGGTCGAGGACAGGGCCCCCTGAGACAAGGTAAGGGAAAAAAGTTTAAAAAGCGCAAAAAGCGCGAGCAAGTGAGGGTGGTGGGGTTAAAAACAAAGGCAAGCTAAGTGCTCCCGCGGTAGGCAGGGAGAGATCCAATCGACTGCGAGCTTGTAGTCAGCTCCTATGTAGCTACAAGAGTGGGCGTGGCCAGAGAGTGGGCGTGGCCGGGGGAGCGTCCGCTGGAGGCGGCAGGAAATTGAGTGCGGGGCCGCAGCAGCGTCCAAATCGGCTGCGCGGGACAGGGGGTCGAGGACAGGGCCCCCTGAGACAAGGTAAGGGAAAAAAGTTTAAAAAGCGCAAAAAGCGCGAGCAAGTGAGGGTGGTGGGGTTAAAAACAAAGGCAAGCTAAGTGCTCCCGCGGTAGGCAGGGAGAGATCCAATCGACTGCGAGCTTGTAGTCAGCTCCTATGTAGCTACAAGAGTGGGCGTGGCCAGAGAGTGGGCGTGGCCGGGGGAGCGTCCGCTGGAGGCGGCAGGAAATTGAGTGCGGGGCCGCAGCAGCGTCCAAATCGGCTGCGCGGGACAGGGGGTCGAGGACAGGGCCCCCTGAGACAAGGTAAGGGAAAAAAGTTTAAAAAGCGCAAAAAGCGCGAGCAAGTGAGGGTGGTGGGGTTAAAAACAAAGGCAAGCTAAGTGCTCCCGCGGTAGGCAGGGAGAGATCCAATCGACTGCGAGCTTGTAGTCAGCTCCTATGTAGCTACAAGAGTGGGCGTGGCCAGAGAGTGGGCGTGGCCGGGGGAGCGTCCGCTGGAGGCGGCAGGAAATTGAGTGCGGGGCCGCAGCAGCGTCCAAATCGGCTGCGCGGGACAGGGGGTCGAGGACAGGGCCCCCTGAGACAAGGTAAGGGAAAAAAGTTTAAAAAGCGCAAAAAGCGCGAGCAAGTGAGGGTGGTGGGGTTAAAAACAAAGGCAAGCTAAGTGCTCCCGCGGTAGGCAGGGAGAGATCCAATCGACTGCGAGCTTGTAGTCAGCTCCTATGTAGCTACAAGAGTGGGCGTGGCCAGAGAGTGGGCGTGGCCGGGGGAGCGTCCGCTGGAGGCGGCAGGAAATTGAGTGCGGGGCCGCAGCAGCGTCCAAATCGGCTGCGCGGGACAGGGGGTCGAGGACAGGGCCCCCTGAGACAAGGTAAGGGAAAAAAGTTTAAAAAGCGCAAAAAGCGCGAGCAAGTGAGGGTGGTGGGGTTAAAAACAAAGGCAAGCTAAGTGCTCCCGCGGTAGGCAGGGAGAGATCCAATCGACTGCGAGCTTGTAGTCAGCTCCTATGTAGCTACAAGAGTGGGCGTGGCCAGAGAGTGGGCGTGGCCGGGGGAGCGTCCGCTGGAGGCGGCAGGAAATTGAGTGCGGGGCCGCAGCAGCGTCCAAATCGGCTGCGCGGGACAGGGGGTCGAGGACAGGGCCCCCTGAGACAAGGTAAGGGAAAAAAGTTTAAAAAGCGCAAAAAGCGCGAGCAAGTGAGGGTGGTGGGGTTAAAAACAAAGGCAAGCTAAGTGCTCCCGCGGTAGGCAGGGAGAGATCCAAATCTTTAGCAAGTTTCCGGCCCTCAAGTGGTACCCCTCAGGTCCCTGACCCTTTGTGTGCAGCACAAGACGCTACCAGCCTGTCTCTTCACACAGCATTGACAGCCGACAAGAGACCGAAAACACAAAGCTCCAAAACACCCTGCCGCGATGCCGGCCTTCTCTTCGTGCCATGCCAATCACTGTCCGCAACCATCTCCTTGCTCCCAGTGACCCTCTCCAATACGAATGGGTCTCTTGGCACAAAACTTGAGAAGGTAAAATTTCAGTGGGACTAATCTGGGACTGTATCAGACCAGCGCTCCATCACAGTTGGCCTGAACTTTTGCTTTGACATGGTCCAGTGTGACCAGATAGCCGTGGTTGTCGCTTTATGCCTTTAGGCACTATATTGGACTTTATTCGTTAAAAATGCATAACTCCGGTTCTACTGATTGCATTTTTGTCGTTTTGTCTTGCTTAATTTATTAAAGTGTGCTCTATTTTGCGAACCTGGTGTTAGATCTTTTTGTAAGGTGTTTTCACTGTTTTGCTACTTGACGTGTTGCACAAATACCTTTCACATTGCCCCTAAATTAAGCTGGACTACTCTGTGCTATGCCAACAGAGGGCTGAGCATAAGTTAATTTGGGGTTTGTTTGTGCCTTACCGTGGCAAAGACTGTGGTTGCTGCTTGACATGAGCTCAAACCACAGTCAACCAGTAACCCAATTTCTATCAGTTATCAAGAAGCTGCAGATCACATGCTACATCCTAAACACTGATGATGTGGGAGCAACCTTTTTGTGAAACATGCTTATAGAGTCTGCTAGATTAGTAAATTTAGTACTATGCAAATAAGTGCCATGTTGCGGCCCATATGTCACGTACAGTGCTGCGCTGCGCTACTCTGTGCTATGCCAACAGAGGGCTGAGCATAAGTTAATTTGGGGTTTGTTTGTGCCTTACCGTGGCAAAGACTGTGGTTGCTGCTTGACATGAGCTCAAACCACAGTCAACCAGTAACCCAATTTCTATCAGTTATCAAGAAGCTGCAGATCACATGCTGCATCCTAAACACTGATGATGTGGGAGCAACCTTTTTGTGAAACATGCTTATAGAGTCTGCTAGATTAGTAAATTTAGTACTATGCAAATAAGTGCCATGTTGCGGCCCATATGTCACGTACAGTGCTGCGCTGCAACCCCTACAGTTGGTACATTTGGCTTGAGTTAGCCTAGGCAGTCTCAATGTCTAAATATAGATGGTCTGTTTTAGGGAACTTTATGACAATACTGAGGTACCGTGGGCAAGCAGTAGTCACAATTTATTATACTACCTAGATACTATTACATACAATTTGTGCCCCTTGGCAACAATACAGGTGCCAAGTTACTCACTTTGGCTACTCAAGGTAGCATAACTGGAGCTTAACTTTATGAAAAGAGAGAGTCTGGTCAAAAGACAAGAAGCATTAATAAACTAAAATAAAAATGGAGGCAGTACAGACATTTTAATTAACACATCCCAAAAAAAGAAAATGAGTAACAGGTCAGCACTGAAATAGTGTTTTTGATTTAGCTAACAAAGGACCATAACTTAAATCATATAGCGAGACCGAGTCCCCTGTGGCATTTATATCTGTGCACTCCTTTGGGTGCATATAATACCCTGAATTGATGGGTGGTGGCCGAATTTCATTCCGCAATAAACAACATCCATTTTATATGGATTAAACTTTTGTAAGATAAATTTAAATAAATGTGAAGGATATTAAATTAAAATTGAATATTGCCCTTCTCCACTTGCAAAAATAAGCTATATTTTTGCCACATAGATTGGCAGTGGTCACACCTATAAGAGCTGATCAATAAGAAGAACTAAGACACAATAAAGAGCAAACAAAGAAGTGGGGACAAGAAACACCCCCAACAGGTTTGCTATGAAGCTTGAGTCCCCATTATTTACCATAAAACGCATCTGGGAATCCCAGAACAGGAAGTCAATGGACCCGATGAGCATAGAAGGAACATGCATGTGTCTTGGGGACACCGGTAACAAATCCCAGATCACCTTGTCAATCGCCATTTTCAATAATAAAATTGCAGAATGTTGTGAATAGTAAAATTATGAATCCTTTCCTAGGGAAGGTAAATATTGAAAGCAAGTTGACCGCTATAAATAAACCCATTCTGGTTCTTGTGAATCGGGGAACAAGGAAGTCCTATAAAATGATTTGCCAGGATGGTTGTGAATCGCTTATACTCCGTATTCACTCCATGGGATTGTCCTAATCCAATCCACGGACAAGAACCTGGAATTACTAGACAACCTGTTCCCCAAGTTCAAAGAGCACCTCTCCAAGCTGCGGACCCCCACCCAGAACTCCGCCAGCACTATCACCCCTGATGTCGCAGCCACCACCTACTACACTTCTACCCCTAGCACCCAAGTAAATGGCCCACCTGCTGTTAACGCCCCCCACTCCCCAAGGACAGTCACAAATAACTCCACCGCACATACTAGCAGCCCCTCTAACATGACCCTTCTTATCCCCACTCATACCCCCTCCATCCCTCCCCCCCCGGACAGACCATCCCCCACCCACAACACACCACCATCTGAACAAGCCACCGCCCAAAGTTTATCCACCCCCCTCCCATCCCCCCCACGACAGACACCTCTCCCTCCCCATCTCCCTCCCCACTCCCACCCACGAGTCTCTCACACCTGACACAACAACTCCCACCCACAACACGCCTACATCCGCACACACCATCACTCGGAGTTTATCCACCCATCCCCCCCACGGCAGACACCTCTCCCTTCCCTGCTCCCTCCCCACTCCCACTCACAACTCTATCTCCCTCCCAACAAAAGATACAGAACATACCTCCTCCCTTACCTTAGCATCCCCCTCTCTCCCACCTCCTATTCTCAGCCCTCACTACCCTCCTGTCTCCCCCACTGTCCTCAGCCTTCACTCACTCTTCTACTCACCGGCACCGTCTCCCACTGAAGTCACTACCTATGCTTCCCACCCACCGCCTGTCTCACCTACATCACCCACACCCCTCGCCCACAAACACGTCCACACCTTGAATACCATCCCACTCATTAGCACCGCGGAACCCCTCAACAACGCTAGTATACCCCCCCCCCCCGATACCCTGCCTGCTCTCCAGCTCACCACTCAACCACTCACCAACGGCTCTCTCCACCAACACCTTCCCCAATGACCCTCCTGACCTGACTTTATCCACCCTCCAACAAGTCAAAGAGGAAATCTTACAAATCAAAAAAGACATTCACGCAATCAAAGACCTTCTCTCCTCACAGCCCAGTCTACCTTCCACCATCCCACTACCCTACAAACGACGCACCCTCCCTACATACCCTCGCCCCCGACGACACCAGCAATGGCCTACTATCCCCGTTCGCAATAATTCCCACCGCCCCAGTCGTGTTCTCAACCCCTTGTCGGACCGCGACCTATGCTCTCTCCTACGCTCTTATGGCTCAGGTCCGGTAAAAGACTTTTCCAACTCACACATCCCCATACCCACAATTCTTACAAACCCTCTAAGGCCCCCAACACTCAACAACAGAGGCTCCGTCCCTAACAACCTCAGAAAAGTTCCCCTCACACTAGAAAGCTCGACCACCCTTCTCTCTCCCAAACTCAAATGCATCCTACTAAACTGCAGATCGGCCCAGAGACATTCCTCCGACATCGCGGATCTCGTCTCAGATAGGGATCTGGACCTAGCCATTCTAACGGAAACGTGGCTCACTGAAGCCTCTACCCCGATTATGGACATACTAGTTCCCCCCAATTATCACATCATTAGGCTGTACAGGTCTCCTGGCAAGACGGGCGGTGGAATTGCATGCATTTTTAGGAGCAACCTCTCCGTTACTCAAGTCACCTCCCCCTCCCTTTCCTCCTGTGAACTCCTCTGCCTCGACATCACCAGTGAGGGCAAACAAGTCTGTGCTTTACATCTCATCTATCACCCGCCTGGTGACAATCTCATATTCACCCAACAATTCATGGACCTGATCACTTCCAATGCCGGTCGGCAGACCACTCAAGTCTACCTGGGTGACTTCAATCTCCACTGGAACGATCAGAAAGACACCACGGTGAATAGTCTCAAAACTTTCCTCAATGCGCTTGACCTCACCCAAGTATGCGATAAACCAACACACGACAAAGGCGCGATACTCGATCTCATCATTGCCAAAGAGAACGCTATTCAACTGGAGGCGATTCTACCCTGCGATTGGTCAGATCACCACATTATCACCTTCTTTATCAACAAAAAAGTTAAACCTAACCCTACTCAACCAATCAAAACCAAAACATGGAAAAGAGATTTGAAGAATCTCAACCCCTCTACCCTACCTCCCCACATCGGCAACCTCCTCCTTCCCCCTTCAGGGGCCTCAGATGTTCAATCACTGACTGACCACTACCTTGACTCTATGAATACAATAGTCAATGAAGTCGCCCCTCTGCAACTGAAGAGAGTCTCCACCAAAATCTCTAACCCCTGGTATGATGACAGACTCAATGACGAAAGGCGTAATATGCGAATGGCAGAGCGCACCTGGAGATCGGACCCTTCAGCACTGCATCTCAAAAAGCTTAAGAACAAGAGAAATGCCTACTTTAGGAAAATAAAGCGCACAAAGTCGGACTTCTTCAGCCGCCAGTTGGACCAAGCGAAGAACAGGCCAAGAAAACTGTTCGAGCTAATCAAGACCCAAACAAAGGCACAACCCACACAATCAAACAACACAACAAATGACACCCCACATTGTGAAGCCTTCTCTGCTTTCTTTAAACTAAAGACTGACAACATAAGAAATGACCTCATCATGGATGTAAGCCGATACCCCAACCACACCAGAATGGCAGACACTCAACCTAAAAACAAAGCATCCTGGCAGTACTTCGATACCTATTCGGAAGAAGAAATACACAAACTGCTCTGCACCTTGAAGCCCTCTAATCACCTCACAGACCCTCTACCTGCTAATGCTGTAAAATACTTTATCCCCTTGCTCCTCCCTCTCTGGACCAAGATCATCAACAGCTCTTTGCAACAATGCCACATTCCAGACTCCCTTAAGGTGGGGCAAGTCACGCCTATACTCAAGAAACCTACAGCTGATCCGTCTGACCTAAACAACTATCGGCCCATCACCAATATCCCCACCCTGGCCAAACTGCTGGAGAAATGTGTCCAACTCCAACTAACAAAACACATTGATCAATTTGACCTCCTCAACCCTCATCAATCAGGCTTCAGAGCGAAACATAGCACGGAAACAGCTATGACACACATAATTGATGACGCCCTCCAAATTCTGGATCGCAATGAGTCCTGCCTCCTCATCCTTCTTGACCTCTCGTCAGCATTTGACACGGTCAAACATGAGAACTTGCTGGAGCTGCTAAGCACTAGAATGGGGCTATCGGGAACTGTTCTCAAGTGGTTTTCGTCCTTCCTTCACAATCGGTCTCAGAGGTTCAAGATCGACAATGTGCTATCTACACCTGTGCCTGCAGATCTAGGTGTCCCACAAGGATCCACCCTCTCCCCTACACTGTTCAACCTCGTTATGGAACCGCTCGCCACCTTGCTTCAAGCATCCAATGTTCAATTCCATATGTACGCCGATGACACACAACTCTATCTAAAGTTACAATCCCCGGAAGATATCAAACATCTGAATTCCACGCTTATTAACACCCAATCATGGCTGGCCGATAATCACCTCAAACTAAATGCTCTGAAAACTGAGTTCCTACTCATCACACCCCCGGCGAAAATCTCCACCACCCAAACCTGGCTCAACAACCTAACAGCACTCAATGTCCAACCTACCATCGTGGACTCGGCGAAATCCCTAGGCATCACACTCGACGCCAAGCTCAACATGCAGCAGCACGTCAGCAAAGCCACAAAAGCAGCTAATTTCCAAATTAACACACTGAGGTAAATCAAACCCTTCCTCCCGACCAAAGACTTCCAAACTGCTGTACAAGCTTTAGTCATCCCTCGAATAGACTACGGAATTGTGGCCCTCAGCGGTCTCCCGCTATCCACAACAGCACCCTTAAGAGCCTCCCTGAACGCTGCCGCGAGACTCATTACTGGCTCTAGAAAGCATTCGCACATATCCCCAGACTTAAAGTCCCTAAAATGGCTGCCTTTTGAAGCCAGAATACAGCTAAAAATTGCAGTTATGACACACGCGGCCGTGCACCACAAGGCACCCAACTACCTCGCTCAAAAGCTGTCTATATCAGGAGGTTCGAGATCCAATAGGAGTACAAAAAATCTACTCCTGAAACCTCGTAGATTCCGGAAAGTGAAAACTTACAAGCGCTCCTTCTCAGGAATGGCACCCAGGATCTGGAATGCGCTCCCTCCTGAAACCAGGCTGATCTCCTCCACTGCACTCTTCAAGAAAGAGGTGAAAACAATCCTTCTGGCCAAGATCTCCTGATCGCTATAGATGTTGGTTCAGAGACTCTGCATTGCTTTGTATCACTGCTCACCCTATCCCTTGGCACTATACTCTACTTGTTGGGGGCACTACTACGCTACTCTCTTACTACCGTCCAAGATATGATACACGTTGGTTTACTGATCCACCTGAACACCTCTGTAGTGGGATCAATGACTTGTGCTGTCCTATATTACTTCCTTACCTGATTGTATATGGATTGGTTTTATGTATGTTTTTATTATCCATGTTATTACCATGTTATTGACTATTATACTGTTCCCATTATCTCTGTTGACTCCTACTGCCCCTACCCTGTCTTTGTAAAGCGCTCTGATATCTGTAAGGATCCTGTTCGCGCTATATAAAACTTTGAATAAATAAATAAAGTATTAACCACTTGGCTGCTAAGGGGTATGCATGTAGGTCCATTGACTTTCCATTGAAATCAATGGGCCCTACATGACGAGCTGGGCTCGTCATGAGCGTCGAAGGGGTTAAGGAAACATATAGGCATACAAGAACTGCAGTCGCTAGTGGATTTCTCTTGCTTTAGGAAGGTACCCAAGACCCAGGAGTGAAAGGACGAAGGTACTCCACCACTGAACAATAAGTGGTTAAAATATACCAAATATGTCCACCATTTTGTGCAGCACACATATCCAGTGTTTATTTGGACCCCAATATTCACCATCCATCGGTGAAGCACTCTTGAACCACACAGACACACACTTCATAAATGTCCCAGACAGAAAGAAGGGGCACAGCCCCATCTGTAGGCACTGGAGGGACCTCTGTTAGGTGTAGGTTGTACGTGTATGCAGTTGCCTCACAGAGTTACACAGAGTCCTGTGCTCCTATACAATAATCACAGTGTCACTACTGCTTTTTCCCACCTGCCCCCACCACTTCACACTCTGATTAGGGTGTCTCTGCCCAATCTTGCACACCACAGCTGCTGCGTGTTAGACAACCACGTTTTGTCTGTATGATCAAATTCCACTCAACGTTTCTTTCCTCAGTCTCCTCACATTGTCCACAGAGGCTGTCCCAGTTTCCTCCGGTGTACTCCTTGGTATCAGGTCATGTTGGTGGTAGAGGGCTGCTTAAAAGTTTGGAGGGCTTCACACTTCTGCCTCTCCTTCCTGCTTTCTTTCACCTTCCATAGGCATCTTATCTGCTGCCTTGCGGTTGCCTGTGGTCTTCTCATCTGTGTTCAGTGTAGACCTCTGGCCTGTGTTTCAGACTGGTAATGTTTGGGACTCTGAGATGCTGTCTTAGTGCATATTTCTGACTTCCTCCCGACCCAGTAACTTGATGGTAATGAGGACTCTTCTTCCCCCATCTAAGTTTTCATAGTCTATTTTCATTCACTGTTACTCTCTTTTTAAATATCTGCTTTAAATCCTAAATCTTCAGTATTCCACCATTGTCTCATATAGTTGCCTCTTGTGTCCCCCCCTAAAATGCCTCACTTTATCCCCATCACCCCCTCTGTATTTCTGTTCCACCTCAGTCACGCTTCTCCCGTGTCTCTCTGTAATTTGACTTTGAATCTGTTGATTTCATGGACCTTCTGGAGATTACTCGGGCCGGACTAGGGAACCAAAAGCAGCCCTTGTAAAAATGCTGAAACCAGCCCTGCTCTCCTCTCCTCTCACTCACCCACTTTCCATCCATCCATTCTCTCTCCTTCTCTTCTCTCGCTCTGTTACTGTCTCTCTACTTTCTCAATCCCTCTCTCTATTTATCTCTCTCTCATGAAGCATCGTGTGCCTGCTGCAATTAAACTTGGCACGCTAGGGAGGTGACTGGGACACCTGAAGTGGACTTTCAAAACCGACCTTAAGGGCTCCAGCCCACTGGGGAAATGCCCGGTGGAATAAAAAGCCGGTCTGGCCCTGATCATTAATGGAAAAGGATTGTTTTTTGCTTGCTTTCTGAAACTATTAAACATACCCAGTGAAACAGAAGGGCGTTCTAAACTACCCTGAGTAAACACGGTGCAGAGGCGTGGCATTTCCTAAGGAATACAGGCACAAATTCGATCACCATATTCATAAATGAATCATCCATGGAGCAATTCTATTGTTGCTGTAATGTTGTGCTAAATCCTTGTGATAAATTCACCTCCAGCCATCTTGTCTTATATTAAACGAGGATCCGATGTGGAACTGGTGCCCAGAATATCACAGTTTCAGCACTGCTTTATTTAACTTGTATATCGAAAACAAAAGTTGACATTAAACATTAAAATGTAGACAGTTCGTACGGGAATATTTTAACAGTGAGAGACAGAAATGGTTGCACGGTGTACATTCATTATTTTAGCTGCTCTTTAGAGTACCTTCCAACACTGGCATCTCTTCCAGTCAAAATCGTTGAGAAACAATTCCCTTTCCAGCTTTGATCGTTTATTAAAAGCAAGGCTCCCTGGCTGGGTGGGTGGAAGCCTGCTTGTGGCCTTCACCTCATCTGTGAACATTTTGCCTCCAGTTCTGTTCCTGCCTCTTCACCAGACCTGGCCCTCCTAGTGTTAGTACTTCTTGTTCACGTAAAGTCTCTTCCTGATCATCTTATGCAGTTCGCTGTCTGGTTTAGAGTATGTGGTCTCTGTCTGCTGCACTTCAAAGTTACTTGGGAAAATAACCCAGTCATCATTTTACATCAAACAATCCTTGGCACAACCAACCTCTGAGTGAAGACCATTTGGCTTGGCTCGAACCCTGCCAAGACTGAGGTCACAACCACTTGGTCCAGACACTCAATCATAAAGCCAGAAACATTTTGTCGAACATTCAAGCAAACAGGTAATGGCATTAGTGTGAGGCGCGTAGCCAGGACTCTGGGATGGGTTTTCATAAAAATATTACAATGATGAAGTAGTCAATAATAAAATTGCAGTGACTACAGAACTGGCAAATGTTATTTTTGGCATGTCAAGATAGATATGTTACCTTTTATAAAAGTTATACATTAAAAGTGAAGAAAAAATCACAAAGACTGCATATCTTGAAGTACATCTGGGAGGAAATATTTTGTGAACCATTTTCAAGGACGGAGCTGAATACACGTTACTCATTTTCACTACACTTTGAAATGAAGGTATATTCACATTTATTTAGGAGTTTTGCGTAGTACTAATATGTTGTCTTGAGGTGTGTCTTTGCACTTTTGGTCATCATTTTAGCAGCAGGCTTTAGGACACACCAGACCATGTCCAAAATGTTTGATATTCCTTGCGTATATGCAGGGATACCATTGATGCGGAGTCAGTTCTTTGCATGGAACTGCTCTCTAGGTTTAGGACTTCTGCAATAGGTACCTAACGTGGGTGAATGGGTGGCTTCCCATGTGTCAGGGAGTAAAGTTTAGTAGTCAGACTTTTTTTTAATTAAGATCCTCTCACCTACGTGCCCAACAAAATGTACAGGGTACATGTGGCAACCAAAACACAATTTCAGATCCATGATCACACCTGCCACTTAATATTACAGAAAAATAATCCAACCAGCACAACTGCCTAAAAACTCTCCTTCAGAAAAAAACAGCCTGGAATCAATCACTTACTAGGGTCAGTAATGAATGCATCAATGTTCTTTTTGATGCACTATTAAGTTATAAATCTATCGTTCAACAGCACAATGATGGATTTAAATTGCCTTCTCTTCTTATATTGCCATTTCAACCTTGTGAAATGAATAGGTTCTGTAATGTAAACGCCCCATGTGAGCAGATGTGGGCCGCTTATATGGTTCCAATTCCTTTGCTGCCTTTGAAGGTGATGAGATGCTCATATTCAATGATCCCAGTGCCCCCCTAAGCCCATGGAATGATATGTGGTTGTTAGTGTTCTTTATGTCCCAATGAATCCCCTCAGAATAGCCATTTGTATTGTATGCATCTTCATGGACCCATATGAAGATACAATTCTTCTACCTCCAGACGCCAGTCTCGTGGGAGATCCCTGCTCGTTCATTAGTTGAAGGTGTGGAGCGCCATCCATCAAAATCAAAGTCTAGCTGCAGATCCTACTGAGTAGATCTGTCTAGTACAGCAAGATGAGATCATTAGAATAGATCACAGGAATATGAAGAATGCATCTATGTGTACCCCAATGTCTGCAACTGAAATATTCCATAATAATAAAAAGATGTCTGCTAAGCCCGTTGAGGTTTAGGGCTGAGCATACTTTGACAAGTGGTTGTCTGCACGTTTCCCATCCCCAGGGAGGCTTGCAAGGTTCACATTTTGAGCTGTGTTGATGGCTACAGCTAAGTTAATTACAGTTATAACAATCCCGCACAGACGTGACTAGATTTGATCTGCTACACATCTGTGTGTTTTGATAAGGACACATAAGTGCCACTTTCGAAACTTATTTACCAAACAGAAGTGCTTTAAATGGGCAGGTACTATCAGATACTCAATGCCAGCCACGGCCCGTGGAGGGAGTTACGGTGGGGCAGGGAGGCGGGAAGGGGGAGGGTGCTAAAAACCGGCATATGGATAATTGCAGGTAAGTAAACAATTTAATTAATAAAACAAATTTGGTAGCACGCCTTGCATCGCAAAATGCGATGCAGTGCGCGCTACGAAATTCGTAACTCCCTCCACGGGCTGCGGCTGCTCAGTGCCTGCACTTCGTTAAGTTGGAAGGGATAGTGCAGACACGGGAAAGTACCTGCAATTCTCCGCATCTAACAGGTACTCTGGGACAAGGAACTCCTTCACTTCTGTGTTTCCATTTCAAGCACTGCCGAGCAGACATTGCAAAGATGAAAATTCAAATCTCCAGTCTGAGTGACCGGGACCAGCCTCCACAAAGATGGTGGAATAGTCTCTCCAGATCCACTATGATGGTGAAGGGCGACCCAACAATGCACCATGGTCTAAACAACCCTGAAACATGTTTAGAGGCCATTACCATATTACACTGAGCAATCAGTGCACTGATATGCCTCACAGTCCACACAGGTGAATTTGGAAGGATTTACCAGTAAGAATCTTTTTTAAGACAGGGGAAAACAATTCAATTTACAACACGGACAATATACGGAAAACGTTGTAAGTATACAGCATGGTGGTTTGGTGGAGCACACTGGTATGTGCCTTTAAATTGAGAATGGTTCATGTTTAGCTCAGGTAGTGCTGTACTGCTGTCGAGCATAAATCAGTACTAACAAACTTTATATTTACAACAAGTAAGCATTAACAAGCTGAGAAAGTATATAAGAAATGTACGCTTAAAATCAATAAGTGCCTACAACGTTGGTAGCCTTTGCTACCCAGATATTGAACGAATGTCAACCTTGTTCAAAAATAGCCAGTTTCAGGAATAATTCTTAGAAGTTGTGATGTAAATGAATGAGGAAATAGGCTTTATGCAGGTTTTACCCCATTCAATGTTTCCCCATTTTGATTACCAGGCACCAGTGTAATGACTCTGAAATGCCTTGAGCCCTGCTAATCACTACTCAGTGCATGTGCTGTGACCCTTAACAAGGTACATGGTTAATTGGCTTACAAGTAAATTAGGCTTTGCCAATTGGGTACAAGTCCCTTGTATATGGTACCAAGAGTACCCAGGGCCTGTAAGGTAGTGTCTCCCAGCAACTGCAACACTTGTTATGCCACCCTGAGTGGGAGATGGTAAAACATGGCTACCAGTCTGCCACTGCAGACTGGAAAGGCAGTTTTAAACTACTAATTCTATTTTTTACATTTTAAAGAATGGCGAAGCCCACACTCCCTTTCTTGAGTGTCGAAGTTACTCGTACAGCAGGTCTATTGAGTCCTAAGGGATGGTGCAGCATTTTAGTAAAGTAGAACATGTATTTAACATGTTCTAGCAGAAAAAAACGCAATTGTAATTTTTACTACAAGAGAGATTGGTAGCCCCATTGCCAAGTACAGAGTTACACACTGACAGCCCAGATGTGCTAACTTCTGAATGGGACTACCAAAGGTGATACTTCAAGGTATCAAACAATTAGTTACATTAAGGTGGACTTGATGCCCAAGCTGAAATTAATGTAACTTGTTGCCACATGCAACTTTCAGAAACTTGTTACTCTGTTGCCCAAGTCTTTCAGTGGCCATTTGCTGAGGCTGGCTTAGAGACATCCTTATACCTTCCTGGGGAGACGTGTAAACTATTCCCAAGAAAGTTAACAATAGAGGGCTGCCAATAGAGATGGTACCTCCTCCTGGCAGGAAGCCACACAGGGTGTTGGCCCAAAAGGGATGCTTCAAGGGGGAAGCTGCCTTTTAAGGGCAAGTAGCAAGCAGACGTGGGAGGGGCTGTCTTATTGAGTAGGTAGACAGGCTGGCAGCAGGGACACAGGCAGAAAACAGTAGCAACAAGCATTGAAAATGCAATAGGTCTCGCCTTTCATTAAGTTAAAGCCATTTGCTTTGCTAATGGTATTATATAGCAAAGCAAATGGTTTTAACTTAATGAAAGGCGAGACCTATTGCATTTTAAATGCTTGTTTGAGAGATGGCTGCTAATTTCGCTATTTTCGGCAGATTTGCACTTAGGATTGGTTGCTGCTAAATAAGTATCATATGAAAAATGTGTTGTATTTAGGGAACAGTTCCTTCTCTCTTCATACTTTATAGCTATGAACTGTGCTTTGGCAGTTTTTGAAAGGTAAGGGACTGGTGAGACAGCTAATTTAGCTTGGCACAAAGGCACTTTATTTACTGGCAAGATCTTGTTAGTTTGAAATCCCTCTTCCTTTTGTCATGTGTGACCTTGGGCAGACTCTGCGTTCTCCATTCAGTGCCTCGAACCTCAGCCATGTCCCTGCTCGCCTCCTCCTCCTCATGAACACAACAGGGTGCCAGCATGTAAGGCATGCCCAGAGGGCACGGGGCTGTCAGCGCTATGGTGTTGGGCGCTACACTCGGGTGACTGTGTGAGAGTGCTGCCAGTGAAGGGGGACTTGCTGCGGGGTGTGGTAAGAGTGGCGGGTGATGAGGGTGTTGCTGTGGGGTGTGGAGGGGCGGTGACAGTGGCGGGTGCTGTAGGGCGCCGGCTGTGGGAGAGGGTGCTGCGCGCTGCACTCTGTGATGGTGTAAGGGTGCTGCTGGCTATGGGTGGAGGGGGGGGGAGATTCTTGTGGGGAGTGCAGGAGCTGTGACGTTAAGATAGAAGTGTGGACTATGGCGAACGGCGCAAGCTCATCCCTCTTCCTTTTGTCATGTGTGGCCTTGGGCAGACCCTGCGTTCTCCATTCAGTGCCTCGCACCTCAGCCATGTCCCTGCTCGCCTCCTTCTCCTCTTGAACACAACAGACTGCTTCAGCAGGAGTGGGTGTGAATTATTGATGGGCGCAGTGAGCTGTACAGGGTATGCTAAATGGCTGTCTCCAAAGACCAGGCGACGGACCCCCACCGTTTACCATGTGTGCTCCTGGACACAAAGGAATGAAACCTCACCTCTGCCGCGAAGGAACCAGACCACAGCATAGAGCAAACAAGTGCGTCTCAAAAACGAAAAAAACGAGTTTGAGCTATTGACATTGCAAATGACAATGCCTTTTATTTTTTAAAATGTAAATAAAATGCATTGTCCTTTGCAATGTCAATAGCTCAGACTCGCATAAATAAGAGACCTATTGCATTGCAAATGCGCGGCGCACGCTTTAGGCATCCCGCTTTAGGCATCCCGCTCACTTTATTTATTTATTTCCCGCTTTACTTTTCTCGTGAAGCCCAACGCTCCATTCCTCTCCCTTCTCAACATACTCTGTTACTGCACGTGTCTGGCCAGTAACATAGTATGTTGAGAAGGGAGAGGAATGAAGCGTTGGGCTTCACGAGAAAAGTGGAGCGGGAAATAAATAAATAAAGTGAGCGGGATGCCTAAAGCGTGCGCCGCGTTTTAAAGTAATGTAAAAAGTGGAGGGGGAAATAAATAAATACAAGCCGATCACCTTGCAGACCGCAGATGTTATCGGCAAGCCTGTTCCGTTGCATCGAACACTGAACCCACAACCAGAAGGAGGCGTGCTCACGAGAGGCTGCGGAGCACGCGCACACGTTCCAGCCAGCGACGGAGGCATGGCGCGCACCGCCTCCCTGTGCCGCGTCGAGCGCCATGGATCTCGTCCCCTTTTGCGATTCCCAGTGTGCGGGGGCCTGTTTCTTACGCCGGGGGCCTGCAACCGCAGCCCTCAGCGATGTTGGCGGAGGCTGGCGGGGATGCGCCCCCGGTCTGGGGGAAGCTGCCGGTTTTGCTGCCACTCTCGCTCCTTCCCCTGAAGGTATGGCAGATCTCACGATGCATGGGGCGGGGGTGTGTGTCTGTGCAGGGGGGAAGGTAGGGGGCAGCGGCGTGTGTATGCGTGCATGTCTGTATGTGTGTGTCTGGTGAGGGGGCTGCAGCGTGTGCCTGTGTAATCTGTGTGCAGGGGTGTGGGGGCTGCCTGTGTGCGCATGGAAATATGAGCCACGGCGACGTGCGCGCCCACGAGATAAAATCTCCGCCAGGAGAAGCTCGTAACACTTTGCTGTACACATT
This sequence comes from Lissotriton helveticus, assembly GCF_964261635.1. Taxonomy (NCBI): domain Eukaryota; kingdom Metazoa; phylum Chordata; class Amphibia; order Caudata; family Salamandridae; genus Lissotriton; species Lissotriton helveticus. The sequence continues at coordinate 207,918,599 of NC_136065.1, forward strand.
CCCACAGAAGTGACTACATAAGTTGTCTCGCCCTAGACAGCAAAAAGCTTCGCTTTTTGCTTTCGTCTAGGCGAGACCTAAAAATGGTTTTGTACCGGGTGAGTAGCTCAGTAGTAGTCAGTACATTGTATTAATTCATTTTACAAGTAGAAAAGGGCGTCCAGGGGGAGCTCAGACGCTTATATCTTGCATCTCCTCCCCAAGCGGTCCGCGACCGTTTACATTGCAGCCGCCATGTTACTCACCGCACTGTAGTTGCATGGATACTTACCCAAGATTTACTTCTGCAAGTTTCTGCATCAAATTCGTTGAATTTGCCAATGCTTCTTCGCAGTTAAGTGAAAAGTTGTGATTTACTATACCTTGTAAAATCCATATCTCCGGTACCCTCTGGTGCATCTTTTTTGTGTTGATGTCCTAATTCATACATTTCTTATCTATTTTTATAAATTGGTGTTGGATTTCTTGAGTGTTTCGATTCTCTCTTCTTCAATTGACTTGGTGCTGTTTAAATGCTTTACATTTGTTCCTTTGCATAAACATGACTTTTCGGAGCCACAGCTACCCAGGGTTGAGCTAAAGGTTTAACAAACTAAACCTGACTGATCCTAAAAGGGTTGGTAGTCTATTACACAGTGAGCTCACACAACCACACCACATAATACACCCCATTTCCTCACAAATGGAACTAGGAGGAAAACATTAATAGGCAGGAAGCATTTAAAAGAAATATTGTTACTTGTAAATTACTGCAAAACCACATAATTACCACTTTTCTGTATATGAAATATGATTGACACTTAACACACACACAAAAATTGAAAGACACGTATGAAATATATAGTGGAAAGAATCCATCTCTGATCCACTATGTGAGATTCCACTGTTTATTTGGAGACAAACTGTTAATATATTTTGAGACAATGTTTTACATGTGGGTACTGCTGATTTAGTAACCTAATTTGCTAACTATATGAATATTAACACATTTCAATTGATGAAAATCTTTGCTCATTGCAGTCTTGTTCTTAAATCAACATCTTGACATGCAATCTAACAAATGTTAATGTCTTACATTTTGGAATGCCTAAATCAAAACTAAATAATAGTTACATCAATTGATTTAAAGATAGCCAAAGCAACAGAATGATAGAATTAAAAAAAAAACTGATTCATGTGGTTTGAATTAGGTCTTATTTTCTTTCCCCACCCTGTTCCCTTACACATTGTTTGAATTATGATGGAATATTCTAGTCCCATATAAATTGCTTATTTGGTATATAACAATTGGCAACCAGTGAGATATTAAGAGTCAACCCTGATGAATATGTATCTATTTGCCCTGAAGAAGAAACATTATACTCGGGTGGTCATGAAGCAGGTATTAGTAGGGTTTAGAGAGTTGGTGAGGCAAGGTTTAGAGAGCCTGCAATTGGCCAGATATTTGTAAACACTTTGAGCTCGGATATTTTCCTTGTGCTTTTGTGTTTTTCAATGTCTTATTTAGTTCCTCTGCGTGGTAAAAGCGTGTTTAAATCTTGATAGAGATGAATGGCCCAGAAAAGCAAAGTTGTGTTCCTTCTTAGAGGCCGGGGATGTAGTCGGTACAAGTGCCCACCCTGTCTCTCTGGCTGCTGAAACAAAGGTTGAGAGATCCAACCCCTCCAGGCGAAGATATATGAAAGATGACAACATTTCCAGTGGGAAAGGAATTCTCATGTAACAGCAACATGAAGGCAGCACATGGCTGCATTTAATTAGTTGTGACCCAGCAGATATGTGATATGAAACAGGATCCCTGTATACATCACCTAAGGAAAATGTTAATCCATGCTGAAGCGAGGCGTGCAAGCCATCATACTGCTGCAGACAAGAAAGCAAGAAAGAAAAAAAAACAATGGACCAAAAAAATAGGTCATAATTTGGAAAGACAGAAGGAAGTGGGAGCCGACAACCAGGAGGAGAGATCGAATGAATGGAGGGAATGAGGGGGTGTTTATGGGGAAAGACAGTGCGTACCAGTAGCATCGGATAAATAAACTAAACGAAATAAACCAGTGCAAGCAAGGGAAAAGACCTACAATTAAAAGTGCACATGGGTTTAAAACAGCAAATGCAGGTTTTTAAAGCAATACTGCGCAACACAACAGAGACGCCATGGACTGCTAGTAAGGAGGAAACCCACCGGTCTGAACGGTTAAATACACCCTGCATCACATCTACTGTGGAACACAACAATGATCACATTGTGCAGATTCACACAACAAGCTCCATCCTATACTCTTCTACACAGGAAGCACTGCTTTGTAATGTTTGCCTCGACAATCATCACCCGGTACTGTTACTCACAAGAAGTATCACCCACACTGTACAACACTGAAAGCATCGCCCTACACTGCTCAGCACAACAATCCTCCCCCTGTGCTCTTCAGCACAACATGCATGACCTTTTACTGTTCGACACAGAAATCCTCTGCCCGTGTTGTTAGTCATATGTACCAGCCTATACCGTTGGACAGAAACAATTGCCTTGTACTATTCGATACAACAAGCATCACTCTGTACTTGTGGACAAAACAAAGCATCAACCTGTACTTGTGGACAAAACAAAGCATCAACCTGTACTTGTGGACAAAACAAAGCATCAGTCTGCACTGGTGGACAAAACAAAGCATCAACCTGTACTGGTGGACAAAACAAAGCATCAACCTGTACTTGTGGACAAAACAAAGCATCAACCTGTACTGGTGGACAAAACAAAGCATCAACCTGTACTGGTGGACAAAACAAAACATCAACCTGTACTGGTGGACAAAACAAAGCATCAACCTGTACTGGTGGACAAAACAAAACATCAACCTGTACTGGTGGACAAAACAAAGCATCAACCTGTACTGGTGGACAAAACAAAGCATCAACCTGTACTGGTGGACAAAACAAAGCATCAACCTGCACTGGTGGACAAAACAAAGCATCAACCTGTACTGGTGGACAAAACAAAGCATCAACCTGTACTGGTGGACAAAACAAAGCATCAGTCTGCACTGGTGGACAAAACAAAGCATCAACCTGTACTGGTGGACAAAACAAAGCATCAACCTGTACTTGTGGACAAAACAAAGCATCAACCTGTACTGGTGGACAAAACAAAGCATCAACCTGTACTGGTGGACAAAACAAAGCATCAACCTGTACTTGTGGACAAAACAAAGCATCAGTCTGCACTGGTGGACAAAACAAAGCATCAACCTGTACTGGTGGACAAAACAAAGCATCAACCTGTACTGGTGGACAAAACAAAGCATCAACCTGTACTGGTGGACAAAACAAAGCATCAACCTGTACTGGTGGACAAAACAAAGCATCAGTCTGCACTGGTGGACAAAACAAAGCATCAACCTGTACTGGTGGACAAAACAAAGCATCAGTCTGCACTGGTAGACAAAACAAAGCATCAACCTGTACTGGTGGACAAAACAAAGCATCAACCTGTACTGGTGGACAAAACAAAGCATCAACCTGTACTGGTGGACAAAACAAAGCATCAACCTGTACTGGTGGACAAAACAAAGCATCAACCTGTACTGGTGGACAAAACAAAGCATCAGTCTGCACTGGTAGACAAAACAAAGCATCAACCTGTACTGGTGGACAAAACAAAGCATCAACCTGTACTGGTGGACAAAACAAAGCATCAACCTGTACTTGTGGAAACAAAGCATCAGTCTGCACTGGTGGACAAAACAAAGCATCAACCTGTACTGGTGGACAAAACAAAGCATCAGTCTGCACTGGTGGACAAAACAAAGCATCAACCTGTACTGGTGGACAAACCAAAGCATCAGTCTGTACTGGTGGACAAAACAAAGCATCAACCTGTACTGGTGGACAAACCAAAGCATCAGTCTGTACTGGAGGACAAAACAAAGCATCAACCTGTACTGGTGGAGAAAAGAAAGCATCAGCCTGGTTTTGTTCGACACGACACATCATCAGAGTGTACTGTTCAACTCCATATAAGGTGCTGAGCGAGAATCAAATAACCCACAAGGGCACTATTGTTGCACCGGTTATAAAAGCGTAAGGCTGCAGATGCAGCCGTACAGGAGACTCTCTCCTGGTTCACTCCAGGCCTGTGCCCTGAAAAGAGGACAGGCTTGGGAAGCGTCAAAAGAGGCGATGTGGTTGATTCTGTCCCAGCCCTACCATCCTTTCAGGGGTACATCACCCGGACAACTCAGCCCGCCTCTGCTTCGGATTCCAGTCCTTATCTCGCTCGGAGGCCCTCGGCTGCCAGCTGGAGAAGGATGAAAGGCCGGGATTACCTGGCACAATCCTGCCCCCAGCCGCTGCCCAGGATTCTGCGGTGATCAAGCGAACATCACACTCTGCGGCTGCCAACCTGCCCAGCCGCAGCAGCGGGGCACACAGCCTGTGCCAACATCAAGCAGCGGCGAGCTCAAAGCGGCCGCTAAATGCTCCCCAAATTACTAACAGCGAGGTTCTGGTTCCAATTGGGACACACCGCAGACTGAGTCTCACAACAAAGGGTCACCTCGGCCCCCTCCCCGGCCCACCTTCAGAAACCGTTCAACTGGGAGGGCCCAGCGCCCCATAAAACCGATCCCAGGAACAACTCGGAGATGAAAGGGGCACGACTTTATGATTATCGAGGCACAGGAGAGGCAGAGGGTCGCAGCAATCTCATTCCTCGCATCTAAGAGCTGCTTTAAGCATCAACTGTTCCGAATTATTCAAAAGTCCTTATGATGCAACAAGCAGAGGTGATCGGGAGGCCGAGTTCATCGTCATCTATGCAAGGAGCTACGCACTGGGACCCTTTGCTGGTGCAGTAGGTGACAGGGGGGGGGGCACAAGGTGTTTCTGACTTTTGCAGATGCGGGGGCAGGCAAGCGCCATGGACCTTCACCGCCGGGTATCCATCCCACTGGCCCTTCACCCAGATGTGCAACCTTCAACTCCCAGCTCAGTAAGCCATCTTCCTCCAAGCTAAGACCCACAGTGCACAGAAACATGCCCATGCCGGCCACAAACTAACATGCAATCACTCCGCTCACTTGGACACGACTCGCACATCAAAGATGTACGAAATAAACAACATACGCATAAAAGAAACACACTGATTCTTCCAATTTTTATTGGAACTTTAGCACCAGATGCACACACTACAGTAGCACCACCGCCTACATACAATAATGAATGAGCATTGGCAAAGACAATAGCTCTAGCCTTTTTGGACCTATTGTTTTTGCAAATTATTTTACCAGTGTTGTGGAGCATCACGGCGATGCTGCACAGCACAGGCACAAAAAAGTTAGAAAAAATGTACAATGAGTACATGCATGAGCGCATGCACATCACGACTCTCACTCTGTAGGTGGACACATGCGTGTTCACTTATACATGTGTGCACCTATGGAATAATGTGGATGTAATTTTCTTTCATTACTGACCAAGATGGTGACCGTTCCAATTTAAGTGGCAAATAAAGAAAAAAAAAAGTTGAAACTTGTGCAATAGTGCTTTTCAGAAAGCGGAGTGGTCTGGCAGCAAATGGAAGCTTGCAGGTTCTCCAAAAAATGTTCATTTTTTAATGGCTTAGGAGGTTTAGGGGTGCAACAGATGAGCTGGTGGGGTAAAGCAACAGGAGTGGCTAGAAAAGCAAGGTGGCAGTGGAGAATAAGAAAAAGAAAAAAAAACTGGGAAGTAATAGAAAGAATGGGGTGGAGGTACAAATTGAGCATTTGCGTGCAGGTGGGTATGGATGGTGATAGACAGTGGGGGAAGAGAGCTAAAAGCAGTCAGTAGGAGAGGCTGAAAAAAGGGTGAAGAAATCAATCATCAATCACCATTCAATACTTTACTGCATATGAACAGACAACGAGGCCACTGATTTACAGATAAGAAATAAAACAAGATACCCTAATCAACCACAGTATTCTGACAGCTTTATCTGTACCACAGGATCATCAAAAGGTAAGCAGCAACTCGTCTATCTACACCACCAGCTCCAATGTGCTCAACTCTTACAGGCGCTCCAACACAATTCAATCTACTTTTCACCACAGCGTTTACCACTTTCTCTACATTGCGTGCCACTCGATTCTTAACCAGAAGCGGTCGGTGGTGGGAGTGCTGCCGGGCGGTGACATGGGGCGGGGGACGGGTAGGGTGGGGGTAGTAAACTACGAAATACAGCCAAATACAGGCAAGTAAACATATAAATAAATAAAGCGAATTTCGTTGCACGCACTGCATCGCCAAATTCGATTCCAACAAAGCACTCCATTTGTTTTCCTTTAAGATTGAATCGGGCAGGGTGCTCTTGTTCAGTTTATTTCATACCACACTACTGATGTAAATGAGCGGCATCAATATATTCTGTGCCTACGGGCTAGGAGCTCTGAAAAGTGGTCTGTGTTAAATTGCTCAAAGTTGCAAGCTCAAACAAACAATTTAGCTGAAAATGAAAGGCATTTTAGTAGGTTTCATAATACAAAATGACCAGTACTGCATGTTTGTCGAATTGCTTACTGTGTTTTTATTCTTCTTAAAATACACGATCCATTTCTTTTCTGTTGTAAGATAACTTGTTTTTCAAGGTCCCAAACGGGGAAGTGTGTGGGATCACAAACAGGTCTGCTGCCGCGCCGGACTGCCCATTTATCCATCGGGCATTCCCCTGGTGGGCTGGAGCCACCACTCGAGCCTGGACTTGAAGGCCAGGGCCGGGCACCTCTGTCACTTTCTCCAGCTCACCCAGTATGATTGCACATGGCACAGCTGGTGCTTTGGGTAAGATAGAGGAACCAGAGAAGAAGGCCCAAAGGGAAGAGGGAAATAGACATTACAGAGGTGGAATGGAGCGGGGCTGGTTTGAACATTTTTGCCAGGACTGCTTTTGGCTCCAAGTCCAGTCTGGATTGCTGGGACTCCAGAGGTGTGTGGCGGAAGTACTTCTGGCAGATGCTGACACTGGTGGGATCCAGCCATGTTCCACTGACGGGCTGTTGGGAGTTGTCGGCCAATCTGCTGTTACTCCTCTGCTTCGCTTTGCAAACCACACATAGGAAAACATGCCGAAGACATCAGCCCAATGCAAAGCAGCAAAAATATGCTCCAGACCTGGAACAATACTCTCCGGAGGTCCCGAGGGGGTCTCTGGGAGGTGTGCCAGAGCCTGCTGCTAGGCCGAGCACAAGCCAAAGACGGACTCACTTTAGATATACATATTTATTGAGGTTTTCAAGTGTCACTTTTAGGCACATCCTAAGGTTATCAGCTGGGTGTCAGTGGCTGAATCAACCTTGAAAAAGTGTAACATTCTACATGACCATTATTCTCCCTCAAGCCTGCAGCATCAGCTTGTTCCAGCCTTACTGTGCAACAATCACTTGTTTGGGGTCCAAACTAAAACCAGTTCCTTCACAGAAGCTTTCACCTGGTCTCCTGTCATCCTAAGCATCGACATGGAACCCATTTAGGAATCCTCTAACGGATAACAGCATCAACACCCATCAATATACCGATGGTACAAACTCTACATGAAAGTCTTTAGACAGCCAATACCTCCAGCACTGCCTGTAGCTCATTTATACCTAGACGTCCAGTACCAACCCGTAACGCAACCACACCAACACTGAATTCCTACTATTTACCAACAACATCAAGCAACAACAAGTCCAAATCTGACTGTCATGAACCTGGATGGATCAAAGTCCCCCCTTTTAAACCGATGCTAAGTCATTCAAATTCACCCTCGACACCGACCTCATGCTCACAGAACACACTGCCAAGAGAACCAGGATGGCACCCTTCGGGTTCTATCTGATAAAGAAAGTGAAACTGTTCCTCCCAGAAAGTGACTTCAGAACTGCCGTTCAAGCCCTCATAGTCTTGCATCTGGATGGTGCAAACAGCACCATTGCCTCCCATATTCCACACGGTCATACCTCTCCTAAGAGCATCCTACAAGATGCAACAAGCCTCAAGGACCTAAAGAAATAAGCCCACATCATTCCAACCCTACTGGAACTCCACTCACTCGTCATGCAGGTCTCAACCCTTCACTGTCACAGCTGCATCAGCTCAAAAGCATCACGACTAGCATTCATGCCAATCTGGCCAGCAAGCTCACGTTCGATGGGGGCTGTTGGTACATCCACAGCACAAACACCCCCAGATGAAAGGCAAGGAAGAAAATCCGGGCAACAGGCCTTGAACATCTGCGCACCCATTATCTAGAACAATATCCCTGTATCCCATCAGTACTGCCCCTACCCTGAAGACACTCCTCCTTAAAAAGAAAACTACAACATGATAGAGTAAATAATCCACTACCTCTCTCAGAACCCCCCAATCCACGCCTAGAATCAATCTCTGATTGACTTTCTGCCTTTGACCCAGCACAGCGCCATGGTACCTTTTGGCTGGATTCTTCCTGTACAAATACCAGACACATACGGCACAGGAGTTAGGGCTTATCTTCTGAATCGCATTGGGATCTCGAGCTTGCCTTCCCTTTCAAAGTTCAAAGAGCACATACTGACACAATAATATCTTCACCAGCTAAGCACTATGACTAATAAAAAGAACAAATGCAAAGGGGAGACTTGGATGGCATGCTGCAAGAATACTTTGATAAAAAACGAGGAAAGTTATGGTTGAAGTGCTGGAAAACCAGTCACTGCTGAGGACCTGAATTAGGAATCCCAAAAACATTATTGAAGGGTCCTTTAAACTGCATCTACAACTGTAGAAAAAAATACACACAGTTCTCCATCAGGTTTATTGAAGAGCAATGGCTGGAACTCAGCTGGCCATCACGGAAAAGGGATCTAAAAGCCATTCAACTGTACAAACACCAGTGCTTCAAGCCAGTCCAGCCCGAACTGCCAGGCCAGGTCCTCCATGGACTGGAAACCAGCATCGAAGGACCGGTTTCGGGGTTTCACCCCTCATCAGCCAGGATAGCTTGACTCCAGTGGCATGGAGAGCACAGGACCCACGTCTGGGCATACCCGACCCACTCGGGGTGACCAATGCAAAAAGAACAATTGATGGTCAGAATGCAGAACAGTATCATGCATTCACCCCAGTACAGAGATCTGGGCCTAAATCCATCGTTTTTTTGCTCAACATGCCATTAGAGTTTGGACCCAGCCATATGCAAATCAGTCTTGACCTGTGCTTCATGGGAACAGTTCAGCCCAAACTGCCAGCCCAGGTCCTCCCTGGACTGGAAACAAGCATCCAAGGACCACTGTATTCAAGCTAGCCTGGCTGATGAAGGGTGACATACCCTGAAACCGGTCCCAGGATGCTTGTTTCAGGTCCAGAGAGGACCTGGCTTGGCAGTTAGGTCTGGACTGTTCCCATTAGGCACAGGGTCAAGATTGATTTACATATTGCTGGGTCCAAACTGGGGTGGCGTAGTGGGCAAAAGAACGATGGATTTAAACCAGATCTCTTGATTGGAGGAGAATGTTTGAATCATTCAGCATTCCGTCCATCATTTGTTGCAGTTAAACAAAATCCATGCAAAAAAATAAACGTGTTCTTTATTTGTCATTTGCCTTATGATGGTGATGACAAAGGAACTTGGTGTGTGTGTGGTTTTCTGATGATCATATCCTATGAACATGGTTTGGATACAAGTGAGAATTTGCAGTGTTTTAGGATTTCATGCAGGATTATTGCCTTGGAAACGTTCATGGCTATATTATGTTGATCAATGAAGCTTACATCTAGAATAATCAGGTGTTCTCTTTGTATTCCATTTCTTGGTTTAATTGTTGATGTAGATCAGGAGTTTTGTTTTCCTCGAGTCTTCTATTTAGTACTTCAAATCTGGGGGTTGACTTAGAAGTGTTTATGACAAACGTAAACACCATGTGGTGAAAGGCAACGTTCAAAAAAGATTACTGCGGCTAAAACCAAAGCCTCATTTAGGGTTTGCTGGAAATCGAAACTCCTAAGGATTCAAGAGGAAGCAACAAATTTGCATGAAAAACCTGCCTAAACCTCTTATGGTATCTCCCTCTTCTTTTCCTCTCTGTAGATGAGGACATCCCACTGCTGGAGTCTCCTCCAGAATCAGAATGGTCACCAGAAATGAGAAGATCTTGCCTTAACTTCAAAGAGAAATTAGGTCATTTGCCTTTGATGTGAGTAAGGGGATTGTTCCTCCTACATTTGATATGACATGCTTGTATGAATAACAATTTTGCATAGCATGTGGCTTATTTAGATTCATTTGAAAAACTACAACTTATCATTATAAGATAAAATTTAAATCTCAAATGGCTATATTTAGATTTAGTTATGTTATAACAATGTGTATAAGGGTTTGCTGGAATCGTGTATTAGAAATACTGACAGGGATTTTACAGATGTTTTACAGGAAACCTCCCTAATTTGAATGACAAAGCTAAATCAGTCTACAGTTATTAGTTATTAGATATAAACTCCAATATTCAAATGCAACGTTTAATTATGGGTAATAAAAGTTAGCAAATGGGTTTATGGATTACTGACCAAGTATCATAAATGGAGTAAAATGCCTCCATAGGAGATCATGTTTTGCTACACATCACTGGGGCACTTTCCCTTCAGTGATAGATAGGAAATCATTTAGAATTTGGTGGAGCAGGAGGAACATGCCCTTAAGTTTGATGGCGAGAAGCCCGTGATCACTATTGTTGTACTTTTCCTGCAGCCAAGTACATCCTGGGGCTGCAGAACACATGCAGCACCATTCATCCGCCAGGCCCGTTGCCCGTGGAGACCAGCAAGATGTCCTATCTCTTACCAGTTTCACATACATTAAAGAGAGATGATGGACGACTGGAAGATGCGGAGGACAAGGACCTCCTATGGGCTCCAGAAGAAAGTGGGACCTGGCAGACCTTGAAAGTAGCCCTTTGTGACAAATCATTGCCAGTGCTAATGTTCTGCTTCTCTTTGCGGGGACCAACATAATTTTTAAGCAAGCATTTGCAATGCAATAGGACTCACAGTTTAAGCTATTAGCATTGTAAATTACAATACCTTTTATTTATCTGTTTTGATAATTAACACAGAAATAAAAGGAATTGTCATTTACAATGCCAATAGCTCAAACTCTTGTAAATTCGAGACCTACTGCATTTCAAAGAAGTGGCAGCCATTTTTCCGGACTGCTTGGAAAGTGAAAGCACGCACGGAGCACTGAATGTTGCAGGAAAGCATGTCGTGCCTGCAGTAGGAAAAACTCATTAAAGAAAATAGTGCTTAAGACGTATGGTGTAACAACCAAAGTAAAAGGGCCAGTCCTCATGGGAGGTTACACATGAAGATAAGGTAGGATAAGGAGGGACTAACAAGCCTATTAACGAATCAGAAGCCAGCATTTATGAAGGACAATGACACAAGCCAATGACAAATATGGGTGGAGAGTACGTGGGGCTTCAAGTCCATACTCTAATACAGCATGCCTCGCAGAGCAGCGCATGTGCTTCACAGGCTCAACCTAAAAAAAGACCCAAAAGAGGTCTGTTTGAGTGGGCTAATCTCAGTATAATAATGAAGCTATTCTGAGACTGTTCTGTTGAATGATAAGTTGGGACCAATCATTTAAAGAATCTTCTCCTGTGTTGTTTGTTTCCTCAAGATTCAACCCAGTTGGTTTCAGCACCAGACCTCAATAGTGCTCGTTTCTGCCCTTGCTAACTAGAGATAACCATGAGGTGGCGAGCCTTACCCTTCACCCAGTTGCCTTCCGGTCCACCATGAGTATCGCTTTCTTCCAAGCCAGGCAGTTCAGCCGTTTCTGAAACATACAAAAATGTCAAGGATTAGATGTTGCAATATCAGTTACTTATAAAATTGAGGTTCTTTTTTTATGTTTAGTAAACGATATGGACTACAACTGTATATTTCTAAAATGTTTTCCAATCTTTTTGAACAAGTTGTGCAAGATAACGTTAAATTGGTGAAATTGTTTAGGTACTCAGAAAGTAATGCATTTCGAAACCTAACAGTTGAGAAATGAAAACGGCCAATTATCAATTTCTCCTCAAATTTTCGTAGACAAGATGAAAAAAATATTGAGCTTAAATATGTATACAGTGCACGTGACCTCACTCTGATAATGGTCATCTATGAAATGAATATATCTGTACATTCTATAAACTTCCAATTTTAAGGGTATCTGTCTGTCATAGGTTTTCGTATATATAGGCGGGACCTATTGCCGAGCCATTCCTCACATTACCGGTTAATTGCATAATCATAACCATCATTTGGCACTGAAAATGTAATATTTTTTTAAAGAGATACTTTTTTTAAGAGAGAGAAACAAAAAGTGAATAAAACAGGCAGATGAGCTTGCCACAGTAGTACGGAGTGCAAGTGAGGTGGAGGAAGACAGGGGTGGGCAGGAAAGTGAGCTGCAGAACGAAAAGGGGATAGAGAACAAGCAGGAGAGTGGTCCACATAACAGCGAGGGACATAGGTGAGCGAGAGAGAGCAAAACGGAGGCATGGAGAGACAAAGAGAGGGTGAGTGCAAGAGAGGTACAGAGTTCCGGGGTACAGGAATTGTGCAATAATGAAGTAACAAATAATATGGCAGAGCTGACTAAAGTATGCATCAAACAAAAGGCAAATTATGTCCCATATTATACGTTTAAAGGCAAAATGTTTTTAATTGTATTATATGCAGCATAAATTATACTGCTCATTCTGTTGCGCTACTTTGATATTTTGGCATTTAAACACTCAGTGATACAAAAGAGATGTCGAAATAATGGAAAATAAGTAGGGTTCTTTTTTTAAAGAAAACACACATCCAAAACATATTATTTAAAGTGTTATTTACCAATAATTAATGGTTTTGAGGCTCATTTACTGTTTGCCAGACTCCAGCCTGGATGTAAATTAATCTCATTTACCTCATTGAGAAGTAGTGGGGACCGCGGATGTCACTGATGGAGTCTCTGTCGGCTGTACAGGTCCACCATCATAGGCGCTGGCCCAATCGCTTCAGGGCCACTGCCTTTAGTGATTCAAATGCCAACTCCATCTATGGAGATCATCTAAATGCATGTTCTCCTTGCCTGGGTCCGCCATTCAAGCATGGTATCTCAAGAAGGGAATATCAATAGTGGACTGATACGCAGGGAGTAAAGTCCCTATGGGTTAGGATCATTTGTTTTTCATTTTAGAAACAAACTCCTGCGATGGGAGTTTGAATCTGAAATAGGAAAGATTTGCTGTACAGGTTGAACCTTAGTGAGCTCTGCTCCTGCTGAACCAGGTGCAGCGGGAGCACTTCCATCAGAACGATCCATGCCAGGCAGGTAGGAATAGTTCATGATGGGTCAGTCCACCAGTGGGTGGAAGAAACGAGACGTTCTGCTGACGTGGCTACCTAGTAAACCATTGGCCTAAATGAGCCTTCTTCAGGGCCGGACTGGGAGCCCAAAGCAGCCATGGCAATTTTCTCAGACAAGCCCCTAGTGAAGTACCGCCTGGCCCCGGGAGGCTGGAAATGCTTGCTTATTGCTTTTGTTATTGGGGGCTGATATTGCAGCACTGCTGCAAAACCGGCACTAGTAACAAAACCGGCCCCCACAGCTGCAGAACCGCCCCCCACCCTTCCAGCCTCCAGGAGAAGCGCCCGATGCCCGCTACGGCCACTCTTATCCTGCATGGTAGCACGGCAGCATGGTTTCGCTGTCCTTTCTGCCTCCCAGAGTAAAATAGTTTGAATAAATCCAACAATGTCACTCCCCAAAAGAACATAGGTTCGCATGTACATTACTTCTTATAGTAAGGATTTGTCTTTCTTACCCTGCATAAGAGTTATATTTTAAACCTTGCCCTGAGAGTCAAATTTACAGTATTACCATGACATCAGGTATATGAAATTACATCTTTCCATTATCAAACAGTCCTACATAACAGAATTGTTCATTCCGTATTTATGATGTACCTGTCTCACTGGTACATTGTTATGGGTTCAAAACATTGCACTTTAAAGAGTATTACATATTTGAATTTCTCTATAGTTCCCCCTTGAAATACATGTTGCTTTCAGAACAGTGTTATAATATAAACAAAAAATTGCATTAACAGTAATACATAAGAGATTCAAATAGAAGATTTTTTTCCACTTGTTTTAAATTACATTTAAGTTTGTAAAGTTTGGTTTCCTGCTGCAGACAAAAGTACTTTACTAGTAGTTCACTGGGGAACGCTCACCCCCTTGAATCAAAGTTGTTGCCTCATCGAACGCATAAATAAGGCAGTCATCTGCTGAAAGGTGACAAGTTAGCCTTACCAAAGTGTATGGTGGGGTATGGCAACCCTTGTGCTGCGTTTAATGACTTTCAGTCACACTGGCCACTGATTCTTGCAATGTCAGAGGTCATGGGTATGAGGGTGTGAGCAAAGAGGAAAGGGAGGGGCAAATGCCCCCTTGTCCCCACCGGGAAAAAAAGCAAGGGAGGGCTGTACCCCCTCCGGGAAAACTAACACTTGGTCTTGATTGTGCCAAAAAGAACTAAAAGCAGATACTGCAAAGCACACAGAGCCACATTTGCAAACTAAGCATAACACAAAAGCACATTATTGGTACTAGTATCATTTCTAACCTATGCAGCCTGTCTCAGACTCGCTTACATTGTAGGGCTACTAAAGGACAGCACCAAACACGTCAAATAAATTGCTTTAGCATGAAAATCAGATATCATCAATATTTGCAACCGTTCTAGTAAAAACTAGCAGGGAATAGAGATTGGAACATGTTTCTTAATATGTCAGACTGCCACAGAATCCTTAAATGCTAATAAAGCGAACAGGGTCCGATTCACCCTTTCCACCTGCATCAGCGCCTACAAGTAAAGGACTTAGCCCTACAGTCTGCACAACCCATAACCAAATGCACCTGGGAGCTGTAATCTTGCCTTATTTTCACTGAATGAATGGACCCTATATACCCATTTTCTATAAATAGGCATTGCATTTTCTCTTAGGACTCTGACCAAAAATGACCCTTCTTTTATTTAAAGTTTGAAAGGTTTTACACAGATCTGCCTAATGTATTTGTATGCGGAAAAAGTGCAGTAAGTTTTTCCACTGACAGTTTACAGCTCATTACTTCGGTTCTGTTAGGGTTAGTGTTGGCCAACGACTAGGGCTACCATATCCCTCCAATAACAAGGCATCACATGCATTCATTTATCAGATCAGAGCATTGTGGGACTTGTAGTCAAACCCTTTGGACTGTCGCAGATGAAAGCAATGACCTTTGGAAGGCGAGTCCAAGACTGAAGGGGAGCCTTCCCTGCACACAGCAAACCTAGCAGCGAAGCAGGCTTAATTTACTAGGGGTCTTTAAACCGCATGTGCTGCTCCAAAGAACGCTGTCCTCTCATACACATTAAAGTAGTGAGTACATATTGCAGGGTGTGCTGGATTCTGAAATTACACTCAAGTCTCCAGAGTGGGAAACATCCTTTACAACGCAACTTTTACCACGCAGTGCCTTTACGACGCAACTTTTACAACGCAAACCATTACAACGCATTGAGCTGGAGGGCGCTCTAGGATAGGGAATAGATTTAATTTACTATCCAACACCTTCCCTAGTGTCCACGGGGACTGGAGTTGGAATAGTAAATTAAACTATTCACTTTCCAGCACCCCAAAGCGCTATGCGTTGTAAATGCATGCGTTGTAAAATCCGCATTGTAAAGGCATGTGCGGTAAAAGCATGCGTTGTAATGTCATACATCCCTCCAGAGTATCATCTTTGAAGAGTGTCTGTCCAAGGGACCCTAAATGTGAGGGGGCTGCTCCGAGGACAGTGTGTATTGCTTTAAGCTCTTTCAGTGTGTCCAGGCCACGGGGTCTCTGTGCGTTGTATCAGACAGAATGTGAGATCTCTGGCAATAATACTGAGTAAGGCACAGGCCAGGAACTGTGGCCCCTGCAGGTTACAGGCTCCAAACCCAATGAGAAAGTGAAGCTGGTTAATGTGTGTGAGCTGCAAGTCACGGGTTCCATTCCAGGGCCAGTGAGACAGCTTTGGGCACTCCCTACACATGCTGCCAAGAGTGAAAGTGAAAGCAAGAAAAAGAGAGAGAGTGGCGTCACTTTTAACTGTTGAAGGCTGAGTCCAGTCACTGGTGCACACACTGTTTATGGGCGGCCTAAATCTCTAACAGCACCTTTCCTAAAGTTCCAGTGACTTTCTCGGCGCCACATAATAAACATAACCACCGCCTTCAGCAATACCACTTCCTGTGATGCCACTTCCTGTGATGTCACAGAGGTCCATGTTCATTCTTATAGCTTAGCTGCCCTTGTAGGGAAAGAAGAAAAGACACGCAGAAGCTGATCAGAAACATGCACAAGAGATACAGACTGTAAGGTGGGGGCAGTCTGTACAGGGGATTATGAGGCCGGGCGTCTGAGGCTGGGAAGGATAGAGAGTAGAGTGGGTGACAGAGAGTGGGGGTGAAGCAGGACTGCCGAGCTGCTAGGGAGCGTGAGTCGGAGCCTGCCCATGCCTGCGTGATAGATGAGGCCCGAGCTCAGATCTGGGCCTTGAAGGGCCGGCCTGTTGGGGGCGTCAGTGGCCACCATCACTCTCTGAAGCACCTTTCATCTGTCAGAATCCGCTGCAGCCAAGGGGCACGTGGCCGCTATCTGCACATCTGGCTGCCAGGGCCGCACTGCAGTGCTCATCTGTGTCTTTAATAACTGCTGTCCATTGGCAGAAAAAATGTATCCCGAGGGATGGCTCTTCAAAGAACCGAAGGCCCAGACTTCATGTGTGCGCAGCTTCTCGCCCACGGCAGAAGACAAGCAGGGCCACCAGACAACGGGCCAGAAGAAGCAAGAACACACCTACTAGTGATATGTTATGTTATGTTATGTTAAAAGGTTTTGTACCGCGCTCGGTCACCGTACGGTTTCATGGCGCTCATAACAAATGCGGGATGGCAGGGGTGTGTGTTACTCAAAAGCCGACTGAAAAAGATAAGTTTTTAACATTTTACGAAAACCGCCAGATGTAGGGCAGTGTCGAAGCGCGGACGGGAAGGAGTTCCAGGTCGTAGGGGCACAAAAGGAAAAGCAGGAGCCACCATGTTTTTTCCGTTTAATTTTTGGGACAACCAACAGATTGTGGCCAGAAGAGCGAAGGTCTCCGGAGGGAACATAACATTTCAATTTAGAGGAGATAAAAGTGGGGGCAAGATCAGAAAGGGCTTTAAAGATTGTACAGCCCAGTTTAAAAATACAGCGCTTAGCCACTGGGAGCCAATGAAGGCTCCGCAGGAGTGGCGTGACGTGCTGGTGTCGAGGTTGATGGTAAACCAGGCGTGCTGCCTGATTTTGCACAAGTTGCAATCTGTGAAGGAGGAATGCAGGAATGCCGGCGTACAGAGTGTTGGCGTAGTTAATCCTTGACTTGACCAGGACCATGATGACAAGGATCAGTGCGTCTCTGGTGAGAAATCTACAGATTTTACGTATCCTGCGTGGATGGAAGAAGCATGATGACGTAACCGCACTGATCTGGGGCCCCATAGATAGGTCATTAGAGATGACCACGCCAAGACTCTTCAAGGAGTTGACGGGGCGTGGAGGGGGCCCAAGTGAAGGAGGCCAAAAGCTGTCATTCCATGGATTAGCTGCTCCACCTACCAGGACAAGCTCAGTCTTAGTAGGATTCAATTTGAGCTGGCTATGGTACATCCATTCCGAGATCTCAAGCATGGTGGACTGAAAAATTGTGCGAGAGGAGAGAGAGGTGTCAATGGGAAAAATTAACTGTAAATCGTCTGCATAATTGAAGATGGTAGCAGGAGATTTATGCAGAGAAGAAATCAAAGGTTGCATGTATAGATTAAACAATAAAGGGGATAGAGCGGAGCCCTGAGGGACACCGCAGGACAGAGGAGAGTAAGAGGCAGAAAACGTAGACAGATGCACAGCCTGGAGGCGACTATCCAGGAAGGACCGGACCCATTCCAGAGCCATGCCCTGAATGCCGGCGTTCCGGACACGGTAGATCAATATGGCATGATCGACCGTGTCAAAAGCCGCCGACAAGTCCAACAGGACGAGGGCTTGGGAGATGTTATTATCGGCACCCTTTCTAAGGGTGTCCATGACAGCCACGATGACCGATTCGGTGGAGTGGAGAGGGCGGAATCCGGCTTGCTGGGCCTCCAAAAAAGATGAAGACTCGATGAAGGCACTCAGGCATCAGGTGACATGAGTTTCCAAGATTTTCCCTAAATAGGGGAGGAGAGAGATGGGTCTGTAATTACTCAAGACCGTAGGGTCAGCATTGGTCTTTTTTAAGATAGGTGTCACCACTGCCTGTTTAAAAGAGTCTGGAACCACCCTTGTGGTCAGCGAGTTGTTAAGTAGGGCCAGGGGAGGACCAGGGCAGGCCAAAAAGACTTCCCTAAGAATCTGGGGGGGGCAGTAATCAATAGGGGAGCCGGAGCTCACTTTGTGCAAGAGTGAACAAAACTCAGAAAGGGAAATTAGGGGAAAACCCTCCAGACAGCAAGAATTTTTGGGAGGTAAGGAAGGGGGATGGGGGGATAAGGGCAGAGGAATGTTATTCTTGATGGTAGTGATTTTATCCATAAAAAAGACATTGAGTGAATCACATAAGGATTGAGAAGGTTGGGGTTGAGGAGTGACTCGGTCCGGTAGAGAAAGCTCATTCACTATGGCGAAAATGTCCTTTGCCTTAGAGGCAGACTCCATGATTTTTTGGGATAAGTAGGTAGTTTTGGCCAATAGAATAGATTTTTTATAGGCTCTCAGACGATCAACGAACTCGGTTTTCAGCTGATGATCGTAGTTACGCCTCCAGTGGCGCTCCGCTTGGCGTAAGGCCAGTTTATCTTCCTTCAGTTGGTCAGTAAACCAACGCTGGGCGTCATGAGGGCGCCTGGTTTTGATGTTTTTCAGAGGGGCGATGGTATTACAGGCAGATAATAGCCATTGTTCGAGGAGGAAGGCCTGATCAGGCACCAGAGTAGCGGTCGGAGGGATTGTAGAGGCCAGTATGGAATGGAGTTCCTCTAGATTGGCTTTTTTCCAGTTTCGGACAGTAAAGTTGGTCGAAAGGGGAGGACAAATGGGAATGGCCAAATTAAGAAGAAAGGAAATAAAATAGTGGTCTGACCAAGAGCAAGGGGTCACAATAGGGGATGAGATATCCAAATTGGCTGTCCACATCTGATCTAGAATGTGGCCTTTATAGTGAGTGGGGTTTGTGATGTGTTGATGGTAATTTAGACCTGACAAGAGGTCAGAGAATTCCTTCGAGAGGTGACTTTCCCGGGGATCAAAGGGCTAATAGTTAAAATCACCAATAATCATAACCTTAGCATGGTTGATAGTAATTTGAGAAATAAAGTCACCAAACTGTCGAGGGAAAGAGGGCATGGAATCAGGGGGTCGGTAAATAAGAACCACAACAAAGGAAGACCTAGGGGACAAAAATTTGACAGTGAGACTATCGGTTCTAGGAATCACTGCACAAACTAAGGTGGTGAAAACATACTGGGAGCGAATGATAGCAGCCACCCCCCCTCCGACTTGCCCCGCAGGTCGATTAGCTTGCAAGATATAATAGCCGACAGGGATGGCAGCAAGAATATCAGGGACAGAGTCTTCGGTCAGCCAGGTCTCTGACAGAAGAAGATTATCCACGGATCTCTCATCCAATAGTTGGAAGATTTCCAGCTGGTGTTTCACCAGTGACCGCGTATTAAGATATATCACGGACAGTGGCGTAACCCCCAGTGGTGGTGAATAGAGATGAGGGGATTTAGGCACAGGACAAGGAGTCAGAGTCACAGGGTTGAGGGTGCTTAAAGAGGCAGAAATACCGCAGTTTAGTACAGCCTGTTCAGCATAAGCTGATAGGGGGAAGGAGCGGCAAAGCGATAAAAGGTCTGAGGAAGAATAGGAGATGGGATGGGCATTACGAATGGCCCCAGGCCCCGGCCGGCCACGGACGGGTGCAGACGGGCTTAACTTTGGCGCAACTTTGGCGCAACTTCGGCGCGAAGTCGGCGCTCTCGCTGCGCTTGTCCGCTGCGCTTCCGCCAGGTCGCCATTATATACCAAGGGAGAGGTGAGCCGCTAGACCGCTGACCTGCACGATGGGGAGGCAGGGCGGAAGTGGGGAGAAGGGCAGGAAGTGGTACTCAAAGCTGCGACCCTCTGCACAAACGGCACAATGCCGGGGCGGAACGGGGTCCAGAGCAAAGAAGACAGGTAAGGCGAGCCCGAGCCCAATGCCCAATGGTATGCGATAAACAAATGCACAAATACACATAAGCACTGTAATCACAGTTTAAAAAGTAAGCTAGTATTCAGCTATTACAAAAGGTTAAAATTCAGCAGCAGCGCAATCTCACGCCCGCAGCCTCAGTCGCCGCATTTGTCAGATTGGAAAGTGGCCGGCGCGCAAGATATAGACATAGGACAGCAGCCGCTAGACCGCTGACCTGCACGATGGGGAGGCAGGGCGGAAATGGGGAGAAGGGTAGGAAGTGGTGCTCAAAGCTGCGACCCTCCGCACAAACAGCACAATGCCGGGGCGGAACAGGGTCCAGAGCAAAGAAGACAGGTAAGGCGAGCCCAAGCCCAATGCCCAATGGTATGCGATAAACAAATGCACAAATACACATAAGCGCTGTAATCAGTTTAAAAAGTAAGCTAGTATTCAGCTATTACAAAAGGTTAAAATTCAGCAGCAGCGCAATCTCACGCCTCCAGCCTCAGTCGCCGCATTTGTCAGATTGGAAAGTGGCTGGCGCGCAAGATATAGACATAGGACAGCAGCCGCTAGACCGCTGACCTGCATGATGGGGAGGCAGGGCGGAAGTGGGGAGAAGGGCAGGAAGTGGTGCTCAAAGCTGCACCCCTCCGCACAAACGGCACAATGCCGGGGCGGAACGGGGTCCAGAGCAAAGAAGACAGGTAAGGCGAGCCCGAGCCCAATGCCCAATGGTATGCGATAAACAAATGCACAAATACACATAAGCGCTGTAATCACAGTTTAAAAAGTAAGCTAGTATTCAGCTATTACAAAAGGTTAAAATTCAGCAGCAGCGCAATCACACGCCCGCAGCCTCAGTCGCCACGTTTGTCGCCGTGATAACCAAAACAAATAATAAATAGCAATCATAATAACTATAGTAAATAAGTACTATGTGCTGTTAATAGGATGCATTACTTCGAAAAACGGACTATTAAGTAGACTTCAACTTTATCAAGGTCATATGAATCCTTGTGAATATTTTCTCAACTACATATTTTCTTTGGTTAACCTCTCACAGGGAGGTGTACCACATTACCACCACTGAGGTTCAGAAGACTGCTAACGTCCTGTGCAGAATCTATTGATAGTAGAGCTGCTTAGGCCGGGCAACTGGAATTAAGTGATTGTGCTGCATTTTTCACATAACTATAGATTTGCCACATGTGCCACATAATCCATCACCGGCTGAATAATCTGCAGATTTTCACCAAAAATGTGGTTTCTAGCTCAAACAGTAAAAAAAATTACTAAAAACACAGAAGGCACATGTTACTGTGCAGTGGAAAGCCTTTTGCACAGGTTGACTGGTCACCTTTCTTGGAGCGCCTTCCTGAAGGTGTTCAGAGAGGGGCGAGCGCGTCTGATGTCGATCAGGAGCTGGTTCCAGGTATTGGACGTGATGTAGGAGAAAGCTCTTCCCCCTGTTCTGGCTCTGTGGATGTGTGGTGTTTCGGCGAGGATGACATTGGCGTCATTTCACTTTAATGATAAGCTGACTGTAGCTAGCGTAGAACAAATCGCTGTAGCTGAGCAGCTCTGAGAGAGGGTGTTTGTAGATGCTACAAAAGATGAGCGGCAAAGGGGAACCCTGCAGCATTCCAGCTGAAATTTAGGACTTCCCGGGACAGATGTTGGAGGGTTTTTTAATTTGTCTGGCCATAAAAACATCCCCAAAAAATAACTGAACTGACCCACTAGCCATACTAGTGACAACCACATAAGTAGACAAACAAACAGCGTGCTGTTCGAGAGTGGCGCACTTGCCACCTGCCCCGTGGGTGCTCCTTAGAAAAAATATTTATAAACACTATACAATTTTATATGCCATACAGTAATGCCTTAACCAATAAGTCAAATGAATAATAAACAGTAAACACAATTCAATCCACAAATGAAACGTATCGTGTTTCTTCTTTCAGACGTTTTCTTTATAAATATTCTTCTGTTCTGTACAATGAACAACATTACATCATGTTTCCATTTCCTTCACAGCATGTTGTATTTTCTATCCCAATGCATTTCGGTATAATAATACCTTCTTCGGGGGAATACTGTAATTAAATCAACAGAAACTAAATATGTATCTTTAAACATGAAACATGAAATCTATAGGGATACAGTAAACCTTCACCTTAGTTCTGATTCGGTGTTTGAGTAATTTTGTTAAAAAATGAATCAACCTTGGATTAAGAGAGTGTCCAAACGCGTGCTACCATAACCTCAATCAAGATAGTGTAACTACGTGCCACCTTAACCCTTAGTGCTCATCAACCAAGTACCTTAACCACTTCGATGCATGACGGCTGAGGGCCGTCATCAGCATCACGGGGCTTGTGTGCTGATTAAACCCGCCCACTCACGATTCTGCCGCACAGGCGCAGAATCGCGGCTGCGCCCAAGGGGTTAAACTGACCTGTCTGCTGTTATACTCCTGAAAACAAACATAAATACAGGCATCAGCTCCCTGCATCTTACGGTGTTGTTATGCAATATCACTCCACAGTTCCTCCATCTCTATCCTACCTGAGCTTGCTCTTCCAATGCTCTTCTGCTAGCAAAATCGCGCTACTGGACCAAAGTGTCACTAACCCCAATACTGTAAACACAAAATGTAAACTTTCAGTACTTGCAGCAAACCTCCTTGTTAACTAAAACAATCATGAACTGCTAGAATCCTACCTTGGTTCCACTATGCGTGGAACCAAGGTAGGATTGTAGCAGTTCATGATTGAGGTTATGGTAGCACGCGTTTGGACACTCTCTTAATCCAAGATTGATTCATTTTTTAACAAAATTACTCAAACACCGAATCAGAACGAAGGTGAAGGTTTACTGTATCCCTATAGATTTCATGTTTCATGTTTAAAGATACATATTTAGTTTCTGTTGATTTAATTACAGTATTCCCCCGAAGAAGGTATTATTATACCGAAATGCATTGGGATAGAAAATACAACATGCTGTGAAGGAAATGGAAACATGATGTAATGTTGTTCATTGTACAGAACAGAAGAATATTTATAAAGAAAACGTCTGAAAGAAGAAACACGATACGTTTCATTTGTGGATTGAATTGTGTTTACTGTTTATTATTCATTTGACTTATTGGTTAAGGCATTACTGTATGGCATATAAAATTGTATAGTGTTTATAAATATTTTTTCTAAGGAGCACCCACGGGGCAGGTGGCAAGTGCGCCACTCTCGAACAGCACGCGGTTTGTTTAGGTAATTTTGTACTGACAGGAGCCAGTCAGTTTGAGTGGCAGCACCATATCTAGGTAGAGTAGATTAAGTAAGAGTACTTGATAAAAACCACATTGACAGTTTAGGAGTGCAGGGCATCACACTCATACGTGATTTAAACCACATAAGTAGAGCCAGACCTGGGCCGGGCAGAGCGCTGCCAGCGGCTTATAGTAAATGTCCAGGAATGAGTGAGTTGGTGAGGGTTGGATGCCAGGGCTCTTCCAAAGGTTCTCCCACGTGTCCTTCAGAGGAGCTCCCCGTGCACACATGAATAACAACAGCCTTTTATTAGCCATGTAAAAGCCCTCTGGGCCTCTCCTCTGGGCTGCCCGCCTCTGCAGAAGGATGCCTGTGGGAAGCAGATGCTTTGGTCAAGTAGTTTTACTGATACTCCCAAGACAGGCATCATCTACAGCAGAGGTGGTTCCTGGGGGGAGACTTGTAGGGGAGCGATTTGTGGGGACCAGTTCGGACGGCAGACACCACCAGCGCACATAAGGCCTCGCGCACCATTCATCAGCACGCAGGACATGTGCGGGGTCTCTAGAGCCCCTGGGAGGCTGGGCTTGTACCACTCTCATGGGGGTGGGAGGTGGAAAGAGCGGAGAGGCAATGGCCCGTGAAAGCACACACATGGGACGGCCCAGCCATAGGAAACATTCCGCTGCAAAAAGGAAAGAAAACAAAGCGCGAGGCTCCCGCCTGCGCCCATTGTCACTTGCCCGGGCCAGCAGGAGCAGGCAGCAGTGGTTGGAGTGTATGCCATTTATTGCAGTATTATCCTTGTTTCTGTGTTTGGTTCTCTTTTGTAACATGCACACGCCACTTATCTCTTGTAACACACTGATTGCTACCTTTCACATTTTGTTTGCTTTTGATACTTGCACCATTGCCTACGTAACGTTTGTTCTTGTGCCTCTGTGTCTAGCATATTTTGCAGTATATTACCTCTAAATGTACTTTGTTTTTCTCTTGTAACCTGCACACTTGTCACTCCTCTTGCATTGAACTGTTTGCTACCTCATGTATTGTTTGCTCACAATTGTCACTTTTACCTCATGTAACTTATCGTCTGCTTTTGTAATTTATTCATTTGTAATTTTTCTGTTCCTATTGTGAAGCGCTCTGACGCCTTCGGGTAAAGTCTGCGCTATATAAAAACGCATAAATAAATAAATAAATAAAGTGAAAGGGCCGTGGTTGATGCTTCCCTGGCCAGGCGGCAGACAGGCCGAGCCGGGCAGGCTGGTTCCGGAAGCCCTGGTTCTTTCAAACATCGCCCGCCCCTCGTCGGTCTCACACTGCAAGAGCCAGGGGTTATTTTGAATGGCGTGAGATGCATGTAAAATGTGTAATACGGACTGTGCAGAGATCATTAATATTATTTTTATTTATTCTCAGCTTAGAAACAAATGCAAGAGAGGAATCAGAGAACAAAAGGACAGTCTCTTGTGCTGAGCAATGGTGGGCTGCTAAAGACATTTGCATCTAATGCAAATTTCCGTATCTCCCGTAAGGTTCTCATTGAGTGATCTTTGGGAGTGAGCTAGATCTGAGAGGTCTTTCATTCTGGAGGCCATGAAGGCACTTCTGCGCCATGAGGCATCTTCACAGGCACTGTTGATGGCAGGGTGGGAGGGTGAACAAAGCAAACACAAGGAGATGATGGACAGAGCGCTGAAACTTTTCAGTCACTGCCAGACACAGATCTGCCTTGAATCCATCATTGTTTTAGCTCACTTTGCCACCCCACAGCCATATGCAAATCAGTATTGACCCTGTGCCTCATGGGAACAGTCCAGCCCGAATTGCCAAGCCATGTCTTCACTGGAATGGAAACAAGCATCCTAGGACCAGTTTCTGGCTAACAGCCCTCATCAGCCAGGCTAGCTTGAATCCAGTGGCAAAGTGAGCAAGGGACCCACGTCTGGGCATATCCTGCCAACTTAGGGCGAACAAAGCAAACACAGGAGATAATGGACGGAGCGCTGAAACTTTTCCGACACTCACCCCCGTCACAGATCTGGGTTGAATCCATCATCGCTCTTTAGCTCACTTGGCCACCCCAGTTCAGGGAGGGAGCAGCTCAAACCTCCGGGAGGAGGGCATTTGGAGAAGAGGGGTGAGTAGATACTACAGAATAGCCGAAGCAGGATTTTGTGCAGGTTGGATTGGGTGCCTTGAAACACTGGCCAGTTTCAGCGATTGGTGGGTGGGGGATGCAGCGAGGTAGATGGCCGGACCATGGACAGCTTTCAAGAACAGGGTTAAGAGTTTGTACATGGCTTGGCTGGTAGCAGCGAGACAACCAACAATGAGCTATGTCTGATGAGGTAGTTTCAGTGTGTGGAAGGGAGAACTGAACACAGGTTGCCAAGCTGATGAGAGAGAAGGCATTTATTTACATTGTGCTGTTGCAGTAGTCTAACTTGCACAAAATAAGTGTATTGAAAAGTTTATTTGGTGAGAACGGATTTTTCTCATATTGAAGAGCCAATATTGTGTAAGCGTGCAGAAGAGTGAAAAGCACTCTTGTTTTTGATGGCAACGGTGGATGTAATGATGTTTCGGCGAAAGAGGAGAGGAATGTGGGAGGAAATATGGAAGTACGGGAAATACAGTGCTTAATTTGTGCCGGTGCTTTCCAGTGCTTAGGACCGGCACTTAATTGACAGGGCCGGGTCTACACTCATCTGCTGCAATATGGAAGTCTTCCAGTTGCTAAGCACCAGGGAGTGCATGGTCATGCAGGCGAATAGCTATCAGACAGTCTGAGAATTTGGTTTGTAACTGAGGCATGAAGAGGCGCTGATTCAGTGTTACTGGTTAAGAGGTGATAAGAGAAGCCAGAGCAGGAGACTGTTGTGATGAGAGAAGTGCATAATTGTGCAGGTGGTTTCCGGTGCTCTGCACCGGCACATTTCAACACCGGACTTCTGACAGTCTGCCACATGGTGGCACTATATATCTAGTTTAGAGAAGAAATACAATAGTTGTATATTTGTTCAATATACAGTAAAACTCGCTTTGGGGGCCTGGAATAGTCTGAATTGTCACACTTGTGGGAGTGTAATTATTACTAGTAGTTGTGTTGGTATGGTCATTGGCAGTGCTGGCAGCAGCAATAGGTGTCGCAAAATGAATCTGCCTCCTGACGAGGGCCCTGGCACTTATTATTTTACAAATTGTACACTGGCGAGGTGGTGCAGAGAAATAAGACCATGGGACCAACAATGGGGCCTGGAGGGTCTCCTACAGGAGGGGCATGGGCTGATCCGAGAAGTGAACCACTCAATAATGGGTCCTTCTGTGCCCACAGAGGCAAGTATATCAAGCACCTTGAAGCTGTTGACACCTATCGGATGCTACACTTGAGTCGAGAAGGATTCATGGGCATAACGGACACCCCCACAGCTCCTGCAATGCAGGGGTAAGGTGCTCTTTTATAGATGTAAAGGGCCCCTGTAGTGTCCTGAGTAACAGATCACTTAGACACCGGTCCAGTTTGACATGGCCGCCCCCTTAGCTTGTCTGTGCTGTCAATGACTCTCTATGGCAACTACAGAGTGCTCTAAACTGGCCCAGGATCGAACAGAAACAACCTAACTTATTTATTTCTCTTTCAGTCCGCGTCTGCTTGGCCCCTTACAAAAATGGGAGGGCCCGCTTAGAGAGAGCGTCCTCCACAGAGCACTGCTAGTCCGAGAGGGAAAGAGCTAGCACTGAACTGACTGGGGCTGAGGATGTCTGTAGCACCACCAATAGGCCAAGGATTCTGCTTGGAGGTATTGGAAAGTACAACATTAGGGGCATAGCTTATAGTGGTGCAGCAGGTGCAGTGGCACCGGGGTCCAGAAGAGAGAGGACAGATCTTGAATGTGCCAACTGCATTTATTTTACCGGTTTCCTGTTCAGATCCAATTGTTCCCTAATGTCTGCTCAGCACCGGGCTCTCTCTGATTCTACTCTCAGGAGAGAAACTGGGAGGGAGAGGTAAGGGCAGGTAGAAAAGCAACAGACCAGCCGCAGACAGACAGAGCAGCAGTGGTGTCATGAGTAGGTTCATTTCTGGGAGGCCTTATTGACATGAGTTGTGGTGCTTTAAAATGGAGTGCCTGCAGCAACAGCGGTCCAATTACCAAGCAGCTCAGTGTCAAGGCGCTGGAAAGGAGATACTGAGAAGGTGAGGCAAGCATTCTCTGCATGCGCGATGCTTGCTACTCAACACTAACCAGTCCAGAGATCAATGATTAGATATAGATAGTTTCTGCTTGAAAAGATAATGGCCCGACAGCAGTCTGCATAAGGAAATCCACCTAAAATAGGGCAGACTTCCATGATATAATGACAGCAGGGAGCCAGCGGTGGATAGACGGCCACTTATGATAGGCTGCCTGCAGAAGAGGGCCCAACTTCTCGTACCCATTAACTCTCCCATTCCAGAGTT
The DNA here is from genome assembly GCF_964261635.1 of Lissotriton helveticus. Taxonomy (NCBI): domain Eukaryota; kingdom Metazoa; phylum Chordata; class Amphibia; order Caudata; family Salamandridae; genus Lissotriton; species Lissotriton helveticus. Next base: position 207,946,664 of record NC_136065.1, read on the forward strand.
ACTGGTAATAATAAGTTCAGAAAATGCAGATGGTTTTCCTACAGCAGCTAGGAGATCAAGATACGTGTTTTGTAATTGGGTACTTTTTGAAAAGCATCTTACACGTCAGGATGATCTAGGGAGGACTCTTGTAAAAGATTCTGTAACCAATCCATGGCCTCATAAGATCAGCTCTTTGCTGCTTCATTTTATTTACTTTTTAGATTGATAAGAGGGAAAGAATTTCAGCCACCAATCATATTTTCACTGAGAATTTTTGTTTTATAGTGTCTGAGCCTTTTTGTCTCCTATTGGCAAGGAATTGTTGGCAATCATGAATCACAAAATAGTTCATATTTATATAATGCACTGAATGAGTAAATACTTTTTAAAACTATTTAATTTTTGTCATGTGCTCAAATCTATGGTGTCTTTTATTGAATTTTAAATGTTGTGTTCCATAATTGTGTATCTTTTATGATCTATTGTTTTATGATCGAATAAAGATTGTTGACTTGACTCACTGAATGCCTATTTCACTGTAGGAAATATATAAGATAAGGAGAGAATTTCTGTCCCAACAATCTATACTACTATAATAAAATAAGAACTTTCAGGCTTTGAGGCGGGTAAACTCGGGAACCACGGCGCCAATCTACACACCTGATACACCGTTTAAATCGTCAGGGTGTGTAGATGGTTATAGCCTATATAAATATAAAAAATAAACGTTATTTACAAAATTTATATAAAAAAAAAGTAGTCCCTCTAAAGCAGGGTTCTTCAATCTGTGGGGCGCGCCCCCCTGGGGGGGCGCGGCACCATTCCAGGGGGGGCGCGGGCTCCACTCTGATCTTCCCTTTGTGGCAGTTTCTTTGTCTGGGTGATTCTCCCAGGAGGGGGCCAATTCACGGAGTCGTCAGCTTCTGCTGCGGTGCGAGGCAGGGGTCTCCTCTGCTAAAAACGAAAGCAAACAAACAGACACGCTTTCAGTTTTAGCAGAGGAGACCCCTTGCCTCCCACTGCAGCTGAATCTGTCAACTCCGTGAATTAACCCCCTCCTGGGAGAGTTAGCTCTTCCCAGAAGGGAGAGAAGGTTTCGCAGAGGTTTTGAGGCACGGGCGGGGTGGGCTCTGGTCCAGGGCCCCAGCCTTTCAAGGGGGTGGGAGTGAGGGGGAGTTGGGGGGTGGGGGGGGCGGGAGTCCTTCAGTTATTTTGGGAAGGGAGGGAGAGGTTGCAATCCGGGTTTGGGCCATGAATCGGGACAGTGGGCTCTGGTCTGCGGTCCTCAACTCATGAGGATCTTTGTGTGGGCACCGAAGTGTCGGTGTTCAGGGATGTTGGTCTGCAGATTCGAATTTGAATCATCAAATGTGTGAGGGTGGAGTGGTGGATGTATGGGTGGGGGGTAGATGGATGAGTGAGGGGATGGATGGTGAGTGAAGGGGTGAATGGATGGTGGGAGAGAGGATTGATGCATGAGTGGAGGGATGGATGGGAGTGGATGGATGTGTGTATGGTTGGAAGGGTAGATGGATGGGTGGAGGGGTGGATGGATGGGTGGAGGGGTGGATGGATCAGTGAAATGGTGGATGGATCGATGGGGGGTGGATGGTGGACGAGTCGGTGGGTGGATGGATGAGAGAGGTGCTGGATGGATTGATGTATTGATGGGTGAAGGGGTGAATGAATGAATGGATGGATGGATGAGTGAAGGGGTGGATGTGGGGATGGATGGGTGATTGAGGGTGGATGGACGAGGGGATGGATGGAGGAGTGAAGGGGTGGATGAGTGGTCAATGGATGGATTCATGAGTGGATGAGTGGATGGATGAGTGGGTGGATGGGTGAAGGGTGGATGGAGGGATGGGTGGCTGGGTGAGGGGGGAATGGAGAGAGAGGGGGAGGATGGATGGATGGATGGATGAGTGAGGACATGGATGAATGATTGGCAGAGTGGATGGGCAGGTGTGTGCATGGATGGGTGAGGAGATGAGCATGGAGATGCATGGGTCAGAGAGTGCATGCATGAGTGGGGGGGGGTGGAGAGCGGGATGGATGGGTGGATGGATGAGTGGGGGGTTGAGTGGGTGGACGGATGAGTGACTGGGTGGATGGATGAGTGGGTGGGGGGATGGCTGGATGGGTGAGAGGGTGGGTGGTTGGATGGATGAGTGAATGGATGGATGGGTGGAGGAGTGGATGGATTGGTGGAAGAGTGGATGGATGAGTGGAGGAGTGGATGGATGAGTGGAGGAGTGGATGGATGAGTGGGAGGATAGCTTGGGTGAATGGTTGGATGGATGAGTGGATGGATGGGTGGAAGAGTGGGTGGATTGGTGAGGGGATGGATTGGGTGAAGGGATGGATGGATGATGGATGGATGGGTGGGTGAGGGGGTGGATGGAGGGATGGATGGGTGAGGGGGTGGATGGAGGGATGGATGGTGGATGGGTTTGCAAGTGGTTGAAGGGGTTTGGATGTGGATGGGACTCAGATGGAGGGACGGAATGAATGGTGGGGAGTTGGTGGATGACAAGGTGTACATGATGGATGGGGAGGGTTGTGATGACTTCCTTTGCTTTCTTGGTGCCATTGGAGCTGTGGTTCAGAGTGGAAGGTATTTGAATTGTTTGGCTGCTCCCTTGCCTATGTGTTACTGTTCTGTATTCTATGTGTGCTCATGTGTGGTGTCTATGCATCATGCGTGTGACATTTTGCGTGACGTCCAGCTGCTACTTGAATGCGGGGCCCCCATGGGCAAGGTCGGGTTCCATGTTTTGGGTAACGTTTGGTGAAGCACCCATGGTGTGTTCCCTATAGTGGGTTCATCACGGCGGTCCTCCCTTTGGTTCACTTGTGCATGGTGCTTTACATCCTACAATGTATTTGTTTATTTGTTGGGGAGTTTGTGAGATTGGGTTCTCAGCACTTGCGGTGTTGAAGACTAGGTACCGATCAGGGCTGGATGTGGAGCACAGCCTGAGGATGGCAGTGGCAGGGATCCACCCACAGATTGAGAGTCTAGGTGTGGCTGGGCACCGGCACACCCGTCACATTCATGTTGGTGGTGGTGTTGTTGTTGATCTGTGTCCTGTGTAAGGCAGGGCATCCTAGTGGGGAGAATTTGCGCACATTTTGTCTTGGAGGATTGTGTTTTGAGCTGTGTGGTACGCCTCTGTTTCGCCTCACAGGCCTGCAGTTTGCTAGGCACTCTTGTTGTGTTGAGCATTGTTTGCCGGATATGGCCCGTGGTGTACGCGTGGCAGTCGATCATGTGGTGTGCCGGATTCCCGAGGTTTCTGTCGGGTGGTGGGGGGGCCCAACATCTGGGGAATTCAGCTGGGGGGGCTCAACCTGGAAAAGTTTGAAGACCTCTGCTCTAAAGTAGCGCCGGCCATGACGTGCGTGCTCACGTCAGGAGCACGGGGAGGAGCGGCGTCCTAGGAGCAGCGGACATGGCGCGGGGGAGGAGCGGTGACGTGAGGAGCAGCGGACAGGCCAGCGGCGGTGCGAGCAGCGGAGAGGCGGACATGGCGCGGGGGAGGAGCGGCGGCGGACAGGCGGTGAGGAGCAGAGCGGCGAGGAGCAGTGAACTGAGGAGCGGCGGCTGAGGTAAGGCTCCGGGGACAATGTCGGGGCAGGCGGGTGTCGGGCCAGGTGGGGGACGGGGAGTTACAACAGAACAGACTACAACAGAACAGATCGGCTGAGGAAAGGCAATGTCGGGGCAGGCGGGGGTCGGGGCAGGCGGGGACGGGGACTAACAAGGTGACGGGTGAAACATTTCGCACTTACTACTGTCCACGGGGAGTTACAACAGAACAGATCGGCTGAGGAAAGGCAATGTCGGGGCAGGCGGGGGACGGGCACTAACAAGGTGACGGGTGGAACATTTTGCACGTACTACTGTCCGACCTCCATTGACTCAGGACAGGCGGGGGTCGGGCCAGGCGGGAAAACAGATCGGCTGAGGAAAGGCAATGTTGGGGCAGGCGGGGGTCGGGGCCGGCGGGGGACGGGGCGGGCGGGGGCACGGGCTGCTGGGCAATGTCGGGGGAGGCAGGGGAAGCCTGAATGCTCCCGGACAAGGTCGGGACGGGCTGCTAGTGCAGTAGTAAAATAACACCAAAGAAAACACTGAGGACAAAATTAGATGTAATCAGCTACACTTAAAACCAAAAATGAAAAAAATCTAAAGAATGTTAATAAACTCAGACTGCCAACTTTTTTTCCCATACACAGTCAAACTGGCAAGAAGTTCAAACTCATAGAAAGAAGTCTTTAAGAAGGAAAAGTGTCCACTAGATGGCGTCATGAAGTAAGGGTCTGTGACAGGCTGATGAGGCTGGGACCAGGAGAGACAGCTCATCAGTAGGCACACCACCACGACGAAAACAAAGTTTAGTGCCCGCAGATTATTGCAGAGGAACATTATTGTCTATCAAATCAAACACTATATATACATTTTTTTTTTACAACTGGTGTTCTGAACTCATATTTGAAAGTGATTTCATACTCGATAATGGAGAAAAAAGAATTTTGGCTAAATAAAATATTTGCCTAAGATCACACAATTTAAGCGCAGAAGCTGCGATGTATCCAGGTGTTCTGGTTTCATTTTGTGCAAGTCAGCCAGTGAATGGGTATCTAGTTGGCCTTCCTCACGATAAGGCTTTGTTTTTACCTCTGTGCATTTTTCTGCAGTTTTTATAGAGCACAAACTCAACCGGAAGGTATTAGAGTGCTTTAAATATACACCCTTCACCTTACACCAGGTCACCATGCATTGTTTATAGGGATGAGGAGAATAGGTGATTAGCCAAGAATTACAGGATGTTGAGCCAACACTGAGACACGAACTTCGTTCCCCAATCCCAATAACTCTGGCCGCCGGCTTCCGGGATGGAGGGATAGTAGAGGGTAGAAACAAGAAAGCTCGGCTCGTTGTGGGCTCGAGGTTCCAACGGGACCTCGAGCTGGGCCACAGCCAGGCTTCAGGCTCGAGCACAGCTAGAGCTTTCAGTGGCTTGCCTACCTCGAATGTAAAGCAGCCAATCTGCCATTACTAGGGTTTCGCGGCTCCTTTCCCTAGTAACATTTCCAGAAGTTTCCCTCGCTTCCGGTTTGTGCAAGTATGCAGGAGTACTGGGTTTTAACGTTTTAGATTTTTTGGCCAGAACCAAATTGCTTAAGTGATTCCTAAATTGGGAAGGGTACCCACTAAGGATACATGTTCGAGAGAATAGACGCCATACGTCCCCGACTGAGCACGGCCCCGCCATTCTCGGTCTGCTCACGATCACAGAGCTTGGCTTTGGGCCGAAAGGGGCGTTGATCTATTCAAACAAAATGAAGGAATTCGCAGCAGCACCCTGGCGCCTGAGAGTAGATAGAGTGTATCTTTACTGCACTGATGAAATCTGGCTGCGCTCGGCTACCGTCCCTCAAAACACTGACTCTTATCTGTCAACTCTGCGTTCCAGCAGGGTTTCGATAGGCAAATTATGCGGCGTGATGCAGATTTTTTTTAAATAGAATTACTTCATTATTTTATATTTTTTACGCTTGTTAACACTGCCTGGGCATTGTGTGCACCTCATAATACCCAAATATAGCAATATGCAATAGAATAGTGCTCAGTAAACCTTTGCGAAAGGCCTTCCAGTGCGCAGCAACATCTGCTGCTGCGTTTTTAGCAACTTTTGAACAGTGTGAGCTAGAAACATTTTTTTTTCTTAAAATATGCAGCAGGTGATGGATAATGCGGCAAATCTAGAATTATGTGGAAAATCGCTGCGGCCGTACACTCGCAAAAGTGCCATGGCCCTGCTTATAAATGGGTCTCAAAGTCTGACGCACAGTGAATCGGAGCATGGTTGGTGAGAGGTGCAGCCAAAGTGCCTTTGGCTAGAGAGGGTCGCAGCCATAAGTAAAGGGGGGAGCCGAGCAAAGGGTCAGCGCTGGCTCCAAGAGTTTGTATATGGGCTGAGCCTTGAAAAAATGCAACAAGTATATTCTGCAAGCACGTGGAAACATTTAACCTTAGCAGTCAGATTACTGAAGTATTTATTTTTGATTTCAAAGTATTTTATTGAGTTTTCATACAGGCATATTCACATTTTTGCTACAGGGTACAAGTCATTCTCGGTTATAGTGGGTTTGGTTATATTTAGGTGAAAGGGAAAGTTAAAAAAAACATGAACTGAGAAACATTCCTGCCTCCTCCTCATGACAAACCTATTAAAGAGTCAGTGGCATCAGGTAAAATGATGAGGCGCCCTGCAGAATGTGAAGAGGGGGGCTGAGTCTCCCATATCTCACAGATATTAATATTCCTTGGGTTGAATGGGGCTGCTCTGATGGTTTGTGACCCCATAAGTTTTGGGGGAGCTATGCCACATGGCTGTAGGGGCCTGAGGTTACACCCCTGTAGTAAACTAAGAGGCAAGTCATGGTCATGTATACTCTAGATGGGGCCTAGATTCTCCCTACGGAAGGAGTAAAGTTATAGGCGGTTAAATCCAAAACAAGATGTTTTTGTACAGCACACATCCCAAACTCAACTTTTTAACCCGTTTACCACGGCGGCAATTCCGCTGCGGTGCGGGCATTCCACTGCGCGGGCGTGGCCGCGTCGGCCAACGAACATGCACAGCACTACCGAGGTAGTGCTCGCGACGGCCGTTGGCTGACGAACGCACGCAGGGGTTAAAGGCGGCCTCATATGCGATCATGAAAAAAAATGATGATACCTGGTGAATTAAAGTATTTGGGCTCGCACAATTTGGTCAAGCAGAGAAGCAGAACTGGTCCCAAATTTTCCAGTTGCACATTGTACAATTCAACCTAGATGGGTATCTCTTTCTGACATCACAGGTTAATTCTTTGTCATTAATTCTTGGAAGATGAGATTTGAGCACAGGTGACAGGTAGAATCTATATTTTATTTCTGACAGTTTTACAACCTTGCCCAAGGACATATAAGGGCTGAACAGTAGACACTTTTTTTCAGCACAGGTAGATTTGCTGTGATTGACAGGATGTTGAGCTGAGCGCGGGATTTAGACCTGTTTCCCATGGTATATGACCTGTGCCTGTAGCCACCGGGTCACATCTCATAAAAAACTCAGCCCATTTCGGGCTCGAGGTTTCAAGAGGATCTTGAGCACAGTCAGAGCCAGACACCTGGCTCGAGGCTGGTTCCTGCTTTCAGTGGCCCTCATGTAACTAAAGAAAATATTGCAAGCCATTCAATAAAACAGCAATATTTGAGGTTCCGTGAGACCCTTAGACCTTTAGGCCCTGGTGCCACTACACCTGCTGCACCACTGACAGCTACGCCTCTAGCGTTAGGTTCAAAGAATGGAAGGACACTGCATGCAAGTGTATCGGCGAGGTTGGACTGTTACTTCTAAGCGCTGCATCGTTCAGAAAAACGCAAGCTACAATGCTGCAGGGTGGAAACTATTTAATGGCTTAATATGGATTTTTAAGCACTTAAGACTTTATATTTCCTGTAGTTTATACAGACAGACTTTTATTCTGTACATTAAAAGTGCTGTTGTTTAGTGGTCATGATTTATAATGTACAATTTATTGATACACATATATCTATAGGTACTTAGAAGTTATTTTTGCGACTGGCATTTGTTGCATTTTTTATTTATTCTTTTTAGAAGTAAAATAAAAACAGGAAAAATATATATGTTTCGACTTTCATGGCCTTTGCTTATAGGACACTCAAGACGTGTACTCACTACTATTATTATCATATCTATCGATCTTAAAAACTCCCTTTTTGGAAGTTCAGGGCATCTGAGAATGTCAGATATCGTGTCCCGGAGAGAGGGGCTGGCCCCGCCTCCCAGAGTCAGGCAGCAGCGAGCCACAGCTGCAATAACTCCTCCTTGAGCAGCCAATGACAGCAGGTAAGATTAATGACACAGGGGCACATGCCTGACCCTGCAGCCTGCTCCCTGTGTCAGGGAGGCTTTGCTCCAGGCTTGCAGTGGAGGGGAGGAGAAGGGTCACAACAAGCACAGCCCCAGAGAGCTGGAGGCAGAGGGGAAGAGAAGAAAAACCAGAAGTAAATAAGCAACATGCACAGAAAGGGAGACAAAAATAACGAACCAGTACCCCAACTACACCGAGTCTTCTTAACCCAGAAAGTGTGATTGATAATCCAGCCCCAGCTCTTCTATAATTTGGTGACAAAACCAGTCTCCTAACCCCAGAAGGTTCTGTATAGCAAGGGTGCAGACCAATGATTCTGCCCCAACAGTGCCTTGCCATCCCAGATATGTGAAAACCATGATACGAACCCAATACTGACTTTATAATCAAGTAATCTAATCTCATTAGGCATCAATTAACAAGTGACCACTGAACCCCAACCACACCTGTGTAATCAAGAGGGAAAAAACCATCAATGTATTGCAAGTAGAGTGTCATAAGCAGTGTTTAAATAGCCCGCCCCCAACTATGCATTTTAAGCAAGAGAAATATCGAACAATCTGATCTTGGGAGCGTCTGTATTACCAGGGGAGAGAACCTACCCTGCAAAACGCTTGTATCCAGAGAGATTACCAGGCATTCAACAGTCCACTCGCAATGAGATTACAAAGGGGGTGGAACAGGGCTTATGTATGTTTTGGATTTTTTTTTACAAACCCCAAATTAATCCTTTAATAAAATACTGGTGAAACCAAGAAAAAAAAAGGAAAAAAAAGAAAAATTTGATAATCTATACCAAAACAGTGTGATCGATAGACAGAATCAATCGTACAATCACATCATTGTGTGCATAAGTAAGAGGGTGCCAACCACCCCTTCTCAGCAGAGAACTCTGAAATAAACATAAAAGTAGAAACCACAAAATATCTGCAGGACTAAGTAGCAAATCAAAGATCCAATCCCAAAAGAGTGTTCTAGCCCAGAAATGGCCAACCCCTAGACGTACCTGAACCAGCATATCGACGTTTCAAAGCCACAGACCGGTTCCACCCAGTGTCTACATAAACAGAACCAGTAAAATGACTTCCTACAGAATCTCTGTGAGCAAAAGACAGAGCCAAAGAGCCAATCCCCACAATAAATGTGTAACCAAGAGACAGATTCAATGAACCAATCTTTACAATGTTTGTATAGTAAGAGACAGAACCAATAATTCACTTCCTGCAGTGTCTCCATGAGCGGAAGACAGAACCAGGGAACCAATTCCTACAATATATGTGTAACCAAGAGACAACCTCAACCAGCCACGGTCCGAGCTGGTAAACAGCTGTGGGGCCGGGTGAAGGGGCATTTCGAGGGATGATTAAATAAATATTTAATTTTCCCTCTGCATCGTACCTCGAAATCCCCCTTCATCCTGTCCCACCGCCCACCGCTGTTACCTGCACAGACCGCGGCTGGACTCAACGAGCCGAACCTCAGATTGTTTGTATAGTAAGAGACCAAACCAATAATTCACTTCCTGCAGTGAGCGAAAGACAGAGCCAAGGAACCAATTCCTGTAATATATGTGTAACTAAGACACAGACACAACAAGGCAATCTCTGCAATGTTTGTTTAGTAAGAGACCGAACCAATAATTCACTTCATACAGTGTCTCTATGAGGGAAAGACAGGACCAAGGAACCAATCCCTATAATATATGTGTAACCAAGAGACAGACTCAACAAGGCAATCTTAACAATGTTTGTATAGTAAGAGACCGAACCAATAATTCACTTCCTGCAGTGTCTCCATACGCATACGGGAAAGACAGGACCAAGGAACCAATCCCTATAATATATGTGTAACCAAGAGACAGACTCAACAAGGCAATCTTTACAATGTTTGTATAGTAAGAGGCCGAACCAATAATTCACTTCCTGCAGTGTCTCCATACGCATACGGGAAAGACAGGACCAAGGAACCAACCCATACAATATATCTGTAACAAAGAGACAGATTCAATGAACCCATCTTTACAATGTTTGTATAGTAGGAGGCAGAACCAATAATTCACTTACATGCAGTGTCTCCATGAGCGGAAGACAGAACCAGGGAACCAATGCCTACAATATATGTGTAACCAAGAGAAAGACTCAACGAGCCAAACCTTACACTGTTTTTGGTCTCTTACTGTACAACCATTCTGCCTCTACGTGCAATTGCAGCACCTAGGAACCAATCACTGCAATATCTGTATATCCAAGAGAGAATCAAAGGGCGCAATCCCCACAATAGCTGTATAAGCAAGAGATGGAATCGATGTTACAATCCTTACAGTGTTTGTATAAAACTAGCATTGGCAAAGCCGACAGCCTGGCTTTAATATGCTAACACATTAAAACTCAGGCACTCAAAAATTCTGGTTGCATGTGTTGCATGCACACATGTGTATTAGCTCAAATGTTGTGTAGCCTGAGGTCTTAGTTTTGCCAATGCTTAGGAAAAAAAGTAGGAAAAGGAACGATTTCTGTATAAAATGCACATCGGAGAGAAAGAATTGAATATGACTAACAGTGTGATGATTGAGTTTACTTTTCGCGTGGAACATCTTTCCTCATGCATTCTAAGGAAACCTTCCCATAGGCGGCGGAAGAAGACACCCAACAGCCAATAGAAAGATGTGAGGAGAACTAGTCCTCGGGGTGGAGCCAAAGCCCACTCCATGTGTATTTTAGAGAGTTGGTAACAACAAGCAATGCAGACAGATGCACTGTCACGCCAGATCTAAATAGACAGAACACACCCTTTATGCCGTACAGTGTCTATGCACACAAGAGACAGGACCAAGGATCAATCAACACCTACAATGTCTGTATAGCCAAGAGGCAGAATCTGTCTTCCAATCCCTTCAGTTTTCTATAACCAAAGGCAGAATCAATGATCTAATCCCTCCAGCATCTGAATAATTTAGAGACGGTTCAATAATCCAGTTAAGAAGGTTTCGGTACAACAAAGAGAGCGAAATGGTCATCTACATCTTCCAACACTTGTATAATCCAAAGCAGAACACTCATCGAGTGTCGCGTACAAGAATCATTGGATGGAGAAAAAACATCCACTGGGTCAACCGTCTCACGTGAGAATAATCTGGTGCCAATAAAAGTAGGAGAAAAAAACACATGGTGGCAGAAGAAGAAGATTAAAAAAATGATGCAGAAAACAAAAGTGAGAGAGCTCAAAGTGAAAATGCACCTTATTAAAGAGTCACTGCAAAGTGGTCCTTGCATGCCAGCTCATCTGCAGGCAGTCGGAGGACGAGCCCTTAATGTGGTAATTATGCTCTGGGAAGGTATCCTGATTGCTTGCAGATGCTGCCCCATGCCAACATCCAGCACCGAAGAAATAATTACAAGAAAACCGATCAAAATAAACGAGAAGTCTGAGTGCGTTGAGAGTTAATTACTGTAGGTCAGGAAGCAGCTGGGGCGCCTGATCGCACCCACAAGGGAAGCCCTCCACCGTCCGAGGGCACCGGGACACAACTCATTACCTAGCGCTTGGAGGTCCTATTGGCAGCACACATCTGCCAGAGTACAAGTGAAGGCCTTTGGGGGGGTCGCAAAATACAGAAGTGTTAAAAACATGCGTGAGAAAATGGGGGAACCACTCACCAACAAGCAGCATAAAATAAATAATGTAACAGTCCATATTCAGCATCAAGATGCACAAGGGAACAGTATATGTTTAATTTCATGTGCACTCCACAGCACCTGGTTTAGTGCTTCATGTTGCAGTGTGGCTTCAGGGAGCTTTGCGTCAGGAAGCTGATGGACAGTAAAGGTTGTTTATAACTTGTTGAAACAACAGCGATGGGGGATTCATACTTGCTGAACAGGAACACATTGTGTCGTTCTGGCTGTACAAACTCCTCAAATGTCTATGCGAAAGTGAGGGAGAAAATTAAATACAACGAGAGAGGAAGGGGTTCAGAAAGTTAGAGAGAGTGGAGTGAGGGCAAGGGGTGGTCTGTATAATCAGCACCAAACTGAACACCTTGAAGGGACCAGACTGATCTCTACTCCGTCATATGTCGAAATCTTATATTGCATTTTTTTAGGTCACATAGGGTCATATGTAGGTAGCCCAATTGCGAACGCAAATGCAGAAATTCGCAGAATTTCAGTGCTTGCGATCGCAATTTGGGCAGTGTGCTATGTAGCACACAAAAACCCACACGCAAAATAAGGAGTTGCGAAATTTGCGATTTCTTATTTTGCAACTGCATTTAAGGAATCCCAAATTGCGATTCCTTAAATGAAATGTAGGAAGCACCCAAGTAGTGTGATTTTGGCTTAAGGAATCGGAAATTACCACCAACTTCAGGTTGGTGGTAATTTGCGATTTCTTTGAAAAATGCACTTTTTTGCATTTTTCAAAGTGCCATGTGGCGCACATACATGCCCTTAGCGCATGTATGTGTGCCACATGTGCACACATGTTTATTTCAGGGGTGCAAAAGGGTGTCCTATTGACACCCTTGCAACCTTGAAATTGCATTCTCAATTTGTGATTCTCTAATTGAGATTCGCAAATTGAGAATGTCTTGCCATTCATTCCAATGGGCCTTCTAGCCCATAGGAATGAATGGGACGGTATTCCTTATTTGCGAATCTCAATTTGCAATTTGTAAATAAGGAATAGGTGGGATTCGCAAAATATTTTGCTAATCCTACCTACATTGCGTTTTGCGATTCTCTAACTGCGATTCCCTAAAAATCGCAATTTGAGAATCGCAAAACACGTATTACCAACATATTGTCCATAATTTCCCACAAAGATTGCGAATTGTTTGGGTGTGATGCCTAATGCCGATTTAGCCATACCTTCACAGACTCGCAGGAAGGGATCAGTTTAAAAAAAAGAAGATTTTGTGTACGTTTTTAGGAGTTTGTTGTGTTACTACTCCCTGTGCAATCAAGGCTGGGTAGATGGGCATCTTTCTTATTTTAAGTTTTACAGTAGAAATGTGGAATTTGTCAAAAATCACTCACCTATAGCAACAAATCAGGCACAGATATCTCTCAGAAAAAAGGTCCTTGGACAGAGAAAGTGCAGAAGATTCATCAGATGGCTTCCAAGGTGATGGCAGTGGACCGGCCTGGACTGTTTCTTTTACATGCAAAAGAGATTGAGATTGCCAATGTCTTTCGTGCTATCGATGTATGCGCGCGATGCTGTGAACGAAAGATACACAACTACAGAAGAAAAATACAACAGGGCAAGAGATGGGGCAAGAGATGGGACAACATCAAAGGTGCTTGTGCTATGCCCAGACGTGGGTCCCGTGCTCACTACTCCACTGGAGTCAAGCTATCCTGGCTGATGAAGTCTGATAGCCAGAAATCGGTCCTAGGATGCTTGATTCCGGTCCAGGGAAGACATGGCTTGGCAGTTCGGTCTGGACTGTTCCCATGAGGCACAGGGTCAAGACTGATTTGCATATGGCTATGTTTGAACTGGGGTGGCTTGGTGAGCAAAATAACGATGGATTAAACCCAGATCTGTGACTGGGGGTGAATGTTTTGCCATTGTGCAACATTCCGTCCATCATCTTGTTTGTTTTTCTGTGCTATGACCAAGAGCAGGTTTTGGCTACCAGTTTAACAGCAGTGCTGTGTGTGTTGAGGCTAGCAATTCAAGTCTCAAGACTCAGAGATTAAAGGAGCATGGTGAGGGACTTCCCATTGGCTCTGAGATAAAGGCCCCTCTCTTTAGTGCAGATGGGTATTAAATGGTGCTGATGATGTATCTAGCCCAGTGACAATAGGAATGGACCCCATCACAACAAACAATTTACAGACAACGAACAGGAGATTGTCCTACCACTTGTCATCTTCCTTCAATAGGGACAGACAATGAGGTTTCTGATGAGGTGTAAGCCACGTAGGCTGTGGACGTGAATCTTATAAATCATAGCTCCTCAATAGAACATTAGTGGCACCCTCAGCCAACAAAAACATTTATTGAATGATATGTCAAACCTTGTAATGGAGCAAACCGAGTAATGAGTGCATATAAAATCTTTTTTATTGATGCTAAATACTTTATTCGGTAAAACACAAAAAGGGCGAAAATCTCACTTGGTACCAAGAAATAATACCCTGAGTTCTTGTAGTTCTTATAGTGTGGGGGTGATTAACCCACATTCATGTTGCATCCTTATGAACATATCTTACTGCTCCCCCGGACAGTGTTCTGCCAGTGGCTGTTCTGGCCAGAGTTCTAGGCCTGAATCGCTAGCTTTCACTCCCTTTCATAGTGCTAAATCTTTATTAGAGCTCTGTGAGGTATATTCCGCTTTAGGTTAACTATATGTATTATTCAAGTTGGAGTACGCCTCAAGCCCGGCTAGGAACGAAATTCTCCACTAAAATGTTTGTAACAACTCTCCTATCGGAGTGGTGCAGCGATTTACTCCATCCCATCCTTCTTTTGCTCCCCAAAACACCTCCCCAAAGACTTTTAAAAATAGACCCTATTTAATCTACAAAACACTTCAAAGTGTACTGTTTCAAATCCTTAGGTTTCAGACACTCTGAAGGCACACTTGAAATACTCTAATATCTCAAGGTCTGCCCATGGGCCATCGCCAGTCTTCTTGCTACAAAGGCATGTGAGTACCCGAACTTCTTCTGATCTAGTCACGAGACAGGTGCCAAGTACACTGTGGATGCTGTACAGACAACAAACAGAACAACCATTTTTCTTTGAGCATGAAAATCCATTCATGTACTTTGTTGTCCTTACCAATTACAGGCAACACATCCTTTGTGGGTTTCCAAAGGGAGGGAGGCGAAAGGACACTATTTACCACTCAAGATGGTGGAAGGTCCAGTAGCAGCTTAGTGTCCGTACTAAGTACTAGAGATACCAACAAAGGGAGAGGGTGCTGCACTGTTCCTGAAAAGAGGTGAGGATTTAAGGAAGGTTGTGGGAGAAGAATTGCCTGGCGTGACCAAGGGTGTTGTTATGGTACCCTGGGGCATCCATTGTGTTGGATGTGATTGCCTCACACACCCCGAAGAGTGTCATGCTTCATCATCGGCGGTTGCTCCTCGTCGGGGAGGCGGTGCAACCCCCGACGGGCTCACCTCAAAGAGGGGCTCTTTGGCGGAGATCTTTTTCCAACTGCCTTTTGGTGAAGTGGGGGTCTGTGGGCAGGATGGTGTATTCCTATTGAACTGATTAAAAATGTAGCAAGGGGTACCGGAATTACCTTTATTCTAGTGGTCCTCTGGCTACAGTTAAAAGGTGGGGCTAGCTTCCTAGGTGTCAACTAGTTAGGGTTGTGTGACTCTAGAAGAGGCTAGGGGTGCATGTGGTCAACATGTTTCTCGCTAGGGCTATAGTAACCGCGATTCTTCAGGACCAAAGTGAAAGCAACAACATGCTAATGTCATATATGTTGTATTTGTTACCTTAGTGGATCCTCCTATGCCTAATGGTCATATGTGAGAGGCCACATGAGGGATCGGCGGTGTGGTACTTCAGAGTTGAGCCCATATGATGTGGCTTCAGTGCTCCGAGTCCGTGTGCGGTGACCTACCCCTTACCGCCGAGCTCGAGCTCGAGGATCCACTAAGGTAACAAATACAACATATATGACATTAGCATGTTGTTGCTTTCACTTTGGTCCTGAAGAATCGCGGTTACTATAGCCCTAGCGAGAAACATGTTGACCACATGCACCCCTAGCCTCTTCTAGAGTCACACAACCCTAACTAGTTGACACCTAGGAAGCTAGCTCCACCTTTTAACTGTAGCCAGAGGACCACTAGAATAAAGGTAATTCCGGTACCCCTTGCTACATTTTTAATCAGTTCAATAGGAATACACCATCCTGCCCACAGACCCCCACTTCACCAAAAGGCAGTTGGAAAAAGATCTCCGCCAAAGAGCCCCTCTTTGAGGTGAGCCCGTCGGGGGTTGCACCGCCTCCCCGACGAGGAGCAACCGCCGATGATGAAGCATGACACTCTTCGGGGTGTGTGAGGCAGTCACATCCAACACAATGGATGCCCCAGGGTACCATAACAACACCCTTGGTCACGCCAGGCAATTCTTCTCCCACAACCTTCCTTAAATCCTCACCTCTTTTCAGGAACAGTGCAGCACCCTCTCCCTTTGTTGGTAACACATCCTTTGTGACATAATAATTTAGCGAGCATCAAAAATCACACTTTGTTACCCCAGACATGAATTGATCCCCACTTTTGTCATCCATTCTAGATTGTGTTTATGTAGACCCTGGGTGACTGCCGCACACTTTTCTTTCGTCTTCCATAGTATTCTACATAACAGGCAAAGTTTCAACGCCAGAGCCAGGACCACGGGCGCCACCAGGCTAGCTGGCACACAGACCTGCCCTCGCCACTTGAAAAGGTATTGATAACAAAGGCAAATGGTTTTTAAAAGTCTGTCTGCAGTTACAAGCCTGTACGTGCTTAGCCTAGAAAGGAACACAGAGCAGGAATGTTGATGTTTTCTTATCACCAAACGTACAAGTAACGTGAAGTTTAGATGCGTTTTGTTTAACACGTTTTGCAGTTTCTTTTTTCTAACAGTTTAACATTTTGATCTGATTGTATTCGCCAAACTATTCAGCACTTATTCGACTGTGTGTATAGAATGCAAACAAAAACTACTTAAAGGGAGCCATACAAATAAAAGGAGACTGTCGAATGCCTCGGC
Source organism: Lissotriton helveticus (assembly GCF_964261635.1). Classification (NCBI taxonomy): domain Eukaryota; kingdom Metazoa; phylum Chordata; class Amphibia; order Caudata; family Salamandridae; genus Lissotriton; species Lissotriton helveticus. Next base: position 207,963,335 of record NC_136065.1, read on the forward strand.
GACTACCCTCCACCAACCCCTCTCCCCCCTCCCCCCTCCCCCACACACACTCCCACCACCCCACAGCAAGCACAGTTCTAGGGGAAAATAGGGCCTGAAGGGACGTGTGAAGTGACAAGATTAGATCAGCAACAATCCATGGCCCCGTCCCCGCTCTCGAGGCAGGACACAGGCCTGAATGACCACGGGGTTCACCTCTTTGAAGCGCTCTGTCTGAATGGAAGTTTTTAGCACGTTGAAGGTGGGGTATCAAGTGTTGGCGCTATAGAGAGGCTGAGAATTCAATGTCATGAAGACATCACTTCCGCTAGCCGCCTCAGGAGAGGTCCTCTCATGATGCATTGTATGCACACAACAGGGTTGCACTATTGCAGTTTGCTGCGCTCGTATATTTACGTTCATAGACTGGCACTAACAGCCTTTATGTAATGCTCACAGGAGAGAGAGAGAGAGAGAGAGAGAGAGAGAGAGAGAGATGCTGTATTCTTCGAGGACTGATTCCTGTTATGTCGGTAACCAACCTGCACAAGAAACATATTCATGTGGCATCTAAGAGTGATTTTCCCAAGAAACCTGCTTATGTGATCTGCATTTACTGCATGCTAAGAGCACCCCCAGAAACACGCTGATGTGGCCGCAGCCTCCAGATGGACTAGGCACAATGCATCTTGCTGAGCATAACGCTGTCTGTAGTAAATACTCATTTAAATAAAATATCTGTAAAAATGCAGCTTGTCCCTGCACTAACTGCAGCGCCTATCAGCGCCTCTTGAGGATTTTGCTCGAGTCCAGCAGGCGCAGTAGCTTATAGATAAATGTCCTCAGTAAGCATGCATGGGCCCTGTACTGAGTAGTGTTTAACCCCTTCACTGCGACTGCTTTTCCGCCGCAGCGCTTAGGGGGAGGCGGGGCCGCGCAGCGCTCCCGTACTCGAGACGGAACCGCTCTGTCACAGCCCTCGGGTGAGTTGTGCTTGTGACGGAACGGTTCCGTCACGGCCCCGCCCGCTCTTTAGAACGTCAGCGCAGGCGCGGAATTCACGCCGCGCAGGCGCGGCGAGCGGGCCATGACGGAACGAGCACGGGAGGGGTTAAAGATAAACCTTGCAGTTAACATGATTACCTATCCTGCACTTACTGCAGTGTAAAGATTGTTGTGAAGGAAATTTCTCCGGTCTGCTAAAAAAGGTGTGGACCCCTGCTCTGAATGACCCATGTGTAACTGGTACAAACCTGTCCTCTGTACTGACATGGGACCATTGCCCATGTTCTGGGTTGCTGACATAGACATTGAGATGATGACAGCATACTATTAATCCACAAATATTTGTACTCAACAGACCCTTTTCCTATTCAGGAGGAATGTGGTGCCTACCAGTCCCACTCATGTGAAGTTTTGCTTACATGTGCTGACATCCTATGTGTATGTCAAGTGCGTGCATGTTAAGCAATGAATGGTGGGAAGACTCTGTATTGTAATGAGAGGAGGATTGCTGGGACCAGATGGATCCATCTTAGATTAGCACCCCATTGAAATGCTTTGTAGTGAATGGCAGGTTTTGTGGGTTACCAAATGGAGAACGTATAAAGGGTGATAACAGTTTTTTGTTACAATATAAATCATTTGTGGCTAAGGTGATTTTACCCTGTGAAAAAGCCTTTTGCCCGGATTTCAAGCTTCATGTTTGAAAGAAAACATTTTTCTCATGATTTTGCCATAAAGGTTATAGAAGGTGCTCTAGAAGCTAAAATAGCATATTTTCTGTAAATGTACAGTTTCTCAGCCATATTAGAATGAAGTCTGACATTCTCGGTAAAACATGCACTTCCAACTGGAGCAGCCTGTCAGCTGATTCCCTTGCATTCTGCTGCAGCCTCCCCGAGTGGTCTAAACAACAACTAGAGCACGAACAGTCTTACTTATGGCATACCGGAAGCCATATTGATGCATCAAACGGGTAAAACTTAAAACATTTAATATTGAAAGGAACAAAATGAGTGGGTTCATTTGGTCATAAAAATTATGGTTAGTGCCTTAGAAAGAAAAATGAGGACATGTTTTATGTGAGGTCTCAGAGATCTTGCGGTTGTACTTCAACAGGAGCAGCCGGTCAGTTTATTCCCATGTGTTCTACTGCAGTCTCCCAAAGTGTTCTAAAAAACAACTAGACTGCTAACAGACTTACTTAATACAAAAGTGTGGCACACCTGAAGCCATCCTGATAGCCCAGTTGCAAAGTCTACAGCTCTGTCTGTAATGCCACATTATGTCCCCTAAGTGCAAAATGTAATCAAGTGATCAACTGGATACAAAAAATCAAGATTATCAAAATATTTTAAAGTGTTTTGTCGCCATTTGAGAACTTAGAAAAGATGTCCTAATTTTAGTTATTTAGATCACTAACCATAATTTCTATGGGAATAAGATACTTTCATTTTTAGGTCTCGCCTGTCGATGCGCATGCGCATCGAGCTTGCGAGACTATTGCGGCTTAACCACTCTTTAACTAACAAGCAAGGAATCGTGGCGATTCCTTGCAGTGCCCATGACTTTTAAGCTCAATGCGCATGTGCATTGAGCTTAAAAGCGAGTGCACATCAGTTCCCTCAGCCGCAATCGCCGTCTGTTCCCTCAGCCGCATTCCTCCGACACCTTTTGAAGTGAAGCTTAGCTTCACTTCAAAGGCCCCGGCTTCTTCACACCCACATGCCGCTCTCCCCGCTCAGCCCCCTCCCCTGCCCGCCGTGTGCATTTCTCCTACACTTCCTCCCCACAGCAATGCCCTCCGTCTGTTTTACAATTTGAAGAGGTAATCGGAGTCTCAAAGAGATAAGAGGGATATTTGGATCCATGTCTAGTGGTGAGGAAAAAAAGAGAATTGATGTCAGCGCATGCCAGTGGCGCCGCTATAGGTTCCCTCGTCTCCCGTTTCCCTCTCCTCCTCCAATCTTGCAATGATTTCTCTCTCTTAAGCTTCTCCCTTGTGTGTAGAGTTCATCTCCCTTCGGGTTCTCTCTCTCCTCTCGACCATCTGTTTCTCTCTCTCCTTTTCTCTCTCCTTTCCGCTTCTCGTTGGTCAACGATTCACTACAACCCGCTCCTCTCACACAGGATCGCCTCTAGCTTTAGCTGCGTTCCTTTGTTTCTCACACTTGTGTGACCCCTCCTGCACTCTCGGGCCCTGCCATTCACTTCCCTCCCCCGCCTGTGTTTTCCCATAACTTCTCACCAGCAATGCTTCTCACCCCTTTTCCTCTCTGCTCCTGTTCTCACGCTCCCTTCTCCGCTATCCCATGGATCTGACACCCCCCACACCCCCCTCACCCTTACTCCATACTTCAGCCTCCCCCTGCACACACACAGCTATGCAGTTTCAACTTTGCACCCGCGAGATTCCCCCGCCCCCAACCCCGATATCCCCAGAACACCCTTCTACCCTAGCCCCTTCAGGGGTTCACACATCTCACGTGCTTTTTAACCTCACCCCTCGCCCCCCCCCCCCCAATGCTCTACCTATCTCCACTCTCATTCTGCCCGCTGTCTCGTTCTCTCTCTGTCTCCACTCACAGACGCGTCTCTGCAGCCCCCCCCCGTGTTCCCTAACACTCTCCCCACCCTATCTGGGAGTTGTTCTTGGCAGCGGCGGCTGCAGCTGAATTGCAGGAATACTTTCCTTTATTTAGGAGCAGCCAGGGGTTGGGAGCGCAGCTTCTCACATCTGGAACTCATTGGCACCCATTTGGACACAATGTGTTGCCCATATATATATATTTTGATTTTTTTTTTTAACTCTTTATCGGCCGCGGGCTACGAACGTGAAGCCAAGAGCCACGTGTCCGGGAGGGCGCGGGTCAGAGGTCAGGCCGTCTGACTGTCCTGTGATATCACTGAAAGACGCTGTTTGTATATTTCTTTGTGTTATTTTTGTCAACTTCCTCGTAATATAGTGGTACAATTTTGAATTTAGTGAACCAGGTCTCCCTTGGAGCAACAGGGAAGTGGGGAGTTTTAAACTCGTCACCCCTCCAGAACCGAACAAGGGGCCCTCATCCGCCATCTTAAAACCTGGTCATGGGTCAGTGCCATCTTAACTCAATGTGGCCCGCTACCAGCATCCCGTCATGTCCTATTATTCTCACTAGTACATCAGTCTGGTTTCATTGTGCACTCAGGTGCGTGGCGTTCACTAGTACATCACTATGGTTTTTTTGTATCACAATCAAGATGCCTCACCCTCAACCCCTCACCCTCAACCCCTCACCCTCAACCCCTCACCCTCACTCACCCTCAACCCCTCACCCTCACTTACCCTCAACCCCTCACCCTCACTCACCCTCACTCACCCTCACCCTCACTCACCCTCACCCTCACTCACCCTCAACCCCTCACCCTCACTCACCCTCACCCACCCTCAACCCCTCACCCTCACTCACCCTCACTTACCCTCAACCCCTCACCCTCACTCACCCTCACTCACCCTCAACCCCTCACCCTCAACCCCTCACCCTCACTCACCCTCAACCCCTCACCCCACTCACCCTCACCCTCACTCACCCTCAACCCCTCACCCTCAACCCCTCACCCTCAACCCCTCACCCTCACTCACCCTCACTCACCCTCACTCACCCTCACCCACCCTCACTCACCCTCACCCTCACTCACCCTCACCCTCACTCACACTCACCCTCACTCACCCTCACCCTCACTCACCTCACCCTCACTCACCCTCACCCACCCTCACTCACCCTCACTCACCCTCACTCACCCTCACTCACCCTCACCCTCACTCACCCTCACCCTCACTCACCCTCACCCACCCTCACCCTCACCCACCCTCACTCACCCTCACCCACCCTCACTCACCCTCACCCTCACTCACCCTCACCCTCACTCACCCTCACCCTCACTCACCCTCACCCTCACTCACCCTCAACCCCTCACTCACACTCAACCCCTCACTCACCCTCACTCACCCTCAACCCCTCACTCACCCTCACCCTCACTCACCCTCAACCCCTCACCCTCACTCACCCTCACTCACCCTCAACCCCTCACCCTCACTCACCCTCACTCACCCTCACTCACCCTCACTCACCCTCAACCCCTCACCCTCAACCCCTCACCCTCAACCCCTCACCCTCAACCCCTCACCCTCACTCACCCTCACTCACCCTCACCCTCACTCACCCTCACTCACCCTCACTCACCCTCACTCACCCTCACTCACCCTCACTCACCCTCACTCACCCTCAACCCCTCACCCTCACTCACCCTCACTCACCCTCACTCACCCTCAACCCCTCACCCTCACTCACCCTCACTCACCCTCACTCACCCTCACTCACCCTCACTCACCCTCAACCCCTCACCCTCACTCACCCTCACTCACCCTCACTCACCCTCAACCCCTCACCCTCACCCACCCTCAACCCTTCACCCTCAACCCCTCACTCACCCTCACTCTCACTCACCCTCACTCACCCTCAACCCCTCAGCCTCACCCTCACCCTCAACCCCTCACCCTCACTCACCCTCACTCACCCTCAACCCCTCACACTCACTCACCCTCACCCTCACTCACCCTCAACCCCTCACCCTCACTCACCCTCAACACCTCACCCTCACTCACCCTCAACACCTCACCCTCAACCCCTCAGCCTCACTCACCCTCACCCTCACTCACCCTCAACCCCTCACCCTCACTCACCCTCACAACACATATTGTGTTACAATAGGTGTCACATTTGCGAAAGATAAAACTATCTAGAGATGTAGCATAACGACCAGAGCTGCCATATAAGTCACGTAAATACAAAACATGTTGCATTCCAAATGCTATAGGTGTCACTCATCCATTTACAAAACGAAAAATGTCAAACTCTTCTATTGCGAGACCTATTGCATTTTCAATGCTTGTTATTATTTCTAAAGGAAATGCTTTAGGTATTACAGTTATCAATACATCAAGATGACAACAGGCTTGCTACACTTTTGTAATAAATATAGAATGTTAGCAATCTAATTGTTCTTTAGAATCCTGTGGGGAGGCAGATGTCAAGGGCACGGACTTGGATAATTGAGGACAGTAAGGAGGGTGCTGAGGCAACAAGTTGACCACGCTGGGGTGGCAGCAGGGGCAGTGGCAGCACAATGGACCATGGAGGGCAGGGGAAAGGGGGGTCAGGGGCAACAAACCAACCATGCAGCTCAGGCAAGAGAGCCTGTGGGAAAATAACAGGTCATCGATGGCAGAAGGAAGAGGCAGTGGCAGTACAACCGTACATACCAACAGATCCGATTAACGCTGTAGCCTCCTGATCTCTTTAAGCCCAAAGGGGATTTATGTTATCTGTCGCCTGCATAAAATATCCTCTATTTCAATGTAAGTCAATGGGGAAAATCAATTTCCCATTTTTTTTTTTCAAAATCTCCCTCTTACCAAGTTCATAATGTTGGCAAATATGGTACCTTGGATCACTGAGGGCAGAAGGAATGGGGTAGGGACATGGACTTGGATAACAGAGGGCAGAAGGGGGAGGCAGGGGCACCAACTGACCTTACATGGTAGGCGTCAAGGGTTGCAGCACCACAATACACCACACAGGGCAAGTGGGATGACAGTGCAGCACAACGGACCATGGAAAGTTATAGGGAGGGGACAGGGCCATGCACATGGACACCAGAGAGCAGACGGGAAAGATGCAAGGGTAGTACGCTGACCATAACAGACAGACAGGAGGGAAGGATTGCAGCATAACAGTCCATGAAGGGCGGGAGGGAGGGGGCAGGGGCATGACAATAGACCAGACAAAGCAAGAGGGAGAGAAAAGGGGCCTGCACATGGAAAACGGAGCGCAAGGGGGCCAGGGCTGGAGCAGAAAGCTAACAATGGAGGGCAACATAGATGTGCACTGGAAGCACACAGCAGCATGGAGGGCAACAGTGAGACTATAATGGAATACACACAGACAACAGAGGGAGGATGGGAGGGTGTCGGGCCCGCAAGCAAGTGGGTGGGACTATGGCAGCACAGACGACCTTGCATGGCAAGCGGGAGGGTTAGTGGCAGCACAATGGCCACGGTGGGCCAGAAGGGATGGGTAGGGGCTGGCCTCAGGAAAAAGAGGGCAGGTGAAGGAACTTCACAACAGACCAGGCAGGGTAGGCAAGAGGAGATGTTGCAGCACAATAGAGCATGGAGGGCAGAGGGGGTGGCAGCAAAATTAACCATGGAGAACAGAAGGGAGTGAATAGGGTCATGGCACTTGGACAGGGTGTAGGTGACAGGGACAGGTGACAGTCATCTGACCATGCTAGGCAGGTGGGAGGGGCAGTGGCAGCTCAACAGAACGCTCACAGTAGATAGGCGGGAAAGTGGCGGGTCCATGGAACATGGTGAGCAAAAAGAGGGAGGAGGGGCAAGCACATAGACATCAGAGGGTAGGGGAAGGAGGGTTGGGGCAGGAAGCTAAGCACAGAGGCTAAGCAGGAGGTCAATGATGGGGCATATAATTGGGCAACTGGGACTGGATGAGTGGGCAGGGACATCAAGCTAAATGGAGGGCAGTGGTTGCACACTGGACCATGCAGAACAGGAGGGAGGAGGCTGGTGCATGGACTCGGATGACAGACGGTAGGGAAGAGGTGATTGGGGTATCAAGCTAACTGTTCATGGCAGGCAGGCAGGGAGGTGATAGAACAATGGCCACACAGGGCTGTAATGAGGGAGCAAAGCCATGGACTTGGACAATGGATGGCAAGGAGGAGGGGGCAGGAGCAGCAAGTTTGGGTGGAAACAACACAATCCCAGGCCAGGAACAGCATCCACCACCACCCCCGTTCATATCGAAGGGCATTTTACTTAACGTTAAAAAACCTCTAGAAATTCACTAAAAAAATAAAGGTTAAAGGGGCGTTATAGTTAGGTTAGATTTTACACACACAAAACCATACAAATTCAGCTGTTATAGTTAGAGTTTCTTCAAGTAACTCATGCCCTAAGGTAACTATAATGTGTGCCCTCACCTTACCCCAGATATTACATCACTTATGACATCTTCTATGACATCACTGATAATATCACTGACATTTGCAGTAAAATTATTAATGAGAAATCTGTGCATGGTGAGGGCGCGAGTTATAGTTACCTTAGGACACGAGTTCTAGTTACTTGAAATAACTAACTATGAAGGCTGGATTTCTACAGTTGTGTGCGTGTTAAATCTGAACCCAACTGAATGTCCCAATAACCTTAGGTTTTTAGTGAAAAAAAATTAAAATATATATATATATATACATATTAAGCGCTAAAGATCTACCAGCTATCGAGGCACTGGAGGACTTACGATTGGAACAGGACTTGCAACAAGAACAAACGAACCTAACTACTGCCCAACGGGCAGTTCTTCAAGGGGTCGAACAGGAACGAGAGGAGAGCACTTTCAAGCCTGCTTCGACCTTTGTGCCACAAACACCCTGGGACGCAATAGACGTCTTTACTGAGGCAATGAAAAGAGACCTGACCGCTTACAGAAAATCCAAACCGTCAATCCTAACCAACAACATCACTGAGAATCAACGCCAAGCCTTGAAGGGGCTGATGAATGAGGAATCTATTGTCATCAAGCCCTCTGACAAAGGGGGCAACGTGGTTCTTATGAGTCGAGAACTATACCGAGCTGAAGCTTTAAGGCAACTTGCAGACAACACCTATTATAGGGAATGCACGAATGCGGTATACCAAACTAGCATAATGAGATACGATGCCTTAGTACAGAAATGGTACAACCAGAATATGCTCGGGAAGGATGAAAATCTCTTTCTCAGGAACCACACCCCCATGTTACCAACTTTTTATCATCTCCCGAAACTTCACAAAGACATGGAAAAACCTCCGGGACGACCAATAATTTCATCTATTGGGAGCCTGACCGAGAACATGTCACGCTTCGTGGATAACATTCTGTTTCCCTTAGTAACTAAACTGGAATCCTATATAAGGGACACGAAAGACTTCCTGACCAAGATCCAGGAAATGACATGGAACTCTGGATACCTGCTAATGGTGCTGGATATAACCAGCCTCTACACTCGTATAGATCATGGGCAGGGTCTGGAAGCCATAAAGCATGCTCTAGGCCAGCGTCCAATGAAATATGCATGCCACAACCAAATGATTTTGGAGTTCATTGAGTTCTGCCTTACAAACAACATTTTCCTCTTTGAGGATCAGATGTATATTCAAACATCTGGGACGGCGATGGGTACCTGCTTTGCCCCCAGCTACGCGAACCTCTTCGTGGGCTGGTGGGAGGAGCGGGTACCCAGGAGCTGTACGGCAGGGACGGAGACAGGGCAGGTAATAAGTTGGTATCGTTATATCGACGATCTGTTCATTGTGTGGGATGGAGGGATGGACTCAGCAGAGGAATTTATCAGGATCCTCAATAACAACGATCTCAATCTGCACTTCTCAGGCTCGGTTAGTCCGGTGAGAGCGGAGTACCTAGACCTGAGAGTGTACATTGAAGACAATCAGATGCATACCACCCTGCATAGAAAGGACACTGCTGGTAATTCCACACTCTTTGCCAGCAGTAGTCATCCCACCCCACTCAAGAACAGCATTCCCTACGGAGAACTCCTGAGGATCCGTAGGAACTGCTCCAAGGATTCCGATTTCGAGGTGGCTGCCTCGGAGTGCATAGAAAGATTTTCCATGAGGGGGTATGGTACTACCTTACTTTCTAAGACCCTTAAAAAAGTAAGGAAGATGCAGAGATCGCAACTCTTGGCCACGGAAACTCCTATAGTTGGTAGGAACAGAAACTCTAATAAAAGTGAAGGAAAATTCAGACTCATCACTCCTTATTCAAAAGGAGCGGGGGATCTGAAAGCAATGCTAGCCAAGAACTGGAACATTTTGAAAACAGACAGTGTTCTTGCAGACGACCTACCTGCCTACCCTTTAATCACATTCAGCAGGGCTAGGTCGCTCAGTGACATGCTTGTCTCAAGCCATCTTAGGAAACCATCACCTAAGGATAACTCCTTGAAGCGGATGGCAGGCTTCTTTCCTTGCGGCCATTGCAAGGCTTGCAGTGGCAGCAAACGGGTGCTATCATTTGAAATACCAGACACCGGGATGAAAGTGCCCATAAAGCACTTCATTACATGCAGTTCCCAGTTTGTGGTCTATTGCTTGATCTGCCCGTGTGGCTTACGCTACATCGGCAGTACGATCAAGGAGCTCAAACTGAGGATCCTGGAGCACCAACGGGCGATCGAGAAAGTTGACACCTCATATCCGGTCGCTCGGCATTTTGCAGAGGAGCACAGCAAAGACCGTAAGCTACTCCGATTCTTTGGATTGGATATGGTTCCACCAAATGTAAGAGGAGGTGATAGGCTGAGGCGACTCCGCAGATTAGAGTCCAGATATATTGTAGATCTCTCCACGAAACAACCTGGTGGGCTCAACAGCGGGGAGGAATTAGCATATCACTTGGGCAAGTAACGACATGGGATTAGCAGAGTGTCCATTCCCACAGGAAGCTATATACACTGTGATGAAAAATCCAACTAGAACAGGTATGCTCCATGGGACAACTTATATATGTGGACTCTCTCAGATCAGTAACATCTTTCCCAATCTGTTCTGGTGGCAGTTTTCAAATCATAAGCTCTTCGAACCTGACCTATGAGTTTCTGTACAACTTGTATATTTGTATATATGCCTTTTGAACTAGTATGTAGAATTTGCAACACCCATACACCTTTGCCCCCTGATGGAAACGAGTATGGACTACCATGGATGTGTTAATATAACCGTAGAAATTCTATCCCAACTGACATATACATACACCATATATGTAAAGTGTGTGATTTTATTTGTATATGTACTTGTATACAATCGAATGAAGGGTATAATTTTGAAAGTATAGGTTTGTCTGTGACCTTGGAGTATCCATCTTGACAAACATTAATCATTTTCAATTTCTTTTTTATTTTGATACATACGTAGAAATGGTTTAGTCCAACTTTATTCCTGTAAATAGTGTAAATACACCTTTCCTTTGCAAGCTTTAGGAATATAAAAGAGTATTTTCCTGTTATATATCCTGTAAATAGCATTATCTATGAACCGTGACGAACTATGACAGAATGTTTGGTTCATTGACTGTTATAGGACAGGTACTAATTCCTTTTTGATTCTTTTTGATTCCTCTCGTTTTTTGCTTTTTGCTTTCATGTGCTCGAGAATTTATATGACTTCTTGTATGTTTTCTTTGCACTAATATCACCATATTAGCATTGTAGATACATGTCATAGGACACTTGCCGATCCACGGCTTTATTTTCAACCATGATCACTTCATGTTAAAATTAGTATAGACCCTTGGAGAGAACACCATTCCAAGATGGCGCCCACAGTGGCGTAAGGGGTGTAGTCCTATGTCCATGACAATGCTTATGGTTTGTGTGTATGTTTATAACATGGACTGTTAGATGTGGACGAATGACACACTGACGAAGGCTCACGCCGAAACGCGTCTGTGCTTTTCTTTTTCCCTCTGATTAAACCCTGGCTTTGACTTTGATCCGCGAGTGCTGCCTCTTTCTTTTGGACTTTGGGAGAGTCGAGCGTAATATATATATATATATATATATATATATATATATTCCAAAACTCCACTCTGCTTCAAGAATGGGCCTCAACACAGCTAAGGGGCACAGCCAGTGAGTTTAATCAGCCACCAGGAACGAGAGTACAAAGTTATCTAAGTGCAGTCTTGGAAATACTTTGGCAGACGCGTTTTGGTGTGATCGCCTTTTTCAATGCCGATTTCTCAGCTGAAAGTCCTTAAAATCACAGTATTGGGCTCCTATTGGAGCATGGGTTATCCTTCACTGGTCACTTAAAGGTATATTATCCCTTCTTTCAACTGCTCTCGTCACATGTTCACTGGCAGACAAAATATAGGCAGATCCCTTCAGCGAGCGCTTGTTAAATAACTCGCGCTCTTTCCCATGATAATGCCCCAATTCACATCGGCTTATGGGCTGCAGAATCTTGTCCACCAGCTAATTTTGTTCCCGGAGTATTCTCGCGGAGATCTGCATCCCTTCTCGCAGTGAGTACTGCTTCCTCTCTCCCCGTTGCAACAATGAGGTCATCACTGCAGGGGGGCCTCGCGTTGTGTTATACCACAAACAATCCACTACTGATGGCATATATATACATATATATATATCAGCAAACACGTATCCAACGCATATGAAAGCGCCAATAGATGCAACGGGCTTCAATAGTAAGCTGTGCCCCCAAAAATGTGAAGTTTATTCTGTGCTCGTGCTGCCCATGACGCGTTTCAGCCAAGCAATGGCCTTGATCACATATCTATATATTCAGCAAATATGCTGATGGGACCTTCATTAACACCTGCCTACAGATCAACCGTGCCCAGAAATGTGCTCTAAAGAAATATTGACTCTTAAATCTCAAGCTGCAACAATTTGAACAGCAAAATATCAAGCTCACATTATCATCAAGATAACAAGATTTACAGTTACAATAGCTTAGCTATGCTCCCTACACAGGCATACCTTGTGCAAGTTGATTATTTGCTGTCAATTCTGCAGGGCAATGTTTTTGTGAGTAATATTTTGACATACAACCCCAGGAAACATGTTGCTGTGTGCTGCACTTTCTGCAGTGTATAAGCACAGTGCTTAATATGAGCAGTTGGTTGCAGGTGGGGCCCGCCAGCACCCATTTTTGGGGACCAGCACTTATCATTCCTCCTCAGACAATTCCTAGGGAGCAAAAGAGGGAACAATACACAAGTGGGAAAGAAGGGGGAAGAGAATGATGGCAAAACCATCACATATGGAACAAGCTGGAACCTGCAAGAGTGAGATAAAGTGGATGGGGCCCTAGTAATGGATTAATGAGGCATAAGGTAGATTGAAGACCGTGTAGCCCTGGTATCCAACGTGTTGGCATTTAAATATACAGGCCTCTGGCTTTCGAGCAGAGCTTTGGGTAGTAGCTCTCTTTATTCTACAAATTAAGTACTAGATAAAACTCTGAAGAAAAGAAGCTGCTCAGGCCTGCACTATCAGCAGCCTACTATGAATATAATGCAGCGCGCTGCTGTAACCCAAGTTTATGGGGGAAGATTTCTGGGTGAGTGTGCTGCTGCTGTGCCCTGCACATATTGCACCTCATAGCAAAACCTTGCCAGTAAGCATGTTGCTGTGTTTTGCATTGAGATCAAGTGACTGATAACCCTCATCCATGATGCTGTGTCCGTGCTAACTGGAGCATAAACTAATTTTCCTTGGAAATGCGGTCCTCTGCTTTGAAACAATTGCTACTGAATTTTCTTTCCAATTACCCAGAAATGACTAAAGATGGGTGAGCCAACAAATTAACAAGGAGAGCCAAGCCAGACCTGAGCCAAGGTCAAGCCCTGAAAATGTTTTCTATGTAAATCAGAGACCGAACATCACATAAAATATGACCGTCTCTTCAAAATTCAAAAAAGTTTATTTCTTTACCATGTGGAAGTTTTGAAAATAATACATCACATTATAGCACTGCACTGAGAAGTTCTTTATTGAAAGTAATCATTTTTAAACATGAACTTTTAGTGAACTAAAAAGCAAGACAATTGTCACATAAACCCTGTGCTGACCCAGATTATTACAGAGTAAAATTCCTTATGCTAAGGCTTTGTTTTTACATATTTTTGCACCTTTTGGCTGTTTTCCTATAGTGCAAACTCGACCTGAAGGCAAGTACCAGTTACATTACACAAAATCACTATTCATGGTTCTCAGGAATGGGGAAATAAAGTATTTTGCCCAGGGTCACAGCATGTTTAGATCAAAGCTGGAACTCAAACCAGGTTCCCCAGGTCCAGAGTCAACAAATTCACATCAAGGGTACGGGGAGGGAAGCAGGCAGAAGCCACAGCAAAGCTTGGCTAATTATGGGATCGAGATTCCAACATGACGGAGAGCCGAGCCAGAACAAGGCTTCAGACTCGAGCCTGGCTCGAGCTTTCAGTGACTCGTCCACCTCTAGAAATGACAAAACATCAGAACAATCCAGAAGGTGTCCACACCTACTTGAGTATGTGTGAACAATGATGCTGGACTAAAGCACTTAGACGCGACCATAGAACAGGTGTGTGGTGGGTGTGTTCTCCATACAGACGTGTCTAATAAGTAATCACCTACATTTACAGATTTGTTGTCATTGCTTTGGAAAAAAACGTAAAGCTTGCAGAAGAATTCTTCTGTCCCGTTCCATTACATTATGTTTTTCTCTTGCACTAGGCTATGCAGGCGCGTGTGTGAATAGTTACAGGTGCCAGGTATGGAAGGCATCCCTGAAGGTTAAGCGGATTCTGACCCATGCCCCCGCCCACTTGACCCAGGACTGTCCTCTGCAGCACACCTGCCCTACAGGTATCTGCAGGCAGGTACATGGCATAGGTTAATGACAGGTGTGCTGGGAGGCCACTGCAGACGTTTGAAGGAGAGAGCATTCCTGAATCCTGGATGCCCTGCTGCTGCCACCCATAGGGGGGTCCTCTGACAGTGACGCCCCCACCCCCAACGGATTGGATGAAATGCTCGCATCCATGTTCAGAGCCTTGTCCGCGGACCCCGCGTGATGAAGAACAGGCAGCGGCAATATGAACACAAAGCGCTCCCAGATGCTGCACGGAGCTCGTAAAACATCTGTTCTACATGAAAACTATCCGCCACGGCAGCTAATAACCAATAACCAGCGCAAAGCGACATCTGCTGGACAGGAGAGCGCGCGGCTGGGCCTCGTTAGGGATAACCAGCCCAAGATGGCGCCCTCTGTGTACAGCGAGAGCCGTGCCTGCTGGCACCTCGCAAATAACGGCCAGCAGCGAGGGCTCCCCCATAGGGCCGCCATTGGCAACATCTGAGACTTATTGTCGGCACGAGAGGGGTAAATTATACGGTACCACATGAGCCCGGCGTTTGTACTCGTTGACTTGTAATTAGTGCGGGGTGACACCGAGTCAGTGCAAGACATCTTACAGCAGGGGACACCTTGGGTGGGTGGAGAAGGGCTTTGAATAGTGCAGAGTCCCGAACTGCACTACAGACGCACACACACACGCACCAGACGCTGCGTGACCACAACTATCCCAGCAGCAGGCCCTCCTGCAAACAAGGCCCTGCCTTTCATCCAAGTCTCGGGGTGGAGGCATTTGATCTGGGAAAGCTGCAGAGAGAGAAGAGGTGCGGGCCGTGTTTATAGGGCGCAGGTGCATTTAAAGGAAGCGCAAAATAATAGTGACAATGCAAGAAAAGTGTCCGGCACCGAGCAGCCGACCCTGTAATCTGCCGTCAGGTGCAACAAGTCTCTGGCCAGCAGCACGCGGCCCGAGGCCCTGTAATCTGTGGACAGGTGCGTGTAGAGCATCCAGCGTCCGCGCGACGGCCTGTAATCTGCTGGCAGGTGCGCCGACAGCACGTGCGCGTCTGCTCGAGGTGCCAGGCACCCTCCTGTGCACGGTCATCCATCCTAGGGTCATATCCTGCAGTCGAGGGATCGCATTCTGTATTCAAATCTCCAGGACAGGCTTTATGTCTAGTAGTGCACATCCCCACTGAACTAAATTTGGGGAGCAAGTCAGCCAACCATTCTTCCGACAGAACACTAACTCACTCCCAACACAGAGGCCTGGCAGTCACCTGCCACGGAAACAGCCGGCTTTATGTAAATTGATACTTTCTTGCTTCACAGGAGGCCAGAGGATATTCCGATGCCAAGATCACACGTAGGGATGGCTCTGTCGTTCCAAGTTACAAAGCAAGTGCCAAGCACGCCAGCGTACGCACACACTGCACTGCGCAGGCAATGTATTTGTGTCGTTTTTAAAGTGCCAATATGTGGGCAGTGTGCGATATTAGAGCGCTATAAGACACAGTGAACGTTCAGAAATGGAAAACACATTAGAAGAATTCTGTATAAACCGGCAATGGCAGCAGAGTTTGACTTGGGGTGGGCAAAGTGGTGAGCTGAAGGGGGTCACCGCAGTGTTCTGGGATGTAATTCTGATTTACGACTCCTAGGATCTCCTTAGGAGATGACCAGAGTATAGAAAATGTGATACTGGGGCTCAATTTACCGGTTCTGTACGGTATCTCCCTTGCAAACTCTGGGCATCACGAGTTGACGTACCCAACATGGGGAATAGGATGTGAACCCAATATTACCGGGTCAATATCTGCACTTGGCCCCTATACCAGATGCAATAACAGGCCCCTTTGCAGTACCATTTACCAGCTCTGATCAGTAAATGGGGCTGGTGGGCCAATGTGGGTCACTGGAAGGTGTGAGGGAAAACATTAAGCGCCTATGATGCTGGGTGGGTGGATATGCCTGCTCCCTTTGAGGTGTTGGAGAAGGTTGGATGGGGTAGGGGCAGTGTCAGTGCCCAGAGCCATTGCCAATGCTGCCAGTAGTTTTACCAGATGTGGATCAGCACCTGGTAAAACTGGGTCCGCTGATGCCACACACAGGGAGACACAGAGCTGTATCCCCACCACCAGTGTATCACTCCGCCAGACTCCTAATGGCGCCCTTGGAGAGTGATGGCAAAAAAAGACCAGTAGGCTGGGTAGCCTGCCTGTCTCTCCACCTGCAATCCACGGAGGGCCTCCTTAGTATGTGTATTGTAAGGGCAGCCTACTAATCAATCGTTATTGCCATTTGAAGGATTTCAAAAATGAGTTACATGGCTGTAAGACATTTGGTTATTAATAGCAAAGGATGTGAGTCCACAAGTACTAAGTCTGCAACTTTCTCTTTACTGAGAACCAAGCATCCCTTTGTAGCACTTGACTGTCGGAGGTTAGTGAAGCAAAGCCGTCCATCACTTATTTCAGGACCTATTCAACAAACAACACTCCATTGCCTAGTCAGCGCTTTTTATTATAAAAAGGAAAATTACTTTATTACACATACTATTAAACTCTACACATTAATTAACAAATATCTACCCAGCGAAATAGATGTCAACACAGCAAGCCATAATCATAAATGATAGCACTTCGACACCTATCCATAGACACAATATCTCCCCATGCAATTATAAAAAGTCAGGCCTACTGGCTTTGTCAGGGTGTCACCACAATTGTAAAAACTAGAAATAGTACACAAACACATCACAAACAACAATAATAGCATCTTCTGATGGTACCATCTCACAGCGACATTTATGAATATGAATTATAACCCACTGTTAGTGTAAGAATATTCAGGGAAAACTGCAATTTCAACAATATGTGGACATGAGTCCTATTTTTGTAATGTTATACTGTTGCCACTGCAGTGTAGGACCAACCAATAGAGATCCCCACACTCCAGAGACTGAATACAAATGCACCAGCTCCAGGAGTGGTCTTAAACATTTAAAACCTCTATTGAGGGCAATAATAGAACCCGCTTGGAGACGTGGGGTGGCGAATACAAAATACAGTGGGGTGCCCTAGTGGAGCTATTGCATTCCTGGCACCTCGCAGAAAACATTGTAATCCATTGGTGGTGCCCCTGCCCTTCCTGAGTCACCACAAATAATAGCTTGTAAATTGTCTTGAGTGCCCTGGATTATTCTGGCTTGCTCCTATTACCTGAGACCTGAACAATAAATTAGCAACATCACATCTTTGCTGAAAAATGATTTCTCTTTGACCACGCAGCTTCACACCGCTTTTCTTCTCTTTCATCCCTAGTTTCCCTGCCCCTGAATTGGGTGCCTAATGTGTGCTTCTTGCTGTGGCAGAGTGGAGATCCCACTCCCTCGCGGCCCGGCTGGCTCCCTGTGCCCCAGACACTCCTACTGGGTGCCAGCCAGCTCTTTTGCCTGTTCCCTCATCTGCTGGAGTCCAGCGGGGACAGGAGCAGGCAATTTTGTTGTTCCCCGGCCTGGTCTGGCTTTGGTCTTTGGTAGAAGGGTCCCACAGGGCCATTTAGTTGTGTTAGGCCCTGAGGAATGGGGTAGCTGGGGCAAAAACTTGCAGCTTCTGACCCCACTCATACCCCCTACAGAAAAAAATATTTAACTGAGGTTGCGCTGACTACTGGGACTTGCCACTCCCGGGGCAATTTTCAAAATTCGTAGTAGAGCTTTGAACTGAGGGCTATCACTAAAAGAGTACGGTCAATCCAAGGCTAAGATAATAGTAGGGGTTACTATTAATTAAATAAAGACAACCCCATGAGGATTAGACAAACTGTTGTCCCTATGCATGCTCTGGTACCCTCATCAAATGACACAGGGAAAAAGTACCCATTCCCCAAAGCTTGATCTAGGGATAAAGAGATTCAAAGGTCTCGATGTGAGCTCCCCTCCCCTGGCTCTCAATAAAAAAAGATTTCAAGTGAATGCTCCAAATCTTGTCCACAGGGCACTCTATGGCCACTCTCCAGGACATCTTTCTAAATGTTTTATTCCTCACTAGTCTCTGAAAAGCCTTCAATCAGCCAAGACCATGCGAATACAAGACCTGTTGGTAAACCGTCTTTAGTGCAGGACACCTCACTGAGGCAATCTTAATCATTTCAAGGAGACTTGAATAGCACTTTCTCAAATTTAGAAGGAGCTTAAATACTTGTGTCTTCGTACAGGCCTCTGCACCGCTTTATTCTGCCCTGGTAGTTTTAATACTGGTTTAACTGATCTGACAACTAAAAGTACCACCATGCCACATCAATACGAATACGTAACGGGTCATCCATTTTAATGCTCTTGTTTCATCTAGGTTTATGAAGAGAGACCCACAGCCTTCTGCCAGACCATGGACTCCTAATGAACTGCCAATTGTTCATTACTATATTTCATATTTGAATCCTCCACCTCAAGCTCTCTCTGGCTACCTTACATTTGCTTCCAGCAATGTACAAAGCCCAATCTAAATGTAAACAAAAGAAAATACTATTAAATCAACCCCCCAACTGTACCAGAACATGATGAAGTAAAACATTAAAACATTTTTTTCCCTTTTACTCAGGGTAGTAATAACAGCATCCAACCTGTCAGGCCGGCTGACTACTGCATAATTTGAGCCAGTGGTTTCCGGTGCTCAGGCACTGGCAGCCAATTGTCAACACAAGTAGTTATGAAAGCTAACCACACGGTGACGCTGTTTTCCCAATTTCGTGATGAGCACTACAGTTGTTTAATAATTCAATACACATTAAAAATTACTCATACCTTCCATCCAAAGATATAAGAATACCTTGGGTTACAGATATTAGTCACTTTTAATGTATATCATTCTTTTAAGTGTATAAAAGTCTTAATTGTCACACTTGCAGGAGTGTGATGGTCAGTCAGTAGTTCTGTTGGTACTGTCATTGGCTGCTCTGGCAGGGGAAATTGTGGCGCAAGCTGCAGTGACCTACTGTCTAGGGCTATGGCACTTATTTTTTAATTTTTTTTTTCAAATTAGGCACTGCAGCTGACACCACAACTGCCAGGCACTTATGAATGTGGCGCTGCCTGAGTCACGTCCAGCTCTCGTCAATGTGTAGTCTTGGCAGCAGGAAAATTAAGAGAACGCACCCCCAGTGGTAAAAGCAATCAAAAGTATGAAACATGCCAGCATCTGAATCACTTCATTGCTGATGTATTCCGGGATGTATTTGTAGACAGTTTCCGCATAGCCTCTCACAAGGAGGACAGATACATGGCTCAGACAGCTTTTGTTATGAGCCGCCACTCTCTAATGGCACATGGTCGAAGCAGGCATAACGTGGATTGACAGGCAATCGCACCAATAGAACTCTCAAAGCCAACAAAAGTCACACTTAGGGTCCCACAAGGCTCGATCCTCTCTCCCCGTCCCTCTTCAATCTCTTCATGGAGCCCCTCACAATCATATTGAAAAAAGCTGGAGTGAATTACCACCTTTATGCTGACGACACCTAAATCTATTTCAGGATCAAGTCTCCCAGCGACATCCAACTCCTCAATGCCACCCTAACTGAGATCCAAACTTGGCTCTACGTTAACCACTTAAAACTCAAATCAGACAAAACAGAAGTAATCCTATTCTCTCCTAAAAGTAACCATCGTCCAATCCAAGAGTGGCTCAAGAATCTGGTTGCCCTACACTGCCCCCTTACCCTATCCGACTCAGTTAAGACTCTAGGCATCACCCTTGACAAGAACTTATCAATGGAGGCCCACATCAAAAACTCTGCAAAAAGTGTTCTTTTCTCTCTAAAACACCTCAAGAAATTGAAACCTCTTCTACCCCACGATGACCTCAAGACAGCAGTCCAATCCCTAGTTCTCTCTAAAATAGTCTACGGGAACGTCATCCTTACAGGGACTCCAAAAGCTCACCTAGTCCCTCTAAGGGCAGTGCTGAACATGTCCGCTCGACTCGTATCTAGAGTTAAAAGATTTGAACACATCACTCCAGCTCTCAACTGCCTCAATTGGCTTCCCATGGAAGGGAGATGTATCTATAAGCTGGCCTGCATCACACACAAAACCCTTCACTCTCCTGCCCCCAGCTACCTAAATAACAAACTGGTAAGAGCAGGTCAATCCATAACGTTGAGAAGCTCCAACTCACTTCTTCTTATTCCTCCAAAACTGAAAAAAAAAACACCCAACACCAAATCGTTTTCTGGCAACGCTCTCCGGATATGGAACGCTCTCCTGGGAGTCCTCAGATGCAACCCCTCCTTCTCCTGTTTCAAAAGGGACCTGAAACTCCATCTCCTAAACAAATACTTTCCTGACCAACGTCAACTAACCTAGTCTTCTATATCCGAGTTGTCTCCTCTCTCTCTGGACATTCAAGGACAGTGGGTGACCAGACTATGTCATTCTCACCTTTCTCTTTTTATTGTTTTCTCCCCCTCGCTGCACTGCATATGTATCTCCCATGCTGTATTTTTTCTCTGTGGTTTGCTTCCTTACTGCCGGCCTACTATGTAATGTAATGTCTTTCTGTTTTTTACTGTATGTATGTAAAGCGCTCTGATACCTACGGGTCAAGCTAGCGCTATATAAAACTTTTAAAATAAAATAAATAAACTTCAGTTCACCTCAGGCTCTCTCAGAATCATCAGCTAATCAGTGAGCTGGAAGGGTTACCTCGCAGCCACACTGCCTGCATTCAGCATTCACTACTTCTGTGAAAACATTCTTACCTACATTGAGTCACTTTGCATAGGCACACAGCAATCACCAGGTGGCGCTCACACATACACAATGCACCCTCCAGTACATAAATGGTGAGTATTTTAATGGCAAAAGCATCGAAAACTGCTTTGGTGTGTAAATGCCCTGGTTTTGTGTAAAGGGAAATGAGAACTCAAGGTTAAATTTCCAAACATTTGGAATGGATGCATTAAGACAGTGCACCGCTTTCTAGACAGTTGCAAGGCCATCAAATTTCAGTACGTTGTGCTGTAGCTTCATCTGCACCGTATGAACTGTTACTCTACTAGTGATTTTAAGAGCAAGTGACGTAACTTAACATGGCTTTGTCAATGTTGATATAAACATTCAAGTATAAATGGTATTGTGTTTAGTATAGCAAGACACAAACATTTTGTAAATAATACATTGATTGTATCACCTTTAAGTCTTGCCTACAAGACAGCGTATGCGCTATCTATTGTGATACGTACTGTGAGCTTACCATAAACATACACAGGCTTGGAGCCTACCCATTGCTTGCCATTGGTTGGCTTTCATTTCTCTTTCATTTGCTTGCTTCTTATTCAAAATTATTTCCCTCTTCTATCCCTCCGCTATCCTTCTCAATCCAAATAACTGACTAATATCCACCACTTAAATTACTTTCATATTTCACTGCACTAATGCAACACTAATCCTTATGGGTTCTGGAGTAGAGTGCTACTCGCCAAGAAAGTGCAGCAGGTGCAGGGGTAACAGGCGCTTTATAAATGCAAACCTTTTTCCCTCTTATGTCCCTCCGCTAGCCTTCTGAATCCAAAACACTGGTTAACATATCCACCACTCAAATTACTTTCATATTTCACTATACAAATTCAACTCTAATCCTTTATTGGTTCCGGAGTAGCGTGCTACTCGCTAAAAAAGCACTTTGACGCCTTGTCAGGGGTAGTAGGCGCTATGTAAATGCAATTACAATACAATACAATATATACAGAATGTCACGGAATTCACGGTACATGCCAGATCTTCGCTTCCACTAGTAAACGTGTACCCTCTCAAGCAATCACCTACGAATTACCCACGACCAGTCATTCTAAAAAATCGTAACATTTATGCTCGGTCACACATCATCTGTGCCAAGTAGCCGCTGTCGCAACGCATATCTTGATTGCATTTGTACAATTAGTTTGGTTTAGAATAATGCAAATTGCTTGTAAACTGATGACAACTTACGAAAGTGGCCTAGAATGAAAGAGCCCTGTGCAATATCCAGCGTGGAAGTTTCCCTGCACCGAGAGGTGCGAGTGGAGGCCAGGAGCCCCTTCCTGTGTCCCCATGGCTGCAAGTGTAGCTCTATGACGCACGAAGCCCACCCCATTTACACTCCGATAAATAAACAAATGTCCAATATTTGTGGAATGTTTCTGCAAGTGCAAGTTCTCTCTCTCTCTTGGGCCTTTGGAAACAAAGACCGCGCTCTCTCTGGGGCAGAGATGGACTCTAAAGTATTTTTACGGCCTGCTCTGATCTCTCCAAGGAAACTTAACAAATGCGCAGGTTCCTAATAAAAACAGAAAGTTGCTCTCACTGGAACCCCAGGAGACTCAACGCGGTCCAGCGCTCTTGAATGGAGCCCGGGAGGGTGTGGACTGCCCGTCGGGGGTCAGCGCCGGGCTCATAAACACCACTGAGTTATGGGGCTGCCGAGAGAAGCAACCTGAAGTCAAAGGTTTATTCGAAAACCTATTAAGAGGCCAACACGGGAGGCTAAGAAGGCTCACATATCAAGAGGTCAACACAGGAAACTCCCAGAGTTCAGGGATCAAGAGGTCACCACTGGAAGCAAAGAGGGCCCCCCAATCAAGAGGCCAACACTGGAGGCTAAGAGGGTTCCCCAAACAAGAGGCCAACACTGGAGGCTAAGAGGGTTCCCCAAACAAGAGGCCAACACTGGAGGCTAAGAGGGCTCCCCAAACAAGAGGCCAACACTGGAGGCTAAGAGGGTTACCCAAACAAGAGGCCAACACTGGAGGCTAAGAGGGCTCCCCAAAGATGAAGAAGCCAACACTGGAGGCTAAGAGGGTTCCCCAAACAAGAGGCCAACCCTGGAGGCTAAGAGGACTCCCCAAAGATGAAGAGGCCAACACTGGAGGCTAAGAGGCCCCCCCAATCAAGAAGAGGCCAACACTGGAGGCTAAGAGGGCCCCCCAAACAAGAAGAGGACACCACTGGAGGCTAAGAGGCTCCCCAAACAAGAAGAGGTCCACACTGGAGGCTAAGGGGGTGCCCCAAAGATGAAGAGGCCAACACAGGAAGCTAAGGGGGGCTCCCCAAAGAAGAGGCCGACACTAGAAGCTAAGAGGGCCCCCCAAACAAGAGGGCGACACTGCAGGCTAAGATGTCCCCCAAACAAGAGGGCGACACTGGAGGCTAAGAGTGCCCCCCAAACAAGAGGCCGACACTGGAGCCTTTGAGGGCTCCCCAAACAAGAAGAGGCCAACACAGGAAGCTAAGGGGGCTCCCCAAAGAAGAGGCCGACACTAGAAGCTAATAGGGCCCCCCAAACAAGAGGCCAACACTGGAGGCTAAGAGGGCTCCCAAAAGATGAAGAGGCCAACACTGGAGGCTAAGAGGGCCCCCAAACAAGAAGAGGCCAACACTGGAGGCTAAGAGGGCCCCCAAACAAGAAGAGGCCAACACTGGAGGCTAAGAGGGCCCCCAAACAAGAAGAGGCCAACACTGGAGGCTAAGAGGGCTCCCAAACAAGAGGTCACCACTGGAAGCTAAGGGGGCCCCCAAACAAGAGGCCAAATACAGGAAAACCCCTGAGTTCGGGTATCAAGAGGTCACCACTGGAGGCTAAGGGGGCTCCCCAAACAAGTAGAGGCCAACACAGGAAGCTAAGAGGGCCCCACAAACAAGAAGAGGCCAACACTTGAGGCTAAGAGGGCCGCCCAATCAAGAGGTCAAAACTGGAAGCTAAGGGGGCTCCCAAACAAGAGGTCACCACTGGAAGCTAAGGGGGCTCCCAAACAAGAGGTCACCACTGGATGCTAAGGGGGCTCCCAAACAAGAGGTCACCACTGGAGGCTAAGAGGGCTCCCAAACAAGAGGCCAACACTGGAGGCTAAGAGGGCCCCCCAAACATGAAGAGGCCAACACAGGAAGCTAAGAGGGTCCCCAAACAAGAGGCCAACATTGGAGGCTAAGAGGGCCCCCAAACAAGAAGAGGCCAACACTGGAAGCTAAGAGGGCCCCCAAACAAGAATAGGTCAACACTGGAGGCTAAGAGGGCTCCACAACAAGAGGCCAACACTGGAGGCTAAGAGTGCCCCCCAAACAAGAAGAGGCCAACATTGGAGGCTAAGAGGGCCCCACAAACAAGAAGAGGTCAACACTGGAAGTTAAGAGCCCCCCCCCCAAATAAGAGGTCAACACTGGAAGCTAAGAGGGCCCCCCAAACAAGAGGTCAACACTGGAAGCTAAGAGGGCCCCCCAAACAAGAGGTCAACACTGGAAGCTAAGAGGGCTCCCCAAACAAGAAGAGGCCAACACTGGAAGCTAAGAGGGCTCCCCAGTCGAGAGGCCAAACACAGGAAGCTAAGAGGGCTCCCAAACAAGAGGTCACCACTGGAAGCTAAGAGGGCCCCCCAAAGATGAAGAGGCCAACACTGGAGGCTAAGAGGGCTCCCCAAACAAGAGGCCAATGCTGGAAGCTAAGGGGGCTCCCCAAACAAGAAGAGGTCAACACTGGAAGCTAAGAGGGCTCCCCAAACAAGAAGAGGCCAACACTGGAAGCTAAGAGGGCTCCCCAAACAAGAAGAGGCCAACACAGGAAGCTAAGAGGGCTCCCAAACAAGAGGTCACCACTGGAGGCTAAGAGGGCTCCCCAAACAAGAGGCCAACACTGGAGGCTAAGAGGGCTCCCCAAACAAGAGGCCAACACTGGAGGCTAAGAGGGCTCCACAAACAAGAGGCCAACACTGGAAACTATGAGGGCTCCACAAACAAGAGGCCAACACTGGAAACTATGAGGGCTCCACAAATAAGAGACCAACACTGGAGGCTAAGAGGGCTCCCCAAACAAGAGGCCAATGCTGGAAGCTAAGGGGGCTCCCAAACAAGAGGTCACCACTGGAAGCTAAGAGGGCCCCCCAAACAAGAGGCCAACCCTGGAGGCTAAGAGAGCCCCCCAAACAAGAGGTCAACACTGGAGGCTAAGAGGGCTCCCCAAACATGAAGAGGCCAACACTGGAGTATAAGAGGGCCCCCAAACAAGAATAGGCCAACACTGGAAGCTAAGAGGGTCCCCAAACAAGAGGCCAACACTGGAGGCTAAGAGGGCCCCCCAAACAAGAAGAGGCCAACACTGGAAGCTAAGAGGGCCCCCAAACAAGAATAGGCCAACACTGGAAGCTAAGAGTGCCCCCAAACAAGAATAGGCCAACACTGGAAGCTAAGAGGGCTCCCCAACAAGAAGAGGCCAACACTGGAGGCTAAGAGGGCTCCCCAACAAGAAGAGGCCAACACTGGAGGCTAAGAGGGCTCCCCAAACAAGAAGAGGCCAACACTGGAAGCTAAGAGGGCTCCCCAACAAGAGGCCAAAAGTGGAGGCTAAGAGGGCTCCCCAAACAAGAGGCCAACACTGGAGGCTAAGAGGGCTCCACAAACAAGAGGCCAACACTGGAGGCTAAGAGGGCCCCCCAAACAAGAGGCCAACACTGGAGGCTAAGAGGGCTCCACAAACAAGAGGCCAACACTGGAGGCTAAGAGGGCTCCCCAACAAGAGGTCACCACTGGAAGCTAAGAGGGCGCCCCAAACAAGAGGCCAACCCTGGAGGCTAAGAGAGCCCCCCAAACAAGAGGTCAACACTGGAGGCTAAGAGGGCTCCCCAAACATGAAGAGGCCAACACAGGAAGCTAAGAGGGTCCCCAAACAAGAGGCCAACACTGGAGGCTAAGAGGGCCCCCCAAACAAGAAGAGGCCAACACTGGAGTATAAGAAGGCCCCCAAACAAGAATAGGCCAACACTGGAAGCTAAGAGTGCCCCCAAACAAGAATAGGCCAACACTGGAGGCTAAGAGGGCTCCCCAACCAGAGGCCAACACTGGAGGCTAAGAGTGCCCCCCAAACAAGAAGAGGCCAACACTGGAGTATAAGAAGGCCCCCAAACAAGAATAGGCCAACACTGGAAGCTAAGAGGGCTCCCCAACAAGAAGAGGCCAACACTGGAGGCTAAGAGGGCTCCCCAACAAGAAGAGGCCAACACTGGAGGCTAAGAGGGCTCCCCAAACAAGAAGAGGCCAACACAGGAAGCTAAGAGGGCCCCCAACAAGAGGCCAAAAGTGGAGGCTAAGAGGGCTCCCCAAAATAGAGGCCAACACTGGAGGCTAAGAGGGCTCCACAAACAAGAGGCCAACACTGGAGGCTAAGAGGGCCCCCCAAACAAGAGGCCAACACTGGAGGCTAAGAGGGCTCCACAAACAAGAGGCCAACACTGGAGGCTAAGAGGGCTCCCCAACAAGAGGTCACCACTGGAAGCTAAGAGGGCGCCCCAAACAAGAGGCCAACCCTGGAGGCTAAGAGAGCCCCCCAAACAAGAGGTCAACACTGGAGGCTAAGAGGGCTCCCCAAACATGAAGAGGCCAACACAGGAAGCTAAGAGGGTCCCCAAACAAGAGGCCAACACTGGAGGCTAAGAGGGCCCCCCAAACAAGAAGAGGCCAACACTGGAGTATAAGAAGGCCCCCAAACAAGAATAGGCCAACACTGGAAGCTAAGAGTGCCCCCAAACAAGAATAGGCCAACACTGGAGGCTAAGAGGGCTCCCCAACCAGAGGCCAACACTGGAGGCTAAGAGGGCTCCCCAAACAAGAAGAGGCCAACACTGGAGGCTAAGAGGGCTCCAAAACACGAAGAGGCCAACACTGGAGGCTAAGAGGGCTCCAAAACACGAAGAGGCCAACACTGGAGGCTAAGAGGGCTCCAAAACACGAAGAGGCTAACACTGGAAGCTAAGAGTGCCCCCAAACAAGAATAGGCCAACACTGGAGGCTAAGAGGGCTCCCCAACCAGAGGCCAACACTGGAGGCTAAGAGGGCTCCTTAAACAAGAAGAGGCCAACACTGGAGGCTAAGAGGGCTCCAAAACACGAAGAGGCCAACACTGGAGGCTAAGAGGGCTCCAAAACACGAAGAGGCCAACACTGGAGGCTAAGAGGGCTCCAAAACACGAAGAGGCTAACACTGGAAGCTAAGAGTGCCCCCAAACAAGAATAGGCCAACACTGGAGGCTAAGAGGGCTCCCCAACAAGAGGCCAACACTGGAGGCTAAGAGGGCTCCTTAAACAAGAAGAGGCCAACACTGGAGGCTAAGAGGGCTCCAAAACACGAAGAAGCCAACACTGGAGGCTAAGAGGGCTCCAAAACACGAAGAAGCCAACACTGGAGGCTAAGAGGGCTCCAAAACAAGAAGAGGCCAACACTGGAAGCTAAGAGGGCTCCCCAAACAAGAGGCTAATACGGGAGGCCAAGAAGTCTAACATATGAAGAGGGGCAAACGTCCTTTAGGACGAAGCCGAAATCACCCTGTGCCTTCATAGCGCCGGCAACAGAACTAATGCGTCTTAAGCGCGTATTTGTTCTGCATGAAAGTCGTTACGACGACTTGCTTTAGGGGGCGCAGTTGTGGAGTAAAATAAAGTAAAAAAACATGATTACACCTTGCCTGTACAGTCAATCACCCAGTCATCTCGGTGAATACCATGGACATTCATTCAGTGATCCACCATTATTATGCCAAGGACACATACACTGAAGTCACGTTTGCATTGGTATGCTTTGCTTGTGTGAAGACACATGGTCACTGCAAACTCTTGCACATAATAAAAACACCCAGTCACCACCAAGTGAAGAAAATGTCCATTAGGGGTACTGTCTTATAACTCAGTGCACATCAAAGTTAGCTAAAAATGAGGCCACCTGGCTGTGGCAGAAGTCTACTCATGTAAGGGACAGAGGGTGCGTGGCTTTTATGTGGCTATCGTGAGAAGCTCAGAATGCAGTGGTATCTAGAGGCCCCATAAGGATTTTTCAGAGCACACGACTATCAAGAGGCCAACAAGGGAGACTCGGTACACCTATGTAGATACCACCGGAGGGTGCACAGAGCACACAAATATGTAGCGTCTCCATGGGAAGCCCATAGTGTATCATGAAGAACCAAGGGAACCTCACAGTGCGCGGGTAGAAGATGTCAAGATAGATAACTCAAAAGGTATGGCTAACAAGTGGTCACCCTAGGATGCTATGTGCGAGCAGCTATCACAAGACCAATTCAGGATGCTCAGAGTGCAGGCATATCAAGAGCCCAATACAGAAAACACACAGTGCAATGCTTTCAAGAGACCAACAAGGAAAGTTTAAAGTGCACCCAAATGAAGAGGCTCAAGCAGATAATGTAGAAGACATGGCTAACAAGAGGCCATCACAAGATGCTCAGACCTACCTCGTCTTTGGGCAGAATCGTAGAAACAGCTAACAGAAGACAGGTGACACATTAACAATACTCATCCGCTAGCTAATAAACTACAAAGGTCTCTACCAAAACAATTGCAATATTTTAAATATTGAAAAATTCCCCTAGGTCTTTGAGGGCAAGCACCAACACCACAAGTAAGCAAGCACTTCACACCACTTGTGAACCAGGAATCGCAACCTAAGGGAAGTTTGGGTAAGGCCGATGCCAGGGCCTTGATAAAAGTCACGCCAGGGCCACTGCCCTGCTGCCTCCTCCTGATCCTCATTGATGGCACCAGCCTGATGTGTTATGACAATAAAGCCCTCTAGGCCTTCAATAGATTTTGAATGGAACTGAAAATCTGACACTTATGGGAGAAAACTCTACATTTTGGAGTAGAATCCACTGGCTTATTTTCCTTCCCATGTTGGTAATATTGCAATGGACATACAGTGCATGGATTCCATTCCATGCCTATTGTTTGTTTCAGAAATTTGACGATTATCGGTTCCTTTAAATGAGGGCCTCCATATTGTACCTCACAAATGTACCTGGAGAGATTTCTACATCCTTATATCTGGTAAGTAAAACACTACATGCACCAGGGGAAATGCAGCTGGCCCCGTTGCCTGCAGGGCGACAGGGATGTATGACATTACAACGCATGCTTTTACCACGCATGCCTTTACAACGCAATTTTTTACCACGCATGCCTTTACAAAGTATAGCGCTTAGGGGTGCTGGATAGTGAATAGTTTAATTTACTATTCCAACTCCAGTCCCGGTGGATAGTAGGGAAGGTGTTGGATAGTAAATTAAATCTATTCCCTATCCTAGGGCGCCCCCCAGCGCAATGCGTTGTAATGGTTTGCGTTGTAAAAGTTGCGTCGTAAAGGCACTGCATGGTAAAAGTTGCGTTGTAAAGGATGTTTCCCGGGTGACAGAGGGGAGAGTATCCTAGTGTTGCTCCCCTGCTAGCTAGGATTGCAGTTTTGTTCCTAAAGGGCCACCATAGATGAATAGGGCTCCACCTCAGTGTATAGCTCCATGGCATCAGGAGGGGAGAGCTGTGAGGCCAAGGTGGGTTTTATAAGGGAGCAGCAAAGAGGGCTGGGCCTGTTTGGGGTCAGTGTGAAGGGGTGTTGTACAGAATATAAGCACATTGGTGTTGATACCACTAATAGGACAGTTCTAGCTTCTTCAGGGTGGAGTAAGATGCTCAATGAACTCCCCGCTGACCCCTGGATCGCCTGTAAGCTAACCCAACCTGGGTAATCAATAAAACAAGGAGTTGTGTCGCGTGCATTGTAGTATTATCGCACGCTTGTTTTCATATCAACTAAGAGCTAGGGGTAGCAATGCTATGTCCCCTGTGCAACAGCTGGTCTTCCCTGAGACCACCCCAAAGGAGGGGCTGCTAACTAGAGAGTAAACAGCCCCATGCATGCGGAAGGATGCTGTGGACCCCAGCGTCACCCCTCCCTTATTCCAGTGTGATGGATGGCAGGTCCCCACTTCCTGCATACTACATAATTCATGTCCCCTGGTGCAGCTGTGACTGGAGGCATGCGAGGCAAGAGCCCAGCAGAGAGAGACCCCTTTTATGTCCAGCAGGAGCAGTCCCTGCTGACAGCTGCCTCCGAGGGCCCAGAGGGGGAACAGGAAGGACAAGGACTGCAGCCCTGAGATTGAGTTATCGCCTTTTTAAATATATTTAACATTCATGAAATTGTATCTTGCAAATCCCCTGCCCCCTTGGAAAGTCCTCCTCTAAAACACAGGTCCCTTTTAGACCGGAAAGCGTGACAAATGTTCTATCCTATCTTAGAAAACGAAAATCCATACGCTTCCTCGGAAGAGAGACTCAGAATATACATTCCACAAGCAGCAAAGCAAACTTCCCAACGCCCAACCCACTAAAACCAAGCATTGTCAAAACCCGTAGGTCTGGCTTTTATGTGTGAAAGCATGGAAAGAGCCTTTTTATTAAATAAAGCCCTACCTACCGCTCTGCCAATGCTTACCAGCGTACGAGCGAAACTCCTGCCAATCTTGACTAAACGTTTAAAATGTCTGCTGCAGTAAGAAAAACAATCAAATAAGGATTGCTTTCTCTATTTAATCCATATATGACGTAAATAATTTAATATATGCTGATTCGGTGTAGCTTTCAGACATAAAATATGATTTCGTACTTTGGAATGCAAGCACCCTACAGTGGTGAAATGATACACAAAGCAGCATGAGGTCAGAGAGAAATACGCCTCAGGGTGGAACTAAAGCCCATTCTACGTGCATTTTAAGGAACTGGTAAAAATAGATATTGCAGACAGCTCCACTGTCAAACTAGCTCTTAAAACATACCTGTAACCACTTGCGCTCTAGAACAAGGCCTCACCTTCTCTCTCACTGGAAAAATTACTCTTAGGAATACGACATTCAAACAATTCCCAGCATGACAGCAGCGCTGGGATTGGTCTGACATGGACTGGGATCCTGTGTTGGTTTCCCACCCGGCTGTACAACACAGCTTGGGTTGGAGAAAGGCTAAGTGTGCATGACAGTTTGGCCGATCCCAGATGGCTGGCCAAACTGTCATGCGCACTTATCAGGGCCCACCACTGCCCCCTCCTCCCTGGTCCTGCTGCGTCACTATGGATGGCCCCGCCCATCCCTCAGCTCGGCTGGCAGCCTACGGGCAGAAAAATAAAATTATTATAAAATTGTTTTATTATCATTTTATTTTTGTCTTTTGCCTCTGCTGGCTTTCAGGCCGTAACAGAGGAGCCACCCCAGGCCAGCCGCGGTCGGTAGGGGAGTACCTGCCGGGGCGGTGACGTGGGGAGGGGGAGGGGCAAGGTGGGGGGTAGTAATGTATGGATAATGGAGGTTTGCAGGTAAGTAAACATTTAAATAAACCAAAACAAATTTTGTTGCGCGCACTGCATTACATTTGGGGATGCAGTGCACGCAACGAAATTCATTTGGTTAATTTATATGTTTACTTACCTGCAAACCTCCATTATCCATTCATTACTAACCCCTACCCTGCCCCTCCCCACGTCACCGCCCCGGCAGATACTCCCCTACTGACCCTGGCTACCGCTCATGTCCATTTCCGGTTCTTTCCCTTTTGGTGTCCTTTGCCATCTCTTCCTGGAGCATGTTGCTGTGTGGATTACTGCGCTTCCCTGATTAGCACCTCTTTTTGAAAATACCCGCACTGATTATTATGTACCCATCATGGCCAGGCTGGTGCTGAGTAGCTGCCTATCCGTGTTAGTTCTTATTACATTTATACTTTGCACATCCATCGCACATACACCGTCACACTGAGATGCCCCTCATCCCGTGGTCCAATGGCCACACCTCAGTGGTTATCACGCACACCATGAAAACACTTCCGACATAGGCTCAAACCAAAAAATAACAGCCTTCAAATGACAACTTACACCGTGTAGCTTGCTCTACCTGTGGCAAGGGCTTCAGCACCTCACATAGGGGTAATAAGTGCTATACAGATGCCATAATACAGTCCCTTCTGCCCATCTGATGCGGTGATGGGATCATTTGTGTGTTCAGTAGCGGGCCTGGCCGACCCTCTATGGATGCCTGCCACCAGCCCTCATCAACCCATCCACACAGCGGTGAACGGAGGAAGGAAAATATACATTTTGAGACTAGCCCTAATGATTGGCCAGCCCTAATGATTGGCCAGCGTCCCACTTTTCCCCAGTACTTGCGACTGATTGCTGTGTTTATAGTTGCTGGCCAAGTCCAACAGTTCCACTTTGAAGGCGCAGCTTAAAGAGAATGCGATACGAAAGCAAACAGTGTTCACGTCTTAATTTGGCCTGACGATCATGTAAAATAACTTCAGGTAGATTGGTAAAATAACAAACAGCGATGTCTTTAAATTAAAGCCAAGTTTTCTTTCCTAAAATAATTCAGACTCTTTTCCTCCGATTTCATTGGCTCTCCAGAAGTTGTGGTATCATAGTTGCCTTCATAGAGAAGTCTGTAGGCTAGTCATTGCCAGCGAGGGGTTTTCATTTCCCTGGGGTGACTGAGTGGGCATCATATGCATTAGCAAAACCAATTCAGGTTGAGAGGCTCTGATGTCCAGTTCTAGCCTACATTCTCGTCATCAGAGTCCCCCATCTCACGCCATCCATCTGCTGTGAACTGATGCAGCCCCAGGCTCACTCACTCCTGTAATATAGCCATCTCATGGTCACACACCCCCAGTGACTTTGACCCTCACTTGCTTCCGTAGTCCTTCCCTGATGGCACTCCGGGTTGGCCCTAGCTTTGTGTGGGATGTGGCCTAAGGGCTAGAGCGGTCGACCTCGAAGCTGGGGAATAGGGTTCGAGTCACTGCAGATACGCTCAGCATCACGTGATTCTGGGAAAATCACGTAATCTCCTCGTCCCTAACAAAATTAATGTGTCCGCTTGTAATGCAACTGATGCTAAAGCGCTCTGATACCTTCGAGTTGAGTTCCCGCTATATTAAAACTCCCCAAAAAATGCACATCCAGTTGCTATCACTAACGGGCATCCACAGTTGTTGTCACCCGTTTATTTATTTCGGGTGTGTGACCACGTACCCGTAGGGCATCCTGGCAAATGTCTAATAAATTCAGAACGAAGAAGAGACTAAGCTCTAATGAAACAGATGTGTTTTGAAGGATTTTCAGAGACGTAAAGGATTGACAATGGCCCTGAGCGCAGATGGAAGTTGGTTCCAAGCCTTTGTTGTGCATCCGACAATGGCCGTCCTCCACCGCGGGCATTAGAGAAACATGGAATTGTTAGCAGGTTTTCCGGCTGAGATCTGAGAGATCACGCTGGGACATATGGCTTACAAAGCTTATGCATGTAGTGCGCCCAGGGCTTTAAGTGGGAAATAAAAACTGGGGGTGCTCTAAAAGGGGCGGGGCAAACCTCAAAGGGGTGTGACCATCTAAGTAGGGGCTGGTCTAAATCCGTCCCCCCGACCCCCCCCCCTCCCTCCCCCGCATCGTGTGTCTCAGCCCGGGCTGAGACAGTTTCCCTGGCACACACACAGCCGCCCCCGAGTACTTCACAGTTTTTTAAAAGACCCTGTGCATGTTAATGATTCTTTGTCATTGTTTCATCCCTTCTTACATCAATTGCACAGGTCAGCAACAGGATATACATTTAGAGGTCGGAAGGGGCAAAGACTGATAATGGGGAAAAAAAGAGCAGTGTAAAACCAAATGAGCTTCTGTGCCAGAAATCAAAGACTACAAATTCAATCCCTAAAAATAATTATGCACCACTGAGCGCCAATACATATTTGTTGCAAAGTACCTACACCGATGAAAGGGACTATGGGTGGAGCCTCACACAATCAAGGGGTCAGCCTGTGGTTCAAGAATCAATCCGAGGTCATCTCTCTCCCGCTTTGAACCACCATCAAAAGATGGTGGTTGCGGGAGGGACAGATAAACTACGTCAGGTAGGAGGGTCGAGAGGGAATTCCAAATTTAGTCATTTTCTGGGGCCATGAAACCTGCAAGTGGAAGAGTGAGAACGGAGAAAATGAAATAATCACTCTCCCGAGTCATAATTAGCCCCCAAAAATGTAATCGCTTAAAATAAAAATACACAAACGATCACTAACACTTGTTGAAAAGTCCCTGATTAGATATACGTTGCTGCTGCAATGAGGTTACAGTCTCACCCACTATGGTATTCAGGCTAGGGTTCAGGATTCATACACAGGTCACAGATCATTTTTCTCCCACTCGGCAGCAACTTTAAAAGATGTTGCTGTGCCAAAGAAAAGAATGCGATTCTTTGCTAGCTTTAGGTGCAAAATAATGAAGTATAATTCCTCCTATTAGTTGTCAATCAATTTAAGGAATAACTCAAAGCATATTTGTTCCTAAGTGGTTAACCTTGAAGTGCTCAGGCCTGCCGATCCGCAAGCACCTTGATACTTATCATGTATGTGTGTAACAATAGTTGTGGAAAAAAAGAAAAAGAAAACGGACTACCTCTGCATGGCCCGAAAATAGAGCCCGATAGAGACCCGTTTCGAGGGTCCCTAAAAATAACTGCCGGTGCTCAGACCCGGACCGACCCGGCCCACTTAAATCCCTGAGTGCGCCCAAACAGACGAGCAATAAATGGTTTCGTGACACAGCACAAGTCTTTCATAGACATCAGCTTTTAATTGAAGCCAATGTAGAGATAGGTGTAGTTGGTCAGCCCCGAGAACCCAGCGAGCAGCAGCGTTCTGAATGCGTTGTAATCTTGGGATGAGACAGGTGGGTTAAATACAATTGCAATAGTTCAAGCAAGAGATAAAAAATGCCTAGACCTCAGACTGCCTATCAGATTCAGGTAAAAAAGGGAGACTCTTTCTTAAGGATTATAGCATAGAAAACAGCTGGATGAAAGAAAGTTTGTCAACATTTTACATAAAATATCAGAAGATCAGTAAATGAACGCCAAGTTTTCCCCAGATCCTGAAGGAACAGGAGGTGGACCCAATAGTTCAGGTCACCAAGTCCCTTGCTCACTTTGCCACTGGATTCAAGCAAGCCGGGCTGAAGACGGCTGTAATGCCAGAAAACGGTCCTCGGAAGCTTGTTTCCGGTCCAGGGAAGACATGGCTTGGCAGTTCGGGCTGGACTGTTCCCATGAGGCACAGGGTCAGGCTGATTTGCCTATAGCCATGTCTGAACTGGGGTGGCAGAGTGGGCTAAAGAACGGTGATGGATCAAACCCAGATCTTTTGACTGGGTGTGAGTGTTTGATTGGTTCAGATGCTCCGTCCATCACCACCCCCTTTTGTCCTGCTTTGGCCGCCATAAGTGTGGCAGGGTATGCTCAGACGTGAGTCCCTTGCTCACTTTGCCACCGGATTCAAACAAGCCGGGCTGAAGACGGCTGTAATGCCAGAAACTGGTCCTCGGAAGCTTGTTTCTGGTCCAGGGAAGGCATGGCTTGGCAGTTCGGGCTGGACTGTTTCCATGAGGCACAGGGTCAGACTGATTTGCATATAGCCATGTCTGAACTGGGGTGGCAGAGTGGGCTAAAGAACGGTGATGGATCAAACCCAGATCTTTTGACTGGGTGTGAGTGTTTGATTGGGAGAGGTGTGGCGCTGCGGCCAGGGCGACTGACGCTGGAATCTGGGGATCAGGGTTCGATCCCCGGCTCCGGGGGCAGGTTAGCCCAGCACCATGTGACTCTGGGCAATAGCTCGCTTAATCTTCCCGACGGCCCCCAGCGCCTAGAGACCCTTACGGGTGATTGTGCGCTTTACAAATGTGGATTATTATTGGTTCAGATGCTCCGTCCATCACCATCCCCTTTTGTACCACCAACATAGACCGGCACGAGGTATTACCAAATAACTAACTTCATCCAATCTACACTGAGACATATGCGCTCCCCGGATGCTCTCACTTTCACGCATCTCATCTGCTCGTGCCCTCAGACATTGTCTTTTATCGACTTTGTGTACCTAAGTGGCTCTTGCTCCTAGTGACCCTCAGCTCCGGTCACACTCACACACCACCAGTTGCTTTTGCCTTGGTAACAGGTCATACTTACTTTGCCAGCAGGTCCACCTTCCTTGTGCTTTACAAGTCGCTCTTGGTCCAGGTACTTTGTCGCCAATGCGTCATTTTCCTCTTAGCGCATCCAGAGTCACCTTTAAGCCTGCTAGAGCTATGACAACCCTCACACACAGCTGTCACCCTCACACATGTATTCCTTACATGTGCAATTCAGACACTTGCACAAATTCCTAGCCCTTTCAAACATAAATTTGTTGTAGATACTGAAGAAATGAGAGCAATCCGCAGCAGGAGACACAAGAAACATATTGCATGGCCCAGAAGGCACCTTCTCTCCATGCTCATCCGAGATTGTCCAAGCAGGTCTCTCTAATCTGGGCTAAACTCGTGGGAGGGCAGCTTCTGCTGTCTGCCCGTGGAAGATGAGGGGGGAGAGCGCACTCTTGGAAAGGAAGCAGAGGGAAACGTGATGCCAATGCCCTCTGAGGCCCACTGCTCTTAACTGCACACTATATGCCAACCTGCCATAAAATGGCAGAGCACGTGGCACTCCAGAATGGCTGGCATCATATGAAATGCAATGTATGCATCCTTGAAAATATTCCGTTGTGCCATTTACCTCCTTTACAGGATTGCTAGGTACTCTCTCTCAGCTGCCATGCAATGCCCAAAATCGCCTCCTCTCCCCATAAAAAACTCACCGTTTCCGCTGTAGGGTGCCCTGGTTTGGAAAACCCATGCATTGGAATGGCCTCCCCTGCTGCCATGACCTCCTTCAGAAGTCCCATGAATGCACTTATCCGAACACCACGCATGCAAAGCTACCATCTTCAAATGATGGTACATCCAACAACAGCAGGCATACAAAGCAAGCCCTCCCCAGAACTACAATAGAAGCACATATATGCATGGGTATTTTGAATATGATTTTTCATGCATTAACATTCACTTATCATTTTTTATGGCTTTTTCTGCTTTTTAAATAAGTTTTTCTTGTTTCTCTTTTGCATTATTTTCTTATTAGGAGACGGAGAACGAGAGAAGAAATTCTGTGATGCCACCTGGGCGCCAAGGGCTGCTTCACGTCACCTCTGCCATCCCTGAATGTTTACTGCCCTCGGCGAGTAGTGACAAACGTCTACCCGGCTGCTGCCTTTATCAAGCGAGCTTCAATGGTGCCCTTCGGTAATACACTCTGCTGGCAGTAGCTGATCCCGCCGTCCTCCCGAGATGCCCCGTGTGCGCTCAGCTGAGATGCTGGCTCGGGGTGGCCTGAGTCCACACGCAGCCAGCAGGCCTCAGTATCTCAGTCTGTGAGCTGCCTGCTGCTTCCCACCACCCTGCAGCCAGCCTGACTTCATCGGCCCTCTGCTCATCGCATCATCCCTCCACCCTCCCTGTACCGCTCGTGGTCAGCTGAGATCCAGGCTCGGGGTGGCCTGAGTCCACATGCAGCCAGCAGGCCTCAGCATCTCAGCCTGTGAGCTGCCTGCTGCTTCCCACCACCCTGCAGCCAGCCCTGACTCCATCGGCCCTCTGCTCATCGCATCATCTCTCCACCCTCCCTGTACCGCTCGTGGTCAGCTGAGATGCTGGCTCGGGGTGGCCTGAGTCCACATGCAGCCAGCAGGCCTCAGTATCTCAGTCTGGGAGCTGCCTGCTGCTTCCCACCACCCTGCAGCCAGCCCTGACTTCATCGGCCCCCTGCTCATCGCATCATCTCTCCACCCTCCCTGTACCGCTCGTGGTCAGCTGAGATCCAGGCTCGGGGTGGCCTGAGTCCACACGCAGCCAGCAGGCCTCAGCATCTCAGCCTGTGAGCTGCCTGCTGCTTCCCACCACCCTGCAGCCAGCCCTGACTTCATCAGCCCTCTGCTCATCGCATCATCTCTCCACCCTCCCTGTACCGCTCGTGGTCAGCTGTCTGATCCCAAGACCCCTGGGGCACCGCCAAAGCCAACTGCTCGAGGGAGGAGGCTGCCAAGCAGCTCTCAGCAGCTGGCGCCGTTAAACACGTATTATTGGCACTGCTTTTGATAGCTAGTTACTCTTGCCCTGCGGTGCCAGCAATGCCCAGAGAGCCAGCCAGAATGTTAGCGTGTCGCGCAGGCTGTGCATTTCAGCTTCTGCGGATAGGGTGGGGGTTTAATGGACAACAGAAGTCGAAGCCTTTGACTTCAGATGCTTGGCACATGCAAGATTGTGCAAGAACTCTTGATCAAAGCTTAGCTTTACCTTCAGTGCCACCCGGGAGAAGAAGCAGGAATCTGACATCCATGCACATGTAACGGGTGCACCGTATGTCCACGCCTCGTCCATGTAGAGGGAGCAGACACGAGGGGAGCACAACACTCACTGGCTTGCGCCTGGCAAGGTCAAGGTATTAGAATGTTACCTGATTCAC
The DNA here is from genome assembly GCF_964261635.1 of Lissotriton helveticus. Taxonomy (NCBI): domain Eukaryota; kingdom Metazoa; phylum Chordata; class Amphibia; order Caudata; family Salamandridae; genus Lissotriton; species Lissotriton helveticus. The sequence continues at coordinate 208,002,038 of NC_136065.1, forward strand.
AGTCTAAGCGACTGCTTTCCACTTCCCCTTACTGGTGTTCCCTGTAATTGGCACTATTCTGGGTCACCATGGCTGGCATCAGGCACACAGTACAGTTCAATGCACCCTGCACCGGGTCCTTAGGCCATCCCAGGCACCTTGCCACTCGCCGGCTCTACAGACGATCTTCTGTTTGCGTCATCGTAGAGTCTGCCTCAGTCCACTCCACTCTATTGTGCACTCTATCACTATCTAAGGACATTGAGTGGGATGCCACACCATGCAGTCACAAGGCAAAAGAGGAGACGTTGGAAGAAATCTCAGGAAACCACTTCCATGCGTGCAAAGCTGGTATTCATGGAGGGGCTTTCAACAGGACACCAAGGTGAGGCCATGAGGTCCTCAAAGACTGATCTCCCGAGGAATGTAATGTACATTTCTAATGCATTCAGACACATTGTGTCAAGATACAAGTAATGTATTGCAACTTTTTATGTAGAGCTTCGTACCCCCATGTGGGGGGTTGAAGTTTAAATGCAGCTTTTGTGGGCCATAATGAGTCGGAGTGCTTAAAGGGGACCCAAGAAGCGTGGCCCCTTCCAGAATGGGATATTTTGGGGGTAGAAAGGATTAGCCACACAACCGGTAGATGGACTACACAGACGTGGATGCACACATACAGACCAATGGACAACATTATTTATATAGTAATAGAGATTTGTAAAGAGTGAGCAGTCCGGGGGACCCTGCAACAGAGAGCCTCACGGGGAACGAGAGATCTCACTGTACTCATAAAATGAATCCTGAATCTCTACAAAAAAAGGGGTTGGAGAAATAGAGGAGCAATAAACATGACACCCGGGATAGAGGATTGTAGATCAAAGAACTTTATAAACGAGAAGAAAAGTATACAAAAAGATTCACAAACAGTGTAGCTGATCACAAAGACCTATGGAAATGATCCAAATGATCCCGTCAAGTGGAAATATTTTCAATTCAGTCATACTATAAACATCAAGACACAAAGATGACACGTCTAAACACCGGCAGCAATTGAAGCAAAACGAGAGCTCATAAAACATTAGGATCAGAGGCCAGGAAAAAACAACTGCAAATAATAGAGTTCTGATCAAACGGGCTACTGTTAAAGCTACTAATAAAACAGACACTCCAAACCGCATGACTTAGGAAAGACCACAAACACATGTATGACTGGAATCAGAGACACACTGGCTCCCAATAATTGTGGAGTCCTCCGCACTGGGGGTTACAACAAGGTCGTGCAACCCTAGAAATGCATTCAAAGGTTGTGCACCAGGCAGGCATCCAGGAACAGCGACGCCATGCCAACTCCAGAACAACACTGGCACACTCCAGAATCCACAGACGAGCCTCTCCAATGGATGGGAGAACTGATCGCAAGGAACCAGAGGGCAACCATCCCTGCTCCAGACTGAGGCCCATGCCCGTCATCGGGCCTGCAACAACACACTCAACTCGGAGACAGACACCGAAAGTCATGCCAACAGAGTCACAAGAGACCCAAATGCTGAAAAGTGACAGTGTTCGTGTTAGAGGGGAGAGCTCAGAAAGTGTTCACTTCGAACCGTGGGCGTAAAAGAGCCATGAACTCCTGTATATTCACCTGTAGTGGAATGCTGGCACAAGGACTAAAAATTAGCTGAGTCTCACACAGGAAAGAAAAACAACCCCTTTATTTAAAAAAAAAAAAATATATATATATATATATATATATATATATATAAATATATATATATAGAGAGAGAGAGAGAGAGAGAGAGAGAGAAATTGAAGTCTTAATGAAGGTGTATAATAATGCAATACTACATTGTCAAAGCTTTGGCACTGTGTGCCAATGACAAACGTATTGAACTTTCTATATCCCAGGACAGTGGTTCCTAACCGGGTAACTGCTGTGGACCCCCGCCAAGTCATTATTGAAAGCTGTGGTTCCCCAGCCTAAGTCTTTTCTATGATTTGAACCTCAAAACAATAGATACAAATACAAAAACACGTATGCACCAAACACATGGCTAAATATTGGACTATTTATTTTAATTCAGAATCAAGTTTGGAAACGTTTTCAAACTGTCAATTTTGCTTCTTTATTTGTATATTTGTTTATTCCTTTTTAATTTTTTTTTTAATATTAGTTACTTTTGTAAAGCTGTTGTGGATCCATGAAAAAGCCTTGTGGACCCCCAGGGGTCCCTGGACCACAGGTTAAGAACCACTGTCCTAGGGTACTAATTTAGAATTCGGCTTGAAATTTTAAAAAAAGGTTAAAGATCCAGAATCAACACATCATCCAAATCCATCAATACTCTTAAAACATTGCCTATATACCACATTTCAAAATCAACACCTTGTAACCCAAGCCTACAACACTACTTGGAGTGTAAGTCTCTTGAATTAACATCTTAATAGCATTTCAGAATCAGATAAAATATCATTTCTCTGGAATTTGAAAATCTGCACATCAATTCCGAATACAGCAAGACAGATGCATATTAGTGAATGCAATGCTACATGTACGGCCAGAAAACTCACATAAGATTCCACATCTGGATCCAGAGCCTGCCCCACAATGAAGAACCCAGTGATGAGCCTTCGAGAACCCAATCCTGGATATAAGCTAGGAACATATTCTAGTATCATTGTGCCAGAGCCTATATGAATATAAATCTAAACCAAGGTGCGTAACCATGTAAATTGGCAAACTTTGGAACTGGAGTCTGTGTCACAGCTCAGAATCCAGGATAGGGTCAGCCCTTCATGGCTAGGAACTGCATTATAATGGAAAACCTATTGAACTGTTTACATTCTAGGATGCTAACTTGGTATCTCAGTTTGAAATAATGATATATCAAACTTCCTGATCCACAAATGTGAAAGATCCAGAATGAACACATTATCTAGATCCAAAATCTTGGGCAGTGTCAATATTCTTAGACTGCTGCCTATATCAGAATTCAAAACAGAGCCCAGAATTAACATCTTGCAATCCGAGGATGCAACCCAATTTGGAGTCCATTGCTCCTCAATTCAAGACATAGGAGCATTTCAGAACCAGATCAAATATCATTGCTTTGGAAATTGTTTCATCAGGGCCTATATGGACCATATTCAGACCAAGGATTTGTCTCCCAGTTAATGCTCCAGAACTCGCGTGTCTCCATTCAGAGTTCACCGATCCTCACCTGCCACTGATTTTTTGTTTTCCATTATGTAAATGTAAATGGAAATGTGGGTGTACTTGTAAAGCGCACTGCGACTCCATGGACTATCCTGGCGCTGAAGACCGCTCGGGAACCCGTCCTTGTTTTCCCTGTGAGATGGTCCCTTTCTGGGTATCTCCAAGGTGAAACCAGGCATCCCCGGCGTCTGTGGGGGGCCGCTGTAGAGATGAGGCAAGCTTAATGCCCAGAGTTGCCGAGTGTGTTCCTTGGTTAGAGTAGGCACCGAGGCGAGAATTATCGAGTCCACTGACCCTGAACCACGACCCTACCGCGTCGGGAATTGAACCCTGGTCCCGGGCCGTTCTCTGCTTACGGGTCTGCCACCTCTAACCAGTGAGCCACACCACTCCACTCCATTATTGTGGCACAGATCAAAAACAGAACATTCAGTAGCCTGCCACAGGTCGTACACTAAATAGTGCACTCATCTGGAAGCATCAAGAGGAACAGGCAGAGAATATAAAATAAAACATCACATGGGAACATCATCAAAGGGTCCATAAAACAAGGAGAGCTTTATCGCTTTCCATACCCTGCCAAGAGACTATAATCTTTTTGAAAAAAACCTCTACATTCCCGCCCGCTACGGTGAGTCACTTGGCTGTGTTTTTTGAAAGCATCAACCACGGAATGGTCTGTCAGGCAGAAGTGTTTGATCAACAGGAAATATATCTGCAAAGCAAAGACAATGCTATGCTCATCAAAACCATATACAAGTCATAAAAGAGGTCTGTCGGTGTGAGACAGATTTGCAGGAATTTGCTCCTGCTTCAAAGGGGAGGGGTGGGGGGGGGTGAACGTTCCCTGCTTAACAAATGGCACACCAGTGCTTAATTTGTGAAAGGAAGCATGCCGGTGCCTGAAGCTCTGCTCAGAAGCCGGCAGCCAGGGCAATTAAACATCAGCACAGCGAATATTAAGACTGATAGTCTTTAATCCACCACCAGACGCTCCCTGCCCCTTTTTCTTGGTCTTACAGGTTCTTGCGTTCTGTTTTGCTGCCTTTTCTTCCTCAGTTGTTCCAATCTGTGTGTTTTCCCCTCCTTTTCACTAGCTTAATATCTGATACAGAAAAACAAATGCTGGTCCCCAGAAATAAGTGCCAGTTGCCCCGACCTGCTCAAATTAAGCATTGGACAAGGCATGTCTCTACAGGCTGAGCAAAAGACTCTTCCCCTGCACTTATTCCCGCAAGCATGTGCTAAAGACAACTCCGCGGTCTAGAATATGGATGTCCAACATAGGACCAGGAGCTATAGTATGTTAATGTATCTTATGTGCAAATCCTACAATATTGCAAACACAACAAGGTGAAGGTGGGAATTCTTGAATTATCTCAGGTACGGACGATCACTCGGGCCAGATTCCCAACCATCATAAGTCTGTCCCAGTCCTGCTCCAATAGGACCAGTCCAGCCACAACAGCCAGACAGGTCTGCTCCAGATGGATACACAAGTAACCCTTTACTGCAAGTGGAAACCATTGAAAAGACTCATTTACACATGACTGGTCCCTTTCTAGTGTGGTGTAGTGAGTGAAAAATGATGGACTGGGACGCAGCCCGGAGCTGTTGTCAGTGGCTGAAATTAATTTGAGCATTTCATCCATCACTTTGTTCTTGTTGCAGTCGATACCCAAAGTGCAACGTGTATGCCCAAAAGTGTGTCCTGTGTTATGGTGACCAGGCGCCCCGGATTTGCCAGGACGGTCCTCGTTTTTCACCAGCTGTCCGGGCAGATTTTGAGAAATTTAGCTCATGTCCCGGTTTTTGAGAGGGTCGACTAAAAACTGGGGGATTTTTTTTATGTTTTATAAAGCAGGGATAGTTAGCAGTTGTTCCAAGAAAGCATTTTAATTCACAGGCAAGCTACTGGGTTCAAAAATTGCATCTTATGTAGGTTCTTACTGCCTGTTTTGTAATTCTCTGCTCAATCAATCAATCAATCAATCATTGCATTTCTAAAGCGCGCTACATACCCGTGAGGGTCTCAAGGCGCTCGGGGGGGGGCGCTACTGATCGAAGAGTCAGGTCTTGAGGAGTCTTCTGAAGGCCAGCAGGTCCTGAGTCTGTCATAGGCTGGTAGGGAGAGTGTTCCAGGTCTTGGTGGCGAGGTAGGAGAATGATCTGCCGCTGGCAGTGGTTTTCCAGATACGAGGGACTGTGGTGAGGGCGAGGTTGGCAGAGTGGAGGCTTTGGGCGGGGGTGTGGAAGCCGAGTTGGTTTTTAAGGTAAGTAGGTCCGGCGTTATGTAGTGCTTTGTGTGCGTGGATGAGGAGTTTGAAGGTGATCCTCTTGTTGACGGGGAGCCAGTGCAGGCCTCTCAGGTGAGGTGTGATGTGGCTGCGACGGGGGTCGTTGAGGATCAGTCGTGCCGAGGCGTTCTGGATTCATTGTAGTCGTCTCAGGAGCTTGGTTGTTGTTCCTGAGTATAGGGCGTTCCCGTAGTCGAGTCTGCTGGTGATGAGGGCCTGGGTGACAGTTTTTCTCGTGTTGGGAGGGATCTGCTGAGGAGCGCTGTCATTCTGTGCACTTGCTTTGCGTTAAAGTACTCTATTTTTGTGAAATTACCCTGTTTTTTTGCTTTAAAATTCTGGTCAACCTATCCCGTGTTCACTGTGCCACAGGACTCAATCTATACCTGACTGATGAGGCCTAAATAGCTCTGGGGTTGCTTGTGCTCCCGTCTGGAGGTGACCTAGTCCTGCAGTTTGGGTGGCTGTTCCTACTGGAGCAGGGTCCAGATTGATTTGCATATTGGGCAAAAATTGATGGCCTGGAAAGTGGTCCGGGAGTGATTGCCAGTGGCTAAGATGAATTTAAGCATTCCATCCATCACTTTGTTCCATTTATAGTAAATATTCTAAAACGCTGGCAAAGATTTGGCCTCCTGGACCTCAGTTGGAGACCCGTGGTCTAGACGGCTGTATGTATGTGTATAGGATGAAGGGAAGAAAGTATTGATGATGAAAGGGAGAAAATGAGCTCAAATTAACATCCTTTGATGACTCTTGTGGTAGTGCACAGGGAATATGGGTGCAACGATGATGAAAATGCGTATTTATAAAGCATGGCGGCTACCCAATAAGTGTATCCTGGGGCTATGTGAGAGGTAACAAATATTATTAAAAATGTCAGGTTTTTTGGCAAGTGCGATATTTTATGCTGTTGGCTTCGTGTAGGAGATGGAAATGGGAGGGAGTTCCACCATTTCAAAGCGAGATGTCAAAAGGCCCTACCACCAGGGGCGGCACCTCTGCTTAGGCGGAAGAGAGTTGTCCCACTGCGGCGCAGCAGTGAAATAAATGAAACCTAAAATGACAATAACAATGTTATTATCACTTTATGTTCCCCTGCTGCTGCAGCTTTGCGGGTGGTGCAGGCCGGTCTGCTCACACAGGAGCAGGGTGAAGAGTGGTTTTCCCACTCAAAGTGTGCATGAATATTTGGCCGACCGTCTTGGGCCGGCCAGACATTCATTCGCACTTTGCATATTCTCACCCAGCCTGCATTACAACCTGGGAGGAGAACATGCCCAGGCTGTCACAGCCTGTCTGAGCGCCGAACTACGGCACTCAGACAAATCACAACTTGCACTGCATCGTTGTGATTGGCTATGGGGAGCCTGGTGCTTCCTCCTTCCTGTTCTGGGTGGGGGAGACGTTGAGGGATGCAGCAAGCATTTAAAGTTTTTTTCTATTTTTTTTTGCACCCCCTCATCCTCAGACCCCGCTCTTCTGCCCCCGATTGGTGCCGGCCGCCACTGCCTACCACCCGCACTAGGGAGGGAGATGTGAAGGATGGCACGCAGAAAGGCATCTGTTGCCAAGGCTCGAAGACGAACATAGCGCCTAATTTTTATGCCAGCACAAAGGGGCTTTGTATTCTGAGGAATCAGATGGTGCAAGACATGTCATTCCCATAAAGGGATCTTGCTGCAACAGACAGGCCTATATTAGCAGAATTTCTACAGACTTATTCCATGCACCCAACGAGAAATGCTCAATAGAACACAAAGCATGCATCAACAGGGGCGCTTATCACTGCATCCCCCAGACCCACCTCCTATTGGCAACAAACATTCATCACAACACCAGGGTCGGCCCCTCCGCAATGGTGGACGAACGATGCACCAGCAGATGATAAATAAAATGATAATAACGCAATGTTATTATCATTTTATTTATGCGGTCTGTCTGAGCCCCACAATAAGTATAGGGCAGGCTGGACCAGGCATGTCAGGGTGGAGAAGTGTGCACCAATAAGAGCAAGAGCACATGTGTGTTTGGCCAGCCAAACACACATGCACACTTGAGTTTCTCCAACCCAGCTGTGTTACACAGGCGGGTTGGAGAAAAGCCACATGCTCCAATTCACTGTCTGAGTGGAAAATGAGGCCACTCAGACCAATCCTGACGCTGCTCTCATGCTATGAGAGCAGCTTCTGGATTGGGTGTTGAGTCTGTGCTCTGAGGGTCCATCGCCTTCCTACCCGACGAGAGGGGCAGTTAAGCCCCTCTCGGCCGTCAGTGGGAGCGGAGCGGCAGGTAAGTTATTTTTTTACAATATTTCCCCCCACCGCCCTCCCCCATGGCCGCCCTACCACTTTCGATAGATGACAGCCGCCACTGCACAATACATTACACAGCATACTTCACAACCTGCCAACAAATCTCAGATAGTCCATATACTTAGGTTCAATGAGCTCATCACTAGAACAAAAAAACACCCACATCATTGAAGATACTACTAAGAAAAAAAAGAAAGAGGCTCGGATCTACACACTGATGAAGTCTCTGCCAGCCCTTTACAATTAAATGAAACCCCTTCAGTGAACACAAGGTCTCTACACTAAATACAAAGGCTCCATCCTAGAAAGCAAAGGACCTTCAGGGTTCTGAAGACTCATACTTGGATCTCGAGACATCTGCATCCAGTGGTAACCCTTTTCATTAGACACATCTCCTTCCTAAATGCTAAGAAGCTACACCCAATTATGGGTTCCTTCACCAAATGCAAGCTCTCTAAAGCGAATGCAATGTCCCAAAACATAATACATGGTTCACACAATAAATGAAAGGCTCCTGTGCAATGTCTCTACACAAAAAACCATGCCTATATGTGAACCTAATGCATCTACTATAAACAGAAGCATAACTAAGATAAAGGCTGGTTCTCGCACTAAATGCAAGATGCCTATGCTAAATGCAAAGTCGCTGTGCTGAATGAAAAACCACTACTATAAATGCAAGGTGCCAAAACAAAGCATAAGAGCCACAATCTAAATACAAATGACTACAAACATACAAGTCCTCAAATTAGAAGAAATAGCCCCCAAATGAAGCACCAAGAACCCTAAACAAACACAAAGTACCCAAACAGTTCCCAAATCAAACCCACCCACCACACACGAAAGCTTCCCAAACCAAACACAAGGGAAACGGCAAATGCAAAAGCCCCTAAACCATAAATACGCAAGTCAGCAGATTTAAAAACCCTGTAAATCAGACGCAAAGGAGCTCAAACCAAATAGTAAAGTACCCACATATAACAGCTCTAAAACCAAGGCTCCAAAACCAAACACCAAGTAACCAAAATGTGAAGGTTCCCAAATCACATGCAAAGAGCTTCAAACCACATGCAACATTTTACAAAAGAAACGCAAATCCCCATAAACTGAACAGAAAGACCACAAAGTGTGCCGACAGTTTATACACCGAATGTAAGGGGGGGAAAGGTCGATTGAGCCGACAGAAGCCCTATAATAAACCAGACACAAGGATTATAAACCGAGTGCAAAGTCTATAAAACGGAAGAGCTGGAGGGTTTTCCCTTCACCCCCATTCTGCAGGTCTCTTGCTTCCCGAGGAGCCGCGCGAGGACAGGCCGCGCTGCTTTCAGTCAAACATGAAGGTCTTTTTAGGACTCGTTCCTGAAGTCCCTGAACAATCAGGGGGAATGTCAGAGCAGCGGAACGAGAGCCCACTGGGCCTCAAACTCACGCCACAAGTTCAGAGTAGAGTTGGGCAAAGCATCAAATCAAGAGGCGAGGCGCCGGAGGCCCGGCCTGCTCCCCGGTCCCAAAGCACCAGCCCGGCCATTGAAGCATTTGGCACGGAAATCTACTAACAAAATTAAAAAATACTTTCTCTGACATTTACAAGCGTTTCAGTTTAGAGCATTAGATTAAATCGTTATGTTGAGTGACATGCATTATGAGTAAGATTAAACTTGAACATAAAAAGATGCATGGCCCCCTCCCCATGCCCTAACACTATTATTATTAGTCCATTACAGGATGTCAGTTTGCCGAGTATGACAGTATGAGGGTCCTTGATGAATGTGTGACTACAGTGGGCACCCCATCTGAGTATGCATGCCACAAAGGACTATCAGACTAAAAATACATACAAAGATTGGTAACGAAGATTGTAAGTTACAAACAACCTTGCACGTGCCGGTGTCAGAATGTGCATGCGCACACCAAGTAGGAGTAGCACATGTCATAGGGATATTCTGGTCCTGAAGAAAGCCATTTGACCCTGTGGGCATTTAGAAGGATGGCTGAGACCTGAGATGTGGGAGATCAGAATAATCTCTTCGCACATTCACCGGTGTTTTTAATCTTACCTAAGGCTCCCATTATTAAATATTGCCTTCAGTGGTGGGAGACCGCTAGGCAATTTTATGTTACTGATCCCTGTGAAACCAGACAAAACCTGCTCCGCTGTAACTCAAGCGTCGTACCAAACTCAGATGCATTAGGCGTCTCGGGTGGGAACCCTATGATGAAGCATGCCACTAACTAGTGTTAGTGGGCGAGGGTTCTTTTAAAAACCTAGTGGGTTGCCACATGATTCAGGACTTCGGTAGGAGGCTCTCTTTCGGTGTTTGTGGAATTTGTCATGGAGTTATTTTCCAACTCCAGGACACATTTCAACAGCGCCTGTGAGACAGCTGTTTTGATGAATTCAACACGTTGCAAAAATAAAACTTCGTACTCAAGCCAACTCAAGGCAAACTAGACATCAAACTCCATCTTTATTGTGACGTTTAATTGCAACATGTGGATAGACCTGTATTTCCATATCCCACAAGAATAAAAACTAAATGTGTTCCACAGAGAAGGACGAAGACGTTCACAGACTGTTCTGAATAAGGTATGTACATTCAAGGTTAAACCAAGCTGTCTCACAGAGAATCACATACTATGTAAATTCCACGTGTAGACGATTGCTCTTGACAAGTTCTCTGTAGTAGGATTATGAGAATCCTGTTGAATGTATTCAGTTGTAAATGTTTCTCTTTTTCATTATTCTGAATGGTTTGGAACCTGTGAACAGTGAACTACAGTACTGAATCCGCAAAATCCTTTGTCTTAAACCCTATGTCGGAGCGTGATTTCTTGATGTTGAGAAAAGCCCTTTCCGCTTGCTTTAGAAGGCAAATCTATGCTGGAATTTCCCCCCTCTTATACTCCTGATTTTGATGTTCAGAACTTTACTGAGTTATTGATTGGTGCTATACCTTAAGTGAGCTTTGCACTCTGATTTATGGACGAATTGATTTTGACTCCATTTAATCAACTCCTGTATGCCTACAATTCTTAAAATAAAAACTTCCAGATTGTGACTTCCTTTTCTCTCATTTTTGAAGGACCAAATGTGTTCTACATCCCTGTAAAAATGAAATTGACACCTTTGACTTTTTAAACAGAGACGAGACCACTAAAGAGCACCAAAGTCCATGTATGGTCTACACCGCTCCCAATCTATCAAGGCACGCTTTGGAGAAAGATTGGATGGATTTTGCGTGCAGTCAACCACACATTGTCAGCATTCTGTTCAGAGCAGCAACCTGCAGGCAGTGAGGGGGCTTTCTTACATACACTTCCAGTAAGGCACAAACAAAAGCCTGGTTTAAAGGACTAGCAGCCCTTATTTTGTTCAGATATCTTCCTGGCTGGGAGCCATATGGAGCCTAACACCTAGACGCCAAAGCAATGGAAGAAAAAGGTGCACAGCCAATGATCACTTCACAAATACTTAAGGGAAACTATGGTTTGAAGCAGGTTTTTAACTGTTTATGTCTCCCTCTGTAATAGATGTGCGTGCACAGTAAGAATGCATGATTTATCGGTCTGTATGACTAATGACACAAATATTGATGTTGCTGTTTTTTTTAATTTAATTCTTTTACAGCACTACTCATTCCAGCGTGGGGTGTTAGAGTGCTTAAACTGCAATGTAAGGATCTATCCTGCACTCCTTATGTTAATACCAATTTTATCAATTATAATGGAGACTAAATAGTCTTTGTTGGGAGCTTCCCAGTGGTCAGTTGAGCCCACAACTGTTAATGAAACGCTATGTAGAGGCCTAGCAAAAGCTAGGTCTGAGAACCGGGAGCTCACCTATTGTCCCTTAGGTTTCAGGTAAGTTAATACATTAATAGCATTTAATCATAAATTCAACATAAATACTTGAATCGACTCAATTTGAGCCAATTTATTGGCTTATTTGGTAACCATTACTTCAGTTGTATTCATAACATGTCAAGAAAACAGATATATTTACATACAAAAAATAATATCAATTTAGTAATCAAATTGTTCTCATTCACAAAAAACGTAACAACCAAAATTTCAACATTTCCCAATGCATTTCGGGTCGAATCGACCCTTCTTCAGGGTTCGTAAGGGAACCAACAATTTTTATTAACTTTGCAGTGCCTCCCATCGGACTGATGTGCGTGAAATTATCTTATAATTTACATCTACAAGTGTAACTCCCCTGAAGAAGGGTCGATTCGACCCGAAATGCATTGGGAAATGTTGAAATTTTGGTTGTTACGTTTTTTGTGAATGAGAACAATTTGATTACTAAATTGATATTATTTTTTGTATGTAAATATATCTGTTTTCTTGACATGTTATGAATACAACTGAAGTAATGGTTACCAAATAAGCCAATAAATTGGCTCAAATTGAGTCGATTCAGGTATTTATGTTGAATTTATGATTAAATGCTATTAATGTATTAACTTACCTGAAACCTAAGGGACAATAGGTGAGCTCCCGGTTCTCAGACCTAGCTTTTGCTAGGCCTCTACATAGTGTTAGAGTGCTTTACATCACCCAAAGAGGCACAATACATTACATGTGTATATCAATGTACAAAAAATGTTACATAAGACAATGAGGGTTATCATTTATAAGGTGTAAAATCACTTAATATCTTGTCTACAAGTATGGATGATATGAGTGAAAGGTCGGGAAGAACACAAAGTCAGGATATAAAACCCAATAGTGATTGTGGTCGTCTGTACTAATAAGACTATTACTTCCCAAATGAACACTTCTTTGCAGTCTTCGAATAACAAAAGATTGAGCAAAAAAACAATTAGGATCTGAACACAGGAATTGTAGTTTGCATGCAGCTCCTAGAAGCCAGTAAACAGAGCACTGTGCTATATTAGAAGCCTTGCAATTTACGAACTGGAAGTAACAAAATGATCTGAGTGTCAAACGCCGGAGCCAACGTACCTATCTGTTATGCTATGTGTATTTGTAAAGTGCACTTTCACCCGTGAGGGTATCCTGGCTCTGAGCAGGTGTATGCGCCTCGTCCTGCCTATGGTAGGTTGGTTAATTGAAAAGCCAGGTCTTCAGCGTCTTGCAAAATTCAAGAAGAGATGAGCAGGCTCTGATGTGGAGGGGAGGTCATTCCACACTTTAGGAGTGATGCAAGAGAACCCCTGTCTGCTTGATCTGGTCTGTGTATGCGTGGATCGTGTGCAAGTAGGATGTCCTGCGGAGCAGGTGTCTGGATGGTTAGTGGAAGGCAATGCAACTGTTCAAGTAGGTGGGACCTGAGAAGTGTAGTGCCTTGAATATGTGTGTGAGGAGTTTGAATTGAGTCCATTTGTGCATCGTGAGCCAGTGTAGTTCCCTGGGGTATGATGGGAGTTCTGTGTGGGAGCAGAGCCGGACTGGGAACTCAAAGCAGCTCTGGCGATTTTGTACAACAAGCTCCGGTGAGGATGGGGATGTCACGTGTGAAGTACTGCTGCTTTTGTTACTGTAGGCCGATATTACAGTACCACTAAAAAACCAGTAACAAAAAAGCGACCTCTGCTGCTGCAAAACCAACCCCCGCCCTTCCAGCCTCCCGGGAAAATGCCCGATGCCCACTACGGCCAGTCCGGCCCTGTGTGAGAGATTTAGGAGGAGTCTGGTTCCAGAGTTCTGGATAGTTTGTAGTCTTCAACTGATTTGCTAGGTTATCCCGGCATAGAAGGTGTTCCCATAGTCCACCTTGCTGGCGACTCGGGCATGAGTGACTGTATTTCTAGTGTTGCTTGAGAACAATTTGAAGATCTTTGAAGAACTTACTCAGCATCTTCAGGATGGGAAAGCAGGATGCAATGACAGCATTGACGTGTGCGGTCATGTCCAGTTTGCGGTTGATGATTATTCAGGGATTACCTGGCATAGGGTCTGGGTGTGGGTCCAAGTTCGACCAGCCACCCATAAATAAAAAACAAATCTGTGATCTGCATGTTACACAATGTGCTTTGCAACAGGCATTTTAACTCTCTTTGCCACTTTACGGGTCAAAAGTGTGACTGAATAAAACACAGAACTTTCTCAGAACTAGGTTAATCACCAGTGTTAAAGTATGGCTATTATAATCCCCTAAAAATGTCTGGGCACACAATGATGTCTGCAGCAGGTGTCTTAAGTATGTGATATATTTCAAAATGCAGCTTCTTTCTGACCAATTAAGTAATCTAGATCAAATGTACTTTTGCAAACGTCTTTGTTGGCAATTTCTATGCAAGAGTTTTTTTTTTAAATGTATACATTGAATGTCAGACTCTTCTTTCCAAGGTCTGTCCATCGGGACTCCACCCCTTTACTCTGCCACACCTTGACCCCAAATCTATAGGTTCACAGAGTATTATTTCCCCAATACCAATCCCAATAAAAAGTATTTAGCAGTACAAATGGGCAATGTAGCTGGGATGCAGATAGGCTTTCACTGCTGAAGACCAGCTTCCATGTAAGTTGATGTACAAAATCACTCTTTCAGATTTTATGTACGTGTAGTTTTATGTAAGTGCTCAGCAGTCCAGCATCACACACTTTTTGGATTTCAAAAACAGCAGCTTTCATTGGACAAGATTGGGGGCCAGACTCTGATCCCTACTTGGCATACCTACATTTAGTTGAGTGACATAAGAAGTTGAAAATTGCCATTGATGCGGCAGCCATAAACAAAGAGTGGTGGGCGGGTGGGGTCAGGTAGATGGCGTCGCGTGGGGAGGGAATACAATATTAAATGTTTAAAAAACGTACCTTTTGCCGCCTCCAGCTTTGCATCATCTTCACCGCATCTCCTCTTCCTGGGTACCAGCAGCCCCTGGGACCCAGACTCCCATCCAATCCCTGTGTTGCAGAGCAGCACGGGATGGTGTGAGCATGCAAGAAAGACCCCCTGCTCAAACCAGGGAGTCTGTGGGGTTTTTCCAGTCCAGCTGCTCAATGTAGCTGTACTGGAGAAAACCTAAGTGCGCATGTTAGTTTTTATCAGCCTGAGATGGCCGGCCAATCACATATGCACACTTAAGGAGTGGCATGCTCTTAGCACTCCTCCTCCCACTCCCATGCCTTGAACCCGTCCCTCACAACACTGCTGGCTAAGAGCCGGCAAATGTAAAATAAAACGATGCAAGAACATAGTTTTATTTTGCTGGCTTTGAGCCAGGTAATGGGGCGATGCTCCTCCGCCATTGCAACGGAGCCGCCACTGCATTCATGGCAATCAAATCCACTGACTTTAGGGGTGCCCGCATGTACAGGAACACCATTATTACACACAAAATAATCACTGAAACTGGAAACTATCTGTGGCCATGATGGAAGAACTCATCACTTCGAAAGAAGCGCTTGGTGATATTTTGCCTACTTGGTTAACATGTGTTGGCTCTAGTCAAAATCAAGAGCCTTGGAAATAAAAGTTGTATATAGAATACCCTTTACTGAATACCATTTGTCTTGCAGATAAAGTATCCTGCTACAAACCGATCTGTTGGATATGCGTGCTGGCTGAGCAGTCCTAGCATGGAATCTACAGCCATAGCACCTACCAGTAGCACTGTCCAAGATGTCTGCCTTATATCTCCAGGGAAACGGGTCTACCCTGAAGCATCAGTGCAATCAACGGTATAGCTCATGTGTATGCACAAACACCTGCTTGGAAGGGTGCTCAATGCCTGTAGTCTGAATTAGGGGGATATGCATTCCACTGCAGCATACCATCTCAGATAGAACTTATTTACATTTTATATCCTACCAGCACTTTAGTAAACAATGGAATCACATCCGGGAGCCTGACCTATGCTCAACGCTCAGTAAACCCCCTTTTTAGTGCTCCCTAAGTCCCTTTACATACCTACACACTCTGTAAGCCATGGGATGTGCAACATGTGCTCAGAGGGATTCGCCTATTGAATGGAAGAAGGAGTGGGTGTGTCCTCCCTCTGATTGTGGATGGAATCCCTTCTAGACTGTGGTGCCAGGGATTACTCAAGGATACATTTTGTTTCTACATATCACAGACACTCTGTGGTCTGCACCCTAAGGCTGTAGCCTGTGAAACCTGAAGAAGGCCCCTCCTTGCCTGGGGAAACGTCCCACTTGTGTAAGGAGGGATGTCTCCGCGTTGTACTTGTTGGGGCGTCAGAGCGTGGCGGTGACATCTCTCCTCACATCCATGAGCTGAACGATGTATTCTTTCCCCTGTGAAACCCACCAGGCATGGCATGCAGGCGCTGACAGACAGACAGACATGTCGGTGGGCGACAGCAGCGCGCGGAAAGACACGGCAGCCGCGACACTGGGGGCTGGGGTGATTATAGGCAGACGGGCCCTTGTGTTAGTGACACGCTTGAGGATTTGCCCTAACCTTACACTCCAGTCTGCGCCGCTGCAGGCCTCGGGACGGCCTCCTTTCTGAACTGTGTCCGACTGCCGTGGCATCCTTGTGAGTGATACATAGTCACATCAGGGCCACAGAACCCCCCGCCCCTGTGATGCCCAAACCCGCAAATAACACACAGACACAAGTGTTAAGTTTGGGAAAAATTTGCTGCAGGTTTATTACATACAACATATGTAATGATGGTGGGTTATCTTACGGGCGATCTAAGGGCAGGCCGCATTCTCGCCACCTGCCCGCCTGTTGAGCCAATCAGCATAGTGGCGAACCACCCAACTGCTGCACAATTATTATAATTATACTACACACGCCCCTTGCAGGGCGTGACTAGGCAAACCCCTGGCTGCACAGGCCCACAACCGCCCGAAGGACTACTGGGGCGCCGACACGAGTTCCTGCACCTCCCATGAGGTTACAGGTTAGGCTCTGGCACCCCTATGTGCCCGCTGAAGTACAGTGTTTGCACCTCTCTTCTTCCGGATCGCCCAGTAACTCCGCCTGCAACGAAAAGGGAACACATTAAAGCTCCCCCCCGGACCCCCCCTCAAGCAGACACTCTGGGTTCGAGGAAGGGCGGGAAAAGAGTGTCCCGACGCTGTAGCGCGACGTCCGGAGCGGCAAAGAGGCGCAGCGTCCAGCGTCCAATGTCCAGTGCTAACCCTTCGTGGGTATGCTGACCCCGACTCCCGGTGCTGCCCCAGCCTCCACAGCGGCCTGCAGCTATGCAGGCCGCCTGGCCCGGCTCAGACCTCCCAAAGTAGGGAGTAGGCAGAGGGGGATCGGACGGCCCTAGGCCCGCCTTACCGCAAGTCTTCAAAAGAGTGTCCCGAAGCTGTCGCGCGATGTCCGGAGCGGCAAAGAGGCCTCCACAATGGTGCAAAGGAGTAATGTACCCCCTGAGGCTCCTCCTAGCCGCCCCGGACGTGCGTCAGCGACCCGCCTACCTCCTACTGGGCGATACCTGCCCAGGTGAGGAGTGGCTGGCCACAAGGTGGGCGGGGGCAGCCCTCCGTGACTAGGAGCCCACCCTCTTGATGGCCACTGCGTGGCCTCGGGCAAGCGCAAAGATGGCGGACAGACAGACAGACAGCATGCGGTGGGAAGTGGTGCAACTGTGCTGTCATACTGCTAGGGTGCGTGTGAATGATGCACAACACACCAAATCAAACATACACATCACACGGACCTTCTGGCTGCCGGTCTTGTATGTTTTCTAAGGTAAAGTAACGGAGTCTCTATCGAACAGAGAACTCGCTCAGCGCCCCTGTCTGCTTTATGGTCCCTGCAATGGTTTGCTTGCATCGCCCCACGTGCTGTTCTCAGCCGAGGATCAGGGCTCGGCCCGGACTCTCGTGTTTATTTTTTATTTTATTTATGCATTTTTATATAGCGCGGACTTTAGCCAAAGGCGTCACAGTGCTTCACAATAGGAACAGTAATGATACATGAGGAGAAAATTACAAGTGAACAAATTACAAAAGCAGACGTTAAGTTACATGAGGTAAAAGTGACAATTGTGAACAGTGGCACGTCCAAAAAGATGCCAGAGCAGTGTGGTTAAAGGGTACCAGCCCTCCCCACTCCTAGGATTAACCACTCTGCGGTGCTGCTGTGCCCATATTGGCTGCCAGTGCGCCACATTCCTGCTCTGGCAGTATGGGCTAATGTGATGAGGCTGACAGCCATGACACATGTTGGCGGCAGCAGCCTTCATACTCTAAGATGGCGCAGTCGAACAATATTTTGGGTTTATTTTGATCAATTATGGGCTGGGCAACCGCTTAGCATTTTTTTCATGGCACATAAAAAATACTTTCTTTTACCACCTTAACAAATAGCCTTGGTGTGTGCCATTAACAAATGTAACTTACAGATGTAGAACAATGCGTAGCTACAACTACCTTGCCCACTTTAACGCTTAGCAACAACCTTGCTTTTCTAAAAAAGTGCCTGCCATTTACGATTTATGTTTGCTATGAAAGGCATAAAGAGACATGGTCACGTGATAATTGAAACAGAGTATGTTAAAATATTTTCTAAAACTCAAGGTTAATTTCTATAAGTAACATTTATTCCTAACTCTAATGTGTACTACAGTCAGTGCTTAATTTGAGCCGGTTGTTGCAGAGCGCGGGGAGTGCACTGGAACTTATTTCTGGGGAGAGGCACTTATACACCTGCATCACCAGTGCTAGGGATTAACACACACACAGATCGGAAAGATAGATGAAGAGGAAGACGGCAAAACCATCACAAAAGGAGAAAGCAGGAATCTGCAAGAGTGAGATAAAAAGGCAGGGAGTGTCTGGTAGTGGATTAAAGAACACTAGCTTTGGAACTCTGGACACCAACATTTCATTGCACAGGCCGCTGACTTCAGAGCAGAGCTTCAGGCACCGGCACTTTTTCTTTCGCAACTTTAGCACTGACCCCAGACCTGCATTTAGAATGGTCCCCAAAGCACTGCAGTGGCTTTGTCAGTGACCTAATTGTCACGGCTACACAGTATTGATCGCTCTCTCTGTTTAGGGTGATCAGTAGGGTGTTTAAACCAGAGGGAAGTCAAATGTGGTCGCGATAGGGGAGCGGGCAAGAGGAGAAAGTGGTGGATGCTCTCAGCCGTGCATGAGCATTCCCAGAGGGGAGAAGGGGCCCTCCTCAAACAGAACATTTTCAAGATCATACACCTGAGGACTGGGCGACTGAATCAATCAGACAGCCCAGATGAAATACGTAATGCCAAGGTGTTTGATTAGGGATTTTAGTCATCCCGGACAGGATTTGCATCTCTGCAAAGGAACTGCTTCTGCTGAAGGTTGTGGATCGGAGTTGTGGAAAACAAAGCTTGAATTCCTTTTGGACAATGGGAACTCGTCTTCCTCCAGACCCGAACCTTTACCTACCTCCAGGCACTAGTGCCTGGACCCTAAATTAACCTAAACTGAGTGTAGCTTGAACATGAAATACCTTGGAAAAACAAGAGACCAGAGGTGTTTGCCAAAACAAGAACCGTTCTGTAAATTGAACATTGCAGCCGGGAGATCAGCCACAGGCATAGGGTCTAAGGACTGTCTCAATTTACAAATGAACTGCGGCCTCTTTTTATACACTTCATTGTATGCAATTAAGTAAGTCTGGAGGTCCATGTAAGGTAAGAAATGTAGTTGCTGCCTTTGGAGTCATAAATTATTGTCTAATGGAAAGTACAGGTCGGCCTCAACCTTCAGTGGAGACAACACAGCGAGTGAGTAACGTGTCTGGCATGAGGAGCGCGTGATCACGGCGTGTGCTGTGTCCTGATTGGCTAAATGTTCCCAACTCATGTGGCATCTGACTTTATGGTGTTGTTGGGAGCGCGCATACCCCTCTGGCCAAGTGTGCTTAATTAGGGCAAATCTACCTGGACCTTTGTGATGTCACTGCACCGATCTGTGGAATTTATCTGGGATTTCCTATTTGTTTGACCCAACCTATGACTTATCAATCAGTGACCTCGGGCATAGGTTTTGGCCTGCCTGACTGTGAACTTGGGAGCCGGTGTTGACATGGAGTTCACAACAGGTGAATTTGTAAATAAGAACGCAATTTCGTTTTTATACATGAATGCTGGCCACACGCTTTGGTAAGGACACATATGGTAACTGCTTGAAAGTAATTTTATCAATGGTGGAGCCTAGTCAGGTTCCACCCCAGGATGCACAGTGAAAAATGAATTCACGAACAAGAAAGTTCCAACAGTTTTTCCATTATTATTCCTTTTTATTTTTCCCCAGTTTAGTCAGTAATCCATAGGTGATCCAATTGTTTAGTTGTATATATTTCATCCAAATTCAACAAATGCCTATCCAAGCTTTTCTTCTAAGCATGTGGGGATTCACCATTCCTCATAGCGCGACGTACTTTAAATAATCCAATGCATTTTGAGCAACAACTGCCCTTCTTCAGGGGTAACTACAATGAAACATATCACATATCAATAATCAATCCCCATCTCAGACTCATGAATATAGTTATCACTAACTACACCCTTCCACAGTGTAATCTCACCTCCACTTTCATGCATCAAAAAATAAAACCAACGAGTGTGTTACCATTAATTGCGTTGTGAAGAAAAAACAAAAAAACTCTAACATATGCCTTAATTATGTGCCGGATCAACATGCTCTGTGCCAAAAAGCCATAACCCCAAACTAAAGAACTGTGACCCCAATTAATGAATTAAATAAAACCAACAAGTGTGCTACCATTAATTGGGGGGTACAGTGGTTTTGTTTGGCGTTAGACACATAGGTGGCAAAGATACAGCTGACACTGAGAGGAGCTGACTATATAAGACTTCTGCTATAGGTAAAGTGATAGCTAAAAGAGGCAGAGTGGTATAGACAGGTGTGAGAAAAGAGACAATGAGACAACTAGTGATAGATAACTAGGCGACGAAGGGAGGCAGAGAGAGAAAGTGGTGATTAGAAGAAATAGACGGCTTAGAAGAAAAACAAGGGAGGGAGAGGCAAAATATGGAGGTGAGAGAGAAAGAGAGAAAGAGAGAGAGTGAGAGAGAGACAAGGGAGTAAGAGTTGGGAGAAAGGTGAGAAGTGAAAAGTAGAACAGGCGAAAAATTCAGGTGAGAGTGGGAAAGACGAGAGATAAGGAAATCAGTAAGAAAGACAGTTGAGAGAGCAGGAGACAGGGTGAGCAATAGACAACAATAGGTGAGAAAGAGTGGAGACAGATACATAAACAAAAGACTGACAGTTGAGAAACAAAGACTTGAGGGGTAGGTGACTACGGGTCAAAGGCCATTTGACTTCTCTTCCTGTGATGTCATTGGGGGCAAATGACATCACTCGAATACCCCATACAAGAGCTGCAGCCACGAAAACAGAGGTACCAGGACGAGCATTCACAGTGAGCTACACACATTCAGTCAAATGTGCAAAGACAAACACAGAGCAACAGACAGAGTAAAAGCCTTGTGCAAGCTTAAACACTGCACAAAAGTGACTCGGAACAGCCTTGACACACAAATAAAAACTGACCCACAAAGAGGTGCACGTGCATAACGTGCCCTTTGTGTTTAAGGAAATGACATCACTTCCTGTGTACTGATGTAAACGTGGGCCTTGTGCACAGAAGGAAAAGAAAGAAACAGTGTTTCAGGTTTTGATAGTAAAACATGAGGTCACCAAGAAGGGGCATTAAAAGCAAATCATCACGTCACGCACATCTGTGCAAGCAACAGAAAGCCGCCCGGCTCTCCGGCCATAAAGGCGCGCGGGCACCATAGTCACTTCAGGGCCACATGAAAAGCCCCCGCCCCCACATTACCATCATCCCGCAAATAACACAAAGACACGTTTGTTTAAGATTGGGAAAATATGCTGCAGGTTTATTATTACATACAAGATTATGTAATCACGGTGGGTTATCTTACGGGCAATCCAAGGGCAGGCCGCATTCTCGCCACCTGCCCGCCTGCTGAGCCAATCAGCGCCGTGGTGAACCACCCAGCTGATGAAATTATGGTAATAATACTGACGCCCCTTGCGGGACGTAACTAAGCAACCCCCAGTTGCGCAGGCCCGCAACCGCCCGAAGGACTACTGGGGCGCCGACTCGGATTCCTAGACCTCCCATGAGGTTCTAGGTTAGGCTCTGGCACCCCTATGTGCCCGCTGAAGTACAGTGTTGCACCTCTCTGTTTCCGGATTGCCCTGTAACTCCGCCTGCAACGAAAAAAGAACACATTAAAACTCCCTCAGGAGCCCCCCCCTCAGCTGACACTCTTGGGTAAGCGGTAGGGAGGGAAAGAGTGTCCAGTCCACGCAACGTCCGGGGCGGCAAAGAGACCACCGCAGTGGCCTAGGGGGAAGATATACCTTCTTCCTGCATGCCGCCCCCCGGACGTGCGTCACTGGGCCGCCCCCTCCACCAGGCGACTCTGCCCGGAGGGGGGGTGTCTGACCCTGTCTAGGGGCGGGGCGGCCCTCCGCGACTAAGGGCCCGCCCTCCTGATGGCCACCGGGTGGCCTCGGGCAGGCGCATAGTCACTTCAGGGCCACATGAAAAGCCCCCGCCCCCACATTACCATCATCCCGCAAATAACACAAAGACACGTTTGTTTAAGATTGGGAAAATATGCTGCAGGTTTATTATTACATACAAGATTATGTAATCACGGTGGGTTATCTTACGGGCAATCCAAGGGCAGGCCGCATTCTCGCCACCTGCCCGCCTGCTGAGCCAATCAGCGCCGTGGTGAACCACCCAGCTGATGAAATTATGGTAATAATACTGACGCCCCTTGCGGGACGTAACTAAGCAACCCCCAGTTGCGCAGGCCCGCAACCGCCCGAAGGACTACTGGGGCGCCGACTCGGATTCCTAGACCTCCCATGAGGTTCTAGGTTAGGCTCTGGCACCCCTATGTGCCCGCTGAAGTACAGTGTTGCACCTCTCTGTTTCCGGATTGCCCTGTAACTCCGCCACAGCCCATGCGATGGTCACCGCCGCCGCATGGGCCCCCCACCAACCTATAGCTTTACCTGCAACCTTTGCTCTGCAGAGCCTCTTTTAAATCCAGGAGGAATAAATCTAAGCCCACAGGCGTCAGATGAATTCCATCGGCCTCAAAATAACCTTTGACTTTGTCCTGAATAAGGTCGTGTTTGATGAAACCCAGCCCCCTCTGCTGTGTAAACTTCTTCATGGCACAGTTTATTTTCTTCCTGGTCCTCTCAATCGCCTGGCATGACTTAGCGCCTACCCACACTCTACGTGGTACAATTTCAGACCACCAAATCTCACACTCACGCATGATTCCACAGATGGCCCCCATATCTTCTTTCATTTTCTGGAGTAAAGTAGACCTCCCCCAGTTCGTGAGGTCATTACCTCCCAGGTGAATGACTAAGTGATGTGGTGGAGATCTCTCTGTGGTCAGCGCCACCTGTAATCTGTACAGCAGACTATGCCAGCGCATGCCTGGAAAACCCAACCACGTACAGTCCATATCTGTGAAGCCCTGTGTCCAATGCCTGATAGTGGCCCACCGACCCAATCTGGCGACCATGGAATGCCCCAAGACCCACACTCTCGACCCTGCCAAGAAACAAACGCAATCTACATCAAAAGTTTATTTCGAGAGGGTGCACAACAATGAGCATCACATCTATGACCAAAACACAGCAAACATATGTACAAGGGGCTTGATGAGGAACACAACAGTTAAGGGCGAATGTACCGTTTATAACAGGATGACTCCCACCGCCCTACTTTCTGAACTTTCTCAGGCTGCAACCCTGCTTTGAATGCAGAGGTGGCCGCCCCAATACGGAAGGAGTGACTGGAGAACCTTTTCCCTTCTTTCAGCAGACCCGCTCTATCAAGGCATGCCAGCATGATTTTATCCATCTGGTACTTAGTCAATGGGGTCAAATCAGCATGGATAAGAAGGTAGCCCTGGACAGCAGGACGGATCAAGAGAAAGGACTTAAGTGTCTCAACCGGGCAACAACACGGATCACCCAGGGGGGCCAGTAGGATCACCGACCCTTTCCCAGCCTGATCAGTTTTAGATCGTCTAAGGGTGATGGACAGGCCTACTGCCAGCGTTAAGTCTGCCACCCCTAAAGCATCCCCTGACACATCTACCTTTGAGCGTGCTACCAGCTCGCTGCTTCGGAATGCCCCAAAGAAGGCTAGGCTGAAGGCCGCTGAAAAGAGGGCAGCCTCATAATGCGAGTGAACTACAGACTGCAGGACCGCCAACATAGCTTTCAGCGTGGGGAACTCAATAGGGGACCTGGTGTCAGGGATCCTAGGTTCTTCTCTTGCCCACCCCTTCAGAGCTGCCTTAATTGCGAATGACTTGGTCGGATCGCCTACCCCTCTCAACCTCGCATCGTGACTGATAGCCGCCAAGTGTCCGCCTACCCAGGAGTGTGTTTTACCCTGCTTTTTGGCCCATACCACAAATGCTTGTACCCTGGCTTCCAGCGGTAAAACGGACAAAATCAAGTCTGACGTAGCATTCTGAAAATTGGCCAAATGACTAGCGTAACGCTTCCTAGTACCTGGGGCTAAGGACCTCTCCCCTAAATCCCTCAGTTCTCGTTCCACTTCAAGAGTCGCCAAAGTCCTGGTGCAAAGGGGGTCATCTCTGTTCTCGCCTGGGGGCACGCCGCCCGGAAACGGTCCCACTGCAAACGAGAAAGAGCGTCAGCCGCGACATTACTGACCCCCGCGATGTGCCTAGCCCTGAATTCCAGATTGCACCGCAGGCTCCTATTCGCCAATTCCCTTAATAAACAAAGGACTAACGGGCAGCTAGCAGTGAGGCCATTGATCGCTTGCACAACAGCCATGTTATCAGACCAGAAAAGGACCTTCCTGTTGGACAAAAGGGCCGGCCACAAATGCAACGCTACAACGATGGGGAATAGCTCCAGGACAGTTATGTTGGAGGTGATACCCCGCTTACGCCAAGCATTCGGCCACGCCTGTGCGCACCACAAGTCACCTAGTATTGCGCCAAAACCTTCCCTACCAGAGGCATCCGTGAACAAACTGAGTTCGGGGCTGTCCACCCAAGGGGACCTCCAAATGACTGTCCCATTAAAGTCCGACAGGAACTCTGCCCACATTAGCAGATCTTTCTTTAAGCCCG
Organism: Lissotriton helveticus; assembly: GCF_964261635.1. NCBI lineage: Eukaryota > Metazoa > Chordata > Amphibia > Caudata > Salamandridae > Lissotriton > Lissotriton helveticus. Next base: position 208,026,942 of record NC_136065.1, read on the forward strand.
CTGAAAGCTTGACAAAATGATGACGCTTGACTACCTTAGCAGTGGCCCTGGCTAATCTACGAGCAAACACCCGCCCCACAGGAATGACCCTGGCAGCAAAATTTAGTTTGCCCAGGAGACTCTGGATGACCCCCAACGTAGCCCTGTCTTTGCCTAGTAGATCCTGAATATCTCGTTTGAGATCCTGCACTTTCTCAGGTGGAAGTCTGGACACTCCTTCCACTGTATCCAATTCAATACCAAGGAAGGTCAGAATCTGTGCAGGGCCCTCCGTCTTACCAGGTGCCAAAGGGACTCCCAGGTGTCCTGCCAAGGCAATGAAGGCATCCAGGCCCTCCCTACATTCATGAGTGCCCTCCTTACCAATGAAAAGAAAGTCGTCGAGGTAATGGGTCACAGCCGTGACACCATATTTCCAGGAGAGAGCCCATTGCAAGAAGGTACTGAATGCCTCAAAGAAAGCGCAGGACACCGCACAGCCCATGGGCATGCACTTATCAAAGTAGTAACCCCCTTGCCACTTGAAGCCCAAGAGATGCTGACTATCTGGGTGCACGGGCAGGAGACGGAAGGCAGCTTCAATGTCTGCCTTAGCTAGCCAGGCCCCTTTCCCCGCTCTCCTCACCAAGTCTATTGCCATGTCCAGGGAACAGTACGAAACTGAGCAAACGCCATCAGAAAGCCAAGAGTTCACCGAGTTACCCTCAGGGAAGGACAGATTGTGGATAAGCCTAAAGGCCCCCGGCTCCTTTTTTGGTACCACCCCCAGCGGGGACACCACAAAATTCTGGAGAGGAGGAGAAGGGAAAGGACCTGCCACCCTCCCCAAGGCCACTTCCTTGACTATTTTCTTGCCAACAACATCGGGGAGGTCCCTTACTGACTTCTGATTTTCAGCATCCCTAGAAACCATCGGTCCCTGGTAAGGGATGGTGAAGCCTTCAAGGAATCCGCCCGCCAAAATTGTCTTGTCCTTATCATTGGGATACTCTCTAAGTAAGGGCAGAAGGTTATCCAGGACCACGGGGGAAGGACCCTTAGAGTGGCTTAAAGAAACCCCGCAAACCCCAGGACAAGAAACATCAGTATCGCTGTCTCGGGGGGAGATAGCTGGCGTGGGGAGTACAAAGAGGCGTGAGCAGGGGGGAAGCGACTGATCGATATTACTTGTCTTTGGAGGAGGTGTTCGGGGAATCACGCTTGTCGCATGCTGACCCGGGATGAGGCCCACTGCACTTACTACATACGTGGGAGAACCGGCATGCCTTTCCCCAGGAGCAATTACCTGCGTTGAACAACCTGCATGTGGCTGTGAAACCTTTTTTGCTATACTGTCTGTTTCCCCCCCCGCCGCGCCCTCCACGAAAGGACTGTTTAAAGTGGCTTTTGTTCCCGGACTGCTGTACCTTATTAGTATCAGGTTTCTTATCCTGAGTCACGGATTTCGCCACACCCTCCAATAGTTTGCCCTTACCCATGTATTGAACCCACAATCTCAACTCAATCTGATCCCATTCTAACTCTGGACAGACCGCCATCTTCATGCGAAACTCACAATCATATCTGTACCATGCCAGACCGGTTGTAGAATCCGCTTCATCCGCGATCACACTAGCATACTGAAAAAGAGCCTGCGCCTGCTCAGGGAAGCGCTCTGTTATAACCGCTGCTAGCATAGAGAACGCTTGCCTCCAATTCTTAATGTTCTTCTCAGGCCAAGTCTGAAAACGGACTTTCTTTTCCTCGTCCTTGGCACTCACTTTCCTGATATCAAACCCGTGAACGCCCAACATAAGGAAAGAAAATATATCCACAAATTCCCTACGCCAAATGCATTCTTTTGCCGCCTGAGGGACCTGCCAAGCCAGGGAACACTTGCCCGATAACAAGGGTGCCATGGTCATCTTAACTGCTGGGGTGGAGAGGACTGACACCCCAACGGGGACTTCAGGCTCAGCGGGGGGTGCGGATAAGACCTGGGGTGCCGGAGGCGCGGGGGGCGCGGCTAAGACTGAGGGCACCAGCGGAGCTGTGACTGGCACCGGAGCCACCGCAACCACAGGATTAGGCAGGACGCTCCCTAGTGCTGCGATGCCTACCACCCCTGGGACAGGAGGCCCACCCCACACTTGGGCTAACATGGTGTCCGTGGGGGCAGTGGGTAAGACTTGTGGCACCACACTAGAGGGAGCTACCGGAGTACTAATCTGAGAAGAAGCGGACAGCAAACTAGCTCTGACTTCAGACATAAAAACCGAGAGGGAATCAGTGAGCTTACCAAGGTCCTCTTTGGTGGCAAAGTCTGCAGCGGAACCCCCTGGGCGAGGTAATATGGGTGAGGGCTCCACGATCGCCGCCGGGGGGGAGGCGGGGGCATGTACAATCACATTCCTGACAAGCTCAACTGCCCTAGATTTCTGTGGAGGCTCCGCTGGAAAGTCTTTACAAGTTGGCTTCTTGAGCCGCTTGGACCTGGTAAGAGTCTCTTCTACAATGTCCTGCTCGGGAGCGGATGGGGCTGTGGCCCTGGGAGGGTTGGCTGACAAAAGTTCACTAGCCCACGCCACTCCATTAACCTTGATCATCTCCATCAACGCCTTCATCTGAGCGTCCTGCGAGGGACCTAACCCTGAGTCGTCGACCTGGGACATCTGTGAAAACAGGGGGGGGGACCCTTGGCTCTCCATGCCTATGTATGACTCTTTACCTGAAATAAAAATAACTGTGAGGGTCCAATCGAATAACGACAATAATTCCAGGCGAAAAGGTAGCGAAAACAAGAGTCCATGTCTCAACAACATGCACCACACAAATAAGGGTGAGCAACATAACACGCCAACGTTGGCTTGCAACTGGTGTTCCCTGACGCACTTACCACGCAAGAAATTGAAATTCGGGTGCGCCGTGACAGGGGGGGGGTCACCGAGTGAGCTCAAAGCGTCTTCTGCGTGAAGGAAGAACAAAATACAATGAGCCCACATGCAATTAAAACAACAATTTGCCTCGAAGGGCTACCAGGCGTCTTCTGCAGGAAGGAAGAACAATGACACTAAACCCAACAATTGTAAATAAACCACTGTTTGCCTCGAGGGCTACCCGTGACTGTGGATGAAACTGTTGCCGGCCTGCCCACTGCACCATTCTAACAGGCACATCCAAAAGCAAGGGCCCGACTACATCCATCGCGTTACCGTCGGGACCGCGTGACTACATACCTTCGTCACTTGGCGATGCTGCTTGGTGAGACGACCTGGAGGACGCGTCAAGGAATAGGGCCTGAAACGATTGATAAGAGCAAAGCATGTTTGAAAACGAGCATCTACCGACACCTGAGGAAGTAGTGTGAAGCCACTAGAAACATTTCCAAATCGACCGTAACAGCGCAGTTACAGATAAACATAATTGGTCTAGAAAGAGCATCCGCCAGACCGCAGATGTAGTGCGCAACGGTCGAGAAAAGCGACCCGTGAAACTCACCCACGGGATAGCTCAAGCCTGAAAACATTACGCATTGACATGAAACGTTATCATTGGCAAAATTGTGCATGAATGAAGCACTTCTCCATGGAAAGCTCGTGTAACAGTGCAGCAAAGTCCGCACAATACAAGAAACATAACTTTGTCGCGAACGTGAAATGCCCATATCGGGACGCAATGAGCACCAAAGTGCATGTACAACTTGAAGAAGGGGGGCCCGTGGCATACGGCACCATCAAAGCAGAAAGCGAGAAAACCCTTGATTAACCACCTAATCGCTCACGCACATGAACATACCTTGCGCTGGCACTGAGGAATCGAGGGCGCGTTAGGGGGGGTGGGGGGGAGGATGCACCGATGCAAACCCGGACACCCCAGAAGGCCTAGGTGCGTTAGCGATTGCACGAAAGGGCCGAATTCTGCAAGAAAAAGGAGGCATGTTAAACAAGACGCCGCCGAGGCCGCAATAGCCGGTACTGCGCACACATAACGAAAGAAAGCCAATAATTTAGCATTGGAGGCGCCTCCTAAGGGAGAAAAACACACAAAATTAGTACCCTTCGGATTCGGGGGAGGGGGCATGCGCCAGGCAACAGCCTGGAAGGCGCCTCCTAAGGGAGAAATACACAAAATTAGTGCCCTTCCGATTCGAGGGAGGGGGCATGCGCAGGCATCCGCACCCTCGTATGCCCGGGCCCCTGCCCGAGCAGGCACCTCATCCCCCCCCCCAGCAAACACTTTGAGAGACTCGCCGTGCGCTCACCGGGTCCCGCGCCCGCGTGGACCGGGTACCCCAGCAACGCGCTCCACACCCTACCTTCAAAACATATTAATGAGGCAGAGACGACACGAAGGCCCATATATAAAACTACACTTGCACAATAAATACAAATCGCGCAAAACATAGCAACAGTAGCGCAAATGAGCAAAGCCATCCCCCCACTGGAACGCAGGTGCCAATGGGAACATTTCAAATCGCTAAACACTTTCTATTTAAATGGCGGGTAGAGGGTGCACGCACAAACGCTCGCCGGATCCCGCGCCCCCGTGGACCGGATACCAGCAAGCAAAGCGCCACCCCCCCCCCATACTGCATCGAGCTTTAAAAAATTTTAGGAATGCGTAGAAACGCCCGTACAGGCAACCTGGCACACCGCGCCACCCTTACCAGCGTACTGCTGTGCATTCTGTTAATGTGAGCCGAGGCGTGAAACTTCAAGATAATTTTCAATAAAGCATGAAGATGACCTTTCAATAAATATCTCATCATGGTACACAAAACTGGGCAAACGACTTATACAAACATGTGTTTGCCTGCATTGACCGACTGCCAGACAAACGGGGATCCGTGGAGGAAATGGCTGCGCGGTAAATAGCAACGAGCGCCCGTGCAGTCCCTCGCCCGCGTGGACCGAACTCCGTGGGGCACCCGGCTCGGCCTCTGATACCCTCTACCTTGCAGCCCTCGAGAGGATCACCACGTTACGCACACCCGTGCAACCTGGAAGAAAGTTAGCCCTTGAACAAAGTTACCGAAAATGCAATGCCTTTTTATTTTAAACAGACACGCATTTTTTGGCGTCGTTATCGAGACTCGAACCCAGATCCCCAGGTCCGAGGTCGAGCGCCCTAACCGTTAGGCCAACTCCTCTCCCCCTAGAACAACCACAATCCAACACAAAATGGCCACCTGGAAATCCCAAGACGGGGGGAAGGGGGGGAAACAGGATGTATCGTGTACAAAGAGAATACAGGCCCCATCATGCGACAACTGTACCCTCCCCCCAACGCCGGAGAAATCACACTAAGTCACCACTCGGTCGAGAAACGGGACTCGGTATGGCAATAACAGCGGGGCCCGACAAGATAGGCCGGGCCCGCACTGACCAGAGGACAAAGACCCGAACAGAAATCGGACGTCCCCCCCCACAGCAGCCCACTCTAGCGGGCCGCCTCGCCAGGCTCACACCTCACAAAGAGGGAGCAGGCGGCTACGATAAGGGGGGGGAGAGGGTAGGCCCAAGGCCTCGCTCACCTAAAAACGACGAGATTGTCCGAAAGAGTGTCCAGTCCACGCAACGTCCGGGGCGGCAAAGAGACCACCGCAGTGGCCTAGGGGGAAGATATACCTTCTTCCTGCATGCCGCCCCCCGGACGTGCGTCACTGGGCCGCCCCCTCCACCAGGCGACTCTGCCCGGAGGGGGGGTGTCTGACCCTGTCTAGGGGCGGGGCGGCCCTCCGCGACTAAGGGCCCGCCCTCCTGATGGCCACCGGGTGGCCTCGGGCAGGCGCAGAGAGCGGTGCGCAGCGCCGGCCGGCTTGGCAGGCCTCGGGAGGGTGGGGCGGGACCTGCGCCAGTTCCCACTCGCTTCCACGACCGCAGCTAAAGATGACCTACGTTTATTTTTCTGCTTCCCTGGCTCTGGCCGCCTGTTATTATTGGCGGCTGAGGGCCTTTCGGCGCGTAAAAATAGCAGCAGTTTTATACCCACAGCCCCGGTGCCAGGGAGCGACGGCTCCCTGGCAGCCGGCACTGGAAACAGGGACTGGTCCCGGGCGTTAGGGCCCCGCACCTGGCTCGCACCGTCCCTCGGAGCACGGGCTGCAGGAGGGCACTGGTGTCCAGGGGTGCGCGCCGATACAAAGGGGCGCCTTGAGGGCCCCTCCGTAGTGTTTCTCACGTTGCAAAATACGGGTTAAATACATCAATATCTAGAGGTGTTTAATTGCTGTCGACGTGCGTTAACTAACGCAAACTGTTGGGGGGAAAAAGTTTATTATGTGCAACTTCTGCTGTAATGAGAAGTGGATTTTACACATGAGAGTGCGCCTTTGGTGTATCGTGGTTAATATACTTATTAATTTTAATTCATGTGATAATCGTCTCCCAGCCCCTCGCATAATGTACAGAGTCCCTTTCCTTCATTGTTGGGTTGGCGCTGCAAAGGGCTTTAAGTGGGGAGGGTCCTGCCGGTGCTCAGCACCGCAGTTTTTAAAAGCAGGTGCTGAGACGGGTCCCTACCGGGCTCTCCATTTTTGCCCTCGCCCTCAGAGTGAAAGAAACATCTCAACTCTGCAGCAGCGTCACTGCTCAAGGCCTTTGATGTAATTTCAAAGAGACTCGTTATAGTTCTTTCACAATCTCATCGTTTCAGAACGGAAGCATTTTCAATATTATATACACCAAAGCCACAGTTATTGCTTATTTATCATATGCAACTAACAACCACTGACAAAGCCAATAGTCCTGGCTTGTTGCAAGCATAATGTTCCTTGTTGTACCTGATATATCTGGATGCAATGGCAAACAGTAAAATACCAGCACACTATGCTAAGCACAGATTTTAAGCTTACATGTTTTAAGCCACACTCTTAATGTCATCGGACACGTCCCTTTGAGAGACCCCTCCTAGTTTTTTAATCCTACTTAGAGTCCTGGCGCTACATAAAGACCATTACAAACATACAATGGAAAGTGTACGTTTTTGGGCTCGCTGCTATATTTACTAATGTGGGTTGGAGTAGCTTGGAACATGGCTGAATTTCCGGCAGAGGGGATGCACGGAAGCTCGTTAAGTTCTGTGCACCAACTTGAATCCAAACCAATTCCTTGCCCCTACTTATCCATGAAAAGATAGGTTCCAGCAGCATCCCAGTGATGTAATGCAGTCTCCTGCGGTTCAAGGGTCCCCCAACCCTTCACGGCCCCACCATTCTGACCAAGTCCAATGATTATCTGTGAGGTATGCAAGACTCAGAGGTCCCTCATCACGTATTGTGGGGGCCATCATTTTGCTTTACACCACTGCCGCTTCCTGCACATAAGTATCTGTGTTGGGGACAGAACAGCAGCTCAGCCACTAGTCGTTCCTGTTTCAAGTCATAAGTAGGGAGGTGGGTGGAAAAATCCGTTCCGCTAGCGGAGTTCGCAGAGTTTTTCCCACTCCGTGCTACGCGAGTACCGCAGAGTTCCGAAAAACTCCTCCAAGCGGCGCATGGATTTTTTTTCTTGCAATGATTGCCAATGTTAAGTTGACAAGCAAGAATTTTCATCCCCTAGTGCAATTTTCAGGTGATAGAATGTCTCCCGGTGAGAATTTCTCAACACGGGCGGTCGTGACTGTTCACGTTGAGGAAACTGCAACTGGAGTAGAAAAGCGACTTGAATGGTAGAAAGAAGCCGCACCCTCTGGTACGCCATGTGGTGCTGTTCGTGCTGACTTTACACCACAAAACAAGCTCCCGGCACTAAAAATCAGCACGAGCAGCGCAACGTACCAAATTCCACCCAGTCACACAACTCCACAGAATCTCTGAGTTTTTATGCAACTATGTGGAATTCCATGGAGTGAAACTTCGCGAGATCCACCCACCCTTAGTCACAAGCATAACACACGGCACTGGTTTAACACAAACCTGTACCAGACAGAGGCCCTGTTGCCTCTCACAGCCCCAGTACTGTAACATCTTTCCTGAAAATTTACCTCATGCCACCTTGTGCCACATATTCGTAATCACGGCAAAGAGACTACAGTACTTCTCAAAATTTTCTGTACACTTACATTTGATGGCCGTAGAATCATCAGACAGAAACTTGAATCAACGTGTAAGGTCTGCCCGACTCATAGTAGAGTGACCTTCTTCTGCACTACCGGTGTTCTAGCCATGCAAGCTCCACCCCTGTCTGATGTCTCTCCGTAGCACCAGTCACCGTGGACATAGAAGTGTTAACTTCCTGTGTCTGAAGGGTTGCAAAGTCACAGAATTTATCACTTCATTGAATGGAGGTCCATTGTCCGACTTTACTAGTAAAAGTATACATAAGTCAAGAACATTAAATTTGAAGCAAGAACTACCACGTCCAATACACTAGTGAATAGAGCCATGACTTTTGGAAAACAGGAACATTCAGCTATTCTGAATAGTAGCTATTGTCCAGTTGTAATCTGAACAAAGACGTCAACTGCAACCTCATCTCAGGTGCAATTTAGAAGAGTGGACATTTGCAGGGGGTTTGGAGCTTTGTCTGTCCTCAGGGCTTGACATGAATCGCATACACACACTACTTTTTCGACATGAGTGTCCAGAGGGTGGAACTAGACACACGTGTAGGCTCCCTATTGCATCTGTGATATGTGTAGTGTGAGTGGAGACTGTGTCTCAGGTTGAGCATTTAGCTGGTTGGAGTCCAGTTTCCGGCTAAGGTGGCCAGGAGGTACGGGCAGAAGTATCTGTGGGCTGAGTGATGACAGAGGGCATAGAGGCATTTGACTGGCTGACAGCCAGTACGTGACCAAAGAACAAATGATCCAGGAGATTCTGGGAGTGCCATGGGCCTAGGGCGAGGAGACTGCCAGATGGGGTAACCCTGTCTGGTGGGCTTGGACTCAGTCTTCCTAGGGAAGGGTGTGGTGAAAGGCGAGCCTCCAGGAGACTCACAGCTTGTATGGACCGTCGCAGGATAAAGGGACATTATCGACATTATCGTCTGAGACTCAAGGGCTGTGTAGATCAGGACGAGGCAGGCCCAGCTCAGTCACTCTAGGGTGGATTCCCCCTAGCTCTCCTGTTTTCTGCAGTGAAGACAAGAGCTGTAGAAGGAAGCGCACTAGGTGAAACTGAGATCCACCACCATTCCAGCAAACCGATAAGTGGACAACTCAAGCGAGGTTCCCATTTGCAGCCCTTCCCTAAGATCAATCCAAGACAGTTTCACAGCTGGGCAGTTTATCATCATATCTGCCACCTTAGATCAGGGCCACTGGATTTATGCGATTGTGCAGCATTTTTCGCATATTTATACATTTGCCCCATCTGCTTCATAATCTCCAGATTAAAAAAAAATAGTTTCTAGCTCAAGTGTTTCAAAAGTTCTAAAAACACCGCGACACACGTTGCTGCACAGTGGAAGGCCCTTTTTAAAGGTTGACCAGTCACCTTTCTTTTGCTTATTGCTATATGTGGGAGTTGCATTGGCAAAGCAGATATGTCTCACCTATTGAAGAGATATTGGTTTTGTCAATGTGTTTTAGCCATGTTGTACAACAGCCTGGCTGCTGCTCAGCACAGCTCTAACTTAGAGGGGTAATGGAGAGTGGCATGGAGGAAAGTAGAGTGGAGTGTTATGGAGTGGTGTCGAGTGGCTTACAGCAGAGTTGGGTGGCATGGAGATGAGTGGGGTGTCATGGAGCAGCGACAGTGTTGTGAAGCGTTGTGGAGGGAGTAGAGTGTTGTAGAGTGGAAGGGCATGGAACTGAGTGGCGTAGAGTGGAGTCCAGAGTCAGCGTTGAGTAGAGTGTCAGTGGAGTAACATAGAGTGTCATGGAGTGGCGTAGAGAACACTGGAGTCTGGTAGAAGGTGTTACCGTAGAGTGCATGGAGCGGAGTAGATTGTCAGAGTGGAGTGCCATGGAGTAGAGGGGAGTAGTGTGTCACAGAATAGAGTGGAGTATAGTAACACAGAGTGGCATAGAGGGAGTTGTGTAGAGCATCATAGAGTGGAGTAGTGTCACAGAATGGTATAGAGTGGAGCAGAGTGCTGTAGAGTGGAGTAAAGTGACAGTGGAGCAGAGTTTAATGAAGTACAGTATCATGGAGTGGAGTGCCGTACAGTGGAGTGTGGTAGAGTGGCCTAGAGTGAAGTGGCCTAAAGTATAGTGGTGCAGAGTAGATTGGCGTAGAGTGCAGTGGCCTAGAGTGCGTTGGTTTTGAGTAAAGTGATGTAGAGTGCGTTGTTGTAGAAGGCAGTAATGCAGAGTAGCGTAGAGTGCAATGGCGTGGAGTAGAGTGGCGTAGAGTGTAGTGGCATAGAATGGTGCAGGTTAGGGTGGAGTAGCGCAGGGTAGAGTGTAAAGGTGTAGAGTGCAGTGGTGTAGAATGCAGTGGCAGAGTGCAGTCATGCGAATAGAATGTCAGAGGGCATGGTGGTAGAGTGCAGGGTTGTAGACTACCAAGTAGAGTACAGAGGTGCAGCATAGAATAGAGTGGTGTAGAGTGCAATGGTGAAGAGTGACGTAGATTGCAGTGGGATAGAGTGCAGTGGCACACAGTAAAATGTTGTAGATTATAGTGGCATAAAGTGCAGTGGTACAAAGTAGATGGTGTAGGTGTAATGGCGTAGAGTGCATTGGTTTTGAGTAAAGTGGTATAGAGTGGCAGAGAGTGCAGTGCGGCAAAGTAAATTGTTGTAAGGTGCAGTGGTGTAGAGTGGAGTATAGTGCATTGGTTTAGAGTGTTGCAGACTAAAGTGACCGTGCAATTGTGTTGAGTGGCATAGAGTAGAGTACAGTGGTATAGATTGCAGTGGTGCAGAGTAGATTGGCATAGAGAGCAGTAGTGTATAGTATTGGTTTTGAGTATAGTGGTGTAGAGAGCATTAGTAAAGAATGCTGTGGCATAGAGTGCAGCAGTGTCAAATAGAGTGGCGTAGAGTGGAATAGAGTGATGTAGACTGGAGGGGCATTGGATAGATTGGTGTAGAGTGGAGCGATGCAGAGTAGAGTGGCATAGAGTTCAGTGACGGAGACAACAGTGTTAAAGTGTAGAGTGACAGAGTGAAGTGGCATATAGTGGAGTGGTGCAGAGTAGAGTGGAGCAGATTAGAGTGGTGCAGGGTAGAGTGGTGCAGGGTAGAGTGCAAAGCATAGATTGGAGTGATGCAGAGTAGAGTGGTGTAGAGTGCATTTACAGAGTAGAGTGATGCAGTGGTGTAGAGTGTGGTGTATAGTAGAGTGGCGTGGAGCGCATTGAAAGATTAGAGTGATGCAGTGGTGTAGAGTGTGGTGTATAGTAGAGTGGCGTGGAGCGCGTTGAAAGATTAGAGTGATGCAGTGGTGTAGAGTGTGGTGTATAGTAGAGTGGCATGGAGTGCATTGACGTGGAGTGCAATGGCGCAGAGTGGTGTAGAGAGCAGTGGCGCAGAGTAGAGTGGAGCAGATTAGAGTGGGGCAGGGTAGACTGCAGAAGCATAGATTGGAGTGATGCAGAGTAGAGTGAGTAGTGTAGAGTGCATTGACAGAGTAGAGTGATGCAGTGGTGTAGAGTGTGGTGTATAGTAGAGTGGCGTGGAGTGCATTGACAGAGTAGAGTGATGCAGTGGTGTAGAGTGTGGTGTATAGTAGAGTGGCGTAGAGTGCATTGACGTGGAGTGCAATGGAGCAGAGTGGTGTAGAGCGCAGTGGCGCAGAGTAGAGTGGCATAGAGAGCAATGGCGTAGAGAACAGAGGTTTAGAGTAGAATAGAGTGGTGTAGAGTGCAGTACAGTGATACAGAGTAGAATAGAGTGGCGTAAAATGCAGTGACAGATTACAATGGCATAGAGTGTAGTGGTGCAAAGTATATTGGGGTAAAGTGAATTGGTTTTGAGTAAATTAGTGCATGGTGCATTGGCATAGAGCGTAATGTGGTGTAGAGTGGGTAGTGCTGTGTGCAGTGACGCTGAGCGCAGTGGCATGGAGTAAACTGTTTCAGAGTAGAGCGTAGATTAGAGTGGTGTAGAGGTGATTGGCATTGAGTGTACTGGCATACACTGGAGTGGTACAGAGCAGAGTGCATTGGCATAGAGTGCAAAAATGCCAATGGTTGTAAGAGGTGGAATCAAGGGTAACTCTATGCATTTTGTTAGCAATAGGCCTTTTTGACATCTGTGCTGTCAAAACCCAGACTTAGAATTGACTGTCCAGAGTGCCGGGGGCTGGTGCCAAAGATCCACTGCAGTTCGTTCACAATTCAGCACTGAGTTTAGAGAAATAAAGACTCCTTCCAAGGTGCGGGCGAGCCTGGCATGTGGTTACCTGATGTCCACGTAAGCATCAGGAGGTTCTCAGATCATGGTCACACAAGGTCCGTTTATCCCCATGTAGGCCAACTCCCTGAGGGAGCTGCTGATCTTGTGCAACAGGAACTCTGCATGTTTGTTTTTATTTGGAGACATGGTGGCTGACCTGCCAGATGTGTCTCCTCATGTTATGTCTACAGCAACCACCAAGTGCATTGAGCCTGATGGATGAAACATGTTGATAACCAGTATACAAACTCCTGGTGCTATGGAAACTTCAAGAAATATTGACGATGTCATCAAGTTACCACCGTACAAGGCAGAAGCATGCAATGAAAGCGCCCACGATGAACACCAATGCACCTTGGCACTCGACAAATCTCCCCAAGGCCAGTGGGGGTCTCTCATTGGTGGCCAATAGCGCCAGTCAAATGATGTCACAGAATGGGCTCACACAGTTACTTTCTTGTGCTTGCCAGGGAGCCCTGCCAGGTGTGAAGCTGTGGAAAGGCACACAAATCACAGAGTTGGGCACAGCAGTGTGATCACAGGCAGCAGCCAGCATGAATTTGCAGACTCCTGGTGAGAGTGGTGGCACCCGGCCAGGAAGCCATCACCAGCTCAGTGAGGTGACCAGCCACTTCAGTGTCTATGCTCCGCGCTGCCGGGCACCAACACAACGTGCCCATCTCAGCCCTTTCACCAGGAGGACGCACATCGGGCTCTCGGACTCGTGTTTCTGAGGAGCGTGCGTAACCTGCATTGGGCAAATGAAAGTCAGTATTGGGCAGATATGATTGGTGGTTCTTTTTGGTGGTTCTTTGTGCCGCTTCTTGACAAAAAGTGGTGGTTTCAAGGTACATCTATATTGCATGTAATTACTGGGCAAAAATGACCAGTAGGAGTATGTGCACCGGAGAGTGAATGCTGCCGGGGTCACATGCTGACTTCTGGTGAGACCTGAATGTCATGAGTTTGAATCCCAGCAAGGCAAACTCAGGGCCAGATGTGGATCTTGGTGGACGGGTTACTCTGTTGCAACGGTGATGGATATCCTGTCCGAAGTATAAATCCCATAGGTTATTATGGGATTTTTATTTGGGTGGACAGGATTTCTGTCACCGTTGTGACATAGTAACCCATCCACCAAGATATAAATCATGCCCTCAGTCTTGTAGGGAATTCCTTTAAGTTGGCCTTCGATTGGACACTCGTTCAAAATGAAGCACAGTGAAGTGGTTTGCGAAGAATCACAATATTCGGTCACGTGGAGAAGCCAGAGATTAAAACCCGGATTTCTTGGTTTCACATTGAATAATTCAACCAGTGGACGAATAGCTCATTTTTGCCACTTGAGGGCAATGCTTTTTATTCAATTTGTTCACGACCTAAAGTGCTTAATTGTGTTCAATAAATGTAAGCATCAAATGTTAAGGTGGGAACAAAAGTGCCTGGATGCTTTGCTCTATGATGGTTGGCCAGTCCTTGTGGACCAAGGGCTGAGTCAGAGCCCAGACATTCAGCCTAAGCCCGGTCAATGGGATGGTGAGTGACATCTTCCAGCACCCAGTAGAAGTGATTTCTCCATCAATCCAGTGGGCGTTGGAATTCTAGTCATATGTCCACCTCAAATGGTACATGTATTGGAGGAGACCCGTGCTAGAAGAATGAGATATCGTTTATAGCTCCTACATAGGGTACACATTTAAGAGGTTTAGAGCAACATGTAAGCTAATTTATAGCTCTAGCAAGAAGCATGTACCAGCATCTAATCCATCAAAGACGACCGTAGGAGCTAGACGCCTAAATTGGAGCTGCATTGGAGATATTTCAAGAGCCCCGCGTCATAACAGGAGCTACTTCACAACATCTGTGGTACGCAAGAGGCAAGCAGAATCTCTTTCATAGCTCTACCGAGAGGCGCATGCTATAAAAGGAGCTACTTTACAACTATAGTAAGAGTTACAAGGCACACAGGATCAGTTTTAGACTAATTGTAAGAGGGACCTACCAAACAGTACAGAATCCACTTTACACGTATTTTGTGAGGCCCAAATCAGCCCAAACTCCATGCTTATTGAAGGTGGCACATGACAAAGTAGGACTTGCTTATTGCAAAACTCATGATCAGCACAGGATCAACCTTATGCCTACTCTGAGAGGCACACGCCGGCAAAGGACCTACCAATGTCTATGGTAAGACACGTACAACAGCGCGGCGTCTACTTCACACTAACTGCGAAAGGGCGAAGGGCAGTACAGAGGCTAGTTTACACCTATTTTGAGAGTGGTATGCCAGTACAGGAACTCATTATGCTTATTGTAAGACAAATACCCCAGCAAAGCATGTAATTTACTCCTAGTGCGAGAAGCTTAGACGGTTTATTGCGTAAACTTAGACGAGTGCCAGAACATGATCTATTGTACACCTATTACAAAAAGACTAATGGCGGCACAGGGTGCACTTTACACTGAACATAAAAGGTCTGTTTCAGTGTATCAATTTCACACCCACTGTAAAAGGTCTGTGAAAGGACAGAGCCTACTTTACATCAACTGTAGGGGGCATAACCTGCACAGGGTATGATTATGCTTATTGTAAGACACATATGTAGAAATAGAATCTACTTTACACTCCCCAAAAGGGGCATATGTTAGCACAAGATCTATTTTACACTTTTTGTAAGATAAATATGGCGACATGGGATCTACTCTACACCCATTGCAAAAGGACTGTAGGTGTACTTTACATCTGCTGCAAAAAGGTCTGTGTCCATGCAGGATCTCTTCTAGGCCGCCTGTGAGAGGTCTGTAGCAGAGAGAGGCATATGTGGACACAATATCTAAGTTACACTTAATGTAAGGTGAATCCACTAGCACGGTGTCTGCTCTACACCGACAACAAACTGGCTGGTTGCAGCACAGGCTGCACTTTGTTCCTTGTGTCATACACAGGACAGTGCAGGACCTACTTTTTGTATTTCACCAGAGACACTCTCGAGCTCAGGCACTAAAACCATACAATACGACTGTTCACACACCTTCTAATAAATTGATATGCGACTTGCAGACACCATTGAATCCTCCCAGGACCAGCAAGTCCGTGTTGGTATGTCACCAGTGGAATACACAAAAAAGATAACTACACACAAACTTGAAACACATGTTTTGATAACTCCCAGGAGGGGAAAGGGAAAAAATTTCAAATTCCAGAAGAAATACCACACAGTCCAGAAGCAGGAAAAAAGCATGTTCCCAAAGATTGTGAGGGAGCCCTGGGGGATTCCAGTCTGGAGTGTACCAAGAATACTGAAGGAGAGAGGGTGGGTGTTGGGGGACCAGTGGGGGGGGGGGGGTGGACGTCACCCGTCCCCCTGTGTGCTGTGCATTCTCAAGCACACACCCTCGAGCTTGCGGTAAATCAGCAGTCCCGGCGCAGGACGCACCTGGCTCCCCTTACCTCGAGAGCAGGAGTCTGGTGAGGGAAGGGGGGCGGGGGGTCAACAAAAAACATTTCACATGCCCTCAGGCACGAAAGAGCTCAGCGCGAGGGGCAAAGGTGGGGGTGGAAGAAACCACAAGATTCTGTGACTCAACCTCCAAGAATCGCCACGGCGCTGTCTGGGCCCTGGGAGAAGGCTCGAATCTCGGCACCTGCTTTAGCACTTCAGGGGCCTTTAGCAGGCATCAGGGGCCACCTTCACCACAAGCGCTCCCCAAGAAACAAATACTCCCTGAATCCAGACCACAAGGGAGCGGGCAGAAAATTAAAAATACCCCCACTTTTAACCAAAGCTCTGATGGAACCAAGAAAGGGAAGCAAGTGAGCGCAACTCTCCCTAAAAGAGCTCCCTTATGTCTTCAGTCCAAACATCTATCCATGCATCCTTTCACCCGTCCATCCACTGACGGATTACCAGCACTTCACCTTTACATCTAGTCATCTATTCATTCTTTCACACATCATTCAGTCTTTTACCATAGTATCCACATACCCTTTCACCCATCTATCCTTTAGCTCATCCTTTCACCCATCCTGTCACCAATTCACCCACCTATGCATCCTTTCATCCATGCACGCATCCTTTCACCAATTCACCCTTTCACCAATCCTTTCACCCATCTATCCTTTCACCCATCCACCCTTTCACCCACTCATCCTTTAACCCATCCACCCTTTCACCCATCCTTTCACCCACTCAAACGTTCACACATCTTCCCTTTCACCCATCCTTCCACTCACCCATACATCTTTTCATTCATCCTTTCACTCACTCATGCATCCTTTCACCCACATTCTTTCACCCATCCTTTCTCTCACTCACAAATCCTTTCACCCGTCTGCCCTTTCGCCCATTGTTTCACCCACCAATACATCCTTCCATCCACCCACCCTTCCTTTCACCAACCCACACATCCTTTCACACATCCATCCTTTCACCCATTCTTTCTTCCACCCATCCTTTTTCTCATCTATGCATCCTTTCATCCACCAACCCTTTCACCCATCCTTTCACCCAACCATGCAATATTTTACCCAGCCGCACTTTCACTCACCCACCCATCCATTCAACCTTCCACTCTTTCACCCATGTTTTGCCCACACATGCATCGTGTCATGCATTCTTTCTCCCACCCATCCTTTCTTCCACTCACACATTATCATTCACACATTATCATCCACCCATCCTTTCAGCCACCCATGCAGCCTTTCACTCACCCTTCCTTTTAACCTGCATTCCTTCTTTCCCTTTCCTGTCAAATACATCTTTACGTGGTTAATTAGGAGCTTTTTTTCTGCCGAGTTGCAGACAGACGAGGCCCAGGGTTCACAACGCCCCTGCCAGACCATCAAAATCCCATTTCCTACCCTGACAGCTGTAAATGGTGCCATGCAGTGGAGTCCCAGTCTTCTGTACCTAGAAAACTGGCAATACCACAAATGTTCACATTTATCCCTCCTTCGAAAAGGGTCTATAGGAGCAGCCACTGGAATTATGTGCCAGGGAGGGCCAAATTAAGTGGCAGGGTCTACTAAATTATGTGGCAAGAAAAGGTCAATTATGCGGCCTAATGCAGCACATTTTGTTATAGAATTAGTTTATTCTGTCATTGTCTGGGCAAATCGTTCACCTCATTTTTACCAGCGTAACTCCCAAATACAGCCATAAGCAACAGAAAGGTGATCAGTCATCCTTTGTAACTACTTCCTAGGTCAGACCGCATGGTTTAGAATAGGTAGGATTTTGGTGTGGTAGTCAAGGAGTGGACCAGAGGGCGGCAGATTTTAATGTAGAGGGCGGACCAGGGCATTTAACTTTGAGGAGCAAGATAAGAACTGATGATTGGAGGCAGGTAAGACAAAATATATTGTCTTGGGGAATTTTTAAATTGGTCTATATTTTTGGCTTTAGATACCTTTATGAAGGAGGATAAATATATTGTAGCAAGGCACTCAAGATAATTCTATTTGTATTCATAAGTGAGGTGAGTTAATGAGTGGCACAATGATTTGTTGGGATACTAGATCTGGGATGCTAAAACTAGCCAGTTACATTAGTCAATTTTTACTTTTATTCCAGACTTCTTCAACAGGAAGATGAAATTATTGAGCAGAGTGTAAAATTATTCCGGAATTTAATAACTAAGCGGAGTAGATGAGAGACATAGGATGTGGGAATTGAACGGTTTGAATACAGGGACATTTTTACTTTTAAAGCAAATGTGCGGGAGATATGGAGGGTGAATTATTTTTTAAATAATATGACCATAAGACATATTAGGTGAACTGAATGTTGTGTATAGAAGGGGGTTCAAAAGGGGGTGGTGATGGACGGAGTATCTGAACCAATCAAACACTCACACCCAGTCAACAGATCTGGGTTTAATCCATCACCGTTCTTTAGCCCACTCTGCCACCCCAGTTCAGACAATGCCATATGCAAATCAGTCTGACCCTGTGCCTCATGGGATCAGTCCAGCCCGAACTGCCAAGCCATTCCTTCCCTGGACCGGATTCAAGCTTCCCAGGACCGGTTTCTGGCATTTCAGCCGTCTTCAGCCAGGCTTGCTTGAATCCAGTGGCAAAGTGAGCAAGGTACTCACGTCTGAGCATACCCTGCCAACTTATGGCGAACAAAGCGGTACAAAAGGGTGTGGTGATGGACGGAGCATCTGAACCAATCAAACACACACCCAGTCAACAGATCTGGGTTTAATCCATCACCGTTCTTTAGCCCACTCCGCCACCCCAGTTCAGACATGGCCATATGCAAATCAGTCTGACCCTGTGCCTCATGGGAACAGTCCAGCCTGAACTGCCAAGCCATGCCTTCCCTGGACGGAAACAAGCTTCCTAGGACCGGTTTCTGGCATTTCAGTCGTCTTCAGCCAGGCTTGCTTGAATCCAGTGGCAACGTGAGCACACTCTTGAATTATAGGTCGAGCTGAAATTTACAGGCAGTGCCAATGAGATTCCTGAATGACTCACCAGAGAACCAATGTCATACGAATTTTAGAATAAAGGGAATAACTTGGTTGAATATGTTCGGGCAAAGTTTGATAATGAATATGAGAAGCTAATTTTGTCTATTGCACATTTTTGCACCAGTGCTGACCAGAGATCAGGTACAATGCTAGATGTACTTATTTTTTGTCAACGCAAAGGAGAGGGAAAACAGGAGGGGGTTTAAACCTTAGAAATAAAAGGACTGTAACTTAGGCCATATTGAAAAATTCTTAAAAAATTGACAACATGAAAAGGTTGAGCAGCTATTAGAGACTGGGGCGACTACAAAAAATACTTTGCTGAACTCTAAGATGTAAGGGAGGGAGTTATTGTATGATTTGGAGACATGATTTTCTGTAATGGATCTTTTTTTACCTGCAATGTAAAGTTTAAGATATCTTAAAGGAACCATTTGGTGGACGTTGTAGAGTGATGTCAGTTCAATGGAAAGATAGTACATTGTTCAAACGTTAATTATTAATTGTATTTTACAACAGTTACTGTGGTCATAATTTAAAAGTTCTCGAATTTAACATACATCTGTGAAATGAAAAGAAAGTTCTATAAAATATTCACGGTTCAAACACTTTCTATTGTTTCAGATAATCAGTTGTATCTTGCTGTTGGTTACATGATGTTTTGGCCCTAATGATCTGAAAGTTTAGTGCTAGGCAAGATTTCCATTACTTATTAAATGTATCTCTCTCTCTCTTCTGTATATATATATATATATATATATATATATATATATATATATATATATATATATATATATATATATCGTGTTCCAGCACTTCCCAACTCCAGAAGAAACAACACGGACACCTTGCAAGGATTGCAGGTAGTTTATTCAAATGTTAGACTGCACCGCAACGCGTTTCACCTTTCGGCTTGATCACGCTAGAGAAGCATAACAGTATACACATTTAAATATGCGTCAATAATAAACATAAACAAAGGACTCAACCATAGTGAAAATAATAACTATGTGGTGGTTCCGCCATTTTGACCTAGTCATTCTCGTTTATATAATATATACACAAGAAAACCACAAATAGTTCGTAGTAGATCGATTTGATACAGAGAGCAGTAATTAGATTCAGCATGAAAATATAGAGTCCTCATTATTCATATGCTGACATTTCTAATGGAAGTCCAGAAATACCGCCCATGAGGGCATTCATTAATCTGCCATGATAAATCCAATAAACAAAAAAGCTGAATCTGTACCACATTTTGATGCCTAAGTAGACAAAAACATAACATTCCGCCCAAGTGGCCACAAACAAAAAGAGGTATTCTATGTCACAAGATAGACACTTTGCAAATCAAGGACGGTCCGATTGGCGTACTTCACCATCACCCATAATGTGCCTTCACCTGAAATAAAAATACAAAAATATATCATATACTAAAAGATACATAAAAAGATCTTCCTAAACAGTTCAAAACGGCAGCAGCTATAAAAAAAGTACATGTTATGTATATTTACACAAATCCCCCTACCCAGTTAAGTGGTTCCTAGGATTGTCTAATTAGACTACTTTACGTTATATACACAACTATAGGTGATGTTACCATATCTCAATGCAGGTGAATTGACAATTCTTCACTCGAGTTAAGGCCCTGTGGCATCATTGTTTCCATGTCAATGATGTATTTGGACTCAAGTTTTCGAAGTGCCAACTTACGGTTACCTCCACGGATGTTAATGGGGATTTCATCAATAACAACCATTCTCAACAATTTTTTCATTTTGAAAATGTTGTTCGAAAAAGTGTCGGGCAACTGGGTACTGTCTATTGTTGTGTCGGATAGCTCTCATGTGTTCTAAGACACGTTTTTTAGCACATTTAATCGTGCTGCCTATATAGGCCTTATTGCAAGGACACAGAAGCACATACACACAATACATGGTATTACAATTCAGTTTCTTTTTGATAGTCAGCTTCTTTTCTGTGCCTGCAATAGACAGAATTTTGCAATCAGAGCTGTTTCTGCAAGCCTTGCACTTCCTGCACCTGGTAAAACCCCCAAGCATTACCCTGTCTTTCATTTGCTTGCCAGTAATTAAGCTAGGACTTAACTCATCTCTGAGAGAGTTACATTTTTGAAATGTAATCTGTGGTTTTACATTAAGATGCTTTTCCAAATTCACATCAGTTAACAGTACATGCCAATGTTTGTGGAGTATCTTGCGCAGTTGTGATGCCTGCCCTGAAAATTTGGTTATGAATCGCAAGGTGTTTTTCTCTGGGGTATCTGAATCAGGGTGAAGTAGTTTGGTTCTACTCACCATATCCACTTTGGCACAGGCTTCTAGAATATTCTTATTACTGTACCCTCTTTCCAGAAATCGACTAATCATAGTCTGTTTCTCCAGTTGGTAATTCTCTTCCGAACTGCAGTTGCGTCTGGCCCTTAGTAGCTCACCATAGGGGATGCTATACACAAGTTGTCTCGGATGGGAGCTGGCGGCATTCAGAATACTGTTTCCCGCCGTACTTTTCAGAAATAATTTCGTCTGCATGGTGTTATCTACAATCTCTACTAAGACATCTAAAAATTCAATTTTGGTTTCACTCATATGATCAGTGAATCTTAGATTGTATTCATTTTCATTCAGACGTTTGACAAAGTTACGCGCAGATTCCATGTCTCCATCCCAAATCAAAAAAATGTCATCTATATACCTCAGCCACAGGACACAGCGATCATGATCTTCCAACTGGGCGGCCACCCGCTCCTCCCACCAGCCCATCGCCAAGTTGGCGTAGCTGGGGGCAAAGCAGGTGCCCATCGCCGTGCCCTGTGACTGTTGATAGACCACCTCATCAAAAAGAAAAAAAATTATTTTCCAAACAAAACTTCATCATGTTTAGGATCATTTCGGAATGGGACATGAAGGCAACCGATCGTCTTTTCAGGAAGTATTCCACCGCTTTCAAACCGAAATCATGTTTTATGGACGTGTACAGACTGCACACGTCCAGGGTAACCATGATGTAATTGGTTTCCCAATGGATTCCTTCAATAATTGTAAGGAAATGGGTGGTGTCTTTAAGGTAGGCGGGCAGGCTGACAACATATGGCCTCAAATAATGGTCAATAAACCTGGATGTCATTTCTAGGAGCGACCCAATGGATGACACAATGGGTCTCCCTGGTGGGTTCGTGGGGTCCTTGTGAACTTTAGGTAACAGATACAGGACAGGGGTACGGGGGTGTAAGCACTTCAGGTAATTGAGCTCCTCCCACTCTAGGAGCCCCTGTGCTTGCCAGTCATTGAGCATTTCACCATAGACCCTATTGGATTCAATAACACAGGATCTGTTCGATATCGTGTAGCATGTGGTATCCGATAGTTGTCTAAGCCCTTCCTTTAGATAGGCATCTTTATCAAGAACCACAACATTTCCTCCCTTATCAGAAGGGCGTATCACAATTGAGGTATCAGATTTAAGTCTGTCCAAAGCCTGCCACTGTCCTAATGTTAAATTTTTTTCTTCACCCCCTGGTATTTTGCGGTATCTTATCCTTTTTAAATCCTTTAGTACTCCCCTTGTAAAGACATCAATAGCGTCACACTCTACTAAAGGTAGGAAAATGGATTTGGGTTTAAACTGCTCTCTGTATCAAATCGATCTACTACGAACTATTTGTGGTTTTCTTGTGTATATATTATATAAACGAGAATGACTAGGTCAAAATGGCGGAACCACCACATAGTTATTATTTTCACTATGGTTGAGTCCTTTGTTTATGTTTATTATTGACGCATATTTAAATGTGTATACTGTTATGCTTCTCTAGCGTGATCAAGCCGAAAGGTGAAACGCGTTGCGGTGCAGTCTAACATTTGAATAAACTACCTGCAATCCTTGCAAGGTGTCCGTGTTGTTTCTTCTGGAGTTGGGAAGTGCTGGAACACGATAGTGTACAGGGCTGCCGGTGCCCTGATCACGAACCGCCCTGCTAGACGGCTTCTTTCGAAACCGGAGTTTGTGGACTCATAGAAATTGGAAGAAGAAGCTGACCGCGTAGTGCCCCTGTCATCGGTATCCGAGGAAATAGAAGATTTCTCCAGTTCCTTGATGGGACCGCTGGATGCTAACCAGCAAACCAGCGGGATTACCGATTAGACCCTGCAATTTAGTGCCGGTACGTGAACTTGTTGGCGTGACTCGTGAGTACCTGGGATACCGCTGCACTTTCGTCTGTTGGCGGAGGGACGCGGTGCCCCTTGTTGCTCTTGGGTCCGGGTACACTTGGTCGCCATACCGGCCGGGCACTAGCGCGAAGGGAGCCACCAGTGCATTCTGGACTACGTAGTCCGTTTGGTGGCGTTGCATGGTACCAGCAGGAACTGAAACCAAGAATGGCTGCAGCTTTGGAAGCAAGGAGAAAAACGGCAGCGGATGAACTATTTTTTGCACAACAAGCGGGGGCTATCGCGGATAATACCTCGACGGAAAGCACCAATAGAAATATTTCGGAAGAAATCAAAATACAGGAACTATTCACTAAATTGGAAAAACTACACCGCAAGGAATTGGCCAAATGGTGGGAAGCTGAGTCCCTCCAACGCTACATTGAGGCATCACGAGTTCCACGTGGACTGAGAATCTTTACGATCCCGACATACGAGGACCCGGACCCTGAGATGCTGGATGATTGGTCAAAAAATTCCAATGCATGCTCTATGACAATGATGAAAATTCTCGTAAAGTTTGCCCTAAAAGACCGTAAGAAGTTATTAACGGCAATTGATGAAATAATCTCTGAGTTGGAGAAAGTCACCACCAAGGAAGCGATTGACGGCTTTATGGTAACTTTATCTAAGCGTTTGGAAGCTCTTGAGGCTGAAATTACCGCCAAAAAACAAAGAAAGTTCATGAGGGACTACAAGGATTATGAGTCTGGGCGCACACTCACTTTCCACAAAAAGTATGACCACCTCATTGAGAAAAATGGAGGGGGGTTGAAGAAATCGGTTGTGAGTGACAAGAGCATTACCGTTTCTGAGAGTGATGTATCTGATGGCAATATTTCGGATGGCTCTGTCAAATCAATACTTGTTACACCAAAACAAAAGAAGATGCCGAATTTTTTAGATCAGTTCCAGATGATCTATCAAGGAAGGACAGAACAACACTCTCAACAACAGGGTCAAAACTTCCAGAGGGGAGGTGGACGAGGAGGCAGAGGCAAAAACAGAGGAACAAACAAGCCAAAACAAGACACAAGAAAAGAGGCAACAACCCCAGTGGGAATGGTAACAAGGGGCAAGAAGGCTCAAATATGACGGTGATGAACCTCTCCAAGCGGATGCTAACGACGGAAGAGACTGAACTACTTGGATTAGGTTTGTCTTTTTGCCCTACCTCCAATTTTAATTTTCCCCAGACTCGCATTGATTTGTTTTACTTTTCACGAAAACTGAAACAAAAAAAATGGTTTGACACTAAACATCATTCGAGTAGGGTTAAAGAAAATGAAGCATACAGTAACCTAAATAGAAATGATGTTGAACTGTTAAATGTATTGACATCGCAAGATGATGTGAATAGTGATGATGTTGACCTGTTACAGTACAATCTGAGTGGTGATAGCAATCCTTGTAGTGGATTTAAACCCAAATCCATTTTCCTACCTTTAGTAGAGTGTGACGCTATTGATGTCTTTGAAAGGGGAGTACTAAAGGATTTAAAAAGGATAAGATACCGCAAAATACCAGGGGGTGAAAAAAATGTAACATTAGGACAGTGGCAGGCT
Organism: Lissotriton helveticus; assembly: GCF_964261635.1. Classification (NCBI taxonomy): domain Eukaryota; kingdom Metazoa; phylum Chordata; class Amphibia; order Caudata; family Salamandridae; genus Lissotriton; species Lissotriton helveticus. The sequence continues at coordinate 208,051,479 of NC_136065.1, forward strand.
TTGGACAGACTTAAATCTGATACCTCAATTGTGATACGCCCTTCTGATAAGGGAGGAAATGTTGTGGTTCTTGATAAAGATGCCTATCTAAAGGAAGGGCTTAGACAACTATCGGATACCACATGCTACACGATATCGAACAGATCCTGTGTTATTGAATCCAATAGGGTCTATGGTGAAATGCTCAATGACTGGCAAGCACAGGGGCTCCTAGAGTGGGAGGAGCTCAATTACCTGAAGTGCTTACACCCCCGTACCCCTGTCCTGTATCTGTTACCTAAAGTTCACAAGGACCCCACGAACCCACCAGGGAGACCCATTGTGTCATCCATTGGGTCGCTCCTAGAAATATTTGAGGCCATATGTTGTCAGCCTGCCCGCCTACCTTAAAGACACCACCCATTTCCTTACAATTATTGAAGGAATCCATTGGGAAACCAATTACATCATGGTTACCCTGGACGTGTGCAGTCTGTACACGTCCATAAAACATGATTTCGGTTTGAAAGCGGTGGAATACTTCCTGAAAAGACGATCGGTTGCCTTCATGTCCCATTCCAAAATGATCCTAAACATGATGAAGTTTTGTTTGGAAAATATTTTTTTTCTTTTTGATGAGGTGGTCTATCAACAGTCACAGGGCACGGCGATGGGCACCTGCTTTGCCCCCAGCTACGCCAACTTGGCGATGGGCTGGTGGGAGGAGCGGGTGGCCGCCCAGTTGGAAGATCATGATCGCTGTGTCCTGTGGCTGAGGTATATAGATGACATTTTTTTGATTTGGGATGGAGACATGGAATCTGCGCGTAACTTTGTCAAACGTCTGAATGAAAATGAATACAATCTAAGATTCACTGATCATATGAGTGAAACCAAAATTGAATTTTTAGATGTCTTAGTAGAGATTGTAGATAACACCATGCAGACGAAATTATTTCGGAAAAGTACGGCGGGAAACAGTATTCTGAATGCCGCCAGCTCCCATCCGAGACAACTTGTGTATAGCATCCCCTATGGTGAGCTACTAAGGGCCAGACGCAACTGCAGTTCGGAAGAGAATTACCAACTGGAGAAACAGACTATGATTAGTCGATTTCTGGAAAGAGGGTACAGTAATAAGAATATTCTAGAAGCCTGTGCCAAAGTGGATATGGTGAGTAGAACCAAACTACTTCACCCTGATTCAGATACCCCAGAGAAAAACACCTTGCGATTCATAACCAAATTTTCAGGGCAGGCTTCACAACTGCGCAAGATACTCCACAAACATTGGCATGTACTGTTAACTGATGTGAATTTGGAAAAGCATCTTAATGTAAAACCACAGATTACATTTCAAAAATGTAACTCTCTCAGAGATGAGTTAAGTCCTAGCTTAATTACTGGCAAGCAAATGAAAGACAGGGTAATGCTTGGGGGTTTTACTAGGTGCAGGAAGTGCAAGGCTTGCAGAAACAGCTCTGATTGCAAAATTCTGTCTATTGTAGGCACAGAAAAGAAGCTGACTATCAAAAAGAAACTGAATTGTAATACCATGTATTGTGTGTATGTGCTTCTGTGTCCTTGCAATAAGGCCTATATAGGCAGCACGATTAAATGTGCTAAAAAACGTGTCTTAGAACACATGAGAGCTATCCGACACAATAGACAGTACCCAGTTGCCCGACACTTTTTCGAACAACATTTTCAAAATGAAAAATTGTTGAGAATGGTTGTTATTGATGAAATCCCCATTAACATCCGTGGAGGTAACCGTAAGTTGGCACTTCAAAAACTTGAGTCCAAATACATCATTGACATGGAAACAATGATGCCACAGGGCCTTAACTCGAGTGAAGAATTGTCAATTCACCTGCATTGAGATATGGTAACATCACCTATAGTTGTGTATATAACGTAAAGTAGTCTAATTAGCCAATCCTAGGAACCACTTAACTGGGTAGGGGGATTTGTGTAAATATACATAACATGTACTTTTTTTATAGCTGCTGCCGTTTTGAACTGTTTAGGAAGATCTTTTTATGTATCTTTTAGTATATGATATATTTTTGTATTTTAATTTCAGGTGAAGGCACATTATGGGTGATGGTGAAGTACGCCAATCGGACCGTCCTTGATTTGCAAAGTGTCTATCTTGTGACATAGAATACCTCTTTTTGTTCGTGCCCACTTGGGCGGAATGTTATGTTTTTGTCTACATAGGCATCAAAATGTGGTACAGATTCAGCTTTTTTGTTTATTGGATTTATCATGGCAGATTAATGAATGCCCACATGGGCGGTATTTCTGGACTTCCATTAGAAATGTCAGCATATGACTAATGAGGACTCTATATTTTCATGCTGAATCTAATTACTGCTCTCTGTATCAAATCGATCTACTACGAACTATTTGTGGTTTTCTTGTGTATATATTATATAAACGAGAATGACTAGGTCAAAATGGCGGAACCACCACATAGTTATTATTTTCACTATGGTTGAGTCCTTTGTTTATGTTTATTATTGACGCATATTTAAATGTGTATACTGTTATGCTTCTCTAGCGTGATCAAGCCGAAAGGTGAAACGCGTTGCGGTGCAGTCTAACATTTGAATAAACTACCTGCAATCCTTGCAAGGTGTCCGTGTTGTTTCTTCTGGAGTTGGGAAGTGCTGGAACACGATAGTGTACAGGGCTGCCGGTGCCCTGATCACGGACCGCCCTGCTAGACGGCTTCTTTCGAAACCGGAGTTTGTGGACTCCTATATATATATATATATATATATATATATATATATATATATATATATATATACACACATGTATATATATATATATATATATATATATATATATATATATATATATATATATATATATATATAGACAGAAGAGAGAGAGAGAGATACAGAGAAAGAGATATTGATTTAAGAGACTGCTAACACATAGGGTAATAGTGCAAGAAAGGGAGAATTAGGGTGATTTATCCCGCATAGTAAACGTGTCAATACTGAAGTCTGTTGAGGTGACCCTGGGGTACTTTGGAGGGAGTACAAAAACATACACACCCGCTTGTCCTGGGGGTAGTTTAGTTTCCACTAAACCCATTAACTGCAGGGGTTTGCAAAACTAGTAAATTGGATGTTTGGGACATCACAACTTTATTCACCTTAGACTTTTCTAGTAATCTCCATGATCAGCATTCCCTGCATGTAGCATATTTTGAAGTGATTGATATATATATATATATATCAAACACTATGGGTGAAGGGAAAAGGGAAGGAGCCAAATAATGGGGGGTGAATGTACTTTACAAGAGGGGCAGTAGCACAACCCAAAACTAAACATTGCCCCATGTCAGTGACCTGGCAGGAAATGGATTGAACTTGTTAGTACCTCGGCCGCAGCCCCTTTCATTTGGCTGTCAGAGGCAAGAAGCCTGCCATTTGGCATGGTCACAGGCTGAATGAAGGTTGTTAAAAGACATCCCAAAAATGTAACAAATCCACAGACACCAAGATGGGTGGCCACCCTAGGTGTGACGAGCTCGCTTTGTTACTGCAGTCTGCAGAGCAGGGAGCCCAGTCTCACACCTCATGGTTGTAACTATTGGACATGGAGTAAACTCTCAGTCCAGGTCTGCAGAGTCTCTGTCATGGTAATCTTTCCAAGACCCTCAGATTCTAGGCCTGCAAGTTCTGTGGTGCAGGGAGCTTCATCTAACCCCTTGCTCACTTAGGACATGTATTACAATGAATTCTGGCACAGGAAGGTAGCTCTCACTCCAAACCAGCAGTACTTGCACGGTAACTAACTCTGCAGAACTGATGACCCATCTCTCTCCAGGCCCAAAGGACTGGACCTTCTGTTGGGCAGTAAGGCCCTTCGCTTTCTATGCCAGCGAAGAGTTAATACCATATAGATTAACTGGAAGGTTCCCATGGCAGGCCTAACCCTGATGAACCGAAGTGATGAGCACATCCTGTCAGATCTGTGGTCTCCCTTGCCCCTGCACAGTGAGTTAGACTTCAGCTGGCAAAGAACAGAGCTGCCTCTGTTTCTCCCCCTCCCGCTGTGGTTTCCCACAGATAGAGGTAATAATAGTCCATCTCTTCTGCACTGTTACTGAAATCCCAGACTTCAAAGCCCTTTATAGACTTGCAACAAGAGTTAATCATCGCCACGCATCTCCAGCTGGCTCTAGGCCTGTGCAACTCAGAAGGATGAAAGGAGGATCACACGACAGCACCACAGCTCTGGTGCTCACAGATGGGCAGCTGATAGCCAGCAGGACGCCTTGGAAACGGTCACTGCTGTTACACGTGCTAGTGAGCATTGCCACCGTGCAGCTGATCACTTTGCAAGAGGGTCTGAGATTCAGATTGCTCACTAGATGAAGGGTGTATGTGCATTTGCTGCATAGTCCTGCGAGGTGAAGCAGTGGCACTTACGTGCGGCTCTGCTTTGTTGTTTCTGGGGTGGTTTGGGGTTGACAAAGGGCCGCATGGTGCTATCTGTCTGCGCACAGGAGGAGCGTTGCTGCAGGGTTCATTCTAGGGTGGGAACCTGCTCTCAGATAGAGTATCCCTCAGAAACAGTGTTACCAAAGGTAAGTAACTTGTTCTTCTTCAGAGAACACACAGTAAACTCACTAACCAAACACCACTAAACTAAACACTAACTTTGGGTTTTGGAGTAGCGTGCTACTTGCCTTAAAGCGCTTCAACGCCTGGTCAGGGACAGTAAAGGACACACAATTGATCCTGTGCTTTCCATGCCACTGGAGTCAAGCTATCCTGGCTGATGAGGGCTGAAAGCCCGAAACCGGTCCTCGGAAGCTTGTTTCCAGTCCAGGGAGGACCTGGCCTGGCAGTTTGGGTTGGACTGTTCCCATTGGGCGCAGGGTGAAGACTGATTTGCACATGGCCATGTCTGAACTGGGGTGGTGTGGAGTACAAAAAAACGATGGATTTAGGCCCAGATCTCTGTACTGGGGTGAATGTATGGCATTGTTCTGCATTCTGTCCATCAATTGTATTTTTGCATTGGTCAGGGATAGTAAGCTCTAATATGCAATTACAATAGCCATCCTGTCAAAGTGCTAATTACTGCATCATACTTTGCTTTAAAAAGGGACTCTGCAGTTGATAAGTGCATCTCAGCTGTAGGGACAGGGTCTTTCTTAAGTCAACGGTGGGCTCTGGCAGAATCCAACCCTGGCTGCCAGATGCCGGGGGGGGGGGGGGGGGGGGGTACAGCCATTGTAGTGCAAGGCCTAGAAAGGGCATTTGAAGCTGGAGGTTACGGTCATGGAAATTGACTTGGAAAGTGTCTAAAGGAGAAAAGAGACGCAAGTGCTGCGGATTCCTTCTCTGAATGTTCAAGGATTCAAGCGCACCGTTGGACTACATGCCCATCATGGGCTGGGCGGGAGACAACTAATGGCCCAACATTGCCACCGCTCCAACAAAACGGTGAATCAAGAGACAGCACAGTTCATGAAACGGAGGCAAAACTCACAATTTAATTTCTCATGAGAAAAAGACAGGGATCACCAAATTGTCAGCGCAAACTCTATCCCTATGTATCAATCTACCAACACAGCATCTAAAACTATGCATCACTCCACAATTCCAGGTTCTGTCACTGCACACACCTACCAGCAAAGTATCTATCACTCACTGTGCATCGATGTACCTATAAAAGCCCCATTGCTGAGAAACAGAGGGGCTCCGTGGATACCCTCCATGCCTTCAGTCCTAAACTCCCCCTTCTGAAGCCACTGCTTTCTCCTATAGTTAAACTTAAATGAAAGTGCGAGCCTGGGCACTTTGAGCACGTGACCCAGGTAGGGTGATCAGGTATCATCACCCTGCGTTACGTTTGGGATGAGGAGCGGGGCACGTGGCAGTGACATGCCCTCCTCACAACGGGCTTATGCAGAGGATGCTGAAGGGAGCACTCGATGCTCAAGGTCATGAAGGGCGGCACGCGCTCTGGGCAAAGAGCCCGCACAGACTCTTTCCGCAATATGTCCTTGCACTTTCCAATGTGACGTTGGTCGGGGGAGGGCGAATCATTTTGGCGCATTCATAGAAAACACTGACGACTGTAGTCGGGCTAGCGATGAGGTCACTCATTGGCTCCGGCTCGGCGCACCCCCGGTGCATTGGCCCTTTTATCCCGAGCCCATGAAAGATAGGCCTGGACCACCGACAGCCTGTGAAGCATCGAGGCGCGGCCTCTGGGCAGGGCAGGCTGGGTATGCCCCCACCCCCCGCGACTCGCAGCAGGGGCTTCCTTAGATATGAAGTCAGCGGCAGTAAATAAGGCCTCACTCAACGGGGCAGCATTGGAGGTCATGGCAGACATGCAGGCCATTGAGCGGCCTCAGCGGTGGGCTTCCCGGCGCGCGCGCCTTCCCCATCCGCACTGGTTTTACAATCAGTCTCCACAGACCTAGGGTTGTATTCATGCAGTGTCTAATCTGATGCTATCTTTGCCCTGGAAGCGAGATAACACCAAAACAGAAAGTGGGCAATCTCTAAAAGAACAAGGAAAAAAGATATGAATGAAACTCAAATGCGCCTGGAGCTGTGAATGCAGCGTTATGCACCAGGCGCAGGTGGGCGAGCCACAGAAGGCTCGTGCCCTCGAGTTAAAGACAAGCCAAGTCGAGCTGTGAGTGAGGGGCCTTTCCAGCTGTGGCATAAGTCAGAGAGGGAATCGAGGGAGAGGGGAGAAGAAGGAATAGGGCAGGGGAGAAGAAGAGAGAGGGCAGAGGAAGATGGACAGTGGTTAGAGAGAGAGGCCTGACAGAGAGGAGGAGGCAGGTGACAACCATGCGAGAGAGAAAGCAGACAACATTTTGCAAGGGCTGGTTTGAGAAATGGGAACTGAGAGGGGGGGGGGGGGCACGCCATAAAAATGGGTGAAACGTCGACAGGATAATGTGAATGAATTAATTTTATCGATCACGATACTGTAAATAAAACCTTTAAATGGTAAAATAACACAGTTAGCAAAAAAAAAACACAAGATGAATAAAAACTTGTGCATAGTCAAATAGACCTTTTAAAAACATATTTGAAAATGTATACTGGTAGTGTCACCAGGGCCCGGGTGCCTCTAATTAGATCTCTTCAAGTTTTGCAAAAGTGTCAGTGCTTGGAAAGTGCAAGAGAGCATGCATGATAGCCCAGCTGCACCTCTTGGTTCAAGTCATAAAGTGCGCTCAAGGGTCCATTAGCGGCTGCTACCGAAAAGGGGTGGTGAAGCGAGGGAGGCAATAGAGGGAGTGGTGGGAAATATATATATTTTAAAAATCACTTATCTTACCGCCACATCTTCTTCCTCCTTCCTCCTGTCTGCACTCGGCAGGAAGCACACAGCCTCCCAGAATCCCATGACCAATCACAACGCTGCCTTACAGCAGCGTTGTGATTGGTCTGAGCGCCATGGTTCGGCGCTCACATAGGGGCTGGCAGGCTGTAATGCAGCCTGGGTGGAGAACATGCAGAGTGCGCATGACTGTTTGGCTGGCCAGAGACAGCCGGCCAAACCATTGTGTGCACTTTAGGTGCTGCCACCACTCCTCCCCCTGTGATGCAAGGAGCCCAGCTCCGCCTCCCTGGCTTCAGCTGCAGGCTGAATGCAGAAAACAGAATGATAATAACGAACGTTATTATAATTTTCTTTTTCGTATTCAACTTGCAGTTCAAGCAGTGGGGCGACACTCCTCCGCCTTAGCAGAGAAGTTGCCACTGCAAGTTTCATCAGAATATTTATTCGTTTGCTCACAGCGAGACTTTGGCCTGCTTATTGTATTCCACTCAGACTGTGGGGCAGTGTGCTGCACTCGAAACTTCAAGTTTTTATCCACCTTTTCTCCGCTTTGGGTATACTACGGTGTTCAGCAGGGCTTACGGTTCATCTTGGCTTTTCCTCGAAATGGCAGTGCACGCCAAGGCCTTCCTTAAGGCGTTGGGTCCCAGCCTTGAGCAATTTCTCAGAGATAAACTTTCCCAGACAAAGTATTACCTGGGCACTCTAGACTTGCACGCAAAAAAGAAGAGCACGAAGGCATGTCCTGAGTCCCTAAGTGTTAAAGATGTTACGTAACCGCTTTCTACGTTCAGTTTGCAAGGCTGGGCATATACAAAATATATGTAAGAGATTTTCTTCTTGCCCCAGGCACAGTCCGCACAGCCTCGAGCTAGGTTTTGGGGTCCCCATTGGCAATGCATGGCTAGTTGGTGATAGGCCAAACTTCAGCACTAAGAACCTGAATTTGTGAAAGCCTTTGATTATTGCAAACAGGTATCTCGGTTGATTCTGTGATTTGTAAGTATTTATACATGACCACAAGTTCTAACGCTTTTTGAAGTCTTCCTCGTCTTTCACCCACAACAGTAATTGTATTTGTTTATTCATGGCGAGCTTAAGAGTGTTGTGGGGGATGTTTACTTTCTAGGGGTGATGTGCGTCCAACATCTCTAAAGCCTAACTTCTGGGGTGGGCCCAACAGTTCCTTTTACTGACTTCTTGAGTCTCTTTCCAGATAAAGGATCATAGTGTGGCCTCTTTTTTTTTTTTTAATCTTTATTGAAGCATTTTCATCATTTTATCCCCTCCATAGTTTTACAAAATAATAAAAATAAAAGAAACAATCCATATATCAAAATTAGAACTATTATTAATAACCACTACCCCTCTCCCCCCCAAGCTTGAGTATATACATAAGCAAGATAACAATAAGAACACGGTACATGAGACCCGACTGTTTTTATGTCCCAATTATAGTAAACATTATATGCATTTTCTAGATATTTGATTGCAAACAAACTAAATTATATAATATCCACCCGGATTCTGTATCCAACATGTCAACGGGTCCCAAATTTTCCGCCCCGTCTTTTGTTTCTTTCTGCCTTTCTTTCGGTATATAGCCTTTTCTAGATTATATGTGGCCAAGAGTCTGGCCCGCCATTGTTCACAAGCAAGAGGGTTATGGTCTAGCCATGCCGAAGGCAAACATAATCTGAATACAGCTGCAGAAATTAAAATAAGCCCTAGTGTGGCCTCTCTTAATGGTGGCATGTCCTTAAGAAGGATGCCTTGCTGTACTAGCCCTTGATCTTGTAGTCCGAACTCTAAACGGATCTGGTCAGGTGAGGTGTACTGCAGCAGATAATAGGAGGCGGAAAACCTTGCACTGCGAGTTGTTCAAAAATAAGTTAATCTTTCCCGGGAAGGTTTCAGACCCATGGGCTACCATCGGAATTTCCTTTGCTTTGACGCAAGGAATGGTTTCCAGGTTGGTGCAGATATTTTACAGAGTATTTCTTTAAAGGCGGCAATGAGTAACGCCAAGATAGGCTTTAATGTGTATAGGTGGAGTCTGTGGGAGTGTCAATCTTGGAGCAATTCCCCCAAGTATTTGTAGCTTTATTCCACCAAGTTACCTCCCAGGTGCAATTTCCCCTTCTTCTTGTGGCCGCCTCCAGAGATTACTAATTTGCTTTTTTCTAGATTCACGGTCATGCGGGTTTGTGTGCAGTAAAGGGCCTGCACAGTCAACATGTTTTGCAGATCAATTGGGGTCAAATTCATCAGTACTATGTCATCTGCATATTGTAGTGAAATCAGCAACTGTTGTCCCTATTTTGGGGTTTGGGTGTGCGCCTCATCCAATGATTTGCTCAGGCTAGAAAAAAAGGTTGAACAAAATTGGGGCGAGTACACATCCTTGTTTAAGGGCTCGTTCAGTTCTTATGGTCAAGGATAGGCCCTTGTCCGTGCCGAGGCTCACCTTTGCCCAGGTTTTGGGACACAGAAGATGCACAACTTGTAAAAAAAAATTGCCAGGATGTTCCATGAGGCCAGTTTATGCCACAGCAGATTTCAGTCCACGTGGTCAAAAGCTTTTGAAAAATCAATTAAACTTGTGTAGAACAGCTGTTTTCTGTTCATGAGCATGGAGAGAGCCACAAGATGGTCAGTGATACTTGACTTGGGTCGAGAGCCTGTCTGATTTCGTGGGTTCAAGCCTGCTTCTTCCTCCCAGCATTCTAATTCTTGTACCAAGATGCCAGCAAAGATCTTTGAGTCGGTGTCGAATTGTGCGATCATTCGATAGCTATCTGGGTTAGAAGTTATTAGAAATGGGATGGAGGATAGACCCACGCCAAGACTCTGGTATGCAGTTTTCTTGGAGGCAGAAGTTACACAGCTGGAGGAGTAGATTGCTCTGCAGTCCCTGGTCGTACTTGTAGATCGATGCTGACAGTCCACTTGGGCCCGGCGCCCCATTTCCTCGGATTTTCTTTATTTAGGCTTCAACTGCAGTTTAGCAAAAGCAAAGAGTTGGAAAGTCGGTCTTGTCATCTGTATACAATGTTGTTGATTCTCCAGGGTGATACAGAGAGCCAATAGGGGCTAGCCAGGCTTGTAGAGGGATGTGGTTGGATGCTGGAAGAGTCAACTGATATTTTAGCTGGTTAAGCAAGGCCCCACAAAAGTCTATTTTTCTTTTATGTACAGGCATGTGTGACTTCGATACAGTCTTGCTCGCACTTTGCGGGCTTTGTTGCCCAAATAGATTTTTTGCGCTCTTCCCCCAAATTGATTTTTTGTACTCTCTCCATCACTCTATGAATGCATGTGAGCGAGACTCGATTGCATGTTGCTTTACCTTAGTTGCTTTTCGTACTCATTTCTGGTGTTTCACTGCGTTATTCAACCACTTGTTTTTGGCCAAACGCTGGTGGATAAGACGTTACCATTTATTGGCCTCGGGAAGCTTTTGAGCTCCTCTTGCATTTTTACCCAGGCAGCTAGTGGGTTCAACAGATCCCATTGGCTTTTGGGGACTGTCTGTTTCCAGCATTCATATTTTTCCTGAAAAAGTTCCAAACACCCTACATGACTCCATGTTGTTCCTGGATCCTGAAGACCTATGTTATTCCTCTGGACAGTGCGTTCACTTTTTTTTTTTTTATCCCTGCTATCAGGGGCGGATGATCGATTTCCCAGGCTGTATTCCACTTTCAACATGGAGACCCTTCAAAAACACATGGAAGGAGATGGACACGTAGTCCAGCACTGAGTCCGCTCACTTGGTTTTTTGTGTCGCCGCCATTGGGCGGTCTATAGCCATCCTTCCATCTAATGCTCTAAGGTCCATGGCTTCAATCGTGGACAGCCGTTGGTGATCAAAGCGGTCTATCTTTGCATATTTTGAGATCTGCCCGGGCATGCCCGGCTTGCATCCAAGGCACGCACTTCCTTGCCGCTCTTTCGATGGTTTGCCAAATTTAAATTAAATTGCCAGCCCATTTCCATTGAGCACTCGGGTGGCAAGTATTAAGTTCTAGCAATGCATGTTCCAGGGATACAATTGCTTTTTGCTTTCAAGCCTCCTTTGTGTTCTGGCAGACGTTCACTATTAAGGCCATTTTCTCCCATGTGTCAGATTTCCAGTCACTAATCTGTACTGCTTGCATGAAAGCGGGATCTGTTTTCAACTCGGTTATGTTTAAAGCTTTCTTTGGAGACCCGTGGATGTTCAGCCCGCCTTTTGGTCTGCCTTCGACTCCACTATTTACAGAAGGGTGATAGAATTCGGAGTAACCCGTGGGTGGTGTTTCTCTAAGTCTTCAGGTCCTGGAGACATATTATGTAAATGATCTAAGGTGGGTTTCTGGTTCAGGGTCTAGTGCCCTTTTACCTGTACCTGTGATGTTCCAGGATCTTGCTAGAGGAGCCTACAGAAGGCCAGCTTGTCGATAGGTGGGTGCTAAGATCATCTGTGAAGAGCTTCTGTAAGCCAGTATTTAAGTTGCAGGGATATTAAGACCAATGCATCTAAGTCCATGCACTGATGGTGTGGTGGTTTTCAGTAGCTCGTCTGAGGCAACTCTAGCACTTATTAGCACAATTGTCTTTTTGACTGAAGTCTATGGTCATTCTGAATAGGTGCCGTTAGCTGCGGGTTCAGCAAATAAAGCTATTTCTCTTGCGCCACAAAACACAAGGCAATTCCACGGTCTTCCAGCACGGCCCTGTGGCCAAATACAAGACCCAAGATGGTTGTTTTGTGAAAGTGTATCCCTGTGGATTCCCCTTTTCTCGCCTGGTGCCAGGAACGTGAGGTATTCCTAGTCTTACTGTTTATTTTGTCCAGGCCTGGAAAGGCCGAGCACATTTGGAGTATGTTTGACCTGTTTAGCATGGCCCAAGGGCCTCAGGAGTTATAGGTGGGACAGACAATTAAGGTATCCGACAATAAAAATGGGAATACAGACTCAGATTTGTTATTCATCTGCCGTGGCTAGTACTACAAGTTGAAGGGTTGATGATGTAAAGCCAATTTAGTTTTTGCACTTGTGTAGAGTGCTGCTCAGGGCCTTCTTTTGTGAGGCTGATGCGCGCGGCAATGTCTGAATATTTGTTTTAGGCATTTGGCCTGACGGGTCCAGTCGACTGGTTTGCTCCTTTAAAAAATTCTTTTTTTTTATTGTTTTGACTTTGGCCTTCATATTGTTTTTTTTTCGTTGATTAGTGGTATGTTGTGATTGTTCCCCTGATTTTCCCATTGAGCCTTTGAGTTGCATTCTAATCCTTTATCCGTGTCTCGTGCTGCTGTGGCTCAGCTTGCTGTTCCATTTTTCTGTTCTCTCTCACCCCACTCGGGTGCTGTGCCACCGAGGGTGCTGCTGTCTAGTTCAAGTGAGCCTAACTGGGTGTAGTTTTGCCTGTTCATATTTTCTGAAAGTGTGTGTGCATTCTTTGAAAGTCGTGCTTAAAGGATGTTCCCTGTGATCTTTCAGGCCTGTTGGCATATTAATTACTTGTGATTGCAGATCTTGGTCAAGGGTACACGGCAAGTTCACATATTCCAGTAGAGCATTGCTTGAGAGCCCTTGCGTTACAGGGCGCAGGGTGGTTTCAACCACACTTTTGCCGGCATTGCTCATTGTGCTGTGGTTTATAGAGGTTTTGGTTTGCTGCAGGGGTTGCCCGCCAGCTTTGATATTTTGAGCATGTTTAAAAAGGTAGATAGATATGTGGGCCGTCGAACACCTCGAATTTTTAATGTCAGACATCCTGATGGACGTCTTGGAGAGCACGGGTTGGAACTGGTTTTCTGGGGTAACGCTCTCACAAGGAGATTCCTTTTTTTCCAGGTTGGTTCCTGTTAGGTTTGCTGTTAACTGTTTTTCAGTGGGATTGCCTGTTGAGTTAATAGTTGACCCTAATCAGGTTATTTTTTCAGATTCCTTTATTTGTGAGTGTAACGGTTGTTCCTGGGGGACAGGGGCTACCGACCCTGAATGAGTGATTGTGTTATATTTTTGACATAGTGGTCCTTTGCGAGGAAAGCAGGGCGTTTGGCATCAATTCTTGTTTTTGATTAAGTAAGACTGCTTGTTTTATTTCCTCTGTCATGTTTTTCATGACATCTGGTAGTTACATTAGCTTTTCCACTACGGGGCTACAGCTGCAGGGCTCTGCTCCCTCCCCCACGGTATTTTGAGCTTTTATCAGGGAGTTCAATCTTTCCAGTCTGGTATCAATGGACATTGTATATGACGCCAGTGTTTTTAAGACTGATATCTGTATGTCCAGTTAGTTTATCCGTATCGATGGTGGTTGCGGCTTTTATTGCGGAGAGCGTTCTGTATAACCTATTGAAATCTGACCCATTAACGTTTGCGGTTTCCATCCTGTTCTGTGTTTCACACTCGCCTTGCCCGTCGGAAGCCGGACTTAAAGCGTGGAAGCCTTCAGGGTTCAGGCGTATTTTGATTCCCAGGCTTGGTTGACTGGGGTGACTGGGTTGACTGAGGTGCCTTTGGTCTACAGCTTGGCTCCTCTTCGACCTTTCCACGAAGCTGTGCGCCTAGATCTTGAGCAGTAAGCACTGTCCCCGAGTGGTTCCGTGCTGTACCTGCATAAGAGTCGCTATAAGTGCCTATCAGAGGGTGAACTATGGAAAGCGGGTCATCCATGCATATCAGTGCTTCATTTTCTTTGGTTTCCCTGGTGCTTTACTTTGTGTAATGAGTCTGCAGTACTTTGGCCAGATGACATAAAAATGTTGCACTTCTGCCTTGTTAACTTCTTAATTGATTTCGGGGGACAGCGGAGAGCCTCTTTGCGAGCACGGGAGGGAGGGAGACTCAAAGCCGCTGAGGTCTTTGGTGAGACCTAGTTCTGGCAAGGTTCTTTGAAGTCGAGGTAAAAGAGATATGTTTTCTCTTTTCTTGCCCAATGTGATTGCATGGTTGCTTAAGGATCTCATGGTAAGAAGGTCTCGGGTCAGATTTAAGGGGCATCACTACAGCATTCTGGGGTGCCTGATTTTTATTATAGGGGCTGAAATATTCCAGAATTTTTTTTCCATTTTGTTTTGGACCTACGTTATTGGTTCAAACCATTGAATTCGTTCAAGCATTGGGGCAGCCGATTTGCCTGCTTGTTAGCGGCCTAGTACATTTGGGGTTTCATGTTCTTGTCCTGTCTCATGGCAGTAGTCGTCAACAAACTCTTATTCAGGGGTGGCTCCTCCATTATGGCAGAGGCGCGTTGCCCCGCGTGCTGAGAGTGCTGGAATATGCCTTCTTTTCACGCATGCCTTCACTTCACATGCAATTACAATGTGGTCGTTACAACGACCACATTGTAACAACACATACCATTACCCTGCAAGTTGGAACAACGACTGGCAGAGGGGAGCGCTGGACGTTGGAATAGTATAATTTTCTATTCCAACTCCAGTTTGTGCAGACAGTAGGGAAGGTGTTGGATTTTAAATCCAACACCTTCTCCCCGTCTGCAAGTCGTTGTTTCGACTTGCGGGGATTAATGGTAAGTGTTCTTACAACGCGGTCGTTGTAATGACCGCGTTGTAATTGCATGTGGGGTGATGGCTTTGTTGTGAGAGTTGTTTACCCGAGTGCAGCAGGCACACACATTAATAAAATGGCATTAAATACATTTTATTAACCGCTTCACCGCAGCGGACATTCCGCCGCAGTGCAGCTGATCTGACGCCCACCGTGACGTCGGACGGACGGGCGCAGTCCGACGCATCGAAGGGTTTATTGTGTCCAAGGCTCAGCGCGATGGCAGGTGGTGGGGCTGATCAGTGCGATTGCACTAGCAATGCAGCCCCCTGCCAGTGCGCAGGTCAGATTGGCCAGCTGCCTACAGCCGACCAATCTCACATGTTCAGTTCAAAGCCTGCAATCCCAAGGCTGAGAAACAACCAAGGAATTGCAGCCGCAGGCCCCCAGCCTCAAAATGAGTGCTGGGTTAGCCTGCTCCAGCCAATCCTGGAGCGGCAGCGCTGCTCCAGGATTGGCTGGTTTCACGTTCTAGGGCGGAAGTCCTTCCCTTTCAGCCCAAGCCAAGGAGAGCACTAGGAGGAAGGAGACTGCATCCAGAGCCTGCGGCAGGTAAGTTCCTTGCATTTTATTTTTAATGTATATTGTTGTCTGTTTCCCCTCTTCGTCGTCCCCCCACCCCGCCGCTCCTGCTCATATTCCGGTTTCTTTTTGTGTTTAATGAAAAGGTCCTGCAAGCGACACCCAGGCCTAGCTGGGCCACTTCCTAGGGGGCCTGAGCTCTCTCTCTGTGGGGCTGACCCTTGCCCTTGCTGCCTTGACTCACCTCAGCACGGAGACACTCACCTCCAAGGTCGCAGAAACCTCACTGCCTCAGCTCCCCTCGACACAGTGACACAGTGAGCTCCGCGAGCTCCAAAGGTACAAGACGGTGACCATGGAAGCACTCAGTTCCCGCCTCTAGCACATAACACACACACCTGTTCTCTTTCTGCCTCGTCCGTTTTCTGCTGTCAGCGCCAGGACGACTCACTGCTGGGGCAGCTGTTGCGCTTTACAAAATGCTAAAACATAACATAACTCAACATTCAAAACGCCCTAGTCAAACTCCAACAGTACAAGACATGCTGGTCAGGATGATGTGAAAAGCAGGTAGGACGGGGACAGAGTTGGTAGTGTATCTAATGAGACATTGTTTGCTCCACTGGCCCATCAGGGGCACCAGCCTCTCACATCATGGCCATAGTCATTAATGGGCCAATCCATAACTGCCTCCCCCCTGTACACCCCTCCCACTCCCCCACCATACCCCCTGGCCTGAGAATGACTTTGCTGGTTCAGCAGCCGCGGACGGTGCTGGGAGTAACTGCGTGCAGTGGCGTGGGGAGGGGGAGGGGCAGGGTGGGGGGTAGTAATGTATGGATTACTGTGTTCAACAGGTAAGTTAACATATATATGAATAAAGCAAATTTCGTTGCGTGCACTCAATCACCAAATGTGATGCAGTGCGCGCAACGAATTTTGTTTTATTAATTTATATGTTTACTTACCTGTTAAACTCCGTAATCCATACATTACTACCCCCTCCCCACGTCACCGCCCGCATGTACTCCCACCACCGGCCGCGGCTGTGGTTCAGGTGAATTCTTGGCTCTTACAGCCAAGCGTGACCCCTGCTTCTGCTCTTCCCTAAAATTTTCTGGCTCGCCCATCTATGTATTTAACAGCCCAATGAGACCTGGAGCCTAATGAAGACTGCAGTTCACTTTAAACTTGGCCTGGAATTTAGAGGAAATTCAGGAGTCCTTGGTTACAGTCCAATGCCCTTAAGAGATCTGTCACAGAATAAAAATAAAGCACCCCATGGAGGAGCAGTGCCACAAAGAGACCGGCCACTGCATGGAATAAACAGCGCCAGGTGCATTCTAGGTACCCAAAAGAGACCATTCACCAGAGGAAAATTCAGTGCTCCATGGAGGCCCAGCACCCCAACGAGACCCGCCACCATATAGAAATGGAGAAGCCCATGGACAGTACCCCAAAGACTGTTCACCACAAGGAAATACGGTGCCTGATGGAAGCCAAGTACCCAAAAAACACCCCTCACCTGAGGGAAGTTCAGTGCTCCATGTAGGCCCAGTACCCCCTTGAGACCCATCACCACATGGAAATACAGTGCCTCGTGGTGGCGCAGCACCCCAACAAGACTCGTCATTGAATAGAAATGGAGCAGTCCATGGACAGTAACTCAGAGGCTGGTCACCGCAAGGAACCACTGTGGCCCACGGAGGCCCAGTACCCCGGGGTGGCCTGCCGTCTCATGAAGATCCAGGGCCCCATGGAGACCCTTCACCACAGGGACACCGCTCACATTCTTGGCATGAACAGAGAGGCACTTATTTTAAAATCCAGGTGCTCCGGGTATTTTTGCACTCTTGACTGTGGCATTACACGGGGTTCACATCACTGACACCATCTCTGTGGAAGGACTTGTGCAGCACTTAGACTGCTGTAAAGGTGTCAGGAGGCAAATGAGTGGGATGGAGCAGAACCCCTATTAGCATTCACTAGTACTTTTCTACATACTGGGCAAGGCCAGTCGCCCTAAAGACCCCATCTATGCATAAAAAAGCAGACTGATGAATGCAAGTAGCAGCAGCCAGACTGAGGCCTCTTCGGGATCTAATGCCTGTCATCACACACCCTGAAGTACCAACTGTGGTGTGTCTGCAGTTAAACAACAACGTCCACGCCAACCACATCAAGGGCCCTCGATGGATGGCTCGGAGTGGGCAGAGATCAGCTGCTCGAGGACATACAATGATTAGTGAGCCAGCTGAGAGTCACACCCACACAGAGGGTGTATACAGAGCGCACCTTCTGTTTCCTTATCCCACTGAAAAAATGGGCCTTTAATTATGTAATTCCTGATCTTTGAAACCAGCCCCTCTTTCAAGCGCACATTCACAGAGTGCTAAGCAAGTGGGGGTACAGCCGACATGGTTATCCTCTGCATTACTGCAAGTACCATCGGAATATATTGCACCTGCAGTGATTGTTACAGTGCTGAAGGGAGGTCTGCATGTCACTGCTTCCTCCCTCCTCAAGGGGCTGTGTATAAAGATACAGGCTGTGAACAGCAGCTCCAGTGTCCGGCATTAGAAGCAGAAGTGATACAATCTTTTATAGATAGGCTCGGTGACATTGCATTTATCTGCACATATTCTTTAAGACACAATATGGCGTCCAGTCCTTGTGTTTTTTTTGCAGAGTTTTATATAGCGCGAACTAGAACCGAACCGAATCAGTTATCAGAGCGCTTTACATAGCACCAGTTATGTTACATGAGGACACACTTTCATTTTAGGCACGGGGAGATTAAGTGATCTGCCCAGAATCACAGGAGGTTTTTGGCGTCGTTACCGAGACTCGAACCCAGATCCCTAGATCCGAGGTCGAGCGCCTTAGCCGTTAGGCCAACCCCTTTCCCCAAATGATAGTACTTGAGAGCACTTTTGGGGAGGTTCCCTGTATTGGCACATTTACATCAATGCAAAGCAACAGGCCATCGAGACCCATCCCGTGGTCCAGGATTGCGAGGGATGGTGCATGGAGCTCGTGACGGCTCACAAGAGCGGATCTCGATTCAATGAGACGAAAAGCCCCAGACTCCCATATGTTTCCTCATGAGCATCCAGGCTCCCCGAGATGCATGGTAAAACCACCGCAGAACCACAGCATCCTTGCACAGTGGAGAGCTCAGAAGAGATGCAAATGGAACAGTAATTCGAAGGAACTAGGGAGTTATAATATTAATGGGATTTTGACCCAGGGCAGAGGAGCGCCCTACACCAAAGTGAAAGGGCAGGATTTCACCGTTTTTATGCAATTCATGCCTGTCCTTTCTACCTGCGCTGGCACTATTTTGACATCCTAGCACCAGCGTAGGCACCATTGTGCAAGGGAGCCTCTGTTGCATGCAAGATTGTATTTGTGCACGAAAATAATCCTTAGAGTCATTTTCCTCTTTCTATGTGCGCTGCAGAAAGCAGCACACAGAAAAAGAGGAAGAAACGAGGAGAAATAAAGATATTTTTCCTCGTTGCGTCTCACCTCAAGAGGCGTAGCATATGGCACTTCACCAGGTTTACATGATTTTTTAAATCTGGGGTAGTGTCAAAATCCATGGGTGTTGTGTTGCGTGGGAAAACCCCCTGCAAACCCCATGGAACACCCCCCAGGTGCAGAGTAAGGCAACGCAGCGATTTGCACTGCGTCGCCATATTCATGATTTATGGGCCCACTTCAAGCCACGCAGGGTGGCTTTGCATGGCTTTATAAATCTGATTGAGAACCCTGTGTCGCGCATGTACAACTTTAAGTGGTGCAAAAGTGACGCAGGGCCCTCATAAAAAAAAACCCTAGGAACTCTCTTCAATGCATCTTGTTCATGCACCTGAGGCTAATGAGCACAAGAGTGCTCACTAGTGGTGCATGGCTCAGGATGCACGTGCTGGGTAGGAGCGCAGTGGAATATTTCTGGTCCATCCACGTACGGCATTCACTGGGTGCAACTGCGGGCTGCCTTCCTCCCGCCCTGGGCCCACAGGAGATGTCCGGGCTGCCGATCCATCACCCTGATAACCATCGCAGCAGCTCGACACGACTCCCACCAGAATTACAAGGAAGGCTGTCAGCATAGGACCCTCCATTCATGTGGTCTGGAGGGGAGAGACGAACATTCCAATTCTTTCAGTCAACTTAAAATGCACTTGCCAAAAACATTAGGAACAGCTGCAGAAAAGATCCTGGAAACTTGGTTAGAGGGACCCTGCTAGAAAGAAAATATGAATTTCCAAAAGCAATCTCAGACAAGTAATTATAAAATGGGGTAAAGGGCACAATCAAGGACACACAGCAAAACAATCATAATAGTACAAAAATAGAAAAATCATTTACATTTTATAAATAATGTAACTTGTATCATAGAGAATAACTATAACTGGCGAACATATATACATTAAATTAATAGTATGTATAACCAACAACAGACATACCGATTTTCATGCATACCCATACACTAATCCACTTCTCATATAGTATAATAATGATATATATCCCAAATAAATCAGTACATTTGTGCATTCATTGTGTTCGCAAATCATAATAAGGCAAGATGTTGGAATTGTTGATGCAATAGAGGTAATAGTTAGTGGCCAAAGGACTGAATTATATATGATTTTCGAATGCGACCATCCGGCTTCATACCTGCAAGAGCCCAGCACCCCTCTCTGGTCCTTCATGCAGGCGCTATGAAGCCCTATCCTATACACCAGCGTAGAGGAGGGTTGGACATTTGCTAACGTTTCAGGGTAACCATGATCTATTTAAAGAAATCCCCTTCAGAGAGGTTCTTATGACAATGTCCTGAAAATCTGAGCTGGATCCTGCACTCCTGGACTTGCATTGGACAGACATCTCCAAGCCTAGTTTCTTGGGCCACATTTACACCCGGTGTTGGATACTTCTGGCACCACAGAGCACTTCTGCTCCAAAGAAAAACTCCAACAGAAGAAAACTGGTCGACCCTGACACTTGACTGCCAGTGCTTAATTTGTAAAATATTAACTGCCAGGGCTCTGACAAGGAGGCCACTGCAGCTTGCACCACCCATCGCCCCTATCATCACTGCCAAAACAACTACTAACCATCTCTCTCGCATGTAAATGCGACAGTTCAGATTATTCCAGGTCCCCAAAGCTAAAGGAATGGCTGGGGAGGCAGGTATTAGCAATTTTAATGTATATTGTATTCCTAAACAACCCTTGTTCTGCTCATCTCTAAATTAGATGAGCAGCGCCACCATGTGTTAGACTGTTCTAAGTATGGCACCGGAAACTCATAAAGTGCCGGTGCTGATCACCAGAAAGCACCGGCTCAAATTAAGCACTGACTGCCCCAGACACAGCCCAGGGCTGGACAGGTCAAAAGGGAAAACCGCTAATAGGCCGAGGACCAAGGCCTGCTTTTAGGGGGTTTAGAACAAAGGGATCACCAGCATTCAGCCTGAAAACCGTGCTGAGGAAATGTACAGCACTTTCTTATAGACTTACATAATTGGATCCCCAAAGTTGTTCTGGTGACTGTACAGCTCTAATGTGGTTACATACAATATAGATCTGGTATGGTAATTTGTGAAAGAAAGAGTGCAGATGCCCGAAGCTCTGCTCAGAAGCCCAGCCAGATGCAATTACACATCAGTACAAGGAATGTCAAGGCTGCATAGCCTAGCATCTACCTCAAGTCTCTTTAATCTACTACCAGACACACTACTACCAGACACTACTTGCCCCTTTATCTCACTCCTACAGGTTCCTGCTTTCTCTATTGGTGACTTTTTCTTCTGGCTTTGTCTTTGTTGGAAGTGGGGTTTCTGGTTGGCAGAGGTATGCACTCTGTCCAAGCAGGAAACACAATCCTAGTCAGGATAAGTCAGATACACACCATAAATTAATCTATGATCACCCTCGGGTAGCTTGGCACAGAGCAGGCAGGCTTAATTTAAGAGGCAATGTGTTAAATATTTGTGCAACACTTCAAACAGTAAAACAGATAAAACAGATACCACACCTGGTTAGAAAAATAGAGCTTAATTTAATTAACAAAATAAAAACAAAATGACAGAAATTCAATAAGTTATAATTGTAGTTATGACATTTTCAAAGTTACATTGAAATGTAGTGCTTAGGAAGCACCAACCAGGACTATGTAGTCGACCCTGTACTAGCTAGAGACACGTAGCCAGGAAGTTTATACAGTGTTTTTATTATCATCACAATGCACTGCCAAGGCTGCGTTTACTGATTGATATTTCGCCTTTAAAAGGACTGGTCTTCCTTCCTTCCACTCTAGCATCTTCCCCTGTTCTTGGCGTCCCTTCACATTTCCACAATTCTCTATGTTTTGTTTCATGACTGCCCAGAGGTCAGGAGTAATATGGTCCTCAAAAGAAACAACTAAAAGTATGGGTTTAGTGGTTAGGCTGAGAATGGCTGAGGGGGAAGGAGTTTCCCTTACTAATCATGTCCGTCACCAATTGTGGTGCGCATAGTGAGATGTTGATTGCTAGGGGTTGTGAGTGATCATAACCCAGCATGCTTCCCATTTGGTGCCCGCACGCCAGTCCACCATCTAAGAAAGGAGAACACCCGGGACTTGCCTGAAGCCATGGCCCTCCAGAGTCATGGAGTGGATAACCTCAGCATCCTGCTCCCTGGGACTGCTGGACATTGCATTGGTGTAACAGTCGCTTGCCTTCATTGTGGTACAGCTCGCGGTCTCTGCCTCTGCTCCTTGTGGCTTCTTTACTCCATCCCGGTCACCATTGGCAAAGCCAACATTACAAAGGCAAGACCAATTGGCTTTGCCAAAATTTGTTAAAACATGGAGCTACTTGCCAGTACGAAGGAGTTTTCCAGAGCCCATCCAGTAGGCGCAATATAAATATCCATCTCCTGCAGGTGGGTGGGGCTATTTTAGAGCAGTTCAGGCCTGTAAAGCAGTGTACTGGAGCCTATTGCTGAATAGCTCCATATTGTTGCTTTCTTTATTTTTAAACAGAGAAGATCTGTCCTTGACATCCTGTAAGAAGCTGGCTCTGTATATACTATACCAAAGTATGGTATAGTGAGCACAAAGTTCAGAGGATCCCCAGAGGCTGTACAGAGGTTGAATGAAATAGCTTACACTATTTTGTGGTAGTGTGGTTGAGCAGTTAGGCTTATCAGAAGACTGTGGTAAGTATTTTGTTGTACACATTCAGGCAAGAAATGGTTACACGTACTCAAAATCTGAATCAAAGACCAATTGTTTGTACAAAAATATTACTTTGCTACTTTTATTTTAGAACCAAGGAGAACTCAGTTGCAGGTAAGTATCAGTTTTTAAATTAGCAATACTTTCAAAGTAGGAACGTGGTTTGCAAACGTAATAGGAATATTTTACAGTTATACTGAAAATACTTTGTGGTGTCAATCAACTGTAGCAGTAACCTAGTAGTTGTAACAGATAGACAGTGCAATGTTAAGAAATGCAATGCAATCCAATCCTATGGGAGGAATACAGTTATGCACATTTACAGGTAAGTACTCGACTTACACATCCAGTTTTTGGGGGTTTAGACCAACACTGGGTAGGTCAAATCAAGGTAGGTACTGCACCACGAGCAGCACTGCGGCGGCCGTGTAAAGAGGTCACTGGTCCCAATGTTAGTCAATGGAGACTGAGGGCACCCACAGAGGTGCTGGCTGCAAGTAGGTACCCGTGGTGTTAGGGCACAGGCCCCGGGGGTTTAGGCAAGCACAGGGGGGGGGCATAAGGAAGCACCAACCATACAACACCAGCACACAGGTGCAGCTGGAGGCAGGGTGCAAATTGGCTTTGGGTGCCCAATAAAATTGAAGGGAGAACCTCAGTCACACAAAGAGGCTGCAGGCTTGGACCAGGAGGCTGGTCAAAGGTGACCAATAGCTGGGCAGGTAAGTAGAGGTGTCGGTGGGCGCCTGGGCATTGTTGGTTGGCTCCCCAAAGTCAGGGGGCTAAGGATGCAGGGGTGCCTTTGGAAATCGGAATTCTTTTACCGGAGCTGGTCACAGTCAGGGAGACCCTTTGAGATGAGGCTGCAGGCGTCTTCGTGGAGTCCAGGAGAGGTCAACCACTGATTGTTTCAAGGTTAGGATCACTGGGGAGACATCACTAAACAGGTGAGCCACTCATACTCGGGCTTTGGGCGTCGGGTGCAGAGTGGGCAGGCGTAACGGATCTGGCTGAATCTGGTGTTCTTGGACAGGGCCACTGTCACCGGGATACCTGGCCTTTGTTGAAGAGCAGGCAGTTTTCCTCTTATTGGATTACGCTGGCTGCAGGACAGGTGTAATCTTTGTTGCAGAGTCTTTAAGAGGGAGACTGGCTGGTAGGGCTGGGGCCAAATCAGTAGTCATCTTCAAGCTTAGCTGCACAGCATCTTCTTTGTGCTTCCTAGGTTGCATTAATCTGATGATCAAGGTTCACGGTTGCCCCAAAATAATTAATTTAGAAGCATTATAGGTGCTGGCAGGTAGTAGCCAATGGGCTACTTACCTTTAGGGTGATTACACCCTTTGTATGTCCTCTCCCTTTGGGGGCATCCCCTAACCTGATTAGTTAACATCCTTGCATCCAATATGGAGGATTTTCTAAGGAGGGAGTTACCTCGGTCCGGGACACCTTCGGGTGGTCCTGGCAGATAGGGGATACACCTTGCCTGTTTGCTAATTTTCCCACCGAACTTGCCACCAAAAGTGGAGCTTGGTAGGAAGGGCATCTCCACTAGCTGGAGAGGCCCTGGTCAGAATAAACCCTAAATTCTGTTCCTGGTTTAAGGGTAGGTGAGAAGCACCTCCACCCCACAGAGGCTTGTTCCTGACCCTCAAGAGCATAAGGGCTCCCAGGTTGGTGCAGACCAGTCAGCTGTACATGAGGGAGTTGGTCATTTTTCAGGGGGCATCTCTGAGGCCTGCTAGAGGAGTGACTTACCTATGCACAGGCAGTGTTTGTGGGCATGGCACATAGGGATGTGTGCTATGTCGACTTTTCTCTGCACCAAAACACACAGCCTGCAATGGCACTATATTTTTTTTAGGTGAGGGGTCTCTGAGGGTGACACAATACATGCTGCAGCCTTTAGTACCAGTGGTACCTTTTACAAAGGACATATATAATGGGCCAGAGGTGTGACAATTGTGGAAACAAAGGTACAGTTTTGGGGAAGAACATAGGCACTGGGAACCTGATTAGCAGGAACCCAGTGCCCATTCAGTCAAAGTGCATCTGAAATCAGGCAAAAAGTGGGGGTAGCCATGCATAATGGGGCACTTTTCTACACATGCCCAAATAAAATGGCGAATTTCTGGAAGGAAGGAGAGGGTTGTCAATAAAGTTCTGGTTGAATGTAGAGGTGAGTAAGCCTCTGAAAGCTCAAGCCTGGCTCGAGCCTGAAGCCGTACTCCGGCTCAGCTCGAGGTCCCGTTGGAACATCAAGCTTATGACGAGTCAAGCTTTCATGTGGCTTCTGCTTTCCTCCATCATCCCAGGATGTGGTGTTATGGGCACTGCTGCCGACTGTGGAACTCGGTATCAGATTAGAGTCTCGGCGTCTGCTCAACATCCTGGGATTCTGGGCAAACCACTTTAATCTCACTTTGTCTATATACAATGCATATGACTTTGTGTAATGTAATTGGTGCTCAAGTAAAGCGTACCAAAACCCTGGGGTCAAGTTCACGCTGCATTTTAAAAACTATGGGCCAGATATAGGCAACTTTAATTTAGCAAGTCCTTAATAGCAATTTTTACTGAATCGCTATTAAGGACTCGCTAAATGGAATGTAGGTAGGAATCGCTAAAATATTAGCGATTCCTTACCATTCCTTAATAACGAATCGGTAATTGAGATTCGTTATTAAGGAATACCTAGCCATTCATTCCTAAGGGCTAGGAGGCCCATAGGAATGAATGGGAAGGTATTCACTATTCGTGATTCGGTGGTACTGAATCACTAATAGCGGGAGCTATTTCAAGGGTGCCAGGGTGTCCAAAGGACACCCTGTTGCACCCCTGAAATGTGCATGTGTGCACATGTGGCGCACATAGATGCCCTAAGGGCATGGATGTGTGCCACATGGCACATTTAAAAAAGCATAAAAGTGCTTTTTCAAAGGAAATCGCTACTTCCACTAACTTGAAGTTGGTGGTAATTAGCGATTCCTTAAGGCTGAGGTGCACTATTTTTAGTGCTATGTACATTGCATTTAAGTAATCGGTATTTCTGATTCCTTAAATGCAAGAGCAAAATAAGGAATCGCTATTTTGCTATTCCTTATTTTGCAGGTAGGTTTCAACTCACCTACATTGCACTCAGCCACATACCGGTCAGAAACGCAGAAATTCGCACCGCTCGGTATTTCGCAACCTACATCTGGCCCTATGTGCACTAAGAGATAAAAACAAAGCCTTTACATACGGAAAGGCAAATAGATACCCACTTACTGGATTTGTACCGAATGAAACCAGAAAATCTCTTTTGAATATGTCAGTTCAGACTACCGGTTGTACAAAAATATTACTTTTAATAAATAGTCTCTGTGCAGTGCTATATTGTGCCATGGTAATGTCAAAGTTTCATCATATTAAAGAAATGTTTTTTTTCAACTTTGTAGTGACTTTAGCATACTTTATGTGGTTTGTTGTATGATTTACTTATCACATATTTACAGCGCTCGGCTCGTGCACACGCTCTAAGATTCGAACCAGACCCGCTCGGCTCTAGTGCGACTCTCGCTGTTCATTTGTTGGCTCGCGCCACCTCTAGTTGAATGTACATTTAAGTTGTCCGGGAAGGTTCAACAGCCCAAAATTTCAGAATTCTAAGCAAGGTGCGAATCTGAAATGCAAAATAAGCGCAAATTGGACTGCATTATACAGTGTGGGGTGGGAGCATAAGAGAGCAAACCAGCATCAAGGAGTCCTACTCCGTCGCTGCTCCTTGCACGTGCCCTTCGTCTCCAAGGAGTGCTCAAAAAGAGCACCTCGGATCCTCGGTGCCTATGCTCATAGTCACATCAGGGCCACATGAAGTCTCCCGCCCCCTGGTTCCCCAAACATGCAAAATAATGCACAGACAACGTATTAGTTTGGGAAACAATTGCTGCAGGTTTATTTACATACAACATATGTAATGATGGTGGGTGAAGATTACGGGCGATCCCGGGCAGGCTGCCTTCTCGCCACCTGCCCGCCTGTTGAGCCAAACAGCACAGTGGCAAAGCACCCAACTGCTGTATTAATAAAATTATAACTACTGACACGCCCCCCTGTGGGGCGTGACTAGGCAAACCCCCGGTTGCACAGGCCCACAACCGCCCGAAGGACTACTGGGGCGCCGACACGAATTCCTGCACCTCCCATGAGGATACAGGTTAGGCTCTGGCACCCCTATGTGCCCGCTGAAGTACATCGTTTGCACCTCTCTTCTTCCGGATCGCCCAGTAACTCCGCTTAACTCCAACCTGCAACGATAAATGGACACATTAAAAACCTCCACCAATCCCCCCACACCAACACTCTGGGTTAGAGGTAAGGGAGGGAAAAGAGTGTCCCGAAGAGAACCGATGGCGTCCGGGGCGGCAAAGAGGCCCTCCAACGTGGTGCGGCAACCTAAGTACCCACGGAGGCCCCTCCCTGCCGCCCCCGGACGAGATTCGCGTCCAGCCGCCTCCTCAAACCAGTGAGGAGGGGAGGCTAACAACTTCCTGGGGGCGGGTCAGCCCTCCGTGACTATTGGCCCGCCCTCTCAATGGCCACTGCGTGGCCTCGGGCAGGCGCATAGTCACATCAGGGCCACATGAAGTCTCCCGCCCCCTGGTTCCCCAAACATGCAAAATAATGCACAGACAACGTATTAGTTTGGGAAACAATTGCTGCAGGTTTATTTACATACAACATATGTAATGATGGTGGGTGAAGATTACGGGCGATCCCGGGCAGGCTGCCTTCTCGCCACCTGCCCGCCTGTTGAGCCAAACAGCACAGTGGCAAAGCACCCAACTGCTGTATTAATAAAATTATAACTACTGACACGCCCCCCTGTGGGGCGTGACTAGGCAAACCCCCGGTTGCACAGGCCCACAACCGCCCGAAGGACTACTGGGGCGCCGACACGAATTCCTGCACCTCCCATGAGGATACAGGTTAGGCTCTGGCACCCCTATGTGCCCGCTGAAGTACATCGTTTGCACCTCTCTTCTTCCGGATCGCCCAGTAACTCCGCCACAGCCTGTGCGGTGGTACCCGCTGCCGCACAGGCCCCCCCACCACTGCTACTCCTCATTACCTGCAACCTCTGCTCATAAAGCTTCTTAAAAACTAGGAGGAACAGGTCAAAGCCTGCGGGCGTGAGATAACACCATCCTCCACGAGGTAACATTTGACCTCGTCCTGAAACATCTTGTGTTTGCTGGATCCCAGGCCCCTCCGTTGGGGGAAACCTTTCACGGCCCCCACCACTTTGATTTTAGGGAAACCTGAACCTTGCTCTGGAGAGCATTTAAACGGCTAAGAACAAGACCACAGCAACAGGGGAGCGGTGGACACTGTCCACCTCGAAGCGACCAGATACTGACATGAACATTACATGCCTGAAGTCACCCAGGCCCCTCTGCCCCTACTCTGCCGACACCCCGGGTGTTAAGGCTATCCAACAAGGAGTAACCTAACTCGGTTACCTGAAGTCATACCCCTAACCTGGATACCAGAAGTCATACTACCAGGAGAATGACAAAGGCTGAGGAGGGGCCAAACTGCTGAAGGTGCTTTGAATCGACAATAGGTGTTCCAGCACATGCCCAACAACTCAACCACATCCCTTCACCACGAGCGTCAGCAGGCTATACCCAGTAAGTAACTCCTGCTGTACGCCGTTCTCCGCAGACTTGGAGAAAGAGTGCTTATAATGACGCTTGTGCAGCTATACTCGAAGGAGCACAGGGGCATTGCAGGGATAAAACATATATACACGGGTATTAACAGCAGGCATCCCCTGCCCTCTCGGATTAGTCTGGAAGCGGCCTAGGCCACGCTACCTGTTGATAGCTTGTCTGAAGGATGACTAAGACCCCCGCAAGGGATTGCTGGGACAGAAACAAAGTGCCCCAGAAAGATGCAGACCTGCAACATGACACGGCCGCTGACACCACAAGCCCTCTGAGAGTAGTCAGCAAGGACCCCAGGGGACAAATCCCCCTACAGCAATGGTGTAGACTGACCCAGGTCAGAAGGAATACCCATGAAAGAGCCCAAGAGACAAGGGGACCTCCCCTGCTGATAACATTCGTACAAAGCATCAGTAAACTATACCCAATGATGTACGACTACTGCCACAGCGCAATTCTCAAACTTCAACTGAAACTGCTAGGTATACGCTGTGCAACAAAAGTCATGAAGGATGCATACGCCTCCTGCGGTGCGCGTAGCATCTATTGGGATAGAACTTGCGAGGTAGACTGACATGTGATCTATAGTATTACCAAGGTAACAGCCGGGATCACAAGCCCCCCAGTTTAGCCAGACGGCTGCAAGTCCATGCTACCTCGAGGATAGCCTGTCTGATGACTTACGACCCTCATAAGGGATATGATACCAGGTTGGTGACATGGAAAGTCAGGCCAGCTTCTCACTTTGGGAGGGGCATAAAGGAATTTATAGCCCTCAGGCAGCCAGTGTGTATAACACTGTGCGTGATTCCCGGAGTACTGGGATGACGTTATACCCAAAAAATAAACTTTGTGTCCTAGCTGCCCAACAGGATGCAAGAGCCCAATCACTGTACAAGCCCGCACTGACCCGCTGCAATGCTGTCAGGGGGGGGGGGAGATCACAAAGCCCGGGAAGGGTGCCACGGTGCCAGGCCACCCTGTCTACTAACACACGGGGGGGCGCAGGCCGCCGAAACCGCCCCCACACGACAGAGGTCAGATTTGGTGTACGGCCCGAGCCCTAGGGCGCCCCGGCCAGAAGAAGGCATAGGGCGCCCCGGCCAGAAGAAGGCATAGGGTGGGGCCCAAAAGGTTCTTCTCTTAAAGGCACCTCCCAGCACTGCGGGCCCTCTCTCGTCTGAAGAGGAACTCAACATGAAAGAGGTCTCCTATACTAAGGGGGGGGGGGGGGCCCAAAAGGTTCTTCTCTTAAAGACACCTCCCAGCACTTCGGGCCCTCTCTCGTCTGAAGAGGAACCCAACATGAAAGAGGTCTCCTATACAAAGGGGGGGGGGGGGGGGTGGGCTCACATTGTTAACCCAAGGAAGGAGTCAGCCAGGTACCGAGAGTGCACTCTCTCTACCATAAGCATGCGACATATATAAGCATGCGTCACATAACTCTATGTCACAGTGGACGAGAGCTTAGAGTGACTCCGCCGCCTACTGCATGAGAAAGGTGAAGTCGTGTGTCTTCAAACTGACACGCAAGATTTCCCAACAAGGGACACTTCCACTGACACTACCTGACCTTTCCCCACCTTGGAGGCGGACCTACACTTCTAGTCATTCTACTCGCCCCGAGTGTGGAGGTATCTTCCCAGCAACCTGACAACTGTCAGGTGATCTTCTACCAGGGATAACTAGTAATCACATACCTTATCTAACCTCTTGCACCACTACGTGCTACTCAAGAAAAGATTGGTTACCTGACGCACCAGCGGCACTAACGCCTGCGTAACCAAACACTCCTGGGTAGGCCTGTCCACCAGCCACCAATAAGAAATTAAACATCAGAAGTGGCCCACATACCCAACCAACAAAATTTAAACATCAAAAGGCTGATCACCCAGGGCACAACAATAGCAAATGTTCGGTGCCTTACCGATGATAAAGCTCATGGGTGCCGACACTGGGAAAGGCCAGAGCGCCGCTTATAGGCTGGAGAAGTGTGAGAGACAAGTGGCAAAGCGCCGTGGATGTACTAGTGGTGCCCACCAGGGCAAGTGCTTAAGAGAGTTAGCAACTTGTATGCAAAGACTACTCTTAGTCTAGAAAATTGGGTGGGGGGTGGGGGGGGGGCGGGGCATGCCCCAGCACACAGTGTGGAAGCAGGTGCCGGTGCAGCCAGGCCCAGGTAGCGACGAACTCGTTGTATGGACAAGACCAGGACCTGCGATGTTAATTTAACCCCATGGGAAGGAGAGGTCCCATGCCGCTAATCTATGCTCTTCCACACTACTGCTGTTGTCTGTCTGCTTATCCACGGCTCCGGGATCTGACAGACAGCAATACTGTGCCAACAGTTAGGAGCACCTGCTGCTCCGTGGGATGTAGGGTCACCAGCCTGCAATGTTCCACTCATTTCGCTGAAAGGAGGGAACTGTTGAAACCTCAGCCTGAGGCTGAACTGCCAACGACGCACTAGAAGGGGGCAGTCCCTAGAGGACTCCCATGTAAAATTACTCAAGAAGTGATTCAACAGCTGGCAGAGAACTAAGAAATAATTCTATTGTAGGGCTGAAGACAATCCTGTATACTGATGGCCACCAAGCATCTATACTTCAAATAGCGCAGGGCCCATCATGCCTATCAGTGACCTCGAACACTTTGTCTGGGGGTTACTGGTGTGTAGTAAAGCTGAGATACCAACCAGGATTAAATTAACCCCCCATCTAAATTGACACTAAGCTGCAGATGCCGAAACTTGCAGACAGAATATAATGCTTGCGACAGACCTGTAAGTGGTACCAAATTGGAAGACTCTAGCAATAGTACGCAAGTGAGCCGAGCAAGAGCACCCTTAACTCGCGGGCTCGCAATCAGAGGATCAACTAATACTCTGTAAAGCTTGAGGGTATGGCACTACTAAACAGGGGGGGCATGATAGGATGTAGATACATAGAAGCAGGAATCGCTTCTGGAGTCTGTAATGAACCCCTCGCACCCTCCATCGTTGGTGTAACTGTCCTATTAAAATCCTGATGACGCTGGCAGGATATCCCATATTTTTCTTGGAATCGAGGGCCTGTCATCTGTCCCCTAAATGCCTCACATTGTAGTGGGATGGTTGGACAACTTATAGCAAGATACCCTTGTGGCCGGAAGTTGCACATTAACGTCAAATTCCCACTATGTCGGGCTCTCAAACAGGAGCAAGTTGGCGTACCGAGGCAATGAAATTTGAGAAGTTTCATAACTGCACATCCTACAAATAAACAAACCTGGTGACATTAGGCTTGAGCGCACACACCTGTTCCTAGGGATGTGAGAGGAAAGTACCACCGATGTGGGATGGTATTGTACTGCAGTAACAGGTATTGAAGGTGAGCACCGTCACGGCTGACACTCATTCAAAATCGCAAAGTGCCTTCCTTATAAATAGCTTGACAATTTCGAAACACACGTACAAGGGAACAAATACCAGGAAGGATATTTCAGCCAACCAGAAGTAACTTACATATAATGTTTGTGTATTAGGCAAGTATTCGTTCCCAACTGGACGTAGGTGTGTTGGTAGTTTAGTTCCTCATCTGCACACTAAGAAAGACCCCTAGTAGATGAGATGTCGGGAGAATGAACAAGCAACTAGTGCACGTGATCGGCCTACCCTACTCGCTGAGATATGTAAGCCCACGAATAAAATTAATTATACACCGATTGGACTTAGGGATACCATGGCCCCATGGTGCTGGAAACAACAATTGGAGATGCGAACACAAAACAAAGTTACAGCCATAATGGCTTACCTCTCCCTGAAATATGCGTCGCCACGTGTTCAAACTGCCTAAGTCCCTTGTTAGTGCTACGAGATACATATGTCCGCCACTGCGCACGGATTAGGATAAGTAAACACACTGCGAAATCAATACCGAGTGTGAAAAGATGAAAGTCACTCAGATGGCCCTGAGGTAATATGGCCCAGTGCTACTACTTATGAATGGACTCAAGCGACGAATTCGCGCCCGCAACAGTCTAACCGTCTCGCAGCATTGCGCAATGTCACGTTAAATTTAGATAAGTCACACGATAGGGCCTCGAGGTGCTATGGCACATAATACTGTACTCCAATTGTAAATACAGCCAAAACCACAAATTAGCACGTAATCGGCTGAGCCCTCGCGCTCGAGTATCTAGTGCCACGTGCAAATTAAATCAGTCACACAATTGGGTCTAGATGTACTAAGGCCCAATCATACCATACCTCCTTGTAAATATGAACGACACAAACTAAACTGTGCACAGAATATGCTTACCCCTCGCGCTGAAAATGCCACGCAACGCGTTACATGAAGAATTAACACAAGTGGGCCGCGAGGTATTATGGCCCGATGATACTATGCTCCCACACATTTACGCGCGTAATGTGCTGAACCCCCGCGCTCACATCTAATGCCACGTGTAAATTAAATCAGACCTGCAATGAACAAATTAGCGCCCGAAAGGCTTATCCATCGCACTGGATTAAATATGGGCCCCATTAAAACCATGGCGCACGGAAAGGCATATCCCTCCTGCTGCCAACGCCATGACACTTGTAAATCTGCATAAAACACCTCTTTTTGTGGCCACCGAGCGATTGCATCAATGCACTCAAATCTCATGCACAGGGCTCCCTCCTGAACCTGCCCCTCCTGCTTCGCCAGTATACTGACCTCCCGGAAGGGGGGTAGAAGCTGCTTGGCACCGCGAGGCGCCGGGGGTGCGGAACGGGCAAGCAGGAAGCGATCTGAGCCTGCAATCGTGAAGAAATGGCACATTGAAAGCAGCCAACGCTCAGTGTTACTGCCAGGTCTCGAACCGGGGACCTTTCGCGTGTTAAGCGAACATGATGACCAACTGATACTGCTGCATGAGGCCTGAAGCAGCGACCACCTGCAGTGTAGCCAACCCACCCGACCAGCTACCGATATTACGACACCCGGCTGCCCGTGCAACCAGCCGCCGAACACCCAGCCGCACCCGGCAGGTGAACCAGGCTTAACCCATCGCGCCACACACCATCAATTAAAGACAATCATTTACGTGTTCACGAGAACATGAATAGCGGCGTCATAGCCGCGACTCCCATCGATTCCGGGGCCCGATGCTCAATGCCGCCGGATCCCGTAGTGGCACCGGAGCATGGGGGTGTGGAAATGTAGCTGTGAAAAATTACTTGTTTTCACCCAACGTGGGGCTCGCACCTATGGCCCTGAGATTAAGGGTCTCATGCTCCACCGACTGAGCTAGCCTGACGTGAAAATAAAGCGGGGCATGGTAGTCGCACAGGTACCAAAGGAATTGCCGATATCCGGCTTGCGACATCAGCACGGGAGACAGCATACACTACTGACCCCAATGGCTGTCCGCCACGTGCAAAGCGTGATAAACAAATCCCCTGCCGAAACAAAATCTTAAACGGCACGCAAACCCGGACACGGCGACATCACACACCGAGACCGCCCACCACATGGCAAGCAACAGGGGAGGGGGGGGTGCTAGGTTATGCAACAAAATACTCGGTTTCAGCAAGCATAACAGGCCAGAGAACGTCAAAGATTACCTGCCCCACACAAAATAACCGCCCACCATACGTGGTATATATCAATAGGATAAGCCATCGCATGTAAACAATACCATAAATGAAATAATCGATAACATGCATACAATGTCCAGCAATTTCCAATTACAGTATGGCTGTCGGCACACATCCCCCACCTACACAGAACAATGCGGTTCCAGGAATGTTTAGCGTTGCCCCGCCAAGATTATGCTCGGTGACCCCCTTTACCAACCATCTCCTCACAAAATAGACACAATCGCAAAGCCCCCAACGATACACGACACTGTCGACAAGCTGCACTTCAACGAAGCGCGGCGTTCAATTGAGGCCCACACGGGGGCAATGGGGGGGGGGGGGGGGGGAGACGGGATTTCTAGGGACCATCAGAGTCCACTCACGGTCACTGCCTGAGTGACGAAGACGGCAAGCTCAAGGCCCGGGCCGCGACAATAGTATGCGCCCAGCACATGTGCTGACACCTAGTCCCCTCGCACTCTGGTACAGGCGGCAACCCGCCAGCGGAAGACATTCTCCCTCCTATGGGACCCAACTGAGGGCCAGTCGAGCTGCCCGGCTCACAAAGGATATAGGAGAGGGGGGGGGGAGGGAGGCACATCACCCCCAATGGCCAGCCAGACGGCCTCGTGGGCTAACCGGTCTCGCCCGCACCCAGCGAGAGAGTGCGGGAGGGGGGAAATAAAACCTTTGAAATTTTCCCACCTTGGGATAATTCTACAGCATTGGCAGGATTCGAACCCTGGTCTGTGAGGGCTGTACACACCAAAGGTACGAGACTTTCCTTTGAGCTATAGCTCATTGGTCTCGTCGCCGCGTCGTATGCCGCCCCTGAAAGGAAGGAAAACCACTGCAAAAGTTGGCCCCCCCACCGCACGCAGTTAAGGAGGCGGGGGGGGGGGGGTCGGAGAGGGGAAGAAAGCGCCACCACAGAGGTAGGGCGAGGATCGGCCAACGCACCGGGTAGCCCGCATGGGGGCACTCTGTCAGCGCGGTCGCGAAAGCCGCGGCGGGACCGACGAAAATACCGGCCGGCCCGCTAAACCCCACCCGCCGTGAGGGGGGGGGGGCAAGGACGGAGGCCACATCGGGAACCGGACGTCCCCCCCCACAGCAGCCCACGCGTAATGGGCCGCCTCGCCAGGCTCGCGACTCAAGGAGGAGCAGGCGGAGGGGAAGGGGGGGGAATTATAGGCCGGGCAAGGCCTTGCTCACCTTAAAAAGAGTGTCCCGAAGAGAACCGATGGCGTCCGGGGCGGCAAAGAGGCCCTCCAACGTGGTGCGGCAACCTAAGTACCCACGGAGGCCCCTCCCTGCCGCCCCCGGACGAGATTCGCGTCCAGCCGCCTCCTCAAACCAGTGAGGAGGGGAGGCTAACAACTTCCTGGGGGCGGGTCAGCCCTCCGTGACTATTGGCCCGCCCTCTCAATGGCCACTGCGTGGCCTCGGGCAGGCGCATTCTCGCGCACGCCCGTCATCTGCAGACTAGAGCGTCTCGCAGTTCGGTGCTTCTGCTGCCGCTGCCCTGCGCGTGCCCATTACCTAGTGCGGATGGGCTCGGGGGTCATAAGAGAGCACGGCAGCCCTGCTGCTGCCACTTGCACGTGCCCATAAACTGCAGAGAGCACCGCAGCATATCTACTACTCCTTGCACGCGCTCGAAGTATAAGAGGAGCACTGCAGCACCTGCGATGCTCCAAGCACGAGCCCGTCTCGTACAGAACGCACCCTCGTGCTTCGGTTGCTTCTTGCACGCGCCCATCACCTGCAGAGAGCACTGCAGCACTCCAGCAGGCACTTGCAAGTGTGCCATTCACCTGCAGAGAGCGCCATAGCGCTTCTGCTGCTCCCTGCACGTGCCCATCACCTGCACTGTGGGAAGAGGATGGGTTTAAGAGAGATAACCTCAGAGTGCAGCGCGTCTGCTGCTCCAGTCCCTTCACGTGCCCAGGGCACGGGGCTCAGATTAGAGCAGCGCCCAGAGGTCAGCCCTTCTGGGCCTGCAGCGGGGGCGAGCCTCAGAGGCGAGAGCCCGGTCCACCTGCTTCTGATCGCGCATGCGCGTCAGCCGGGGTCTCTCCAGCATCTTCCCACCTCTCCGCTCCCATCCGGCTGATCCTATTAGGGCTCTGAAATGTCCCCTTTGTGCTGGTGCAGCATGTTAGTCCGCATGGGAGCGCGGGATCCCACATTCCAGAGTACAGTCCGCCAGATATGAAGCGCGGGGACCGGCCGGGGGAGGGAAGGGGGCCCCCAGGCTTATATTTCGAGATTGCTTCAATTTGCAACAATGGACTCCAGTTATCTGACGGGGTGGGGAGGGCCCCGCCGCCCCCCAGACTCTGCCCCAGCTCTCCCCACTACTGTAAATCTTCTGCTCTGAGAAATGGACCTGCCATCACTATTTAATTAGCGAGGGGGCGAGGCCCCCTAATGCCGCATCGCCGGAGCCCCGCTGGGCCCCGGCTTCTGTGCCGCCGGCCCCGGGAGGAGGAGATGGAATTTCAGCCGGTTTAATCTCACCTGCTGGGCTTGTCTCTGTATCTGAATGATTGCACGGCCGGACGAGGAGCCAGGCAGCCGCAGGAACAAAGTCCCGTGTGACAATCCACCAGGACTGCGGGGGGCACCGTGCCAGCCGGAATACCCGGCATTCCAGCGAGCGCTGCAGCACAGCTAAGCTTCTATTAAAAAAATAATTATATCCTTCTATTGAAAAATGTTTTATATATATATATACACATACATACATACATACATGTATATATACACACACACATAAAAATTATACTTCTATTAAAATATATATATATATATATATATACACACACATATACATACAAAATTATAATTGTATTAACCCGTTGCATGCTTATGACGGAACCACACCGTCATGAGTCACGGGCCGGTGTGTGCTCATGACGGCTTGGTTCCGTCATGAGGCTGCCTCTCCACCCGCGCGGCATTAATTCCCACCTGTGCGGGTGAATTAATGAGCAGGCGCGGTCATGACGGAACCACGCCGTCATGAGCACACGCTGCCCGTGACTCATGAAAGCCAACTTCAAGGATACTCCTCTCTTCCAGTACAGCCAGCTTCAAGGATACGCCTCTCTTCCAGGACACAAGCGGTACAAAAGGGGGTGGTGATGGACGGAGCATCTGTTCCAGGACAGGCAGCTTCAAGGATACTCCTCTCTTCCAGGACAGCCAGCTTCAAGGATACTCCTCTCTTCCAGGACAGCCAGCTTCAAGGATACTCCTTTATTCCAGGCCAACTGGCTTCAAGAATTCTTATCTGTTCCTATGACATCCAACTTCTAGGTACATCTGTTCCAAGGACAACCAGCTTCAAGGACAATCATCTGTTGCAAGGACAATCTGGAAGCACAGATACTCGCTCCATAGAAGGAGGACGTGTAGGTCCACAATAATAGGGTGGGGGAACACGTCCTCATGGGTACCCTCAAAAGTTTGTATGATTTGCACATTGTGAAATGTTGGCGGTTTATTGATGCCATTTGTATGATCTGGAAAGGTACCATTGAATCAGCTGAGGAATTTGTTAGAATCATTAATCATAATGATCTTAATCTGCAATTCACAGCGGATATTAGTAAGAGCAGAATTCAATTTCTGGATGTAGAGATATACATTGATGCCCAAAAGATTGAAACTAAATTACATCGTAAATCGACGGCGGGCAATTCTATATTGCATGCCGGTAGCGCGCACCCTGGTCACTTGATAAGAAGTATTCCTTAAGGTGAATTATTAAGAATGAGTAGGATCTGCAGTTCACCAATTGATTTAGAGATATGTCAAACAGAAGCATTTGAAAGATTTTTGGCCAGGGGGTATAACGTGCAAAATCTTAAAGAAGCAAAAGATAAGGCTAACTGTCAATCCAGAGAGGAATTTCTCAAAGCTGTGAACCCCAGCAGTTCAAAAAGAGGTATGGATATTGGAAATGACCATTTGACTCTGGAACCTGTTAGATTAATAACTACCTAAAACGCAGAAGGGGGAAGGTTAGGGCAATAATTAAAAAACACTGGCCCATCCTTAAAACGGATATCACTTTAGCACAACTGCTTCCCGCACAACCCTGTATTACTTTTAGAAGGGGACCCTCAATGAGGGATGCGTTAGTCAAATCTAGCCCAGAGGTAGAAGTTAAGAAAAATTGGTTGTCTAGCAGAACAGGATTTTATAAATGCATTTCATGCAGAGCTTGCAAATTTGGAGTAAATACTACTGAATATCAATCTATAGTTCAATCAACTCCCAGCAAAATTCAGGGGCTATACACATATCGCACTGACTATGTTGTATATGTACTTGAATGTACTTGTAATTTGAAGTATGTTGGGAGTACCAAATTACAAGCTTATATCCGTATTTTGCAACACCTGAGAGCAATAGTAATCTCTGATGACAATTATCCAGTAGCTCGTCATTTCAAGCTTGTACATGCCAAAACTTGAATGACTTGAGCTATTTTGTTATAGACTCTGTACCCAAAAACATCAGGGGAGAAAACAGGGAAAAACAGCTCAGACAAGTAGAGTCTAAATACATTTTAATGCTAGACACCAGAATCCCTAATGGGCTCAATATGGGAGAGGACTTACGTAATTTCCTTTAACGCATGCCTCTTTTCTCTCATACTGTGACAAAGTATTGCTTTTATCGTTACTGCATTACCAATTGAGGGTACGAATATGTATTTTTTTTAGGATCTGTGATTTATACTGAGGAAATCTTTCCATTAAAAGGAATTTTTTGCACTTGCACTTTATTAACTACAATTTTACATGGATTAGAGCATCTCATGACAATAGTTTCTCTCATAATATTTTTTTTAATTTATTATGCGGGAATCCATTTTGATATGAATTTTAATATCATGTTTTTCCTTGATATTTTGCACTATTTTGCACATTGGGAAATTTTTGACTTTGCACTAGCACTTTTTTAGGAGTGGATTGTATTTGCAAGTGGTACAGAATATGATTTTATCATTAAGGGATCTATAAACTACAATGGTTTCATTTTTTTGGCCACTTGACCTTCAAATGCAATGAGGTTAATAACAATATCGATTGACTGATTTTTACAGTTTTTATTAATATTGACTTGTTGTATTGAGCTCCATAGAATACCTGAAAATGTGATTACAAGAATTACTCTGGGATGAGTTGGAATCACAGAGAGCCTACATGTTTTGACAGGCTGGTCAAGCAACGGCACCAAGTAGACGGGGTCCAGCATTAATGCAAGTCCCAATATATTCAACCAGCCACGGTGACCAGAGTGTGGTTTGTTCCTAATCCTGTATTCTGTGGCATTACGCACTTTGAGTAACACAAACAAAGCCAAGGTAAACGGTGGCGTGTCTGTAATTAGAAATCAAAGCAGAACTCACTGTCATCAAGGCACCTTGCTTATTGGCTCGGTCAGGCAGAGTGCAGCTGTGAGCGGAGTCAGGTGTGGGAGATCACCCTGGTGCATGAACAGATAACTTAAGCACAAGAAGGTCAAGAATATTTGGAGCCTTCCAGGAAATCACTGAGCATCTGTGAATGCAAGGAGGGAAGGATGCCACTGGGGCAACTTCACACACATGCCTACTCTTAAGGCTCATATAACCTTACATGCAATGAAAATGTGGTGCCATAAAATTACTTTTACAGCTAGAGGGCTACTTGCCTCTAGGGGCTTCAGAGCAATTTTCTTCCTACAGCGCAGTTGTAGCATCAAGTATTTAATTGGGGCCTAAAATGTAGTCATGGTGTAGTCACACCGAGCCCACATTAGACCAGTCTTGATGGCGAGTAGACCCGAAAGGCTTTTAAAGGAAGGATCGTATTTTGGACTTGATTCTCTGATTATTAGCATTAACACAAAATTCAAAAACAATCAGGTGGTTTACATTAAAAGTAAAGAATCTTTACAATGCCATGCATTGCATATTACCCCCAATTAAATCTATCTGCGAGTGCAGGCACACCATTAGCCTGATAATGATTATTATCAGACACGTGTAGGTCATTAGCAAGAGTTCACGATTTGACAAACGCTATTTTACACTAAATAAACAAGCCGAGTGCAAAAAAAACCAGAAGCAGGGTTTTCTCATTAGAGGCTATATAGTGTTGCTATTTTTGGACCGGTTACAGGTGGGACTGGGGTGCATTAATCAATTGCCAGACTTTCAGTGCAATCCACAGCAGCATGGAACAGGGTCTAAAACTCCTGCACACATATGGACGTCATTTAGGGGCCGCAGGTGCGACTCCTGGCTAGCTCCCTGCTACCCCTAGCATTATACACAGCTGTAGAAATATTGATGTTGCCAAGAGGAAAAAATGCTACATTTACAGAGAGAAAGAGAGATAGAGAGAAAGAAAGAACGAGAGAGAAAGAAAGAAAGAAAGAAAGAAAGAAAGAAAGAAAGAAAGAAAGAAAGAAAGAAAGAAAGAAAGAAAGAAAGAGAGAAAGAACGAGAGAGAAAGAAAGAAAGAACGAGAAATAAAGAGAGAAAGAGAGAAAGAGAGAAAGAAAGAAAAATGGTGAAGGGGAGGTGTTGCTAGGAAGTTCATGCAAAAGGATAGAGTTGAAAGACAACGATGAAGTGGGAGGTGACATGCAAGATGGTGAGATAGAGTTACAGAAAGATGGCATGAGTACCCAACCGAGTGAGAGACAGCAGAGCAATATAGTATGAAATATAGGGGAGAGATTGAAACAATCCAAAGACCATTAACCCCTTCCTCAGACCGTAGTCAAGTTTTAATTCAGTCTTATATACTCAGAAGAGAAACATTTTCCTATCTAATTATTCATATTACCATGGTTGCTGCTCATTTATTAGATACAGCGTACAAGTACTGGCAAAACCAATAGGGCTGACTTTTTAGGCATGTTTGTTATTGTGTG
Organism: Lissotriton helveticus; assembly: GCF_964261635.1. Taxonomy (NCBI): domain Eukaryota; kingdom Metazoa; phylum Chordata; class Amphibia; order Caudata; family Salamandridae; genus Lissotriton; species Lissotriton helveticus. The sequence continues at coordinate 208,092,380 of NC_136065.1, forward strand.
ATAGGTTTGCATACAATACCAGAAAACTCACAGAGAGGTACCCACATACCGGCTGGCTAGGTGCGTTTTAAGCCACAATCTTAACTACGTAGCCCAAGCCCTTTGAAAAGTATCCCAGATACACTTCTTTGGCCTTGGCCCTTTCAGAGACCCCTGGCTTTTTCATCCCACTTACAGAAAGGTCTTTAATCCCCACCCAGTTCTGACAATGCAACTCATCCCTGTGCTGCAAAAGACTAAAATCCGACATACAGCTCTGTCTTTGTCATCTGTCATGAGCTTTTTCCAGATCCTGGACAGGTGAGGTTACAGGCGGTATCTGTGGTAACATTGTCTTTTCTCCTCACTGGCCCAGGGCGCTGGATGCCATGGCTTGCAAAGGCGAGCCAAGCGTGCATTCGTTTCCTTGTCCCTCCAGGGGAAGCTGTGGATGAAGAGATGGGCTTACTCAGAGGAGGTGCTCGAAAGCTGGTTTCAGATGCATTAGAACACAAGAGCTAAGCCCAATTTAAGGTTATTATTGACAAAAAATACTTTGTCAATCCAACAGTTCATTGTGACGAGATATGACCAGAACAGAATTGAAATATTATAAACATATTATAGCATAAAGTAGCAAAGATGAGGATGAGAGCCTGACCGAAGGATTGTGGCTTGATTTCAGTACATAACCAGGGAATGCTGGCCATTTGCGTCGCTTCCGTTAGGGCCACGGACCTCCTTTCAACACCACTCTACGTGCAGATCTGCCACTTCGCCTCATTGTGGAGCTACATCTGTCGAGTTCTAAAAAACCACCCACAGCTCTATCAATGCACCTCAATCCTGAGCAATGGAGCTAGTACTAGCATCCCCTCAATGCGAGTTCTAGTCAGCCTTAATCCTAAAATACATACAAATCCACCTCCATAAGTCTGACAGCTCATTGAAAACACTACACGACTTTCGCTATGTTCATCTTGCAAGAAACCGATCTCCTAATTCGCAAAGAACATGCTGTACTCCAGTAATATGGGTGAAATTTACCGCTGCCAGAACACAGTATGCCTGCCCTCCTATTGCTGATCTTGGGAAACAACCATCTCAATGCATGCGTTACGACGCATAAGTTGACATCGCATGCACTTAGAACGCATGCGACGGTACGATGCGTGCAATGTCTACGCATACCATTACGTCGCATGCGCATTTAGAACGCATGCATTCCCCAACGCATGGGATGTAATGGACGCGCGCCAAGACGGCCTCCGGGGGACACAGACGACAGGGAGACAACGCTGGAACAACGATGAGACAGGTAAGGAGGTGCTGTTTTGGGGTTGCGTTAGGGCTTAGGGACAGTTGCAGCATAGGTGCTGTTTTGAGGTCAGGGATTAGGGCTACAAGGGCTACTTGTAGAATGGGTGCTGTTTTGGGGTTGCGTTAGGGCTACTAGGGCTACTTGTAGAATGGGTGCTGTTTTGGGGTTGCGTTAGGGCTACTAGGGCTACTTATAGAATGGGTGCTGTTTTGGGGTTGCGTTAGGGCTTAGGGCTTTGTGTACTATTGGTGCTGTTTTGGGGTTTCCGTAGGGCTTAGGGCTACTTGCAGTATAGGGACTGTTTAGGCCTTTGGGGATTAGGGTTTAGGGTTGAGGTCGTAGTGTAGGCTTGATTTACTGTTTAGGTCTTAGGGTTTAGGGAAGTGTTTGCGTGCCATATTGTAGGGTACTCTTTCATGGTTCAAGGATTAGGGTTTAGGGTCGGGTGAAGGGAAATGCGCATACGGCAAAAAATTGCTATGTAATAACATGGGTGTCTGTATGCGATGTAACTGATTTTCACATGCATGCCTATACGACTGCGATGTAATGGTATGCGATGTGATTACTCACGATGTAAGGGCACATGCGATGTATTAATTGCGATGTAAAGGCATGCGATGTGAGTGTTTGCGATGTATCATCATACATCCCTGATCTTGCTTTGCACCCTCAGCACTTTGAGGTCAAACAATGTGTTTTCACAGTGACCAGACACAAACACTAGACATAATGCCCCACCCAAGTTAAGACTATATACCTCCAAACTGAGTCCAAACTTATCCACTGAGGCATACTCCTCATTTTTAAGACCACACATAACAGTCAGTACTAAACTATGCTCATCCAATGACTAGACACTCTAAAAAATGGTAGCAACCTAGTCCCACCAAAGCAAGAAAATAAAATAGAATTCTGTTGGAAATGTAATGGTTTACAAACTATACAACTGCATTAAAAAAAAGTGAAATATTCTACAGCAAAGTTGAAATGCCCCCTAAATAAAGATATTGCACACTTTAGATGAGTGCACAGGAAAAGAATGTCAATTTAAGTATGAGAGAGCCGGTAGAAGAGGACCCACAATTTTTTGGGCGACGGCCACAGGAAGCCTAGGGACCTTGATGGATCGGAGGGTAACCCCACCAAAAGTCCGACAAGCTAGAAAGGTGAAGCATACAGTCAGGTGGGAGGGAAGGCAAAAGAACCGAGAAGGAGCAGGAGAGTGCAAGCTTGTGAAAATCAAGAGAAAGAAGCTGGCAAGGACAAAAGGCAGGAGAAAGGGGCCAATCAAAGACCAGCACACTTTTTGATCTGCCGTATTGGGTCAAGGCAGCAAGAGGACAAAAACAGATGGACAGCAGCATTGACCATCAACGACGCCTCTGGGAAGGAAATGAGGACACGTCTTGCGCTGCCAGGAGAAGAAAGAAGGCAAAGATGAGAAGGAGAAGAAGGAGGCAAACAAGTGGAAGAGGCGATTTGTGAGGTGGAAGCAGAGCAGTGGAATGGGTGGCAGGATACAACAGACCAGGAAGATGGACAGTACATTGAGGTCAGTAGTTTGCCCCAGAAGGTTGCTGACCCCTCATGGAGCAAGGCGGAGACAGCGTGAGCTGCAAGGCAGAAGAAGAAGCAGAAGCTCCAATCAGCTCACCCGCAACTGGATCTCCCATCATCTACCTACACAGGAAGGGACATTACTGAATTTCCCATCAACCATCTGTGTCCAGTGACATTGCTAGTTTTCAAGCCAAAACAGTCTTTAAAAGAAGTAGCCAAGTAAAAGGACTTAATTTCCTACCACGCATCAGCACAGGAAATGGCATTACAGCACCCTGCACTTCTCCCCGCTCCCAGGACATACTTAATGGCATCGTCAACACCGGCGCAGTGTGGGTTCGTCGAAGGTGCAGCAAAGGCAAGCTGGTATGCGCCTGGCCGCACCTGGACCACACCCAGTACTAGAAACCCTGATTCGATCACTGTACAGCAATATACCGCAGCACTTCTTGGGTTGCTATACCACAGATGCCATTCCCCCAAATGCTGCAGCGCCGCACCTCACACCACGGTAGGAGCTTTCACCTACACCACTGCCGGTTCTCCAGCAGTCACCATGCACACCCACCACATATTTCACAGATGCACCAGTGTCTACACCCCCACCCTCCAACAAATGCCACAGTAAACCCACACGTCAACACCCACTCGCATTCATGCTTCTCAACACACGATCACGCAGCAAACACACAACCAAAATATGGGGCCTGCTGAGTAGAGATGTTCCAGCCATCCTCTTCATCACAAAGCCTGGCTCAACCCCTCATCAGTTCCTGATATCATGGCAATCCCAATGGGCTACAAGATTGCTCTACAAGACAGCCTTCAAAATCAAGGAGGAGGGCTTACTATCATCTGAAATGAATTCATCAAATGCACAGCATCCACAGAGAACTCTACCCCATTCATGGAACACCTGCACATCAAGCTGCTAACCTCTAAATACTACGCCCTGAATAGAACCCTTGCCTACTGACCACATTGACCATGAGCCACATTTACCAATCTCATCACCAACTTTGTCTCTCCACTCACCATCAACTCCAGAGCCTACATTCTCCTCAGTTACCTCAACTTTCACATCGAAGGCCAAAACAACCCCTGCTCCACAGCATGTCTCTAAAGCTTGAGCAGTATTGGACTCACACAGCTCATTCCGGAACCAACACACACTGGACTCCACCTTCACCACAAGTGACAGCATCAAATGCAACTCCACCACACTACTCACAATGACTGACCATTACATCATCGACTTCCAAATCAACACACATCAAGTCAACACCCCTACCAGGTTCAAAATTCCAAGCTGCAGATGGAGCAAAATCACAGAAGCAGACTGGTTCAGCACCCTCATCACGGATCAACCTAGCCCCACAGACAACCTCAACAAGGACATCAACAACTGGTTCAAGAATTGCGCTGAATCCCTTGCATCCCTCAAACACAACAAGTATAGCAGATCAAACAAGCAGGCCAGCAGGTACACAGAAGACCTCAAAGACATCAAACGACAAAGAGCAGCAGGAGGGAGAGAGCAGGCGAAACACTTGGTGTATCATACCATAATCATAAATATAATCATAAGTCGAGAATTGACTACGCTCTTTTTAGTTACTCATTAAGAGACCCCCTAAAGGACTTAACATACCTGCCCTCACACTTATCAGATCACTCCGCTATATTTTTCTCCTTACAAACGGCTCTGCAACCCTCTCAGACTCTATGGTCATTTGACCGCACGATTCTCTTAGAGGATGAAGAAACTGACCTCCTCATCCAAGAAACAACATTTTCATGGATACCAATATAAACTCTACCCAGTTAAATATAGTATGGGAGGCTTATAAAGCTTATTTGAGAGGTTATATAACTAACAGGGCCTCTTATCGAGGGAGAATATATAGGGCAAAGATCGCCGATATCGAAAAGGATATTTCATCCTTGGACAAACGTATTGGTTCCGGAAATGGATCTATTACAGAGCAGAAGCAGCGTAAAGACCTAAAAGAGAAACTAGATAATACTCTTCAAGAGAGGGTTGCACTGAGATGGGAAGCAAGCAAGCTTTCCAACTTTGAGTACGGTGAGTCCGCTGGTAAGGTCCTCGCATGGAAAATTAAAGCTGATCAGGCCAAAAAACACATAAAGCACATCATTTTAGAGGGGGAGACATTTGAAAGATCTTCCATTAGTGATATTGGAGAAGCATTCTTGGAGTTTTTCCAGCAAATATATAAGGAGGAGATCTTGGAGGACCCGATATTAACATCTAGATGGTTGGAGAAGATTACTCTTCCCACTCTTAGCTCTGAACAAAGAGACCGCCTTGAAAGGCCTATTTCAGAGGAAGAAGTGAGGTAAAGCATTAAAAATGTGAAGAGGGGTAAGGCAGCAGGCCCTGACGGTCTCCCTGGTGAACTGCTACGCGTACTAGTTCCCGAAATAGTCTCTGTGCTGACAAAACTTTTTAACGACATCTTAGTAAATGGTGTGACCCCCTCCTAAATCATGGGGCGAGGCGATTATTGTTCTGATCCCGAAACCCGGGAAAAATCCAGCTAAGTGTGGCTCCTATAGGCCAATCTCGCTTCTAAACAGCGATTATAAGCTCTTTGCAGCTGTGTTGGCGAATCGGTTAGGACGTGAGGTTGGCTCAATAATTCACACAGACCAGAAGGGATTCATAAAGGGTAGACAACTCTCGGATCTTACGTATGACTTAATTGGGGCAGTGGACATAGCTTCTGCGTTTTCTCTTCCTATGGCCATTATGACCCTCGACGCTACTAAAGCGTTTGACCGAGTAAACTGGGCATATTTAGCCGAGACCATGAAGAAATTTGCATTCGGTCCAAATTTTCGGAGATCAATTGGACTCCTATATGCAAATCCCAGTGCAAGCATTATGATCAATGGGGTATGTACTCAGCCCTTTCAGATTACTAGGGGAACAAGACAGGGGTGCCCCCTGTCCCCTTTACTTTTTAGCATATACATTGAGCCACTTGCACAATCCTTTAGGGACGACCCAAGAATTTCTTCATTTAAATTCGGCGGATGGGAAAGGAAAATTGGGCTATATGCTGATGATATTGTTATTTACACCAGTGATCCAGCAAACGCCTTTCCCGTAGTGGTCGAAAAGGCCAAGGAATTCGGAACTATCTCGGGCTACGATATCAATGCCGATAAGACTGAGCTTATGACGTGGAATATCGCCAATCCGGGTGTTGGGGTGACGCCCCCAATCCGCTCAATCCTTTACCTTGGAGTAAAAATAACGCAAGGTATTGAAGTCTTAGCTAAAGCTAACTTAGATCTGGTCGCCAGAGAGTGTAGGGCCCTTTTGAGATCATGGGCGGGGCTTAGATTATCAATTTTGGGAAAGTTAACATTGTAAAGATGTCTATCCTTCCGAAACTGACCTTTATTTTTAACACAATTCCCCTTGCATTCGACTCCAAGCAACTTCTTAAGTGCCAACAAGAAATTAATTCTTTCATTTGGGGCTATAAAGCCACGAGGTTGTCTTGGATAAAATTGAGGAGGAGGAGGGAAAAAGGTGGATTGGCCCTCCCAGACTTGCAGTACTACTCTTGGGCATTTCAGCTTTCCCACTCAAGAATGCTCTTGAAGTCACCAGATCTCACTTCAAATGGGAAATTATTTAAGGCAATGCTGGAAGGGGCAAACCTCCCATTAGATGGGTTTTTATTTAAATTTGGAGATTGAAAGTTTTTCAAGAAGGTGAGGCTAAAGACTCTATTAACACAACTGAAGTCATGGGTACAAATTAAACGTAGAGTGGGGTTGGCGTACTACTCTAACCACGCTCAGATTTGGGACTCTCCTGGGCTTCCATTGTGCTTGCAAGACTCTCTGGCAACCCCCCTAATTACAGCTGGGCTTTTTAGATGGGGTGAATTGCTATATGGAGGCATCTTGATAGGGTGGGAAGACCTTAGGGAGAAAATAGGGCCGACACTATCAAGATTTAAATACGCACAAATTAGTAGCTGGGCCAGAGAATTAATCAGGAAAGACCCTAATACCGGGAGAATTAGTCCTCTAGAACAACAATTAGTCGAAAAAAAGATAGGAGGGAAGGAGGTGGCTCTCTGCTATTGGTCCATACTGGAAGAGATAGATGCGGACTTTAATCTCCCAACGGAACTATGGGGTAGAGAAATTGTGGCACTAGACGAGGACTGGTGGGCTGAATCTTTCTCCCTTTTGTATAAATTGGTTAAACCCGCCTGGCTTAGACGAAACCACCTGTTCACTTTACACCGGGCATATCTCTCCCCTTTACGTTTATCCAAATATCAAGAGGGGAAATGCTGTAACAAATGCCAACTGTTAGCAGCCTCCGATATACATATGTTTTGGGACTGCCCCCACATATCGACTTATTGGATGGAGATCAAAGCAACTTTGGATTCAATTATTAAGACCAACATTTCCTTAACTTTACCACTTGTTATTTTTGGTTTGGACCAGAACATCACTGGGGTAGCGCAGTCCTTCATATTTTATGCCGTCCTGTTGGCAAGACGGCAGATATGCATGCACTGGGTGGATACTACATCTCCCACTCACTCCGCATGGCTAACCTCACTTGAAACTTCCAAGGTAGACTTGAAAAGAACATGTAGAGCCCAGAACCTCACATTTTGGAAATTTTTGACAGAGTGGAAGTGAAGCTGTCTCTGTCTTTTGGGTTTTTTTTTTTTTCTTTTTTTCCCCCCAAAGATCCGATGATTAAGCCCATCTACTCAAGGGTTCAGTATAGTGGTCTGCCCCGATTCCGATATTTGCATACTGGATTCACTGGCACGAAGTTGCCTTGAGATCGTCAATAAGATGCATGGTTGTACCCACCAACTCATAAAAAGTTCTGCCAAGGTGTGTAGCGGCTCAATTTCCAGGGTATTGCTCCCAATGGCAGTGAGCTGGTTGGGTTGTTTTCTTCGCATCTAAGGGACGTGTGTCGGGCAGATGAGGATTTAAAAAAAAAAAAAAAAAGCGCAGCAGCAAAAAAGCTAATGTAGAGCCACACACACTACCACCAACAGAACTACCTACAAGTCCTTACTCAAATGCTATCACCAGCAAATAAGAGACAGCAAAAAAAAAGCACTAGTTGTCCCCATTCAAGGAAGCTCTGACAACTGCAAGGAGATCTTCTCGATCTGTATGGGTTTCACCTAGCCCTCAACCACTGTCAACAACATTTCTGCAACCCAACAACTCTGGGACAACCTATCCAACTTCTTCCACAAAACATTTCAAACACCTACAGCAACTTGGGACACCAACCCAAATCCAGAGAATGAGTTGCTAACCTACCCACCACCAACCAAAATGGTCTCTTGACCAAACGGACAATCCTCACCAGGAATCATACAGACCATCCACTCAAAGGCTGCAACAGACCCATGCCTCTACTACATCTATAACCTGGGTATATGACCAATCAGCACCACCCTAATCCACATCATCAATACCTCAATCACATCTTCCACTTTTCCAGATGAATGGAAATTTGTAGAAATCAATGCCCTCCTTAAGAAGCTCACAGCCGACACAAATCAACTGAGCAACTCCCGACCCATCTCCCTGCTCCTGGATCCAGCCAAAGTGATTGAGAAGGCTATCAACAAGCAACTCAGAACCTACCTCGAACTTCACCATCTTTTTGACAAACTAAATCATGATTCAAAAGAACAGCACCACCGATACAGCACTCATCACGGCCACCCATGACATTCTAAACATCCTGGACCGAGGAGTAACAACGTCCCTCAACCTGCTCAACCTCTTTGCGGCCTTCGACACCATCTCCCATAACACCCTCATCAGAAGGCTTCCCAAGATTGGCATACAAGGATCTTCTCTCAAACGGATCTGCTCCTTTCACACAGGAAGAACCCAAAGGGTTAGGCTGCCACCCTTCACCTCATAGTCCATTAAATTGATACGCAGAGTCCCACAGGGTTTGTCCCTCTGCCCCACACTTTTTAACGTATACATGACACTGCTCGCCAACGTCATGCAATCTCAAGACATCACCATCATCTCCTAAACTCTTGACATGTAACTTATCCCACCCCCTGACGGACAAGACAACCACCACCAGAACTAACTTAACCAACTGCATGACCATTTTAAGAGACTGGATGCAAACCAACTGGCTGCAGTTCAACTCCAACACAATGAAAGTACTGGTCTTTGGCAACAAAGCCTCCTCATGGGACCTCACTTGTTGGCCGGAGCTAGGACCAACACCCACACCCACAGACCAAGCAAGAAGTCTAGTGATCCTCCTAGACGACAAGTTCAACCAGACGGCTCAAGTCAATTCAGTGTGCACCGCCTGCTACCACATCCTACCAAAGATCTTCAAATGGTTGCCTCAGAACACCAGATGGACCATCACGCAAGCACTCATCATCAACAGGCTGGACTATAGCAACACTCCCTTATGTCAGAATCACCACACAACTCCTACACAGACCATCCAGTACACTTCTGCAAGACTCACACTCGACATCCCATGTCACACCCACATCACACCACACCTCAAGAAGCTTCACTGGTTTCCCATTCACAAGTGCAGCCAAATCAAACTTCTCACACACCCACATACAAATCCCTACACAACACAGGACCAGAATACCTCAACAGCTGCATACACTTTCACCGACTCACCAGACACCTATTCTCTGCCTTACTCTCACTGACACAAATTATCTGCATCCGCAAAAGCAAAACGGGAGGTTGCTCATTCTCGTTCATTGCACCCAAGACATGGGACAACCTTCCTCAACACACCAAAGCCTCCTCCTCACTTCTTGAGTGCTGCAATAAGCTGAAGATCTCTCTCTTCGTATAAACACCTTGAGGACCAAACTCCTACACAACTGTCCAAGTGCCTGGATACCCTCATTGGTGATTAGAGTGCTATACAAATAAGCATAACATCAAGGACCAGGGGGACTGCCCAATGGGACCAGAAGTGGAGACAGAGTTCCTTGAACCACTGGAGTGCGAGGACGACCAGGAGGAAAATGCAAAGTTGCAGAAAAGACAAGGGGTTCCAGGTAGCACACCCACACCAATATTCACTGACAGCAAGGACCAGGATGGGAAGCTGACCGGAACCAGAGCAAACAACACAATCCCCTCACTTACAGTATGCAGGCCAACCACATTCTGGCAGATCAGGAGTAGCCTGTGAAGTGGCCACAGAGACTAGGAGCTAAATGCAGTGTTATGTTATGTGAATTTGTAGAGCATGACTAATCACAAGTGAGGGTATCCAGGTGCTGCGAGAGGGCAGCCTAAAGGGCAGGAGAAAATCAAGCCTGTTTCATCTGGAAGACCCGTGTTTTGAGGTTCCTTCATAATTCCATGAGGGAGGGGGAGGTTCTGAGGTGTTTCAGGAGGTCGTTCCAGGTCTTGGCAGTAAGGTATGAGAAGGAGTGTCCTCCGCTTCTGGTCTTCTTGAAGCAAGGGAGGTGTGCTCTTGAGTGGGGCGCAGATCGAAGGTGTTGGATGGGTTGGTAGAAGTTGAGGAGGTGTTTGAGGTAAGCTAGACCAGAGTTGTGGAGCACTTTGTAGGCATGGGCAAGTAGCTTGAATTTACATCTTTCCTGGTTTAGGAGCCAGTGGAGACTGTTGAGATGTGCCTGCACTTGCGGACATGGAGCAGGAAGTGCAAACATGACTGCACCAGGCAAAAAAGCACCAAACCATGAGACCAGTAAGTCAGGGTTGAGACCCAAGCCAAAGGCAAGAGAGAGGCTGTTGCCAGGAGCATTGACCACGAGCTAGGATGTGATGTGAAGAGGAGCTGTGGCCAGACCCCAAGTGAAGATAAAGTGATGATGACTTAAAAAGGATAAAATCGAGCTACTAGGTCATCCACAGGGCATTGCATTAGCCGTGGGAAAGCATACTTGGTGAGACAGCTCCTAGAGGGTAGAAAACCCCACAAAGACAGTGAGGAAAAGGGTCTACCAGAAGTAGAGTGAGAAGCACAAGGGAGAGCTGCGTAGCAGCAGCACAGAAAGGGGGGAGAGGCTTGTTGCCGGAACAATGGTGAAGAAAACCGATAAGACCTAGCCAAGCTCAGCACTTATGGCCAAGATGGCAGCATTGAGGCAGGGCACCACACAGGAGCAAGAATTACAGAAGGAGAAGGAAGATGAGTGCAATAGTGCTGGAGGGGCTATAAATGATGTCAGTAATGTGGGCAGCTAACCGGCTCAGGAGCAAGTGGGCCCAAGCACACGCGGCGGAGCGACTCCGCAGCGGAATGGGCACACCATCAGACAGGTCAGCAAGCAACAGCAGGCCAGGTCGGTCATCCTGCTTCATAGTATGGGTCAGGGCAAGTGAGGGAATCTTGGCAGAGCACTCAGGGGATAGCATCTGGTGGTTTAGGTGTGCCAGGGCACATGCAGCCTACATGGCTTATAGCATGGAGTTAGAGGTATAGGGATTCTCTACCAAATCAGCATCCCAGTATCAGGCCATGACCAGGTTGGCAGACATCACTCGCCAGGTACAGTGGAACTCATAATGCTTTTGGAATTTAGAGAGTAAAAGGTAAGACTTTAAGGTGAAGAGCAAATCGGCCAAACTTGAGTATACTTGGCTTGGAGCTCTTCTAACTTAAGCAAGCAGTTTTTAGGTCTTGCCCGCAACAGCCTGTGCACTATACCTTTGCATGGGAGAGATTTTATTCTTCAAGGGCCTTGGAGCCCGCCAATTGCTTAAAATGTATGAGCTTTTTTGTCACTCTCATTTGCTGCCTTTTAATTGTCCAGGGCGAGCTAGCTTTGCTTCCTCTCTTTCTGCTGGAATACAGACCAAGTACGGATTGCACCATCTGGATTATGGTCCTTCTGCTACTGGTGCAGTCATTGAAGTACTACTTTTTATTTTCTTGTTTCTTTCCCTCCCACTCTTCTGTCTGTGTTACTTCGTCCTTTCCGCCACCGTTCATGTTGCTTATTCCCTTCCCATCGCTTCGTTGTCCCTGATGCCTAATCACCCCCCACCAACCACCATAAGGGGGAAAAAAAGCAATATGACACAGCCTGAATTACATGACCACCCTCCCGTTTTACAACTCTACCCAATTGACAAATCCAATATCTTGTCCATAGGAGAGACCTACTGGGTTTGCGAAAATATTTCTTGGGAACATTCTGAAAGCTTCCCTGGAAATGCGTTCTGCCCATTGTTTACCATTCACTTTGTGGTTTGTAATTCAAATGAGCTTGCTTTCTATTTGCTGGCTTTATTTGCTTTAGGCTGACCAGCATGTCTTTGTCCCCCCTATGGAGTGGAGCTTCTTTGCCACCTCTCTGACTCACTCCTTGTATTTTCACAAGTACTCACTTTCTGTAAACAGGCCTTTAAACGTTGTTCTTATCTTGTCACATTTGCTGTGAATTCAAAGACAGAGAAAGAAAAGTAAACACCAAGCACTCTCAAAGGCAGAGATAGCCAATTGACCTCTGACTTCAAAGTGAGAAGATTTATGTGACTATCTTGCTGGGTACTGGGTAGTGGAAATATGAAAGGTTTTTTGATAGCACACAACAACATTTAAATGTCTTTAAATGAAGTGTACATTTTAGAATATATCAGAAATAGGAAAGCACAAATGAAGCCCAATTTTGGTAATTTTGAAGTGTAGTGGAAACATATATGTTAATACAATCAAAACAATACACAGCAGGTGATGCAGTTTCCACACAATTGTGTGCTGCATAGTTTTATAAGTAATACTGTATGTGCACAGGTACTGGTAATTTCAATTGAAATGTGTTGTGTGTAATGGCAGTATGCTACCACACTATGAAATCTTCACTTCACAATACTTTACTCCACTCCACGACATTCCACAACACTAACTTTTAGCCATACTGAACAGCAGCCACGCTTGTGTACAACACGGCTAAAACACTTTGGTTAAGCTGATAGCTCTTGAATAGGTGAGTCCTATTGGCTTTGCCAATGCTTGTTATATGTTAGATTTCTAACTTCACATTTCTCACATCAATCTCGAGGTATCCCGGAGGGTTTTGTGGAGGACGGTGATGCTGGATCCTCGAGGAAACAAAAAGAGGCAAGTATTTCCGAACACAAATCACCCTGGACAGGCAGGCACCCTTGGCACGAAGTCTTCGGATTCCAGGGACGCATCTGCACGTGCACGACTGGAAACACATCCCGGCTCACGGTCCGCCGGCGTCTCAGCAGTTCATTAGGACTGCATGTGTGTCTGCCTGTGCTGTGGGTGGGGGCGCAGATGTTACAAACTAACTTCGCTACGCGAAACCTGCAAGCAGTCACCAATGATCCGGTACCTGACAAGGATGCTGAGGAAAAGCCCTTTGCTTGGAAGCTTAGCTTGGATCAGCGAAGGGCAGAGGCCTGTACCCCTGGATTTTGAAGAGGCACAGACAGGGAAATAGTTAAATGTCTGTAACTATGTACACTCCTATATCTCGCAAAACACCTATACAGCACGCCTTTGCCAGTTCAAAACTGCTCCGATTTTCAAAGGGCTGTCACTTCTTTAGCCATCTGATTCGCTAATGGGGCCACTTTAATTGTATTGCCTGGTTCCATTTTCTGTCCCAAGAGGACGTTTGCATTCATCCCAGCTATGCGCAACAGGGGTTTCGAATATTTCATTCATAATAGACTGTAGTGTAGACAGCCATGTTTTTAGCAGGAATAGTAATTTCCTGATACTCCAAGCCCGGGCTTGAGCTCAGAGTTACAGGGAGAGGGCAGCTGCAAGACTGGGTTGCCCTTGGGCGGCCACAGCTCAGACATGGCGCTCGGCCACCCCCCCCCCCCCCCCCCAAAGATAGGGCTCTCACTCCTGCTAGAAGTAGAGTGGCGCTGGGCCAGGGCACGGTGGTCGCCTCTTCTTTCTTCCTCTGGCTCTGTTTCCCGGCACCTGGCTCACACATTACAGCAGATTAAATCTGGCCCATGTGTTTACAATAAGGTTTCAGAGAGGGTCTCGGGTTCTGCTGGCCCGTGATGTCAGAGGCCTTCAAAGCTTCGCTTGTGCACCCCTTGTGCATGCCGAATCCCTGACGTAGCGTCCCGGGGTCCGACCTGTAGGACTCACGTTTCCACTTCAGGCAGAAAACAAGAGCGGGGCGAGCTCGCCTTGGGAGCCCCGGTCAGACATTGAGGGAATCGAGTGACCGCTTTAAGTGATGGTCCCGACCGCATGGCCTTGGAGATGTCGAATCATTCCCGCCTCGGCCTTGGAGCACACCTGGCTGCAGCGGGAAATGCGAGCGATAGTGCTATGGCGCCTCCCAGTGGACATCGGGCAATACAGCGCCATGTAATCACAAACTGTCTAAAGTAGGAGCACTGACATGGCAGTTTACCATAGAAGCCGGAATAATTTAGAAAAACAAAGTTATAGTAAGAATTAGTTTATAGACCTCCATACCCGTCCAGGATCTCATTGATGGCTCAGTGAGAAACGCTGAGATATACGAGGCCAACTCAATGTCTTTCATCCTCTGAGGTTGGTACTTCGCGTGCTTTTAAGGTGCGTAAGGCAGCCACAGTCAATGACATCACATAAACAACAGAGGTGCAGTCTGTAGTGCTTCCTAAAAACAGCTTCATGCTCAAATGACACATCGAGTTTTCGTTGATCTGGTTTCAAGCAGGCCCTACACACCATACTGTTGCACATACATCGCCTTATATTGGAGTTTCTACTACAGCAATAAACAGGCAATGGCAAAGCCAATAGGTCTCATCTATGCACGAGCTATTGGCTTTGCCAATGTGTTTTAGCCATGCTGTACAACAGCCTGGCTGCTGCTCAGCATGGCTAAAAGTTGATGGTGCAGAGGAGAGTGGCGAAAAGTGTAAAATAGTGGAATGGCGAAGAATAGAGTAGTGTTGTAGAGTGGAATGGCAGAGAGTGTTGTTTATTGGAATGGCATAGTGTTGAGTGATGTAGAGTGGCATACATTGGAGTGTCATACAGTAGAGTGGACTGGTGTAGATCGCATTTGCGTAGAGTGTTGCAGACTATAGTGCCGTAGAGCGCAGTGGCACAGACTGCATTGGCATAAAGTGTTGTAGGTAGAGTGGTGCAGAGTAGAATATAGTGCCATAGACTGCAGTGGCATAGAAGGAAGTGATGCAGAGCACAGCAGAATAGAGTACAGTGGTGTAGAGTGCAGTGGCATTGAATGCAGTAGTGCAGAGTAGAGTGGCATAGCGTTTAGTGGCCTAGAGTGCAGACTATAGTGCCGTAGAGCGCAGTGGCACAGACTGCATTGGCATAAAGTGTTGTAGGTAGAGTGGTGCAGAGTAGAATATAGTGCCATAGACTGCAGTGGCATAGAAGGAAGTGATGCAGAGCACAGCAGAATAGAGTACAGTGGTGTAGAGTGCAGTGGCATTGAATGCAGTAGTGCAGAGCAGAGTGGCATAGCGTTTAGTGGCCTAGAGTGCAGTGTTGTAGAGATTGGTGGCGTAGAGTGCAGTGACATAGAGCACTGTAGAGTAGAGTGGTGTAGAGTAGAGTGGTGTACAGTAGAGTGGGCTGGTATACAGTGAATTGGAGTAGAGTGTTGCAGACTATAGTGGAGTAGAGCGCAGTGGCAGCATAGAATTCAGCGGTATACAATGCAGAGTCGTAGAATTCAGTGGATCACATTAGAGTTGTGCATAGTAAAGTACAGTGGCGTAAAGTGTAGTGATGCAGAGTAAAGTGGCAGAGAGTGCAATGGCATAGACGGTGCAGAGTAGAGTGACCTAGAGTTGTTGGCATATGCAGTGATGCAGAGTAGAGTAGCGTAGAAGTCATTGGTATAGAGTTCAGTAGTGCAGAGTGAAGTGGCATAGAGTTCAGTGGTGGAGAGTACAATGTCGCAGAGTAGAGTCTCGTACAGTGCAGTGGTGTAAAGTGACAGAGTGCAGTGGCGTAGAGAAGCATAGACAGCAGGGACTGCATAGAGTGCAGTGGTTTAGAGTAGAGTGGTGTAGAGTGCAGCAGCATAGAGTGGAGTGGGGCAGAGTAGAGTGGCGTAGAGTAGATTGTTTCAGAGTCGAGTGAAGTGCAGTGGAGTGGTGCAGGGTAAAGTGTAGTGGCATAGAATAGAGTGACATATAGTGTAATGGTGTAGATGAAAGTGGTGTAGAGTGCAGTAGCATAGAGTGAAGTGGTGCAAAGTAGTTTAGAGTGGTGTACAGCAGACTGGTGTAGGGTGCAGGGGCGTACAGTTGAGTCTTACAGAGTGGTGTAGAGTAGAGTTATGCAGAATGGATTGGAGTGGCCTAGACTGGAGTAGTATAGAGCACAGTGGTGTACAGTAGAGTAGAGTAGAGTGGCGTAGAGGGCATTGGCATAGAGTAGAGTGGTGCAGAATAGAGGGGGTGTAGTGGTGCGGAGTAGAGTGGTGTGGTATAAAGTGGAGTAGTGCAAGTAGAGTGCAGTGGAGTAGTGGAAAGTAGTAGAGAGAGTGGAGTGTCTCACTCCTGCTAGAACTAGAATGGCGCTGGGCCAGGGCACGGTGGTCGCCTCTTCTTTCTTCCACTGGCTCTCGTTTCCCGGCACCTGGCTCACACATTACAGCAGATTAAATCTGGACCATGTGTTTACAATAAGGTTTCAGAGAGGGTCTCACTACACTACCACTACAGACAACGCATTTTCAATGGAAATGACCATTACATTTGAACAGACATACAGTTTTACTAATACAACTATACAGGGCACAAACAATAAAATGTGGAAATGACATCACCTAGTGTACTGACTTGTTTTGATCATATCATAGTATAGTTTCCAACACATTCCAGAATTAACAAAAATGTGCTTTGTTTCTGTTCCTAATTCTGATATATTCTGAAATACTTGCAGTTAATTTAAATGTTGTGTGCTAGAAAAAAAAACTTTCCTACCTCCTGCATCCAGTAAGATTGTCACATTAATTCTCTCACTTTGATTTCAGAGAAAGAAAAGTAAACACTAAGCTCCCTTGAAAAACTGAGCCTGACATTTGACCTTGGTCTTTGAATGCACAGCAAACGTGACAAGATAAGAACAAGACTTACAGGTCTGTTTACAGAAAGGAGTACTTGTGGAAAAATACAAGAGGAGTTTTTGTGAAAAGGCTTTGCTCCTTGAGAGGGACAAACTCACCCTGTACAGCCTAAAACAAATAAAGCCAGCAAATAGAAAGCCTGACAATGTGAGTTACCAACCATAAAGCCAATGATAAGCAACAGGCGGAATGCACTCCCAGGGAGGCTTTCCGAATGCCCCCAAGATGTCTTTAGCAAACAAGACAGCTGTGCTGTCTGGTAGGCTTCCTCTTAAAATGATCCACGTAAAGTGCTCCCTCTTCCATGGAGATAAATTGGCACTATCAAATAAAGTTAGACTTTTCCAATATCAATATATAGGGAGTCACTTAATAGTTTGTGAATGTAGGACATCCTCTAAAAAAAAAAAGGGCCATAAGATAAACCTACCAACCTCAGGACTCCTTCATCCCATTTAGAGGTGGGGGGCTGCAGGATTTCCACTGGTGGAGCCTTAGCTACAGGCAGGAAGACTCGGCCCACCAGTCCATCTATCACAGGACCGCAAAGGTCACTAATTTACAGCAGAGTGAACAACCTCCAGGGCCGTGTAAGGCACGACAACCAATGAATGGCCTAGACGTGCAGGGAGTGAAGTCTCTGCACGTCAGGGCCACTGACTTTCTACATTTTCTAACTTTGGTAGGTTGCTTGTACAATACAAAACAAACATTTGCAATGCAATAGGTCTCACATTTGCGAGATTTTGAGCTATTGGCATTGTAAATGACAATGCCTTTAATTTGTGTTTAAAAAACCTGCAATAATAAAAGGCATTGTCATTTACAATACCAATAGTTCAAAGTTTTGTAAATGCGAGACCTATTGCATTGTAAATGCTTTTTTCTGTTTCCTGCCCCGTGTATTTTCTTCCACTTGCAGTACTTTTCGTAAATGCATAAAGTACCGGAAAAAAAGAGCATAACAGCTGTGGTGGGATCTTGAGAGCAGTGTGGGAGTGAAAAGAGCTGTGTTACGCCCCACGTAACTCATCCCACATGAAGGAGCTGACGCTGTCTCTGCCCCATGTCCAGCGATCTGAAAAAAACGCAGAGCTGTGTAGAAAGAAAGGTGGGTGCCGCTTTTGTGAAACTGAAAC
The DNA here is from genome assembly GCF_964261635.1 of Lissotriton helveticus. Taxonomy (NCBI): domain Eukaryota; kingdom Metazoa; phylum Chordata; class Amphibia; order Caudata; family Salamandridae; genus Lissotriton; species Lissotriton helveticus. The sequence goes on from NC_136065.1 coordinate 208,110,505, forward strand.
ATAGGAAGCTGCTGCCATTGCTCAGGCTGCAGCACCACTGCTGAAGCGTGAGTGTGGAGCTTAGTTGAAAAAAACCTGATTAATTAAAAATCGAAGGGAGTCTGCTGCGAAGCAAAAAAAGCTGCGGCAACCATTGATTATATTGTGCCCGTGTTTGGAGTGCGGTGCTTTACTGCGCCCGTGTTAGGAGTGGCGTGCTTTACTGCACCCGTGTTAGGAGTGACATGCGGTGCTTTACAAAAGCAGGTGGCTGCCATTGTTTGTATTTCGATGAGTAGCAGAGAGTGTAAAAGCGGTCCCCTCTGGCGATGTGGAGCAGATATCATAGTGTTGAAAAGCTGTCTCCCGGCCTATGGGGAGTAACTATGTTGTGGGAGGAATAGGGGAAAATCATTAAAGAAAATAGTAATCACAGTTTTGATAAAGCTGACTGTGTAACAATCCCAAGTAAAAGGTCCAGTCCTCATGGGATGTTACAAATGCAGACAAGGCGGTACTTAGGAGGGACTAACAAACTTATTCACGAATCAAAAGCAACGATTTGGAAAGGACATTAGCAGGAGCCAATTGAAAAGGTGGGTAGGAAATGGGCGGAGCTTCAAGTCTGTACCCGAATACAGCATGCCCCGCAGAGCAGCGCATGCGCTGCCCAGGCTCGACCTAAAAAGGATTGCCGAGGGGGCGTCTGCCGCAGCAGTGAATGCACATAAGGCCCAATGCACATGGGAGTATCTCAACATATGGCAGCCAGGGCCTCCGCTGTTCTGGGGAGGCGCCCTCCTGGGTCTAATGATCCCATAGTCCTCAACCCCGTGACCCAGAACTGAACATTGCGCCTAGCACAGTCATGAAGAGGGAGTGGGTGGCGGAGGACAATTGTCTGTGGCACATGCACCTGAATTCATGACATGCCAGTGCTCCTGGGCGAAGGAGAGCTGGGGCCGTCAATCACATGAGATGGAGGATGCGATTGGCTCTTCCCCTGCCCTGACGGCATGGAGCAGGCACTGACATGTAGGGATCTGCTGCTCTCGTATCTGAACACACCTGTGTGCTCTGGGGACGAGGAGCGTTCCGCGCAGCTCTGACACCCGAAGCAAACTAATGCTGGGGGCAATTAGTGGGTGGTGAGGTCAGGAGAGGGCGAATGCAATTAGCTGCACTGGCCGGCAGTGCAAATGAGTGTTATCTAAACAACCTGCCTGGAGCGCAGTGGTATCTGACAGCTTGCTTAAAAAAAAGAAACAACGAAATGCCTACCGTCTCGCTCCTCCCGTCCTCCTGCCTTATTAAACGAGCACCGTGCGGTCTGACGGGACCTGGAGGTCGCACCTTCTGTGCTCTAGAAGGGAAACCACTCCTGCCTGGCAGTCAGACTGAAACAAGGGCAGCTCCGGGCTCCTTGGGCACTGAAGACCTGGCTGTTCAGTCTGCAGACAGCTTCCTCGCTCAGACTTTGTTTTCACAGTGCAGACATCCTCACAGGTGAAAGAGCAAAGCACAGTCATTTGAAAGAAGGACGTGGCAAGCCAAGGGGCCCAGAGAGGACCCTGGGTACAACATATGAGAAGGCCACAACGGGTCCTCCTTTTAGACACGAGGTCACCATGACGCTGTGAAAAGTGCAGACAGGGCAGAGCTCGGTGCAAAGGACAGAGGCACAAACAACAGTGCGGGAACAATTCTGACACATCCAAGTGGCAACCAGTTTGACTTTGGACTTATGCACAATTAATACTCATTTCCCGCTTGAATTAGTCTTCGACTTATACATTTTCTGGTACAGTTGTACCTTTTCTACTAATAATGTTGCATTATTGCAATTGTGTTGCATTATATTGACTTATTTTTTTCACGTTGTGTTTAGTTTGCCCTTGTAAGTAAAAAAAAAAAAAAAAACTTTGAAGGTTGTACTCTCTTTGGTTCATATATGAACTACAAAATGCTCTCTTACTTATCAGAGGAACCATTCTAGAAATACATATTTTATCAATATTTGCAAACTGCAGTGACAACACTGCTCACATCGGTGGTAGAAGCCCACTAAAAAATCCGCCCATTTCTTGTGTCGCACACCAAAGATGCATTGTGGGGCTACGTGGGTCCAGCGGGAATCTGCAGGCTGCCGATTTTCCATGTGGATGTTTATTTTGTTTTTTTGGGTGGCTAAAAGATCAATTGTGGAGCCATTCACTGAACTAGATATATCTTTAGGTGCAGCCAAAATATATATTATGAAAGCGTTGACCAAATGGGCCCAGACTAGAAAATAATCTGACCCACTATGCTCCAAAATGATGAAGATTTTTTAAACATAAATTTAAAAAGGGGAGCAAGGCACTGGCGCTTTTATTTAGGCATGAAATTAAGATTACAGCATGGGACAATCTAGAACAGGTATCATCAGAAGGAATAAAAGAAATTTTAAAAACCACAGTAAAATAGATCTATGCTTAGGTAGAACCCATTTAGTTACGGAGTTAGTTTAATAACTAGTGGAAGAGGTGGGTTTCATGATGGTTGGAGGAGAGTGGGTCTCTTTGAGACATAAAACGGGGTTCCAGGCTGCAATCGTTGCACCAATGAAGGATTGCTTGAAGGCAGATGCTGTCATGAAATTTGGCACTTCAAGTTAGAGGGCATTTCACCTTCTAACCACTCTTGGCCTCCTCACCTTGCAGCGCTGTCTTCCATTTCTTGTGGTCGATGGCTTTGTAATCCAGGCAGCAGTATTTGTATTGAGTCTTGGCCATGTTGCGAAGCCCGCGGAGATTGTACAGTATAGATAGGGATGATGTGATCAAATTTGCCCATGGTGTGAAGAGCCTCGCTGCTGAATGGAACCCTGTTTTGCCTGATGCAATGAATGACTGCAAGGTCCCTGCAAGCAGCGCCGTAAACGAAACCTTAGGGGCCCCAACCCTACAAAGTACAGTGAGGGGTCCCCCGCACCATACCCCATAGCCTATCTTTGAAAAGTCTCACAGAGCCTAGGTTAAAGTGGGGGAAAAGGTCCAGTAAGTACTTGAACGAGGATGTTATTCCCCATCACTGAATAGAAGCAATTTTAGGTGCCATGTATTGCATTTAATCAATTCCAAACGCAGAGGTGTTTGACTTTATTGGGCGCCATAAATCTAAATATGCCTCTGGGCCCCCCCATATTCAGAGCCAAAGTGCTGGGTTTGCTTTTCACTTACCCCTCTTTCACTTCCTCTTTATCTGTCTCTTTACAACCTCTCTCACTCTCTTTCTCCTGTCTGGCTCTCTCTTATTCACCTGTGTCTTTATCAAAGCCTGCATGTCTGTCTCTCTCTCTCTTTCTCTCCCCTCACCAGTCTCTCTCTGTCATCTCTGTCATTTCTCCCCAATTTCTCTCATCATTTCTTTTTCCCTGGTGGTTCTTTTCATCTGTTCCGCTCTGTTCTCTCCCTCCCTCATGTATGCACGTAGGCACCTTTTCCCTCGGATTTTCTATTCTGCAACAATTAATCAATAAACGTTGAAACTCTGCTCCTTTCAGCAGACTGACAAAGTAAATCTCACTGGGCAGGCTTTTCACAGGCAACAGCCTCACCCAGTGCTTAATTTGAGCCGGCGGTTTCTGGCATTTATTTATCAACACGGTCACTTATAACAGGTGCCACAGAGAGAAACCTTTTATGTAATTTAAAGATGAGCAGAACAACAGTTATTTATTAATTCAATATACATTAAAACAACTAATACCGGTCTCCCCAGCCATTCTTATAGCTGTGGGGTCTCAAACAATCTAAATTGCCAAACTTGTAGCAGTGTGATGGTTCGGTGTTGTGTAGGTACTGTCATTGGCAGTGCTGCGGATAGTAGCAATGGGAGTTGTAAACTTCGGTGGCTTCTTGACGAGGGTCCAGTCCAATGGAAGCTGGTAGGGAATGGTGGCGGTGGGGGCAGGTAGGGGAGGGGGAGTTCGAAAAAACACTTACCTTGTCGCCACCAGTCACCAGCCGCAGCCTCTTCTCTGCCCTCACTGTTCTCCTGGCTCCCGGCAGCACCCAGGCTCCCCTAAGCCAATCACGACTCTGCTGTCACTAGGACAGCAGCGTCGTGATTGGTCTGAGCGCTGTGGTTCGGCGCTGAGACGGGGACTAGGAGGCTGTTCATGTTCTCCACCTAGGCTGTACAATACAATACAGTCGGTGGAGAACACGCGCATGACGGTTTGGCTGGCCCGAAACGGACAGCCCAACCGTCATGTGCACTTGGTGCAGCAGCAACCACTCCTCCTCCCTGTGACAAGCCACGCCCCACCCCAACCCGGCTCGCTCCTTACAGAAGAAGTTATTAACATTTTCATTTTACGCTTACTCGAGCGACGTTCCATCGCCTTAGCGGAGGAGCCACCCCTGGTCCTGGCACTTACTGTTTTACACATTAAGCACTGGCCACATCCTACTAGCATTGCATGCGTGCTTGAAGGCCCCTCCACCAGTACCTGGTGCCCAACGCGCCGCGGGCGCTGCTGGGTCATGCCTTTACACCGCTACCTGCAAATACAGTATTCTTAAAGCCCAGTCTAGGGAGAGAAAGTGTGTGGACTGCAGTGTTTAGCTGTTCTTGGAGTTAGGAGTACCTCCTCTTCCGTCCCTCTCAAAAGAGCAATTGTGATCATAAGAAACGGGACACTATGAAACTCACGAGAGAGAAACCATTGCGTTTCAGAGTGTCCATAAGAAACAGATCCCAATTGCTCTTTTGAGAGGGCAGGAAGAGGTGGTACTCCGTTTTTTGGGGTTTTAACAAAAACAAATTCCCCATATCCAGATCTGTGGTCTTACTACGAGGGTACCATGCACATAAACACCAAATCACAACTTTACAAAACGCAGGGCCCTTACAGCTAGTGGAGCCATTCAGCCCAAATATCTATTATTTTAGGATAATCAACCAGAGAACAGGGAAAAAGCTCAACATGCTTCTGATATCCCCCCAAAAAACGCTCATTTAAACAAGCACTGGCAAAGCCAATAGATCTCACCATGTTGACTGATTCGCTTTCCCAGATGTTTGCGCCGATGCAACGCAGCACCAGCAAAAAGAAAAAAAGCTTTAGCATGCAAGCGTGCACATGAATCACTGTACATGCATGCATCTACAGAATGACTCGTGCGCCATTTTTAAAAATAATTTATCTAAGATGAAAAAAGCCAATTTGAGCCCACATTCACCCTGAAGGGTATCCTGGCACCGAAATAACAGATGTCTATTGTTATGTAACTAAATGGTACTCATTTTTTCGACCTCGGAAGGATGAAAAGTTGATTGGACCTGCCTGGATTCGAACCTGTGACCATGAGGTCAAACATACATCTCAGGAGTGAACACGAATCCACCAAGCAACCAGATCCAGCTCACCTTAGAACACTTAGAGCTGAGTCCAAGAGGCATCTGAGAGCTATTTAAGCAAAGCCTCGGCATCCCTTCACCCACGGTCTTCCCCTCCGAATCCTCATGCTTGAGGAGGGCTGGCAAGAACTGCTGTCTGCCAGTGCTCAGGTTTTTAAAAAGAATAAATGCAGGGCACCCACTTTTTGCCCGCCACTTACACTGCTGCTTGCCAGGCTGCCATGGTATGCCACCTCATGCCTCGTTCTGCCTCAACTCTATACCTCATTCCTCTTTATCACACTCCTGTGGGTCCGTTTTCATCCTTGCTTTCTTTCGGTGTTATTTTTTCCTATTTCTCTTCTTTTTCCCCTTTCTGCTCTGAGTGATGAAAAATAAGCTTTAATCCCTAAAAATAAGAACTATTCAAGGGCTAACATCACTTCTGAATTATGAAAAGAGACCCCTTATGTTCGAGTATATACATTCGTATACTCCAGGGTTAGCAATGTGTGATGTATGGCTCAAGCTGGGAGGCCTGGTGCTGAACAGTGCATTCTTTATAGGGTGTATCAACAAGGGTGTAGGAAACTTGTTGGCTAACTGCCTTAAAGGGGCCATCGAGTGTAGGAAAAAAGAAAGTTCTATTCTCCCAGTCCTGTATCGCTAACAATGACCAACAACAAGCATTCCAGGGTGTGTCATTGTTTGCTGATGTCAGCTTGGATTTTGAGACACACTGTGACATCATTCACCGAATAACCTTTTAACAGCATCGAAGGCGGCCGTCCCACCGCTTAGCTTTGCCTGCATTACTCTTCTGACAAATTATTGCTTGCACTGCCAGAGCCCCCACAACTATTTGAACTATCAAACTCACCTATCGGGGATTACCTGCAGCCAAGCCATTTTTTTTTACATATTTTACTTTAGAGTAATGCATCTACCTGAGTTTGATCTCAATTGACGTAAAATGAAGTAATATTGTTATTGCCAGACATGGCTTGGCAGTTCGGTCTGGACTGTTCCCAAGAGGCACAGGGTCAAGACGGATTTGCATATGGCCATGTCTGAACTGGGGGGGCGTGGTGAGCAAAAGAACGATGGATTAAACCCAGATCTGTGACTGGGGGTGAATGTTTTGCCAATGTGAAACATTCCGTCCATCAGCTTGTGTGTTTTGCTGTTCACCCTATGTGGGAAGGGTATGCCCAGACGTGGGTCCCGTGCTCACTGGAGTCAAGCTATCCTGGCTGAAGACGACTGATAGCCAGAAATCGGTCTAGGATGCTTGATTCCGGGCCAGGGAAGACATGGCTTGGCAGTTCGGGTTGGACTGTTCCCATGAGGCACAGGGTCAAGACTGATTTGCATATGGCCATGTCTGAACTGGGGTGGCGTGGTGAGCAAAATAACGATGGATTAAACCCAGATCTGTGACTGGGGGTGAATGTTTTGGCAATGTGCAACATTCCGTCCATCAGCTTGTGTGTTCAGGGTTGGATTGGGAATGAAAAAAAAAAGAGAAAAAAAAAAAATCGGCCCACATTTACATAAACACTCCTCATATCACTGCGTTAGTGTAATCTTATAAAAAAAACTTTAGCGGGGGGGTTAAAAAATGCACACGTTAATTTACACTGGTGAAACAAGTGAGGCCACTTCTACTCAGGCCCTCTAATTGGCCGGCCCACGAGACAAAGAAATGATACCTCTACTAAACGGAGGTAACGAGTCCCCATCCGCCTCTAGAAAGACCACTCAGACACCCACTGGGCCGCTGGCTGTATTCGAACAATAGAGATAGCACCCAAATAGCCCCCCAGACTGCTCAAAAAAGCAGCCCACAGCAGAACTCGGACACCGGGCCCTCGGGCATTGCCCGAATGCCCGCGTTACCAATCCGACGCTGTGTGTGTTTTGCAGGCCACACTTTATGTGCGACGTGAAAGCCCATGCCCTTCTCTATCGTTGCGTCTGAGGAGTGCCACAGCCCACGACAGTTCTGTAGAGCTTGGCACGAGACGAGGCTGTGCTGTGTTTGGCCCCAAACTCTAATGAAAGTTGAGATACTTCGTCCAATGCAAACACATCTTATCTGAATAATAAACTCAGCGCATCAGTGCACGGACCACACCCCGCCAGAAAGGCTTCAGGGGGCCAGGCCCACAGATCGGCTGTGAGATCAGCAGTGGCCCTGGACCTGCCAGGAAATACCCCCAACCCCAGGCCCGATCACCCCGCTGATACCAGACTCGAAGGGACGGCAGAGCGGGGCTGCTGCGCACCCCTGGGCGCGAGGAGACGGCGCAGGCAGCTGCGGAGGGCTGACAGGCTGCCAGGCCTTGGAGGAGTAACAGGCAGCCGCCTGTGAGCGCGCTTTCAACAAAGCCGGGCCCTGGGGATGGAGAATGAGACGGGTCCTGAAACATATGGAGCGCGTTCCAGACTCGTACATCCTGGGCCGCCCCTGCTGCGCTTCTGTGGCCACCCAACTTAGCACACACCACCCCCTTTGTGGGCTATCTCTGCTGCTTCTGCTGTGCACTGTGCAGGGAGTGTTCTTCAGTACATGGGGTGTGATCAGAAGTTTTAAATGCGGACTCTGCTGGAGGGGGGTAATTAAATGGCGGCAATCAGATGAACCAAGGCTCCCAAACTTTCTTACAGGTTGAACACTGCGAGCATATGGGCACCATGTAGCTCCCGGGGCGGGTGGTAGGGATTTTTACACCTCCCAAGGAGTTTGAGGAACAGGTTCCCTGCTCCCCTCGCACCATAAAGCTGACAGGTAACTGTTTTTGTTTGTTTTACGCCTAAAGGGGCCATCAGGTGAATGATACAACGATCTATCTCAAAATCCGAGCATACGTCACCAAAGCAGCATTCTAGACTGGTCATTACTGAGATGCAGGACTGGATAAAGTTACCTAAAGTCCTGCAGCAAAGTCTACAGAGGTACCAGACTCATTGTCTGATATTACCTAGAGTCCCGCAGCAAGGTATGCAGCAGTACCATCCCAGTCTAACATTACAGGGAGTCCCGCAGCAAAGTATAAAGAAGTACCACTCACAGTCTGACATTACAGATAGTCCTGCAACAAAGTATACAGAAGGGATAGTCACAGCCTGACATTACCTAGAGTCTGAAGCAAAGTATACAGAAGTACCAGACTCGCAACCTGACAGTACCTAAAGTCCTACAGCAAAGTATGCAGAAGTACCAGACTCGCAACCTGACAGTACCTAAAGTCCTACAGCAAAGTATGCAGAAGTACCAGACTCGCAACCTGACAGTACCTAAAGTCCTACAGCAAAGTATGCAGAAGTACCAGACTCGCAACCTGACAGTACCTAAAGTCCTACAGCAAAGTATGCAGAAGTACCAGACTCGCAACCTGACAGTACCTAAAGTCCTACAGCAAAGTATGCAGAAGTACCAGACTCACAACCTGACAGTACCTAAAGTCCAGCAGCAAAGTATGCAGAAGTACCAGACTCGCAACCTGACAGTACCTAGAGTCCAGCAGCAAAGTATGCAGAAGTACCAAACTCACAGCCTGAGAGCACCTACAGTCCTGCAGCAAACTATACACAACAACAAGACTCACAGTCTGACAACCCGGAGTCCCAGGGCTCAGAATACAGAAGTACTACACTCACAGTCTGACATGACCTACAGCCCTGCAGGAAAGTGTATAGAAGTACCAGTCACAATCTGACAGCACCTAGAGTCTTTCAGCAAAGTATACAGAAGTACAAGACACAGTAAATACAGCCCCACAGCATAGTATACAGAAGTGCCAGACTCATCGTCTGACAGTACCTATAGTCCTGCAGCAAAGCATACAGAAGTGCCAGACTCATCGTCTGACAGTACCTAGAGTCCTGCAGCAAAGTATATAGAAGTACCAGACTCATCATCTGACAGTACCTAGAGTACTGCATCAAAGTATATAGAAGTACCAGACTCTCAGCCTGACAGTACCTAGACTCCTGCAGCAAAGCATACAGAAGTACAAGACTCATCGTCTGACATTACATAGAGTCCTGCAGCAAAGTATACAGAAGAACAAGACTTACAATAACTAGAGTCCTGCAGCAAAGCATTCAGAAGTGCCAGACTCATCGTCTGACAGTACATAGAGTCCTGCAGCAAAGCATTCAGAAGTGCCAGACTCATCGTCTGACAGTACATAGAGTCCTGCAGCAAAGCATACAGAAGTATAAGACTTACAGTAACTAGAGTCCTGCAGCAAAGCATACAGAAGTGCCAGACTCATCGTCTGACAGTACCTAGAGTCCTGCAGCAAAGTATATAGAAGTACCAGACTCATCATCTGACAGTACCTAGAGTACTGCATCAAAGTATATAGAAGTACCAGACTCTCAGCTTGACAGTACCTAGACTCCTGCAGCAAAGCATACAGAAGTACAAGACTCATCGTCTGACATTACATAGAGTCCTGCAGCAAAGTATACAGAAGAACAAGACTTACAATAACTAGAGTCCTGCAGCAAAGCATTCAGAAGTGCCAGACTCATCGTCTGACAGTACATAGAGTCCTGCAGCAAAGCATTCAGAAGTGCCAGACTCATCGTCTGACAGTACATAGAGTCCTGCAGCAAAGCATACAGAAGTATAAGACTTACAGTAACTAGAGTCCTGCAGCAAAGCTTACAGAAGTACAAGACTTATCGTCTGACAGTACATAGAGTCCTGCAGAAAAGCATACAGAAGTGCCAGACTTACAGTACCTAAAGTCCTGCAGCAAAGCATACAGAAGTACAAGACTCATCGTCTGACAGTACATAGAGTCCTGCAGCAAAGCATATAGAAGTACAAGACTCATCGTCTGACAGTACCTAGAGACCTGCAGCAAAGCATACAGAAGTGCCAGATTCATCGTCTAACAGTACCTAGAGTCCTGCAGCAAAGGATACAGGAGTGCCAGATTCCTCATCTGACTGTACCTAGAGTCTTGCAGCAAAGCATACAGCAGTGCTTGACTCATCGTCTGACAGTACCCAGAGTCCTGCAGCAAAGCATACAGAAGTGCCAGACTCATCTGACAGTAACTAGAGTCCTGCAGCAAAGCATTCAGAAGTGCCAGACTCATCGTCTGACAGTACCTAGACTCCTGCCGCAAAGCATACAGAAGTACAAGACTCATCGTCTGACAGTACATAGAGTCCTGCAGCAAAGCATACAGAAGTATAAGACTTACAGTAACTAGAGTCCTGCAGCAAAGCATACAGAAGTGCAAGACTCATCGTCTGACAGTACATAGAGTCCTGCAGGAAAGCATACAGAAGTACAAGACTCATAGTCTGACAGTACATAGAGTCCTGCAGAAAAGCATACAGAAGTGCAAGACTCATCTGACAGTACCTAGAGTCCTGTAGCAAAGCATTCAGAAGTGCCAGACTCATCTGACAGTACCTAGAGTCCTGCAGCAAAGCATTCAGAAGTGCCAGACTCATTGTCTGACAGTACCTAGACTCCTGCAGCAAAGCATACAGAAGTACAAGACTCATCGTCTGACATTACATAGAGTCCTGCAGCAAAGCATACAGAAGAACAAGACTTACAGTAACTAGAGTCCTGCAGCAAAGCATTCAGAAGTGCAAGACTCATCGTCTGATCGTACATAGAGTCCTGCAGCAAAGCATACAGAAGTATAAGACTTACAGTAACTAGAGTCCTGGAGCAAAGCATACAGAAGTGCCAGACTCATCGTCTGACAGTACATAGAGTACTGCAGCAAAGCATACAGAAGTGCCAGACTCATCGTCTAACAGTACCTAGAGTCCTGCAGCAAAGCATACAGCAGTGCCTGACTCATCGTCTGACAGTACCCAGAGTCCTGCAGCTAAGCAACAGAAGTGCCTGACTCATCGTCTGACAGTACCTAGAGTCCTGCAGCAAAGCATACAGAAGTGCCAGACTCATCTGACAGTACCCAGAGTCCTACAGGAAAGGATACAGGAGTGCCAGATTCCTCGTCTGACTGTACCTAGAGTCTTGCAGCAAAGCATACAGAAATACAAGACTTACAGTGCTCAGAGTCCTGCAGCGAAGCATACAGAAGTGTCAGACTCATCGTCTGACATTACCCAGAGTCCTGCAGCAAAGCATACAGAAGTATAAGACTTACAGTAACTAGAGTCCTGCAGCAAAGCATACAGAAGTACAAGACTCATCGTCTGACAGTACATAGAGTTCTGCAGCAAAGCATACAGAAGTGCAAGACTCATCGTCTGACAGTACATAGAGTCCTGTAGAAAAGCATACAGAAGTACAAGACTCATCTGACAGTACCTAGAGTCCTGCAGCAAAGCATTCAGAAGTGCCAGACTCATCTGACAGTACCTAGAGTCCTGCAGCAAAGCATTCAGAAGTGCCAGACTCATCTGACAGTACCTAAAGTCCTGCAGCAAAGTATACAGAAGTGCCAGACTCATCGTCTGACAGTACATAGAGTCCTGCAGCAAAGCATACAGAAGTATAAGACTTACAGTAACTCGAGTCCTGCAGCAAAGTATACAGAAGTACAAGACTCATCGTCTGACAGTACATAGAGTCCTGCAGCAAAGCATACAGAAGTGCCAGACTCATCTGACAGTACCTAGAGTCCTGCAGCAAAGCATACAGCAGTCCCTGACTCATCTGACAGTACCTAGAGTCCTGCAGCAAAGCATTCAGAAGTGCCAGACTCATCTGACAGTACCTAAAGTCCTGCAGCAAAGTATACAGAAGTGCCAGACTCATCGTCTGACAGTACCTAGACTCCTGCAGCAAAGCATACAGAAGTATAAGACTTACAGTAACTCGAGTCCTGCAGCAAAGTATACAGAAGTACAAGACTCATCGTCTGACAGTACATAGAGTCCTGCAGCAAAGCATATAGAAGTGCCAGACTCATCTGACAGTACCTAGAGTCCTGCAGCAAAGCATACAGCAGTCCCTGACTCATCGTCTGACAGTACCCAGAGTCCTGCAGCTAAGCAACAGAAGTGCCAGACTCAGTCTTGCAGCAAATTATACCCCACTGCTGTGTGACACCTGCTGCGGGGACTCTCGGATGCTGTATCTTACCATGCAACGCACCCTGTAGAAAGGTAAAGGCATGCACTGCCTTCCAGTACTCCTGCCGGAATGCAGAGCAGTACCAACCCCAACAGCTTGATAAGACTCTTTGTCCTGCTGAGAAGTACCGATACCCATTGTGCACTCGACAACCCTTATATACTAACAACAGTATCCACCATTCTGATGAGAGGTACTATTCTGACAGGGAGGGGGGTGGGAGGGCAGGATAGTTGCTAACTCATTAAATGCTCCCAGTACAGACTGAGTTTACTAATGGGTACACACTGTAGACCAGCCACTGAGCATAAGAGCTGTGGGAATAAACTGAGCGAGAAGAAATAATGCTGTGTGGTGGTGGAGGGTTGAATCTGCTCCTAGTAGATGCAAGGGGTGGCTGGCATCTTAAACTAGCCGTCTTAAGCTCCAGCCATTGCATCATCGGCTACTTCATTCACAGTCTCAATCACTCAGTCTGCATTTGTAGAGAGTTGCTAATCCCCACGAGGGCATCAGTCTCAAAGAGACCCTTTAGCAAACTGAGCTAGCGGCGCGTGCACATCCACATTTCCTATTTCCATGACCATGGTTCCACTTTATTATGGTATGGTAGGTTTGCGCTTTACAAATACTCTTAGGATGTGCCCTCAAACTATTTACACGTTTTCTGAGATCAAGTTACATTTATTTTCAATCAAAAATAGTTCATCAGCTATGTTAATACCCCTACAAACATTTAACCGTTTAAAATGTGCAGTACGTTGCATTTGCTCCCTGGAGGCAAAGGTACAAAGATATCTTAAGGAATTTTTGGACCCCGGGCAGCTCATGATATATTGTTGCCCCCCTCTGTTCAGTGCACCTTTGAGTTCTGTCCCCTATCCTCCGAGTATGCACGATGCCCAACAATATTATACTTAAACTTTCATACAAAAACAGATTAAATGTGTCTTGTGCAGGGCCCAAACATCCTTAAAATGACAATGGTTTGAGAGAGGGAGACGGAGTCAGAGGTAGAGATAGTGAGGTTCTGATCTAGAAATCAGTGAAAGGGAGACAGAGTCACAGGAACTGAGAAGTATCCCTGTAGCAGAGGGCCCCTTAAAAGGTGGCAGGTGTCCACTTTCCCATGCCTTAAAACGTCTCTGCCTGTTTGCCAATAATTATCGCACTTTAGTGTTTGCGTGTTTTGGTCACGGGCACCTACCTTCTACCGGTGGGAGGCCAGAGCCCGGATCCAAGGGGTCCAGGAGCGCCACAGCCTCGCCACGGCACGCGAGGCACCAGACCACCGCCGGCCACAGCGCCAGCCAGGCGCGCGCCATCTCAGCTGCCCACGTGCAGCAGGGCAGGGTCAATGCAGGGTGCACGGACCTCGGGGGTACAGAGTCACTGCTGGCGCGGGTCGTCCCTCCTGCGCTGTCACTGCTGGCGTGTTCACAACTTATGAGAAGTCAGTGCTGCTGGAGGGAACTACTCAGAGTAAAGTCCCTGCCGGTGGCCGCAACCTCTCCCTCTACTACTGCGTAAAGTCAAAGATGATGTACACCACTGGACAGAGTCACGCCCACAGGCTCCTATGGAAAGTTACAGGCAGTCGAAGACGAACAACTGGAGATGAGCACAAAATAAGCTGTTTGTTGCAGGCAAAAAAAGCTGGCAATGCAAGGTCTGCGCTGCAGCGACGGAGACCAATCAACGTGCAGTACTGGCAGCTAAGCCACCAGGGAGAGCAACAGCCGTGCAAAGTCAAGGATGCTCTGAGCATCTAATTGAGAGGAAGTTGAAGTTGAAGGGTTTTGTAGAGCGCTCTACTACCAAAGGAGAGGTAGAGGAAGAGCGTCTGCAGTGCCGGTCTCTTGAACCCTACCTGTGCACCCTGAAGCAGGGAGCCAGCAATCACTGCGATACAGATATGGCACGTGCAACTTCTACTTCACAGTGTCACTGTGGGGTGCAGAGCGACACAAATGCACGAGCGAAAAGGACTACTGCTTTCGTCAGCTTTTCCAGGATAAAGTTGCACTGGGGTGCACGGGTCGCTGGGAAGCTCAAATTAAAAATCGACCTCAGGTCCTATTAGTGTTCGATAGTTGGAGAGGCTGTACGCACAAGACCTGGGACAGGAGGGGGAGGGTGCAGAGAGGTTGTGGTACCCCTCTGATCCTAACAAAGGTAACTGGAAGTACAATGGTGAGAGTTATGGCTTGTGCTGGCGTGCAGGCTCCTCTCGGCGCGGGGGCGCAGGTGTGTGAAGCAGACGGGCAGCAGCTTTTTGGTTCAACCTTCTTTTCATCAATGGAAGCAACCGCTGGTGGGTCAAGGACTGTCGCCCGCACTGACACCAGGGGCGCGTGCAGGTACTCCCAAAGCCCCCAACCCACGCGCCGAACTGTGCAGACGCGCCTGTGCCCAGAGATTGCGCGCGCGCCCTCTGCTCCGGCGGCTCGCGCCTCCTCCTTCCTCCTGCCGCTGGGCTCGCGGCTCTCTGACACCTGCAGACCGCGAGCGCCGCGAAGTAACCCCCCTAGCCACGCCTATCTTCCGCAGCTGAGATCTAGCCGACCAATCACCTACCACCGGGGTCTGGAGACTCAAACTGACCACAAGTTGCCAGAAAAAAAGAGTAGTGGCGATAGCCTTGCTGTCACAGCATGAAGGTTCTTAGGCGCAGGAAGTAGGGTGCGGGGGAGGATGGAGCAGCCCTAAATAGACATGCTGGAGTTCAGAAGATGAATGAACAATAAAGAAGGCTTTACATTTTGGTCACAATTGTTGTGTGTCCACAGACAAAGCGAACATGTCAGATTGTCTTCTGAGTTCTGAAAAAATGCTGCAATTCTTTCAACATGGAAATTGGTGTTTTCTTTCTCTGCAAAGTGAGAGGATTTTATAAAACAAACTATTTGACAGTCTTGCTGGTGTGAAAGGAAAGGCTGCAGAATGTACTTTTTTCTAAGACAGCAAAAATTAATTTCCGTACTACCGTTTATGCGCCATAGAGTTTTATCAGCAAAACTGTTTGCCTTTGCAAATTTAGAAGTAATTTCAATGGAGTATGAGCTGTCTGTAAATGACAGTACGCTACCATACCATACTTATATAATATATTTGCAACAGTTTTTTCCAAAATGCACCACCAACTACATACTACACCCTCTTTTGCCGAACGGACCTGGCTCAATTGTGACACTTCTTCTTTGTGTGACACTTGGATTTTTCACAATCCCCATAAGTCCAGTGATGTAACGTTGATAGCAGGACACCCCACTCAAAATTCTTCCAGCACCACTGGAAATCAGTACGTGCTCACCATCCCATTAATGGCATTAGAACATGCAGACTAGTGCGCCTTACCTACAATACTATTGTTATCTTACTTTGCGATTGATTTAGTTTCAACTATATTACCCTCCTTTGCCTTTGCATTGCTATATTTTAAGAGGATTCTGACAATAAGAGCCCTATTGTACTACAAAACATCACTGATAGCTCAAACACAATGCACTGATTGGAAGGCGCAGTTTCACTTAAATTTTAACTTGCGGCCTACGTGTTTACATACAGATCTGTGTCTCAGTTGTCTAACATTCTGCGCTTCCTTATTTAAATGAGAGCTTGTAAGTTGCACGATAAATGCAGATCTCTGCAGCAGACATACTAGCCCACGGATTTAAATTTCTAGAATTGCAACCAGTGGCCCTCAGGTTACTCATAAGCGTCATAGGCACATTAACTCTGTGGGTTATCTCATTCATATTTTTACCTGACAAGTGTAGACCCCGTCAGTGTCATCAACATAATTAACACAGGTTTTCATAGACTGGTTATGTTCTGGATACTTTTGCTTTTTCATTTACTCTGTTTGTTGTTCTTCCGCCTGGCTATTAACAGGCTTTAATGACTCTGCCACCCATGCCTCCCAGGACTCGTGGGTACAGATCATGAAGTATTATATTATGTGTCAAGACTCATATCCAGCCACAATTATTTTCCTCATGCATATTAATCTCAAACTGGTCATACTCAATAAACTTTACTAAACCAATTTCTGTTCTTCTAGTTTTGATAGTGTGTATTGTATGGCCCATCAGCCACTCCTTTGCTGTAAGGACAGCTCATCGGGTGGAGTTCAGGAACTGTAGGAATATGTTTTTCTACACGGTTGTCATCTGGCTGTGTTTTCCCAGCATGTGCTGGTCAAGCCTATGTGGTAAAAGAGGGCACTCCGCCTAATGCATTAATTATACACCTGGGGGGCAAAGACAAAACATAATTGGGCAGGTGCCCTCTGCTACAGGCAATAAGGAAATACCTCAAACACACAATATGATGGCTGGGTCCATGCAACATCGTATTGTCTGAAATAATACCCCACAGGAAGTGGGGCGGAGCACGGTAGTAACAGGATATTGAACGTTTGTGGAAGCATGGCAACAATACCATGCAAACATTTATGGCACAAGACATAGCCATATTTGTGCACAATTGAAGGGCATTTCACTCAGCAATGAGACCCCTATTAGATATTAGGTCTGACATTTTTTTACTCTATTTGCAGGAGGCGTTGGAATTGGCTGAGTGCCAATAGCTGATGTCTTTGCAAGTGCAGGTAATGTGTGGGTAGGGGCAGAGTGACCCATGCCACCGCACCGGGCCATGGCAGCCGGCATGGCTCGCAGGTTGCGGTGCGGGGCGGGTCGCGCAGGGGAGATCACGTAGGGGGATTGCATATATATATTTTTAAAAACACAGAAAAAAATTCGAATAAACGTACCTTTGCGCCGGGTCCTGCATCTCCACTCCTGCTCTTCTCCACCTCGGACGGAAGCACAGCCAGGTCCCACTGGCCAATCACAACGCTGCAGAGTTGTGATTGGTTACGAGCGTTCTGGTTGGACGCTCAGCATGGGAATGGGAGCCTGGGCTTGTTCTCCATGCAGGCTGTAATGCAGCCTGCATGGAGGACGGTGAAAGTGCGCACACTGGTCTGGGGAGCCAGAGAGGGCCGAACAAACACTCAATGCGCACTTAGGAGTGGGCAAACCACTCCTCCCCAGCCCTGCTCCAAGAGCAGAGCAGCACCACCCAGCCGCCCTCCTACATAGCAGCAGGAAGCATGAAATGATTCTAACTTAAACTTTTTATCATTTTATGCTTCTTCTTTGCACTGCTTAAAAGAAGTAGGGCAGCGCTCCTCCGCCATAGCAGAGGAGCCGCCACTGGCACCGGGTGCTGACTTGGGGTGAGGATGCCATGCTTGTAAGTATATAATCATTTTAAAAGCACCTGATTTGACATTCCTTGCCTACAGCAATTTCCAGGCATCAAAAAAAATGTCAAGGTAACTCAGGTGATTAATGTTCTTCCTGGAGTGAGAAGGAGATTTGTCTATTGGAAGTTTTGACTCATGGCAAGCTAGCTCAGAGGGTTAATATGCCTGTTGAAAAGAATGCGTACCATGCAGATAACAAAGTCCATAAAATGTAAACAGGTCAGTGGGTTACTGCTTTTGTCAGAGATATCCTTTTGTTACTTGAAGTTTATAAGTTAAAATCCTAATATAGAACATTGAGCAATTAATTGTCATCAAAGAGCTACATGCAAACTGCAAGGTATATATTAGAGTGCTATGTTTCTTGCCCAGTCTTTCATTATTCTAATCTTGCAAAAAGGGTTCCTTTGAGTAGAAATCAATTCTTATTATTAAAGAGATCACCTAACAATGGTGATACATTTTACATTCTCAATTTGTGCTTTTCCAGACTAAGGACTCGAACTATACTGCCTACCATTATGGATGATGTGACTCCTACACCTTGCAGTCCTCTGTCTTATGTAATATTTTCTATACACTGATTTACACACCTATGATTGTCTCTGTTTAATGTGTGTGTGATATAAAGTGCTCTGACAACTCTCACTAGTATGAGTGGCTCTATAAAACTAAATGAATCTGGGAGAGAGTGGTTGTGGCGACTTGAGGGGCAGGGCCGTTTCTACCATTAGGCAAGACTAGGCGGCCGCCTAGGGCGGCAAAAAGGGCTAGGGCGGCCAAAGGGGGGATTTTTTTCTTAATTTGAACCTACGAAAGATTAGCTAAGCGGCCGCCTAGTCTTGCCTAATGGTAGAAACGGCCCTGGGAATAACCAAAAGCAAAACCCAGGGTGCGCGGTCAGGAGACAGAAATCACACGGTTTGGCACATAAAGCAACTGAAGGCATTTGAAAATAACTGCATTGAGAGGCGGTTAAGAAAAATACCCAAAGAAAAGTAATGTGTAGGTCAGTTAAAGGTGCCCGTGGAGATAACAAACACATTAAAGAGCGTATGAGGACAACACACGTTCGCAAAAAATTCACATGATTTTGAATTACCTACGAAACCCACAAGAACAAGTGTATCTAACACAAATAACACTGCAAAAACAGGTTATATGGTGAAGAAAACAGGGTTTACCAAAAACCAGACAGCGCAGGGATTCTCTGTACAAAACCCAACTCACGGACTACCAAAAACACACTCTGGCACAGGGAACTGCGTGCGTACACACAAGCGGGCAGGGGAACTGTGTGTGTACCACAGACACCAGATAATAGGAAGCACAAAGGCCCAACAAAACAGCATGTATTAAACACACATCAGCAAATAAACAAAACCGGGCAGAAGAAATTGTGTACGTAACACAAACACACAGAACTAAAAAAACAACAGAACAAGGGCAACTGTGGTACATCACAGATAGAAAAACTCACGTAAGCAGCCGGGGACAGAGAAGTGCGTGTATAACACAGACATCAGCAAAAATCAAAAACCCGATCAGGGGGTACTATGTCTACTATTATGAGCTAACAAAAAACAGCTGAACGTTGGGAATTGTGATGGTAGCACAAATAACAGGACATGCCATGCACACAGTCGAAGGTGTGTGTGTGTATAAGCATGCGTCTCAACACTGTAGCTACACAGAGAGGATGACCTCTCTAGAGCCATAAAGGGAAAGAGAGGGGTTACGGGTAGAGTACAACCTCCCGAGTTAAACTAATTAACAGTATGAGTATCCCACTGCTCGTCCTGCAACAATTCACTGCGGAGTTTAATGAGGAGAGAGGACCCGGGTGAGGAGAGGAGGTGATAAGACTGGGGAGTTCAGAGAGGAGAGGTGCAGAGGAGGACCAAAGGGAGAGAGAGGGGCCATGTGCAAAGGAACAACTCCAAACTGAGTTGTGAGAAGAGCTGAGGGAAACGTGCAGAAGGAGACGCGAGAAGTAAAGAGAAAGACCCGCGGGAGGAGAGGCGCATGAGGACTGGTACAATAGGGAGGGGTAATAAGGATTGGCACTGAGAATTGGTACTCACCAAGGGTCTCTCAGGACTGATACAGACCAATTGAGACTGTGTTGAGTGAGGGGTACAGAGGACAGGTACTGACCAAGTGACCCTAAAGACTGTGTTCACTAAGAGGTACTAAGGGCAGGTACCTACCGAGGGAGCATTGACAACTGTGTTAACTGAGGGGTACAGAAGACAGGTACTAACAGTGAGCTTTGACAACTGTGTTCATCGAGGGTTACTGAGGACAGGTACTGACCAAGTGAGCCCCGATGTCTGTGTTCACTGATGGGTACTGAGGGCAGGTACTGGGTGAGTGAGCAATGCAAGTTACTATTTTTGTTGTTTCTGGTTTTTAAAACGAGGTGCACTTGACGTCTCTGTGGTATTTAAACACAAGGCTCTATTGGGCATCCATGTACATAATTCTGTGAGTGTATGGCTACCATAACGATCTGGCCTTGGCCTTTCGTTGAGGTCGTTTCCAGGACTGACTATTGTGATCCTGTTTCCTGATAGTAGTTGAGAGTAACATGGAAGAGTTTGGCAGTAGAGGGTGTGCCTCTCTAGCCTGGATGACAGGGGGAGAGAGTGATGGTGGTAAAAGGGAGGGGGCGGCATTTTTCAATTATTGCCTAGGGCGGCAAAACACCTAGAAACGGCCCTGTTGAGGGTCACTGTTAAATAGTGGTAGTGAGGGAATCTGTGGCGGCGGTGGTCATGGGGGGCGGCAACAAACATTGTCGCACAGGGCGCCACCAGTGCTAAAGCCAGCCCGGGTGAGGGGGTTGGCCGGATCCAGCAGCTGCCGCTCCCTGGGCCTTGGCAGGGTTACAGGGTGACAGCTTGGATACCTGGAAATTTATCAAGCAACACTCCCCAAGAGAGGGGGCATGATCAGAATACCTCTGGTAGCATCTGGCAGGGGCCCCACCTGAAAGCAGAAAGGGGAGAGGTGTGGCGCCGCGGCCAGGGCGACTGACGCTGGAATCTGGGGATCAGGGTTCGATCCCCGGCTCCGGCGGCAGGTTAGCCCAGCACCATGTGACTCTGGGCAATAGCTTGCTTAATCTTCCCGACGGCCCCCAGCGCCTAGAGACCCTAACGGGTGATTGTGCGCTATACAAATGTGGATTATTATTATTATTATTAACCCCTGTGTCCTCGAGACAAGCTCGAAAAGTTGGATTTGGTGGGATCTACTTTCCTCTGGGCATCCGCCTCCACCAGCGGGGTAAACACTTGGAAGCGGTTGCCACAGTGGTGCATCTTGAGATATGCGTTACGATGTACTTTGTATGCTCGGTTGCAGTCAGTTTATGTTTATCAACACTGTCTACCCCTTTGGGTCACCCATGAGTTAACCCACCAGTGCTGATTTGGTGGTAAGCCTTTTCTACTGCATGGTGTTGCGTGCTCGCTACGGCAATATATGAATATCTCCGGGGGGGCTTTAGTGTCTCAGGACTATGCATTCTGCCCCAATGTTTGGCTGCTCTGTTCTTTACTAATCCCCTGCGCATCCTTGTGTCTGTGGGAACACATGCCAGTGTTTGTTTAGTCTATATTTACAGATATATTGAAACGTGATTAATACACTTAAATGCTACAAGCAGCTGGATCAGCAAAAATTAAAAAGCAATTTCTGAAGTCTCAGGCCGAGGGATAGCCCTTCTTGGCAGTAAAGATGCACTGCATTTAATACTGGGGCCCAGAGATGGGTTTCCTTTACACAACCTCAATCCCTGGATCAGTGGTCCAGGCTTTCCATCTGCCCCGGGAATCCGGTGCATGCAAGAAACTTGGCCCTGGTCCCAAAGCTATTTTTGAGAGTAAGTTTGACTTTAATGTGCAAATAGCTTCTTTTTTATCAGCTCAAATCGACTCTTGTAATTTATTTAAGTTGTTCTTGCACACGTAAAAGCAATTAATTTGGCGCAGGTTTTTGTGTGAGTAAATTTCCTCCCACTGAACGAGATTGGGCCTTCAGAGGCGGTAAAGCTGTGGAAGTTTGTGAACTCCCGCAAACGTCCAAGTTCTTGGAAGTTCACAAACTCCTGCGTGTGCTCTTCCGGCGCTGGAAACAGTCGGAGATTCACTCGTAAGGGGGAGGATAGTAAATTCCTTTCCAGGGTGGGAAGCGAAAGGGAGCATCTCCAACATTGATTGTGGTGGAGGGAAAGTGTTATCTCCAGAGGCTAAAATATAGTCTCTGCAGAGAAGAAAAATATAGAATGTTAGCAATTGTGTTTGCACTGGCTCGTATTTTCATGCAGAAATATACGGATGAATGTTTTCACTTGAGAAAATAAAACTCTCCAGGAATGGGCCTGTAAAGCTGCAGCTGGCACAGGTTACCGTGCGCAACTTGGAAAAGATTTGAAATTACTCAACAGTCGTAAACCTGCACCAGGGCAAGGTAGTAAAATACAACTTTGTGGCTCATTATGAGTCCTTCAGTATTTGGGGAGGTGCTGTTGCAACAGGTACATGTCGATAACCCAGGGCTCAGCATGATCTCCCTGGTTTCAGTTTTGGAATGGTAGATAACTCAGGAGTACGACTTGTTTTCACCAAGATGTGAAAATCAAAATGTTGTACATTTATGCAGCAAAAACGAGGAGTCATTTGGTACAAGTTGGAATCATGATTTTAACTACTGCATCAAGTGTTGCCAGAACCTACCTGGAACTCTAGAGCACAACAGGAGTTTTTGGGACTCAGTCATAGGGAATGAATCGATTTGACCTCAGGGATTCTGAGCACATCCTATTACGAGCTCTGAAGAGTGAGCATCAAGTACAACCCTTTATCACTCGCAGCCGGTGTCAAACCAAAGTAGTGGGGCGTGGGATGGGATGACGACATAACACACAACAAAACACAAAACCAAATAACTTACCTGCCGCATCGTCGCTCTTCTGCTACTCTCTGGCTCCAGTCCACTGCAGGCACAGGCTCCCAGATTCCCCTGCGGCCAATCCTGATGCTGCTCTCATGCTTCTGGCAGTATGAGAGAAGTGTCAGGATTGGCTTGAGCGCCCTCGATTTGCGCCCCCAGAGAGACTGGGAGCTGTGCCTGCTGTCTCCAACCTGGCAATTCCGCTCGAGTTGGAGTCAGCTCAGTGTGCATGTCGGTTTGACCATCCTAAGACGATAGTAGTGCCCACCACTCCCCCTCCATGACAGCCATCACAATGGCCCCACCCCCAAGACTCGGCTCTGAGAGGAAAAATAAAATGACAATACATGTGTTTATTATCTTTTTATTTTTCACATTTTGAGACTCCTGACAGGAGGGGCGATACCCCTCTGCTATAGCGGAGGAACAGCTACTGATCACTCGACTCAGGGTAGGTGGTTGACCAGTCGAAGGGTTACTCAGGGATCTGGTGCAAGGTTAGAGATTCAGAGCTTAATTATGCACAGCACAGCTCTTAATAATTGGTTATCCAGCCTGTGCTTTATCCCACATAGGAAAAAGTACCTGAATCGATAGACAACTCAATACTACCCAAGTATGGAGGCGGCGATACAGGAATACGTTAATCAATAGCCGGAAAATAGGAATCAATTAGAGCGATCTAGTGATTCAGCCTCTGTCTAGACCATTGGCACTGTGACCAGTCTATAAGTCTCTGCTGTAAACTATTGTGGTTGCAATGCTCTGATGGCAAAATATGAAGTGCCTGGGTATGCCCAATGTCTCTGACCTGCCAGTGAGAATGGTACCTTGCACTGGTGTATTAAGTCCCTGTACTGTAGCTGCCAAGTCAGAGCGCCGGTGCTGGGCTCTGCCTTTTCACAGATGCCTCTGTAGTTGTCAGGGTAGAAGGAGTCAGGCCCAGGAGTGGTTGCAGCTTTCTCACAGAGGAACAGGCCCAAAAATCCCACCACCCCAATGAACTCAGAGCCAAGCCAAAGAGCATCACTACTGGTGAAGCTGGCGTCGAATGGGAGACAACAGAATTGGTGGAGTCTGCGCTTCAGGATCTCAAGGGGTCCCAGGGACTGAAGGGGTTCATGGGTAATAAGGCATATTTGCAGGCAAAGGTGTAGTACAGATTTGGGGAACCACCAGTTGTGGTTCAGTTCAAAGTAGTGCATGGCTCTACCCTTGAAAACACAGAGGTGTCTCTCAGCAGCAGGGCACCCTGCTGCAAACATCATGAAAATAAACTATGATTGGCAACATCACTGACTCCCCCCTTGGAGGAATGAGGGCAGGGGTGATGTAAAGGCCCAGTTCTGGCAGCCAGCGACATTCAGACAATGGGCAAGGTGCCTTGGCTCATCAGTGTTTCTTGTAGCGTTGATCACCCCTTAGACCCTGCAGTAGTGATGCTCCTCAGTTTGGCTCTGCGTTCATTGCAATGGTGAGATTTTTGGGCCTGTTCCTCTGTGAGGGATGTATGATAGTACAATGCGATCATTTTGATCGCGGTACTTTACATCGCGGATTTTACAACGCAAGTCGTTACAACGACTTGCGTTGGAGGGCGCAGATTGAGGATTATTATAATTTTATATTCCAACACCAGTCCACGTAACAGTAGGGAAGGTGTTGGAATATAAAATTACAATATTCCTTAACCAACAGCGCCATCCAGCGCCATCCAGCGCAAGTCGTAGTAACGATTTGCGTTGTAATGGCAGCGTGGTAAAGGTCGTGCGGTGTAAACACCGTGTTGTAAACGACATTTACCTCTGTGAGAACTCCTGGTCTTGAGGTTCATTGGGCCACCCCCATTAGATTGTAATAGTGTCCAAGATTTTTGTGGCCTGAGTCACTGTCGAGGCTTTACAATGCAGTAAGTTTCCTTGGTGCCTGACATCTTCCCACACCTGTGAACCTGATGGTTGTAACACCTGATAGGAACAAATAGCTGGACATGGCTAAAGGCTATCACTGCACTCCTAAAGGGACTCCTATCTCCATTCGTCTCGTATCTGAAAGTCTTGATAATCTCAAAAGCTTTAGCAATGCTTCCAATGCATGGCACTCTTGTGGCAGGGTACCCCCAACCTCCATCTTATACACCTCTCCATTGGAAACCCCAAAATGTATTCCATTGTGCTTACAGTCATCCATGATGGCCATGCCCATCATACATTCTATGCCCATACTATGTGGCACTGATAGTGTTATTTTAAAGATTTTTGAGGTCCTGGGCAGAACATATTTTGGGGTCCCTTGCTCATAACAACTTTTAATTTTATCACCCACTTTTGTGCTAACTGTAGCACAAAATCAGTTGAAATATGTCTTTCCGAGGACCGCGATAATACTTAAAAAGATGCTGGTCAAAAAGAGGCGGGTGGTAGAGGTAAGCAGAGAAGAAAAGGGGTTCATATATAGAACTAGACAGAGGTGAGCCGTAGAGAGGTAAAATTTACTTTCCCAGGAGGCCCCTTGGAAGGTGGGGGCCCAGGGAAATTGCCCCACTTTGCTCATGCCTTAAAACGTCTCCGGACACTGAGCCCCTGCCAGCATTGGCAGGCCTGACATGGACAGGCAGGAACATTACAAGTCTAGTGGGGGGCAAGCAGGATCCGAAGAAAAAACCTGCTAACATTTCCCACAAATTTTCCTTGTGTGGACAAATGTCTGACTTGCATTGTGCTACCACTTGATACCTATTCTGTTGGAACAGCCTGGGCTTCTGCAGGGACCTGTCCTTTAGGGCAGAGTGGCCATGTCACCACACCTTTTAGGTGATATAAAGAGTGTCTGTCAGGCTGAGCAAATGTCAGCCAGAAAGACACTCTTTATTCTCAGGTCAGGCAGCCAGGAGCTGTACACGTGCTAAGTGCACAGGAGTCTGGCTGCTTCAGCTGAATTTGCCGGGCTGAAAACCTCACAGACCTGTGGGCGTGAACTGTTCTGCCTGGCAAAGAGCATGAGACCCTCACCCTCCTGACCAGGGGGAGCATCAGTGATAACCTCTGACCCGGATGCTTCAGTTTTAAGCCCTGAAATGCCCTGGGTCAAGGGTCTATCATTGATGCCTCTTCACAGAGTAGGGTGGACTCAGCAGTCTCACTGACCTTAACCCACTCTGTGTCAATTAAGGGACTGTCACCTCCAGGTCCTCCAATGAGAGGAGGTAGCAGTTCTAATCCTAGCGGTACCTCTAAGGATTCCCTCCAGGGATGCTGCAGAAGGTAAGAGCTATATTTATTTATTTTTGGTGTATGTATGAAAGTATGTGTATCTGTGAGCGTATGCTGTGAATGGGTGTGTGAGTGCTTGTGAATGGTGGGTGTATATGTGATTGCTTGTGAATGCATGGTGGTGTGAGTGAATGATTTGATTTGATTTGATTTATCCATTTATAGAGCGCGCGAATGCCCAAGGGCGTCTTGGCGCTATGACAGACAGCAAGAATGTGGGACGGGTAGCCGAGCGTATCGCGGTAAAGAGCCATGTTTTAACTGCTTTTCTAAAGGAGCCCAAAGACGGACTATTTTTTATGGTGAGTGGCAGCAAGTTCCAAGCCCTAGCTGTGTGCAAAAGAAAACTTCTTCCACCCCATCTGGCCCGTCTAAATTTCGGAACCGTGATTAATTTTGATTGGCTCGATCTAAGGATTCTAGAGGGTTCATAGTACCCTGTAATGGTGAGGAGTTTGACCTCAATAAATTGCAGGAAGATTTATTTCCTTATGATCCTCCTTCCGAATTAGAAATTGAAGCCGCAATTAAAGCTCTCCGCTCGTCCGGTGCCTTAGGCCCAGATGAAATTCCAATTTCAGTATTGAAAACTCATAGTGCCTTATGGGGGAAAATTCTATACCCTGTTTTTAAAGCTTGTTATATTAATGGCATTGTTCCACACTCTTGGAAAGGGAGTTTGTTAATCCCTATCTACAAAAAGGGCGTCATGGATTCACCTGAAAACTATAGACAAATAGCTCTCCTAGACGCCATAGGCAAGGTTTTCACCAAATGTCTATTGAATTCTATAAATGACTGGGTGACCATGTTCGCAATTCTCCCCCTAGAGCAGACCGGCTTTAGAAAACAACACGGTACCTTAGATAATCTTACCGCTCTCCAAATCTTGATCGAAAAATATGTCACAGTCCGTAGAGGAGGTATCTATGGAGCATTTATTGACTTCTCTACGGCCTTTGATAAGGTGGATAGAGTTTTGCTTTGGAGTAAGCTAATAAAGTTAGGAATGCCCCCGAGCTTATTGAAACTAGTTATCGCACTCCATACAGACACCTGGTGCAGAGTTTTAATGGGTGGTGATAGAGGACTTTCCAGGATAATATCTACCAATAATGGGCTTAAACAGGGCTGCCTGTTGGCGCCCCTGTTATTTTCCCTATATATTGCTGATTTACCTAAAGCCATATTATCTACTAGCAATGGTATTGCCCCTGTATTAGGGGGATCACCCATTGCATGCTTAATGTATGCCGATGATATTCTAATTCTGGATCTCACCCCAAAGGGTTTGAATAGTCGTTTAAAAGGTTTGAACTCCTACTCCGAGGCCCATTTCTTAAAAATTAATACCTCAAAAAGTAAAATAATGTGCTTCTGTGGAAGGAGAAAACCTAAACATAACGATTATTACTGGTCTGTCGGGGGTGAAAGACTAGAAGTAGTTAAATCCTACCCCTTTCTTGGGAAGATAGTCACGAGTAACCTATCAGAAAAAACCCATACAGAGAAAAATGGTAGGAAAGCTCTCGCTCAAGGGAAGAGTCTTATCTCCTTATACAAAGCGACAGGTCGGAGGCATTTTTCCATATTGCTCGGAGTCTATCGGGCAAAAATCCCCGCATCCCTAATCTACGGACTGGAAATAGTGGACATGGCATGCTGGAAATTCTTGGATTCTATTGAAGGAAGAATTCTTCGTAATTTAGCCTCTGTAAATACTGCAAGCTCTACGTCTTCGTTAAGACAAGAATTTGGTTTGCGCAGTGCACGGTCCCAGGCAGTAGCGAGTGTGGTGCGTTGGGTTTTTAATATAGCTGAAGGAAAGCCTGGCTCCCTGAGGTTTCAAATAAAAAATGAGTTGTTGGGTTCCTATAATGTCTACTTCTCTATTGTAAGGAACTTTAGACAGGCAATTTCTTTATTACAGATAGATGAACAAAGTCTTTTTACATTATCAGCTCCCCAACTAAAGTTATCTTTAAAGACTACGTCTTGGGAGTTGAGTTTTAGAGCTGACAGTATGATCCGAAAATCTAAGAGAGGAATGTTCCCCTTCGGTAACTCCTGTGAAATTAAAAAACTTCAGCCATATTTAGGTTGGAATCTTCCTCATGCAGTTAGGCGATTTATTCTTTTGTTGAGATATGATTTACTTCCATTGAATTGTCTATTGTTTAAATGGCATGGTGGTACAGATATCTGTGATTTTTGTAAACTTTATTCCCAGGATCTATACCATGTTGTTTTTGTTTGCCCAGCCCTTATGGTACACAGACGTAAATGGTTAAAACCTCTGTGTTTTCAGTTGGGTATTTTTACTGCTTATGATTTCATTGTAGCTATGTTTAATCCCCCAAACGAAATGTTTTGCTTTAAACTGTTTTCTTTCTTTAAATGTTTTTTAACATTGTACTGACATTTCTATTTAATTATGTAATTAATGTCGTTTTCTCTTTTTATTGATAAACTGTTATGTGGATCTCGACAGAGTTCCGTTATCATAAATAAATAAAACTTGAAAACTTGAAACTAGAGGGTTCATACAGTTTCAAGTAGGTTTTCGGGAACTGTGAGCCAGATCCATCTAACGCCTTATAGGCCAGGCATAAAGATTTAAACTGCACTCTTTTTGCAATTGGGAGCCCGTGGAGGGTTTTTACTTTGTGGGAAATTGGCTCATAGTTAGGAATGTCGAGTACCAGCCTTGAGGCTGCATTCTGCAAACGTTGTAATTTGGAAAGAATCTGTACCTTGGCTCCGGCGTACAGGGCATTCCCGTAATCCAACCTTGACAAGGCTAAGGCCGTCACCACTGTCTTTCGTGTGTCATCTGGTAAATACGGCAGTCATTTTTTAATCATCTTCAGGATGTACCAAACTGAAGAGGCCAGTTTGCTGGCTTGGGAGTCAAAATAAAGTTTAGTATCAAGGGTCATGTAGGTGGATGAGTGTATGTGTGTGCATGTGTGGCCAGCCTGCCCCTCTTCCTGCTTGAAATACTGACCGCAGCTGCTAGGCTATCTCCCAACTCACAGTAATTGTAACCTGATAATTGTGTACCCATTCAAGTGTCCTCTGATGATTATGTATAGTATTGTGTGGTGTATCAGAAGTAAAGTACTTTTCATTTTTTAAGAAAATGCACTGCTCATGTTATTGCTTGTTTTATTGAGTTCTGAGTTTCTACTCGACACCACCCCCTAAGTAAGCTTAGGACATCTCGACTTCACTACCCTGAGAGTAAGGTGCTGAAGGGACTTGGTGCTCAGCTTTGGGCTCAATAGTAAGATAAATCCCCAGGACATAGCTGTTAAAGGCTCTGATGGCTACAGTTTGAGCCCAGTAGCCCCTGGCTGCCCTGGGACTCCTCAAAGTTTCAACACTAAGCATTACTTTGAATTTATTCTTTGGGTAATTTCTTCTCCATCTTTCATTTAGAGGAGGAAAGCACACGTACCAGTGAGTGCCTGCAGTATTCTATTTACATCTGTTCTGATTGGCTGTTTTAGTTTGGAGTACTCACAGCCCAGAATAAAAGGAGGAGTGGCCAGTGAGTCCTGCAATTTGAATGTGTGAGATTCACTTTTTCTTTTTCTCACTGGGGTGAATGGTGAATGTGTACACTAAACAGCGACTGGTACTTGTTACTTGCTGTTTCACGAACATTCAGCACATTGTCTGACTGTTGTGAAGCAAAAGGATTGTTATATAGTGTCTGTCCTTTTCCTCTGTGTGTTTTCGTCTTTTTCTTTCCACTTTCATGAGAGAGAGCAACCTATGATGATAAGTGGGTACACTGGTAATTGTTAGCCAGATAACCCCATTGGCGGTTCTACCGTGAGGGGCTCACTCTCTTTCTCCACAATTTTTTGTGGTCTGGGTGATGGTTGTTTGGCATTTTTAATTTTACCTTGTGTGTACTTTGACAAAGAGTGACACTTGTGCAGGAACTAAGAGCCCTGATGTAATGGGGAAGTGGGAGTGATACTATTGTGCACACACCAACATGGATCCTGCAGTATAACTGAAAAATAAGAGTGTCTTGAGGGATAGGCCAAAATCTGGTTCGGAACTCTGACAGTACCTGTTGTTCATGGTTTGCATACCGCTGAAAGTTGAGAACCGGTGTGGAGTCTTAATCTAGAGAGGGCTGTAGTAGCTTGGGGCTATGGGGGCGGTGCTTGCTCTTCTCTGGTATGTTGCTCTCGTGCAGTCCTTACTATGCTGGTGAGTGTGGCAGGGCTTCTATATAGTAATATTAATGCATAGGCAAGCCTGATATACAAGTACGACTGTATTTACCACTAAGGTGTGCATGGATTAGGCACAGGGCCTTATTTGAATGTAATGCTGTGTGCTTGAGCACCATGTTTCCTCTTTAAGATCTCCAAGTTGTTGACATTGTTCAAACTAACAAGACAGAGAAGGAAATATTTCCACTTCAGTGGTGTCTGTGTAGAAAGGAAGTGAGGAAAAGTAGCACGTGCTCCCATAGCTTTCATATTCCTGTGCAAAGGAGCATTAATTGTGTGTTTGTGCAACAGCACAGAAGCCGAGCTCGAGTGGCCCCGCCTTGCTCCACAAGGCACCAGTAGGGATAAAGGTCTGTAAGGTGCTGCTGCAGGGGCGGGGTAAGACACATGGACCGAGGTAGAAAGCCTGGATTGTGAGTGGTGGCCTGAAGACCGCACATGGGGGCATTTCATCAACGGCCAGCGATAATTATCGCTGGCCGTGTGTAGCGTGCAAATAATTAACGCCGCATATCGCCGGATTCTATCGCTTGGTGAGCGCACTATCAGCAACGCGCATCGCCGAGGTGATAGAATCCCAGGCAAAAGCGGCGGAAAGAGTCAAAATCTCCAGAATTCCAGTATTGAAAACCGCGTTAGGGAAAACCTAATCTATAATGGGAGACGTGGACTCAGCATAACAATCCACCTCCCATTGTAGATATGGCTTAGTAAGGAAAATAGCAGGCATTACAAACCGGCGAGAACCCCGGTTAGTGCTAATTTAAATATCGCTATGCGTGTTAGCGATACACTTGAAAACAGAGAGTATCAGGGTTAGTGATGATATCCCATGTTGTTTCACGGGACACACCTCCCTTGCATCTCATTAGAGATGCAAGGCGATGCGAGGTTGAAGCCAGCGCTAATCCAATTGAACACGCATTAGCGTGCTGTTGTTAATAAAGCAATATATTTATCGTCGCATTGCGTCCGAAAATGGACGCAAACGCAGCGATAAAAATATCGCTAGGCCTTGATAATATGGCCCATGGTTATTTGTACCAGGAATGGACTAGACTAGCAGGGTAGGATTATTTCATGAAACATGAATGGGGTTTATCTAACACTCAGCCTAATTTGAATGTTTTCTTCTGAGTTGTATCTCCTAATCATGACCATAATGATTCATGACTTGTGGCTATATTCTGGTTCGAGATGCAACTTAGCCTGTCTTTTACATAGCGCTTTATGCACTGTCAATAACTGATGTTACTGTTTCCAAATTATGGGGTTTGATTTATGGCCTTCAGGAAGACTTCAGATTGAAGGGGGCTTTGCCAGGATTCGAAGGGGTTAATTGTGGCAACACTTCAATGAAGAAATGCTCAGCTCACAGAGCTAGTTAGCATGAGCACAACAGGGGGCCCGAATAAAATCAACACTGCTCTGTAAAATATGCACTTGAAATAATGTTTCTCTAGCCTGCTCTATAAACAGAGAACAATTTCGGGCTGGCGGATAAAATAATGTTCTAATACTTAAAAAACAGGGAGTCTCCCGCTAACACTGAACAGCGGAGAAGCTGCTACGATAGCTTGAGGGGTAAGAATTAGGCAGTAGCAAACTGCCCAGTTGTCTATTCCAGCTATTTCTTGTAGAAAAATCCATGTGAATGGCGTGTCCGGTGGTTCCCAATCAAAGGGACAGACGCTGCATGGCTCCTAGAAACTAAACTGCAGGTAGAAGCGGCCCCAAAATAACACCCACTAAACAAACGCATTCTATAGGTGATAATAACCCCCCCCTCCCCCCCGGACTTTGTATAAAGATGTTGCAGGTTGGTGGTGGTCATCTGTGTCTTTTGTTAAGAGCAGAGTGTGTGTGTCCACCTGGGACGAGCCCCCACCTCATAAAATCCAGCAAATCTCCTGGAACTGGAATCCTCCCTCCCTCCCTCCCTCCTCCCGCAGTGTGCACACATCATGTGTGCTCTTGTGTAAATCTACTATAGTCGCAGCCAAATGCATATAGCGGTGGATGTGTTCTCGCCGTCTCGTATCACTGCAGATTCTTGCTTTCTCATTTATCTCGTTTGAGGCGAATCCACACCATTTTCTGCCCAGGTCACCCCCTCTTAAAAAATGCCAGAAGCCTAAGGAAGGAATTTGCTATGAGTGTTTTTTCTCATGTCTGGAACAAGGGCTCAAGTATAATCAAACCCCGGTGCAAATCAGGTCGTGCATCACCCTGGAGAGGAGGCCTGAAACCCGCTCTCTCGCCGGATAGGCACAGAGCTAGACTGGAGTTGGATTCCAGAACTACCCTGAGAGTTCACCTCATACGGCCACCACTGAGCCGTGACTCAGAGTCTCTCACGCCTCGTCAGGGGTAGTAAGCGCTATATAAACATAATTACTCAAACGATTTGTAATTTTTCCCAGACACTGAGCCACATCTCTCGGCGAGATTCGGATCGAGTCTTAATAGGATATTTCCAGGCTCCCTACCCTGCTTACTTAGATAGCTTAATTTGAGGTACAAAAGGGGGTGGTGATGGACGGAGCATCTGAACCAATCAGACACTCACACCCAGTCAACAGATCTGGGTTTAATCGTTTAATCCATCACCATTCTTTAGCCCACTCTGCCACCCCAGTTCAGACATGGCCATATGCAAATCTGTCTGACCCTGTGCCTCATGGGAACAGTCCAGCCCGAACTGCCAAGCCATGCCTTCCCTGGACCGGAAACAAGCTTCCTAGGACTGGTTTCTGGCATTTCAGCCGTCTTCAGCCAGGCTTGCTTGAATCCAGTGGCAAAGTGAGCAAGGGACTCACGTCTGAGCATACCCTGCCAACTTATGGAGAACAAAGCGGTACAAAAGGGGTTGGTGATGGACGGAGCATCTGAACCAATCAAACACTCACACCCAGTCAACAGATCTGGGTTAAATCCATGATCGTTCTTTAGCCCACTCTGCCACCCTAGTTAAGACATGGCCATATGCAAATCAGTCTGACCATGTGCTTCATGGGAACAGTCCAGCCCGAACCGCCAAGCCATGCCTTCCCTGGACCGGAAACAAGCTTCCTAGGACCGGCTTCTGGCATTTCAGCCGTCTTCAGCCAGGCTTGCTTGAATCCAGTGGCAACGTGAGTAAGGGACTCACGTCTGAGCATACTCTGCCAACTCATGGCGAACAAAGCGGTACAAAAGGGGGTGGTGATGGACGGAGCATCTGAACCAATCAAACACTCACACCCAGTCAACAGATCTGGGTTTAATCCATCACCGTTCTTTAGCCCACTCTGCCACCCCAGTTCAGACATGGCCATATGCGAATCAGTCTGACCCTGTGCCTCATGGAAACAGTCCAGCCCGAACCGCCAAGCCATGCCTTCCCTGGACCGGAAACAAGTTTCCTAGGACCGGTTTCTGGCATTTTAGCCGTCTTCAGCCAGGCTTGCTTGAATCCAGTGGCAAAGTGAGCAACTGACTCACGTCTGAGCATACCCTGCCAACTTATGGAGAACAAAGCGGTACAAAAGGGGGTGGTGATGGACGGAGCATCTGAACCAATCAAACACTCACACCCAGTCAACAGATCAGGGTTTAATCCATGACCGTTCTTTAGCCCACTCTGCCGCCCCAGTTAAGACATGGCCATATGCAAATCAGTCTGACCCTGTGCCTCATGGGAACAGTCCAGCCCGAACCGCCAAGCCATGCCTTCCCTGGACCGGAAACAAGCTTCCTAGGACCGGTTTCTGGCATTTCAGCCGTCTTCAGCCAGGCTTGCTTGAATCCAGTGGCAAAGTGAGCAAGTGACTTACATCTCAGCATACCTAGCCAACTTATGGCGAACAAAGCGGTACAAAAGGGGGTGGTGATGGACGGAGCATCTGAACCAATCAAACACTCACACCCAGTCAACAGATCTGGGTTCAATCTATCACCGTTCTTTAGCCCACTCTGCCACCCCAGTTCAGACATGGCCATATGCATATGTGTCTGACCCTGTGCCTCATGGGAACAGTCCAGCCCGAAACGCCAAGCCATGCCTTCCCTGGACCGGAAACAAGCTTCCTAGGACCGGTTTCTGGCATTTCAGCCGTCTTCAGCCAGGCTTGCTTGAATCCAGTGGTAAAGTGAGCAAGGGACTCACATCTGAGCATACTCTGCCAACTCATGGCGAACAAAGCGGTACAAAAGGGGGTGGTGATGGACGGAGCATCTGAACCAATCAAACACTCACACCCAGTCAACAGATCTGTGTTTAATCCATCACCGTTCTTTAGCCCACTCTGCCACCCCAGTTCAGACATGGCCATATGTAAATCAGTCTGACCATGTGCCTCATGGAAACAGTCCAGCCCGAATCGCCAAGCCATGCCTTCCCTGGACCGGAAACAAGCTTCCTAGGACCGGTTTCTGGCATTTCAGCCGTCTTCAGCCAGGCTTGCTTGAATCCAGTGGCAAAGTGAGCGTGGGACTCACGTCTGAGCATACCCTGCCAACTTATGATGAACAAAGCGGTACAAAAGGGGGTGGTGGTGGAGCCAGTGGGTTCCGGTGCTTAGTACCCACATTTATAGCAGTGTATCACATGACAATGCTGTTTGATGTATTGAGTGAGGAGCACTAAAACAGTTGTGTATTACTTCAATATACATAAAAAATGGCCTGTACCTGCCGCCCAAGCTATTCTTACAGCTTTGGGTGCCTGGAATAGTCTGAATGATCACACTTGTAGGGTGGGACGGGTAGTAGTCATGTTGGTTCTGTCATTGGCAGCATTGGAAGAGGCAATGGGTGATGCAAGTTTCAGTGGCCTCCTGACGAGAACCCTGGCATTTTTCTTTTTATAAATTAACCAATGTTTAGGTATTTTTACCTTCATAGATGTGTGAAGCCCTCACCCCAGGCGGAGGTGAGCTGACCCTGGTGGGGCTGCTCCTCTCCAAGGGGCATATTTTCAAGAATGGCATTAAAATTATCGCCGGTTTAGCTGCAATTTTCTTCACACCAGAACATTGACTTCTATTGGAATTCTCAAGGGCATATTATCAAGCCCATTATCACCGCTTCAGCAGCAGTTTTCTGCCGCTAAACCGACGATAATTTGTAACGCCATTCTTGATAATATGCCCCAAGTTCTCTTAAAGCAGCGATACCCATGCCTTGCTGTGCCCAACAGCCATAGCCATTGCCAGGCTTGTTGTTAAGCACAGACTTCATCATACTTGTGCAGGGAGACATGTCCATGAGTCAAAACCGTGGTCCCTCGACTCAAAACGCACTCAAGCTTTGCAGGTGTCCAGCAATCAGACAAACCCCTTGCTTCTGATACAGGAGGTTCCTGATTGGGCCACAGGATCTGACTATGGTTCTTTGACTCACCCAGATCTCCTTTACAAGACCAAAAGACGACTAACTACCTTTTTCTCCGGGAGGTACCCCTTCAAGGCGTGGACCTGTCGGGTGTTTGCAACTCCGAAGAAGCAAAAAAACATAGCGTCAGGAACCTCATAAAAGGGGCAGGGAGGTAATGCACAATGGCCACCCCCACCGTCCTGCAAAACGTGATGCACTCATATTAAAGCACCACACTGATATAAATTGAAGGGCAGATTTACAAGCCCCTTGTGTCATTTTTGTGCCGCCGTTGCGCCACTTTATGTGACGCAGCAGCAGCGTAAAAATGCGGCCCATTTACAACGTGATGCATCTAGGGAGATGCGTCACGTTGTAAAGCCCTGCGTCACATTATACCTGCGTCAGGTATAATGTATGCAGGGTGGGCGTTCCAACGCAAAAAAGCTTCGTAAAAGTGACGCCGTGAAATCTACAAGATTTCACTGCACCACTTCTAGGACGCCACTGCATCAAATTCTTACACCTGCTTGAAGCAGGCGTAAGGAGTGACGCAGCACAATGAGGATTGGCCTACCCCTGCATTTCTGGAGTTGCGTCGTGCTTGCGACACAACTCCAGCAATGAGTGACTTTTGCGTCAACAGAAGCGTCAGAATTTCTGACGGATCTGTCAATCCTTGGTTGACTGTGCGCCGTATTGTAAATACGGCGCATACATAGTGGTGCAAGGGTTTCTCAGGGTGGCTCAGGGAAAGTGACGAATCTTTACAGATGCGTCACTTTCTTGTAAATCTGCCGCTGAGTCTTAGACTGAATGTGGAGCCCCCTGAATGTAGGGGCCCTGTAGCCCATCGCTGCAAGGGCCTTCGCTACACCCTTAAGCAGAGGGGCACCCAAGCCTTCCTGTTGCCAAGTAACAGAGTGTGTGTTGGAGGGGTGGGAGATGCTTGTCCTGAAACTTCAGCTCAAAAGGTAGAGAATAGACACTCGTAGTGTTGACATCTTGTGCAGGTGAAGCAACACGGGCGTTGACAAACAGGGAGAAGGTTTTCGTGGGAGGGTGATGGGTGGTGCATTCCCTGCTGGCTGTGGGTTCAGCTTCCCTGAGGCCTTGCCCAGGCGGGCAGCATTCCTCGGGTGTGTGCACGGCGCATTGATCTGCGCTGATCACGTGACCTGCGCCTGTCAAGCTAGACCCTGCAGTGTCAAAATAGAGAGTTCAGGGTGAAGCTGCTTTGTGCCTGGAATCCCTGGCTGCCAGAGTGTGGTTGAGGAAGAACAGACCGTGCCTAGCCCCTGTCACAACCCTCTGAGGGCTTGTCTCAGAATGACGGCCAGGAATGCAAGATTTCTCGAAAGTAATGTATTTTGTTTGCTGATCGCAGCAGATCGACATCTCTTCACATCAAGTTATTTTGGAGTTCCCCCAAGGGCTGTTCAGGTCACAGGCCTTATTATGCCCATGAGAGAGCGCAAACTGATCTAAATGTATGAGTGCATCACACTTACCTGTAGTAAGCACAAATCATGAGGAGAAATGCCATGAGTGCTAGTAGTATCTGTAATTATATTCTGAATGTATAGCTAATGTAGAGATTTAAGTAGAAGTGGAACTAATACAGAAATGTGTGACACTATATGATTTTATTAGATGTGATTATTCCTGAATTCATGTCGTGTAGCTGCTAAAATGTAAGATGGCATGTGGTAAAACGCAGAATGTGGTAGGCCTCAGGGCCAAAGCTAGAAGGTGTTTCTTTTCACGACATAGATTGCAATAATGTTTTGGCCATTGCATTAATGGGCCATGATTTATAGATGTGTTTACTGAATAATAGAATAAGAGTATTAACATGCTTTAATTAATGAAGAAGTTGAATGCTATAATCATTATGAGAAATGCTGTAGGCCTGAATTATTTTAAACATTGATTTACACGTACATGTCTGGGCTGAGAAATGTTGCAAACCTTTTTGGAAGTCTATGAGAGTTGGGTTCTTGGCCGCAGATGTCTGTCTGCAAGGGAAAGGGAGGATCCGATTATAAATAATATGAATAGAGGTCTGTTCAGTAGACGGCCCAGACATGGAGGAGGGTTCTGGAATGTTTAAGGGGTATCAGCGGGCCGGAGAAGAGTCTGAGAAGCAAGGTCAACTCCAACGTATGAGGCCCAATACAAAGCAGCATGGAAAAAGCCAGAAGCTACACCACGTGAGAGGCGTCTCATGAGGGGCGTCTCAAATGTTGTTGACTGTTTTGTATTAGGGACAGCACCCCTGGGTGGAGTTAGAGCAGATACCTGAGGACCCTTTAGAGAGCGGATGGGTAGGCAGAGAGGGGTCATGACTGGAGAACTATAGGTTTTCACCAAGAGACTTAGAGTGAGTGACTTCCCTTGGGGGTCATTCACTGCTGACACCTTTGTTAGGTTGGGATTTGGTTAAGTAGGGATACCATCTAGAGCAGGGTAGGGACAGCCTAACCTGTGTGTTTTCCTCCAACTCAAATGAAGGAGAGATATGCGTCAATGCTGATAGCTTTATTATTCTTAGAACTTGTGTTAGTAATTTCCGTTGCTCGTCTGAGGGCTTTCAGAGAGCACATGTATGTAATTGGACCTGTGTATCTCGTGAATCTCATTCTGAGATGCCTGTATTTGCAGCTTATCATATCTTTACAATAAACTTTTGAAAGCTAGAAGTTGTTTGTGATCTTTGGGAGCAGAGTCCTTTATTGGGTGAACTAACTTGCTAATG
Organism: Lissotriton helveticus; assembly: GCF_964261635.1. Lineage (NCBI taxonomy): Eukaryota > Metazoa > Chordata > Amphibia > Caudata > Salamandridae > Lissotriton > Lissotriton helveticus. The sequence continues at coordinate 208,148,834 of NC_136065.1, forward strand.
GATGCACTTTCTTCCTCAAAGACAGGCAACAAAGGTTCAGTCGACCAGATCGAGGTTTAGGTCAATAGTGATAAGGTATCGATCAAAATCTCGCCCTTCCAGTTGGTAGCTATAGAGGATGGTTGCCTTCTTGAGGACGGTGACCTAGGCCAGGTTAGCTTACCCCAAGGCCCCTAGAAATCGATGATCGGAAGAACCGCCCGCTGAAGAAGATCCGGATGACGTGAGACAGAAAAAGCAGCAGTATCGGTCGAGAGTGAGTATAAAGGGTCATGCGTGTTAGATTGCGGTGTTTTTGTATTGTATCTATGTTGTAATGTCTGGCGGAGTTGAATGTCTGTAGAGTGACTGTGGAACAGGTTGTGAGCGCGCGCAACCGGTGGAAATCTTAAGTTCAAGGAGAGCTTAAGTGGTTCGGGTGTATCGGACACCCAGAGTAATTGTCAAATAGTGTGAAGGGGGTCATGAGGTACCATTGATCACCCGAAAGACCGAGATAGGGGGAACGTAAGAGTGAGTGCGTGAGTAACGGACGCTGGTCGGAGGTTACTGTGTGTGTAAGCAACCTATCAGAGAGACGATAGACATTTCGTCAGTTGTGTTGACAATTACATATAGACTGTGGACGTACAGTCGAGGGAAGTGACCGCTTGGTCGGAAGTAGTCATTTTTCGGTGTATGAATGGGACGCATGCATGACCGGGAGACGAGTTGAGAAAGGAGGGGTGCTGCTGCGAAGCGGAGAAAAGTGACGTCAAGAAGTGTCGCGACGCGATTGGCCGACAGGAGAAAGACCGCGCTGTGATAGGCCAGCTAGCAAAGACGTCAGAAAGTGTCGCTCTGTGATTGGCCGACCGGAGAAAGACCGCGCTGCGATAGGCCAAGTTAGCAAAGCCGCGACAGGATTGGTGGATTGTCATCAGGAAGTAAACAGAGTAGCGAGGCTGGATATTGTGCGCATAATTATGAAGTGTTTTAAATGGCTGAGAGCGGTGTTTAAAAAAGAGAAGCGGGGATCGTATGAAGGGGAAGAAGCCCCGCCGGAGGGTACGCCAGCTCGTTACATGGCAGTGAATGTTGGGTTGCATACGATCCTTTGGATATCAGAGTGGAGTAAGATTACGGAAGGAAATGAGGAACTGACGTTCCCGAAGTACGGGACGTTCAGATTAGAGGTGTTACATCGATTAAAATCAGTCATGACCTCAATGAGACCCTTGCCTAGACCGACCCAGTTTGAAGCTCTTGATGCATGGATTAGGGCAGCGCATGAAAAGAATATGAACAGACGACAAGAAAGGGTGAAACGATCGGTAAGGGCAGTGCAGGATGCCAGGTGGGATGCGGATGCTAAAAGATGGAGAGTGCATAACATGGAAGTAAATAAACTGTACCCAGTGTTAGAGGTGCCCGTAAATAAAAGCCCCCTAGAAGAAGATGATGAGAGCGAAACAGAGGACAGCCTGATAAACAGATTACTGACAGACAGGCCACCCCCGTATAATAGAGCAGGGGGAGAGGTCGAGCATAGTGAAGGAGAAAAGGGGGGCAATGCAGGAGAGCATAGACCGCTTCCCAGTTCAGAGTGGGATCCAGAGGCAAAGAAAGAGCTGTCCCAGCCTAGTCAGGTGCAACAGGTAGTCGGGAGGTTTGTGGTACAAAGAGCGCCGGAAACGGAATGCGCCACATCCTACGGATTACCAGCTGCACTACAGGTACCTGTTACCATAGGTCCTATAGTATCGATATATGACCCAGAGAGAGCAAGAGGGGAAGAACGGGTACGGAAGGACAGAGAAAGAGCAGAGACGGCAAGGAGGAACGATACGATCAATTCCCCAAGTCAGATGCCGATACCGAGAGAGTGGAGCACTCCGATGCACACAGCAGGGGACCCAGGAGGGGATCCTGGGGGCCCTAGATGGCCAGTGGATCTGAGGGGATCTGGACGAAAATCCTTTCAAGAGCTAAATGAGTACATGAAGAAGTGGGATGAGGCAGTGGAGGCTCACAAGAGCATCATAGCTGCAGAAGCTGAAAGGGAAAGTCAGGACAGCAGAGCTCGGACTCACTGCGGGGCTGGGGAGAGCAGCCCGGAGTGGGACTGTAGAGAGAGAGATAGTAGGGGAGTCACCCATTGGGCCCGGAGTGGGAATAGAACAGATCTGGAAAACGGGGGCCCCGGGAGTGGAGGGGTGGCGTGCCCAATACTCAGTGAAGGGGAGAGGAGAGCGCAAGAGTACAGAAACAGCTTTAAGTGTCCACACTGTGTGCCCGGCACCAGAGAACAGAATGGGAGTTGTGAGAGGTCGCACCATAGTCCCTGTGATGACGGAAATGAGCGCAGCCCAGGGAATATGGGGAACCAGGAAGGAGCGTATCGGATACTGAGCGATACTAGGCAAAGGGAGAGTAGCGACCAGAGGGAAAATAACAGAGAGGCGTACGGTGAAAGGAGAGAAGAAGAAGAGAGTGGGCAGAGAAAGAGTGGGGGTAACAGGCCCGTGTTCCATCACCTTCCAAGATCGGATGGCCGAGCATGGGACCTGGAGAGATGGGAGCAAGGGAGAGCACTCATTAACTCTCCCGAGCCCAAACGTAGAGCTCGGAGTTGGGATGGTAGGGAGACCAGTGAGCCCCCTTCGAAAGACATATTGCGAGCTGAGATAAAAGCTAAGAGACTCGATGTCGCCAGCTTAAGGTCAGACCTGGATGACATGATAGATGGTACCCTGCCTTTAGAAAGAATGGAAATGTATGAGCAGGATGAAATACTGTATATGGCAAAGGATATCACTCGAAAGGCGAGAGCAATCCATGAGAAGTTAGTCGAACTAGCAGGCAAATATATGGTGGATCTGTCAAGAACCAAAGCATTACAGGGTAACCACAGGCTACATTACACAGATCGAGACCTAGATGAGAGGAGAACGATTGGGCTGAAAACGCATATAAGGGAACTGATCACTGGAATAAGGACATGGAGGGCACTAGATAAGTGGGAAGAAAGGTGGTCCAAGAAAGGGACCGGCAGGAGAAGCACGCTTGGGACGACACCAGGAAGGCTGCAGGGAATAGAAGCATACCCTTTGCGTGAAGTCGCCAATGGGAACTATGTGCATGTCCCTTGGAGTAGGGGAGATTTAGCTGCTTTTACCACCTCCTTCCCCAAATTGCGGGAAAACCCAGTGGAGTGGTACAAGCAAGTCGAGAGATTTGTAAAAATCTCAAAGGTCCTATGGATAGATCTGAACACGCTGTTCGACATTGTAGTACCAGGAGATCTGTGGACAGCATGCAAGGTTAGCGCTGAGTGGCCCACAACGGAGCCAGAGAGAGATGCTAAGACTAATGGGCCGTCCGAGATTGTGATGGCAAAATTCGAGAGAGTGATGAATTGGCTGAAAGAGAAAGTGCCAATGCAAGACATAGATTGGGTCAGAATAGACCGAACCAGACAGGAACCCAAAGAGACCGTCCACGAATATTACGAGAGATTGCTGAAGGCGTTTAAACAGTATAGCGGCCTGGATGTAATGGATCCAAAAGACATAGGGCAATTCGTGTCCAAGTTCGTCCTGGGACTGAGACCGGATATTAGTTTAATGATTCAGCAACACTCGATTTGTTGGCAAAGTAAACCCCTAGACGAAATACTGAGGTATGCCAGGTACTGCTGTGATGAGATAGACTCCAAGGCTAAGAAACTAAAAGAAAAGTTGATGGTGGTACAGATGCAGGCAGCAGGAAAGGGGGGACAGCAGCAACAGCAGCAAGGAACAGGTACAGGAGGAAAGAAGCAGTACAGTCAGAACAAGGGCAATGAGGAGAGTTCCACCTTTAGACCCAGATTAGACATAGCTGCCTTGAAGAAAACGACTAGGTGCCACCAGTGTAACGAGGTGGGGCATTGGAAACGCGAGTGTCCCTACAATGTAGAGATAGGAGAGCAAGAGATAGAGGAGGAAGAGGTCCAGAGCGCGCCTACAAGAGGGGGGACGCCATACCAGGGAAAGGTGCTAAAAGGGGGGGGGGCTCCTCCCCGAGCCCAGTTCCCGCAACCTCCTCGAGTAGGGACCATGGGTAAGACCTATAGACAGATGCCCCTGTTTGTAGAAGGAGAAGAGTGCTATTATGTGGACCCATTAACCGGACAGAGAGTGGAAAGAGAAGACTGCACCCTCGGGGCAGCCTTGGAGGTGGACCAGAGGGGACCCTATGTCGAAGCAGAAGTAGCAGGGTGCCCCACGACATTTCTGGTGGACACAGGAGCCACTAGGTCCACGATCAGATCAGCTGCAGTTCCAGACCTGCCCATGTCTGGAGAGACCATACAAGTGGTGGGGGTCGCAAACAGGAGAATAACCAGCCAATTGACAGAACCAGTACAGGTGAAAATAGGGAAGTACAGCGATGAGCACCAGTTTGTGGTTTGCGATTCAAGTCCTGTGTGTCTGCTAGGAAGAGACCTGTTGTGTAAATTGAATTGTACTATATACTGTACACCTCAGGGAGTGGAGGTATTGACCAATGATGATGATGCAGACTTCAAAGTTGCAAACTCAAGAATATGCGTGGAGCTGTACCCTACTTTAACAGTAGATGAGCTCCCCTGGGACTTGAGAGAGACAGTGGCACCAGAAGTATGGGATTTCACTGGGGAAGAGATAGGATTGGTCAAAGGGGTGGACCCAGTGAAAATTGTAGTGAAACCGCATGCTGAGTTCCCAAGAACACCCCAATATAAATTGACTCCAGAAACGATTGCAGGCATAAAGCCCGTGATCGAGTCCATGATTAAACAGGGAATACTGAAAGAAATCGTGGGTAGTCCATGCAACTCCCCGATTATGGGTCTGCAGAAACCAAATGGGAAATTTCGGATAGTACAGGACCTTCGAAAGATTAATAACATAGTCGTTTCGTGTTGTCCAGTGGTACCGAATCCATCAGTGATACTGTTTCAGATTCCATTCCAAGCTGAGTGGTTCACTGTGATTGATCTTTGTCAGGCTTTCTTTTCGATCCCTTTGGACGAAGAAAGCCATTTTCTTTTCGCATTTAAGCTGGAAAATCGCGTCCTAACATGGTGTCGTATCCCTCAGGGGTATACAGAGAGCCCATCGATCTTTAACCAGCTTTTGAAGAAAAATCTTGAAAGTCTAGTGCTGCCCCAGAAGTCAGTTCTGGTCCAGTACATAGACGACCTCCTTGTGGCGTCAGAAACAGAAGAAGCTTGCAGGGAGGACTCTATTGCTTTGTTAAATCACCTAGCTGCCAATGGGCACAAGGTGTCCCCGGGAAAGTTGCAGTACTGCCTGACAGAAGTGCAGTACTTAGGACACCGAATAGAGAAAGGCAAACGAAAGGTGTCACCAGACAGGATAGAGGCGATCATGAAAATGAATGCGCCTAAGACACAGAGAGAGGTCAGGATGTTCCTAGGGATGGTGGGTTATTGCCGACAGTGGATCGCGAACTTTTCACTGAAAGCAAAGCCCTTGCAAAAACTGACGCACAAGGAGGTGAGCGATCCGGTACCATGGGACAAAGACTGTTTGATGGCATTCCTACAGCTGCGAGAGGACCTGTGTCGTGCTCCGGCATTGGGAATGCCTGATTACAATAAACCATTTTTTCTTTACTGTTGTGAGAGAGAAGGTTGCGCGTTGTCTGTGTTAGTCCAAATCCATGGGAATGCCCGTAGACCAGTTGCTTATTTCTCGGCTACTTTAGACCCAGTAGCAGCAGCGTTGCCCGGATGTCTCAAATCCGTTGCTGCAACGGGTGTCAGCATTGAGAGATGTGAAAATATCGTCATGGGGCACCCGTTAGAGGTGTGCGTGCCCCATTCTGTTGAACTGTTGATGACCAGGACCAAAACACAGCATCTGACCAACAGCAGGCTCACGCGCTATGAGCAAGTTATTCTTGCTGCAGAGAATGTGACCCTCAAGAGATGCTCTGTTTTGAACCCTGCCACATTGATGCCACTCCCAAATGATATCGAGGATGATGATGAATGTACAGACCATGACTGCCTCGATGTGACTGAACTATGCACCAAACCCAGACCCGACATCGTAGATGAGCCACTGACTGACCCAGATGAAATTTTCTTTGTCGATGGCTCATGTGTAAGAGACGAAGTTGGGCAGTTGAGAGCAGCTTATGCTGTTTGTACAATTACTGGAGTTGTAGAAGCTGGGTGCCTGGAAGGAGTACACTCCGCTCAGGTAGCCGAGATTATTGCCTTGACACGTGCTTGCTTGGCAAGCAATCAAATTCGAGTCACCATATACACCGACAGCCAATATGGTTATGGGGTGGTTCATGATTACGGGCAGTTATGGTCTCAAAGAGGGTTTATGACCTCTTCAGGCTCTCCCATTCGCAATGGAGAGTTTGTGCGCCTGTTGTTAGAGGCGTTGCAATGCCCAGCAGGTATCGCAGTTGTAAAGTGCACCGCACATACCAGAAATGAGGACTTCGTTTCGAAAGGCAATAGATATGCTGATGAAGTTGCGCGGTATTGCGCAGAACAAGGGTACTCTTTCACAGAGGTGGAAGTGGGTGGAATAAATGTAAGGACTGAATTAGCCATGATATTGGAAACTGTTGATACTTGGGATGAACTGGCAAACATGCAAGAAAATGCTCCTGATTTTGAAAAAGAAACATGGGAAAAGGCAGGATGTGTAATGGGGGAGTCCCATTTTTGGGTCTCAGCAGATGGCAGAGCAGTGTTGCCCAATGAGATGGTGAGTCCAATGGCCAGACTCATACATGGTCCCGTACACCTAGGGAGAGACGCTATGCTGAGAGTGTTTAGACAGACTTGGTACAATCCTAAGTTTAGAATAGCAGCAGAAGCAGTGTGCCAGCGTTGTGTGACCTGTCAGCAGCTGAACGTAGGGAAAAGAACACCAGTTGCACTGAGTCACATAGGAAGGTCTGGAGGTCCATTCAATCGAATGCAGATAGATTTCATTGAAATGCCGAGATGCAACCGCCTCCGCTATGTCCTGGTGGTTGTTTGTGTGTTCTCCAGATGGGTTGAGGCATACCCTACACGTAGGTGCGACACCCTCACAGTGGCTAAGTTACTGCTTAGGGAACTCATTCCGCGCTTCGGGGTGCCGGCCTCTTTGGAATCAGATAGGGGAACACATTTCAACAGCGAGCTTGTGAAGATGATTTGTGCAGCTCTAAATATCGATCAAAAGTTACATTGTAGTTACCGACCAGAAGCCTCAGGAATTGTGGAGCAGATCAATGGCACGATCAAAGCCCGAATTGCCAAGGTGTGCTCCTCAACGACCCTGAGTTGGCCTGACGCCCTGCCATTGGTTCTCATGAGCCTTCGTAGTACCCCAGACAGAAGAACGGGGTTGTCACCCCATGAGGTGTTAATGGGGAGAGCAATGAGGCTGCCATCTGTCCCAACTACTGCACTGTTAAATATCACAGATGATATGATCCTGGACTATTGTAAGGGGCTGTCTGACGCCATTCGTTCTGTGTCCCTTCAGGTGCAGGCTGCCGAGGTTCCATCGTGCCAGGGCCCGTGCCATGACCTGTATCCTGGGGACTGGGTCCTGGTGAAAAAACATGTGAGAAGAAGCTGCTTGGATGTTCGTTGGCGTGGGCCCTTCCAGATCATCTTGATTGCGAATACGGCTGTGAAGGTGGGAGGCCTGCCCAATTGGATCCACGCGTCACATACGCGAAGGGTTCCAGCACCTCGGGAAGAAACAGCTCCTCTCTCGGATAGACGTCCAGCAGAGGACCGAGAAGCCATAGAGGGGGCTAGCCAAGCTGAAGAGGTGCCAGCGGAAGCAGGGAACGAGTCTGACCAAGCTGAGGACGGTCAGTACAACAGCGAAACAGACGACGCTACAGAAGGAGAAAGTAGCTGGGAGTACGAGTCAGACACTGACAGGTCTGACAGAGAGCGAGAACAGACAAGAAGGAGAAGGAGTAGAAGGGCACGTGGAGAAGCTAATTGGCCGCAAAGAAGGAGTTCTAGCCTGAGGTCAACTCCAGAGGTAACCCTTCCTCCGATATCAGAAGACTCAGACCCGGAAGAAGGTGCTCAGGGCGCTGAAGCACCGGACCGAAGAAGGTCAAGAAGAGTGCGTGTGCCTAACAGAAGATACTCCACACCTGAGTGGACATATCTGGCGACAAATGTCTTTGAAGCAGGAGACAGGGAGGATTCGAGCGGTGGTGGTGTCCAGTTCTGAGCCCATCGTCACCGTGGAAATACGACTGTTGGTACCCGGAGTCGAACAAGAAGGGTCACTAACATTCATGCTCCCTAGACCTCCCCGCCTCAGCAAGTTAAAACACATGTTTCTTTCAGAATTGCAATTCCCCGACTTTGGTACAACGATAACAGCACATGAAGAGCACAATCTTCGTTTGGAAATACTGAACTTTGCTATCGAAGCTGCAGGTACAAACTTGATAGTAGATTGTTAAAGGACTTTGTAAATAAAGCGAGCAGAAACAAAGAAGATTACCTAGCGCCCAGGAAGCAGAGAATATTAGGGAACTTCCCTTGAGTTGATGGAGAAGGGCTAGGGTAGTCTTTATTGAACTGTTAAAGGACTTTTGCGAAGAAGGTTGTCAGCTTCCAGTTGTGTGGATTCTAAAGACGAAAGGAAAAAAAAAAAGAGACTGTAAAGGAACGAGAAGAAAAGAACTTTTTGCTAAGATAAGAGAGAGCCATATTGTCTGACGAAATGGAAGCCGGCACCCAGAACCGCAGAGCTAAATGTATAATAGGTACACTAATAGTAGGAGTGATAATATTAATAGCTTTAGTGGTAACAATTTCTTATGTAAAGGGACATGAGGAAGAGGCGAAGGTAACTGATGTGAAATCTGTAGAAACGCTTACACCCACTGTTGCTGGTGAGAAAAGGGAAAACACTAAAAAGAAAGCGTTATTAGCTGCAGAAGCCCGCAGGTTACACGTAGATGAGTCCCAAGGAGACTTTAGGTCAAATGCTTATGCTAAACTCTTATATGAATACGTGGATGCCATGGAGGTTAAGGACTGTTACGTCTGCATGCAGTTGCCGGCGTCTGTAGATGAAGGCATTAGATATCATCACCTCCCGCTGACATATGGCATTACATGTAGCTTATTGCTTAGTATATTTTATGAGAGAGATAGTTTTGAATACTATTTCTCCAACTATGATTCAGTGTTGCCAGAAGTCCCAAATTATAAGCAGATGAACAAATGGGACTACTGGAAGAGTGAAGACAGATTGGCCAAATTCTTCATTCCTTGGATTACCTTAGATACTTCACATGCCCGTAGAAATAACCTGACATGCAAGGTGTCAGAAGTCGAGAAGAAGTTCATAGGGCAGGTGGATGATCGTTACAGGAGACAAAGGATTTTGAAAAAATCAGGACAATGGAAACCAGATTGGACCGAGGAAGAGAAGGCACACAAGAGAAAGGGTAGTAGTGGTCCAATAGCTTTAGATAAGACGCAGAGAGGAAAGCTATGTCTTCACCGAGCCAAAACGTATTATGAAAATGTATACGTGGGAGAAGTCGACTGTGAACATGCTTTCAATATAGAGTACTATACTAAGGATTTCCTGAAGGGAATGCAAGTGATTCCAAATGTGTATTTTGTATGTGGAAGAAATGCTTACGTGAGACTACCTGACAACTGGTATGGATCATGTTACCTAGCAATTGTCTTCCCCAAAATATATCATGCACAAGACTTAGTGATCATCGAGGGCAAGACATCATCGAGGGGAAGGAGAGATGTAGGAGATGCAGAAATGGTTGGAGATGTCTTTGGAGCTATGTTCCCTCTTTTGGGAGTAATCCTTAATGATGTTAAAATTAGACGACTGGCAACAGTTGTCGACAGGTTGTCTGCCAGCACTGCTCAGTCCTTAATGCTGGTAGAAGGAGAGATGCAATCGATAAGGGCTATGGTTCTTCAGAACCGTCTTGCGTTAGATGTCCTACTAGCAAAAGAGGGCGGAGTCTGTAAGGCTTTGAAGGTCCAGGAATGTTGCACTTACATTCCAGACAATTCGAAGCCCCTTGAGAAAGTTATTAGGAACATAACTAATATTCACAAGGAGATCGAAGACTTGAGTAGAGAAAATGTCTGGGAAAAGGTGGGTCACGGAATGAGTGAAGTTGGAGGGTGGATTTCCACCTTAGGCAAAAGCTTTGTGTGGTATATACTAAAACCTATCATCATAATATTGATCTGTGGGATTATATTGTGGGGATTGGTGAGGGTATTCAAATGGTACAGAGCAAGAAGGTCAGAAAGAGCCCAAAGAGAGCAGCTGCAGAGATTGGCTGCCATACAAGATAATCAGTACAGGAGTCTGAGGGCTCTGGAAGCGCAGAGACAAATTATGCCAGCAATAACTGCAGTTTAAATGTTAGTGATGACCCCGAGAGGTCATCAAAGGGGGGAACTGAGAGAGCGCAAACTGATCTAAATGTATGAGTGCATCACACTTACCTGTAGTAAGCACAAATCATGAGGAGAAATGCCATGAGTGCTAGTAGTATCTGTAATTATATTCTGAATGTATAGCTAATGTAGAGATTTAAGTAGAAGTGGAACTAATACAGAAATGTGTGACACTATATGATTTTATTAGATGTGATTATTCCTGAATTCATGTCGTGTAGCTGCTAAAATGTAAGATGGCATGTGGTAAAACGCAGAATGTGGTAGGCCTCAGGGCCAAAGCTAGAAGGTGTTTCTTTTCACGACATAGATTGCAATAATGTTTTGGCCATTGCATTAATGGGCCATGATTTATAGATGTGTTTACTGAATAATAGAATAAGAGTATTAACATGCTTTAATTAATGAAGAAGTTGAATGCTATAATCATTATGAGAAATGCTGTAGGCCTGAATTATTTTAAACATTGATTTACACGTACATGTCTGGGCTGAGAAATGTTGCAAACCTTTTTGGAAGTCTATGAGAGTTGGGTTCTTGGCCGCAGATGTCTGTCTGCAAGGGAAAGGGAGGATCCGATTATAAATAATATGAATAGAGGTCTGTTCAGTAGACGGCCCAGACATGGAGGAGGGTTCTGGAATGTTTAAGGGGTATCAGCGGGCCGGAGAAGAGTCTGAGAAGCAAGGTCAACTCCAACGTATGAGGCCCAATACAAAGCAGCATGGAAAAAGCCAGAAGCTACACCACGTGAGAGGCGTCTCATGAGGGGCGTCTCAAATGTTGTTGACTGTTTTGTATTAGGGACAGCACCCCTGGGTGGAGTTAGAGCAGATACCTGAGGACCCTTTAGAGAGCGGATGGGTAGGCAGAGAGGGGTCATGACTGGAGAACTATAGGTTTTCACCAAGAGACTTAGAGTGAGTGACTTCCCTTGGGGGTCATTCACTGCTGACACCTTTGTTAGGTTGGGATTTGGTTAAGTAGGGATACCATCTAGAGCAGGGTAGGGACAGCCTAACCTGTGTGTTTTCCTCCAACTCAAATGAAGGAGAGATATGCGTCAATGCTGATAGCTTTATTATTCTTAGAACTTGTGTTAGTAATTTCCGTTGCTCGTCTGAGGGCTTTCAGAGAGCACATGTATGTAATTGGACCTGTGTATCTCGTGAATCTCATTCTGAGATGCCTGTATTTGCAGCTTATCATATCTTTACAATAAACTTTTGAAAGCTAGAAGTTGTTTGTGATCTTTGGGAGCAGAGTCCTTTATTGGGTGAACTAACTTGCTAATGGATGCACTTTCTTCCTCAAAGACAGGCAACAAAGGTTCAGTCGACCAGATCGAGGTTTAGGTCAATAGTGATAAGGTATCGATCAAAATCTCGCCCTTCCACCCATAAACCCCCTAGGGAGAGATTCCCAAAGTCATATATCTGTCTTTTCCTTGCAATGTTGAAGGCCATTTTCTTATTTATTCCTTTTCTAGTAAGTAAATTCCAAAAGCCTAGGAGTCAGGCTGTGAAAAACTGCCTGAAATTAATTGTAATTGTATTTATATAGCAGAAGTACTGGTTATGAGAATGAACTTCAGCCTCCACCCTTCCCTCCTCCTCCTTTTCTATCAGAGAAACACACTTGCCTGAAATCACGAAGGGGGCCATTACAAGGAATCCCAGCTTGCAGCCTGTCACTGCCACTCTGAGTGAGGGAAACCTTCACATAGTGAGTGAAAGCTCCTAACTTGTCCCCTCCTAATCTTATAAGTCCCTGATTGGTTGGTATGCATGCTTTTCCAGCCCTCGGTACAATTCTACTTTGTGTGGTTTGTCCTTTTCATGCAATGGACCCGCCTCCTATTAAAATTTTGTCCCGCCCCTTCTCTAGGCATTGTGAACCACATGGCGTTCAAGCCATCCTCTCTCCTACAGGTGTCTCGGTGTTCCATGCACCCGGATAAGGTTCGAATGCCAAAACCTTTACTCATGATACAGAATTTTCACGGACTGCTGTGACCAGAGCCTTACTGGGAGACTGCAAACAGTTTAAGTGCCGTGGGAAGTGGGACCCCCAAGCGGTCGCTCCACAGAGCGCAAATTAGAATATGCAGGTGGGTGACCTCCTTTCCACCCTAAAGGAGCCACACTACCAACAATTAAAGCCACCTAATAATCATATCTGGGACTGGGCATTGGTTAACTAAGACCCATTTGCTGAATGTGTGTAGTTACAATGAAGGTGCACCTGATTGCAGGCCCTCAAACCTTCTCAAAGTTTTACCCAGGGCCACTTAAGGTACTTGTGAAGGGGGTGCCTGGCTACCATGTCCCTGCCTGAAAAGTTGAGTGTTCTACAGTTGCATTGAAGGGATTTGGTTAAGAAACAGAATATAATTTTAAGAATATCAGATGAATTGTCTGGACTGCTTTGGCTATCACTGAGAAAATTAAGAAAAAGGAAACATTAGAGAAAGAGTCTGTTAGTGCGGGTGATCGTAGGTAGTAAATACCTTGTTAGGCTTGAAATTGTGAGACAAAGTACTGTCAGATGACACCTTAAGAAAAAGTCAGGTCCCCTTTAGGCTGGAAAGGCCATTATAGAAAATAACCTCCAATTTGTACTAGGCAGTAACAAAAATCTACATTCAAGGCATTCAGTTTATCTCAATTAAAAACAAAAATTGAAGAAGAAAAGATGGAATATTAAATAAAATGTTCTTCAGGAAGGCACCAAGGTTCCCTGAATCGAAGCAAAGCTGACTCGTGGAAAAGTTGGTCATTTAGCTGGGGGTGTAGATATGCAGATGCCCTAGCGATTGGAGCAAAAACATTTGAACTCATTAGGGGTGTTCATCAATGTGAAAAAAATATTTTAAAAATATACATACTCGAAAATGCTGAATGAAATGGAGGCTAAATACATTTAATTATGACAGAAATCTGGTTAATCAGTGAAAGTACTGATAAGCTATCAATATTCATTAATCTAGTTCATATGAAGTTATGACAAAGGCAGGCCACTAACAGAGTATTGGTAATCTAATTCCAACATGGTTCAGTGTTTATGGTCTGGCTAGACAGGCAGCTGTTGTCAGACAATTGTGTGCGAAAGAATCCCCAGGAGAGGGACTTTAGCGCTGCCCAAATGTTGGGAGCCAGGAGTAAATGTTTTGATCGGGCAGAAGTTGTGTGCTTCCACAAAAACTGCTTGTCCTCCACTCAACTGAGATCCTTTTGTTTATTTATCCGGCTGCCTGAAGTGGAATTTTCAGGGGCGCACACACAGGACAGTGTAATGCTACTTAAAGTGTCTTAGACAACTAGATAATTTATGGTGTTTTCTCTGGCAGCAGCACAGATGGGAGGAGGACAGTCATTAACCTACATGGATTTTTAGGTCTGGCACCTGACCTTTTAACCTACACCAATATTATCCTACAGTTTTTTGCTTGCATACAAATACATATCCATTCCCATGCTAGCTACAATACAACCTTTTCTTAAAGCCAAACCTATTGGCAGTCACAATGTTTTTTTATGACATAACTTTCACATTTAACGTTACATGACAGAGGTTTGTTTTCTATCCTCTGAATTTCAGACAAGGGAGATGTAAAACAGAAAACAAACAGTTATAATGTGAGTTCATGAAGGCATTAACCCCTTGCGTGCTCATGACTGCTCCACGCAGTCATGAGCAATGGGCAGCGTGTACTCATGACGGCGTAGAGCCGTCATGCCGCCACCACTCCTGCCACGCGGCACTAATTCCCCGCCTGTGCGGGCGAATTAATGAGTGGGTGTGGTCATTACGGAAGCACGCTGTCATAAGCACATGCCGCCCATGACTCATGGCGGCGTGGAGCCGTCGTGAGCACCGAATCGCCGCGCTCATCCCCCGCGCTGCGGCAGAATTCACGCCGCAGCGAAGGTGTTAAAAGTAATTATCATTAGATCCAGGTTGTGAGTTTGAATGTCAATATTTCCATTCCCAGCAGAGGTCTCTAACCCTGAATAAAGTATACACCATCTTCTGTTATAAACCACAGTGCTGTGCAAGAGTTTGTGTGTTGTACAAACATTCAAAGCCCTAGGCAGTATGAAAAGGCTTCTACGTGGGGCACTGGAATTGTTCCAGGAGGTTCTACAGATACGGTTCTCACTGCTGATCTTAATTTTGCCTCACCTTCTTTGTGCAGTGTCATTGCACTGGTATTTCCTTTTCAAGGGATGCTAAATAGACATTTAGAATTATTATGTATGGCATATGATAATCAGCTGTTAAATTACATCTGATGTCACACAACTGTTCACGAGCAAGACCATGACAGCTAGATCAAGCTACCCAGGAGAGTCAAGGACCATCTTTTCATCTTAGACCAACTATCCAAAATCCTGTGCAGTAAAGATCACATGCTCTTCCACCCCAGATACTACCCAGTGGTCCCTATAATTTCAAGATGTGGGAAAACGTCATGCCAGGAAGGTGGATTAATAGACAGATAGACGGACAGGCAGAGAGACGGACAGACGGACAGATGGATAAAAAGAGAGATTCCACTTACTTTGTAGAAGTTCAGGTTTGGGCCTGCCAATGTTTATCTCTATTGCATGCTCCTTAAATCCATAAAACAATTTTCTTTTATAGTGGTTCTTATTTCAGGATGCTGCTTCACACCTCAAAATACTTCTTTCAAAATGTGCTTTTCTCCTTACACTAGTGACACGTGTATAGTCATAAAATCTCTGCATCCCTCAATTGGATTATACATGAATTAACCATTTCCTTAGCAAAGAATGTGTACATATTAGCCACAGTCATTTGTCTTAATATCTTTCTGTGAATTTACAATTGCTATTGAAGAATATTTTCATCATATTATTATTACTGCATCATTCTTTCATTTTTTTGTTAAATTGAAGTAAGTGCTATCCTGGAGTAGATAGTGTAAAACAGAGTAACTTGTTGTTTTATTATACTGATTAGGATTTTTGAAACACATTTATAAATCATTAAAAACGATTAGAAAATAATTAAATCAGGGAGAAATATCCTGTGTGTATATATTATTCATTTTCTGAATTCCTACTCACTCTGCATTGTTCCATTCACATTGTTATTCACAAAGGTCTCTGCATGCTAAAAGTCACTCCTTTTAATTATTTCATAGTGTGCAATAATCTCATCAATGGAAAATGTACACCTATTCCATTGATACTACCTAATAGTTTGTGTTCATAATACAATAAACATTTGTTATCAATCGCTATGGATACTATGTTGTTTAGCTATAATTAAAATTGACTAATATTTCTCATCTGGTCTAATTGTGTCTGTAGATATGTTCACTAGGAATCGGAATGCAATGAAAACCCACCGAGTCCTCCTAGTATGTATGTAGTAGTGTCTGGCTAGAATAAAGAAAAATGTAAATAGTTATCAGGATTTCAAAACAATCTACACAAGTTAACCATAATTAACTACACTAGTCATCACACATATTTGGTTTCATATAGAACCCAACGGGTCTCTATATAATGTTATGCATATTATGTGTAGACAATGAACTTATGACTATCCATCAAGTAAGTCTCCATCCACAGATATGCAGTTTAAATTTCTGTATCCTTGTTTCATTATATGGATACTCTTTATACAGTAGTCTGCGATCCCCACCTGTGACAGAAACTAATAGTATTAAGTTAAAGATCAAACATCCTCTCACAATAAGTACATGTTTCCTTACTAGGACATATCAACAGCAGGAGACCAAACTTCTTATTTTCTCTCTGTAAATCTTTATGGACATTGATTCCTTATCACTTTACCCGTTTTACGTGCTATTTCATGAGGAGTTATTCATGTGCATCTCTCCTATATCTATGAGCGTAAGACCATCAAAGATACATCTCATACATGTATCGGCAATTCAGTAATTACTTCCCTAGACAAACTCTAATAGATGTAGCATAGGCAGCTCAGCCTTGTCATCTTCCCGATAATTCTCATGTACTTTAAGCACCAATTATATTAATTCTGGCTGAGTATTAAGTATATGATTTGCAATAACCTCTCAGAAGCAATTAACATGTTAGCTTGTACTCATCTTTTTTTATCAGTGAGTGCTTGTGGAATTGAATGTAGTTCCTTCTATTACCTGAGAAATACAGTGCACTTCAGTGTTGCACCAAATAACATGGTGGTGCTTTGTTCGTTACTTTCTGTATAGGTAAATGGGACTTTTAATTTAATTATGCAAAGAAACATCTTATCTTCATTTAATAAGTACTCACAAATAATGCTACGTATGTTAAGAGCATGGATCAATGCTTTATTTGACAGCAACCAATGTCTCTCTTTGAAGGGACTAGAGATGTTCTGTATGAAATCTTTGTTATTTGAGCCAAACATTACACTTCCCATAAACATGAATTCATAATAATTTTCTTAATATTCATTTTACTGTTGATTTAGATTCAATCTCTTCTCATATTTTTCATATTACACCTCACATTATTTGTTCTTGTGAGTGTGTAGGAAAGTCCTCCACTCTTAGTCACGTGTAAAAAAAAAAACAGGTAGTTGTAGGACTTAAAAGGCAACCATGTTCTACTTCTGGAACTTTACACGATGTTGGATATGCCTTACAAGTAGTAAAAGTTTATTCAGAAGCATATTAAGAGTGCAAAGGAAGTATTGTTCTCATACACACTCATATATCCTCGACTTTCACAATTCTCCTGATTGATAGATGTTTTATCTCATACATGGTGTGAAACACATTTCACCATCATCATCTGGACCACTGCAGACAGCATTTTAGCAGTCCTGTACTCAAACTGAATTAAAGATAGGAATTTCTCAATTCACTTAAAATGCCATACGTTTAGTATAATTGTTGAAGTAAAATTTGATTTTCTGCAAAATTGAGGTAACGTGCACTCTCCACCACCATTTTCAACTACAGCCATTGTATACTGAAAAAATATTCTTGACAATGGATGGACCAATCCTACTACTTCAGAGTATAATATTTGAATTACTCTGTTACCTGCAATGAATAATTTATCACCAGTCTTTTCGCCATAAATACCCCACAACACATCAAATATAAATGTCCATATTTTGTTTGTATAAGTCGACAGATTGAACAATCCACTCTAGAATTTGGATCAGCTGTTTCAGTCACAAACCCCTTTAAACCTACGCGTGAATCATTTTATTGTATATAGTGTGACACCACCAGGGCGGCCATACTTTTACATGGTATATTGTACCGGTGTTTTCATGTTCTCTTTTTAACTTAATTGATCATTGGCAAAATGTAGACCTTCTGAAGTATAGAGGATTACGTCTGATGCAGACTTCAATTACATTAAATATGATTTTTCAATTGCCAGTCAATCTGTTTGCATTTAAATATATTTATTGAAATGTTTAGGTCACAGTCGCCCTTACGAAGCGATCATTACAACGACCCCGTTGTTACATCACATGCCATTACAACGCAATTTTGGTGTTGGATTTAAAATCCAACACCTTCCCTACCATTGCACAGACTGGAGTTGGAATAGTAAATTATACTATTCCAACATTCAGCGACCCCCCCTACAGCAAGACATTGTTCCGACTTGCATTGTAATGGCATGCGAAGTATCAACGCGGTCGGTATAATGACCGTGTAGTAATGGCTTGCGTTAAAAAAGCATGCAATGTAAAGTGGCATATTTCCCTACCACTATTAGTAATTCCCACAATATGTTCACTGTATTCATAGTTCAGGAGCGCATCAGATTCTTTCTCACCAAGGATTGCCTGGTATTCCTATTCCTGTAGAACAAGTTACTTACCTTCTGTAATGCTTTTTCTGGTGGATACAATATCTGCCTGTGGATTCTTCACCTTTTGAATACACCCTGCGCCAGCATTCCGCAGGAAATTCTTTCCTAGCTCTCCACACGCCGATGAGGACGTCACAATGGACCTGCTCCGCACGCAGCACCGCATGACGTCATTGGAGCCACAAAAGGACCTCGTCGGCGTGCTGACGTCAGTTCCACCCATTTTTTCCGTGCCACCGAGGCAACCGGGAGGACCAACACATTTTCAAATACATACATGACATCTAAAAAAATAAATATATATATATATATATATATATGAAAGCTCCAAAGTCACCCACAGGCGAGGGAGCACACGAGCAGCAGCGAATCTCCAGTAGATCAGGCGCATGGCAGGAGCAGCCTGACGCGTTTCGGGTTGGTTCCCTTCTTCAAAGGCATAGTTCACCAAACACACAGCGTTTTAACCACACCCTTTATTCAAAAAATACTGCCTTCTGATAGGCTGTTGAAAATAAAAAGGTGATCCATAGTCCCTCACAGGATTCTGGGACCTCTAGTGCGGTGTTGCTACCCAAATGGGTGCCGTGTCCATGGTGTCCCCAATGCAAGGCCCTGGATGGGCCCCACAATGCGCTTGGTCTGGCTTTCTCTGGCGCTGCACTCCACAAGAACTTGGCAGGATACCAAGCCCCAAGGCCCGCTTCCCTTCTCACGGTGGTGCTCCCTCCACGGCTGGGCCGCCGTGAAAAAATGAAAGCTCCCAAATCACCCACAGGCGAGGGAGTACACGAGCTGCAGCGAATCTCCAGTAGATCAGGCGCAAGGCAGGGGCAGCCTGACGCGTTTCGGGTTGGTTCCCTTCTTCAAAGGCATAGTTCACCAAACACACAGCGTTTTAACCACTCCCTTTATTAAAAAAATACTGCCTTCTGGTAGGCTGTTGAAAATAAACAGGTGATCCATAGTCCCTCACAGGATTCTGGGACCTGTAGTGCGGTGTTGCTACCCAAATGGGTGCCGTGTCCATGGTGTCCCCAATGCAAGGCCCTGGATGGGCCCCACAATGCGCTTGGTCTGGCTTTCTCTGGCGCTGCACTCCACAAGAACTTGACAGGATACCAAGCCCCAAGGCCCGCTTCCCTTCTTGGCCAATCCAGGGCGATCAATATAACTTGGGTCCAGATTTGGTGAATCTTCCTCAGAACCTGAGGAATCAAGGGTATGGGAGGAAACACGTAAAGGAGGTGCGAGCTCCAATCTATCTGAAACGCATCCCCCAAAGCTCCCTGCATCGGACACTGGAGACTGCAGAACAACGGACAGTGCGCGTTCTCCTGAGTGGCAAACAGGTGCAACAGAGGAGACCCACACATCTGAAAGATGCGATGGACCACCTCCGGATGAAGCCGCCACTCGTGATCGGCGGAGTAACGCCGACTGAGACTGTCCGCAAAAACATTCAACACACCGGCCAGATGATTTGCAAAGACACGAATCCATTGGCTCTGAGTCCAGGACCAGAGTCGTAGAGCCTCTCGGCAGAGACGATACGACCCTACACCTCCCTGTTTGTTGATGTACCACATCGCAGTAGTGTTGTCCGTTAGGATCTGAACTGACTGACCGCGAAGGGAAGGGAGGAAGGCTTTCAGTGCCAAACGTATTGCCCGCAATTCTAATAGGTTGATATGAAGCAACCTTTCCTCTGGAGACCAAAGTCCTTTGACCGCCAGATCCCCCAGATGAGCACCCCACACTAGAGTGGAGGCATCCGTGATCACTGTGGCCACCGGCGGAGGAGACTGAAAGGGCTTTCCTTGTGACAGGTTGCTCTGCACACTCCACCAAGACAGCTCCACTGCAGCTTCTCTGGAGATCCTGATCTTCTCCCCGAGATCTCCATTGCACTGATACCACTGCCTGCGGAGGCACCACTGGAGTGCCCTCATGTGCCAGAGTGCATGGTTGACCAACAGAATGCAGGAAGCAAACAGACTGAGCAAGCGAAGAACCTTCAGGACTGGAACAACCGCTCCATCGTGAAACAAAGGAATCATCTCCTGTATGTCAAGAAACCTCTGCGGAGGTGGGAAAGCCCGACACACAGTAGTGTCAAGTATTGCCCCTATGAACAGGCTGCGCTGAGAAGGCACCAGGTGAGACTTAGGTGCATTTATTGAAAAACCCAAATTGAACAAGAATGAGTTGTCACTTGCAAGTGGGGCAAAACCAACTCTGGAGACTCCGCTTTGAACAGCCAGTCATCCAGGTAGGGGAAAACAGGAACCCCTAACCTTCTGAGATTCAGCTACTACCACTTGCATCACCTTTGTAAAGACCCGAGGTGCGGAAGTAAGACCGAACGGGAGGACCGCAAACTGGTAGTGTTACGACCTCACCGTGAACCGAAGATACTTCTGATGCGACTTCAGGATGGAAAGATAAAAATACACATCCTGCAGATCGATGGACACCATCCAGTCTTCCTGTTGCAGCGCAAGAAGAACCTGAGCCAAGGTCAACATTTTGAACTCCTCCTGCCTGAGGTAAAGGTTCTAAATCCTGAGGTCCAAGATAGGTCTCAACCAATCGTCCTTTTTGGGGATCAGGAAATACCGGGTGTAGCAACCCAGACCCCTTTCCTGCTCCGGTACCACCTCTATCGCACCTTTTTGCAGCAAAGTAAGAACCTCCTGCTGTAAAAGCAGTAAGTGGTCCTCTGAACACCCAACCTGGCGAGGAGGGTAAGGAGGAGGAAACTCCAAAAAGGGGAGGGCGTACCCATTCTCTACAAGATTCAAGACCCAACTATCGGAAGTGATCAGTCTCCAATCTTGTAGAAAGTGGGACACCCGACCTCCAACCGGACCAATATGTTCTAAGATGGGGGATCTAGAACTGGTTTCCTGTTGTAACAACGGTGGTGGGAGGGGAGGTAGAGGAGGAGGAAGAGGATGGCTGACAATTTGCTCCCCTAAGGCCTCTTTTATTTCTTCCCCTGTACGATTTGTACAAAGGATTCTGTTGTTAGCTCTGCTGAGATTGCTGGCGGCCATGAAAGGACGCAGATCTTCCAAAGCCACAATATCTTTTGTAGCCATGACCTCTAGACTGCACTTGAAGGCCCAGTGATCTTGCAGTAGCTCTACTGTCTTTAAAACGCTCTAAGGCTGAGTCCGCCTTCGAACCAAAGAGCTTTGAGCCATCAAAAGTCAGATCTAGCAAAGTCGCCTGAACATCAGCTGAAAAGATCGAAGACCTGAGCCAAGCCTGTCTTCTTGTTGCCACAGAAGATCCCATCACACGAGCCACAGAGTCAGCCATGTCCATGCCTGACTGAATCACTTGACGTGCTGTGGCCTGTGTATCCGAAAGGACTTCCAAAAAGTTGGCACAATCCTCCTCAGGTAACTTCGGGGCCAATTGAACAACAGAGTCCATTAATGCATGGATATATCTTCCTAGAAGACAAGTTGCATTTGTAGACTTTAGAGCCAGACTGGCAGAGGAGAACACCTTTTTTGCAGCTTGCTCCATTTTCCTTGAATCCCTATCACCTAAAATGGTGGGGAATGCACCAGAAGACTGCTTTGAACAAGAAGCCTGGACAACTAGACTCTCAAGCGTCGGGTGAGATGACAAGAATGCCTGATCACCAGGCGCAGGTCTGTACCTCCTTGAGATAGATCGAGATACAGCAAGAGTGGATAAAGGCTTCTGCCAAACCTCCAAAATTGGATCTGTTAATGCCTCTGTAAAAGGAGGCAATGGCTCAGAAGTTGAAGATGGATTATTTTAAACCTCTGTTAGAATGTTTGTCTTTATCTCCGCTGAGGGAAGTTTAAGGCCCAATAGATCAGCTGCCTTCCTTATCACCACATGGTATGGTGCAATATCTTGAAAAACACCTCCACTTGCAGATGGCAGGTTATACTCAAGGGAAGTATCAAGGCCACTAGATTCCTGAAGACCTTCAAATTCATCTAGAGAGTCCACAATTTCACCTTCCTCCTGATCTCGTAAATACTCCTCCTCCTCGATTAACCTCTGTGCCTCTCTCCTGGAGCGCTGTCTAGGCAAAGGCGTTGGTGGAGCCATACACGGAGCCAGAGAGAGCGTCAACAGCTTAGATGGAGGCTCATCGGCCTCGAACCTCGACCGAACTCGAGGCGGCGCCGACTCAGCAGCTGATGGAGTCCGTGGAGCCGGAGTAGAAGATCTCGGCGCCGGGAAATGCCAAGCCAGAGTCGACGGCATAAATTGCATGAAAGGAGCCTGGTGATAAAATTGAGGAACACCTAGGTTGAAAGCCAAAGGACCCACGGGGCAGGAAGGCACGCCTGATGGAGTCGTGGCTCTGGCAAACATGCCAAACATTGCATTTAGAAAATGCAAAGAATCAGCCCCAGGAGCAGGAAAAGGATGATAAGGATCTGTACCTTCCTGAATGGGAGTAACCTGAGGCCGTACAGGAGCCTGCGGACCCGAGGACGACGCCCGCACAGGTGAAGGCTCCCGGATTGGAGAGGACTCACCAGGGGCCGGAGACGTCGCTGGAGCCGGAGAATCTTCATGTTGAGAAGAAGCATTCGAAGCTGGTCACGCAGGTGTCGGAAAAGGGACTGGCATCGCCTGAGGAGAAGGAGAAATGAAGTCCTTCCTTCGAGGCCGTTCAGCTGGCGCCGGCGACCTCGAAACCCTTGTCTTTGAAGAATGACGACGCGAGGCATGTCTTTTCTTGGACTTCTTACGTTTCTTCACCCTCGAAGTGTGTGAAGACCAAGTCTTCGCCCTCTTCCTACCTCTCTTCTCCTTTTTGGCTTTGGCCGTAAATAACTTGGCCTCACGTTCTTTGATCGCCTTCGGGTTCATTTTTCTGCAACTTCGGCACTCCTCGACGTTGTGGTCCGAAGAAAGGCACCAAAGGCAGTCATCGTATGGATCTGTAATGGACACATGCCCGCCACACTCTCTACAAGGTCTGAAACCTGTTTTCCTAGAAGTAGCCATTCTGAAAACAAAAGAGATGCAAAGTTTTTTTCGATGAAAATGGAGAGCCCTTGAAAAAACCGTTAGTGTACATTGTGACGTCCTCATCGGCATGGGGAGAGCTAGGAAATAATTTCCCACGGAATGCTGGCGCAGGGGGTATTCAAAAGGTGAGGAATCCACAGGCAGAAGTATCCATCAGAATGGGCAAATACAGACTTTTTAAAATCTCTTCTCATTGGCAATGACAATATGCTAGTAGGAAAGAATAAAAATTATTATAATTTGGCTGAGTAAAAAAGGAGACTACAATACACAAAGAGAATCACTGATTCACCCTTCACCTTTGTTCCTCACTCTGCTTTTGGCTCTTCTAATCTGTTGCCTAGGAGGCCCTGTGGATTGTAAAGGTACTTGTAAATCATCTGCATGTTTTCCAAATTCAAGTACTTTAGAGCAGCATCTCTGTGTTCGAAGGAACTGTCCAATTGGCTAAATGTCTTGCATATTAAGTGGATTCTAACTAGTAATATGGACACTATTGCTATTTATTCATTGATATAAATCTAGGTGAAGTCTACTAGCTTAAATTTGATCACTAAATCCCAAACAATATACTTTACCCGCACTGAAATAATATGGCGAATTCTAGCTCTTAGTATAATAATTACATGTTTTTCATTATGTTTTAGACACACAATTATAGGCAGTATCAATTTAATCATTGCAGTTTTTGAGTGTTGATATGAATAAAATACATTATGGAATAAGTAGGAGGACATTGTGATGAGTAAGGACATGGATAGAATGATACATTATTGAAATTATAATTACTATAAATACGGAAAAAAAGGTAACAGCAGAAAAACAAAGAAAATGTACCACTCAGCTAATGTAGAGTCAACACATAGTTTATTCATATATATATACACGGGATCGAGGACGGGCCCACTTGCGGGGTCCATACAGGACTTGATTATGTGCTTTCCGCACCACACTTCCCATAATATACAGTCTCATTTGAGGCTCCCATTGGTGGGTGTGTCATATGGAAAATGGAGAAGTGGGTTAGCGGTTGCGCACACCGCTTCCGTTAAAGCCCCTGAAGAGAAGCATATGGAGCTTCGAAACGCGTCGGGCAGATCCATTACGGAGCGGCATCTACAAGCGGATCCCCGTCCTCACCTACACATAAATCAAGCTGCTGTTCGTGTGCTACTCAAAGGTGGACAACCTTGGAGCGACAATATATATATATATATCCACTGAAAAAACCATAGGTTTCAGGAGTTATATAGTTAGGAATTAGTTTTTAAAAAACCTTTGAAATTCACTCAAAAAACTATAAGTTTTAGTGGTGTTATAGTTAGCTGGACATTTTACTCATACAAAACCAATGAAATTGCTCCTATATAGTTAGTTGTACTAACTATATTCCGCGCACCCGCAATCCACTGCTGATTATTATTATTATTATTATTATTATTATTCTGAGTTTTGTATAGCGCCTGGTTACCTATAGGCATCCCAGCGCTTACCAGAACATAACACTACTAGAGAATGAAGGGATTAAACAGAAAACAAAAAAGTTTTTAAAAGTTTTCGAAACCGAAGAAGGCTAGCTTCCGAGCGCAGTTGTAGGGGCAACGAGTTCCACAAAGAGGCCACATTTATTGAAAACCTTCTGCCACCCGTTCTTGCCTTTTTCACCCTGCCAACCTGAAGGAGATGTTGATGGTCAGAGCAAAGAGAGCGAGGGGCCTTGTAAGGCTGGACCATCTCCTCCAGAATAGGTGGGCCTACCCCGTGCAGAACTTTGTGAGCGATACAAAGTGACTTGAATTTCACCCTGTCCCTCACAGGGAGCCAGTGCAATGCCCTCAACGCCGGGCGAGCAGATTGACGCCTGGGAAGACCCGTCAAAAGCCTGGCCGCCGCGTTCTGCACTTGCTGCAGTTTATTCAGGGTAGATTCGGGTGCACCCAGGAATAACGCATTGCTGAAGTCCAGCCGCGAGATGATAAGTCCCTGGATGAGAAGCCTTCGGGTGGTCACTGGGAGCAGGGGCAGAATCTTCTGAGCTGCGCGGAGCAGGCCAAAGCACACGCCAGCAGTCTTTTTGGCATGAGTTTTAAACGATAGGTCCTGCTCCAGCCATACCCCCAAGCTCTTGATCTCCTGTTTGGGGGGGGGGTACCGGTCCCAGACAGTCTGGCCAGCTGCTGGGGGACAGAGATGGAGAGGAGTTCCCCAGCAGCATCAGTTCCGTCTTGGAGCCATTTAACTTTAGGGCTGAGCTGCACATCCACGTGTAGATCTTCTCGAGACACGTGTGCAGCCGGTCGGGATGGTGCGCCGACTGGGAGAGGCCTACCACCAGCTGAGTATCATCAGCATAACTGATGATTTTAATACCCAGCGGCAGTACCACACTCTCCAGGGGGGCCATGTAAACGTTGAATAAGGTAGGGCTCAATGAAGAGCCCTGTGGCACACCACACTGGAGAGGGGTTGAAGATGATTTTTCATGGCCTTCCCACACCTCAAATGAACGATCTTCCAAAAAGGAAGCGAACCATTTGAGGGCCAGACCCGTGACCCCCACCCCTGACAGCCGTTGGAGAAGCACCTGATGGTCCACGGTGTCAAAAGCAGCGCTGAGGTCCAGGAGGATCACTGCCACTGATCCCCCCGAATCCAGCATGCTCCTAGCATTCTCCACGACCGCCAACAGGGCAGTGTCAGTCCCCTGACCGGGACGAAAACCCGTTTGGGAATCGCCCAGGAGGGAATTGGCTTCCAAGAAGTCCGAGAGGCGTCTGTTCACCAGCTTCTCAGCCACCTTACCGATACCCGGCAGCAAGGAGATAGGCTGAAAGTTGGCGGGATCGAGGTTAGGCTTTTTCAAAAGGGCCTTAACCACCGCCCCTTTCCAACTGGGGGGGACTACCCCATGGGCGAGGGACAGGTTTATCAGGTCCGTCACAGGGCCGCCAATCGCAGAGGACACCTGTTTGAGATATTTAATAGGTGCTGGGTCTTTCGGGGAGCCGCTCTTCATAGAGCCCAGAACCGCCAGAACTTCCTCCATAGTGACCGGACCCAGGGAGGCCATCTCCACCGATTGCATCATAGATTGAGAGCTGGAATTGTCCACCAAGGAGGGGACCTCGCCTAGCCGGGGGAGGGAAGCCAATATGTTGTCAATTTTTCTTTTGAAAAACGAGGCCAGTTCTGTGCATTTTTTGCGAGGGTCCTCGTGTAAAACCTGGGGTTCAGGGGCATTAAGTAGCTCCTTAATTACCCTGAATGACTCTTTGGAAGAGTTGGCCGCAGAACCTATACGCTCTTCAAAGAATCTTGATTTTGCCACCCGTATAGCGGATTTATACCTGCTCAGAGCCATACGGTATTCTTTACGACTCGCCTCACTCCAGTCTCTCCTCCAGGACCGCTCTAGCTTCTTGCACCCCTTCCTCAAGGTTCTCAATTCCGACGAATACCAAGGTGCCGAGCCCACTCTCTTCCCCTTTGTAAGTTGTTTCTTCTTGGGAAGGAGGGTGTCCAGAGAATCCACGAGCCAAGCATGTAGATTCGCATCAGCGACTATCGGATCAGCTCCTTGAGGGGGCCGCGTAGCCTCCAGGTGTGCCACCCAAGTGTCAACTGGGAGCCTCGACCAGGCTCTCTCCAGGGTGTGAACCCTTGGGGCTACCGCAGCTGGACTATCAAATTGCCAAGTCGCGGACACCAGAAAGTGGTCTGTCCAAGGCATGGCAAGAGCCGGAGATGGAATAAGATGGTCCAAGTTAGAAAGTATAGGATCGAGCAGGTGGCCCTTCTCATGAGTCGCGCCCGAGTTGACCAGGTTGATTCCAAAAGAGTTGAAATCGTCGATCAGATCGACTCCCGCGGTGTTAGTAGGGTCATCCAGATGGATATTAAAATCCCCAAGGACCACAAAGTTGGCAGTAGAAGAGGCGAGAAGTGCGGTAGTTTCTAAAAGAGAGTTAGGGAAGCTACCCAAGGGTCCAGGAGGGCGGTAAATCAACAAGCCTACCAAAGACACTGTAGGTGACAACCGAAGGGAGAACTGTAAGCTCTCACATTCAGTCACCCCTCCATTCTGGATCTTACAAGCGAGCGTGTCTCTGTAAAGAATAGCAATTCCTCCTCCCCTCCCTTTAGGTCTATCAAGGTGGAGTATGTGAAAGCCCGGAGGGAGTGCTCTAACCATGTCAGGGCCAGAACTGGGGGAGAGCCAGGTCTCCGTGAGAAACAGCACATCGAGCTCGTGGTCCAGGATAAGTGAGTGAATTTCAATGGCATGGCTCAGCAAAGACCGACAATTAAGTAAGGCCATGGAGAGAGCACATATCACAGCCACTGAATTATGGCCGGAGGAACAGGCTCTACACGGTAGAAATGGAAAGGTTCCCACCTGTGCAAATCTACAAATAGTAGGGTGGGGCGGACGTAAGGCGATCAGAGCGTCCCTCCCATATCGGAGCCTGATAGTAGAAGATGGCAAAGAGTCGGGCATGATGACAGGCCCTGGGCCCGTCTGGGCCCGGACGGGCACAGACGGGCTGAACTCTGGCGTAACTCCGGCGTCAATTCGGCGTCCCCGCTGCGCGTGACCGCTGCGCGTTGGCATGGCTACCTTTATACTGAACCAGCAAGGTAGAGAAAGGACTGACTGCGCGCTGCTCCCCCTCAACAAAGATGGCCGCCTCGAGACAGGGCGAAGGACCCGCAAAGAGCGGTGAGTTGACCAATTAGGGTGCAAGCTAGGATGGCAGAGGTGGGGGTAAGTGGGTCAGGCAATTTAAAAACGAGGATTAAGTATCCTAAATTAACTGCAAAAGAAATACAAAACGGGAGCTTAAAAACGAGCGAGCTGCCACTCCACACACACTTCTACAAATAGCGCCACACGCTGGTAAAGGACGCACTGAGCAGGGTTGCCTACCTTTATACTCAACCAGCAAGGTAGAGAAAGGACTGACTGCGCGCTGCTCCCCCTCAACAAAGATGGCCGCCTCGAGACAGGGCGAAGGACCCGCAAAGAGCGGTGAGTTGACCAATTAGGGTGCAAGCTAGGATGGCAGAGGTGGGGGTAAGTGGGTCAGGCAATTTAAAAACGAGGATTAAGTATCCTAAATTAACTGCAAAAGAAATACAAAACGGGAGCTTAAAAACGAGCGAGCTGCCACTCCACACACACTTCTACAAATAGCGCCACACGCTGGTAAAGGACGCACTGAGCAGGGTTGCCTACCTTTATACTCAACCAGCAAGGTAGAGAAAGGACTGACTGCGCGCTGCTCCCCCTCAACAAAGATGGCCGCCTCGAGACAGGGCGAAGGACCCGCAAAGAGCGGTGAGTTGACCAATTAGGGTGCAAGCTAGGATGGCAGAGGTGGGGGTAAGTGGGTCAGGCAATTTAAAAACGAGGATTAAGTATCCTAAATTAACTGCAAAAGAAATACAAAACGGGAGCTTAAAAACGAGCGAGCTGCCACTCCACACACACTTCTACAAATAGCGCCACACGCTGGTAAAGGACGCACTGAGCAGGGTTGCCTACCTTTATACTCAACCAGCAAGGTAGAGAAAGGACTGACTGCGCGCTGCTCCCCCTCAACAAAGATGGCCGCCTCGAGACAGGGCGAAGGACCCGCAAAGAGCGGTGAGTTGACCAATTAGGGTGCAAGCTAGGATGGCAGAGGTGGGGGTAAGTGGGTCAGGCAATTTAAAAACGAGGATTAAGTATCCTAAATTAACTGCAAAAGAAATACAAAACGGGAGCTTAAAAACGAGCGAGCTGCCACTCCACACACACTTCTACAAATAGCGCCACACGCTGGTAAAGGACGCACTGAGCAGGGTTGCCTACCTTTATACTCAACCAGCAAGGTAGAGAAAGGACTGACTGCGCGCTGCTCCCCCTCAACAAAGATGGCCGCCTCGAGACAGGGCGAAGGACCCGCAAAGAGCGGTGAGTTGACCAATTAGGGTGCAAGCTAGGATGGCAGAGGTGGGGGTAAGTGGGTCAGGCAATTTAAAAACGAGGATTAAGTATCCTAAATTAACTGCAAAAGAAATACAAAACGGGAGCTTAAAAACGAGCGAGCTGCCACTCCACACACACTTCTACAAATAGCGCCACACGCTGGTAAAGGACGCACTGAGCAGGGTTGCCTACCTTTATACTCAACCAGCAAGGTAGAGAAAGGACTGACTGCGCGCTGCTCCCCCTCAACAAAGATGGCCGCCTCGAGACAGGGCGAAGGACCCGCAAAGAGCGGTGAGTTGACCAATTAGGGTGCAAGCTAGGATGGCAGAGGTGGGGGTAAGTGGGTCAGGCAATTTAAAAACGAGGATTAAGTATCCTAAATTAACTGCAAAAGAAATACAAAACGGGAGCTTAAAAACGAGCGAGCTGCCACTCCACACACACTTCTACAAATAGCGCCACACGCTGGTAAAGGACGCACTGAGCAGGGTTGCCTACCTTTATACTCAACCAGCAAGGTAGAGAAAGGACTGACTGCGCGCTGCTCCCCCTCAACAAAGATGGCCGCCTCGAGACAGGGCGAAGGACCCGCAAAGAGCGGTGAGTTGACCAATTAGGGTGCAAGCTAGGATGGCAGAGGTGGGGGTAAGTGGGTCAGGCAATTTAAAAACGAGGATTAAGTATCCTAAATTAACTGCAAAAGAAATACAAAACGGGAGCTTAAAAACGAGCGAGCTGCCACTCCACACACACTTCTACAAATAGCGCCACACGCTGGTAAAGGACGCACTGAGCAGGGTTGCCTACCTTTATACTCAACCAGCAAGGTAGAGAAAGGACTGACTGCGCGCTGCTCCCCCTCAACAAAGATGGCCGCCTCGAGACAGGGCGAAGGACCCGCAAAGAGCGGTGAGTTGACCAATTAGGGTGCAAGCTAGGATAGCAGAGGTGGGGGTAAGTGGGTCAGGCAATTTAAAAACGAGGATTAAGTATCCTAAATTAACTGCAAAAGAAATACAAAACGGGAGCTTAAAAACGAGCGAGCTGCCACTCCACACACACTTCTACAAATAGCGCCACACGCTGATGATGTCATATATTAGATCATTCATGACATGGTCAGTGACATCACTGATGACATCTCAAATGACATCACTGATGACATCATCCAGTGAATGTGGTTTGCTTCGTTATTTAAATATGCATTATATATATAGCAATTTACATTGAAGAATGAGTGGATATATATAAATATTTGGGTGGAGGATTTAGTAGCAGTGTAATTGACTGTTTACTTGACCAATTTATAATGTCTCACTAAATATAGTGGATAGTGACTAAACTGTGTGAATATCTGTATCACTTTGTCAGTTGTTGTGTAAACTGATTCTACAGTTGGTTACTAGCTATGTGAAAGTCTATATTAGTTATTGATTAGTTAACTGAGTATTTGTATGGGAGTGTGAAAGTGTGTGTGGTTCGGTGGGGGGTGTGTGACTGTCCAAAGATGTGTGAATAGTTGATTCAGTAGATATATGAAGTTAAAACTACATGTTCTAACAGTTTGGGTGAGGGAATCTCTTTATGGGTGTGGTGATGAGCAAATATGTTTCTCAAAGGTACAGGTCCAACAAACTAGAAAAATAAAAGGCAGTGTATGTGTCAGTTGTTGTATATAAATAAGTATACATAAGACACAATGATTGTGTGAGTGACTGTATGGATAACTGTATACTTGTAATAATGATTTTATTATTCACTAAGTATGACTTACTATCTAAATGAATAGAAGAAGTGGTGTTTGTATAAGTGTTTTGCTAAGTAAATATGTAAGTATGATCCATTGTTTGCATAAGTGAGTAGGATGACTTCATATGTGAATAGGATGCGTGCTGTTGTTTAATGTCGATATAGATGTATAAGCATTTTTGATAGTGTTCTATTGTTCATTGACAGCATGTATGAGTGAATCCATAGGTAAGTGATTAGATGTGTGTATACATCTATGAATCACTGAGGGGATTTTTAGATACTTGTATTGCTGTGACAATGGATTCAAATATGATACTCTGTATTTTACAAACAGTGATGAAAAATTGTAATAGTGTATGAAAAGGTGTATGTGATTGTCACGTGGATGATGTCATCAGTGATGTCATTTGAGATGTCATCAGTGATGTCACTGACCATGTCATGAATGATCTAATATGTGACATCATCAGCAGTGGATTGCGGGTGCGCGAAATATAGTTAGTACAACTAACTATAGGAGCAATTTCATTGGTTTTGTATGAGTAAAATGTCCAGCTAACTATAACACCACTAAAACTTATAGTTTTTTGAATGAATTTCAAAGGTTTTTTAAAAACGAATTCCTAACTATATAACTCCTGAAACCTATGGTTTTTTCAGTGAATTTCAAAGGTTTTTTTAAATGCTAATTCCTAACTATATAAGGCCTGAAACCTATGTTTTTTTCAGTGAATTTCAAAGGTTTTTTAAATGCTGATTCCTAACTATATAAGGCCTGAAACCTATGGTTTTTTCAGTGAATTTCAAAGGTTTTTTAAATGCTAATTCCTAACTATATAAGGCCTGAAACCTATGGTTTTTTCAGTGAATTTCAAAGGTTTTTTAAATGCTAATTCCTAACTATATAAGGCCTGAAACCTATGGTTTTTTCAGTGTTTTTAAAAAAAAATTGATTGGTTAACTGGCTTATTAAGTGTATCTTAGTGAATACATATATTAGCGAGTAATGTTTAAATATTTAAATATATGCATGAGTGATGTAATATGTGACGTCATCAGCAGTGCATTACAGACGTGCAAGTTATAGTGAGTCCAACTAACTATAACGTGGGAATTTCAATGGTTTTATGCGAGTAAAATTTCCAGCTAACTATAACTGGTGTGAAACCTATGGTTTTTTCAGTGAATTTCAAAGGTTTTTTAAATGCTAATTCCTAACTATAACTGGTGTGTAACCTATGTTTCTATGTTTTTTCAGTGAATATATATATATATATATATATATAATTTCTATGGCAAAATGAAACCCCTCATTTTGTTCCTTTTCAAATTAAATGTATTAAGTGTTACCACTTTATTCCAATCAAGATGACTTCAGGTGTGCCATACTTTTGTCATAAGTAAGACTGTTAGCATTCTAGTTGTTCTTTAGAACACTCTGGGACATTCTGTCATTGGGCTATAGTTGGGCTACATCTGGCTGATATTTGGGCTTCATTTGGGCTCTTTTGTCTCTGGTGGCCATCTTGGGAGACTGCATATCAGAATTTTTTTAATGAAATAAAGAGGATTTGAGAAGTCACTCAAAATGTGCCCTAATTTTTCGTTCTTCAGCACTAATCATAATTTCTATGGCAAAATGAACCCCCTCATTTTGTTCCTTTGCAAATTAAATGTTTTAAGTGTTAACACTTTATTCCAATCAAGATGACTTCAGGTGTGCCATACTTTTGTCATAAGTAAGACTGTTAGCGCTCTAGTTGTTCTTTAGAACACTCTGGGACATTCTGTCATTGGGCTATAGTTGGGCTACATCTGGCTGATATTTGGGCTATATTTTTGTTTTTTTTTGTCTCTGGTGGCCATCTTTGGGCTACATTGGGCTACATTGGGCTACATTTGGGCTCTAACATATATATAGCCCAATGTAGCCCAATATATTTTTTCAAAGTTAATTTTCGTAAAAACCACTGGAGCACATATCTTGAGACATAGCAAAGGCACATCGGGCTACCAGTCCCTACAATTTTGCCAAGTTTGGTGGAAAACCATTCAGCCGTTCGGGCTAAAAGTGAGTCCAACCGCCCTATGGAAATTAACATGGGGAAAACACGTTTTGGGACCCCCCTTTTATCTCGGCCCCCGCTTGACGAATCCCCCCCAAACTTTCAGGGAAGGAGCGGAGCGCCGCGAGGCAAAGTTAAGGTAAATTTCAGGAAGATTCCTCGACCGGCGCCAAAGTTATTCCCAATAGAATGTTGCAATTTCCCTATGGAAAACAATCCTAACTATATATACCTACTGGCTATCGCCAGTAGGTAATATATATATATATATATATATATATATATATATCAAGGGCTTTTGAGAGCCCGAAACGCGTCGTTGCAGGCTGTGTTTTGAATAAAAAGAACTTCGCCTGAAGAGCTGTGGTGGTCTGAGTCTCCTTCTTCGCCAGCGCGTGTTGGAAGTGGTCGGAGTTTTGTGCTGCATATATATATATATATATATATATATATATATATATATATATAAAGATTTGAATAAATTAAGTGGGGACTCTGCATCTACTGAGTGAGCACTACATTTTCTTTGTTTTAGATTATTTTCACAATCGGCTCCATTGGACCAGTTCCAGCCCGCATGGCTGAGTCTGCAATCAGTGCAATTTGGGATGAACACTATCTATCTATCTATCTCTCTCCCTCTCTCTCTCTCTATATATATATATATATATACAATAGCTGCAAAGCTGTTGTGCAAAAAAAGTGTTGTAACCATTTGTGCCTGAAATTGCTTTGTAGTGGTGATATTGTAACTAGACTACACACTAATGCTCCTTGCTGGAGTTTGGTCAGTGACTTCAGTGACACATTCCAAGAGTGTTCTGATAGCGGTTTTATGCCACAAAGCAGGACATTCAGTGCATCATTCTCTTGAAAACTAGCAATGGAAAGAGAGGGGAACTTTATTAGGATTGACTAGATCCCATCATGGTTGGCTAATTAGTTTACCCTTTGAAACACCCTATTTGACCCTGGCAGGAAGAATCTGCCTGGAACTGAATGTTAAAATAAGACTTCCCTGCTTCCTCTACTGGGAAAACCCTGTCTGCACACCTGCCTGTCTGCCCGAAACCATTAGCGCAAGGTGTTTGCTGCTCTGTCTGAACGTCTGCTTCCAACATCTTAGGCCAGGGTGGTTGTACCAGTCTTCTGTTGACCCAATGGGCTAGAGAGGATTAGGGTTGTCCTGAGGTGCAGCTATCCTGAATCTAGAAGGTGTAGGATGATGTGAGCTAGAGTAACATTTTCCTGCCCAGTAAAACTCCAGCTAACCAGCTGGGGCTGGAAATTTCCTTGACAACAGAAAACTGAATTGTAAGGACAACACTATAATGAAAAATGAAAGTAAACTTGGGTTGGAAGAGCTAATCCTGAAGAGGTAAGAAACTTTCACCAAGGTAGAGAAGTACCAGAACATATAAATAATCTTCAGGCTTTGTGAAAACCTCATATTAGAGAAGCAGGGGAATCTGCAAACTAAAGACAAAAGTCATGATCTCAGTGGGTTTAACTTTGCTGTTTTCCTCCTCTGGGCTTTTTGGCATGAAATTAGAGGGCAGAGGGGACCGCTCAATTATCGGTTCTGACCTTGTGGGACCTTCTTCGAACACAGTCTTCAGATTTGTCCCACTGGAGTTATTTTTTATATAGAAATGTTTCTAAACTCCAAGGTAAAAACTCTCAGCTGAACCAACCACCAACTTGTACCAGGCTGCATTCACTCAAAGGTCGGTCACAGAAGGTGCCTTGCTCCCAGTCAGCTGCACTGAGAACACTGTCATTTTCAGATTGTTTTACCTTTTCCGTAGTATAATATTAATCTCCTTTATGCAACTCTTGACCATAGGTCAGCTTATGTTCTTTTTAGAGCTGTTGATCCCTCCATCTGACTGTCTTTATATTAGTGATATTTTTATAAACATATTTTCAGAACTAACTTGATTTTGACCATTTAAATTGCTTATTCCTTAATTGTATTTTACACAAATTAGTATTTTCTCTACTCAAGCTACCAAGAGTAAGACATGTATTCCAGCCAAAAACCAGTTTACTTGTGTGAGCTGTTACAGAACATATCAATACAGTGCATTCCTCAGGATCCCTCATTTAAAAAAAAAATCTTCCTTTTGCCCTGCAGTGGAGACTCAGGGAACCCAAGTCCTCCTGACTAGCAAAAACAAATTCAGGGAGGTCAGTGTTTGTACTGTGGAAATCGATCCATTGTGCATCTCAAGCATATTTAGGCAGCTTAAGCACAGAGGTAAAATCTTTTCTGAGAGGTAGACACTATTCTAAGCCTCCTTTAGATACTGAGGGGTTTATTTCGATGTGGGGCAGACACACCGTCAAGGAAAAAGGACCGACTGACCTCCGGTCGGTGTT
The DNA here is from genome assembly GCF_964261635.1 of Lissotriton helveticus. Lineage (NCBI taxonomy): Eukaryota > Metazoa > Chordata > Amphibia > Caudata > Salamandridae > Lissotriton > Lissotriton helveticus. Next base: position 208,184,360 of record NC_136065.1, read on the forward strand.
CCCGACCGTCTAATCACGATGCGACCGCACATGGTGCTGTCGCATACCCCCATTACTCCATAGGAGATCGTGTTACGGCTGTAAACTGGCCGTAACACAAGCTCCCATAAAGGAATTGGAGTCTGTGTTCATCCCTGCATCCGTGACAAGCACCTCAGTGCCTGCCACAAGGTGCATGGATCAACAAGGAGGCACCTATAGTACCCCCTCAGCCCCCAACCGGAGGCCGAAAATAGAAGGGGGCCTCAAACAAGTTTTCTGACAGGGTTTCCACGTCAGAAAGTCCGGCATGGCAACCCTGCCGCAAATTATGCATCGTAATCCAGGAGAAAAGGCTTTTCATTTGGATTACGGGCCGTTCTTCGACTGGCAGACGGGGTCGGAAGCCAACCGGAAGAACAAGTTACTTACCTTCGGTAACGCTTTTTCTGGTGGATACAGAATCTGCCTGTGGATTCCTCACCTTGTGAATATCCCCCTGCGTCAGCAACATTCGGAAATTCTTATGTAGCTCTTCACGCCGACGTGGACGATGTCACAGAAGCACAGTATTGCGCGTGGCTCCGTTGACATCACCGACTCCATAAAAGGCCTACGTCGGTGTGATGACATCAGTTCCACCCTTTTTTCCGTGCCCTTGAGGCACACGGACAGACCGACAACAGTAGATATATACACAGTGTACACAGTACAAAATAGTCAAGGTAACACACACAGTGTGAAGACAATGTAGCAAATCAAGTAGAATAACACACTTCTTTTGAAAGTAACACATATACATTAAAACATTACCATTAACTTAGGTATAGAAGAGTGGACAACAGGGAGGCGGGTGGGCATGTGAGGAATCCACAGGCAGATTCTGTATCCACCAGAAAAAGCGTTACCGAAGGTAAGTAACTTGTTCTTCTGATGGATACATCTGTCAATGGATTCCTCACCTTGTGAATAGATTCCCACAGCAGTTCCCACTCCCGGAGGAGGGTGTCCACTCCTCTATACCAAGAAATCCTGAAGGACAGAATGCGCAAAATGGCCCCCCTCCTCACCTCGGAATCCAAGCAGTAATGCTTTGCAAAGGTGTGAAGGGAGGCCAGGCCGCCCTACAAATGTCTTCTACAGGAACATCTCTAGACAAAGCAGATGTAGAAGACTTTGCTCTAGTGGAATGAGCCCTCAAACCTTCTGGAGGTTCCTTACCGGCCAGAGAGTAGCATATCTTGATACACAAGACAATCCATCTTGACAGCGTACGCTTGTGCACCGCTTTGCCTCTTATGGCGCCAACAAAACCCATGAAGAGTTGGCCATCAATCCTGAATTCACTAGTTCTGTCCAGGTAGAAGCTCACCGCCCTCTTTGGGTCCAGACGGTGTAGTCTCTCCTCCTCCTTGGAAGGGTGAGGGGGAGGATAGAAGGTAGGGAGGGTAATGGACTGCCCTAGATGGAAGGGAGTTACCACCTTAGGCAGAAAAGCAGCCCTGGTCCTGAGTACATTCTTTCAGCATGAATGGTCAAGAATGGGGGTTTTGAACTTAGAGTTGAAGCTCACTTACCCTCCTTGCCGAGGTAATCACAATCATAAAGACCGTTTAAAAGTCAACCTCAAGGGACACCTATGCAAGGGCTCGAAAGGTGAACACATTAAGAAAGTAAGGACAAGATTCAAGTCCCATTGAGGTACAATAAAAGGAGTAGGAGGAACTGTATTTGTAAGGCCTTTTAAAAACCTTAAAATAGGAGACTTAAATAAGGACGGCTGATCAGACAGACAAAGGAAAGCCGAGAAGGCCGACAGATAACCCTTCACTGTCGCTACAGCAAAACCATGACAAAGCAAACTGAAGAATGTCAGACAAACGAGCCTTTAAAGGGTCAATGGACGTCTCCCCACACCATGAGACAAATTTGGATCACCTATAAGAATAAATAGACTTGGTGGAATGACGCTTGGCTGATAGAATGACATCCACCACATCATGTGGGAGAGAAAAAGAAATTCAGGAGAGGTGAGGCCTACTCCCAAGAATTATTGGGTGAGTGAATTAAAGATAATTAAAATATGAATACTATCCCTTTGACGGTTGACTTTTTGAGCAAAACATATTACATTAGGCAAGAAAGATGTGTCTTATGTGTCTGTTATTTGTATATATTTGTGTTTGGAATTTTCCAGGAAAGAATCCATAATAGCTGTTGAACCTGACATAAAGACGCAGGAGTTTTTCGTGTATTGTAAGACATCCGGTATCATTTTGTTTGTGTAAATACTTTGTTTTGTTTTGCACACTTTATTGCAGTAGTGTATTATAAGGTCCTGATGAAAGCCTGTAGGGGAATGTCCCCTTGAAATGACAGAAAGATGTTGACCACAATACTATCTCCCTTTGGCAGTTATTATGTCAAACTGTCAATACACTCGTTTTTAACATCGACACCATGATTTTACCCTAATAAAATTATTCCCCGTTATCATGGTAGCCAATTTTAAGTTATACACTTGTTTTTTGTTTACACATTTTTCTCACTGCAATTAATATCCCACACCATTTCACCCATTCTTTGGTACCTTTGGTTGGATCCATCGCTGGTGGTCTTGGAGAATTGGAGAATAACACACAATATCAACAGGTGTGTCTCCTTATCTAGACTACTATCTACAAGAGTTCCAGATGACGATGCTCCGCCATATGGGTGGGCTGATGGGATTCATTTCCTGGTGATGGTGACACATACATCATATCAGACACATAGTCTTTCTATTCTGCCTCTAGTTATAGCACAGACCACTGACAGTCTTTTTTGTTTGGTTGCCCAGTTCAATCTCCAGGCATGAAGGTGTAAGGTCTGGAGGTGGGGGTGTAGAACCTGCCCCTGCGACTGCGAGATGAGGTCTGCCCTGAGAGGGAGACGGAGCGGAGGGCACGAGGAGAGGTGGAGAAGATCTGTGTACCACACCCTTCTTGGCCAATCCGGGGCGATCAATATTACTTGGGCACGGTCTTGGCGAATCTCCCTCAGAACCCGAGGAATCAAGGGTATGGGAGGAAACCCGTAAAGGAGATGTGAGCCCCAACCCAACTGAAACGTATCCCCAAAAGCTCCCTGCATCGGATACTGGAGACTGCAGAATGACGGGCAGTGAGCGTTCTCGTCAGTGGCGAACAGGTCCACCTGAGGAGTTCCCCACGTCCGAAAGACGAAACAAACTACCTCTGGATGAAGCTTCCACTCGTGGTCCGCTGAGAACTGCCGACTGAGACTGTCTGCACGCACCTCAGAACTCCGGCCAGATGATTTGCCATCAGACAAATCTGATGGTCCTGAACCCAGGACCAGAGACGCAGACCCTCTCTGCAGAGACACTGCGACCCTACTCCTCCCTGCTTGTTGACATACCACATCGCGGTGGTGTTGTCCATCAGGACTTGAACCGACCGACCGCGAAGGGAGGGGAGGAAGGCCTTGAGCGCCAGACGTATCGCCCGTAACTCCAGAAGGTTGATGTGAAGTAACCTTTCCTCTGGAGACCAAAGACCCTTGATCTCCAGATCCCCCAGATGAGCACCCCACCCTAGAGTGGATGCATCCGTTATCACTGTGGCCACCGATGGAGGCAGATGAAAAGGCTTTCCTTGAGACAGATTGCCTTCCACGCTCCACCAAGATAGATCCGCCGCAGCTTCTCTGGAGATCCTCATTGACTCCCTGAGATCCCCGTTGTGCTGATACCACTGCCTGCGGAGGCACCATTGGAGTGCCCTCATGTGCCAGCGTGCATGGTTGACCAACAGAATGCAGGAAGCCATCAGACCGAGCAGGCGAAGGACCTTCAGGACTGGAACGACCGCTCCATTGTTTAAAAAAGGAAAATTTCCTTTATGTTGAGAATCCTTTGAGGAGGAGGGAATGCCCGACACACAGTTGTATCCAGTACTACACCTATGAACAGGTTGCGCTGGGAGGGCACAAGGTGAGATTTGGGCACATTTATCAAAAAACCCAATTTGTACAACAGCTGGGTTGTTACCTGCAAATGATGAAGCACCTTCTCTGGAGACTCTGCTTTGAGAAGCTAGTCGTCCAGATAGGGGAAAACTGGATTCCCCGATCTTCTGAGATGGGCTCCCACCACTGCCATCACCTTGGTGAACTCGAGGTGCAGTAGTAAGTCCAAATGGGAGAACCGCAAACTGGTAATGTTGCGACCCCACTGTGAAATGGAGATACTTCCTGTGCGACTTCAGGATGGGGATATGAAAATACGCATCCTGCAAGTCGATTGACACCATCCAGTCCTCTTGCTGCAGCGCCTGAAGAACCTGCGCAAGGGTGAGCATCTTGTACTTCTCCTGCTTCAGAAAGAGGTTCAAGATCCTGAGGTCCAGGATTGGACGAAGCCTGCCATCCTTCTTGGGAATCAGGAAACACCGGGAGTAGCATCCCTGACCCCTTTCCTGCTCTGGGACCACCTCAATCGCACCCTTTCTCAACAATGCCAGAACTTCCACCTGTAGGAGAAGAAGGTGGTCTTCTGTGCAAAACCCTTGACAAGGAGGGTAATTTGGGGGAAATTCCCAAAAGGGAAGAGCATGCCCATTCTCCACAAGATTGAGAACCCACAGGTCCGATGTGACCGATACCCAATCCCGTAGAAAAAGAGTAAGCCGACCCCCTACAGGACCAGCATGATCCGGAATGGGGGATCTAGGGCTGCTTTTGTAGTGTGTTTATCTAGGTACCTGAATCGATATTCCTATTCTTTGCCCTTGTCCGGTTATAAATCAATAATATCCCTACAAGGCATAGAAACCCTTTTCATAATTCAGTCATAGCGCATGCTGTCAAATTAAGCAAGCCTATTCCTCCAGCCCCCTAGAAAGCACACCGAGTTCTTAAACAAATCCAAGCCTCCAGCAACCTGGGAAATCCCCGCTGCTTTGTTTTGATTTCGTCCGAGAACTCCTGTAAAGCACTGTAAGAACGACCAGTTCTTAGTGACATCTTTATTGACGTCTTATGTCCAGCCTTACGTCAAACCCGGCACCTTTCAGGTATAAATATACCAACATTGCCTTAAGCAAACACACGGTGGTAATCCTGGAGCAGAGCAGCTATCTACTTCCGAAGAGCCCAGCTGATGCGAGAGCCCACGGACGCTGCCCCTCCCTTTTGACGCGCTGAGAAAGACGCTGTCTTTTCTCCTGCCGAGAAATCCAGCCTCTGGCGTTTCCAGCCTACCCTTGCGGGTGACTGGGATACCGAGTCCTGAGAGAGAGATGCCAGCCCTCCTGCCTTCTAATACCCAGGTACTGAACTGACTAAACCCTTACAGAGAATTCTTGAGTCAGATTCTTGGCAAAACAAACTTAACTTAAACTGCTACTTACTTACTCCCTCCCACGTATTAGGCTTAGGTCAGGTACACCGGGGTAGGCGTAGTCAGAAGCACCAGTTGAGTACGATTAGTCAATGTATATATGTATGTATCTATTTTATCCATTTTAAAGTATCATATGGCTAAGAAACCATATCCATGCTTTTACAGTATTATTTTATAATCCTGCTTTTCCTGTATGCACTTTACTTAACTATAAGTATTGCAATTGTAGCAATTCATTTCTCTTGTATGAGGAAAGAGACTGCTCAATAAATAACACCTTTTATTTTCACCCGTAAATACTCCAAAGACGTCTGGAGTGGGTCAAAGGTTAAAAATCTGCTGGAACTTAGTAGGAAGAGATTTCTATGTATAGTTTTTGGTTTATTCAACGTTGAAGGATACAGTGTTCCAAAATATTGCGCACCTAATCTTTGTTTCCTTGAAAACCTGATCTGCAACAAAAACCTTTCTGTCAGTAAAAATGTCAGAAACTGAAGAAGAGAGGGAGGCAGCTAGAATAGGAGCTCGTCTCCTAGAGGATGACACAAGTCTCCTGCAGACTGACCCGGATGCAATACTCATCCCGGTCAACATAAGAAAAACTATAACCATTAAACTTATAGAAAATGGACTGACATCGAGAGGTGGTACAGTCATATTCGTAATTGAGGCACATGAATATCGGCAGACAGAGGTATTCTATTCATGGATAAACTTTCCAGCAGCAAACGCTGTCACACATGAATTCCACTATTACAAAATAGAGGAACCACCGGATGAGTACACTCCTTTCGAGGAGGTGGAAATCCCAATAAAATACCAAGAGCACCTGCTCTGGTTTAAAGGCGCCCTAAAACATAGTAATCACATCACCAGGCTCGGTCCACTAGGTAGGCCAGGAGCAACATGGCCGGTTCTAGCCAGCTACACACCAAATCCAGACATTAAAAAAATGTCAAGTGAAGAACTCTTAGTTAAAATAAAAGAATGAACAAAGGCATATAGAGAGTTGGTTCAATTGGCCACGGAGGATATAACTTTCCGTCAGAAATTGAAAGAAACAGATATAGCAGAACAACCATTTGAACTGGCCAGAATCATAGAAAAATCCTATGAAGAGCTAGGAAGAGATAGTTTGGGTGGGAAACCAGTAAAACCCCAACTAACTGAAAATCCTGAAAAAATATTTATTAAAAATAATCTAAACACTCCAAAAAAGAGCTGGGATGGAAATAAACAATCCACTCCCAAAGAAAAAAGATTCCAGTCCAGAGGAAAGTCTCCTCGGCGGAGAGAAAGATCTCCGGACCAAGGACACAAGTCTCCCCAGAGGGAACCCTCTGAGAAAAGATACAACCTTAGAAATAGGGATAATCTGAAGAGACCTGATAGATATCAAGATATTGATACACGTCCCTCTCAATCTTTTCAGACTTCATCGCAGAAATCGGAAAGAAGAGGACGGTCAGAACACAGGGAAGAGCACGTCAAGTCCAAAGACAAGGAACCTGCTCATCAAAGTAAAAAATTACAATTTCCCAAAAAGAAGGTAGCCAGTATTAAAATAATCAAACATGCCGAAGATCCTGAGGACACAACTGAAAAACGGAGAATGGGCTCAGACAATGCTAGACAGCGCAGCAGAAGTGAGCATAGCTCGCAAGATCCTGATGAATCATCTGGAGACAGTGGACACGAATGAATACATTCAGGTGGAAACTGCAGACACCAGAGTTAGCAAACCTCATAAAATATACGAAATAACATTACGTATAGAGGGAGATAAGACTAGGAAAATAAGGGGTCTATTTTGGGATAACCTCTCCAAAGGCTATGACATCCTTTTAGCTGAAAAAGACTGGCCACCGGAGTTTGTCAGGGAGTGCCCTCATGGCGAAGAAATTATTATGCCTGCCTTCTCAAATCACATTCCAATTCATAAAAAATATACACTTGCAAGAAAGTGGGCAGTAGCCCAAGCTCCTGCATTATATAAAAACCATGTTGGATGGGATGAGGACTCTCCTCCTCACAAAATCCAGTTAAAATATCAACCAACTGCACAGAGGCAGTACCCAATTAGGCAAGAAGCTAAAAAACAGGTTAGGGAGATCTTAGATCAACTTGAATACCAGGGGGTGATTGAAACTTGCACCTCACAAATGAACAATCCTTTGATTCCTGTCTCCAAGCCAGACGATTCATATCGTCTAGTTTTGGACTACAGACACCTTAACTCATGTTGCAAAACGTTTGCAGTACAAAACTCACACAGTGCAGCACTAATGAATAACATCGTGCGCAAAAAATACAAAACATTAGACATCTCTAATGGATTCTTTTGTCAAAATATAGCGCCTGAAAGCAGGTATTTGACCGCTTTCTCAATAATGGGCTCGCAGAAAATTCTGTCGACTCCCACAGGGGTTCAAGAACAGCCCAGGATTATTCTCAGCAAGAGTAACAGAGTTACTACAAATGTATGATGATGAGGCATTATCTTATGTCGATGACATCTATCTAACAGATGATGACTTGGATACTCACTTGAAAAGAGTGAACACCATAATACTTGGGTTCGCAGCAGAGGGTTACAAATTCAACTTTAAAAAGTCACGAATTGCCCATCTAACTGTCCTGTTTTTAGGATATGAATTATCAAGTGAAGGCAAAAGCCTGGCAGACAATTTCTTAGAGAAATGTGCTGTAATCCAAGCACCAAGAACGCTGAAAAACTTACAATCAATTCTAGGTTTCCTGAATTTCGGAAGAACTTACATTCTAAATTATGCAGAGAGGGTTAAACCTCTCTATGAACTAATAAAACCAGATTTTAAAACAATCAATTGGACTCAAAAACACACAGAAATTTTGAGATCATTGCAAACAGACATGTTAGCTAAAACAAAATTGCAAACACGCGAGAACACACGCAACCTTGTGATCCGGGTCATCACAGGAAGATGCGGATTCACATACCTAACCTCTAATGAGGGGGAAATGGTACCAATAGCATACAAATCACATTTGTACACAGAAGCTGAAAAAACATTCAGTATTAAGGAAAACATTGTTCATGCAGTTCAAACAGCTGTAGCAAAAGAAAGAGACCAAGCTGACGGCAGACAAATTACTGTTATAACAGCAGAATCAGCCTTTGAGGCATTAACAAGCCCATGTAATTTACCTACCGTGGCATTAAATCCAAAATGGATACAATGGGAAAATTCTCTTGCCACAGACAAAGTGAAATACTATTTTGGCCCAAACATGAAAAAATAAAAAAATCTAGAATATGAAAGAGAATATCCTCTGCCAATCGACATTCGGCCCATACAACAGTACGCCTGTATAATATATACAGACGGATCAGCACAACCCTCAATTTGGGGAAAACAAGCCTATAACGCCACATGCGAAATTGTTAAATGCGTGTGGCGCGGAGGTAAATTGAGACCTCTGGTAACAAAATCACACTCTGTAGAAAATAATTCAGATAAACAAACTGAAGTAATGGCGTTAAAAATGGCACTAGATAATGCTGATCGCGAATTCCCGACACTAATAGTGTGCGATTCATATTACTGCGTCAAATCATACAATAACGACTTGCAGAAATGGGTTCAAAACGGTTACAAAGATGACACAGGTGCCACAATAAAGCAAAAATCGCTTTGGGAACAAGTAGTTCTTTTCAAGAAAGAACAACCAAAGACTCACGTGATACATTCATTGAGTCATGAACGTGATGGCGTTCACGTTTCAGGGAATTCATTGGCTGAGACAGCCACAGCGGAAGCAACTAATCCGGCTTCCGTAGCTACAAAAAAGCGTTCAGGAAAATACGTAGACGGGGAAACGATGCTGGCGGTAAAAACGTCATCAAATCGCGACTGTGCAGCACTACCCGTCAACTATCCACTCAATTATACATACGTAATCGATGCAAACTCCGTTCCTTTTGCTCAAATCCCTGGAGTGGGGGATAGGGTAATTTCGTCCGAGAACTCCTGTAAAGCACTGTAAGAACGACCAGTTCTTAGTGACATCTTTATTGACGTCTTATGTCCAGCCTTACGTCAAACCCGGCACCTTTCAGGTATAAATATACCAGCGTTGCCTTAAGCAAACACACGGTGGTAATCCTGGAGCAGAGCAGCTATCTACTTCCGAAGAGCCCAGCTGATGCGAGAGCCCACGGACGCTGCTCCTCCCTTTTGACGCGCTGAGAAAGACGCTGTCTTTTCTCCTGCCGAGAAATCCAGCCTCCGGCGTTTCCAGCCTACCCTTGCGGGTGACTGGGATACCGAGTCCTGAGAGAGAGATACCAGCCCTCCTGCCTTCTAATACCCAGGTACTGAACTGACTAAACCCTTCCAGAGAATTCTTGAGTCAGATTCTTGGCAAAACAAACTTAACTTAAACTGCTACTTACTTACTCCCTCCCACGTATTAGGCTTAGGTCAGGTACACCGGGGTAGGCGTAGTCAGAAGCACCAGTTGAGTACGATTAGTGAATGTATATATGTATGTATCTATTTTATCCATTTTAAAGTATCATATGGCTAAGAAACCATATCCATGCTTTTACAGTATTATTTTATAATCCTGCTTTTCCTGTATGCACTTTACTTAACTATAAGTATTGCAATTGTAGCAATTCATTTCTCTTGTATGAGGAAAGAGACTGCTCAATAAATAACACCTTTTATTGAAAACGCCCGTCTCTCTTTTTCTCTGCAATCTGGTGAAACTAAGTACGCACTTATTGACTGAGTGAAATAGCTGTCTTTTGTTTTCACACGACTCTAGAGATATACTCTTATTCAGGGAGACCAAAGTTGTCATGTTTTATGGTTGTCAGAAACTAAATCCCTTCTTGTCTATCCAGGGAGGTTAAACTCCTCCTCGCTTATTCGAGAAAGTTTCTAGTGAACTCTGAGCTAGCTGGCAAAAAACGTAAGTCTAATATAGTCAGTAGAGACCTAGTTAACCTCAGTCCTACGTCTACACTACTGAAGATATTATTCCAATACGCAGAGCCTATTGGGACTATAGGAACTACACTACACTTTGCTGTGGATGGAGGAGGGTGGGAAGAGGAGGAGGAGGAAGCCTGACGACCTCTTGGGCGACCTCTGTTTCTACCCCTGTACGACTTGTACAGAGAATTCTGCTGCTGTTGCTTGTAGGAGCGAAATGAAGATATGTAAGTGCCTCATTGAAAGGCAACATAGGTGCCACCACTGAAGAGGGAGAATGTAGTACCTCCGTCAAGATGTTCGGCTTGAACTCAGCAGTGGGCAGATTGAGATCCAAAAGCTCAGCCGCCTTTCTGATTACTGTGTGATATGGCACTACATCCCTCGAAGGGACGTCATGAGCTGAGGAAATTTCCCACTCTGGAGATAATTCCAGACCACTGGCCTCCTTAAGTTCTTCAAAAAGATCATCAGAGTCCTGCAGCTCACCTTCTTCAATGTCCTGCGCTCTATACGACCCTCCTCTAAAATCCTCTGAGCCTCCCGCCTAGACCTCATCTTCGGGGTCGGCGTTGACGGAGCCACAACCGACTCCGACGGAGGCGGTGCCGGCGTCGAACTCGGAGCCGGTGGTTCGGTTTGGAGTGCACACGGTCGGACTGAAGCCGGCGAAGATGGAACCGGCGTTGACGACCTCGGGCCGGAAAATGCCAAGCCGGAGCCGGCATAAAAGGCATAAATGGCGCCTGTGCATATGCCTGAGGAACACCCAGGTTAAAGGCCATCAGACCCATGGGACCAGTCGGTGCTCCAGAGGGGTACATGGCTCTCGAGAAGATTCCATACATGGCATTTAGGTAATGCATAGGGCCTTGTCCTGGGCCTGGAAATGGAGGGTATTGACCCCCAGGCTGCTCCTGCTGAGGCACAGGAACTGTATCAGCCAAATTCTCTTGCTGATGCTCCGGAGTCGCAGACCCTTCTGGCAAAGGAGCCTCTTCGTCTTCTCGAGTTGGAGTTCGAGACGGCGCCGGAGATGGATTCGATGCCGGAGCCGGAGAATGCTCCGGGGACTCCACAGGCGAAGCCTCACCTTAAGGATCCGGAACAACAGGTGAAGGAGATATATAATCCTTTCGATGCCTTCTACCTGGAGACTTCGTGTCCGAATCCTTCTCAGAATGGCATCGAGAAGCATGCTTCCTCTTCTTATGCTTCTTCTTTGATCTAGAAGCATACCCCAAAGAAGACCTCGAAGGTGACCTCGAGCGTGACCTGGACCGCCTCGAGCGTGACTTCGAGCACTTCCTGTCTTTTTTGCCCTTCATCTTTGCAACCAGAAGCTTCGCCTCTCTTTCCCGAAGGGACATGGGGTTCATTTTCTTGCAGCACGGACAACCTTGGACATCATGGACTGAAGAAAGGCACCATACGCAGTCCTCATGCGTATCCGTGATGGACATCATCTTCCCGCATTCTCCGCACGGCTTGAATCCGGTCTTCTTCGAGGACATCTCGACAGGAGACAAAGAAACAAGAAAGCACTAGAAGTAACAAACAGTAACAGAGTTACTCAGTAGCTACTGAGGATCCCTAGAAAAAACTTTAGCGTCGACGTGGAAAAAAGGGAACTGATGTCATCACGCAGACGTAGGCCTAGTATGGAGTCTGTGACGTCAGCGGTGCCGCGCGCGATGCCGTACTTCTGTGACATCGTCCACGTCGACGTGAAGAGCTACAAAAGAATTTCCGAATGTTGCTGACGCAGGGGGATATTCACAAGGTGAGGAATCCACTGGCAGATGTATCCATCAGAATGACGGGCCGGTTTCAATTCCGACCGACTGTATTGTCATCAGCCGGTCGGAATTAAAACCGACTATGAGTGTCAGAAAGCCTCCGACCTGAGGTCAGAGGCTTTCTGACACTCATCGTATTCGGCCCCAGAGTGTTTCTTGTTCAGGCAGTCTCATAACATGCATGGAGTTCTCCCTGTGCTCCACCCTCGATCACCATTTGTAGACTCCCCTATGCAATACTTCTCATTTCACTCTCATGGACATATTTCTCCTGATGTGGTTCCTGTAACTTTGCTGCTACCACTGTCTCTTTCTCCATGCATGCTTCTTGAAGTGGTGGAGAAGAATCTGTTGTGTAAATTTTGCAGTGAATTTCAGTCCAACAAAATGTCTCTTAGAAATTTACTAGATATCTCTGTATTTAATGCGCTTTACACTGCGGAGTTCTGCAAAGAAACAGACCATCCAAGATTGCATGTGAGAGCAGATAGTGGCTCAATGTTTGCACAGATCTCGGCAGTGGCAGCAGATTCTTAACTCAATCTGGCAAATACCAGATGAGCCTACTTGCTCTAATAGGGTGGTATAGTGTGCAAAATAATGATGGATTGGGATACGGACCAAGTAATTACCAGTGGCTGAGATTAATTTGAGCATTCCGTCCATCACTTTTTTGTATACTTCAGTGTGATGCTCTAAGTCTAGGTATGTTTAGGCGTGGGCCCCGTGCACACTTTGCCACTGGAACCAAGCTATACCCAACTGGTGAGACCTAATAAGGGCAAAACCGATCTTGGATTACTTGTGATATGATTCAGTGAGGACCTGGTCTGGTATTTCGGGCTGGACTGTTCCAACTGGAACAGAGTCAACACTGATCTGCATATGACTGGGTCCAAACTGATGTGACATGGTGTGCAAAATAACGATGGACTGGGGTGCGGCCCATGTAACTATAAGTGGCTGAGACTAATTAAAGCATTCCATCCAGTTACCAATTCAATCATTCGAAACAGAAAAACAATTCAGGAAGGCTTTAAAGACTTGGATCTTTGACATAGCAGACCAAGTCTGTCACTCTCTTATATAGGTTCCACCTTTTTCAGCAGGCTTTACCTCAACTGGATAGCGCCAGGATGCTCCTTTCGGAGTGACAGTACGCGCTTGAAAAGTTCCCAATTCATTCATTCATTCATCCATCACGTTTTTATTTCAGTGTGATGCCTTAAGTGGGATGGGTATGCCCAGATGTGGGTCCTGTGCACGCTTTGCCACTGGAATTAAGCTTTGGTGAGCTCTGAAGAAGGGTGAAGCTGGTCATGGGTGGCTTGTGTTCTGGTTCAGGGAGGATTTGGTCAGGCAGTGTAAGCTGGACTGAACCCTTTGAAGCTGGGTCAAGACTAATTTGCACATGGCTGGGTCCAAACAGACGTGGCATAGTGTGCAAAATACTGATTGACTAGGATGCGGGCTAAGTAACGACCAGTGGCTGAAATTAATTTAAGCATTCCATCCATCACTTTTTGTATATTTCAATGTAAAAGCTGAACACTCTTTTGGGGTCCAAACAAAGGAATCTTTCTTCCTCTTTCGAGGGATGGTGCACAACAAAGAAGGTCAGACGAGTAATGGCTTGTCTGACATGAAATGGTGACACCTCCTTCGGCATGAGAGGTAGCTGTGGGAAGGTATACAGGAATCCTGTGCTCTATCCTATTGAGAATGCGTTTCCAAGAGAGAACCTTCTGTGGAACTCCAGTGCGCAGAAACCTTTCCACTGCACATTCTGAGTGGGGATGAGCAGATCTAGCCTGTGTATTCCCCACTCACTGAAGATTCCCTGCTGCAGCTCTTGATACAATTGCCATTCATGTTCACTTCGTTTTGCAGACTGTGTTCTTCTTCTGCCCTGGCCTATAAAGATCCTACTCAGTGGGGTCCTATCACAGAAATCTCCTAATAGTTCACCCACCTCCAACGGCACAGAGCCTCCTGGCACAGGACTCTGGACCCCATAACACCCTGTTTGTTACAGTACAACATGGCGGTTGTTGGACTTGGCCTTCTCTGCAGGGTCACCCCCAAACGTTTTGTCCTCATTCCTCCTATTTTTGGATGAATTCAATTTTGTTGGCATTAGGACTCTGTGTATTTTACCACTGCTAACCAGTGCTAAAGTACTTGAGCTCTCTTCCTACAACATGGTACGATTGGTTTCAACTGATTGGCATATTTAATTTACTTATAAGTCCTTAGTAAAGTGTTGTACCATAGACACAGGGCTGGCAAATTAAATATTGCCAATGGGCCTGCAGCATGTATTGTGCTATCCACTTAAGTAGCCCCTTAAAAAATGTCCCCGTCTGCCATTGCAGCCTGAATATCGTTTTAAACTCTAATTCGACTTGGAAAAATAATCCCCTTGCTAAGCCATAAACTACCTTTTTATTGCATATCAGTGAACCCTGCAGTAGGCCCTAGGCATATGGCAGGGTGCATTTCAATTAAAAGGTTGGACATGTACTTTTAAGTTTTACATGTCCTAGTAGTGAAAAACTCCTAAATTTGTTCATCACTACTGTGAGGCCTACATCTCCCATAAGATAACATTGGATTACCTTATTACATTTAATAAGTGCTAACTTTTGATTGGGAGAAAAGTAGGCAATTCATGTAATTGTAATTTAAAATCCTCTTAATGGAAATGTCAGATTTAAGTCACAATTTTGAAAATGGCACTTTTAGAAAGTTGGCATTTTCCTGCCCTAACTATTTAGTGCCTGCAGCCTATTGCTGGGTCACATGACTGGGTCTGGTAGGTCTTCGTATATTCCTCCCAGACAGCCACACAAAAGAGTGATTAGATGTGCCTGGATGTGCCATCACTGAAAGTTTGAGGGGGTGCGGAGCTGGGCACAGCCCCACTTATAAATCAATAGGCTGTGCCCCACCTTCACACACAGGACTTCACACCCGCTCATTGTTCATGCAGTCACTCTGGAGCCAGGGCAGGGGTGGTACAAAACTTCAAGCACATCAAAGGGAACATTCTAAAAACTTCTCCTTCTTCAGAGAAGGCTCCGGGTAAAACATAGTACCCTCAGCCCCACTCTTCACTTTACTTTCCTGGAAGGACTATCAGAGGACCACCTGCTGCTGTGTACTTCAAAAGGCCGGCTTTGGTGCACCTGGAAGGACTGCTGTACTGCCTGAAGTCTGCTTTGAACACTCATTGCTTGAGCCCTGTTCTACTTCTTGGACTCAGGACTTTTCTGACCTGCGGAAGGACTCTCAGACTCTCAGACAACTGCCTGCTGCTGTGTACTTCAGAGGACTCCTTTGGTGCACCTGGAAGGACTGCTTTGCTGTCTGCCTTGAGCTCTCACTGCCTGAGCTTTGTTCTACTTCTTGAACCCAGGACTACCAGACTGACTCCAAGGGCTAGTTGGCTGGCCTCCTGATCAGAGCCCGAGGAACAGAAAAGGCCTCACCAATCTTGAATCCACAACTGGACCAAGCCCAAGGGAGTCCTGACCCTCTAAGTGATGCCCATCCAGTCATGGACCTTTGGAAGTAGTACTAAATGTGCCGAGATAGCCAAAATCCTAAACTTGGTACTTGGAATTCTTTTTACTAAAATCTGCTCTGAAAACCGAGAGGAGACGGGACCTACATGCTCGTCGAACTACCCAAGATGCACTGCCAGTCAGCCTGACTTTGCAGCAGATTCCGCTATATTCTTCTCTGCAGCAGCAAATCCTGTACAGCGGTCCTTTACAGAAGGGGTATCCATCTTTGTGCAACCGTCGTCAGCTACAGTCTCTAGCTTTCTCCCGCTGTAGATTTTAAACTTCTGAAAAAGAGAATGTGAGCGAATGTGGAAATCATCACCGCCACTTCGTCCACAAGCTCCCCGATGACGCCTCCTCCTTGGATACTGCCTGAAGCCTTGCCCCACTGAACTTTACCTTCTCAGACAATGTTTGCTGAAATTTATACTAAATATGAAGGTAAGCGCCCAGCAGGCCCAATCCACTTCTTGTATCGAACCCGAGCTCCATCACAGCCGTCCATATTTTTCCACTTTGACCTGGTCTAGTGCAAATAGATGTCTGCATTTGGCACGTAGATCTTTCAAGCACTAGTCTTTTGCTAAAAGTTTAAAAATCCATAACTCCATTTATATTGATTGGATATTTATTCTTTTGGGGTCAGATAATTAATTCAAATGTACTCTATTTTTCTAAATTGTTGTGAGATTTTTCTTAGCTTGCATTTTCACTTTATTACTTTTTGTGTGCTGCATAAACAGTTAACACATTGCCTCTCAGTTAAGCCTGACTGCTTTTGTGCCAAGCTAACAGAGGACTAAGCACAGGTTAATTTAGTGACTTTTTGTGGTACACCCTGACTGGGATTGTAGCTGTTGCTTAAGCAGGTTTAACATCCACACTCCACCAACAACCCAATTTCTCACAGTGGTGGTGTTGTCCATGAGAACTTACACCATACCCTTTTGATGGTGGATGGGAAGGCCTTCAACACGAAGCAATTTGCCGTGTAGAAGCTTTCCACAACTGAACAATGCATTTGAATCCGTGCACGCATATTAATATGGAGCTAATGCAATTGAAAGAAATTCATTATGATGTGTAAAGTGTGTTTTTCTGTCCTACATTTAACTATTCCTAAATTAACCATAAACAGCCATCTTGTTTAAAAATGGAAGCTGAATCATGATGCTCATTCAGTGTCTATATTTCTCGCTTGACACTACATGCAGCAAGATATGGATTGCTTCTTTTTGTATGACACGCTTTTCTGGAAGAACTCGGTAGAGAACACCTTTTGTAATATTTTCAAGGTTCTTCTTGCTAACACACTGTATTCCATCCTTTCACAATGGTTCTCTGACACCTCTGCTCGACATTAGGTCAGAAGAGGCTAATAAATATTCATGTGGTAAATTAGTGCTAAGGTGATAGGGTTATGTGACGATTTAAAATGGGAAAATATGATTTATTAGAGCAATGATCATACCATGCTGACCTTGTAGTTCCTGTAATTTCTACTCTGAAAATTTGCTATATAAACCCTTGAATTTGGAGCTGGGCCAGATCTTTTAGGTGTCTGCTGGGGATGCTGCCCTGTTTCCTATTGATTTGCTGCACATTTGATACATCTACTATTTCCTAATTTTGCCAATAATTTCTGTCTCATTCTGCATTTGAAAGCCTCATGGCAAATGACTGCTATGCATTTAAATGAGATTACCTCTGCATCTGCATTTTACTAATTCTATATTTTACCTCAGAATTATGTAATAAACCGTCATGATTTTCCTAAATTTCTGATCTTGAATTCCCTTTTTGAGTCAGTCCTTTCTTATTGACTGTATTTTCAGATGATGTTTTGAATCTTGTCTTCGGGGACACATTGCCTAAAAGACTTTGAGGTTAACACAGTCACGATCCACCCAATTTTGGATGCCCAACTATCATGTAGCTTTTCTAGGGAAAAAGCGTGCCCACAACCACAACTCCAACAAGTTGATGTGGCAGTGGGTCACCACAGGAGACCAGAGTACTCTGATATCCATCCTTTCCAGATGACCTACCCTACCCAGTTGCGACATGTCCATCACCACTGTCAGCTTTGGGAGGGGTAGAGAGAGGGGTCTGCTGGTGGTCCAATTACGGTCAAGCAGTCACCACTGCAGATCTTTTGCATTCTCCTACGACTTTTGGATGGAATCCAATAAATTCCCTTGGTGCTGTACTCAATGAGACTTCAGGCCCCTCTATGACACTTGCATATGTGTTATTGGTGGGCAGGATGCAGGACACAGAAGCTTCAAAGCCATTGTTAGTGGACAGAGGTTGAAAAACTAGTCTACAGTTCACCGTATCCAGCATGGCTGTGATGAAAAAAGCCTTTGTGGAGGAGTCAGGCGTGACTTTGACAGGTGGATCGAGAGAGTCAAAGATGTTGAAGAGGTCTGCCGTTGTTAGGAAATGGGTCATGTCCGACTGTTGTAATCCCTCCTTCTGCAGTCTGGTGCAGAGGAAGGAGAACTGGTACCCCTGACCTTTTCAAATGGCCAGTGACACTGCTGTCACCTTTAAGAACACCCGCGGGGCAATACTGAGGCTGAACAAACAAAAAGTGCTTATGACCCACATTGAACCTCAGGTAGCACTTGTAGGCCTGCAGGGCAGGAATGTAAAAAGAAGCATTGCGCATGTCCAACTCCATCAACCAGCTTCTGGAATGAAGGGCAGAAAGAACCAGGGCCAAAGCAAGCATCTTGATTTTGTCTTTGTGTAGGTAGGCATGGAGCGGTCGAAAGTCCAGAGTAGGAAGGAGGCCTCAGCCCTTCTTTGGCACATGAAAGTAGCGGGAATAGCATCCAGTCCCTTCTTCCGATACCTGCACTCTCTCTATAGTTCCTTTGACCAAAAGAGCCTGTACTTCCTGGCATAAGAAGATCAGGTGATATCCTGCAACATGGGTTCTGCTGTAGGTGGCAGGTTTGATGGGTCGAAAAGGAGAAGCAGGGTGTGGACCGTTAGGCCAATCTGAAGGTGTGATTGTGATGTTTTCCACACCTGCAGGAAGAGGCTGATTTTCCCTCCCAATGATGGCTGTCTGCCACTAATGGCACACTAACAAGGTTTTCCGGTTGTTGCCAGAAGGGAGGGAAATTGGGAGGAACACTGTACCTGATGGCTAACTCATTGTCAACTAGATCCATGGCCCCAACCTCAAAAGAGCTGGGAAGCCTGTTGCGAATAGGCCAGGTACCTGGCATATCCCCTAAGAGGAGGATATTGTTGTAGGGATTGCCAGACTGGAACTGAGATACCCCAAGAACTTACTGTGACGTGACTTTCTTTAAAATGTTTCAGGGACAAATCTGCCTCTTCGCTGCATAGGCGGAAGCCGCTGAAAGGCATATCCTTCAAGTACACCTGGATACCATGTGAACCTAATCCAAGCTAGGTGCCAAACCACCACGTTAGTTCCTATTCCCCTGCCCAGACAATCTGCAGTATTCAGGCCCAAGTGGAGTACAAATCTGGCTGCTTCCCAACCATCTTGAATGATTTGGGCTAGTGAAAATCACTGGGGCTGCAGGTAAGATCCCAACCACCATGCCCCAAAATATGTGGGTATAGTGCCTGTGTAGGTAGCTTGTATTAACTGACCTCATGGCAAAACTGGCTGATTAGATCATAAGCTTGCCAAAAGTAGCCACTCGCCTATCGGGGGAGTGATGAAAAAAACGTTAACATTTATTTTAATAGTGGATGCATGTACCACCAAATCTTCAGGTGTCGGATGCTGGATCAATAAATCTGAGTCACCTGGAGCAGGTTTATGGGGGGTGGGTGAATAGTCGGGTGACTCGGGACCAGAACATGACTTAGCCCAAGTACCCAACAGTGTGTCAGTAAAGGTTTCATTGAAAGGTAAAAGAGGTTTGCTCAGTGCCTGGCCGGGCTGTAAGAGGTCTATGAAGACATCAGCTTTCACCTTCATAGTGGGGAAGTGAAGTTCAAGCAACTCCAATGCCTTTCAGATTACTGAGGAGAAGGAGGTACTCTCCTCTATTGCTGGCCCAGTGCGGAAACCAACCCAATGTTAGAGGAAGTGGCCAGTCCACTGGCCTCCTGAAGTCCATGTACAGTCATCTGCAGGATAAGGAGAGGCAGATTCCTCCCCGTCTCTCCACTGTTATCCCCAAAAGTCTGGCTCTAATCTGAGTCTGAGCCAACAAGCAAGTAAAATGTATGTTTGTGGCCACATGACAATGGGATCATGTCCGAGTTTGATGGGTTCAATGTAGGATATGCACGTCAAGATCTGGAACTGGCCTCTGTTGAGGTTGTAAGGAAGCTAGGTTGGACTCCAACAGAATGATAGGTTGCAGGTCTTCCTCCAAAGCCAGTGCAAATGCTGCCACATCAATGAATGAGGAAGTAGTGTGGATTTGAGAGGCGAGCGCAACACTTTTACTGAACCCAAAGGTTCAAATGGCAGCAAGGGGTACCCACTGGTGTTAACCTGTCAGGAGGGCCGTGTGGATTATTGGGGCCGTAGGTACGCCAGAGGGAACCACAGAGATGACATAAATGAGCAGCATGGCATTTTGAAAGGCTTCGAATTGCTGCAGGTCATCTATGGGTCTGAAATCTTGGGATGCTTCGGGATCAGAGGTGCAATCAGCTCCTAAGTGGATTGGAAGCGAGACCGGGAGGCACAGTGACAACCTTGCTCCTTCTCCAAAGAGTGGTGGAAAGAGAGCGAGTTCCATTTGGACTTTTTGTGTTTCTTCTTTGACTTGCCTGAAGACTTTGACCGTAAGGAAGTCTTTGGGAGGCAGATCAGGAGTGGGTCCACGCTCTCAACTTCGTGTGGGATCTGCATGGAGCTTTTCGGTGCTCTGCTACATAGAGCTTCACCTCTTGATCTGGGTGCAGTCATTACAGGCATTAGAGTTACGCAAAGAACCCAAGCATCAAAGGCCCACCTCAACATCTATTGCAGACATCTGTTTGCGACAGTCCTTACAAAGCTTAAACCCTGTAGTCTTAGGGGGTGAATTCCTCGTACACTAGAACATTTTTTGGAAGGAAAAAATTATCTTTACAATGAATAATAAAGAAGAGCAGAGCTTTGGATCCACTTCTGAAGGTGTGGAAAGAAAGGAACTGACATCAGTGAGCAAGGGTATTGCTTGTATGTGGCAGTTTATGACTTCCAGAGCGGAATGGAATTGATGTGGAGTCACACAGACTTTAATTAATAAGGAGAGACCAAATAAGGTGGGCCTCAGCTCTGAACAATATCATAAAAATGGATTCTCAAAAGGAAAAAATAAAACCTATGGCAATTGTGTCTGCAATAATAATAAGCATTATTGGAAATGCAACAACATTTGCACACCATACTTAATTACAATCATTTATTGTTAATCTCTCTTAATATGTAGCCAGTAAGTTTTAGCTTGAGTACGTTGTGCTCATTTTAGTCTCAATCATACAAAATGTATTATGATTATGAGGTCAATTAAAAATATAAAGAGATTCTTCTTTCATAATTATACACCACCCTTGTGTAGTTTTTAAAAAAGGGCTGATAACATACAAATAGTCTGTTACACACCCTGAGGTAGTTCATACAGTAATCCAAGGAAACTGCACAACTCAACTGCAGTTTTAGGCTTTCCTTGGCACTTCTTCGTTGCGTTTCGACCAAATGAGTGCAGGCCTCCGCAGGACATTACATGGTAGTGTAAGTACATTCCATAATTAACTTAAAATGCTTTTATTATGAGCAAGATGGCTTCGGCTTGAATATGCCATCTGAGTTGGCGCATCGTGTTGTATCTCGTACATTCATAATATTGTATTTGGCTGGGAGGTCTGCCATACTGCTTGCTGAAGGGAGCACTGACAGTCGTGCAAGTTACTCTTCTCGACAGTGTGTGTACCTAGTCCAGAGCTCCTGTGCAGCGACTGCCTTATACGCCGCATATGGCATAAGTGGCTAAGGTGCCACCTGACGGCACGCAGGAGCACTGCTTTGAATTTTCCGGATCCGTTCTGGCACCTGGGGATGTTCACAAGGTGAGAAATTTGCAGTTGGAAGTATATAATATTAATCCACATTTGTAAAGCGCACAATCACCCATTAGGGCCTCTGGGGGCCGTCGGGAAGATTAAGCAAGCTATTGCCCAGAGTCATATGGTGCCGGGCTAATCTGCCGCCGGTGCTGGGGAACGAACTGGGATCCCCAGATTCCGGAGTCAGTGGCCCTAGCCGCAGCGCCACACCTCTCCCTCTATCCTCAGTATCCATCAGAATAGGGTGTCTCTACGTGGTATGCAGAACAAGAAAGACTTAATTGCAAGTGGTTCAATAGTTTGTGACTTGCAGTGATATTATTGACTAGATCTGACATTTAAATAACCAGTTTAGATTGAGTAAATGTACAGTAGTGTTTACACTGATATAGTCTCTTGTTTAAAGACTAAAGCGGGCTGGCTGATGGAATTACATACCTAAGAGTAAGTGACCTAAATAAAGGCATTTATACACGCCTTGTGCTACATGACCCAGCCAGTTTGATGGTATGTTCTGTTATTTTTTATCTTTAATTTGAGTTTTTAAAACATTATTTAAACCCCAAACAAATGATATTATACCGAGCGGGATTCCTGGCTCATTGTGCCACAGAAGACTGTGTCTTGATTGTGCTATGTAGTCCACTCCCAAGCATGTTAATGTTAACACAAAATGAAGAGGATCCAATGCATGCTGCTGTGCCCCATAAAATATCTTTCATGCATGATGCAGCTTCCCACACATGCTGTTGCAGCCCCCCATAGATGCCTTTCATACATACATGTGATTGTCTCCATGAAGGAAAACTCCCTTCCACACATGCTCTTAACCTCCTCATACAGGAGACCTTTCGGACATGCATGTGACGGCCCCATAAAGTACACATTTTGCTGTAGCCCCTTATATGAGCCCTTCTGTACATACATGAGCATCACGATGAAGGAAACCTCCCTGCCACACATGCTGCTGCAGGTGCCCCATAAAAAGCTCTTTCTTACATGCATGGTGCTGCATCCCAGAGAGTGCACACTGCTGCACCCACATACCGGAGACCGCTCAGCCATGACAAGTTACACTATGACCTTGGATGGTGATGAGAAGACCTTCTGATAGGTGGAAGTGCTTTCCAGGAACATCTCCAGACTAACCATTCGTGGAGACTCACAAGGCAGGTCAAAGACGTCTTTCAAGGTTCTTCCTCAAGCAAAATGTCGAGAAGCGCTACCAGATAAGAAGAAACAACAACAACAAAAGCCAACCTTCCCATGCCCACCTTTCCCAATGCACACTGCACTTCTGTTCGCACTTTTTCAATGGTGTTTTTTTTATTTTAATTCAAGGAATTTTGCTTCATACAAAATGTGAATTGTAGAAACAAGCTCAGGGTTCAAAGATTTGGCTGATAAACGTCATTCAGGCAGCAAACTGATCGATGTCTTCTTTTTTTAGTATCTTTTTTTTTAAAGTCCAGTAGTGTTGCAAGGGATAGACTTTGCATCGATTTTCAACACTGTTTTTAATATAAAGTTTTGCAACAAAGTCCCAATTTATATCAAATATAATTAAAAATGAACAACTCATGAATACATCGTATCAAAAAGGTACGTAGAGAAACATGTTCCATGCACATACTCTGGGATTCCTGTTTTTTTAAAATATGTATATTTGTATATATTTTACATGCAAACATTTACTTATTTTAGAGAATTTCTGTGCCACTACGAGGGCTGGTTCCAGATGCTTAGAAGCAGTTGGTGCATTTTCAAGTTTAACAACGACGAGTTATGGCCAGTGTGGCGGGCCAGGAAATATCTTCTAGAAGCTTCCAAGTGGACAGTAGAAGAGACCAGACAGAAGCTCAGAGGGGGAGGGCCAAGAAGTCACCCACCGAAACAATGAAGTGAGTCAGTACTTAAGCATAGCCCATTGGGGAAAAACAATAAATGTTGGTTACAGACTTTACAAGTAGCTAAGCATGTGTGCAAAGTTTACCTTTACTCTTCTCTGGCTCTCCATTTTTGTTCTGCATATTTCATAAGCTGGTAAATTGCCTTGGTCTCCAAGTGTCCATATCACAAAAACATGTACACAACTGTAGATTTTGACTGCATGGATTAAAGCAACAACATTGATGACAAATGTTCAAAGAATCTGGGTCTATTATGCTGACAAGACTTCACAATGTTGTTGCACTCGGCATCCGCGAGGGGAAAAGGGTCCCTTATTGCTAAGTAAGTTGTGGAAGGGCACGCACAGAAACTTCGAAAACTGCGGCTTGCATATGTTCTTTAAAAAAGTGACTCATTATGATAATTTAAGCACATTTGCTTGAGAAGGACCACCGGGGTTGAAAGCAATTTATAAAGTGGTATCCGTGCGTTCTTTGCCACAACTTGCTTAGCATTCTGGGAAGATGCTTTTATATTGTTATATTCGATCATTCGTGAATAGTTTAGAGCTTCATGCTTTTTAAAAATAACCAAAAAGAGAACTGGAATTTTAAAGCATGGACCAGATTAGAGAAAGGTAATCTTCGCATGTATGCAGTTCTTTTTATAAGTTTTTGGTGACATACAAGACGGTTAAAGCCTCAAGGGAACTTGAGCATCTGTCTGGAAATGTAGCTGGCAGTCCAGAACCGTTCAAAGTATATTCTTGAGCATCTAAGACCTCCTTGTCCCTACTTGCAATAGCCCATACTAGAGCTATGGGTAACTTTTTTGAGGGAATCCTGAAATATTGCACCCATCTCTTGGGGTAGGTAATGTGGAATCTGTACCTTTACCACCCCAACCTCTCCTGTGGCAGGGAGAAGGTGCTGGCCATTCATCCTCGTATATGCTACAAGCCCTGCATGCCCTTTAAATACCATCCCTGCGCCCCCTCATCCAACCAGACCAAAGGCCTTGGAATGCGACCTCACTAGCCAAGACATAGTGTTACACAGGACAGTGGCCTTCCATCGCTACTGAGTACAGAGCAGGGAGGAGGATGCAAAGGAGGAAGAATACCACACATATTTCAATACAATAAAAAAAAACAATTCAATTTGTAACTTTCAAAGTGGCTACAATGTTTGCATGCAACTAGTCAAAGTTCATTTTTTTTGTTCTTCTTGCAGTAAAGTATCCTATTTTCTTTAAAAGGTCAGTGAAACATTGTGCCTTCATACAATGAAAAGGTATAAAACTCTTGGTCGCAGCCGCCATGATGCCTGGAACAGGAGACTCCAGCAGGTAAAGCTACTGAATGGATCAGTCCCTCGCTTCTTTGTGTGGTTGAGTTTGTCATACGTGTCATGTGGTTGCATAGTCCTACTTATAAGAATCCATCTATTACTTAAGGCAGAGGAATGATGGTGGATGGGGGAAAGTGGAAAAGGTGGTGGCAAAGGTCCTAATTCCTCCCCCTACACAAAGTAGCTACTTATTATTTCTTTTGCCGTGTGCCCCTCCAATCAAGTTTGTATTCCAACTTTGAAATGGGCTTATTTGCAGGGGTGGTTGGGTATCACCACTTAAGAGACCCACTGCTTCACTCACTACCATTAGCAAAAGTATTTTGTGGCACTGTACTGAACATATTGGGTATGTGGTCTTCAAGGGAACACGATAACATACAACTACACTGACCAACACGGAGTGCATGATACCTGATCGCTTTTGAAATGTCGGCACCCACCCTCATCTGACAAGTACAAGTACCAGAATCGTGCATTTCTACCACTGATCCATGGTGGGCAGAAAGTGGCTTTTCTCCTGTGCTGCCCAAACTTGATTGCACACAACCCTTCTAATTCACAGATTATCATATTGAGAATGCACTTTCCTGCTGGGCTCTCTAATGGATCCATACTGTATGTACTGACCATCAAAGAAAGCATGCATCCTCAACAGGCGACTCGTGAAATTTGATGCAAACCAGTCACAATGTAAGCTCTATTCAGTGTAATCTGCAACTGTGTTTGCCACCACGATCATCATGGAACTGTCCTACAATGCTACCCATCTACAGGTGGAGGAAACTGTCCCCGTCTGAACACAGGAACAAGGAATTTTCCTATTGCATAGACCAGGGACCATAGCATGGCACAGGTCGCCTACCACCGGGTCCAAAGACTTTTCCACTACAGGCTCTCCACAGCAGGGGATGGGAACCTGTCCAACTTTGCTCTGCTCAGGAGCAGTCTGCAATACTTTCTGGTCATCAGCAGAACTAAGATTGATTTATACTCACAGATAGCGGCTTAGTATTAGTTTTTTGTTAGAAGATGGCAATCTCAACCAATCCAAATGTGAAATCAAAGGGAACGTTCCCAAGTTACAACATGTTCTTCTGCTCCAACCAGCTTTTTCATTGTCCCAGCCACCCTGAAGGTTCCTTACACACTTTTTTGTCTTTTGAGTCCCTCACTCCCTAAAAGTGCATTTAGTTTTCCTTTTGCGTAGTCATATTTTCACAAAGACTATTATATCAAAGTATCGTCAAACGTGAACTCAAGGGACACATATTTCATCTGCCAGACAAATGCACAACCAAAAAAATCACATACTCTCCACAGACACAGACGCACCAGGAACACACGTGTCCAAAGAACTCCCTGCTACTTTATACGCTACACAAACATTTGCCAGACTTGGGATACCTCTTCAGGTGAGTGTTTCTTTCATATGTCTAGCTAAGATCCCACAGAGCAGTTGCTGAATGAATTGTTTCTGCCCTTGGTGGCCCAGCATACTGACCCCTAGCAAAGGAGCTACTCTTGGTCTAAGAAGGTCCCTCTCTTATCCCCAGCAGGAATCACCCAGGAGTCCCCCATATATTGCCCTGTCACAGAACAAGTCATTCTGGTCTGCAGCCTGTCCTCACCAAGCCCTTCCTCCATGGTTTCCTAAAGTCCCTTTTTTTTAATCACATTTAAGCCCTTGGTAATGGAGTTCTTTGCTGGAAGCACTATTTGCGTTATCTGCATTCAGTCACAGGCCTGCACCAATGCGTAAATATACCATTAAAAGAGAGAGAGAGAAAGAGATAGAAAATGCTGATGACCTTGTTCACACACGCACACATGAGCACACATACACTAGTCAAAACACAAATGAACTCAGGTACATATAAAGGTGCACACATGCACTCATACACCTACAGCCATGTTCACACACAAACCAACAAATATAACTCTATGTACAAACCAATTATGCATGCATCAATGCGGTGATGTACATTGCCAAGAACATCAAGGAAGAAACAAGAAATCAGTAATTTTGGAAAAGGATGTTAAAACTCGAAAATGGCTGTGTTTTGGCGAAAGAAAAGTTAAGTGTTGTTTCTAATAGGCGACTAGGGAGTTACATTTGAGTTAAAAAACGTAAACTAGGAAAAACAAATATGTCAAGTAGTAACAGTAGAAGGGGAGCAGGCACGAAAAGACAAATAAAGGGGACCACCCACTTCCGTTGAAATAAAACAGGGATTAGGGAGCGAAAAAAAAGGCCCACATGCCTCAAAAAAATTCAGTACTGAAACACACACCAATTAACAGACACATTTATACACATTCACAGAAACACAAACACAGAGGAAGGTGTGTCCACACACACAGCACACCCGCGTGTCCTCCCAGATATACACACGCACACATACTGAAACACACAGCTCACAGACATTACATAATACATTCGTAGAAACAAAACAGAAGAAAAACCTCTGCCCGCTCACAAACATGCTCAAAACGACCACTTCTACACACACACTCGAACAAACACCATTATGTGCAGACCTAGCTATTTAGAGGCACTAAGGAATATTTCCAGACGCAGAGGCGACAATACATATATCAAATATATGCTTATTAATCTACACACTTGTGCACACCCAAATTCGCTCATGACGCCACTCATGTAAACACAGAAACATAAACAAACACCCATATATAAATGTACTTATTCACAAGAATGAAAAGATACGGCCTGCAGCATACACAATTAGACACATACCAAGTATACGCAGACAAAGGTCTAACCATAGGCGACCACATTTGCTGCACCCATGAAGAGCGAGCCATGATATTTGCACGATTAAAACTGGTCACCAACCTGATCTCAGGTGCACTAGCCCATACTCAGTCATATGTATGCACCCTCAAGCACACATGCAAACACTGTCAGACACACAGGCAAACACATATACCACCAATGAAAGACCCCAGTCCCTACCAACATGCACAAAGTATCACGGAAGGTTACTATTGGGCACTTGCAGCAATATACTCCAAGGAAACACATAAAAAAGACACAGATACACAAAGTGATTTACAGCTACTTGACATACATACACAGGGACCACGTGGACTCCAACCTCAGTAGTAACGCACAAAACATGTGTATTATACAGAGCCCTCAGAAGTCACACCTAGTGTTAACGACACGTAGGGGTTTAACTTCCAGTGCCAAGACAGACCACCCTTTGAGATGAAACTACAGTTACAGGGCCTCATTTAAGAAAAGTGGCGCATCGCTGCGTGAAAACAGCCTTGTGTCACTTTTCATTGCGCCCTCCTTGCAACATGCTGGATACGTCATATCTACAATATGGCGCATTATGTCGCAAGGAGTTACAGACTCATCAGTATTTCTGACGTATCTGTAGGCGCAAAAATGACGCATTGCTGGAGTGTGTCACGAAAGTGACGCAACTCCATCAATGGGTCATTTCACATGGGCAAGCCCCAATTCAAATGTTCCTGCGTCAGTCTTACTTTGGCCTGCTGTGTGGCAGGTGTAAGATATTGACGCATTTACGTCCTAGAAGTGACGCAGTAACATCTCATAGATTTCACTGCGTCACTTCTACGAGGCTTACTTGCGCCAGAATGCCCACCCTGCATACATTATACCTGGTGCAGGTATAATGTAGCTCAGGGGTTTACAAACTGAAGCATCTACCTAGATGTGTCACTTTGCAAATATGACTCAACATGGCACATTTTTTTACCCTGCTGGTGAGTCACAAAAAGCGAGGCACCGGCGGCGCAAAAGTAACGCACGGACTCATAAATAAGCCCTACACTTTTTACCTAGACCTACAGATTCGAGCTGCACCTCTGTTCTGTACCCAGTCTGTGTGGCCCCTTTATGTATCTTTGTGAGGCACAAAATCGTCAGAGGCTTAAAGGTGACTCTGTGAACAGTTCTAACCATCGAGCACTTGACACTGAACATTTGAAGCTTGTGAGTGATCCGTCCCTCTGGAACCATCCATGCAGCAGGCACCCCACATACACAGCCGTGCTGACCGGACCCAGTGGAGGCAGGGGGTGATGCAGCCTCCACTCCTCGTAAATAAAGCCTGACTGAAATGTTTGCAAGTAGACGGCTGCCTAAGGAATCTTTTTCATTATTTACTGACAGACAGGCAGGCCACACTATGCACTGTGACGTACTGATAGCCCGCACAACGGCCCCCTTTACTGCAACAGGCCACACTTTGTACTGTGACAGAGCACATGAGGCAGCTTGCACTTTGATAGGCCCCACTATCCACTGTGACAGAGCACATATGAGGCAGCTTCCACTGTGACAGGGCACACGATGTACTATGACAGAGCATGTGATAGCCCACGTTACAGCACCTTGCACTGTGACAGGCCACACTATGCCCTGTAACAGAGCACATATGAGGCAGCTGGCACGGACAGGCCACACTATGCACCGTGGCAGAGCACATATGAGGCAACTTGCACTGACAGGCCACACTATGCACTGTGACACAGCACATATGAGGCAGCTTCCACAGTGACAGGCCACCCTATGCACTGTGACAGAGCACATGTGATAGCCCACGCTACAGCACCTTGCACTGTGACAGGCCATACTATGCACTGTAACAGAACACACATGAGGCAGCTTGCACTGACCGGCCACACTATGCATTGTGACAGAGCACATATGAGGCAGCTTGCACTGACCGGTCACACTATGCATTGTGACAGAGCACATATGAGGCAGCTTACACTGACAGACCACACTATGTATTGTGACAGTCCACATATGAGGCAATTTGCACTGTGACAGGCCACACTATGCACTGTGACAGAGCACATATGAGGCAGCTGGCACTGACAGGCCACACTATGCACTGTGACAGAGCACATATGAGGCAGCTTGCACTGTTTGTTACAGGCCACGGTATGCACTGTGACAGAGTATATGCAAGCCACCTTGTTCTATGACAGGCCGAACTATGCACTGTGACAGAGCACATATGAGGCAGCTTGCACTGACAGGCCACACTATGCACTGTGACACAGCACATATGAGGCATCTGGCACTGACAGGCCACACTATGCACTGTGACACAGCACATATGAGGTAGCTTGCAAAGTTACAAGCTACAGTATGCACTGTGACAGAGTATATACAAGGCACCTTGTTCTGTGACAGGCCGAACTATGCACTGTGACAGAGCACATATGAGGCAGCTTGCACTGACAGGCTACACTATGCACTGTGACACAGCACATATGAGGCAGCTTGCACTGACAGGCCACACTATGCACTGTGACACAGCACATACAAGGCAGTTTGCACTGTGACAGGCCACACTATGCACTGTCACAGCATATTTGAGGCAGCTTGCACTGTTACAGGCCACAGTATGCACTGTGACAGAGCACATACAAGGCACCTTGCTCTGTGACAGGCCGCACTATGCACTGTGACAGAGCACATATGAGGCACCTTGCTCTGTGACAGGCCACACTATGCACTATGACAGAGCACATATGAGAGCCCACGCAACGGCACCTTGCACTGTGACAGGGAACATGACAGGCCACACAACGACAGCATGCACTGGGAGTGAGCACATAAAATATCCCACGCTATGATACCCTCGCTGTGATAGGGAACATGTGACAGGCCACACTATAACATCAGTGTGTGACAAGGTATATGCGACGCCACACACTATGACTCCATCCACTGTGAAAGGACATATCATTACAATATTACAAAAGGTGGAGGGCACGGTGTACCACAAAAAATGTGAGAGACTACATAGGCAGATCACTGTATGAAACCTAACAGCAATAGCGCATTGTGGGACATCACATTGTGACAGGCCAGACTTGACAACATTTATTGGGAAAGGAAACACTATGACAGCGCCCACATACAATCTGACAACGTACTAGGGTAAATCACACACACAAACTGGCCACTGGTTTGTGCCACAGAGCGAGACAGAGCACGACAGTACACTCTGTAACAGGCAATGCTGGACAGTGTATGATGGACACGGCATGCATCATACATTCGGCCGAGGACAGTGTGCCAAAGTTATTGTATCAGAGCATGCAGGCTGGGCACCGTGTAACTGCTACCCTAAGGAAGGCCATAGTCAGTGCCTAATTTGTAAAAAAAAAAAAAAAAAAGCCAGGGCTCTCGCCAGGAGGCCAATGCAGTTTGCACCACACACTGCCCCTGCAATGCCACCACTGATAGTAACAACACAACTACTAATCATCACACTCCTACAAGCGTGACAATTCGGACTATTTCAGGCCACCAAAGCCATAAGAATGGCTTGGGCGGCAGGTAATAGTCATTTTTAATGTCTATTGATTAAATAATTAACTGTTGTTGTGGTCATCTCAAATTTACCCAGACAGCGCCACCTTGTGGCAGACTATCACAAGCTCCAGTGTTGACAATTAAGTGCCAGTGCAGAGCACTGGAAACCACTGGTTCAAATTAAGCACTGGACATCAAAGACACAATACACTATAATTGAACACACTATGACAAATCCTCTGCGCCACAGTATAAAATGACACGTTACTGTTAGAAGTGATACACAATTGGGCACAAATGACAATCCTTTCTGTTGCAGTGCGTGCTGTTACAGTAAGCACCACAAATCTGTCCTGTCACATTGATTGGCGCTATGTGTTGGCATATCTTTGTGCTTTCTAACAGTGAATTGCTTTATACATTCAAGAAAGAGGGGAAAGCGGGCTTTTGCCCTCATAATGCTAATGGAAGTTGGGCCTTCCACCCGTGGTAAACTAAAGAACCTAAGGCTTTAGCCGTAATTTCCCAATTAAAGTTAAGGACATTTGAATGAGACAAAACCGACCCGTCCACAGATATGATTTACATCATTCATGTCATTATAACTGAACACTATTTCAAGTGTGTACATGAGGAGTACAAGGAATGGCATTCGAATGTCAAATGTCAAATATTCATTGAAATCCATATGTATGCGCAGCCGCGGTCCGTGCAGATAACAGCGGCGGGGCCGGGTTAGGGGGGATTTTGAGGGACGATGCTGAGGGAAAATTAATTATTTATTTAATTTCCCCTCTGCCTCGTCCTTCGAAATCCGCCCTTACCCGGCCCCACCGCTGTTATCTGCATGGACCGCAGCTGTGCACGCGGCACTTCCGCATTAGTCGGCACGTCTGGATTCTGTGGTTTGGAAGGTCCTGCATTTCTCCGCTGCACGGTCACACTTGTATTGAGCCAACTGTAGGTATTTCTGGGATTAGGTGTGGGACTTCCTGCATCTAAGACTCATGGGGAATGTAGTTCAACTGTGAAGCATTGGACTTCAGGTGCAAAGCGTCATACTTCCCAGGGCCTTTCAAACCGAACTCTGGTTTCTTGCCACATGGTGCTTTGGTCTGGATGGAGGCTTTGATACAACTTTTCCATAGGCAGTCAAAATGGAAGTACGTTTAGTCATCCTGGGCCTAACCCCGGCTGCGGCTACTAATGACTCTGTGCGTAATGGCCACGCTGCCAGAATCAAGACATGAACAGATTGAAGAAGCGGTGCTTTAAATTCAGAAAAACAAGACATGTCAACTAACGCTCAAGACACGTATACCATTAGCTCAACAGGGGTTAGTGCAGTGAAGCCTCTCTGCCAGGCACAAGAAATCAACAGCTGATGAAAGGGGAGGATTCCAATCACAAGAATCGATCAGCGCTTATCATTGCTCAAGGCCCACTTAGCGCACACAAAAAAATTGTTTTTGACGACCCCTATGCAATACTTTTTCCTGAAGAAATATCCAGGGGCCAGTCCAGAGGAGACCTTGAAGACTTAGAAGTTTGAAACATGTTAACAAGCTTTATCCAGCGGATAGTGATCACTTGAATAGCCCAGTGTGGCAGCGCAAATTCCTCTACTTACTTGCCTTACATCCTCAGGGCTCAATTGTATGTTGGAACAACGAGTTCCACAAACACGACTTCCCTAACAACGAGGTCGCAACCACGACCTCGTCTAAACCACAACTTTTTTTTCCATGCATTCCTTTACCACGTTTTTTCGTGGTAAAGGAATGTGTATTTTAAAAAATTGCTTTAGATCTAGTACCCAGATTCCCCAACCCCATAAAAACGAATTGCACCCACCCTAAATATAAACACGATTACCCACACACCTGAGGCTAATCTTGTGCTATATTTTTCTTTCACCTCCTCCAATATCCCTCACCGCCCTTCCTTTCTTTCGGCGAGGGAGATCTGGTTACAGGGCTTAGTTCCGAAGCCTCACTCTCAGTTTTCTGTAACAAAGTAGATTTTGATGAACTTTGGCAATGAGAGAACAACATATTGATTAATCAAAGGAGCCCTGCTACAGTGCGCCTTTTTAATTTAGAACTCCGGATAACTGAGCTGTGCATTTCTTCGTGTTAATGGCACTCACAAATTTAAATATGTTAAACGCTTCACCTGGTTGCTCTGCCCTCCTGCCAGGCACAGTGCGTTCTTGCTGAATTTCGAACAGTAACTAGCAACACAAAAAACATTTTCTTGTAATTCTGCCGTAATTCCTTTAGACGCATCCCATTTCCGTATACCAATAGAATATTCCGCCTTCGCCTGCTCATTTGCACATGCACTGACATAGTTTACAGCTGATGAAAGGCACAATCGGTGAGGAGTGTTAGGCGTGCTGGTGACGTCACGCTCCTAAGGAGAAACATGAAACATGATTGGAGAGTGTCTGCTCGCACTCTGCAAACCTGCGCTCGAAGAGGATGTGACACTTCCTTGCTTGGCTGGTTAATTTAGGTGACCTTGCCAGCTCTGCAGTCATGGCGAGGGAGCCACACATGCTTAGAAGAGTGACGTGCCTTAGCAGCAGTCCGGGGGGCGGGGGGACAGGAATGAGGTTTCCAAGTTAGAAGAGTGCATTGTAGTCCGGGAATCATTGTTAAGAAGAGTCGTGGTTTAGGACTTCGTTGTTCATGACTTCGTTCTTCAGGATTTGTCGTTGTTCGGACTTCGTTGTTCAGGTAAGTCGTCATTACAACTTCGTTGTTTCGGATGTTTCCCTCAGGGCTCTGTTATCAGTCATTCACAACTCTTTGTTAATCCTCTCCCCCATGACATTAAAAGAATAAGGGGAACTACTTATTTAGACTTTTCATCATCTTAAAAATGCACATTACCTAAGAAATGAATCTATTGACGCATGATAATGTCTGCTTCTTTCACTGAGAGCACATTTCTTCATTTACAGGTGACCGATCAATTTTTAAACATTGCTAATTAATTTGGCAATGATATTCAAATAACATGCCTTGTATGTCTCCTGTACGCATTTGAAAAAGTGTTCCATAATAATGAGACAACTACTGTAAAGTATTACTTCGGGCGGGACAGTTTTGTCTCAAACAAAGATCCTTAACTTTAGTTGCGGAATGGCGGCTAAGGACTTCGCTTCTTTAGTGTATGACGGTTACAAGGCCCAACTTTCACTAGCATTATGGGGCCCAAACCCCTCTTGCTTGAATGTATCAAGCATGTCACTGTTACAAAGTGCAATGATATGCCAACACAGTGCCAAAGATTGTGACAGGGCAGATTCGCAGTGCTTACTGTAACAGGGTGCACTGTGACAGAACATTTTATCATTTTTACTCAAATATATTCCTGAGTCGGCAACAAATTGGAGTTGGTACCCAAAACTGGATTTGTGGGATACTTGAAATGGTGGACTTGTTGAGTTGCACCTGCATTTCTTTAAACAAACCTGCACACTCTGGGCCCAATTCACAAAGGTAAACTAAGACCTGGGATCTAAATTTACCTTTGTGAAGTGGGCCATTACACTTCAGGTCGAAACTTAGACTTCAGGTCTAAGTTTAGCTTTGTTAATTGGACCCTTAGTTTTGTTTACTTTAATACACAGAATATTTAAGAATGCTAAACAAGCTGTGATGTAATAGACATTGCGACTTTTTTGAAAAAACGAATATTGTTGAAGATTGGGTCACAATTTTCCTAATGCACGCTTGAATAGTCAGCCTATTTCCCTGCCTACTTGGTACTCAGTGACAGTGGCTTTGAGAAATCCTAGTTGTTGAAAAGCTCAGAGTTGGTGTTTTAACCTGTTTGACACCCTTACGACCTATGCATATTTGATGTACTAAATGGAAAAATATTAAGATTCATGCCTATAAGATTCAGGCTGGAACTTTGCTCTATAAACCTTTAGTATCTTGAAAGAGATACATCGGAACAGTCCTTTGTTGTCTAAATACTAATGCCTACTGCAGAGCAAGCTCACACGTGGAGGTACAGCATCATTTTTTCTTTTTAGCTAATGCTTTGGAAGTAGAAAAGAATGCACCTGAACACTGTGTCTTTTACATGAAATCCATGCAGTTGCGGCCGGTGCAGGTAAGCACGGTGGAGCGGGGCGGGAGTCGACAGATGGAATAGGGTTTATTTATTTTAACTATTCCATTGTCTGTCGACTCCCCACTCCCATCCGCCCGCTTACCAGCACCTGCCGCCCCTGGACCCATGTCCTGGAGTGTCTCATTGGGAGATTCCCAGGCGGTCCAATGCCACTAAATGTCCTGTGGGCCTGGTGAAGAGCCTCTAAACCCTTACCGTACAGTATTTTTTCATTTTCGGTAACGGGAGGACGCAATCGTAGGGATGCTTTAGCTCATGACTTTGCAAACAAGGGCGTAAAAATAAATCATAAAGTGGTAGATTTAGTTTACAACCCACTTATATTTCAATTGGAGACATAATCAACTGCAAACATGGCAAAAAGATGGCGCTGCCTTCTCCCAGTTCGGAGAACTGATAGAACAGAATCTGAAGGTGGTGCTCACATAGAAGGGCTTTGTGGGTAAGGGTGAACATCACTATGAGACTCCTCGTGTTGCTGTCACTCAAAATAAAAAGTTAACTTTTCAACATATCTTTCTGTGCCTTACTATTCAATGGCGAATAATGCACAGCATGTGAATCTAGAATAGCTTTAGGCTCCAAAATCAAAGACTTCTGACCACGGGCTCCATCTCACCTGGCCAGGCCTTACACTACAGTGCTCACGCCGACATGCCAGTCTGTCATTACTCTGCTGTGCCTTTTGGTGTACCTACGCTGTCTTTACCCTACAGTGTCCAGTGCGTCTAAACTATCTGGTGTTTCATCTGCTGACCCTACTGAGTGCCCAGTTTCACCCTGCTTGTCCCATGACTTTCTAATATGGGATTAATGTACATGTAAAAAAGAGGATTTACGTGATAGCACACAGTTTGAGTCACTGTTTATCTTGCTAAATCCCTGTTGTTCTCCATGAAAATGCCAAGTGAAGAGAAAGCGATATCCTGATAAGTGAAGGGGCAGTAGACATTTGACTGAAAGCTGCTCTTCCAAACCTTTAGAGGTCCTTTTCTGTGACACACAGCGCTTAGTTTCATCAAAAGGACTTTAATATATTTAACGCAGTTCAATTCCCAACTGCTACACTGAAATCCAATTGAGTTTTTTCCAACCCACTGTCCTAATCAAATCTCCAAAGGTGGCTTTTGAATGTTCTTAACAGGACTAAGGACTACGACTTCCAGAAGGAACTGGAAGATGGGTTTAAAATTCTGCAATGGATGTAGTCTTATTTTTAGGATTTAGTGACCTGAAGCCTATTCTCAAGTGTCCAACAGCCTTCACTAGTCAGTATACGCCTAGGTGACGGAGCATACTGATTTGGACTAGGTGAAATGGTGTGATATACGTACATGTTCAGGGTGCACAAGACACCCCTGAATTACTTCTATCAAATCTTAAAGGTGGTGGTGGTGGGGCTTCAACAGACCTACACAGATGATACAATGAGGCCTCACACACACACAAGCACAAACACACAGTGAGACGACACTTTAAAACAAGGCCACGGTAGACACAACATTCCTGACATAGCTTTCAACTTCCCAGACGTTACCTGAGCAAAGTATGGATTCCTGAACAAGGCGCGGAACCTGGAATGATTACAGTCTAATCCCACCCCAAGGGTGTGTTCCCCTAAAATGTTCCCCCTCTTTCACTGTACAATTTTAGAAAAAAGAATGCAGGCAAAAAAAGTCTTCAAAGTTTCAGCTGAGTGACTAAAAACACCAGCTCTTTCGGAGTTGAGTCCAAGTCAAGGGGAGAGCTGTAAACAAGACAAAGAAAGGAGAACGCATCTCCAGTAACAAAGCAGAAAGGATGGGAGGGTGGGAAACAGTCTTGGACAGGGTGTATCTTTCTCTCTCTCTCTCTCTTGAGTTGACCCTTTAAGGGGATTGAGTCAATCTCCAAAGGGGTAAACTGAACAGTGTTGGGCATTGGTAGTGGTTTTGGTTGTTTTTCAATGTTATGCAAGAAGAGGGGAGTGCATTTGTTCCCCTCCATTTCCTTATCAAGCTTGCAGACCTCAATCTCCCCAATCACCCTTGAGGGGACTGTGCTATTTCCTGGTCTCATGAGACATTTCGAAGGATTCCTCTGAATCCCCCACTCCAGTCTGAGTAAGCAGCAGCAGGGTGTTCTGCCTGCTTCTTGAGACCCTGCATCTGGGTTTGGAACCCCGGCTGCCAGGACCCCTTTCTGTCCGCGGCACGTGGGAGGGTGCCCGGCTCCCTTCCTGCTATCACTTGCTACCCGTGACCGTGGAAACGCAGGAGGGGAAGTAGACATGCATTGGACGTGCACAGCAATGGCGGCCTTGCACGAGCACACACTTACCAGCCCAGCATGCCTCACTAATTCCATCACAAAATTGTCACCCTTATAGGAAAGGAAAAAACACACAGACATCTGGAATACTGGTCGTCACCGTTCCACATTCACAACGTTCTCTTCTTCCCAGCACACGGGAAACAAATCAAATCCCCACACCTTTCCTCCGCCTGTCCTTCCTCCCGTCAGCACTTTGGAACCCAGCCACTTCCCATTAAAAAGCACTTTAAAACGTTTCTACAGAGAGCCCTTGGGCGAGTGCACGGCTGGCCCTTCAGGCATTGGGCAGAAGGATGAGAAAACAGTACAGCGGATGCATCCATCTTTAACCCCACAGTGTTGAAAGAAATGTCCCGAAACAGCTCCACAGTCATCAATTCGGGCACCCCAGAAAGAGTCCTCAGCTTCACAGGTTTGGCATCTGTTGTACAAGGCAAGACACTGATGGGAAGCGTAGAGGAGAAGGGGCGAGAAACACAGGGGTGGGGGGTGGGGAAGAGAGAGAGGAAGTGGACCAACACAACAGCAACAAAAGGATCTTTATTCATTCCATTTCCTGTCCAGTGCAAAAAACAGATCGAGGAGGCGAGGCAGAGGCGTTCGCTCCCAGAGAGCACTAGTGCTGCGCGCAGCCCGCTCCTTCAGCATCCATGCGCTTGGGGCCGGCTGCGGTGTGGCGTGGGCGCTAGCACGCCAGGGCAGATAGATGATAAAACTCATCGATTGCCAATGAAGATCCAGGCTCGAGTCTGTTGAGCCTCGTGCTAGCACCAGTCATCCTGACCATCCTCGTGGTAGTAGCTGCGGGCCCTGCCACCTGTCCCGGGCCCAGAGTTGAGGCCTAAAGTATAGTGGTAGCCATTGGGGACCCGACGAACGTGCGAGGGCTGTGATGTCATGGAAGAGACGTACGAAGTCCTCGAGGACCGGCCTGAATTGGTAGCCAGTGCCTCCTCGAAGGTGAGCGCATCCTCGGACAGCGCCTGGCCAGAAATGTCACATTCCTCGCGGCGTCCAAGGTAGGGATCGGAGCCGGTGCGGGCCCCGCTGAAGCATGCCTGGCCCTGGGCCTCGCTGTGCAACAGGGCGTTGTGTTCCGACAAGCCGCGGCTCAGACGTCCCGGGGAGAAGGTGGGGACGCCGGTCTGAAAATGAGAGAAGTGTACCGGCGAGGAGTTGGCAGTCTTGTAGGTGACGCTTGGACGCGGGGTCAGAGGCGTCTGCGGGAGCTGCCTCCGGACGCCGCGGCACGGCGTGCTAGCACCAGAAGTCGACAGCAGAGGGCTCCTGTTAACTGAACCACTGCCCTACATGAAAATTAGAACAAAGCAAATGAAAAATAAAAAACCAGACGGACACAACGGGCACAGACAGACACGGAATGCAAGGGAAGCGACAGCAAGGACACAGCAGAGCCACGAGTAGAGGGATAGCGAAAGAGAAAGGGGTTCAGACAACCACAAGTAAGGGAAGAAGGGGGGAAAAAGGGAAGAAAGATTTAAAAAGAGGCAAAAAGAAGGAAAACCAAGTAATTGTGAGAGCGTGCACATTATAACAAATACATTCACTGCAGATATCCATATTCCTGAGGATTCGTGGCAGTGCAAAAATTATGAATTACTTGTAGCCCTCCGGAGTGTATCCATGTACTTTCCTTTTTATTGAAAAACATGCTTTACACTTTTTTCAATGGCTTACTTAACTTTAAAAGATGTTTGTGTGGTTGCGTCTTAGTTGTTCTAGGGACATCTCTGTTTATTATCTACCCCAGAGCAGGAAAGAGGTACGGTTACCTTCTCATTGGCTAATCATCAACTAATCATTAGCCACTCTTCTTGTGGCTATGCCTGTGGTGTCACAGCTTGTTTAGTGTTTGTTGAGATTCGGTGGCAGAAAGGCCACTATGCACATCTCGCAGGACTTTCTCCCTCTGGGTTGCGTCTCAGCAAACCTAGGCTGCTCTCGTTCTTTAGCTCGGATATTCTGCGTACAGTAAATAAGTGTCCTCTATGTGTTAGGGATTATTGCTGAGAGGGAGCTCATTGCATTCAATCGTCATTATTCAAAGACCTCTATCAGTGAGCTACTTGTGTTCTTCCCTTCCAACAAAACATCACCCCCCCTAAGATTAGCAGAGCCAACAGATGCTTCCAAAGGAAGTATTTCATAAATCGCAGGTCTATAAGTCATTGCATTAATCAGTTGACAAGTGACTATGCATTCTATCGCATATGCCTATACAGTAAATGATCAAACACTAAAACCAAGAAATAAATATAAAATGCCCAGAAATAAAAATAAGCAGCATTTATGTATAGAAACAAATTAAGCAAAAAGCAGCAGAAACTGATTTTTGCATATGTATCTATGGCAGATAGATACATATGCAGTGTATGCTGCTATTTATTAACTTTATTTCTGAGTATTATTTTTGATCATTTATTGTATGGGTGTATGAGATAAGATGCACAATTCCTAGTTGATTCAGTCAATGACTTGAAGACCTGTGGTTAATGAAATAGTTCCTTGGGGAGCATCTGATGGCTGTAGTATATTACTCGGTCTCTTGTAAGATTACTGGTTTGGCCCAGTGTGGTCCAGCCTAATTCTAAGATTGCATTTTCACCAAGAAAAGGCTTATGCGCTCTTCATTCCACTGATGGATTGTCTTTTATGTTCTCTTTCAGACTGCAAGTCTTACCTAAAGCTGCGGGTAGGCCACTGCAGCGTCTACCTTTTTTTGCAGTTTTTTTAATAGCGGAATCCTGTTTGAAGGACACTAAAATGTACATATTTTTAGGCACATGGAAATTTAGTGATTTGCTTAGAATCATAGGATGTTGAACGGAGGCTGGGATTCGAACCTGGGTCCTCAGCTTCAAACTCGACAGCCCTAGATGCTGGGGCACGCCTCCATGAAGCAGTCATAGTGGGCGCATTTATGTTTGTTTTTGCAAGCCCAGATATCAAGAGAAGACAGACAGATAACCCCTGAGAGGTAAGAGGTACTTTTAAAAAAGAGACACCATCTTTGTCGATCTCTCCTCCTTGGGTACACCCTGAGCATAAAGGCTGCCTCTTATTTGAATGGCAGATCTTGTGTGAGTCCTGGAGGGCTGGGTCCCCTCGAGTGCGTCATTACCTGTGGCACAACATTCTGTAGCATGTTCACTTGTATAACCAAATGAAAATGGTGTTCTTTGGCTTACAATCCTGGGGCATTATCTCTTCCCATAACCACAGAAGGCTAGTACTCTGTGGTACAACTTGACATGCCATTTTTTTCTTGCGGCCATCTTAGTGATCTATACTTTGGCCCACAATTCCAGTCCATTGTTGTATTCTAATGAGCTGTAGGTATTTTTCACTATCAAATCAAGCAAGGGACATTACTCTGAGGCATATATATTTTTGGGCATTTTTCTCTGCAACACCATCCTTCAGTATTATTCATTGGCACAGCAATACAGACACAACAGTCTCTGGTCTTGTATAGTACTGCCGTACAGTACTTCCCAGAACAATAGTTGAAAACACTGTGTGTTGTGCTATTATGGGGCTTTCTTATCTCATATACAAAAATATAATGGACGGAATGCTTGAAATAATCTTAGCCACTGGTAATTGTAGAGGGCCGCAATTCAGTTCATCATTATTTTGCACGCCATGCAACCTCACTGTTTGGACCCAACCATATGCAAATCAGTCTTGACCCTGCTCCAGTAAGATTAATCCAGCCCAAACTGCCAGGCCTTGTCCACCCTGATCCGGAACACAGGTAGTTGATTGGACTGTTCCTATTGGAGCAAGGTCAAGACTGATTTGCATATGGCCTGGTCCAAATTCATGAGGCATGGAGTGTCAAATAACGATGGACTGGGATACGGGCCTCAGTAATTACCAGTGGCTGTGATAATTCAGGCATTCCTTTCATCACCCTTTTGTTTACTTCAGTGTGACGCCCTAGGTGGAACAGGTATGCCCAGACGTGGGTCCTGTGCACACTGTGCCAGTGGAACCAAGCTATACCCAACTGATGAGCCCTAAAAAGGGCGAATCTGGTCATGGGTTGTTTGATCCCCGGTTCAGGGAGGACCTGCCTTGGGGGTTCGGACTCAATTGAACCTAATGAAGCAGGGTCAAGAATGATTTGCATAAGGCTGGGTCCAAACTGAGGTGGCATGGTGTGCGAAATAATGATGGACTGGGACACGGGGCTCAGTAATTACCAGTGGCTGTGATAATTCAGGCATTCCATCCATCACCCTTTTGTCTACTTCAGTGCGATGCCCTTGGTGGAATGGGTATGCTCAGACGTGGGTCTTGTGCACACAATGGAACCAAGCGATACCCAACTAATGAGCCCTAAAAAGGGAGAATCTGTTCATGGGTTATTTGTGCCCCGGTTCGGGGAGGACCTGGCCTGGTGGTTCGGTCTTGACTGTTCCTAATGAAGCAGGGTCAAGAATGATTTGCATAAAGCTGGGTCCAAACTGAGGTGGCATGGTGTGCGAAATAATGATTGCCTGGGATGCGGACCGAGTAATTACCAGTGGCTGAGATTGATCCAAGAGGTCTATCCATTACTTTTTTGCATTGTTTTCTTGCGCCATATTCTATAAACTATTTGGTACACTATTGTATGGTATTATTCAGTGGCACATGACTGTACAGAATGACTTTTCTGGCACTGGTGGTTTTTGGAAACCTCATTATCAGAAGTAGTAAGGAAGGGGGTCCTCCCTCTCCGGCACAATATTCTGGGGTATTCTTCTTTTGTATTTTGTTACATTATTTTAAATGTTACAGGGCTCTATTGCTTTTTAATCTGGGGCACTATTATTTTATGTTCTGCTACATAAACTCATATTCGGGTCATTATTATTTAACATTTAGAGTCATTATTGCTGAGAAATTGTTTTTATTCTACGGTTTTATTTACTTATATTCGCGTCATTGTTGTTGTTTCTTGCTTCGGGCAATTGCTGTTTCATATTCTGGAGTACTGTTTTTAATTATCAGCAGCAATATTCAGTTGCATTTTAGGGCATTACTTGTTTTTATTCAAGAGTGTCGTTCACTTTAATATGCTGGGCATTATTCCTTCATATTTTGGAGTAGTGTTCCTTAGCATTCTATTCTAGTTACATTCTGCCTTATTATTCTGTGGGGAAAAATATTATTTCCTGGAACTATGTTCTAAAAGAGAACACTGGCCACCCTCTTACCCTCACAGGGAATTTACTGTCCCCATCACACACTGTCACCTGCAGCCAATGCCTAACTCAGTTTACAAACGT
Organism: Lissotriton helveticus; assembly: GCF_964261635.1. NCBI lineage: Eukaryota > Metazoa > Chordata > Amphibia > Caudata > Salamandridae > Lissotriton > Lissotriton helveticus. The sequence continues at coordinate 208,227,491 of NC_136065.1, forward strand.
GGCCCCACAGCCTAATAATATTTAAAACACAATATTATTCAAGGCTACATGCCAACAGGGGCATCTACCTGTTCTAAACGTAACAGGTACTACGTTAACAGCGCTAAATAATGCTACTTTTACCCATCCACCACCTCGGTAGGGTGAGATGTTGAGCTGGCCTTGCCAGGACTCCAATCTCTACTCTGTAGGCTGCAGCAGTAGTGCTGCTGCAGGCATATATTACACTCCAGAGCCAAAGGCGTAACTTATTCACATGTCTTCTGTGTAGAAGGATAGTCACAACTTTGCCCCACACCTACTCATGTTATATCTAATGGGCCCTCCTATTCGAACTCCTTAGAAACAGAGTAAACAAATAGCCCATCTGATTAGTCTGAACTGGCCTCGCCTGGTGAAATCATGTTGCAGCAGGCGCTGCCAGCCTGTGGTTTTAACTTATTCCATGAGGTTTTCCTTTATGTATGAATACATATATGCCTCGTCTGCACCCGTGAGGGCCAGGCTGCCCATCCCAGAGCTGCCACGCTTCTCCCTCCTTCCACTTTGTAATTAGGATCCTCAAACATGGAATTTTCATGGCCACTGACCTTTCTAGCGAGCCACTGCAAGTGGCGGTCGTGCTGTCAACTTGCAGTTGACTTCCTGGCCTCATTGACCTCTTTACTTCCGATGTTTTGCATCTTGCTCCTGAGCTCTAGCTCGACAGGTGGGTGCTGAGCAGGTGGGACACTGGGTTGAGCAGAGGAATGTTCTCCCACTGGTGAGGCTTGGTCACTCTGAGAAAGGGCTGTTCCCAGATAAAGTATGCAGGGGTTGAAGGCTTTGACTCCGTACTGCCTACAAGAGCTGGGAGAGCCTAGGAAGAGACTCCGCCACTTGTATTAGGACTACAACAACCTTGAGGATTTACTCCTTTCACAGCAGATGTAGCCAATGCCAGACCTTTTGTTTCAAAGTCCTGCATCATGCCCGCTCTGACAGGCGACGAGGCTGTACACAACCCCTTCCAAGGAATCGAAGTCCACCAATTCTCAACTTCTGTGCAGAGGTTCACTGGATGGGACTGAGATACTTTCAAAGACAGGGGGTCTTTTGAGTGAAAAGCACTGACCATCAGGCCAATTGGCAGCTTTGGGGTTTAACTCAACCCTAATGGTGTGTGCATCCCAGGTCACCTTGTTTTCCCCCGGCAGTGGCGTGAAATCAGATTTGAAGTTACAGCGTGAAATCGGATTTGAATGTTACACCACCAAGACAGGAACATGGTTATTTCATGGCACACTCACTTCTACATATTGTGCTGTGTTGTGGTTAAGTTAGCTTGGTGTTCTGTCTTCCACCATTTTGTTAGTCCTCACAGTGCTGATGGATTTGAAGAGGGTTTGAGGATTATAATTGCAGGCTGGAGTCTGTTTTTGGTTAGTTTTATTTGCATTACGAGTAGTGTAACTGTGGTTCTTTTGCTAATGCATACTGCTAAAAAACTGAATAGAAGAAGGTTCTTGTACATGAACACACCCAGCGGCTCTGCAGCATTGCACATTCACAGATATCACAATTTTTGTTTACTGCCGCGTGTCACCTCCAGGAAGTGATATCACTGCATAGTAGAAATTCAACTACATGTTAGGCGATATCACAGTATCTCACAGGACGCAAAACAATGCTCAGGATATCAATGTGTAGCACATGTTTCTGGTATAAATCACAGGCTTAGACTATACACAGTTTCATATGCTTTATCATTATAACCAATAACATTTACAGGACGAGGTATCAAAAAAGTATACCGAATGATGCACATATGAGCATGGCGTACCACTATTGATATCCTCATGTATCACGCTACATCATACAGCATCTGTATATCTCACAATTTTACCATTTAGGAAAGGATGTTGCCACAGATCACAAAGCATCATGTTATCTTACATGATATTACATAAACAATTAATCACATTCTTTAGTATTATACCAAGGTATTCAATATCAATGATAACAAATTACACTAGACCAAAGCACTTAGCAGAATTAATATTTTCATATCACATAACACCTACACTGAGCACACATGTGTACGTTGGAATGTGGCACTCATCTGCCTTTTGCATGCCTGTTCCTGCCCACAATCTCACATCTGGCTAATGCAGCCGTGCTGCTTTCCTCTTATTTGGCCTGTTGAACAACACGGCCAGTGCCTGTCCCTACTGCCTCTTACTGTCTTAAACCTGTTTTTATCCTCACCCCTCCTGCATCTCTAGTTGCTCTGCCCTGTCTCAGGTGTATCCTCTCATGTTGGTTTTTAGGGAGATGCTCCTTTCATAACCTCGTATATTTTAGCTGCCTCTCCCTCCGTAACCTCACACGTTTCAGCTACTTCTGCCTCTATTTCCTCACTGGTTTTGCCTGCCCTTACCTACATAACCTCATCTGTTTTCACGGCACCTGCCTCTGTAAACCTCAGCTGGCTTATTTCTCTGTAACCTCAGCTGTTTTGGCTGTTTCTGCCTCTGTTACCTCACATGTTTAACTGTGCAAGGCTTCGCAACCTCAACTGCTTTGCCTGCTTCAGCCTCCATAACCTCACTTGTTTTGCCTGCTCCTGCCTCCATCACCTCATGTTACTGCTGTTCATGTCACCGTAACTTCAACTGTTTTGCCTGCTTTAATTACTTCACGTGTTTTGCCTGCTTCTGCCTTCGCTTGCCTGTTTTGGCTGCTTCTGTAACTTCACCTGTTTTATCTGCTTCTGCCTCTGTAATCTCACCTGTTGCCTCCTATGAGCTCATCTGTTTAGGTTGCTCCTCCCACACGACCTCACCTGCTTTGGTTGCTTCTGCCTCTGTGCCCTCACCTGCTTTGGTTGCTTCTGCCTCCGTGACCTCACTTGATTGGCTACTTCTGCCTCAGTGACCTCACCTGCTTTGGTTGCTTCTGCCTAAGTGACCTTACCTACTTTGGTTGCTTCTGCCTCAGTGTCCTCACCTGTGTTAGTTGCTTCTGCCTCTGTGACCTCACCTGTGTTAGCTACTTCTGCCTCTGTGACCTCACATGCTTTGGTTGCTTCTGCCTCAGTAACCTCACCTGCTTTGGTTGCTTCTGCCTCTGTGACCTCACCTGCTTTGGTTGCTTCTGCCTCAGTGACCTCACCTGCTTTGGTTGCTTCTGCCTCAGTAACCTCACCTGCTTTGGTTGCTTCTGCCTCAGTGACCTCACCTGCTTTGGTTGCTTCTGCCTCAGTAACCTCACCTGTGTTAGCTACTTCTGCCTCTGTGACCTCACCTGCTTTGGTTGCTTCTGCCTCAGTAACCTCACCTGCTTTGGTTGCTTCTGCCTCAGTAACCTCACCTGCTTTGGTTGCTTCTGCCTCAGTGACCTCACCTGCTGTGGTTGCTCCTGCCTCTGTGACCTCACCTGCTTTGGTTGCTTCTGCCTCTGTGACCTCACCTGCTTTGGTTGCTTCTGCCTCAGTGACCTCACCTGCTTTGGTTGCTTCTGCCTCAGTAACCTCACCTGCTTTGGTTGCTTCTGCCTCTGTGACCTTACCTACTTTGGTTGCTTCTGCCTCAGTGTCCTCACCTGTGTTAGTTGCTTCTGCCTCTGTGACCTCACCTGTGTTAGCTACTTCTGCCTCTGTGACCTCACCTGCTTTGGTTGCTTCTGCCTCAGTAACCTCACCTGCTTTGGTTGCTTCTGCCTCTGTGACCTCACCTGCTTTGGTTGCTTCTGCCTCAGTGACCTCACCTGCTTTGGTTGCTTCTGCCTCAGTAACCTCACCTGCTTTGGTTGCTTCTGCCTCTGTGACCTCACCTGCTTTGGTTGCTTCTGCCTCAGTAACCTCACCTGCTTTGGTTGCTTCTGCCTCAGTAACCTCACCTGCTTTGGTTGCTTCTGCCTCAGTGACCTCACCTGCTGTGGTTGCTCCTGCCTCTGTGACCTCACCTGTTTGGTTGCTTCTGCCCCTGTGACCTAACCTGCTTTGGTTGCTCTTGCCTCTGTGACCTCACCTGCTTTGGTTGCTCTTGCCTCTGTGACCTCACCTGCTTTGGTTGCTTCTGCCTCAGTAACCTCACCTGCTTTGGTTGCTTCTGCCTCAGTGACCTCACCTGCTTTGGTTGCTCCTGCCTCTGTGACCTCACCTGCTTTGGTTGCTTCTGCCTCAGTGACCTCACCTGCTTTGGTTGCTCCTGCCTCTGTGACCTCACCTGCTTTGGTTGCTTCTGCCTCTGTGACCTCACCTGCTTTGGTTGCTCTTGCCTCTGTGACCTCACCTGCTTCGGTTGCTTCTGCCTCTGTGACCTCACCTGCTTCGGTTGCTCTTGCCTCTGTGACCTCACCTGCTTTGGTTGCTTCTGCCTCAGTAACCTCACCTGCTTTGGTTGCTTCTCCTCCGTGACCTCACCTGCTTTGGTTGCTTCTGCCTCAGTGACCTCACCTGCTTTGGTTGCTCCTGCTTCTGTGACCTCACCTGCTTTGGTTGCTTGTGCCTCTGTTACCTCACCTGCTTTGGTTGCTCTTGCCTCTGTGACCTCACCTGCTTTGGTTGCTCTTGCCTCTGTGGCCTCACCTGCTTTGGTTGCTTCCGCCTCAGTAACCTCACCTGCTTTGGTTGCTCTTGCCTCTGTGACCTCACCTGCTTTGGTTGCTCTTGCCTCTTTGACCTCACCTGCTTTGGTTGCTCTTGCCTCTGTGACCTCACCTGCTTTGGTTGCTTCTGCCTCAGTAACCTCACCTGCTTTGGTTGCTCTTGCCTCTTTGACCTCACCTGCTTTGGTTGCTCCTGCCTCTGTGACCTCACCTGCTTTGGTTGCTTCTGCCTCTGTGACCTCACCTGCTTTGGTTGCTTCTGCCTCTGTGACCTCACCTGCTTTGGTTGCTCTTGCCTCTGTGACCTCACCTGCTTTGGTTGCTTCTGCCTCTGTGACCTCACCTGCTTTGGTTGCTCTTGTCTCTGTGACCTCACCTGCTTCGGTTGCTCTTGCCTCTGTGACCTCACCTGCTTTGGTTGCTCTTGCCTCTGTGACCTCACCTGCTTTGGTTGCTCTTGCCTCTGTGACCTCACCTGCTTTGGTTGCTCTTGCCTCTGTGACCTCACCTGCTTTGGTTGCTCTTGCCTCTGTGACCTCACCTGCTTTGGTTGCTTCTGCCTCAGTAACCTCACCTGTGTTAGCTACTTCTGCCTCTGTGACCTCACCTGCTTTGGTTGCTTCTGCCTCAGTAACCTCACCTGCTTTGGTTGCTTCTGCCTCAGTAACCTCAGCTGCTTTGGTTGCTTCTGCCTCAGTGACCTCACCTGCTGTGGTTGCTCCTGCCTCTGTGACCTCACCTGTTTGGTTGCTTCTGCCCCTGTGACCTAACCTGCTTTGGTTGCTCTTGCCTCTGTGACCTCACCTGCTTTGGTTGCTCTTGCCTCTGTGACCTCACCTGCTTTGGTTGCTTCTGCCTCAGTAACCTCACCTGCTTTGGTTGCTCCTGCCTCCGTGACCTCACCTGCTTTGGTTGCTCCTGCCTCTGTGACCTCACCTGCTTTGGTTGCTTCTGCCTCAGTGACCTCACCTGCTTTGGTTGCTCCTGCCTCTGTGACCTCACCTGCTTTGGTTGCTTCTGCCTCTGTGACCTCACCTGCTTTGGTTGCTCTTGCCTCTGTGACCTCACCTGCTTCGGTTGCTTCTGCCTCTGTGACCTCACCTGCTTCGGTTGCTCTTGCCTCTGTGACCTCACCTGCTTTGGTTGCTTCTGCCTCAGTAACCTCACCTGCTTTGGTTGCTTCTCCTCCGTGACCTCACCTGCTTTGGTTGCTTCTGCCTCAGTGACCTCACCTGCTTTGGTTGCTCCTGCTTCTGTGACCTCACCTGCTTTGGTTGCTTCTGCCTCTGTTACCTCACCTGCTTTGGTTGCTCTTGCCTCTGTGACCTCACCTGCTTTGGTTGCTCTTGCCTCTGTGACCTCACCTGCTTTGGTTGCTTCCGCCTCAGTAACCTCACCTGCTTTGGTTGCTCTTGCCTCTGTGACCTCACCTGCTTTGGTTGCTCTTGCCTCTTTGACCTCACCTGCTTTGGTTGCTCTTGCCTCTGTGGCCTCACCTGCTTTGGTTGCTTCTGCCTCAGTAACCTCACCTGCTTTGGTTGCTCTTGCCTCTTTGACCTCACCTGCTTTGGTTGCTCCTGCCTCTGTGACCTCACCTGCTTTGGTTGCTGCTGCCTCTGTGACCTCACCTGCTGTGGTTGCTGTTGTCTCTGTGACCTCACCTGCTTTGGTTGCTTCTGCCTCTGTGACCTCACCTGCTTTGGTTGCTTCTGCCTCTTTGACCTCACCTGCTGTGGTTGCTCTTGCCTCTGTGACCTCACCTGCTTCGGTTGCTTCTGCCTCTGTGACCTCACCTGCTTTGGTTGCTGCTGCCTCTGTGACCTCACCTGCTGTGGTTGCTGTTGTCTCTGTGACCTCACCTGCTTTGGTTGCTTCTGCCTCTGTGACCTCACCTGCTTTGGTTGCTTCTGCCTCTGTGACCTCACCTGCTTTGGTTGCTCTTGCCTCTGTGACCTCACCTGCTTTGGTTGCTCTTGCCTCTTTGACCTCACCTGCTTTGGTTGCTTCTGCCTCAGTAACCTCACCTGCTTTGGTTGCTTCTGCCTCTGTGACCTCACCTGCTTTGGTTGCTTCTGCCTCAGTAACCTCACCTGCTTTGGTTGCTTCTGCCTCTGTGACCTCGCCTGCTTTGGTTGCTCTTGCCTCTTTGACCTCACCTGCTTCGGTTGCTCTTGCCTCTGTGACCTCACCTTCTTTGGTTGCTCTTGCCACTGTGACCTCACCTGCTTTGGTTGCTTCTGCCTCAGTAACCTCACCTGCTTTGGTTGCTTCTGCCTCTGTGACCTCCCCTGCTTTGGTTGCTCTTGCCTCTTTGAGCTCACCTGCTTCGGTTGCTCTTGCCTCTGTGACCTCACCTGCTTTGGTTGCTCTTGCCTCTTTGACCTCACCTCCTTCGGTTGCTCTTGCCTCTGTGACCTCACCTGCTTTGGTTGCTCTTGCCTCTTTGACCTCACCTGCTTCGGTTGCTCTTGCCTCTTTGACCTCACCTGCTTCGGTTGCTCCTGCCTCTGTGACCTCACCTGCTTTGGTTGCTCTTGCCTCTGTGACCTCACCTGCTTTGGTTGCTCTTGCCTTTGTGACCTCACCTGCTTTGGTTGCTCTTGCCTCTGTGACCTCACCTGCTTTGGTTGCTTCTGCCTCTGTGACCTCCCCTGCTTTGGTTGCTCTTGCCTCTTTGAGCTCACCTGCTTCGGTTGCTCTTGCCTCTGTGACCTCACCTGCTTTGGTTGCTCTTGCCTCTTTGACCTCACCTCCTTCGGTTGCTCTTGCCTCTGTGACCTCACCTGCTTTGGTTGCTCTTGCCTCTTTGACCTCACCTGCTTCGGTTGCTCTTGCCTCTTTGACCTCACCTGCTTCGGTTGCTCCTGCCTCTGTGACCTCACCTGCTTTGGTTGTTTCTGCCTCTGTGACCTCACCTGCTTTGGTTGCTCTTGCCTCTGTGACCTCACCTGCTTTGGTTGCTCTTGCCTCTGTGACCTCACCTGCTTTGGTTGCTCTTGCCTCTGTGACCTCACTTGCTTTGATTGCTTCTGCCTCAGTAACTTCACCTGCTTTGGTTGCTCTTGCCTCTGTGACCTCACCTGCTTTGGTTGCTCTTGCCTCTGTGACCTCACCTGCTTTGGTTGCTTCTGCCTCAGTAACCTCACCTGCTTTGGTTGCTCTTGCTTCTGTGACCTCACCTGCTTTGGTTGCTCTTGCCTCTGTGACCTCACCTGCTTTGGTTGCTCTTGCCTTGGTTGCTCTTGCCTCTGTGACCTCACCTGCTTTGGTTGCTCTTGCCTCTGTGACCTCACCTGCTTTGGTTGCTCTTGCCTCTGTGACCTCACCTGCTTCGGTTGCTCTTGCCTCTGTGACCTCACCTGCTTCGGTTGCTCTTGCCTCTGTGACCTCACCTGCTTTGGTTGCTCTTGTCTCTGTGACCTCACCTGCTTTGTTTGCTCTTGCCTCTGTGACCTCACCTGCTTTGGTTGCTCTTGCCTCTGTGACCTCACCTGCTTCGGTTGCTCTTGCCTCTGTGGCCTCACCTGCTTTGGTTGCTCTTGTCTCTGTGACCTCACCTGCTTCGGTTGCTCTTGCCTCTGTGACCTCACCTGCTTTGGTTGCTCTTGTCTCTGTGACCTCACCTGCTTTGGTTGCTATTGCCTCTGTGACCTCACCTGCTTTGCTTGCTCTTGCCTCTGTGACCTCACCTGCTTTGGTTGCTCTTGCCTCTGTGACCTCACCTGCTTCGGTTGCTCTTGCCTCTGTGACCTCACCTGCTTTGGTTGCTCTTGCCTCTGTGACCTCACCTGCTTCGGTTGCTTCTGCCTCTGGGACCTCACCTGCTTTGGTTGCTCTTGCCACTGTGACCTCATCTGTTTTATCTGCTCTTGCCCAATCCCATCCCTTTTGTAGTATGGTGCGATCCCTTCCCTGCCTTCGTTCCTTCATTCATGTGTTTCATCCTGCATGGGCCTCTTAATCTAACCTGGCTGCTTGAACTCTAGACCACCTTAAACATCCCCACCAGTTTGGACACCAGGCTCCTTCCTTTAACCCCTCACCTGCTTCGGTTGCTCTTGCCTCTGTGACCTCACCTGCTTTGGTTGCTCTTGCCTCTGTGACCTCACCTGCTTCGGTTGCTCTTGCCTCTTTGACCTCACCTGCTTTGGTTGCTCCTGCCTCTGTGACCTCACCTGCTTTGGTTGCTGCTGCCTCTGTGACCTCACCTGCTGTGGTTGCTGTTGTCTCTGTGACCTCACCTGCTTTGGTTGCTTCTGCCTCTGTGACCTCACCTGCTTTGGTTGCTTCTGCCTCTTTGACCTCACCTGCTGTGGTTGCTCTTGCCTCTGTGACCTCACCTGCTTCGGTTGCTTCTGCCTCTGTGACCTCACCTGCTTTGGTTGCTGCTGCCTCTGTGACCTCACCTGCTGTGGTTGCTGTTGTCTCTGTGACCTCACCTGCTTTGGTTGCTTCTGCCTCTGTGACCTCACCTGCTTTGGTTGCTTCTGCCTCTGTGACCTCACCTGCTTTGGTTGCTCTTGCCTCTGTGACCTCACCTGCTTTGGTTGCTCTTGCCTCTTTGACCTCACCTGCTTTGGTTGCTTCTGCCTCAGTAACCTCACCTGCTTTGGTTGCTTCTGCCTCTGTGACCTCACCTGCTTTGGTTGCTTCTGCCTCAGTAACCTCACCTGCTTTGGTTGCTTCTGCCTCTGTGACCTCGCCTGCTTTGGTTGCTCTTGCCTCTTTGACCTCACCTGCTTCGGTTGCTCTTGCCTCTGTGACCTCACCTTCTTTGGTTGCTCTTGCCACTGTGACCTCACCTGCTTTGGTTGCTTCTGCCTCAGTAACCTCACCTGCTTTGGTTGCTTCTGCCTCTGTGACCTCCCCTGCTTTGGTTGCTCTTGCCTCTTTGAGCTCACCTGCTTCGGTTGCTCTTGCCTCTGTGACCTCACCTGCTTTGGTTGCTCTTGCCTCTTTGACCTCACCTCCTTCGGTTGCTCTTGCCTCTGTGACCTCACCTGCTTTGGTTGCTCTTGCCTCTTTGACCTCACCTGCTTCGGTTGCTCTTGCCTCTTTGACCTCACCTGCTTCGGTTGCTCCTGCCTCTGTGACCTCACCTGCTTTGGTTGCTCTTGCCTCTGTGACCTCACCTGCTTTGGTTGCTCTTGCCTTTGTGACCTCACCTGCTTTGGTTGCTCTTGCCTCTGTGACCTCACCTGCTTTGGTTGCTTCTGCCTCTGTGACCTCCCCTGCTTTGGTTGCTCTTGCCTCTTTGAGCTCACCTGCTTCGGTTGCTCTTGCCTCTGTGACCTCACCTGCTTTGGTTGCTCTTGCCTCTTTGACCTCACCTCCTTCGGTTGCTCTTGCCTCTGTGACCTCACCTGCTTTGGTTGCTCTTGCCTCTTTGACCTCACCTGCTTCGGTTGCTCTTGCCTCTTTGACCTCACCTGCTTCGGTTGCTCCTGCCTCTGTGACCTCACCTGCTTTGGTTGTTTCTGCCTCTGTGACCTCACCTGCTTTGGTTGCTCTTGCCTCTGTGACCTCACCTGCTTTGGTTGCTCTTGCCTCTGTGACCTCACCTGCTTTGGTTGCTCTTGCCTCTGTGACCTCACTTGCTTTGATTGCTTCTGCCTCAGTAACTTCACCTGCTTTGGTTGCTCTTGCCTCTGTGACCTCACCTGCTTTGGTTGCTCTTGCCTCTGTGACCTCACCTGCTTTGGTTGCTTCTGCCTCAGTAACCTCACCTGCTTTGGTTGCTCTTGCTTCTGTGACCTCACCTGCTTTGGTTGCTCTTGCCTCTGTGACCTCACCTGCTTTGGTTGCTCTTGCCTTGGTTGCTCTTGCCTCTGTGACCTCACCTGCTTTGGTTGCTCTTGCCTCTGTGACCTCACCTGCTTTGGTTGCTCTTGCCTCTGTGACCTCACCTGCTTCGGTTGCTCTTGCCTCTGTGACCTCACCTGCTTCGGTTGCTCTTGCCTCTGTGACCTCACCTGCTTTGGTTGCTCTTGTCTCTGTGACCTCACCTGCTTTGTTTGCTCTTGCCTCTGTGACCTCACCTGCTTTGGTTGCTCTTGCCTCTGTGACCTCACCTGCTTCGGTTGCTCTTGCCTCTGTGGCCTCACCTGCTTTGGTTGCTCTTGTCTCTGTGACCTCACCTGCTTCGGTTGCTCTTGCCTCTGTGACCTCACCTGCTTTGGTTGCTCTTGTCTCTGTGACCTCACCTGCTTTGGTTGCTATTGCCTCTGTGACCTCACCTGCTTTGCTTGCTCTTGCCTCTGTGACCTCACCTGCTTCGGTTGCTCTTGCCTCTGTGACCTCACCTGCTTTGGTTGCTCTTGCCTCTGTGACCTCACCTGCTTCGGTTGCTCTTGCCTCTGTGACCTCACCTGCTTTGGTTGCTCTTGCCTCTGTGACCTCACCTGCTTCGGTTGCTTCTGCCTCTGGGACCTCACCTGCTTTGGTTGCTCTTGCCACTGTGACCTCATCTGTTTTATCTGCTCTTGCCCAATCCCATCCCTTTTGTAGTATGGTGCGATCCCTTCCCTGCCTTCGTTCCTTCATTCATGTGTTTCATCCTGCATGGGCCTCTTAATCTAACCTGGCTGCTTGAACTCTAGACCACCTTAAACATCCCCACCAGTTTGGACACCAGGCTCCTTCCTTTAACCCCTCACCTGCTTCGGTTGCTCTTGCCTCTGTGACCTCACCTGCTTTGGTTGCTCTTGCCTCTGTGACCTCACCTGCTTTGGTTGCTCTTGCCTCTTTGACCTCACCTGCTTTGGTTGCTTCTGCCTCTGTGACCTCACCTGCTTTGGTTGCTCTTGTCTCTGTGACCTCACCTGCTTGGGTTGCTCTTGCCTCTTTGACCTCACCTGCTTTGGTTGCTTCTGCCTCAGTAACCTCACCTGCTTTGGTTGCTCTTGCCTCTGTGACCTCACCTGCTTTGGTTGCTCTTGCCTCTGTGACCTCACCTGCTTTGGTTGCTTCTGCCTCTGTGACCTCACCTGCTTTGGTTGCTCTTGCCTCTGTGACCTCACCTGCTTTGGTTGCTCCTGCCTCTGTGACCTCACCTGCTTTGGTTGCTTCTGCCTCTGTGACCTCACCTGCTTTGGTTGCTCTTGCCTCTGTGACCTCACCTGCTTTGGTTGCTCTTGCCTCTGTGACCTCACCTGCTTTGGTTGCTTCTGCCTCAGTAACCTCACCTACTTCGGTTGCTCTTGCCTCTGTGACCTCACCTGCTTTGGTTGCTCTTGCCTCTGTGACCTCACCTGCTTTGGTTGCTTCTGCCTCAGTAACCTCACCTGCTTCGGTTGCTCTTGCCTCTGTGACCTCACCTGCTTTGGTTGCTCTTGCCTCTGTGACCTCACCTGCTTTGGTTGCTTCTGCCTCAGTAACCTCACCTGCTTCGGTTGCTCTTGCCTCTGTGACCTCACCTGCTTTGGTTGCTCTTGCCTCTGTGACCTCACCTGCTTTGGTTGCTCTTGCCTCTGTGACCTCACCTGCTTTGGTTGCTCTTGCCTCTGTGACCTCACCTGCTTTGGTTGCTTCTGCCTCAGTAACCTCACCTGCTTCGGTTGCTCTTGCCTCTGTGACCTCACCTGCTTTGGTTGCTCTTGTCTCTGTGACCTCACCTGCTTTGGTTGCTCTTGCCTCTGTGACCTCACCTGCTTTGGTTGCTTCTGCCTCAGTAACCTCACCTGCTTCGGTTGCTCTTGCCTCTGTGACCTCACCTGCTTTGGTTGCTCTTGTCTCTGTGACCTCACCTGCTTTGGTTGCTTCTGCCTCAGTAACCTCACCTGCTTTGGTTGCTCTTGCCTCTTTGACCTCACCTGCTTTGGTTGCTCCTGCCTCTGTGACCTCACCTGCTTTGGTTGCTCTTGCCTCTGTGACCTCACCTGCTTCGGTTGCTCTTGCCTCTGTGACCTCACCTGCTTTGGTTGCTCTTTCCTCTGTGACCTCACCTGCTTTGGTTGCTTCTGCCTCAGTAACCTCACCTGCTTTGGTTGCTCTTGCCTCTGTGACCTCACCTGCTTTGGTTGCTCTTGCCTCTGTGACCTCACCTGCTTTGGTTGCTCTTGCCTCTGTGACCTCACCTGCTTTGGTTGCTCTTGCCTCTGTGACCTCATCTGTTTTATCTGCTCTTGCCCAATCCCATCCCTTTTGTAGTATGCTGCGATCCCTTCCCTGCGTTCGTTCCTTCATTCATGTGTTTCATCCTGCATGGGCCTCTTAATCTAACCTGGCTGCTTGAACTCTAGACCACCTTAAACATCCCCACCAGTTTACATTGTAGCCTCCAGGCTCCTTCCTCCAACCCCTCACCTGTCCGCTGTGGCTGCCCTGCTCCAACCCTCACATCCTCTCTCACAGGCGGCGACCCTCATCCCACCGCCATTAGCAGTGGCTCTGCGGGTCCCTGCTAGCCCTTGGAACACAGACCGCTGTCCTCCTCTGTTCCATTAATGATGGACTTGCCAACCCATTAAATGGACAATCCAGTTGGAGCTTCAGAGAGAACAAAACCTATGGAAAAGCTCTTGACTGAAATGCATTGTACACAAGTGTCCTGCTCTACGCTCTTTGTCGATATGCTGCCATCTTGTCTGGATTTTAGTATCTATTGTGCCAATGAAGCTGGCACTGGGAGGCATCCCTTAACCTCTATGTTCTATGCACTGCTACCCCCCTCAACTACACTGAATGTATGGCGTGCTCTGGTAATCTAGTTATTCACTGCTTTTACGTCACGGCAGTGAAAAAGAAAGGCTGTTTCCACTGCTCCGATGCCCCCCATGGAAGTGCTTGCTTCTATGCCTTCCCAGCTTTTCCTGGGTCTGGAGACAAGGGAAGCAGAGGCAAGGTGGAGGAGCCTCAGGCCTCTCTCCAGCCTCCCTCGGGTACCCGAGACCCTCGGGAGTGGCAGTCGTCTGCCGACTGCTGTATGTTTTCACCTTTAGGTCTGCACAGGCCCATGGCTGACTCAACACATCCATCAACACACAGTGGGAACCTCTGTCAGCACAGACACCAGGTCTCCACTCCCGCTCTGCAAGTGGAGAGTGCAGCCTTCAGCTGGGGAGGGAAAGGCTCAAGGTGAGGTGGGAGAGGGTGGCAGGATGCCAGGTAGTCCATTTTAATGCAATATTGGGAAGCAGTGAGGGATATAGTTACCAAGGGTGATGGGGGAGGTGGTCAGGACACCAGGTGTTTTTTTTAATGAGTTGCTGGGCAGGTAAGTATTGGCAAGGGTAGTGGGGAAGGTCGAAGGACGCCAAGATTTTTAAGATTGAGAATGAAAGGATAAGTCAAAGTAGAAGGGGCGGGTGCTAGGACCCCAGATATATATTGTTTTTTAAATGCAGTTAGCGGGAGGAGGGCTGAGGCCATATTATGTAGGGCTATTCAAGACTCCTGTCCCAGCTCATTGGTGCATGTTATTAATTAAGCCCAGGATCAGGGCAGTTGTCAATAACGCAGATTTTTCATACTGCGTATCTTGATTTCATTTTTTTTCGTTGATTGTGATACAAATGATAAAATACATTTTAAAAACATAACATGGAGTTTTCCACCTCTGGGTTCCAAGTGACATCGCAGAGAAGTCGAGCTTCGCTCTCATCCATTTGATGTCTTTGGAACCTTTTATTGGGAAACAACCCCAACAACTGCCTCCTCACTTTAATGTTGCCTATTGCTCTTCTCCTTCCTTGCTCCCTCACCTGTTGTTCCCACCCTGCTCCAGCCTCATCTCCCATCTTCTTTCGTGTGCTCAAGCATTTGACCTGCCTCAATTATTATTATTGCAGGTTTATATAGCGCTAGGAATCGACTCCCGGAGGAGTATCTCCACGCTTCGACCGCTGGGGAACCCGTCCTGGCTCACCCTGAGAGATGGTCCCTGATGGGTATCTCTAAGGTGCGACCAAGCATCCCCGGCGGTCTGAGGGGGCCGTTGTGAAGATGAGGCAAGCTGATGCCCAGAGTTGCCGAGTGTGGTTTCTGACTAGAGTAGGCACCGAGGCGAGAATTATCGAGTCCGCTGACCCTGGTCCACGACCCTGCCGCGTCGGGAATCGAACCCTGGTCCCGGGCCGTTCTCTGCTTACGGGTCTGCCGCCTCTAACCAGTGAGCCACACTTCTCCACCTTTTCTGTAGTTTCTACGTTCCCAGGCACTGTGGCTCTGCTCTGGCCCTCCTCTGCTCACCAGCCAGTCATCTCTCGGCTAGAAGCATTTGTGTTTTCTTTGCTGCATGTTGCGTTTCCTCACCCCTCGTTGGTACCACTTATCTCCTTTTGCCATGCTCCTACATTCACCCCATAATCAGTCTGTTACTGCTGTGTTCCACCCTCCTCCTGTGTATGTTATGGAGTACAACCCTTGCCTTCATTCAAATGTCTTCTATATCGTCCTTGTTGGTGACCTCTTATCCCCTCCTCACTGTGTATCTGTTCTGTTCCAGGCTCATCATGCCACTCATATAGATTCGTAAGTGGTGATCTTGCCTTCATCTACAAGCATGCCCGTCACATCCATTATCTGAACGACTGTCCTCCCTCATGTATGTTGTGGCTGTTTGCCTACACCTAGGTGTTGCGTTCTGCATCATATCGCGTCAGCTGTTGCTCCGCTCCTGCCTTGAATCTGCGTGAGCTCTCTGGGGACCTTCTCTGTGCTTGAGCTGACTTTGCTCTCCTTTCTCCTCTGGCCCTGCTTCTCAACAGTTCCCTAATCTTTTGTGGACCTGTAAAACTGTCACTTCTCAGCCATAGTCTTTAGGCACGAAACATCCTTTATCATGCAGTGCCTTTACAACCCGGGCACTATCGCACGCGTCATTATCACGCATCCCTGTAGCACGCAAGTCGTTACAACATGCTTTAGGGAATGTGTTGTTGGACTGGTGTTGGATTTTAAAATGAACACCTTCCCTATTGTTAAACAGACTGGAGTCCAGCGCTTCCCTAAGGCAAGTTGTTGTAACGACTTGCGTGCTAAAGGAACGTGTGTTAACGCGCTCATTGTATTGCCCACATTGTACAGGCATGCTTGGTTCCTTCATACAACCCCCTTAGTCACAACGTGTTTCCAGGCACATATTTCTTTTCCCTCTCATATTAGTTGCAATACCTGTCATTTCACTGCCCATAACCTAGTCATTCACCTGTCTGTTGTGACCATGCTCCTGCCCTCCGTTGGGCGAGGTGGCCCGGCTGTGGTCTCCTGACTTTGGCTGCGAATGGTCCCGGCTCCCATAGCGATCGCAAGAATAGAACCGCTGCTTTTCGGAGGACGAGTGATGCTTCCGCTCTTGGGACCGACCACGTTCGTGCCTTCTCTCCCTGGAGGACGTCTCTCCGGGGTAAACCATTGGCATTAGTTCATTGGCATGGCCTAGAGTGGGTAAAGAGCAAGAACAAATGGAAATGAGAATTTACTTGACAACTCATAAATGCTGTTTCTAGAACCTGGAGGCAAGAACAAAGCAGCCAGTCCCAGGTACATTTGTTCCGAGAATGAAGGTGCTATAACAAATGACTCTGTTACCATTAAGACCTTTCTGGTTACTTTTCTATTAGGAAGCAACCTGAAGACCTGTTGTTTGATTTGTATTTCTGTCCTGCTCCACTGATCTTATGTCTGAGGACATCCTTAGGTACATCAGTGTGTTTTACAAGCAAACAAATCGATCAGCCATGCTCTCATTGTTTCCCAACAAGCATCTGAGGCTACAAAAGGGAATCCTGTAAAGGCACCTTCTGAAATAACATCAGTACACAACTGACACACAGTTGTTTGCCTGTTTATGGCAATGCTGAGGCTGGATTCTTGTCCCGGGCAAGTCGTGCACGAGAACCTATTTGTCAGCGTGGCTGATGGACCCAAAGTACTTAATGTGGAAATGTTTGTATGGAAGTCATCGCTGTCAAAACGATGTATGTCTTACTAGGAGACAAATACAACATTTTAAAAATATCTTTTGCTAAAAGGAAGTTCAGGTTAAAAGAGGGGTTCTTCCGGTGGGATGCTACATCTCGCATGTTCACAAAATCTAGAGGACCACATATCATTGCAGCTTTCTGCTACCAAAGAAGACCAAGCATCACCCGTGGAGTCATTGACATCATCCACAAAAGATGTCAGCGGCGAGGCTTCATTTACTGAGCCTGCTTGCTCCCTCAAGTAATCCGGAATGGTTGAATTTTCTAATGTTGTTTCTTTCTCCTATGCTCTGATAAATACAAAACAAATATACTACACTGAGGGCCAAATGTTAGAAAGCTCAAGTCGGGGAAAGCCTACAAAGGCACCATATATGGGAAACATCCTTTACAACGAGGTGTTTACACCGCGGGGCCTTTACAACGCAGCCATCACAACGCAAGTCGTAACTACGACTTGCGCTGGGTGGCGCTCTTGCTCAAGGAATAGTTTAATTTTCTATTCCAACACCTTCCCTACTGTTACGTGAGCTGGAGTTGGAATAGAAAATTAAAATAATCCACAATCCAGCACCCTCCAATGCAAGTCGTTGTAACGACTTGCGTTGTGATAACTGCGTTGTAATGGTAGCGCGGTGTAAACACTGCATCGTAATGATATACATCCCCATATATAGAAGCTTTTATTCTTGTAACCATTAAAAACAGGAGAAAGGCCTCCTGAGCTCTCCGAGTTCTTTCATATGGTCTACTCAAGCCATGGTGTGACTTCCGTGCCCACATTGCTAGGATTCATGCTGCCAGGCTTGGACACACGCTTCTCCCTCCTTTCAAATGTAACATGTCTCCTCTTTCCGGTTCTTTGGTGGGAGATGCCTGGGAGAAGTGAAACAAGATCTTTGAAGCAGATGTTTCAGCAGTGGGAAATGGGTCAAAATGTCGAGTTTTATTATCAAAATGCAATAATATCATGTCCAGATTATTGACTACCCACATATACTGGTAAGCACAGATGTACTCTTCTTAATTCATCTTTATATCTTGACACAATACATGTTCTAATGCTACACAGGCATAGAATTGGAAACAGCAAATCTATATTTAACACTATTCATGTAATTGACCATATGACTGATGGTTGGTAGTTTACATTCTGGACATGATTTGCAATAATAAAACATCAAGTGATAGATGACCAAGCTGAGCTGTGCATAAGAGATCAAATGTGCCCTGGCCAATTTGTTTGCATCGTTCTGTGTGGACAAGATTGGGTAAGAACAGAAAAGAGCATTTGGCAAGAAACGGATCTGAATAAAATTATCTACAGTGTCTCTGGTAGCCAGGGACCATGCATTCTGAGTATTCCCAGACATGGGCTGGTCTGTGTCCGGTTCACCTTGCACAGTGACCACATCATCAATTACTTCCGGATCAGTTTCCCAGTTGAGAAGATCGACACCCGGACTGCTAACATCCACCTATAATTAGTTCCAATCTGTCAGATAAAGGAATGATTGCTATTGTTCTGCTAAAGCTCAGTTATTTAGTACATCTGCTTCACAGTTGTTGGCATCTTAGAGTTTGCTGTTTTCTGATGTCAAATAACGATGTGTTCATGCCACCTGTACTAAAAACATTCCCCTTTTAGGTACCAACCCCTTGAGAGTTAAGCTTTTAGCTACAGATTCCAAAACAGTGATGTTCATCATGGACTCCTCAGAGACAACAATGAGTGCTCTGGGAGAGCGTACCAAATTAGCTTTACACATCAAAACAAAGACAGGCTCTCATTAGTACCTATGGAGCTGGTTGTCTAAAGAAAGACTCGGTAAAAGTTTTGTTTCTGCACATGCACCATTCAAAGTCCGGGTCGGTCGGGAACAACGAAGACAGAATGTCGATGGGTCACAGTAAGGTTACCAGGATATCAAAGGGCGAAATATCCCAAGGTAAGTTTGTATAGATTTTCTATACTTAACTCGACATATACATACCTTGGTGATTATATATATATATATATATATATATAACTCGACCTATACATACCTTGGTGATTATATATATATATATATATATATATATATATATATATATATATATATATATATCCCAAACAAGTTGCTCTTTCGTTTGAAGCACCACACACGATGTATTGTTTTCACCTTCTTTATTCACAGAGCAACAATGAGATACAGCGCACTTGTCCCCGCAAAGTTTCTTCTCGCCAATTTCGCCAAACGTGTTTCTGGAGGCAATCTCCCTTTCTCAATGGCTGGCTACAAGGAAAAGAAGCAGCTGCCTTGCATCTTTTGCTAGTTTTTCAAAGTCTGTAGTCCCGCCCCTCAGGGCGTGTCATACCAGGCATTGTGGTTCTTGTAGTTATGGGTTGATTTAGTATCCTTAGTACCCACAGCTGTCTTTGTGTTTTCCTATTCAGATTAAAACTCCGTCAGGTTGCGTGTTCTAAATGCGCCTGTCTCACCGTTTCTTTATGCCCATGTGAACAGGCAACATCGTTCCCAGTGAGTGTTCATATTTTGCGATTTGCCTGGAATCACTGGATGTTGAGCTGATGCTGAGATTTGAACGTAGCTCCCCAGCTCTAAAGTTCGCAATTTTAGAACTTGTGGCGGGAGGTGTGTCTAAAAGTGTATGTCGGTGCTGGCCATCAATGAGAGAGACCTGTGAGGTGGTGAAAAAATAGGAGTATGTTGCTGGAGATGTGGGCTGCCGTGCCACCAATGTACTTACCGGGGGAGGGTAAACACCCATTATTCCGCAACTTTCTTTCCGCATACCATCACTCCGCATACTTTCATTACGAAAGTACCATGAATCCGCAATGCCATTATAACGCATGGCATTACATTTTATATGCTTTTACCACGCATACATTTACAACGAAATTCGTTGTAAATGCATGAATGGTAAAAGCATGTTTTTTTTTTTAATGTTTGGATAAGGTAAGTATGGGTATAGGGGTATATGTTTTGGGGTACTGAGGTATAAGTTTTGGGGTGTTTGGGTATTTTAAGGGTTCAGATATAGTTTTGGGTTATGGGGTACAGGGGTAGTTCACAGGGTTTAGGGATAGGTATGGGTTTTGGGGTACAGGGGTATTTTTAGGGTTCAGGGCTAGGTTTGGGTTTTGGGGTATAGGGGTATTTTTAGGGTTCAGGGGTAGGTTTGGGTTTTGGGGTACAGGGGTATTTTAAGGGTTCAGGGCTAGGTTTGGGTTTTGGGGTACAGGGGTATTTTTAGGGTTCAGGGCTAGGTTTGGGTTTTGGGGTACAGGGGTATTTTAGGGTTCAGGGCTAGGTTTGGGTTTTGGGGTACAGGGTTATTTTTATGGTTCAGGGCTAGGTTTGGGTTTTGGGGTACAGGGGTATTTTAAGGGTTCAGGGTTAGGTTTGGGTTTTGGGGTACAGGGGTATTTTTAGGGTTCAGGGCTAGATTGGGTTTTGGGGAACAGGGGTATTTTTAGGGTTCAGGGTAGGTTTGGGTTTTGAGGTACAGGGGTATTTGTAGGGTTCAGGGCTAGGTTTGGGTTTTGGGGTATTTTTAGGGTTTAGGGATAGGTTTGGGTTTTGGGGTACAGGGTATATTTATAGGGTTAAGATGGGTTAGTGTTTAAGGGTGTTGGGGTATTTTAAGGAGTAAGGGTGGGTTATGATTATGGGGTGCAGGGGTATTTAAAGGGAGCAGGGTGGACACCCGGAGCTGGAATGTACAGAACCTGGGAAGAAAAAACAATGAAATATTGGGCACAACGCTCGCTTTTTTTTCCGTAATCCCGCGACCCGCACATGCCCACGACCCCAGCACACGATATGAGACAATGCATGAAGGACAGAACGTACCACACGCCCCCAGCACACGCCCACAGCACAACGCAGGCACGCCCACAAGGGACTACTTTGCTGGCACGGTTCTTTTACCTTTTAAATGTATATGGTGGGCGTCTGCATAGCCTATGTCCTTCTGCTGCAACTGCCCTTTCCAACGCTGTATTGGGTGTTGTGATTGGTGCTGTGGTTCCTGAGATTACCCGACTCAAAGGTTTGGGCTCTCTCTTTATTATATTAGTATAGATATATATATATATATATATATATATATACATATGTATGTATATATATCTCGCGTCACGGACCACTGCACTTTAATTTGCTGACCTTTGCGACCCCAATGGGAAGAAGGTGGCCCATTTTCTTTGCTTGCATCACGGGCCAGAAAGAAAGAAAAAGTCTGTGGCACATTTCATACACCACTTTTTAGAACTAGAAGTGGCGTGGAAGAAGTTAGAGTGCAGGAGTGAGGTGCACTGGCAGGGCCATGAGTGTGAGCACCATTCATGGAACAGTAACTGGTCTCCCAGAAAGCAGCAGAGCTAGGAATCAGGGGGCTGGAATAAACGGGGCTGGAGGAATATGTGCCAGGTTATAAGGGATTGTGGGAGCCGGGCCCCAGCAATATTTTATAACAAGCACCAAATGGCTGGACTAGAACCTTTCACATTGCTAACTGGATAAAAGTGCACGAAGATCATGTACTGCCAGGAGCTTGCTTACAGCATAGTCAAGGTGTGCGAGAGCGATCAGCATTGCATAAGAGGACTGAGCTAGGCTGTCTTCAAAGCCATCTATTTTTCTCATACCTTTAGTGCTCAATCTTTGTAACGTTCGAGGCAGATCATTTACTTTTGTTGTTGAAAAGCTAACCTTTTTCAATGCTCAAGTAAATGTCCCCTTGTTTTAAATTTTCATTTTGACTCATTCTAGAAGTGGAAAATATGCACATGATTTACAGTAGTAAAATGTTATTGTCACGCCTACTTTTAGAATAATATCTCGTTTTATTGTAGTGCTCAAATAGTGAGGAGGCCTCTTCAGGGCACAACTGAAAACAAAACATGGCCATTACCCTCTTAGATCCCTGTATATGGTTAAAATATAAAAATATGTCCTGCATATCATTTACTCGCATATATAATAAACATGACCATGTTTTTACCTCACTTACGATTGTAAGAAGGTGGCAATAAGGTTGTGACAACCCTTCATATGGTGAAGTAACATCGATTTGCAATGCCTGCCTTAATTACCTACCTCTGTTTTTAGGTCGAACCTAGGCAGCGCATGCGCTGCTCTGCAAGGCATGCTGTATTCGGATATGAACTTGAAGTTCTGCCCACTCTCCACCCATATTTTTCATTGGCTTGTGATATTGTCTTTTGTAAATGTTGGCTTCGGATTTGTAAATAGGCTCATTAGTCCCTACTGAGTACCACCCTGTCTTCTGTTGTCACCTCCCATGAGGACAGGCCTTTTAACTAGTGTCCTAACTTGGGAGCTTTCATTAGCAGTTCCGAGAACTATTTACTTATTAATGTACACCGCACTAACAGGACGCCAGTTCAGCCACTTCAGCAATGGCAGCTGCTTCCTAACACACTTTGCACTTGTATTTCTCCGAGAAGCAACTTCAGCAATGGTGGCTGCTTGCATTTCTCTGCGATGCTGTTTAATTATTTTTAATGTACAGATCCCGGCAAGAGATAATAATTACCGCCCACTCCGAAGCTCGAACCCTTTTCTCCAGCTCCAAAGTCGGCAGCTTTGGATGTTAACTCACCTCCTTGGTTAACGTCAATATACTTTTTTTAGGGGGGTTATCTCGGTTTCCCTCACCAAGTCACCCTTCCACCATGCACCCACCCTTAACCCCTTCCTCCCTTTTGCTTCCCTGAGCTCCCCCGTGAGCACCTGGGAAGTCTGCTCCCTTCATTACCTCCTCGTCAGCCCTCCCCGCCCCAGTCCTAACTACATGAGCATAGCTCCTCCCACCAAAAACTCCCAAGCCACTTAAAACCCATCCCTTCCCTCCAGGCCACACCCATACCCTGAGGCATATAACCCTGTGACCCGCCAATCAACATCCTGTTTGTTTTTTCTGCGGAATCACTTCCGGGCAGACTTTGTCGTGGGTGTGCTGGATTTGGCCTCCTTTCGTGTAAGTGTGAAACAGGATGTTAAGCGCCCGTTTTTAACCCCTAATGTGCCTCGTTTTTACTTGATTGAGAAATATGAAACAGCAAGGTCTGGTCTGAATGACCGGGATGAAATCTGGGCACTCATTAGGTAAATAATTTTGAAAGGTATATTGATCGGATGTTGGTTGACCTGCTGATCCCCTACCTGTTCTTTCCCTTCTGTACACTACATGATGATGTGAATATGCCATTTTTTGCTTTGTATATAAATGTATTGTATATATATAATACCTATATTTCTTTTATGTTCAAAATTCTTAAATGTTGTCATATATGCTCACTGTGATGTAGGATTAATTTATGTATACTGTGTTTATCTCTTTGGAGATTATACGTCTATCTCTGTGCCCCCGGGGTACCACTGGATCCTTTTTTGTCTACCCTTGGGAAGTTCCGATGTTTTGGTCTATTTTTGGGAAGTTCTGATATTTTGGTTGACTTTACACATTGTAGAGTGGGTCTCTATTCTCTTGGCTATTGTGTTTTTTATGTTACATAAAATTGGATTTGTTTAATTGAGTTAATTTTTTAGTTGTGTGGTACACCTGTGCTATAGTTTATTTTTTAATGATCTTCAAATAGTGAGGTGATATTTTATTTTATTGTCCATATGCGAACGCTACCGTTCCTGTTTGTTACACTCTAGGGTGGTTTTCGACTCCCTGGACAAGGGGTAGTAGAAAAGTCCTCTTTCTCTGTGCATGAATGCACGTTACGTGGGGCGGTCACGTGGGACGTCTCTGCCTTTCTTTTTTGGAGAGTGTGCGGGTTCCCGTAGACCGATTGGTAATTGGTTTACCTGAATGGCGCCCGTTGGTGTTTGGAAGACGAGAAATATTGGAAATAGAGTAAGAGAAGGTGAGACAGCGTCGCTATTATTCGCGGTGGCTTTTTTAGATGGGCTCCACGCTGGGTCGGCTTTATTCTGGTAACTTGTATATGTATATTTTTTGGCCGTTGTATTTAGGAAGTGTTGTTGTTTCTTTTAGACGTGATCCGTGAGGGACATTTCTTATTCGTGATTGTGGAGCAGGAGCCCTGTGAGGATTCTCTAACTATCCTCCTGCGACCATACCCCGACTTTTTGGGAATAACGAAGCAAGTTGCTGGTTAAGGTAGGAGATACGGGGGTTTTGATTTACAGTGAGATTTTGTTTTATTAATATCCTGCCGACCTGCGTGTCTTGTTGTTTTTATTTATTGTAGGTTTGCTCACGATTGTGAGGCTTTTCATAGGGTGCCATTGGAGTGGCTATAGGAGTAAGTGTGGTTAATATGTAATTTGAGTTAAGGTGATGACTGTGATTTTCTGTTCCTCTCTCGCAAACACTTCCCCCTCTCCCTCTTCTTTAATCTTTTATTTTGGATATAATCTTTGGGTACTTTGGTCTTTTTCACTTTTTCGTGGCATTTGGTATACGCACTTTTATCGTGCTCGGGTGACAGACTTGGATTCAGGTGGTATGGGGCACAGAGATTTTGACAGTTTAGCTATTTTTTGTAGTGTACATTCTGTTATATATATTTTTTTAGGTTTCCTATTATCCTGTCCTGAGGAGGCAAGATTGGTTGGAAGGCCGAAACGCGACCCGTCGACACTTTCATTACAGAGGAGTCTTTATGTTATAATGTTTTGGAATTTGTAACCATTTGACACAGTTTCATTGTAGGTTCTGTATAATTTTTCTTAGAACCACTTGTGTCTGACTACCTCCAGGTGTATCTTCTAGACTGAATAGGAGGACACCGAAACAGTATTATTTGTTGGGTGAAAAAGACAATCTTTGTGAATTGTTTTGTGTATTAATTGTGGTGTGGTTTTGTATTTATATTGTTGTATATAGTTGTGTATATAGGTATGTATAATTGTGTATAGTGTAAAAATTTGATAAAGAAAAACAAAGAATTTATGGAAAAATAACCGTGTTGGTGATTACAGTAAATAAAATATGTAGTCACGACCTCTGTGTATAGTGATGTTTTTTTAAATGAACAGTAGTAATAGTGGACTAAGGCCACTAAAATAGGAGAATCAACAGTCCCCTATTGGTTAAATACTCTGTTATTTTTTCCTCCTTTTTCCAATTTCCTTTTCTGCGCCTCGTTTTTACTTGTGGGCATATGCTTTGAGTCCCTGCTGTTGCGGAATCGTGGGGTTGGGGGATCCGGACTGCCTGGTGTGGGGTGGTGACTCCCTGCTGCGGCCTCCCCTCTTCCGGGTTCGATCCCTGCTCTAGCGGGAACACCCGGGGACGGTGGGGAGGTGTATGGGGCGCTGCAGGCTATTCAGCGCGTTGAGGGCATGGCGGTTTGGCTTCTCCACTAATTTACTGTCACGGTGCTCGTTTCGTTTTCGAGCCCGTGTGTTCCCATTTTTTAATTTCCTGCAATCCTTAGTAGAGTCTTGGGTTGCGAGGGGCTCCCTTTGTTTGTTCTGTGGGGGCCCGATGTTTGTGGTTTCAGTCATGCTTCTGCGGTTTTTATAACCTGACTTAATGTTCTCGCTGCTGCGTTTATTTTAGTTGAGCTCCCTCTACTTGCGGTCCATTATTTAAAATTGCTGTTTTGTGTTGCTGGGGGAGAATTGCAAGGGGCTTGATGGCTCAGGTCTTTGATTCTTGCTGACTTGCTTTTGAGGGCACCCTGGTGGGGAGTTTTCCCTGTCCTCGAACAGTCTCTGCTGTCTGTGGGGTCATGTGGTGTTTTGCGGGCTCTACTCTCCTGCAGTTCTGCTGGGGCATTGGTGAGTTCTTACCTCTGGATTCGCTGGTTCCTGGGGTGGGGGCTTCTGGGTTCCTTCGTATCCTTACAGTTGGGCTCTGTTCAGTCGTTTCCTTTTGTAGGTTTGTAGTTGTCTCTGATTGGCCGGTTTGGAGGCCGGCATTCGGTCCTGTTTGGGGATTGGCTGTGGGTCCGGGTGACATTCCCTGGTTGGCCCTTGGGGATTTTATGCTTTGATTGGTCTGGGTATATCTTGGGTTCTGATTCTCTGTTCTCCTGTTCATAACATGGAGAATAGAGGTGCGGACGTGTGTGAGCTCGGCTGTGAGGATGAGGTGGTGGTCGCTGGTTCTTCCACTGCTCCTTCCATGGCGGATATTCAAAAGATGATTGAGGCTGCTGTGATGGCGGCCTTTTTGGCTCGTGCTCCCAAGGGGTCTAAGAGGCAGAAATTGGATGCCTCGGCGGAGGTCGATCCAGACGTTGACTCTGATGAGGAGGTGAAGGATCATTTTGTCAAAGGGCCTGACCTTCGTTGTGTTCCGCAGCATGTTCGAGACAATTTGGGGTTCCCTGGTCCCATGGAGGGTGGAGAGTCTGAAGACTTCTTCGCAAATTACCTGAAGAAAGATCCTGAAAGCCTCCCCATTCATACATCTGTGAGGAAGGTGCTGGAGTGGAGTGGAAGGATGTTGACAAACATGCCTTTCCCGGGTTTCTGGCTAAGAGGTATCCCTTGCAGGGATTCATGGAGGAATTTCCGGCCGTGGTAAAGGTGGATTCCCTGCTGGCTGTTATGGCGTCTCAGAGCCTGGTGGTGTCTGAGGATGCGGTGCCTTCTGATCCTGGGGACAAGCGAGTTGAGGGGGCCTTGAAGCGGTCCTTTGCAGCCTCTAATCTTGCAGTTAGGTCTGCAGCTATCACCAGCTATCTTGTTCAGTCGCTTCTTAAGGACTGTCAGGGTATTTCTGAGCAGCTCATGCAGGATGAGTGTTGGACTTGGCCCTTCTGGCAGGTTCACCCCTGAACTTTTTGCCTTGAATTATAGTGACTTCTGGTCTTTGCGCACTGTGGCGCAGTGTCAAGTGCGTGCTCTCCCTGAGTGCGTGTGTGAGATTGGCCTGCCCTCCCATAGGAATGCATGGGGAATGTCTGTGTCCCTGGTTGTTCCTGATGCGTGAGGTGTGCATGCTCGAGTTTGTTATGTGCAAACTCGTGTGATTGAATGCTTCGCAATGATGTATGTGGCATGATTGTGTCTTGTGCGGAAGTGCCACTTCTAGGAGTTCGCATATTAGTGTAAAATATGCCTGGCGTGTGATTGGCTGGAGCTGGCTGGTGAGCCTGGCTCCAGGATATCTGGATGGGTCTGCCCAGTGGTGAGTGTTTAGATTAGCATGCTGATGTGAGGGGAGGAGTGCACCTGGGTCCTGCATGGGTCTGGGTTTTCCCCACACAATGCTGGCTCCGCCCCCTGTGGTGCATCTAATGACCCTAGCACTGCCAATGAATGAAAAGGGTGGTTGAGCACATCAAGGGTGCTCCAAAACCAGCTGCGAATGGTTCTCCCCCCACCCTGCACCTGAAGACAAAGGGAAAAGGTGTATAAAAGAGGGGCTGTGACCCCATGAAAATGTTCTTGTTGCTGACTTGAATCTACCAGGGGCGTGCTGCTGCTTGGGCCCAGGGGAAGGCTTGCCTCCCTGGGCCCTGCCCAGACCCTGGATACTTGATGGACCTTTCTAATGGATCTGGCTGCTTGGGTCCTGATAGGAGGGGGCTGCTGCTGGTGGGGCCCAGGAGGGACCGCCATGGGGGCTGTCTCCTGGCCAGTGAGCTGGCTCTGGGCCCAGCCTTGCCCCCTGCCTGCTTTAAGGAACTTTGCTGTGCCCCTAGCGCTTGGGAGCGCTGTGCCTGCACCCCTAGCGCTGAGAGCGCTGCGAATCGTCTTTTGAGCGCTGGGAGTGCTTTACTTTCCATGGCTGCCCACGCCGCTTTTTGCTGATTTGACAGTCCCCTGGCAGGTGCCCACCCTGCCAAGGACCTTGTGCTGTACCCTGTCACGAGCGCTTTGGGAGCGCTTTATTGAGCTTAAGGCCGGTGCCCACCCGGCATTGCCCTGTGAAAGTTGTCCCCGTCGCCGCCCGGCCGTACCGGAAGTCATGCAGGCCGAGGGCGGGACCTGGGGACACCCGGAAGCAGGAAGCAGAGCGGCTACAGGCGCAGGCGGGACTCCGGTATTGTGGAGAGCCCCGCGCTGCCCAGAAGAAAGTCCCGCGGCCGGCGCCCCTCCCCCGGGGCTCCCAAGAGCGAGGAAGAGCCCCGGAGAACAGCGGAGGAGCCGGGAGACCGAAGCGGAGCCCCCAGCAAGATAGCCGGTGAGTGACAGAGAGGAGAGGGGGCGTCGGGGCACATTGCCGGGGCCCGCCCCTCCCCTCCGGTGTGCAGAGCCTGTTGAGGCTCCATGGGCTTCATCTGTTTCCGAGTCCACGAGGGACTCCCACGAGAGGGGCAATTCTGTGTTTAAGAGCCCAGAGGGGCTCACGACGCCCCAGTTGTTACGGAGCCCGAGAGGCTCAAGGGCATTTCTTTGTTAGAGCCACGAGGCTCCCCGCCCGCATCTTGTGTATTACGAGTCCCGAGAGGCTCGAGGGGGCAGTTCCTTGTTCTTGAGAGGCCCAGGTGCGAGTTATTGTTCTTTGAGCCCACGAGGCTCAGCCCATCATTGCTGAAGAGCCCTGAGAGAGGCTCTTGAGTGCTCCCATAGTGTTTTGGAGCCCCAGAGAGGCTCATTGGGGCCCAGTCAATTGTGCAGAGCCTGGGAGGCTCCCACATCGTTTTTGGTGCTATTGTTTCTTTTAGGAGCCCAGAGGAGACTTCCAGCTGCCCAGCACTTTGTGGACAGCTGCTACGTTTAGGCCCCTGACACTGGGACACAGGGCATCCTAGCCCCAGCAAGGCCAGTTGGCCTAGGGACTGCCACAGGTGGTGGCTTAGGTGATTCTTGCGCAATTGTTCCTTGCTGCACCTCTGAATGTGTTTTAAATGTGTCATGTGCCTTGTTCCTTACACCTCTGAATGTTTTTAGGCATCATGTGTTTTCCTTCCCTGCACCTCTGAATGTATGTTATGCATCATGTGTTATGTGCTTATACCCCTACAGGTATTGTGATACTTAGGTGGTTGTTTTCTTGCTAGTACAGGTGGTACTAGTGAGGTTCTGGTTCCCTGCGTGACCTGTTCCTAAGGTGGTTAGGGTTGCGTAGGTGGTACTTAACCGTTACCAGTAGTTACTGGTTGTGTACTTTTAGGTTCTATTTTGTGCTACAATGATTTATACTCTATGTTCTAAGTGCTATTTCTAACAGTATTTAAAGTTCTAAAAGTGCTGATTCCTGACAGTGGTCCAGGTGGCCCTGTCTTGTACATATCCCCTGTAAATTCTGCCCGTGCCTGTTGGCACAGTGTAAAGTGTGTGTTTTTATCTAATGTGTTTTGGTATAATACAAAGGCTATTTTTATATATAACCTTGTGTGGAGTTTCCTTTGTGGTGGGCCTTGGGTGTTGTTGCTGGGGTGCGTGCGCAAATACTTAACTCACATCGCCTCCAAGTTTAGCCTTGCTGCTCGTGCTACGTTACCAAGGGGGTTAGCAGGGGTTATCTTGGCGTGTAACTCCCTTGCCCTGACTTAGGAGTGGTGGTCTCTGACTGACTTTGGCGCAAGCCCTGCCCAGCCAGGGATCCCATTTCTAACAATGAGGATCCCTCAGAGTCTTTGTCCATGTTAGAACAACAGTTGCGTTTCATGGCAGGTTTGTTCCTCGACTCCCTTAGTGCTGCGGTGGCGTTTGCTGGTGCCTCGGTTGCTGCTAGGAGGCAGTTGTGGCTTAAATCTTGGAAGGCGGAAGCTGCTTAGAAGGCGGCCGTGATGAAGATTCCCTTCACGGGCTTTAAGCTGTTTGGGGAGCCGTTGGAGGCTTTGATAAAGAAGACAGCTGAGGAAAAGAAATTGTTGGCTCCGGTCCGCTTTTCTCAGAAGGGGAAGTTTGCGGGTTATAAGCGGGCTTTTGGGCAGACGTTTCAATCTAGGATGGCAGCCCGGCCCTTTCGTGGTAGGGGACGTGGCCAGGGTGTCCCTTCCTTCCACAAGTCCCGGGATCAATAGGGTACACTTCTGCAGGTCCCTCCAAATCGTGACTATGTGGTGGGTTCCTTGGGGGTGCCGGTTGGGGGTCGCCTCACCTCTTTTTTTCCAGTCTGGGAGGAGTTCGTTCCGGATCAGTGGGTCCTGCAGGTGGTCCGGCTGGGCTATAGAATAGAATTTGGGACTCCTCCGGTGGATGTGTTCAGGGCTACCCCTGTTCCCAGGTCTCGGGCAAAATGTCGTGCTCTGTTGGACAGAGTTCGGGACTTGGTGTCAAAGGGGTCTGTAGTGAGGGTGCCTGTGAGTCAACAGGGTCGGGGGATTACTTAATCCTATTTTTAATCCAGAAGCCAAATGGGGACTTCCGTCCGGTCCTGGATCTGAAGGCGGTGAACTTGTGTGTCCCTCATCACCCAGGAGTTGTCCTGGTGGCTAGCGGATCGGAACCTCTTACAGGGCTCGCCCTTTGTGTCCCAGGAGAGATGGGTCCTGACGACCGATGCCAGCGAACTGGGTTAGGGTGCGGTCTTGGGTCAGGAGTCGGTGCAGGGTCTTTGGTCTGTGCCGGAGGCGGAAATGTCCTCGAATTGGAGGGTATTGAAGGCGGTTCAGTTGGCATTGACTCATTTTCTGCCTTGGGTCCTCCAGAGGGATGTGATGCTACGGTCAGACAACACGGTGGTGGTGTGTTATATCAACCGCCAGGGGAGAGCGAAGGTGGCCTCCCTCAATTTGTTGGCTCAACATATCGGCCTGTGGGAGGAGTCTCACTTGTTGTCTCTGAGGGCTTTACATCTGTCAGGGATTTTGAACTCAGAGGCGGATCGCCTGAGCAGGGTGTTTCCCTCCCTGTGCCTGTCTCAGGAAGTGTTTGGTTGCCTGATGGCCCAGTTCGGGGTCCCGGTGGTGGACCTGTTTGCAGCCACAGGGAAAGCCATGAGGGAGAAGTTTTGTTCTCTGGTTCGGTCTGCCGCGGTTTGGAGGGTGGATGCCCTGTCCTTCTGGTGGGAGGGGGGCCTGATGTATGCCTTTTCCCCGATTGCTCTGATGCCGCGGGTTCTGCTGAAGGTCAAACTGGATCGGGCTTCGGTGATCCTGGTGGCTCCGGATTGGTCCACGAGGCCTTGGTTCCCTCTGTTATTGAAATTGGCAGTGGGGCCTTGCTGGAGGTTGCTGGTGGTTCCTTGTCCCTTGTCGTTTCCACCTCTGTCTCGGGAGAGTCTGGTCCGCCTGCGACTGGCGGGTTGGCTGTTGAGAGGATGAACCTTGTGGCGTTGGGGTGTTTTCCTGGTTTTGGTGGCTCTGCAGGGGGCTCTCTTTGAGCATCTGCAGGAGGTGTCTTTGACGTTTCTGACAATCAAGGTACTTTTCCTTGTGGCTATTACGTCGGCTCTGCGGATTGGGGAGTTGGGCTCCTTGCTTTGTTCGGCCCCTTTTTTAAGGTTTTTTTCCGGATCGGGTGGTCCTGCGGCCTGATCCTTCCTTTGTTCCCAAGATCCCTTTCCTCTTTTCACTGCTCTGCAGATCTGGTTGTGCCTGTTTTTTGTCCTTTTTGTTTTTTGCAGCCGCATCTCAACCTCTGAAACAGGGTCGGAGGTTGAGGTGCGGCTGCACTGTTAGGACGTTAGAAGGGCTCTGGAGATCTATTTGATGCGTACTGAGCCGTTTCGTAAGGTGGAATGTCTTTCTGTGAACTTTGGTCCGGCTGGTCAGGGTCTGAAGCCTTCTGGGGCTACCCTCAGTCGTTGGCTACGGTGGGCTGTGGGTGCTGCGTATGAGGCCTGTGGTGTGTTGGCTCCTGGGTCTGTTCAGGGGAGATCGACTTGGGGGTGGCGGATTCCTGGGCTTGTTTTCAGGGGGCTTCCATGGCTGAGATGGATTAGTTACTTACCTGTAATCCTAGTTCTCTTCCAGGGGTATACTCATTAAAGTCATAAGCACTGAATTATCTCCGCCCATGAGCGGGAACCCGGAACAAATAACAATATACATATATATGTGTAAAATATATAAAAAAGTACATAGTACTAACTAATTATACACATATACATGTATAATAACCATAATATGCAGCCTAACATATATACATAGGCTAATAAAGCCACAATTACACACGTTCTGAAGCATGAAAATATGCTGTATATAAATGCAATAAACAGGCATGAGCCCAAAATGCATTTCATAACCATGAAAAACTTTTATTTTCATCAAAGAACCTGTTGTAAACAGCTATTAGCCTAAAAAAGGCTGCATATGAAAATTTGTTTGTGTACAGAAAATCAGACTGGCACCCTGCCTTTAAGGCCCCAGAGAATCTGCACACTTTGCCTTTAAGGCCTCTAGGAGAACTCTGTTCCCATCATGCACCACAGGTGACAGTTAGGTCAGTTCTTTTGTACGGTACAGTAAACATTAGCAGGAATCTGCCCTTAAAAACTTTATAATACATATTGAAAACTTCAATGCTACTGCTCGCCCGGGGAGGCGGGAGGGTGCTTATGACTTTAATGAGTATACCCCTGGAAGAGAACTAGGATTACAGGTAAGTAACTAATCCTTCTCTTCCAGGGGATACTCATTAATAGTCATAAGCACTGAATAGAGTAGCAAGCTCATACCCACTAGAAGCGGGCGAACAGATAAATGCATAGCTACACTTTTAAAAACACAGTGTTTAACTAGAATTAGCAAACAAATTTCTCAGTGATGCCTGTCCCACTTGAGCATCTGTTTGCGTATCAGAATCCAAGCAATAATGGCGTGTAAACGTATGCACTGAACGCCAAGTAGCTGCTTTACATATCTCTGACATAGCCACATTCCTGAGGAGAGCTGTTGTAGAAGCTTTTCCCCTAGTAGAATGAGCCCTAGGTCTACCTGATAAAGACTTGTGGGCTAGCTGATAGGCCAGTAAGATACATGACACTATCCATCTAGAAATGGATCTCTTGGATGCTGCCAAACCAGTATTCGTAGGACCATAGTTCACAAACAAACGGTCTGTGTGTCTCATAGTCTTGGTTTTATCTAAGTAAAACTTCAAAACCCTTTTTAGATCTAAAGAGTGCAAAGCCCGCTCAGCCGGACTTGAAGGGTTTGGAAAGAAAGTAGGCAATGTTATGGATTGGTTAATATGAAAATCCGACACCACCTTAGGTAGAAAAGAAGGATGAGTCCTGAGCACCACTCTGTTTGCATGAAAAACTGTGTACGGTTCCTTGCAACACAGAGCCTGAATTTCGCTCACTCTACGAGCAGACGTGATAGCCACCAGGAATGCTACTTTCCAAGATAAGTGTTGCAATGACGCTTTATGTATGGGCTCAAAGGGTGGGCCCATCAACTTAGTCAACACCACATTAAGCTCCCAAGGTGGAGAAGGAGATCTGATTGGAGGAAACACCTTTCTTAATCCCTCTAGAAAATCCTTCACCACAGGCATCCGAAAAAACGATATCTGTGTTGGCGATTTTCTATAAGCAGTTATTGCAGCAAGATGGACTCTGATAGAATTAAACTGCAAACCAGACTCAGCAAGATAAAGAAGATAAGGCAGGATCACCTGTTCTTGGCCTCGAATAGGATCAAGACCCTTGCTCTGACACCAAAGAAAAAAGCGTTTCCACTTAAATCCGTAGGATTGTCTTGTAGAAGGCCGCTTTGCCTCTTTAAGAATGTTCATACACTCCGGATTTAACTGTAAATGCCCGTACTGGATGACTTCAGGAGCCATGCTGCCAGGCGCAGGGAGGGCAGATTGGGATGAAATACTCGCCCCTCCTGTTTGGATAGAAGATCCGGGCGACAAGGTAATCTCCTGTGTGGACTGATTGACAACTGGAGGAGATCTGGGAACCACCATTGGCGTGGCCACTCTGGGCAAATCAATATCATTCTGGATTTGGTCTTGTACATCCTGTTGATCACTGCTGGTATCAACGGTGTCGGCGGGAAGGCGTACAGCAAATTTTGACACCAGTCTATCAAAAGGGCATTCCCTTGAGACCCTTTCTGGGAGAACCTGGACGCGAAGACGGGGCATTTTGCGTTTGCCGCGTCTGCGAACAGATCGATGTCTGGTGTTCCCCAAGCCTGGAAAATGCTGTGTGCGACTTCTTCGTTGAGCACCCAGTCGTGCGCTTCGACGAAGTCTCTGCTGAGGTCGTCCGCCTGCGTGTTGAGGCTCCCTGGCAAGTGAACTGCCGTTATGGACAGGTCTCGTGCAAGTAGCCAATGCCAGATGGTCTGAGCTTCTATGGACAGAGTCCTGGACCTGGTACCCCCCTGTTTGTTTAAATAATACATTGTAGTTGTATTGTCTGTTTGCACCAAGAGGGACCGAGTCTGAAGAGATGGAGCCAGGGACTTGAGAGCAAGATGGACCGCTCTGAGTTCGAGTAGATTGATATGATACCCTTTCTCGAAATCTGCCCATAGCCCTTGTACTTGCAGCGGGCCCATATGTGCTCCCCAACCTTGGAGAGAGGCATCTGTGATCAGAGTCTGCGTTGGTGGGTCCTGATGAAAAGGAACTCCCTTCATCAAGTGTGACTTTTTCATCCACCATCGAATGGAATCTTTTGCAGACTGTTGGAGAAGAATCCGATCCTCCCAGCATCCCGTCCTCTGCTTCCATTGATCTTCTAGACACTGCTGTAGAGGACGCATCTGCAAACGTGCGTTTGGCACTATGAAGATGCACGATGCCATGGATCCCAGAAGAGAGGAAACTTGCCGAACTGTCGGACGTGCAGACTGAAGGAGAAAAACACACTTTGTCTTGATGGATGACCACCTCTCCTCCGAAGGACACACGTTTTCTTTTGCCGTGTCCAGTTGAGCACCCAGGTAGTGGATCTTCTGATGGGGTTCATTATGGACTTTTTGTAATTGACTTGGAGACCCAACTTGTACATGAGTTGGAGGCATATCAATAGATGTTCTTCCAGTAGAGATGGGGATGAACTCTTCAGAAGCCAGTCGTCTAAGTACGGATAAATGAAAATCCGTTGCTTTCGAAGACAAGCAGCCACTACCGCCATACATTTTGAAAAGGTCCTGGGAGCTGATCTCAGGCCAAAGGGGAGCACTGCGTACTGATAATGAAGAGCCCCTACTTGAAATCTGAGAAACTTGCGATGTTTTCTGGATACTGGGACATGAAAGTAAGCATCTTTCAGATCTATGGAACACATCCAATCCCCCTGGTGTAATTGAGGAAAAATCTGATGAAGAGCCAGCATTCGAAACCTCTCCTTCCGAATGAATTTGTTCAAACGCCTCAAGTCCAGAATGGGTCTGAACTCCGTAACTGGACCTTTTTTCTTTACAAGAAAAAACCGAGAGTACAGGCCCTGACCTCTCTGTTGAAAAGGCACTGGTTCTATGGCATTCTTCATCAGAAGGACATCCGCTTCCTGTTGTAAGCGCATTAAGTTCCACTGTACCATTTTCAGAGGACGCATGACAGGAGGTGGCTTCTTGAATTTCAAAAGGTACCCGCTCTGAATGACATTGAGTACCCATTTGTCCTTTGTGATCTGTTTCCACTCTTCCAGATAACACACAATACTTCCTCCAACCGGAGCGGCACACGGTTGTGGAGGAAGCTTCCATTCATTGTTTTTGAGGCTGCTTGGTAGCTGATGATTGCTGCCTATTTCCGCTGCCTCTGCCTCGCCCAGGTCGCCTCTGCTGGAATTGTGATCTCTGTTGACTCTGGCCTTGATTTTGCGAGGACCAATTCGTCTGTTGGCCCCTCTGCTGAAAAGATCTTTTGTCATAGGGACGAAAATTACCTCTACGCTTAAACTCCTTCTTCTTTTCAAGACCAACGGCCTTAAGAGTGTCTAACTCCACTTTCATTTTAGACATCTCGTCATCGGCGTGAGATCCAAACAGAGTCGAACCATTAAAGGGTAGATTTACCATCTTTCTCTGAGCCTCAGGTTTTAGACCTGTAAGGCGAAGCCAAGCCGTACGTCTAGCACAAACACCATGTGCATAACCATGAGCTGACAGATCCGCCGCATCAGCAGCCGCACTAATGCTTTGATTAGCCACCAATCCTCCTTCTTCCACTATTTCCAGGAAGTCTTTCTGATCCTCCTTAGGGAGTTTTTCTGCATAACGAGAAACTGAGTCCCACAGCAGACGATCATAGCGGCCCAATAAGGCTGACGCACTGGCCACTCTCATGACCGAACCTGAGGTGTTGCACATTCGTCTCCCCAAAGAATCCATACTCTTACTATCCTTCTCTGGAGGAGCAGAAGAGGTAGATGTTGCCGAATGTGCTTTTCTGACTGCCGCCACAATAAGAGAGTCTGGAGGTGGGTCAGAACGCAAAAACAAAGGATCTTCCTCTGGAGCCTTGTACTTCTTTGCAATCCTAGAAGGTCCTGAACCCACTTTGGCCGGAGTTAAGAAAGTTTTCATCGCTGGTTCTATCAATCCGGGCACTAACGGCAGAAGAGGCCTACCAGTCGTCTTGTGATGTAGAGTTTCAAAGATGACTGACGTTGCTATTTGAGGAACTGCCATCTTGATCTTGAACTTATTCGCCCCACGACATAACACATCATTAAATGTGCCCAAATCATCCACTGGAGACACTCTGGACGGAGGAGTAGATGATATTGTGGGAGAATAGTCTCTATATGAAGATCTTGTAGAAGACAAAGATGACTTAGAAGACGGAGAAGGAGTTCTACGCCTCTCTTGAGGAGTTGCAGATCGCTGCCTCCTTCGCTCCCTTGAACGAGATTTTCGTCCTTCTACAGCCTTAGGAGACGGAGCAGGAGTCCTACGCTTCTCTTGAGGAGTTGCAGATCGCTGCCTCCTTCGCTCCCTTGATCGAGATCTCGAACGTGATCTTCTTTGCAGCTCCGTCCGAGGAACCGGAGCTCTGTCACCCAATAATGGACGCATCTTCCAATGCCGAAGACTTTCCAGCCATCTCGGTGACAAGTTGATAGGCCTACCCACACGCTCAGGTGAAGCTTCAGGTGACACCTGCACAATATTCAGGTCTGCTGAAGACTTGGAAGCTCCGGAGACAACACTCTGCTCAGATACCACTGAGCCAGATGGAGTCCGCTGACTGGGCACCAATTGCCTATCATCTGCCTGGCCTGAGGTAGAGCCCGACTGAGCCACCATAGAAGAATCCTGATGCACTGTCTCTTGTCCCACCGCATCTTTTTGTTGATCATGCGGTGAATAAACCACTCTAGGCTCAGGACTTATGTCTGACCTCGACAAAGACCTAAGTGAGGTCCGAGAGGCTGATCGTGACAGTCTCAACGCCGACCTGTGCACAGGTGGGGGAGACCTAGACATTCCATGCTTCGAGCCCGAAGCATGCTTCGACGCCGATCTACGTCGCGATGGAGACTTTGACCTCCTCTTCTTAGACTTCGACGTCGAATCCTTCGACGCCGATCTTCCTCTCGACGTCGATCTCTTCCTCGACGACGATGTATGAATCTCCTTCGACGTCGACACTTTACTCTTCGACGTCGATCTATGATCCTTCGACGTCGACCCATGATCCTTCGACGTCGAACGCATCTTCTCCTTCGACGTCGAGCGTTGAACCCCCGACGTCGTCCTTACTGCAATCGACACCAGATGTCTCGACGTCGATAAAGATCTCGACGGCGAAAGTCGAGATGCTGTATACTGCCTCACCGGCGAAGTCCTCGACGTCGACGGCGGCCTCTTCGACGTCGACGGAGCCCTCTTCGACGCCGACAATGCTGACGGCGATCTGGATCTCGACGTCGAACGCCTCTTTTTCGCAGGAAAAGCTTCCTGAAGTCGATTTTTCTTCGTTTTACCTTCTGGAGACGCTGATCTCCGACGTTTAGGCTGAGAAGGTGGCTTAGAAGTCGATAAGAAAACCTTAGAACTCTTCTCACCACGATTCTCTCTCTCCAGAAGGCCCAGAAGCCTCATTTTCTCTCTTTCTTTTAAAGTCCGACTAGAAAGGTTGAGGCAATGATAACAATCTTCCACCTTATGAGTATCAGGAAGACACACCACACAAACAGAGTGTGGATCAGTTTTTGCCATTTTCTTCCCACAGGAAGGACATTTAGAAAATAAAGGTGGCATACTGACTAAAAAATTCACAACAGTTTAGTCAGAAAAAAGGTAATAAACACCACCAAAGTACTATTTGTCAAAAAATGTCAAGAAAAAACCCAACTTCTGACAGAAAATATTACAAATGAGCAGAGCTCAAGTTCCAGGTTCCTCACAGAACAAGCCGGAAAAAAGAACTGACCTAACTGTCACCTGTGGTGCATGATGGGAACAGAGTTCTCCTAGAGGCCTTAAAGGCAAAGTGTGCAGATTCTCTGGGGCCTTAAAGGCAGGGTGCCAGTCTGATTTTCTGTACACAGACAAATTTTCATATGCAGCCTTTTTTAGGCTAATAGCTGTTTACAACAGGTTCTTTGATGAAAATAAAAGTTTTTCATGGTTATGAAATGCATTTTGGGCTCATGCCTGTTTATTGCATTTATATACAGCATATTTTCATGCTTCAGAACGTGTGTAATTGTGGCTTTATTAGCCTATGTATATATGTTAGGCTGCATATTATGGTTATTATACATGTATATGTGTATAATTAGTTAGTACTATGTACTTTTTTATATATTTTACACATATATATGTATATTGTTATTTGTTCCGGGTTCCCGCTCATGGGCGGAGATAATTCAGTGCTTATGACTATTAATGAGTATCCCCTGGAAGAGAACTGCAAGGCTGCTACCTGGAGTTCTCCACACACCTTTATGTCCCATTATCGTTTGGTGGTTGGCTGGACTGATTCTGCTGGGTTTGGGGACGCTGTGTTGCGTTCTGCTCCTGTGGTGTGAGTTTTTAGGTGCTTTAATAAAGTCTGTGTTTGCTACTGAGCGAAGCCGATTCTTGCTTTGGTATCTGCTCAAGTAGTTAGGACTGGGACAGGGAGGGCTGACGAGGAAGTAATGACCAGTTACTCACCGGTAATATTCATTACTCCGAGTCGTAGCCTTCCCCGTCCCAGTTCAGGTTCCCATCCCTCCCTCCCTGCTCAGCTTCTTGTGCTTGTTAGGTACAGGATGTTGATTGGCGGGTCACAGGGTTATATGCCCCAGGGTAGGGGTGTGGCCTGGAGTGAAGAGATGGGTTTTAAGTGGCTTGGAAGTTTCTGGTGGAAGGAGCTATGCTCATGTAGTTAGGAATGGGACGGGGAGGGCTAAGACTCAGAGAAATGAATATTACAGGTGAGTAACCGGTCATTACACAGACGTCTACACAAGCGCTTTCACTTTAAATTTAAAGAGCCGCAGATCCTGAGTCTCTCTTCCAGAGCCCCTACCTGCCAGCCCTCACAACATCCAAACACCATGCATTAGACAAGGTACATTTTAGTTGATTTCTGCCTAGCCCGTGATTTGGGGAATATTACTTTTGTTCTTTTTAATTAGGACTAGTGTGCACACTTTTTTTGCTCTTGTTTTTATATTCCCTCCTCTTTTAATCACGATCCATTTTCCTAGCTCCTTCTCATTATCTTACCCCGTCTTTCAAACATTCTCTGTTGAGCACCATCTATATTTCTGACCAGAAATTGTAGCCTATTTTTTTCTTGTTCTATTTCACCCCCATATCTTTTACTCACATTTTATCACTTCCTATTTTTTCTTTCTTTCTTATTCTGTCAGCGTCGTCCTAATTTTCTCCATATTCCTTACGCTTGTCCTCCTCCCTTTCCTCATGCTCTTTCCTCCTCTAGGCGTGTCTAATATTCGTGCCCAACTTACTGCTCTTGCGTCCCCTGTTTCTCTCTAATTTCCCCTTTTTCGGACTCAGCTTTCATTATTTCTACATTTTTGTTTCTCCTTTATTCCTCGTTTTGGTATTGCTCTCTCTCGTCCTCCTTTTGGTGGTGTTATGATTTAAAGAAACACTTACAACTCTAATAGTTGTCTACAGTTTCAACTGTCACTAACTCATACCGAACAGGTGCCTAGCAGGCATTAGCAGCGTAGGACGACGCTATACCTTAAAATATGTGGCTGCTATTATGACCCTACATTTTATGTGATAAAAATGTATTTTCCTCTCTTTTTCAAACTGTTGTAGGAAGCCCAGTTTCTCTCATACTGTACACGTCTTTGTGCTTTAACACCTCAATCCTTAGTGTCAACATGCGCAACTACAATTGCGCCTGGGGCTTTGGTTACAGTTTCAATTCCCGGACTTTGCAGATTTGATTCCCGTAGCCGACAAAAGAGCTATTTTCCCCTATGAAGGAAAAACAATGCGCGATTATCCTCGAAACATTTGCGAGATTTTGAGCTATTGGCATTGTAGATGCCAATGTCTTTTATTTATGTGTTTAAAAAACCTGCAATAATAAAAGGCATTGTCATTTACAATACCAATAGGTCAAGGTTTTACTACAAATGCTTGCACTTTTCCTGGACATGGTCCTTGAGTTCGAAGTTCAAGGGTTGGCTGGTGCTGCACAACATTAATAAATATGTTGCTTATTTGTTGTTTTTGAGTAAGAGCAAATTATTACATCCTATGACCCTTTCCTGGGACCATCATGCTTGTGAGTAAAGACATCCTGCAGGGCATCCATGCTCGTCATCTCGCCTCCCTGTGGAACCGCTCCCTGAGCCCTGTCCCCCAATTCACCATTCACGGTCTGCGGTCACAGGAGCCCCCACCTGGCTCCAAGCCCTGCAGACCATGAATGACACGCATTGGATTGGAAGACCCACTTGTGGTGGTAACTGGGCGGAAGGACCCAGGTGGGTGTGGGTTATAAATGGCGGGGGCACAGAGGCCTGGAGCGGAGAGGTACCTGGGTCGTCTGCAGCCAGCTGCGTGGACGACCGCTCCAGCGACTTCTGCTTCTTCTCTTTCCGGCGGTGGCAGCGGTGGTGGTGGTGGTGCGTCCGGTCAGGCGGAACCCTCTCCAAGGAGTACTCGTAGAGGGGGGTCCTCTGCTGCCGATGCTGTGGCGGGGGCGGCGTCAGGGTGGACACGGAGCGCTTCATGGGGCTGCCGTCCGGGATGGGCTGCGGAAACAGAGAAGAGAGTTAGAGGAACTGCACCTGGCGCACCCCAGAGCTAGTGCCGGGGTTATTATCGTATGATGTCAATGCAACCATTGCACAGTGGCACTAGGCAACCTTGGTGGCCTTAGAGGGCACTCGGAAACGACCTGATAGTGGCGCCCTAGCAGCTGCCTAACCTTACCTTACAGTACCCAATGAGGCCACCTACACCTACATACTGCAGTGCCATTAGATTAGTCGCCATCTGCCATTCCTTACTCCAGGGCTAGTGCTAGGCATGGGCAGTGTGGGCAGCTGCCCAGGGCCTCGCATTCAGCCCACCAGCATGGGGCCCGCATTGGTGGTGTGTCCTGTTGTTTCCCTGGCGATCCATTTTAAAGAAAGTTGTCCCCTTGCAATTAGGGTAGAGGGCCCCCCTCCCTGGGCCTCTCAGGCATGGTGTCCGGAGGCCTAGGGGAGGGAGACACTTCCACTTGTCCCAATTGCGAGGAGACCATTCAGAGACACTGCAGGACGCCCATAGTACAGCATTTTAGAGCCCCCACAGTTTTAACTTTTAGCCCACAAGCACTTCTCACACCTATTGGACTGAAGGTGTGAGAATTGCTTGTGGGCTGAAAGTTAAAACTGTGGGGGGGCTAAAATCCTGGACAATGGGCGTCCCGCAGTGTTTCCGAATGGTCTTGCAAGGGGCCACTTATCTAAATTAGAGGGGCTTCGCACGTTCCCTGTTAGCCCAGGGCCCCGCAAATCCTAGAACCGGCCCTGCCTTACTCCATCCCTGCATTGCCTTGCTATCTATCGGCAGTGCCAGATTTTGTAGCCGCTTCTCGTCTTCCTGAGTCCTTGGGGAGGTTTACAATCCGCACACCTCGCTCCGGGGCTGCAGGTTACAAGACTCGTGCGGACGGCACGTGCCTGCAGCGGCACTCTGCTGCCACCCAGTGGAGCTTTAGGGATTTTCTTGTGCTCGAGAGGAAGAAGAGAAGAGACTGACAGCGTGAGCGAGAGAAGAGAACCAGTGAAACGAGGGACAGAGGGGGTGGGGTCTGGCGTGGATGAGAGAGGCAAACAGAAAGAAGGAGCGAGAATAGTCAGAGGAAAATGAGCTACAGATTTAAAGTAAACAAGAGAGGAAAAAAACAGCATGACAGTTTTGTTAGAGAATAGGATGAGATATAAAGCAAAAAAGTTCGGCAAAAGAGAGAGGGAAAGCAAGAGAGAGACAAAGAATGAAAGAAAGAGACAGGTGAATGAAGGAAGATGATAACAAAGACGAGCAAACAGGATAACATATGAGAAAGAGAAATAAGCAATTGGCATAGTCAATGAGGAACTGAACAACTGGAGAGACGAATAAAGTGGTGAATACGAATAGACCAGAAAAGACAAAGAATGAGAGGAGAGATAAAAGATAGGGCCAGGTAAGCATAAAGAGAGACAATTATTTAGACTATTAAAGCGTGAAGCGGTAGAGGGGGATGACAGAAGAAAGGGGGAGAGTGGAGACAGGTATAAGTAACCGGGAGTAAGGCTGTGAGGGGAAGAATAGAAGCAGGTTTGAAGCATGGGGAAGACAGGAGGGAGGATGTAAGAGAAAGGGAAATGAGTAGAGTATATGCAGGGAGACGGGAAGGTGGTGAAAACAGTGACGTGGGGAGGGAAGTCAGAGAGAGATGTAGGTGAAGACACGGCGACCCGGATAAGGTGGCTGAGGACTAGAGACACCAAATAGACATAAAAAGAGGGGGATTGGAAAGGGAGGGTGAGACATCATCAGAGAAATAGAAATAACAAAAGATGTGACAGAGATTCTTTTTACTGAAAGAGAGATGGGGGTGGGAGAGGGGACAAGAACTCATGGAGACCGTATTCCTTAATAAAAGCAGGGGCAGTCGGGGCACGCAAAAGCCTTTTTTTGGATTATTTTCAATAACTTGCGCAATCTCTATTACTGCTAACCAGTCTAGAAGGCTCGCCCGGCCCATGGCTCACAAGATGACACACAGGTGACCCAACATTATACAGAATGATAAATATGGAAGCAGCAGCATCACAGGAAGCAGAGGGGGCACGGGAGTGTGTAGTCAGGGCAGCCTCACAGAGGGTACACTTCATAGGGCGAAGCAGACAACGCTCACAGTGAGCGTTTGCACCAATCAACACTCAGTGCACAGCCTGTTCCCCACCGCATGCATTTATACTGCAGCAAACCTGGTGAATAGAGAGCTACCTGTGTTTACAATGCAGGCACTGACTGCACTACAGACACTGATTAATACGGAGCCATATGTATTTATACTGAAGACACCGATTTATGATGAACCATTGGTATTTCCACTTCAGACACTGATTAAAACAGCACCAACTGTGAATACACTGCAATTGGTTCTAGACCTTCTGTCAAAAGACGTTTATAATTCAGATATCATTTGTTGCATGCATAAAATCATCAGCACATAGTAGTTAATACATATATGACTTTCAGATTATGCACCTTGAAAATGAGAAGGCACCCACTCTATTTACAGAGAATTGTCTATTTTATTCATAGAAACAATTGCAAAGGTAAAAACCATTACCAAACGTATAATAGTCAAGAGGTTGCTCCAAACAGGGAAATTGGGAGAGTAAAGGAGAAGTGCTCGTGAGTGCAATAGATGGGAGTGAAAAGGTCACAGAGTGACGATAGTTCAATGGAGGTAATTACAATGATTTAACAATTTCAACTGGTTGTGACATTAGCACCAGTTGGTTATGGCCTGTCCATAAAGATTACTTTTGTCATTATTCAAGACAGTTTTCAAGAAAAGTTGCAAAGAAACCTGATCTGTTCATTGGATGGGGTGGTAGTAACATATGGTATAGGGCCCTGATGGGATAGATGTCAACGTTTCGACCCGGAGTTCCGTGTCGTACTGGTGACGAACGGAGACCTGACACCCTGGACAGATTTGATCTAGCCATATAAGAACAGATAGGGCGACTAGATCCCCTTTCTTTGGATATATTCCCGCTTCAACCCAGCACCTCGATTGGCTTGGATTGATCCTTTTGAACACCCCTAACATTGTGTGGCTACACAGCACCGCAACTGAGATGCGGACTTCCCACTCCTGAGAGCTGGAATCAGAGCCATCAAGCCATGGGCGCCTGCTGTAGGTTGCCCCTCTTTCCCCTGTCCTGAGGAAGACCCGCAAGCGGAGGCTAAAAGCACCCTCTACGCATT
The DNA here is from genome assembly GCF_964261635.1 of Lissotriton helveticus. Classification (NCBI taxonomy): domain Eukaryota; kingdom Metazoa; phylum Chordata; class Amphibia; order Caudata; family Salamandridae; genus Lissotriton; species Lissotriton helveticus. The sequence goes on from NC_136065.1 coordinate 208,271,243, forward strand.
TAGTCGGGTCGAAACGTCAACATTTATCCCATAAGGGGCCTATACGATATGCTACTACCACCCCATCCAATGAACAGATGATGTTTCTCTGCAACCTTTCTTGTAAAATGTCTTGAATAATGACAAAAGTAATGTTTATGGACAAGCCACAACCAACTGGTGCTAATGTCACTTACAACCAGTTGAAATTGTAAAATCATTGTAATTACCTCTATTGAACTATCTTGACTCTGTGACCTTTTCACTCCCATCCATTGCACACACAAGCACTTCTCCTTTACCCTCCCAATTTCCCTGTTTGGAGCAACCTCTTGACTACTAAACGTTTGGTAATGTTACCTTTGCAATTGTTTCTATGAATAAAATAGACAATTCTCTATGAATACAGTGGGTGCCTTCTCATTTTCAAGGTGCATAATCTGAAAGTCATATATGTATTAACTACTATGTGGTGATTGTATGCATGCAACACATTATATCTGAATTATAAACGTCTTTTGACTAGATGCGCGATAAGAGAGTCTAGGACCAATTGTTTTTCTATACCATATGACACCCAGGGTCGTGGACAGTGATTGGATTTCCACATCAGTTTATAATGGTGATTACACTGCAGACACTGATTAATACTGGCCCAGCTGAGATTACACTGCATACACTGATTAATACTGCACCATTGATGATTACACTGTAGACACTGATTAATACTGAGCAACTTGTATTTATACTGTGGACACTAATTAATATTGCCGCAGCTTTGGTTAGACTGCAGACACTGATTAATACTGCACCGTGATTACATGGCAGACACTGATTAATACTGCAACATCTAGGATTACACTGCAGCCACTGATTAATACTGTACAAGCTGTGATTACACTGCAGACACTGACTAATACTGAACAAGCTGTGATTACAGTGCAGACACTGATTAATACTGTACCATCTGTGATTGCACTACAGACACTGGTCAATACTGCACACGCAGAGATTACACTGCAGACACCGATTAATATCGCACAGCCTAAAATTACAGTATTACAGTGCAGACACTGAATAATCCTGCACCATCTGTGATTACAGTGCAGACACTGATTAATAGTGCATACGCTGTGATTACACTGCAGACACTGACTGATGATGAACCATTGATATTTACAATTCAGACACTGGTTAATACTGCACCAGCTGTGATTACACTGCAGGCACTGATTAATACTGCGCCAGCTGTGTTTACACTGCAGACACTAATACTGCACACGCTGTGATTACAGTGCAGACACTGATTAATACTGCACCAGCTGTGATAGCACTGCAGACACTGAATAATACTGCACACACTGTGATAACAGTGCAGACCCTGCTTAGTACTGCATCATCTGTAATTATACTGCAGGCACTGATTAATATTGAGCCATATTTATTTGTATGAGGACACTGATTAATACTGCACCAGCTGAGATTGCACTGCAGACACTGATTAATACTGCGCCAGCTGTGATCGCACTTCAGACACTGATTAATACTGCACCATCTGTGATTACATTGTAGACACTGATTAATACTGCACAAGCTGTGATTACACTGCAGACACGTATTAATACTTCACAAGCCGTGATTACACTACAAACACTAATTAATACTGCACCAGCTGTGATTACACTGCAGACACTGATTATTACTGCACCAGCTGTGACTACACTGCAGACAGATTACTACTGTGCCATCTGTGATTACACTGCAGACACTGATTAATACGGAGCCAACTGTGATTACATTGCAGACCCTGACTGATGATGAACCCTTGGTATTTACACTTCAGACACTGGTGCATACTGCACCAGCTGTGATTACACTGCAGACACTGATTAATACTGCACCAGCTGAGATCACACTGCAGACACTGACTGATGATGAACCATTAGTATTTACACTTCAGACACCGAGCCACTTGTATTTACATTGCAGACACTGATTAATATGGCACCAGCTGTAAGCTGCTTAGTACTGCATCAGATGTGATTACATAAAAGTAGTGGTAACCCAGTCACAAATGTGCAGGTATCCTCAAGGGACCCCTTCACCTTTGTGAATGTTGACAAATAAATATCTGCTATAATCCCAATGCCATGGCAACCAGTGCTTAATTTCTGAAGCAAGTGCCGAGGCCCAAAGTTTGGCTCTGAAATCATTGGCCGACACTACAAATATCAGGAGTGCCAATTACCAAAATTGAGCTACCTAAATTTCACCTCTTGCTGTTCCCATCGTACCCTAACCCCTCCCTGCTCCTTTAAATCAATCATGCAGGTTAATTTTCATCTATCTTCTCCATTTGTCACTGTATTTATATATTTATTGTCCTTTTTCTTCCCTCTTTTGTGTTTTTCTCACTCTTGCTCTAGGTAAAAGCCTGATGAAGAAAAATAAACGCCGGTCCCAAAAACGTTGCCGGTGAGCCCCACCTGCAAACACTGAGGGCGCATCTTTTCTACCCAGGGTGCTACACATCTGCTTTTACCAAACCTCCTAAGAGCCTCCGGAGGCTGCCAAGCCGTTGAACCCTGAGGATTTATTTCCTCTAGCCTCAGTGCTATTGCTGCTTTTATCCAACCATCCAGAGTGCTGCCAGTGTAAACATCGTAGGATTTGTCGCATCTAAGTCCAATACTATAGCTGCTTGCCTCCAACCATCCAGAGTGCTGCCAGTGTAAACATCGAGGATTTGGCACATCTAGCCCCAAAAGTATAGCTGCTTTTATCCAACCATCCAGAGTGCTGCCAGTGTAAACATCATAGGATTTGTCGCATCTTACTCAAACACTATAGCTGCTTGCCTCCAACCATCCAGAGTGCTGCCAGTGTGAACATCGACGATTTGTCGCATCTAGTCCCAATGCTATAGCTGCTTGCCTCCAAACATCCAGGGTGCTGCCAGTGTGAACATCGAGGATTTGTCGCATCTAGCCCCATTGCTATAGCTGCTTTCCTCCAACCATCCAGAGTGCTGCCAGTGTGAACATCGAGGATGTGTTGCATCTAGCCCCAATGCTATAGCTGCTTTCCTCCAACCATCCAGAGTGCTACCAGTGTGAACATCGAGGATGTGTCACATCTAAGTCCAATGCTATAGCTGCTTGCCTCCAAACATCCAGGGTGCTGCCAGTGTAAACATCGAGGATTTGTCGCATCTAACTCCAGTGCTACAGCTGCTTGCCTCCAACCATCCAGAGTGCTGCCAGTGTAAACATTGAGGATTTGTCGCATCTAATGCCAATGCTACAGTGGTTTCCCTCCAACCATCCAGAGTGCTGCCAGTGTAAGCATCAAGGTTGTGTCGCATCTAAGTCCAATGCTATAGCTGCTTGCCTCCAACCATCCACAGTGCTACAGTGTGAGCATTGAGGATGTGTTGGATCTAACTCCAATGCTATAGCTGCTTGCCTCCAACCATCCAGAAGGCTGCCAGTGTGAACTGAGGATTTGTCGCATCTAGCCCCAATGCTATAGCTGCTTGCCTCCAACCACCCAGGGTGCTGCCAGTGTGAACATCGAGGATGTGTTGCATCTAAATCCAGTGCTACAGCTGCTTGCCTCCAACCATCCAGAGTGCTGCCAGTGTAAACATCGAGGATTTGTCGCATCTAATGCCAATGCTACAGCGGTTTCCCTCCAACCATCCAGAAGGCTGCCAGTGTGAACTGAGGATTTGTCGCATCTAGCCCCAATGCTATAGCTGCTTGCCTCCAACCACCCAGGGTGCTGCCAGTGTGAACATCGAGGATGTCGCATTTAGCCCCAATGCTCTAGCTGCTTTCCTCCAACCATCCAGAGTGCTGCCAGTGTGAACTGAGGATTTGTCGCATCTAGCCCCAATGCTATAGCTGCTTGCCTCCAACCACCCAGGGTGCTGCCAGTGAGAACATCGAGGATTTGTCGCATTTAGCCCCAATGCTACAGCTGCTTGCCTCCAGCCATTCAGAGAACTGCCAGTGTAAACATCGAGAATGTGTTGCATCTAACGCGAATGCTATAGCTGCTTGCCTCTAACCATCCAGAGTGCTTCCAGTGTAAACTTCAAGGACGCATCTCATCTAAGCACAATGCTAACTAAACATGCTTGTCGCCATATATCTAGAATACCTCCAGTATAAACATCGAGGATGGTCCCTCTTCTAACCACAATTCTAAACATGCTTTTCTCCAAACATCTAGAATGCCAGTGGTGTAAACATCGAAGATGTGTCGCATCTAACTCCAATGCTACAGCGGTTTCCCTCCAACCATCCTGAGTGCTGCCAGTGTGAACATCGAGGATTTGTCGCATCTAACTCCAATGCTACAGCTGCTTGCCTCCAACCATCCAGAGTGCTGCCAGTGTAAGCATCGAGGATGTGTCGCATCTAAGTCCAATGCTATAGCTGCTTGCCTCCTACCATCCACAGCGCTACAGTGCGAGCATTGAGGATGTGTCGCATCTAAGTCCAATGCTATAGCTGCTTGCCTCCAACCATCCAGAGTGCTGCCAGTGTGAACATCGAGGATTTGTCGCATCTAAGTCCAATGCCATAGCTGCTTGCCTCCAACCATCCACAGTGCTACAGAGTGAGCATTGAGGATGTGTCTCATCTAAGTCCAATGCTATAGCTGCTTGCCTCCAACCATCTAGAGTGCTACAGTGTAAGCATTGAGGATGTGTCGGATCTAACTCCAATGCTATAGCTGCTTGCCTCCAACCATCCAGACTGCTACCAGTGTGAACATCGAGGATGTGTCACATCTAAGTCCAATGCTATAGCTGCTTGCCTCCAACCATTCAGAGTGCTGCCAGTGTAAACATCGAGGATTTGTCGCATCTAACTCCAGTGCTACAGCTGCTTGCCTCCAACCATCAAGAGTGCTGCCAGTGTAAACATCAAGGATTTGTCGCATCTAATTCCAATGCTACAGCGGTTTCCTTCCAACCATCCAGAGTACTGCCAGTGTGAACATCGAGGATGTGTCACATCTAATTCCAATGCTACAGCTACTTGCCTCCAACCATCCAGAGTGCTGCCAGTGAGAACATCGAGGATTTGTCGCATCTAGCCCCAATGCTACAGCTGCTTGCCTCCAGCCATCCAGAGAACTGCCAGTGTAAACATCGAGATTGTGTTGCATCTAGCTCAAATGCTATAGCTGCTTGCCTCTAACCATCCAGAGTGCTTCCAGTGTAAACTTCAAGGACGCATCTCATCTAACCACAATGCTAACTAAACATGCTTGTCGCCATATATCTAGAATACCTCCAGTATAAACATCGAGGATGGTCCCTCTTCTAACCACAATTCTAAACATGCTTTTCTCCAAACATCTAGAATGCCAGTGGTGTAAACATCGAAGATGTGTCGCATCTAACTCCAATGCTACAGCTGCTTGCCTCCAACCATCCAGAATGCTGCCAGTGTGAACATCGAGGATTTGTCGCATCTAACTCCAATGCTACAGCTGCTTGCCTCCAACCATCCAGAGTGCTGCCAGTGTAAGCATCGAGGATGTGTCGCATCTAACTCCAATGCTATAGCTGCTTGCCTCCAACCATCCAGGGTGCTGCCAGTGTGAACATCGAGGATGTGTCATATCTAGCCCCAATGCTATAGCTGCTTCCCTCCAACCATCCAGAGTGCTACCAGTGTGAACATCGAGAATGTGTCGCATCTAAGTCCAATGCTATAGCTGCTTGCCTCCAAGCATCCAGAGTGCTGCCAGTGTAAACATCGAGGATTTGTTGCATCTAAATCCAGTGCTACAGCTGCTTGCCTCCAACCATCCAGAGTGCTGCCAGTGTGAACATCGAGGATGTGTCGCATCTAACTCCAATGCTACGGCTGCTTGCCTCCAACCATCCGCAGTGCTGCCAGTGTAAAAATCGAGGATTTGTCGCATCTAACTCCAGTGCTACAGCTGCTTGCCTCCAACCATCAAGATGCTGCCAGTGTAAACATCAAGGATTTGTCGCATCTAAGTCCAATGCTACAGCTGCTTGCCTCCAACCATCCTGAGCGCTGCCAGTGTGAACATCGAGGATTTGTCGCATCTAGCCCCAATGCTACGGCTGCTTGCCTCCAACCATCCAGAGTGCTGCCAGTGTGAACATCGAGGATGTGTCGCATCTAGCCCCAATGCTATAGCTGCTTGCCTCCAACCATCCTGAGTGCCCTTAGTGTGAACATTGAGGATGTGTCGCATCTAAGTCCAATGCTATAGCTGCTTGCCTCCAACCATCCAGAGTGCTGCCAGTGTAAACATCGAGGATTTGTTACATCTAATTCCAATGCTACAGCGGTTTCCCTCCAACCATCCAGAGTGCTGCCAGTGTGAACATCGAGGATGTGTCCCATCTAACTCCAATGCAACAGCTGCTTGCCTCCAACCATCCAGAGTGCTGCCAGTGTGAACATCGAGAATGTGTTGCATCTAACTTGAATGCTAAAGCTGCTTGCCTCCAACCATCCAGAGTGCATCCAGTGTAAACTTCAAGGACGCATCTCATCTAACCACAATGCTAACTACACATGCTTGTCTCTGAATATCTAGAATACCTCCAGTATAAACATCGAGGATGGTACCTCTTCTAACCACAATTCTAAACATGCTTTTCTCCAAACATCTAGAATGCGAGTGGTGTAAACATCGAGGATGTGTCGCATCTAACTCTAATGCTACAGCTGCTTGCCTCTAACCATCCAGAGTGCTGCCAGTGTGAACATCGAGGATTTGTCGCATCTAACTCCAATGCTAGAGCTGCTTGCCTCCAACCATCCAGAGTGTTGCCAGTGTAAGCATCGAGGATGTGTCGCATCTAAGTCCAATGCTATAGCTGTTTGCCTCCAACCATCCTGAGTGCTACAGTGTGAGCATTGAGAATTGTCGGATCTAACTCCAATGCTATAGCTGCTTGCCTCCAACCATCCAGAGTGCTTCCAGTGTGAACATCGAGGATGTGTCGCATCTAACTCCAATGCTACGGCTGCTTGCCTCCAACCATCCGGAGTGCTGCCAGTGTGAACAGCGAGGATTTGTCGCATCTAACTCCAATGCTACAGCTGCTTGCCTCCAACCATCCAGAGTGCTGCCAGTGTGAACATCGAGGATTTGTCGCATCTAGCCCCAATGCTACAGCTGCTTGCCTCCAACCATCCAGAGTGCTACGAGTGTGAACATCAAGGATGTGTCACATCTAAGTCCAATGCTATAGCTGCTTGCCTCCAACCATCCAGAGTGCTGCCAGTGTAAAAATCGAGGATTTGTCGCATCTAACTCCAGTGCTACAGCTGCTTGCCTCCAACCATCAAGATGCTGCCAGTGTAAACATCAAGGATTTGTCGCATCTAAGTCCAATGCTACAGCTGCTTGCCTCCAACCATCCTGAGCGCTGCCAGTGTGAACATCGAGGATTTGTCGCATCTAGCCCCAATGCTACGGCTGCTTGCCTCCAACCATCCGGAGTGCTGCCAGTGTGAACATCGAGGATGTGTCGCATCTAGCCCCAATGCTATAGCTGCTTGCCTCCAACCATCCTGAGTGCCCTTAGTGTGAACATTGAGGATGTGTCGCATCTAAGTCCAATGATATAGCTGCTTGTCCCCAACCATCCAGAGTGCTGCCAGTGTAAACATCGAGGATTTGTTACATCTAATTCCAATGCTACAGCGGTTTCCCTCCAACCATCCAGAGTGCTGCCAGTGTGAACATCGAGGATGTGTCCCATCTAACTCCAATGCTACAGCTGCTTGCCTCCAACCATCCAGAGTGCTGCCAGTGTGAACATCGAGAATGTGTTGCATCTAACTTGAATGCTAAAGCTGCTTGCCTCCAACCATCCAGAGTGCTTCCAGTGTAAGCATCGAGGATGTGTCGCATCTAAGTCCAATGCTATAGCTGTTTGCCTCCAACCATCCTGAGTGCTACAGTGTGAGCATTGAGAATGTGTCGGATCTAACTCCAATGCTATAGCTGCTTGCCTCCAACCATCCAGAGTGCTTCCAGTGTGAACATCGAGGATGTGTCGCATCTAAGTCCAATGCTACAGCTGCTTGCCTCCAACCATTCAGAGTGCTGCCAGTGTAAACATCGAGGATGTGTTGCATCTAACTCCAATGCTATAGCCGCTTGCCTCCAACCATCCAGAGTGCTGCCAGTGTGAACATCGACGATTTGTCGCATCTAGCCCCAATGCTATAGCTGCTTGACTCCAACCATCCAGAGAGCTGCCAGTGTGAACATCGAGGATGTGTCGCATCTAAGTCCAATGCTATAGCTGCTGGCCTCCAGCCATCCAGAGAGCTGCCAGTGTAAACATCGAGAATGTGTTGCATCTAACTCGAATGCTATAGCTGCTTGCCTCCAACCATCCAGAGTGCTACAGTGTGAGCATTGAGAATGTGTTGGATCTAACTCCAATGCTATAGCTGCTTGCCTCCAACCATCCAGAGCGCTTCCAGTGTAAACTTCAAGGATGCATCTCATCTAACCACAACGCTAACTAAACATGCTTGTCTCCAAATATCTAGAATACCTCCAGTATAAACATCGAGGATGGTACCTCTTCTAACCACAATTCTAAACATGCTTTTCTCCAAACATCTAGAATGCCAGTGGTGTAAACATCGAGGATGTATCTCTTCTAACTCCAATGTTAGACCTGCGTTTCTCTACTCGCTAAACCTCCCACACCATCTCCATTGTAAACACGAAGAATGTAACTCTTCTCTCCTAATGCTAAATCTTCTTTTCTCTAACAATCCAGAGTGCCACCAAGGTAAATATTGAGGATGTATCTCTTGTATCCTCAAAGCTATATTTTATTTTCTCCAACCATCCGGAGCATCACCTATGTAAAAATCCAGGATGTTCCTCTTCCGATTCCAGTGTTACACCTGAGGCCATATTACAGAAGGGGCTGCAGGGGCGCAACAGGCTTTCACATGAATTTGTATTTTCACATGAATGCCCTACCCCCAGGGCAGCACATGTTTGCGCCTGCCATGGGGGCAGGTCATACATCATAATAGGGCGCATTGTGATTGTTTGAGCCCGGGCACCTTTTTAAAGGTGCACCGGGCACACACAATCACAATGCATAATATGGCCCCAGATATTCTATGATGGTCCATTGAACCCCTGGTGTCAGTCCAGACATTAAGCCACATGGATATAACTCTTTAATCTAGAATGCTATATCTTCTTTTACTAAGTATATTTTTCTTTAAGCTCACCAGAGTGTCTCTAGTGCCTGCTAAGTCATTGCTCATTGTGCGTGTATCTCTTCTAGATCCAATGTTCTATCTGCTTTGAAAAGGAGAAATCTTGTATCTGATCATCATACTCTTGCAGTTTTGTCGAAGTCAATGCTCATGACTGCCAGTTATGCAAGGTACATTATTTCACTTTTATAACTACATGTAAAGCAATCTGAAGCCCAGGGTCTGGCTACTGTCTCTGCTGTTAATTAGTTATATAAAATGCACCTATAGACTACTGTCACCCCGCAAGGTTTTGATTTCTTGTCCTCAAACTGAATACATTTGGGTATGCAAGTCTTTCCACAATAACACTTAAAATAGCTCAACAATACCAAAAATAATAGAAAAATTAGAAACTTCATTTGTTGTAAGCAGAGGAGGAGACCTGGTTTTGAAACAGATTCCTGAACATTGCACCATGTCCTTGGAAGTAATCAAGAATTTTCTACAGACACATACACTGACTTTTTGTTAATGCCCGTCCGGTCTCAGCCAACCATCAACACTCTTAAATCGTAATACTACCTCTTTACATACTTTCTCCAAGCCTTGGCCTAAGCAGGTTCTTTCCCTGCTCATAGTTTAAAACCAGCTGCATGCTGATAACAAGACCAGTGACATAATTCAAGTTTAGCAGCTCCCTTGATATCCAGTGGACTGGGCATCTTTAAACCAAGGTTAAATTGACCCTTTGCACATGTGCCTGTTCATCACCTGCCGTCAGCTCACAAGACTTCTGCTCATAACGACAAGTGCAGCAGAGACAACAAAGTTAACAACTTGTAGATTGAGGCCTGCCATTGGGCATAGGTCTCCTTCAGTGTATCTCCAACACAGAATATGCTGAAGGTTTGTGTATCTGCAGTCCATGGGATACTATACACTGCTCTTCTGAGGTCGACAAGAGGCTAGCCTTCTCTAGTCTTGTTTTCCCTCTGGACATCTATCACTATGGAGATGTGGCGACTAGACACCAAAGTACCTTAGGCTCCCAGTGTGTTTCATGTAAAGCACTGTTTATCATGTCTGCTATTGATAGCAGAGTCATGGGAGAGCACATAGGCCCAAGGGGACCCATGTGTCATCCTCAACTTGCCTTAAGGTGACATACTACAAAAGAAGCAATTCTCCATATAAAAACATGATTAAAAGTTTTAACTGGCGGAGTCATGATTCGTAAGTTTCAGGTGACTTGTGAAGCTGGGGCTGAGAAAGAGTGGGGTCCAAAAACGCTTTTCCCCATGCAATGTCCATGGGGAATTGACAAGTTTTAGATATGGCTACAGCACGAATCCATGAACAGAATTACACCAAATTAGGCAGAAAGCTAGATCTTGGTCAGCAGATCGAGCTTTTTGTGAGTTGGGGTAAATCTGTTTAGTAGTTCTGGAGTTTTTAAAGGATGAAAGATTTAGATATCTAGGGACGCATTATGGGGTATCCGCAGGTACCCATGGGGGATCCGTGAGAACATGCAGATCTGGGCAAAAAGCAAGGTCCTGCTTAGCTGGCTGCAACCTGATAGGAAAGTCGTGACAGAGTACCCTCTCTGGAAAATTTTGGTCCACCCACCTCATTTAGAGGAGGGCGGAACGAAAGTATGTTGACGATATTCTGGTCTAGCGGGCCAATGGTTTACGGGCAATCAGAGGTTAGCCTTTCCACCGTCCACCTTATTTATAGTGGACAGTCCTCTGACTTTTTTTTGCTGTCCTTCACCACGAGGGGACGCTAAAAGAAAAGTAATGGGACCATTTAAAAAACTTTTTCCAAAAACAAACTCCCCGTTTGGGAGATTGTTCTTGAAAAAAGGTAAAAGTTTGCAAAAGTTTGACAGAGGCTACCTTGTTAGATGCCAAACATTTACAACATTGACATGAAGCACTGTCACAGTGATTCCTGCCAATGTTCAGAGTTGTCAGCGGAGTTGGCAAACGACTCTAAATATTGAGGGCTGAGGACCCTCAGGTTGGCAGGATGCCTTCAGCCATTCCGACGGAGCAGCTTCCAACTATCATTCTCTAAATCAGCCTAAAAAATCTCCAACACAAGAAAAATACATGTCCCTGAAAACACCTACTGTTCAAAAATCTAATAAGCAAAGGGATATCTAAGTATTTTCATATTTACTACATACAGCAAGATGCTCTCAAATGGATCGCCTCCTTCCTCACATGACGCACACAGAGCATCGTATGTGGTGTACCACAAGGATCATCCATCAGCCCCATCCTGTTCAACATCTACATGACCCCCTTCGCACACGTCGCCAGATCCCACTGGCTCAACATAATCTCCTATGCAGATGAAACTCCACTGATCCTCCCGCTCACCAAGGACCGCTCCAATGCCAAAACCAACAACTGCAACGCCATGACCAACATAGCCGAACGGATGAGAGACAACTGCCTCCACCTGAACTCCAACAAAACTGAAGTACAGATCTTCGGGAAGAGCAACTCCACATGGGACCATAGCTGGTGGCCTGAAGTAGTCGGACCCACACCCAAACCGACCAACCATGGATACAACCTCTGCATCATCCTCGACAGCCAACTGACCATGAAACAACAAGTTAACGCAGTTGCCGCCTCCTGCTTCCACACATTTTGCCTCCTATGCAGAATCTTCAGATGGATCCCAACCAACATCAGAAAGAGCGTCACTCAGGCCCTCGTCACAAGCCACCTCGACTATGGTAACACCCTCTACGTTGGCATCTCCACCCAGCCCCTCAGAGGACTCCAGATCATACAAAATGCTGCATCCAGACTCATACTGGACCTCCCAATGAACCCACATCGCCCCCACCTGAGAGAACTCCACTGGCTCCCCATCCAGAAGAGATGCTAGTCAAGATCCTCACGCATGCCTACAAAGACCTCCACGACCTGGGACCTGATTACCTCAACCATCAACTGAACTTCCACCAACCCGCTAGACAGCTGCGCTTCTCTTGAATCGCCCTTGCACACACCCTTGCATCCATTGCAGCCACAGCAGTGGCCGACCCTACTCCTACATCGCTGCCAAGACCTGGAACGACCTTCGCCTCCAGCTCCGCACAGCCACCTCGCTGGCAGACTTCAGAAAGAGACTCAAGACCTGGCACTTCAATGGAGACACAGCGCCCAGATACCCCTAGTGGTGACAGTGCTGTGCTCTACAAACGCTGATTGATTGACTATAAACTCTCAAAAAAGATAACCCAAACAATGAACCAGTAACTTTAAAGAGCAGATTTCATTTAAATATAAGGTTTGATAGAATGTTCTCAGCAGAGCCTAGTACATATGTTTGGAGAAATCTGCTGATTGCCTAAGAGCCCTGAACTATTGTTTTCTTCCTCAAAAGGACTACACACCTTACATGCAGTCTGCCCCAGTTCTTCTGACAGCACACATCCCGGTCAGCAGTACAAATCCACACTGGCCTTGCGCTATGAAGTGTATCCAGGGGACAGTCACCCATCCTTCACCTCTGCCTTTGGCCAGCTTCATCTTGGTGCAACACACAAGTGCTACTGAGTAGAGTTTGTACAGCGTGCCCCATCCCAGTGCTTGTAAAATCACCTTCACATGGGATATAACTAAGCAGATGATTTTGCACAAAACACCAGCACATTTTAACATATTATTCCTTGGACAGATTTCAGTACTAGCAGTACAGATACTGATGTGGCCTTATCACCTGTAATAATGCAGGCCAGGACTGAGATGTTTGGATACTATTAAGTCTTTAAGAACTTGACACCTCCATTCCATCCGTGGAATGAAGTGTAAAACAGGCAATGTAAAGCGGCATGGAGCCAAGCGATGGGCAGGGTTGGTAAGAGTTAGCCCTCTGTACCGTGCCTTCCTGTTATGCTGCTGCTTGAGATAGGAGAATAACAGAGATGCGATTACATACTGCCAGGTAGCTGCCCGGAGACCGCGCTTTGCTCCTCTGTCAACATGTCGGACAAGATGAGATACAGGGTTGGAAGCAGCCCAACAGTGCAGCGGATGAGCAGGTGAAAACAGGTAAGGAGGAGGGGGGTGGTCCAAAGAAAAAGGATGGGGAATAGGCGGACAACAGCAGTATCAATTGAGCCAGAAATACACGCATCCCAACCCACAAAAGGCACATAGAAAGGAAAAGCACCACAAAGCAGGCACAGCAATTGGTTTATTAGAGATAAAATGGTCATAAAAAAATGATAAGGATTAAACATGTTGAGGATAAGGGGAGCAGGGGAGGAAGGTGGGAGAAAGGGAGAGAGAGAAACATGTTAACATCCATCAGTTATTGGGTGGTAGCTGAAAACACAAATGTTAATGAATGTTATGTTACGGATGGTGGGAGCTCAGGACCTGAAAAAGGGAGCTGCATCATATCTCCACTTTGAAGTTGCCTATACATGCTCTTGGACCCTGGACTATCACCAAATGAAAAATGAATTTCCTTGGAAAGCCATGGAGGTTACATCTAAACAAGACACCTCTGTAGTATCAATAGGATAAAACAAGTGGAATACCTCTCTTCCTCAAATAGAGGAGGTCAGTATTGCTCATCTGTACACTTAAAACAACCATGTTCCATATAGACCAATATACAAACAATCAACGGAGGTTGATACAGCTCCCTTCTTAGAATACCATGGTAAAAACACCCACAGAAAACAATGAAACTGTGACTCAATACAAATTAACGGGGAAACCAAATTGAAAGGGGTAACTAGAAATGCATTTAAAATCAAGACATTTGAAAAAACACGGAGGGAAAATAGGTTCCAGACACAACAAGGCAGGGTAACATACACAGAAATGTATTTTCCTATAATGTCTTCTTGGAGTTAATGTGTGCCATGATATGAAGATGTGGCAGTTTTAGGATTTATGTATGGTGGTGATCAACTCCTACTTCCAGTGTGGGGAACCCTCCATACCTCCAGGATGATGGACAGTTTCAGGAAGGGCAGACCCAGCCATAATGTGTGAGTAGAAGGGATTGCTCGTAGACCAACCTACAGTCTCCTACCATCACCTAGCTTCTTCTTGCTCGTCAAAACTCCCATTCGCTTCTCCCAATCTCTTTGTCTCACCTCCATTTGCTTGTTCCTAGCCGCGTTCATCCGTTCTGAGCTATCTAGGACATCAAAAGCCACAGAGCATAGAAACATATCTGCGTTGAAAAGGCAGAGCACTGTGGCAGTGGGAAGGCAAAGGAAGGGTTGCTTTGATCGAGGCACAGTGACCAATTTGCACACGTGGCAGAGTGTGAGCATAGCAAATAGCAGGAGCTATGTGAAGCAGCATCAGACTCCCAACTTACTTGACTTCACAGGAAGAGCAGTCCCTACCAATCCAACAAGTTACAGTTCACATCGTGAGAAACCAATTCCCACAGTAGTCTCATCCTGCAACCATTCCAATAGTCTACTACCGTCTCACTGCAGCGTTCCGCTATGCAGTTACACTCTAACACCTCTCAGGACTCTCTCCAAATCTCCATTTTTATTGCTCCAAGATTGGGCTCTTCTCACCTCACAACTCTGTGCTGTTTTTGTGTAGTATGGTGGCGTGAGGCGTGGTATGTGCTAAAAAGCGCAGAGTGGTGGACTCTGAGATGCAGAGTTGCAGGTAGGTCAAAGAGTGGTGGGAGGTAAGAGATAGGAAAGGGAATTGAAGTGGCAGGTGCTGGGAAGGGAGTGGATTTAATGCTTAAAATAGACACACGGCGGAGTAATCTGCCCTTTGTTCACTATGTTCTTGAGGAATGGTTTGGGCTATGTTGAGAATGAAGCCATTTCTTTAGAGTTACAGAGCAGGGATCAGCCAGTGCAACCTTTCCAAGGTTGAATGTCCCCAGAACTGAACGTGCTGCACGATACTTTAGCAAAACGCTTTCTGTTATGGAAGAAAAGTTAATTTATTCCTGGCCTGGTGTCAACAAGCATGTTTGAACGTAATGGTACTTAAAAACGGGGGGGGGGGCTCAACTTGTTTGTAAGAGCTCTTCATTCGTTAAATTAATCATGTAGATACAAAGTGATACTATAATCTATAGGCCTGAGCTTGACTAAGGGGATACCTGAGAATCTGAACATAGATCTCCGGCTGAAAAAGCAGATTATAACCTTGAGTCTGTTCAGAGTGCAGCGGCCATTGCTGACCCAGCCAATCAGCTACACCAATTGGCAAGAGGTTTAACAACACATTCAGGGCTTCCAAATACTATGTAAAGCACTGAGTCCCCACACAGAATATGCTTCTCCCCTTTCGGGAGCAGGTAAGGTCCATAAGGAGGTCAGGCTGTGCTCAGGTCAGTGTGAGTGTTAGGATAAAGGCAGTTGTGATAGAATCCGGAGTTAGAAAGCCAGGCCACAATAGATATTAGATTAGGACCTTTCAAAGTGTTCTAATGGTACAATATGGACCATTTAAAACACGGTCAGCACTTGCTTTGAAAATCACTATAAATACAGTAACAGCCCACATCAGTTGTGGCAAGAGTCAGTGTTCTTTCCTTTGCTTCATATACAAGTTCTGTTTTACTGTTTATATTAGTCAATATTATGATTAAGATTTTAAATATGAATTGATATATATTTGCCTCGCAACTTTGTATTTTTCCATGGTTTTCACTGACTCGAAGTTTTAGCAAGTGTGGAAGGTGAAAAAATAAGGGGCTAGCCCAGACTTTTTGGTTCATCTTGAGATGTTGCCACTTGGAACTGGTCACAATGGCCTCACTTAAGTAGTCATAAGTAAACATGATGAGGTCACTTGCCTGGTTATGCACTGCTGATATTTTGGATTCAGTTGAAATTGGATACAGATACCACATCAGCAATGTTTTCTTTACATAAAGTCGTTTGAATAGCATTAAGTATGAAAGGGGAAAGTAGTTTCCTAAATTAGCAAGAAAACTTGTAGGACAGTTCTGCTTTGGTCCTCAACCAATTTTACCTAGCAGCATACAGAACAGGCCTCACTATGTAGATTCAGACACTGTTGTCCCAGTCGGATAGCTTCACCTTCCCTCTGGGTCTACTATTGCCCAGTATGTGTCTCCTTTGCATTGCATAATCCATTAGAACCAATGAAAGCCTCACCAGACATCATAGTGCAAAGCTCTTTTAATCGGCTTATCTGTGCACTCCATTCCCTTAGCTATAGCTGTGCAGGACCTGGTGTACCCAATGATGCTGTGATTTAGTACCCATCCAAACGCAAAGGGGCCCATTTCCTTTTCTTGCATTAGAGCCTGAGACACTTGCTATTCTACTGGTGTGCTCACTGCATCCCTGAACAGCAGTAAGGAGACCAAGAGGGGTAGTCATGTGAAAGCCAAAGGATGCTAATAATTCTTGGGTGGTCTTCATCCTTGTGTCTCTTTGGGTCTAATTCTAAGAGCTGGGCCCTTTTCCAGAGATGACCAGAGCTGGGCTATTTTATAAGCCTGGTCTGTCGTAATATTACATTCTTGGTCTAGTCTGCTGAGAAGATAAGACTTACCTTAGGGTGTTTCACAATGCTTGTAGGAGTGACACAGGGATCTGTAAATGAGCAAATGTGGTAATGACCAAAGTTCTTACCTGAGATTCGGCTGCTAATCGAGGCATGGACACTGCCCTGCCGTGGCTTTCCAGGCAAGGCTGGTGCTCTCCATTGGACAAGCTGGGGCCCATCTGTTTCATTTCCACGGCCTGAAGAAGGTTGAGTGTCACACAGGAAGAGGAAGATGGACCCGTGTACAGAGAGAAGAAGACAACAGGAAGTTAAAAACCACAAACTACCGACCAAAAATCTGCATAGAAGGAAGCCACTTCCCCACATAATGGCCAGACCAACGCATCTCACCAAGAAGGGCAAATATCATTCATGCAGGGACAAAGGAGTCCGAAGGCGGCACAAGGTGATCCCATTTAGAGGGTTCACAAACTTTACTCACATGAGAGGCAGAGCTCACCCAAAGGGTAACTGATTTCTTACTGATGAGGATTGATTTGTTCCAACCAAGTGATTGATGTTACTCAGAGATGAGAAGGGTGGCTGATTTTACACACAGATGGTCACTAGAGATGTAAAACATCTCACTCAGTGGAGTGGAAGGTCTCAATCTGAGGGCGGTAGACAGATTTCAATTATTGGGTCCACTAGTCTCACTTAGAGGAGTGATCTGTTTCATTCGGAAATTCAGGGATCTAATGCAGATGGTAGACTGGTCTCACCCACGGTGATCTGGTCTCACTCACTGAGGGCTTATGTCTTTCTTAGGCAATTTACGATGTCACTCAGAGTAGAGCCACATCTCACTATGAGAAGTCAATATTCTTTGCCAGAGGGGAAGTGCGCTTGCTAATAGACACCCGATTGCACTCAGATCACGATATGGTAGGGATGTGGTTCTTTCTGAAGTTTTACTTATTTTGCTGCCTCCTTTCAATCAATATACAAATTCAACCTTTAAGACACCGGGCTGACCCGTTGCGTCTTCCATTTACACACCTGCTTGCAGGCCCGCACGCTGTGGAGGTCTTCAGAGTGGCCTCGCTCAAAGGCAGGTGTCCGCGACTCGTAGTAGACATCTTGTCCATGTTGAGCACCCCATGAGCTGGACTCCCGTATCCCACTGTCTGGATTCGGGCTGAAGAGCAAAAAACATTCATTATATGCCGTGAAATTAGACGAAAAGTAACTGTACCAAGGAGTAAGGAAAGCACAGAAATCAAGATATATACAAAAACAGGGAGAACATGGGCAGCAGCCATGCAACATGTCCTAACAAAGACAGCAAAAACAACAGAAGTACATCCCCAGAGTCTAACCCTTTCAACACACTGAGAGATAAGACAACAGTGATGCAAGTCTCAATCAAACATAGAACATGTACAGCTGAGAGCAGAAATGCAAGGTTTCCTCATATACTTCGACAGATGGAGAGGGTGCAACTGCAGTATATGCTTTCCTTCATATACACAGCATAGGTGCATCATCAGTGCAAACTTAGCACACAAACGTTACAGATAAAGCACAGACAAAGCGCAACTTCGCTTATTCATAGCACGGGCAAAGGAAGTGTAACATTTTCTCACAGCCATGACATATACAGTGTGGCTTCTACCATTGTTTCCCTCACACATAGATGCAGAATGTGCAGCAGTAGTGCATGCTCGCCTGCCCTATGGTCTACATCTACAGTATTACAAGATTTCCTATGGTGAGAGACTGCAGCTAGATCACTGGCGGAGGATTATCCAGAAATGACACACAGGAAGCAAAAATAAGAGATAAGAGGCCACATTCCTCCTTGGAGGCCACACACACAAAGTGCAGCTAGGCCCGTTTTCCTCTTCTAAGACCCATGTTATCTGTATGGCTCCTTAGGGCTCAGCATTATCTCCTTTGCTGTTTCATGTTTACATCTGCCCATTGATATTAGCACTGGCTAGTTGTGGTTGTAGATTATACAACTGAGCTGATGACTCTCAACTCATCTTCGGGCTTGAGAGTACTGGCCAATCCCATCAGGAATTTCACTCTGCCCTGAAGTTCATTTGGAACGGGAAGGGCACTAATTCCCTCCAACTAAACGCAGATAAGACTAAGCTGATTATTCTCAATCATAGAATGGATCTCGAGCCAACATCTACAGGCCCTGTAAGCTCAGTGCCTCTCCTGTGGCCTCTGCCAAGAACCTGGGCATCGTAGCAGACAATAAACTATCCATGATCCCCCAGATCAAGCCAATCATGGCAAGGTCCTATGGCCTGTTGAAACCCATTAGGTAGGTTGCTCTTCTTCTGTCACCCGAGGCCTTGAAAGCGGCTACTGTAGTGTTAATTGTGTCCCGGTTGGACTATGCAGACTCTCTGTATTTGGGTTACCCTGTATCTTCTTTATACACACTGCAAATCATTCAAAATACAGCAGCAATGATAATCTGTAGACTGCATAGACACACGCATATCTCTCCTGCCTTAATGAAGCTTTACTGGCTCCCCATCAAACCAAGAGTTTTTACTTCAAAACAGCTTGTATTATTTATAAATCCATTAATGACTAAGCCCTAGTCTTTATAGTAAGCAGAATCAAGAAATATGTTCCTGCTAGAGCTCTCACATCCTCTCTTGCCAACCAGATGAGGATCCCTCTGTTCTGGCCCCCATCTCTCTTCCTTCCTTGGTCAGACTGGAACCCAACTTTCTGAGGTTAGAAATCATTTGAAGACAAGACTGTCTAAGAAAGCTTTCGATTAGCCAGAGTGCTCCCTCCTCTCCCTCCGGGTTGTTGCAGTGTCAAGAAAAATTTGGGTGTATGTGCACTCTATACGTTTTCCTAGCATAACCTAACATTTTTCTTATTTTTTTAAAATTTGATTTGAAGAGTTTTATATAGTACTGGCTAGACCCGTAGCTATCAGAGCGCTTTACATGAGGATCGTTGCGTTACAAGTTACAAAATTACATCCGTTACCAGAGCATAGTACACCATAATTCGTCATAGTGAGGGGGGCGGAAGGCGACACAGCAGGGAGACGGGGAGAACTGTGCCCAATGTCCGGCTGGGTAGGTGACGGCAGAGGGGTGAACCAGGGCCGATCTCCTCTATAACTATCTAGCAGCTCCACCGGGCATCAGTCATGTTGCTCAGGTCTCAGCTGTAACATGCATAGGGTACCTACTCACACAGGAGGCATATGAGGAAGTTCGAAGTCATTTACATTGGGAGGTCAAGTAATTACACAGAAGAACAGAGGTGGAAGGGTTTGATACTAAGAAAGCATATGGGTAATAGCAGGAATTCACTAAACATGCCTATTATGAGGTCAGGTACTCACACAGAAAAATACAGTGGGGAGGATGAGGGAGATATGCATCAGACATGCAAGATATGTCGATATTCACAAAATATGCACTTTGGGGAGCATTACGGATACCAATCCTCCCTGACACACAGAGGCAGAGCCTAGACAAAACACAGAACTTAGGGCTAGGTCTCCCCAAGGAAGGCTAGTGTCAAAAGGTCTTGTACACATCAGACATTTGGGAAAGCTCAGGTACACATACAGCATGCACATTGAGATAAACTACCAAAAGAACAGAGTGGGAAGAGTCTTGTACTCACATGGCTCCCCCATTATTAAGGGAGGCTGAACTCTTCTGACGAAGGAATATTTTGGCATTACCAAAAGGTGTGGGCAGAGCCTGCTCCAAGGTGGCTCTTATAGGCTGGAAGAGCGAGACTGTCCCTGTCTGCAGAACACAGAAGGGAAGAGCATGAGGAGCACATTTCAGTGCAATAAGTGATTGATAACATTGCCACTTTTTATTTTATTTCAGTTGACCAGACACTCTCTCCCACCAAACAAACAGCATCCATGGTGTTTAAGACAACGACATGTATGAAAATAAGATACAATACAATGCAAAGGAGGGACTTCGAAAACAAACCTACTAGAGGAAATGAACCATGAACACTTTGAGCATTTATTAGGGACGTCCGGTTGAAAGGCATCTACCTCCTTGAAGCGGCACGACTCACTCACAGTTGGGTTATTACCATCATTAATTCACAGCAGCCTCCAGAAGTGTATGCACAGTGTTTATTGAAAGGGTACCTAGGCGCACATCTACACAAAGCATTGGACACGATTTCACCGACAGTGTGCAAACACAAATTAACTCACGTAAAAAAAGGTATCACAAAAACAGCCAAAGCAGCATTTTAAGTGCTGGAACTTCAGCAATGTGCATAGGCTATGCTAGCCAGACACATAGCTCAGAATCATTGGGGCAAGCAAAGGACACGTCATTATGACAGTGGGACTTAGGTATGAAACGTAGGGGCCGATGCACTAAAGAGGTTTGTGGTTGCAAAGCCTGTGATTTGCAAAAATGCATGCTTTGCAACAACAAAAACCAAAGTTGCAATGTACTAAAGGCACATTGTGAGTTGTAAAGTCTCTGTGACTCGAAATATAGACAATACAATTAGGTAAAAGGGGAGTGAAAAGGATGTTTGCCCCTCCCAGTGATTTGCAATTAGATGTATCAATGGATTGCCACCACAATTGCAGTTGCAATTAAATTTGGAATAAAACACAGGGAGAGAAAACATATTTTCTTCCCCCTAGCACCATGGTGCTTTAGGTGATGTATATTGGTAACGCATGACAACGTTTTTTGGAGAGGGCTGGTTTTACGAAGATCCGCATAAAAGGGCAGCCATTTTGGCCCACAATATATATATCTAAAAAGTCATTTAAATGTATTATTATTATTATTATGCGTTCTTATATAGCGCTCGATTACCCGTAGGCATCTCGGCGCTTGCCTTGGGAACCCGTCCTGGTTTTTCCCAGTGAGATACCCGTACTGGGCATCCCCAGGGTGAAAGCCAGGCATCCCGCCGCAGTGGAGATTAAGCAAGCTGATGCCCAGAGCTGCAGAGTGTGAACCTGTGACTCGAGTAGGCACCGAAACAAGAATTATCGAGTCCGTGGATATTTGGGTTCTAGACCCTGCCGCGTCGGGAATTGAACCCTGGTCCCGGGTCTGACATCTGCTTCAGGGTCTGCCGCCTCTAACCAGTGAGCCACACTTCTCCACACAATTTCACGTATATATAAGTATTTATATATTTAAGAAAAACACTGGGAGGGATTTAATCTACTTTACAGTAAAAAACACTAGTTTGTGAGCTTACCCTTTTCTGAGGTAGAACAGAAATGCATAGAATGGCTGCAGTGTGTAGGAATTGTGTTGGAATTGTGCATGTGGTAAGAATAAGTGACGTGGTAGATATAGGCACTGAGAAGCCAATGATCTCCCATTCCCCAAAGCGAGAGCGAGGCGAGAGAGAGCAAAAGTTAGTGAGTGTGTGTCTGTGCTCTGTGTATGTGAGATGTGAGTGGGATGAGGAGTTTATTTTCAAACATACTGTTAAAGAAGTAACCACAGACATAATGCAGTCCTTTGTGTCGTTCAGTACTCATAAACAAGTGAATAAACACCTACATTTAGGATTCTAATTTCATTTGCGTAGGACTCTCTCTCTTTCTTCTTTTTATGATTTGTGTTAATGGTAGGATCTGAAGGGCAGCAAGGTCTCCTTCATCCACGATGACTGTATGACTTGTTTTTACCATTTTTATAATTTTTGTAAACACGGAACAGTAGGTTTAGCCAATAAAATGTCAAAAATATAGGTCACTCCCCTTTGCGCAGATACCCCTCTTTCCTCCTGTATAGGTATGCTTTTTAGATTTGATTTGACACGACTGCTGTCTGCAATATTGATTGTTAGAAATTCTCTGATTATGAGTAGCAGGGTAGATGCTATTTAACTCATCCACCTCATTGGCGCTTAGAATTTATCCAGTGTGTTAAATTACACCTATATGAAGTTCTGGAAATAACAATTTGATTTTGGTGCTTGTGCACCACAATTCACGTCATGGTAGATACAGTACTCTTTTTCCCTGTTAAATTCCAGCAGGTTTGACCTTCCCAAAGTTATTGAAGAGTGCAGACTTTATCACACCAGGTGATTGTGTCTGTGCAACATGCATTGATGCGTGTAGGACGATTATACATCTGAAAAATATACTCAATCACTACATATTCAATGTTTATCTCATACATGAAGTATAAACAGAAAGCAATTATTTGTATTTTTTAACTCAATTTTTTTCAATCTTTTAGTCATGACTCAGATATGCGCCACTCCCACCACCAGTCCAACCACTTCATTTACCACCATGATTACCACTAACATCATTACCAACACCATTATCATCATCACCATTACAGACACCACCATTATTACTATCACCACCACAATTTCCATCATTACAGAAGTTGTGCATGCCTGTGTTTGCATTTGTTCAGCATGAAAGACCTATTGGCTTTGTCAATGACCATTCTTACCTTATTAATGACTATGATGCTTTACATTAATCCTTTAAAATCAAGAATGGGTTTTATGTTTTTTTAATAACATTTCTGTCTGTACTCATCCACAATTTGCACTCAACTTTGTATTCTGTGAAATAAAGTTGCACATGCGAATTTCCACATTTATTTTACCAGTAATAGTCCACTTACACTTGAATCCTTGTCAGATTTTACTCCTAGAAACAGTCAATGATATTGCAGCAATTCCCATTTATAAAAACATTAGCATTACAGCGCAAATATATGTTCACATGTGCTGTAATTTATTTATTGCAGTCATTTTTTGACTCCCCATGCAGCCAATCTACATAGATTTTGACAGGACAATCATGAATGTCTGTGTAGAGAATCGCTCAAAAAAAGACCAACTATCTGTACTTTGACAGTTTTTTAAAAGAAATACAGACTGAAATGTAAAAATCAGTAAAAGAGTACAACTAGGAGCCTTATGCATAATTAAAGACAAATTGTGCACACAAATGAGGTATCGTGTGTACCTGGGATAGTCCTCCGGGTGGCGGGTGAGACTGGTCTCTATTGGATTTATTCTGCTTGTAGAAGTCGAATATCATGAGTGCGGCATAGACCTTCCCTACGGTCATCTCATCCGCTGGAAAAGGGAAGGGCAGACCACGAAGAAGGAAGGAGAGACAAGGTGATGAAAAAGCAAAAAAGAATAAGTGGGTAAGTAGAATGGAAGTGAAAGATCGCAAAAGGAAAGGGAGAAATTTGGTAGTGTGGGAGAGAAATTGTGGTAGAGTGAATAGACAGCCATAGCAATGAAAAGGGATGGATAGAGTGGAGGAGATAGGAAGATATGAAGGAGGAGTGCAATAGGTCCGAGAAAGTGAGTGTTAGAATAATAAAGATAGTTCACGTGAGAGATAGAGACAATAGCAAACAAGCAGCAGAAATGAAAGGACCGGATAGGTAGCCAAATTAAGAGAGACAAAAAAATGGAGGTGAGAGTAAAGGAAAGAAAAAAGTAAGAGATGGAAAGAGAGGAAGGATAAAAGGCAAAAGACACGAAGAAGGAAACATTGGCAATTGAATGGAAGGAAGAGGAAAGGAAAGAGGTGTTTGATATACAAGAGAGAGGAAGGAAATTGTTAGAAAATAACCCAGTTAGAAATAGATAAAATGTGGAAGTTATCTATGCATTCTGATTGTCTCTAACAATTTGATGGACTTGTATCAGTGCTTTTATTACATTTAGATACAGGAAATCGATGACATGTAATTGTGTAGAAAATGGTGAACATTTACAATGGACCTCAGAGAGGTAACTGATGTAGGACACCAATGAATGCCTATCAATGATCTAAGCAGGGCACCAAATGCAGAAAATGGGAGAACATGTATCATTGACTTTCAGGGGACCAAGATGCAGAAGAGGGTTCATTTCTTTCATTACATCTAGAGTGCCCCTGATATTGGAAGCAGATTAATAAACACTGCAAGAAATGGTGTAACATCTACCACTATGACATTAATTTATCAGCTATCCATGGCCTAAGCAGGGTCTCAAATGTAGGAAAATGGAAAATGCTATCAGTGACCTCGGGTAGCTATCGATATAGGATGTGGAACACTTTCTTTGATTGATTTCAGAACTTGCGAGACCTAGCCTTTTCAGACATTTCCATCACTGAGCGGAGTCGATTCAGAGGTAGCAAAATGAGCAACAACAGTCGTTTGGTTAAAGGTGGGCCCAAGACCCGTGACCTTGTATGGAATTAAGAGGGGAACTACAAAC
Organism: Lissotriton helveticus; assembly: GCF_964261635.1. NCBI lineage: Eukaryota > Metazoa > Chordata > Amphibia > Caudata > Salamandridae > Lissotriton > Lissotriton helveticus. Next base: position 208,296,225 of record NC_136065.1, read on the forward strand.
AGCCGAATGAAGCACTTCTTTTCAGTGATGTCACTGAATCTGTCAGGACCTTGTGAAGGAGGCACTTTTTCCAATGGATTTTGAGCTCATGCGTACGCATTCTAGACCTTGCAATAAGATCTATTCTGCCAGCAACCTCAGACCTGATGAGCCTTTCAAATAGGACGATAGAGGGTGTCCCAGATACAGACAAAGTGCCATTTTTGATGATTATCCCTGACACTAAAATGGTGCCCTATGGTGGGGGTTATAGTAGAGGCCTCGAGACTTATCCACCAATCATCATAAGAAGTCCTCAGCGAGGTCTTAGTATTTGCAAGAAACTATTGTGTGCCTTTGAAAACCGCCCTATCCACCTGGTGCACGGTCATAATATAAACATTTTCTGGAATCTAAATTCTAATTTCAATAAAGCCCCCCGCTGGCATCAACTTGGGGATAAGGGGGATTGCCAATTCCGCAGTGTGATACTTCAAGCCTCCCTGATACCGGATATACAGTGACAACTGTCTTTTGTTCAGCCAGCTCCTTCTCCATGACATGTGCTCTGCCCTGGCATCACTTACGTTTGTGCGGTGGGACCAATAAATCCAAGGTCTTCTGTGACAGACTGGGCCAAACTGAGGTGATCTCTTTCCGGAGCTCTGAATCACACCGGTGCTGGCCAATACCACCTGAAGAAACAGTAAACAACATACATTACTGAGCAGAGATGGAGAGTGGACATTGACCAAGCATGCCTAGAGAGCAGTGGTTTCTGGATTCCAAGTAAACATCAGCATGACCCTTATGGAGTGATATTGGGTATAATAGGATTTCAGACTTACAGTGGCCTAAAACCCAGTACTAAGATGTTATTCTCCCACTCTTAAGGAGTAGAACATTTCTGGAATTAGAATTAGGCCTAACGGTGGTTTTGTGCAGCCTCTGCTGTAAACACTAGATGTGTCGCAGAAAGACAGTATATGATCTAGGTACAGTCAAAACAGCACAATCACTCATTCAAACACTGTGATTGCCTGTCTCTAATCAACCCTTCTGACCTACAGACCAATGGCTATCACAATGGCCCCTATCCCACTTGCTCAGCAATCCTGTTGCAGTTTAGCTTAGCTAACATCTAGCTATGTAACCTGTAGGACATATCCTTTCATCACACCCTACTGATGAATTAAAGAGAAGCTCTTGCCTCAACGTGAGACAGGTTTTGTATTTGGCATCTGAGGTGTGATTTTCAAACATTGCTGAGTATGAAAGATAGTGAATATTCAGAGCATCGTGTTTACACATAACTGAAGGACACTTTCTCCCACTCTCACTGTTTCGCGTGATCTAATTTCTGTACCTTTGGCTTAGAGAATCTGAAACTATAACCATGTAAATTGATTCTAGACACTTCTGATATCTTCTATAAATATGTGCAATGTTGAACCTATGATAGTTACCCTCGTTGGCGACTGCTTGGGGGAGCCTGCCAGATATTTTGTGATCATAGCTTTTGATAAACACATTTTGCAGACTTCACCTGAAACGCAGAGAACTGATGCTTTTTCCTCACTCCTAAGAACCTACCAGGAGCCAGTTTGATGTCCAGCGCTGTACGTATCAAGGCCATGAGAGTGGACGTGAAGTGCACAGTTAGGTTCTGGTCTGAGATAGGCATGTTCATCTTCACCAGACGCTGAAAGGAGCAGAACATTCTCATCATCAGTAATAGCCCGAGTGCCCTCCCAATGCCCCCCCTCCAGAGAAAGTCTTTAGTGGACAGCAAGATACACACTATGCAGTCTACTACCAACCATTAACCTTTTGTGTGCTGGAGAAGTGGAATAAGAACCCCATATGCAGATAAGATTGGTTGAAGAATAAAATTTTAAATCCATTGCTTTGACTATCCAATCATCCGTGGGGTCGCAGATAGAACATGCTCCATAGCGATGAAACTAGCTCCCAAAGCCAACAAATATTTAGTAACTCAATATTTAACCCATGAATTACGACAAGGAGCAGTTTAATCCCACAGGAGAAAGACCAATGTCCTGAGTAACACTGCCTGAATATAGGACATAAGTGGTATGGCTGCAGCAATCCCAGACTCATTCGGCTATATCAAGCAGCTTTTCAATATACCTGTATCAAGCCCCTCACTGCCAACAGTGCTTGATCTTTAGGAACCTCTATGTAGCAGTCACGGTGTAATGCCTTGCATCCCTATGCCAATTCATTTCTATAGTAGAGAAACGCTGCATCTCCGTGACATGTCATGAATCCACCAGATAAGTGTCCCACGGCCAAACTCCATACCGTATGATCCATGATGTACTTTGCAGGTAAGAAATCCATTGGGCCCTTAAACTCAGTCATCTACACAGAGTGTTTGGTTCTTTTCGCGTTCTTATTGATTGTAATATCGGGGCCATAAAACATGGACAGGAAGCTCCACTTTTATCCCCCTTTATAGAATATTTTGCGGGTGCGCTGATTCAATTTGAACCATTTCACTTGAACCCTCCAGTTCTGCTCTGATGAGTGTGTGTACATATACACCAACAATGGGATTTCGAAACCGCTAATACTCTACCACATAAGGAACGAACTACCCTTGGCTCCAGCACACATAAGGTTTAGTGATATGCATTATAAGAAATCAAAGCGATTTGTAGGTTCACTTACTGCAAGAATCATGGGGTGAAGCCCACGTAAGTGAGGGAAGGGGAAGTGGTGGAGAAGGGTGGAGAGGGACAATGAAGCATGGAGACTGGTTGGAGGCAATAGATGGGGTGAAAGTAAAGTTAATCGAGGCACAGAGAAAGGCTGAGCTAGGGGAATATTGCAAAATAGGAGAAAGAGCGGAAGACAGTGGGGATGGGCAGGGAGAGGATGGGTAGCCGTGCTAGATAAGGTGGAAAAGTGGAAATCATTCATGAGAGAGAAACAAAAATAAATAAAGAGTATAGTGGTGAAGAGTGAACTCTTAAAGATGTTGAGAAATAGTGTTATTCACTATGGGTGTGTAATAAACAGGGAGAAAAAAGAACAAAGAAAAGGCAAAAATATTGGGCATGGGGAAAAAGGTTGTAAGAGTCTGATAAGAGAGAGCAATGAAGACTTAAAAGAGATGAAAGTGAATGATATTTGCAGGCAGTGGAGACTTCAAGCGAGTGTTACACCACTATAGAGGGATAGGGAGGAACGTTTGGAGTGGGTAGTGGAGACTTTAGGAGAGGTGAAAAGAATGCAGCAAAAGAGAGGCTCTGAGCATGGACCACAGCAACTGTTATGATGGAGCATGGGAATAAAAAAGGGAGAGACAAAGGGTGCCCATGACTTTTTAAGGCATAGGTGCATTACACACAGAAAGGCTGAGGTGTTGGTTGGGGTTAGTAGAGATGGTAAAGGTGGTGAAAGTGGCATGTAAAGGCTGAGGTATTGGCCGTAGGAAGTGGAGAACATAAGATAGAACAGCACGGCAGAGGAACAGGCATTGGGTGTGGATAGCAATGACTGTGGGTTGTAAAAAGACAGGGAAAGGTAAGACATTGGAGTTGCGTCATGGATACTGCAGAAAAAATGAGAGGCACAAAGAAAGGGAGCATCATAAATTGACGTTAGAAAAGAATGAGAAAGAAAAACAGGTGGAGGAGTTAGAGAGAGAGAGAAAGAATGTAAATGTGAAGGAAACATTGTCAACAGGAGACCTCCAACTGCCATATTTGACATTCACAGATTCCTCCCTGGATTTAATCTATTGACTGGCTGAGGTCTTTATAAAAGACCCTCGGGAAACCCTATCTCAGCAGGATCTCCTTTCCATGAGGTTCCTCTACCCTCATTATCAATGTTCATGCATGAAAATATATCAAAATTATTCTTTACCATTAGTCGAGAACATAGTGCCATTACAAAGCACAGGAGGTCAGATGGTGGTGTGTGACTAGGATATTCCTGTGGAGCCAGATGGCACTTCCCATTGTATGGAATGCCACAATATGCCAGAATGAAGGCCTCCTGTATCTTGTAGACTATGACAAATTACCCTACCCAACCAACATGCACAGACCAGCAACAAGCGCATGCAATATGAAAGCCCCCATCGTGCAGAGCCTCAACGAGCACAGATTCCTAAAGGGAAAAGAAAATTCACAGAAGGGGTCACTGTTGAAAAGCAGGTGTGAAAAAGCAATCGTACAGACTCACATCCACCAAACAGCCAGGAAAGGGAATAAGTGTGGGTGACTGCTGAAAGGTGCACATTTCCAAATTATACTGATCAACCACAGTCACAACCTCACATGAAAAGGGAAACACGCAGAGAAAGAGTTACTAGATCTCTCGGTGACCAGTATAAAGTGCCACAAGCAACTAAACACCAGTGCTTCAAGCAGCCACAAGTAACACCAAGGCATTACATCAACTTCAATCCCATGTGCACACCACACTCGACTCAGAATAAAATGGACACAGAAACATTCATAACCCACAAAGCACATTTAATCACCATGTAAGTACACAATAACAAAAACACATACAACCGTATGTTTACCAAGTTTTCTTTTGATGGCGTGGGCTGTTCTATCCTTTGTGCCATTGTATGTGGTCACTTTAATAGATCGTTATTGTTAGGTTTTACTCAACCAGTCTGCACCGCCTTCCTTTGTTGCTTGGCAAAGGTAGCTCTTTGGAAGGGCTTTTTTTACATCTAAGAGTCCCTCAGGTATATGTGCTTAAGCCTAGTATTTGTCCTCTACCTCTCATATCAATGATTCCCTTTTTAGGTCTCGCCTGAGCCAGCGCATACGCTGTCTGCGAGGCTTTTTGTAAGGTCTTCAAACTTGGACCACAAGCTTGTGCATGTGTTTTTTGGGGGGCTCCCACGCTATTGGCCTTTGCGTGCGTCTTTCTAAGAAAGACAGCAAGCGATTGGCCAAAGGAAGGGTGCACGTCCCACCTTGCCTGGAATTGTAGCCGCCTATGGCCTAAGGCTTGCGGTTACGCGCAGCCTGCCACACAGCGCCATCTGTTTCCAATTATCGCACCTGCTTCTCGAGTTAATTGTAAACAGATGGCGGTTGAGCTGGCAGGTGTTCCCTGGTTTTCAGCTCCCCATCTGGATGTGCTCCCCACTCGTTTTTTTTTTGCCGTCAACTTACTCACCGTATTCCGTCACACCCTCACTCCTTCCACAACACTGCTTAGTGTCTTTTGCAAATAGCCTCGGCACCAGAGCAGCCGGTCTACAGCCCTTAATATCAATGCAGTACGGACCCTGAGCTCCCCATAGTCCTCTTTCTACGTCTATAGACATGTCGTCACTTGTGCCTGAAAATCATAGAGTTGGTGCTGGGAACCATAGAGTGTGCATGTAGTTGTTTCTCATTGGACCACTGTGATCGGCGCACACTAAAGATGGCTCAACAACAGGAGCATAAGGGAGTATTGCCTGGTGATGCTGAAATAAACGTACATGTTTGATGTGCGCAAGCCTTGCACTTTTCATACTTTTCCTAGTGTGGGTGCTTGTTCTGTGCTTCCACATACATACTTTTTCATGCCCCGTAGTGTTCTTTCTATTCAAGTAGAGATGTTGACTGTGCTGCCTATCCTGTGCCCCCATACATGCCTTTTCACAGTTGTCAGGAATGCACGGTTTTGAGAGGTGAAGAAATTCCAAGTTGTCCACTTAATTAAGTTTGCATCAGCTCACAGTATTTTTAGCTTTTGTTCAACGGTTTTGCCTACTTTCAACTAAGTGCGCGAACAGTGGAGTTTGAATATGCTGCAGCCCGATCTTACCAACATCCTGTGGCCTGCTTAACCAAATTACAGTATAATTTAACGTTCACTGTCAGGAGCTGCATGTATCTGTAAAGTCTTGCCAGTGACTTATGGATTGTTTTCATTATTTCTCCTGCTTATCAGTAAGTTCACAGTGCCAGGGAACCATGCTCTTTGTGGGCATTTATTAATGTATTTGCCTACTTTAAACCGAATTGCAGAAGGTTATAATTACTCATTTTAGCAAAGATGTTTTTGAGTGTAAAAGAACCAGGTCTTCTCGGTGTTTTGGATAGGTCAGAAACTTTAAGCCTAGGGATTTAGATTTCATGCTCTGATAGTGGTTGTATGTTTTTACCCAGCCTTTGTTCGCACCGCCATTTAGTACATGGAACTAGAGTGCATGAGTAAAACTGAAGACGTGTGTGTATTCCTCTCTATTATTATTTTTAACTGAATTTTGTCAGTGTAATTATTTACCACAGAATAAGACTGTCTGGAAACATGCTTTAGCTCGGTTTTTCTTTTCTGATTGTGTAATAAATGCCTTTTTATATTTTTATTGGGTGCTTTTTCAACCCCTTGGGAGAAACGTTTGAAAGTAGTATTACCAGAAAAGGGCCACCTGAATTTAGCAGAATGCCTCACATATGCTTTACCATAATCCATAGTACATTACTTCTGTACTTTTCCGTGGTGGCTCATTTACAGTTCTGGAAATTTGTGTGAACTCTTTTCCATCAATTTTCAAACAGATAGTGCTATTATTCCTTGCCAGAGTGCATCAAGTTTCTTGTCATTACGAGAGAACAAAAGTAGAACTTGCATTTCAAAATCAATGCTCTTCTGTTTGTATCACATGGTGGACCAGGGATTCATTCTCTTTTAACACAGCTGGCGTAAAATTCTGATGCTGACGTTTATGTGTGCATTGCGTTGAGGCCGGCATTTTTTTTGTTGCTTTTGTCAAACATTGGCTAACACATTTCCAAAACTAAATACTTGTAAGGTCCCAAAGGCGAGACCTATTGGCTATGCCAAAGCTTGTTTGTAATTTGTTCTCACTTTTATGGTGATGATTCTTAAGTGTAGTTATCCTTTTCTTCTCTGGAAGGAAGGTGTGGCTGACTGGCACCTGTCTTTGCATGTCTCAGAAAAAAATACACGTTTGTTTTTCCCACCCTTGTATTCTTCACATTTCCTTAAATTATCTTTGCCATTCTCCTATTTCTAAAACACATTACTTCCTCAGCTTGGAATCCTGCTTTTCCTTTCAGTTCCTCAGATTTGCTGGCAACATTTGCTCTGTGACTGCTTGCCTCTTTCGTTTATCAAATATTAAACATATGTCCCCTTTCTGTGCCCGCTTGCTACTATGGGTCCAATTTATAAAGATTATCTCCTGTCATAAACTATGACTTAGACAACTTAAAGAGCATGCCACCCTTCTTACTCACAGAATTAATTTTGTGAATTGGGCACTAATTTTAAAGTGTAAACTCTCATCCTATCAGGTCTTGGCTACAATTCTTCTCCCTGTCTTCATCTTCTTCCAGAACTGCACTGTCCGCATTTTCTTAATGTTGCTCATGGTGCAAAAATGTGCCTTTCCACTCACTGCTGGCCTGATACATTTTTCATAATGAGTACAATTTGTCTTTGTTTTCAAGTCCTTTTCTATCTTTCAGCTTTAGTATTCTAGCATCCACTGCACTCTTTAATACATATTGATTCCACCTGGGCCTTCTTCTGTGCCTAAATTGGTAAAACAATTAGTGTAAGGACCCAAAGTTTTGCTCAGAAGCCCATGGCCAGCACTATGAATACTGGGAGAGACGAATACCAAGGCTACGTAGCCTTGTTCCCACCTCATGTTTCTTTCATCCACTAGCAACCAATCCCTGGCTCTTTATCTCACTCTTTCAGGTTCTTTATGATCCCTGCTTTCTCCATTGTCACAGTTTTACCCTTCTCCTGGTCCTGTTTATTTCCCTCTATTATGTTTTTTTTCTCTTTTGCCCTGGGCGATAGTCTGATGAGGAAAAATAAGTGTTGGTCCCCAAACATGAGTGCTATAATCTACTAAACGTTAGAAGTGTGTGGTTTTCATGCATCTAGTTCTATTGATGCGTATAGTTGTGTTGAAAACAATTTGTTTGAACTTGAAAATGTATTTTTAACATTACTTAGTACTTTAGACAAACATTTTAGTTTGACCATCACCTCTAAAATGACCTGATCGTTGGACAACAATATTCTTTTAGAAAAGTAAAATAAACTATTTTAATGTCAGTCCTGGAATAATTCCGGATTCTCTCATTTGGATTTATTCATAGCAAAAAAAAGACAGACTTGTTAGCCCTTTTTCAGGGGTTAAAAACAAATTCATTTTAAACTAAATGCTTTTCATTTCAAGCAACTATTTTCGGCCAAAGGTTTACAAACTGCAGACTGCATGTTATTTTATTCAGGCATACGTTTGCCATTGAATAATTATTTGTACAAATACCATAGAACAAATGTAGTGTAGCTATGTGTACGGGATTAGTTTTGGTAGAACAACATTTTTGCTAACGTTAAGAGACATAACAGGTCACAGATGGGAGTTTTCAACATCAAGCTGTTACAAGTTCTCTCTTACACATATGTGTTGGAACTGTCCAAGAACACTTACTCCGGAAATGTAGAACTATGCAATAGCAGGGCGACACGTAAGGGTAGTAACATCTTGTGTTGCTCCATAAAATTGGGCATACCAATCTAGGAACCAAAAATAACACAAATGCTGGAGTCTGCCCTCTGCTTCTTACCCACCACTGCACCACTGATATTGCCGGGGTAGTGGCATCAGCAACACTATGCTCCTTAAACTGATGGGGGATTTGACAGTACACTTTAAAAGTGAATTGCTAGCTTCAAAAAGTATACAGGATAAACATTCTGAAATGGCTGTAGTTCAATATTACTCCCCTAAAAGTATTTCCACTGGGAATGGGAATTAAAAGTCTACTCGATAAACATCAAGTTACTACCAGCTTCCAAAAGTAGGGAGTAAAATAATGTCGAAGAAAACCATTATCTTAGTGTAACTGCAACTGCCACAGCCATGATTACTGTGGAAATGATTGTATATGATGCTTAAAGCCTCTCTTTCACATGGTGGCAGTCGGTCGACACGAGAAAGTGTTGATTTGTTTGCTTAGCTGGAAAAGCTTACATTCTCGTTATAACTGAAGGTCCACTTCCTTTCTCGTAAATCTGGCACTTGTGTGCTCCCTTCATTTCATAAAACCATGCCATGCCCTTTAACACCTGTTTGTAAATTATAATATATATTTGTGTGTCTTGCCTTTGCTTAGCAACGTTTCATAATATTACATTGCTGGGAGACCTCCTTGTGACCGAATTTGTGATTCTCATATATACATTTTCTTTTGTTAACAAACATTTTAAGACTTCTGTTAGAGTTAGTGCAGAATTTGTTTGGCAAAATGTTGTCTTAAAATCTTAATCTTTGAGGCAGGATGAGGTAGAGAGACTTAAATCAATATAATTCGACCTGGTAAACACTATTGGATTTTAACTCTGAGCTCTCTGCTTTGTTAAACTAAAGTTACATTCTCAAGTGAGTGTGTATTATTTGACCACCAGGAGGATGTAAAGGGCAGAGGTTTCCTTCCATGAGGCTGGATGGAGCACATATTCTTCTCCTCCTGACACACCACACACAATTACACAAACCAGACATCAAGTGTGCATGTGCACAGCGCTATGGGTTCTAACACTGGCACACCCTGGATGAAGCACACACCTGCATGCAGTCACACACCTATTTCCACAATCAGCAGCACATAAAGGACATGGCTACATAAAAAGACAATCTGAAAAACTGCTCTGCCTGTTTACTCTGTGATAAAAAACAAAATAACAGACATAGTGAGAAAAGACGTGTGTCAGCTCTAATGTATGTGTATGTCAGGCTGTGCGCCTGTGAGCTCTGTGGGGCAAGAAGATAGGTCTCACCTTCTGAACTGTAGCTCTGTGACATTAGTTTCAGCAAACTCCGAGGAGCAGGGACCTCCCTCTAGACGTATAGTCATGTATGATTTAAGTTACTGAAAGCAGTATAGGTGACAAGAGCTCCCAATTTAGCAGCTCTATGACGTGTCTCGTTGTAAACTCTGTAAACTAGATTTTGGTGTAAATTACCGATGGTCACTGAAGACCCGTGCAGACATATATAAAGCTTTATCTGCAGGAAATGTGTGTAGAGGGCCTCAAGCATGATTTACTTTAGCATTGAAGGAAACTGACACTATTATAGAAGACATTCTCTCAATGAATCTATATGGGTTGTTAAAAAAGTAAAATTCATGAATGACATTTTAATCATGATTTTAAACACCTTGGGATTTTATAAAATTGTACTTATGTTTGTGAAGGTGCTAAAATGGGCTCTCCACATTTTCATTTAGACACTAACCTTCGGCATGCATTCATATGTTTTTAAATACATTTTCGGGCAGGTGGCCTCCTTGTTGGATGTGGTTAGGGGCTTGAAATAATGTCACAGTAAGAGATTGTACTTGTAAATGATGCCTATGGAGAGCTCACGTGACCAATATTTTGCTTGGCTGGCCATCTTTATTACGGGACAAGAAGAACCAATTAAAGCCTTTTTTCTGACAACAAATGTGCAGAACAACTCTGGATGCATTTCATGGTATGCATATGTAATGTTGGTTCTGTTATTGTTAGTTTTCACCTTTAGAAGAGCTCATTTTGTCTTTGAAAACTGTGGATTATTCTGTATTTCATAGGCTGTAGTCAAATGCTGGTGTTTAAGTTGCAAGGAGGATCCGTGGAGATCCTTTGCAATGTCATTTTAAATAAATAAACAAATTAAATAAGCAGTGTTCTCTGTTTGGCTTGTGTCACTGTAATCTATGTGGGGCAGAGCGTTGTCTCCTACCTCTTGTGTATTTCAAATATCTATGCAGCACAAAGCTTGCATCACACTCTGAGCTTATAGTGCGAGTAAACAAAAACAGAGGCATACACATATATGTGACCTGGTAGGCTAAAAGGCATAGAGAAAGTACTGTGGATCAGCAATAGAAAAGTAGTGTCACAAAGGCTTTGCTGTTATTACTTAGCACTATATAAAAGGGACATTGAGACACAAGGACTGGAGGACAGTCAACAAAATAGTCGGATGTACAGTACTGCACCAAGGAAACATTAAAACAACAATAGTGCAAATCACTTCAACCACCAAAATACTGAGACTCGCTGGGGAAGGCATAGAAGCACCAGAAGAAAGAGAAAAAGCACTAAGGACAACCACGGAGACAAGGTACACCACTGGACAGAGGAAGCCCCTGTTAGTAGCCGAGAAACAATTGAAGAGGGGGAGGCTGAGCCAAAGGAGAGGGGAAGGTCTACCTTATAGGCCACTCTGGCAGGGCATTTCTTCCCCAGGCCTAGAGGAGGGGACATGTGCCGCAACATCTCCTGCATGTCACTGTACCCGATTCGCCCGCTGTGGTACCGAAGGGGATGGAGGCAAGTGGGGTAGGCAGACAGAAAAGACCACATCCATCCACACACATACGCACACAAAGAGAGCAGAAGTGGGAAAGGGGGAAAGCAGACAAGAAAACAAATTATGGTTAATTCATCTTTTTTTGCATTTCACAAAAAAACACCCATAAAGGAAAATGTGGCGATGGTATTGCGGCAGCAGTTCCTTCTCCCTCATCCCTTTTTTGCAGGTCAATGTGGGCTCACAGAACCAGCTTGGGATGGAAAGGTTGGCAGAGAAGGAGTTTTCTTTTTCCTTTTTCAAACACTCATGTCAAGCATTATTTTATCATGCTTTTGGGGAAGGGAAGGCAAGAAATGGCATAAGGCAGAATTATGCAACTGGAAGTGTTCTCTGATTCAAGTGTTTGCTTCTGGTATAACGAGGACTTCCTGGGGCATAGTATGACTTGTTTGCAGTAAATCTCAGAATCTTTCTTTCCTCTAAGGGTTAATGTCTGCTGTCATGAATTAGAGATCAGCCTTTTCTTCTATAATCTATCAAAGCTAATTCAGTTACCCAGCTTACCTCACTTTGCACTTCCATAAACTATTATACCACAGTGGAGGCCTAAACTACATGGACAGCATAATAACTTATTCTTTATACTCCTACCCCGCTTGTCACATGCTAGTGCATTATGAAACAAATAAATAAATACATAAACAGGAAAATGTAGGCTGGTCTCAAGATATGGAGGGAGAACAGCTAGTTAGACCCAAAGAAAGGCAGAAAGAATAAGGGAGGGGGGTTGGGGGTAAGATGTTGAGCAGCCAGTAACAAACAGGGCCTTACTATTAGTTTCAAAGTTGATGAAAATAAAGAAGGCAGTATCCAGAGGCCATGGTTTGTTTTGTGTTAACTTTCTTATTGTGTTTGGTTTCCTATGACTGTATCCTATGAAGCCTGTTTTGGCATCCATTGCCAAACGAATACAATAAAAGTAGAAGAAACTGAAAGAGAAGCAGGGGTTTGTAGATATGGTAAAAGTAAAGATGGTGGAGAATGATGTGGTGAAGGTGAACAAGATGATGAAGGAGAAGCAAGACACAAAAGAGGGAGGCAGCAAGGGAAATAAGTTGGGGGAGGAGAGGTATAAATAGAGCAAGAGGGAAAAGGAAATGAGCGGAAGAAGACCGAGGAGAAAGAAAGGGAGACAGAGAGGGTCAATGCTAAAGGTGATTTTGGAGAAGAGGGAGAAGAAGAAAAATCAGATAGCGTATCCAAAGGTTAAGATGGTAAAGACGTTTGAGAAGGCGAAGAAGAGAAAGAATGAGAAGGAGTGAAGAAAAGGAGAAAAAAAGATGAAAGGATGGAGAGAATGAAGGTGAAGGCAGTGAAGAAAAAGAAGGTGCAGGAGAGAAAGAAGAAGGTGAAGATGACGAAAGCGAAGAAGAAGATACTTACTATTATAAGAATAGGGAAGCAATATTTATGTAAACAATATTTTTGACACACTATTTTTGTTACACGATACTGTTAATTCCGATATATCGTGTCAGTGATCCGGCCGCCGGCCTGGTAAAGCAGCGAATACATTAAGAGACAATGTATGCTGAACAACTGAAAGGAAATGGTGGAATCACTAATCATGGAGAGCCACTCCGTGAAGAGAGACCTCTTAGCAGGTCCACAGCTCTTCAAACCCCATAGTTTGAGGGAAGAAAGAACATGCCCGGATCAATAACACTAAAAGTAGTTTTAACAACATGCCCAGGCCATTAGAAATCTGTTGTCTGTAGGAAGAGACCTCTATAGAACATTCCCAGGCTACTGGAAAATTACTATCAGCAGGAATATAGCTCTAGTTGTATCTTCAGGCTAACAGAAACCTACTATCTGCAGGAAGAGTGCTTCAAGGACATGCCCAGGTCAATAGAACGTCTGTAAGATAAAAGCTTTAAGGACATGCCATGGTTCATGGAAATCCGGTATCTGCAGCAAGACCTTTAGGAACATGCACAGGTCAATAGAAACTGAACATCTGTGGGACTAATGCTCTTAGGACATGCCCAGGTCATTGGGAGCTCAATATCTAAATGAGGAGAGCTGCTCTAAGGAGATTGCCAGGACAATGGAGACATATTGTCTGCAGGGAGCAAACTCTATGAACAACACAGCTAGGCCATAGTGAGCTGTTTTCTGCAGGAAGGGCTCATTTGTCCCCTACCAACTCACTCTTTGCTCCAATGACACACTAAGTTCGAGTAAATCTATCGTCATCAGTGACAGAAGTCTAGGAAAAAAACATCTTCTGCAGGAATAGAAGGTTTTAGGGTCCCAACTAGCCCAGGTTATGTGTCACAATATTGTGGTCGAAAATATCGAAGAAAGAGAGAGTGAAAAAGAAAGAGAGAGAGCGAAAAAGAAAGAAAGTGAGAATGAGAGAAAGATATATATTTGACAATCTCAGCCCATAGGAAACCATTGTATACAGAAAGTGAGCCCAATGGAGGATACTCCAATGACATTCTCTATAGGAAGAGACCTCTTCGAATATTTATTCTGCTCTTCTAGCCCATACAAACTTCTCATTTGCATAAAGGCACTGTATGCAAGATATATAACTCTAAACTCTGCAACTCTGGAAAGAGAGGTCAATGCCTTTGTACACTCAAATGATTTAATGTTTATTTCAAAAGAACTGCATTTCTTGTATACAGGAAGCAAATACTTGAATCGAAGGTCAAAGGCTTCAGTCTCATAAGCAGTGCCTATGCCCTGTAAGCGGGGCAGGGTATTGGAAAGGGGGCACGGATCGAGGGAGTATGTGCATCTCATTCGCACTCAGGCGCAAGCTAGCCAATGATTCCATTGGCAGTTCATTCCCAGCTTGCATACAAAGCGCTGGGCTATACTCTTGAAATGCCAAACCTTGTAGGCCACCCTAGGCGGGCACTGCTTTCCCAAGCCCAGAGGCGGAGCAATGAAGCGTAAGAGACTGTACATATCCTTATAATGAATCCGGTAACTGGAAAGAGAACAGTACAGGGTGTAACAAAACAAGGAACAACCCAACCCAACACAGCACTCACCCCCCTACAAATGTGACCGCCACCATGATAGAAATAAACTCATAAACTTTAGCCCCCAAACATGATGAGTGCGCCTCTCAACCTCGTACCATGAGGTTGTGAAGACCACGAAAAGGCAACAACATTGGCCCTATGTTTTAATCTCGTAATTTAATAATATCGAGTTGCAAAATTAAAGAGTGCAAATGACTGATATTTTTCAAGGGTGCAGGTATAAATTCACATTAATCTTATCACAGCCAATGTCTCCTGGCCCTTATACATTACATCATAATCCCATTCCCTTAATGCTTTAAATCTCAAATCGGTTCAAACCTGCATTTACTCAAATGTAAATACAATCTATTTTGTCTACTCTTAATATTAGTTATTCATTGTTTTAGTTAATGGAGATTTTTGACTTGGGATGTCTACTTCGCGATATTATTAAATTCGAGATTGCGTCTGATTATCAATGTATTAACAGTTAAGGAAGAAGAGCTTTAATAATTAGGTAAAACATTTCTCGCCCTCACATTCAAGCCATCATCCCCTGCCCCACAGCCTTATACCAAAGGAACAAAACGATGGCACTTTATGGAAAATGCTGAGAAACATAAACTAACATTTTCAACAGTTTTAAAGATGATCTAAACTTTCCAAAAACAATGATGCGCATGTGCTGGGCGATGGTTAACATTTTCCTATCTTGGAATAATCCACTGTTATGTCTTATAATCCATTTTATGTAAGTTTATCTTAAAAAGCAGGGTTTCTTGCTCTGTTCTAGAAAGTTAATGGAAGATGTCACATTGCACCAGAATGGCTAAACTACTTGGATGTCACTGTGCCTGCTATTTCCCAGGATGTCTGTGAACCACTTCGGAGAAGCAAACCAGGAGGAAGCGATAACGCAGAGGGGCACGTTCAACAGACACTAGCAGCAATATTGGAGCGATCTGATTCATTTTTTTTTAATAAACAACTATAAAGAAAAACATACATTGATAGGGAAAAAAAACGGTAGGCCACATGATGAATAAAGGAAAAACATTCACTCGTTTGGCTCGTCGTTGTACTACCCTGTAGGAATTACACAACAACGTTTTCAGGCATCACAAGCAAGTATGTCACTTCTTTCCTTCTGGAAATATTCAATATAACTGTATAATTATGAACAATATGAACATTGAGGGAGACTGCATGGCGTTTATAGAACTAAGTTAATCAGTCACCTGCAGGGTGCACTTTAAAAAAAACATCAGTGTTCATGCAACGCCTATTTGTTCCCATTTGAGACAAAATCTGTATTATTTAATTGAGAGACACACCAATGGCCCACAACCAGAACATATGTCATTGACTATAAATGACCAGTGGGAGATTGTAAGGACCGGTGACTCATACACTCTTAGTGGTCGGAAACCTTGGCATTTCTTGATGGCAATGATGCATCATTTAATCAAGGGAACACATTTCGGTCACTAACATTCTGCCCTCCTGGTCCTGCGGCTTCTAACCACCTCTTGTTTGCACAGATGAAGTTATGACAGGCACAGGGGCACTGGTTCACTTGTGCAAAGAGCAGTGCGAGAGCTCCTTACCCCAACACCACCTTCAACCACAAATGTGGCAGCAGGCATACATACCTGTTTTACCAGGGCTTTGTCCAAGGGACATAGTGGACATTTGAGATGTTCTGGAGAGGGATGGATTGTGTTTTGCAAAAGAAGAAAGCAAGAATTTTCAACGATATAACAAATTGCACCAAAATAGGGGTTCTTGTTCAAGACGTCCGCGTAACCCACAATGTCCCATTCCTACGTGCTTCTCGTTGTGGGTACAAACTGATCTGCCCTAGTGCAGTAAAATGACGAGTGAGTGAAACCACTTTCTCCTAAATGAATGTTACACAGTGCTCGACAGTGCCTTGCATTTAGGGAGAAAACGTATGCTTCCCAGCCTTTGGTTCAAGGTTTTTCATCTCTGTCTACTGCCCTTCAGTCAAGTAGTGTATTTTTAGCAAAGTTTGACCAGTTTAGACTCTTAGACAAGATGCATGTTACCTCATGTTTCTTTTTGGCCAACTGTGAGTAACTAACCACACTGGCATCAGAAGCCAATATGATGGCTGAGAGATATTTCCATCTCAGGGATTGGAAGTGAGCAGAGGACCAAAGAACTGCCTTCTCGGGATGCTTTCTCTGGGCCAAACTATTTCGTGAGATAAGATGGAGAAGCTGCTTCTTGAAGCGTTCAAGAATAACAGCCACGTCCAGGTTTTTTGGGGCAGTCCTAAGGTCAGGGTTGGGTTGTAATCCTTCCTCATCCAGCTGTGGAAGTGATGTAGCCTATCAAGCAATGGTAGACTTCTGTCTAAATCCCTTAAGGGGAAAGGCCTCCTAAGCATCCCTTATTGCATACTTGAGGAGTCTGCAGCAGTCCTGACTCTGCCTATGAACCTGTACAGGAGTGATGCTGAGGAGGTGGCATGGAGCCTGCGTCCTTTTTTTATCAAGCGAGGGAGGAAGCAGCTTTAGAGGATTGGAACGGAGTAGTTTCTGTTCTGTAACTCCAGTTCTGTAGTAGGGGTATCTCTGTTATAGTCATAATCTAGTGAATAATCCCGCTCATGAGCGTGGACCCTGGAGCAATCAAAAATAATCTCTTAAATTGTTTAAAAATGCAGTCCTGCACAGACACTTAAGAGAGAATTTAAAGACAAATAATGCAGCCTATATCCAAGGCTACACTGTCCAGTACTTCAACTAGACATTCCACCAAAACCACACACAGCACAGCCTGCCAAGTTTTCATCATAGAGAAAACTTTCCCTTTTACCAACAAAGCCTCTGGAATGATAGAGAGGAAGGGGAGGACAGACAAGCCCCATAGGCTGCCATTATGTGGCTCAGAAAGGGATACCGTGCCTTTAAGAAAACTTTCTAGAACTTTCTCAGTATCCCAGAATGCCCTGCAGGTCCCATTTACTTTCAGTTCTTTTTGAAGGCTTGTAACGCTAGACCTGTAGCACTCCGAACATGAACATCTTTCTCCACCGGTGAGGAGGGCGGGCCCTTATGACTATAACTGAGATACCCCTACTACAGAAGAACAAGTTACTTACCTTCGGTAACGCTTTTTCTGGTAGATACTATATCTGCCTGTGGATTCCTCATCTTGTGAATATCCCCCTTGCGTCAGCAACATTCGGAAATTCTTTTGTAGCTTCGCGCCGACGTGGATCCGGACGTCACAGAGGCACGGCATCGCACGCGACTCCGCTGACGTCACCGACGCCCACAATAGGCCCACGCTGGCGTGATGACATCAGTTCCGCCCTTTTTTCCGTGCCCTCGAGGCACACGGACGGACCGATGACAGTAGACATATACACAGTATACGCAGTATAGAAATCAAGGTAACACACACAGTGTGAAGCAAATGCAATAAAACATTTGAAATAGACAAACCCTTGACCATAAAATAATACATCATATAAACAACTGGCATAGAAGAGTGGACAACGGGGAGGCGGGTGGGTCAGTGAGGAATCCACAGGCAGATATAGTATCTACCAGAAAAAGCGTTACCGAAGGTAAGTAACTTGTTCTTCTGATAGATACATCTGCCGTGTGGATTCCTCACCTTGTGAATAGAGTCCCACAGCAGTCCCCACTCCCGGAATAGGGTGTCCACTCTTCTAGACCAGGAAATCCTGGAGTACAGAGCGCGCAAAGTGACCCTCCCTCCTCACTTCGGAATCCAAGCAGTAATGCTTCGCGAAAGTGTGGAGGGAAGACCAAGTTGCCGCTCTACAAATATCCTCAACAGGCACACCTCTAGCCAATGCTGAGGTCGAAGACTTAGCTCTAGTTGAATGAGCCCTTATACCCTCTGGTGGGTCCTTACCGGCCAGAGAGTAGCAGATCTTAATGCAGAGGACGATCCATCTCGACAAAGTCCTCTTATGGACCGCTCTTCCTTTCTTGCAGCCAGCAAAGCCAATGAAAAGCTGGTCATCCACTCGACAGTCTTTAGTCCTGTCCAAGTAAAAAGACACCGCCCTCTTGGGGTCAAGACGGTGTAATCTCTCCTCCTCCTTGGAAGGGTGAGGGGGAGGATAAAAAGTAGGAAGGGTAATGGATTGACCAAGGTGGAAAGGAGTCACCACCTTTGGCAGAAAAGCAGCCCTGGTCCTAAGAACCATTCGTTCAGCATGAATGGTCAGGAATGGGGGCTTGGAACTAAGAGCTTGAAGCTCACTTACCCTCCTTGCCGAGGTGATTGCAACGAGAAAAACCGTTTTGAAAGTCAGAAGCCTCATGTGACATTTGTGAAGAGGCTCAAAAGGAGCACCCATTAAAAATGTCAAAACTAGATTCAAATCCCACTGAGGCACAATAAAAGGTGTAGGAGGGAACCTATTAGTGAGGCCCTTCAAAAACCTCAAAACAATGGGAGACTTAAAAAGAGAAGGCTGGTCAGGCAAACAGATAAAAGCCGACAGCGCAGAAAGATAACCCTTCACCGTGGCAACAGCAAGCCCCTGCTGAGCCAGAGAAAGGGCAAACTGGAGCACATCAGATAAATGGGACCTCAAAGGGTCTATAGATTTCTCCCTGCACCAAGCAACAAACTTAGACCACCTATAAGAATAGATGGACTTAGTGGAGTCACGCCTGGCTGACAAAATGACATCCACCACATCGTGAGGGAGAGAAAAAGAAATCAAGTTGCCCCGCTCAATCTCCAGGCATAAAGGTGTAAGGTCTGGAGGTGGGGGTGTAGAACCTGCCCCTCCATCTGAGAGAGGAGATCTGCCCTGTGAGGGAGACGGAGCGGCGGGTGAGAGGAGAGGTGGAGAAGGTCTGAGTACCACACCCTTCTTGGCCAATCCGGGGCGATCAATATGACTTGGGCCCGGTCTTGGCGAATTTTCCTCAGAACCCGAGGAATCAAAGGTATGGGAGGAAACGCGTAAAGGAGTTGCGAGTTCCAACTCAACTGAAACGCGTCCCCCAAGGCTCCTTGCAACGGATACTGGAGACTGCAGAATGACAGGCAGTGAGCATTCTCGCGAGTGGCGAACAGATCCACCCGAGGAGTCCCCCACATCCGAAAGATGTCATGAACTACCCCTGGGTGAAGCCTCCACTCGTGATCGGCAGAGAACTGCCGACTGAGACTGTCTGCACGAACGTTCAGAACTCCGGCCAGATGATTTGCCAACAGACAAATCCGATGGTCCTGAACCCAGGACCAGAGGCGCAGAGCCTCCTTGCAGAGACACTGCGACCCTACTCCTCCCTGCTTGTTGACGTACCACATCGCGGTCGTGTTGTCCGTCAGGACCTGGACTGACTGACCGCGAAGGGAAGGGAGGAAGGCCTTGAGCGCCAGACGTATCGCCCGCAATTCTAGAAGGTTGATGTGAAGCAACCTTTCCTCTGGAGACCAAAGACCTTTGACCTCCAGATCCCCCAGATGAGCACCCCACCCTAGAGTGGATGCATCCGATATCACCGTGGCCACCGATGGAGGCAGTTGGAAAGGCTTCCCTTGAGACAGATTGCCTTCCACACTCCACCAAGATAGATCCGCCGCAGTTTCTCTGGAGATCTTCACTGACTCCCTGAGATCTCCGTTGTGTTGATACCACTGCCTGCGGAGGCACCACTGGAGTGCCCTCATGTGCCAGCGTGCATGGTTGACCAACAGAATGCATGAAGCCATCAGACCGAGCAGGCGAAGAACCTTCAGGACTGGAACGACCGCTCCATTGAAAAATAAAGGAATCATCTCCTGTATGTCGCCAATCCTTTGAGGAGGAGGGAATGCGCGACACACAGTAGTGTCCAGTACCGCACCTATGAACAGGTTGCGCTGGGAGGGCACCAGGTGAGACTTGGGTACATTTATCGAAAAACCCAACCTGTGTAACAACTGAGTTGTCCCTTGCAGATGATGGAGCACCTTCTCCGGCGACTCCGCTTTGATCAGCCAGTCGTCTAGGTACGGAAACACATGAATCCCCGATCTCCTGAGATGAGCTGCCACCACTGCCATCACCTTGGTGAAGACTCGAGGTGCAGTAGTAAGACCAAACGGAAGGACCACAAACTGGTAGTGCTGTGACCCAACCGTGAAACGGAGATACTTTCTGTGCGACTTCAAGATGGGAATATGAAAATACGCATCCTGCAAGTCGATCGACACCATCCAGTCTTCTTCCAGCAGCGCTTGAAGAACCTGTGCAAGAGTGAGCATTTTGAACTTTTCCTACCTCAGGTAAAGGTTCAAAACCCTGAGGTCCAGGATCGGCCGAAGCCTGCCATCTTTCTTGGGGATCAGGAAATACCGGGAGTAGCACCCCTGACCCCTTTCCTGCTCTGGAACCACCTCTATCGCACCTTTTCGGAACAGGGCCAGGACTTCTTCCTGCAGGAGAAGCAGGTGGTCTTCCGAACAATAACCCTGGCAAGGAGGGTAATTGGGAGGGAATTCCTGGAAAGGAAGAGCATACCCATTCTCTACAAGATTGAGAACCCAAAGATCCGATGTTATTAATTCCCAATCTTGTAGAAAATGTGTAAGCCGACCCCCCACTGGGCCCACATGATCCGGAATGGCGGATCTAGGGCTGCTTTGCTGCGTTGGCCGGGGGTTGGGAAGGAGAGGAGGAGGAGGAGGAGGAAGCTTGACGACCTCTAGGGCGGGATCTTTGTCTGCCCCTGTACGACTTGTACAGTGTATTCTGTTGCTGTTGAGGCTGCTGCTGGGATGATCTGTAAGATCGAAAGGAAGATCGGCCAAACCCTCTGAAACGTCTTCCGGTAGTACCCCTGGACTGAAGACCCAAAGATTTCGCAGTGGCCCTACTGTCCTTAAAACGCTCCAAGGCAGTATCAGCCTTCTTGCCAAATAAGCCTGACCCATCGAAAGGCAAGTCCATCAAGACAGACTGGACGTCTGCAGAGAACTCTGATGATTTGAGCCAGGCAGCCCTCCTGGTGGCCACGGAGGAGCCCATGATCCTTGCCACTGAGTCTGCGGTGTCCAGACCACTCTGGATGACCTGCCTCGCAGCTGCTTGAGTGTCCGAAACCACTTCTTGAAAATCCTTCCTGTCATTCTCAGGAACCTTCGGAATCAACTGCTTGACAGAGTCCATCAAAGCATGGATATACCTCCCCATCAGACACGTAGCATTGGTTGATTTTAATGCCATACTGGCTGATGAGAAAATCTTTTTGGCACTTTGGTCTTGCTTCCTGGATTCCTTATCTCCAGGAACCTGTGGAAACGCACCAGCAGATTTCTTTGAGCAAGCAGCCTGCACCACCAAACTCTCAGGCAGAGGATGCTTTGTTAAAAATGCAGGGTCCTCCGGTGCAGCTCTATATCTCCTCGCCACTGTCCTAGAAACTGCAGGAGCAGATAAGGGTTTTTTCCAGACCTCATAGATAGGCTCAGACAAGGCCTCGTTGAAGGGCAACATAGGTTCAATCACAGATGAGGGTGAATGAAGCACCTCAGTCAAAATATTAGGTTTGTAATCAGCAGTGGGTAGAGTAATGTTCAGTAAACTCGCTGCTTTTTTAATAACAGTGTGGTAAGGTACCACATCCTTTGATGGAACATTTGATACAGAAGCCAATTCCCATTCAGGCGATAGTTCAAGCCCACTGGCCTCACACAAATCTTCAAAGGGATCCTCAGAATCCTGCAACTCCCCTTCTTCAGTATCTGAATACCCATATTTCTCCTCTTCTAGAAGTCTCTGGGCCTTTCTCCGAGACCTTTCCTTTACAACCGAAGTCAAAGGATTCGGAATCGACTCCGACGGGGTCGGTGCTGGCGTCGAACCCGACGTCGGACGAGGTCTTTCAACACGAGGTCGGACAGAATCCTGCCTCGGAGTCGTAGGTAACGGCGTCGATGGGATCGGCGTCGATGGCATCGGCGTCGTGCGCTTCGGCGTCGACGACACCGGTGGTGTCGGAAAATGCCAATGCGGTGGTAGAGCCGGCATAAAAGGCATGAAGGGTGCAGGGGCATAATCCAGTGGAACCCCTAAGTTAAAGGCCATAGGACCCGTGGGACCAACAGGTGCACCAGACGGGAACATTGCCCTGGAATAGACACCAAACATGGCGTTCAGGAACTGAGAAGGATCCTGACCTGGAGTCGGAAACTCAGGATATGGACCTCTGGGATGTTCCTGAGGAGGTGGAGTCGACACGACGTCGACCTCTTCTTCGGGTGCAGGAACCGGAGTCGACGAACCATCCATCAGGTGCCGGAACTTCGGCTCCACCAGTCCCCTGCTCCTCACCTTCATCCTCCTGACCAGAAGGATTAGATAGAATCGGAGAATGGACCTGTTCTTGAGGTTCGGGTGAACCCGGATGCGAAGCCTCTTCATGTTCCGACTCCGAAACCTCCACTTCTTTATTCATAAGCTTGACCTGGGACTTCGGTCTTGAGCCAGATTCCTTCCCAGAGTGATGACGTGACTCATGGCTCCTCTTCCTGTGCTTCTTCTTAGAAGACTTCGAAGCGTGAGCCGAAGACGACTCCGAGTGTGACCTCGAACGAGACCTCGACCTCGACTTCGACCGACGAGATCGAGACTTCGAAGATTTTTTAGCTTTCTTGCTCTTGAGTTTTGCCACGAGGAGTTTTGTCTCTCTCTCAAGGCTTTTGGAGTCATCTTCCTGCAGCAAGAACAGTCCTCGACATCATGATCGGAGCTTAAACACCAGACACAACATTCGTGAGGATCGGTGATAGACATAGTCTTGCCACATTCACCGCAGGCCTTAAATCCAGTTTTCTTCGACGACATCCCGAAGAGAATGAAGATAGACACAATAATACGAAAATAGTAACAAAGTTACTGTAAGCTACTACACGATCCCTGAAAACCGTTAGCGTCGACGACGCGGAAAAAAGGGAACTGTTGTCATCACGCCGGCGTGGGCCTATTGTGGGCGTCGGTGACGTCAGCGGAGTCGCGTGCGATGCCGTGCCTCTGTGACGTCCGGATCCACGTCGGCGCGAAGCTACAAAAGAATTTCCGAATGTTGCTGACGCAAGGGGGATATTCACAAGGTGAGGAATCCACACGGCAGATGTATCTATCAGAACTGGAGTTACAGGACAGAAACTACTCCTTCTGTAGCAGGGGATCTCTGTGTATAGTCATAATCTAGTGAATAGAATGGCAAGCCCATCCCCACAACAAGCGGCGGTGGAGAAAAAGAAGTACAACACCACTACTGTGCGAACAGATTTCGCAGCGAAGCCTGCCCAACCGGAACGTCTGCCCTGGAATCAGTGTCCAGACAGTAATGCTTAGCAAAGGTATGGACCGACTTCCAAGTGGCCGCCCTGCAGATTTCTGCAATGGGAACATTACGTAACAAAGCAGTCGTGGCAGCTTTGCCCCTGGTGGAATGAGCCTGAGGTTTACCTCCTAAGGTCTTATTAGCCTTTTGATAACACAATTGTATACAGGACACAATCCACCTCGAAATGGACTGTTTGGATGTGGCGCAAGACCTGTCCTGACTGACCCATAATTGATAAACAATTGGTCTGACCCACAAATATCCTTGGTTTTATCCAGATAAAATTTCAACACCCTCCTGACATCCAGGGAATGCAGAGACCTTTCCGCTGGAGAGGAAGGATTCTGACAAAACGTAGGTAAAGTTATGGTCTGGTTAACATGGAAATCAGAAATAACCTTAGGAAGAAATTTAGGGTGAATACGCATAACAACCTTAGCAGCATGAAATACAGTATAAGGTTCTTGGCAACACAACGCCTGAATTTCACTCACCCTGTGGGCCGATGTAATGGCCACGAGGAACACCGCCTTCCAGGAAAGGTGCTGCAACGAAGCCTTATGAATAGGTTCAAAAGGTTCCTTCATCAATCTGGACAGCACCACATTCAATTCTCATGAAGGCGAAGGAAGCCGGACAGGAGGAAACACTTTCTTCAAGCCTTCCAAAAAATCTTTGATCACAGGGATCTGGAAGAAGGAGGTCTGGGAAGGGCATTTCCTGTAGGCAGTCAGCGCAGTGAGATTAACCTTAATGGAATGAAAATTAAGGCCAGACTGTGCCAAATGTAAAAGGTACAGAAGGATGACATCTTCCTTACATGCCGTTGGATCATAGTTCTTGGACTTGCACCAGATGCAAAATCTCTTCCACTTGTACGCATAAGAAGTCCTAGTGGAAGGTCTCTTGGCTTCCTTCAGTATGTCCATACAATCTGCAGGGAGATTCAAATGGCCATATTGCACTATCTCAGGAGCCATGCCGCCAAACTCAAAGACAAGAGATTGGGGTGCACCATCTGCCCCACGAACTTCATGAAAAGGTCCTGCCGGCACGGCAGCCGAATGTGAGGAAGGAGAGACCGGTGAAGCAGGTCCGTGAGCCACCACTGCCTGGGCCATTCCGGGGCAATCGGAATCATCCGCGCCCTGGACTGGGCCAGCTTGATGAGCACCGCCAGAATCAGGGGAATGGGTGGAAAAGCGTACAGAAAGCTGTTCGACCAGTTGATCCATAACGCATTCCCCAGCGTTCCCTGCTGGTAGTACCTGGATGCGAAGTCTCGGCATTTGCTGTTTTCGGCGGTGGCGAACAGATCCACGCCTGGAGTGCCCCACCTGGCGAAGACGTCTCCGAGCACTTCGTCGTTTATGACCCTTTTCGTGGTTTTCCTGGATCAGTCTGCTCAGTGCGTCCGCCTGAACATTCTGCACACCTGGTAGATGCGTAGCCGTTATCGTCAGTCCTCCGGCAAGAAGCCAGTGCCAGATAGCCTGCGCCTCCTGCGACAGGGTGCGCGATCTCAAGCCCCCCTGCTTGTTGAGGTAATATATTGTGGTCGTATTGTCCGTCTGTACAAGCAGAGAGTTGGTCTGGAAGGACGGATGAAAGGCCTTCAGTGCCAAGTGAACAGCTCTGAGTTCCAGAAAATTTATGTGATACGTGGACTCCGTCTGGGACCACATTCCCTGGATCTGTAACTCCCCGGAATGCGCGCCCCAGCCGTGGAGAGAAGCATCCGTCACGATAGTCTGAGTGGGAATGTGCTTGTGGAAGGGAACCCCCTTGAAGAGATTCTCCGCTGAACACCACCATTTCAGAGACTGTAGAGCATGCAGAGACAGTCGTATCTTGTCGTCCCAGTTTCCTATCCTCTGGTTCCACTGATCCTCCAGACACTCCTGCAGCGGTCTCATGTGTAGCCGTGCGTGTGGTGTGAGGAAGATACAGGAGGCCATCGACCCCAGTAGAGAAGACACCGTCCTCACTGTCGTAGATGGAGCGGTCATAAGAGCCTGAGCCTTCCGAAGGAGTGATAAACGTCTTTCCTCCGAAGGAGACACGCTTGCCGACAGCGTATTGATGGAGGCTCCCAAGTACTGGAGGCACTGGACCGGAGTCGAGACAGACTTGGACATGTTGATGTGCAACCCCAGCTTGTTCAAGAGAACGGACGTCTTCTGGAAGTGCGCTTGAGCTTCCGAGAAGGAGGATTCCTTGATCAACCAATCGTCCAGGTACGGGTAGACAAACACCTTGTTCTTTCTCAGGTGTGCCGCTACCACTGCCATGCATTTGGAAAAAGTCCTGGGCGCAGACTTCAGCCCGAACGGCAACACTGTGTATTGATAGTGATTGGCGCCGACTTGGAATTGCAGGAACTTCCGTTGTTTCTGTGCAATGGGCACGTGGAAGTATGCATCCTGTAGGTCTATTGTGCACAGCTAGTCTCCCCTTTGCAGTTGAGGGTAAATCTGGTGCAAAGACAG
Organism: Lissotriton helveticus; assembly: GCF_964261635.1. Taxonomy (NCBI): domain Eukaryota; kingdom Metazoa; phylum Chordata; class Amphibia; order Caudata; family Salamandridae; genus Lissotriton; species Lissotriton helveticus. The sequence goes on from NC_136065.1 coordinate 208,322,443, forward strand.
CATGCAAAATTTTCTCTGCGAATCCACTTGTTTGCTTGTCGCAAATCCAGAATAGGCCTGAACTCGTTCTTGTCCTTTTTGCGGACCAGAAAGAACCGTGAGTACAGACCTCTTCCCCTCTGAGACAGAGGGACGTCTTCTATCGCCCTTTTTCTTAACAGGGTATCGGCCTCCGCCTGGAGCTCGCGCAGCTGAAACTGCGAGCAAACCGGTGGGATTGCTGGAGGCGGGCTGGTGAACTGTATCCATTGCAAACAATATTCAGCACCCACTTGTCCTGAGTAATTTCTCCACTTTGCCAGGAAATATTGAACGCTTCCCCCCACCGGAGTGGGTAACGGATGACGGGGAAGTAATCGCTCAGGGCCTCGACCCGGCCGGGCCTTTGGTCTGCTGCTGTTGTCCAGACTGTTGACCTCGCCCTCTGCACTGCGCCCCGTACCGTCTCTGGAACGGGCGGTAGCTCTTCTTCTGGTCCTTGGGCTTCTCCAAGCCCACCGCCGTCAGAGTCTCAGCCTCCGCCTTCATGCGGGCCATCTCATCGTCGGCGTGTTTCCCGAATAGGGTCTCGCCGGAGAAGGGCAGTTTGGCCACCATCTGCTGGGCTTCAGGTTTCAGTGACGTCAGTCTGAGCCAAGCGTGGCGCCTCTGATTAACTCCATGGCAGTACCCGTGGGCTGCCAGGAGCGACGAGTCTGCAGCTGCGCTGATCAGCTGGTTCGACACCAGCAATCCCTCATTCAGGATCTCCATAAAATCCTCCTTCTTCTCCCGAGGTAGGAGATCGGCGAACTGTTGGAGGGACTCCCAAAGCGCCCGATCATAGCGCCCCAACAGCGCAGATGCACTGGCAGCCTTCATGGAGGTAGCGGCTGTCCCGCACACCTTCCTGCCTGCAGAGTCCAACCAGCGATTCTCCTTGTCCGGAGGCACATTTGAGGACTGGGTGGTGGCGTGTTGCTTCCTTGCCGCCGTCACAATCACGGAATCCGGAGTTGGATCCAATCTGAGGAAAGTCGGGTCCACATCAGGAGCCTTGTATTTCTTTTGCAGCCTAGAGGGGGCTGCTTTCGCCACCGCCGGAGTGAGGAAGAGCTCCATGGCGGGCTCCACTAATCCAGGCACTAAGGGCAACAGAGGCCTAGATAGGTGCTTCTTGTGGAGAGTCTAAAATATTACGGAGGTCGTAGGCGTGGGCACAGTCAGTTGAATGCCCAGCTTGCTCGCACCTCTCAACAAGACTTCCTGAAAGGAAACCACGTCTTCCACAGGGGATACCCTCGTCCGAGGGGATTCTGATAGAGTTGGGGAATAATCCCTTGCGCTGGACGAACCCGTGCTGTATCTAGACCGACCCTTCCTATGGCGTCGTCTAGATCTCGTCGATGAGCGACGGCGACTCCTTGATCTCCCTCTCCGTCCGGAGCGAGATCTAGGTCTTCTAGGCCTTGGGCGTTCCGCAGCTGCTTGCGGCGGAGCCTGCGGTGGTGGCCTGACCGGGGACCTCGGCCGAGGTGCCCCCTTAGGCAGCGTAGGGAGGTGCGTCAACGAGACCGACCTCGGAGGCCGTGGCGGTGCATGTGGAGGAACAGGAGGAGGTGGTGGTGAAGGAGTGCGCGGTGGCGGCTCCTTAGGCAGGGGAGGAGGAGGAGTAGGAGACTTCGGCTTGGGGGTCAAGTACACCACAGAGTACACCGTTTCCGGTGACTCCCTCATCTTCTTCCTTGGCGTAGGCGATCGAGAGGCAGCGCCCCCTGTCGGTGACCGACGTCGACGTCGTGCCCCGGAGGATCTGGAAGGACTCCTGGCTCCAGAACGCCTCCTGGAGGATGATCTCTTCCTCTTTGGCACCGAACGCCTCTTCGGCGTCGAAGAACGCCTCCTCGACGCCGACGAACGTAGTCTCGGCGTCGACGAAGATCTGCGCCTCGACGCTAAAGATCTGCGCCTCGACATCGAACGTGTCCTTCTAGACGTCGACCGCCGAGTCGACGTCGAGCGCGAACGGCGGTGTCGCCGCGACGGCGAGCACCGAGTCGACGCTGAGGGCGAACGGCGGTGTCGCCTCGACGGCGAGCCCCGACGCCATCTGGAATCCTTACGACGTCAACGTGTCGACAAGGACATCGATGATGATGACGTCGATGATGATGACGTCTTCGGCGGCGACCTCGACGGCGGTCTCGTCAGTCCCCTCGATGCCGAACGTCGACGTCGCCTCGACCCAGAGCCCTGGGGATACGGGGAGCAGATCACCGGATGCCTCTCGACGCCGTCGTCGATGGTATCGACGTCGACGGAGAACGGTGACGCTTTGTGGCCTTCTTGACGCTGGGGAGCCCCCCAGAGGCCTCAGCATGGGCAGAGGAAGTAGATCCAGCCTGCCCAGACCCACCTTGATTCTGCAGCCTTCTTTATTTCAGTCCTTGGAGCCTGATCTTCTTTCTGTCTCTCAGGGTCCTGGAGGAGAAGGTCTGGCAAATCTCACACTTCTCCGGTAGATGAGTAGAAGGGAGGCACAGGATACACACAGGGTGTGGGTCCGACTTGGCCTTCTTCCTGGAGCACTCCGGGCATTTATCAAATAATGCAGGCATTTTTGACAAAAGGAGTGCTCAGAATAGTAGAAGATGAAGAGGGTACCAAAACATGTCGAGTGTAAACAATCAGACACTTTAAAAGTGCAAATAATTCTTATAACAAACCCAAAAAAGGAGAGCTTAATGCTCCAGGGTCCTGCTAGCAGGAGCCGTAAAAAAGAACTGAAAGTAAATGGGACCTGCAGGGCATTCTGGGATACTGAGAAAGTTCTAGAAAGTTTTCTTAAAGGCACAGTATCCCTTTCTGAGCCACATAATGGCAGCCTATGGGGCTTGTCTGTCCTCCCCTTCCTCTCTATCATTCCAGAGGCTTTGTTGGTAAAAGGGAAAGTTTTCTCTATGACGAAAACTTGGCAGGCTGTGCTGTGTGTGGTTTTGGTGGAATGTCTAGTTGAAGTACTGGACAGTGTAGCCTTGGATATAGGCTGCATTATTTGTCTTTAAATGCTCTCTTAAGTGTCTGTGCAGGACTGCATTTTTAAACAATTTAAGAGATTATTTTTGATTGCTCCAGGGTCCACGCTCATGAGCGGGACTATTCACTAGATTATGACTATACACAGAGATCCCCTACTACAGAACTAAAGATTACCACGCAGGAATAAACAATAGGGGCATGATTACGAGTTTGGCGGTGCGGGAGCGGACCGCCATGCCGGCAGCCCGCTCCTGCACCTCAAAACACTTGTGCGTCTGGCAGGCTTTCTTTGGTGGTCCCACGGCAATGCCTCTGAAAATGGGCACCGCAATAGGAACGCCAAAATCAGTTCCTGCACGACATGGACTGTAAAGTCAATGCCCTGCAGGAACTGGGGTAAGTGCACACAGGGGGGCACATGTTGTGCCCCCTTGCATGCATCTCCATGCACATGGGCAACAGGGGATCCTGTAGGGCCTACTTTGTTTCAGGACCGCCAGCCTTCTCATGAACTAAGACCTCAATGACACAGCTGGTGGTCCTAAAATTTGTAATATGGATGGTGGTGCCGCAGCTGCCCCACCAGCATATTGCTGAGCCCCTGACTGCTGCACCACCGCCAGGGAACTGCCTGCGGTTGCAGCGGTGCAATAGTGTTCCAACTGCCCAAGTTGTAATTGGGCAGTGGACCACTGGTGCTGCAGTGGCTGGACTGCCACCACTGCATCCCCGCAAGTCTGGCGGTCCTCGGACCGCCAGACTCGTAATTAGTTGCTCTGCTCCATTGCTGTCAGTGATGGCCTGTTTCTAACCCCTTCCAGCCTGAGGACGAAAGACAGTTAGTCAGTTTCTAATCATGCACAACTTTTTATTAAACCTTAGGATGATCGAGGACCGCCAGACTCGTAATTAGGCCCTAAGAGTTGCTCCGGTCCATTGCTGTCAGGTTCTGGCCTATTACTAACCCCTTCCAGCCTGAGGACAATGGAAAGGTAGTCAGTTTCTAATCATGCACACTTTTTATTAAACTTTAGGATGTTATCTTGACCATTGGTTGCTGAATAGATTGCTACTGGTTTCTTCAGTATATTGCTAATGCACTATGAATAATAGCTGTGGCTTTATGTCTCCCCACAATGTACTTATATCTTCATAATGCCATGGTTTCGGTTACACAGATCCCCTGGTCCAGCACCTAATACAACATTCAAGTTGAGCATTGTGGGTGTATGAAAACAGGATTATGGTGTCTGCAGGAAATGAACAGTTGCTGTAATGGCGGATGTGCCACTCAAATCTCATCAACTGAGTTTTTTTCTGCCTACCTACACTAATGATGACCAATGCCAGCATTCATGGATATGGAGCTAGGTAAACTTAGGAGGGCTAGGTATACTTAGGGCCATCTTCATAGAGTCGCTGATCGTCCACCAAGCTCTGGACACTTTTCTGACTCAATCCTCAGACAGTGATGTGCCAATCCAGCTGGCGGTAGCTGCAAAAAGAGTACAGTAGCTGCCACCAGCATTTACGATGAATACATAATAGGGCTGGCAGCTACAGAGGACCAAAAAAGCCGACCTTTCAGGTGTTTGCTACAGCCATTAAGTGACCCACCTCCATCTCATTTTATATTCCTAACACATACTTCCTAAAAATTCCCTTCTATGACAGTGAAGTGAACTGTCTCACACTGAAGGGGTTTTATCTGCTGATAGTGAGAATGACTTGCTGGGCAGGTGTGCTCTTCTGGTTTATCCCCACAGGCTGGGTCTGCATTCAAAGTCGGGATTGTCTCGAAGCTTGCTTTGGGCTTCCATGCAGGTCAAGCTACCATACTTTCCATGAGCTCTCGTCATGAGACAAATCCAGAATCCCCCTTCTGGATGTCTCACAGCTGCTCAAGACCATTGTAACTGTGTACTGTGAATTTCAGTGTTGTTAGGCACGGCAAGCGTTTCGCATGTCTGGTCTGAACAGGTGGATTAAAATGATTGTCCTTGGTCAATGAAATGGAAACATTGGAGAAGATAAATGCACTGCAGATGCCTCGAGTGATAGCTGGATCCTGGAAGGAGGGTTTGAACTCTATCAGACATATGTAGAGCAGCTACTTGATTTACAATCTCAACTTTTGTATCCCATTGCCAGCTGCATAGGAATGTTAAGAGGCTTAAGCATGTATTTAGAGTTTGAGAGAGTGGGTGCATCACCATAAATTGGGGGAACTCCCAACCCAATAAACTTGCACTTTCCCAGGTCTATTTAGAGTTGGAGAAAGCACCAGGTTTACACTGGCAGAACCTCTGCCGGGTCCGCCTTTTTAAGTCTCAGACATTGTGACCCTTCTACCAAAGGGTCACCAGGTCACGGTGATGTTCACCCCACATTGGCACCAGTTACCCGTCTTGGTGTCCACCATGCGATGTTTAGAGGACACAGTAAGGGAAATTACAGAATGGCCTCCTTGAGAAGGAAGAACACTCCCTGTGTGTCATGGCCATATGTTTTTGGTTATGAGAAAACAAACTTGTGCTTTGGGAATTCGATTTCTCTAAATAAAAAAGTTTCTGTGCAAGCACTTTAAAGATGGGACCTAGTCAGCTATCCTGCAGTGGTGTAAAGGGAGCTGCTGCAACAGCAGCAGCTCCCTTCACAGCTAGGTGATCCACACTAAGGTGGTGGGGATCTCCAAAGAAGATGTATAGTGCACCTCCAGGTGGGCTGAGGCAATGGCTTCTATCATCGTAGTGGACCAGCAAACCACATTCCAGAGTATAAATGATCCCCTTTAACTCCAGAGCTCTGTTTACTCTGCTACAGACAGGATTTCGCTGTATACTACTGTCTGTACAGTTTGGTTTTTAAACCTATGCTCCTCTCGCCCACCCTCTATCAGTGCATGACCAGCACCTTCAGTGCATATATTCTACATACCAGGCCGCAGGGTCGTACTCTGCCCAAACTCGAATAAACTCGTCAAGGTGATGAGGACCCAGGATGGATGAATCGCGAGTTAGATACTCAAAGTTGTCCATGATGACAGCAACAAAGAGATTCAGCATCTGGAGAGACATAAGCAGAAAGAGGACATGTGAAGTGTGTATATTGCAGGCAAGCATGGAGAGAGCATGAAGGGCATGAAGGTAGAGGGAGGCATGAAACTATGGGAAGGGTGTGACAAGAATAAACAACACTGGTTATGGATGATTACATGGTGATGGAGTATGGGGGGGCGTGGCATGACGCCGAGGTACAATGGCCGCACTTCACTGAGGCTCCCGAGGAGGTGCTGGGCCCTGGGCTTACAACGGTGCTTGGCCAAGCACCTTTGCACCCGCAATTTAGTGGCCGCAGCAAATGAGACACGTGGCCACTAAGTCCTACTGCCGCTTCGGCCCACCCGACATCCAGTGGTGGCTCCTCCGCTAGGGCGGAGGAGCATTGCCCCACTACCTTCAAGCAGGAAAAGAAAGGAAAAAAGAAAATGATAATAACGTAATGTTATTATCATTTTATTTTGTCCTCCTGCTGCGGCAGCTTGCGTGAGGGGGCTGGCCTGCAAAGCAGGGGAGGAGTGGTTTGCCCACTCTTAAAGTGCGCAATGACTGTTTGGTTGGCTCTCTGGGGCCGCTCAAAACAGTTATGCGCACTTCCCTGTTCTCCATGCAGGCTGCATTACAGCCTGCGTGGAGAACATACCCACCCCTCCAGCCACTGGCTGAGCGTCGTGTCACGGCGCCCAGACCAATCACAAAGCTGCATTGCAGTGTTTTGATTGGCTTAGGGGACGGAATCTGGCTGCCTGCTTCATGGCCTGGAGTCGGCAGGAGGAGAGCAAGTACAGAGACGCTGGACCCGTCAGCGGCAAAGTCAGTGTTATTTTTAAATCCACATTCCCGCAGCCCCTCCTCTCCACACCTCCCCCCTTGCGCGTGCACCCCACCATCCGCGAGCCATGCCGTTCGTCACTGCCGACATCCCACCCAGCTACAGGTGGTAAGCGGCCATTTCCATTGCTGCCAGGGGACAGGACCAGGGCCTGAAGGACTGCTCTGAGGGCCTGTGATGACCCCAATGGCACTGGTCTTTACACCCTCATTACCCAGATGTAGAGGGACTTTGCATTGCCTTACCATTGACGGGGTCTGTGGCGCTACTGTGATCTCTCTAGCTTGACGGGGAGGGTGGCGCATTCTCTTTCACAGAACCTCGCTGCCCCTGCCACTATTGCTACCCTTGAGACTGCCTGCTACTGCTCCTCAAACCAAGGAGGTAGTTTGGGGCACTCTGCTACCCCAAGGGTCTCATTGAGAATAGGCCAAAAGGGCCCATAGAAAGAGGACTTCACCTAAAGATCACTGGTGTCGATCTTGGAATGGGTTCAGATCAACGAACATGTGATTGACCTGAAAGCTCTGAAGGACCTTTACCATCTCACTTTGCCCTGGGTGACATGACTCCCAAAAGTGGGATTCATGAATGTCCTGGCCTCCAAATCCCTCTGGACCTGTAGCCGAAATGCGGATGGAGTCTGGTGACTCTCTACTGCCTATCTCCTCTTCACAGATGATGGAACCACTAGCCGCCATTGCTATATGTTAGGCAGACAGCATCAAAGAGGCACTGACATCAGTAGGGGAACTCGAAGAATGTTACTATGCAGTTAACATCGTGCTTTCTTTGGCTCATCCTCTCGAATCAGACACTGCTCTGATGACCTTGATTGATCTCTTTTCTAGTTTTTCAGTCTGTAAGATAAATTGGAAGACTGAAAACCTGAACTGCCATTGCAATTCTCCTCAGTAGGGGCCTACAGGGAATGGTACATGACAACATCCTTCCTTTGATGGACAAAATGAAGGCGGATTTCCAGAAATGGACCGCTTTGAACCTTTCATTTTGGGGAAAAGTGCAGGTAATTCAAATTAATATGGCTTAGTGCTTCAATTACATTTTTGGGGCGCTCCCGCAATTGATCCCCCGCACACTGTTGAAGGAAATCAATAACTAATTTCCGATTTGTATGAGGTGCCACAAAACCAAGGTTACGGAGAGCTCTAAACTATATTCTACCACTCCTAGAGGGGGTCTGTGTATTCCCCACTTGGAAAGTTACTGGTTGATTTACTGGTTATCACAATCGATTTACGTAATTAAGACTCATTGAGAAACCCCAGACTGGATAACAATGGAAACCCATACCTTTCTCGTCATGGGGACTCTGGTGGCGTATTACACAAACCGCCCACGTGATTTAGCACTCCCGAATCCAGTGATCTCAATCTCCCACTATGTGTAGAAGACAGCACACGTCACTGACCGACCGCTACAGCATATCTCCATTTTAAAGCACCGATCTGGCGATTGTTACAGAAAATGAGGAGATCAGATGGGCACTACACAGACAGGTACAAATCCTACGCCTTGACGATTTGCCTATAGGAGTTCGACTGAAAACATTTCCCGAACTACAGCTGGAATACGGACTACTGCACTCACAAAACTGGAGATGTATACAATTGTCCCATGCCCTTTACAGTCTCCTCAACCAGCCTAATACTGTACTGCCTCAATCACCCATAGTCAACTATGTACAGAGGTGGAAAGCTTACAAAGGCACTATAGCAGGTCTCTACTCCATATTGATTGATTCTTCACCTCCACATCTACACAAGTTACATCAGTCATGGAAGGAGCACTTTCAGTTACAGGATAAAGATTGGGAAGCTAAATTATATGATTATAGCAAAGGGCTGCACAAATCCCGCTGAAATATGGCCCCTTTAAGTTGCTACATAGATGGTAATGGTCACCTGCTAGAATTCATAGAGCCAACTTAAGTCCTGACTCCAACTGCTGGAGATGTAACACTCTAGATTGCGACATAGTGCATATATAGTATAGGCTTGTCCACATGTGCACAATTGTGGAGTCAAATATGTGTTTGTATGAAAACGAGGCTCTTGGTCCATGGCATCTTGACGGCACCCGTAGCTCTTCTTCATGATATGAGGGACCCCCCTAAACGTGCCCTCCCATTTCATACGATAGGTGGCTACCTCTCCAGGGGGTTGCCAAAAAGAGGATTTTAAGAAATTGGGAATCTAACAGAGTCCCCTCCTACCGAGCATGGTTAGAGGCTATGTCTGAAATGGCATCTTTCTAAAAATCAATTAATTGTCAGACTTCCACAATTTGAGGAGATCTGAGGTGAGTTCCGCGACACAAGGACTCACTAGGTTGGGTTTGTAAAGACCACCGCCGTTGCTACAACTTCTCCTAATTTGTATGGGATGGTAACAGATTTGCAATTCACCAAGGTTCTTCTAATGGGCATCCCTAGAATGTTCCCCTCCTACTCTGCCATTGAAAGATGCTGATAGTAGTTATTTGTTGATTATTTAATGTGGTCCGACGGGTAATATGATAGCCACCCAGGGATGGTTCGCTCTCTGTTCTTGTTTTTAAATTGGTGCTTCATGTACATTTACTGTACCTTCCAGACAGTCTTTACCGCAATTGCACTTTGTGCGAAGCACTGGCCATAAGTGTTTGTATTTGTATACTGCTTCATGAGACCTAGCATCGAGAATGCTACTAAACTGTTTAATTATGTTAAGGAATGGTAGGCAGTCTATCTTTGTACCTTTATGGAGTCACCCTTTACTACATTCTCCTTCCCCTCCCCTTCTAGAGTTTATTGTTTTACTTCTTACCTTCAAAAATGGATCTACATTGTACTGCTTAATCATCGTGGTACGTGTACATTGTTGGTTTCTTTTCACATTCATGCCATTAAAGAAATGTGAGAAAACAAAAAGAGATTGGGTATTGAAAAAACTTCATGCTAGGGTGTGCCCTTTCACAGGATGTAGTGTAAGTAGGGAGCTGGGGCTTGGAGGTCAATTAGGTGCAGCCAGGGGTAGGGAATGCTACACCTGGTCTGCTTTTGACCCCCTTGGGAACTGCTGATGGTACCCCTAACCAGAGAGGCATGAAGGAAGCGGAATCAACAGAAAATAAACAGGTCTCTAAGAGTCTCTTTTAGGTCGCAGCCTACCAGACAACGCAACTGTCTGGTTTGCAAAAAGACATCTTGGGAACACCTAGGAATCCATTCTGCCCGTTGCTTGCCATTGGCTTTCTGGTTTGTAACTCACGTGTTCTTGCTTTCCATTTGCTGACTGCATTTGTTTTAGGCTGTCCAGTTTGAGTTCATACCTTCCCTTGCCCAAAACATATTTACAGTATCCTTCCGATTGGTTCCTTTCTGTAAACAGGCCAGTAAATCTTGTTCTTATCTCATCACATTTGCTGTGCATTCAAAGACCGAAGTCAAATTTCAGGAAATGTTTTCATGGGGTGCTTTTTTACTTTTATTTCTGCTACTTCAAAGTGAGAGGATTTATGTGACAATCTTGCTGGATACTGGGGGTAGGAAGAATTTTTTTTTAGCACACGATAACATTTGAATGAAATGTGCAAGCATTTCAAAATATGTCAGAATTAGGAACACATATGAAGCACATTTTTTGTTATTTCTGAAGTGTGTTGGAAACAAATTCTTTAATATGATCAACCCAAATCATTACACTAGGTGATGCAATTTCCACACATTTTTGTCTGTGCAATGTATAGTTTTATTAGTAAAACTATACGTCTGTGCAAATGTAAAGGTAATTTCAATTGAAAATGTATTGTCTCCACTCTACTCTGTACCACTCCACACCTCTGCAACTACTCTAAACAACTCCACACCACTACACTCTGCACTACTCCACTCTACGCCACTGCACTCTACGCCTCTCTACCAGCGGCGGCTCCTCCCCCACCCCCGTCAGCACTTTCAAAAATGTAAAAAATTTAAACGATAACAAAACGGGTTTGAAACCCGTTTTATTTTTCTTATGCCGAGTCTTGTGGCTTGTGGGTGGGGCCAGGGTGGTGACAGGCTGGAGGGAGTGGGGGGTACTGCCTTCACTGTGCATGTGGGTTTGGCCAGCCGTTTGAGGCCAGCCAAACCCAAATGCACAATGAAGCTCTCTCCAACCCCAGCTGCATTGCTGCGGTTGGAGAGAGCAGGCACAGGCTCCCAGTCTGTCCTGCAGAGTGAAACGTCGGCGCTCAGGCCAATCCTGAAGCTGCTCTCCTTCATGAGAACAGCTTCCGGTTGCCCGAAGGGCAGGCTGGGAGCCTGTGCCTGCCTGCAGTGAGGAGGAGCAGAAGAGCGCAACACGAGGCTGAAGGGCGGCAGGTAAGTTATTTTAATTTTTTTCTATTTGTCTACCTCCCCTGCCTCTTTTCCCCGACACGAGCTATTCCTGCTCTCTACTCTACTCTGTGCCATTCTACTGTATGCAAATGCACTCTTATCCACTCTACTCCACATCACTGCACTCTGCACCACTCCAGTCTATGTGGCACCAATCTACTCGGCATAATTCCACTCTACGCCACTGTACTCTACGTTACTCTGCAACACTAAACTCTACGCCACTACACTCTACATCACTCTACTCCATTCTGTACCACTTCACATATGCCACCCTACTTTTATCACTGCACTCTACACAACTGCACTTTACTCTGTAACACTCAACTCTATGCCCCTGCACTCTATGCCAATCCACTGTGCGACACTCTAATCTCTGCATCACTTCCGCTATGCCACTGCACTGTGCACTACTTCACTCAACGCCATTACACTCTATCCCACTCTTTGTAACTGCACTCTATCCTATACCACTCCAACTTACGCCACTTCGCTCCAGTGGCGTAGACGGTGGCACTCTTTTTGCGTGTGGCAGAGGTGAGCAAGTTGTGCCTGTGGACTACCACCATCCCCCTGCCTCCAGAGATCAAGCCGTCTGTCAGCTGCCACCCTCATCCCCCCGGAACAAGTCGGCTGTTACCCCCCTCCCCCGCTCTTACCTGTCCCAGGCGGCAAACTTAGGGACCGCCCCGGGTGGCAGTAGGTCTAGCTACACCACTGTTTCACTCTACTTGGAAGCAATCTACTCTATGTCATTGCACTCTACGCCACACTACTCTTACCATTGCACTCTATGCCAATGAACTCTACTCAACTGAACTATGTCACTACACTCTACCCCAATGCACTTTACTCTGCATCGCTGTACTCTATGCCACTGCTTTCTATGCCACCTTACTCCACTTTATACAACACTGCACTTTCCACCACTGAACTCTACGGCACTCTACTTTGCACTACTCCTCTGCAAGCCACTGAACTCTATGCCACTGAACTCTACGGCACTATACTCTACCCCACACCACTTTATGGCACTGCACTCTATCCCACTCGTCTCTACTCTGCACTCTACCCCACTGCAATCTCTACCCCACTACAATCTATGCCACTCTACTTTACGCCACTGCCCTCTGCCCCACTCCACGCCACTCTACTGTATGCCACTGCACTCTACGCTACTCCACTCTGCTATGCACCACGCTAATCTATGTCACTGTGTTCGAAGATTCTAAGACGTTGCACTGTACACCACTGAATTCATTCCCACTGCACTCTTCGCCACTATACTCTGCAACAATAAACGTCAATGAACTCAACAGAGTCTACTCTACTCTATGCCACTCCTATATATGCCACTTTACAAGACTTCACACTATGCCACTCCAGTACTCAACACTCTCTACCACTCCACTCTACACCACTCTACTCTCCTCTTCGCAATTCCACTCTATGACATTCCACACTACTCTGCTCTATGCCACTTACATTTAGCCATGCTGATCAGCAGCCACGCTGGTTTACAACATGGCTAAAACATATTGGCAAAGCCAAAATCTCTTGCATAGGTGATACCTTTTGGCTTTGCAAGTGCTTGTTACATTTTGTACCTCCACTCCTCGACCTTCCAATAAACTTTCGCCAGTAAATAGGCGTCTTTTGAGTGGCAATAGGACCAACTAAATCTTGTCTTCACAAAGATAATACAATCAAGCTGTTTCCCAGATGCCTGGAAAACTGCATCAGTCCTCCCTTTATTAAAAACGCCCAATCTGGATCCACATGAACTTGCGAGTTATAGATCAGTCTCAAGAATACCTTTCCCAGCAAAAGTACTGGAAAAACTACTGAACCAACAACTGTTAGACTTTCTAGCCTCTGCATACGCCCTAGATCAATCGCAGAATGGGTTCAGGGAGGAACATGGAACCGAGACAGCTTTGATCACGGCAGTATAGGAACTCAGGAGTGTACTGGATAAAGGTGGGAAGGCTGCCCTGATCCTTTTGGATCTCTCGCCGGCCTTCGACACTGTAAACAAGGAAGTACTCCTGACCCGACTAGCAGAATTAGGAGCTCACGACACAGCACTCAAGCGGTTATCCTCATACCTGACCGACAGAACTTTTACAGTCAAATTAGGAGAATCCACATCTAAATCATTTAAGTCACCGTGGGGGGTACCTCAGGGGTCTTCCCTGAGCCCTACCCTTTTTAGGTCTCGGCTAGCCGCGCGAAGCGCGTCTCCGCCGAGAACCTTTTGTTGGCATGTGTGCTTCCCAGGAGACAATCCTGGCCGCGCGCATCGCCTTGGAGGCGATTTGAAACTGGCACGCGCTGCGCTCGGCCTGGCTGTCTCCTGGGAAGCGCAAACATACCCAGGCACACCTCCCCCTGCACGCATGCGGCCACACACACACGAGCGCAGACAGAGACACTCCCCCCTCCCCCCGCCGTCGCAGACAGAGACACGCACATACACGCACACATACAGACACCCCCGCTGTCGCACACATACACACACACACACGCACACACACTCACACACACGAGCGCCCTCCAAGGCCCACTTACCGCCAATCCGGTGTTCTGTCGCCTCCGCGGGGCTCTCCCTCAGGCATGGGAGCCCCGCGTCACGCACTGCTCTTCGGACCAGGAACTCCGTGGGCGCGGGCTTCGCGCACAAGACGGAAGTCCCGCCCCCACGCTAGGTTTCGTTTTGGAATGCGCGCGCAGATATTGCAGTCATCTCGAAACTAAGATGGCGAAGAAACTAAAATGACAGGAAGAATGTAGCGTAGAGCGTCGGCCCCGTGGTTTTCTCCCCAACTGAGGATACAAAGACAGGAGTGTAAAAGGGCTGAGAGAGTTTGGAGGCAGGCTTATGACCCGATTGAAAAATTGAAATTTCGAGCAGTAATAAAAGCCTATCATCAGTCAATCTGGGATGAAAAAAGGGCCTATTTTGAACGTCGCATCGATGAGGCTGATAATGTCTGCAAAGAAATTTTTAAAGTAGTTCAGGATTTTACTTCTCCTGCTGTTTGTACTCCTAGTCATATTCACACTGACTCTTGGATACAACAATTAGCCACCTTCTTTGTTAGTAAGATCACAACTATACAAGCATCTCTCTCTCTCTTGCTCTCGACTGGATTTGAGCCATTTAACACCATTATCTCTTGTGGAGGGTCAAGGCCCTTTCCTCTCTGAATTCCCTCACATGGATCTTAGTACATCTCTGGAGCTTTTGTCAGGTTTGAAATCTGGCTCCCCTTTGGATCCATGTCCGGCCAAATATTTGGGGAAAGTGGCATCTGCCTTAAATACCTTGGTAAACCCCCTGTTGAATTCTTCCCTGTCTACAGGTGTGGTGCCTCAGGTATGGAAGCGCGCCATGATTCTACCACTGCTCAAGAAACCTACCTTGGACCCCCTCATCCATGCCAATTACAGGCCAATCTCCCTTCTCCCTGCTCTAGCGAAGGTGGCCGAGAGATACGTGCACAGGATAATCTCCAGTTTCATCGAAGGAAACGACCTGTTGCACGCCTCGCAATCCGGTTTCCGTGCTAATTTTAGCACGGAGACGGCTTTGCTCGAGGTCACTGATGCCATCAGGGAAGTGCTCGACTCTGGGGGAAGGGCCATGTTAGTCATGCTAGACTTGTCGGCGGCATTCGACACCGTTCCTCACGAAGGCCTCCTTGTTAGACTCTGGGAATGTGGCCTTCGTGGAACGGTGTGGAACTGGCTTAAATCCTTTCTGGCCGACCGCCGACAAACGATCTGGGTGCCTCCTTTTTCCGCTGACATGGCTCCGCTAGAGGTGGGAGTCCCTCAGGGCTCCATCCTCAGCCCTATGCTTTTTAATATCTTTATGGCCCCCCTGGCGGTAGTCGCGGAATCATTCGGCGCCCAGATCGTGTCATACGCTGATGACACCCAGCTCCTGTTTACATGCGACAGGGGCGGGTCTTTCAATGGCATACAGATCAGGGAATGCCTTGGGCGGTATTTGAGTGGTTTAGATGTCATGGCTTAAAATGCAACCCAGACAAGTCGGAGCTCCTCTTTTTTGGCTGCGCCCCTGAACCCAACTGGAAATCTTGGTGGCCACAAGATATGTTCCCCCCTGATAATGTGTCTTTTAAGGCCAAGAATTTGGGAGTGATAGTGGATTGTGAACTATCCTTTGGGCCTCACATCTCGTGTCTCTCAGGAAAATGCTTTGGCATTTTGCGGATGCTGAGGAAATTTCTTCCTTTACTATCACTCAACCATAGGAAAACAGTTGTTCAGGCTTTGATCGGGTCTCGACTGGACTACGCAAACGTTCTTTTTTTGGGTCTACCGAAATATCTTTTGACCCGTTTGCAAGTAGTCCAGAACTCGGCAGCCCGAGCCATCTTTGGACTCCCGAGGAGAGCGGGTGCCACTGTTCTACTGAACACCTTACACTGGGTACCTATCTCCAAGAGAATTCTTTTTAAAAGCCTGACCGTGGCCTTTAAAGCATTACACGGCACCGGACCTAAGTATATTGGGAAACGTCTTTCCCGGTATTTACTGAGCAGGACCCTGAGGTCATCTGGTCTGTCCTTGATGACAGTCCCTGCAATTCGACGTGCTAGAGTGGGAGGTCGGTCTTTTCGCCATTTAGCACCAAAGGCCTGGAACGATCTGCCATTGTCCCTGAGACAGGCTCCTTGCCTTCTTGCCTTCAGGAAGAACCTGAAAACATGGCTCTTTACGAAATAGATTTCTTTTTCTTTTGCCTCTGCTTCTGCTGTTGTGTGGTTGTTTTTATTAGCTGATATTCTTCGCCAAAGCGCCGGGATGCTCCTCTGGAGTAGCCGTGCGCTATAGAAGAAATAAATTAACATAACATAACATAACAATGTAGATGATGCGAGAGGCCTGAAATACGGAATGGGAGGCACTGTGTAAATTGTAATGTATCGCTATTTAAATAGCGCTTTCCGTACGCTTAGCGAGACTCAGTGTAGTATGTTCATGGATAAGGGAATTTGACGCAATGTTGGGATGACGATGCATTGTGTAGGGTATTGCAATGGGTGATGTATTGGAGGTGAGATAGGTCCAGCGTAGGGGAAAATCTGGTGTATTACGCATAGGGATGCAAGAAGCGCAGTGGTTAAAAGGCACTGTTCAGAAAAGGGAGCTCCGAAAAGGAAGTGAGTAAAACTCAGAGAAAGCGAACGTTTCACGAGAATACACCCGATTGCGACAGGAGGCTCTAGTTTTTTTTTCTTCAAAACAATCGCTGTGCTTTCCCATCGCTCCTCCTACAATCGCCTTATCTCCAAGGCACTTGAAAGGGGGGCATATATTACATCAGTGTGTTTCCATATGTTGATCGGGCGTAGGTACCAAGGCAGGGGTGAGTGAGAGAACTAAGGTTTGAGAGACAAGAAGCCCGGCGCAAAACTGAACACACGGGGCGTTGGGGAAGTCACACGCCCACGACAGAGTGTTGAGCTGACTAGTGGAGGTGTAGTGAGAAGCCATTGCAGGTGGGTGAATGGGGTAGGTCGGCTAAGAGGCGTAAGTAAGGGTGGGGAGCGATTTCTGGTGTAGGTCATTAAACACTCAGTGAAAGAGAACGAGAAGAATGGCGAGAGAGAGAGCTGTCTAAAGTAGTGAGTACAGAGTAGTGAGTGCAGAGTAGTGAATGCAGAGTAGTGAGTAGTGAGTAGTGAGTGCAGAGTAGTGAGTGCAGAGTGAGTGTGCAGAGTGGTGAGTAGTGAGTGCAGAGTAGTGAGTGCAGAGTAGTGAGTGCAGAGTAGTGAGTAGTGAGTGCAGAGTGCCGAGTAGTGAGTAGTGAGTGCAGAGTAGTGAGTAGTGAGTGCAGAGTAGTGAGTGCAGAGTAGTGAGTGGTGAGAACAGAGTAGTGAGTGCAGAGTAGTGAGTGCAGAGTAGTGAGTGCAGAGTAGTGAGTGCAGAGCAGTGAGTGCAGAGTAGTGAGTAGTGAGTGCAGAGTGAGTGTGCAGAGTAGTGAGTAGTTAGTGCAGAGTGAGTGTGCAGAGTAGTGAGTAGTGAGTGCAGAGTAGTGAGTAGTGAGTGCAGAGTGCAGAGTAGTGAGTGCAGAGTAGTGAGTGCAGTGTAGTGAGTGCAGAGTAGTGAGTGCAGAGTAGTGAGTAGTGAGTGCAGAGTAGTGAGTGCAGAGTAGTGAGTGCAGAGTGCAGTGTAGTGAGGAGTGAGTGCAGAGTAGTGAGTGCAAAGTAGTGAGTGCAAAGTAGTGAGTGCAGAGTAGTGAGTAGTGAGTGCAGAGTAGTGAGTGCAGAGTAGTGAGTGCAAAGTAGTGAGTGCAGAGTAGTGAGTAGTGAGTGCAGAGTAGTGAGTAGTGAGTGCAGAGTAGTGAGTGCAGAGTAGTGAGTGCAGAGTAGTGAGTGCAAAGTAGTGAGTGCAAAGTAGTGAGTGCAGAGTAGTGAGTGCAGAGTAGTGAGTGCAAAGTAGTGAGTGCAGAGTAGTGAGTGCAGAGTAGTGAGTAGTGAGTGCAGAGTAGTGAGTGCAGAGTAGTGAGTGCAAAGTAGTGAGTGCAGAGTAGTGAGTAGTGAGTGCAAAGTAGTGAATGCAGAGTAGTGAGTGCAAAGTAGTGAGTGCAGCGTAGTGAGTAGTGAGTGCAGAGTAGTGAGTAGTGAGTGCAGAGTAGTGAGTGCAGAGTAGTGAGTGCAGAGTAGTGAGTGCATAGTGCAGAGTAGTGAGTGCAGAGTGCAGAGTAGTGAGTGCAGAGTGCAGAGTAGTGAGAGCAGAGTAGTAAGTGCAAAGTAGTGAGTGCAAAGTAGTGAGTGCAGAGTAGTGAGTAGTGAGTGCAGAGTAGTGGGTGCAGAGTAGTGAGTGCAGAGTAGTGAGTAGTGAGTGCAGAGTAGTGAGTGCAAAGTAGTGAGTGCAGAGTAGTGAGTAGTGAGTGCAGAGTAGTGAGTAGTGAGTGCAGAGTAGTGAGTGCAGAGTAGTGAGTGCAGAGTAGTGAGTGCAGAGTAGTGAGTAGTGAATGCAGAGTAGTGAGTGCAGAGTAGTGAGTGCAGAGTAGTGAGTGCAGAGTAGTGAGTAGTGAGTGCAGAGTAGTGAGTAGTGAATGCAGAGTAGTGAGTAGTGAGTGCAGGGTAGTGAGTGCAGAGTAGTTAGTGCAGAGTAGTGAGTAGTGAGTGCAGAGTAGTGAGTAGTGAATGCAGAGTAGTGAGTGCAAAGTAGTGAGTGCAGAGTAGTGAGTAGTGAATGCAGAGTAGTGAGTAGTGAGTGCAGAGTAGTGAGTGCAGAGTAGTGAGTAGTGAGTGCAGAGTAGTGAGTGCAGAGTAGTGAGTAGTGAGTGCAGAGTGGTGAGTGCAGAGTAGTGAGTGCAAAGTAGTGAGTGCAGAGTAGTGAGTAGTGAGTGCAGAGTAGTGAGTAGGGAGTGCAAAGTAGTGAGTGCAGAGTAGTGAGTGCAGAGTAGTGAGTGCAAAGTAGTGAGTGCAGAGTAGTGAGTGCAGAGTAGTGAGTGCAAAGTAGTGAGTGTAGAGTAGTGAGTGCAGAGTAGTGAGTGCAGAGTAGTGAGTAGTGAGTTCAGAGTAGTGAGTGCAGAGTAGTGAGTGTAGAGTAGTGAGTAGTGAGTGCAGAGTAGTGAGTGCAAAGTAGTGAGTGCAGAGTAGTGAGTAGTGAGTGCAGAGTAGTGAGTGCAGAGTAGTGAGTAGTGAGTGCAGAGTAGTGAGTGCAAAGTAGTGAGTGCAGAGTAGTGAGTGCAGAGTAGTGAGTGCAGAGTAGTGAGTGCAGAGTAGTGAGTAGTGAGTGCAGAGTAGTGAGTAGTGAGTGCAGAGTAGTGAGTGCAGAGTAGTGAGTGCAGAGTAGTGAGTGCAGAGTAGTGAGTAGTGAGTGCAGAGTAGTGAGTGCAAAGTAGTGAGTGCAGAGTAGTGAGTAGTGAATGCAGAGTAGTGAGTAGTGAGTGCAGAGTAGTGAGTAGTGAGTGCAGAGTAGTGAGTAGTGAGTGCAGAGTAGTGAGTAGTGAGTGCAGAGTAGTGAGTGCAGAGTAGTGAGTGCAGAGTAGTGAGTAGTGAGTGCAGAGTAGTGAGTGCAGAGTAGTGAATAGTGAGTGCAGAGTAGTGAATGCAGAGTAGTGAGTAGTGAGTGCCGAGTAGTGAGTAGTGAGTGCAGAGTAGTGAGTGCAGAGTAGTGAGTGCAGAGTAGTGAGTAGTGAGTGCAGAGTAGTGAGTAGTGAGAGCAGAGTAGTGGGTGCAGAGTAGTGGTGGCAGAGTAGTGAGTGAAGAGTAGTGGGTGCAAAGTAGTGAGTGCAGAGTAGTGAGTGCAGAGTAGTGAGTGCAGAGTAGTGAGCTGCCTCAAGTGAAGTACTCTGGTACCCAAGGATGACTAGCAAACAATATTAT
This sequence comes from Lissotriton helveticus, assembly GCF_964261635.1. Classification (NCBI taxonomy): domain Eukaryota; kingdom Metazoa; phylum Chordata; class Amphibia; order Caudata; family Salamandridae; genus Lissotriton; species Lissotriton helveticus. The sequence goes on from NC_136065.1 coordinate 208,342,111, forward strand.
TCACAACGTTGCTTACTATTCAGCAACATTTGACAGTTTGCAAATCATCTTTATACAACAATTCAGAGTTTGATAACAAATTAATGTAACACATTGTAATATACAATGCCAATAGCTCAAACTTTAATGCTGCGAGACCTATTGCATTGTAAATGCTTGTTAATATATATGTTGCCCCACTAGCAACTATTATAAGGAACTATGGGTTTCTACCTGTCTCCTACGCAGATGCCACCCAAATAGTGGTGTCAGTTTCAAATAACTTAGATGAAACAGCAGACAGATTTAGCAATTGAATGAAACAAGGTAATCACTGGATGCAGCTAGACTGTCTAAAATTAAGCGGGGATAAAACCGGAGTTATGCTGCTATGGACAGATCTGAATTTTTGGTCGCCTAAATGGTGGCCAGATAGCTTAGGCGACTGCCCCTCCCCAGTGGACAAAGTTAGAAATCTGGGATTTGTATTTGACAATAAATTGTCGTTTAACGCTCAGATTAACAAACTGTCTTCAACTGTGTGGTACATTTTGAAAATGATAAAAAAACTTCTGCCTTTTATTCCCCAAGAATCATGTAAAACACTAGTAACGGCACTGGTCTTATCTAGGCTGGACTACGGGAACGCCCTGTACGCTGGGATACAAACTCAATATCTAACAAAACTTCAGTGTCTACAAAACGCAGCAGCGAGGTTGGTACTGGATATTCCCAGATCTGAGCCGGTTGCCCACAGACTAACAGCTCTCCACTGGTTACCAATGGAGAAAAGGATTAGGTTTAAGTCAGTCTGTCTAGCCTACAAGGCCCTTCATGGGGTAGGATCCCATTTCCTAAAAACTCAACTGAAACAGTACGAGCCTCCCAGGAGCCTTAGGTCTAGTCAGGAAAAGTTGAGTGAGGTCCCTCGACTGCACCTGACCAGGGGTTAAGCAAACCTGGCCATTATCTTCCTGAAATTAAAATGACAATTTCCTAACTCGGCGTGCCCCTTATTTGGGGTTGAACCATGCTTGTGCATGCCCAACTTTACTTTACATAGACTATTTACAGCTATTAAATGCTGTGCAGTCTTGGCCTACACCGGGTATTCACAAACCCCACCCTGATGACCGAATCCTGCAAACATGTGGCAGACACACCGATGTGGCTACTTCTCAGGTTAGTGGTAGAACATAAATGGGGCGGGCTCCCCAAAGTCGCGCCTCTGCCCCACAGTGATAGAGCGATTGATCACTGAGTTCCAGTAAAATGTGACGCAAATAATTTTATGCTAAAGAATCATTTTACAGCTGGGCAAAATGGAGACTTGGAACGCTCTGCTGCGTCACCTTCCAGCACAAATTACGTAAACAGTTAACATTTCGACAAAGGAATACAAGAAAACAAAATGACAAGGCCTAGTTGGTAAAAATAAAAAAATACTAAGAAATCATGGCAACAATTGTAATTATTTCATGAATAATCTTAGTAATAGTCATGACAATTCTAATACTTTTAATGAGGCTCTCAGTATTATATTTATAAGTACGACCAGTATTATTGTATGACAATATTCTGGGGGGGGCACAGTCTTGTTTGTTACTGCCCATCACCACCTGTAAAACCCTGGCTATTAGAGGCGGTAAAAAACAAAAACTGTCCCCCTCGCCAGTGCTTAATTTGTAAAAAAAAAAGTAGGTTCCAGGGCTCGAGTCAGCAGGCTTTTTTCGCTTGCACTGCCCATTGCCGCTGTCAATTACAGTAGCAGCATAACTAATAAGTCATACTCCTACAAGTGTGACAATTCTGACATTTTCAGGACTCCAAAGTTAAAAGAAAGGCTTTGGCAGCAGTCATTAATCATTCTTAATGTATATTTATTTCATTATTAAACATCAGTCGTTGTGCTCATCAATGAATTAAAAAAAACAACACCACCATGCAGGAGACTGTCATAGGTACCGTGCTGACAATTAAGTGCTGGTGCAGAGCACCACAAACCACCGGCTCAAATTAAGCACTGCGGCACTCGCCATGGGAGCTGACCCCCATGGTTAGAGGTGCGCTGTTTTCTTTATTTTAAAAAATAAGGGACCACTTTGGGGTTTTGTTTTGGAAAATAAAAACACTTTGGAATCTTTACAGTATGTCTCAGTCATGCCTTACAGCAAAGTTCAAATACATTCACAGGAACGGTCGTAATAAGCGGAAAGCAAACACCCAGTAGCATTCATGCAGACAGTTTGATCAACCCGCACAGAAGACAGAACACAATTATTTAGGCAAATTCTGATATCGTCTAAGGTATAGTTAATTCGATCTTTCTCTGAATTGCCCCCCTCCTTAGTGTATGGCTGCCAGCTTATTATCCCAGTTTGATGATTTAATTCTGTTTAAGTTTGAGCAAATAAAGAACTTTTATTACAACTATTGCTGGTTTTGTAGATCTTGAAGGACATAAATAAAAAAGCATTGCTGCAAAAAAAGAGATCAACTGAATTTTACAGCATTTATTGCATCTTTTTTAAAGCCCATTATGCAGGATTCATTGCTCTATTAATGATGAGGAGATAGTAGGTTGTGCTGCTAAGTTCTGCAATTTGGTGGTAGGCATATATGGGTGAAGCGAAGATCAGGGAGCTGCAATAAAAGCTTTACAAGAGAAAACAAAGGTATGCCTAAAAGGTGTAATGACATTCCTGCCAATGGCTCGGCTGGGTGTGTTTCATGCACAACGCTTATAGAGATCCCTTGAGGCACCTCTGGCCTAGACAAATAGTGTTTCTCCAACTGTGTGGTGGAAGCGTGGGCATGAATTGCGAAAGAATAAGCCCAGGAGGGATTGCTGCCTTCGTTAAGAGGCATTTATCCTGCAAAAGCAGCACAGGATGGTCTGGCAGAGTCAAGAGTCTTGTATGTTCTCACTCTTAAGACTCAGACTCTCAGCTGGCTCGGGTGAGGTCAGAATCGTGTTCCATGCTGAGTCAGCGGAATGCCTCAGGGTCATTATCCAGGCTCATGTGGATCCCGCTGAGAAAAGGAAGCACATGGATTGTGGAAAAGGCTTCCCTCTGCCATGAGGTCCAGGTGGGGCACAGCTGGCTCAAGGGCTGTCCTGCACCTCCCTCTGAAGTCAGCGTGATAAATATAAATTGATGCCCAGGGGCGAGTGTGGTGACAGCGGTGGTTTCCATGGGGTGTTGGTGATATGTGTCTTCTGAAGTGCATGCCAACACAACCAGCGAGCAGCCACCAGCTCCAGCTAAAGCTGGCCTCGCCGCCAGCAGGTTAAGTTCTGCCCCAGTGGGTAGTCCTCCAGGAGACCAGGAGTTAAGTGCGAGGGAGGATGTGCGTCAGTATCCTTTCTATTTCTGGAGGTCAGCTGCACCCAAGACCTCTGCGATATTCAAGCCACAGTGACTTTAACTGCAACATATAGCACCAGGCAGGTGAAGATTACTCGTGCGTTAATGATCTTTTCAAAACTAGGGAGTCATTTGCACTTTGAGAGGCGGCCCATCTGCCCCACAGGTAAGCGAACAATATAGCCTCGCGTCTGCTTTTGGATGACCGCCCACTTTACTTAGAGAGTATATCATTATACCATCCGTGCCTCTACGTCTGGAGGGCACGGAAGGTAGCGCAGTTTGTGCGAGTAGGCACCATGTGTTTTTTTTGGGGCAACTTAGCAAACTTTTTTGATATACTGATACAAACTCCCAATATGGGAGTTTGTGCACAAAAAAACAATATGGGAGTTTGTGCACAAAAAATAAATAAATCAATGCGTTGGGAGTTGCCACCTTGAGAGTCAAAATCATTGTTTACTACTGCCTGGGATTACCATGCCTCATATGAAAGAGCTAACTAGAGAAATCCAATGGCAGTCCTCCTGTTCTACAATGTGTGAGTTGCCTGGCACTGTGACTTGGGTGTTCTGATGAGGACTGGCCACTAGGTCAAAGGTTTAGGACAGCAGAGTTAGCTAAAACTTCACTAGCAGAAGCCTGATGCTACCCCCTACCTCTAAATGGTCTGGGGACACTCCAAGTTAGTCTGGGGGTGGGGGCTGCTGATTCATGACAGGGATACCGGTCACCTAAACTGCTTTTCTTTAAATTATATCATAAGTTATTATAGTTATAAAACATTTCGAAAACACAGAATACTATATAGTAAATTGTATTAACACTCGTTACATTTTGAATGTGTCCTGCTGCCTCAAAAATGTGACTTTACATGCGCTCCTGAGGGAGGTGATGCAAAATATAGTACTTTTCTATGAAGGACAAGAAAGATATGAAATCCTTCCAGGTGTCCATCGATTTCTGCTCAACTTCAGTTAATTCAAACAAGCCCTGGCAAAGCCAACATGTCTCACCTTTGGGACCTACTGGCCTTGTCAATAGTTTTTAGTGATACAATGCATCATGGCTAAAGAAGAATAAAAAAACAAAAGCCTATGACGTGGCCCCCATGCCATTTTGTAGATGTGAGTACCACACATGCATTCTCCTACATAGTGACGCTGGCCCATTTTTCATTTATTTGCCAATCTGAGATGGAATGGTAAATAAAAAGGTATGAAAGCATTCATTTGTACAGTTGAGTACCCAACACGGAGTTGGCGGGGGGAGGGGGGTTGGAAGCACACAATGTTTAGTGTTTCATACGGGGGCGGGGGAGAAGCGCCAGAGAGAGTGGCAGAAAGCGCAGAAAGGGGAAGAGTATCACAATACGGAGAGAGATTGAAAACACATGTATACTTTTGGAGTGCTTAAAACAAAAGATAAAAGTAGTTCTCTGAAAGTGAGCATTGTAAGGACACATTTAAACTGGTAAACTCCATGGGAGGGCAAGACACAGGATGGACAAGGCAAGCTATAGAATAAGAAGCATGATAAAGAGAATGACCGTAAAAGCAACCAATGGTAAGCAAAGGGTGGGATGCAAGCCCTTCCATGTTCTTGGTAAGACCATGATATGTCTTCCACAACCTGAAGTTTTGTAGGCTCGACCCAATGATGATTCCTCTATTTCTTTTACTAACCTCTGAATTATCCTATATTGTTTTTAGAATTCATACATGAGCATCAACTGCGGAAGCTACGTGTTTACCCTTCTAGGCTGACTCAACCTGAGTCAAAATACTGACTCTGACTTCCCCAATATCCCTTCAGTACACTGGACAAAGTTCTAAAGTACACCACTAGAATTTTGAACAATCTTCATATAAACATCCCCCATATCCACATTTCAGTGGGACAATCATCTTAATCTCGGTGCTGATATGTAAGCCAAGTTCAAATTTAAATAAAGCGGTGGTATACCAGATGTACAGTTCTTTATATCACTTCTGGTCTGGAGTATTTCATTCTTCTGGGTCAGGTGCTTCAAGTTCAATAAAGAAAATGTACGAAGCTGCAGACTATAGAATCAGCGACTAGGAAGAAGTAATGTGGGGTTTGCTTAGGCAAACAGTGCTTTAGATCTTCTGCTTTCTCATTACACAGCTCAAGTCACATTTACTTATGGGCACTTCGGCCTTATTAGCCTCAACACCACAGCTGCGGCTCACGCGGGGATATGCCCAGTGCTTTAAATGGGTTGGTACTGTCCGGTACGGAGTACTAGCACTTTTTTATTTTGAGAGGGAAAGTACCAGCACTTCTCAAGAGAGAGACGTGAGACGTAATACTTTTAATTGGAGAGTACAGACACTTCTCAGAAACAAGCAGGTACTCTGGAACAGAGTACCTGCACTTCTATGTTTCCATTTCAAGCACCGGATTTGCCTGCTGTAACCGTACCTCTTATGCAATTTTTTTGTATCGTGTTCCATCCCACTCTACAGTTACTTCAGAGTACTGAGAATGTTGACAAACAAAGGGGATGCTCCGGACACTCTGGTGGGGACTCCAAACCCCAGAAAGCAGCACTGCCTTGCACTCTGGGAGGGAGGGGCTTTAGAAGGCGCTGAAAAGCGCCAGCTAACTCCCATAGCGTGGGAAGCTTCCGACACTCTGGTGGGGACTCAAAGCCCCAGAAAGCAACCTGCACTGCCTTGCCTTGCACTCAAGTGGGGAGGGTCTTTTACAATGTGCATGGCTTGTGCGTGCATGTGCATGGCAAAAAAAAAAAAAAAAATGTGCTGCAAAGCACCAGCTGGATACCACCGTGCTGGACCTCTGGTGGGGATTCCAAGCCCCAGAAAGCAACCTGCACTGCCTTGCCTCCACCACAGATGGGAGAGGCTTTTGCAACGTGCTGAAAAGCAGCACCTGATTTCCGAAGTGCAGAACGAGTGCAGGCCGCAAATGATCATTTCTACCCACATCATACGTGCCAACACACCTGTCTCAGCAGGGTGACTCACGATTTTTTTTTTATTAGCATTTGTAGAAACAAAACATATAAAGACAGCATAGGAGTGCATGATACATTGAAGTCCATCATCAGCAGGAGGCCAGGCCTAAATATAAGGCCCTTGAACTTCTCATATGAAGAAAAAGAGCAGCGATACAAGAGGAAAACAAGCATAGAATTCAAAACAGCAGATTTAGCCATTTCCCCCACACCTTCTCAAAATTTTCAGGACAACCTCGGGCTTCAAAGAGGGGTTCCTCTTGGGCCGCGCATCAATCCACCCCTCTGCGCCATTTGCGTACAGTGGGTGGCTTGGCGCGTGACCAGGCCACCGCGATATCCCGCTGTACCCAGGAAACTTGTCAGCTCGAGAGCCATGCACGCCTTCAAATACTCCTAGGAGAAGGCGTATGGGATCGTGAGGGACCTGCCACCCCACAGTATGTGTGAGCTCCAACTCCATACCCGCCCAGAAGGAGGCGAGACCAGGGCATTGCCAGACCATGTGATAAAAATCGGCCTGTGCTTGGCCACATTGTGTACAATGGGAGAGCAGGGGTGAGGTTTGTAGTGGTGAATGAGGCTTTATTTAGAGGTGGTCATCAGAGTTTTGGGACTCATAAGGGCATCTCGCCAGTCTGCCTCCTCCAGGGTACCCAGCCATCCCTTCCAGCGGGTTCGCAGCGAGTCTAAGGAGGCAGAGCCATTGTTCACAAAGGAGCGGTATAACCGCGACACCGACCCTCTACCCAGGTTGCCCATCATGACCTGGGCTTCTAATAGACTAAATTCAAGGAGTGAGGTGCCTGATGGAACATGTGTAGTGAGGGTGTGACGGGGTTGCAGATGTTTATAAAATTGAGTGGTATGAAGGGAGTGGTGTTGCTGCAGGTCGGAGAAGGCCCGAATGTGATCTACCACCCAAACGTCCCCAAGGAGTGAAATCCTGATCCGATCCCATTGTGGAAATCCTCTGAGAACCGATCTCTCGGGTAGCCATGTGCCGTGCCACTGAGGCGTATGTTGGGTAAGCTTCTTGTCCCATTGTGTGTAGCGCAGAGCAGTGCGCCAGGCCGTTAAGACCGCTCTGGTGATAGGTGGAGTGTTCTGCAGAATGGGGGCCCGTAGGGGTAAGCTTGAATCCGTGGGAAATCCATAGTTCTGAGCTCAGTCCGGTAGGCCGGAGCAGACCAGCCTCCAGCTAACCATTCGTGGACGACAATGAGTCGGGTGGCCAAGTTGAAGAGGTGAAGGTTGGTCACCCCCATGCCTCTGTCGAAGGGAGGTATCCGACAGCGGGCCAAGGCCAAACGTGGTCTCCCACTCCCCCACGGAAACTTGGTAATTACCCCGTTGAAAACGCGGAACCAGCTACCCGGGAGAGGAAAATTGATATTTTGAAGAATGTATAAAAAATGGGGGAGAATCATCATTTTAAAAAGCGCCCCTCTTCCAAGGGGGTTAAGCGGGAGGGACTCGCAGCGCTTAAGGTCGGATTCGGCTTTCATAACCAGGGGTGTGAGGTTAAGAGCCCACTCCAGTTCAGAAAGCAAGGTTATCCAGATCCCCAGATATTTAAACGATTGCCTCCATAGGGGGATAGTAGACTGCCAATCAAAGCAGACTGTTGAGGGGTGTAGGGGAACCAGAGTGGACTTCACTGGTTTGAGGCGTAGGCCTGAGACATTCTCAAAGGTCTGAAGCACCTCCAGACAGCGTGGGCCGGAGCTGTCCGGGTCGGCCAGGAAAAGCAGAACATCGTCCACATATAGGGCAATTTTGTCAATCTGATGAGGGGTTCCAGGACCACCCTCGGATTTGGGGATCACTGCATATGAGGCATGCCAGTGGCTCCATTGCCAGCGTGAATAAAAGCGGTGAAAGAGGGCACCCCTGACGGGTGCCTCTTCGGATGGAGAACGCCTCTGAGAGACTCATAATTTTTTAAACCACATACAGCTTTATTTTTGCTGTCTCCTACCTAAAATTACCTTCAAATCAATGCAAGCCAAATCAATTCCTAAGATTTTTTTTTTTTAATGTCCCTCTCTCTTGCTTCTAGATGTTGGCATTATGCCGTACATGGTGTTTTACTTCCCCGTGCTCAAGGAGAGAGCAGGCCTGTCTGGAATTGTGTGTGTTTTGAATGAAATGTGTATTAGAAGTATCTACAGTTCAAGCATAAATGTCAATACTTAATAATACTTAGTGAGTGCAATAGACAGGACAAATGTACTTTCCTGATAACTTGCATTGATGTAAAAATGCATTTGGAAAAAAACAAAACTATTAACAAGTCCAACAAAATAAATCAGGCATCTTCCGCTTACTCTGGGAGTGTTGTAACGTAAGGATCCAGTGAAATATGGAGGTCATCTCCCTCGACATGCCATCAATTAAAAGCACTACATTTACAGCTTTAGGCATGTCACTTACAAATCATTTACATCATGCTTTTAAGTCTAATTAGTTTAACTGAATCCAACAGACTCTTCAACATTAAATGCATTAAAGTAGTTGGTGCGCGGCTCCCCAGGCTAGGTATGGCGACTCCCCAGGGAGTCACGGTGCACAGTTTGGGAACATTGGTTTATGGTGACACCATTCTGCAGTGTTTGTATATTCTGTAACTGCATATGCACCCACCTCAGTAGAGACTACATCATTGTGGATTAGGGAAACCTGTAATGTTGTGATTTGCTCTGCAGTTTGTGACAAATTATTTGATTTATGGTGTAGCACCTGCAAGAATGGTGACAACTTTATTCATTTCAATTAGTAATTTTGGGGTATATTTATGTAGAAGCATTATGTCGCACAATGTATCTGTTCCACCCCCTGTTCTACTGTATCCTGGTGAACCTGTAACTCCGTGGGTTGACAGGTTTAAAATATTCATGTTGGCTGCTGGTAATGAAAAGTTGGCTGATAAAAGGAAACAAGATATGTTGTTGCATTCACTGAGTAACGAGGGACTAAACATTTATCACACTCTTCCTGATATTCCTAATCAGGAAGAAGGTGAAAATGTGTCATTCTATGTCATAGTAATGGATGAGGATTAAATAGTGAGAAGTGTGGAGAATGAGTAAGAGATAGGCAGCAAGTTAATGCTGTCAAAGCGAAATCCAAATTTGAGAAACATTCTAATGGGGATACGGGCAAAGGTAAAGAAAAATATAAAGTTACACAGAAAAATATGTGCATTTGATGTGGCAATGTGAATCAGTGGACCGATAATAGGTTGTGCCCTGTAAAGAATGTAGTTTTTCTAAAGTATAAGAGAATTGGTTGTTACTTATATGCTTGTAAAAGAATGTTATCTAAATGTGTTGGGGTTGTAAGTGATGTGAGTGATGGTGAGATGGTATCTGATGATACATATAGTGATCACATTTTTGGTTTGGTTGAGGAAGATACTGGTCAGAAGGTTAATGAACATTAACTGTTCTCTGTCATTGATTTAGAGAAAGAGAGACAATTGGGTGTAAGAGATTCCAAGTGTAAGAGCAAGCTTGATGGTAATCCATTTCAAATGTTAGTGGATTCAGGGGACAGATACACCATGATTTCGTTGGAGGATATTGAAGGATGGGAGTTCTTTATAGATAAATGTTTGTGTAAAGCCGATGTTCAGTTAAGAAGATCATACAGTGGAGAATATGTGGAATTGTTGGGGTTTTGTATAGCTGTGATTTCCTGTAGGAACAAGAAAATTAGTGGTAAAAATTATGTTACTAAAAAGGGGGCTCCGCTTTTGGGTCTTGTTCATCAGGCTGTCATGGGTATGCAACCTCATCCTAGGGCTGCTGAACAGGTGGGTCTAGTGAACTTCACAGTATAAAATGAAAGTGTTGCAAAACTAAAAGGGTTTAAAAACAAGATTGTTTTACATCAAGGTTGTCAGCCTGGGGTTCATAAAACGTGGAGTCTGCCTTTCAAGGCGAGATATGATGTTACAACTATAATTAAGAAATCAGTGGATCTTGACATTATTAAAGAAATTGAATCATCTGAGTGGTTGGCGCTCAGTGTTGTTGTGCGCAAACCGGACCAGACTATCAGAATGTGTGTAGATTTGTGTGATTGGAACAATGCCATAAGGCTCGACAGACAACGTTGCCCAATATTAATTAAATGGTTGCTACAACAGGCAAACGTAAATGGTTTTCTATGATTGATTTTTCATCTGCTTACCATCATATTGCATTACATCCTGATTTCCAACATCTGACGTCAATTATATGCCTTTTGGTGTATATTGGTTAAAGCGGATGCCTTCTGGATTGACACCTTCGTCATCTGTGTTCCAGAGATTGATGCATACACTGTTTTGGGGGTATGAGTGGTGTGTGTTATTTTCAAGACAACAGTTTGGTATATCAAGTTGAAGACAGTATTGGAAACTTTGCGTTGTAATGGTCTATCAGCGAAAGCAGAGAAGTGCATGCTTAAAGTTAATAGTGTTACTTATTTAGGTCCCACTATATATGTAAACAAAGTCAGACCTCAAGAGAAAATGGTGGGCAGAATCGTTTACATCATGGTGCCCAGTGACAAGGATGATTTGAGATTGTTTTGGGGGGGTAAATGAATTTTATGCTAAATTTGTAAAATATTTTGACAAAACCAAAGCAAAGGGGAGTTTATTGAAGACATTCAAGAAATTTGCATGGTGTGAATTGTTCCAGATGGAATTTGACAGCATCAAACAGGAAATTGATGATGCACCATATTTGGGCAGTTTTAATATGGCTTACAAAACTCTAATTTCTACTGATGTTAGTTGCTATAGTTTGGGAGCTGTTCTGACACAAGTATAGAATGGAGAACTTGAGATTGCATATGTGTCATGTACATTATCAGATGTAGAACAACAGTATCCTGTAATTGAAAGAGAAGCTCTAGTGTTTTTTGGGCTGCTAAGCATTTTAGAACATATGTATGGGGCATATCTTTTGTGGTCAGAACTGATCATAAAACTTTGAATGTATTTTCTACTAATGGATCTAGTATAATATCACCAAGAACTGCTAGGTGGTTAGCAAATTTGGAAGAGTACAATCTTGTAATGCAATATATGCCTGGTTGTAAGAATGTTTTGGTGGATGCCTTATATAGGATCAATCTTTCTCAGGTAGAGTGTAAATATTCAGGTGATGATTGCAAGAATTTTGTGGGGTTGTAGCTGTGGAATACTTTGACAAGGAGTCCATCACAACTAAAGAATGAATAGAGGCTGTGAAAAACAATGTTGAATTGACTATGTTGTGTAAATTGATTAAGGAGCAGAGGTGGAAAGCTGATTCCTCTTGTGGCATTGAAGAAAAGAATAGTGGATTGTGGGTACCAAGGACATTTGAGAAGAAATAAACCAAAAGTAGACTTAGAGAATTGTTTTGGTGGCCTAGCATGGACAGAGATATTGAAAGGGATGTTAAGGAGTGTTTGTTGTGTGACAACATCGACAAGATTCCTAAAAAAAACTTTTAAATATCCTGTGAGTCTATGGTTAAAGTTGGCTATGGATATCATGGGACCTATCGAGGTTATGTGTTTTTGCAATAGATTCATTTAGTTTTTTGTTGTTTTTCCCCCGGAGTTTTATGTATCGCAAACTTGACCCAAAGTTATCGGGTATCAGAGCGCTTTACATGAGCACCAGTTGCTTACACAAGGACACATTCATTTTTGTTAGGCACCAGGAAATTAAGTGATTTGCCCAGAAGCACAGGATATTGAGCATCATTGCCGAGACTCGAACCCGGTTCCCCCGATTTGAGATCGACCGCCCTAGCCGTTAGGCTACATCCTCTCCCCCAGTTATGCTGGATTATTATTCTAAGTGGTTGGAGATTGAATTTGTGGGTGCGGTGACATGTAAGACAGCTATGCAATTCATGGAGAAGTTTTTTATCAATGAAGGTTATCCGGAGGAAGTTGTAACAGACAATGGTCTGCAAATTTGTTCCCAGTAAGTAGATACGTATGTATTACAGAGGAATATTCTACATTGCAAAACGGCAGTGTATAACCCCAGGGCCAATGGCCTTGTAGAAAGTTCTAATAAGATTGTAAAATAAAGTATTCAAATGGCTGTTGCTAGTGGCAAGAATGTAGTTGAACATGTGAATCAAATGTGGGCGTATAGAACCAGGGAGCACTGTACCATGGGGCAATCACTGATCGAGTTGTTGAAAAAGAGTAATCCCAAACTGGCTGTTTCCATTGGTCAGTGTAGTATGGATGTAAACATTGATGAGGGCGAGTTGTGGAAGAGAGTTTGTGGAAAGCAGCAGTTATATAAAAGATATTTTGATGAAAAGTGCAGCTCTGGAGATTTTGAGAGATCCCGTGGTCAGAAAGTTAAGATCAAATTGCTTTGGAATGTACAGAAAGTTAGGTCAGTATTTTCTGAGCGCAAACTTGTCAAAAAAGTAGGAGGAAGTTATGTTGAGTTGAATGACGGGTTCCGATGGAGTAAGAGTAGGATGAAGTTGAAGTTGAAGTTGAAAAGAGTTTATATAGCGCTCTACTACCAAAACGGTTTCTTGGCGCTGAAAACAGAAACTGAAAACTGAGAATCTGAGGAAGAAGGGGAGTAGGAATTAAGAAGTGTAAGCAGAGGAAAAGAGATGGGTTTTCAAAGCAGACTGAAAATCCAGGTAAGAAGAAATAGATCTGAGTGTCAGGGGAAGTGAGTTCCTAAAGAGAGGGGCAAGTGTCGAAAATGTGGAGCCACCCGATTTCTTCTTGCGAAATCGGGGGACTGAGAGAAGAAACTGTGTGGAGGACCGCAGATGTCTTGCCGGGACATATGCAGATATCTTTGATCTAATAAAGGCAGGAACAGTGCCAGATAATGACATGTAAGGTTAGACAACCCAACTTGAAGAGTAAGCGCTCCTTTATAGGGAGCCAATGGAGAGTTTTGAGTAGAGGGGTGGTGCGACTAGATTTGGGAAGCCTAAAAATGAGGCGCGCTGCCTGGTTTTGTATAAGCTGCAGCCGGCGACATTCATAGGCTGGGATGCCTACATATAGGGCATTGCCATAGTCTAGTCGGGAAAGAATCATTGCCGAGATCACCAGTTTGAGGGCATCAGCTGAGAAGTAGCGTGAGACTTTCCGGATAATTCTGAGGGAAAGGAAGCAAGAGGAAACTACTGCGCTAATCTGGGAGCGTAGCGAGAGGTCCTGGCTGACCTTAATGCCGAGGGTTCTGACAGAAGTGGAGGGAGACGGGGGAGAACCAAGGATGGAGGGCCAAAAAACAGGGGACCAAGGGTTGGGGGAGCCACCGACAAGAACCAACTCCGTTTTGTCGGGGTTCAATTTAAGATGATTGAGGTTCATCCAATCATAGATGAAAGTGAGAGTGGAATGAACCCTAAGAACTGAATCAGACAAGGGGGAAAGTTTAAAAATGAGCTGGAGGTCATCGGCGTGATTAAACGCAGTGACCTCCATGTCCTGTAAAGCAACAATCAGGGGGTATATGTAAAGGTTAAACAAAAGAGAGGAGAGGGACGAACCTTGGGGTACCCCACACGTGACAGGGCGGGTAGGTGCAAGAAAGTCCTCCAACCTAACAGCCTGAGTTCGGCCAGTTAAAAAGGAGGTGAGCCAGGACAAGGCTGTTCCCCGTAGGCCGGCACCCCTGACACGGTCGAGTAAGATGGAGTGATCGACCGTGTCAAAGGCCGCTGATAGATCGAGTACGACTAAGGCCTGTGGGGAGATGGTGTCAGCCCCATGTCTGAGCTCATCAATCACTGAGAGGACCACCGTTTCCGTCGAGTGTACCGGACGGAAGCCAGCCTGGTGGTCAGCCAGAAGGTGATGAGCTTCAACATAGGTAGAGAGCGAGGAGGTGATGTGACTTTCTAAAATCTTGCTCAGAAGAGGAAGGAGGGAGATAGGACGGAAGTTGGAAGAGACAGTAGGGTCGGCACCGGGTTTCTTTATGATGGGGATGACCGTGGCTGATTTAAAAGCATCAGGTACAATTCCTGAAGTGATAGAAGTGTTAAGCAGGGTAATGGGAGGGATAGGACAGCAAGAGAAGAGCTCCCTCAAAACATGTGCAGGGCAAAAGTCAGCGGGAGAGCCCGTCTTAACTTTGCCAAGGAGGATGCGGAACGCTTCTTCTGAGATTAGCGGAAATTGGTCAAGAGAAGAAGGGGACGGAGGGAGTGAAGGACAAACAAACAGGGGAGGTGCTGAAGGAATATTTTGTTTTATGATAATGATTTTCTCAATGAAATAGTCATTGAGAGTGTTACAGAGGGATTGGGAAGGAATAGGTCTGGACACCACTCTATTAGAATCAGCTAGTTCATGTACTATTGAGAAAATCTCCTTAGATTTATTTTGGTTAGCTGCCTGATTGATTTTCTGAGAGAAATACTCTAGCTTGGCAGTGAGTATCGCTTTTTTTATAAGCCCGTAAGAGGCTCAGATAGTGCATCTTGCGGTCAGGGCAGTATCTACGGCACCAATGGCGCTCAGCCTGTCGCAATGCTAGCTTCTGGTTTTTCAGGGCAATAGTAAACCACCTATTAGCGTCGTGAGGGCAACGCGTTCCGATTAATCTAAGTGGGGCGACAGGGTTGCAGGCCTCGGAGAGCCAGTTATCCAGAGTTTCAACCTGCCTATTAGGGGGTAGGTCTGTGAGGGTAGTGGCAGAGGAAGCTAAGGAATGACCTAGTTCAACCAGGTCGACCTTGTTCCAGTTGCGGGCGTAAATATTTTTGGAACGAAGAGGGATGGTAGTCTCCTTCAAAGGGGCCGAGAATGTGATTAAAGAGTGATCAGACCAAGCGCAGGGGGATACAATGGGAGTTGAAATTGACAAATTAGCTGTTCAGACCCGGTCGAGGGTATGTCCGTGAGTATGAGTGGGGACAGTTATATGTGGCATGAAATTAAGGGAATGAAGGGTATCGGAAAAATCCTTGGACATGGTGTTCTCATAAGGGTCACCTGGCCAAAAATTAAAGTCACCTAACAGGAGAACGGCAGAGTTGTTGACTATCAGGGTGGCCAGCAGATCTTGTATAGCTGGGATGAAGTGTGGCATGGGTTGAGGAGGGCGGTAGAAAAGCACAATAGTGAGAGGGGAGACTAAATTCGTGGAACGAGCCACTAAGAAATTAGTTGAGATAATAGGATAGTGAGGAATAATTTGAAATTGAAGATTTGAGCGAAACATCATTGCTACTCCGCCGCCGGTCTTGCCTTCTGGACGGTCGGCGCGAAGGATGTAATAAGCATCAGGAAGGGAGGTGAGGATATCAGGCATAGAGGCAGCCGTATACCAGGTTTCAGTGAGACATAAAATCCCAGGTTGGTAAAGATTTTTGGTGGAAGTAGGAGTGGGGACCGTGATGAGAGAGTTGGGGATTTGGGTGTGCAAGTGAAGTATAGGTCTAAAAGAGAAATAAAATTCCAAGAAAATACAATGATTTTGTGTGAGAGTGATGGCTGCTGTGTGGTAGCATTGCAGTGCAATGCAATGTGTATGATTGGCACTAGTTGTTCATACTGTTCATACACATTAGTGTATAGATGCATAGGTTCTGTGGGGATTTTGGGTAACATTGGTTTCCATTTTGCCATCTTTGATTTCTTGTACATTTTTCCACTGTGGTTATTTTTTGTAGGTAAATTGGGGAGATAGGTTATATTCTATCACTGTTGCATGGTTTAGAACATGAAATACAGAATATTGGGTGAATTATTGGGATTTGATAGTGGGGTTGTCAGCCATCCTCGGTTTGGAGGCCTGCTCTGGGGAGTCGAGGAACAAAATTACACAGAGCTTTAACCAATGGGTGTCCGGGTGTCTCATACAACAATTACTACACAGTGCATTTAGAATTTTAGCAGGGCAGAATTGGGATTGAAAGGTGATGTTGAACCTATAAAAGCAAAACAAATCTCACAAATCCGCTGCAGAGAATTGTATGCTTAATAAGATAGACAGCCTAAACATGGAAGTTGAAATGATACTCAAACCTTCCACTTCTAAAGAAACACTAGTAAAGGCAAGAAAGGCACAATACCCGATTGTTTTGCAAAAAAGCACCAACACGCCCTAGCAAACCCCTCCCAATTAGATGCGATGAGTCCCATCGTCCTCTAAACCATAAAACGATCACTTTGAATACAGCTATACACATTGTACATTCTATACTGTGCACAGATAGATTTATCCCACTAGTCGAAGAGGAGTCGACTGTACCTGAAGGAACAATAATGGATAGAGGAGAGTATGAAAAAGGGCTCTTTGTAAATGATCTACTAGGGAAACTGATTACATTGATTAGTGGTTTAAAAAAACAAGGTAACTAATCTGAAAGAGATGGTGAGAAATCTTGAATCAAAAACCTGTACAATTTCATCAACTGACAACCATTCTTTAACACCATCTACAAATTTGATCACCCAGAAAAAGCATCACATACCTGGGTCTTCAACACCCTGTCCAATATCTAGAATCCGCAAGAATCCCTTTTTTCAAAATCATCCCATTCTCGTGCAACCCCCCCACCCCCAGCGAAGCCTTACTCATGGCCATAGCTTCTCTAGTAATTGAATCGATAAGCCAAAGAGGGCCAGTGGGATACCTAGTCAGATGAGGAGAGCAGAGACCATCATGAGGGGTGAGATGGACAGTATTGTGAGGTACAATGGGGCCTGCAGGCCCACCGAAGAGAAAGGCCAATATATGCTAATTTGTCTAAATCGTACAATGCACTGAACAGCACAGATGATTACATTCCTGCAGTACCACCGCCCTAGAAGTGATTCCAGCGAGGGCTCTCTGGAAAGGAAGTTCTTATGATCATGGATCCTCCCAGAGACAATATGAACTAACCCAGAGGGAAATCATTTTGTCTACCATTCCTAAAATCTTGCAATCTGCTCTCGAAACTGAGGGCTCTCTCATCAACAAGGTAATTCATTAGCTGAGATCTGGTGGCAAGTGCCCATCTATCATTATGGATGATATCCACAGTGCAGACAGATTAAAAGTTTCCAGCACAAATATGGTATTGTCACAATGGTGTTCCACAATAGAGATATAGTCACAGGATTAATAGTGATGGATGCCCGAAAAGTCTCTAATGTTCATACTCCCATAGCCATTAGGTATACATTTTCCAATCGAGAGTATCCTATAGCTGAGGCTTTGGAGAATAGGCTCAAGTATAGTAAGGTTCGGAGGAGGCCTTGTCCTTGAACAAAGTGGAGTGACTAATTCATAATAAAATGGTAGTTGGTCCCTGTTTACTTACAGGGACTGATCCCATACTGACCAAAGGAATAGAAAGTCCCATCAAGGAGTTATGATCAGTTATTGCACAGGTGGGGGAATGTCCCCAAAAGAGTATGGACAGCTTTCCCACTCAATCTGAAGGTCCTACTGATTTCTCTGTTACTAAATGTTCTAATGAATAAAGCAGTATTAAACTTGGCACCCAATTAACAAGGATATCCTTGTTTCAGGATGACGAGGTTAAAAAAACTATAACTTGACAGGAATGTACTGACAGCCAAACTGGAACATCTACATCTATAAAGTTTATTTCATAGAATGTTCCTGGCATCAATTAATGTTGAGTCAAATAATATTTTGGCAGTCGTCCTCGAACTATCAAAGGGCCACACTATAAGAGCGTATAGTATCTACAACAGAATATTGGGTCAGAATGTTGAATCAGAAATTATCCTGAAGTTAGAGGCAAACCTACATACCAATTCAGTAAAGGGGAAACTGATCGTCAATGGGGATTTCAATACTACCTTTGAGCCCTCAGCAAGTTGTCCGCAAGACTTAACCACCAGCTTAGACCTGAAATTGGGGATATTTTCTCTGAAATTGCAAGCTGCCCAATGGCCAGCTAAGGTCATTCAAGTAACTGCCTTAACCCTAAACTGGGACTTAAGAGCATGCCATGGTAGCTGTGACTCGGATACAATGGGCAAACATATATAATTGGCCTGGTTGTACAATTCAAATCAACTATATTTTAGTCTAATTAAGCCTTTGGTATTTGCTGGATAATATGACCATCTTAGCTCGAAAAGATAGTGGCATAATACTCTTATAACGACTATGAATGGCTAGCTAGATTCTCCAGTGAAGGATCGCCCAATATTCAGTCCAGGAGAAATTATGTACTATCAGAAAATCTATACGGCGGGACTGGGTACAAAGAAACGCTGAAACTTTAGAAAAGGTACTCAAAATGGTGGAAGACACAACCAAGAACATCCTACTGCACCATGATCTTGACCTCGACTTTCTGGGCCTTGCAGGAGCCACCGGCCCAGGAGGCTGCGGAGGCAGAAGAGGCTGAGCCGGAACCAAAGGCCCCGGTTGCGGAGGCCGAGACGGTGGTGGAGGAGGAGGAGGAGGAGGTGGAGGAGAAGGCGAAGGCGGTGGAGGAGGTAGTTGCGGAGGCGTAGGGGTCCTGGGCCTTGAGGGCGAATCGGTCCGGGAATAATCTGAGCCCGGTGACCTAAGAACCCTCCTCTTCTTACGAGCAGGCCTTGGACAGGATGCGCTGGAGGTAGATCTCCTTAAGGATGAGCGCCGGCACCGCCGCGGCAGGTGCCTCGCTGGTGATGAGGATGAGACGCTAGCCACAGAGGCACTAGACACCGTTCTGGGCCTTGACTTCCTCTTTGACATCGACTTTTCCCTTCTCGACGTCGACCTCTTCGACGCCTCTTTTCTCGACGTTGCTCTTCTCGGCGTTGACGAACTTCCCGATGTCGAGTGCCATCGCCTTGACCTCGATCTTCCTCTCCTCGACGTCGACCTTTGCGTCGACGGCGAACGGCGTTGTCGCCTCGCCGGCGAGCGCCTGCCTCTTCTGGACTCATCACGACGTTGATGGTGTGTCGACGCCGGTGAAGTCTTCGACGTCGACCTTGTCCGAGGTCTCGACGTCCTGCCCCTCGATGCCGAGCGTCGACGTCGCTTCGACCCAGAGCCCTGGGTCGACGGGGAACAGATGGTAGTCAAACCTCTCGACGTGGACGTCGAAGCCATCGACGTCGACCGGGACGGTGCCTTTTCTGGGCCTTTTCGTGACTGGGGAGCCCCCTAGAGGCCGATGCATGGGCAGAGGATGATGACAGAGTCCCTCCATGCCCAGAAGTCCCACCTGGTTCTTGATATCTCCTCTGCTCCAGGCCTTGGAGATGAATCTTCTCCCTGTCACGCAGGGTCCTCCTGGAGAAAGAGTGACAGATATCACAGGAGTTAGGGCACTTGTCGAATAAAGCTGGCATTTCGACAATAAAGAGGTGGCAAAACTGGTAAAAAAAATACAGCAACTGGAAGAGGAAGACCCCAGACATCGAGTGAAACACTTAAATCACTGGAAAAGCTCCAAATATTGAAGAAATACCCAAAAAGGTAGAGCTCAATGCTCCAGGGTCCTGCTAGCAGGAGCCGGAAAAAAGAACTGGAAGTAAAAGGCGTTTGGCTGTGCATCCTGGGCTACGGAGGGTCTCTGGAGAGTTCCTTAAAGGCACGGTATCCTTTTTCCAGACACATAATGGCAGCCTATGAGGCTTGTCTGTCCAACCCTTCCTCTCTATCATGACAAAGGAGTTTTGTGAAGGGGAGTTTCTCTAGGTTTGAAACTTTACAAAATGTGTAAAATCTAATATTATTTGGCTATCTTTTTCACTTTGAGATGAAGTGCTGGCCAATGTGGCCTCGTAGTTTTAGGCTGCATTATTTGTCTTTGATTTTCTCTTAAGTGTCTATGCAGGACTGCAGAAGAAGACACCTTAAGAGACTATTTCGATTGCTCCGGGGTCCACACACATGGGCGGGACTATTCACTAGATTATGACTATACACAGAGATCCCCTACTACAGAATTCAATTTGCGATTATTTCTGCCAATTCCAATAACAGCAAGCTGTTTTGGGACACGACTGCCTGTGCCTCTGCTCAAGCTCATAAAGAACGTGAATATTGTGCACAGCCGCAAGACTGGGTCAATCAATTTAGCAGCTCGTACAAATTATGCAATGGTATGTTGAGGGAGGAGCTTGATTCCAAACTTCAGGAAAAACTTGATAATAGCTGCATATTGACTGTCTCCATAAAAGATGCTTATGCTGCCATAAGTGAGATGCACCAGGCCCGGATAAGGTCCCAGGTGACCTCTATCTTATAAATTCTGATGTCAGGGTGCCCTGAGTAAATCATATCTGCAACTTTATCTTAACATCGGCATGTTTACCACCATCCTGGAATGCTGCTGAGATCATGCCGTTCTTTAAAAGGGATCTTGTGACTCTCCAAGTAACTATCGTACCATCAGTCTCATAGACAGCCTGCAGAAGTTTTTCTGCAGGCAAAAACTTAGTAATTTCAGGGCTGGATTTTGGAAAAAGATTTCCTGACACCTTATCAGGCGGGGTTCAGACCTAAGATAAGCATGCTTGACAAGGTCATCCATTTCTGCAATATCTACTGGAGGACGACCCTGTATGTAGCATTTGTTGATTTACGCTTGGCCTTGTATTTGATTGCCAGAAACAAACTTTGGGCAGTCCTGAGAGACACAGGTCTTTATTCTAACCTACTGCCCATTCTGATACGATTACACACTAATACCTATCCACAAGCAAGATGGACACCGAATGGCAATTTACCGACCCGATTGCAATCCAAAGGGGTGTCAGACAGGGGTGTGTCTTGGCTCTCGTGGTTTTTTCTTTTCCTATTAATGATGTGGTGACCTGGCTGGACAACGATGGATGTGACACAACGAAAACAGAAGAGCCGAGGATACCTATCCCCTTGTTAGAGGACGACATATTTCTACTGTACAAAACCCCTGCGGCCTTCACCATCTTTAATGCCTTTGAATTATTCAGTAAAACGAGGGTGATGGAACTCAACATAATTTAAACCACGTATATAATTTTCAATCCCCTTTGCAAAACCCCCCAAAACCATACAGGCGAATAGGCTCAGATGAGATTGAATGTGTCCCTAATTTCAATTACCTGACAATAAAGCTGTCTCATGATTTGTCTTGGAGCCTGCAGTTACAGAAAAGTCTAACAACTTTGGTAAAATACAGCTCAAGCATAACAAAATTGCATAAGGCGTCAGTCTCAAGGTGTTGGTCCATATTATTTTCTTTTGTAAGGAATATGCCCCCTCCAGTGAAAGAATGGATAGTTCCACTATGTAGAAGCATTGGTTGAACACAGTACAATGATGCACTAAGAATCTTCAGGTCTGACAATAGCACTTTAGTTGTACATGACATGTCCAAATATTTGCTGTCTGTTTAGTTATTGACAGCACAGATTGTAATGGGCAAATACCACTGATGATTTAACTTTTTAAATGTTTGATATGATACTTAAAATTTGACTGAACTGCCCATAGCTGGTTAAGGCATACATGTATTTTCTAAAAATTCAGTGTAGGCAAAGAAGTGGCGATTATATGTTGATCGGCCAGTTTTAGTATTAACAAAGTGTAAAAGTTGTATTGCATTTTTAAGGAAAGAATTTGCTGAAATAAATTAATTTGACGATGAAACAAGCATTTGCAATGCAATAGGTCTCGCATTAGGAAAGTTTGAGCTATTGGTATTGTAAATGCCAAAGTTTTTATTTATGTTTTTTTTTTAAATAGCTAAATTAATAGCTTTGTCATTTACAATGCCAATAGTTATAACTTTCGCAAATGTGATACCTATAGCATTTGTAATGCAATATGTTTTGTATTTACATGACTTAGATGTATTGATATTACAAATAACAATGGCGTTTAATTTTTTTAAATAACTAATACTTAAATAAAAGTTATTGTAATTTATAATGGCAATAGCTTAAACTTTTCTAAAGAACTTTTGTGAAATTATGTTCAGTGTATTTTATTGTGACGAAAATCCAAGAACAGAAGTGAAATATTAACATCTTTTTGTGACATTTGCAATAAAGCTTGAAACATTGATAGCGTATATTTGAACCAGTTGTTGTTGTTGAATGGTTGCACAGATTGATTCTGTGAGGAAAGACAACGTCCTTCCAGACAATGTATTTCACAAAAACAGAACAGTGCTTAGAAGCATTAGGGAGCCAAGTGAAGCATTCGTTGCAGTTTTCTCTTACCTTACAACAACTGCGAGGGCAGGGAAATCTTCGCGAGAGCGCGTGCTGCAGTCCGTCCAGAGCTCACGCCGCCGGCCTGCGACCAGGAAGTCAGGCAGGCCGGGTGGGACAACCGGAAACAGGAAGTAGGAGGGCGGGAGCCTACCCCGCCTCCCACGGAAGAGCCGCGATTGTTTGGAGCACCGGAGCAGGCAGGAGCCTACCCTGCGCCCCGGTGCCGAAGAAGGGAGGAAGAGTCCTGCTGCCGGTGAGAGCCGCTGCACCAAGGAAGCCGGTGAGTGGGGCTTCACCTTGTTGCTGGGCTGCGAGGGCGGGGGGCATGTGTGTGTGCGCGCGCGTGCGGCGGCGGGCTGTGTGTGAGCGTGCGTGTGTGTGTGTGTATGTGTCTTGGAGTCTGTGTGTATGCGTGTGTGTGTGTGACTGTGGGGGGGGAGGGGGTTGCCTGTCTGGGTGCCTGCGTGTCTGTGTAAGTGTAAGTGCGTGTGCGCGCGTGTGAGTGTCTGTGTGCATGCATGCGTGTTAGGCTGACTTGCTGGGAGTATGGGAGGGAAGTGCATGGCGCGTCGCAGGACGGAACGTGCGCGTTCGCGCACACAAATCCAGGAAAAAAGCACGTAACACCCTCTTGTCCTCCTTCCCCCGAGACAGGCAACATTAGGTCTCCAGCTGGACACCTGCATCCTTCATGGCTCTGTGCTTCTGGCATGGAAAATCATGTACAGAAATTGAGTCGGCGCGCTGTGGTGGCACCTCTATAAGCACCATCCACATCCCCCACGTGGATTAGATCGATGCTACCTATCGGGTTGTGGGGTAACTGCTCACAGAAAATCTCCTGATCCAGTTTGACTTCTGGGAATGATTCTAAGGTAAGGAATCTGCCGCTACATAGCCTCTCCCAGATATGGCATTACAAAAGGTAAATAACTTGTTCTTTAGTGCCCAAAACTTTGGATCAAACCTGTCGATGAAAAATTCCAAATGTGACTGTCCAGGAGAGAGGAAAGTTGATCTACCACAATAGAACCCGGCAGGTTCTTCGAGTCGAGCACGGAATGAAGGATTATTCATATTCCAAGATATGTTCAGGCGACATGGTTACTATTTCCAAATGAGCACAGCATTCCCCTGAGGAAGGGCTAGTCATCAGCCCGAAATGCATTGGGACTGTTAACGTTGGATTTTGTACCATTGGAATATGTACATGGAACTTATATTTTTTCAAACGTTTATGAAGTACTCATGAAGCCAATGAGTTTTGAGTGAAATCACATGATACAGCACAATTGTTTGGATTTCACTTTATGATGAACTGCTCATGAACATTTAGACTTTGTTGTCTTCATTAAGAGACTGACATTTCTCTTGAGTTGCTACTCTGATATGGACCAGAGAAATCTTACATTTTATTGGTTATTTTAGGGTGGGGGCTTAAAGCTAAGCTAATGTCTGAGCAAAGATGGATTGCACTCTGATGCAGAGATATAATACGATTTCATTCATCCAATTGAACTGTAAAATGGAATTGAACGTTGAATAATGGAGTGCTCTGATGCTCCTCTACTTATTCCAGAAGAAAAAAAAATACACAGGATGTTAAAATATTTAATTATTCTTATTTCCATGCCTGGAACCATCTGTCATTTCCTTCCCACTGGTGGTAGTTCCTGGAGTGTTTTTCTTTGGCAGGTCTTAGCTTTTGAAATGGGAACTATCTAAATGTCCGTGTTATTTGACAGTCAACATGCGCAGGTAAATGAATACCATTTCCAGCATGGTTTCTTAGTGTGATTGGTGCAATAGAAACAGTCTAACTATTTTCCGATGCGTCAATGGTTTGAAGTACTCTTAGTAAACTGAAAACGATGATGATGTCTTTATCTCCCTTCCTAGACCCCTGTTCTTTCAGATATGCGTTTGCCTGTGATTTGCTCTGCGTTAAGATGGAAAATAAAACTGCTGCTCCAAAGTTCCGCTTGAGTGTTGATTGGAAACTGTGCGCTGGAAAGTCATTGGGTGTCCATTGTTGGAGCCAAGTCATGCCGCTATTGATGTTAAGGTAACGGCAACCTGATACTCAGCCTGGGTACTGGGTGTCACACGAGAAGGCACAAAGCCTCAAGATCATAAAGTATTTAATCTTAAATTCATTGGCTTGCAGAGCGATCCCTGCAGTGTCTTAATGAAGCTCACCGCTCCTGATTATTGCGTCATCTTGCCGGCATCTTTTTGCAGTGGTGTTTGTATCTGAGCCTCCCTCATTCAAACGATCAGATTAAAAACCATAACGAGGCAACAAAAAAAGCAAGTGGTTTGGTGTCAGTAAACATCATGGCAATTTGTAGCACGCTTGCAGTTTAGCATGCTATGTGCATTTTATTAAAGTGCTAGAATGCACCGAGTGTTGGGAAGAGGGCATAAGAGGGGCGGTTAATGTGTATGTAGACACCACTATTTTTATAACCATTTCAGTGTTCAGAGAGAGGATCCTGCACACGTGCTGCAGTCCGTCCAGAGCTCGCGCCGCGGGCATGCGACCAGGAAGTCAGGCAGGCCGGGCGGGACAACCGGAAACAGGAAGTAGGAGGGCGGGAGCCTACCCCGCCTCCCACGGAAGAGCCGCGAGTGTTTGGAGCACCGGAGCAGGCAGGAGCCTACCCTGCGCCCCGGTGCCGAAGAAGGGAGGAAGAGTCCTGCTGCCGGTGAGAGCCGCTGCACCAAGGAAGCCGGTGAGTGGGGCTTCGCCTTGTTGCTGGGCTGCGAGGGCGGGGGGCATGTGTGTGTGCGCGCGCGTGCGGCGGCGGGCTGTGTGTGAGCGTGCGTGTGTGTATGTGTCTTGGAGTCTGTGTGTATGCGTGTGTGTGTGTGACTGTGGGGGGGGGGAGGGGGTTGCCTGTCTGGGTGCCTGCGTGTCTGTGTAAGTGTAAGTGCGTGTGCGCGCATGTGTGTGTCTGTGTGCATGCATGCGCGTTAGGCTGACTTGCTGGGAGTATGGGAGGGAAGTGCACGGCGCGTCGCAGGACGGAACGTGCGCGTTCGCGCACACAAATCCAGGAAAAAAGCGCGTAACACCCTCTTGTCCTCCTTCCCCCGAGACAGGCAACATTAGGTCTCCAGCTGGACACCTGCATCCTTTGGATGCAGTTTACCAGCTCGACCTAAAAAAGGGGAGCGGGAGGAGTACAATGGAATCAGGTGTGAACTGTCTCTGGTATTCTTCCGTTCTGTCTCCTGTTTGTGCTGAGCACAGTTAAAAGCAAGTCTAAAATACTCGGTGTTCCAAGGTTTCCTGAAGTGCCTGAGGTTAGACGTAGTTCTCAGGATTGGGTCTGGCGCGTTCCATATTATAAGACCTAGAACCTTAGTCAACCTGCCTCCATGTTTTTTCACCTCGTAAAGGTCTGTTGGTTAATCAAGTGTGTTGTTGAATGAAGGTTTCTAGTTAGGGAATAGTGCCAGATCCTATAACTATTCCTGAACAATGTCCCAGTAGTAGTTGTGTCAGGGTGTCCTGAGGAAGTGTTCAGATTTTGAGCGAGAGGTGTATTTGATGAAGAACAATAGGTGTCCTCTTTTTTGGAGGTGTTTAAGAGGAGGGACATTAGAGGCATCCAGTAACAAGAAGGTACTGAAAGAGTAAGTAATACATGACTGAAGGAGAGGTGAAAAAGTAGTAAATGAAAAGAAAATTTAGCAATATCTGCAGATAGAAAAGTTTATAAATGCTACTACCTCAACTGCACCATTAAAAGTATTAAGACTTTTGAAAGTCCTGTACGTTTACCTCTTACTGGAGTTGCCTTTGTTTTAATGTTCAGTCCCAAAATAAAACATTTGTAATTATTTAGGTGCCAAAATAAGTCCCAGCAATTGCTATGCGTACACTCACTGCTATACTCGTTCTAGGGTATGAGGCCTTTTCTTAGAGTGATGGGCAGCCAATGATAACCGGGCAGTATCCTGTTTGGGTACTGTGTTCAACGCTGATGTTCAAGTACCACATTAATGGAGCACTCCAGTTTGATAGTTAAATATCTTCTTTTGGCCACTTCACTCTCTCAGGGTAACAAAGACGAGCATTCAAGGCTCACTCCAGGAACTGGATGTGGTAAGAAACGCAGATGCAGTAAGATACAGCAAACATCCAAAACACCAATGTGCCGTCAATGATTTACTTTACAAAATAGCTTATTTAACATCTAAATAAATAGTTCTAATAAAAATAAGGAAGACACAAAATCATATGGTGCTAGCACCATACTGGACCTGATAGACAATCCTACATATTATTATAGTGTCTTAGCACCAGGTGCTAGATTTCTGATAACACTGTCCCCATAGCCAACGTTATCCAATGGTGCTTAGCTTGGATCACCCATAAAAATAGTTGGAGGCTAGATTAGAAAATGTCTAACACAATAACCCACGCAAAAACAACCAGTATTTAGTCTTGGCAAACCTTTCTCTGTACCTGATGGTGATGTCTGGTGCACTGGAGTCAGGCGAAGGACACAGTCGCCACATTCTGAAATCACTCGTGTCCAATGACCAGGTAAGGACCTAACTGGCAGTCTTAGTTTTTGCTAGGATTACATGGACTCGAGTCAATATTCAACAGGTTGACCTTACGGTTCTTTCTGAATATGAGGGCCTACTGGTCCTGGCATGGCATAAAAAGGGCACGCACTTGTGAAACTGGTTTGGCCAGGATCGTCCAGACCTCCTTCTTTAAGATTAGATCCTCATCACAATTAATACATGAATATCTCAGGAACTGCATAATCTAGAATTATGGGAACCAGTGCGACATCCTACAACTAGCAGAAGTAGCTCCTATACTGGGAGTACAAATGCCAACTGCCTCTGGATCTCTTGTTTTCCTGTGGCACATAAGATTCTAAACTGACAATGGGAATGATTTTTCACACTCAAACAAAGCAAACTGAAAATCTATTATACCAGTGTGCCTGACACTGAACCCAGAATTACCATTGAGGGGCGGATGGTTCTTCCAAAATCTATTCCTCTATAAAGGCACGCTACAAATTCCAACCAAATGAAGATGCATGGATTGCTCCAAGAGGGTCAAAACATTAACTCAAATTCATTGGAAAACAAGTCCTTACAACTCTGAGGTTTTTGTGCATAATACATTAGGGTCCATGACTAAATTATTCTTTCACAAAATGTAAATATCTTAGTGCATCATAGTTTTATATTTCTCATGGCACCAGCACTTTGAGCACTGCCCACCTTAAACTTTCATGTATATCATGGATTCTGTGATTCTCGAATACTAATGTATACATTATCAAACAACCATCTTTGTGTCTCTTTAAAACCACATTTTTATTTGAAGCCTTTGGTGAGTGCATTTATTGAATAAGTATATTGATCCAAGTGACAATGCCCACTATCCTTGTGCATAAGTAATTTGTCTCTGTTAAATGATTAAAAGTTACCACTGTAATTAGCTATAATCTGGTTCCCTCTGTGACTGAAGAAAAGAGGATCAAGGTACCCTATGGGGCAGATTGTTTGTGATGGTGCAGGCTCACCCAAGCAATGTTGATGGGTGATAAAAAACTTTCACAACCCAGATTGTGCTCTTGGTGTGTCTTGTTTCCTCCTTGGCAGCAGCACCATGGCAACCCCATAGCTCCATTCTTCCAATGGATCAGACCGCTCGTCTGAGCAGTTGCAATTCAGCTCCTCAGTAGGAAGGTATACTCTCTATCTCACCTAGGTCACAGCAGGAAGGCAACTCTACAGGCTTCACAGATGTAGGCCGAGGCTGGAACAAGAATATCTGATAGGCAGAACTTCCGCTGCCGGTCCTGTTGTCCTTTTCTCCTACACTTGTGTGCATGCCTAGTATGTATCTAGATGATGACGAAAAAACAAATACAAACTAATGCGTCCCGTATTTACACTCCTGTGGTGGGCATGGTGGTACCCCAGACAAGCTTATTACAGAGTGCTCAACAAAATCTTAGTTTATTGCTTTCTTTGTTGAGGTCTATACCTTCTGAAGTCACAGTGTGAGTGTGTGTGAGAAGTGTTTTGAAGAAATGATATGCTTCAGAAATTTAGGGTGACATTCATCTAGCTGGAGTGCAGGTCATGTAGGCAGGCTGGAGCACAACAGTTGAAAGCCTCCTCAGGCAGGGAACACATCAGTTGTGAGATGATACTTTGAACCATCTACTGAGTTGTATCTGGGTAGCAGTACTCTCCTTTGACAAGAAGTAGGCCTGATACACACACTGGGCAAAATGAGAAAGGCATGCACGAAGAGACCCATTTAAATCACTGGCAACCTCATAAAATGTCTATACAATAACCATAGTTAACACAGCAACACATAACAAATTGCTATGCAGAGCAACATAATGTACTATGAGATATGTTAACATGTCATACCATAACTTTTCCCTGCACACTTACCAGAAAAGAACAGAGGAAGATGAAGGAGACGAAATAAAAATAGGCAAAGTCATTTCCGCAATCATTCTTAGGTAGGCTGGCTCGGGGGTCGCAGGGTCGTTTGCTGAGACAGGACAACATGATCTCGTGCCAGCCTTCCCCCGTGGCGCTCCTGCAGAGAAGAAACAACGAGAGCTGACGTCATATGTACGTGTCATGGAAGCCGCTCCAATCAAACCCTGGGGCAGAGCGTACCAAAGTGCATCTGCTAGCCAATAATAATCCAGAGCATTTGATCCTGTTACGCATGTGGAGGAGAGAGAACCCGTTGCTAAGGGAAATCATTCTAAAAAAGGCACCATTCAAAAATATGCATAACATCCTGTTCTCACAGGGCATGGTCCCTACAAAGGCACAATGGCCACACAAAGTGCCCTAATTTGGCACAGGGCATTTTTCTTACATTCCTCCATGGTATATTTCACAAAGAGGATAAGTTTGATACATATTTGGAATTGAGTGTTATTCAGTGCCACAATTTCAAACAGAAATCTAGTACTCGCTGTCTTTGAACAATAATCTGCAAAATTGTTGAGCAGTTCTGAATGGTATGGTGATTTTATTTAAGGGAGAAAATATAATGTTGAGATTAGTCATGGGTTATTGTTTTATCAGTATTCTCATAGCTTTTTTTTTCTCCAAGAAATCTAGAGTAAATTAGTATTTTCTTTTTCTTTAAGGAACTTGGAGAGGATGTGGCCTAACAGCTAAGACGGTGGCCTCAGAGCTGGGGAACCGGGTTCGAGTCTCAGCAGGGACGCTCAACATCCCTCGATTTTGGGCAAATCCCTTAATCGCCCGTGCCTAATGTCTGTCTGTAACGCAACTGGTGCTCATGTGAAGCGCTCTGATACCTTCGAGTCTCGTTTGCGCTGTAGGAATCCATCCCTCCCCAAAAAGAAAACTGTGAGACCCCTCTATACTGCAATGTCCCTCAACCTAATCCTTACTATTGTACGTAAAGTTAACCCTTTCACTATTCCTATCATTCCGCCTAGTCCTATATGAAACCCTCTTTCCTTCACCCTACTTCTAACTTTATACCTACTTTCCACCCTTGCCCTTAGTTTATTCTTATCCTTCATACTTTCCCTTATACTACCCCTAAATTTAACCTGTACCCTATGTTTAAAGTAAACCCTCTAATACTTACATTTACTGGTCCAGATTTTTTATCTCCATTTCCTCTTCTCCTTATTTCTGTATTCCCAGTTTTTCTTTGAAGCAGAACGTGTCAACGATCTGCACTACTTGTTACATTGTGATGCTCTTTTTTTCAAAGACATATAACAAGTACTAGGAGTTTAAAAATGAATGCTAGATCTACCGCTCCAAGGATACATCTGGCCAACCCAAGTTCTGGATCCTCCACCAATTACTGGCCCAACAATGTGAACTGCTTCCTTCTCTCGCTCATAATTGGTTCTAATCTTGAATTGTTCCCATTTCCAGACTAAGAGCCTGATTACGAGTTTAGCGGATGGGTTACTCCGTCGCAAACTTGAATAATAGATATCCCGCCTGCCTTTTCACACGTTCCATAGGACATAATGGATTATAATACGACGGACAGGATATCCATCACATTTTTGACGGAGTACCCCATTCACCACACTTGGAATCAGGCCCTTAGTGCCTGATTTAGTGATTCACATTCATGTAAAGCTGTAGTCATGGCAGGTGAAGTAAATCTGCCATTGGCAAGTTAGCAGCTACAGGACAATAAAATGGTGGTGGAAATTCTGCCTGTGGAATTATAATTCATTGTGGAGTTGCTGCATTGACCAGAAATTGCCAGATTTTACATTACCACCCAGCTCAAATATAGTTCCAGTGTACCACTTGCTTTGGTCCATTTCTCCCTTGCTAGGTTTGCACTCTGAAAGGAATATGCTACTTATCAGTATGCATCTGTTCTTGGCATGTAGGGCTGCTGACATTCATATCTGTGCATAGATCACCGCCTAGTGTTGGGTCCGGATGATTGCACATTGTTGTCCTGGAAGAGTCTTCGAAGTATCACAAGATAGGTTGCTCTTCCC
The DNA here is from genome assembly GCF_964261635.1 of Lissotriton helveticus. Taxonomy (NCBI): domain Eukaryota; kingdom Metazoa; phylum Chordata; class Amphibia; order Caudata; family Salamandridae; genus Lissotriton; species Lissotriton helveticus. The sequence goes on from NC_136065.1 coordinate 208,373,157, forward strand.
TAGGACTACAGTGTGCATGGGCATCCTCTCCATCCTCAGATTGTTTTTCGCCATTGTGGCAGAGATGGAGTATAATACAGTAAGAGATGTCCATGCAAAGAGTGAATGCTGCAGCTGCGACAGGCACCGGGGAGGTGGGTGGGCGATATGAATGTCAGCAGGACTACATGCCAAGAACATATGCATACTGGTAAGTAGCATATTCCGTTCGAGGCATGCGGGCTGCTGAATTCATATCTGTGCATAGAATGTATAGCAGTATCTCCCTAAGCGGTGGCTACCTGTGTCAGCTGCAGCAGTCTGGAAAAGAGTTTTGAGACAGCCTGTCCTACAGCAGCTTGCTGTTTTGAATGTACATCTACACAATAGTGTTTTGTAAATGTATGTGTGGTTGACCATGTGGCTGCTCTACAAATTTCGTGTAAAGGAATATTCCCCAGGAAAGCCATGGATGCCCCGAGCTTACGTGTGGAATGCGCTCTAGGGGGGACTGTTAAGGTGCGTTTTGCCTTCAAAAAACATATTTGGATGCACTTAACTATCCATCTGGCTATACCTGATTTTGAAATAGGGTTACCCTTGTGTTGTGGTGAGAAGGCAACAAACAATTGTTTTGTTTTCCGAAATGTTTTAGTTCTGTCTATGTAATATAGCAGAGCTCTTTTGACATCAAGGGTATGCAAGGCCATTTCAGCTACTGTTTGTGGGTTCTGAAAGAACACTGGCAGTTCTATAGTTTGATTTATATGGAAATGGGATACCACCTTTGGCATGAATTTAGGGTTTGTTCTAAGAACTACTCTATTTGCATGTACTTGAATGAATGGCTCTTGAATAGTTAGGGCTTGCAGCTCACTAACTCTTCGAAGCGAAGTAATGGCAATAAGGAAAGCCACTTTCCAAGTAAGAAATTGTAGTTCGCAAGAGTGCAATGGTTCAAAGGGTGGTCCCATGAGTCTGGTTAAGACAGCGTTTAGATTCCAAACTGGTGAAGGTGGGTGTCTTGGAGGAATTACGCGTTTAAGTCCTTCCATAAACGCTTTAATTGCTGGCACCCTAATAGTGAAAGGTGTTGCCTGTTTTGCAGATATGCTGCTAACGCAGCTAGGTGTATTCTGATGGAAGAAAATGCTAAATTGCACCGTTGGAGGTGCAATAGGTAGCAAATGATGTTTTGAGTGGAAGCATCAAGTGGGTTAATGTCATTGTTATTACAGTAAATGACGAAACGTTTCCACTTTGCTGCATAGCATGCTCTGGTAGTGGGTTTCCTTGCCTCTTTGATAATATTCATGCAGTCTGGAGGCAAGTTGAGGTTTCCAAATTCTAGGATTTCAGGAGCCAGATCGCTAGGTTCAGCTGTTGGGGATCTTGGTGTTGGATTTCGCCATGGTTCTGCGTTAGAAGACTGGGTGTTAGTCGCAGTCTTTGATGAGGCACTACTGACAGTTCTAGGAACGTTGTGTACCATGGTTGCCTCGCCCACGTGGGAGCAACTAGAATTAGCGTCAGAGAATGTTGGCGCATTTTGCGTGCCACCAGCGGTATTAATGGAGCTGGGGGAAAAGCGTACGCAAATTTGCCTGACCAGTTCATCCATATCGCATTGCCCTGCGACTGCGGATGTGGGAACCTGGCGGCAAAGTACTGGCATTTTGCGTTTTCGCCTGTGGCAAACAGATCTATTTCCGGGTGTCCCCATTTCCAGAAGAATGGTTGGAGCACTTTGGGGTGAAGTTCCCATTCGTGCATCTGTTGGCTGTGCCTGCTCAGCAGGTCGGCAACTTGGTTGTCCTTGCCTGGGATGTGTTCTGCCATGAGAAAAATGTTCCTCTGAATGGCCCATTTCCACATTGCTTGAGCCAGGTGCGACAGCTGTGGCGAGTGTGTTCCTCCCTGTTTTTGAATGTAATACATAGCTGTCATGTTGTCCGTCTGGATCAACACAGCTTTGTTGCGTAAGTGTGTCGCGAAAGCTTTTATGGCTAGAAAGATGGCCATCAACTCTAGAAGGTTGATATGCATTTTCTTTTGCTGTACAGTCCAGAGTGTAGTGTAGGACATGGGCTCCCCATCCTAGTAGGGATGCGTCCGCTGTTAACACTATTTGTGGGACAGGCTCTTGGAACAGTCGTCCCTTGCAAAGGTTTTGTGGACTCCACCAATGCAGAGAGTTGTATGCCCGACTGGTCACCAACACTAGGTCTTTTAATTGCCCGCGAGCCTGGTTCCACTGCCTTGCTAGGCATTCTTGTAGCGGACGCAAATGTAGTCTGGCGTGAGGGACTAGGAATATGCACGAGGCCATCATGCCTATTAGCTGCATAAACACTCGAGCTGGTAGTGAGTGTTGGGGTTTGAATTTTTGTATCAACGTTTGCATTCCTTTGATCCGTGCTGTGTTGGGATATGCTTTTGCTGCCAGTGTATCTATTGTTGTTCCCAGGGACTGTTGGACGTGGGAGGGTTGTAGATGTGACTTTGGGTAATTTAGTGAGAATCCTAAACTGTGCAGTAGGTGTATGGTCTTTGACATGTGGTCAGCACATTGCTGGGCTGTGGGCGCGTGTATTAGCCAGTCGTCCAGATAAGGGTACACATGGATGTGTTGCCTTCTGAGATGTGCTGCCACTGTAGCAAGACATTTGGTGAACACTCTTGGAGCTGTTGTCACCCCAAATGGTAGGACCTTGAACTGGTAGTGTTGTCCTTGAATGGTGAACCTCAAATACTTTCTGTGAGCAGGGTGTATTGGTATATGAAAGTATGCATCTTTGAGGTCTAATGTTGCTAGGAAGTCTCCCTGGCGAAGCAATGGTAAGACTTGCTGGAGAGTGAGCATGTGAAAATTTTCTGACAAAATGTACAGGTTGAGGGGCCTGAGGTCCAATATTGGTCTGAGAGACCCGTCCTTTTTTCAAATTAGGAAGTATAGGGAGTATACTCCTGTTCTCTGATGTTGCAGTGGGACTGGTTCTATGGCCCCCTTTTGCAGCATACTGATGACCTCTTGCTGAAGTAGCGTTATATGTTCCTGTGACATAGGACGGTGCACGGGTGGTATGTTGGGTGGAGTTGAGGTGAGCTCTAGGCAATAGCCATGTTGGATAATTTGCCTGACCCACTTGTCTGTTGTGATATTTAACCAGACTGGCAGAAATTGTTATATTCTTCCCCCGACTGGTGTTATGTGGTCTGGGGGTAGTGCCAAGAAGTCACTGCTTTGTGTTAGTGGAGGATCTATTTGCATTGCCTCCATGACCTCTTCCCTTGGTATTGTTTCCTCTATAACCACCCCTGCTAGTGTTCTTGTTATATGTGGATTGAGTGTTACTCTTGTAGTTGGAGGATTGCTGTGATGTTCCTTGTGCTCCTCCTCTATAATTGGAGCGACGAAAGGAGCCCCGGTGTTGTTGGGATTGAAGAGCTCCCATAGAGTTTGCAGTTTCTGCATCCTTTTTCATTTTGTCCAGAATTGAATCAACTGCTGGACCAAATAAAAAGTCTGGGTTGATTGGCTGATTAAGAATTGGAGATTGGACTTCATTCTTAAAGCCTGATATATGAAGCCATGCGTGGCGCCTTAGCAGCACGCTTGTATTAATGGATCTGCACCTGTGTCTGCTGCGTCTAGGGCACATTTAATGGATGCATTGGTGATGAGCTTTCCCTCTTATATAAGTTCATCTGCCTGCTGTTTGTAGGGATCAGGTAAGTGTTGGAGAATTTCTTCCAAACTGTCGTAGTGCGCTCTATCATATCTGGCTAGTAAGGCCTGTGTATTGGCTATTCTCCAGGAGTTTGCTGCCTGAGCCGCCACTCTCTTGCCTGATGCCTCAAAGATTTTAGACTCCTTGTCTGGAGGTGCGGCCTCACCAGTAGTCTGTGAGTTTGCACGCTTACGTGCGTTGGATACCACTAAGGAGTCTAGGGGTAGCTGTCCTTTGATGTATGTAGGATCTATAGGTGCAGCCCTGTATTTTTTTCAATTCTAGGGTTTATGACCCGTGCTCTAGCAGCATCCTTAAAAATGTCACTTGCATGTTTTAATACCCCTTTTAACATTGGGAGTGTTTTAACGTGTCTCTCAGATGTTGTCAGTGTATCAAAGAGGAAGTCTTCCTCAATAGCATCAGAGTGCATCTCTACATTGTGGTAGGTTGCTGCTCTATCTAGTAGTGAATTAAATGCGACTGTATCCTCTGTGGGTGATGGCTTAGTAGGGTATACTGCAGGGTCTGTAATGGGCAGAATCCCTTCAGTGTCTGGTTCCACTCCTCCCCCCATGGCTGCGTGTTTGGCTCTGGAAGTGGGTTTTGCGGATAACCAAACCCTACATCTGCGTCCTGATCTTCATCAGGGTTGTAGTCAGAGCGTGCCGATGAGGTTGGGGCATAAGGAGTAGTAGGCATAGCAGGAGTGATAGGTTCAAAGAATATAGGAGAGGTAGCATAGTCTCTCTTTTTCTTTAGGGGGATCCTGGAAAGGTCTTCAGTCGGTAGAGGTCTTTTCTTTTTGGTATAAACAGTCACTTTACCAGTTTTTGGGTCAATGTAGAGTTTTGACTGGTCCTCTGTGGAGGGATCTGGGTGAAGAAGTTCTTCTTCCACAGTCCTTGGTTTTGGTGCTGTAACCTTTGGTTTTTGTCTCTTCGGGTCTACGCTTTTTGTGGCTTCGACCGTTTTAGGTGGTTGGATCGGTTTTGGGTGTTTTTCAACAGGTTTTGTTGGTTGAACGTCCTTGGCTGGCTTCACAACCTGTTTCGGACCGAGCGGTTTTGTCGGTTCGACAGTGTCTTTATGTTGTTTTGGAGCCTGCTGTTTTGGCTCAACGCCCTTTTTCGGTTCGATGGGCTTCGGCTCGACCGATTTCTTTTCGTCCACCTTCGGTTTCAGTTCGACAGTAGTTTTGGGCGTAGGCCTTGTTCTGTCGTCGACCTGTTTTTTCCCTTTGTTGATACCTGAGGCCGATTTGCTCGATTCTATGTGCTTTTTGGGGGTCGATTCGACGTGCTTTTGCGTCGAATCGACATGTTTTGGCTTCGAGGTTGACTCGACGGCCTTCGACTTCGAGCCCGACTCGAGTGCTTTGCTTTTCGATGTCGACTCGACGTTCTTTGGTTTTGAAGGTTGCAGTGGTACTGTGGCCTTCGGTTCGACGCCTTTCGGCTTAGATACCTTCGGTTCGACGTAATTCGGTCCGAAGACTGTATTGTCGATCAGTTTCGGTTTCGATGGAACCGATGTTGTGTGATGTGTCTCAGAGGGCTCTTTTGATATGTTCTTAGCCGGGCGGTATAGCGGGGCTGTAGAACGATGATGTTGATCTCGGCTAAGGCCTGCTGGCGATGCCTCGACCTGAGTCTCTGATAGAGATATAGTGTCTATATGGGGCGGTGTACTCACGGTTCGCCCCTCGCCGTCATCGGAGTCGTCTTCTACTGCTACGATGTCCTGATCATAGTCCTCGAGATCGACGATTAGTTCTCCCTCTTCGGGGTAATATTCGGAGTCGGGCTCCGAGTATTGTCTGTCGTCTTGATCTGATTCTTCGGCGCTCGCTAGATCTTCTTCGTCATCGAAGATGTTATCGGGTTCTGGGACCAATCGTTGCATTTCTTGCCTCGCTGCCCGTCGATTCCGAATAGTCTTTTTTGATCGGAACTGGGCACAGGCTAGCAACTATCTTCATTGTGATCTGGAGATAGGCATTATTACACACTGGATGCTTGTCTGTGTGCGGGAACTTCGAGTTGCACTGGGGGCAGTACTTGAATGGACTTCGTTCCATCGACGGTCGGTCCACGTGGTGTCGAGAAGGCCTCACGGCCCGATTCGACGACTGGAGTGCAACAAAGTTGTGAAAGTGTATCGGCACCGAGCGCTGAACAATACCGACGGATCCGAAGGCCTTTTGGCCTTTTGAAGATCTTTTCTTGATTCCGAACTTGGAGAGTAGGAAAGTACATCCGAACCCAATGGCGGAGAAAAACAATCTGAGGATGGAGAGGATGCCCATGCGCTCTGTGGTCCGAGGGAGGAGCCACCTATCTCGTGATACTTCAAAGACTCTTCCAGGACAACAATGTGCAATCATCCGGACCCAACACTAGGCGGCGATCTATGCACAGATATGAATTCAGCAGCCCACATGCCTCGAACACACAAATACCACTTAACTCTACACATTTGTTTCCAAATCGCTGGGTTCTGCATTTATTCGTGCAGCAAAAAATATTTGCTCCTATTTAAAAAAAAGAATAGTAACAATTTTCCAGACTGTAGCTCAGAGATCTTCCACTACACTTAATGTTATGCTATATTACCACTCTTGCTTCCTAAAGTCACATTTGGTTGCAGAAAGCTCAGACCTCTTGTGCCACCCAAAAGGAATTTGTTAATAATGCTGGGTATGCCTGAGACACCAGTGTAGGACAGCTTTAAGTTTTCTCTTACCTGAAGAGAAGCATCAGCGCTTGCAAGAAGGTCTGGAAGTTATTGTGCCTGTTGATGGATGTGTCGTCATCTAGTGCTATGTTTCCAAATACCTGTAAAGGAAAGAAACCTGTATTCCAATTTACTGCAGCGCGACTCAGTGCTACAGCTCACAAGAGGATTCTGGTGCAGGCTAAGGGATTTTCTGATTGATGAGGCCAACCTCTGATACACCACTCTGAGGGTCTGTGCCTTTCAGGTAGGAGGCTGCACCTCAGAAATACCTAGGGTCTATGCTTCTCTGATATTGAGGACTCACTTCAGACGCACCCATCTGATGAGCGTGCCTCTCTGAGACATAACGGCTCACCTACCGGTCTGAAGTCTGTGCATCGCAGCATCGACTGCCTAACGCATAAACCCATCTGAAGTCTGTTCCTCTCAGGTATAAAGACCCAACTCAGATATACCCACCTCAGATATTGCAAACTGAAGCCTCTCTGAGGTATAGTGGCCCACCTCACAAACACTAGTTAAAAGTGGGCCTCACAGTTATAAAGTCCAACTCTGATACACACGCCTGTGGCCTGTGCCTCTGAGGTTCACAAGCATACCTCAGATACACCTATGTGAGGCATGTGCTTCATGTTCGACAGCCAACCTCATAAACACATCTCTGGTTTCTGTGTCATTCTGAGGCATGAACCACCTCAGGTACACCAGAGTAAGCCCTGTGCCTCTCAGATATGAGGGCCCACCTTGGACACGCCAGTGCGAGGCGTGTGCTTCACTAATGTATGATGGCCTACCTCGGACAGACCACTCAAGAGGACAGTGCCTCTGTGTGGTATGGTTACCCACTTACTGTACACCAGTCTGAAGGTACACCTGTCTGGTGACTGAGGCCAGTGACTCCTGTCTCTGTCTTTCTCTTTCCTGTCTCTTTCTTTTTCTCTTTCATTTGTTATGATCTCCTTCTTGGGTGCACTTGGTTCAGGTTGCCTCTTTGTCACTCGCGTCCCACCACGCCTCTGATTACCTGCATTCCTATAATGGCGTAGATGAAGAAGAGCATCGCGATGAGGAGACAAACATAAGGAAGTGCCTAGAAAAAGACAATAGAGCACAGTTAATGCAGAGTCCATGTGTATGCCAAAGTGTCCTTAAGATACCATGCCAATACTATCACCTGTTCACCTGCTGTTCTCATCCCCATTCATTGTTACTGAAGATATACATTTCTCATTGTTACCGAAGATATACATTTCCTGCACAATGCAATTCCAACAATAATCCAGAACACATCATCTGCTAAACTATACCATTACATCCTGCCCAGCATGCCTTGTCACCCATTGAACCACAACAAGCCTTCAATCACAGCAGCAAAACATATCTTCACAAACTCCCCCAGGAAAGATCTTCAGTCACTACCACACAACCTATCTCCCCACACTAGCCTCAAGCACATCTCTAGCTGCTGTGCTGCTGACACATATTTTTCTGAAAGCTAAACAACTGATCTTCATCTAATATTCCAGAACCGTTCTCCATCTAGCTCCCCAGAGTTTGCCTTGATCCAGTATCCTAAAGAATATCTTAACTGCTTCCTAAAGAACACATGCCGCCCGCTGAAATGGAACACATCTTTATTGACTGCGCTAGAACATACCTTTACCCACACCCATCAATCTCTCCTGGGACGGTGTAGTGTACAGTGGCATATTGGGCCAACGTTGCACTGGAATGCTCGGAGACCCTAAGAGACTTTTTGAGTCTGTACACAATGAGACTATTTGTGTCTGCATGGTGTGAGCGTCACTGTGAACACTTTGTGCCTGCACGGGGTGAGAGTCGTCAGAGACCCATTGTGTTTGTATGGGATGACAGCCACAGCCACCTGGGAACCTTTGTGTCCTCCTGGGATGACAGCCACTGTGAACCCTTTGTGTGTGCATGGTATCAGAGTCCTCAGAGATATTCTGTGACAGCATGAATTAACAGTCCTTAGATACCCTTTGTGTCTTCAAAGGATACCGCTGGTGTGGGGATCAAAAATATTCCCCAGAGGCCCATTTTGTCTGTGTGGGATCAGATCCCCAGAGACCTTGTGTCAGCAGGCATGATAGCCCTCATATGCAATTTGTGTTTATGTGGCATGGAGGCCCCCGTAGAGCCTCTGTGTCTGCATGGGTTAAGAGTCTCAGCGCTCCTTTGTCCCTGCATGGAAGGAGAGTCCTCACAGATGCTTTTGAATCTTCATGGCAAGACAGTCCTCAGATACTCTGTTTGCCTTCATGCGCTGAGAGTCATCAGAGACCCTTTGCATCTGCATAGGATGACAGTGCTCACCGACCAGGGCTGGAAGCGCTCAGGCCTTGTGCCCCTGAGCTGGGATAGTGTTATGTGCATAGGTTGGGAGTTCATAGGGTGCTCAGGAGCTATTGGTCTGTAAGGCATCAGGTGGTGGTGGTTAGTAATGTCCACATAGATATCTCTTTGTGTGGCTAGATTGGACTTTGTGTCTGTTGGCATGGGATGGCAGTATTAGTTGTGCACTGTACAACTGGTAGAATAACATTCTGCGGCTATTGCTGGGAGTTTGAGATCGGTTTGGAAGTGAGCGCTCAGAAATTAAAAGGTCTTCCTAGGAAGAGTTGTTCTGTCCTAAAGTGTCAACCTTGCATTACAGTGCCCTGAGACTCGCACCAGTTTGAAAATGGTATGGCCAGGGTACTTCACAACCTTTTAGTATTAACCAGCAACCAAAAGTATCCAATGAAACTATTCACTGCAGGAAATCAATAGAAAAGAAAGAAAATAAGAAATTTGGTCCATCCTCAGGAATTCACTCATCGTTCGTTCTCTCAGTCTTCTCCTGCACCCCATTGAGCAAGTCCCTCTAATCACCCTTTACCCCATTTGGTCAACTACATAAAAAACGAATATACAGCAGGAATATTAAACAGGGCATTCAAGGCACCACAATGCCCACTGTGTCTGTCTGTTGCATTCAGTACCAATCAACCCCACCAGTGCTCACCTTGAATGACTGGACAAAGGTCCATAGCAGAATACGGATTGTGTAGCCCTGGCGCAGGAGCTTGATGAGTCTCGCCGCTCGAAACAGACGCAGGAAGCTCAGGTTGATGAAGTTGTTCTGTGGGAGGAAAGTTTGTCCATTGCCCTTCAGACATTTTAACTTTTTGTTTTGTGACAAAACAGAAGCGCAAAATGCAGAAAAAAGCACAGAGCAGCAATGTTTCACCATACAAGCTGCATCCTGATTTCAGGACTTAGGGAAAGCACCTGCCACAAGCAACAAAATGCAAAGGCCCCCTCCCCCACATGCCAAGCCTCCTTGCATGGTGTTAACGAAAGGACAGAGAAGAGTATGTTGAAGAAAAGAAAGTGTTCGGAATGCACAACTCTTATTTTTGGGAGAATTCAATGAGAAGACTCACTGTTGAAGAGTATTTCCAAACCTGGCACTCCCACACTTCTTTCTTCCACTCTATGGCCTTCAGATAACGCATTCCTCTAATGCATGCCCTGCTGTAGAATGACCATCTGATAGAGTAAATGCACAGCTATACCTCACCAGAAATGCAACAGCCTTTTTAGGAGATTGTACCAGGACCAGAAATTCTCCTACTTGTAAGGCAGTTCTTGTTCCTTAAAGGGCAGTCTTGCCAACAATTCAAAGGTGAACATTTACAAGTCTATGTGGGACAGTGGGATTAAGAAAATGTGCCCTACTAGAGCAATATCTTACAAATGTTGGAGGGAGTGAGTGGTTAAGGTGTTCCTTAGGATGCCAGTTCCAGCATCCAACCAGTACCAATGTGACCAATAAAACTCCTACAAGGAGAGGGACGGTCATGGTGAATTCTGGCCAGCTGAGTTTACGTCACTTGTGAGATGTTGAGCTAGTCATGAATCTTACAGTTCTTCCATCAGAAAGAAAAGATCTTAAAACAAATCAGACACAGCACCAACGTTCCTAATATTCCATGCATGAGTGTGACAGCCGTGCTTCCCAATTATCTAAACTTTGGACAACAGGATCTGTGAGGCTTTGCACCTTAAAGAAACTAACTAATGTGTGGAGAGTTGCCCTTGTTTCTCTCTGTCAAAATTGTAATTCCTCGCAAATCATTCCATATGTTCCCTCAACGCTAATAAAGCTATTCACTAGTATAGTGAATCATTCGGGGTTGCTTATAACACAGATTTCTTTGCACTCTGGGAATGTACACTAAACGGGATGCCATGCTGAATAGTTTAGTGCTGAATAAACAAACATATTGGGCAGGTCTTTCAAAACCATAAGCTAGATCAGGGGAGATACATTGGAAATTATGCAAATGCTTTGTGAAACATTTGAGTTTACTGTAAAGAGTACATACACTTTTCACAAAAAAAGCAGGCCTTTGAGTACTATTTGAGTTCTAATTCTGTTGGATTTCCCTATCACAAACTCTTTCCAAAGATAGGGTATATGTGCATGTACTGTAGTGCGCGTGAAGAATGCAGCGTCACTGCAGCAGAGGCCACTGGCCAAATGCTCCTAGTGAGCCCAGGATAAAGCTAAAACATATATTTCTGGTCAGAAAGAAGCACAATCATGGCATCTCTGGTCAGGGAGAAGCTCAAATGTGTATCACTGGTCAGGAAGAAGCTCACACATGACATAATTTGTCAGGATGAAGCTCAAACACGGTATCTATGGTCAGGACAAGCTCAAAAATTGTATTTCTCATCAGGACGAAGCTCAAACATGGCATCGCTGGTCAGGAAGAAGCTCAAACATAGTATCTCTCGCCAAGACGTAAGGATGAGCTTATTAGGTATTCCTCAGGCCAAGTCTGACATAAGGGACAGAGCCTGCAGTGATATGGCTAAAATGCTCCTGCAGAACAAAGGTTGCTAGATGCATACATTTTATGACATTTCTAAGGGGCAGTTACCACAAGCTGTTCTCAGACACACAGTAAAAGCTTGCATGTGAGCTGTCTATGGGGCAGCTCCATAGGGCTCTGACCTTACCATTTGGACAGGAAGAAGATAGAGAAGGTCTCCCTTTGGGACTCCCTTATGCACTGCGGTGCCCACTCCAGGAAGATCAAACGGACACTCGTGGGCATGAATTCTAGTGCTAGACCTAGCATGAGTCACTGGCAGGTAGATTACCCCAGTCATTGGTGTCACAACCCAGCTTCGCCAGACATGTTAAGGAGTCAGGGGGACCTTGACCTGAGACACCTGAGTCAAAAAGCTAATGGGTAATGCACTGCAGTTCATGACTGCTAGGGCTACTAACTCATTTGAATGATTTTAGTGTACAAGACATTTCCCCACATTATTGGGGAGGCTGGAACCCACTCTCGACATTCATCCAGAGTCAAGGGTGCATGCTGCCTATTTTCCAATCAGGAATGCTGAGCAAGGCCAACACCTATGAGACAATACTAGAATCAGACTGATTCTTATGGGTGACTGAGATCTGCTTTTATCATGGAGTTCCAGACACCCATAGCATGTACGTAGGTTTTGCTTGCTTCTGTTCTGGAGTGGTGTGCAAATTAACTTCAGAGTAAGCACCCATCAGGAGAGTAAAAGTTGTTCTTGAAACAGAATCACACTTGATATTAGGGTTTTCTGTACCACGGCAACCAATATAATATTCTAAGATTACCTAATTATGTTTGTGGATGACCTATTTCTCTGTATATGCAATGACACTGGACCAATAATTTAGCCCAACAATACTTGCATGTTTGTGCCTTTAATAATAATATTTTTCTAAAGCCATTTCCTAATTCAAAGTGAGGAGGAAAATCGCAATAAGTAATTATCTAACTAAGAAACATGCTTACAATAGGTTGAACTTTAGATATGTGAGAGGTTTAATGATATATATGGTCACAGTTAAAATATTAATAGTGAGGCCAACATATTTGAGTTTTTGGGAAAAGTGTATGTTCCATTTAGTGTGACAAAATGACTCTAAGAATACAACTTTTAGAACAGGAAGCGAGTTAAATCTAATGCACTCCTATAGAGTTGTATGACCGAAACAGCATTAAAATAATGTTTGTGAGCTAGCATTATGAGCATCAAGAAAACCCACAACCACCTACCCAACCAAATTTGCATGCACACTCTCCCACCACTGCTGCCACAGCATCAGGAACAGCCCACCTTCCCATACATCATTCTGCATTCCACAAAGGCACTAAAATGCTCCAAATCAATTTCCAGGCATGCACATTTACATTTTCCAAAATGGCGTCTTAGGTGGCAGGAAGAAGGGAGGTCGGTTGGAGAGAGGACAAAGGCGATGCTTAAACTTCAAAAAAAGAGTAAAGCGAAACCTTGGAAGAAAGAAGGGGAGTGGCGAAGGGCAAGTGGAGGGGCTGATGATGAACACAGATTCAATGAGGACAGCAAGACGTGGCGACAAGAGAAAGCAAGACAAAGCAGGCAAAAGAGTGGCGGCCTTCTCCTGGGACCAACAGGCATCAGCTAGATGGGATGAAAGAGTACACTACCTCCAAGACAAGGTTTGTCTTTATAATTCCTGCACCAGCCAGCTGTGCTCCTACACACTTCCCCCAATTGTACTCAAGAAAGCCTGTTTTTGTTGTACGATAGCTGAGTCAATTATCTCACTCTAGAGCCCCAGCGCACTGTGTCAGTGGCTAAAGAGGGATTAAGATACATATGAGTAAGTATAACAGCGTTCTGCAGACCAGAAACAACTTTCAGTTGTATATAGGGGAATCACAATACTGAATTTTAATCCCAGAAAACATTGAAGTTGACGATTATTACTTGTGAGGTAGACACCTGATTGCTCTGTGCCATGGCCGACCCTTAAGACCAGCTCCGTGCATCTCATACCTTCCAAAGAGGACTCAGCAGGGGGCTTGTTAAAAATGAAGACTTTCGGAAGCACAGAATGAGGAACTTGTAAACTCCAACACGGAATCTAGAACAGGACAAGCACTCCTTTCCCTTCTCACCAAAGAAAAAACTAGTCTCACATTTTACTCTCGGTCCAAGAGCCAAAGGATTGTATTTCCCTGTCGATGGAATACTGGGGACCCTGATCAACTAATTCCAAGTGGCCTATAACAGGACTGCACTTCCCACCATGTTCTAGGACACACAACACCTACAGTGGCCTTGACTTAGCATGGTATGCAATGCTGCCACCCTGTACCCTCTTATGGTGACTCGCAGTTGGTCCCAGGAGAACTTTACTTAAGGCCACTTACAATGCCAGGAGAAGGCAAAGCAGTGCTCAAGGAGGTGGCACAGAAAGACACCTCTCTGTGTGCCTCCCACTTCCAGTGCACTGTATAGACATACTCCTTGCATGACAGCAGTGCACTTGCAAGGGATACATGCAATTGAAGAGAAACAACCATTCAACATTGTTTGATGTGTCGAAAGATGCATTCAGCCAGCTTCAATGTAGAAAAGTCAACGTGACTTATGAAATCTAGACCCATTGCCAAATTATGACCTGCTGTGAGCTGCAAGACTCTAAGAACCCCTGCTATCGCCTTAAAACCTCTTATCAGTTTCACCACCTGGATTCCAAATTTGCGATTTCTCCTTGAATGCCCTTCTCAACATGTCTAATTAAGTACTTTGGGGCACATGCATCAAAGGTTTTTGCAAGCGCAAACGGTGCGATTCGCAAAAACTGCATGCGATTGCAAAATGGCCTTTTGCAATGCATGAAAGTGTTGGGGACGCGCAATTTAGGTAATCGCGAATTTTTGCGATTTCCTACATTGCAACTGCCTTTAAGGAATTGCAATTTGCGATTCCTTAAATGCAATACAAGAAGCACTTACAAATTGCGATTTCACTATTTGGGGCCGCAAATTACAGAGCAATTAAACCGGTTGGTAAGTTGCAAAAACTTTGAAAAATTCATGGGCGCAACATGGTGCACATCACCATTTCAGGGGTATAACAGGGTGTCCTTTTGACACCCTTGAAATTGCATGCACAATTTGTGAATACCTATTGGTACTCGCAAATTGCGCATGCAATTTCCCATTCATTCCTAATGGCCTGGGCCCATAGGAATAAATGGGAAGCCATTCTTTAGGAAAGAATGGGAAGCCATTCCTTAATTGCGACTCGCAATTTGCGAGTCACAATTAAGGAATGTTTAGGAATCGCTATTTTTATAGCGATTCCTACATGCATAGGCTTTTGCAAGTCCTTAACTGCGATTCCTTAATATTCGCAATTAAGGACTCGCAAAATCCTACCTTGATGCATGTGCCCCTTTGTTTGTTTGAGATCATCATCATTTGGGGAACACCGGAAAGTAACACACAATCCTATGTGGTCTTCGTTGAGAATGTCATCAATATGGATATTTTGTCTCCTGGGTGTGTGATGTCAGAGAAATGTTACATCAACAAGACCACTCAGGTCACTCCAAACTCTCCAGAAGCTCCATATGGCCAAACATCAATACTAAAAATTGCAAGTTTCAAATCGGTACCTATGTCATACACAATTTGACTATAGTAGAGTTAGAGCATAATAGGGACGGTTATAGTGCACAATAAAAAAGGCTGATATCATTATCGTTAGTAGAGAGATGTTTACATCTGGGAGATCAACTCCAATAAAAAGCTGTGATAATCCAAAAGATGTCTGCACTAATAGTGCTCAGTCAAACGTGATATACGCAGAAGGGGTCTTACTTTAACTCACAAATGGTGGACCCAGGTCAGCTTGAACCTGAGACTCTCAAAGCCTGTGGTTGAGGATAATGGACTTTAATTTGAGAACCCTCTTGTGGCTCACATGTGATTCCAGGCTAAGTCTGAAATCCTTTGAGAACTCTACAAGTTCAAGAGCAACTTTATGGGCCATATGTATCATCATACCGTTTAGCGATTCCTAAATAGCGATTATTAAGAAATCGCTATTTAGAAATCGCAAAATGGTATGTATGTAGGAAATCGCTTCTTTTTAGCGATTCCTTATCATTCCTAAATTGCGATTAGCAAATTGCTAATCGCAATTTTCCCATTCATTTCTATGGTCCAGGAGGCCCATAGGAATGAAGGGGATATTTGCGATTAGCAATTTGCTAATCGCAAATTGCGAATATTTTCAAGGGTGCAGGGGTGTCACAAGAACACCCTGCTGCACCCCTGAAAAAGACATGTGTGGGCATATGACGCACATACATGCCCCAAGGGCATGTATGAGCGTCATATGGCACCTTTGGAATTTAAATAAATTGCTTTTTTAAAAGAATTCGCAACTTACCACCAACTAGAAGTTGGTGGTAATCTGCGAATCCTTATTGGCATTTTTGCATGAATATTTCTTTGATACATTGCAATTAAGGAATCGCAAATTTTGCGATTCCTTAAGTGCAATCGCAAAATAAGGAATAGCAAAATGTGCAATTCCTTATTTTGCTGCGAAAATGTTTCATACATACCATTTAGCTAATTAGCATTCGCAAAGGCCGAAATTCTGCGAATTGCGGCCTTTGCGATTGCTAATTAGCTTGATACATATGGCCCTATATGTTGTTTGATGCCCTCAGTTTGGTATAATCCATGTAAGCAGAATGTGTAATTACAGCCAATGATTGCGATTATCCTTTGTTTCAACCACCTCATGGGTGTATTATGTGTTTGTACACATGTCACGTTTTTTGACTAATGTACCTTTATCATGTTTTGATTTGCCCTCAGTAATTTGGGTAATTAACTTTGTATTATCATATGCATTCAAATGCAATAAAGATATTTTAAGGAAACTAGGCCCATGGTTGAATGGCTAGACTCTGATTTTTTCTTCCCATAGAGTATAGGTGGTGGTGGCACCAATTAGGAACATAGTATAAGCCTCTCCTTCAGTTCTAAGCAAGATGACTTTCAAGTTTTCCTTGATGTGCAACCGAAGGAGTCAACGCACAAAGGAGTGAGGGCGTTCTCTACGGACTTCTTTTTAACGTAAAAAATAAATAGGCAAGGAAAATGCTCACATAAATCAGAAATGTGGCTTGGTGAGACCCAGAGCCAAGCAAACCAACATGGCTGAACACATAATCAACCTTCACCCTCCCAAAAGCCTAAAGTGACTTGAAGCTGGCTTCTATGATGCATCATTCAATCCACATCGCATAAATGCAGACTGTTTTCCCTTCATCATTGTCTGGTGAAAGAGAAAGAATAAGCCAGTGATGCATGGTCTTGCACCTCAAGGTTCTTTGCTTACTGTGGCTGTGTTCCCTAATCTCTTTTAAATGACATTGCCAAAGACATTAGAAAATCTCCTGAGATAACACTAATGGAACAACTAATAGACCATACCAAAAACAAATAAAGGAATGATTAGAATAAGGATTGAAAATTGTAGGCAAATTATCTATTTCCCATAAGAAAAGATGAAATACTAGCAATTCGAGTGGAAATCTACCATCAAATGTGCACATAAATGTCAAATATTGAAAGTTAGAATGATGATCAAATGAAGCTCAAATAAGGGGAAAGCCCTAACCTCTCCAATAGGAACATTGTGGAATGTGGACATTTTAAGCCTATCAAGTTCAGAAACTACACATAGATTAGATATTTTCTTCAGGGACAGCTGGAAGGTACATCTGCTTAGACATGATCACTGGCAATTGCTGGGAGATTGTATGTCTTTAGGTAACCACTGAACCAGAGTATTAAGTTCTGGTGTTTGTTCTTACAAAGCATTATTTCTATCACTGGTCTTCACATACAATAGTTATATACACTACAATCCATTGCAGTTTAAGGATTATATTTGCTGGTTTGCTGCTCAAATGATAGAAACAACATTCCCTTCCATTCATCCTAATCCGTAACGATTTTCAACTTTTCTTATCGGGAACAAACTACGTTTTGTTACTTGGAAAGGGAGGTTCTGTACTTGAAAGCTCCAACATATATTTATTTATTTATTTATTTTTAAAGTTTTATAGAGCGCGAATAAGATCCTTGCGGATATCAGAGCGCTTTACACACATAGAGGTTATACAAACAGTTAGATCCAAATTATCTCTCTTATAAAGATGAAGGAACTCTTGGGCATATTTACGAATATGTCACGTAGCATAGATACAGTAAGTCATCTTGCTGCATTGTAATTTTCTCTTTACCCCTTTCCACTCGCGTTCCAACATTGGTTACACTGGGCACAAGACAATCTTTAACTAGTTTCGGAATTTACAAGCTCTAAACAAATGTCCACTTCCTTTCAGCTTGGGAGGGCAGGGTGATGCAGGGGGCAGAGCGAAGCGACGATCATCCTGTGTGTAGTGTCCTGCAACCAACTGTCCGCACATCATCCTGTGTGTAGTGTCCTGCAACCAACTGTCTGCTGGACGGACTCCCTGTTATTCTTGACTCAACTCTGAATCTATTTCCTTAAAAGCCAGACAAATCTAGACTTTAATTTAATATTTCTGACTGATGTCACTGAATATATCATCTTAAAACAAGGGTATTTCTTTTCGCTGTTCTGTGGGGAAACAATGCAGAAAAACCTGCATATTTGAAATATGTAACTGTACAATGATCAGTGTGAGTATTAAAAACACTTCTTGTCATAATAGCCATCTGATCTTATGTCCACTGGTCCTTAATTAACTTAAGTTCAGGCAACTTTCCTTCCCAAGTCGAGAACCAAAATCAAGTTTTCTTAGATTCTCACGTTTAGTGGACGAGAAAGTGAACTATTTAACATGGCCACTAGGGTGTAGCTGGCAGTAGTCTGTTTTTTATATCTATTTTCCACGACAATAATTTTTAAAGAATCACTTTGCCTTTTTAAACTTGGTAAAATTATGTAAAATTCATAGAAAGGAGAGTCATAACCAATCGTAAGCAAAGACCAGCAGCACCACTGACAGTCCACTCCATTTTTTTCACCAGACAGATTTGCAAATTCAATAAGAAAATAAGGACAATGCAAATAAGTTTTTTAAAATTTATGAACCAACCGTGTTCTAAGGGTGATGTTTTTTCATGGATGATAATTTTTATTTGCAACAGTGTTTAGAAAGGTGAGGGCAGCAGGTATACAACATACAGAAACGCAGGAATGATGTTCGGATTGTATGTTGATTTGATGGCGCGTGATTCAGCACGTAGGTAAAAAAAGGCAAAACAAAAATGTATAAAAAATAAAACCAAGAACAGAACATACAGAAAAATAAAAATTAAATTAATACAAGTGATGACTCATCAAGACAAGCGGAAAATGAAAACTCTGAAAATTATACATAGGAACAGTTATTAGTAATCCTATCAAAACAAAGGCAACAAGTGTCTAAGGTGACCACCATCCTGCTTTTTGAGTGAGAGTCACATATTTTTGGCACAAGCCCTTCTCCTTTTTCTAATATGTGCCAATGGATAAATATATCTTCATGTTATTTGATGAGTTTGTGCAGGTTTTAAAATACATCTTTTTGAGTCTCAGGTGCAAAACACAACATTTGCAGTCCAATTCCCAGTGGGCATTGTGTGATGCTCAGCATGCCAATTAAAACATGTGTTCACTTCTGTTGGCTGTGATTGGTCAGTATTCAGAAACTGTTGGCCAATCTTAAGCTGAAAGCTTAATTAGGCTGGTGACTATCACTCAAAATAGCGAAGGAAAGCTGGCCAGCCTAGCAATAACATTGACAACTACATGACACAACTCAAAACACTTTTTTTTATTATAAAAAAAGAACCTTAAATCACAAAACACACCAGTCCGTATTTGCATTTTGTGCACTGTTAATGCAAATATAGGGACAATACACCACAAAGAGGCAATTACTTGACAACCTCTCTCGTTCCCATCTCCCCCCTCACATGGCCACACGGTGTCTTGAAAGGTTTAGGTCGCTGCTTGTCTGTCTGAGCTGCCACACTGGTGTCCTGGCAACTGTCAGCACCCTAGGTACAGAACATTGATGTCCGACTGAAGATATCATGTGGGAGGACTGAGCACCCTGGAGGAATTATGCAGGAAGAACTTAAAAGACATGGTAAGAAAAACACTAACAGTTGCCAAAGGAAGGGTCAGTTCAGTATGTGCTGGAAATGCTATGTGCTTGGTTTTGCGCACAGGTGTACATGCAGTGCTGGCATGATCTAGGGGGCATTCCCTTGTTTACATGGTGTTCTGGCCCTTTGCTTTTGTATCCATACCATATTATGTGCGTGGCACAGAGGTACAGATGCTGCAAGGAGGGCACTGGCTGTGTGCCACAGAGGTGGGAAAGTGGGGAAACAGGGTCCTTTGGACCCTCAGCTGCCCCGAATGCAGGTGCAGTCATTTACTGCACCTGCCACCAGGGAAACTCTTCCCCACTTTGAGAACTGGAGCATGTTGCTACATGCACAGTGTTGAGTGGACTGGCAACTTCAAACAGCCGGTCTCCTGTTCACTGATGCACTGCCCCAGAGCAGGTGTGAGTTTGCAGATGCTCTACAGACTGCCCATTCGTTGTGATAGGGGGCACCCAGTGCACCCACCAAAAGGTGCAATGAGGCGCAAACTGGAATGCTGTGCATTATCTTTAACATGGACCCAAGTCTTTAGTTTCTTCTTGACACTGATGAAACACTTCGTAAATAAGGAGACAGGGCCAGGAAGTTCAGACATCATAGCTTTTTGAGTCAATGGCTCAAACATTTAACCAGGAAGAGGATCAATTTTCAAAATGTAACAATGTGTGAATGTACTGATGTTCCAATGTTTGTTGACTGAAGGGGAGTAGGTATGTACTGCTGGAGTTACTGTTTGTGGCTTCAGGTGAATGTGCTGACTAGTGGGAAGGCAGCAGAGGTCATGTTGGTGTGTTATGTACTTCCTTATCACTGATCTTGTAAATGAGCTTGTCATTCATCTGGTGGAAGCTCTGTGGGAGAATGGTACATTGGAATGACCCCCCAGAAGGCTTTGCTGTGCTACGGTCTGCTCTGTTGGGTGGGTTGTTCAGCTAGCAGCTGGTTTGAGTACTATCGAATTTGGATAGGGGCGATGTCTGTGCTACCCAAAAAGAGAGATTTGACACAGGAAATTTTTTAAAGATAATCACCAACACTTTGACGGATCTAAGGCATTTCCATAATGTGGGGCGCTCGCTCGAGGTCCTTCCATGTTTGAAATGTCAGGGAAGCTGTGGTTAGGAACCCAAATTCAGAGTAGTATCATGGACAGAGTTTCAGGTTCAACTGTGAGATGCTTTTGGGAACTGACGTTGAAGTGACAAAGGTAGTCAGCTGCTGCTGAAGAGGAGGGTGCATTGGAAAGGGTTTAGGAAAAGAAAAGAGGCATCTGGTAGGTCAAAGGAGCAATTTTAATATTTGGAAAAACGAAATACTGGTTGCAGAAAAAGGGATACATTTAGTTCTAAGGAAAAAATACTCAAGGCTTTCTGTCTGATTCCCTAAATGGACAGAACGTTGTAGAGTAGGAGAGAGTATGTTTCTAGGGAATTAGTAATTAGAGATTTAGTGGAGGTGCGCTTGCAGGACGTTTGGACAGTTAAAGATAGGCAGGAGGGCTCTATCAGTCCAACAGATTGGCAGAGTCTGCCCTTGACTGAGATCAAAGGTTTGTGTGAGCATGAATGTGTTTTGAATTGGATGGTAAATATCTTCTCTGGGATGTTAGAGAATGTAAGAATGCTGTAAATTGGCTAACAGATGGCTGCACAATTAGGGTTGAGTAAAGGTTTCTTTCAACAAGGGAGAGCTCCAGTCCCTCTTAAATCTAACTAGCATTGGAAGTGATGGTGGAGAAGATCAAGCAGTATTTGTCCTTGATATGCTGTGATGGAACAGCCTATGTCCTGTGAGAAAATTGGATGTGGTTTATGGCCTATGGGGGGCTGTTGCTATGGTTAGTGCTAGGGAACGTGATTGTTGAGGCTCATGAATAGTGATAGTTATTAGAGTATTTATTTTTTGACACTTTTTTGACACATTCATCTGTATTTATCATTTATTTTTACTAATTTTGTCTGTTTTACCCCATATTTTTTTTAGTTTTGTGAACGATTTAAGCTGAAATTAGTATATTTCCACATTACCATTGCTGATAAAGACCTGCTCATACTTGAATGCCTGACATATTTAAATGATTATCCAAACTTGATACATCATTATATTCATATGAAACATGCACATTTTAATATCAACCTGGTACACATCTGCAGCTCTTTAACCCTCTTTAGACAACTTTCTTTCTTAACTCCCTTAGGTGTCAATCTGCACAGCTATTGTCCTAGCAGTCATGATGACAACATTAAGAATCACTCAAAAAATCAACCCATTTTCCTTTGTTCTCCAAGTTTAAAAATAAATAGAAACAGGAAATCAATGGTTTTCTGTCTGTATTTAGTTGCACAATCTGTAATAAAGCAACAAACGAGGAGCCTTACTCATGATCTATGAGAGGCATACCTGTGGCATAAGATCTATAGGTTGTTCAGGTGATTGCAGAAGACATCTTATCACTTAAGAAACCATTTAACCCAATGGAAATTTTAGTATGAGTGATTTTTACCATATGGTATAACCCAACTGATGAAATGTTTTTCGAAGTTGTCTTTTCCATTCTTTTTTAAAAGGCATAAATGTGAGTAATCAAGAAAATTATTCTCCCTGTTGTTTTTTTCCTTCAAGTTTTGGCTTGGTCCACCACCTCCACCCACTCATTGCCTACCGTCATCCCTATTCCTTTTTTTTTACTTTAAATTGCTTGTATGCTCCCTGCTGGCCTCTCCCTCACTGCTTCCTTTCTTCTTTCCTGCGGTGGCCAGCCAGTATCCTCATTCCTACTCCTAAACCTTTTCCTATCAGGCCTCAGGCTACCAGTCGCTTTAGCTTCATTACCTCCCTTAATGATTAAAACTCGGTGTGACTGATTTTGTTTTATGTGAACGTAATCTTGTGTAACTGCCAATTGTTTGCTTTTGTTTATTTTGCAACATTTTCTTTTTCTTATGATTTTCATGTAGTTTTTATTCACAGTAGATTACTTTAAGCACAAAATATTTTGCTGGAAGTGTGAAACTATATGTGTGTCTCAGTCACATGTGCTGTTCTAGGTACGCTCATCACGTTATTTTTGATCCGGTGCGGAAAATACACTTTACAGGTTACTTGTGTGACATTTGTACCGAAGGGCAGACCTGTATAGTTTTTATACATTTGACCATCCAAGCATATCTTGTGTACTACAAATGGAAAACATATGCACTTTCACCCACTAATAAGAAAAAACATATTCCCTAACCAGGATTTGCTATGAGGTCTACATTTCTTTTAATTTTAATAAGTTTTGTATGGTAAATTCAGGTTAATTTTTTAACGGTTATTGGATGTTCTTTCTATTACTTTCAACCAAGGAACATTTTTATTAACTTGGCTTTCCACTAAGTGAGTTTTCAGCTGTTTGGGTTCTCAGAAATTTGTTTCTATTCTTTTGTTTTTCGATTACCTTACATATTAAGCTATGGGGATATTGCTGCTAATCAAACTTTATTGAAGGATATAATGTTGGAGGTATTCCAGTACAGTAATCTATTGTGATCACTTCCAGATACCACACCCGCAAGTAAGCGGAATCAAGAAATGAGCTAAAGGGTTCAGCTAACTGGGGCCTGTGGGTCTAGGTATCCTTTGCATGCGGACTGAGAGGGTGACAATGGTCAACATATGAAAATGGCTCCGAAAGAACAGGCCCACTACCAGTTTACGCCGAGGAGTGGACAGTAGAAGGACTATAGGAGAGATCCCCTATCTTACACTGAAAAGATTCCCATTAGGAACACCGAGTACATTTATTTACACAGGGCACCAATGACATCTAAGGACAACCTGAAAACTTGGAATGGCTTTACCCATCACAGGAGGTACATGCATGAACGTGTAATAGGGAACTATGCAGTTGTAATGTAGGATGCAAAGTTTTTGTTTTGAATTTATTGAGGGGTGCAGGCTGCAGAAGGGTGCTAGAAAACTAGGTTCAAGAAGGAAAAATAATGCAGATTGATATTGGAGGTGTAGAGACTGGTTCTTTTAGCTAGGGGGTTTCCTGATTATAAAGTGGTGAGGTTATTATTTTATTATTTAAGAAATAGAAATGGTCATACCAAAAGGAAAGAGGGTACGGTCACATAGGTTTGGATAGTTGGAATACATTAAATTAGATGGCACACTGGTTTAAAACAAATGTATAACTGTTTACCTAAAAGGCTCCATTTAATTAATGAGTGTGCAGCTGAGTAAAAGTTTACCACGACCACCACAGAGGAAATATATGACTCAGTCTGAGTATGCATCACAGGAGGTCAGTGACCATACACAAAACTCATTTATATTAAAATGTTAACTACCACCCTGCATAAACATTGTGGTATATCCCTGTGATAGAATAAGACTCAATCTTCCTAAACACAGGGTCACAATTACTAATGTTTGCACTGGTGCACACGCGATGATTTGTAATTTAGAACTAAGCACTCATGCCTTTACAATGGTAAGTAAATAGACACTACCATTTGCATTGCATTGAGTCACACGAGCACATGGAGATAGGCCACCATATCCTGAAATTTTAACAGCTCAAAAGATTTAACATTTTGATAATGCAGCATCTTGTATGGGGGGTGTATACTGATGTATCGCAGTAGCTACCCCTACATTATGCCTAAAGTGCCTCAAAACAGAAAAGTAAAAGATGAAGGAGGAGCATAAAGTAGCATGGCTTCCAACTTTCTGCAGCATAAAGAGGGTTGGAGGTGACGGTAAAATGACATATATTGCCGCTTACACTGACCACAAATCATTTTACACATTACGTACAATGTGGATACACATATGAAGTATAAAGACCACAAAAGAAGGGAACAATGTTTCTTTTGTCTTTATTACTCCACAATTCAAGGTGGAAAAGAACCTGACAGGGCCCAGAGTGACAACTAAAATGGAATTGGGAAGGGCACCTCAATGTATAATGGCAGAGACTGCAATACTTGTGGAGAAGGATCGTTTGGGGTACAGGGAAGGCTCTGCACAGGGATTCAGGGAAGGTGCTAGGAAAGTTAAAGCATGGGTGCAAGAAAAGATGATCCTGGGAAATGCAATAGGAACCAAAGATAGGAGTTAAAAGGACTGTGGCTGTGTGTCGGAAGGGTTCGAGCACAGGTGATTTAGAAGTCCAGCTGGAACAGAAATTTCAGATGAGGGTTAGTCCTAAAGAAGAACCTGAGCCAGTGCTGGTGGATTCATTAGTGCTACAGAAACCTTATGGTAGGTACTAGAGGAGACTTGGGAAAAGTGCAGGAGGAGTCCCAGAGCTAGATCTGGTGGATTCATTGGTGAATCTCTGGCTGATTCTCAAGGAGGGTGCTGGAGGAACTCTGGGGAAGGTGCAGGAGGAGTCCCAGAGTATTGGCATATTCTTAGGTAGGTACTAGAGGGTCCATGAGGTAGGTGCTGGAGTTGCTACATCGTAGGAAGCTTAAGGCAGGTGCTGGATGAGATTCCCAGGGTACATGCTTGTGTATTCCTCAAGTAGGTACTGAAAGACTGCGTAGGTTAAGGGGCCAAATAGATGCAGGATCATAGCTAAGGGACCTCTGGCGGGAGTGATGAAGAAGACTCTGGATAATTTCTTGAAGGAATTATAAGGTCAATGCTGGTGCAGTCCCACGGCTGGTGCTGCGAGAATTACCAGGCAAGTACTGGTGGATTTCAAGGAGAGGTGCTTATGGAATCCAAGAGGAGGGGGCTGTGAGCCTCAATGGTAAGTAACTGATGAGTGCAAGTGGAGTTGTTAAAAGACTATGGTGGGGGTGACTAGAGAGGTCAAAGGGTATGTATGAGACAACCCCAGATGGGTTCTAGAAAAAGTGCAGGTTAGAAATCTAGAATGGACACTAAAAGAGATAGACATAGTCATATATTTGCATGGTTAATAAACAGAGGCATGTTAATAGCATCTCCATTTTGTGATGAGAATCCATAGGTACATGTGGCAAAAAAGGCATCTGTAGCATCTTTTTTCCAATACCATAGTGCCTGCAGTAGGCAAACTAAGCAAGGAAAATGTTACTTCTGTTTTGTGCATCAGTTTGTGGTGGGTACTGCTGTAGATTCACATTCTCTGGATATTCCTGCCTTCTAGTGTTGGGCTTAGATATTGCAACTTACAAGTCACAAGACCGGTTATGACTCCTCCCATAACTCCACAATGTATGAGGACAGGTTCCTACTCAGATTGTTTTCCATCCAGTCAGTAAGTAGTGTAAGTGTAGTGTAGAGAAGAGTACCGTGCATTGTGATATTTTAGTTGAAGGAAAAGAGAGCAAAATATCTATGATGATCGCCAACTGGGGGCGCATGTGAATCAAGAGCAATTCTTGAAATGAACCAATGCCAAAAGGGTGAGTAAAATTTTCCATTCATAGCATGTGTGGCTGTCGATACAAATGCTCTGCATGCAATGTAAAGCAGTTTCCCTAAAGCAGTGGCTAGTGGCCAGATGATGCAGTTGTTTTGAACTAAGTCCTTAACACAGTTTGGGGAACTATTGCCTGTTGAGGGCCTAGAATATCCACAGTGTAGTGTTTAGTGAAAGGGTGAGGTGTTGATCAGGTGGCAGTTTTGCAGATATCTAGTGGAATGTTACTGAGAAGAACATGGTGGCACACTATTTGCACTTGAAGTGTGCCCTTGGGCCAAAAGAAGAGTGCTATTTGCCTTACCAATCCACCCATCAGTACCTGAATTAGAAATGGGGAGTTCCATACAGGGTTTGCCAAAGATCACAAAAAGTTGATTTGTTGTATGAAAGGGCTTGGTCCTCTCCATATAGTACATTCACACATTTTTAATGTCTGGAGTGTCTAAGTCTGTTTCCGCAACTGAGTCTGGTTGTGGAAAGACGATAAGCAGCTCAATGGTCTGATTGAGATGGTAAGGTTAGACAACCTTGGGTAGAAATTTGGGGTGGTACTGAGAAACAACCTTTCCTTGTAGACTTGAAAAATGAAAGGTTCCTAGATTGTCAGGGCTTGAATCTCACCAAAACACCTGAGCAAAGTTATTGCTATTATGGAAGCTACTTTTCACTGTGACAGAAACTGCAAGTTGAAGGAGTAGAGAGGTTCAAAGTGTGAATGAATGAGCCTTGTGAGGACTATGTTGAGATTTCACACAGGAGCAAAAGGCGTTATAAAAGGAATCACCCTCTTAAGTCCCTCCAATAAGGACTTGACTCTAGGTATTTAGAAGAGGGACAAATGACCCATTTTTTGCATACATTCTGAAACTGCGGCTATTTGTATGCATGTGGAAGTGTATGCTAGGTTTGCCTTTTGAAAGTGTAGAAGGTACCAAATGATATCCTGTAAGAACTTCTTAAAGTGGTCCATTTGTTTTGAGGTGCAGTAGTGACAAATATGTTCCACTTGGCTGCTAAGTATGCACATGCAATGAGGGTTTGTATGCTTCATTTATAGGTAGTGTCCTGGAGAGCACCCAGGGTCTCAGTGTCTTTATTTTCTCTAGCATTTCATCAACGAGGGGCGAAGAGATGATCTCCATCAAACAGAAGGTTGAGATGGTGCTGCTGCACCTCTGCCCTAAATCTTGAGATGCACAGTCATGCATGGTGCTACAGGACGATATCTGTGTTGATCCCCCACGAAGCAGTATCTACTGCATCTGTGGAATAGCAGATATTGACATTACCAATAGTCTTTCCCTTGGCCACAAGATCTTGTCCCCTTTTTTATGGCTTTCACGAAGGTCCATTACCAGCTTTTCCATCTCCTCCTAATAGTACCTATCATATCAACATGGGAAGCCCAGTGCATTGGTGATGCACAAAATGAAGGCAGCACCAACCACCAGACGCTTGCCAGCAGCGTTGATACACTTGCATTCCTTGTCTGGTGTGTGGGGTGTCACCTGTTGCCTATTCTGAGGCTCATTTCCATGCAATTTGCTCAACTAGGGAGTCTGGATGAACCTGACTGCGAATGTAGAGTGGATCAGATGGTACGGTCCTGTATTTGTTTCCACCCTAGGCGTGGCAACTTTAGCCTTTACTGACTCCTTGAATTTGTCTAGGGTGGGCTTCAACATCTCTTTCAGCACAGCAAAGAACTGCACCATCCTTTCAGTGTTAGAAATGGTCTCTAGGAGGACGTTATGCACATCCTGGAGAATGCTCATGACCACCTTGTGCTATTGCGCAGCGCTTTTAATAACTGCCTTCTAGGTGACAGTATCCTCAGGTGGAGATTGTTTGGTGGGGTAGGGCTCTATGCCTTGGCCATCCAGTCCTTCCTGGGGGTATCCCCCTACCTAGGCACTGGGGACTCGTCATAAGGGTCTAGCAGCTCATAAGGCCTTTCTGGGTCCAAAACAGTGTTGATTGACCTGTCAGGTTTGTTAGGAGATAGTGGCTAAGTGGGTGCGGAAGGTTATCGGAGTAATGGAGCATTTGTTGGGAAGGATGCTGGGACAGTGAGCTTGTGCCTCTGTCCATTCGTTTTTTGGGGTGGGGAAGTCTGGGTACCTTGAAAACCGGCTCCTCCTCAAACATGATACTGCGCGTCTTGGGTATGAGTTTGAGCGTATATGTGGAGGCTCACTTGAAGTTCAACCTTAGCATCGCAGGTGGTTTTGGTGTTGGTTTGGCAGCTGGTTTCAGCAGAACTGATGTAAGATGCTTGACGCCTAAGGATAGTGCCGGAGTTCCCTGCTGGGGAGCTCGATGAGCCTGGGTGGCAGCTTGGTGGGTGTCGAGGCCTGTTCTTGAGGTCAACCAGCACCAGATGTTGGAACTGGACCAGCAGAAGGTTGTTGCTTTTTATGCTTGGCTCAGGGCTCGAAGCCCAACTCCAGAGGAAGGGGTGCTCTGCCTTCGCCTGGGGATGGTTTTACGTTTGAAGCTTCATTACCTGGCCTTTACGTATTGCCACAGGAGAATCAGACAGGAATGTCCTGGTGTGAGGGCCTGAAGGCTTTCAAGCAGAAGTATTAGCTTTGTCATGCTCTTCATCTGAGGTATTGGAGGAGAAGGTGTTGGGTACACCTGAAAGGCCCAAGGGACCTGCTTCTTCTTCTGCATCGAGATAATCTCATTCCCCTAAGGAGCCAGAGGATTTGGGCAATCATGCTACTGCATCTTATGATTTGCCAAGCATCTCTCCCAGCTGTACCTAAGGGTCTTCTTGCAACGAAAGGCAGAGCAGAAGTAGCGCATGAGAGACAATGTTTGCAAATACTATACCAGTCTGACCATGGGCATTTGGTTTTCACCTAGGGCAGAATTGGAAGGGTGTATGTTTCATATCCTCTCCCTTAGACATTCTCCAACAATATGACCTGTGGTTTGCTACAGATTTTCGACCTGTGGCTGTTACGGTGGTATGGAATGTGGGACAACAAAGGTCATTGACTGTGAGTTACAGAGGAAGGGGTTGGGAGGAGAAGGTTCACCAGTGGGCCCAAAAAGTCAGTGAGAACACGTCAGTCTCAGAGCTCGTACTTGAAACATCAGAACTAGAGGGCAGCATAAATCCACATGAGGTTGAGGCTGTGGCATTGTGAACCATGGAGGGAGCCACAACCGGTCCTGTGTGTTTTTTTAACTAAAACAAATTACAAGGCAACATCCAAGCCCGATAGTAGATGGCAGGAATATGCAAAGCATGTTTATCTAAAACCACAGATGCTATAAACATTTTGGTTTAGTAATAGGGTGTAGTAGAGCAGCAGTTATTTAGACTGAATTACTAATCTACAAGCCAATGCAGACATTAAAAATAACAATGAGGGATACAACACCTGGAAGGTACAGACCTGCATCTGATTTCTTTAGGAGAGTACTTTGCCACTATGTACATAAAAATAGCAAAACAAGGACCCTGCAGAAACCTAGTGAATATGGAATTTTGTCCCAGTGTAGAGCTCAATGTTCATAAAGACAGTAAACTATATGCAAACATAATTAATATGGGAGAAGGCCCTCTGCTGTCAGAAACATGCATCTCGAATGGTGCAATGTAGGCATAAGATGACTGAGAAACATGTTAATACCCACCTGTCTAAATACATCGAGGCAGCAGACGGTCTGGACCCTTCTCAATCTGGGTTCAGACCAAACCACAGCACCGAATCAGCCCTCCTCTCCGTGACTGATACCATCCGGATGTCACTGGATAGAGGAGGATCCGTGATTCTGGTGCTGTTGGATTTGTCTGCTGCCTTCGACACGGTGCTCATGATATTCTTACCAGTCGTCTGAAGAGGGTAGGGATAGGAGGAACTGCATTAGCTTGGCTAGAAAGCTTTATCACTGGCCGCTCACAAAGTGTTCAATTGGGCTCCCATCTCTCCATCTCCAGGGAGCTCACCAAGGGGGTTCCACAAGGCTCATGCCTAAGCCCCACATTGTTCAATGTGTATGTGGCCCCTTTGGCTGAAATTGTGAGGGAATTTGGGTTCACACCAATATCATACGCAGATGATACTCAACTGCTGTTTCCCTTTCAGACACTAACGCCAGCAGTTAAAAATACCTTTGCTGCTGGGATGAGAGCTATATCCCATTGGATGACCTCTAACTGCCTACAATGCAACGTAGGTAAGACAGAGGTCATGCTCTTCGGAGAGGCCCCACTCCTATGGTCACCTGAGTGGTGGCCCCCCGAACTAGGCCCTGTCCCTATCCCCAAAGAGGTAGTAAAAAACCTCGGGGTCCGACTTGACCAGTCCCTGACACTTAAAGACCAGGTTAATCAGGTGACTGGATCCTGCTTTGGGGTCATTGGACTTCTGAAAAGGGTTTTCCCTTATCTAGCAGACTGTCATAGGAAAACTTTAGTCTAGGCACTGGTAATCAGTAGACTGGACTACTGTAATGGGCTACTCATCTCCACCAATGAAGAACAACTAAGCAGACTACAGGTAGCCCAAAATACTGCGGCCAGACTAATCTCGAATGTCCCACCCAAAACCCCTTCACGCCCTTTATTGAACAAACTTCACTGGCTTCCAATTCGCCAGAGGGTGAAGTTCAAGATATGTTGTATAATCTATAAATGCCTGCCGGGCACTGGCCCCAAGTATTTATCTGAAATCTTCAGACCCTATGAGCCTGGTCGCTCTTTGCGTTCTCAGACCCAATCCTTGTTACAAGTACCACGGATTAAGAAGGAAAGACAGGGAGGCCGAGCCCTCTCGTATCGCGGCCCCACTCTCTGGAACTCCCTGCCCCTTGCCCTTAGGCAAAATCCCAATTTAGCTACCTTTAGGAAATGTCTAAAGACTCATCTGTTCTTGACCATGTAGACATCCTGCACTGCCTGATGATCTTTTTTCTGGATATAGCTTTGGTATGAACAAAAGCGCGGAGATACCCCTTCGGGGGTCGAATTCCTGCGCTATATAAGCATAAAAATAAAATAAATAAATAAATATCTGGATCACATTTCATAATCCTCATAAGGTATGATACTTGTTATTTGAGTAACCCATCCAGTGACATGTCTAGTATAATCTCAGTACTACCTACAAAAAAGGGGCCGTATTCATTAGGAAGTCCACTCACAGAAAACTATAGTATGAGTTATGTACTGCCTGCTTCCACACACCTGGCTCTGAAACCCAGGGAGAAAGTTAGGAGTAAATGCAGGCAGGAAGGAGGGAATAGCAAAGGCTAACCATGGTTTGGTCAAAAGGCCATTAGGGGCCAGAAACCCAAGAAATCTAATCCAGAGTGCAAAGTATAGCACAATTTGCGTATTTTTGCCCACACATCCCTTCAATATATGCTATCCACACGCAGAGAGGAAATAACACAAGTGGTCTGCTACCTGCTTGGGTGGATGAAGATAAGATGGGAGCGCAACACATCATGTAGTGGTAAAAAATTGTATCTATGAGGATTTAGGAGATAACAACAGGAGCCAAAATTGGTTGGATGATAACACTGGGATATTGAGCGAGCCCTGATGAAGTCCTACAAGGACGAAACGCGTTGGCTGGGCCGAATGGATTGCTTCTGTCAAACTGTCATTTTTTTTTTATAAAACTGGATTCAAAGCAACCTGCAAGACTCCTGAATAACGTTTATTTGTCACATCATGACTACTTGATGTATTGCTGGAGAACAGTTTAACCATCTGTTAATTTTGGAACAAATAATCCTGAATAGAATTGAATGCTCTTTTTCATTTATTTCTTGACCTTGTGTTGGGGTTGCCTCTTGGCAATGAAGTCACAAAAGTAGAGCGTTAGAGGAAACAGAATTTGTATTAATTACATACCAGTGAACCGTTTGGAGCCCACATTGCCAGTGTGCTGTTTATTAGTATTCTCTAGAGGGCTTCTTTACATGGGCAAAATATCCCACCAAAGAGAAGTAGCATAGGTCATCTCTTGCCTGGTCACAAGGCTCACTGGTATGCCAATTCAATCAGTGAGCGGCCAGTACTGCATCTGTGCTATAGATATATACACTAACTCTGTATCATAATATGATGCATATTATTTACCATGTGACAACTTCACAAATGAAAAATGTTCCCCATAACTCTGCATCCTCGTCATCATCCTTTCAGAGCAGACCAAAACACAAGCAAATAGGGCACATAACATAAACACACATGATTTAACACTCATTCTGAACATATATATCATATAAGCTTGATCTCATGAAAGGACATGAACCCTAAAGTAGAAGTTAGACTTCATGTGTAGACAGCCACAATATTAAGGCATAATAATCTCTTTAAAAATAACTTGCTATTATATACTACAAAAAGAATCTCTTGTTATGTGGGGTAATATACATGTCCTAATTGGATTATGACACAACATATATAATGTCTTGTGTAGTATGGTGAGTGTAGTACAGTGAAGTGGCCCTTCAATTCTTGATTTATGTGTCTTGGATGCAAACTGTGAGGTGGTTAGTTTCACATAGAGACTTGAGCCACAATAAAACTTGGGATGGACTCTGGATGAGCCCAGGGACACAGAAATACTTTAAAAATCTGCTCTCTTGGACTATACAGCCAGCAGTAGGAAAGAGGTAAAGTGTACTTACCGCAATCTCGGTTACCAAAATATCTGTAATACTTCCCAGCACTGTCACAAAATCAAAAATGTTCCAGGCATCCCGAAAATAGTTCTGCAAAAGAGAAAAACATTAGCTGAAGAGCACTTTTGCTAAGATCCGTGGACATGGTAGAGGGATAGGTGATGGGCTACAAGGATTCATATTCAAACCTGATGTAATGGGGAACACAGTGGCCACAAAACTGCAATGATGACTTACCAGAACACCAAAGGCTATAATCTTGAGGATGCACTCCATAGAAAACAAGGAAGTGAACACAATATTCAAGATCTTCAACATAAGGTCGTACTTGGTGGAAGCTCCAAAGAACTAGATGAAAAGAATAGCCAAAAAGATGTTTTCAATAATGAGAAGTGCAGCATCACCACAGGCTAAAAACAGCGCTCAGAACAAAGTCAATCAACGGCTCAATACCAACATGTGGAACAAATATGAGCAGAATTCAAATACAATTTCTGACATTTGGAACTGGAGTAATCTTTTTTTCACAAAGTTGTAAAAAGACAAAATAAGCTTTCAAGCAGCATATCTGAAAAAAGTAAGACTATTTAGCTCCAAATGTGACTGAAATGTAACCCACAGCTCTGAGGACATGCCTCATAAATATTGAAAGAATATTCTGGAGAGGTTATGGTTGTATACCCTTAAATAGAAAAAGATGGGGTCCTTGGTGGGTGCGGGACACCTGACCAAAAAGAATGAGTAGTTTCTGTCCTGTAACTCCAGTTCTGTAGTAGGGGTATCTCTGTTATAGTCATAATCTAGTGAATAGTCCCGCCCATGTGCGAGGACCCCAGCAATCAAAAATAATCTCTTAAGTTGTCAAAAAATTGCAGAACTGCAAAGACACTTAAGAGAGAATTTAAAGACAAATAATGCAGCCTATATCCACAGGCTACACTGTCCAGTACTTCAACTAGAAATTCCACCAAAAATCCACAAACAGCAAAGCCTGTCCAGATTTCCCTTGCTTTAACAGCAAAACCCCTCTGGAATGATAGAGAGGAAGGCATAGACAGACAAGCCCCATAGGCTGCCATTATGTGGCTTAAATAGGGTACTGTGCCTTTAAGAGAACTTTCCAGAACTTCTCCCAGTATCCCAGAATGCATAGCAGGTCCCTCTCACTTTCAGTTCTTTTTGAAGGCGTAACACGCCAGACCTGTCGCATTCCTTAAATGAACATCTCTCTCCACCGGGGAGGCGGGAGGGCGCTTATGACTATAACAGAGATACCCCTACTACAGAACTGGAGTTACAGGACAGAAACTACTCCTTCTGTAGTAGGGGATCTCTGTGTATAGTCATAATCTAGTGAATAGAATGGCAAGCCCATCCCCACACCAAAGCGGCGGTGGAGAAAAGAGAAATAACACCACTACTGTGCGAACAGATTTCGCAGCGAAGCCTGCCCAACCTGAGCGTCTGCCCTGGCATCAGTGTCCAGGCAGTAATGCTGAGCAAAGGTATGGACCGACTTCCAAGTGGCCGCCTTGCAGATTTCCGCAATCGGAACATTACGGAGCAATGCTGTCGTGGCAGCTTTGCCCCTGGTGGAATGAGCCTTAGGCTTACCTCCTAAGGTCTTATTAGCTTTTTGGTAACACAACTGTATGCAGGACACAATCCACTGAGAGATAGACTGCTTAGAGGTCGCAAGACCCGTCCTGACTGATCCATAATTGAAAAACAATTGGTCAGACCTGCGAATATCTTTGGTCTTATCCAGATAAAATTTCAACACCCTCCTAACATCCAGGGAATGTAACGACCTTTCCGCTGGAGATGAAGGATTCTGAAAAAACGTAGGCAAAGTTATGGTCTGGTTAACATGAAAATCAGAAATAACCTTGGGAAGAAATTTAGGGTGAGTACACATAACAACCTTAGCAGCATGAAATACAGTATAAGGTTCTTGGCAACACAGCGCCTGAATTTCACTCACCCTGCGGGCCGATGTAATGGCCACGAGGAACGCCGCCTTCCAGGACAGGTCCTGCAACGAAGCCTTATGAATAGGTTCAAAAGGCTCCTTCATCAACCTGGACAGCACCACATTCAATTCCCATGAAGGCGAAGGAAGCCTGACAGGAGGGAACACTTTCTTCAAGCCTTCCAAAAAATCTTTGATCACAGGGATCTGGAAGAAGGAAGTCTGCGAAGGGCATTTCCTGTAGGCAGTCAAAGCAGCAAGATGAACCTTAATAGAATGGACATTAAGGCCAGACTGCGCCACCTGTAGAAGATAAGGAAGGATGACATCTTCCTTACACGTCGTCGGATCATAGTTCTTAGACTTGCACCAGATACAAAATCTCTTCCACTTGTACGCATAGGAAGTCCTAGTGGAAGGTCTCTTAGACTCCTTCAGTATGTCCATACAATCTGCAGGGAGATTCAAATGACCATATTGCACTAACTCAGGAGCCATGCTGCCAAACTCAAAGACGAGAGGTTGGGGTGCAACATCAGCCCCCCGAACTTCGTGAGAAGGTCCGGCCTGCACGGCAGCCGAATGTGAGGAAGGAGAGACCGGTGAAGCAGGTCCGTGAACCACCACTGTCTGGGCCATTCCGGGGCAATCAGTATCATCCGCGCCCTGGACTGGGACAGCTTGATGAGAACCGTCGGAATCAGGGGAATGGGTGGAAAAGCGTACAGAAAGCTGTTCGACCAGTTGATCCATAACGCGTTCCCCAGCGTCCCCGGCTGGTAGTACCTGGAGGCGAAGCCTCGGCATTTGCTGTTTTCGGCGGTGGCGAACAGATCGACGTCTGGAGTCCCCACCTTGCGAAGACTTCTCCTAGTACTTCGTCGTTTATGACCCATTCGTGGTTTTCCTGAATCAGTCTGCTCAGTGCGTCTGCCTGAACATTCTGCACACCTGGCAGATGGGTAGCCGTTATCGTCAGTCCTCGAGCCAGAAGCCAGCGCCAGATCGCCTGCGCCTCCTGCGACAGGGTGTGTGACCTCGAGCCTCCCTGCTTGTTGAGGTAATACATTGTGGTCGTATTGTCCGTTTGCACAAGTAGAGAGTCGGTCTGGAGGGACGGGTGAAAGGCCTTCAGTGCCAAGTGAACAGCTCTGAGTTCCAGGAAATTGATGTGGTACGTGGACTCCGTCGGGGACCACGTCCCTTGAATCTGTAGGTCTACGGAATGCGCCCCCCAGCCATGGAGAGAAGCATCCGTCACGATAACCTGAGTGGGAATGTCCTTGTGGAAGGGAACCCCTCTGAGGAGATTCTCCGCTGAACACCACCACTTCAGAGACTGAAGAGCACGCAGAGATAGACGTATCTTGTCGTCCCAAGATCCTCTCCTCTGATCCCACTGATCCTCCAAGCACTCTTGCAACGGTCTCATGTGCAGCCGCGCAAGTGGCGTCAGGAAGATACAGGAGGCCATCGATCCCAGTAGAGAAGACACCGTCCTCACTGTCGTGGATGGAGCGGTCATGAGAGCCCGAGCCTTCCGAAGCAGTGATAATCGTCGCTCCTCCGAAGGAGACACGCTTGCTGACAGCGTATCGATGGAGGCTCCCAAGTACTGAATGCACTGGACTGGAGTCGGAACCGACTTGGACATGTTGATGTGCAACCCCAGCTTGTTCAAGAGAACGCACGTCTTCTGGAAGTGTGCTTGCGCTTCCGTGAAGGAGGAGGCCTTGATCAACCAGTCGTCCAGGTACGGGTAGACAAACACATTGTTCTTCCTTAGGTGTGCTGCTACCACCGCCATGCACTTTGAGAATGTTCTCGGCGCAGACTTCAGTCCGAATGGCAGTACCGTGTATTGATAGTGATTGGCGCTGACTTGGAACCGCAGGAACTTCTTGTGTTTGTGTGCAATGGGCACAAGGAAGTAAGCATCCTGGAGGTCTATGGCACACAGCCAGTCTCCCCGTTGCAGCTGAGGATAAATCTGATGCAACGATATCATGCGAAACTTTTCTCTGCGAATCCACTTGTTTGCTTGTCGCAAATCCAGAATGGGCCTGAACTCGTTCTTGTCCTTTTTTCGGACCAGAAAGAACCGGGAGTACAGACCTCTTCCTCTTTGAGACAGTGGTACGACTTCGATCGCCCTTTTCCTTAACAGGATATCGGCCTCCGCCTGGAGCTCGCGCAGCTGACACTGCGAGCCGACCGGAGGAATCGATGGAGGAGGGCTGGTGAACCGAAGACTGTATCCATTGCAAACAATATTCAGCACCCACTTGTCCTGAGTAATTTTTCTCCACTCTGCCAGAAAAGATTGAATGCTTCCCCCCACCGGAGCGGGTAACAGTTGTCGGGGAAGTAAGTGCTCAGGGCCTAGACCCGGCCTGGCCCTTAGTCGCTGGTGCCGACTGATGGCCGCCTCTGCCCCTCTGGCGTTTCTGGAATGGTCTTCTGAACTGCTGCTGTTGTTGTTGCTGCTGTTGTCCAGAAGACTGGCCACGCCCTCTGCCTTGACCACCGAACCGGCGTTGGAACGGACGGTACGTCTTCTTGGTCTCCTTGGGCTTCTCCAAACCCACCGCTGTGAGTGTTTCAGCTTCCGCCTTCATGCGGGCCATTTCATCATCAGCGTGCTTCCCGGACCGGGTTTCGCCAGAGAATGGCAGATTGGCAACCCTCTGCTGAGCGTCCGGTTTCAGAGACGTAAGGCGGAGCCATGCATGTCGTCGCTGGTTTATTCCGTGACAGAAACCATGCGCCGCCAGAAGAGAAGAGTCGGCTGCAGCGCTGATGACTTGATTCGCCACCAACATTCCCTCGTTAAGCACCTCTTGGAGGTCTTCCCACTTGTCCCGCGGAAGGAGCTCCACGAACTGTTGAAGGGATTCCCAGAGGGCTCTGTCATACCGACCCAACAAGGCAGTGGCACTAGCTGCCTTCATGGAGGTCGCCGAGGTCCCACAAACTCTTCTCCCAGATGAATCCAACCACCTAGATTCCTTATCTGGCGGAACTGTGGAGGAAGGCGTGGTGGCATGCTGTTTGCGCGCCGCCGTCACAATCACCGAGTCTGGAGGGGGCTCCAGCCTTAGAAAGGCCGGGTCCGAGTCCGGAGCCCAGTACTTCTTCTGCAGTCTGGAAGGTGCCGCCTTAGTCACCGCTGGAGTGAGGAAAAGATCCAGGGCCGGTTCTTCCAGGCCCGGCACCAGTGGTAGTAACGGCCGAGACAAATGCTTCTGATGGAGCGTCTCGAAGATGACCGAAGTCTTTGGAGTGGGCACTGTCAAAGTAATGCCCAATTTTGCCGCACCCCATAACAGCACGTCCTGGAAGGACACCAGATCGTCGACCGGTGAAACCCTCGTGTCCGGCGAATCCGACAAGGTCGGGGAGTAGTGCCTGGTCCCCGACGACCTGGTCCGTGAACGAGACCTGTGTCTCCTGTGGCGCCGTCGAGATCGTGTAGAAGACCTGTGACGCGAACGTTCCCTTCACCTGGAGCGGGAGCGCGACCTCCCAGCACGTGGGCGCTCTACCGGTTTCCGTGGAGGCGTCTTCCGTGGCCTATCCTGGGGCTTTGGGGTAGGCGTACCCTTAGGAGGGGTCGGAAGCAGAGGCAGCGACACCGACCTCGGTGGTCTATGAGGAGGGACCGGCGGTGGAGGCTACCCCGCAGGAGGCGGCGGAGGCAGGGAGGGGAGCGGCGGATTAGCCGGAGGAGCCTCCTTCGGCAGAGGAGGAGGGGTCATAGGCCTTGGCGGTGTATATACCACCGAGTACACCGTGCCCGATGACTTCTTCGAGGGATGGGCCTGTGATCCAGACCCACCAGAGCTTGAGCGACGTCTCCGACGTCCTTCACCAGCTCCAGCATGACTTTTGGCGCCAGAATCCCTCCTGCGCCTCTTAGAGGAGGTTGAGATCCTCGGTGACGCCGATCTCTTCCTGCTCGACGTCGAGCGTCGTTTTTCAGGCGTGGAATGGCGATCCCTCGACTCTGGCGTCGAACGCCGTCTCCTCGACGTCGAGTGTTTCTTCCTCGACGACGATCGTCGCACCCTCGACGACGAGCGGTCAGACCTCGACGGCGAGCGTCGACTCTTTCTCCTCGACGACCGTTTCCTCACGGTCCTCGACGCCGAGGATCCCCTCGACGTCGAACTGGTCGACGGCGACCGGCGGTGTCGCTTTGATGGCGAGCGCCGGTGCCTTCGTCGACGGCGATGCCTCGACTTCGACGACGACGACGTTGACGACGACGTCGGCGGTGACTTCGACGGCGGCCTAGCCAGGCCTCTCGACGTCGATCTTCCACGCTGTCTCGACCCGGAGCCCCGGGGAGAAGGGGAACACACCGTCGTCATCCCTCTCGACGTCGACGTCGAGGCTATCGACGTCGACGGAGACCGGGACCTTTTGCTGGTCTTCCTGCCTCTGGGGAGCCCCCCAGAGGCCTCAGCAGGGGCAGAGGGAGCCTTCCCAGCCTGCCCAGACCCACCTGCAGCCTGCAGTCGCCTCTCTTCCAGGCCTTGGAGCCTAATCTTCTGCCTTTCCCTCAGGGTCCTTGTAGAAAAGGTCTGGCAGATGTCACAATCTTCAGGGACATGTTCATCAGGGAGGCAAAGAATGCAGACGTCGTGTGGATCAGTCTTGGCCTTCTTCCTTCCACATGCTGGGCACTTGTCGAATAAAGCAGGCATTTTAGATCCCTAAAAGCCTGAACAAACACACAGAAGTGAAAAGGAAACACCAAGAATCAAATGAGAACCCTTTTAAATCCAAAAAGTGCAAAAAAAGTCCAATAAACCCTTGAAAAAGGGAGAGATCAATGCACAGGGTCCTGTAAGCAGGAGCCGGAAAAAAGAACTGGAAGTGAGAGGGACCTGCTATGCATTCTGGGATACTGGGAGAAGTTCTGGAAAGTTCTCTTAAAGGCACAGTACCCTATTTAAGCCACATAATGGCAGCCTATGGGGCTTGTCTGTCCATGCCTTCCTCTCTATCATTCCAGAGGGGTTTTGCTGTTAAAGCAAGGGAAATCTGGACAGGCTTTGCTGTTTGTGGATTTTTGGTGGAATTTCTAGTTGAAGTACTGGACAGTGTAGCCTGTGGATATAGGCTGCATTATTTGTCTTTAAATTCTCTCTTAAGTGTCTTTGCAGTTCTGCAATTTTTTGACAATTTAAGAGATTATTTTTGATTGCCGGGGTCCTCGCACATGGGCGGGACTATTCACTAGATTATGACTATACACAGAGATCCCCTACTACAGAAGTGACTTTTCCCATCCACTAAACTTGCAATTCACTTGCCCCATTTAGGGGCAAAGCACCAGGCTTCCAGCAGCAGATTCTCAGCAGGCTCCATGATCGGGAAAAAGTAAATTATAACCCATCTGCCACAGGAACTTTGGTCACTGTACATCTATTTAGGGCTCTCTTTCTGACATGCATTTCCCCATCACGTATTAGAGGAAAAGTCGCAGTCATTGATTTTTTAGCTTTTCAATAACAAACTCACACCTTATTTCTGTGAGAATATATAGTAATACTTTAGTGAAATCAGCTAATGAGGATTTGTTTAAGATTCTCCCAGTAGTTGAACATGTATGCAAACAGTGAATATAAAAAAAGGTGTTATTTCGTCTGGCAAAAGGTACACTGACAATATAAATCATATGAGATTCAGCAAGCTGGTGTATATTAAAGAGGAATGCACTGTTATGATGTCATGCACTTTCAGCATTATGCACTTAAGGCGCTCCTAAAGGGAACCATTTTGTACACACACAAATATGTCTTTTTCTGAAACACAATTCTGGCTGCTGGCATAGAGCTCGTCCAACAGAAAATATCAAACACTCGTACTAAGGTTGGGTAAGGCCAGCTTGGGGTGATGGTATTACAAACGCTAGCTATGGTTTAGTGAAGGGTGTAGATGGTGCATTGAGCATGTTGGTGAATTTCGGGGTCAGGAAAACTCACACACAGTACACTGTGTCATGCTTCATTACAGGGCTGCTAGCACACCTCTGCGCAAGCCAACGCTGGAGGTGGAGCAATAGGGAGGGGAAGACAGTACAACAACAAAAACATAAACCCAACAAGAGGACCACCAAAGCAGTGTAATCTAATTTCAACCCTGGCCAGACATTTCCTCCACAACTCTGACAATAGGAATACTCGGAACTAGCTTGATGGAAAGTCAAGAAAACGAATCCAACTTCAGTGCTAATGCAACATGCTCTTTATCAATCCTGGACCCAAACACTTTCAACAGAGAAGACACCCTGTCTGACACTAATATTGTGCCTTTTCTATACTTTAATCAACTTCCAGAAACTATCTACCTTTGCTGCATCAACCCAACCAGAGGACTGTATTTCAAAGTCCGCGTCCAAGCCTCCCTCCAAGAACAATCATTGATCAGTAACTTGGAAAGGTTTGAATATGAAAGCCTCAGATAGCTCTATGGAACAGACAAGCTACTCTACTGACTCACTCGTAGAATGGACAGAGAAAGGTTCCTCCTCGACAGCTATCATCACGTCCTATTGCCACCTTTCTCTCCCAGTACTTCTCCTTCCTTCCTAAAGTACATTATTGATGCCCATCCTCTTAAAAATTCAAGAACAGTGGGACTACGAATTCAAAAAATCGCTGTGATTCAGGGTCAGGAAAACTCACACACAGTACACTGTGTCATGCTTCATTATAGGGCTGCTAGCACACCTCTGCGCAAGCCAACGCTGGAGGGGGAGCAATAGGGATGGGAAGACAGTACAACAACAAAAACATAAACCCAACAAGAGATCACAAGTGAATAAAGGTGCAGAAATAGTAGTTAAAACTGGACACGGGATATCCTCAATCCAATTTTAATCATCTTAAATGTACACAATGAACTGTTACTATCCAGGAGTTTGTTCTTAGTTTCATAAGTTGCATTGTATTCGTATCTGAAGTTAAGTCATAGGGCCTGATTACAAGTATAGGTGCTATCTATTGCACCTGATAAATAACAATACCACGGGGTTCGTTATTTATCAGGTCAAATTAATAACACCTATTACGAGTTTGTTGGGAATAACATTCAGATTTTGGTGTTTAACGCACCAAAATCCACATTATACAGTCATTACAGTACGGGGTTCCCCTGTTAAATTTCAGCAGGTTTGACATGCTGAAATTTAATGAAGGTTGAGGTGTTTAGCGCCTCCGATAATCATCAATGCGTTAAATAACACTTGACTCGTAATTCTGGCCAATGCGTAAACAGGTGTTTACGCATTGGTCGGAATTAACCGACCTACTCGTAAACAGGCCCATAGTGGTCCATCTGGTCTAGATTGAGGACCCTTCATTGAGTGCTATTATCTAGAATTACATTTTACTTCTGAGTAATATGCTCAATCGTTACTGGAATGCTCCACTAATTTAATCCAGATACCCATTATAACCTGCCTCTGTTAGTCTACTGGAATTTACAAGACAATGCTGAGTGTATTTGCAGCTGTCCTACTGGATTGCCATTCCACTGCTTATGACATTGTTAAAATAATTCAGTTTTGATCAACACAAAATGGATCATTTATCTGAAACTCTGGTAAAGTTGTTCTCTTATGGCATGACACACTAGTCTCTGGTAACAAGAGGCAGTGACTGCCCAAAGGGCATACAACTCTCTAGTAACCATGGAGCAGGCAGCTGACAGCCTCTATGATTCACAACAACCAGCAGCAGAAGGATGGTCAGTGTGACATGGCCGAGCAGAAAGGGCATAGG
This sequence comes from Lissotriton helveticus, assembly GCF_964261635.1. Lineage (NCBI taxonomy): Eukaryota > Metazoa > Chordata > Amphibia > Caudata > Salamandridae > Lissotriton > Lissotriton helveticus. The sequence continues at coordinate 208,415,513 of NC_136065.1, forward strand.
CTCAAAAGGAGCCCCTCTGCAGTCCTGGCAAAGTGGCTATGTAGCTGCACTAAGAGAACGCACAAAACAGCACTCACCTTCATCATCAGTACAATGGTGTTGAGGGCGATCATGGCCATGATGAAGTACTCAAATGGTGGAGACACCACAAACTTCCACATCCTGTACTGGAAGGACTGCTTGTTCTGTGGCATGTACCGAGTGAGTGGTTTGGCACTAATCGCAAAGTCGATGCATGCCCTCTACAAAGGAGGAAAATTTCATGTAAGCAGGAGGGGCATTGACAAGAGCACAGCACGCACACATCAAGAACCCCCCCGCTCAAAAGCAGCCACTTCGTTATTTCACATAAAACAGAAAGGGTTGTTTTTTGGTTAATTAATATGCCCTTTACAAGATTAAGTTCAGGAGTAACTAGTCCAAGAGTCCCTTGAATTGTCCAAGCTAAATTCCTCACGACTGCTCCGGTATGTCTGTACAATTTCTTTAAACATAAATAATCTGCTCAGTTTAAGATCACATTTTGTGTGAGAAGGCCTATCCAAAATGCTAATTAACCAGTGACATCCTAGGCATTAGTATCGATTTCTGAATTACATTTAGTGTTATGTGAGCGGTAGAACACCCTGCACTTTTGCCATTTAGAAATTCACCATTTCTATTGTTTACTATATTGGTTAACAATGTGGAAAAGTATGCTTAAAATGGATGCCACATGGACTAGTTCAGCAATACAAATCCCTAAGAAAATAGGTGAATAGGCAACATTAGCAACATGATCTGATAAATTCACAACCACTTAGAATATCATTTTTGATGGAAAGTGTATGCATACCACCTGTTAGTGGTATGGGGACAGGTAAAATATTAAACTTCCAGAATGGCATCAGTTTATAGTTTGTGATCTTGAGCTCTAGCATCGCTTACATGGAAATTTGGATTCCTCAGATTCTATAAAGCCTTGAGGAGGATCACAGGAAATTGTTTGGCTATGTGTTCTAAAGGGTTCAGATCACAGCTCACCCACAAATTCTCTACTGTGTTCTATAAGGAGGTCCTAATTGGAACTTGGGCATTATTCTACCGACTCTTTGCCCAATAGAAAATCCAGGACCATGGATCTAAATCCCATCTGTCTCTCTGCTATATCCAGATTCCAGAGAAATAAATCAACCTGTTTCTTGTCACTTTGGACCAGGACCATGAATCTTTGCTCATTAAAGGATGTGTGTTCTGGGCAGAAGTTCATCACAGTACCTCATTCTTCTCCAAGCTGCACTCCGACATGGCTTTATCTCCCTGCTCCTGGAACGTGATAATGATCAACGCCACAAAGATGTTCACAAAGAAAAAGGGGAACACAACAAAGTAGACCACATAAAAAATTGACATTTCCATCCGATAGCCAGGACTTGGGCCCTGCTCTTCGTAGGTGGCATCCACAGAGTGTTTCAAAACCCTAAAATACAAAATAAGCTAGTTATTTTCTGTGTGCAATTTGAGAACTAGAGAATGGCAAAACAACAAGTGGATAATGATGGGGTGCATTATGCTGTCTAAAATCTGACATGTACTATGGACTCTTCCACAGCAAAGTGGCTCACAAGGACAACACTTTCTTCAAACCGCAGACATTCAGCAATGGCCTTGAGCGAAATAGGATCTTTTTCTGCTATGTTCCTCTGATGGTACGATCATGAGGTTTGGCTATGAGGAGGACATGGTCTGTAAAAGCAATTCTGTGTTGAGCACATGGTCTAATTTTATGTTAAGATGCTAGAAATATGCAGATTTTTGGAAAACAATAATAAAAAGCATAGTAAAGTGGACCTGTTGTTTTGTAAAGTTCACATTCCCTTGTCTTTTCCTTTCAAACACAAAAATTGAATATATTATGCTGTTCATGAACGCTGGATATCGTTTAAGGGCATGAGGGGTACATGGAATATTTTATCAAACCAATGATCTGTCATTACTTACGTGGGCCATCCCTCTCCCGTAGAAACGGTGAAGAGCGTGAGCAGGGCCCACAGCACATTGTCATAATGGAACTCGTATTTCTTCCACTGTCTAGACTGGGATTCAATCTCATTGTGCTTCTCATAAATGAGATACTGACCCCTGCAGTAGGAAAGAACATAAGTGAATATGTGATTAGCCACTTGAATTAATTGTCAAATTTTATAAACCAGCACTAATATTCCATATTTTACATTGGTCAAGCAGCATTCGGTAATTTCGGCTTGTGTAGGAACCATTGCATTTCACTGACCAGGCAATTCTGATCACAATGGAAGCCTACCAGTAACTAACCATTGTGACAAGTTATTTCCCAAATTCAACTAACCACAAAAGGACCACCAAAGCAGTGTAATCTAAGTTCAACGCTGGCCAGACATTTCCTCCACAACTCTGATAGAAGGAGTACTCAGAACTAGCTTGATGGAAAGTCAAGAAAACAAATCCAACTTCAGTGCTAATGCAACATGCTCTTTATCAATCCTGGACCCAAACACTTTCAACAGAGAAGACACCCTGTCTGACACTAATATTGTGCCTTTTCTATACTTTAATCAACTTCCAGAAAATATCTCCCTTTGCTGCATCAACCCAACCAGAGGACTGTATTTCAAAGTCCGCCTCCAAGCCTCCCTCCAAGAACAATCATTGATCAGTAACTTGGAAAGGTTTGAAGATGAAAGCCTCATATGGCTCTATGGAACAGACAGGCTACTCTACTGACTCACTCGTAGAATAGACAGAGGAAGGTTCCTCCTAGACAGCTATCATCACGTCCTATTGCCACCTTTCACTCCCACTACTTCTCCTTCCTTCCTAAAGTACATTATTGATGCCCATCCTCTTGAAAATTCAAGAACAGTGTTTATGAACATCATAAATCTCGTAAATTATACTTTCCAGGAGTAGTAAATACAGACCAATCCTGATACAGGTTTGCCTGGGCGCCAAAAAACGTTGAGTTGTTGACATTGGAAATTTTATATGACTTTCATGTAGGGACAATCATTCAGAGCCGAGAAACTCCCCATCCGGTTATACTTTGAGTCCCTTAGTCCATGGATCTGCTTTTAGCAACTTTAGTAATCCTCAGATTGTGCTGGGAAAGGTAGATCTTCAAACTATGAGCCTGATTTAGACTTGGGCAGATGGTTGAATGTCCATCATGGCAAAGGAGTAAAATGCTCCATTGACCTGACAGATATGCCATCCAGCAAATTTAGAGTTATGTACTGGCTCCATCGACATCTCTTAATAATGACAGGAACCAGTTTTCATCAATACTTTAAAAGTTGGATGTTGGACGTGATGGGCGTCTGTGAAACTTTTATAGAGCATTACATTTTTCAAAAACAAACTCCCACAACATACTCACCAAACCCATCTTGTTGATGGAATAGCCACGAAAGTGTAAAAATATTAACAATCTGAACTGTAGACTACAAAGTTACAGAATATGTGTGCTTTTCCTGTTGCCTTAAATTAAGTAAGGAGAGTTTATTGAGGATTTCTCACACATCCACAATCCCTCCTTGAAATTTCCAGCACAGTAACCCTCACTCCTACTCACTCAGAGAAAGCTCAAACATCTGGAATTTACCAGCACAGTAATGCTCCTTCATGTAGGTTGCTTACGTACCTAAACCAATTTAAGGCATTGTCAGTGCAGTAAACGCTCCCTCCTCAGTGCTGGCTGACGCTCACCTACCTGCAGTTATTGGCTCACTGGCCTGCAGTTATTCTTGTACATCACCAGCACAATGATGTTCATTCCCCTGGGTCCTTCAGGTGCTCACAAAGCTTCACTCACTTGTGAAAGTCTTCCACACAATCACACCATATCATCTCCAGTGGGTGCTCCATCACCTGAAGCCACATGTGTAAGTCGCTCTGTCCCACAGTCGCAGTTGGTGCTCACTCACCTGCAGTCACTCTCACGCTCCTTGGACTCGTCCGTGCAGTAGAAGAATTTGCCCTTGAAGAGCTGCACAGCCACAACAGCGAAGATGAACATGAAGAGCATGTACACAATGAGGATATTGAGGACGTTCTTCAGGGAGTTCACCACACAGTCAAAGACAGCCTGGTGAGAAGAGGGAGCGAAAGAGGAGAGACAGTTACTGAGCAGCAGTCATTTTGAAGAATGCAAACCCACCCATCACCTCCCCTGTTTTCCCCCCTGTACATCCAGTGACACACTAGACCACTTCAACAGGATCGAACCTTCAGCTTGGGCAGGCGCTTGATGGTCTTCAGTGGCCGCAGGACCCGCAGTACTCGTAGGGATTTGATGGTGTTGATGTCTTTGCCTTTAGTCCCTCTGCATAGGGGAAAGAAGCATGGATGAGGGTGTAAAGTCTATTATACAAAGGCTCCTCTTACTGAATTTCTTAATGATGAAAGGAACCAAGAGGCCCTCATTACCACTTACCTCGCTCACCTTGATCTCTAGGTGGGACACATGAAACGGGCAGGTGTACTAAAAAGTTAAACCCATAACTTATAAATAGGGAATATTACAGCCAGGGAGTACTTTCAAGGGTACATGGGGCTGGACTGCACTTCAGATGCACGTCCTGAGAAGAGCACATCAACTGAGCTGCTGGAACCATCACTGTGTGCAGAGATGTGTATCTCCTGCAATAATGTCACTCAATCTTTGCTTTCATGTAAAATCAATAAGCTCTTTAGAGGATGCTAGGTGAGCTCTTACAATCATGCACCCATCTGCCCTCTGGTTGTTGAGTTGGCAAATGTGCATGGTTCCACAATGGTGGTACCAACTTTGGGGAATACTTCCAAGAAATCTTAGAAGTTCTAGTCTAAGCTCGAAATGTATGGTAATTCATCAATCATTGCTGCTCTGCCGTGGAGTTATGTGGGTATTTTGTGGCATAATTCTGCTCTTTATTCACTTCCATTGGTGAAGATGTGGTATTGTATCAGTCTTGGGCAATGAACTAGTAGCTCTATTTGAGTTCACAACTCATTCATTAGGTGACCGTGCCACTTTTAGGCAGCAGAGCTATATATCTCTCTGCTCTGGTCCTGTCCCAGTTATGCTATTCACACACTGGTATTTCTGCCTGGCAGTCAGCACCCATGGATTCTGGGCTAAACTTGTCACATTGGCTTCAACAAATTTTGCATCAGGTCAGCAGCCAGGAAGCAATATATAAAGCTGTCACCAGTTCTAAGTGCAACAATCTGGGTGAGAGCCGCCTCCACTGGATCTCCTGCCCAGGTGAGCACTGCCTTTATTAGGTTTTCTTCTGAGGTGTTTACATTAGGTTCTAACCCCAGATGAGTGTTGCTTAGGTCAGGCTTCTTCCAAATGTAACTACTGCTTCCACGAGGCGTACTTCTCCAGCTAAATCCTGTGGTTTCATTTTCATGTGAAAGATGCCTCGATCATGTTTTGCCCCTCGGATGAGTGCATCTTTTCCACTAGGTTACTGCTGCATGTAAGTGCTGCCTCCCTTAGGTTTGGCCCCAATCGAGAACGCTGCTACAATGAGGTTCCCTCTTCATCTATATTCCATCAATTAATGCATTATTATACGTGTTCCTGTACCTAACATCCATGCTGTATTGAATACACAAGAAAAAATTAATATCAGGATTAAGATGGTAAAGGTCAATAGCTGCATCAGATCCAGGAATCCGTTCGAAATAGTGCCCACTGTTGTTCTGCAGGCAAGAGCTAGGGTGATTTCCTCTTCTGAGAGACAGTGTGTAATTTTTCATAGCACAACTAAAATGGTTAGTACTCTATAATCTGTCGCTAAGAGCTGGAGTGGTAATTTCTTCTAACTGGTGAGAATTGGATTCCCCATCTCATCTAAGCGGCACAATGCCCTGAGTTTGAGAGCTGGGTTGGCCATCTCCTCTAAACGATGCAGTGCCCTGCAGCTGACAACTGCAGCGGTCATCTTAGAGGAGTGATGCAGTGTCCTCTTGTAGCTAGGGCTGGAGTAGTCAGCTACTGTGAGTGATTCAGTGCCCTTCTGCAGCAGAGAAAAGGTGGTGTTCCAAAGACCCCAGCGAGATGAGCAGCCTGCATTTAGGGGCATGAATGGTCATCTTCTCTGACTGATGCAGTGCCCTGCTGCAGTGGACATCTACAGTGGACATCTGAAGAGGACATCTCATATGAGCCATGGAGTCACCTGTAACTGAGAGATCATCTGCTCTGACCATTGCTAAGTCCCCCTGTAGTTGACAAGTGGAGTGGTCCTCTTCGCTGAGTGATACCATGACCTCTGTAGCTGGGAGCTGGTATCGTCATCTCCTTTGATTGAGTGAGGGCCTGGAGTGATCGACTACTCTGACTGGTACAGTGATCTCTGACTGAAAGTTAAAGTGATCAGTGCCATCCTCTAGCTTATAGCTTTAGTGGTTATCTTCTGGCAGATGCAGAGTCCTCTGGTACTGGCCTAGAATGGTTATGAGCTGATAATGTTGATGTGTCCTCCTGTAGTTGATTGCTAAAGTGCTGGCCTTCCCAGGTTGAAGCAATGGATTTTTGAGGATGAAAGTTGGGATACTTGTCTGTCAATGCAGCAGTGTCCCCCTACTGTATGAAGCGGAGGTGGCCTTCACGCATCAGCCTTGAGGGGTCCTCTTGAAGTAGAGCGCTTATCTCCTTTGCAGAATGTGGTGATTTCCTATCGCTCAATATTAAAATAGACAATGTCTTATGAGAAGACGTGCCAGACACTTCAAAGATTTTTCCTTGTAGGTGCTGTTAGTCCTCAGCTCAGCAAGTAGAGAACTGACAGAACCCCGAAGTGCAAAAATTTAGGAACTGCTGCAGCCCTGCTGGACCATATGATGCACACATTTTTAGCCCTGGTATTCTTTGAAGACTTTACTGTGCAAATATTTTTGAGCAATTGCAAAGCTCAATGGATTATGATGATGTTCACATTTTCAGCTGCTATTAGAATTTGCTGAGCTACAAAATGCATATGTGTAGGAACTGCTGCAACCATCTCTGTGACCATGAGCTGCCGCGACACTCCTGAGCCCTGAATTAAAAAAATTCAGAGGCGGCTTAACTCTCACTGAACCATAAGCTGCACTCCCTTGGATTATCAATGCAAAATGATACGGAATGCAGATACCCTGGTTGGACTCCATGGGTCAACATTCAATAGTTATAATTCATCCACACTGTTAGCTCCTAGATGTTACCATTGTGTAGTAATGTACACATTTCAACTTCTCCAACTCTCATTGGCCAAGAACAGGAGTGTATTTCTGTTCTCTAGAGCATTTGATAGATGGGAATATGAGCATATTCCCTAATTCAAGAGCATTTAGTGTGCAAAGAGATGTTCAGGATCCCAGCTTGCATTGCTTCTGCCAGACACTGTCATAGGCAGACTTTTGGAATGTTGGCATGGTGGAGCCAGATTTAAATATGAATGAGGCATAATCATGGAGTTCATGTTTAACAGCCATTCACAAAAGGGTTATTGTGCCGGGTAATGGGGCTCTAGTGTCGCTCCTCTAGTACTTACAAGATTGGGTGTATGGAAAATCTAAACATTGGTACAATAGAACTTTATATATGCAAGTGCATCGCCAGTTAGTACATTGGTAAATTTTTAGGAAAGCTAGGCTAGACAACTCATGCAGCAGGGCATGCTCAACTGGACATTCAGAGGCATGCAGGTCTGGTCTCGCTACCACCCATGGGTGTTGGATGCGGGTGAAACAGTGGCCTTTCTGTACCCACCAGTGAGCATCATCCCTGCAATTAGAATAAGATGGGGCCTGATTTCACCTCCCCCAGGTCACCAAACCTGGGTAGAAATATACAGCAAGGGTACATACATTGCTGAGAATCAAGAGTTTGGTGCCAGATTTCAATGAATGAATTTAGTCAGGCGGGCCTGTTGAGCTCACTGTGGTCAGAATGGAAAGACACCGCTTCAGCCTCACCCTGCCAGTGACGGTATCATTAGTGTCTAATGGGCATCCAGGGTGCGAAGCGAAGGTAAGTGAGTGGTGTATGAGCCAGAGTTCATTTAGAAACATAATAAATGAACTTCCAGGACAGGATGGATCTTCACCCAGAAATGTGACCACTGGGTTCCTAGAATTCTACTACAGGTTATCACTGGAGGATGTATGGGTGGTAAACATTCAACTCAAGGCATTGATAGGAAACGAAAGGTGTGTGATTCACAGAAAGACAAAGACAAAATGGAGGATGGTGGGTAAGGGGTAGGCCATGTCATGAATAGAGCAATAACACTGTTAGGGTTTCATTTACTATATGACTGGTTACCAATTCGTACTATAGAAGTCATTCTAAATCTAGATTGGGTAATTTTACAAAAATAGCCCACCACCTTAGGAAACTTACTGCCCACCAGCACCTCATTCCCTGCTGACCGCAATGAAGCTGTGAGGTGATCAGCCGTCACTGCCTTTTGTGTATCCTGGCTTGGGGCTGATTTGTAGCCAATGGCTTTGCACTGCTAGCAGGATGGGGTGAACAGCTGGCCAAATCTTCTAGACATAGGAAGCGAGGAGCACAATGCATTGAAAAGAGGAGGTCGCCAGTGTAAAGACCTTCACAAAAGGATGGCAGCAGTCCGGGTATACTTTGGAATGAAGGCTCCACTTCATGAATGATGAGCAACAGTTTGTCCCACTACACGAATTAAGGGAGTCACTGCAATCAAGAAGACACGACGGGCCAACGGAGTGCACAAGGGCGGATCTACACTTTCTGTGACAAAAAGGTTGGCAGATTGACCCAATGCGTGTTGGAGGATTGGCAGACTGTCCTACTTCATGAAGGAGGAAGACCGCACTGCTCTTTCGCATGTAGCAAGAAGGATGCACAGCCCTACTGCATCAAGCTGGATCAAAAGATTTTTTAAGTGCATGACACATCGAAAAGGTGATTGCATTAATTTCATAGAGGAATAGTGACAACGTTACACTGGCTCAAGGAAGAGTGACATATTACTCCAAGGGATAACAAACATATACTTTTTACTAGAAACAGAAAGAATGATATACTACCATTGATTCGCTACCTAAGGAAGAGGAAACTGTTGCTTCACTGTCTAAAGGAAGAATGACATACTACTACCCTGACAAAAGGAGTGACATGTTTCTTCACTAGATAAAGAAAGAACAACATACTGTTTTACTGGACAAAGGAGGAGGGATATATGACTTCACTGGTTAAAAGAAAAATAACAAGTTGCTTCATTGGACTAAGGAAGAGCAAACTACACTGACTAAAGGAACAGTGGAATATTATCTAACAGGATAGAATGACACATGGTTTTACCACATAAAACAACAGTGACAAGCCTGTTGTTGTTACACTGTTTGTACATGTGCTTGTGAATTGTACACACATTGGGTTACTATGTACAGTCTCTGTGGGTCTCATTCCAAATCAAGTATTGACAAAGCCAACAGGTCAAGGTTTTATGCTTACACAAGTAGTGTTAGCACATTAGAGTGAGACACATAGGAGGGTGCCAACAGGAGCAGATAGAGAGGGCTACAGTTGTAAAGTATTTCCTCAAGCAGTTCAGTGCAAGCACTTGAGTGGAGAAGGAAGGATACAGCGAAACAGCCAATAGTAGTAGATGAATACTACTGTACTGTACTGAGTTAAGATTTGATTGACAAAATCTCAAGTAAATGGTTGAAAGAGGCTGGTTAAAGAATGTCAATGACTAAAACGGGCAGACCCAAAAGACACTCTATGTATCTTGTTAACAATAGGGATGTTTGACAGCTGTACTGGCAAAACCCAGACCTAAAAAGTGGAAGTCGTACCACAAGTGGAAAAAAGGGTAACAGTTGACAGGTAGACACTGCCCATTCCAGAAGAAAGTTTCATAAAAGTAGACAGAAAAGAGGTCCTAAGAAGCAGTGAGAATGTTTCTGCAACCATGCATGGCCACAAGTGTCGCTCGACAGCTGCTTGCTGCTGTTTGAGCAGCACCGCATAACCAATGTTCCCTGCCAAAGCTGGGGTTACTTCTGGCTTTGTGGAAAGATGAAATGGCTGACGAAAAGCAACTAAACTGTTCCCCTCTTCAATCATGGCTACATTAGATGAGATTGTCAGCCATGAAACCAGTGACGGCTCATCCACTAAGGTGGAGGAGCGTCGCCCCACTGCTCACTGTGTGAGCGATTAACAACAGATAAATAAAATTATAATTAACAGTATTATCATTTTATTTAAACTACTGGCTCAGTTGGTTGGAGGAGGCGGTGGGGCTGGCCTGTTTAGAGGCTGGGGTAGTGGTAGGGAATTTCTACGTGTACATGACATTTTGGCCGGCCGTCTTGGGCCGGCCAAAATGTTATGCGCACTTTGCATGCTCTACACCCAGGCTGCATTACAGCGTGGAGAACATGCCTAGGCTCACATTCCATGTCTGAGCACAGAACCAAAGCGTTCAGACCAAGCAAAATGCTGCATTGCAGCGATATGATTGGCTCAGAGGAGCCTGGGTGTTTCCTGCTTCCACAGAAGCCAAGAAGAGGATGGAGAGGACAGAGGGAAAGGTGGCGCCAGCCAGCCGCATTCAGATTAAAGTGTTTCTAATTTATTTATTTTTAATCCCCTCTCTCCTCCGGTCCCCCTCCCCGCCCGTCCATGTTGGTGGCCGCGGCATCTGGATGCAGAGCATGGGTTGGGTAGAAAGTGAAAGTTCACCTTGGGCTAAGTGGAAGCCTTTGCTCTTTTCTGAGAAGTAGGTTCCTCAAATTCCCTTGACTTCAAAAGCACTTCACCCATCCTTAATAGGTATCATGAAAATCGGACACATCTCTTATACTTCTGAACCTATGATGGACATCTCTGCTCTAGCACAGGGATGGGGCATAAGAGATGAGCTGGGGTGATCAGCAGAAATGGTACAAGCCTCTTTTTTTGACATAGGACTCACTGTCTCCACAGGATTCTCCGATAAATGTGAGCACTCTGGCTGTATGCACTACATGCAGTACGGAGTGAGGCCTGGACTCAGTATTTTATTTGTGCCGGTGGTTGCCGGTGCTTGGCACCGGCAGTTAATTGTCAACACCGGCACCTATGCAGTCTGCCACATGGTGGCATTGTTTATCTAATTTAGAGAGTAGCATAACAGAAGTTGTTTATAAATTCCATATATATTGAAAATGACTAATACCCACCACCCACGCCATTCTAATAGCTTTGGTGGCATGGAATAGTCTGAATTCTCACATTTGTAGGACTATGATGATTAGTAGGTATGTTTACAATGTCATTGGGAGTGCTGGCAGGGGCAAAAGGTGGGGTGAGCTGAAGTGGCTCCCTGACGAGGGCCCTGGCCCTTATTTTCTTTACAAATTAAGTACTGCATGGACTTCCTATTTTACTTGCTGTGTGGGCTGATGCCCATGGCTTTCTCAGCACATCCGATGCAGTAACGCGCAACATCGCAGGGCCCTCAACAACTTGCCACCAGGGAGCAAGCAGTCAGCAGGTCATGCCTCACCGCCTTGTCCTGTCTAAGCAGGGCCCCCTAAGAGACTGTTGTAACACACATAAGAAACCGAGCAGTCAGCCAACAAATCTATGCTGCATCTTCGAAACAGCGTCCATGAGTTGTCTCCCTTCAGGAACGTGCTGCACTGCTTGTTCCAGTTTAACTTACAAATTATCTTGGGATACAGGGACCTAGAAATGAGATGAAGGAGTAAGCGAGAAGTGAAACAGACGTCGGGGGAGGCAGAACCAGGATATGGGATGAATGTATGCTTGTAAAGGCTGGCTCATGGGTGCAGCCCTTGGTGCACATAAAGTGCAGGGCTGGAAGCCCATGCCCACAGACAAGAAACAGAGAAGGAAGAAAAAAATGGTGTCATTGTATTACCCCAAAAAACTCCTACAGAGGGAGAGAAAGAGAGAGATAGAAAAATAGATCACGGCAAGAGAGAGAGAAAAAAACTTTTGCGTCAATAATTGGCACTCACAGAGGTACACTATATATACACAAACAGTACAATACGCTTTTATAAAGAGACATTATGTTCACAAATACAACATCACAGAAAGTATGCTGCAGTGTACGTGTGCATAATGAATGTGTGAGAGTTAGTCAGGGAGAACGTCAGAAAGAGGTGGGGAGAAAGAAAGGGCATACAGCTGAGAGAGAGAGAGAGAGAGAAAGGAGACAGGGAAGAAAAGAGAGAGCAATGCATACTTATATAGAGTGGTAGGTTGCAAGTATTTATGGAGTCTGCTAAAGAGAGAGAAAGAGATATATTGTATACATGTGTACAGAGTGGGAGAAGATATTACTTACCTTGCGGCACAATGTTTCTAGAGGACCCTTGTAGCAGAACCATTATGTTCTGGACTATTGTCCCTTTCAGACAGAACCTGGATCATTTTCACACACCAGAACACCAGAAGAGGAGTCACATCAGAACATCAACCAACTTCACCCAGTGGATCTAACCACTGCTGTATGCAATGCACCATAGTAAGAGGATTTCTTGTGATGTATATTTCTATCCATGGGCATTTCAAGAGGAAGTTGGTGGGGGGTTAAAGAATCAGCAATTGTATCCTCAGAAGCACTGTGGTAGCGAGGTAAGTGATTTCTTTTAAATGATACTTTCTTCCTGTATGCGTTTGCCAGTGAAGTGATAGCCAAAGCATTTAATAGGAATGTGGATGGTGAAAGATAAGTAACTAGATAACTATCCCTTCAACAAAAAATGGATTATGCATGATTGAATGGGAACATATCAGATTTTGACTGCCTTGATGAAGGTTTAATCAGTGCTTTTTAATTAGATAAGTGGGCAATTCTGAAGCATGATATAAGCAATGGTAGGCCATTAGAGGCTACAGTCCATTCCACAATGACTTGTCTGTTGCTATGTATGCAGTTATTTTATTTGATGTTATAGCTAAAAACCAGATACAGATCAAGAACGTGAAGTTCTCCTTCAATCACTGATTGAGGATGAAGAAAGAAAGGTTGGAAATTAATTGGACTGATTAATGTGAAACTCTGGGATGACCTTAAGCTGAAAGGGTGGTTAAACCTACTCTTGCACATAGTGAAAACATAAAGCATGCATCCACTGGTAAAGATGTTCATGTTGATAGTCTAGCAACCAGAAAATCTTTCTTCACAGATAGGAATTACTCTAACTAATTACTCTAACTAACCATTGGGCCCTTGATAAACAAGACTATGATTAAATATCACTGGAATAGAAAAATGGGAGAAATTAGTTGAAGGGGAAACACATTTTCAGGTCTTAAAGATAATGTTGAACAAGATATTTAAAAAAACTTGTTCTAGAAGGATCTGTATCTGAAAATGTACAACAATACCAAACAACAGTAGGTGATGGTGATGTCAAGCTGCAGTCCTCTGTTTAAAGATTGAAAGATGGCCTCATCTTTTTATTACTTTTCAATTTGAAAATAAAAGAGTGGTTAAAGAATACAAGACCTCCTGTGAACCAACAGAACCCGAATTCAGGATATTCTCTCTGTCACTGAACAGCTTTGAGGTTACAATACAACTAGCATTGCAGAAGTTGTAACCCAACTAGAAGTCACTGGTCCGTAAAACTAGACTACAACAATTCCTTTAACACCAGGACATGAAGATTTAGGAGGACTTATGGTTAAGACTGAAAAACGAATTGAAAGAAAGCACTATGGGCCCGATTACGATGTTGGTCGGATCGCAACTGACAGCCTGTCAGTTGCGATCCGACCGATAACTGCCCTTGCGTTGCGCCCCCAGCATTATGTTGTGGCGGTTGGAGGCAGCATGCGGAGGGACCGACCGCTACTGTTCACCCGTCGGCCCAGCGGTCGGAATGTAATCCCTACAATAAGGATCACGTCTTCTCAGGCACCACCATAGGGATTACGATTTACCTTTCGGTCTGCCTTTCTTTGGCGGTCTGACCGCCATAGAAAGGCAGATAGAAACAGGCTTTGGCGTCCGGCAGGGCCCACTTCACTCTCCAGCTTCCGCTAAGAGGCCTGGGGGGCACTAGTGGTGGCCCTCCAAACATCCATGCACCTTGCGGCAGGCACCATGTGTTACTTGTCACAATGTGCATGAAGTTTGCAAACATCCATTTTCCTAATGCTGGTTGTGCAGCGGTCCTTTTCCGCCCGCTGCACAAGCCGCATTCGGCAAAAGGATGTTTACGACCACCTCATGGGTGGTCGTATCCAAATACGTCGGATGGAACCGTCAACGGCTTGTCGTCGGTTTCTATCCCAACAAGATGCCGGTCGGACACTTGTCTGAGGGGCATTGTAATTAGGGCGTTTATCATCAAAACGCAAGAGTGACAGCATGTGTGAAGTGCTTTAAAAACCCACAGCAAAAGGGTATGTCTGACACACATTTCAACTTCATGAAGGGTCCTTTGCTTTGTAAAGGGGGAATCCGGGTGACACCAGCCGATATATCTGTTTGGAACTTGTGTGGATTCTGAGGTGTGAAATCACGCTAATTCTAATATGATACTTGGGAGTTTCAAGACATGAAGAGTAAGAAAACATCCTTTAGAAACATTGTACATGTGTAATCAGAGACATACACTACTCATGAGTATGCAAAGAAAGGCCTCCTGTGATAAGGAAAAACATTTTACTAGAGGTGCATTCTGTAAAGATACACTATTTGTATGAATATACACGTGTGTGAGTGTGTGTGTGTGTGTGCGCACACTTATAGATATTAATATTGGTACATACATTTGAACATAAAGGAATATTACATACATTTAGAAGAACAACGGTTATATAAAGACACATGTATAAACAAAGCGGAATACATTAAAGAATAAATCTGGTCATGTATTTTCTTTAAAAGAAAAATCCAAACTACATATTGTAACACCGTAAAGTATTTTCTGTCAACATCCTCCTCCTTGACAAAGCAACTTATTAAAAGAAATCGCATCCGCAGAACACTACCAACTGTGTGCAGACTGTTCACATACGAGCCCTTGCATTTTGTCTTCACAGTGCCCCAGCGTTCCCTGCTATTCACGGATCACAGCTATATACTTCTGGTACAGAAATACAAGATTAAAGATCTGAGTTCTTATTTAGAGCTTGGGGGATGGGATACACCATCAAAAGGTAACAGATATCCCATTCGCTGCATTACATGTGCTATAGTCTGTAATGCGTTGTAATGAAGAGAAGGGGACATCCACCACGTTTATATTCCACCCGCCAAACTCTAAATAAGGCCTTAAGAATGATATTAGTCTCTTTTCTTGAATGTCAACTAGATTAACAAGCATTGGTAAAGTCAAAATATCTGGGGTTGATATACAATCATAGGAATATAAAGCTGTAGCATCAGACTTGGCCGGTGCAGTGGGGCGACGGGGCGGGGTGGGGGAGTCGACAGAGGACGGGAAAGGGAAAATTTAATAAATAAAAACATAAAGCTACTTACCTTGCACTCGCATGTGGTGAGCGCAAGGTAAGTGGTTTTATTGATTACATTTTACCTATCTTGTCGTCTGTCGACTTCAACACCTTTCCCGCCCCGCCTCTCCATTCCTACCTGTGACGGTCGCACCTGTTTAGCACACTAAAACCAGGCAAAACTAAGAATAAAAAACTGGATATTATAGAAGGTTCCCTTACATTCATTACAGTTCTCTTTTTGTTTCAACGTGAAATGAAGGTAGGAGACCAAGTAACGCTGAACAATAGCACTTCTTTTGATTCTTTGACACTGAAAGAAACAAAGGACTATAACGAAGACCCCTTTAGCACCCGATCTACATTTCAAATAGAAAGAAAAACAGGACTGCAAGAACAGTAGGGAAGCCTTCATTATAGACTGGCTTTCGCTTCACCATCACGGCTAACAAGCCGAAGGTCGGAGGGCAGGTGTAAAGAAGAATGCTTGAAAAGGGAAAGAGGTGGACAGAAGGGAAGAAGGTACAATTTGCAAAGTGCACACAGGAAGATCAACACGCAGGAAGGTGATGCTAGCTTATATTCTTGAAATATTAGGACCCCCAACATGCTGCGTAAGTCTTCCAATACTAGGCCTGCAAACTTGGGGTCACCCCCCGATGTAAAAAATTAAAGAATACAATTTCAGTTACATGGTCAGACTCAAATTTGAGAGCTGACAAAAAGGATTTTTAAAAAGCCTGGTGCACTAAAAATTCAATAATTTGATAAAGAATAAGGGTATAACATAAAGAATTCAATCTGATAAACAGTGTAGTGTACTGAGAGGGTCTCATGCTTTGCACCACATGGACATGATTGGAGTGGAACCCCACAACCAAACAGTCAATAGATTGAAGGAATATAAAATCGATATTATATAATGTTGTCGTAATGTATCCAATATATCATTGCTACTTTGATAGAAACCCCTTGTAAATACACTCGACCCATGCACATTCTAAGAAACGGGCCCGAACTGAGCAAACACCATCTTGGTTTCATTTCCCGGGGCCTCTTTCGTTAGTTAGGAACGCACGTGACATGCTGATGAGAGGAGAGCCCGAAAGGTCGGCCTGGGCTATGAACAGACCATTGATTCTAACTTAGGAAACTCAAGGTCGCATCTGTCTTTCTTGTAGGATGAGCACATTCTTGCAGGCGCCATGCCTGTACTCCAGTGCACCAGAATGAAAGGGAGGCACCTTTACTGACCTACCCCCGGAATAACTTGAGCTGAGTTTCAAATCAATCAGTTGTGCCTTATATGGGTTTTTCCTGTTGGTTTCTCATGAACTGCTACTTTTCCATGTACGGTGTTTCTATGAGGTATGCTGAAAGTATATATGCACTGTGTTGAATGTAATCCAGCAGTCTCCTCTGCACACCTTTGAGAGCTGTGGCGAGAGGGAGGCTCCCCTATATAGGGCACTTTTGCAAAATAAGCAATTGAACCTTCTCCATTGCCGGCTGACTTATTATTGGTAAATAAGGTATATGGGCTATTGGTAAGTATAGCTATATGGTATAAATTTTGGTACTTCAGTTGGGCACTCCGCTGGGACTCCGCGATAGGGTTGTCCCCTCCTGTAAACAGGAGAAGAGGGACGGGGAGGGGTTCTGGTTGAGGGGGTGGACTGAAAAAGGTTCCTAATTGAGAAACCAGTTTGTGGTAGTAAAAGAAAAATTCCGCTCTTCGGCCCAGTGACCTTCCCAGCTGCTAAATAACCCTTCGCCGGAGTCCTTCGGGCTTAACCCGGGAACAGCTGACGGTGTTGGTCTATAAAAGAAGTCGGCAGTGGAGAACGTGCAATCAGACCTGAGTGCACCAGGTGAGTGAATTGTATTGTAAGTCCTTTGTGGATTTTGGAGCGAGAACTTTTGAGAAGTGGCTCAGAAAGAACAGTTAACTGAGTATGGAATGTAGTGGTTAGCGAACCACAGGGAATCTGGGGGTCTGACGTGGCCGAGGTGTGACTGCACGGGCAGCTCCACAGACTTGTTTGGTGATTAGTTGGGACAACATCGGACGCCTTAGTGTTGCACGGGGGAGTGCTCACTCGGCCGAATCCTCTTCGGAAAGACCCGCAGGAGCAACTGGGTAAGCGCGGGGTCTGGGGTTGCGCCCATAATGCCCGGCCCAACCAGCACAGGACTGCGGGATAGTCTGTAAGAGGGTTCGTGGTGCGCCTGTCTGATGATCCCAGGGCAGTCTTTTGACTGTCTCTTTTGTGAATTCTTTTAGTGGTCTGGAATCCAGTGTGATCGATTCCCCGAACAGGAGTCGATGGGTTCTGTTCGAGTATGAGACATGTCGTATGGAATTGTGAATTCATGACCGGAGTACTTCTATCGATTGAAACTTATGCACTTTAGGTATGCTATATGAAAAGAATTGTTTAGAATTGCACTGTGAAAGAGTGTGTGAGAAGTGGAGGCGTCCATGAGTGTGACTTCAGTGGGAATGGTATGATTTGTTGAAATCATAAAAATTTTGTGTTTCAGTAAATTTTGTTTTGGATGCTGCCGTCAGAGAAGTGGACGGCTGGAAGAAAGCCAGCCTGCTCCTCTGGAAGGCAGTCCTAGTTTTGATATGTACGTCAAACATGGTATTTCTCCCATTTTGTTTAATACACTGTGGAATAAATACACTAAACATAATGCAGAATTACAATGGCCTTTAACAGGGTCTTTTGATGAAAGAAAAATTAATTATTTACAGAATAAGTTGTTTTTAAGGAGGAGCCGTCAGACTATGTTTGACTCCTTGACATTATGGTTAAAGGAGGCGAAGCGACGGCGAATAAGAGAAGAAAAATTGGGAAAGATTAAAGCAGGACAGACTGTAACCCAAAAAGCAGTAGCATATGAAAAAGAAAAGTAGAGAAGAATATTGAGCAATTGGATAGACAGTTTCGATTACAAACAGATAAAAGTTATGTGACCCGAACTGAGGCAGAAGACGAAATAGAGGAACTATTAGAGGTCCGCCCTCCGCCTCCATATGCCCCCCAAGGTTTGTACCCGGCGGTCCCAGTGGACCAGACAGGAAGGGCAGGAGCAGCGGTGCCTGCAGTCGCTACCGCACCGATAGCCGTACACCCTCCTGCTCCATTGCCCGCTCCTCCTTCGCTGAACTACCTCAGATTTGATTACTTTATTGCCTGGGTCGCTTGCCGTCTCCCCCTTGTCCCCCGTCCTTTTAACCCCCCCGTTAGAGGAACGATGGCCACCCCTATGGGGATGACCACTGCGTCTTCAGATGTTACGCCACGACGCCCTAGGGGAGGGATGGAAGGTCGACGAGTTTTTACTCGATCATCCTTAGGAGAGGAAGAAAGACGGGCGGTAGTGATTCAGGCATCCCAATGGATGCGGAATCCGATTTATACTCTGGAGGACATTTGGAGCACTATCAAAGATTTTGAACCAGTTACACAACAACTAGCATTGGAACATATGGCAATAAGACTGATTTCCTTATGGGAGCAATGTTTTCAGGAAGGACTGGCCCCCCAGATATTGTGTGATATCAAAGATCGAGCTTTTAAGTTCGAATCACAGGTGGAAGAAGTATTTCAAAATGCTGAAACTTTGATACAATATCGAGACCGAATGAATAGGAGATGCCCGGATGTAAGGGCACAGTACCCTATGAGAGAAGTGCACCCTCTTTTCCATCCAGAGATTCCCGAAGTGTTAGATGTCGGGGGCCAAGTAACCAGAGCACGAGTAGAGGCACGTTTCCAAGAGCAGAGGGTTTATAACCCTTGGAAGCGAAGCGAGGTTCTTACTTTAAAGGCCCAACTTCCTGACCCGCGAAAAAACTCCACGGCTTATTATAAAGAACTGACAGAAGCCGCGAATTCAGCCGTTATGACTTTAGCTGACATCGAGTTATTTTTCGGTCTTTTGATCCCAGTAGATATATGGAGACAGGTGCATGATTCAGATCATGCTGCCGAACTGGGAGGAACCTGGGACCAGATAAAGACATGGGACAAAGATCGAAAACCGGGTGACAAGCCTAAAGACGAGATTTTAGCTATACCCGCTCGAATTATTACTTATATGCAAACTCTTATTCCTCCACGAAAGGTGGATTGGGATAAGCTAACAGCCTGCAACCAAACGAAGGATGAAAAGGTCTCTGATTTCTTTACTCGGTTTGAAAAGGTGTTTATTGATTTCAGTGGACAAGATTTGTCCACAGAAGGTGGCATACGGCTATTTGTAAACAGATTTGTTACTAATTTGTTACCAGAAATAAAGACGCGTTTACAGGCTGCTGAAAGTACTTGGACCACTTCAACTCCCTCAGTCATTCTTAGCATGGCTCAGTACTATGAACATCGAGAATATGAGAGCAAGGATAAGTCGGATAAAAAGGTTAAGGAGTTGAAGACCCGAGTACTGTTACAGCAAGTCAGCAGAGGGCAAAACGGTAGAAGGGGGGAAGGGGCTCCTTCCCTAGAGGAGCAATGATGAAAGGAGGAGGAGGTCAGGGTCCTCCTATAAGGATTAATCAGTGTTCCAATTGTAGGCAGGAAGGACACTGGCAAGCCCAGTGTCCATTATTATATGAACGGGTGGTTTTAATCGAGGACGTGGAAGACGAGGTACTGATCGGAATAGTATTAGGCGTGGTGATAGATCCGGTGATGAGTCAGGAAAGAACTATTATGATGATTTTCAAGGAAGGCAATACTATAATGAGGATTATCGGGAAGATGGCTATGATGGAAACAATTATGCATGAGACAGCCACGGACAGAGCAAGAGCCATATAACAGTACCAGTTGACCAGCAGGGGCCTTATGTACAGGGGCAATTGATGGGGACATCTGAGAAGTTTTTGGTGGATACTGGAGCAATGAATAGTTCTGGTGCTCATACATTGGTCCCAGGGGCTGCTCTGTCTGGGCGAAATAATGTATTGGTGGGATTTTCAGGAATCCCCGTGGTAAGCCCCGTTTCAAAGCCATTTCCCTTTACTATTGGCCCTGTTACTGTGAACTCACCGTTCTTGCTTACTTCTAGCTGTGGCGAAAATTAGCTAGGATTGGATATACTAAAGAAGTTGCATGCTCGTATTTATTGTTCTCCTGATGGTGTGTATTTAACAATGCAGCCTCCTGTTGAACGTATGTCTCAATGTTTAGTCAAAAATGCACCTCTCCCTCCTGAATTTTCCGATATACCCCACAATCTTTGGGCTAAAGGAGATACGGATGTCGGATTGTTGAAAATTCCCCCTGTATCCATAACTCTAAAACCAAACGGGCATCTATCGCGTATTCCCCAATATCGAATTTCACCCGAAGGCGAACAGGCTTTATTGCATGTCATTCGTGATTTAATTAAGAAAGGAGTGGTAGAAGAAAAGGCCGCAAATATTTGTAACAGTCCCATTTTGCCGATTTTGAAAAAGGCCCCTCTAGATGGTGACCCTGATTATAAAGATACTTATCGTTTTGTAATTGACCTTAGAGAGGTTAATAAAATAGTGATTCCTCAATACCCTGTGGTCCCGGATATCACTGCCATTTTGACTATGATTCCCCCAACTGCACAGTATTTCTCATTGATAGATCTGAAGAATGCTTTCTTCAGTATCCCAATACATCCTGACAGCCGTCATATCTTCGGATTCTCGTTATCTGGCTGAAGCTTCAGATTTTGCAGCGCACCTCAAGGCTATACTGAAAGTCCTAGTATTTATAGCCAAGCCCTAAAAGCAGTATAAGATGAATTTGTCCTGCCCCCTGGTAATGTTGTCATCCAATATGTGGATGACATTCTAGTAGCGTCAGATACAGCAGCCGGTTGTAAGGAAGCCACTGTTAAACTGTTACACCATTTGGCAGCTAATGGTAATAAAGTGTCCTTGTCCAAATTTCAGTATTGTCAACAGGAAGTGACCTACCTTGGTCATTTACTGTCGAAAGCGGGGAGAAGGTCAACTCCTGAACGGATAACTGTTATTACTAACATGTCTGTGCCCTGTACTCAACGTGATGTTCGTGCTTTTCTAGGCATAACCTCTTACTGTCGCCAATGGATTCCTAATTTTTCTCTTCTGGCTAAACCTCTGTTGCATTTGGTTACCAAAGATGTGCATGAACCCTTGCCCTGGACGGATGAATGTCAAGATGCTTTTAATTCTTTGAAATCTGCTCTTTGCTCTGCACCTGTCTTGGGTACTCCGGACTACCGAAAACCTTTTGTACTATATGTGCATGAAGTGGACGGTTGTTCCCTTTCAGTGCTAACCCAGGGTTTTGGCGGAAAGAAACGACCTTGTGCATATTTTTCTGCAGTATTGGATAATGTTGCCAGGGCCCTTCCTAGCTGTTTAAGGCCCACTGCTGCTGTGGTGGTGGCCATTCTACAGTCGGAGGGGATTGTTTTAAATACTGATCTCACAGTGATGGTACCGCACGCTGTGGACATATTATTGAATCGAACAAAAACTCAGCACCTTACGAGTGTACGATTGACTGGCTATGAATTAACTCTATTAACTCTATTTGCACCTCACATTAAAATTCAAAGATGTACCACTCTGAATCCAGCCACGTTACTACCCCTCCCTTCGAATGATCAAAAGGACGATGTCCATGATTGTATATTTCGGACTGAAGAAGAAACGAAGGGACGCGTAGACCTCACTGACTCTCCTTTATCTGACCCACAAGGGGAGTTGTATGTGGATGGCTCTTGTTTTAAGTTACCAGATGGCACGACAACAGCTGCTTATGCTATAACCACTCTTAGAACAGTAGTAGAGACAGCTCGGGTTTCTCAGCATTCAGCGCAAGCAGCTGAACTAATAGCATTATTAAGAGCATGTGAACTGAGCAAAGGTTTAAGAGTAAATATTTTTACAGACAGCCAGTACGCCTTTGGCATGGCCCACAGTTTTGGGCGGCTGTGGAGGGAACGAGGATTTCTTACCTCCCATGGTCAAAGAATACAACATGGCCCTTTGATTGAATGATTGTTAAACGCTCTAACTTTACCAGAGAAGGTGGCCATCATTAAGTGTAGTGCCCACAAGAGAATTACCGACACTACAGGAGAGGGGAACGCCTTTGCCGATCAAGTAGCGAAAGAAACGGCACAAACTAAAACGTCCACAATGTTCCCCAGTGTAGCAACCCGATGGGTGGCAGAGACTACAGTATTTGATAATACTATTGAAAGTGTTAGAGAATTGCAGAAAGAAGCCACCCCTGATGAATTATTTAAATGGGAACAGGAAATAGGGCGGTTAGACAAAAATGATTGTTGGATTGACTTGACTGACAGACAGAGATGGCTATTGCCTAATGCCCTGGTGTACGCAGTAATAGTAATGGCCAATGGCACTGCCCACATTGGAGCAAAAGGTATTTGTGCATTATTGGACCCAGTATGGATTAACTCGAATATCCCCAAAACGGCTGCCCATGTGGTTATTCACTGCATGGTCTGTTTACAGCATAATCCCGGTGGGAGAGAGACGGTTCTTAGTGGAAATTTTGCACCCCCGTTCTTTGCCGTTTGAAGTACTACAGATGGATTATATTCAATTTGACAGAGTAAACAACCTTAAGTATGTGTTGGTGGTGGTCTGTGCGTTTAGCAAATGGGTAGAAGCATACCCCACCAATGATAATACTGCCTTAGCCACTGCTAAAGCCCTGATTAAAGAGTTTCTGCCTCGATTTGGTTTGCCCCGAATTATATGGACAGACAACTGGGTACATTTCAATGCAGAACTTGTTAAATATGTTTGTACAGGATTGCAAATAAAACAGAAATTTCATGTAGCACGACACCCGCAATCTGCAGGACTGGTCGAGAAATATAATGGCATAATGAAATTAAAAATGGCATAGATACAGGAAAGTACGGGTTTGAGTTGGCCTGATTCACTGCCCCTAGCATTAATGTCAATACGAGTAACCCCTCATTCTCGGGCTGGGCTATCACCTTATGAGGTTGTTTTTGGTCAGCCAGCCAACGTGTGGGGTGTCCCAAGGCCTAGATCCTTCCGTGATCTTGATTATCCTATGATGAGATTACCTGTACGCTTTAACTAAAGATCTGCGGTTCATTCATCAACAGGTGTCAGCAGTACTGCAGCCGCTGCCGGAGGGTCCTGGACATCGTTTGGAACCAGGACAGTGGGTCCTTGTGCGAAATTACCAACGGAAATCGAGTCTAGAACCAAGGTGGAGCCTTCCTTAACAAATCCTTTTGGTCACTCGAACAGCAGTGAAAGTAGAGGGGAAAAAGCACTGGATACACGTTTCTCATTTACAGAAACTACCCTTACCGCTTCCTTCTGATCAGCAAAACCGAGACGGAGTTCTGACACAAGAGGGAGAACGAAGGTTCAGTTTTGTGCCTTTCTCGGATGCCATTGAAATTGGGCAAGAGGAAGGATTGTTGCTGCTGCAAGGAGACAAATCAGCCTCAGTTTATGAAACTCGTGATAAGGCTGACCCCCGCGAGGCTTCTGAAAAATGTGTTGCACCAAATGTCCCTGCTACTGTGTTGTTTCATGATCAAGAGCAACCTGGCCATCTTCAATACAATTTACGGCCCCGAAAACAACGCGATACCCCAGTTTTGGATTGTAGGAGACAGGTAAAGACTTGAGCTGGAGGGTCGAAGATAGTTCTTTTCTGGGGTATTGAGCAAGACACTGGACTGAACCCATTGAGAGCTTGGAACTGACACATTGCTCTGCTCAGAAAGAAAGACCGTGTTACATAAGGGGCCTAAATTGTAAAAGTGAAATTACAGTGAAGATAGCATTCTGTGGATGGATAATAAGAGCCTGCCTGTGAGGCTCTAGACGGACACAGGGAGAAGAAAGTCTCTGGCAGTTGGCTTGCACCCTTTTCCCGAATTTAGGTTGGACTTTTAGTTAGAATGTATCCCTTTGCCCGATTTGCCCTTGAAGACGAGAGACCTCTTCACGAAAATGTCCCCATGTTTTCCGGTTGGGCTACCAGAGTGAAGATAGCCTTTGTCATAACTATTGCAGTAATAATGATAACATTAATGAGTGTGTTTATATATTTGGAATTTCAATACCCTATGTATAAGGTATTAGGTACTATCACAGCCCCACCTGAGCATTTCTTTTATACCTTGCCTCCTCACAAAGAACGACATCGAGAAACGTATGCTAAAAATGTATTCATAGAAATGTTGCATGAAGCTCATAGCACTACGAATAAGACAAATTGTTGGGTATGTGGCCTTTTGCCATCTGTAATGCATCGCCATGATTTATTCATTTCCTGGCCATTGTCACACTTAGCGAGCTGTGAAGCTTGGTTTCAGTTACTATCTCTCATGTATTTGCATTATGTAGCTGATCAGAAAGAAAGACCGTGTTACATAAAGGGCCTAAATTGCAAAAGTGAAATTACAGTGAAGATTGCATTCTGTGGATGGATAATAAGAGTCTGCCTGTGAGGCTCTAGACGGACACAGGGAGAAGAAAGCCTCTGGCAGTTGGCTTGCACCCTTTTCCCGAATTTAGGTTGGACTTTTAGTTAGAATGTATCCCTTTGCCCGATTTGCCCTTGAAGACGAGAGACCTCTTGCTCCCAGACCTTTTCACGAAAATGTCCCCATGTTTTCCGGTTGGGCTACCAGAGTGAAGATAGCCTTTGTCATAACTATTGCAGTAATAATGATAACATTAATGAGTGTGTTTATATATTTGGAATTTCAATACCCTATGTATAAGGTATTTGGTACTATCACAGCCCCACCTGAGCATTTCTTTTATACCTTGCCTCCTCACAAAGAACGACATCGAGAAACGTATGCTAAAAATGTATTCATAAAAATGTTGCATGAAGCTCATAGCACTACGAATAAGACAAATTGTTGGGTATGTGGCCTTTTGCCATCTGTAATGCATCGCCATGATTTATTCATTTCCTTGCCATTGTCACACTTAGCGAGCTGTGAAGCTTGGTTTCAGTTACTATCTCTCATGTATTTGCATTATGTAGCTGATCCCAAAAGATACACTGAAAAAGATTATGAAGCTGTTTTAAAGTATATAGAACAACATCAGGGATGTGTTGCTCAGGGGAACCAAGGGGAGGGATCTTTAGATCCAGAGGCCTGTATGAATATGTATACCACTTATGAAAATGCTACTTGGTTAAAAGAAGAAATGCTTGATTTTGAACAATTTAACTCTACGCAATATTTTCAACATTTCCAGGATCGCAATGTTACTGATGATAATGCAATGCCAGTTCCTATCTTGAATAGTACTGCTTCCTTTTGTATACAAGGACATGGTCATGTTAAAGTAGGAGATAGTAGATGCAACTACACCTACACTTTGCATACCAGTAGCACCCCGCCTTTAATAACTCCACCTAATGGTGTATATAGCCCCTTCTAATTATCACAAGACACACCAGCTGACTAAACGAAGTTCAGAACCTTACGGAATTAGCAGAAGTATTGATACAGAAGGCACTGATCAGACTGACACAGCCTCTCAGCAGTTTGTAGATATAGCGAAGGGTCTCTTTCCGATATGGGGTCCTATTTTTACTAGCAGAGACGTTAGACGTCTCTCTACAGTAGTGGAAAATGTAGTTCAAACCACTACTGGGATTTTGACCAACCTGACTGTAGAGCTTCAGGCTACAAAGCTTGTATTGCTTCAAAATCGGATGGTGATTGACGTCATCCTAGCTGATCGAGGAGGAGCATGCCGCGTGATCGGCAGCTCCTGCAGTGTGTAAATTCCAGATTCTGCTCCAACCATACATTTGGCCATTCAGAAATTGCATCGCTTAGCTGCGGAAGTCCATGATGACACTGGTACTTGGTCTTTAACCAGGTGGTTTTGGGACCTCCTCTCCACCTGGGGATAGAAAATATTCATGATTCTGGCTGGAGCACTTGGAGTGGTGTTTGTTTGTTGCCTGTGCCTTCATTGTGGGCCGGCATGCTGCTCCTATTGTGCTACCAAGCTCACTTCCTCATTGACTGTTTCAAGACAGGTGAAAATTGAGAAGCAGTTAGTACAAAAAGAGGTTACTGACCTCATGCAAATAGATGAAGGTGTATTCTTAGATTAGGAGGCCAGTTATATTATGTATTGGCTACATCACGCCAAAAGGCCGGTGTGAAGGAATATAAAATCGATATTATATAATGTTGTCGTAATGTATCCAATATATCATTGCTACTTTGATAGAAACCCCTTGTAAATACACTCGACCCATGCACATTCTAAGAAACGGGCCCAAACTGAGCAAACACCATCTTGGTTTCATTTCCCGGGGCCTCTTTCGTTAAGTTTGGAACGCACGTGACATGCTGATGAGAGGAGAGCCCGAAAGATCGGCCTGGGCTATGAACAGACCATTGATTCTAACTTAGGAAACTCAAGGTCGCATCTGTCTTTCTTGTAGGATGAGCACATTCTTGCAGGCGCCATGCCTGTACTCCTGTGCACCAGAATGAAAGGGAGGCACCTTTACTGACCTACCCCCGGAATAACTTGAGCTGAGTTTCGAATCAATCAGTTGTACCTTATATGGGTTTTTCCTGTTGGTTTCTCATGAACTGCTACTTTTCCATGTACGGTGTTTCTATGAGGTATGCTGAAAGTATATATGCACTGTGTGGAATGTAATCCAGCAGTCTCCTCTGCACACCTTTGAGAGCTGTGGCGAGAGGGAGGCTCCCCTATATAGGGCGCTTTTGCAAAATAAACGATTGAACCTTCTCCATTGCCGGCTGACTTATTATTGGTAAATAAGCTATATGGGCTATTGGTAAGTATAGCTCTATGGTATAATTTTTGGTACTTCAAGATGTATGTGGGAGCACACTCCCCTGGGATGAACCAAGACAAGCTTGACAAAATCTTAAGACTATGACAGAAAAAGGCTGGTCAAAAAGGTGTTGACTGATTGGGGGAGGACCAAAGTTCACTCTAAGTATATTGTAAGCGAAACTTTGGTGTAGGGTATGTATAGTGGAAGTGGAAGTGGAAGAGGTGTGGCGCAGCGGCCAGGGCGACTGACGCTGAACGCTGGGGATCACGGTTCGATCCCCAGCACCGGCGGCAGGGGTCTGCCCAGCACCATGTGACTCTGGGCAATAGCTTGCTTAATCTTCCCAACGGCCCCCAGCGCCGGGAAACCTACTACGGGTAGCTGTGCGCTTTACAAATACAGGATTATTATTATTATTATTATAGTAAACTCAGATCCAAACAGCAGCAACATAGAATGCCTGCAATCAATATGTGCAAACATTATCTTTGGAACGTCCAAGAGGTAGGTTTTACAGAATGAGAATGATAACTTCCCTTCAAAAAGAGTACGTTTACGTGATGAAGTAGAGAAATACAATGAGAAATATTAAAGTTTTGGCTTCAAAATGATGCCCATCCTACAAGGTGAGAGAAAAGGAGTTTGAATGTTTTTTTTACATAAGCGCATACTTTTGCATGAATTGCTGTTTGCACCCTACTAGTGGAATTAATTCCATAAAGGCCACTGTCTGAAATACCACGAGTGATTAAGTTGAACTGCCTTTTTTATCTCTGTACCCAGGATAGGGAACAACATCCTTGCATCCATCATGACTGCCCAAAACCTTCTACAATTTAGGGAAGAGCTGAGAACCTGCCTATTTAATGAACACTACAGTGTGAAGCGGTTATAATCAATTTTCACTCTTAGAAGCCAGCTACTCCTCTAATCACATGTTGCCTGTGTCTTTGACACAATACAGAGTTCTGCTGCCTTTCAGCTAGGTTTGTGCTATGTAAACACCATATACAAACATTAGATAGATAGATAGATAGATAGATAGATAGATAGATAGATAGATAGATAGATAGATAGATAGATAGATAGATAGATAGATAGATAGATAGATAGATAGATAGATAGATAGATAGATAGATAGATAGATAGATAGATAACTGGACAGAAAAGATTATTCAGAGGTCTTGGGCTGGAGAAGGAGCTCTAAAACAGGTGCTAGGAGCAGGCCCTGCAGTGAGAAAAAAATTGCTTGCTCTTATAGAGTTGGAAAGAGATGGCTAGCTTCTGTGACCTGAGACATAGCTCACACTGTCACTCCTAGTATTCTCTGACATCAGGGAGATGCCCCCAGAGGAATAGGATCTACAGGCAAGGCCTTATAGATGTTGCACAGTGAAGTGTCTTTAGAGCACCTTCTTAATCCCCAAGACACCTTAAACCATAAAATTCACGGGCTGTATACATCTGCTACAATGGTTATTCAGATGCCCTTTGGATCTCAAATAAGAAATTCAATGTCTGACAAATGTAACAAATCTCAGGAAGGAACTCAAACTGTGCCCAAGGCAGGAATGACATTAAGAAACGTAAATGGAACACAATCTGCTCAGTGGAAACTATGACAAATCCAAAACATATACAGCAGAACTTCTGAGCTGAATACACACAGGGGTTCTGAACTGACTGCCAGTTCAGTGGAGCGTTTGGGCATAGACCTTAATATGGGGTCACTCTATACTGTTAAGTGCTTTGATGCTGAACCTGATACGTGCTCACTCTGGGCTTTATCTAGGATCGAGGACCACTGAATAGTAAAATCAAGATGCCTTTTCAGAATGACCAACAGATACATAAATTGTCCCCATACATATACATTGCAGCAATCCTGAAAGTTTACTGGGTGTTACTATTCTGTATGTCAATGAGCACAATCACTCAGGGCACATAGTCTGATTAGCAGAAGCGGTGGCCAGATCTGTGCCAGATCGGCGGAGAGTCAAAACATAAAGTTTCTGGTAAATAGAAACTCTATTGGTAGTGTCTGGGCAACAGATGCCCCACACTCAGCACATGATCGATAGACGTTCTGAGCTCAATGCCTGGCCAGAAGAAGATCTTAGATCAATACCTACTCAATAGAGCTCCAAGCTTACTGTCTGATCAGTAGAGACTCCTAGCTCCTTGCCTTCCCACTAAAGGCTTCAAGGTAATTGCATAGTAAGTGGAGACCTCAAACACAGTGCTTACCCAGTAGATGCTCTGACTCAGTGCCTGATGAGTAAAGGCTCCTAGCTCAGAGGTCAGTAGATGCTTCAAGCTCAGTGCTTGGCCAACTGATGTCCAGGCTCAGTGCTTGATCAACTGATGCTCCAGGCTCAGTGCTTGGCCAGTAGACATTACGAGCTTAGTGTCTAATCAGTGGCAGAACCAGGCCTGTAATTTGGTAAGAGAGTGCACACGAAGATGAGGTTTGCCCTCCTGGATGACTTTTCAACAGTAAAACAGATGTTCTTCAGAGGTCAACCTACATTTACATGCCTTGTGCCTAGGAGCAGGTTGTCTTCACCAACATGCCACCAGAAGTTACAAATTGCAGATCTGAGCT
The DNA here is from genome assembly GCF_964261635.1 of Lissotriton helveticus. NCBI lineage: Eukaryota > Metazoa > Chordata > Amphibia > Caudata > Salamandridae > Lissotriton > Lissotriton helveticus. The sequence goes on from NC_136065.1 coordinate 208,445,448, forward strand.
CCATGGATCCTCCATGATAGGTGTGTCCAGGAGGCAACCTCTACCCAGGTTTCATTCCAGAGGGCAATAATATGTGCTGTGAGTATCACTATATGCAAGAACCAGCCACTTCTTTAAGCTACAGTTGCCATCACACTTGTTGTGCATTCATTGGGAAGGTTGAGCAGTCGGACGTGGGGGTGTGAGGCTTTGGTGAGAGGGAGGAGGTGAGAGAATGAAATACTGCTCCTGCCCTCCAATATGCACCTACACATATATATACATAATCTAAACCCCTAAGTGGTGACCATCTTTCATCACTAGAATAAATTGAAAGGGTAATCATCTGGTAGAGCTGGACCTAATTTTTCAGACTCTCAAACACAGTGTCCAAAGGGATCTTTCACTACCTAACCTTGTGCTACTTCTAGTATCCGCTGAAGAGGGCGCCACTCAGCCTGCATCAGTACAAGACGTATTGCTTAAGAATCATGTACGTTCTTGTTCCTGCTCACTTCCTGCACCTACTCTCTCTCTGATCTTTATTTCTCTGATCTTCTGTACCCTATTTGTTCTTTTTGCCGTGCCACTATTCTACACCCCTGTTTTGCCCTCTTCTCCAATACTTACGAGAAAGCAAATGCCACCAGTGCCCCGCTGACCACGATGAAATCCAGAATGTTCCATAGGTCTCGGAAATATGCTCCAGGATGAAGCAGCAGGCCCAGGTCAATCATCTGCAGCAAGGGAAAGGAAAAGAAATGTGAGGGTTGCAGCAGGGGGAAGGAAGATAAACATGAAAGAGTTGTTGGGGGGGGGGTAGAAAAAAGTGGGGGGTGCAGCAACAGACTAGGAAGTGAAGCTTAAATATGCAGCAGGAGTAGAAAAGAGACAAGAGGGAAGAAGCAGGTGAAAAGAAAGGGACACATGAAGCATGAAGGAGCAGCAGCGGGAGAAAAGGATGGCTAGGGGGGAAGAAAAAGGGAAAAAGAGATGTAAGGAGTGCACTGGAGGAAAGAATTAGACATGATAGAGGCAGAAGACAAGAGGGAGAGAAACACATCCATTTGGAATAGAAGACGACAAAGTGAGGCAGGAGAAATGCAGCACAGGGAGAGAAAGATATGAGGAGGTTAGCAGGGGAAGAGAGATGAATGAAGAAAAGCAAGATTTCTCGCATTAAATAGGGGAAGAGGCACAAAGGCATGAGAGTTGCAAAAAGGGATAGAAAGAGATGTTAAGGGTGGAACGGGGAGAGAGTAAGCCATAAGACCAGAAGAATTTTAGATTTTGAAGCTGTAGTGAGGTGTAAAAACTGAATTGGGAAATGAATGAAGGGGGAGAAAGAGTAATGAAACATGGAAAACATTAAAACCAGAACCTCAGAAAACCTACAAGAGTTAGAAATAGAACAGCTGATTTAGAGTTTGGCAGAAAGGGTACTCCATCCAAATGACGACTGTGTAACCTCTCCACTAATCTCAAGATAGGCCTGCCAGATTTAGAAGCATGCTGAACTTAAGTATGTTGACTCCAGCTCCATTGCCAACATACTCCTCCAAAGACCCAACAGAGTACAGGCTGTCAGAGCTTAACACATAACACCGTTTATTGGTGTGGTGAGTGTTATGTATTTTGTTTAATGTATTTTTCATGCTAACCGTCACCGGCAGGTGAAACCTGGTGGCGGGGGACAGTAAAAAAAGAATAATGACCTCCCACCTCCTCCAACACTCCCTTCCCACATCATGGGAGAAAACTCCAAGGATGTGAAGGGCATGTTTTTGAAAAATGTTAAACTCGGCAAACGTTTGACAGGTGCCCATCATGTTTGACAGAGGCATCCATCATACTAACATTGACAGAAACCACTGCGATGTCGGTTCCTGCTAATTCTAATCGATGTTCATGGGCTGGAGAACATCTCTAAACTCAGTGCACGAAACGTCTGGAGTGTTTTCTCAGTTGACCTGATGGACAACAACTGTTTGCCAAACTGCAAATCAGGCCCCTAGATTGAACAAGCATTTGCAATGCAATAGGTCTCGCATTAGGAAAGTTTGAGCTATTGGTATTGCAAATGACACATTTTTTATTTATGTGTTGGTTTTGAAAATCGCGAAATTAATAGCTTTGTCATTTACAATGCCAATAGTTATAACTTTCGCAAATGTGACACCTATAGCATTTGTAATGCAACATGTTTTGTATTTACGTGACGTAGATATATGGATATTACAAATAAGAATGGCTTTTAATTTTTTTAAATAATTAATACTTAAATAAAAGTGTCAAGCTTGTACTTGTCCTTTAGTGACGTAGGATAACCAATCTAGCAATGCCCAATGCAATTGCCAATCATCTTACATGTCTTGTTAGTGCAGGTAAAAATGAAACATCATGCAGCAGCGCCATGCAGGCAGGGGGCATATGAATGGCAGCTTTCAAACAGCCCCATACCTAAAGCCAGTATTCGTCAAGTTTCGTGCCGTCCCACAGATGTGCACCATATTACTGTTGTGTTCCGCGCCTCTCCAATGTCTGAAATCATTACAAAGTTTAGCCCTGCATAGTTTCTCTGGTGACCAGTGCCAGCGGCGGACAGTCTTCAAAAAGCTATATTTTAGCAAGCTACACTGAACCCTTTGACGTAATCAGCTTGTCTTGTTTCCCACCCTCGTTCACGCAGTGTTTCCCCCCCATGTGAACGGTGTGTAGGTTGGGCTGGGGAAAACACAGTGATTAATCAGGGTGGCAGATTACCTCCAGTATATGGCATGGACACAATCTGTCACCTCGCCCTTGGATTGTGTTAGCCACGAAAGACAACAAGAACAAGCCTGTTGGGTTTGCCAGTGCAAGTTTGGCCAGTTCATTCCTATGGGATGTTCAAAGCCACGGTATTTTTGGATCATGCTGTTGACTGTGACTGCAATTATGTGGCTGTTTTCAATCATTCCAAACAAAAGTAAGCTAATGCACATAAACAGACTATGCAGGTGTGTATACACAATTCAGATGTTTCATATGCACTACGTCTCACTCCTCGCACATGTGACGCTTGCTTAGGAAGTACTCTACCCGAGCCCGACAAACAGTGGTCTGTCAACAAGACACCTGAAGGCACTTGAAGATACGTTCAGCGCCCCCCACGCGAAGGCAGAACCCATGACAAGTGGAGCAATGGCGCAAGCCCTGGGGGGGTGTTTTAAGAGCGGCTGAGAGCCAGCCTTCATTTACGCGCTTAATCTTCTTCTTAGTCACGTTATGGACAAACATGGCGCTGTAGTGTGAGAACAAATACTTCACTGACTGTACGGCGATTGTTGCAAAGATAGGGAAACATTGTTAGGTGATAGAAAACTGCAGACTTCATTTATGATAATCTGCGGTGATAAAAACTGTCATATCGGCGTGGGCTCGACATCCTGTGATTGTGATCAAATCACTTATCTCCCCGTGTCTAACCCAAAAAAATCACGTGTGTTATTTATTTATGTTTATATAGCGCAAACTTTACCCAAAGATGTCAGAGCGCTTTACACTAAAAGCAAGTATGTTACATGAGGAGATTTACAAACTTACACGTTACAGATACAAACGGGATAGTTTAAGAAGTAATAAAATAAGAGGTGGCACTGACAAAAAAAACACTAGACATAGAATACATATTTACAGCATTGTAAGAACTTGAGTAACGTACCTGGAGCTCGTGTAAAGTGGTCCAATACATTCGGGTCGCGTTTGCGCTGTATAAAACCGCAAAAGAACAAAACAAAAAAGAACTAGAATAAAAACAAAGGAAGGAGACACAGGAAGTCAGGCGGGACTGCCTGCTTGAGGGCGGGGCCACCAGCACAGACAGGAAGCGGACGGGAGCCTACCCCGCGCTCCTGTGACGAGGTAGGAGCCAGCGTGTGACCCAGCGGTTCTCCCGTGCTAGGGGAGGGCCCCGCCTGCTGCTGGGCCTGGACCGCGGGACGAGAGGAGTCTGGGGAGAGAAGCGGAGGGGACTCGAGGCACATTGCCGGTGCCTGCCCACCAAGCCTGTGCAGCCGCCACCACCGTGGGACGAGAGGAGTCCGACAGACCCGGTGAGGGGGTGGTGGGTGGGGGTGGTGGTGTGTGTGTGTTCCACTTGCTGCCAATGTAGGACAGGAGATGTGCACGGCGTGTGGGTGAACGTGCGCGCTCACATGGGGGAATCACCTGCGCGTGCCCATTCCCTGTCTCACATTCCCAGGAAGTGGATGACAAAAGATGCAGCGCTTAGCGCTGCTTACACCAGCTCGACCTAAAAATGCCAGCCATATGTTGTTTGAACAGCCTGTAAATTGCTGTTTTCCTTGCATGCCTTAACCCCTTGCGGTGCGGGCGGGCGAATTCCACGCGTGCTCTGTTCGCACGGCTCCCGGCTGTCCGACGCATGGAAAGGGTCAAGGCCCATGACAGCCTTGCTAAGTCATTGGTTAAGGGCACACAGACGCTGAATCACTCAAGAACCATAGAAATGGATAGAATGTATCATACAAACAGTTATAGCATGTGTTGGAAGAGATGAGCTGCAACTATCTAGTAATCTCCAGTTGGAAGACCGGTGTGTCCTTGTTAGTGAAGAACATCAAGGGCCGGTTTGCTGTTGCGCTGAGGGCCTTTCAAACTGAGAATCCGGTGAGTTGGGTTATTACCTGTAAACTTCATTACACAGAGTTCTACGTTTCCTCATCTGGGTCTACTTCACATAGGCTCTCAAGGTTTTACCAAGTCCATGCTTCACTAGCTGACACAGACAGTTACTCCCCCATTTACATTCTAGTAGCTGTAGTCCTCTTTTTGTCATTCTAAGGGCAGGACTACAATACCAGAATGAAAAGCAAAAACATGCACTGGGTGAGTTACTAACGTAGGGATCTAGAAATCCTGAGAGGTTGGTAGGCCAATGAAAATTCAGGTTTATTGAACATGTCAGGGTTGGTGTTCACTTTTTTTCAGCCTTAGGGACAGACTGAACGTTGAAATGAAGGTTTACATGGCCGGAAGAATAAATAACTTCTGTCAAAAACCGAAAGTGTCCTGTGTCAGGCATGAGTCGCTCATTGAGACCTTGTTTTTTCATTGCATTCTGGTACTTTTAGTCCCGTTATGACACGAAGACAATCAAAGCAAGGTGTAACAGTAGCCAAAGACAAATCTGACTTGATGAACTATATTCACCTGCCTGCAACATCCTGAGAGCTCTGGGTGCAGTTCTGCTGGGACACAGCTCTCATGTTTCCTGTTTGTGCTTGAGAAGTTCATGCATTTCAAGCTCTTAACTTTGCAATCTGGGACTTGAAGTCTTGTTTTCCATTATAAAAACTAAATGCAAAGTTAAAACCCAGACTGTATTATCTATTCACTTATTAACCTCAGAGACCTGAGGGCTTAGCTACGGACGGGGCGGGAGAGGCAGAGGTTTGCAAACGTCCGAGTGGCCGCCTTGAGTTGCATTTAGCCCTATACAATGACTTTTTCAAATAAGGATTTGTATATATTGATGCAGACTAAACGGTTTCTAATCATTGGTAGGTCTCAGCTAGACAACGCTTGCACTGTTTAGGTCCTGGCTTTCTCTTCGAGACATGTAGATACTTTAGCCCGCCCATAGGCTCACCATTTGCTGGCTCCATAGTCGCTCTCTTGTGGTCTTTCCACTATGGCTTTAGTTTTTATGAACCCGATACCTGAATAGTTGTCAGTGATACTCGAATCCTCCCTGTCATCTCCTACTCCTCCTCTAGGCCCAGCCTCGTTGGGGTCAGCCCCACCCACCACCCTACTTGCAGATCCAATTTATTGGAAATCAGGGGCTCTGCAGACAAAAGACCAAAGCGTCCGGTAAAGAAGTCATATTTCCGTACTTTGGCAGCACTATGTGTGCTTGCTACTGGCTGAGGGATGTTTCCTGTTGTCTGATGTCACACCTGACGGGAGAGAGGTGTAGCGGACAGCTGGTTTTCACTTTTTCCTTGAACGTGTAATATTGTCAGCAGAGTGCTTTCGGGAAAGAGTGCAAATGACCAGAAATTACAATAGTTAGGTCAACCTTTAAAGCAAGCAGACTGACACCGTACAATTTCGGGTTGCATCCTGTCCGTAGTTTCTGTTCTTAAGTTGTTTCCTTTATTATTGCGCACGAAAGTGCTTTAAAATAGGTAAGTTCAGAATACAGCGTAGTGTGCTCTCGCCCAAATATTGTATTTCAAAGTAACTTTTTACTTCATTATCGCGCTTAAAGCACTTTCAAATATGTCAGTGTGATCTTACCCTGCCCTGGTGTGTAACTTGGTTGCCAGACGTGGCCCTCTCCTGCGGCTGCTCCCGGCCGGCGCCTTCCGAACTTCCGAAACACCACAGCAGCTATGCCCCAGGCCAGCAGCAGCACCGGGGTGCACTCGAAGAAGAGCAGCCCCAGGCTGCACAGCGCGAGGACAGCGGCCCCCCACAGTATGCCGCCAGCGGGCGGGGGTCCGTCTCAGCCCCTGCTACCGCTGGGCTTCGAAGCACTGTGAGGAGGAGGATGACGACGAGCTCGGCCGTAGGGGGCAGTTGTACTTCCTGACCCCACGGCAGCCTGAAGCATGAACACCGCCACCTGTTGCTGCCAGTGAGCCTGAGTGCACCGCGGCCACGGACTGGGATCTTAGACCAGCACTCTCCAGGAAGACGGGGCGAGCTCCCCTTATCCACGCCCTGCCTCGTCTGGGACTGGTTCCTGGCGTCTGGCCAGCCTCACACTGCTTTCTGACACTCTACTTTCACTTTAAACACGATCAGGATGTTTAAAAAAAGAAAAACAACTTGCAATGTTACGCAGACTGAAACGGCAGGAGTGGCCGAGGTGTCAATCATGAGTAGGTTTGGCCACCTGGCCGGTTTCATGCCGTTATGACCGGTATTTTAAAGTTCCTACCGGTACAAAAATGTGGAAAACCAGTTAAAGCCAGTACTGTTTCCCTTATCAGTAGCAAATATTTTAAAATGTATTCATCCGCTGCCTTAATGACACTGACGGACAATTAAAGTAATCCAAGACAGAAAAACTATGTAAAACAAGACGTGCGCATGACGAAAACTGCCGTGGGGCGGGACTTCCGTTTCCTGCTGGAAGCTCGCGCCCATGGAGTGGCTGGCTAGGAGAGGAGCAGTGGTGACGCGGGGCTCCCATGCCCGAGGGAGAGCCCTGCGGTGGCGGCTGAAGTCCGGAGTTGCGCCGATGCGGTAAGCGGGGCTTAGAAGTCCGGAGTTGCGCCGATGCGGTAAGCGGGGCTTAGTTGTAGTGGGGGTGGCGGCTGGGGGTGGGGGGTGGGTGTAGCTGTGTATGTGTATGTATATGTGTGACTGTGTGTCTGTTAGCTGTACGTGTGTATATGTGGGTCTGAGGGGCGTGGGTGCGTGCGTGGCTGTGTGTCCGTGAGCCCGTGGGGGGGTGCGTGTGTGTGTGCGCGCGTGCGCTTGTATGTGCCTGCTTGCCTGTGTGTGTGTATGTGTGTGTTTGCGCACTTCAGGGAATCTGAGGCAGGGGATGTGCACGGCGCCGGCCTGGACATGCGCGTCCACAGACACCAATCGCGGGCGTGCCCGACCCCTGTCTCAGATTCCCAGGAGACGGGCAACATAAGTTGTCGAGCTGGACGCAATGCTTCGCATTGCTTTCTCTAGCTCGACCTAAAAACTATGTAAAGGGAGAAAGAAAGGCAGGTGAAAGATGCAGTGAGGGAGAGAGAGATACATTCAGAAATGCAGAAAGGCCTGTTTAAGGGTTTTCACCCTCCAATGGCAAAGTGATGACTTCCAGGGTGAGAATAGCACCGTACTACCTGCTGATGGTTTCTCTTCAATATTGGTCTAGCCTTGTTTCGACATAGAACTAGCCCTTCCCTGAATAAGAAGATGAAGAGAAGCAGATGGGAATCTCGGGGTTGGTGAGGGATCAAAATGATGGAAAAGCGATGATGGACATAGGTAAAGAGGGAAACAGACTTGTATAGAGACTGGATATACAATTATGGAAACCACACATAATACCAAGAAACAGGAAAAGAAACAGACAGAGTGAGAGAAACAGAAATGAAGAAAACATAATAAAGTGAGAAACAGATGGATGAATAATACAGTACGATAAACAGGTGGGGGTGCAAAATAAGACATGGGAGAAAAACAAAATCGGAAACAATGAGGAGTATATCCTCCTCCTGCTGAGCATCAGTTTTCTGATGCATTTGGCAGTGTCAGCATGTACAATGGATGCCCAGAGACGACACTTTGCCACAGGAAGTAATGATAACACAATATAGAGCTTTGAATTAGCTTTTAAGAGCTGTTGGCACAGGATGCAGGTGTGTTCCTCAAAACTGAGTGCCCAAATGTATGTATATCTGGTATGACTTTTATTTGTTCATGAAATCATGGTAATGTAAGTGTGTGCGCAGATGCCTAGGGCTGTCCCTGGTTGTGTGAGGTCCTGAACCTATACTGTGACCTGTAGGGGCACACCAAGCATGCCCTCATTTTGAGCACTGGACTGAAGATCCAGTTCTGGGTATAGCACATAAAGTGGTGCTTTCAGCATTCCGTGTATTTAGAGGAAAACAATAGTATGACTACATCTTTTTACATGTATCACTCTGAGTAAAGGGCTACTCTCCCACCTGTGTAAACCTCTGCTATTGGGTGTTTGCACATGTGTAGTGTGTGTAACCCATGTGTGTAAGAGTGAGCCTGAGTAATGGAGGCCAATAGGATCCATTTTGGAGGGCCCCTGGCATTGGTCGCCTCAATATTAAGGGTGCAGAATGTGTTGACAAACAGTGGAAGTGTATTGCCTGAATTCGTGCAGATGGAGGGAGGAGAGAAAGACACTGAAGTTGGGAGGATAGACAGCACTTCTTTTATAAATTCCATGAGGTATTTTATTTTCAACGAACTGCTGAATATTCTTCCTCAGCACTACCATTCGGTGGATGGTAGGGATCCTGCATGGGACTGTAGACTCTGTTGTGAAAGGTGAGGGAGATTTAAGGCTGGAGACAGCCCCAGTGTCACCTCATGTGAGAAGCATCACTCTAAACAAAGGCTGTGTTTGGAGAGCAGCTTACCAAGGACACTTGAATCGCTCCAAACCAACTCTACATTATGAGAAAGTAGATCCACGTCCCCTCTCTAAAAGTTGTTTCTAAAAGTGGTACCCAAACCACTCCAATCTGTTTCAGTGTCCAGTCATTTAAGCCCAAGGAATGGAGTGTTAAAGTACTCAAAGGACTGCTGTGCAGCCAGGCTGGTGTCTGCCCTACAGTGTCCCAGAGATGAGGAGACATCGCCTGAAGTCTCTACTTTCTACTGGCGTAGCTTTGGATCTGTCCTAAACCACCTAAAACCCTTCCTGCCTGTGGAGAGAAGGAAGTAATCTGTCTGGTACTGCATTAGGAAAGACTGCCCAGGAGGAAAGATGTGCAGTGTGTCCCTGGTTGAAATGGGGCTTCCAGTGAGAGCTAACTGCACAAGAACGAACGATTGAGGATCTGTGTGTCCTGTGGTCTGCCCCAGATCTCTAGCCTGGTTCCTGGTGACAACAAACAAACACTATGTCCATCATTTTACCGGTCAGGGCTAAAACTGCATGACTGCCATAGAGCCGTAGAATGGCTATAACTGCATGATTGACCTAGGGCAGTATGGGGATTATAAATGCATTTTGGTCATAGAAAAGCAGTTCCTTTAAAGAGGTGGATACAAAGAACAGTGTCTGAGAGATCTCACAAAAGATATTCTAGGCCACAAAGGTGATTCCTGCATGAATGCCTAGATCAGGCACAATCTATATGTGACTGAGACTAAGTCGTTTCACAGCCAGAATTGTCTGCTCCGGTATCATTGATATACTTCCAGAAAGTCAATGACGTTGTTAAAGTCTGTCCTTCAAAGTGGTGGATGCTGATGGTGACAATTGACCATAACACCAGAGAGGAAACATTGGCTGAGGTCCTGACCAAATCCACAATAAATCAATATGAGAATCTGAAGAACCAGGGCAATCAGACTGTGGGGGTGCTAGCTGGAAGCACCACACACTAACAACCATAGCTCTCATACTGTTCATTTGCAATAGAAGCCCAGGACACCAACAATACAGATGCATAGGACAAGCCAAGAATGCTGTAATGGAACCACTCATCCTCTTCTGCCCCAGAAGACTCTGTACAAGAACATGCTTTTCCCAAAGTCTACGCGGGGTAATAAAGATACACATGCTACTCCCAGATCAGGTCCTGTCAGATCACTTCTGTAGGAGCACATGGACTGTTGGGCTCACTCTTGGAATATTTGCTTCTTTTTCTTCTGCAACAAATTGAAGGGCGGGAAACAGCCCCAGGATCCTCAGACGCAGACCCACTCATGGAGTTCAACTGGTGCTTTGACCACACAGGACTGAAAGCACATACACCTCTATGGTCACTTTTTAGATCTAATCTGATGGAAATGTATGTCTACTATAACAATGGCAAATTATATAATAATTTTAGTTAAAATGACTTTGAAAGAATTATGTAAGAAAGGAAAAAGCAGTTCAAAATATTTTCTTCACATGGCCAAAAATGTGATGATGTTCGATTAGGAGCAAAGTATGATACGAGGACAGGGCTCCCCTGTGGTGCTAGATATATCTAAGGTACCATCTCTTGCCCCTAGCTCATCTCTCGGATTACTTATTTTTCAACCTCTGATAAAAGCTCAGAGGGCCAAGCTCTCAGGGATTGATGGACTGATGAAGGCTCACAATCTAGCATTCAGACATATATCAAGAGAAATTAATGTAATGGGATAAACACAGACAAGCAAGAAAAATCTTCAGATATAGGTGGAAAAACACATGGGAGGAACAGAAGGAGTGGAAATCAACTTAGCTGGGAACACAGATAGGGCTTAAGAGAGAAGCAGATGGCTCAGAAACAAAGTGAACAAGAAACAGAAACATGGATAATGGGGTGAGTGACATGAATGTCAGTACCTAGAAGTACTTATATATCTGCTGGGTGAACTCTACACGCATTTGGATTTATTCATCCATTAATTGGGCACAAGGAAAGTAACTCAAATGCAATGCTTCCTGGAAGCTCACCACAAGCTACCAGTGAATTTCATCATAGCTGGTCCCTCAAAGAGTGTCCCACTTCGGGCTCATCCCGCTGAAAGACAAGATGGATGGGTGAGTGCGCACAGAGCAGGACTTTACCTTTATCACCATCTCGAACGTGAAGACACCAGTGAATATGTAATCCATGTACTTCAAGACCTGTAAAATAGTGACAGATGGTGAGAAACTCTCCACTGAGAGGTAGCAAGATATGGAAAGAGACAGAAGTAAGGAGAAACCAAGACAACAAGAAAAAAAGAGGGAGAGAGACAGAACAAGAAAGTGAAAGAAGTAACGAGACCACAAATCGGAATCAGGAAGGGAAAAAGAAGGACAGAAAGAGAGAACATTTGAAAAAATGGAACAGAGATAGAAAAGAAGAGTTAGTAAGCACGGCTGATGAGGACGTAAGAGATGCAGAGAATGAGATGGTAAAACTGACTGAGATAGAGAAAAAGACGGCGTAAGGGAAGAGAAAGAAAGACTGAATGAAAGGAAAGGAAAGGTTATAACATGTAATAAAAAATATGAGCACTAGAGACAGAGAGAGAGGCAGAGAGACAAAGACAGTCAGTGGAGACAGCATATGTGAGCAAGACAAGATGCAGAAGCAGTGAGAGAAATAAGGTAAAAACAGCAACAAAAACCATAAGAGGGTGATGGTGAGACAAATAGAAAATGAATGAAAGAGAAGGCAAGACAGCAAGAGAGAACAGAGGGAGATTGAGAAAAAGAGACAGTGAGAGAGAATGACGAAACATGGACAGAAAGACAGTCTTAGTACTGAGAAAGCAGTAAGTGCAGGTTCATCAGTTGGGCTAATTTTCTCCTGTCTTGCCAAGTCCCACCTGAACCTGCTTTAAGAAAAACTTCACTGCACATTTTAACATGCCCTGTCACTTTTTCTTCATAGCTAGCATTACTGCTTTACGTTTGGGGCTAATTCTTGCCCTCTCAAAGTGACCATTGTTTGTTTTGTTTTTTTACATAAATTTATTTAGATTTTTTTCAAGTTTCATATAGATATATATATAAACCAATGAAGGCAATACAGTTACTCACTTCATACATTAGTGTCAATATAAACCTAACAATGTTATACAGTGCTGCAGTAGGGTGCTTAACGTACTTATGACAAGCAGGCACATCGTATATAGTAAACAATGCACAATAGACAATGTAGAACAGTCTCATAGCAATCACCTCTGACCGGGAGTCTGGCCTGATGTCACCCCAAAGTATTCATCCAGGGACCCCAGCCCATAGTAAGTTCTCCTCCAGAATCTAAATGAATATCTGTTATCTTGGCCAAAGAAGATGTCTGGAGTCTCGGGCAGGCACATACACTCAGCAGGGTTATCTCGGTCCTTTCCCAACATCCCTGCACTCATACATGTCTACCATTGGGATCTACCACGGTCCACGTTAACCGGAAAGGGAGATTCTTCTTTACCAAAACCTGGTAAAGCCTGCATGTGCAAGGGTGGTATAGGCCCCACGCCCTAGAAACCTGCAGTGTAACCCCTCTAAGTAGGTTTCCTGATGGAACACTATATCGGGATGCATGCGCCTGTGCCACCAGAACCCTTTTAATTTTGTTGCCCAGACCATTGACATTCCAGTTCAGTATAGAGAGTGATGTTATTCTATTGAGTTGTGCAGCACCACATGGGGGAAGTCAGTAAGTATTTCTTGTGTGTGCCTGTGTGTGCCACCGGTGAAGGGAAATCGTGACCTGTTTCCTTCAAAAACAACCATACAGATTATAGTAGAACGGAATAAACCCCCAAACATTCTCCCACCCACCCCCAGAAGCTCCCCCGCACTGAACCATAACATTTGGCTTGAAACATGCATGAAGAGAGTATGAGAGGTATGTAGCCCTCTGCCTATCGATAACTCACAACTTCCTGATGACTACAAAAAAAGGAAACAATAGAGTAGAATACACTCTCCCAGACGCCTCGGAGTGCTTTAGAAGGGTAGCAGAGGGGTTCCAATCATCCCCTTTATGGTCAATACTAGCCCAATATCATTATTCAGTGGCCTAGCCCATCCTGTTCCATTGTCCCATCCCTCACAGGGGAGGCAGTGCCCATTTGGTCCAAGCTTCAAGAGTTCAATCTGTTTAACCAAAGAGTGTGGGTTGTCTGTACCGGAGGATAGTCCCCATTCTGTAACATCCGGAGTCTTGCTGCTCTGTTCCCGAGCTGTTTTAGCATTCTTGAGGGTCGAGGGTGCTTCCCCCTCAGTGTCCGAAGACGTTCTGGGCCTCCTCTACCATCGCCTCTCTGCCCACGAGGTCCCTTTGCGCCAAGGCCATATCAGTCTTGTTCTGTCTTCCCTTGCTGGTCCAGCGTGTCTTAGGTCTTGCACCTTCCCGGTAAGGGATACCACTCCTAGATTGTAATCCTCTGGCCCTCACCGCGAATATGACCTTGAGCTTTGCTGGAAACAACAGCGTATAGGGCAGTTGGAAGGTTCTTGATTTAGCTTCGACGGAGTCGAAGTTGCGTTGCTGCTTCTGTACCTCGCGTAAGTAATCAATGAACACTATAATTTGGGAGTTTTCACAACGGATCTCTCCCAAACGGCAACCTTCCCTTAATATCATGTCTCTGTCCAGAAAGTTTAGATAGTGTGCAATTACTGGGCGCGGGGATGCACCCGGAGGTGGTCTAGAAGTCAATAACCTGAGGGTGCGTTCTATAATAAAGCAGGAGGAAAACTGTTATTTATTTATTTTTATTTATTTTGGAAGTTTTATAGAGCGCGAACAAGATCCTTGCGGATATCAGAGCGCTTTACACACATAGAGGTTATACAAACAGTTAGATCCAAATTATCTCTATTATAAAGATGAAGGAACTCGTGGGCATATTTACCAATATGTCACGTAGCATAGATACAGTAAGTCATCTTGCTGCATTTGAATTTGCTCTTTACCCCTTTCCACTCGCGTTCCAACATTGGTTACACTGGGCACAAGACAATCTTCAACTAGTTTTGGAATTTACAAGCTCTAAACAAATGTCCACTTCCTTTCAGCTTGGGAGGGCGGGGTGACGCAGGGGGCAGAGTGAAGGGACGAATAGTGAAGTATGTGACTTTTACAACTTCCTCTGGGCAGGCAGCCTTCCAGTGAATTTACACAAATTAAGCATTGCATAGTTCGGATTTAAAAATAAGTGGACTTACTAAAGGATAAAGGGGAAAGAACTTTAAAGAAAGCGAAAGTTGATTGAAGGCGCTGGCAGCGGGACGCTGGCAGCATCCTGGTCCCCATATTGGGACCCTAGACCCCTTCCAAGAAGCCCACAAAGTTCAGATTGTTACCTTCTAACACGATTTTCTGCATCCTCAACCCGCTAGTGCAGATCTTTGCCATAGCACTGAGCTCCGATACTTCCCTCAGAACGGTGTGCGTTACATCCTCCAGCTCCAAAATTCTAGTTTCTGCTGTAGTGACCCTCTCCGATACATTCCATAGGTCTTGCCGGAGGAGGGATACTTCTGACTGGACCTCCCTGATCTTTCCTTCCAGAGCTTCTCTGGACGACTGGATTGCTAGCAACAGGGCCTCATTTCTGGCATGGTGGTGCGCTCTGATAAGCTTTTGTTGGGGAGGATACCACCCTTGCAGATCCATTTTGCCCTGTCTGGAGGGCTTCGGATCTTTATCTTTGGCCATATTACATCTCTCGCCCTCACCGCCCAATAGGAGTCCAGTAGCGTAGCAAGTTCCAGCAGTAAATGCCCCTCATCCCAAGGTCGGAGCCCCAAGATGGTGTCTCTCAAGCCTCGTGGGTGTCCACCCTCGCCAATCTCGCCCCTTGTCATGCGCATGCGCAGGCCCCTGACAGTTCAATGCATGCAAGTCCCCCTAACGTAAGAAATCTGCCCCTTTGAGGAACTCCAGATCAAGTATTGCTTAGGGTCCAGTGAGCCAGACCCTATATAGCGAGGGACATGATCCTCAGAACGTCGTTCTCCTCAGGGGCCACAAAACAGGAGTTCCTATGTGTGGTGGATGGGTTGTTGGTGGCTGGCCGCCCCTACTAAATGAAGAAGGGGCGTCCGGGACCAGAGGACATGCAGCACATACATCCCCAGGTGGCTGGACAGTCATGAGGCCAACATATCTCCCCGTGTTCTGTTTAGAGAAAACAGGTACCACCAGTGGCAGTCCGGCCAGCGTCCATAGGAATAACAGCCAGGGAGTCCGTCCAGCAGACAGTTGGTTGCAGGACACTACACACAGGATGATGTGCAGACAGTTGGTTGCAGGACACTACACACAGGATGATGTGCTGACAGTTGGTTGCAGGACACTACACACAGGATGATGTGCTGTACTTCACCAGAGGGTAACCTTTTGTGTAGTATGCGGTAGTTGTGCCAACAGACATGCCCCCATGACCAGGGATGACGGCTATGTAGGCTTTATCTAGTCCTTGTCACACAGGCCGCGCTCCCCCAGGACCGCGCGCAGCCACATCTATGAAAACCCAGCTCCAGCAGAACAACAAAGGCGGAGAGGCCACCCGTCACGCTCTCCTCACCTCTTCCCTCGGGGTCGTCAAATCTTCAGGTAAATTAAGGCCCAGAACGGGGGGAGAAAAAGGGAGGGGGGCCGAGGAGCGCAGCCCCCGGCTGGTGACTCACCCCTGGCAGCGGGTCCCCGGCGGCCGCCATCCGTCCGCTTCCCCTGCGGGCCTCGCCGCGGCCCAACCGCAGCTCCAGCAGTTGGCCTCAGCCACAGGCCGTGCATCCAGCAGCAAGTAGGTGGGGAGGCGGGGCGCAGCGTCCGTTACCCCGCGGGTATCCACAAGTGCTGGGGCGACGAGCGGCGGTATGGTCACGGGATCCCTCCGCCAGTGCAGGCCGCTGCGGGACACGAGTGGGCAGGCGTGCAGGCCGCAGCGTCAACCGTCAAGGCCGCAGCCCAATCCTCCTCCGCAGAAGGCGGGAGCACCGTCTCTTGCAGGAAGGGCACACGAGAAGTGTATCGGGGTCCGTACCAGCAGCTGCCTCCGGCCTCAGCGAGATTGTAGGGGAGATGGAGCGCAACTCGGTTCAGGAACATCCGCCATCTTGGCCTATCACGCCACACCCTCAAAGTGACCACTGTTATATCTCAGACATTAAGTTAGATAACACCTCTTAAAGAACCAAACAGTGTTGGCAGTGTTTTAGAAAAAAAGATAAACAAATTTGGAAATCTGTGGACATTGGTAGGATCTCTTTTTTTTTGGTTATACTGGATTCGTGATCAGCCTATCTATGACCTTAGAGTGTAGGACTCTGTAGGACAGTGTGGCCAGATTGGGATAAGATGATTTGCTTTAATAGCAGATGTCCATGATCCCAAGAGCAGTAACACACACATGACCATAGATTCCCATTTGACAACCCATAGGACAAAGATGCAGGTCTCTTTCCAAGCATCTTTTAGGCAGGATTCCAGCTAGGATAGCAGCCTATGTAACTAATACCTTGAGCATAACCAGCTAGACTCAACACCTCAGTCATGAGCAAGTAATTAAGAATTAAAACAGTATTTGGTGTCCATAATCCGAGGACATTTTAGTCTTTAACCAATCATGTAGCCAAGAATCCCAAGTACACAGTCTTCAAGAAGGGTTCTCTTTCATGCTCAATCTACATATTTTCCATGTGCAGCAGATTAGGATTAGATTCCTGTGAACGTCAACTACCGGAGGTTCCAACACATATGAGGTACTGCATTGGAATTACCATTTCTAGATGCCGCTACATAGAACAAGGTAAATTCAATCGTTAGCATTAAGTTAAGGATACCTATTTAATGCAATGTCCTTTGCACTTCAAGCACTGCACATTTTAACTGCTAGAAAGACACTTACATCATTCCTGGGTGCGTCAGATTGGACAGGATCCTCAGCAGCCAGAGCGATACTGCTGAGAGCAATGACCATCAGGATGACCATCTCGAAGTAGCGCATGTTCACAATGTAATGGCACAGACGGCGGACCCTAGACCATGTGGAGTAGAAGAGGAGACATGAGGCACTTTTAATATATACAGTTTAACCATCACAGCGCCTTGCACTGACACAGTACACCTCTGCACTCGATGCCAAACAACCATTAATGCACCTTCTCATTCTTGATGATCACAGACTACTTCTACTGAGTACTCAATAAGGGGTAGGGATAGGGAAGGATGGCCGTACAAGCCTTCAGCCAAGAATAATGCCCTTTATGCTATGTCAGTTTGTGCCTAACCCAAGCTCTCAATTCATTGGTGGCCATAAACTAATGATACACTATATCAGGAGCAGTGGCCGGTCCATGCAGACATTAAGTGTGGTACAATGTAATCCATGCCATATTACTGTTGAACACGCACCCTGCTCCATGAAATGAGTACAAACAACACTATCAAATACAATCAATATATTTCCAAAAATACCACATGCTACTGGAAACGTGCTCTCTATATCAGATACAGGGACTTGTCAGTACACACCCTCCATTCCTAATGTTACCTTTCATCAAACCCAATGTGTACCACGACTAGTGACTTTGCCAAACATTCCACTGAGATTTCAGAGTGCTATGCTTCTCCCCACACCAGAGGAAAAGTCTTGTAAATATATCACCCTAAAGCCGCTGCATTGTGTCTGTCACCTCACAGCAGTAACAAGGCCTAAAAAACTCGACTAAAACCCACACTTGAGAGTTTCACCAGTAACATGAACAATGACTTTAAAATGCACTCCCTCCTCGATCCCAGTTTCCTGAGCCTTATCAGTGTCCTGCTATTGCAGCTCTTCCATTAATGAGATACGAGGTTGAAACACTTCAACTTAATACTGGAAGCTCTCACCTATCAATGCACTCCTTCAAACCAAAACAGAATCAACACTGCTTTTCCCACACTAGCTCAGTGACTGTGAACACCCGTACACACAACACCAAACACACCTGCAAGAGACCAATACTGCACCCCATTCTAGTGCAGAGACTGTTCATTACATACATACAGCTGCACGCTGTACCAGTGTAAGTCACTGCCCAGTGCACACTCATGCACACCGATGAGACCAACATTCAATACCACTGGCAATAACTGTGCAGTGACCTCCTGCCTTTCCCAAATACACCAAAGTCACATCTCTTGTCAACATCAGTGACTGTTCATGCACACCTGCCCAATGAGACCAACAGTCCATAACAATGTCAATGACTGTCCTGAGTACACCTGAACATCTTTAAGCCAGTAACACTGCATTATATACTTGTGGCTATTCAGTGCCTCAAAGATACCAACACGTCCTTTCAGCCCTTCTTATGTTCTTTTTTGTCTATGTCATACATGTACACAACTTGTTAACCCTGTAAAGCGCTCTAATACCTTAACGGTTCACATTCATGCTCTATAAAACACTAAATAAATAAATAAATAACGCTAAACCGCAAACCAGTGGTAGCCACTTGTCTGGGGTAATACTGCTCACCCAGAAGACACTGCATCCCATAGTACTGGCAGTTACCTTTCCCTACAAGACCCACCATAAAAAACATTGACCACACTTTACTTAGTTGTGCCAATGATGGTCCAGTGCACACCCGTTGACCCAGATGAGACCAATATGCATCCCTCACCCATGCCAGTGGTCTACTATTCTACATCTTCACTACTGAGATAAGAGAGATCTGGGTTTGATAACCAATTCAGAGATGTTCTAAGATACACACCACACCATGAAAAGTACACCAACCTTCTTATATTCTAAGGCACACCAGTGCCCATGACCTTCCAGTTTACACTGTCCAAAACCAACAAGTCTCTAATCTGGCATCTAACAGTCCACGCAAGAACAAGTTATCTTCCCACACGCCGTGCAAGTTCTTACATCTATCGAACATGATGTATTTATTCAAAACAGTGCTGCACCATGGTTTAGGGTAAAGTGTGTGCCAGGCAAAAGTATGTTTAATTGCTAAATTTCAGGCATCACAGAAGGAAAAGTCAAGCCGATCACCATAGGACATCCAGACCAAGCACTGACTAGGCTTATTGATCTATGACTGCATTCCGCCACACCAGGCACCAAACCTGTTACAATGTGGAGGATGCACACAGGTAGAGGGATGGAGGACTTTGGGCACCTAGGTGTTCTGAAGACCCGATGACTCTCATCAGAAGACTGCTTTGGAAGCAGAAGATGCTTATCTATGAGGAGCAACAGTGACCCCAGTTAGTGTCCATCACAATGCACTTGGGGGTCCATTAGGATGTCGGGCGGATTTCCTCCGCCAGGCTGGCGGAGGAAATCCGCCCGACATCCACAGCCCAAATCCCCCCCGCCATATTAGTATGGCGGGGTGGACCGCGGCGGTGAGAAACACCGCCCGCATGTTTACCGCCCCGGTCGCCTGGCGGCCGGGGCGGAAAACGAGTAACATGGTGGCGGTGTCTGTTAGACACCGCCCGCCATATTACAATGGGCTTACACCAATGCATTTCCGTGGCGGCATTGCCGCCACGGAAAGGCATGCGGAGACTCCCTGCGGGGGCCCGTTGCGGGCCCCCTGGGAGTCCCTGGCTTGGGGGGTTGCACATAGGGGGTACCTATGGTACCCCCCGCATTTCAAAGTGCATCATGGCAGGCACCGCGCGGTGCCTGTCATGTTGCACTTAGAAATGCACAACGTGCACGTTTAACAAGGCGGCGGGCGGAGATTACTGCTCCGCCCGCCGCAATGGCAACAATACAGGATGCGCCCGCCTGTGTGGCGGGCGCATCCTAATGCACATTTCGGGACCCCCGCCCTCGAGGCGGGCGGTCCCGTTTCCCGATAGGGTCCATCCTAATGGCCCCCTTGGTGTTGTGAGAATGGAGGTATCAGCAGCAGTGCAGGAGTAACGACCACTGTATTATTTAATTGTTGGGGTTTGTACAGTAATGTATATGTTATACGATACAGAGAGGAATTCAAAGCGTCATATGGTAAACTAGTGTATCATTCACCTTCATCACCTCTAGCCTACTCTGTTGAACGAATCTTGTCTCTATGGGTCCAAACGTCTTTTGATTTTTTAAAGTTATTATCTAATGTTAGACCCAAGTTGTCATTCTGTCCTGAAAGCAGGAACTTGCTAATGCCCACGAATAATACAATAGGAATAATACTGCACAGTGAAATTCTGGAGTAAACAATTAAGTGGTCTATTATAATAGCGGGCAGCTCGCCACCGCCCGTATGGCAGTGGCGATCCGCCCGCCATTATACACCGCCCGCCTCCCATTTTCACCCCGCCCTATTATGATGGCGGGGAGGACCCCGGCAGACGGAAAGACCATCTGCAGGTTTTCTGCCGGTCAAACTGGTGACTGGGCGGAAAAGAGGCCTGATATGGTGGCGGTGTCTGCAAGACACCGCCATGCATATCAAGATGCAGGCGGTGATGTGCCTTTCCATGGCGGCGTTGCCACCATGAAAAGGCATGCAGAGTTGCAGGCCCCCAGAGTGTTGGGGGGTGCACAGGGGAGGTAAGTACCCCCCTGCATTTGCATGCACAACGTGACAGGCACCACGTGGTGCCTGCCATGTTGTGCATGCGAATGCACAAATGCCTTTTTGCATTGCGGCGGGTGCTGCTGATAGCACCGCCCGCCGCAATGTAAAAAATGCAGGATGCGCCCGCCAGTGTGGCGGGCGCATCCTAATTGTAAATGCGAGACCGCTGCACACATAGTGGGCGGTCCCATTTCCCAATGCGATGGCGGGTGGACTTTGTCGGCCCGCCATCGTAATAGACCCCAAAGTGTGTAAAATGACTTGTCTCTACCCAAGCCCACTCCACAAAGAGCTTTGTGGGTTCTCTAGAGATCAAACTCTATTCTGAAGTTTGTAAGAAACTACATGTTTCTAAATCTCTTATGAAGTAGGCAATAGACCAAAGCGATGATGTCCACATTTGAAAGTCAGATATCACTGGAGACAGAATTTGTTCTTTGCTGCACTTGAAGGTGAATTACAACAAATACTTACAATGTATAGATAAATGTGGTACTATCTTTATGATTTTAAATACTGCTGGAAAAGGAAAATGGGGTTGTTCATAGCAAATGTCAAATGGCAGGCAGAAAATATGGCTGCCAAGCACTTACGGATTGGTGGAGCTGAAGACAAACATGGAACTGTATGGCAGTATTTGTTTGGGGCCGTTCTTCGTCAGGTCATCAGCCTCCATATCTTTCTTCTCCTCCAGTTTACTTTCAAAATCAATATTATTCACTAAAATATTAAAATCAACCAAAAATCAATTTCAACTGTAGTTGGAACTCAGTGCACAGCATTAGCAGTCTTTGATAGACCAACGGAACAGTTGACCCAATAATGTTTCCCAGCAACTATGTTTGGTTGGGTAACACTTCACTTTTAAGAGATCTACAAACCCACCTTTACACTTGCATACATTGAGTCAGTACAGCAGCTACATTCAACATGATATCTTCAAGCTTGTTGCATGTTCTTAATCAACAGCTGAAACTCAAGCCCTGATTTAAAACAAAACCTAGATCCAATGATGAGAAACTGTACCTTCTCGTTAATTTATAACCAATATTATCAATCCAGGTCAAACCTTTACCTCTACCCACCAGGATACCTCAGATCGTCAGACCAATTTGAGCACCTCAACATCTCTATTCGTTTAAGAATCTAATAACAGCTGTATCCACTGGTGAAATTAACCTCAACATTTGGATTCATTTCAGTATTTTAACACATGGATCCATATGGTGATGTACATATTATCAGATTAGTCCACTGGGTTATGTAAACAGATGGACTCTCTGAGTTAGCTGCACAGAGGTCTATCGGTTGCTTTCACAGATGCAATAACATTAAAAGAGACATAGAATGCCTATACATGATAGGTATGGTGTTCTCTCGCAAGAGAGAGACGTGAAGTTGGCCCAAAGATCACTCACTTGGTATAATAGTAGATTCTCCAGGAGGCGCTGTGACTGTGACTGGAATGTGCACATTGCTTGGTTTCTCCATGGGAGGCTGTACCATCCTCCGCACATTCTTCTGGTTGTCTGCATCTTCTGGCTGTTCCGGGACCTGGTGTAGGCCCCCAGAGCTGTGCATGGAGCCCACAGGCACATTCATGGCATCTGTCTCCCCATCACCGTGAGTCTCCCTGGAGAGCACGTACAAGAGCAAACTTTTTAGATATGTACTGAGTAATGTGGGATTAGATGTATCTTGGATGTGGGGGTCTCCTTGTAGAAAGTAAGTGATGACTAATGGGGAGAGTCACATCTGTTATGGGCCTCGCCACACCAGATTGTGCTACGAAGCCCTGTGGTCAATCTACAACGACGATTGACCAATGGCAGGTGAACAACCTCAAAGCGACCTTTGGCACGGAGAATGTACCAAATACATACCATTGCCAGCAGCCTTCTAACACATGTGGTGCCAGTGAATTTCAGTGATGGGTCTTTTGAAGAATGCGTTATGGTCCATAGCAAAAAACTTGAAATGGTCACTACATCTACTTTCATTGCTTCGCTTTTAGGAGCAAAGACGTGTTTCATACTCCACCCATTAAATAGTGCACCCTGTGGTCTTCGTATTTACTGGGTGTGGCATTGCCTTTCCAAATATCAGGACATCTCAGTGAAGCCTAAAGATGGCAGAATACTGGAAAATGTTTTTGCTGTTGCCAAAAAAGGTAGCACAAACTACAGGGTGCAGAAAACTTTATTGCTTTTGGTGATAAATAACCTTTTCCAAATATAGCCAAAACATTTGAAATACCTAGACAATGTATACAAAAAAAACAATTAACCATCTCTTCTCTGCTCACAGTATAACCATAAATCTACAAAGGGAATGTTGTAGTATGCCAGAATAGTTTTAATATGACACATACCCATGTGTGCACTTCGATTGTGGGTGTCATCAGTTCAGGTGGGGAATGCGCAAAAGTGTAGTAGCTCACACACCCTTGGGATAAATTAACGCTTTTAGACAAATGCCAAGTTGGCCAACATTATTCAGTCTCCAGGCCTTTCCCCTAATGATAGAGAGCTGCATCTCTGCCTGTGCAAACATAGGTTCCTTCTACCACATAAAACAAGGCCTGCCCACAAGAGAAACTACGCAAAACAGCTATGCCATATGCCTATTACTAAAGATAAAAGATTTAATCAACATGTGTTGGGCATGACACTGAGGGATCATCTAATTGCAAGAAGTAAAATACAGCAGATAGACGATTTCCACTATTTTATTATTTACATGAATTTTGACATTTATGGTATAGTAGAAAGACAAGTATGATGTTTTACTGCATCAGTAACTTAGTAAATCCACATCAAGCAAAAGAAAAGCCATCTATCAACAGGGAGAAGTTGGAAGCAACCATGCAGCTAGAAATGCACTAAACAGTGCAGTAACATTTTACCACCAATTATGTCCCATTTAAACACACCAAGGAAAATGCTACATCAAGGAGTAAAACACAGCAAAAATAGTATTTGTGTTGTCAAGTTTACCTCCAGATTTGGGCCGCAAATCTAAATTACCCTCTACTTTACTACAACGCCCTGCTACAACAAATATTCATATAAGCAGTGAGACTAAAATTCTTCGTTTTTTGGAGGCCAAGCATCTGAGCACAGTCACTTTCACAGTGGTGCTTGAGGCAAGGAATGTGGTGCAAGTTTAGAATGTGGGCTGCAGCCACATCTCATCTAGGCTGCTGGAGGCCCACAGTTCACATCTGTATAGCATCAGATATCAAAAGAAGAGTTATTGCCTCTAAAGCAACTTTGCATGTGGCCAGTACCCAACCGCGAAAGCCTTAGAAACTGCACTCATTCTTTAAATTTAAGTGATAAAACCTTCTCTACAGCAGATCTAGTAGACATGTACTTTACCTACACTTCTTAATTATACACTTCTATGACAAAAGATCGTAATCAAAAACATTGTGATACACAAATATTGTGGAAAAATATTGTGGTACTGAATATCGAGTATACCTACTTTGAATGTATACTACAAAAATATTTTCTATACAAAATATTTTGGTACTAAATACCGAGATTATATGTAAGTATATATATTTAAAAATATAACTTTTAAGAAATATATATATATATGTGTGCTCCCACCCCTTCCTGAAAAAAAAGTTGTATATTAAAATCTAAAAATAATAGAATACATTGTTTGAAAAATATAATAGGTAAAATAAATTTAAGTAAAACAAATGCGATAAATAATTTACACTTAAATAAAATTACTTTTTACAAACATTAAAACAAATAATAACTATAGCCATTTATAAACACAAACTATATAAAATATACTTTTATAATAAAAAACGGAAAACAAATGAAATTGTACAATGTAATCGCTAATTAAAATTACATTTTAACCATACATTATTAAAATTAATACTAAATAAAATCAAAATAATAAATGACAACACAGTTACAATGAAATAACAGCATAAAAATACAATAATAAATAACAAAAAACTATCAAAAGGAAATTAGCAGCATTAAAAAATAATAATAAAAAATGTAAAACAATAAAAATAGATACATCTCAAACAAAAATGGAAAATATTTTAAATGCTACATCCAAAGTAATACGTGGAATAAATACAAAATAAATATCAACCATTACATTAAACTAAAAACAAAAATAATACGCAAAATTCACCAAAAGGCAGAAAAAATCCTTTTTATAAAAACAAATGCACCACTCTCCTTTCAACCTAAAAAACTGTAGGAAAACTATTGCACTTTAGAAGGATAAAGTTTACTATTCTGAATCCAACCTAAGCTACAAAGGGGACAGTGTTGGAGTTTGGAGGGATCAGATTTACTACTCCCACTTCAACCGAATCAGCAGTAGGGAAAGCGTTGGACTTTGGGATACCAGATTTACTATTTTCACCTCAACCTAAGCAACAGAAGGGATAACTTTGAATTTTGGAGGGCTCAGATTTACTATTCCCACTTTAACATAATCAACTGTAGGGAACGTATTGTACTTTAGAGAGGTCAGATTTATTATTCCCACTCGAACTTCAGTAACAATATGGAAAGTGTTGACTTTGGAGGGATCAGATTTATTATTCCCACTTCAACATAAGTAATTGTAGGGAAAGGGCTAGACAATAGAACTGTCAGATTTAGTATTCCAATTCCACTACCAGCAAAAGTAGGGAAGGTGTTGGACTTTGAAGTAGTCATATTTACTATTCTCACTCAGCCTGAGCAAAAGCATGGAATCGCTGGACTTTCAAGCAGTTGGATTACTATTCCCTCTCTAATCCAAGGAACAGTAAGTAGGGAAGCGCTGGACTTTGCAAGGGTCAGATTTACGATTCCCACCCCAACCTAAGGAACAGTAGGAAAAGTGGTGGACTTTTTGAGTGACAGATTTACTATTCTCACTCCAAATAAAAAAAACACTAGGTAAAGTGTTAAAAAACATATCATAATTATTATACAATACACACAAAAAAATAACTATTAATAATGTTTATATTTTTTTTAAAGAATCATTAAAGGTTATTTTTTTTTATTTTAACAAAAGAAATCTATAAGTAAAACTCCTTTACTAAATTCTACTCAACCAATTCTCCTACAATCCACAAAAAATGGGAAATTATACAAAGAAAATCAAATAAATCGCACCAAAATAAGTTCCCAAAAAGTAACTCTTAAAAAAATAGCACATCAAAAAAAGGACATACATTCATTTAATTCATTACATACTTTACATAATTAATAACACAACAAATCAACTAAAACTAAATTAACAATTTTAGAAAGCATTATCTAATCACTTGATTAAAAATTCTTAATATAATTAATCAATTGAAAAATATTTATTATTTAGATATTATGAAATAAATGATGCTGTAATTAAATAATAAACATAATTAATAATCTATTTCACCAATTACATTTTTCAAATTGCAAAACATTCATAACAAATGTAAATATATATTAAAATTTCTTCCCACTCTCCTCCCCTATAGACTCCATACCCGCCAATAGTTGAATAATAAAATAAGATCCAAAACAAATCATTAGAACAATTACCAAACAGAAAAACAACAACTAAAAAATACAAATAATGACATTTAATATACTAATAGCCTAAAACACACAAAAAATGACTAAATATTACAACACCAATAATAACTATCTCTAAAAATATTAAAGACTTCAAAAAAGATATTCTTACCTGCAATCTTCTGTACAATGATATACTTGTCACCATGATATTTTACACTGTTGCCAATCATCATAACAGGATTTTAAAATGTTTCATTAATATCCAGCACAATAAAAATGCATGACAAAGTAGCAGGGACCCAGTAGCTTACATTTTCACTCCCACAACACAATGTGAGGATCTAACTGATAAGGCTACATATGGAGTGGGTTGTTTTGTTAAAAGTTAGGCTGCAAACGTCAACATTATCGGCGCCATCTTGCTCTTCTTGAACCCTTTCGTGCACGTAAGCGGCAGCCATTTTGAGCACCATGGCCTCCCTGCCCCTTGTTGATAGCCAGCGCGTCTCTCTCTCTCCCGCAACATCGCAGGCACCCCCCTCGCGCGCTGACAACCCCCCCCCCGCTCTCACATGCCTTGAGTCGTAAACCCCTCTTCAGCGCAGCTCTGCCTCAGAACCCCATCCTGTTCCCAGCGCGACACCTCCCTTCGTTCCTTTCATGGTCCCAGACCCTTTGATACAAACCCCCTTTTCCTGTGTGCCCGTTTGTCTTCCTCGTTCCCAGGCCGCCACCTGGCTCTGCGGATACTATTTATTGCCCCCCCCCGTACAGTAGGAAGCTTCT
Source organism: Lissotriton helveticus (assembly GCF_964261635.1). Classification (NCBI taxonomy): domain Eukaryota; kingdom Metazoa; phylum Chordata; class Amphibia; order Caudata; family Salamandridae; genus Lissotriton; species Lissotriton helveticus. Next base: position 208,472,496 of record NC_136065.1, read on the forward strand.
CCCGTTAAAGGATCAAAGCCCCCACCCTATGATATCCGATCAACCCCACACATTCCGTGAATCGGCGGAATGTCCAGCTGTGCGACAATCATCACCTATTGTGACCGGGGTGGGGACTTCAACTGTAAATGTGTGTGGGAACGGGCCTGAAGGGGAGATTCCGAGGATGTCCTTTCGTACTTCAAAGCATTACAAGCATGTGTAAACTGCAATAAAGATCATAAACATGTGTATAAGAGGCCAGGCCTCAGAGATGCGGTTAGAGCACCTCGTGACGATACTTGCTGTCCGAACTGATGTGTTCTCCTCCGGAGAGAATAAAACCCTTGTTTCCTGCCTTCCAGTCTCCAGCGCCTGCCTCTTCATTGATTAATATCTTGTGGGTTTAAGAGGCGACACCGCCGGGCAATACTTAAGGGTCTTTTATTCTGGTTGGTAGCCTGACCTTTTTACAATTGGCGTCCCAAACGTGGGGCCCATCAGTGACTCGTGGATCCAGTGGGAGAGGTCCTGACGACAGAGTGAACGACTGCAACGATCGGGAGTGCACCTGTCCGATAGACCCTCGTCTGACAGCCGATCATCCGAACTTCACTGGTTCCGAACAGACCTCTCTCGAGTGATCTACGGTCCTGACTGGGAACCATCAGGAGTGCCGCGAGGATTACGAAGAAAAGAGGACGATCGGGCGCTGGATTCGGAAGACAAGAAACTGTCCATGCGGTCCGGGTAAGGTCGTGTAAACACGACGAATTGCGAAATGATTATTTGAATTGTTTAGAAAATACTAGTATTACTCTTTGTTAATTTATTTGGAGATCCACTGTCTGCAAACGGAGAAACAACAGGCTCTCTCTTTGCAAGCAGTGGAGGATAGGCAATGCAGCCGTCGTGCCTATCTTTCTCCCCCACTGATTAATTATTTGAAACTGAACTATTGTTCGCAGACTGTTTTCTGGAGATTCTCTGTCTGCAAACAGGAAAGAGCCCCCCTCCCCCCTTTTTACAGATAGTGAAAGGGTAGGTAACGCAGACCTTTGCGGGCCTACTTATTCTCCCCACTGAATTGTTTTTTTGACCGAACGTTGACTATTTGATATTGGTTCATGAGGTATTCACTGCCTGCAAACAACGTAGAATAGGAATATTCTGTCTAGTCTTTGCACGCAGTGATAAGATAGGCAGTGCTGACTTTTGTCCCCGTTGTGCTCCGTCATGTCTGTCTTCTCCCCACTGATTGGTAGCCTGTTTAGCCCGGACCGCTTATTAGAGATGAACCATCCGGCTCCACTGGAAGGCACCCCTAATAAGGACATGTTCATGAAGCATGGATTGATCGCTATAGCCTATAACAAACTGTGGCATAAATATACGAAAAAGGATCGAGAAAGTCAGTGGCCACTGATAGGATCCTTTGATGATGACAATATAAACGCGCTAGAAGCAGCCCTTGGTAAAAACAAGACAACGCCCACTATGCTTGATAGTTTCGGCATGTGGCGCAAAGAAACTGAACAACGTAAAAAGAAAACTGAGAGTAGGTTGGGAAAAGAGCTGCGAAAAGCAGCCCACCTAGCTGCTCAGAAACTAGAAGGAGAGATTAAGGAAAGAGAGAAAGCCAAACAGAAACTAGAAATGGAAACATCAAGTCAGTGTCCGGTTAGAACGTCCTCCATGCTCTACCCCGATTTACCCTCGAGACAACGAGCCAACGATGATCTGCTGTTAGGTCCTCCGACCATTTACATGCCCCCTCCATATGCCCCTTCCCAACCCTTAGCACAGCACCCACCACCCCCAGGTACAAACGAAGGTAGCGACACAGCTTCGGCCCCCATGGCCTCTGTGCCGGCCGAACCCCTTGTATTAAATACTACACAAACGACAACGTTAGGCGACCCTGAGACCCGAAGGGCTGGTTCTGCAAGAACAAACAGACTAAGCAAAGATGAGCGAACAGGGATCGACAAGATAGCAAGGACACTGGTAGAAAGGAAGGAAGATGAAGAGTACATCACGGATATGTTTAACTCGTATACCGGGAGTCACAGACGACATTTTACCGTACGACTGTGTTACCATGTCTTGAACGCATACGAGGACCGATATCGAGACAAAGGTCCTGAGAGCCTAACGACTCTGTACCGGAAGGTCGATATCGGGGATGCGGGCGAGTGTGATGTGACGGACCTCCTTAGGCGTACGCTTGAGATTTTCCGCCACCTCACTGAACGAGAATCGGGAACTAAACCCATGACATCCGTAGCGACCGAACCACAAACTGAGCAATCTAACACCATGATGCTGATACGAGAGGCTGCCCCTTACTGGGTTCCTCCACAAGGTGCAGGGACTAACGATGATGCAAACCACCCAGATGCAAAAGGAAGGGTAGTGTACAACTGGGTCTACCAGCCATGGGACCGGCAAGAGATTCTGACATTCCGAAAATCTCTGCCTGACCTACGTAAAAACCCCACTGCCTTCTACACTGAATTGGGTACAGCCCTAGGTTCAACGATTATGACCCTGGCTGACATCGACTTGTTTTTCGGGTTATGTCTACCAGCTGATGTGTGGAAGCAAATCCGGAAAGTCGACCACCTTGAGCTGTTTGGACATACCTGGTCACAACTCGATAACATCGATAAACAACGAGGACCTGGACAAAAGCCTTTGAAATCCATTCTAGACCTTCCAGATAAAATCGTACAGAAATTAAAAACCCTGATCCCAGAAAAGAAAGTGGACTGGTCGATAGTAACGGCCTGTCGCCAGAAACCCCAGGAGGATGTATCGGAATACTTCTCCCGGTTTGAAACGGTGTTCTCCGATTACAGCGGCCAGGACATGACCACTGCAACCGGACACCATCTGTTTGTCCAGAATTATGTTAAGGGTCTGTCATCGGAGGTCTCCCAGAAACTGCAGGCTAGCGAGAGTAGTTGGGCAGCCTCCAAACCTACGGCTATCCCCCAGATGGCCCAATATTATGAACATCAGAAAAATGAAAACGATAGGGCAACAGAGAAAAAGAAGAAGGACTTGAAAGAGAGGGTGATGATGGCCCAACTGCAAGGGGTGACTATAGGACGAGACCAATACCGGGGAAACTATCAGACGAACGCCCCTAAGGCTGCATTTCCCCAGGACCGCACTTTGACTCCCCACAGTGGACGTACAGACCTTAGAGAGGACCAGTGTGCTTTCTGCAAAGGAACTGGCCATTGGAAATCCCAGTGCCCAGTTCTTCTGGAAATAATCAGAAACAAAGACCCCAAGGACATAGCAAGTGGACCGAGAAATAAGGGACAACAGCGAGGGCCCCCAAATGACACGACCAACGACAGACCAGGCAGACCAAATACATTTGATCGACCCAGACAGAACCAATAACTTTGCATAGGACTGCCAAGGGCAAGGGAGGGATCCAGTCGAGCTCTATGTTGACCAGCAAGGCCCTTACGTCACTGCTAAGGTCCTGGGTACCAAGTCTCCATTTCTGGTAGACACTGGCGCAACACGTAGTGCGTTATCTAAACGACTGATTCCAAGGGCACCCTTGTCTGGCTCACTTATAACATCGACAGGTTTCGATGGAACGCCCTCCACTAACCCTTTGTCCGCCCCGATCCTCTTTGACGTAGAAAACAACACCACTGACACCACGTTTTTACTTTCCTCCAATAGCCCTGACGCCATTATGGGACTTGACTTATTGAAACACTTCCGAGCGACGATCAGATGTTCTCAAGACGGAGTTCGAGTTTTCCTTTACGACAACCCCGTTCTGCTTAGACATTGCCCTCCCCGACGCATGTTTTCCATCACCGACGTTGACACATCCCTGCTTGACACTCTGCCTCCGTATCTGTGGGCCAAGGCGGATTCGGACGTAGGGCGCATGTTGATTTACCCAGTGCACATTACTGTCCGACCAGACGCAACACTCCCAAAACTTCCACAATATCGGATATCGCCCGAGGGCGAGAAGGCATTGGTAAAGATTATTCAGTCACTGATAGACGCAGGAGTGGTAGAGGAAGTGGTTAGCAACGTTTGCAACAGCCCTATCTTGCCCATCATCAAGAAACAGGGAGAGGGAGATGAGAAAGCATACCGTTTTATCATTGACCTTCGAGAGATCAACAAAGTGGTGGTACCCCAGTACCCTGTGGTCTCAGACATCACCACCATCCTGACTTTGATTCCTTCTACCGCCACCACCTTCACTGTCATTGACCTCAAAAACGCATTCTTTTCCATCCCCATCCACCCAGACAGCCGATATCTCTTTGGCTTCACCCTAAAAGCCCGCTCATATAGGTTCTGCCGAGCACCCCAGGGCTACACAGAAAGCCCTAGCATCTACAGCCAGGCCCTCAAGAGACAACTGGATCAAGTCCAGTTACCCGATGGAGTGGTGTTAGTGCAATATGTCGATGACATCCTTTTGGCAGCCGACACCACTCCATTAGCAGTTACAGCCACCATTCAACTCCTGCATTTCCTTGCGGAAAATGGCCACAAGGTCTCCAAGAAGAAGTTGCAATTCTGCCAATCCCAGGTCACTTACCTAGGCCACCTTTTGTCCAAAGAAGGAAGGAAACTCACTCCTGATCGAATCCAAACCATTCTGTCCCTAAGACCCAGAAACAGGTTCGCTCCCTACTAGGCCTCACCTCCTTCTGCCGACAGTGGTTACCAAACTTTAGCCTCGTTGTGAAACCGCTGCTTTCTCTGCTAGGTAAAGACGTCCCCTTCCCACTCCCTTGGACCCCTGAGTGTCAAACCTCCTTCACGGAACTACGAGATGCCCTTTGTTCGGCCCCTGTCCTAGGTACCCCTGATTACAAAAAGCCCTTCTCCCTTTACACTCACGAAAGGGAGGGGTGCGCTTTATCTGTCCTGACCCAGGCCATCGGCCCAAAGCAACGACCGTGCGCTTACTTCTCTGCCACTCTTGACCCTGTAGCCAGAGCCTTGCCTGCCTGCCTTCGAGCTGTAGCTGCTGCTGCAATCTCTATCCGACAGAGTGAGGGGATCGTACTCTCGAATCCCCTCACGGTACTGGTACCCCATGCAGTTGACACCCTCCTGAACCAAACCAAGACGCAACACCTGACGAGTGCACGACTGACTGGATACGAACTGACTTTGCTTGCACCCCATATCGCCCTGAAAAGATGCACCACACTGAACCCGGCAACTCTGTTACCCTTGCCAGAGAACGATCCCAATGTGCACCCTGTACATGACTGCGTGACTCTTACGGACGAACAGACTAGAAGTAGGGTTGACCTCAGAGACACGGCTTTCCCTGACCCTGACGGGGAGCTGTGGGTGGACGGTTCCTGCATCAAACTCCCCGATGGCACCACCTCCGCTGCCTATGCAGTCACCACGGCTCGAACTGTAGTCGAGACAGCCCGCATCGCGCAACGATCTGCCCAGGCAGCAGAACTGATCGCCCTGACACGAGCCTGCATTCTGGCAGCCGGAACCACAGCGAACATTTACACCGACAGCCAGTATGCCTTCGGGGTGGTTCACCATTTTGGGCTCCTTTGGAGGGAAAGGGGATTCTTGACCTCATACGGCACCCCCATTTTGCACGGGGATCTAGTCTCCGCCTTGATCGAAGCTGTCCTTCTCCCCAAAAAGCTTGCAGTCGTCAAATGCCAGGCACACAAAAAGGTGACAGACATCATTGGGCAGGGAAATGCGCTAGCCGACATCACGGCCCGAACGACAGCTGAAAATAGGACGACAACACATATGTACGTGACCAGGTCACAAGCAGAAAAATGGACTGACGCTAGGGACACTATTAGAGACATTCAAACGGCTAGCACACAACACGAGCTGACTGAATGGACACGGGTGGGATTAAAAGATGACGAAGGCTGCTGGCGGACAAGAGACACAAACAAATTGTTGCTACCTGACTCGTACCTGATTCCCATACTGGCTATGGCGCACTCCCCTGCCCACATAGGATCAGCCCCCATGATTGAACTTGTCTCCAGAGTTTGGCACAATGACAAAATCACAGATTCCGCCAAACGTCTGGTCCAACAATGCTTGATATGCCTGCAACACAACCCCGGGAAAGGAACTGTAGTACCCCGGGGAGGATTTGGGGTCCCAAATCACCCATTTGAAGTCCTGCAGATGGACTACATCCAGCTAGACAGGTGCCAAGGCCTGAAATATGTACTTGTCGTGGTGTGCGCATTTAGCAAATGGGTGGAAGCATACCCAACCCGTGACAACACTGCTATGGCCACTGCAAAATTACTGTTAAAGGAGTTTTTCCCCCGCTACGGCCTTTGTCGTATTTTATGGAGCGATAATGGCCCCCACTTCATAGCGGAAGTCATCCAGTTCATCTTAAAGGGGTTGGGCATCAAGCAGAAATTTCACGCAGTCTTCCACCCCCAGTCTGCTGGACTTGTTGAGCGACACAATGCCACACTAAAGCTTAAACTGGCCAAGATAGTGGCTACCATGGGTCTGAAATGGCCAGACGCCCTCCCACTGGCATTGCTATCGTTGCGTTCCACCCCCACCAGACATCACTTAACACCTTATGAAGTTGTTTTCGGTCGACCCATGAGTGTCTGGTCTGCACTGAAACCAACTTCCATTCATGACGTCCCGGACGTCCTAATGTCTGATTATCTGTATAAATTGACTGAAACTCTGTCTGTCATTCATCAGCAGGTGCAACAGGCCATCCCCGATGCTTCCAGGGGTCCGGGTCACGCCATCCAACCTGGAGATTTTGTGCTGATCCGGAACTTTCAGCGGTCGAAGAGTTTGGAACCCCGGTGGACGGGCCCCTGGCAAGTGTTAATCACCACCCGGACGGCTCTTCGTGTGGAGGGGAAACGGCACTGGCTGCACGCACACCACTGTAAGAAGGTCTCCTCGACCCTGGCCACGACGGAAAACATCGACAACCAAGAAGAGCTCCTGAACAAAGACCGACCGTCGCTAACCTGCTATCCTGATACCGAAGCACTTGAACTTTCAAAATTCTCTGATCCCACTGTGCCATCCAGAGAAGGGTATTTCCTGCGTCGAAAGGAGGGAGCTTCGGCTAAGTAGACCACGAACTAAGTTGAATCTCAGAACGGTGACCCAAAGCAACCAATGGTTACCTGGAGAGAAGCTAAACTAAGTCTGTGGTTCTGCCCACTACCGAGCACCTTGAAAATGAAGATGATGGAAGCGCCAGATAAGAAGATGATGGAAGCGCCAAATAAGAAGATGATGGAGGCAACAGGAAATACCCACTACAGAAACCCAAGTACAGACAGACTCCACAGCTCAAAGACAATTACACTCTTCATCGCAATCCTTTTCTGCTTTCTCCTCATGACCACACTCTGGATTGTGGAAGAAAATGCACCTGCTCACGAAACATTCCTGACCACTGCTCAGCCTACCACCATGAAGGAACATTATCTGATTTCGCTCTCTCCTCAACTCAGAGAGAGACGAAAGGAGTTTTGGAATAACTCTTTCGTGCAGCTCCTTCACCAGCACAATCTCGCCACCAATGCCACCAACTGTTGGATCTGTGGGTTGCTACCCCACGCCACTGGACACTCGATACCATTCATCCCTTCACCCTTCTCAGTTCATGGCTCCTGCCTTGCTTGGCTGATCCTCCTGCAAGAAAGCTATAAGGACAATGCCACCTCCAGCAAAACCGTAACGCATTTCTTCCACGGGGTCTGGCGAAACAAAACAAAGGCACACTTCTGCCCGCAGACTCTCTTCAGAAGTCCACCAGGAACAGGAAGAATGGTCGCTTGGTGGTTGGTTCTGGAACACCGTTAAGAACTGGGGCTGGAGACTGTTCACCATTATCCTGATTCCTGTGGTTGTAATATGCGGTCTATGCTTAGGAATTCAATGTCTGCCACCTCTGTGTTCATTATGTACAAATTGTATTTGCCCTAAGACTGTGGATTTTGGAAACGAACGCATGGGAGCATTATATGATGCCGAGGTTAGGAATTTGATGAAGATTGACATTGAGTAGGCAAGTTGGCTAGATATGTTGAAAAGGGAGGACTGTTAAAAGTTAGGCTGCAAACGTCAACATTATCGGCGCCATCTTGCTCTTCTTGAACCCTTTCGTGCACGTAAGCGGCAGCCATTTTGAGCACCATGGCCTCCCTGCCCCTCGTTGATAGCCAGCGCGTCTCTCTCTCTCCCTCAACATCGCAGGCACCCCCCTCGCGCGCTGACAACCCCCCCCCCGCTCTCACATGCCTTGAGTCGTAAACCCCTCTTCAGCGCAGCTCTGCCTCAGAACCCCATCCTGTTCCCAGCGCGACACCTCCCTTCGTTCCTTTCATGGTCCCAGACCCTTTGATACAAACCCCCTTTTCCTGTGTGCCCGTTTGTCTTCCTCGTTCCCAGGCCGCCACCTGGCTCTGCGGATACTATTTATTGCCCCCCCCCCGTACAGTAGGAAGCTTCTCCCGTTAAAGGATCAAAGCCCCCACCCTATGATATCCGATCAACCCCACACATTCCGTTAATCGGCGGAATGTCCAGCTGCGCGACAATCATCACCTATTGTGACCGGGGTGGGGACTTCAACTGTAAATGTGTGTGGGAACGGGCCTGAAGGGGAGATTCCGAGGATGTCCTTTCGTACTTCAAAGCATTACAAGCATGTGTAAACTGCAATAAAGATCATAAACATGTGTATAAGAGGCCAGGCCTCAGAGATGCGGTTAGAGCACCTCGTGACGATACTTGCTGTCCGAACTGATGTGTTCTCCTCCGGAGAGAATAAAACCCTTGTTTCCTGCCTTCCAGTCTCCAGCGCCTGCCTCTTCATTGATTAATATCTTGTGGGTTTAAGAGGCGACACCGCCGGGCAATACTTAAGGGTCTTTTATTCTGGTTGGTAGCCTGACCTTTTTACAGTTTGTGATGTGCCTCTATTCAACTTTTTATTGTACTAAGCAAAATAATCTAAAGGCAGATGCTCTGAGCTCCTCCTTTTTCTGTGACTCACCTTGGCCGATGGTTCCGCTGCTCTTTATCCCCAGCATCACCTTCCTCACCGTTTTCCTTCTTCTCCTCTGTGTCATAGGTGGATTGCGCTTTGTGTCTCATCTTGTGCCGCCGGTGGGGCTCCTCTCCATTTTCACCTCTTGAGCAAGGGTCACCATCCCGGTTTCCGGACCTGGAACCTCCCCGGTGCCTTGATCGCCGCTCACCTTTAGTCCCATTGGCTGTGCCATTGCCATCCTTAGGAGTTCTCTCAGCAGAATGACGGTGCGTCCGGTGCCGCCGGTGTTCCTTCTCACCTCCTTCCTCCACTGATCCTTGGCGGTGATGCCTTTTTCCCTGCTCCTGACTGCGGTTTCGCTCACTTTTCCCTTCCTTGCTGCTTCCCTCACCCTCTTTGCTGCGGCTCCTGTGCTGCCGTACCCCTTCTTCTTTGCTGTTATTGGCAGAGTCACCATTTTCATTGCCACCTTCGCTCTTCTCTTGCTCCCCACCTTTGTCTCGGTGTCGATGATGCTTTCTTGGTGCCTCTGTGCTATCGGTTGATGACACCTTCCCTTGTTCAGCTTCCGGGGCATCAGTGGGGCCAGTTTTACTACCATTGTTCGTGCCATCCCCCCTTGGCTCCACCACCAGAGGTCGATCCAAATGAGTCTTCATGTCTGGGCGGATGTGGAGCGTGGTAGCATAGCGCACACGATCTTCTGGGTCCAGCTCGTTGTACAAAGCTTCACAACTGGCCCGGAAGTTGTGCATTCGAATTTGACTTGTCCTCTGCTCCCAAACAGACTTGGACTTCAAGGAATTCTGCTGCTTGCTGCAAAAAGAGGTTGGACAAAGAGAATAATAATTATTTCAACAGCAAAAGTGCCTCACGCTGGAATTAACTAACATTTGTTTTGGATTATGGCATGAGCCAAAGAACACAGAGGTAGATGAAGATGATCTGCAAAGTTAAAAACACACAAGCAGCAGGAAGAAACAAAGGTTTTGTGGATATAGTTCTACTCCCTTTTCTTGAACAAATAGCAAGGACATTCTTAAAAGTGGTCATTTCGAGCTGTCAGTGACTAGAAAAGGTCTAACCAAGCGATGACCAGGAAATCCAATGAGAATTCTTTTAGAGAAAATAAATTCCCCCATTACTCGAAAGCTAAACTAGAGTGAGGTAATGGATGTTAACTTGTAATATGAAGCACACACCAGGGAAGGAAAGCAATGCAAGACTACAGTAACACTGTTGGGAATTGCAAAAAGTAAAAGTAAAGTTTTTGCGTTGCAGCATTCAGGCAATAGATTTCTAGGTCAGTGTTGAATCTGCATTTGATTGAAGCATTACATAGCTTGTGTTAGAGCTCATTGGTAGTGTTGAGGATGTTAATGCTGTTCAGGTGGACTCGGTGAGGGTTGGGAGTAACGTAGAAAGTCAGTGTGGGGTGTTGTGGGTGAAACTCAATATCTACAAGAATGAATGTAGGTAATGTTTTTTTCAGCTTAGGGTGGTTACATTTTGAAGTAGAAGTGCTAGAAGAGTCATAGATTTGTCTAGCATAAATGGGATACTATAAACTCAGATTGCAAAGTTAGGGTTGTCGTCCTGCAGTGTCAAGGTTGTGTCCTTGCTACAGGTAGCATGGGTAATCTTCAGTGTTCTAAGGTTACAATGCTGTGGTTGTCTAGACTTGGTGTTGACAGAGTGGGGAATCTTCAGATACCATTAATTGAATTACCATGGGTCAGAGCCACATCATTAACACAAAATCGCTTTAGCTCGCTGTGATGTCCTAAGGCTGCAGAGCCAGAATTCCTTTGGATAATGATGGAAGATCAGAGGAAGTGTTGCGCAGAAGTGACAGGGAGAGTTTAACACATGTAAGTTGATAATGTTAGTATTTTGTTGATTTGACATGGCCATTGTGAGTTACTTTGACGACAGGCTTTATAGATAGAGGAGTTATGGTTCGGTATTGGCTAGTCAATTGAACAAGCACGGACAGGTAGAAGCCTTTACTTGGGTTTTATATAGTTTTTCATGCTGACCTAAAATGCCACTGCAAAGGTTTTATTGTTTATGTGAGAATGGAAGAGCTGGTTTTGCAGTTCGTTTGAGGTGGTATGGTGGTGAGTGGCAAAGCCTGTAATGGCAGTATTCTGACTAACATGAACTATATGCAGGAGAGTTGGGGTGTAAAACAACGTAGATCAAAGTTTTGTACGTTGTCAGGGCTTGATGTGACAAAGTTGCCATGTTTTGGTGTTACAGTCTTAGGAAATATTCACTTGAGGCGATATTGTTGGAGGTGCCTTGGCTTTATGAAGCAGGTCTGGGGTAATCTTGCCTTGTGATGTTAGATGTGCTGCAGTCTTCACAATGTGCAAGTGGAGTGACAGTTTTGAGCAAATTTGAGCAGATTTGTGTTAGATAGGTATTCAATAATGGGCTTACTGACATTGCATATTAGGGTTGTTTTGTCACGCGTTGGCACAATGGAGCTGGGGCATAACATTGCTGGTTATTTTTTTTGAGGATTGCAGTGCTTCACCATGAGGGGCCTTTAACTTAATCCATCTCCTAGGAGGGCTAATGTACCCTCTACTGATCTTCAATTATTGCCTAAATGATATGTCCATACACATACCCGCTAGTGTAAACTCCCTAACTGCCACCCTGCAGTAGCTACTAGAAATCTAATATTACTACAGTAAATCTAATGGTCACAGTCAAGTCAATGGCATCACATGATGTACATGGGTTTAAAACAAGTTGGACCAGAATGTTAAAAAATGTGGTTTTCCACAAGTATTTAGTGGACACCGCCAGGTAGGAGCTACAGCTATATTATAGAAGGTGAGGTCTCCTGCTGCTGGAAAAACACATGCAGCTGTGACCTCAATCATTACATACAAATCAGATATATGCCTCATTACAAAGCTAGCAACATGAGGGCACACACTGCCCACATTTTCATCAGCTTTTTGGCTCTCTTAATCTAGGTCATACATGCAGGGGAAACAGGCGGGCCTCTCCGAAATAGGCAGGGATCTGTAGACCCCTTGTACCATCATAACATGGGTCACAGAGGACTCTTACTACTGGGGGGTGAGCTCACAAAGCCATCCATCTTCACGGGCGGGACATTTTCACGTGCCCCTCCGATAGCCCATTTGCAAGAAATGCATTACAGGTCGAAAATCAGTCTGTTACGCATTTTCACCATAGCAAAAGTGGATTTCTCTGTATGATACCTTACTGCCTGTTGAGAAGATTTGCTGCCACCTTAAAGGGTCAACATCTTTCCACACTCTGGCCAATCTAGTTTGAATTCCTGGTTTCTTCGGTACCAGTAATGTACTCAAATTACAATACTCCATCCAACTTTAAAAAGAATTTCATAAAGACAACCATAACATAAAAGACCAGTTACTGGGCTTATACTAAATTCACTCTTTGTTTATTGAAAGAAAATTGGTGGGTCTCACATGCTCTTTCAGCTTAATTAGGTATGTGAGCAATGAGCAATGCCTTGTTCGAGGCTGATTGCTAGGGTATGAGGCAAGGATGCTGCTCTGCAGGGAACTCTGAAAGAGCGATGCTGGCGTCCATCTCTGAGCACGTGCCTCAGTGGGGGCCCGTGACAACACAATACTTTACATATTAATAAGGACTATTTTTGTAAAAGTTCATCGCCTATAAAGGACACGCAAATTAGCCCCTTGCCAAGTTTCCAGGGCAATCACTGCCTGGCCTGACCAGCACCCATCAGATGAGAGAAGCGAGCAGCACAGGCACTGGTGTGATGAGGGTGAACATTTGTTGATATTTTGGGGAGGTTTTGGAGGGGTGGAAGGTATAATCATTGGCTTGTAATTGTTATACAGAGGAAGATGCAATTTTGGATAACACACCAGATCTTAGATGCTTCAGGCTTATCTCTTAGTCCCCCAATATTTGTTAACTACTGTCGAATCCCACAAAGGCCGAATGTCATATGCTTGAACACCGGTCTAAAAGTCTAAATTTGTAGGTGATATAATATGGGCAATGAAACTTACAGGACATGTGCAATGCTCATCTCAATAGCTTTTTTATCCTTCAGCAACAGCACCACACTCTGTGAGGCAGAATCTGGTTAGTTAGTCGCAATGGTCCTTATGTTTCAAAGCATTTCTCCATAGACATAGAATGGAGAAAATCCTCTGGTACATCAGAACCAATGTCCTGGGACTTCAGACATCCTCAACTATGAAAAACCTCTCTAGAAGCGGAATCCACCACCAGTTCAGAAAAAAACATTATTTTCAGGAACTTTTTTCTGAAATGTACTTCTTGAGAAGAATGGAAACAGACGTTTTCCATTTACCCATTGGTGTATCATTGGAAGGGGCCGTACAAGCTTTTATGACATACAGAATGTGCCTATCATCAGCAGTAACACACACACTCTTATTGAGTGTGCGCTCACGCAACACACACACATTAGTAGCAAGTTGGCTAGCACCCTTCACACACACAACTTCTACAGCACTACGGTAGGAAGTAGCACTTAATCGCAGGGAAGAGGCACGGCACTGCAAAAGGATTGCAAGCTTCCCTCACACAACAAAGAAGAGGAACAGCACGCTTAGTGCAAGCTTCCTTTTCACACACAAGTACAGTTCTGGCAGCATAAAAGTTCACACTCTCCTCTGTCCTATAATGCCTCAGTTCATCCAGAGAGTGCGAGGGGATGAGCCATAGTCCCCTTTTCAACTTTCCAGTTCCTCTTTGGAAATTGCCAACATGAACAACAAATAGTGGCAACTGTGTTTGTGACTTTTTGAAGACACCCAGGGTTCTCTGTGATCTGGACTGGAGTAACTAACCAACTAAGGAGACAATTTCGATGCTGTTAGGAAACTGTCCCGAACGAATCGGTTCCGGACTCGGTTCCTACCGAATCGTGTTCTGCTAGTCCGGATGACCAATTACGATGCTTCCCAACATCGTTTGGTCGTACTCGCATTGATTTCAATGGGAGCCTGTGTTCGGATCGAGAACACAGGCTCCCATTGGAAAAAGGGGTGGTTGGGGAAAACCTTGCACCCTGTGGTGTGCACCCCATGGTGCTGGCCACATTGCGCATGGTTGGGTAGAGGGGTCCCTTGGGCACCCCCACGGGCCACATTCACCCCCCCCTGTGAAGAGGAGCCTGCAATGGGCCCCCAAAGCCCGATTCCAAAAGCCATTTCTGCTCGGGCAAACTGACTCGGTATGGCTGTCCGAATTGGTCATCGTCACCGCTCATCCGGAAACCGTGCCCATTGAGCTGAACGATTCGGCTCTGAAAGACTCGGACAAACCCAATGCCTGTAGAACCGATTCGGATGCTCATACAATTTCCGGACATTATAATCGGTTGTTGGGAAACTGTACGATTCAGTAGGAAACAAGGGTTCCAAATCAGATTCTGCCATACCGAATCCCATCGTAATTGGGGCCTAAGTCTATGCAGGCTACTGAACAAGACACTCATGGCTTACGAATTCCAAATGCAGCCAATCTGGACAACAAATGGCCCGGATAGTTATAAATGAAAAGGCTCTGTATAGCCGTGTTTTAAAAGACAAGTCTTTTGGTTCACACGAAGATCCTTTTATGTCACCATCACCAAACCCTGGTCTGGTACCTTATAATCCACCTAAGGCTCTAAGTAAAATCTCTACAGGGACCATTTTTAGTGGATGAGGGGAGAGTTGCCAGTCTCTATTGAAACATGTTTAGGAGTCTCCTCATGCTGTGGGTATTTAATGAGTGAGGCCACTACAAGCAGGCCGTAGGCCATCACAGACCTCCCCCCCACCAGTTCAATGTGGCCAGGTCTTTCAAATATGCCCTTCTGGATGGACACACCATAGAGGTAGACAACTAAGCACCATTTTGTCAAAGAGTTCACAAACACCGTGTCCATTTTGGTAATGAACAAAAATTCAAGTCTTCTCCGCCTTGCCCCAGTCCAGATATTTCAAAACTGGCAGTTTCAGCCACAACAATTTCTCATTTTTGTTCACTTTTATTAACAGGACTCAAACTCAGTGGGTGGAATGTTCAAATGGAACTATATCCCTACTGCGTGGGGCTATACTGGTGTTTATACCTACAGCTCGGGCCTATGAAATAGGTTCAGGGCCTTAAAAACAGCATAGCCCTCTGTAGTGGGCCATAAGGCTATAGCATAGCTATAATATAGCATTATAGCCAGCTGCTGAGGGCTATCTTATCTATCAAATCATCAATTCATCCAGATGGATGTATCAACATCCCTGAAACTACTACTGAGGTTACAGAGTGCACCTGATATCCATCCTCCAGGTCATAATCTTCATCCTCTATATGGAGCCCTTGGCGTCCCACACACAGACAGCATCAAAATCCATCAAAATGCATACAACATGCATAGAAGTTTCTGATGCCAGTGATAACGAATGACTCAAACACTGCCTTGACCTCATTCAGAAAAGAATAGCTGTGCCTGCTTGAAAATAAATTCCACCTACTTCACAAATGACAACACAAATACAGATTCAAGATTGGCTATGGGCAGGAAGATAGGGAGATTCACACCTCCGTGTGCGGGACGTCTCTGATTCACCATCGACACTGATTACTACTTTCAGGCTCACATTACAAAAAAAACCAAGAAAACAATAGATCAATTTACTAACGTAATTAAGTCCCAAGTATTCAAAATCCATCTTAAGTTGACTTTCTGCGCCCTGGTCTCCCTCCATGATGAAGATAACAATCTACAGGTTTGCATAACAGACTTTAAATTTCAGGTGACACCACCGGAGAGCATATTATACACTGCTCCCCCATCTCATTAACAAGTGTAAAAAACAACCACATCAGCCCCAACCTTAAAAACCTAAATTAGCTGCCTCTATGGTCCTCCACATTTTCTAAATCTTCTGCATACTTACAAAACAAGAGGAAACTGTGCACCAGAATACATTTTCCGAACAATAAATGACCTCAGATGCACATAAGGAGCTACAATATAATCAGGCTTGAAATCTAAAAGTACAAAAAGGAGAAACTCAAAAGTCAAGACTTTTCCATTTAAACACCAATGGTCTGGAACAACATTTCACCTCCTATCAGTCTGACTGCATCACACATGCTATCCAGAAAGGAAGTCAAGTAGGCCCACCTCTTCAAGGTGCACCTCATCAACCCTCCATAAAGCTTTGGTCTAATATAGAACTATCCCCCACCTCCTGTTCTTCTCTATTGCATGCAATGCTAAATGGTTACCCTCCAGGGTTCTGCTGTACTATATAAACAGAACTACTTAGATCTCACTGGTAATGGACCCGTGTAATGTGGTCCCGCGGGGCTCTATGGCACTAGGAAGCAATCCAAGTATTCCAGTACAGTAGAGTACGAGATCGCTAGAAAGAGAATGGCATACTCTAGTGCCTTGAACGTAAAGTTTTTAGGCAAGCACCAAAATACTATCTTGTCTCAGAATTTAATTTAATTGGGAAGAGATATGAAGATTCTAGTCCTTTGGAACCAGGGCCGGACTGGAACCCAAAACCGGACCTGGCAAAGTGCTTGGCCAGCCCCCCAGGGGTTTGGGGGTGCGGCCGATCTGTTTACCAGGGCCGGTTTCTGCCGATTTCGTTACAGCGGCCAAGATTGCAGCTATGCTGGAAAAACTGCCCTGTAACAAAATCGTCCCCCAGGGGCCAAAAACTGGCCCCCAACCCTGTCGTCCCACCGGGGAAATGCCCGGTGCCCGCTATGGCCAGTCCGGCCCTGTTTGGAACTGAGGAAACAGATTGGACTACAACTCTACCGTAGAGCTCTCGGTCACTAAAACTGTTCAGAACACTCTAGGGCTCAAAGTTCCTAGGGACAGACAACCCTACGCCTTACCTTAGACATCGACAGCCCACCCTGCACTGTCCTGCATGAAAACTGGACTACAATTGTCAAAAGACACCACACTTAATGTCACTATAAACGGATCAGAGCCTTTCATTGCCAGACAGAATAGAAAATGCCTCACACCTCACCCAGGTGGGGTGGAAAGAAAGAACTTATCGCCTTGTGAGCCTCGCCATTACATTTCTCTTAAGTCTATTGCTATTTTTTAAACACTATATTTTTGTTGGGGATGTTTTGGTAGTAGTTATTTTCATACTTATGATATATTTGTCAATATTTTTATAGTAGATATGGAAAACATTTATATTATTGCTATAGAAAGTCAATATTTTGACCACCATAGTTTTGTAGTTAGATATTTTGTGGTTGATAATGTTGTAGAGAACTGCAGGTGGATGTTCACTATTATATTTCCTTAAAGAAAAATAAACATTACTAATAAAATACCTACCTATCACACCACAGATGAACCTGGCATTGCCGGACACCAGCTACACAGTATGTTTAAGGTACGGGCATCCATTTTATACCACGGTCAGGGGGAGGTTCCTAGGGCACTGCTAAATCAAATCTATTTCTTATTTAGTAAACAACAGAAGTGCATGTTTTTGTGGTTATCATTTACAAAAAGGCAGAGGGTTGAATTGGTGATTATAGCTGACAGATACTGAGTAAACTTAGACTAAACTTAGACTTCCCATTAAACATCTTGAATTTGTGACTGTGAGTTAATCCTTTTGTCAGCACCGTCCACATTTTTCACTTGGCTTTGCAGGGAAAAAAATTGCGAATCTCTTATTTATTGCTGATGGTTTCTGTAATAAAAATAGTTTTTTTTAAATAGGAAAAATCTTCCACCAGAAATGTTGCCTACAGTTAGAATTTTGCGAAGGTGACAGACTTTGAGCTTCTCTAAGTTCCAAAGTATGTCCCTTTTGCACTTTAGTGGTGAAACCAGAATTGTGCATACACCTGCATTTTGTATGTGCTGATTTATTTTTCGAGTTGGAAACTGATATTTACCAATTTCTGCCCATTCCGTTTCATTTCCACTAAGGGACTTGACGTCACTTCGGGCCCCAAAAGTCTCTTTTTTTAAAATAAACTTCTATCTTTAGAAAGTTAAAACAAAGTTCCCTTTGGGATGAAACATGGAGGGGGCTTGATCACACTTCCAATGAAATACATTTGACCGCATGGCTTTTGTGTGAGTGGGGGGTTGCAGGAAGCAGTGAAGTCAGTGTGCCTAGGAGTGTCACACAGAAGTGGAGTGTTTGCATATTACAAAAAAGGCATCCTAAGAAAACTACATAATAATATTCTGCACAAAGGGATTCTTTTCAGTATAGTTGGCGTATTCAGAAGAAGGCACACAGGAAGTAGTGAGTACTGCTAGTCTAGGCTCGATCAGATGGTTACAAACTTTTTCTCAACACACCCTCAGAAATTATAGGTGATGAAAATACCAAACAACTGTTGTCAACTGGATAAGATTCAAGTATGTAAATCCCAGCCCTGGGCACAATGGGGCCATTCAGTGAGCATATGTTCATAGCAAAACTAAAAAGTCCAACAAGGTGTAAATATACACAGTGATGTACTCCTTTATTAACCTACCCTACCATAAGGAGGCATACGCATGAGCCAGAGAATGTTCCACTAAGGAATATACGGGACTTGTAGATATTTCTAAAGGGCATGGGTCACTCACATGACAAAGTAATAAGTCAGGCGTTTACACACATGATGGAGGTATTACTACACTGTCATACATGCTAAGCCTATTTCATTGCTGGTGAATTCACCAATGGGGTATTACATACAAAAGGAAGGCAACTTAAGAAGTAATGCACATTTTGAAAGATCACACCAGAGTTAGCGCATGAAAGGAGTATGTCAGGAGCAGGTTGCGTGCGGAATGAAGGGGCATCTTATAGGGTGTACATAGATGAAGCAGACAACTTAAATGTATTGCACACATGAAGGTCAGATCACACCAATGGGTGACTACACTGAGGTGGGGGGAAGATACTGCAGGGGGAGGGGTTTGATGAAAGGACAGCCTGGCAGAGAGTGTGGCGGTTTTCCTTGGAGCACTTCTGCGTGTGTAAGTTGAAATTATCTAAATTCAGTTCCCGGGTGCTTCATATCCAACATTAAAATAATGATCCGAATTCGGCTCAAATTGTGATTTTAGCTACATGATCAATGAACTTATAAAAATGACGTATACTAATGACACTTATTACCACAATGTACCAGAAATGAAGGCAGTGAGTGCAGTGTAAAAACAAAAAACACCAATAAGAATTAAATACAAATAGGAGAACTATCTCTTAGGTCCACATATGAGAGGAAAAAGTACCCTTGATTAGGTACACAATCAAAGGGTAGACAATGGCAGAAGGTCAGTATCACGTGAAGCAATGAACCCAAGATTTTACATCAGTGAGGGATCTATGTGACCAATGAAGTTGCATTTACCAGGAAGGAAACAGACTTAGGGCCTGATTACGAGTCTGGTGGTCATAAGACAGCCAGACTTGTGGTGGCAGTGGTCCGTCTACCGCATTCCGACTTCAAAAATCGTTGCAGCGGATGACCACCGGCTACGCCAGCGAGCAGTCGTTCCCTGGAGGTGGTGGAGCTGAGCTACAATGTAACATGCTGTGCGGGACTGGCACTGTCCCGCTCAGCATATTATGAGTTCCACCAGCCATTTCAGGAGCTCTGCCATGAATAGGCTGGCGGTGGAGAAAAAAACAGGGGCCCCTTGTCCCCCCGTCATTGGAATACATTCAGGGGGGTACAACATTCCCCCAAAGTTCCAGCACGGCATGGACGTGATCGTCCATACGGTGCTGGAACGTTTTTTGCCATTCCCATTGTTTTCCAGGCACCACCATGGGAAAGGGGAAGGACTGTCCGCCTTACACGAGTTCAACTCGTAATAAGACCGGGGGTCCTTGCACGGCTTTGGTGCAGCTGTGTCGGTGGAGAGCCGGTGCAACTGCGCCAAAGTCGCAATCAGGCCCTTAGGCATTGAATACTTACCAGTGAAGTTATTCCGGTGATTTATATTTAAAAAGGAGCATAGGGTCTCTAAATGAGGCGATATGACCTCCATACATAAGGGAAAGACAACCTCAAAGTGGACACATCCAATAAAAGTCATTATCCCAGTGAGTTGAATTCATGAGAAAGAAGTGACCTTTACGAGTTACAGGAGGAAGATGTGATCAATAAAAAAGCACAGGTGACAAGAAAAGTCAAAAGGGATACGCAAAGAAAAGATTACCCTCAATATTTAAACAAAAAAAGAAGTTATCTTAGAGAAATACGTAGGGGAGAGAGGTACGTAAAGAATTTCACAAGGTGGAAACTATCATAAACAATTATGTTAGGGGATTGTGACCTGAAAGAGTTGCTGGAGAGAGATAGAACCTTGAAAATTCATGTTTGCTTATCTCATTCTCTTAAAATTTACCGTCTACAGTCACCTCTCTCCAAAGTAAGAGTAACAGTTAAAAGAGAGCCATGACCTAAAAGACATAGACAAGACAGAGATGACCTTACAAGGCACAATTTGTGACAGCAAGATGAACGTAAAGAGTTGCATGTGGGACAAATGAACATTAACTATGACACGAGACAGATAATACTGAAAAGAGATTCTAATGGAAGGATGATCCAACTCAGTTACATGACAAAGTGGTGACATTAAGGAGTTACTGCATGGCGAGATGACCTTATGTGCTACATGAGAGGAAGATTTGTATTTAATACCTGCATTTTAGCATTAAATAGCACTTGAACTCTCACATATCCAAAGATTTGCTTCTTCCAGTATCCATCATGTCTGGACCGTATGACAATGTGTGTCTGGTGCAGGTATTGCTTGTAGAAATGGTTTGCCATTCTCCAGAGGAATGTAATAAAGATTGTGAGTAGGGAAGTCCTTCAAACTTTGGATACTGCTGCAGAGAAGGTCTTTCTCTTCTTAGCGTCCTTCATGCATGGCGGGTGCCTTCATTTTGATTTGGGAATATTAAACCTAAGCCTTCTTTGTGGAATGATGGGTTTTCTATTGTTGTGGTCAACATCTGTGTTTGTCCTAGACTTTATATGTCTCAATTGCAATGTTTCACTTGTTTTGAGGCGTATCCATTAACCAGTGAACTTTTTTGCTATCTATGTATGATGTACCTAATGCCAAAGCAGCTGCTATTATTATCTTTTCTTCTCATCTTGTCCTCGTTATTTGAAGTTTTTTTCTGGAGCTTAAGAGATGATTTATATCCATATCCATGTTTAACTAGTACTAGAATTGCATTCCTAGCATCTTCAATTTATAAAATAAGAAATAAGCGTGACATCGATAATAACCAGCAGGCACATGGATATTACTTTTGAGATGCTGTTTTTTAAGCCAACTAGTACCAGTTCTGTTTTATCGCTGCGGGGCTTCTACTTATCAATATCCATCCAATGTGTGATGACTGTGAGGTACCTGTTGAATGTGTCAGAAAAAGTGGTTGGATACCCTGAGATATTGGGGAAGAGTTGAGAGTCAGCAACATATGGATAAAATCTATATTAGCTAATAGGTCATGTGGTGACTTCTGGTAGATGCTGAAGTAAATTGGCAGGAATGCTGAGCCCATTTGTGCTCAATATGTTGTGATAGTGTCAGGAGAGTTGAATTCACTGATGGTATATTGCAAGTACTCATTACTTAGCAACGATGAAAACCATGTAAAAGTTACTGTATGTTTGAGTTCTCTGTGATTCAGAAAATCCAGTACTTCCTGTATGACCATTCCACCATTGTCATCGTAAGATAGTACCCTAGTTTTTATGTCAGGTGTGAATTTTTCAGGTCTTTGTTGACACATCTGCTTCCCTGGAAAGTTGTGAGCCTCTATTTCCTTGGTGATTTCAGTTGTATTGAACACAAGGGGCTAAGCCGGATCACAGTTCAAGAAGAACATCTTGGATACCTTTGCTACTATTTTCCTCACAAATAGGATATTTGGAGGTGAACTGCAGCTCAGTAACTTGCTTGTTTTAGAGGTAGACTTTTCCACGATTATATATACTCATGCTTTCTTAGGTTTGGTTGGCAAGGATCCATTGGAGAATGATGCACTGAGTAGGACACTAAGGGCGTGGCACTTGCTTTGGGCCTGGTTGTGTTATCATATGTGCGGTTGATGTTGTGCATGCTGTTTGTGATCATAAAAATGTTACTGGATGTGGAAAAAAATGACTCCGTGTACACTGGGGACGGATTTAGAATACAACGAGCATTTCTTAGGGAACAGGATTGCTTGTATAATTTCAAATTGTGTCTTTTGTATTGTTTGTTCCAATGGTCTGAATTTTACTTATTATGTGGTTGCTGTTTTTGGAACCATTTTTTACTGATCAGATGGGGATTTGTTTGGTGGCTTACATTTGTTAAGAACTGTTTAAATTTGCTAAATTGAAATTTCTCATTTCACATTCATCATTTATTTCAGTTCAGTTCAAATAACTTTATTCGATTCAATCGAGTCATAAAAGTTTACATACATAAAAAATAAAACAAAAGAAATTCTTAGAAAAATGTTGTGCAAAAGGAAAAAAAGCTCCTACCATTCTGCAACACATTTATGCAAGATACAAGATATTAAAAAGCCCTTAAATCTCTAAAACTTTAATTCATTTTAAGATTCATAGCGTTTCCTGATTAAAAAAGCAATTCTGATGAAGTTAAGCACAGCGCTGCAAATAACAGCAGTAGATAATGACCGCAAATAATTAAAACCCTCCTGGTAAGAGCAGAGAATGATTTCCTTTAAAATGGGCTTGATAAATCGTGCCCTTGGGTCTTTTTAAAGTGTGCAAAACAGCTTAAAGTGCATTGTACTCTGATGGGCTGAATTATTGCAAGGACAGGGGATTAGGCTCTCACACCAGCCCGCCTGTTTAGGAAAAGCCACAAGAAAGTGCAATGTGCAAAGACAAAGTCTAGTCATAAGGAACCGCGAGTAAACATGCATGGTAAAAGACAAATAAAATTGCAGTTGGCTTTGAGACTCACAATCTGGTGTTCCATTATCCTGATTAGACATACATAGTTCAGTTCGGAATGCTTTTTTTATGACTCGTTTTATGTTTGATTGGATACCATCAGGATTCGCATAATAATTTTCCAAGCCTATTTTGTAAAAGGTATCATTAAGATAAACGAAGCCAAGGGAGTGATTTATTTGTTTTCTTGTCAACTAGATTTACTGTGCATTATTTTTGGCTGTGAGCTGGTATTTGATGCCAATTGAATGTCATTTTTACTATGCTCATTTAAGTTTTCTGAAATCTCTTTTCAGTTAATGTAGTTTCTGGACCATTGTTGGTAGGGTTTGTGTCCTTGTTTACAACTTATGTGGTATCAGGGAATTGGACACTATTGTGAGTGTGTTGTTATTCAAGAGTGGTAATTCCTCAGAAATCTGTGAATTGAACTCAGGCTGGAGGATTTTAGTCAGTGTGTAGCTGGCATTTTCTCTTATCATGTTCTCACAGTTCCTTATGTTCTGTAGCTAGCAAGGTCGTTTAATTTGTTTGGTTGGCTTTTGGAGATCCATTTCAATTTACGAAATCTTGTGATTTGTGAAGTTAATTGAGCCTACAGTAAGATTCATAAAGTTTGGAATTTGGGTAAGGACAGAGTCCACTGTGTGATCTCTGTCTTCCATGCTTTGTGGGATAAAAGAGACCGAAAGTGTGAAGTTGGTTTCCATAGCAGGGCCAGAGTTTGAAGTAACTCCTGTTTAGTAAACTGCTTTTGTCTTTCTGGTATGAATTAGAAGCTGTTCTGTAAGAGTGTGCAGGAGTTTGGCGCACACCCTTCTGCGGGAGAATAGGCTGGAGGTGCAATACAACTACACTATGTTAATTACTACATCTCAGCAACTGTGTTTTGTTCAGTAGATTGTGTAGATTGAACATGGTTGTGGACAAGTAGGTTTAATGAGGATTCTGTTTTCGAGACACGTTTCTGTTATGGAGCAAAAATGTATCTGCTTATCGTCTTTCAGCTATATATGTCCACTCAATCCCATAGGCTCTTGCAGACTTGATACTTGGCAACAGTAAAATGTTTATGGGATTTTCAGCTTGTGGATTGGCATGATGTGCTGGTGGTGTCCATATGTCTTTCCCTGGTCATGCCTGTAAAGCCAATCCCTGTTGAATTGATTTGATATTTGATTCCGCTATACTTTTCCAATTTTCTGCTTTGCTGTATCTCTGCTTGTGCTGTGGTGTTCCATTTAGACCTATTCAACTACTAATGCTGTGTGCAGTATGTCATCTGGTATGCCAGTTGTGGTTACGAACAATTCCTATATCTCCCATAGACATCCCAACTAGTTCATCTTGTAGATTGCTCACCACTGCACACATTTTGTTTTTCAATTGTTTTAAGAATTTGACCTGTTAACAAATGACTATTATTAGATAAATGAGAGATGGATAGAGTTAAACAGTTAGAAAGGTGAGTTAGAAATGGCCCAGGAGTTACATTAGTTAGAGACGCCCCTTAATAGTTAAAGGAGAGAGAAAATACAAAACTACTGCAGTGGTGCGGTAGACGTGCCTACAAAGAATTACATGAGGAGGAGATACCTCTAAACATTTAAAGATGTGAGAGATTAAACTAAAACATTAACACGCGGAAGAGCTTACCCTAATAGCTATGTAAGAGACATAAATGGTGCTAAATAGATATTTTATGTGTATTTGTAAAGCACTTTTCCACCCTCAAGGTTGTAGTTAAGCAAACGTCAGTCAAAAGATTTACATGTGAGCGAGATACCAAAAAGAGGCACACAAGGGAGAAAAGTATGTAAGTAGTCATGGGAGAAAGGGAAACCCCAG
The DNA here is from genome assembly GCF_964261635.1 of Lissotriton helveticus. Taxonomy (NCBI): domain Eukaryota; kingdom Metazoa; phylum Chordata; class Amphibia; order Caudata; family Salamandridae; genus Lissotriton; species Lissotriton helveticus. Next base: position 208,497,394 of record NC_136065.1, read on the forward strand.
AGATTGATACTGGAAGAGATAACCCCAGTTATGTACACATGGATGAGATGGTTAATAGAGAGATGAGCCTGCAGATACACAAGGGAGAGAGATCGTGAAGAGAAGATGATAAAATGCTGTACAGTAGAGACAGAGAGATTGAGATAACGTAAGAGAAAAAGGGAAAGTAAGAGAGGAACCCTAGAGATCTACATGAAGGTGAGAAGATATGCAGTAGTTAGACGAGTGAGTGGTGACCATAAATCTTTATACAAAGGAGAGATGACTCCAAGTAAATTACTTAGATGAACTAGACCTTTCTCCATAAGGTACCCACTTATGGAAACACATCTGCCTGGTCATTTCTCCATTTTGTTAAGTGTTGCAAAAGTGTGCCACATCTCTCCCAAAAGTTCACAGAGCTACATCATATGATCGTAAGACCCAAAGACACTCCCTTGTTGGCCTGTTGGCAGATCCTGGATACACCTTGATAGGCGGAACTGGACGCCAAGCTGGTAGGAGTGTATCTTCAGGTGGAAAGTGCTCTCTGAGTCTGTTAGGCACATGGGTTTCATCCCCTCTTCACAAAAGTACATTTGTTTCCTCTTTTCGATGAAATCATGCAAGCTTGGTGAATTTATGTTTCTGTTTTAGCAGCAACATAACCAAATAACAAGCACAGAGAAGACACCACAGCCTGGATGGATAGGCCAGGAGAACAGAGGACAAGCCACACTGCACAAACAGAAAGTCAACATGTGGAACCAGAAATAAAGGTAAGAAAAGCAGATATGGTGGGGAAAATGAGAATGAAAGCGACGGCTAGAACCTTGGTAACAAAGAGGTAGACAGGGGCAAATGATTTAAAGTAAGGCAGACAAACATGAGGGGAGAAGTAACAAGAGACAGCAACTTGATAAAAAGATGAGATGTGGGTAAGGTAGGTGAAGAAAGTGGAAGGGAAGTGGTAAGCGAAACATTGAGGTAAAAACAGGTAAAAATAGAAAGTTGAAGAAGAAACATATATGCACTGTCAGATGTAAATGGACAGATGGATAGTCAGAGATTGAGATACAAGATAAGACACGTAGATAGATAGATGGATAGATAGATATATAGATAGATAGATAGATAGATAGATAGATAGATAGATAGATAGATAGATAGATAGATAGATAGATAGATAGATAGATAGATAGATAGATAGATAGATAGATAGATAGATAGATAGATAGAACAAAGAAAAAACTCAACAAAATAGAAGAAGGAAAAGGAAAGGTCAGTGACTGAAAGTACCATAGAGGGCAGGAGTACTGACATCTAGCATAAAGCATTATGATGCAGGTAGGAATTTCCAGCAGCCCGTAGTGCGGACACCCGGAGGAGACCTTCATTAAGGGAATGATTCTGAGAGGGAGAAGGCATGAGTGGAAGGGTGCCAAAGGGAGGTTTATTAATGCCATCAATCCACACACTGAATATTGTAACAGAGAGCAACTCACGGTGAATTTACGCTGGAGACGGATGAGCTGCGAGATACAGCACCTCGACTTTGCTTTACAAAACTGCACATGCAAAAAACAAAAAGTGAGAAGAAAAAATAGCTGTAGATCAAATGATAAAAATAACATTGGGTGCAGTGAGAGTCCTAAGAAAGGCCAACCCCTCCTGGTGTGGAGCAGTGTCATCCAGCTCCCTGGGATCCCAGGAGGCAACGGTGCAGCAATCAGGGAGAAATTAACTCTGTTCAAAAAACAAAAATACAATGAAATAAAACGCCTATGTAGAAAGCAAAGAAAAAGCATAACTGAAAACACAAGAACATCTTGGAAACCCCTTGACCACATATTTCTTCTCCAGGTGTCCTTCGAACATCAAAGATAGGGTTCAGCCAGGAAGCGGCTCTCATACTGGTCTGTCAGCTACAATTGGCTCCCAGATGTATGTCCATCCTGGTCTACCATCCAGGACTTGTAAGGGTGCGAGACTTCAAAGCTTAGCCTTGTTAAGACTTGAACTGCATGCAAAGTATTCACATGTATGCCTGTGTATGTGAATGGTGGTTACAAGGTCAGCGTAGGAGGGTTTTTTTCTGCACCCTGTCAGTAACAGTCACATGTTACCTCTTCCCTACCGCATCTATGGGTCATGCATTTCTTTAAAAAATGTTTTCCAGTGCAAAATAGTGTTACAGTGCAACTGATCACCCATTCAAGGTCTGCAGCTTCAAATCAATTTCCCATCTGCTCAGACTGCCAAAGGTCATGTGGCAATCTGATCTCAGGAAATTGATGAGGTGTCAATATTCTCCTATATATAGAGAGAATTAATTCTAAGCAGTGCTTGAAATGGAAAAATAAAAGTGGAGGTACTCTGTACCAGAGTACCTTCTTGTTTCTGAGAAGTGATGGTACTCTCCAATTAAAAGTATTATGTCACTCTTGAGAAGTGCTGGTACTCTCCCTCTCAAAATAAAAAAGTGCCAGTACTCCGTACCGGCCCATTTAAAGCACTGATTCTAAGGTCTGATCTAGAGTAAAGTGGTAATGATAAAAGCACACAATTTACAGAGTAAATACTAAGCTGGTAGCAGAATCCAGCACACTATCCCTAGAGTGGAGAAAATTCCACCAGTAGATTCTACTAAAGATTTAGCATTTCATCCAGAATTCTGTGGATTTTCTATTTCCTTCAATCTGCTCTCATAATCACTGCTCCAGTCAAATGCCCTCTTTCAATGTTAGCGAGCAGTCTCCAAGGACGCACTCCTTTGTTCTTTCTATTAGAGATCTTAATCCGCACTCTTTCTGAAAAATTGTCTTTCACCATTCTCATGCGTCACCACCACTAAATTATCCAAACAGGGTTCTCTTGTTATTACTTGAGGAGGACTGAGGACTTGCTTAATATGAGCTTCTCACAGACAAATGGTTCTGCTCAGGGGCCATCTTGTCACCATGATGTCTCTCTCATGGCACCTTCTTGAAACCTGGAGTCTGGGATGCCTCTCACTTAGTGTGGAAACCACAATGCCACCCCCTGAGCTGGGCGCATTGTAGCCAGATTCCTCAAACTCTCTTTTCTCCTAGTATGATCTGCGATTTCACCAACCGATGGGTAGTTCAGCTTTCAACTCTTTTTGGCACACATACATTGTTCCCGACACTTGTTGCTTAAGACTCATCATCTCAGTCTAGCTCTCAGCTAAGCCTAGCCATTCATTCAGCCTGGACCCAGCTCAATCGCACTCTCCTTAATGCACAGCCCTAAATCAGCCTATTCCCAGATTAGACTAGCCCAGCACATCCCAGACCCAGGTTAGACTAGCTCTATCTGCCTGTCAGCGCAGCCTATGCAAAGGTTGACCTTGCATCAACTAAGCCTTGTACAGTTTGGCGTAGTCCCAGCTGAATTGTTCTTCATTGGAAGCCCTCGCCTTTGGCGGCAGGTGTCAAATTCTAGGTAGGGCAATTATCAGTGGATAATGCCCTCTAAAGAGGACATTACCACTGATAATGCCTGTGTGGTTATGATTGTTGCGTTTTGGTCACTTTTTCGAAATCCTAGTTAGTGCCTGTTGCCAGCAGTGAGATGTCCACCCGGTGCTGACTTTTCAATTTACCTATTTTTTCCCTCTTTAAGGCAGGGCTACAAACAAACGAACGCACAGCCCTAGTTGGCATCTGAAACCTGAAGGGAGACATACTGAGACCACCGCACGGGCAGTTTTTTCATTTCACTAAGAGAGAAATACATTCCCCAAATGTATTTCTCTCTTAGTGAAATCGCATTTACTCTGCAAGAGGCAGTGCAACAAAAAGCCTTGGAAAATACATATTGTTTCGCTTGCTGCAACACACCAACTGCCCACTAGAGGGCAGAAAACAGCTATAAAACCAGTTCCAGCACCTCTTGGATTGGAGTAGCTTCCGTGTCTTGCATTAGTGCTACTCTCCGGTTTCATGGTTCTCAGAAAGCATTCAGTAAATCGGAAGTATTCTGAGCTTTGGCTTTTATTTCTTAAGGCGTTTTCTTAGGGGCGGGCGAATGTGCGTTGTTATAATTTATCTTTAATTCTGGATGCACCTTATTGATAAATGCGGGATATGCGCCAATGCCTGCACTACTATTTATTCTAGGCTAGAACGCGTTCACAAAAAATTACACGGGAACACTGCAACCGGAAGGTAAGGCTCGCTTCTATTGCGCATGCGCTCTGAACGTAGGCGACGTCACGTGCGTCACGGTTGTGGTGCGTTCTCAGTCTCTTAAAAGGGCCTTCACTTGCTCCAAATCATATCCATGCCATGTTGTTATTACTTACCCCCTAATATTCAAGACTCCTGGAATGCTCCTTGCTCTTATAAATGAATTACATTATATGTTACACTTTTAAACGATTTCAATCCATTCATATCACTCCATGGCTCAAACATGCATGTTTTGAGATCACGTACACCTGTATATTAAACACAAGTTTCTTAGGCATCTGAGGCCATGCTTCAAATATACATCGATCTCATCATCCTAGCCTCTAGCCAGTCGCATATTTTAGCACTAAGCTGGACACACATCAAACATACACTTTTTGATACCACATTTGCCAATATATTAAATATCTCTAGGAAACATAAGAAACCATGCATCAAACATATATTTCTTAAGCCCATTCTTAAATCTCATTAGACCCTTTACCAAGTACCTGTCGGGCTTACACCACCTTCTGTATTCTACCAAATATGCCAATATTGCAGTGACTCTTTCTGATGTGAATACGTTTGGCCATCTCATACGTAAATATTCAGTACTGCATAGGTACCTGAAGAAAACTCCCCAAATTTGGCCGTGTTGCTCGCCCAGGATATTGGCCTAATGCTTGAGAACTGTATAGTTTGGTTTTGTTGTCAGATATCCGTGATGTAGAGTACCTCAACCCAACCCAATCTCCTCCTTCTGCCATTGTGAGGTAAGCTATCTGAAGACGGGTGGTACACCCAACACACGTCAACAAAGCGTGAGATTCATGTACAGGAAGTAGACTACAATTGATTGAAGTGTGTGCTTTCTGGTGTTGCCCCCCAGTATCTAAGTAATGCCCGAGTGTTTTATTTATAATACACGCGAGCCTCCTTGTTTGCGTTTAGAGTGGTTATGCTTTGTGTTGACAGTAAACCATCATCTCTTCAGCTGCCTGATTCTGAAGCTTGGAAAAAGCTCCTCTCTTGCTATGACAGTACATGGCACCTCTCGGGCTGGTCTTGTACGGATGATTCTGTGGTCAATAAAAGACCCCTGACATGTTACTGCTGTTTTCTATATCTAAGGAACCTTCTTGAAAGAGTGAAGGCTGAGTGCATGCTGAGACAAAACACAGGTATGCATTCCAAGGAGGGGGAATGAGCCACACATGCTCCTATGGGCCTGATTAGGTGTCAGTGTCACACACAGCAGAAAAGTGATGGCATAATAGTTGATTTCACCTACTAGCTGGTGGCATGACGGCCTCTCTGAGGGATGCTAGTTTGTGAGTATGTATGCACGAGGTGCACCTTTTTTGGCTTTGTGGATAGGCCGGTGTGCCTAGAGTCTGCTTCAGGGAAGAATGTTCGGTTCAAGAGTCAGTACTTATTCTTTTTAGAGAGGTGTAGGGGGTTCCCCAAGAGCTGAGATTGGACCTAAGCGTTGACCAGAAACAGGACAGGTGGTATCAAGCTTGATTATTAACCACTACAGGATCTTCTCTCAGAGTTTACTAGACCCTACAAAGGAATAGAGCGATCTAGATGGAGGTAGCGATAGAATGCATTAAATGTTGCTAACTTAGCACGCATGTAGGCATCGCTGTGTAGGGCCACCAAAGCCTGTGGGCTGGTTAGGGCACTTGGGCAGTCTACTTTTTTTAGAGTGGGTGGCGACCCATTAGAACCCGTCAGCTATTTGTTTAGTAACCATATGGTCCCACACAGGAACTCCTGGCAGAATGTGCCTGCAGAGAATGGGTTAAACTCTCAGACTAGGGGTGAGGGAAAGTAGGACATCCTCGTGGTTAAACTACAGGCCCCTCTATTTCCCCCAACATGCTCATCCACAATTTCCTAGAAAAATGAAATAACCTGTTGAAGCTTCTGGGATTTGATCATGGGAAGCCAATGAAGAGGGACACAAGAGGCGGTATAATGCTTCCTACTCAACGCACTCCGATGCTACCAGAGGGTGGTTAGTAGCAGTTTACAAAAACCCCAAATAAAATAAAAGAAACCAAGTATGACAATTAGCAGGAAGGAGACGGATTGAATGAGTGGGCATGAGTATAATCTCCAGGCTGGGAAAGATTCAATGAGTGGTCACATACTGTCTCAGTGCTGTGAACTATACTTGCTAGGGGATTGCTTGAGTGCAATTATGTCAGCAATGTCTGTAGATTGAGGATGGTTTTAGTGAGTGGTACAGTGTAAGGTCAGTGTAATGATACAGTGGGATGGCACAGTGTTAGCTCACTGTGATGGTACAGTGTTAGTTCAGTGTGATGGTACAAGGTTAGCCCAGTCTGATGGTACTAACTGAAAATGAAGAGTTTTAGAGCTATATCGGCCATTTTTAATGTGTTTACAATATTTACTCTCATTTATAAACCATATTAAGTTATTACCACTTTTCAGGATTTATTCTGTGCAATTAGTCACCACTGACCACCATCAACGCGTTTCAACTTGCAATAGGTCTTGCTCATGGTATGAGAGTCCATCATCTCTCTCTTACTTTATAGTTCATCCCATTAGTGCCATTTAGGAGGCATTATGGGATATGTACTATGCTTTACATTTACCAGTCTCGAGGCATTGTACTGATTTCTTTATCAGCCTTAGTTCTTTACTGTTATTTTTGCATTATTCCTGATGGTATTGTTGTAATAAAGATGATGACCAAGGCAAGGTAAGTTCAAGCACCTTTATTCTGTCATCCACTCTCCGCAACTGACAACATTTTTAACATTCCAAGGTGAACTCTAGGGGAACATTCCAAGAGGCAGGAGAGGCAGGGAAGGTACCAAGAGGGAAAGTGAGGAAGAAACAACACTGGAGAAAGTGCAGGGGAAGAGGAGAGAGCTTACAACACATCTCCCTTCGGAGGGGAAAGAGAAGACAAGAGAACAGAGTGTGGAAACGGAGGGAGAGAAGGGAAGGGCAGGGTAAACTTATGAAGAATTACAGCATAACAGAGAGCAACATGGAAGTCCCAAAACCCAGGAGGCAGGGGCACCAACTGTCAATGAAAGGATTGACATACGGAAGGTTAAGAATGGTGGAGGTTGGGGGGGCGGAGCTTGCCGGTAGCGATGGCGGACGCGTAAACCCTGAGCTCCTCGCCGCTGCCCGATAATATTCAACAATAATCCTACATCAGCTTGTTTTTATACTACGCAAAGTGTGCGAACAGGCACCCACACTGCTCCGGTGTTCAGCGGAAGCCCGATCGGAGCTCTGAGAATCGGAAGCGCTTGCCGGCGGCGGAGACGAATCTAGCTGCGAGCGAGGCCGTGAGACCGCGACCTCGAGTGAACCCAGATCCGGGAGACGTGCTGCTGCGTGCAGGCTTGGGAGGCGACTGGGCCAGGTAAGCGCAGCGTCTTCGGCGCTCGGAAAAGTGTGTCCCGGACGGCGGCGGGTGAGTATATGAAACCCCCCGCCCTGTACAACACCACGCCCGGTGTGCTGTATGCCCACAGGAGCCCGTCGCCCAGACACCAACGCCATAGCTGAGGGGAGGCCATACCGGTCCTCGGAGCTCGGCCCCATACAGCACGGCCCAGCCAGGAAGACTCGGACGAGGAAGACTTGTGGCAAAGAGGCGCTGATACCTGCACTACACCAGAGCCTAGCCTACCATGACCCTACCCCTGGGCAGTTAACCACACTGTGGTTGCAGGCCTCAAACATCATTGCACACAGTGAGTTCCAGCTACCTTGAGGCCCTTTAACGCACTAGACGGACCGCAACAAGACTGGGGGTCAGGGCTGGCAAACAACGCTATCTCGTGAGGGCCACCTGCCCACAGCCATAAACCTGAGTACCTCTGAGGCCGTTCTTGCTCAGTTGAATCCAGGGACAGCCCAGTAAGAAAGCACGCCACGGGAATACTGCGACGACGGAGACGACATTGCGGCCTGCGCGCCTTGGGCGGGCCTTGCTGACAGCATCTGCACGAAGAAGCACCAACTGCCTGGTGAGCTTAAGAGTGCACTAGCAATGAGCTTGCACTGAGTGGCTTGGAGGATTATACAGCGGCGTCGCCCATTGAAAGTTAGTCTTGATTGGCGTCAATTCTCTAGGTGGCCACCCCGGGAGGTATACACGTCCAGACATTGTCATGGGGAAAGGGGACAAGACTCAGAGCAAACTCCCTTTTGAGCACCGTCGCAACAAACCCCCGGAATCCCAGGAGGCGGACAATGTCAGCTCAGCGAATGGAGCGGGGAACACCGATTATTCGAACATCAAAACCATGCTCTTAGCCATGGAAAAAGGCCTACAAGATAGCATGTCCTCGATTGGCACCAAAATCGACGCCCTCACCTATCGAATGGACCGCATGGCGGAACGCGTCGACAAACATGCGGAGCGCTTGGACATGTCTGAAAGACGTCTCACGGAGGTTAAGGAGGCTCAAACTGAATTGGACACTGATCACAAGAAAATAGGGAAACTTATGCAAGCGCTCCAAGAGAAGACCGAAGATTTGGAGGCCCGTTCGCGACGCTCTAACATACGCATCACGGGGGTTCCGGTGACGACACAGACTGGCACCATGGAAAAGTTTGTCGAGAAGCTCCTCGTCACGTTGCTGGGTGAGAACGTATTTTCGCAAATGTTCATAGTGGAGCGCGCACACCGTTCACTCGTCCCTCGCCCGGGAGCCCTGCCGCGACCCATCATCGCCATGCTCCTAAATTATAGAGACAGAGATGTGGCCCCCCGACTGGCCAGAGATAAGAAGACGTTGCAGTTCGAGGGCTCCGAAATCTCCCTATATCCTGATTTCACAGCGAAAGTACAGGAGGCGCGCAGGCACTTCGCCCCATTCAAGAGTCAGCTCCGGGAACTTGGACTAGATTATGCCATGCTGTATCCTGCAAAATTGAGAGTCAACCGGCAGGGGCATTCCCATATCTTCATAGACCCTAAAGCGCTGCAGCAGGCTCTGAAGGGGTGGTCCAGGGAACACCGCAGAGATATTAACAGTCAGACAGATGGCGAAGAACGTCGGAGCCAGCTGGAAGAGCAGGATTGAAAAGGCCCTCTAGCCGGCAAGTGGAGACCTGAGTCTGTACAGGTGTACATCGACCATATGGACTGAGCCGCTTCCTGATGTGCCATTGAAGTCGACTCCCTATTCGCTCCTGTGTCGGGGGCCGGCAGAGTTTTTCACGACGGAGGATTGAGGACCTGATGGAACTGTTTGTGGGTGAGATAACACTGATGCATGTGTCATGTACTAAGCTTGGCCAGTGGGGTTGTTAATAGACTGCTGGCCAGGACTGAGATTGGAGACAAAGGATGGGCGAGAGATGTTACTTAGGATATATTCCTCTGGCCAGCATAGTATCCCTGATAATTAACGTCAGTACTTTCGTATTAGCTGATGTAATAATATGGTGCAGCGGAAACTGGGGTGGGGTTATAGGCAGGCATTGTAACCAGCTCACTTGTTTGCTGCCTGGCAACCTTGGCCCCCGCGCGAACTGCACCTTGAATGCCTGATGAGGGGTTCAACGTTTTGGAGTAAAGTTGGGGGGGGAAGGGGTTCACTCATGCGAGGCCTTGTTGGGGTTGGTCTGCTGTGGGAGGGGGGATGAAGGGTTTTTGGGTGGGGAATGTTCAGTAGATGATGGGGGGTGTTGTATCTGACTTTCGTAATACTTTAGATCTTGGACGCAAGCACGACATTCACTCTTAGGGCCTACATGATTTATCGTAATGGCTGACACGGTTACCGATGGCAATATCACGCACGCTCCCAAGCTCAGGGCCCTCACATGGAATGTGCGTGGCCTGAATGACCACCGGAAAGTTAGGAAGGTCATTAGCTACTTACAGCCCCAACACATAAATATAGCTCTACTGCAGGAGACCCATCTTCCAATGTCCAGTAATATGCTGCGCAGCAGGGGACTAGAGGGCAATATAGCGGCGGCAGGTTTCACGTCGCACGCCAGGGGAGTGCTCACCTGGGTGAACCCGAAATCGAAACTCTCCTTACAAACTCTACGGGCAGACACTGAGGGCAGATTAGTCATCTCCAAGTGTATCGGACCGGGTTTAGAACTTGTGATAATTAATACATATGGCCCCAACTATGATTCTCCAGAATTTTTTCAGACCCTGGCAGCCATGGCCAGGCAATATGACATTGACCGCCTCCGATGGGGCGGGGACCTAAACTTGATTCTGGATCCCACATTGGACAGATCGACTGGCCCTCCCGGCAGACCCTCGACGGCCGCCTTGGCGCTGAGAAGTATATTAACTAGTATGGGTCTGGAAGATATATAGCGCATTCGAAACCCGGAGCAGGGGGGATACACGCACTACTCCGCTTACCACAACATCCACACCAGGATAGATTACTGGTTGGCATCCACTTCTAGGCTGGGGCAGATTAGGGACTGCAAGGTACTTCCTAGAACCTTGTCTGACCACTCGCCGGTGCTCTTGGAGCTGGACATTCCGGGCAAGACCATACCGCCCTTCACGTGGAGGTTCCCTCCTTATTCCCTTCTAGACCCGGCGTTCAGAGGAGAACTTGCGGAAGCCATTGACGTGTTCTTTGAGACCAACGTGGGCTCCGTGGACAGTTTTCAAGTGGTCTGGGAAGCATTTAAAGTATTTATCAGGGATATAGCAATGTCTAAACACTCTGGAGTACTCAAATCCATCAGACAGAGACTGGCTCACCTCGAGCGGCAGCTAGCTACCCTAGAGGAGAGACAGAGTAGGCAAACGGAAAGCACAATAGGTGAGGAGATAAAGAATCTACTAGCTGAATATCATGACGAAGCAGACAGGGAAGTGAAACATATGGGGAAGTACGCAACAGCTAGGACATATGGGGAAAAGGAAAGACCGAGTGCAGTCCTGGCCAGGATCTTAGGCGGGAAGAGGGGGCAACAACGCATCTCAGAGGTAAAGTCCAGAGATGGGGAGGTGCTTACAGAAGAAGCTGACATAGCAAATGCCTTCAAGGCCTACTATGCTGAGCTATACACGTCCAAAAGTGGAGACCTTGAAGACGATATTACCGATTACCTCGATCACATCGATATACCCACATTGACAAACACGCATAGGGAATTCCTGATGCTCCCCATAGAGAAGGACGAAATAATAGAGGTTCTGTCAAGTATGAGATCTGGCAGCGCACCGGGCGCAGATGGCCTCACAGTGGGGTTTTACAAGACTTTCAAGGACCTATTATTGCCGCACCTCTCTGCGCTCTTTGATGACATCTGCATAGAGGGAAGCATGCCACAATCCATGAGGGTGGTGCTTCTGGTCACGATACCAAAGCCAGGTAAGCCCCGGGACGAGTGTAGCTCGTACAGACCCTTTTCTCTACTCAACGTCGACACTAAACTGTTCGCCAAAGTGTTGGCCAACCGCCTGGCGCTCTTGGCGCCTCAGCTGGTCGCGCCTGAACAGGTCGGCTTCATTCCCAGCAGGAACTTGATATATAACATCCGAACGGTCCTAGGCACGATACAACACGTTCGGCAGGATAGGAAGGCATTGGCTGTGTTCCTTGACATCGATTCAGTAGAATGGCCTTTTATGCGCTTAGTATTGCAACGGATGGGCCTAGGACTGCAATTCCTTCAGATGGTAGGAGCCCTGTATAACCGACCACGGCCAGGCTCAGCCTGGGCAATTTGGTCACTGACTCCTTCCCCATCAGTAGGGGCACCTGACAAGGATGCCCACTTTCGCCCCTTCTGTACGCCCTGGTTGCAGAACCGCTAGCCTGTGCTCTTCAGGAATACCATGGCAATGAAGGCATAGGCTTCCCCACGTACAAGATTGTGGTGTCAATGTACGCCAACAACACCCTGTTGTATGTCTGCGACCCAGACAACAATCTCACTTCGGTGCTGAGAGAGGTGATCCGCTTCGGTGCCCTATCGGGCCTGAAGGTCAATTGGTCAAAGTCACTGGCCTTCCCCCTAAGCCTTATTACACAGAACATTGAAATGGAGTACCCAATACAGTGGACTACAGACACTGTCAGGTACCTGGGTGTACAACTTCACACTGATGCAGAGGTCCTATTTAGAGCAAACTATGGCACAGCCTATAGCACGCTGGAGGATGATGTCGAAGCCTGGTGCAGGCTCCCACTCTCCCTTCTGGGACGGATATGCATAATGAAAATGGTTGTACTGCCTAGATTACTGTTCCTATTTATGACAATCCCGATTGTACTCCCTAAATCCTTCTTCCAACGACTACAACAACTCATGGTTAATCTAGCTTGGGCAGGGAGATAACCTCGGGCCAAGTGGACACTACTCACGTTGCCCTATAGCATGGGTGGGCTCAGCGCTCCTGACCTGGAACTTTATTATAGAGTGGCACAGGCCGCGCATCTGCATACCTGGCTCCACGGAGATCGGTGTATTCCACATGTTCGCATGGAGACACTCTTTGCTAGCCCTCTCTTGCTCCCATCCACGATTTTCCAACCGGTGGATCGAAGGACTGGTGTACTTGACTCAATTGCGGCAACAAATCACGCATGGCACAGCCTCTTACAGGTGCAGGGCGGCGCTCTGTTATACTCCCCTATAATGCCGGTGGACTGGGCTCGATGGCTGCCTCCTATCAGAGAGAAAGGGGTGATCCTTGCACTGCAAAACTGAACATTTAAGTAGCAGGTGATCTGTTCCAGGACGGGGTAGCCAAAACATGGGAGCAAGCAACAACCAATAGTGAGGCTGCACCACTCTTGACACGCTTCCAGTTTCACAGGGTGCGCTGCGCCCTTTCTGACTTGCTGGGTGAGGATATGGCGGAACCGCCTGAAGTTCCGGAACTCACATACGTAATAAAGGCCGATGCTCCCCAAAAACTACTGTCTAACCTGTATAAATTGTCCCAAGCGCATAGAGAGCACACGTACACAAAAGCGCGGCTGGCGTGGTAAGCTGATCTGCAGATAGTTATCGACGACGACATGTGGCGATACTGCTGTACTAACACTAGGAAGCTTTCCCTGAATGGCAGACACAGGCTGGTACACTTCAAGTTTCTCAACAGGGTGTATTACACACCGGCTTGACTGCGCAGGTATGGCCTTCGGGATACTGCCTACTGCGAAAGATGTCGCACCCCAGACGCAGGTTTCCTACACCTGTCATGGCAATGCCCGGGCGTATGGGACTTCTGGGATGGGGTCTTCACTGAGCAATATAGTAGCGATAGACCTCTACACAGACCCCAATCGGCGCGTGCCCCGGCCTGTACCACTTGGCAGGCAAAACCATAACAATAGATCTCTCTGGCGACAGCGCTTTTGCGCTGCAACACCAGCGAGACCTAAAAAGGACATCAAGTACTTTGGCTTAACAACTGTACCCAAAAATGAATGAGGATGGAACAGAACTTTGAAACTGCGCAGGTTGGAATCACGAATGATCATAAGTTTTCCTTTCCTTTCCCTCCCACTAGTTTGAACAGTTAATGATGAGTATAACTTCCCTGCCACATAACAATTTCTTGGAAATAAATTCCCATTTCTCTCCCCTCCCCTTTCCCCTTCTCCGTTAACGTCCTACCCTCCCCCCGATCCCCTTTTTGTTCTTATTAGATGATAGGATGTGATTAGCCCATTCAGGGCTTAATAATAGTGAACAAAGAGGGTACTGCGAGGCACTCTCAAGAACAATAATAGCCATCGAATTGAATAATAACGGTATCGATGTACTCTGAATAAAGAGTTCGTCGTATGATAGCCCATTCAGGGCATGATATATCTATCAAAGATAAAATTTACACTGATGCAATGAATCTAAGGCAAAAAATGTGATTTAACATTTAGATTGGTTAGTGATAACACTAACGTGAGACGTTACAAGATGGCTGCCAAAAAGAAAATGAATTTGTGTGCCTCTTTTATGTTTACCTTTTTAACATGTGATACATTTTTTTTGAAAACTTTATTTAATGGAGAAAAATGTCTCTGTCAGCCAACACTGATGAAGGCGGCAACGCCGAAACGCGTTTGTTGACTGCATGTGTGCGTTATAATAAATCGAACGCAGAGACAAAGAGAATTGGCTGGAGTGTCCTTACTTGGGAAACAGCTTGGGGATTCGAGCTGTGTGTTTGGAGACATATTACGCACTCCACCGTGCGTTAAGGAGGCACCCGGGTGAAAGCGGAGCGGCAGATGGTGGACGCGAGTTGTGGATTCAAATACTGCTGGCCCCACCAGAACGAAGCGAGGCGTGAAGGAAGCGTCGCTCACATTTGTGGAATACGGAGATAGGAGGACTATGGCATACCGGCACTACGTGGACTGAGCTCGAGGAGGCTTCCGAGAGCTGATAAAACGCGGAGCTGGTGAGTCAAACACTCCGTTACTGTGACACTGCGTTCGATTTATTATAACGCACACATGCAGTCAACAAACGCGTTTCGGCGTTGCCGCCTTCGTCAGTGTTGGCTGACAGAGACATTTTTCTCCATTCAGTGTAAATTTTATCTTTGATAGATATATCATGCCCTGAATGGGCTATCATACGACGAACTCTTTATTCAGAGTACATCGATACCGTTATTATTCAATTCGATGGCTATTATTGTTCTTGAGAGTGCCTCGCAGTACCCTGTTTGTTCACTATTATTAAGCCCTGAATGGGCTAATCACATCCTATCATCTAATAAGAACAAAAAGGGGATCGGTAGAAACAGCTAGTACTTTTGTGGAAGCTCTTAATTGTAATGTCGTCAACCTTAAATTTTCTGGCCATATCAGTAAGACTTCGGTAAATTATTTAGACCTCACAGTGTACATTGATAAGGATGGCAAAATGCAGACTAAGCTGTTTAGAAAAGAAACTGCCGGAAATTCCACTCTTTTTCCCACTAGCAGTCACCCTCGGCCTTTGATAGATAGTATCCCCTATGGAGAGCTATTAAGGTTAAGAAGAAATAACTCTAACGATGGTGAATTTCAGAAAGCGGCGGATGCCAGCATGCAGAGATTTAGGATGAGAGGTTATAGTGACGGTGTTTTAACACGTGCCTATGAGAGAGCTAAAAAGATGAGAAGACATGAGCTGCTTAAATCAACTAAGACAGCGAAACCTAACAACGGAACTTTTCGACTGATTACCTCTTTCTCTCATAATGCCGGGCAAGTGAAGAAAATACTAAGAAAGAACTGGAATATTCTACTGTCTGATAATATTATCAAGGCAGACCTGCCCTCTAATCCCTTAGTCACCTTTAGAAAGGCGAGATCTCTCAAGGACCATTTGGTTTCCAGCCATTTCTCTGCTCCAGAAAGAACCCCCAGATTACCTGTACTTAGTGGTTTTTACCCCTGCGGGCGTTGTAAGGCCTGTAAATATAGTAAGCGGACGCTTACTTACAAGATACCTGGCCTAGCGACTCCTAGACGGATCATGAAATTTTTGACATGCTCCACGTCCTACGCTGTTTACTGTCTCACATGCCCTTGTGGCCTGAACTACATTGGCAGCACCACCAACGCAGTTAAGCTCAGAATTTTGGAGCACATGCGTGCCATTGCCAAAAAAGATGAAACCTATCCTGTAGCCAGGCACTTTGACAAAATGCATAACAATAACAGGGATCTGTTATCTTATGTTTGTCTTGACAGTGTACCAGCCAATATTAGAGGGGGTGATCGCCTTTTAAAACTCAGACGGCTTGAATCCAGGTATATAATTGACATGCAGAGTAAAAACCCTAATGGCCTAAACATGCATGAAGAGTTATCAGTACACTTGGGTTGATGAGTGTAACATCGTTTGGTGGTGATTACCATTGTATATTTACTGACTGCATTCTGTATCTTTTCTTAAAGACTTATTATCTCTGTCCTGATCATCCGTGATGATATTCTGATGAACTAGTATGAACATTAAGCTAAAGTTTTAATATGTATTTTGTATGGTTGGATGTCATTCCTATATATGTTAAGCTAATATTTTTAACTTGCCCATCGAGGGCTAGACACTGTTTGAGTGTGGTTGGTAATCTCAGAAGCATGAGCATTATAGCTTTCCAATATATGGAATTCGTACTATAGTTCTATGCTATTTGCAAAGAGTATAAAAATGTTGTATGGCTATAAGCGTGATAGCGTTTAGAGCTTGGCACATGCATGTGCTATCAATTGGTTCTTCTGTAGATTCTATGCTTTTTCGTTGCCACACTCCAGTTTTGCATTTATATGCCCATTCAGGGCGCTATCAGCTTTTCGCGCAAAGGTCCCGACTGTGATTGCTCATACAGAGCTTAATAATTACCATTTTCAATTATTTCTGTTATTGAATGTGTATGTACTGATTTAGACCTGTTTTGATTATCGAATCTCGATCAGGTTTTCTAATATAGTTGTATATATGAATTTCGCGTAGCAATTTGCACCGTCCTAAGATGGCGGCTATGCGTGTATTACAGTCCTACTTTGCTTTTGGTTATATTGAATGACGTCTTTTTAAGTAGACGCGCGCCTCGGCTCTCTGCACAATTTGAAAAAGCCCTAAGGCGAAACACGTCGTTGCTGTGTGTTCCCGGAATAAATTGCTGTGTGGAACGACCCCCTGTGAGTGCTACTTTCTTTATGGACTAAGGATCCTGGGATGTTTTGTAGCTTGGTTTAAATAACGGGTACTCCCCCGTTGTGTGTGCACCCGCTCACGTGTGCAGTTGGATGGTGTTTGGAAGCTGTTTTATATATATATATATATATATATATATACATATACATATATATACATACATACATACATATATATATATATATATATATATATATATTGTCAAGGTTCATATATGTGCAATTAGGAATAGAAAATCTATAAGTACTTACCTGTTGATATTTTTGTAATTGATATTATGGCTATGATATAAATGTATAATACTATTCTCTACTATAACATTCAGGAGCCATACCGCAAAGGGAAGATTTATCACAGTGTACTGTGGTATGAAGTAGGTGATGCAGTGGTGCTCTAACATGATCCTTGCATGATGTTGTGTTGGTCTATTTGAGTATATTCTAGGATGATCCATGCATGGAGTGGTGTGAGTTTCAGTGAAGATACTCCAGTATTATCTATGGATGGAGTGCTGTGGGTTGGAGAAAGTATACAACTGTTTGATCTGTGAACGGAGTGGCATAAGTTTTATTTTTGCATATTCAAATTTAAACCATGGATTGAGTGATCTAAGTTTGAGTGAGTATACTTCAATATGATTTATTGATGGAGTGGTGTGAATTTGAGTAAATATAATTCCAATAGGATCCATATGTGGAGTGGTGTGAGTTTATTAGTGTATATTTCAGTATTACCCAGAAGCGGACTGGTATGGGTTTGAGTGAGTATTTGCCACTATGATACATTAATGCAGAGGTGTAAGTTGTTTTGAGAATACTCCAGTATGAACCAGACATGAAATGATGTGAGTTTGAGTCAGTATACTCCAGTATGATCCATGAGTGAAGGGTTGGGTCAGCGAACACATATACTCCAATATAACCCATGGGTGAAGTGGAGACAGTGTGAACATGTATATGCTGGTATGATCTGTTGAGTGCAGTGGTGTGGTATTTAGTGTCCATACTCCAGTATTGTCCATGGGTACATCGGTGTATGTTTGAGTGGGTATATCCCACTTTAATCTGTGGATAAAGTGGTGTGAGTTTGAGTGGGTCTATCCCACTATGATTCATGGATGAAGAGGTGTGAGTTTGAGTGGGTATACCCAACTAGGATGATTTGGTGAACTTGCGCGAGTTGTATCTGGTATACTCCACTATGATATGTGTATAGCGTGAGTCTGAGAGCTTATATCCTAGTATGGTCCAAGGGTGGAGTAGTATGAGTTTGAATATCCCAGCATGGTCCATGGGTGGTGGTGTGAGTTTGAGTGAGCATACGCTACTATGATCAATGGATGGTGTGTGTTTGAGTGGGTATGCCGACTATGATCCATGGTTGGGGTAGGTTTGAGGGAGTATACACCAGTATGATCTATGGATGAAGTGGTGTGAGTCTGACGGAGGGTTATCACTAACGTCAGTGGATGGTGTAAGTTTGAGTGGGAAAACCCACTATGATCTATGGGTGGTGTAAATTTGAGGATCTATGCGGAGTGGTGTGATTGTGCATACCCACTAGGATCAATGGATGAAATAAATTAAATTTAGTATACTCCCAACATGATCCATGTACAGAGTGGCATCAGTTTGAGCGAGTAAAACCCTTGAGTAGGAATATGCCAATATGACCCAGCTGGTGGAGTTGTGTAAGTCTGAGTGGGTATACCTCACCATGAGCCATGGATACATTTACTGAGTTTTAGTTGGTATACCCCACTATGATCCATGAATGAAGTAGTGTGAATTTAACTATGATCTTTGGTGAAGTAGTCTGAGTTTGAGTAGGTAAACACCACTATGATCCATGGATGGTGTGAGTTTGAGAGGATATATGCTAATATGACAATAGGTAGAGTGGTGTGAGTTTGAGTGAGTATACCCCACTATGATCCATGGTGAAGTGGTATGCGTTTGAGTGGGTATACCCTACTATGAAATTTGGTGAAGTAGTCTGAGTTTGAGTAGGTAAACCCCACTATGATCGATGGATGGTGTGAGTTTGAGAGGGTATACACTAGTATGACCATAGGTGGAATAGTGTGAGTTTGAGTGGGTATATCCTATTATGATCCATAGATGGAGTGGTGGGAGTTGAACAACAGATGAATTGAGTTTGAGCTGGTATACTCCACCATGACCTATGGATGGAGAGGTGTCAATGTGAATAATTTGAGTGAGTATATGCTCGTATGGTTCAAGGGTGGAGTGGTTCGAGTTTGTGTGGGTATACCGACCTGTAATCCATGGATGGAGCGGTGTGAGTTTTAGTGAGTATACCCCACTATGATCCACGGTGAAGCGGTGTGAGTTATAGTGAGTATACCCCACCATGATCCATGGTGAAGTGGTGTGAGTTTGAGTGGGTATACCCCACTATGATCCATGGTGAATTAGTGTGAGTTTGAGTGGGTATACCCCACCATGATCCATGGTGAAGTGGTGTGAGTTTGAGTGGGTATACCCAACTATGATTCATGGTGAAGTGGTGTGAGTTTGAGTGGGTATACCCCTCTATGATCCATGGTGAAGTGGTGTGAGTTTGAGTGAGTATACCCCACTATGATCCATGGTGAATTAGTGTGAGTTTGAATGGTTATACCCCACTATGATCCATGGTGAAGTGATGTGCGTTTGAGTGGGTATACCCTACTATGATATTTGGTGAAGTAGTCTGAGTTTGAGTCGGTAAACGCCACTATGATCCATGGATGGTGTGAGTTTGAGAGGGTATACACTAGTATGACCATAGGTAGATTGGTGTGAGTTTGAGTAGGTTTATCCTTTTATGATCCATAGATGGAGTGGTGGGAGTTGAACAACAGATGAAGTAAATTTGAGCTAGTATGCTCCACCATGATCTATGGATGGAGAGGTGTCAATTTGAGTGACTATACACTTTGAGTGAGTATATGCTCTTATGGTCCAAGGGTGGACTGGTTCGTATTTGTGTGGGTATACCGGCATGTAATCCATGGATGGAGCGGTGTGAGTTTTAGTGAGTATACCCCACTATGATCCATGGTGAAGTGGTGTGAGTTTGAGTGGGTATACCCCACTATGATCCATGGTGAAGTGGTGTGAATTTGAGTGGGTATACCCCATTATGATTCATGGTGAAGTGGTGTGAGTTTGAGTGGTTATACCACACTATGATCCATGGTGAAGTGGTGTGAGTTTGAGTGGGTATACCTCACTATGATCTATGGTGAAGTGGTGTGAGTTTTCCATTATGATCCACTGATGGATGGATAATAAAGAAAGAAAGATTGATGTTGCCTTAAATGATGTTGACTTCGAAGGGTGGGGGGAGCTGAATGCTTATAGTCAATATTATCCAAAGACCAACGTTGCATGGTAATATTTCAACAGAATATTCACAGTAAATAGTTTGCAGGGGCGTGGCTTGTTTATCATCTACAGACCAATAGAAATGGTATTCCATCACCCAGAGATCCCAATGAGGACTACACTGTGAATTTCAAGGATCCTGAATATCCAGAGCCACTCGGAGTAAAATATAAATCAGCAGATTTCAAATAATACAAACACGGAGTTGATTTAAGAAAGAGTGGACCACATTCCTCACTCCTCTAGGGGAGTGTTGAACCACACTATTGTGACACAGAAGCACCCCCAAGTACGCATGAGTACGACATCACCCCCCAGAGATAAGAAAGGATGCTTACGCTGCGATAGATATGTTGGCTGCTGACATGGGGCTCACTTCGGCCACTTCTTTGGCTTTCTGCAGCGCCAGCTTCTGGTTTGTGGCTTCTTCCATCTCCTCCTCATCCTATTTCACAAACAGACGACAATCAGCAGGTCTGTCCCTTCGCATACAAAGAGCACATGTGGACCTTTATATAACTTGTAGACATTTATTTACAGAGCATGCATTCACCTACAGCAGGCCTGGGACTAGGAGGTCTAAAAGTAACTTAATAGGAGAGCAGAAGGGTTAACAAACAAGAAAGGTGTCAGGCTCCTAAGAAATTTGTTTCGAGTTGCAATGTTGCAGAGGTACTCGAAGTGCAACCCAGAGCTCTGGACCTTGTACTCTAAAGGATCTGTCCACCACACTGGTCCTTTAAATTATCATGGAACCACGAGCAGATTCTGATTTTAAGATCTGAGATACAACATTGGAATGTAAGGAGCTACTACACAGAACAAAAGCTTAAACCCCCTAAGGTAGAAAACCTGGTGCACCACACAAAGCACCTTAAACTAAATGAATCCCTTCACTGAAGCCAGTAGAAATATAGGGAAAGTTAGTCCCCAGCTGACGACATAAAAATTCACCTATACATGTGAAGGACACATCTTACCTGTGGCGAAGCCTTGATGAGTTCATGAAATCTTCCTACCATTTGTCCAAATGTTCCTCTAAAAAGCATATGGTGGCACTCAAGGAGCTCTTAGTACTCTGAAAGGCGAGGTTTGCACATATCTTACGGTGACTTGCGCAAACTGCGGGATTATGATGGCATACGCTTTTAAAGAAGCCATGATTTTTGCTATGATTTTTAAATGCAGTTACGACAAAAAAGATCTGACAAAAGATGCTTTTGTAAAAAAACATACTATTTTATTTTTTGACAGATTTTCGTTCAGAAAAATAAGTGAAAAGTTCTTTTTTGCGCGATTTTGTTTTGCCAAGAAAGAGTGAAAATTGTACTAGAGGTCTAACTATGCAAAAAATTTATAATTTTAGAATGACAAATAGGTAAAAATTATAAATTTTGCTAAACTCCACTGGAGGAATTATACTTTGTACACCTCTAAACTTTGAAACGTGATAGCCCCAATGCACTTAGAGTGTATAAATCCATGCATCGTACACTTATGATCAGTACATCTGTATACCCTGTAGGGATAGTTATTTAATGTATTATTTTACTGTTTTGGTATAGTGGTGATGAAGGAAGTTGATGCTTCTCTTTGGTGGTGGTAAAAAAAGTGGAGGTGATCGTAAGAGGCTGCCAGTGAGGTAGAGGCCCAGTTTGAATGATATCAAGGGAAAAACATAATTCTACAGAATATTGTGAAAAAGATTGTGGCCTAAAAATATCCACTACAAAAATATTGTGTTGGTAAGTATATAAAGCTAAGAACAGAAAATATATTATGTGGGGCAACGGACACCCCCTAAGCATCCAGTCTGTACTCCCCCGACAAGGAAGACGCTTAAGCCAGACTCCTCGAAAATAAAGTAAATATATATTCCTAGCACAACATTCCACTCCCCCTTAGTAGCTGAAGACTGTTGCTGGAGTAAGAGGGTCATGCTGGTTCCCACAACACAAAATATTTTTTTTGTAATTTGGCCCTTTTCTTTATACACCCTCCCAACCAAGTCCAGGGTGTTCCATGTCCTGTATTGGTAGCCGCAGCATTACTCTTTATGCTGTGGCCAGCCATTACGACTGTGAGCTCCTGTGGTAGCAAGGCAGCTGATGGGAAGAAAAGCCCCCTCAGCCAATTAGATCGCTCTATTGGTTGAAGTTGCGTGCCCGTTAGACTATCGCGGGACACCCATGAAACTAACCTTCCAGATATCTATATATTTTTAACCTTAATTTCTCCAAACCTACTGAACAGAATTACACCAAATCACAAAGAGCACACTTTCTGGGTAACGATCTAGCTTTCTGACAAATTTAGTGTAACTCAGTCCGGCTGTTTTAGCTGTAGTGGTGTCTAAAATCCCCTATGGAAATTGCATAGGGCAATTGCGTGCCCCCCCCCCCCTCCCTCACCCGTCCCTTGTATTTTCTTAGTCCCCGCTTGACAGATCACCCCAAAGCTTTCCAGAAAGGAACTTAAGTGGATTCACTTTGAATTTTGGAAATATTTGTGAAGATTCGTCAAACCTTCAGAAGGTATTATCAGCAAACCAAACAATCAATTTCCTAAGGTAACTAGGCCCTAGTCCTAACTATAACTACACAGTGGCGACCACCACTGTGTTTTTATAGATATATACATACATATACAATATTCCTTACTCCATGCCAGGATGGACACCAGAGACTGATGAATTCAAGAAATCTTTATTACAGCAGTAGTTGAAGATGAAGACTTCAGCTTCTGCCAAGGCTAGTACATAACTGAATATATACCTGCAAAGGAGAGTGGAATTTAATTCCGCTACTGGAATGCTTGATTAAAAAAAGAAATTATACAATGGAGTTGAAGTGGTGTAGGAAGGTGCCTTGGATTCTAGTGCTAGCAAAGAAAAAGCCTCCTCTACACTGTTTGGGTAGCAAAATACAGATAGTATTTGGTTGCAGTGGACCTCTAACATCCATGGATCCTGGTGCCACTGCACTTGCTGCGCTACTGATAGCTATGGCCCCGCCATGTAATTCCTTTTAAAGGATGGGTTGTACTTTTGGATTTAAGTGAATATTCCCAGAATGTATTTTACTTTTCCTGGCGTATACATGTATGGTGGACAAAGCCCCTGCAGGCAGGGCTGTACAAAGCAACAAGAAAAGGCCCTTTCCCTAATGAGTAGAAAACAAATAAATTGTTTTGGAATTGCGAAATGAGAAGAAGCAGGGGTAAGGCTTGTGTAGCATTAACAATGCCGCCTAAACACAAATGATCCAGTCTTTGCTTGCCTTCTACCGATCATTGTTATCAGGTGAGTTCCTTTAATTGGTTGAATTAACTACAAACCCAGAACACACTGATTACCTGGTTAACTGAAAGGCTAGGGCTGGGAATATCATTGTTGGGAATTGAGAATTTGGTAGATGAACCGCTCCTGTTCTGAGCCGCGAGAGCCAGGGCCGGACTGGCTGTAGCGGACACCGGGCAATCCCCCGGTGCACCGAACTTCGGGTGGGGTCCGGTTTTGGGCGCCTGGGGGCCGATTTTGTTACGGGGCTTTCTTTGGCGCATAGCTGCAAAATCGGCCCTGTACGTAAATCAGCTGAAAACGGGCCCTGGCAAAGAGCTCGGCGGCACCCCCAACCCCGGGGGTGGGGGGCCAGCCGAGCACTTTGCCAGGGCCGGTTTTGGTTCCCAGTCCGGCCCTGGCGAGAGCCTCCGTCCATCATCAGAGGCAGCGGGTCCAGGCAGAAGCAGCACAAACGGCACAGACTGGGCGGGTTAGGAGAGCGCAGACAATAACGGTTTGTAGTTAAATGTAACTGAGGTCAGAAGTCAAAAGTAACTAGTATGTAGTCAAAAATAAAAGAAGGTAGTAAAATGCAACTGGCGTCCCCAATCAAAAATAACTGCATCAGTCAAATTTAACTGAGGTATATATTTAATAGTTACTGGGGTAGTAAAATGTAACTAAAGCCTTTAGTCAAAACTCAGAGCTGTCAAAAGTATCTGAAGTCTGCAATGAAATATAGCTGGTGGGTATAATTAAAAGTAGCTATGGTCTGCATTTTTTAGCACCATGGCAATTTGCAGTGTCTCTAATGTTATTGAAATGAGCACGCGTGATGTTGAAACATTTATTACTAATGTGGATGTTAATTAGGTAGAGTGATGTCTCACACAATTTGCTGACATCTCACCATGGACATACACCAACGCTTTCATAATGCTGATGATTGTCCCCCATTTTTACGCCTACCTGAGTATTTTTTTTTTGCTCTTCCATTGTTTCTTTTGCAGAGGGGTGCTTTCTTTTTTGGTGGAAGGATTGCAGCCTGGATGTGATAACGGGCTATCACGATTTGTCTTTTTTTTCTGGGGTGTATCCCCCCCACAACTCCCCATATTCCTACTGATTCTGGGTGACTCTCACTGCTCGAATCTTGTATGTCATATGCCTGCTACTGATGTGTTGTTATATTAGTCGTTGCAGTGCAGGCTTCGAACAGTCTAGTGCAGTAAACTACGCAGGAAGAAGGCAGCATACCGTCTCACACAGGTGGGCTTAGGCACTGTTAGGTTTGTTATATATACCACTCTCTGAAGCCTGTTACTAACCCTGGGCAAAGCACTATGCTACGCTCCCGTAGTTTGCGAAGTTTGCGCAACTTCGCACTACGCGAACTGCACGTAGCACAGTGCAAACATGCATAGCGTAGCGTAGTGCAGCTGTAATTTTTTGCTTGCTCGCGGTCCTCAACATCAAGTTGGCAACCGCGAGCAAGCAAAATAACATCCCCGCAAGACTTTTTCCTTGTTCGCGATCAGCAACATCAAGTTGCCGATCGCGAGCATGGAAAATAAACCTCTCGGCGTGATTCTCAACGCGGGGAGGTCAGGTTTCTCATTGCGAGTGGTCGCGCATGCTCGCGACCGCTCGTGATGAGAAACTACCAGTCCGCGTAGAGAAAGCTGCAGCTCGAGTAAAAATCTACTCGAGCAGCAGGAAATTACAGCTCGCACTGTGCAAGATGCCGTTTTCAATGATTGGACAGTGCCGGATGCTTGTCCGCACTGTGCAATCGTTGAAACGACATCTTGCACAGTGCGAACATGCTACTATGCAGTTTGTGTAGTGCTACGCGTAGCTCGCGTAGTGCGAAGTGCACTTTGCGTAGCTACGCCCACCCCTACCTGTTACCCACTATGAGGGGCATTCCCTTGGGATGAGTTACGAAAGAAGTCCTCTGGCTGCATGTCAATGGATGTTGGCTTGGTCTATGTGTCGATTGTAAAGTGGAGTGATCGTGATTGGTCAGAGTGACAAAGGAGGCTGCGTGTCGTGAGAGAGCACTTAGAAGTCAGGTATCATTGAGCGATTGAGAGAATAGGAAGGAGTTGCCTTCAGGAAGAAGAAGCTGAAGTTCGAAGCTCTGAAAGCATCAGAGTTCTGTTACTTGGCTAATGACGAGTGGTCTTTCAGGTCTGGAGCCACTGCTGTTCAGCCGTTACCAGCATTTGTTAATAACTGAGTGGGATGTATGACGTTACAATGCATACAGTCACAATGCATACCATTACAACAAAACTTTTACAATGCAGGATCCATTACAACGCATGCCATTACAACGCATGCAATTACAACGCAGATGCTATTACAACGCATGCCATTATAACGTAAGTATGGGTACGTTTTTTTTCTTCATTTTAATTAATGGGAATGTAATAGTAGTGTAAGTGTTGGATAGCGTAGGAGTTAAAATAGTATTCTAACTCCAGGGGGTGTAATAGTAGGGTAAGTGTTGGATAGTTTAGGGGTTAAAATTAAATTAAATACTTACCCATACTTACGTTGTAATGGCATGCGTTGTAATAGCACCTGCTTTGTAATGGCATGCGTTGTAATGGCATGCGTTGTAATGGATCCTGCGTTGTAAAAGTTTTATTGCAATGGTAGTGCGTTGTGAAAGTTGTGTTGTAATGGCTGTTTCCCACTGAGGGTATGCCTTCAGTTCGAGAAGGAAAATGGTTTGTGAAATGTAGGTCAAACTATTTCTTTCTCATGACCAACACCCAGCACATGTCCAGTATCCCTCGATGTGTAGATCAGAACTAGGCCTGAGCGGAGTTCGCAGAGTTGTGTAAAAACTCCACCGCATGAAGTTCTGCATGTGGCAGAGTATGCTAGGTCACGCCATTTCCCCTGATTTTTAGCGCTGGGTTTTTGTCCTATGCTGGAAAATCAGATTGATTGGCACATTGCACAGCGCAAGAGGGTGAGGCTTCTTCCTGCCGCTCGAGTAGATGTTTTACTCGAGTGGCAGCTTTTTCAACGGAACAGAAGGTTTCTCAACGCGAGCAGTAGCAGCCAGCCGAGACTGCCCTCATTGAGAAATCTCACTGGGAGGGGGTCTGGAGTAAGATTTTCCTCACTCATGCTCTTCAACTTAATGTCGGCAAGCGCAAAAAAACTCAGCGGTACTCCGCGTGCTACAAGGAGCATGAAGTGGGGAAAAACTCAGCGAGCAAAGCAGAATTTCATGCCCAGGCCTAATAAGGACCATAAATTGTGATCTATCGAGATGACACCACCATGTCAGAGATGAAATATTTATTGTAGCCACAGTCCATGGCACAACACATTACTTTAGTGGAGTTTCCCTACTTACAAACAGTTATATCACCTACACCCCTTTCCTAACATGAGTTGAGTACAAAAGTGCAGACACGCTTGCCAGTTGCTAACCCTCACAATGCTTCCAACTATTGAACAATCCAGTATAAGGCCTATAGTATGGATTCGTCCATACAACAGGATATAGCGAGGCTCTTCCCCGCATTATTTTCTTAACATAGATCCACCCACTGCAGCCAGATTCACAAGTGTTCTTTCACTACTAAATACTACTGAGGAGCACAAAAATTGTTATTGGTATTTGTCCCATAGAATTTACTACCAGTAAGATTGAACTTAAGGCAGTATATTTCCCACCAGGGGTAGGTCTGTTGGTGTTCATCTGTGGGTCCATAAAAAAAGTAGTGAATGCCCACCAACTCACAGGTTCCAGGTACTATCCAACCGTTTGCAGGTTGGTTTCCATCTTAAAAAGGCTCACTAGTTTACTTCTGTCAAGGGCAGAAGCGAACACCTTTTCAGGATGGGAACATGAAAGGGTGGACATTTCCAGACCTCAAAGCAATGTATAGATAGGAAAAGATTTATCCAGAAGTAAAATGGAGTAACAGATGAAAAATCTAAAAAACAGTTGGTAAGTCCAACAATGCACTTTTGCCTTATGTTTATGCACGTGGGACACACATTCATGACACAATCGAATATTCAAGAGTGTTTACAGACTTCCTTAGAAATCTAGGACTACTCCTGGAAATTTTTTTGAGTTAAAAAATAGCTGGCAGTTTACTCCAAACCTAAGAGTAACGCCAGGGACTGAGCGACCATATTTTCCCTCTTGTAGTCTTGTGAATAGGGCCATTTAAGAGCATCTTCTGAAACAGTACAATCAATAATGTACACGTCATCGATGACGATGCTTATGATGTAATGTTGCCTATAATCCACAATACTAGCGGTGACCATGAATATATTATCATTATTTATATCACTTCTGATGACGTGCGAAGCCGCCATGCACGACAATATTAGAAAAAAACATGGATGCTGGGAGGCTATATTGTTCCTTTATAAACAAGCTTCCTGATTGGGGGTGGGGGTGATAAATTAACATCACTGCAACTGCAGTTTTATTAATAAATGTCTCATTTGTTGTACATGTATAAACCCTTTTTTGTCCAGGCTATGCCTAATTATATTTTGAGCAGCACAGGGGTCGTTTGCCCCACAAAGGCCACCCCTTTGTAACAAATTAGGACTCCAATAAACCGGGAATAGTAGGCAGAAAAATTACTGAAATATTTAAATGTTTTCATAATATTTAAAATGTTAATTAAAGGAAATACTAAGCATGTGAAGTGGCAAGTGCTGGATTCTCGCCAGTGTCTACTGGCAGGCAGACAGTTGCCTAATTAATAAGTCTCAATTCTCGTCTAGGTCGTGGTCTGAAATATTACCTAGGGAACAACACATTTTATATTAGTTCTTCTTACTCCTCTGCTGTTATGTATTAATCACCTTCAGATGAGAAACACAGTTGCTTCAATTCTTCTTGTGTTTTTTTGTATAGTGATAGACACTTCCAAATCACATGGGAACCAATCCAGTATGCCCAACTGGGACAATGGGGACCAATCAGGAAGAGGCCTCTTGGACTCCTGCCTAACAGTGGCCAGGGAGTGAGCATCCCGCCCCACCCCGCGCAAGCATAGAGGTGCAAGTTTCATTAACCTATCCGCATTATTCAACAATGTAATGAAGGAAGGACTGTTGGGGGGAGGGGGAGTCAGCCCCAGAGGTACTGTAACTCTAGTGACACTGGACCCAGTGAATACACTTACACCTATTTATAGTAGGAAAATGTCAGCGAGAGCCTAGAAACTAGTCTATATACGCCCGTCATTCCTGGGATGTTCAAAGATGTATTTGTCCCAGGGGCTCTGGTAGAAGGGATGGCTGAGGACAGATAATAAGGTATTGGAAGTAGTGTCTCGCCAGAGGAAGATAAAGAAGCAATTGCAATTTTATACCTGATGCCCCACTTCTCGTGCAAAAGACATTATAGAGGCTGTCACACAGATACACCCACAGGAGGGACAAAATAACAATCCATTTCATTTTCGGAAAAATAACGAAAAATGAAGTCGTTTGCAAAATAATTCTGACACAACACCTACCAATTAAAACAGAGACAGACTGAGACTGGGGAAAAAAAGTATTCATCATTTGATCTCTGTGGGTGACTTTATTAAATCATCAAAGTAGTATAGATGGGGAGGCTCTATAGGAGATGGCGTAGATGAAGAACATAAGAGCATTCTGCTTAGAAAAGGTGTAATTGAAGAAATTAAAATGACTTGTACTAGTGGGCCTAAGCTCCTATAGCTGGGTTGTAGAGGTAAATACCAAGTAAATATAAAGAATGAAGCAATACGGTTAAAACCTAGGTTTTAGCCTAGGCCAGGTAATAAAATCATTGATCTAGCCTGCAGAGCCCTCTACTGAAAAGGAGACAAGGAAATCCTTTGTGCCGATAAAAAGGGGAATACCAGGCAGGAAGCAAGTGCCAAAACAAATGCTTAGTATGGAGACAAAGCTTAAAGCAAATAACCTTTGAAATATCTTTACCAGAGGATCCCTGGTAAGATTAATTCCCTAGAAAAGATTAGATCAGCAAACATTAATCACGTACAGTTTAGAAACTCCAGATTAATGGGATGAGCTCAGAAAATTCATGTTCTGTTTGTTATTTAATCTCTTTTAAAAGCTGCTTCTCAGATCCTGGAAGCAGGTAGGCTAACATGGCAGTGTAATACATCTAACTCTCTGAAAATATCTCTTCTTAGTGAGTTTTCTGAGTTGTCTTAGTGACCTGCAAAGAGGTAAACTAGGTATAATTGTCAACATAAAAGCTCAGCAGACCAATTCTCTGTAAGATCACGAGAACTGTCTAAAGGTGAAACTCTGGAGAGGTGTGACGTTGGTGCATCTCAAGTGAAGAGAAGAACTGAGAAGGAAGTCCATAGTTATAAATGGTATGATTAACATAGTCAAGAGAAAATCCATCAGTTTGAAAGAAATTTGATTATGATCTCCGGATGGACCAGGGATACTCATGGGCTCAAATGACATTTGAATTGTAGGGAGAGGTGCTGGCAGCTGCTCAGCATCATGTGACTCTGGGCAATAGCTCACTTAATCTCCCCGATGGACCCCTCAGCTTCTGAATACCCTTAAGGGTGATACGTTTTCGCTTTACAAATGTGGAATTATTATGGTTCCGAATTGTTGACTTACATATCCAGTCGAGACACTATCATTTTGTAGGAGTCATGGCTGACTACTCCTCTCCAAATGCAACAAAAGCATGTCCAAAAAGAAAAAGTTGGTTTGGTACTGGTGTTATTAGAGGAAAAGACAACGTAGGGCAAAAAAATAATAATTTATAACGTCATCCTTGCCCTACTGCTTTTATTCCTTGATGTGAGCACCAAGTAAGGGTGAACTAATGGGAAGTTCTAATGCTTTTTGAAAGTCACACTCGGCACACTACGGGCTTATATAGAAATGAAGCAGGATCAAGGGATGCCCACAGGTGTTAAGAGACAAGAACATTCTTTTAACAACGTTTTGGTCTGTAATGGGAAAAGTGATCCAAGTAGCAGGGGGCAAGAGATGGTTCTGGTAGCAAAGGGGCTCGAGGCAAACCAAAGGCAATTTATATCATTGACAAAAGAAGTGCTGAAGAATTTCTGTGGGGCACCTTTGTGCTATTAGTTAGATTTGTGGGGTGAATGCCTGCACGATTACTTCATTTGTTAAGGTTTATATAAAATGGTCACTTCTGACAACATGTAAAATCATTCTGAGCCTAAAAGGTGACAAAGAAGCAGGACTGGCGGGTCTCATGATGTTGGGCCAGATTACCTGTCCCATCGTTCAGATAATAATCTGTTAATTGTGGGTGAGAAAAGTGATTAAACCAATAAATAATGGGGGATAATAGCAACCCAGACTGTTGTAGACAGATTTCATTGCTTAACTCAACAGGTACATTTTATGAAGCATCTCTAGATAATGTGCACCAGCAGGTGGAACAGGAAAATGTCTCCGCTTCGAATCAGGCTTGATTTCAACCAGGGCGAGGTGCCACTCACCAGTATTTAATGCAAAATGTTTATTCCAGAAGCCCATAAATGAGATCATTTCAATGTCTTTCTTTAATATTTGGAGAAACATGCACTGGTGTTACTAGAAGAACTGAGTGTAGGTGTTTTTTAATTCTCCCTTTAAATGCCAACTCACATCCTGGCCATCTTTAGAAGGCGTAGTTCGTCCAACTCTCAAGGGGAAGTGAAGAAACAAGGATGATGATATTTTATTGTGCTGATATTTACTTTTTGCTATGCACTAAATATATAAAATGATAAAGCTGTGTTGTATCGCTTTAATATATTTACACTGCATATGTTGTCAAGGCTAACGATCTAGCCATGCAAGAGAGGTGGAACAGTGAAAAAGCAAGCCTTCGGTTGAAGTACCAGTTACCAGTATTTAGTACCTAACTTCTTGAAAATAGATGTGTGCTTATAGAATAAATCAAACCTTTGTTGTACAATCGAGTGTTATTCAGGCACACAGCAGTAATAGTGCAGTAGGTGCAGTAGCACGCCTACCAGGTGTGGGGGGCCCACTGCACCCAAATAGTGGATTTTTTTATTGGCGGCCATTAAAGCTAACCACTCATTAGACAGAAGAGGGTATTGTATAAAGAGATTACATGTCTAGCAAAAAAGGAGTGGGAACTGAATAGATGGGATGATATAAAAACTGCACTATCCACCAAAGACTCTAAGACGTTTTGGTTAATAGTCAGTACGGGCAGTAGTGAGGGCAAATTAGCAGTAGAACCTAATATAGCTGCAGAAATGTGGGAAGCCCACTTTCAGGCTCTCTATACCACTAAGAAAACTTTGGGCTCCTACTCCCCTTTGTTACTATC
This sequence comes from Lissotriton helveticus, assembly GCF_964261635.1. NCBI lineage: Eukaryota > Metazoa > Chordata > Amphibia > Caudata > Salamandridae > Lissotriton > Lissotriton helveticus. The sequence goes on from NC_136065.1 coordinate 208,529,257, forward strand.
TCTGCCCAGGGATAACTGTGAAGAAGTTCCGCAGGTTACTCTGTCAGAGGTGGTAAATGTAATAAACAAGCTCCCTCCCGGCAAAGCTCCTGGATTGGATAAGATCCAGGGGGACATTTTCCGGCATGAGCCGAAAATTTGGGGACCCTATTTACAGATCCTATCTAATACCATCTTGAAGGGTAGGCCAATCCCCGAAACCTGGGCAGGGGCAGAAATAGTGGCAATTTTTTAAAAAGTTCCCCTCTTTTGCCAGCCAATTACAGACCGGTCAGTCTGATTGACGTGGCACAAAAGCTCTTCGCGAGGTTAATTCTTGATCGCCTACAGGGGTGGATGGATGACCATGCGATCTTAAGCCCATATCAGGCTGGTTTTAAGAAGAACACTTCCACCCTTGACCAAATTTATAGATTACAATTTATATTTTGGAAACGGTGAGAATGGAGGGTGGAAGCTACTACTTTATCTTCGTGGACCTAAAGTCGGCCTTCGATTTAGTGCCTAGAGAAAAATTGGGGGAGGTACTCATAGAAATGGGGGTTCCCCCTATCTGCTGACCATACTTGTAAGATTACATGAAGCTAATTTTGCCCAGGTAAGATGTGGAAAAAGAGGAGACTTGACATCACGGTTTCCAGTTGACAGAGGTGTAAGGCACGGGTGCGTGCTTGCACCAACCCTGTTTTGCCTCTTTGTCAATGCACTACTTGCCCAACTCACTAAGGTAAGGGAAAATGATGTCCCCAAATTGGCAGGCACCAAGGTCCCCGCAATAATGTTTGCTGATGACACCCTCATAATGTCGAAATCCCCTATGGGCATACAAAGGATCAAACGGGGACTGAAGATAAACACTCAAAAAACCAAGTTTATGGTTTTTAATACACCTAAAACACTACGTCCCAACCCCAATTTAGATGGCATAAGACTGGACAGGGTGACGGTATTTGAATATCTAGGGGTCACCCTGATAGAAAATATGGAGTGGGGCCCACAAATGGCTAAATCCAAACTTAAGTTAGCTCAGACATCTGGAGGAATCATCAAATTACTAAGAAACTCTTCCTCCAAACCTGCAGGCCCTGTAGAGGAGATCTATAAGATGCAAGCCAGAGGCGCCACATTATACGGGGCCAAATTATGGGGGTACTGCTGTTGCCAAGACCTGAGTAAAGTAGAATATCTTTATGAGAAAGATTCGGGGACTCCCCTCCAGATCTCCCCTTACCCTTCTACTTCTCGATTTAGGGATTAGACTCATCGGGGATGAGATAGGACTGAAATCCCTCATGTTCTGGCGCAGATTATGGATGACACCCGAGTTGATAGTCTACAGAACGGAATTAAAAGAGATATTGATTATTCCTGGAGCGGCAAAAATCCCCTGGTTTATTCATGTAAAAAAAGAACGTACTAGGCTGGGAAAAGCGAGCCTCTGGGGTAATTCGGAGGAAGCATGTCCCTTAATTTCCCGTTCCGAACTAGTGAATGCCTATCTAATGAGTAAGTTAGCACAGGTGCATGGGAACCCGTCCACAGGACACATTTTTATCCCTGAAGGATGAGTATTTATTTGAGCCTTTTCTAGATGACATCTATCCACCCGTGGCAAGGAAACTATGGGGCACATTTGCGCCCGCCATCCCAACGCAAAAAGGGACCGCCCGCCATAAGGGTGGGGGTCCCGTGAGGTAAAGTAAAGTAAAGTCCACATTTGTAAAGCGCACAATCACCCGTAAGGGTCTATAGGCGCTGGGGGCCGTCGGGAAGATTAAGCGAGCTATTGCCCAGAGTCACATGGTGCTGGGCTAACCTGCCGCCGGAGCCGGGGATCGAACCGTGGTCCCCAGATTCCAGCGTCAGTCGTCCTGGCCGCGGCGCCACACCTCTCCCGGACATTAGGGAAACATGAGGGACATTAGGATGCGCCAGCCACAGTGGTGGGCGCATCTAGCATTCCTGTCATTGTAGCGGGCGGTGGAGATAGCACCGCCCGCCGCAATGCCAGGAAGGCATGCTGTGTACTTCAATGCACAACATGACAGGCACCGCGCGGTGCCTGCCATGTTGTGCTTGGAACTGCTGGGGGGTACCATAGGTTCCACCCATGTGCACCCCCAATCCCCCAGAATCCCTGGGGGCCCGCTACGGACCCCCAATGTTGAAAACCGCCTGCCTTTCCGTGGCGGCAACGAAGGCACATCCCCGCCCTCATAGTAATATGGATGGTGGTGTCTACCAGATACCGCCACCATATGTACTGCTTTTCCGCCCAGTAGGCAATCGGGCGGATTGCCTACCGGCGGAAAACTGGTGGACGGTCTTCCCGTCCGCAGGGGTCCCCCCCGCCATGGTAATGTGGCAGGGGGAAATTAGAGGCGGCCGGTGGTTTTTGGTGATCGGCCCGTTATCATAATGGGCCCCTATATGTTCAGTTCAGACTGGGGGACCCTCCCGCTCCATGCCTTTTCCTGCAAATGGACGAGAGCTGCCCGGAGGGAGTGCCCAGCCTGTACCTGGGAGGAAGAGTCAGAGCTCCATGTCATCGTTTTTTGCCCAGCCTACAAACTAGCAAGGAAGTACTGGCTTTTTCCTCTGTGTAGGAATTTAGGGTTTGCACATTGTGCAGGGGCATTTATAGTTTTAAAACACAACACCTGCAAACCCATCGTATTTGCTGTATCACGTTTTTTGATTTCCATGTGGCGTAGGCGCTGGATGTTTGTAGACAAGTCTATACAGTAACAAAATCTACACTGTTCCTAAAAATTGTAGGTTTTATAAAGAATTGTAATATATCTTTTTCTATTTTTAAACTTTTAAACGACTGTAGTTTTTATTTTTCTAGTCGTGTAAGTTACTATTTGGTCTTATCCTGGGCACAACGTGATTCAATGAATTGACACTGTACGGTCGTTTTACATTTTTTAACGCAAATTTATACTATTTGTACCATTGCTGCTATTATTCATGGGTTTCCACCAGGAGTCTGTTCTATTAAGTTAGTGCCTCTGGTTTTGCACTCATTCTGTTTAAATAATTTTACAAATCATTGCATCTAGAAGATGTGTTAGTGCAAACTTTTTTCCCTCATCTGAATTACGGAGGTGCTGTAACTAGATCTACGCAAACAAGCCTGGTAACTATTGTACAATTTTATACTGTCACAAATTCCAATGTATTTGTATGTATGCTTTTATGGTCGCCAGACCGAAATAAAGTTCTTCATGATGATGATGATGGATTTCTTTTTACTAGCGAATTAGAGGATGGGTGGCCCTCTCCCTTGCATGCATTAGGGCCCATAACACTCAGCTTTTTATAAACTCTCGTGACCTCCAAACAGCACTGAATTTTGAACATCATTGATTTCTGTAGGATGCATTTATAGAACTCAACTGAACTAAACCCATTCATTAGATTAATGAGTACCATTCACCTTTACAAGTTCTGTCTTCTATACATCAGACCCAATTGAACTGGGCACTCCTAACACTCCAATTTACGGGTAATTGCAAAATACATATTTATGCTATTTTAATATATCTGTCTGGAAATACAACAATTTATTTTTCACGGTATATGTGTTTTAATTCATTTCTATTGTTGGGGGTCTCAAATGGCCACTTTGCCTCTGTCTGAGACAACTATAAACTTGTGCTTGGATGCTGAATTTTGTGCAGTGCACTTGCCAAAGGATCACAGAGTCGAGGATGTCATCATCGATTATCAAAGAACAGGGGAGACAAAGAAAGCCTGGTCCATGTATTTTGAGACTTTAACTACTATAGAAACATGTACCAGATATAGCTTACTTCACGTCAGAAAGAGTGAAATCAGCTACTTCGGAGAATAAAATCAAATATATTATCAAATATATAGATATTTAAAAGCTGACTGTGTTGGGTTTTAAACGGTTTTATTGTAAAATTAAATAATGAGGAGCGGATGTTACCATTTTTGGTATATTTCATGTATTTTGAAGACCTTATGATTATGAATAAACAAAAACAACATGCTTTGTTAGACTGAAACCCCCCTCGATTTCAGTCCACTCAGCTAAGAGGTTAAACCTCCTAATGTTATTTTTAAAACATATTGAAGCTAGAAGGGTGTAAAAATACAGATGGGCCAGTGAAAATCAGCCAAATGTAGCCACTGTTCTAGAAAACATGTTCACCTTTTCACACCTTTTCACTGAAATGCGCCTTTCAGGATGGGCCCTGCGGGAAGCCTGCCTTTCTCTTTATTCCTGCTGCTGTCAATAGGGACAACAAGTAGCGTAAAACCAGCACTTGGAGCTGCGAATAAGCCTCACACGTAGGAATGAGAAAGACTCCTACGTTAGGTAAGAGACCTGAGAAGCATGAAGGTTGGGAAATAAATTGATGTCATATTTATGTATTAGAGAAGGGAGCCATAGTCAAAATGAAGGGCATATAAGATATTGTATTGAAATATAATGGTGTACCAGTGGCGTGACCGGCCGAATTGAGGCCATCGATGTGATGCAGTCTCTGTGTTTGCCAGACCTTTATGGCCACCACATTCTAGGATCATACCCTGAGTCAACTGCAGCTGGGCAGCTTACACTGAGCCTATAGCAATTACCTTCTCTATTGAACTTGATTGCTCTCCCACTCTCTATGGATTACTCCCCTAGACAGTTACATTACTGCTGAATTGCAATGGGAACTCATCTAATGCAGGCATCCTTCTGAATATGATATTCCACAGAAGTTCTCTTATTAGAGGGATGATTTTCTCCACATTTTCCATTTATGCTTCCTAAAAACCAGCTTTTTGAAGATTGTTGTGAGCCCCCTTTTATTTTCAATTTTCAATTGAATAAATCCTTAAAAACACAGACAGCGGCCTGATGAAGGCTGTGTTACTTGTTTTCATCAAGTTGTAACTTCCGAAACTGGAGTCGGGGCGCTTCTGTCCATTTATATTTTCTTTTTTCATGAAATATTATTGCAGTATTTTCATTATTGAACTATAACGGTTATTACAATGTGTAATCATTTTTAGAATCTTTTGATGTTTTCTGTTGTCGATGTCTTTTATATGTATATTTTAAAGTAATTTATACAGTGTGTGATGTTTTGTCTCCTACTGTTATGTAGTCAGTCATTTGTGTCCTTGTTTTCATTGTACTTACATGAATTATTTGTTGATTAATGTATGTGGTGCTCACAAACTTTATGTATATATGTTGATTAAAAAACACTATCTCATATGTTAAAAAACAAAGAAGAAAATGTTGTATCTAAGATTATTAAATTATAAACTCAACTGGTCTGATGTATGGTATTTTTATATCATAAACGCATTGTTTCTACATGCAGATTTTGGAGATGTTTTTGTGTAATTTTGCTGCTTGTACCAGTGGTGTTACACATCTTTCTAAACTCAATTAGAAAGAATGTAAAAAAAAGTATGAAATGCAATAAAAAGTATAGAAAGTTTAAGGCCATAAGAGGATGACAGAGGTCACAAGAAGAGGAAGAGAGGAAAACAGAAGTGATTGGTTAGAAGAATAAAATTTGGTAAAAGAAGCAATTGGTGTGAGGCAAAGGGCCACATAATGGTGCATTGCAGAAGTGGAAATTTAGTTGGACAGAACACAACATGGTTTTGGATTAACAGTAAAATGAGAAAGGATGAAAGTGAGAAATGCATGAAAAGAAGCTAGGGGAAAGAGGAAACGACAGGATAACAAGAAAAGACAAAATAGAAAGGAAGCAGAGTTTTGGTGAGTGGAGCAACATGCAGGTGATGGAGAGGCAGAGGTTGATCGGAGGCAATGTAAAGCATGGTTTTAAGGAAAAAGAAGCTAAAAGTGACGAGGAGATGCATCCTTACGGAGAAGAGAGAAGGCGAAAAAGTAAAAGGGGAGGGAGAGAAAGAGTAGAGGAAACTGTATAATAAGGAAATGGAGGAGCAAACCCTACCAAGTTATCTTGTTCCTCCTCCTTGTTCCTTTCATCTTACTCAGTTGACATTTGGTAACGCAAAGGAACAGAAAACATGTCCTACGCGGATACTAAGGGCCTTATTACAACTTTGGAGGTCCTTCTGCAGCACCGCCACCGCTGCGCTTGCAGGAGGCCTGCCAAGCCTGTGGTGCATCTGCCCACCGGATAATGAGTAGAATCCAGGGCGTGCGGTTTCACGGCAGCAGCTTTGTTAAGCTGATACGAGAGCCTTAATAGCAGACTGCTGCTGTGACAGTGCCTGCTGCACATTCCTGCATGGTGTGGCATGCAGTATGTCGTGCATGCCACACTGTGCAGGAACGGGATGCAATTCCAGGGGGGCACAACATGTCCCCCACCGCATGCACCACCAAGACTACAAGAAACAGGGGGCCTTGTTAGAGCCCCCTTGGTTGCATCTCTGCCACCCTTTTACACTTTTCATGGCGGGCTCACTGCCATGAAATGGGCAGTGGAAATGCAACTCGGAATATGTTCGGCAGTGCCGCAGTGGCACCACCAGTATATTCCTGCCCCTTTCCGCTGCACCACCATTGCAGGATCCTGGATCTTGGCAGAGGCGACGTTCCTGTGGCGGTCCGACCACCACACTCAAAATACAGTGGGTGGACCCTCAGTGGTCGGTCCTCCACCATGAATACAGCATACTCGTAATAAGGCCCATATTATGTGGCAGATTGGCTCTATTCTAGCAGAGACTCAAGCAACTGAAAAGCTAATTTAATGCAGTAAGGGTCTAACAGTGTGCTAAGTAATACCGAAAACAATTTGTTGTGGCTACCCAAAAATGTTATTGGATTCCGTAACAAAATCCTGCCAGGCCTATTGTGACAGAAAGTTAAAGTAACTCCCTGCAGTCATCCTTTTCAAGCATGGGCATAGCAACATTGTAGGGGAATAATTAAGTGTGTGAAAAAATATAACTGATGCAAAAATCTTTTAAAAATTCAAAGTGAATTTGCAGGAAATACCTGAAATCCCATGATCAAATTCTGGGCAGGGATCATAGTGACATATTGTGCATTTCATTCCCTTCTACGATTGTATGAGTGGCTAGCTTTTATTCTACAGTCAGCTAGCCTTTAGTGGGCAACCCAAGGGTAAAACTCAATTGGTAAATAGTTTTTTGACCAAAATTAATGCCAACATATCAAAAGTAAGAACATAATGTTGTTACTCCTTTGCAGTCAAGAATAGATCACTTTGCGGAATGATTACTTTTGTAGGCACAACCCTACTTAGCGAGTAGGAGGGAGGGCAGTTTTCAGGCCGGTACTCTGAAACAGATCACAGTCGCTGAGATGTGAAGTGGGAAGGGTCTCCTGCCCATAAGGAAGACTGAGGTAGATGGTGTGCCACAAACGTTGTGGGTGGAATGACGAAGATCTCCCCTTTCATTTGTTTGAGAAATGTAACTTTAGGAATGAAGGGCGGGAGGATAGGGAAAATGTGATGATGAATGGAATAAGCACCCCAAAGGTTTCTCCCCCACTCAGCAAAAGTAAGTTGCAGACAAAAAGTAAAATAAAAAAAAGTATTAGAGGACCATGGAACACTGCCAACTCCTAAAAACGTTTTTGCCAAGATTCACAAAGGTTCTTTTGAGGGCCACTACTCGTTAGTGGATGTGTTACCACCTCTTTTGTTTGGTGGTAAAATATGAATGTTTTGCGACTGGAATTTGGTTGCAAAGCATTAATACATACTATAAGAAATTGGTATTTGGAAGCATGCACTAAACATGCTCTTTCCAAATACTGTTTCCTATTGTTTCCTAAACCCATGTAATGATTTGGAAAACCTTTTCCGAATTGTTAATTTGTTTTAGTACATTTCAAAAAGTGTTTGCTGAATTTGAGGGTTTGTCACGGTTAAAGCACCTTCTACATGAGGCCCTCTATTCTAAAAGATTTCAACTAGCAAAACTTCCCCATTGGAAACTAGTCGGTTGTAGTCTTTAGTAAGAAAAGCGTTTATGAAACAATCTGAATTCTCACACAACCTTAAAAAAACAATAGATATTGACTCCTTTCTACACAATATCTAAATACTTTGCAAAATCTAGGTTGAATGGATAATTTTCCTCAATCCTGATTTGTAGTTTAAAATGATTATTTAATCAGTAACACATTAGTAATGAAAAGTGTTACAAGTAACCTTATAAAGAGCATATTTTTGACTGAAAGGTAAAATGACAAATCTCATTAAAGGTGACTACCAGAAAGGCCCAGATTTGGGTAATACACTCAAAACCTTCAGTAGTAGAACATTGATTTCAAAAATATAACACAAGACTCATCATTCAAATCAGAATCTTTCTTCTCTAGTGGATAAATTACTGGATAAAGAGACGACTCGACAAACCAAGACAAAGTGGAACATATATAAAAAGAAATCCAGCCCATGTGTAGAAAGACACAGATGGGTAATACTTAGCCACTGTTAAACAAACAGTTATCAATTACTTAACTTCTGTTAACAGAACAGTTTCAAATGACTTAGCAGCTGTTCACAAAATAGGTACCAATGATTTCACCAGTGTTAACAAAACAGTTAACAATACATTCACCAGTGTTTACCCCTTCACTGAAGCACGAATTTTGCCACGGCACGGAGGAGGTGAGCGCAGCGCTGCGGTGCTCATGACGGAACCACACCGTCATGAGTCACGGGCGGCGTGTGCTCATGGCGGCGTGGTTCCGTCATGACCCCGCCCGCTCATTAATTCGCCCGCACAGGTGGGGAATTAATGCCGCGTGGGCGGCAGCCGCATGACGGACCCACGCCGTCACGAGCACACGCCGTCTGTGGCTCATGACAGCGTGGCTTCGTCATAAGCACGCAACAGGTTAACAAAACAATTACCAATAACTTTACCACTGTTACCAAAACTGCGATGAATGACTTAAGCCCTGTTAAAAATAGTTACTAATATCATGTTTGCCAAATTCTATTCGACCCCAGTTTTTCTTTTCAATTTTCTTCACCTTCTATCTCTATTTTTGACAGAGAGGTACTTCCTTTTTCTGCCTCACGTATATTCCTTCTTGTTATTTTATTAAATTGGATGTTCTCAACAAAACCAATCTTGAAAGGGGTGTTACTCAAGGCAGTATTTCAAACCACATATTAGAGTGGGAGTGTAGGCCAATAGATCAGCAGCGCTGTCACAATCAGGAGAATTAGAACTGAAGCCTGTGCTCACCACTTAAAAAAAAAAAAATATATATATATATATATTTAACCCGGATCAGTGACTGGGAGTGAAAGCTTGAAATTCCGTCCATCATCTTTTAGTTGCTATATACATTGTGTTGCTATATGTATGTATGTGTGTGTATATATATATATATATATATATATATATATATATATATATATATATATATACACAATCATTTAGTTCAATTTAAGTTTAGAATTCTTGAAATTCAAATGCTAGAGGGAGCTATGCAGCCTATGCAACCTTAAGCCTGCTCCTTTGCTATCACTGTTGACATTAAACTTGTTTATTATATTAAAAAAAATGTTAGCTATCTTGTGAATGTAGTGTGTTGGAAGCATGAGGGGTGCCTATTAACTAACCTCATTCCGAGTTTAGCAGAATTCCTCATTGGAGCAGAATCAGTGTTCTTACATATTCTTACTGCATGTCTTTTTACTGCAATGGGGTTTAAGAGGACACCTTTCAGATGACAAATTTTCTAGAGAAAGACCAGGTAAATATGTCTGCAGAATGCCGCCCGTGAATCAGGAAGACATTGATTTTCATTGTAATTCCACATTCCATAGGAAGAAACCCATGATGGTTTAATAGTACTGCTCCCATAAATTACCGCACCTCGGTGCATCGTTGTTCTCTTGACTCCTGTAATGAAGCATTTAATTGTAAACCGTTTAATCAATTTCATATTAATGATTTGGGCCTGTAATTTGAAGGTGCCTACAGATTTCAGCAACAGGTGCATGAACACACCCAGCTATCGCATACACATCACAGAGTGGTACCTGCACAGATTTTTCCCTGATCCTGAAATTGGCTCCTAACATATGAAGCCCACAGGACAGGACACCTCTTCTTATGTCGGCTTGAAGCGCAGAATATCTTTCAGAAATACAGTATTTTTCTGTCATTTGAAGATCCTGCTGCACAGATTAATGTGGGAGGAGGCTGTCAGAAATCAGACGCCCGCTGTTCATTTTCATTAAAAATAGATTCTTGGCTGACACAATTAGTCTCCTTTACAATCTGACTGTCAGAGATGTAACTGTAAATGACAGTCCAGGAAATCAAAAAGTTGCAGAATTCAGGAGAGGAGCAACACAGAGAGAACGTATAATCGAGGGCAAAAGCAGTAGCGCTGCTACCAAACAGGGGTGGTGGGGCGGGCACGGAGGGAGAGGGTGGGAAATACAAATACATTTTAAGAAAGCACTTATCTATACCGCCGGCTGCCGCCTCTTCTTCCTTTCCTCCTTCCGCATGAAGCACACAGCCTCCCAGAATCCCCTAACCAATCACATGGCTGTCTTAGCAGCTTTGTGATTGGTCTGAGCGCCGTTGTTTGGCGCTCAGATAGCCTGCATGGAGAACATGCAGAGTACGCATGATGCTGAGGCCAGCCAAACCATCATACACACCTTAGGTGCGGCTACCACTCCTCTACCTGTGACGAAGGGAGCCCAGCTCCGCCCCCCTGGCTTCAGCTGCAGGCTGAATACAGAAAACAAAATGATAATAATGAAGGTTATTATTATTTTATTTTTTGTATTCAGCTTGCATTTCAAGCAGTGGGGCGACGCTCCTCCGCCTTAGCGAAGGAGGGTATAACCACTTCTCTTTACAGGAGTTTTGTATATATTGCTGCACCAGTGGGCTGTGGTTAAGGCAGGGTACATGATGGTTTGTCCCAGTGAGCACTCTATTGCAGTCCAGGGATGTAATTCATCAACGTAAGAACTTCATCCTGATATTTATAGTCTTGGAAAAGAAAGAATGTGAAATATTGTACCTGGTGCCCTGAAGTCAGTGTGCAGTGTGATTGATATATATATATATATATATATATATATATATATATATATATATATATATATATATATATATATATATATATATATATATATATATAAAACGGCTGAGGAGTTCGTAGCCTCTCTGAATAACAATACCCTTAATCTTGGTTTTACAGGTGATATCAGTGATACCACAGTCACCTATTTAGATCTTGAGGTGTATGTAACAAATGACACACTGTCAACAAGGTTGTTTAGAAAGCCCACGGCAGGCAATACTGTCTTGCACGCCGATAGTCACCATCCTAGGAGTGTCATCAAAAACATACCATTTGGGGAACTCCTGCGCCTAAAAAGAAATTGTTCCTAAGATCAGGATTATGAACAGGTTAAAACCGAGGCCATCAAGAGGTTTAAGGAGAGGGGCTATACCAACTCAGACCTTATATCAGCAGAAACTAAAATCAGTAAGGTCGATAGAAAAAATCTACTCATATCTAAAGAGTCTGTCAAATCTAAAGAAGTTGGCCCGGTAAGGATGATTACCAGTTTTAGTGAGAAATCAAGTCTGATAGTGCAGATCCACAAGAAGAACTGGCACATCTTGCAAACTGATAACATCCTTAAAAAGAAATTACCTTTACGCCCACAAATCACCTACAAACGCAGCTTATCAGTAGGAGACTACTTAATCCATAGTCATTTTGATTCAATACCCAGAGTGAGGAACAAACTTGGTCTTTCAGGATTTTTTCCATGCAAATGCTGCAAGGCCTGCAAACATAGTGAAAAAGTTACATCTTATCAAGGCAGACCAGGCGACCCCAGACCGATCCGCAACATTAAACTGTTACTCAATTGTAATTCTGATTTCACAGTCTAGTGCTTAACCTGCCCCTGCTCCAAACGCTATATCGGGAGTACGATACACCCCGGCAAAAAACTTATCCTCAAACACATGTGGGCTATTACTAACAAAGATCCCGCATATCCGGTTGCTCGCCATTTTGAGCAATTTCATCAGAGCAACCGTGATTTGTTGAAATTCTATTGCATCGATCAAGTTGACAAATCTGAAAGAGGAGGTGATAGGGTACGTAAACTTCGGATTTTGGAATCAACTTATATAATTGATCTCCAAACGAAGTCCCCAGTAGGGTTGAACAACGATGAGGAGCTATGGGTTCATTTATAATGATTGGTTAGTCATATAGGCATTTATTCCATCTACAGTAAGCCTATAGTATAATTACTAAACCTGTCAGTCCCTGCCAAACAGTGTCTCTCACATATAGCTGTTCTAACGCCCACTCAGGGCTAAATAAACTGAAAGTAAGGGGGAAACACATTTACGCTGCGAACTATTATAAATTGGATAATTATCTGTATTAATGAATTTTTTGAAGTTGTTCGCAACAAGAGACAATTGAGATAAATGTGTTTGTATATCGGATGTATATATTGTATATATATTCATATACAGATTTATGTATATAATTATGTTCCCCCTTACCTGAGATCGCACCTTAGGATTGAATGATGCAACCTTTGTATACATATTTATCATTTGTAAATATTTTTTGCACTTTTTTGTTGCACAGGGACAGCACTTGTAAATAAGTCACTCTAAGATGGTCGCCATGAATTCACCAACAATGTTGCCTAAATCCGTCTTTGAGTAGTAATCTAATCATGTGATGCATGTAAAGTTTAAATGCCTCCATGATGCACGAAAGAAACTGTAATTGATAAAGCCAGTCGGCGAAACACGTCTGTCAATGCAGGGGGGGGTCTGCACAATAAAGCATTTGTTGCTTTGAATACCTTCGAGTGCTCTCCGTTTTTAGAGGTGATGGTGTTTTTTTGTTGTTTGGATATATATTTATATCCACAAAGTGATCCCTTTGATCAGTGCGCTCTCACAGCGGGTGCTCAGCGTGGGGGCCGGATCCTGGCTACAAATTCAATTTTGCACGCAAAGAAGCGCGGCACTCCAGGGTGAAGGTTATTCAACTGAGTTTAATTAGCTCAACCCAACCATATATACACATACATATATAAATATATACACATATACGTTATATTTAACTGTTGAAATGAGATAAGAAAAAACCCAAACCACTGAAAATATGCCAGTTGATGTTTATTCACTTAACTATAATTTGCACCTGCATCATCATGCACTGCTTATTCCCTTACATAGTGCCTTTAGTAACATAGTACTCATTAGTAATTTAAACAATAGTGCTCTTAAAATTCAAAGAGTGGTGTCATCAATGATGTCACTTAACATGTCATCAGCGATGTAATGTATGATGTCATAAGCAGTGCATGATGAGGGCGCAAATTATAGTTAATTGACTAAATAAAACTAGGCATGTTAGTGGTTTTTTGTTTTTACATTAGTTCTTGTCTCATTTCAACATCTAACTTTAACACAAATAAAAGTAACATTTGGGGTGATGAAATACACTCAATATATCCTTATATTCAACCAAATGTATTGTCCAAATAATAGCTCTTAATCTGCATCATGTAAATAGTAATGCATCAATCACATCTTTGGAGCATTGTGTACCCTGCAGAGATATATTTCGAAGAGAGGAGGAAACTCAATACTGCTTTTAATTGGGACGACCAGAATTGTATAGGAGTCTTTTGATACAGCAAAGGATTATTTAGCTACTTGGATTGAGTGATCTATAACGGGGAGGTTATTAGATTTGCTTCGAGACCAAGGATATACTGTTGGAATTAGAGACTGGAAAAGAGTAGTGGACAGGCCATGAAAAAGCGAGGAGTGGGCAAAACACGTCTGATGAGAATGCATTCTTTGGACATTGGATAAACTATTGTAGAATAACTAACGGTCACAAAACATTCTATGATGTGATTAATTGATGCATTACTATTTACATGATACAGATTATGAATTATGATTTGGACAGGAAATTTGGTTGCATATAAGGATATATTGGGTGATTATCTTAACACCTTTAAGTGTTACTTTTATTTGTTTTGTACATTATTTACCTTAAGAGTTAACTAGTGTTTAGCACCAGGCATTAACCTGATATACCCACAGCTTACATATCTTAACTATAATGTTAATTTAAACTTTATTTTTTTTCAGTGAACTTATTTCTTTTTTATCATACTCTAAATTGGCTCAGTGCCAAACACTTTGTGATCACCCGACTGGGCAAAGCCTTTGGTCTTGCACAGCAAAGGTTGGTCCCAGGGTTCAGTGTTAAGGCCAGAACCTGCATCCAAACCTAAGCAGGCTGCCAACACCTGCGGCATACAACCTCAGGCCCTGAAAATCATTTTGTCTCAAACATGCTTCATCAAATCCCAGCAGAGGCACAACATTTTTCACTAGGTAAAATTACTTTAGAACACACCAGAATTACTAAAATTAGTATGATACCACCAACAAATGATTTATATTGTGACTAAAATCTGTTATCACCCTTCATATGTGTTCTTTTTTGTAACCCTAAAAAACAGCCTTTCACTACATGCATTTCAATAGGGACCATGCCCCTGAGTCCTGTAATGGCTGCCACATCATGTCCATTTGTGGCCAGTCAATCAAGGTGGGGTCCCCATTGAACAAAGCTCCCCCTGGCCCCCCCTCACAACATGTCCAGGGGGTCAGGGAGTGTTGAACCTGCGCCTTTATATGTTTTTTAATTCATTTTCAGGACACTGAACTATGTCATTGAGTCTGTAATGGCTGCCACAACATATTGTTCATGTTGTGGCCAGCCAATCAGAATTTAGGTATCCCCTTTAAATTGAACAATCCAGGCATATCTGGACAACAATGGTCTAAATATCACTAACTTTGTCGTAGTTAACCCCTTTATGCCCACCCGGGTGCCTTTCCTTAAAGTAGCCAAAGCGGATACACTTTTTTAGGAAAGGTTTGTGCAGAATCCTTGATTGGTTCTTATTTCTGCAGCTCAAATCGCTGAATGGAATTACACCAAAATTGGAATGAAAGTAGAACTTTACTCAAAAAGCACACATTTATTGGTTTGGTGTTAATCTGTTCAGTATTTTTAAAGACATTATTGTTTAAGAAGCAGCTGAACAGTCTTTGAACGGGTAATACTTTTGTACATCTCTTTCGCTTGGAATTTGCAAATAATATGCAAGTCCGAAATTATAAAATAGAAGATTCTGACTGGATGAGGTAGCATTTTGCCCCCAGTGTCCTTTTCAGATACTCTGTAACTGCAGATCCGAGACATCTGATTGGCTTCTGCAAGATAAAAAAATTCTCTTGCGGCATCCATTACAGGATGAAGGTCACAGTTCCAAAACATTTGCATCACAACAGGTCTCTCCCTTTCTGCCATCATCCCCAAATAAGCACTTTACCCAAATTCAACAGCAAGGCAGTGCACGTTGTTTAACGGCACCGTTGAGCACGAAGTATTTTTTCACATTTTGCATTAACTGCAGATTCTAGCTACCAAATCTTTCAAAGATTTGTTAACATCTTCCTTTCTACATCTCTTAATGCATCTTGTTCCTGAGTGAATTGATCTCTTGTAATGGATTGCTTCTTAGATTCTCTAATAATGCTCCTACTCTCTTGACAAGATTGTTTCCTTGTTGGAAATGTTTTGAGACGACATACACACACCCACACACACACACAGATACAGCTGTAGGGCCAATTCCTTAGCTTTCTGTCCTGTCAAGGGTAAAATCATTACTTTTGAGGATTTAGGTAAACTCACAGGTGTTGTCTTTCACTCATTCACACTATTTTACTCTTTGTGGCAACTTTTACCTCTTACACACTTCCCGTGCATTAACAACAATGGCAACACTGGTTAGTGTTAGCCAGATCCATACCAATTTTTCTAAATATCCACCTGGGACAAGTACACACAATGAATACAAATGGGAATCACTTTCATTGTGGTAGACCTGTAAATCTGAGCAATGAATTCCTGGAGCACTCCTAAATTCAACTCCGTGATGTTAGACAATGTGTAACATTCCATCTTGCTGGCTTACTGCCCCCCCTAACTGTAAAAAATGCTACAATTAAATTCAATTATAGCCCTAAGACGCACACAAATTCTTGGGTACCAAAACCCTTCAATCAATCTGAACTCTGTAGTTGACCAATTTCAAGACAAGATTTATTGTTTCATTTCTATGTTGTTCAAACTTTGTAAAATTCCTTCATACCATGTTGACTTAAATGTAGTTATTACATTGTGATTCCCAATGCATTTTGAACAACATATCCTTCATCAGGGGAATAGTCATGTAACATCTAGAAAGACTTTTATTTCTCTAACCTTAAAGGAAACAAAACCGATGAGCTCGGAAGATCTTATGCAGGTAAGACCTAGTGGGTGTTAATTATCCTTTTTCATGGCTGAATAGCGTTCAAGGGCTCGGTGTCTCAGAGGAAGAAGAAACCCAGCGTATAAGAAATGTCCCAAGTGAAGGGAAAGAGTGGGACTACTTTAGATTGGAGGGTTTTCTTGTAATATTAGATTCAGAGGAAAGACTGCCTGGTGAGTGAAACAAGGGCCTGAAAAGCAATATGTCTTGCGATTGGAAGCCAGTGCGTAGTTTGGAGGGTGGAGGAAAGAAGGTCTCTAGAGCAAAGGAGTATCGGCCTGGTTACAGTGTAGTGTGGTCTCTGTATACTACCAGAAGACTGAGTTTCAAATATCATGCTCATAAATATGATAGTAAGAATATTGATGACAAAAGTATCATGATGGTAAATATAGAGAGAATAGATTTACATGCTTAAATTTAAATATATGTGCCTTGCTGATAGATAGATAGATAGATAGATAGATAGATAGATAGATAGATAGATAGATAGATAGATAGATAGATAGATAGATAGATAGATAGATAGATAGATAGATAGATAGATAGATATCCACTTAACTTTCCACAAAAAGTGGTCTTTTTTTGCATAGTTTGTGCATGGAAAGGTTTGGGTTGATCCGTCCAGAGGGGGCCAAGAAAAAAGGTGGAGTCCCAAAACGCAAAATTCCCATGCATTTTCAATAGACTTTTTAAAAAGCACTACTACAAAAACTGCTAAACTGAATTACACCAAATTTGGAAGGAACCTAGATCTTGATCCACAGATTGTGCTTTTTGTGATTTGGTGTACATCCATTTAGTATATTTTTGGGAAATTAAGGATTACAAATTAAGCATAAAAATGGCAACCCAGGGCCATTTTCTTTAATTAATGGGAGGAGGGGGTGTGGCCCTCTCAGCCATGGGGACCCCATTTCCGGGGCCCAATGCATTTAATAAGGGGGATCCCCCTCTTGATGCTGTTTTCGGTCCCGGACACCCCGTCTTCAGGAGCCCAATTTAATTATTTGGTGGGGCACATGGTTGCCCTCCCTGAGCTGTATTCTGCCCCGGGTACTTCTTCCCCTGGGGCCCAATATGTTTAATACCAAAAAAGGATCTCTGTTGAAAGCAAGTAACCCACTTATCAATCTACATAAAATAAAAATATGTCATCTGCATATTACATGAAGTGCTTTTCAGGAGACAAATTTTTATGCTACTTTCAAAATTGTAACTAGGAAAAACACAGTTCTCTCCAGCAAATGCACCAACCTCCACAGTTATCTCACCATTAGTATTCCCTGAGATTTAGTTGGCACACGAAGATCTCCGCAGCAGGGGCCAGAACCCCATAAGATATTTTAAAATGTAGACTTTGAAACCAATTAAGCAGAGCCGATTTACTTCCATGTTTCTCTAATTGCCAATTTCTTTGTGGCAGAGTTTTAAAAATATAAATGTATAAGTTGAAGCCCAGATTTTGCGTAGGCAGGGCTTTAAGTGGGATAAAAAAACGGGGGAGGGGGGTGTCTCTCAAAGGGGCGTGGCCAATGTAATTAAGGGTGTGGCTTAAAACACATAAGCTAAAAATCTGTGCTTAGCATAGTGTGCTGCCCGACTTGTATTTTGCTGTTTCTGTCATTGCATCCAGATATATGATACAACAAGTAACATCATACCTACAACAAGGCAGGACTATTGGCTTTGTCAATGGTTGTCAGTTGCATAAGATAAATAAGTAGCAACTATGGCTTGTTGTATATAATATTGAAAAAGCTTCCACTTAAAGACCTGGTGACACCACAACAATGTTGCTGCTCTTGAGTTTCAAAAAGAGAAGGGAAATCCAGAGACAAAATGACTCTCTTTAAAGGATTTCCCTTCTCCTACGACCCTCACCTAGCATGATGTCATGCTGTAACTTCTCCATTCAATGTGCCTGCGGTCCCTGCAGTCCGGAAAAAACAGACCGCCTGTGCCAGGGCACAAAACAGAGCCTAATAGAGACCCGTTACGAGGCCCCCTAAAAAAAAACTGCCGGTGCTCAGACCAGGTGAGACGCAGCCCACTTAAAGCCCTGAGCGTAGGGATGCTTCACTCTTTTGGCACAACCCCATTGTAAAATCTCATTTGTAAAATCTCGTAATGTGCACAAATGTACCCTTGACAGACCTGCTAAATATGTGTGAAGTCGTCAGGGCCGGACTGGGAACCACAACCGGCCCTGGCTAAGGGCTTGGCCGGCCCCCCTCCCACTGGGGGTGTGGGGGGGGGTTGGAGTTGCCGCCGAGCTCTTTGCCGGGGCCGGTTTTCGGCCGATTTTGGTACAGGGCCGATTTTGCAGCTATGCTGCAAAAACGGCCCTGTACCAAAAACGGCCCCCAGGGTCCCACCCGTGCGGCACACCGGGGGATTGCCCGGTGCCCGCTATGGCCAGTCCGGGCCTGGAAGTCGTAAGACCTGATGTCACTTTTTGTGAGGTCCCTTCCTGTGAGTTGCTGGGTTGTGATGTTACTACCTGTGATGTCACATCCTGTGATGCCACGTGCGATGTCACTCTCTGTGATGTCACGTGTTCTGATATCACGGGCCATGACATCACTTGCATACTGCCTAAGTTGGTTAGTCCTCCCACTTCTCTTATTTAGGACTTGTGCTCCGACTAAAAGCATGGTTCATTCTTTAATCCTTGTTTTCTGGTTGCACCAGGGCTTTAACCGCTACAGCGCTAGCGGGTTTTCCCGCTGTGCGCTGAAGATTCGAAAATCGCGGGTTACGTGACAAAGCCAGCTCGTCATGCGCGTAGCTCAGGTAACGCCCATGACGAGCTGGCTTTGTTATCCGCATCGAAGGGGTTAAGTGGACCGGATCCTGCCGGTGCTCAGCATCGGCAGTTCTAAAAAGCAGGTGCTGAGACCAGTGCTTTAAATGGGCCGATACTCACATGTACTGAGTACCGGTACTTCTTTGATTTATCACTCTAAGTACCGGCACTTCTCTACTGCCCTAGAGAGTACCAGTACTCATGAAAAGGTAGGCTCATTAGCTGTGCTGGTGAGCAGGAGTGGAACGTGTCTCAGGCAGCCAAGGCGCCGCTTCTGCAGCCCCCGATCTGAGCCCCACCTGAGCTATTCAGCAGGTCTCATTTGAATAATGTCTAGGTGCTCACCATCAGGCTGTGCTTGACAGAACAGGGTCCATTCAGGCCCTGTCAATCACATTCACACATTCTGTACGTTCCTGCAAGCACAGGAATCATGTCAATCCCCTGGCAGTGGCATTCAGACTACAGCCAGTCCGGCCCTGGTGGCAATTAAAAAATCCATGGTAGGTGAAGAGAAAAGATGGCTAATATCATATCTGTGTCTTTTGTGTGTCTGCTGTGTTTGCGTGTATACATGGTTTTTGTAAGAAAAAAGTGAAAGAGAATCAAGACACTTTCAGGAAGTATTTTAAAGAAAATGTGTGGCACTTTGTACATGTCTGCTCTGTGACAAAGATTTATAAATAACGTAACGGAGGGTTGGTGAGTAGGTGAGTGGATGAGTGAGTGGATGGATGAGTGAGCAAGGGTAGATGTATAGATGGATGGATGGATGGATGCGTGAAAGCATGCATAGGTGAAAGAGGGTGGATGATTGGATAAAAGGGCGGATGATGGGTGGCTAAGTGAAAGATTGGATGGATGAATGAAAGGTAGGGAGGATGGATGAAAGGGTCGATGATGAATGAGTGAAAGGAGGGATTGAGTGAAAGGGTGGATGGGATAAAGGGTTGATGGATGGATGAGCGAAAGGATTGATGGATGAGGGAAAGGGTGGATAAAGAGATGGATGAGTGAAAAGATGAATGGATAGGTTTGGAGATGGATTGATGAATGGATGGATGGATGGATAGGTTTAGATATGAAGGGTGGATAGACGGAATGGTGAAAAACCGAATGATTGATGAAAGACTGAAGAGACGATAGAATGAAAAGGTTAAATGGTAGGATGAAAGGATGAATGGATAGATTGATGGAAGAGACAAGAGATATCTTCTGGTGAGGGTCATGATGAGTTGCTTCATTTGCTTGGTGCCTTAAGAGCTTTGGTGCGATGTGGGGGTATTTTCAGTTTCTTCCTACTTGCGTGCAAAACAGCAATAAACAGTATGACATTAAGAAGGTGCAACTATTGCAAAGAAAGGAAATGTTAACATATTATCGCATTTCTCTTTCATTTTGTGTAATGAGTTAACCTGCTTTGTTTATATAAACACAGTTCTCATGTGTTTTGGTATGTGCTGCAACTAATATAGAAGTTGTTAAGTATCATTATGTCTTGCCCTTAGCCCCGCCCCCTCACTACACTTCTAGCTCATTTTAATGAGTACCTACACTTATTTTTTCCCATTTAAAGCACTGGCTGAGACAGGTCCCTGTTGGGCTCTCCATTTTTGCCCTCATCTTCAGGGTGAAAAAAACGACCTTTAACTCTGCAGCAGTACCACCCTTCACTGCCCTTGATGTAAGGTCAAAGGCACTCCTTATAGTTCTTTTACAGTCTCATAATTTAATAACTGAAGCGTTTATACAACGAAGCCAACCTTGTTGCTTATTTAGCTTATGCAAGTAACAAGCATTGACAAAGCCCATAGTCCTGGTTTGTTCTAAGTGGAATGTTACTTGTTGTATTGTTAATCTGGATGCAATGACAGAAGAAGCAAATTTACCAGTCAGGCGGCACACAATGCTAAGCACAGATTTTTAGCGTTGATATTTTTAAGCCATGCCCTTAAGTACATCGGCCACGCCCCTTCGAGAGGGCCCCAGTAAATGTCTATGTTGGCCACTCGCTTTAACCCTTTGGCTGCGGGGGTTATTACCCGCTGTGCTGGGGGGCGCGCACAGCGCCCCGGTGCTGATGACAAGCTCAGCTCGTCATCAGCCACGGTGCTCGTGTGCTGATGACGAGCTGAGCTCGTCACGGCCACGCCTGTTTCCTTAGAACGCTCAGCACAGCAGGGAAATTAGCCCCGCGTGTGAGCGTTCTAACGGCCATGACGAGCTCAGCTCATCATGAGCACACAAGCACCGTGGCTCATGACGAGCTGAGCTCGTCATGAGCATGGGAGGGGTTAATGCCCTGGTTGTTTTGTTTTTAATTGTGAATTAATTTTTCCCCTTCTCCTTTATTTGCAGAAATTGGTTGTTTTCCCTACAGTAAACAGGGGGGGGGGGTATTTTATTGTAACATTCCAGGATAGAGGTCTATGCAGAATAAATACCTTTGTTTGGTTTGTTTTACTGCACGTAAGCAATCGCCTTCTTAATTTGTTTAAGGTTCTGGAATGGTGATATGGAGCCCAAAGCTATCATCTGGCACTTAGTCACCCTCACCAGTGAAAACTGTCGATAAAGGTAATGGTGATCCGTTCACAAATGGAACCGTCCGGGCACGTCTCAGCGTACAAACCGCTGCTCGGTAACTTCATTAGTGAACATCTCTGATCTCTTCCCCTCCTTCCCGTGATCGCATTAACTCGGCCTCTTTCTGGCTAGGTAACCTGATTGGATTACCTGCTCCTTCTCTCCCTGCACCCTTCCCTTGTGGTTTCTGCTCGCTGGACCTGGAGGGGCTGCAGTGGGGTTCCACCGGAGGCCATGACACGGCCAGCGCGCGCTCGCCTCCCCTCTATCAATGTTTAATTCGACAACAGGACCACGGGCCGGGGCTCCGCGGCGCGTCGTGAAATATTCAAAGGGAGGGGGAGGGGCGGGAGGGTAGCAGGCCCGGGGTACAGGTGCAGCGATCCAGGGGAGGGAGGGAGCTCCGGGGAGGGGACGGAGGAGCTCTGCCGAGGTCAAGCAGGGGCACATAATCCGGAAATAGAGGGGCACCTCATATGCTTTTTGAATGCTCGTTACTGCATTCCTTTTGGGATTTGGTTCAGAAACATCTATCTCTAATCTTTGACATTCCATTGGAACTCTCGTTACCTATGATCTTATTGGGGCCGTGGGCTACATGCACTCCTCTTCCCTTGGATGATACTGATATGTTATGTTATGTCATATCCATTGCTGTCAAAATTATTTTAACAGAGTCGAAATCCTTTAACCTGTCTTATCATACTTGGTGTGCCTGGGTTTCATTTCTTCGTGGGGCCCATACCTCTGTTGAAGTGAAGCATTGTACTCCTTCCATCTCTAATACTATTTGGAGGTCTTTGGATAAATATATGGATTTGTTCTCTATGGGGTTGATAGCCCAATATCCTTTTGTCTCTGTGTCTTAATTTATTTTCCCCTCTGCAGTGGGTGTCCCCATCTATCTGTCTATCTATCCTCCTCTCTTTCCTTGCTCCTTCATCTTACTTCTTCTTTCTATCTTTTCTTTTTTCTTCTTTCTTTCATTCTGATATTTTTTGATTTGTGTACAATACAACTCATTTTACTATTTATCGAATATGAATTTTATCTTTGTGCCTGTATTCTCTTGATTATTTTACTTATTTATTGATCACTCTGCTCTGTTGTATTGCATTCTATTATAATTGTATGAACGTTTACTTTTTTTAAATAATAAAGATATTGAACTAAAAAATTTTTTAATTCGCAACAGGACCACGGCCAGGGCTCCGCGGGCGGCGCGGTGTGAAATATTCAAGGGGAGGGGCAGAGGGGTGCTGCCCTGGGATACAGGTGCAGCAACCCAGAGGAGGGAGAGAGCTCCGGGGAGGGGACGGAAGGAGCTCTGTCGAGGTCGGGCAGGGGCACCTAATCAGGAAATAAAGGGGCAGGTGAGTGGAGGGACGGCCCGTTGGTTGAGAGAGAGAGACTGTTGAGCAGAGAAGGAGAGCCAGGAGGAGAGAGACAAGGGGTCGATTCCGATTAGGGAAAAACCGCTCCGAATAGCCGTTCTGAGCGTTTTTCCCGTACGAATCGTACCCTGCAACGTCCCCCGTACGTACGACGAAGTACAATTCGTACCAGGAGCCGTACTCCGTACGAGTCGTACAAGACACCGTATGACTCTAATCTCCGTACGATTCTCCCTCGGAACCCGCTGTATGCGACATCTGTATGGTTCGCGGCTGGTTTTTACGACCCAGCAAGTACGATACGTGTCGGGTACGCACCGTACGACCCTTTTTCTACGAGAGCTGAAAACAGCCATAAAAGCAGAGTTTGCGCCAAAACAGGTACAGAACCCCCCCCCCGGGTACGGTGCGTACCCCCCATGATCGCAGGGGTATGCACCATACCCCTGCGATCATGGGGTGTACGAGCCGTACCCCCATTGTTCGATCGGTGTACGAGCCGTACCCCCATTGTACGATCGGTGTACGAGCCGTATCCCCATTGTACGATCGGTGTACGAGCAGTACCCCCATTGTACGATCGGTGTACGAGCCGTACTCCCATTGTACGATCGGTGTACGAGCCGTACCCCATGTACGATGGGTGTACGGCTCGTACACCGATCGTACAATGGGGGTACGGCTCGTACACCGATCGTACAATGGGGGTACTGCTCGTACAGCCCATGATCGCAGGGGTACGGTGCGTACCCCTGCGATCATGGGGGGTACGGACCGTACGGTGTGTATGTGTTTGTGTGCTTTTCCGTACGACTCGCCCTTACCTGATGTGGACCGTACGAATCGCGTCCTCATACCCCGGTCCGGATCGTACTCCTCGTCGGGTTGTACGGCATGTGTACGAGTCGTACGGTATGTGTACGAGTCGTACGGTTCACGGTTTCAGCCTTGCAATACGTACGGATCGTGACGATTCGGACGGATTCACGGAATACGGATCGTACTTTGCGACTCGGATGGACGGGTACGATTCGTACGGAGAGGGCTCCGGATACAAATCGTACGGACGTTTTTTTTCCCGAATCGGAATCGACCCCAAGGTATTGGTAGGAAGAGGCATTTCGCCTGGGAGAAGAGCAAGCATATCACGATGAGGTACAGGAGCGTCATCATGCGGAGGCGCGTGCAGCAGGTAACCACAGACTTGGCATGAGGGGCATCTGATGAGTGAGAAAGGGACCTCTTGTGAGATGAGTAGCCTCTTATTTTGAGGAGGGAAGGAAGCAGTGTGGATCTAATGCGGTAGAGGACGCAGTGCTTAATTTGAGCCAGTGGTTTCGGGTGCTCGGCACCTGCAATGAATTGTGAAAAATGGCGCTTGAAACAGTCTGCTACAAGGTGACGCTTTGTGCCATATTGCGAGATGACCATAAAAACAGGTAAATATTGAGTCAATATACAATAAACATAGCAATTACCTGCAGCCCAAGCCATTCTTATGTCTTTGGAGGCCTTAGATAGTCCGCATTGTCACACTTTCAGGATTGTGATGGTTAGTAGTTGTGTTGTGACTTTCATTAGCAGTGCTGGCAGGGACAATGTGTGGTACAGGATGCAGTGACCTCCTGATGAGAGTGCTGACACTTATTTTTTTACAAATTAAGCACTGAGACGGGCAAGGTGAACTAAGCGGGGGCGGAGGGGGGTGATTTCGTGAAGAGAAATGAGTTAGGGCAAATCTCGGCAGCATGATAGCATGAATGAAGCCCATCTTGCATCCAGGCAGGGGCGTAGCTTCTATTGGCGCAGCAGGTGCAGTGCACCGGGATCCATAGGCCTTAGGGGCCAGCTGAACCCTCATTATTGATGTATTCGACTGCTCAGGCTACAGTCAAAGGGACCCATTTCCTTCTTTGCACCAGAGCCCATGACACTCTGGCTACACAATCACATCCATGCACTCAACCAACCGCACGGACTGCAGGACCGAAAACGCAAATGACTTTCTTTCCAACAATTGACAGTGGCTGTCACTGGGATGCCATTTTGGTTCCAGTGAATTCGTGTAGATTCCGTCACATCTTCCATCAGAAGAATACTGATGTTTGTGGGCAGATTGGCCTTGCATTCATGCAGTTGTTTTGGGCTCCTTCTTAAGTGTACCTGGTGACAGATAGCACAGGTGTTTGAGCTTTTTACTGCTGCTCAATACGCACCTGTTCACCCTATACTTTCATAACTGGTTAAATAACTGAAAATAGTACACTATTTTGGAGGAAAAGGTGGCAGATTTAGATTTTTGAGTTATCAGAATTAATGTAGATAAAAAAGGTACTCATCCTAGATAAAACTCTGATTGGAGTACAGTGTCTATTATTAGATTTCAAAAAAATCTATTATTTAAGTATTATAAGCCACTGCTGAGAGCCAGAACTATTAATAAAGGCCCAGAACCACAGTTATATGCCCGAGCCACAGGAGAGAACCGATAAACAGGGTCACTGGAATTATGTGGCAGGGGAGGACCAAATTATGTGTCAGGGTTGACTAGATTATGCGTCAACAAATGGCAAATCATGCAGCAAATTTTGTGATATTGTTGCCTCATTATTTTGACATTTTACACATTAACACTATCTGGGCAATGGCTTCATATCATTAGTATCAGTTTGACACCCAAAAATAGCAATAAGCAATATAAAGTGGCCTGTCAACTGTGGCGAAGGGCTTTCCACTGTACTGCAACATGCGTTGCCACATTTTTAGTAACTATCGATCTGTTTGTGAAAGAAACAAACATTATTTTTGTTAAAATCTGCAGATTATGTAGCAGATGATGGATTATGTGGCATGTTCATATCTATGCAGAAAATGCAGAGGATGCGAAAATACATAAATCCAGTGGCTCTGTGTATAACAAGAGATATGTCCTGGAATAGCCCGAGGCAGAAGGGCTATAATTTTATTATAATATCCCACCGACTGAGGGTGGAATGGTCTAAACAATAAAACAAGAAACATTGGAAGACAAACATTGGAAAGGTGCAGCGGAAGGTCGAGATCAGACATTATCACTAGAACCTCAGACTACACAAGTGGCCAGAACTTGTTTCTGGCAGCTAAAGCTGGTTAAGCAAATTATCCCTTCTGTGTATCATTTCTATCATGTGCCTGTAACAAATCATTAATCTTGTCACACGATTGCAGTAAAGCCTATTATTTTGGGATGTTGACAAGGCGCAGAAGAGTCTGTAGGTGGTACGAATGCAACATCTGCTTATTTGCGGATAGCTCCAGGCTCCTGCACATTTCACCTGTCTTAAGCCATTGGCTGCCGGTAAGGAAGAAAGGTATATTTAAGACCATGTTAATAATGCATCATATTTTCCATGTCACACTTGCACATGTTTTCTAAAAAACAAATCTGTCTTGTGCAGACTTCCCGGAAACCTGAGATCAAGAGGCCTGTGGGCACTTGCCACCCCAAACAACCCAGATCAAAATGCTCACGGACAAAGTGTTGCTAAATGATGTAGAAAGGGCTGAGGAGAAACTGAGGGAGCTGGAACAACAGAGGCCAGAGCAGCCAGCCTTACACACACAATTGCTAGAAGCAAAGGAACAGGCAGCGACGGAGGTAGAGAGATTGCGCAGTTTCGATGATAAGTACTACACGGCAAGTGCACATGCGGATATGGATAAAGCTGGATCGTTGTTGGCATGGCTGACGGATCCGACACCGAGAGGCTGCCCAGTCCTGGCTATGGAAACAGATACAGGCACTATGGTGCACACCCAACACAAGATTATGCACGGTTCTTGGGCTACTATGAGTTATTATACAGGAGTAGCTTGAGAGTTGAGGAAGAGGCAATAGACGACTATTTGGAGGAATTCCGGCTTTGTGGAAAAGTAAATTTTGCCATGTTCTGTGTCCCTACGTGTCCTCCATCTTATGTTATGTGTGCATGATTAAATATGCATATGTATCCCCCATGTTTGATTAAAGACGCAATTACAGTTGTGTCCATCACTAGTATGCCAGTTTCCAGTTCTCGTGAAAGCTACGAGTATCAGGCCTATGTAAAGTTACGTTGCCACGTTTCTCAGTGTGCACGTTATTTTATTGTAAAGTCCCCGTTTCTAGGCCTCAAAAAGGGCCCGGACACCAGATTCAGCTCCTGTCTTCTGAGTCCTCGCTGAGGAGCGATACAGCCCCCACCTGTATCCTCGACCCTTCACTTACTTCCTGCCTCGCAGTGCCCGGCTCAGCCTGGCTCTGCCTCTGAGTCTGCCAAGAGTATGTTATGATTCTAGTTATCAGTCCAGCCCTCCTTCTCTGCATTCCTAAGCTACTGAATCGCATCAATAGTTTCCGTCATTGTCTAGCCTTTACGTCTCCATGTAAGAGAAATACTGCATTTAATGGCCATTTAATATTCTTCATCACGCACTACATGTAGAATAATGCATGCACCAGTCTTAGAGTCTGTTAGCCTTTGCCCTGATAACTTTAGGATTCTATCAACATGTTCTCTAAACATCAGATACTAGATACTGTTTAGGTACATGTCGCCCTGACTCTCCAGACTTCAGTCTCTGCTCCTAGCACAGAGTTCATAGCCCCCAGCTTCTCCTAGTAACACGTCATTGTCAGTTTGCGCGCACCATTAGGTTAGAGGTCCCGGCTCCTTAGGTAGCCCCCTCCATGTTTCCGCCCCATTTATGACATATTCTGTTACGTTTGCATCACATGTCTATGTATACGCCCCTGTTACACCCATTTTCACCCTTATCTTTCGCGACTGCTATTGACCACACCCACTGCTCCGCCTACTGTAATTCATTGTAATGTAACTGTTTTAGTATATATATTTGTGCACTGTTATTAAATGTTACGCCGATTCTGATCCTGCCCCCGGCAGCGCTGCCATCCTGTTCCCGTGCAGGTTGTCCTGTTCCTGTCCTTTATGCTGTATTAAACCTGCAAACTCCTACTACCTCGAATCTTGACTCTTATTTATTGTGCTATCTGTTATTGCTATGTCCAGTAAAACCTAGATCCGGTATTATTTATTTATATACCACATAATGGCGCCCGAACAGGGACTTGCCCTTTCCCCACGCGCCGGTGAAGCCACGCCGGCCCCCTGACCCTCTGCAGCCGTGACGGAACCATACCGTGCACGTGCAGATATTTCTGCTTCAAGTATCCCTCAGGCCCACGGAGGAGACGGAGGTGGCGGTGCAGCATCCAGACGAGGCGGTGGAGGAACGCGGCGAGTCCCGACCAGAGCCCAAGCCGAGAGTCCAAGGTCCGAGGTATTCGGAGGCCCACCCGTAACAGAAGTCCGAAGTTCGTCCGTCCGGCGTCGAAGCAGTCCAGTCCAGTCCGAGGCCTTCCGTTCTTGCTGCCCGGTGAGTACCATTGCTAGACAGGGTCAATCTAATTGACTCTGGTCCGTGGGTTGGTGGTACACAGACCCAAAACGAAGTGTCCACTTCGGTGGATGCGGGTCCTGACGTGTCTCTTTATGAGACCGGTAAGTTTCGTACTGTTTCAGCAGTGCATCTAGTTTCTGTTCTAGTCAGTTCTGTTCTCGAGAAAATTCATGTATTCTGTTTTTAGTATTCCAGGTAGTATTCTGTTCGAACTGTTATTTTAAATGTTCTTCATGTATTTTTAATGTCGTGGTATGAAAGTGGTGTAGTTATCGTGTTCGTTGTGTATTGTATTGTGTCTAGATTACAGTTCAGTCATGCCTTTATTCTCGAAATTACGTCAGTTAAAAACCAGAAAAGGTCTGCTAGAAGCAGCAGTTCCTGTCCCGCCTAGGGACAGTCCAGGTCATTTTATGTATCAAAAGCATGGCATAAGTGCCATATTATATCTAGATTTATGGGTAGAGTATACCAAAGAGTTAGAGGAAAAGTATAGATGGCCCGTATCAGGTACGTGGGATGCCGAGTGCATCATGAGAGTAGAAGAAGCATTATGGAAAAAGAAAGCCAGACAGTCACAGAAAGATGCCATCGAGTTATGGCGCAAAGAATCTCATAAAAGAACCGAAAAAGAAATCAGAAAGTCAGAACTAAGTAGAGAATCTCTGGAACGAGCCCAAGAAAGGGAACTAATCGAGATAGGTGAACGAGTTAAAACAGAACAGTCAGACAGACAGAGGAATGCCCTCATCAAGGGTATGTATCCTCTTCTTGCCGAGGGCTTGCCAAAAGCGACCCCGGAGGCATCCAGTAATTTTCCGCCACCACTAGTTCCGACTAAGCTACGTCACAAACCGACCGCAGCTGATATTTTCATCTCGTCCTATTTGGACGACACAGTCCCGGAATATGCAAATCCTGTTCCGCCAGTCCCTGTAAATCAGGCAATTCCTGCTCCCCCAGACACCGGGGCACCTTTTGCAGTACCTGCTACGGTACCCCCGGTCCAGCCTACATTACAATTTCCCACTCTGCCAGCACGAAGAGTATCAGTCGATGATTCCAGTTTAGGGGCCGCAGGAGGAGGTCCTCCTGGTACCCCGCCGCCACACCAACGTAGAACGTTGGCCGAGTTACATGAATGTGCGTTACAGCGTACGCCCAAATATAAGTCCGTTGCAGACATCCGACGAGCTCTCACTGAATGCCGCTATGATCCAGTTGCAGGTGATGATAGTACAGTAATATATTCCATCCGTGTAAGACGGGTGACCGGGTATTTGGACACCCTACCAGATATGAAAGGAGATCTAGACCGAATATATCGTTTCATCCGTACAGGGGATGATCCAGAAAGTATTGGCGAAGCCATGTCTCAAAGGAAAGCTGAGATCCAGCTCATGATATTAAAGTTTCTGATTAATTGTCTAATAAGAGAACAAGATTACCCAACTAAAGATCCGGCCGAAATGAAAATCCTGACAAGGTGGAGTGATAATATAGCCGAGGGTAAACACAAGACTATCAGTAGTATAGGGAGTATGTACAAGAAAATTCGTAAGGAAATACTAAAGTTACGCGAACAACGTAAAGCAGCACAAGTAAGCGAGAAAGAAAATGACTCTACCGAAGAGGTAGACGACGAGAATCCCACTAGAATAGCGTATGTAGGAAAATCTAGATTTCCAGATCGCCATTTGCGCCTAGAACACAAGTCAGTTTTACATCATCCAGCACCAGAACAAGGTTCTCTGGAACAAGTATTTCAAGCTACCGATCACATTCTGAAATCACGAATCGGTTACAGTGAGTTAAGTACTATGCATGAACAAGAACTAGCCCGATCAGCAGTCCGATGGATTACTGATTCTACCACTTTTCCAGACGAAATAGTGGCACAAATGTTTCTGAAATTGCCCCCAGCCGAGCAACGACTGGTGGGTATGTATATGATCCAGCACCTCATTACTCTGTATGAGGGTCAACATTCTGATCCAGGTCCGTTACACGATGTCCTGAACGAGTTACTCCAGTATAGATGGAAAGGTTTAGGTACCGATTTAATTAGTGTCATTCTAGAACAGCGCCACAAATATAGAACGTTTTTGAACCCGCATTTTGTTCATGTCTCACCTCCAGAAAGTAAACCGTTTTACATAGACAGACAGAATCCGTTACGAGAAGTACACCCAGTTAGGACAACAGATGGTGAAATGCAACGAGTGTTTGTTTACACTCCGATTACAAAGATGGAACTCTTAGAGATGAAGAAATTAATTCCCTGTCATGACAAAGATCCAGCAGGGTTCCACCGAGAATTAAAAGACATGCTCCGTATGGGAGAATACACGTATCCAGATATAATTAAAATGTTAAAAGTCCTGTTGCCCGCAGGGGTATACGAAACACTCAAGGAAAAAGATTGGGAGGTGGGAGAGAAAAAGATCGATTGGGCAGTCCTAGAAGCTGAAGATAAGATACGAGTACCAGGTACCGGTCTAGGAGAAAAATGTAAAGAATTACCAGAACTGTTAATACAAGTTTTGCCAAGATTATTAGCCACTAAAAAGGAAGACTGGGATGCAATCTCAGCCTGTAAACAGAAACAAGACGAAGACACTAGTGATTTTTATTCTAGATTCGAGAAATGCTTTAGTATCAACAGTGGCCTCAAGACCAGTAGCGAGTCATACCCTCATCTTTTTGTTACTAAATTAGTCGAGAATTCAAGTCCACAAGTGAAGAATCGAGTTTTGAAAGTCGAAAGTACCTGGCAAGCTAATACCCCGTCCCAGATGTTACAGATGCTTCAATACCACCAGAATAGAATCAGAGAAGAACAAGATCACGAAAGGAAACGTATGAAAGACACGAAAATGAAAGTACTGGTTGCACAATCTATTCCACAAGACAGTCAGAAGAGGGGTATGAATCAAGCCAGTCATCCTGCAGTTCCCGTTAAAGGGACCTGCAATTATTGTAAACAGCCAGGTCATTATATAAACGAGTGTGCAGTTCTGAAACACAATATAGCTACCGGTAAGACTAAAGAAAGACCACGTCCGCCTAGACAAGAACAAGTTTCACAGACTTCTCAGCCACAGAATGCACAACAGACAGTTCCAGCACCGCAGCCTATTGCTGCAACACAGCATGTTACACAGCAGATGTACCAGTATGCACAGTCCGAGTATCCAGAGTATCAGCCATATTCATGAAACAGCCTAGAGAGGGAGGTAGGCTTGCCTCTCATCGAGATACCTGTAGATCAAGAGGGTCCCTATGTTCATAGTCAAGTATTAGGGAAAGACAGAAAGTTTTTGATTGATACAGGGGCAAGTAGGACCACCATCAGTCACGCCGAGGTTCCAGGGGCTCCGCTCTCAGGCTCTAGAAATGTTTCCCTTGGTTTTTCAGGAAAGCCTATTGTAAACGAGATATCTAAGCCAGTTACTCTAGAAGTAGGTCCATTGTCCCGCACTACTGATCTGTTACTTACGAAATCATGTCCAGAAAATTTGTTAGGTATTAAAACACTGAAAGAATTAGGTGCAGTTATTTGCTGTTCCCCAGAGGGAATACGACTGTTCCTACGTGACTTCAAGGGTCACTATGTATTACGAGATTTTGATCCGAGATTGTCTAATGTTCCGCAGCATCTATGGGCACAAGGTCCAACTGATGTTGGCTTCATGCAAATCACACCCCATCGTGTGACTCTCAAGCCAGGTGTAGTGTTACCACGAATCAGACAGTACAGATTGCCACCTGAGGCTGTAGCAGCCTTATCCAAAATTATTGACGAGCTCATCGCTCAAGGAGTAGTTGTAGAAACTGACTCCAATGTATGTAATTCTCCGATCATTCCAGTCATGAAACGTACTGATCCAAATGCACCCCCAGTACATCGATTAGTGATTGACCTTCGAGAACTCAACAAATGTATTATTCCCCAGTACCCAGTTGTCCCAGATATCTCTTCCCTATTGACAGCCATTGATTCTGAAGCCTCATTTTTTTCAGTCATAGACCTCAAGAACGCATTTTTTAGTGTCCCCATTCATCCAGACAGCCAGTTCCTTTTCGGATTTTGTTTAAATGGAAGGAGCTATATGTTCACACGAGCTCCTCAAGGTTTCACAGAAAGTCCTAGTATTTACAGTCAAGCACTTAAGAGACAACTAGACAATATTCACATGCCAACTGACACTGCCCTGCTCCAGTATGTCGATGATCTACTGATCACAGCCCGTTCTGAACGTGCTTGCGAGCGAGCATCCCTTACAGTCTTGTATTTCCTTGCCGAGATGGGGCACAAGGTGTCCCCTTCTAAGCTTCAATTCTGTGTCCAGCAAGTGATCTACTTAGGCCACTTACTGTCCAAGAGGGGTAGGCAGTTGACACCCGACCGTATCCAGTTAATAGCGAGTCTTCCTCAGCCCAAGACCCAGAAGGAGGTACGTGCTTTTATCGGCCTCACTTCTTACTGCAGACAATGGATTCCTCAGTATGCATTTCTAGCTAAACCACTGATACAGTTAACGACACAGGAGGCAGCCGTATCGACTGTCCTCCCTTGGACATCTGAACATACACTTAGTTTTAATGAGTTAAAGAAAGCTCTATGCCAAGCTCCAGTTCTAGCTACACCGAACTACAGTAAGCCTTTTACACTTTTCGTCACTGAACGTGAAGGTACAGCATTATCTGTTCTCACACAAGATCAAGCAGGACAGTACAAGCCCTGTGCTTATTTTTCGAGCACATTAGATCCTGTAGCCCAGGCTCTGCCTGCGTGCCTCAAGTCAGTTGCAGCCACAGCACTAGCTATCAGACAAAGTGATTCCATAGTATTAGGACATTCCTTGACAGTACAAGTCCCACACTCCGTGGAAGTTCTTTTAAACCGAACACAGACTCAGCACTTGACAATTGCACGTTTAACAGGTTATGAATTGACACTGTTCCAGCCACACATAGAAATCAGACGCTGCAACGTTCTAAATCCTGCAACACTGTTACCGTCAGTTAATTCAAATCCTGCCACACACGACTGTGTGGAAGTAGTTAACACTATGACTAAGCCAAGACAAGACTTGACAGATATTCCATTACCAGATCCCGACCTGACACTTTATGTGGATGGTTCATGTATGAGAACAAGTACAGGAGAACTAGTAGCCGCGTATGCAGTGACTACTGACACTGAAGTTATTGAAACACACCGTATTGACACCCTGTCTGCTCAAGCAGCAGAGCTAGTTGCTCTGACACAAGCCTGCATACACGCTAAAAACCTGAAAGTTAATGTTTACACAGATTCACGTTATGCATTCGGAGTCGTACACGACTTTGGAGTGCTCTGGCAGGAGAGAGGTTTCATGACTTCTCATGGAACCAAGATTCAGCATGGTCTCCTTATTCAAGCTCTGCTAGATGCCATACACTTACCGACATCTATTGCTATCATGAAATGCAAAGCACATACGAAAGTTACTGACACTATTTCTCAAGGTAATGATCTAGCAGATCGCACAGCCAAGCTTACAGCACAGACACAGGACATTCCAGTTAATAAGACACCGACATACACTCCAGATCTGACTACCTGTATGACAGTAAAGGACCCCACTCAAGATGTCATAGATATCCAGTTACATGCTACTCCCGAGGAAATCAAGAAATGGTCCGAACAAGGAGGGGTCCAGACAGATCAGGGATGGGTAACGAAGGGTAAAGCCACATGGTTTCTCCCCGATTCTATGGTTCAAGTCATTATCAATACCGCACATAGTCCAGCACATTTAGGAGAAAAAGCTATGTTAGATAGTATCCAGAACATTTGGTTCAACAAGCATTTACGAGCTGCAGCCAAGCAGAAAGTCCGTACCTGTATGATATGTTGTCAGTTTAATCCAGGTAAAAGTGTTCCGGTGGAACAAGGTGGATTCCAGCCTCCTGACCACCCTTTTGAAGTCCTCCAGATGGATTATATTCAGATGGAGCGATGTCGAGGTTTCAAGTATGTCCTTGTAGTTGTATGCGCTTTGTCCAGGTGGACAGAAGCATATCCAGTCCCAGATTACACAGCCGCGACCACTGCCAAGCAGTTGGTTCGTGAATTCTTCCCCCGTTATGGACTCCCTAGGGTCGTGTATTCAGACAACGGCCAACCATTCTCATCCGAGCTTATGAAACATATTTCCCTGTTGTTAGGGTACCAGTGGAAGTTCCATTGTGTACGCCATCCAGAAGCAGCCGGTCTCGTAGAGAGACATAATCAGACCCTGAAAATCCGAATTGCAAAAGTATGTAAAGAGAAAGGTGTGGACTGGCTAGTAGCTCTGCCAGTTGCCCTATTTTATATGCGCATGGTCGCACATTCCAGATCAGGTCTGTCCCCGTACGAGGTCGTATTCGGCCGCCCCCTTAACATGTGGGGTACACCTAGACCCCGAAGTATTACCGATGTTTCAAGTAATATGCTGACAGATTACCTAGCTTCCTTGATGTCTGCCCTCAACTCTTGTCGTTCACAGGTTGCTGCCGCATTTCCAGACAATACCGAGGTGGCACCGCATGAAATCGTTCCCGGATCCATGGTTCTCGTCCGGAATTTTGATCGTTCAAGTCCGCTGGAGCCTCGCTGGAAGGAACCCCGACAGGTCCTCCTGGCCACCCGTACTGCCGTCAAGCTGGAAGGCAGGAAGGGCTGGGTCCACCTGTCACATGTGAAAAGATTTTTTGGACTAAAGCCTGTTTCAAAGAACATTTCCGAGGATCTTAAAGACTGCCAAAGTACTATTCTTAAGGACTGTCCCGCAAAAGACATTGCTACGAACCCTTCCCTGTTAGAGAAAACTCCGCAACAGGAGTATAAGCTTAAACTAAGGTCTAGTAAAATAAGTCAGCCAGTTTGATTGTCTAAGTCCTCCCCTAGGTGAAACGGTTAGACCGGTTTCTGACATGTATATAATAGACCCCCACAGAGAGAGAGTTAGTGAGAACTCTAGAAGTTGCACTATTATTTTATGTTTTCTGCTATATTTCAGCATTATGATTTCCTGCACCAGTTATGCATTTTATTTGTATTTTTCAGTTTCTCATGTAAATAAGTCTGCTAATGTTACAGTAGAGCACACGTTTAGTGATCTGCCTCCTCATGAACTCTCATATCGTCTTGCTATGCGTAATAACTCCTTTATCCGCATGTTACATTATTCACACCAGACCAGCAATGCCACAAATTGTTGGGTGTGTGGTCGACTCCCCCCTTTCCAGACACCGAAGGGAGTTCTGCCACTCTTTCCTTATCCATTTTCACATAATGGTTCGTGTGGAGCATGGTCCACGTTAACTTCATCCTCAACAGATATGTCTTTTCTGAACAGTACATGTTTCCCAGACAAGCAAGGTCTTCCCCACAGAACAGGGTTAGATCTAGAAAATGAAGTTTATAATTTGGGTAATTATTCTTCGAATTTTATGGTCCTGAATGTTCAGTCTGATTCTACTCCAGACTTACCTGCCATGTCAGTACTACCAGTCAAAGGTGAATTATGTGTCCGAAATAATGGTTCCGTACATGTAGGCCATAGTGATTGTACTACTATTGTCAAGTATAGTGACAGTGGGAAATCTATTTTCAAAGCTTCACGTCATTCTTATTTTGTTTGTGGTCAGACCGCATATGTTCGTCTGCCCCTCGATTGGGAGGGAACATGTTACATTGCCTTCCTACTGCCACCAGTTTTCCTAGCCCCACCTGACTATCATAGGAATTCCCACCTAGTACATACTAGACACAAGAGAAATTTCCCGATTGTCGATTATACTGAAACTGCTCTAGAACAATACATAGATATCAATAAAGGTGTCTTCCCCTACTTAGGTACTGTCGTGAATAGTAAACTGATACGTAGATTAACCAGAACACTTGAAGCAGTAGTGATTGAGACTACTTCTGCTCTAGGTAACTTAACCGAAGAACAATCCTTTATGAGAATTGTCGTGCTCCAGAATCGTCTCGTCCTTGACGTCATACTGGCCGATAGGGGCGGGGCCTGTAGAGTCATCGGATCTAGTTGCTGCATTTTCATTCCTAATAACGCACCGTCTGTTTATTCAGCTATTACCAGACTCCATAAAATTGCCCATATGTTACACCAAGATCCAGGCACCTGGACATGGTCCGGTTGGTTCTGGAATATAATTTCCGCCTGGGGATGGAAAGTATTGTCATTTCTGGGTATTGCAGTAGCGATCATATTCAGTTGCTGCCTCTGCTTACAATGTGGCCCTGCGATTTGCGGCATTTGTGCTACATCTTGTATTCCTAGTCCCGAGTCCCGTCCTAAATCCCGTTCCAAGAAAATTCGAGACGAGCAAATGATACTGTATGAAATGATAGATGGTATCATGAATATTGATGTTTCCTGATGGAAACGTAGTGACAAGGAGGGAATGTGGAAAAGTAAATTTTGCCATGTTCTGTGTCCCTACGTGTCCTCCATCTTATGTTATGTGTGCATGATTAAATATGCATATGTATCCCCCATGTTTGATTAAAGACGCAATTACAGTTGTGTCCATCACTAGTATGCCAGTTTCCAGTTCTCGTGAAAGCTACGAGTATCAGGCCTATGTAAAGTTACGTTGCCACGTTTCTCAGTGTGCACGTTATTTTATTGTAAAGTCCCCGTTTCTAGGCCTCAAAAAGGGCCCGGACACCAGATTCAGCTCCTGTCTTCTGAGTCCTCGCTGAGGAGCGATACAGCCCCCACCTGTATCCTCGACCCTTCACTTACTTCCTGCCTCGCAGTGCCCGGCTCAGCCTGGCTCTGCCTCTGAGTCTGCCAAGAGTATGTTATGATTCTAGTTATCAGTCCAGCCCTCCTTCTCTGCATTCCTAAGCTACTGAATCGCATCAATAGTTTCCGTCATTGTCTAGCCTTTACGTCTCCATGTAAGAGAAATACTGCATTTAATGGCCATTTAATATTCTTCATCACGCACTACATGTAGAATAATGCATGCACCAGTCTTAGAGTCTGTTAGCCTTTGCCCTGATAACTTTAGGATTCTATCAACATGTTCTCTAAACATCAGATACTAGATACTGTTTAGGTACATGTCGCCCTGACTCTCCAGACTTCAGTCTCTGCTCCTAGCACAGAGTTCATAGCCCCCAGCTTCTCCTAGTAACACGTCATTGTCAGTTTGCGCGCACCATTAGGTTAGAGGTCCCGGCTCCTTAGGTAGCCCCCTCCATGTTTCCGCCCCATTTATGACATATTCTGTTACGTTTGCATCACATGTCTATGTATACGCCCCTGTTACACCCATTTTCACCCTTATCTTTCGCGACTGCTATTGACCACACCCACTGCTCCGCCTACTGTAATTCATTGTAATGTAACTGTTTTAGTATATATATTTGTGCACTGTTATTAAATGTTACGCCGATTCTGATCCTGCCCCCGGCAGCGCTGCCATCCTGTTCCCGTGCAGGTTGTCCTGTTCCTGTCCTTTATGCTGTATTAAACCTGCAAACTCCTACTACCTCGAATCTTGACTCTTATTTATTGAGCTATCTGTTATTGCTATGTCCAGTAAAACCTAGATCCGGTATTATTTATTTATATACCACAGGAACAGGCTAAGATATTGGGACGGGATGTCACATTAGATGAGATCCGAAGCGCAATCAAGCACATGGCTCGGAACAAAACTCCGGGAGTAGACGGCTTACCGGTTGAATTCTATGCACAGTATATTGATCTGCTCACTCCTCGCCTCCTCGTAGTATATAAAGAGGCCAGGGAGTTAGGTTGGTTACCATCCTCTATGCGCGAGGCTTTGATTATCCCCCTCTTAAAACCAGGAAGGAACGGGGAGGACGTAACGTCCTATAGGCCGTTATCCATGTTGACGATGGATTATAAGATCCTGAGCAAGATACTAGCAACCATATTGTTCCCTCACATGACCACCCTGGAACATCCCGACCAGGCTGGATTTATTCCAACTGGAAACACTTCCTAGAATATACATCGGCTCATGAGGATC
This sequence comes from Lissotriton helveticus, assembly GCF_964261635.1. Classification (NCBI taxonomy): domain Eukaryota; kingdom Metazoa; phylum Chordata; class Amphibia; order Caudata; family Salamandridae; genus Lissotriton; species Lissotriton helveticus. The sequence continues at coordinate 208,567,953 of NC_136065.1, forward strand.
ATGGGGACTGATCATACTGATCTCGACGCGCCGGCGGTCCTTTCAGTGGACATAGAGAAAGCTTTTGATAGCCTGGAATGGACATACCTCTATAAAGTACTGGAGCGGTTTTATCTGGGTGCGCTGTTTGGGACTCGGGTCAAAGTCTTATACTCTTCGGCGGTGGCGAGAGTGAGGCTGGGGAAATTGATATCCACACAATATCCGGTGCTGAGGGGAACAAGACAGGGATGTTCCCTATCCCCACTGTTGTTTGCACTAGCAATAGAGCCCCTGGCGGTACAGGCGAGATTAGGATTGAGTTTTGACGGGCTGTGGCAGAATGCGATACCACATCGTATATCGCTATATGCAGATGACCTACTCTTATACCTAGAAAATACGGAGGGGGCACTGCGGGGGGCGGTCACTTTGTTGACTAGATTTGGGGATTTCTCGGGCCTCAGAGTGAACTGGAGTAAGATATGCCTGCTTCCAGTAAGACCACGCGGGGTAGCTCTGACCCTTCCTCAGGAAATAAAATGGGAACCGAGATGCCTCACTTATCTTGGGGTTCGAATTTACCACAACGCCACTGATGTCCTGGAAGGGAACATAGGGCGCTGTATACAGGCCTTAAAGGGGAGCCTGGCCTTCTGGTCCATGCTCCCGTTATCAGTGATGGGGAGGATAGCCTTACTTAAAATGGTGGCATTGCCGAGGCTGCTTTATTACTTCCGGACGCTCCCTGTTTGGATACCGCCGGTGACGTTCAGGGAACTGAGAACAATGGTTATCGTTTTTTTGTGGGGGACTGGTAGGAAGCGAATAGCATTGAACAAACTGATGCGCCCGAAGTTGGAAGGGGGACTGGCAGTTCCGGACTTTGAACTTCCTTATTCAGCGGCACAGCTCCAGGTTCTCACACAGGCGATTGCAGTGGAGTTTCGGGGCCCTGACCATCTGAGAGGTACAGGGATGCAAAGGCATATCCTCTCATATATAGTCCTACAACAAGCACTTCTACCCAGGGACTTATTGCTAGAGGAGAGTACCCTGAGGTCATGTTGGAATCGAAGCCAGCGTAGGGCAGGAGTCCTACATCCCTATGCTCTGGAGATCCCAATAGGGATGCTGACGGCACTTCCTCATGGCAGTGACTGGTCGGCTCTCGAGGAATGGGAACAACTGGGAATTCAGATGGTAGGGGACATATACGAAGAGGGTACATTGCTATCATTTCCAGCATTACAGGAGAGATATGACCTCCCGAACGGAGACTTCCTAATCCATGCTGCCGTGATGGCAGCAATTCGGAAGCATTGGAAGGAGGGGCAGGCAGAACCTAAGACTACAAGGCATGCCAATATGTGGTAATGGCAGCAGGGACCTTCAAAGCAGTTACGTGCCTCCACTCCAGGATGCTACATGAAGGGTTGCAACCATTGGCTGATCTGAAATCGAATTGGGAGACAGGGATAGGCCGCCCGATACCAGACATGACATGGGGGCATATCATCAGAAGGGTGTGGAAGGGCACAAGAAATGCAAGACTTCAACTGATACAGTTTTTCATAGTACACCGGGCTTATCTGACGCCGGGGAAGATCCTGAAGAACTTCCAGGCGCAAGACGCAGCATGCCCCAGATGTTTAGAGAAGGGAGCGGAACTGGAACACATGTTCTGGGACTGCCCAAGAATAGGGAACTATTGGACAGAAGTGGGAGACCTTTTGAATGAAGTCACGAGCAGACATCTGACCTATGATATGGCTACATGTGTGCTACTTTGGTTCCCCCACACACCCAAAACAAAAATAACGAGTACATTTATAGATTTAGGGCTCATATTGGCGAAGAGGGAAATCACCCTGCACTGGAAATCAAAAGAAGGGCCATCCTATAAGCGCTGGAGAGCGTAAGTTTGTAAATGGGCAAGGAGCGAGAGCACTATCCGGCTGAGACAGGCCCAGCGCTTCCAACAAGAAAAGGCCCTAGAGCACGCTAGAGCATGGGAAACTTTAGTACAGGCCTTGTCAGACCTACGGATAGATGAGGGAAGCTAGAGCACTAGGAATGCACAAATAACATCTAGAGTTTATTTTAAGTTGAGAACTCGTCACTGACAACTGCGCATCACACGATGCATTCTTTTGGAAGTTGCATGCCCGCACCATTTAGGGGAGGAAGGGGGGACAATACTTGAATATGTTGAGGTATAAATGAAGATGTATTTGATGAATGAGGATGTTGAATCTTACAATGTTGCTGAGTGATGATAAACCTTCACTAAAATATGTTTTTTTTAAAAAACGCTCACGGACAGAGCGGTTCTGTAACTCCCTCCAGAGAATGGAACAAACTACCCGGCGAAATTCAGATAATCTCCCAACTGCTCGCTATTTTGAAGGAATTAACATCTTTATTTAGCAGTAGTAGTTTCTGGCACACTGGTACCCCTGCACCTTTTCTACATAGTACAAACTTCTTATTTTTTACTTTGTCTGGTATTGTTTTAGCTCCATAAAGCTTCAGAGTGCATGTGCTTACAAATATTAAATACAAATGATTGGCTCAAAGCTGCCTCATTGTCTTTCGTGGTGGTTCCAACACTCCAATGTTGTGACTAAAATTGCTTAGGCTTGAATATTTGGTCATGGATGGTGTTCAGGTTCAGGGTTTGTTTCGGGCATTAAAATGAGAAATCTGTAAATGCATTTTTAAGGTCGGTTTTCACATGTATAAAAACTATGTCTATGTAAACTGTGATTTTAATTTTGAGAATTTAACGATTAGTTAAAGTTTGTGTTTGCTCACCCAGTTTTCTCAGCTAATGTACTTGTACATGTATTGACTTGTTTTTACTGTGCTTTTATAATTATTTTAGAAATAGTCGAATAAAGCTTGATTTGATTTGATTTGAGAAATATGCATTGCTACTATTACTTGGGCCATACATTACATTTAAAAATATTATAAAATAGGGCTCTTTGCAATACAGGAGCTTGGAATGATTCATCCACCATACATACATACATACATACACACACACATACACACACAACACACACACACACTTTACTGTATGAATTGTAACAGCTAAAGAAGGTCACTTGTGCTTGAGGAAACCTATGTCTGAAGCACTTATAAATTTTGGGTTGGGACTCACAGCACCCAGCCAATTCACAGATCAGGCCATGTTATTATTATATTTCCCAAGGAATTGGACCTTGCTCTTAATATGTGTTGAAATAACTCATGAATTGCAACCAATCATATGTACATTCCTGTGTGAGTCATGTGTAACATAAATTATTTGTATAATATGAGCTACAGAAATATATGTTCTCAACGCAGTGTTAACAAGTCGGAGTTGATCAGGAATATTAAGCCTAGTTTGGGATGTAGAGGAAGCCAAATATTAACTTTATGGCTATAAATATGATCATGATTCTTGTCTGTTGCTTACATATTGGAAATGTTTAGTCATCAATTGAATTCAATTGTTTGCAACGGATTTCTTAAGCTTTATTGGCAGCAAACACTTTTTTGGAGCGTCTATAGAACACATTTTTATTGATATGCCCAGGACCGATGAAAGAAAGTATATAGTTCTACGTTCAGTGACTTTGTATAAGATGAGTTGGAAGGTGCTCGAGCAGTGTTACCCAAATTTCTTAGAATCCTTTAGAACCACAACATGAATTTTAAAACGACAATCTTTCATGATCCACCTCGCTTTAATGCAGATGAGGTGGGGCCAATTGTTTAATGTGAATCACTGACAGAATATTGAAGCTGAAAATATCGACAGACAAAATATCGACGTTGGAATATCGAAGGCAAGTATATCGACACCCTATCTACAACATGGTAAGTACAAAAATATCGAAACCAAAATATCGATGTTAAAAATATCGTAATTAAAAATATCGTTTTTTAAAACAAAGGTAAAATTAAGTAAATAGTACTTATATATATATTAAACTTATGTTAAAATGTGTTATAATGTTTAAAATGAATGAATAATACATATTTACTATTAAACATTTAATTAAAATTAATAATTAAATATATAATATATACTTAAATAATTATAAAATATACATTATTTCTTAAACAATTATAAAATATTAACAAATACTACAATTTAAAAATACATCAACACTCATAAAATAATAACATAAATAATAAAAAAATTATTATATTTAATAAATAACAACAATTAAATATACTTTCAATATTTTTAAAATTAATTAAATACAACATTATGTAACATCTTGAATACATAAATAAATATAAATAATATTGAATAGCATAAGGGTAAAAATTACTATTCAAACTCCAGAGGGTGCAACAGTAGATAAAGCGTTGGATAGCGTAAGTGTACAAATTACTATTCCAACTCCAGTGAGTGCAACAGTAGGGAAAGCTTTGGATCGCGGGTATGTAAAAATGACTATTCCCACTCCAATGAGTACAACATTAGTGAAAGCGTTGGATAGCGTAAGAGTAAAAATTACTATTCCCACTCCAGAGAGTGCAACAGTAGGGAAAACGTTGGATAGCTAGTGGGTAAAAATTACTATTCCTACGCCAGTGAGTGGAACAGTAGAGAAAACATTGGATAGCGGGTATGTCAAAATGACTAATCCCACTCCAATGAGTGCAACATTGGGGAAAGCGTTGGATAGCGTAAGAGTAAAAATTACTATTCCCACTCCAGAGAGTGCAACAGTAGGGAAAACGTTGGATAGCGAGTGGGTAAAAATTACTATTCTAACTCTAGTGAGTGGAACAGTAGGGAAAGCGTTGGATAGCTGGTATGTACAAATGACTATTCCCACTCCAATGAGTGCAACATTAGGGAAAACGTTGGATAGCGTAAGAGTAAAAATTACTATGCCAACTCCAAAGGGTGCAACAGTAGGGAAAACGTTGGATAGCGTAGGTGGAAAAATTACTATTCCCACTCCAGAGAGTGCAACAGTAGGGAAAGTGTTGGATAGCTTAGGGAGAAAAATTACTTTCCCCACTCTAATGAGTGCAACATTAGAGAAAGTGTTGGATAGCGTAAGGGTAAAAATTACTATTCCAACTCCAGTGAGTGTAACAGTAGGGAAAGCATTGGATAGCGTATGGGTAAAAAATAATATTCCAACTCCAAAGGGTGCAACAGTATTGAAAGCGTTGGATAGCGTAGGTGGGAAAATTACTATTCCAACTCCAGAGGGTGCAACAGTATGGAAAACATTGCATAGCATAGGGGGAAAAATTACTATTCCCACTCCAGAGAGTGCAACATTAGGGAAAGCGTTGGATAGCGTAAGGGTAAAAATTACTATTCCAACTCCAGTGAGTGGAAAAGTAGGGAAAGCATTGGATAGCGTATGGGTAAAAAATAATATTCCAACTCCAAAGGGTGCAACAGTATTGAAAGCGTTGGATAGCGTAGGTGGGAACATTACTATTCCAACTCCAGAGAGTGCAACAGTATGGAAAACATTGGACAGCGTAGGGGGAAAATTACTATTCCCACTCCAGAGAGTGCAACATTAGGGAAAGCGTTGGATAGCGTAAATATAAAAATTACTATACCGACTCCAGAGAGTGCAACAGTAGAGAAAACGTTGGATAGCGGGTGGGTAAAAATTACTATTCCAAATCCATTGAGTGGAACAGTAGGAAAAGCGTTGGATAGCGGGTATGTAAAAATGACTATTCCCACTCCAATGAGTGCAACATTAGGGAAAACATTGGATAGCGTAAGAGTAACAATTACTATTCCCACTCCAGAGAGTGCAACAGTAGGGAAAACATTGGATAACGGGTGGGTAAACATTACTATTCCCACTCCAGTTAGTGGAACAGTAGGGAAAGCGTTGGATAGCGTATGGGTAAAAATTACTATTCCAACTCCAGTGAGTGGAACAGTAGGGAAAGCGTTGGATAGCATATGGTTAATAATTACTATTCCAACTCCAGAGGGTGCAACAGTAGGGAAAGCGTTGGATAGTGTAGGGAGAAAAATTACTATTCCAACTCCAAAGGGTTCAACAGTAGGGAATGCCAATTAATAAATATTTACAAAATATATTACACATAAAAAATTGTAATTATTTACAATTAAATTACTTCCCACACTACTCCCCTATAAACCCACAACCCGCTCTGGTACTAAAACATAACATTTAATAAAAATTAACATTAATTGGCAATTAAATAATTAATTTATCAAATAAAATAATTAATTGCCAAATAATAAATACTATTAAATTACTTCCCACCCTATTCCCCTATAAACCCACAACCCACTCTTGTACTAAAACATAACATTTATTAATAATTAACATTAATTACCAATTAAATAATTAATTTATCAATTAAATTAATTAATTGCCAATTAATAATTAAATTAAAAAATTAATGAATTACTATTAAATTACTTCCCACCCTATTCCCCTATAAACCCACAACCCGCTCTGGTACTAAAACATAATATTTAATAAAAATTAACATTAATTACCAATTAAATAATTAATTTATCAATTTAAATAATTATTTACCAATTAATTATTACAATTAAATTACTTCCCACCCTATTCCCCTATAAACCCACAACCCGCTCCGGTACTAAAACATATAATTTACTTAAAAATAAATTTATTAATATATAAAAATAATACACATATAATATAAATTAATTTAAATACTTTACAAAAACATATAACACATACATAATAAAAATCTAAAAAATAATACAAAAATCGATATTAATAACATCGAAATTAGTTACATCGATATATATGCTATCGATATTTCTAACTTCGATATTACTTACATCGATATAAATGAATTCGATATTACTTACCTCAGAGTCGATATTCTGTCCTACGATATTTTTGACATCGATATTCTGTACCTTCGAAATTTTAAACACGATATTTTGGTAGGTCGAAATTTTCAACTCGATATTTTGACTGTGTACCGTTTAATGTAATAACAACAATTGTTTGTAAACGTCACAACCTTAGCCACGCCCTTCAATATCGGACTGTGGTCAGGATATTGATCTGCGCATACAAATGCGAGATGCTGCAGTTCACTAGGGTCTGGAGCTAGAACACTTTTCAGAGTTGGGTTCTGGCCTTTGACATCCGCTCACTAAAACCACAAAGCTTCTGAAAAAATCTTGGTGTTGATGCCAAATCTCAGAAACCCTTTCTGCATCAAAGTATGCGGTAAGGACTCGTATCCATTTTTTGTGTTATAACGAGGTCCAGTGGTGAACTTTTAAATATAATATATTAAAAAATTAAGTGATTTGCTCAGAATCAAAGGATGCTGACCCAATGCCAGGACGCAAACCTGCTACCCAAGCCCCAAAGTCAGCACCTCAGGCTGTAAGGCCACATCAATTTTCCTAAATTTAGGTATGAAAGTCATGCACAACTGGTATGGTTGTGTATGATCCCATATAGTGAGCACATTCTCTGTTGAATTGTCTTTGTGAACTAAAAAAACGGCAGCAACAAATACTGGAAGGTTCAGTTGGAGTCTTGTTTGAGAATACCTTCAAGAGTTTTGTTTTTTAAATTGGATTTCAGGCACATTGTTTGGGACCTCTGAACTGGTGCACAAACAGGGCTGATCAATTTAAATATTGCTTACACGTACACCAGGACCTTTTGCGACCCACCAAAAATCGTCCTGCGACCCCCCCAGTGTGTCCTGACCCACAGTTTGGGAAACACTATGCCAGAGGAATGAAAACCAAGTGATGTTAACTTACAGATGGTGTGTGAAATTTACTCAACTATCAATGAAAAGACACAACATACATGAGCTGCAAGAAGTCAGCCTTGGGTGAGGCACAACAAGTTCAATTGCTTCAAGATAAAAGTGGTGCACATTGTATATTAGAGGGACTGGCCCGTAGTGTGTTTGGGGAAACATTTGTCTGTCCCACCTGTGTGAATATTTCGTGTCATCTTACAGGATCTAATTACCTCAAAATAGCACACTGTAAGTGAAGTTAGCTTTAAATTATTATTTCGGACTTTGATTTTTTTTTTTACTTTTCCGTAGAAAAGATATTGAATTGAAAAAGAAATGCTAAATACCAGCATCTGTTTCGATTCACAGTGACTATTTTTTGGCTGTGGCGATTATGTCAAACTCTGCTATGAAGATCATAAGAGAAAAGGTGCAGATATGCAGAACCCGCTGCAGCACCAGCACCTGGTGAGATTTTATTCGAAATGCCACAAAACAGCGTATGGGACCATGACAACACTTTCTGTTTTACACACATAGCAGCCAATCAGAGCAAAGTACACCATGACATGGCATGTGACACGTGAGGCATGATTTAACTGGTTGAGACAGGTAGGAAATAAGCCAATGGCACAGTGTATCCCAAGGCCATTAAGCATAACTATATGCCATTCACGTCACCTGGTTGTCTTACAAGAGGTCCAGCCACCCATAGATGGATGTCCGGAAGATGAGTTTGTCTGACGTCAAGGGAGCCAAGTCCAGGCACTTAGAAAATGTCTTTCTCACCCACCTCCCAGGGTATATATGGGGGGATCAACTGTAATGGCAATATTCCACCTCGTCGTAACTCTTGGCCACCGCCTTCAAGAATAGAAGGTGGAAAACTAGCCCTCTTGTAATTACCCTGCAAGAACAGATGACGGGTTCAAGTTGCCCCCACCAGTATGATAGCAAGTTCTACCGGTTGAGGTTATTAATATACCATGCGCAGTGTTCTTGTGAATGGTACCTTGTAGTTAGGTGTGGGTGATGTAAAGCCCCGCTTAAATAGTGTATAAAACTTTGGCATACAAACCATAACAACTATTGTGCGATACAAATACATCAAAGATAAAATGGAATCCTTGCTTCCATCAGCAGCTGCTCACTTTATAGAGGAAAAAAACTTGTCATAACCTTTTTAATAAGCTGCTTCACTTTAAGAATCCTCTCTTTTTGCTAATGTTGTTTAAAACCCTCTCAAGAAACAGAAATCTGCCTAAAGCTCAGTGGTATACACAAGAGCTAAAAATCCAAAAACAATTAACTAGGAACAGGGAAAGGCATTGGCGAAGAACCTACGACAGCGAAAATAAGGAAAAGTACAAAAAAGCTCTTGCTTCTTATAAAGCAATGATAATAGCAGCAAAAAAACCATTTTTTCACACTCCATATAGAGACTGCGAAAAACTCTAGTAAACAGCTATACAATATCGCCAAAACTCTTTCTGGAAATGCACCGGATCTTAATCCACCCCCATCACAAGCATTATGTGATGCCTTATCCAAGTTCTTCTTCGCGAAGGTAAATGATATTTACCAAGCCTTTAAATCAGACCTGGGCATCAGTAGTGCTATCACCCCCATGATCACCCCTAAAAATACCATGACCAGTTTTAAACCCCTTACCACTGACCAAGTTGAGGGCATAGTAAAATCGATCAAAGCTGGATCAGCTCTGGATCCATGCCCAACTTCTGTGATCGCAACCGTGCCAGACACAGTCATCCCTATTATTACTCATGTCTGTAACACTATACTGACATCCGGAACCTACCCTGATTCATTAAAAAATACGCTGATCAAACCCCTGCTGAAAAAACCCGGTCTAGATAAAGGTGAACTAAAAAACTACCGCCCTATAGCGAGTCTCCCTTTTCTAGCTAAAGTTACCGAAAAAGCTATGAATCAGCAGCTGTCGGAATATATAGAAAGTCACAACCTGCTGGATGACACTCAGTTCGGTTTCCGAAAACATCATGGCACGGAAACCGCTCTCATCAAAGCAGCTGATGACATAAGGGTCATCCGCGATCAAGGAGGAACAGCTCTGCTTGTCCTTCTGGATCTCTCAGCAGCTTTCGACACGGTCGACCACAAGATCTTGGTCGATCGTGTCGAAAGGTTGGGTATTCAGCTTACTGCTAGGGACCTACTTGCCTCCTTCTTGGCCAACAGAACCCAGGCGGTTACACTGGGCCTTTTTCAATCAGCTGATTTGTCATTACCGTGTGGGGTCCCCCAAGGCTCATCCCTAAGTCCGACACTATTTAATATATATGTGTCGGACCTCGCTAGTGTCATCAAAGCATACGGGATGGGCCTAACCTCATACGCCGATGACACTCAACTAGTGTTGGCCATAAAGGGTAATGGACAGGAGGTGGCAGTGAGATTCCAAAGCGGGATGAATGCCATCGGTGAGTGGATGGCAAAAAATTGCCTGAAGCTCAACTCCGATAAAACGGAGGTGGTTATCTATGGTAACCTTATGCCAGCTTGGTCTGCAGCCTGGTGGCCATCGGCTTTAGGAACCCCTCCCTGCCCCACCGTTAAGGTCAGAAACCTAGGAGTGACATTCGATGACCAGCTCAACTTCATGGCCCACGCAAATAAGGTGGCAGCTAACGCCCATTTTAAGCTTAAAATGATAAGAAAAATCACACCGTTCCTACCAGATTCAGCAGCCAAGACGCTAGTCACCTCCCTGGTCCTACCATCGCTAGATTACTGCAATGGTCTTCTGCTTAATGCACAAAACAGAGTTACCAAAAAATTACAGACCGTGCAGAACGCAGCGGCACGCGTGCTGTCCAAAAAACCTAAATTCGCACCCATCTCGGACACTCTGAAAAGTTACCACTGGTTAACTATCCAAAATAGGGCAAAATTCAAATCATTGTGCATAGTCTACAAAACCCTGCAGGACCAAGGCCCGCGTTTTCTCAAAGAGCAACTAATTCCCTACAATCCGTCCAGAACACTTCGATCTACCTCACTTAACCAATTAGTGGTCCAACGCAGCAGAACAGTTTCTAGGGGTGACCGCCGCTTTTCTATCGCGGCCCCTAAACTCTGGAACACCCTACCAAACCACATAAAAACAAGTTCCTCACTGCTTCAGTTTAGGAAAAAACTGAAAACATGGTTATTTAATCAGTAAATCAAGCTTTTAATCATACTGATCAGGGAGAGGCATCATTGCATATTAGCGCCGAGACGCCCACGGGTAATTGTACGCGCTCTATAAGTGTCATTAATAAATAAATAAATAAATAAATAAATGATAGGATTAAATGTTCTCTCTGTTTCCGCTTTTCACAATACGATCAATGTAGGCAATATAAGGAAACCCCTTTATTATAAAATTGGTCGCAAACAAATAAAACACAGCTAACATTCTCTCTTACATACACCCCCAGCTCAACAGGCGAGTGCAGGAGGGCTCCCATACCATGAGCCCAAAACTAATAATAGTTAGAGCAGACCAAACCCAAACAATAGAAACCACTTTCTGTTCTCTTATAGGCCACAGAGCGGATGTCCAGCGTCATCCACAATGCCCTTCTATGAGATCTTAGGTCACACGAAGGCAAACATTAGGTCCTTCCATAGTTCCCCACAGGAGATGCTTTTCTAAGACTGACCCACAGACCTTTCCCAAAAGTAGCCCGGTTCTTCACTAAGAGCTCCGCCCACGAGGCAACAATAAAACCTACAGAAACATTAGGGCCCAGAGACAAGCTTAATGGCATTGGAGTATCAGCTCCACATCATGAGCACGCTGCAATACACTTTTTCAGATGGTAGAGGCATGAGGCTGAGCATGCACCATCAATGGACAGCAAGGAACCTGAACACTCTACAATGTCGATGGAAGAAACCAGATATTTGTAACTCCTGCGTACGTACCTTTGTCAGCTCCTGAGCATTTGCAAGGTTGTCCACTGCGATGGCCAAGAAGACATTGAGGAGGGTGTCTGTTTGGGGCTCGGTTAAGGATGGGCAAGTTTCATATGGGATGCAAAGAGCACATATATGCTTATAGGCCGCCATTAAGACAAAGGATATACACTTCGATACCATACCTATGTATCATCTATTCAGTGCTGGTATTATGAACGTTTCAATAAACAATATGGGCCTGATTCACAAACATAACTTTGGACTGCAAAACGTACTACAAAGTGTAAAATTTGCCTATACATATATTTACGGAGTTCTTAGCTCTGACTGTGAACTCTCCGCACATGTAAGTATAGATTTTAGTAGTAAATGTGAGAAGGATGCAGAAGTAGGTAGGAAAGGGGCAGATTTACCAGTAAAGGGAATGGGATTATGGGGTTATTAGAGGTGTTTAAGGAAGACCAAGAAGAGGTTTAGGGAGTGACCTCCCCACCAAAACAAGAGTAAGCCAATTGAAACATTCTGGGGGTGGAGGCATGTAACTTAACCTTTTGTAGTAAGTTTACACTCTGAGTTTGTGACTACGAAAAGTCATAAACATACTAGAAAGTGCAAACTTACTTAAAAGTGTAACTCACCGATATGAACCAGGCCCACCATATTTTTTAAAGAATGTTTTTGGTTTTCCATTTGTCACCTATCCTACATAGATGCCTCAATAAACGGGCCACATTGTGGGGGTGTAAGTGGGGATTTAATGGGTCCAGCAATAACCATCGTTAGTAAAGAAGGTTCCTTAAATGCTGATAATCGGGGGAAAGGTGGGAAGACACCCGTAGTGCTACCTGAGGACCTAAATGTCCACAGCTTGCCCCCATCTCCACTGCCCAACGGGACCGGTTGCCGCGCTGGCGGCCTCAAGAGGAAATGTAAGGCAACAACGGGTCAAGCAAAAAAAACAAAAAACAATGAAAAGCAGGCACACATTATAGTAGCAGGGGGAGTATCAGGAAATGAGAAGTATTTGCTGGACACCCTCAAACTAGTTCTAAGCACCGCACTGGAGGAAAGGTTAGCCCCAATTATGTCGAAGCTGTCTGAGATAGAGCTCAGGCTTGAAGCAATGAAACAGTCCCCACTATGCCACCCTGTTGCCGCAAATAATCCTCCAACCCTGCATCCTCAACCCAATGCCGTAGTAGGCCCCACACAAGTACCATATAACCCCGAAATTGCTCCAGAAACAAGCAATAATAACCATCTCGGGAGTTGCCAGGGTATAAGATTACAGGAGCGTGAGTTGAGGGGTACTACTGAGGGCAATATAACAAACAGGCAGACCATAAGGACAAGGGAAAATAACCCATCTCAGGGCCCACGGTGTGATAGCGGTGAAATCTATGGCGTGACAAGTAGTAGTGGGCGAAATTCCGAGGTAATCGATCTGCCTCCTCAATCTACACCACTGGTGGTTATCCTGGGTAATGTGCCACCTCTCCAACAAGGCTCTACAGAGGCCTTCTATCAGCTTAGGAATAAGGTGACCCACTGGTTATCCGGTAACACCTCAGTGGGTCCAGAAGTAGGTCGCAACATTATCATGGTGCGACGTGTGGGCTGGGTGGGAAACTTAAGAAAGCTAGGAGGTGGTGACTGTATAATCGTGAATTTCAACAACCGTTTGATCGTTGAGAACTTATTCCGAGAGACACACGCAAGAAAGTTTAACACCAGATCTGGGATACAGATGCTCCCCCTGGGCTTCTTTTACCAACCTAATCCCCCGAACAATTTAAATTTTTACCCACACGCCCATAAGCGCATGCATGGCCCCAGACTTGATAATAGATTAAATAGTCATAACCACCAGCTCACCCATATGAACATCTGGGGGGATCACTATGGTTTACCAATTCCGCTAGTGACAAATAGATTCTACCATCTTTTATTAGCTGTCCCGAGGGGCTGTCACAGAGGCCAAGTGTGACCGTCCTGCGGCTGCGACAATGAGTCTCCGCAGGACCTGGTACACTTTTTATTTGTTTGCCCCCTTTATGAGGTACCACGGAGGTTTTTCCTAAAGCCCCTTTTTAAAGTACAGAACTTTACCCAGGTGCGCCCAGCCCTCTGTTATCTACAAATGTTGAATCCTGAAAGCACTTTATTCTTGATTGGCTTTTTAAAATCAGCCTTAAAATCTAGAAACAGTAGGGTGACTTAATTATATGTCAAATTGCTGCTATTTCCATATTTGTCTTTTAATGGCTGTTTCTTCTAAACACATTTAAAATTGTTCTTATTATACGGAATGTTTTTAAATGTACGGTTGTCCTTTTTGTTTAAATTTCACATTTTATCTATGTATTATATTGACTGTGGTAATATTGCTTTTATGGTTTTCTATTTCAAAAACCGAATAAAGTATATATATTGATATTGATATTGATTGGTTCTGATATTCATCTGCCTTCATGGTAGTCAGGTAGAAGTACGTTACTAATGCCTGTGTTAATGTCTGCATACTTAAGCTCTCACCATTCATAAGTTACAAATGGGACTGCCACGCCATAGCTGGGAAAGAAAAATGTTCCAAAGCCACGTGTATTAAGGCCAGGATTGCCCCTTCTATTTGCCCTGTATAATCCATGCACCAGGTGCCCATGGCACCTTTATAACTGCTGAAGAGTGGCGAGATACTTCAGCAGGGCTAAGGTGAGCGTTGGGCTGTGTTACATGGACGATTAAGGAGTCGTGCTTTAGAACATGATGAGGCTTCTGGACTTTTACTCCAGTGAGGCCTTCTGATAACTTCAGGGAGAGAGACTGGTCCTCAGCTTGAAAGACTTTTCATTACTTACTGAACACTAAGCAAATCTCTCCTGTGGATATTTCTCATTTGGTCCCTTCTTACACACACTGTCTCAGAATTCAAAGTTGTGATTTGTACCTTGATTTCCTTGCTATCTGAGTGAGACCCCAAAGGGAAATGGGGGGGGGATTCAAATGTATTTACCTATTTATCTACATGTATAGTCTTAAAGGAGCAATGGTATGCACTGTATAGAGATTTGATGTATTTGACCCATCTGAACAGATTACATCATAACACGTCAGGCATCGATTATGAGTGGCTTGCATGGGTGGGTTATTTGTCACATCTAATAAATACAGATACCACGGGGATCATGTTAATGGAATGTGATAAATAATGAAAATCACAGGTTGTCCAGCAATAAAGGGGGATAGCTTGTGGATTTTGATGCTTAGAGCACAAAGCCCCCATGTCCTAGTATTTTTCAGGCCTTTCTCTCTCGGTAAACATCAGCACATTTGACCTGTTAAATATTCCAATTGAAAACACAGAGGAGGCAGAAACCTCTGACCTACTGTAATTGCGCCATCGGCGCAAGCAGGGGTCTGCACAATTTTAGACCCTGTTCGAAGGGCCACGGGACAAACGGGTGCTACTGGGCAGCAACTGTGGTGGTGGGGGTCATTTGCCACAGGCATCTTGGGGCCCATCCTACTTTGGCTCTGTATACGGGGCCACGTAGACCAATTCAATGACTCATTCTCAGAGAAACGAGGTAGAGAATTCAAGGTTCTCTGGGAGGTAGTTTAGGGAGGCAAGAGCTCAGAACTCAGCAGTCGAACAACAGACACATTCATATGATGTCCAACTTAACTCTTATCCATATGAGAAAGAAACTATGTTTCATTTCACAGCAAGACTAAATACTGCACAATCCAATTGATGTATGATACTGGGTTGTCGGAAATTGTGGAAACAGTGAGGCCCTGCAATTCCCCTTCCTTACTGAGAATGATACTCTCTCCCACACATCTCAAGATCCTGCTATTACTGTCTCCCTTGCACTATGGGTGTAGACAAGGATAAGGCTCAGGTGCTGTTAACTCAAACATTCTCACACGTTAACTTAGGTAAATCAGTTCAATGTCTCTAGCAGGTTTTGCTCCACAAGTCTCAAGCGGGGTATGTCCGGCTCACCCGTGAGTCTTTCTCATCCCGAGGTGCCGCTAAGCCCTGCAGTTACCTATCGGTGCTTGGTAGCCACCCATACTGTGAAGGAAGTGTGGGTGGTGCCCCTGTCCTCCACTGCAGGGTAATGCAATGGGGGCTGCGTGCAGGACGATCTTTGCAGGTTTGGCTCCGGGAGCCGGAAAAAAGCAGTAGTACTAGCCATCAGTAGAGGTGGTCCTCTGTGGCCTGTAGACTGACACTCAGCTTGTGATGTTTGCAGTCTCCAGGCCAAGTCCCATGGTGACGTCTGTAAGCAGTTGCAGACTCCAGGTAAATTGGGATTTCTGCGACTGAGGCAACTCAATCACATTTTCCTTGATGGTGGGGCCAGCACCCACTTCTCAACCCAAGGCATTCTGCTGGGCACCATGGAATTCCTCATTCTGTTGAAGTCGTATTCACCGCTCCTCAACAACTGCTTCAGGCAGATCCTCAGCACTTCTAGCAGGAAGTGTTGACTTCGGATATCATCACTATCCCTTTGAGAAACTGGCTGTGAGGCAGGCAACACCTCTGGCTACAGAGCAACTATTTGAGCACTCCCTTTCTTGAAACTTGGGACTGGAATAAAGGGGGGATGGGGGTTGGGTCCCTCTTTTTCCAGACGGGGATGTGGATCCACTGTCTCATGCTTCAGAACCAGTTTGGGTTGTTTCTCTTTTAAGTGTCATTCTAAGGATGCTCTACAGACACAGGCTTTGTGTAAAAATGATGCCATGAAGCATATCAAAGCAGATAGCACTGGGGCCCGCTCCAAGCCGGAGTACCCAATATATGGGCACAATAAAGTGTGAGATCTCTGCACCTGACTGCACCTGACTGTCCTCAGCCTTCCTGAAGCAGTAATCAGAGACAGACACAACAACAGCCCTTGCCTAGAAACTTCCTCACCTGGAAAAACAGGAACTGCAGTCCCACCTCTCACCCCAATATCTGCCAAATTATATTCCTTGGGAAGAACTAATCAGCAGTTCCTTCTCAACACAGTGTTCATGGAATTCCTAAAGGAAGCATTGTTTCAGTCCTCTTCACTTCAGTGTTTAGATCTCCACCCTCCAGCCACAGGCATTCAGGCAGTACACTTCCACTGTCTGGGGGAGCTATTCTCAAAATGGACCCCTGTGCATAAATACATGCTCAACAGGCAAGCAGGATGTCAGCCCCATTGTCTGGGCCTCAGATAACATTGGAACTCCAGACATGAGGCTTCAGTAGACCGTACTCTCCCTGACACTAAGAAAAAGGCCTGATCACACTATAATAATAAAACATGGTACGCTCCAACCACCTCTTTGCATAATGCACCCATGAGAGCGACAGTAACTCACTGTCTTGTATGAGGTTACACTTTGTGTGCCCCTCGGGTCACAGGACAGGTCCTGAAACTCACAATGTCAGGGACAGGCCTAGGTCCCAGCCCTCATGGTAGATTAGCATAATGCCAGGGCCCAAAAAAAGTGATATCAGTTTCACACGAAGTCGGACACTTAGGGCGAAGGAACACGCCTGAAAACTATGCAGGCAACATGCCTGTCCCAACACATGTTGCCACAATTTAGCATAGCATTTGTAATTTCCAAATCAAGGCTCAAGTCTCATATTAGCAAGACCAGTCAAAGCAATGGGACATTTGTAAGACACATAGTGCAAACATACCAACAGTTTTCAAATAGAAACCCTAGAGTAAAACAACCAATTGAATAGCTTCGCATTTAAATGTTTCCTTCTAAATATAGTGTGTGGTAACTTTTGGGTTGCATCCCCAAATAATCACCATAACTTTAATAGTAAAGAGGCCAATTCTGTGCATTAATTACATCAACTAAAGCTCATAGGATCTAAACATAAAATGTTGTTGAATGAGTGATATTGCAACAGCAGCTGAAGTTTAGGAACCACACAATACTGGCAGCTTGAAGGATACAATTGCCAAACAAGGTGAGGATGATGAAGTAAACACAGGACAACATTCCCCCTTGGACGCCACCCTGGGATTGGATACCATGGTACATCACTGCATTCCAGTCTTCACCAGTGAGGATCTGCAAAATAAAGGCACAATAGCAGAATGAGAACAAACAGAATGCCACAATACAACACATTGGATGATGGATCCATCATATCTACACATTTAAGCCACCAGGAAACTAATTTAGAAACATAACACTGCACCCGCAAACAACAGCAACATATCTTGACTATTAATAGGAATGTGCAGGATTTGATCAGGTCAAAATGAGAAGAGCTTTCCACATACACAAAAGCCAGCAATGGCACAGCATCAACAGAAACCCAACAACCTGGCAAACACAGAGCCCTAAACAGCACACATACATTAAACAGCAGACGCACAGCTAGTGCTCAATAATATCACATTACCCATCAAAAGCAGTCCTCTCAACATGGGAAGTATAGACCTGTTGCATAGCAAATTGCAACGTAATTTAAATAAGTTGCCGGTCTGATTAATATGTAAATGATAAGCTGTTTCCTTAGTGGTGCTAGAAGAGGATACATAATCTTATTTCTTAGAATAATAATAAGTAGTGCATCACCATCAGAGAAGGAATCCAATTAAATGGACCATCCAAGTCAATCACACAACAAAACTAACCTTCAAGAACTTAAGCTTCAAAGTAGACCAGAATATCAGTTCCTAAAGCATTCTTATGCATTTTGATGTCAAAATATGAAGCACTTAAACCAAGCTCTCAATCAGAACACCAAGTAGACATTTGTGGTAAGCAGTAAAGGATTAATGATAAATTGGAGTATATGCAAGTTTCAATTAAGATGACGCAAGGTGGATCTAGCAAGGCAAACACTGTCAACAGCAAATAGATATGTTGAAAACACAGCTTTTCCGCTCTAGGAGGTTGACATTTTACAAACTTATGTTGGAACCTCTATAATGGAACCTCCATTCTGGGCTGGGGTGGAAATTGTAAACTTCTGGAGGGAGGAGTAAATGCTTAAAGTTCAGAGAGGCTGGATCTGAAAGCAAGATGTTACCTTCACACGGTGAGAGAAGATGCTTCCTAAATAATGACTCGAAATGTAACCAGCACCATTTGCAAGGGGGCTAAAGAACAAAGGATGACACCCATATATTAGGCCAGTAAGCAACCTCAAGGAATCCAAACGATGGAGCATTGTGAAGGTGTGAAATCTGGAAATGGTTATGCAAATTTCATCACATAATAAAAATGCACTAAATGTTGAACCAGAAAATGCATAATTAGTTAAATGTTGGGGAATGTGTCTTTACTTGTAAATGTGAAAAATTCTGTTTAATTTCTGCTGTAAGCTTTCATTTCTATTGATCTCCACTTGCTAGGCCACACTATTATTTTATTTCTGTTCTATCTTTTTAAGAAAACAAATGCTTTTCATAAAATAGCAATTTAACATTATAATCAAACTTTTGGGCTTGACTTTTGTGAAATGTGCTGTGTGCTCGAAAAATGTATTCCTTCTTATGACTTCACTGTGCTTAGATTGTTTTCTTTAATACATATGCTTAATGAACAAGTTTAATAATGAAAAGAAAATGCTTGATCTAGCTTACATTTCATGATCTAACCAGAACATACCAGAGTTTGAATGTTTCATTTTAGAGAGCATCTCATTGTTATACAGTGGGACGAACACAAGACAGCTAACAGAGTTGGCTTACAAAAGGTTCTCATGAGAACTTTCTTAGATGTATTTCTGACTGACTTCATGATGTTGTGTACGTTTACGTGGGAAATGAGGGCGAAGGCGACCAACCATCAGAAGACCTCTCACCATTGGACGATGATGATCACATTTACCTGTTTTGCAACATGTTTAGCTGCTTTATATATAGTATGTGTTTCTAGCTAAAGGTAATCGCACTTCGTGACCCATTCCATGCGTCCTTACCTTGCAATGCCCGTTGGCACTTTGCTGTGGTAGCCTGACTTGCCATAAGATACTGCTTACGGTGATTTCTTGTGTTCCAAACACCTTGTGAGGAGACTTTTCTGTTTTATGCAGTTCATAACTACTGCTGTGACTCTTTCCTTCTCACCCTTTCAGACGGTTGCTACTGCAAGCAGCCGAGTCTCCAGAACTACCCTTTATAGAGAGTTCGACCTTCCTCTTAGTTATTTGATCTATTTTTCTCTTTTCGAGAAGGAACTCTTTATGGGTTCTTATTAGGGTAGGGTAGGTCATTTTAGTTTAGAATAGGGATTATTCATTGAATGAAATTTATTATTGTTTCTGTAAACGATCTGTCACTAATTTGAATAAAAGAACAAACATACCGACAAATCTACTAAAATGAGAAAAATTTGTTTTGAAACTTTACCAACTCTCTCTTTATTGACTGAGAATCACATGTAATTATTGATGTCCCTGATGTGTAATGCTCCATTAGAAAATGGTGGCAAAGATTCATCGGCCAAGAAAGGCGCTGAACTTCTAGATTCTTTAAGTAAATTTTTTGGTGGCACCTCTTTTGGAAATATTTGAGAGATTTCCATACTAGCAGAGGGAAAGACAAAAAATCCTAACCAAATATTCCAGATCTTCAAAGCTTGCTAAAGAGCTTTCCTTTGACAACCTGAAAGTGAAGGTGGAGAATCTGAAATAAGCCTCTGGAGGAAATAAATGACCAGAGGGAGTGCACATCCCCTTGAAAGAGATGTCAAGGGTATTAGCATGCTACTCCCACTCATGCCACTCAATGACACTGTGTTCTAAACCAGAAAGGGAGCTGACAGTAGATGAATAATGATGAAACCAAACCTCAGCTCTCACTGGCGTTGGAGGGAAGATAATGCATTTCCTCTTGCTCAATTATATAATAATAGGCAGTTGTGTTATATGCCTTTTTGTAATCTCCATGCTGAGATCTTACCAGAAGTGGCAACCCCTCAGAGGAAGACATTTTGCTTGCCACGCAGTCAGGCTGCATATATGAGGATGTGCTCGCTGACTTCCACAGTCACAGGCACCAACAAGGGTGATCGGCAGCTGACATGGAGTGTTGGACTAAAAGGGCAGTAGTGCGTTCTGTATTTCACAGAAAGATGTCAAACTTGAGCTTCTTCTTCATGTACCAAAACAATGCCACGACATAGTTGAAAGGGCCGTAAGCAAGTCTTATTAATTACGCTTTCAAAGATGGTGATCGGATCCGAGGATTCATAGTGAGACTCTCAATCCAAGGTGAAGGAAAGTCTTTCCTTGTGATGTCAGTTCATTTGAATAATATATAAAGGAGCCATTGAAAGGTGAATGGTGCATTGAAATCCATACACCCCCTTCTTTTTGGCAAGTTATTCACCCACTTCCTGCTATAACTGTCCCTAGTTTTTGTTACTTTTGCAGCTAGATTCCCTTTGGATTTTTGTCTGGATTTTTTTGCCTGGCTTTTGTTATCTTCCCTGATATCAGGGAGTGCTTGATGTCTAGGATATCTACTTCTGAACTACTCTTCATCATCAGATAAAAGCTATCAGGTTTGGCTTCTCACTGGGACCCTCTTGAGGAGAAACCTGGCATGTTTTATGCGTATATCTAAGGACAAGGTGGTACCATGGACACTGGAAGGAGTCACTCTTTCCTCGAAGAAGGACATTTAAACCATCTCAAATACTGTCCTTGACAATTATTAAGGGCAAGTTTCCCTTAAACCACAAAACCAAACAATATCAAAATATGGCAAACCACTAAGGTTGTTAGCTGATAGATGAGAAAGGATGGCTGGTTAATATATGAAATCCATTGAAACATCAGGGGAACTGATTGTGCCTCTCTGCCTGTCCATCAAGGAACTCTGGTTAACAATTATGTGAACTTGATATTGGTCTTCAATAGAACTCTCTCCTTGTTCATTCACAGCCACAAAACAAAGGATGCCATTTCCAAGCTGTAATGTACTAGTGTGGTCCAGGCTTTCCTAAACCAGATCGATAAGAAGGCGACAACATAGAAAGTGGAGCATGTGCAACACCACGAACAAGGGCCTGAAAGCACAAGACCATTGGAAATATGCCCAGGATATTGGACCTATCTTGTGATGCAAGATCACAAAAGCTGGGGATTATTTGGAGTCTGAACTAAAATACGCAAAGCGAGTATCCACTCACTAAAATTTAGAATGCTGTAGAGAGAAAGGGAAACAGTAAGTATCTGAGATATTATAGCCTAAAAGAGGCAGGAAGAGGAAAAAGTCTCTTTTTCATTTATAAGTATAACCCTCACCCACTCTAATAGTGGCATGCTTCATCATCGGGTTCATACTGACTCCTAAAGGTCGGGTGGGCTCGACTGTATTCCAGGTAGCACTTAGAAAGCAGATTGTCTTACTGTTTTAGGGGGTACTTTAGCATTAAGATAAAACTCATTTGCCAATATATTTTAGACAATTCGTACAGCAGTGCGGGTGCTGTTCAGCATGGCTAAACATTAGTGGGGTAAAGGAGAGTGGCATGCAGTGGAGGGTCATAAAGTGGAGTAGAGTGGAGTGTAATGGGGTGGGGTAGAGTGGTGTAGATTAGAGTTGAGTGGCGTGTAGTGTTGTGGAGTGTCGTGGAAGGAGTGGAGTGTCATGGAGTGGAGGGTCATGGAGTGGAGTGTCATAGAGTGGAAGGATGCAGATTGGAGTTGAGTGAAGTAGAATGGCGTAGAGCAGAGTGGAGTGGCGTAGAGGGTGTTCTGTAGAGCAGAGTAGAGTGTTGTAGAGAAGAGTGACATATAGCGGAGTAGCTTGTCACAGAGTGGAGTAGTGTAGGAGAGTGGAATAGCCTAGAGTGGAGCAGAGTGTTATAGTCTTAGAGTTGCGTGTAGTGACAGAGTGTTAGAGTGGAGTGGCATAAAGTGGAGTAGTGCAGAGGTCAGAAGTGTGTTGGAGAATAGAGTGGAATAAAGTGACATGGCATGGCAGAGAGGGATTTGCTTAGAGCATTGTAGAGTGGAGTAGTGTTGTAGAGTGGCACAGAGTGGAGTAGAGTGTTGTAGATTGGCGTGGCGTAGAGTGGAGTAGGGTGTCAGAGTGCAGTATTATTTAATGGAGTACAGCATTTTAGAGTGGAGTATCATAGACTATTGTGTCGTAGACTGGATTAGAGTGGCTTAGAATGAAGTGGCATAAAGAAAAGTGGTACAGAGTACACTAGTGTAGAGTGAAGTGGCGTAGAGTGCATTGGTTTTTAGTTAAGTGGCGTGGAGTGCATTGGCATAGAGTGCAGTGATACTTGTAGAGCAGACTTATGTAAATGTCTATAGGAACTGCTTAAGAGAATAAATTACAGCATTGGAAAAGCTGAGAAAAAGGGGAAAAACAAGTTGCAAAAGTCAAGAGTACATTAAGTAAACCAGTACATCTCCGCGCAAAAGCATCGTAAGGGAGTGCTGAGATTTAGGAAAATGGGGGAGATCACTTTACGCCATAAAGACAATTTGAGGTAGCGGTTCCCTATGAAGTAAAAGTCCAGCAGTGGCAGGATGAATAAGACAAGTGGAAACATGAAAGTCCTTGCATAACCCAAGCCAGAGAAAACTAGCTAAACCACAGTTAGTAGAAGGGCAGCTAAATACCATTTTAACATTAAAACAGGAAACAGGTCTCAACTAGAATATCACTGGCACAGAGCGTGTTTCGCAAATTCAAACCGTTCAACAACTTACCTAACCCTAGATATCAAGCAGAGTTGCACTTGTGACAAAGGAAACATTTAGATACACTGTAAAATCTGCTTCAGGTATTGTCCTTTTTAAAATTACCCTACTAATGAAGCTTTGAGAGGTGAGTTTTTACTTTGTCGTCCTGGTGAAGGTCCTGACAGCCACATTTAGAAATTTCTGTTGGGGGATGGACATTTCTAGCATTCACAGAGACCACCATCAAAGTGGTTCCTATGAATGAATTGTAACTTTGACTTGTGGCTCTGTCAAACATGACGGAGCCGTACAACAAAGTTACAAAGTTTTTTAATTCCCAGAAATAAAACCCAAAAGGCGAAAAAAATAAAAATAAAAAAAATAACAATGACTCCCTTGCCATGGGAATTACCTCCCATGGCGAAGAGAGGGGGAATTTTTATGTCTTTACTGCCTCTTGCCGCCAGGGTGTTCCTGGCGGTGACGGGCAGTAAAAAAACAGCTATATGTCCGCTCACCTAAATTGGGCGGACAAACATATAGACTTTTATTTTTAAAGCAGTTCATGTCCCATGAGAGCCTTGAATCCTTAGAATGGTGGAGGGGAGGGAGAGATGACCACCCCACCCACCTGCCCCTCTGTCCAGCAAGTAAGCCAGTCGTCGACAGAGCAGGATTTCCCAGAATGGTTCTCTGGGTAGATGAGTAGAGCAATGCAGAAGCACAAACACCTTGGACTCAACAACAAAATGTGTGAGCAACTAGGGGAGGGTAGATATGCACAGACTTGAGTGAGAAGGCTCAGCAAAGTCTCGGTAAACATTACTGGCGCACTGTCATTGAAAGTAGAAAACACTTCCGCCCACATCTCTGTCCTTAAAACCCACTTATCAGACTTTTGTCTGAGGAAAACCGATTTTGAAGTTAATTGCTTTGAAACTGTAATTTCCTTCTTAACTTTCTGGTTACTGTCTTTGAATTGTGTTTGCATGACTCTGCCTCTCTGAAAGGAAGCCAGCTTATCTCCATAGAACCAATGCCCAGCATTCCTTTTGCATTGCTGGGTTCTAGGCTATACTTAGTTCACAAAATCAATGAGTGTTTGACACTACAGGCCTGATTTACGCTTTGGCAGGCACATTTGTCAGGGTGGCAGAAGTAATTTCCTCCACCCGCCTAGCTGGACTACCGCCCTCCTTTTCAAAAGGTCTCGCTCTCCCTGTGGAGATCTTTGCACGTTCAGAGGAGCCGCCATATTATGGTAGCTTGTTCATCAAACTTTTTTTGTTTCCCAAAAACAAACTCCTAAAGTAGAAGTTTATTACTGAACAGCAAAAAATAAATGATCCTGATGCCCTGGAGTTTTCGCCCTGGGTGTGGGCTTATATCTCTTTATCTTTCAGTTTGGGACTACCAGGGTTTGTACTCTAAATAAGGCGAGGGGCTGATGCACCAACATAGAGAGTGGAGCCAAGAGAGGCACTGCCATTGGAAGCATGGCGGTCTACCCGACTCAAGACAAGCAGGTGGGCGGTCACTTTGGCGGGCACGGCACTCTGCCACGTTGTGCGGAGCACTCTGTCCACCAAGTTCTTAATCCAGCCTCAGTTCTGGTGCTGCCAGCACAGAGTGTGAAATGGAAGAGAGTGTTGTACCCACGTGTGGCAACTACATGGCTTGCATTGTTTGTGTGGAAAAGCAGCTTCAAGTGAGTGAAACTGGCGCACAAGTACGAAAATGTGAAGTTCTTGTGACCTGAGAATATTAAAAGGCTCATACATGGAATAAACATATCCAAGTAACAAGAGCTATGAAGTACTGGTCTCTGTTGTGTATCAGAGTACAGTGTTAGGGAGAGCAAAGCCCTATATTGATAGACTATATTGTTGGGTTCCACAATGAAAATGGTCTCTAACTCCAAAACCATCTAAATCATATTTAACATTGAGTTGATGAACATCTGTCACTTAGATAGCGACAGGTATTGATTTGCTTTGTAGCGCTGAGACTCCATAGAAGTCCATTAATGTCTGTGGATTTGAGCACGAAGGGCCACAAGCAGAGCCCATCCCACAGCTCAGCAAGAGCACAATCAATAAGGCACACCTCAATAAAGGCCCATAGAGACACAGCTGAACCAGAGCAAAACTTTGAGCAGCAGGAGAAATAGTTTCAAAGAACATCCAACAGAAAGGAGGAAAACAAGAGCCGGCCACACTGCAGAAAGAAGCCTAGCCAACACCACAGTAACCTGTGACACATTCAAACAAGTATCTCACAGCCAAGAAGCAGTGTTTGAGAAGAACAGAAAACGCAACATAAAGACAGATTGTGAGTAAGCAGGAACCGTCAACATACAGCAGGAGTAGAACATAATAACGTTCAATTTCGCTTTATTCAACAATTTTGTCATAAAAGCAGTAGAACGTACAATATTATATGAAAATAGAAAAGCAAGCAATGAGGTATAGTAAATACAACATTATCCAGACGGAGACTCTTTACATTACGTAAAACTATAAAAAAATAAATGGTGGTAGATTGAAAATGTTTTAAAACATGCATAGAGATGCAGCAAACATAAAAACAAACAAAAGAAAAGCTATGTAGCCAGTCCATTAGTTAATCTTATCTGCGCAATGGGAAGCATGCAGTTGTGAGAAGGTAACCAGTAAGTGATCAATTGTCCGATACTCAAAAATGACTTTTATCCTGTCGATCGGGCAGCGGCTGCCAAGGCCCTGGCTCTGATAACCCACATTGTGCCCAGAAACCTTGCAACTGCACATGCGTAAACCAGGTTAGAATCTGATCTTAAAATTCTTAAAGAACATTACAACCAGCAAAGGCTTAATTCAAAGAGATAACAACTAGCTGAATAGTTAATCAGAAGACGGTAGAAAAGAAAGAAAACTGTACAAGAACCAGAATGACTGTAGCTCAGAGAGAACTCAACTAGCAGAGACGCAGTTCAGCAATAACAACATTAAAGGAAAATGTGTTAGGTATTATTGACACGGCAACACTGCAAATAAATATACATTAAGTAAACAGTCAGAAAGCATTTTCCATCAGTAATAACCAGAGTGACACAAGTCACCAAGAACAAATCGTGTAGCAGAATGCCTTTTTATTCAGAGCCATGAAACTGCTACCATCTAAACAACAAGATGAATACAGCTCAGCAAGGATCCAACGAGTAGAATAGAGTGTTCCTGCATAGAAACAATCAAGATAATCAAGGCGGCGGAAAATGCATGCCAGAGAATTAATCTCAGTTATATCTACATTTTGTTGACACCACAATCCAACTCGCAGTTAAGGGAAAACGATACCCAGTTAATAGTATTTATAGCATATTTACACCACATGAATGAAAAAAGCAGAGAAACATCTGTACAAGTAATAGGATGGATCTATTCTATTTCAAATTGAAGACTATTTCCACAACACAAACCACTATAAAGGTGCAAGACAGAAATAACAAGTCCAACACA
Organism: Lissotriton helveticus; assembly: GCF_964261635.1. Classification (NCBI taxonomy): domain Eukaryota; kingdom Metazoa; phylum Chordata; class Amphibia; order Caudata; family Salamandridae; genus Lissotriton; species Lissotriton helveticus. The sequence continues at coordinate 208,594,830 of NC_136065.1, forward strand.
CAGATCACAAACAGATTTCAGCCTTAAGATGACAAGATTGTCAAGAGACAGCTCCATTTCTTCAGTGTTACAAAATGCACTAGCTGTACAATTCCATTCAATGCAAGTAACACCTGTCTCCGAGGCGGAAACATGTCTTCTTCCCTACAGAGTGTAAAACAGCCAATTGGCTATCCAATTTTTAGTAGAAAGAATGGATTCCTGCCTAATTCCTAGGTAGGATAAGTTCACTGTGATTTCATTTGTATCATCAATTGTAAATTGACTGCTAAATGGGGAATGGGGTGACCTGACGTTCTTTATATGCATGGACAACCTGGGCCAACCCATCAGTAATGCTGTATCTTGCTTCTAAGCATCCTGCCATCCATCCCGAGCATGCACGCTTCCCTGGGCCCAACATCCATGCAGCAGATCCGCCACACTGCTCTAGCTAGTCATTTGTACCTGAAATACGGTGAGGATGGCAGCAGGAAAGGTGTCGAAGTTTGTGGTTGGTGTTTCATCTTCAAAATTAAACCTGCGAAGAAGGTAGAGAAGACAACATTTATTGCGCATTGATAATGAATCACTTCTATGTCCCTCTTGCCTTACTGCTATCTCCATTTTGCGGTACACACCCGTTACGACGCAACTTTTACTCCGCACTACCATTACAACGCGGGCATTACAACGCATGGCATTACAACGCATTGCGCTGGGGGGCGCTCTAGGATAAGAGGTAAGTTTAATTTACTATCCAACACCTTCCCTAGGGTCCACGGGGACTGGAGTTAGAATAGTAAATTATACTTACCACTATCCAGCACCCCAAAGCGCTATGCGTTGTAACGGTATTCGTTGTAAATACCGCGTTGTAATGGTACGCGGAGTAAAAGTATGCGTTGTAACGTCATACATCCCCATTTTGCATGTAATAGGATCATTTTTCAGACATGTCATTTCTGCAAAGAAACTCACTAGGGTGGAAATCCATTGCTGGACTCTTGGGGAGAACCTCAAAGCATTTACTCCATTTCCTACAGTAGCTGTATTTGAATTGCTTCCATTGCTTCCAGGGCATTCCTATAAATTCCCTCCAAAATGAGATTTCATGTTGTTCTACATAGCATACTTCCTTGTACGGATTGTTTCGGGGTCCCAAGCCCCTCCCCTAGGAGGATCTCCATGCTCCATGTCTTCCTGCACACTGGGTGGGTCCAGAGAACCTTCTTCCCCTCCCAATGGAAAGCTCATACCTCTGAACCATCTGTCTAAGAGTTAATGAAGCCCTAGTCATCTTATAAAGTGATTTTCTGCTTCAGATGAGGATGTTCACACATGTGTTCAAGGCTCCTACATTTGATGAGAGGGCCCTAATCACTCACCAACATTTGGAGAACTCTTCTCTTCTTTTGGGATTTGGGGCCTGAATCACCTACATCTACATACTGATCCATGGGTGTAAGTGCCTGGGGTATCCTCCATCCCTTTAGTAGACCCTGGCCAGTTACTTCCATTTAGAGCATCTCTAGACTCCTGTGGTATAGTTTTAATCTCCTGCCAACTCCCCTTCCTGACAGAAAGCTAACTGGTTCCCTCCCAGCCGTAGAATAAAATCCTGTGTCTTGTCTTGATAGGGGAAACGCAGCCAGTTCCCAACTATCTGTGCAGGTAGGCTCTCGCCTTCATCAATGGACTCAGCAGTTACTGATGCTACGCCTTTCTGAGCACATGATGCCGAGTGACTTACAAGCCCCCGAAGAGCTGCATCCCCAACAAGGCAAACACAACAATGAAGAGGAAGAGGAGGAAGAGCAGGCTGACGATGGACTTCATGGAGTTCAGCAGCGACACCACCAGGTTCCTGAGTGAATTCCAGTACCTGGCAAGAAAATAAACTCAGTCAGTTAGAGGCAGAGAATGCAGACAGAATCACCACTAACTTCCCAATTCAAAGTCACCCTTACTAAACATATTACCAACCATTTAAGACCCAATACTACTGGAGGTGACCCAAGATTGAATTGTATATAGTGCTCCACTTCTGAAGAAGCACAGTGGACAAAATGACAAAACACTGGAATTAAACCACAAATGATTACCAGTGGTTGAGACCTCAAACATTCCACTCATCGCCGTTTGTTGTTTCAAAATTGATGCCCTAAGTCTCACAGGTAATCCCAGACATTGGTTCTGTGATCACTGTACCACAGGATAAAGGCTGCAACCTATTGATGAGGTTCAAAAAGGCTGAAGGCTGAAATCAGTTAGTGGTTTCTTGTGTTCTTGTACACAGAAGACGTTGTTGGGCAGATCAAGCTGGACTCTTCCCAATGGAACATGACCAAGACGGATTTGCATATGGCTGCCCTCCCTCCGGCTGCAATGGTGCAGTGGACAAAAACCAATAACTGGAATGTGGCCTGAGTAATTCTCAGTGGCTGGGACTTTTGCAAGTATTCCACCCATCACGTTTGATTGCTTTAACTGGAAACCAAGGGTGCTGTCACCTGTCCTAGAGCGTAGTTGACTCAAGGTCCCAGGGCAGCAAGGCCACTGCTCAGCAATCTGTCATTCCATCCGAATGCCTATGAGCTTGAGTGAACAATCCCTCAAAAATATGCCACTCCCTTTGGGCTTGGTAAACACTATCTTCTTATGCCATTCCAATCTGAACACTTTTGTTCACTCAAGGGGTCCCATGAGGCCTCACACTGATATTTCTGGTGCATGGGGAGTTTGTGTCAGTGGGTGTGAGAAATGGGGGTCTCTCGTAGGCAATGGTTTGCACCTTTGTCCAAATAGGGAACCTTCTTTATGGTCAGGGTAAGGGGGATACACTTCTAAAATAACCCCTGCTCACCCCCTTGGTAGCTTGGCACGAGCAGATAGGCTTATCTCAGAGGCAGTCTGTAAAGCATTTGTGCACACATACAGTAGAACAGTGAAAACACTACAAATGGACACCAAATCAGTTTAGAAAAATAAGTAATCTTTATCTAAACCAAACAAGACCAAAACGACAAAAATACACCATACAGTTATCAAGATGTGAATTTTAAAAGGTATAAACAGTTCTGTCCATAGCAAACTATAATTGGGACACTTCCAACACAAAGTACCTTGGATGCGTCAAAATCATAAACAAAAACAGCTGCAGTGAAGGTGATGCGTCTGTTCCTTGTGCGCAGGGAAGGTGATACAGCGGTTCCTTGCTCCAGGGGGGGAGGTGCGTTGGTTCCTTACTGCCACGCACTGGAGGTGATGCATTGGTTCCTTACTGAAGAGGAGGTGATGCAACGGTTTCTTACTGCGGCCCGACATGGATGTAGACTCTGGAACGTGTCGGTTCTCGATGCGGCTGCAATGGCACTGCTTTGATCTCTCCAGCCCCGGTCCCACGATGCGTCAGTTCTTGCAGCCGCACAGCAGTGCCTGCGTCAGAGTCAGTGCATTGATCTCGGACTTTGGAGATCGGTGCATGAGACTCGGCGTGTGGCAATTTCTCCAGCCATGGGCAGGTGCTGCATTGGTTTTTAGCGGCACGATGGCGATGCGTGGCAATTCTTTCCGCACAGCTGCGAGGCATCAGAAACGGGTGCGGACGTGTCATGCTTCTTTAGTTGCTTCTCTTTTTCCAGCTCCCATCAGCAGGAACAACCTCCAAAAGCCCAACACAGGCACCTCTTGGAAGGTCAAACTCCCAGCAAGACAGTTCAGGTGAGCTGGTGGCGAAGTCTTTGTGTCTCTGAGATATCAGAACAGGCGGTGAGCTCTATTTCAAGCCTTTGGAAATCTTCTTCAAGCAGGATACACATATGGTTCCCCTCCTTGGCAGAAACAGCCACTGCAGGCCAAACACAGACATCACACAGCAAAGGGGCAGTACTTCTCCTTCAGCTGTCCCAGCTTTTGTCCTTGAACGAGGTACCTCTTGAGTCCAGGAGTATTCTAAAGTTCTGGGGTCGGGCCCTAATATTTATATTCCATTTATCTTTGTTCTCTTGTGGCAGATAGCCTCTGTGCTCAGTCAAAACCAGTTCTGTCCTGCCTGGCCCAGCATCCTGGCAGGAGGTGGAGACAGCATTGTATAAGGCAGACCATGCCCATTCAGGTGCAAGGAAATCTCCTCCCGTACTAAAAATGCAGCCCAGGTCTATTCAGCCCTGACTCGTCCAGGAAAAGCAGGACACACCTCCACCTACCACCCCGCCCCCCCCAGTGGCTGTCTACAGTGAATGCACATCCCCAGCCCTTGTCACTCCAAAGCCAAACAGTCAATCCACAAACCAGCAGAGGCACACTGGATGGCTAAGCAAGAAAATACCCACTTTCTAAAAGGGGTATTTTCAAACACACAATATGAAAATCATCTTTCCTAAAAGATTCATTTTTTATATTCTGAGTTCAGGTATACTAAACTCCATCTTTCCATCTTGTCCCAATGGAAAGTTATACTTATAAGATGTTATAAATAAACTCCCATTCTATCCTATGGGACAGATAGCCTTTCAATAGTGAGAAACGAAATACAGTGTTTTTTTACTATGAAGACATGTCACACACATCAGTACATGTCCTACCTTTCACATACACTGTACCCTGCCCACAGGGAAACTTGGACCTACCTTTGGAGTGACTTACATGTAAAAAAAGAGAAGGTTAGGGCCTGCCAAGTAGGTGCACTTGCCAGGTCGATATGGCAGGAGAGACTGTGCGCAGAAACTGCAGTGGCAGGTCTGAGACCCCTTTGAAAGGCAGCTTAGGTGGGTGACACAGTCAGTGCTGCAGGCCCACTCACAGCATTTGACTTACAGGCCCTGGGCGCACACAGTGCACTGTACTAGGAACTTAGTAGTAAGTCAAACATGCCAATCATGGAAACACCAATCCATATTCACAATTTACAGAGGGAACACATGCACTTTCACACTGATCAGCAGTGGCTGGTCTAGATCCCAAAGCAATCCAGTCCAACAAGAACAAAATGCAGCATGCAGCAAAAATACTGGAGGCAGGGGCAAAAAGACTGGGGGAAACAATGCCAAGGATACCAGGTCTAACAGTGGGGTCCTGGACATTTAGTATGACCTGAACCTGTGGAAAACCAGAATGAAACTGCCAGGAAAACCAAAAAGAAAGCAGAAAATGGCAGTAGAGGACCGTTGGTACGAACAACAATGGACCTTCATTCCTGTCGTTCAACTAACACCAGAGTTCAATTTCTAGTCCAAGAGAAAACCCTACACCTAAGGTGCAAAGAAAGTTTAAATGTTGCCCAACAAAGCATGCCATACACCACTGGCTTCAAGTCAGCATAGCACAGAAAACAGGGCAGGCAAAGCCCACTAGGAAAGAGGAGGTTGTCTGAGAGTGGAATGTAAATACCATGGGCAGACAGATGTTGTCCTCGTCTCAATTTTTCGGACATTAGTCTGCCTCACTACCACCTGCCCAGGGTGATTACTTTATCTTGCTTGGATTAAGTTACATCCTGTCTCAGTGTCTTTATCTGTTCCATCACAAACACATATCTTCTATCTTATGAAGTGTTTTTTTGAGTCTGGCTGTGTGCCCCGAAGGACCAACCCCTTTTTCCTAGCTGCCAACCATGTAGTCATATAATCCGTGCTCGGAGAGCACCACATCCAAACCACTCTCCTCCCTGTTTCTTAGTGCCCTGCCACCACAAGCCCAAATCTGAAGCAGTAACAGAGATGAATCCTGCAGAAGCCTCATGCCAGCAAAAGAAATAAGTGTTGTATCAGTGCTGAGGGGGTCATCGGAAACGATGTATCTGCGTTATGTTCCGCCACTGGCCTGTGGGGACATGGGCTGCCCTTCCCTGTCACGGAGAGGACGTTCGGCCTTCGCTTGCTGGGTCTATGCTGGTCCGCGTCACGTCATTGGCACCGGAGAGATATCCCCAGTGGCAGGAGAGCTGTTATCTTGCAGAGCTTGGCAAGACAATCAAAAAGCCATTTTCGCACAAAGTAAGAGTGTTTTCTTCCCATATCAGCTATTTAGAATGTTCACTTTCCTTCCCTGCACCCTGACTGGCTGAGAAATAGGGTGTGAAGTCCCAGGAAAGAGCCCTCTGAACACAGATCTGGATCACAGAGCTATTAAGATAAAAACCTCAATGGAGTACATTTGTGTGGGAACAGCAGATGCATGTGGGAAAGGCACTAACACACACAGGAGCTCCATCTTAGTTCAGCTCCATCAACTATTGCATCTTGTTCGGTTTCCGCCATCTGCAGGTGTGAACTGCCCCATACCTTCTAATGGGAGCCATGAAGATAACACAGGGTGTTGAAAAGGAATCCTAGTTGGCACTCGGCAATGTTGTGCCAAATGAAGCAATCATAACGTCACCACCCCTGTGAGGCCAGGCAACTATGTTTGCCACTGAGGCATATCCTAAAACCCATATAAACCAAGCAACATCTGAACCACTGAAATTCCCTACCACATCTACACAATTGTCTGAGATTTACACTAGATCACAGCATCAGACGCTGCATTAACCAAAAGCTTACGCTAAACACTAGAGTGTCACAAGTCACAAGTCTGGATCTTGCGAATTATGTAGGGGAGGCGTTCAAGATATTGTGCATGTTTGATATGTCTGCCCCAGTAAAGTCTTGGTAGAAGCTCGGAACCACTTTATCAAACCCATATGTTTTAGATATAATTTATCCAGAATTAATGATTTGATCATTTTAACTAGATCACCACTTGATGAATTTGTGTGTTATAATCTGTATACATTTTAGCATTTTTTTTGCAATTGTTTTAATAGACGCTTTGTATTAAGTCTGTTATATTTATAATTTTGCACTGATTCCGAATGTTTTATATTGTTGATCTCTGATGAGGTCTAAACAATTAAAACTGATTCCTACTACATCCCAATTAAGACAAGAAAGCTGTCCATCACATACTGCCCCGCCACACCTCCAAAAGGGCAGGTACGTTGAGTGATCAGCCTCCCACCCTACCACACCCACATTCAAGTTATTAATGCTCTGCACCACTGAATGGCCTATTTATGTCAGAAAGTAATTAGCAAAAATATCATCTGGCATAAATATTGTGTTTAAACAGCGCAGCTCCACCGTGCCCAACACACCCCTGATATAATGCAGATGAACTGTTTACTTTCCATAGAGGTGGAGCAAGGTGCTCCCAGGTCCCATAGAGTGTAACCTAGTGGTATCTAATTTACCCCCATATTTCTCAACTCCTTCATATCATCTTCAGCTTTCCAATGTCAATTGTCTCCTGTAGGGTTCAGTGGGGTCGCCCATCCTACTACACACCTTACTCACCCATGGGAACATGTCTTCCATCCCATTGACTTCTATGGGATCATGGTGTTTAAATACAGTTAAAAGGACACAAAAGGTTAAGAGATATAAGGACCATAACACCATCAAGTGGCGTCTGCACCCACAGTGGAGCTAAGGTACCCACCAGACATGCAGCACACCACGTGTGCCTGGAGGCATCCTCTACACACATTGACACCACCAGTGGTTGATAGTGGCAGAAGGAAGGTGGACTTACTTGGTGACTTTGAAGATCCTGAGTAGCCGAAGTGCTCGCAGTACGCTGATTCCAAACGAGGTTCCTGGCTTCACCACGGCCCAGATAACCTCAAAAATGCTTCCCAAGATGACCTGGAAACAAAAAGGCACTCTGGGTAAGGGAGTTCCTGTATGCTAGCTACACCAGCCCCTGCTCCAAGTAAGGAGGCATTCTTCACAACCCAGGGACAAAGGGTACCATTCCCACGGATGAAGGTTCCACCACCTCACCTGAAATCTCCATCCATACGTTTTTCACATCATAATGCGCTGGACAACACTACCCCAGGTCAAAACATTATTCTTACCCAGGAGCCACTGCTCCCTGTATGCATGTGTTCAATTACTGGTTGTTTGAAGGCCTCTGACCACTCCTAAGATGGCGGTGCCATGGTTTTGTGAGTGTCTGTTCTAGTTCACTGTGTGACCCTAATGTAAACTGCATTTCTTTAGTTCCATGCTTTTAAAGCGTCAACTGATTGTACAGTATTGGGAAACTGTACAGAGAAAAATCCAACACATCATCCATGAATAGAAGCAATACCAAAGAGGGTAGGAAGGAACTCTGTCTAGGATAGGAGCATGGGGCAGCTCCTCCGCTAAGGTGGAGGAGCATCACCTCACGGCTCTATGAGCACTAGGTAAAGAAAAACTAAAATGAGAATAATAACCAGCTTTTTATCATTTTAGTTTTCCGTTTCCTGCTGTGGGCGGGGCTGGATTGCTAGAGCAGGGGCCAGGAGGAGGAGTGGTTGCTTCACTCTAAAGTGCGTATAACTGTTTGGCCGGTCCTCTTTGGCCGACATTAAACAATCATGCGCACTTTGCATGTTCTGCACCCAGGCTGCATTACAGCCTGCGTGCAGAACATACCCAGGCCCCCATTCCCCATCTGAGTGCTGAACCATGTCGCTCAGAACAATCACAATGCTGCTTTGCAGTGTTGTGATTGGCTAGGGGAGTCAGGAGCCTGGTTTCTTCCTCGTTCCTGCTTCCCAGGATCTAGAGGCAGCGACAGTGAGTGGACTGAGAGGCGGCGGCCATCCGGGTGGCCGGCTTGAAGGTAAGTGTTTTTTTTTTAATTTACACCTCCCCGCGCAGCATCACTCCTGGTAAATAGCGGCCGCCTCTGGATAGGACTCAGGGTGAGGAGGGTCCACAGCTTACGGTTCATGAGAATCCTGAATCCCCAGGCTTATAAAGGTAAAAGTGGTATTTGATATGTTTTGCGTGGGTGCTTGGGTGACGCTGTGCAATTTTGGACTGTGCTTGCTGGCTTTTACAATGGTAAGTCAACTGACGCAAAGCTTTGCATTGCTCTGCACCAAGCAAACACATGTGCAAATCCTTAGCAAATAACTTCCAGGGAGTCCTAATGAGTACCTGGGGTTCGAAACAGTTTGATCTGATTTGTTTTCCTTGCCCTCCTGAAAGTAAGGATTGCTCTGGAGAGCCAGATGTCTGTGTGCTGCTGTGTACAGCTGTAGCTACAGTGTCATTACCTGTGTGGGATGACTGTGTGACAATCTATGATTCTGTGCTTGCCTGTTGCCACTCTATGATCATTGTGTTTGATGGCTGTTTGATGACCCTGTGAACGCCTGTGGTTGATCTGTGAGCACCATGATGCAATAATTGCGGAATAACTGTCTGCTGCCCTTCCCTATCATCTCTGTGAAAGGACTGTACGGTGACTGTGTGACAGCTGCTAGCAGGTCTGCTTAAAGGGTGTGATGTTACTGAGTAATGACTGTGTGACTGCCTGTCGCTCTTGTGTGACTATTTGTGTGAAAGGTTGTTTGACTGTCTGAGAAAATTCAGTGGTCATATGTTGAAAAAGTTCTGCCAGACAATGCTGTGACAGAATTGATTGACTGCTATCTGAGGTAAACAACTGATCTGTTAGCATCAATGAGAAAGTAATACGAATGCCTGTGTGGTAATCTGGCTATTGGCTTCCTTGTGATTGGCTGTAAGCATCTGGCGTTTGCTTGTATGAGAAGGTTTCGTTACTTTCAAGAGCCTGCATGACCTTCCATTGACCTTCAGTGCTAAATACCTGTAGGACTGCATGCAGCTGCTCTGTGGCAGTGCCTGTGCACTGTGCCAAGCCACTGTCTGATCTATGACCACTTGTGTGCGTGGCTCCATCACAGCTTGGTTGTGACAGAATTGAGGCTACTTGTGTTTCAGTTCTCTGGTGTTACTCCTGTTTCCTTAATCCCTTGTATGCTTGTGACGGAACCGTTCCGTCACAAGCCTCGGGTGAGCTGTGCTTGTGACGGAACGGTTCCGTCACGGCCCGCTCGCCACGCCTGCGCGGCGTGAATTCCGCGCCTGCGCTGAGCGTTCTATTGGGCGGGCGGGGCCGTGACGGAACCGTTCCGTCACAAACACAGCTCACCCGAGGCTCGTGACGGAGCGGTTCCGTCACGAGCACGGGAGCGCCGTGCGGCCGCCCCGCCCCCTTAGCACTGCAGTGAAGGGGTTAATCGTTGACTGTTTTCTGAATACTGGTGTGTGGCTTCCTTTAGTTAACTCAATTCTTACTGTCTTTGTGCTATTACTTAGTGCCTAACTGCATGATGTAGCTGCTGACACGTAACTACCTTGTTTTACCAAAATAGTTTGCTCTTCAATCTCCTTATAGTCCTTTTACTGAGTCTAGCAGTCATAGAACTGCCACGTTAAGCTTACCAAAATGAACAGCTCCTGTTGCATCTCTCCTACATGCATTCTCCTTTGAGGGGTGCCGTTTTTAGGTCTCGCCTACGACAGCGCATGCACAGCATGCGATCTCGCTTGCAAGAAATATTGTATACAACAAGAGGCTTTCAGCCTGCCCTTTGCTTAACATTTGATGGCTTCATTGTCACTCCTATTTGCTGCCTTATAATTGGTCACTGTGTGCTGGCTTCACTTCCTCTACTTTTGGCTGAAGAATGGACCAAGTACTGATAGCTTCAGCTTAATTACTGTCCTTCCGCTGGTCATGCTGTGATTGAGGTACTACTTTAATTTTTTTCTTCTTCCCAGTTGCCCGTGTTGAACCTCGTCACTTGTAGATATGTTTTGCTGTGTTGCACATACTTCAAAAATACCCTTTCTACTTTGAAATGGATATTTATTGTGACAACAGAAGTTATCTGCTTGCAAATATATTTTCACTAAGATATGTACACGGGTGCAATTGCTTTCTTTATGTGATAGGATTTTTTGCCAAATGTCTTCTTTTTCTTCTTTTTCATGCATGGGAAAATTAACTGATTTGCTCAGAATCAAAGGGGTATTGTGGTGAGACCTAACAAGCATTTAAAAGGCAATAGATCCCACCTTTGAGAGTATTGGCTCTGCCGTTGCCTTTTGTTCATGCTGTACAGCATGGGCGCATTGCCAACTTTCAGACATGGTGGTCTGCGGTCCCCAGCAGGCCACTATCCCTGTGATTGTAACCCATTCTCAAAAGGTCACAAATTGCGACCTGCCTCAAGAATATTATTGAGGCAGGTAATTTGTGACTTCATTGGGAATCGCTAAATCTGTCTGAGACACATTAGTACATTTCATTTTGTGAGTCGCAAATTGCGAGTCACAAAAAATCGCAATTTGCGACCTGGAAAACAGAATGATCTACATCTGGCCCTATATGTCTTTTACTTTTAACCCCCATACAGCGCACCTTGAAGCGTGCCTGATGTGATATCGAATACCCGTGGAGGTTTTATTTTTCAAATAAAAGCATTAAATACTTGTTTGCTTAATACATAACAAATAATCTCTGTTTAGACATTTATCTTTGGTACGCTATGTCATTCTCCATCTAAAGCGTATTTCTTCTGTTTATGTTATTATCGTACACACATGCATGAATATCCTCCAATATAATACTTGTACTGGCCAATAACTGTTATGTTTTATTACGGCACCCAGTATAGTAAGTACATGAGTGCATATTGAATGTTTCACCTATGAGCCGCATCATTGAGGTTGTGTGACACATAGTAATTTTGCATATGTTTTTCCAAACTCTGACCACAGCTTTGCGCACAGCCAAGCACTTGTGTATAGGCATTCCTTATTGAAGACCACCATGCACTGTAAAAACCGGCTTTGGTCAACATGTTCACCAAAAACTTACGCCAAAGTCGAAGCAGTTGAAGGAGGAGTGAAAGTAGTTTCTGGCCCCCAGCCCGTACATCTTCAAGGACATCTCAGTCAGAAAGAGCCCCAGGAAGACAAACTCTGCAAAATCTGGAGAAGAGGAGAGGTTCAATAGTCAGACAGGGCAGACAGGCAAATCCACCCACCACGGCAAGATGAATCCAAGGAGGCTGTTGAGGCGAGAGGCAGAGGGCGAGGCACGGGACAGGACAGGGTCCCTGGAAAGTGCAATCCTGCAAGATGGGAAGAGGGCAGAAGCCAGTGGAAGGAGTGAACCTGAGGGTGGGTGAGAGCCAGAAGATCTATGGATGAACTCAGGGATGGGGAGTGATGAGATCTATTTCGAAGGGCTGGTCCCACGGGTGGGGAACACTGAGTCACAGAACGAGTGGAAGAAAGGGAAACAAGAACAGGAAGCTTTGCGAGGACCTAACGCGGCGGTGGGAACCAGTCTGGATGCAGGTCTGTCAAATTATGTTTTCATAGACAATTATGTTGTCATAGATAAGGGAACCCAAGTATTAGAGGGACCATGGGTGTAGTTATTTATAAATAAAAGGCCTGTCAAATGATGGCAGAGAGGGAGGAAGTAACAGACCAATCAGTGGCCTCCATTCCTGATTACAATATCACATAAGGCCTCTTTGTAAAAGGATAAAACCGTGGATATGGGGGCCTGAGTGTGAGTGCCTTTATACTTAGGGAAACCCAGGGAGGGGAAGAAAATGTAGATGTTGTTTTGTGAGCAGCTTTCCTGAAGGGGGTGAAGGGTGTGGGCTGGAAGGCTATAGAAGACGTGAACCCAACGGTAAGAGAGAGTGATGGCCAACAAGCTTGAAAGAAGTGAGCTTGTCGAAGGGTAACCCTGAGGGCACAAGTTTTTTTAAAGGACTGACATTCTGGAAGGGATGGTGGTCTGAGCAGCGGCCGGAGTCCATTGATGCAATATCGAGTTAGGACCCAATGAGGTCCTCAGAGCTGACCGGAGCAGTTCTGAGATGTTGGGGCTTTCAGAGCCCCTCCAAGTCTAGTGTGGGCCAGAATGGGAATTTTATGTGGTTAGATGTGACACTCAAATTAAAAACCTTCTGATGGCTGGTTTTAAAATTGATAGTATATGTCATCCATTTATACTCCTGGAAGTTCCTCAACCCAGTCCCACTGCCACAGGAAGGGGGTGCTGCAAATTTGAAAAGCGTACAACACACGAACGTGATCTATGGAGACTATATGGTGGAGATGTGCACCCCAAGAGTGTCGTAGTCACAGCGTGTGCATGTACCAAACTCTGCACGCATGGAGCCTGTGTGTCAACTGTGGTTTCATGCCACCCCCACCAGCAGTGTACAACCATTTCGTGTGTAACGAGCCCCTTCAAGTCCAAACAGGACCTTGTGTATCCCATCACTTGGCGGGTAGCATCAGCATTAGGGAGACCAGATCAGGATTATCATCCCCGAAATAGATATTTAATTGAGCTGAGAGAGACCCATTCAGTGACTAAATGAGGCTTTGTGCAAAGAAGCTACAAATAAAGACAATGGAACTGATGAGGCATTTGTGTTGCTTGAAATATCAATAGATTCTATGCAATCGAATGGGACGTGTTGTGGGGAACACTTCAAGCCATGGTGCAGGGGGAGAGGAGTCCAAAAGCTCTTTATGTGCAGTTGAGGAGTAATTATAGAACAAATGGAATGCAGTCAGGTTCACGGTGAAAAGGGAAACAAAACGAGTGTCTGATGGCCCCACACAGATTTTAGATGAGCTCCATGTGCAAGGATAATTACTGGAATCAGTTAAAAAAACTAAAAGTGCAACCTTAGGCCTTTTCTGACCTGGCCTTAAAGGATGGAAGAATTTCCAGCTGTTTCCGGGGGGGGGGGGGTCGACGAAGAGAAAAAAGTAATGCACAGCTATGTCGCGGCTATGAAATACAACAAGGTCATTTATAAATGTAGCACTGTGGGGTCATTTGAATATCTTAGGATGCAAATTACAAAAGGTGGGGCAGGGTTGTAGATACAGCAGCAACATTTATGCAGTATTAATGGAGGTTAAAATGACCTTATGCTTTAGTAGCATCTTATTGTCCTTCTGCTCACGTGTTAATGTGATTAAACACAGGCTCGGCCACATTATAGAATCATTTTAAAACAACGCAGCTACAGGAGGGAAGAGTTCTTTGAGAGGAAAAGACAGCAGGAAAAAATAAAGTCTTTCTAAGCGCACGCTCAGGAGGGTATGACTGAAATTCGAAAACCCCATTGCATGAAATTTTCTGCAGGATTTTCCAAACTCCACACATAAGCAAATATTCTGCATAAAGGTATCGATGGGGCACGTGTGAAAATTGGAAGATGGCGATCTGTGGTGGACCGCCCTCACCGGAGCAGGGTCAAGAATGATTTGCATATGGTTGGGTCCACACTGAGGTGGCATGGTGGGCAAAAAACAATGGATTGGAATGCAGCTCGAGAAATTAACAGTGGCTGAGATTAATTCAAGCATTCCACCCATCACCTTGTTGTTGTGCATTTGCCATTTCTGCAAAGGCAGAGAATAAGCCTATGCTAACTTTGCGCATGCGCAGAGAAATGTACATAAGGAATCCTGCAAATTTCCTCCATTCCACATCCCTGCACAGAGGAGAGTTGTCATGTCAACAGAAGAGGATGCTATGGAATACTGCTTCTGCTGTGTAGCAAAACACGTTGCCATGGCCTTATACTCTCGCAAGGTTCTGAAAGTGTTTTATGCAGTTGTTTGAACTCTTTTACTTATAGTTTGTAATGAAATCTACTGCTTACTGGTGAAACATTGCATGTGAGATATCTGAATGAAGCTACAGTGATCTGACAAGCGGAGGGGGACTACAGTGGAGCCTAACTCCCACATGCAGCATGCACATCCTATAGCCATGTATTGCAGATGGCGAAAAACATACTTTTTCCTTAATGTAAAATGTAAGTTTACAGGAGTGAATGACTGAAGTGAATAGAAAGGGACAGGTTCCATCTAGGAAATATATCTTTTCTACATAAGACAATAAGGCTCAGTGCTAAAGAGAGATGACCTAATTAGAGGCAACTTTGTGAGAAAAACTAAATGCTAAATTAGTGGGTTAGGGTCATTCAGGATGAGCATCTACAAAATCACTGATCTGTAAAGCAAACAAACAGAATGACTGGGCAAGAGGACTGTACAAAGAGGGCACTTGGGTTATTTGTGTCACTTGCACGATGAGTCAAATCTCCTTGAACTCCTCCTGGTGCTAAAGCAGGAAGCAGAGTTGTGCAACATTGGTGGGTGGTCCTCAGAGCGAGGAGTTCAGCTAAACTAGATTGGCATGACAGCATATAATTTTTTGTAAAAGGAAGTTAAAGTAAAAAAAAATGTAACATAATCTAAATCACATTGCTGTTTTTCTCACAAAAAGAGACTTTACGCGCTAATTGCTTAAAGTGTCATTTTAGGGCGGCACTGAGCCGGATCTGAAGGAGTTTAAGAGTGTACTTGTTGGAATAGCAAAGTCTATTGTTGCATTGATATGACTTGTGCCGTTTGGTTCCAAAGCTATATAATTTAACTAGATTTGTTATTGAAATGAACTGCTTGAGGTTGATAACATTGAGCCCATAGATTGTTGATTAATTCGTTTATAAATCTGGGCTTTCTCAGCCTTATCGAAGATGGGCATTCGTTGGTGTATGTGTTTCTTTTGCAGGGCTGCTTCACGGGGGTGGCTCCTCTGCTGAGGTGGGAGGAGCGTCCCCCGACTACTCTTCGAGCATGAAAAATAAAATGATAATAACGTAGTTATTATCATATTATTATTTGCAGGTTCAGGGCTGTGTTGGGACACATGGACTTCAATGTTTTTTTAAACAAAGAAAGGGTACGAAGTTCCTGGGTGAAATAATGATCACCATTAAAATGTCATAGCTGGGGATGTCAGGCAACGTGTTACAGGAGGTCATCAAAGGAGGGGGGACTTCCTCCTTTGGGAACTAGGGCTCTCACTCACCCAGCAAGCTAGGTGTCATGCTTCATCATATGAGCCTGCTCCTCGTTGGGCTGGCGCTGCAATGCCCAGTGGGCACCTTTAAAGGGGCTCTTTGTCGGAGCTCTTTTGTTCCTTGCCGTAAGGGTGCAGTGGGTGTGAGGTGCCTAGTCTAGTGTAGATGTGTGTTGTGGAGTTTAAAACAGGTCAGAGAATCCTCTTGAATGGTTTGCACACTCCAAGTGCACATTGCTTGGCCATCTGTCTTGGGCTGGAAAAACAGTCCTGCGCACTTTGCATGTTCCCCACTAGGATGTAAACACAGCCTGGTGGTGTACATACCCAGGCCCCCAGTCCCCATCTTAGCTCTGATCCACGGCGCTCAGACCAATCACAATTCTGCATTGCAGCGATGTGATTGGCTTGGGGGAGCCATTGCAGCATTGTGATTGGCTATGGGGAGCCTAGTTGCTACCTGGTTCCGGTACTCACCGGAGAAGCGGAGGAGAGACGTGGTCGGCAGAAAAGGTAAGTAGCATTTTTTTTTAATAGTGCCTGCCTGTTTTATATCAGAACCAAGGGTCTCTCATCTCTGCCTGTTTTACATCAGCACCAGGGACCTCTCATCACTGACTGCTTTACATCAGAACTGGGATCTCTCTTCTTTACCTATTTTATATCAGCACAACTGATCTCTCACCTCTGCCTGTTTTATATCAGTCCCAGGGTTCTCTCATCTCTGCCTGTTTTATATCAGCACCGGGGATCTCTCATCTATACCTCTTTTATTTCAGCACCAGGGTCCTCTCATCTCTACTGTGTTAAATGGAAATAAAGCAGGGAGAAAGGAGGGAAAGAATAAATGGTTTGAAGATAGAAAAGAGGCATGGACTAGAAGGCAGTGAAGAAAAAAGGATAATGGGTAGGAGGGGAGAAGTATGGAATGAATGGAATGAAGAAAGGGAATAAGGAAGCAAAATATATAGGGCGGGAAAAGGTAAAACGGGTGACGATGAAAGTAAGAAAGGGAGAAAGAAGGAAAGGTGAGAAAAGATCAAGGAAACCGGAAGGAAATAAGTAAAGAATGAAGGAGATGACGCAGGGAAGACTAGAGGGAGGGAAGATAGAAAAAGGTTAAGAAGAGAAAAGAGGGAAATGAAAAGAGAAGGAAGAGATTATATGAGCGAAGAAGAAAAACAGAGAGACAGAAACACATTTGAGTGTTCTAGCACCGTCTCATCAATGAAGAAACGAGCCCGCTTATCCTCCTGATAACGAGACCTGCTGTAATTCAATCTGAAACAGAAGCATTTCCTAATTCAATAATAAATGATGAGTAAAGGGCCTGTGAGGCAGTCTGTGGCCGTGGGTCTGCAGCCCTGACCCCTGGCAGAGGCAGTGCCTGTGCTGCTGCTGAGAGAGATGTTACTAATCCCCTCTCTTAGCCCTGCTATGTGCAGCACATCTGATTCAAGCAGTTAGCAACCCCAGAGGGCTAATCACAGGCAGCCTGCCTCCTCCAGAACGCCCCCTTCTGGATCTGATGCCGGGAGGAGGGTTTGTCTCGAGCAAGGTGGGAGGAAGTGCTTGTTTGTCTGCAGAGCAGGAAAAAAACACCGTCAGAAACATTATGATTATATATATAGATAGATAGGTATATATTCGCGTTTATATGTCCACTGAAAGCACCAAAGATTACAGTAACGTTCTAGCTATGTGAAGTGTTCAGTAACAAAAAGAAAACATAGAAATTCGCCATAGTTATCTCAAGGAACAAAAGCTGATTGGGTTTTGGGGTACAGGGGTATTTTAGGGTTCAGGGGTAGGTTTGAGTTTTGGGGTACAGGGTTATTTTTATGGTTCATGGCTAGGTTTGGGTTTGGGGGTACAGGGGTATTTTTAGGGTTCAGGGGTAGGTTTGGGTTTTGGGGTACAGGGTATTTTAAGGGTTCAGGGCTAGGTTTGGGTTTTGGGGTACAGGGGTATTTTAGGGTTCAGGGGTAGGTTTGAGTTTTGGGGTACAGGGGTATTTTTAGGGTTCAGGGCTAGGTTTGTTTTCTGGGGCACAGGGGTATTTTTAGGGCTCAGGGGTAGGTTTGGGTTTTGAGGTACAGGGGTATTTTTAGGGTTCAGGGGTAGGTTTGGGTTTTGAGGTACAGGGGTATTTATAGGGTTCAGGGCAAAGTGTGGGTTTTGGGGTACAGGGGTATTTTTAGGGTTCAGAGTTAGGCTTTGGTTTTGGGGTACAGGGTATATTTATATGGTTAAGATTGGTTAGTGCTTAAGGGTGCTGGGGTATTTTAAGGAGTAAGGGTGGGTTATGATTATGGGGTGCAGGGGTGTTTAAAGGGAGCAGGGTGGACACCCGGAGCTGGAATGTACAGAACCTGGGAAGAAAAAACAATGAAATATTGGGCACAACGCTCGCTTTTTTTCCCGTAATCCCATGCCCCGCACACGCCCACGCCTCCAGCACACGCCCACAGCACATGATATGAGACATGGCATGAAGGGCAGAACGTACCACACGCCCCCAGCGTTTGTCACGCCCTCAGCACACGCCCACAGCACAACGCAGACATGCCCACAAGGGACTACTTTGCTGCACTCTTCTTTTACCTTTTACATGTATATGGTGGGCGTCTGCATAGCCTATGTCCTTCTGCTGCAACTGCCATTTCCAACGCTGTATTGGGTGTTGTGATTGGTGCTGTGGTTCCTGAGATTACCCGCCTCAAAGGTTTGGGCTCTCTCTTTATTATATTAGTATAGATACTAGCATCCCGTCCCGAAGTTGTCCGGGTATGAATTGCTGCCGGCCAGTAGTATATTGTTTTGTAGGATTTCGTTTTGATAGCATTTCTTATCTGTGACAGGCCTGTGAAACGCTCCGATTCACAGTGCACTGCTGATGCAATTAAGAGTGCGCGTTCAGTAGTGTGTGAACTCGAGTTTCCCTACTTTATTTTTCCTTGCAATATAATATAGCGCGAACTCGACAACATGGCATGAGCACAATTTACATTACAGAAGAACACATTCATTTGTGGAAGGCACGGGGGGACAAAGCGATTTGCCTGGAGTCACAGGATGTTGAGCTGATGCCGAGATTCGAACGTAGCTCCCCAGCTCTAAAGTTCGCAAATCTAGAACTTGTGGCGGGAGGTGTGTCTAAAAGTGTATGTCGGTGCTGGCCATCAATGAGAGAGACCTGTGCATTTTTCAAATCGGTGGTGAAAAAATATGAGTATGTTGCTGGAGATGTGGGCCGCCGTGCCACCAATGTACTTACCGGGGGAGGGTAAACACCCATTATTCCACAACTTTCTTTCCGCATACCATCACTCCGCATACTTTCATTACGAAAGTACCATGACTCCGCAATGCCATTATAACGCATGGCATTACATTTTATATGCTTTTACCACGCATACATTTACAACGAAATTCGTTGTAAATGCATGAACGGTAAAAGCATGTTTTTTTTTACTGTTTGGATAAGGTAAGTATGGGTATAGGGGTATATGTTTTGGGGTACTGAGGTATATGTTTTGGGGTGTTTGGGTATTTTAAGGGTTCAGATATAGTTTTGGGTTATGGGGTACAGGGGAAGTTTTAGGGTTTAGGGATAGGTATGGGTTTTGGGATACAGGGGTATTTTTAGGGTTCAGGGCTAGGTTTGGGTTTTGGGGTATAGGGGTATTTTTAGGGTTCAGGGGTAGGTTTGGGTTTTGGGGTACAGGGGTATTTTAAGGGTTCAGGGCTAGGTTTGGGATTTGGGGTACAGGGGTATTTTTAGGGTTTAGGCTAGGTTTGGGTTTTGGGGTACAGGGCTATTTTAGGGGTCAGGGGTAGGTTTGGGTTTTGGGGTACAGGGTTATTTTTATGGTTCAGGGCTAGGTTTGGGTTTTGGGGTACAGGGGTATTTTTAGGGTTCAGGGGTAGGTTTGGGTTTTGGGGTACAGGGGTATTTTTAGGGTTTAGTGATATATTTGGGTTTTGGGGTACAGGGTATATTTATAGGGTTAAGATGGGTTAGTGTTTAAGGGTGTTGGGGTATTTTAAGGAGTAAGGATGGGTTATGAATATGGGGTGCAGGGGTATTTAAAGGGAGCAGGGTGGACACCTGGAGCTGGAATGTACAGAACCTGAGAAGAAAAAACAATGAAATATTGGGCACAACGCTCGCTTTTTTTTCCTGTAATCCCGAGCCCCGCACACGCCCACGCCCCCAGCACACGCCCACAGCACACAATATAAGACATGGCATGAAGGGCGGAACGTACCACATGCCCCCAGCGTTTGTCACGCCCCCAGCACACGCCCACAGCACAACGTAGACACGCCCACAAGGGACTACTTTGCTGGCACGGTTCTTTTACCTTTTAAATGTATATGGTGGGCGTCTGCATAGCCTATGTCCTTCTGCTGCAACAGCCCTTTCCAACGCTGTAATGGGTGTTGTGATTGGTGCTGTGGTTCCTGAGATTACCTGCCTCAAAGGTTTGGGCTCTCTCTTTATTATATTAGTATGGATATATATATATATATATATATATATATATATATATATATATATATATATATATATATATATATATATGCAGGTTACAAAGACTCTGTCTGTTGCAAGGGGCATTTTTTAGGTGTGTGAGGGGCCAGGGCGCATGTCTCACACTCATTATGGGTCATGACAGTCTTGTCAAGGACTAGGGGAAATTGACAGAATAAGAATAAATAGTCTGTCTGTATCTGCCTCCCGCCCTCAGTGAGGCACTTAGAGAGAGTATGCAGCCACGTCCTACTCCACCACCGGAATCAAGGACCTGTCCTGCGGCAGATGTCATAAGAGCAGACAGGGGCCGGCAAACAGTGGCAAGAGCACTACTGTTTCTAGAACGCAATAATATAGCCTGTGTGTCATGGGCCCTATTGCAAGGAAGGAAATTGGGTTTGAATTATAAACTACAGAAGTAATCATGGTTCATGGGGTCCTCAGGCCTCTGGGCCTCTGTGCCACTGCACCTGCTGCACTAATAAGAGCTACACCCCTGCTAGAACGCAGCTCTCAGCAGTACTGCAGGTTCGCCACTTGCCACCATGGCTAGCATGCACAGGGACTTGTACATTAGCTGCCCCGCTTCCCCCTCGATCTCACAGTCCTCCGCCATGAGAAGGTGCACAGCGATGCCATTCCGGATCTCCCTAAGGTGGGGTGGACTTATGTTTGGTGTAGACCTGGCTTAGGGGCTCTTGAGAAGGCCTCGCAGGCCGTAACAGGGAAGATGCTGGGGGACAGGGTGGTCGATACAAGGAGCGCTGCCGGTGATATTTGGACCACCAATTGCTGTGGAGTTTCCCGGCGTGGATGAGAGGCAACGCGTACTGGGCGTATGTCGATACATAAACAGATTTTGGAGTGCTGATATTAGGCCAGTAAATATCATTGCAGCATCCTACAAGGATTACATTTTTACACGCCACGGGACAGTGTGGCCTGGAATTATCGCCACATGAAAGAAATGCATCAAAGACCATATACTCAGCCGTGAACAAGTCGCATGTTCTGATGTGTACAAGAAGCGACGAAACACGTGTTGGCTTGGCTTGAAAATACATCGACCCCGAACTCCGGGATGTCGGATTAAACGAGAAAGAAGAGGAAAGAACAAGACTCATCGTGTTTTTTGCATCAACTTTGCCTGAATTAGACTGCATTAACTTTGCGTGTGCTAGGGTACATGAAATGTGAAGTGGTGAAATGGGTCACGCGATCTCGTATTACTCGCCCTGAAGCCCCATTAACCACTCAAGGAATATCATAACCTATAGGTAATTTTAAAACTCATTGCTTCACACTTCCATGTGGTACATTCACACATGTTCAATACTCTCTTCGCACAGCTCACATATCCGTTGCAAAATGTAACAAATTATTTCCCGCTGGCAGTAATTCAGCTTGAGCTGAAACCCCGCTCAGTCACAACATAACACGGACCAAATGTCAGTCTTTGACAGGTCCTTCATTTACGCCTGACTAGAACAGCAGGGGAGTAGCAGGTCAGCATTAAGGCGGATTTACCAAGTGTAGCTGCCGCTAGCATGTTCAACAGCATAGGAGCGAGGAGTGATGGTGAGTGTTACAGATATGCATATGTCCCTATGCTAGAACAGGAAGGAGAGGCTCAACTGCAAGAAAGAGGGGGCGGTGGCGAGAGGTGTGGTGTGAGTAGGGGGCTTACAGTGTAATCTGTGAGCACCATCCTTGGAAAAGCAGGATTGCTGCAGATCTGGGCCCAGGTGCAACAGCAATAGGTGCAAGAGGTGCGGTAGAGGAATAAAGTTATTACTGCAGATCTGAAATGTGGTGCAATAGCAGAGCTGTGTGTGATGATCAGGGGTGTAGCTGAGTCAGTGAGATTCGAAGGGGTGTGAATCTCAAAGTTAGCAACTAAAAAGGCAGTGAGCCACAGGGAGGAAACTCAAGGTCTGCCCATCGATTTTGAGCTGGGTGGGCTGCAAGTTTTATGCTGATGGAGTAAGGTCTACTCCGTTGGTGTGAAACTTCCTATGAGGGCCTAACAAAGTAGGTATATCCTGGCTGTGAAGGAGTAAAGGCAGGGTGTGACCCTGTCTGCTTTTCCTCAGTCTGACAAAACCTTTAATCAGGACCTCTGCCTAGTGTGGCACAGTGGGCAGAAATGATGGTTTGTAATGCCACCCCAAGAGATTGTCAGTGGTTAGACTATTTGCAAGTATTCATCCCATCGCCTTTTGGGTGGTTGATTGCCAAGAGTATTCTAGGATACCCGAGACTGGCAAATCTTCCCAAGCCTACTAGGGGAAATGTTTTTTAATTCCAAAAAGTAGTACATTTGCATCCATCAAGGAGTACTTGCATGGATGCAGTTTTACTGCATTTTTGGTAAACTGTTTACTTAAAATATTTAAGTTCCTAATCCAAACAATTAACAAGTTAAAACCCCTAAGGGAAAACAGGACAACAAGGAAAAACCAACATTGACAATCCAGACCCAACTTCGAGCCCCCCCAGACCAAACTACCAATCCAAGAGTGTCACATCTCAAACAGCGCCCCCCCTAAAGCTTCACCCCTGGTGAGGAATAGCAGCACAGCTGTAGATCCGGACTGAGGTGAAATGCAGAGGCAGAGCTGTGTGTGAGGACCAGCAGGGAAATAGAAGGATAGCTGCACATCTGGACTGAGGTGCATTGGTAGAGCTATGTGTGAGGATCAGCAGGGAAATAGAAAGACAGATGCACACCTGGACTGAGGTGCATTGGTAGAGCTGTGTGTGAGGACCAGCAGTGGAACAGCAGGACAGCTGCAGATCCGGACTGAGGTGGATTGGTAGAGCTGTGTGTGAGG
Organism: Lissotriton helveticus; assembly: GCF_964261635.1. Classification (NCBI taxonomy): domain Eukaryota; kingdom Metazoa; phylum Chordata; class Amphibia; order Caudata; family Salamandridae; genus Lissotriton; species Lissotriton helveticus. The sequence goes on from NC_136065.1 coordinate 208,617,957, forward strand.
ACCAGCAGAGGAACAGCAGGACAGCTTCAGATCTGGACTGAGGTGCATTGGTAGAGCTGTGTGTGAGGACCAGCAGTGGAATAACAGCACAGCAGCAGATCTGGACTGAGGTGCATTGGTAGAGCTGTGTGGGAGGCTCAGCAGAGGAATAGCAGGACTGCTGCAGATCTGGACTGAGGTGGATTGGTAGAGCTGTGCATGAAGAAGTGTGGAGAAGTGTGGCTCAGGGGTTAGAGGCAGCAGACCCGGAAGCTGAGATTGGTCCTGGACCAGGGTTCAATTCCCCCGCCTCGGTGGGTCTTGGGCTAAAAATTCCACGGACTCGATAATTCTTGCCCCGGTGCCTCCTCGACTCACGGGTTCACACTCTGCGACTCTGGGCAATAGCTTGCTTAATCTCCACAACGGCCCCTCGCGGCGGGATGCCTGACTTTCACCTTGTGGATACCCTGCTATCTCACAGGGGAATACCAGGAAGGGTTTCCTAAGCAAACGCCGGGAAACCCACTGCGGGTAGCTGTGCGCTATATAAGCTCAACTACATTTACATTTACATGAGGACCAGCAGTGGAATAGAAGGAGAGCTGCAGATCTGGACTGAGGTGCAATGGCAGAGCTGTGGTGCAGTCTCAGATGAGCAGGATTGCTGCATGCCTTGATTGTGTGTGTGGTCGGGCAGTAGAACAGCAGGAGGGCTGAAGAGCTAGAGTGAGGTACTTTGGCAGGTTTGCATCTGAGGTCTAGCAGTCAAATATCCGGAGTAGTATAGGTCTATCATGAGGAGCACTAGCAGAGCTTTGTGTGGTGTTACGTAGTAGGGAGCCGCCTGGGATGCTGTAAGCATGATTGAGGGACACAGCCAGAACTCTCGGGCTGTGAGTGGTCCAGCAGAGTAGGTATGGATGAGATTAAATAGCAGCGGTATTAGCACCAGGTCAACGTGCACTGAGTTGTGCATGGAATCCAGCGAGCCGGACATGGCCGTACTAGACACCAAAATTAGAAATTGGAAAATGTGCATCTCAGCCTCACACTGCAGGGGATGCTACTGGAATTAGGACTTGGATGGTTAGGTCACGTCAGCCCATCATGCCCCCCAAAGTAACCCTCAGCCTACAGCACAGCGGGAAATGCCAGGGTGGCAGAAGCGCAGGTTGGGCCCCGTTGGCAGAGAGAGGGGGGTGATGGTGGTGGGGGTGGTGATGGTGATGGTTGTGGTGGTGGTGATGGTTGTGGTGGTGGTGATGGTGGTGGGGGTGGTGATGGTGGTGGGGGTGGTGATGGTGATGGTGATGGTGGTGGTGGTGGTGGTGATGGTGATGGTTGTGGTGGTGGTGATGGTGGTGGGGGGTGATGGTGGTGGTGGGGTGATGGTGGTGGGGGTGGTGTTGGTGGTGATGGTTGTGGTGGTGGTGTTCATGGTGGTGTTGATGATGTTGGTCGTGGTTGTAGTGGTTGTGTGGGGGTGTGTGTATGTACACTAGTGTAACAGAAAGGGGAGTTGCATTGATGTGCAGACCTCTATAGAGGCATCAGGACTGACATATGGGCCTCTTCATGTTTACAAATAAAGTTGAAAGGTTGATAAAAACAGACTTACATAAGGCATCGGTGAGCCACTGGGGCTGCTCATAGTGCACAATGGCCACGCACAGCGTGTTGAGCGCCACCACACACAGGACGAACCAATAGAAACTCTGCGCCTTCACCATCCGCCGGATGAAGAAACGGAACATTTTCTCCTTCCGCCGGAAATAGGAGGAGCTCTCATTCTTGGCACTTTTCAGGCTGGCACGGGCAAACGGGGAACCTGGACACCATGAACAAGGTGCAGGGAGAGAGAGGGGTGATTAGGGAGAGGCACAGCACACACATTTCAGATGTCAGTAGCCATGAAAGGCTACAGTATACAGCACTGCAATGAGGGTCAGGTAGCACAGACAACTGCCATAGCAAGGATGCCACGGGCTCAAACCCAAGCAAAGAAATGTGCATCACTTACCCCGTGGTTTGAGAGTAAAATCCATAATGGAGATGGAGCGGGCACCAAACACCGCTGGTCTTGAAGATAGAGGTTATGTCTGCATTTTAACGATGATCTCTAACATTGATTTACCATGGGATCTACACTTTCTTTCCAAAACTTTTTAAAAGTATATAAATATTATTTTTTAACAGTTCTCGAGCTTTACCTACTATGTTTCAAACAAATTTTATTATCAATTTTTCATTATTTTGGGTTCTCACCGATAGGGTTCTATTATTCAATTCTCTGTGAATCCAGACGATCCAGTCTAAACACGTCCAGTTGGTTCAACCCCAGGCCTCCCCATGGGAAAGAGGAGACAGTACAAACATGGCCATCTTCTTACCTCCTTGCAAGCACAACGGCTGTAGCCCCCTTTCCAATCTCACCCCACACCTATGGAGTCACTCTGAATGAGGGCAGCCACTCTCTCCACCCCACAGAGGGAAATGAGTGAGTGTGCAAGTCCCATAGATGCAGGTGATGCTATCACATGGCAACCCTAACTTTTCATCACAAGATGTTTGAGTTATCAGCTGTGAGGTCACTGGGATGAGGTTCCGAAGGACAAAGTCGCATTAAATACAACTGCCGCACCAGGCAATGTTGTCCAAAAAAAAACGAATGACTCCCATCCAACTGGATCCCCCAGAGGAGCAGGTCCTCCTCATATTGGAAATACCCGCTGTCCTTACAGGGGACTTATCTCAGTTACTATAGGCTCACTAGAACAAGCTGGGACAATTTACAAGCTTTGGTTGCTCAGCCTCATCTCTGTATTTGTGATTTTTGTTTTTTTTGGGGGGGGGGCACAGTGCTTCTTTCACAGTTATAATGTATGTTCATTAGTCAATTGGATACATATTGTTTGAGAAAACTAAACGATCTCTGCTAGCAAAAGGGCTAAGGTCTTGGTGACTGGTCACCTAGGAAGAAAAGAGGAAACCAGACCCAGCACATCCTTACCCAGCCTAAAAAATCTGAAGCAGGCAGGTCACCTGTGTCACAAGAGATAGGCATTCCTTCTTAAATGACTGCAGGTGATCCCAGGCCCTTTGGGTGGTAACCACTGCAGCTGCACTCTAACACAACTGTTGACCTAAACAAATCACGGGACAGGAATGCAGACAAACTGACGTTAAAGGGCACGGTCAGACTTCTTTGCTTTTTTATTGCCTATTCCTTTCTGGTATTTTAAGCAGGCCCAGACCCCATGGAAATGCAAAAGTAGACCTCACAGATGCATTATCTGTGGGTACCTTTGTCTATAAGGGGTTTATTATGAAACAATAAAAAGTAAAGCCTATCACCCCACCACATTTTTAGTTTTATGTAACTAATCAACAAAACAAATATTCTCCAGTGGCTCCACATCTACAGTGTTTCTGTGGTAGAGAGTTGTGTAGCCAATCTGGTAAAAACATATTTTTGTTGTTGTGGCTTTAGAATTTCTATAATTTTAACATGTGCATTTTTTTAATGTCCCTTTCTGTTGCAATGCTACTGAAGCCTGGTTCTTTTTAACTCACGCACAGCAGCAAATGGCAATAAAATAGGGCATGCGCCCTCCCCGCTGAGCAGAGAATTCTGCTTCCCAATCTGATTTTGTTCCTAGAATCAGGTTGCTGAGGCAGCCTATTCAAAGAGCACAAAGGATGCGTGATGCTGGAAAAAACAAGTGATGGCCTGATAGCACGAGCCGGAGGGGATGCGTCCCGGGCACTCACCGACAGAGCAGATATCCGTGTAGTGGTCGTCGCCCTCCTCGGCGTGGATAAGGTCATTCTTACTCTTTTTGATGGTTGCTCTTTTGAGGACTGTAGACAAAAAAAACAGAAGATTTTTGTTTTGATGGTTGCTCTTTTTAAGGCTGTTAACAAGAAATAGAGGAACATTTTGAAAGAGGCAGATACATTATGAGCAGAAGTATGTGGCTTAATGACTAGGGCAGTCGACCTCGAAGCTGGGGAATGGGGATCGAGTGGCGGCAGGGGCACTCGACATCCTGTGATTCTGGGCAAATGACTTAATTTCCTCCTGATGTCTAGCAAAATGAATGTGTCCATCTATAACGCAACCAGTGCTTATATAAAGCGCTCTTATACCTTCGGGTCGAGTTTGCGCTATATAAACCACCCCCCCCCCGCCTCCTTTCCCCCTTCCCCCCAAAAAGAGACCAACTAGCATTCTCTATTGGTTGAATTCAGACTCCTAAGGCTAGGCACCCACAATACACCATGGTCAGGCACTGCCATTTCTTTGGAGAAGATGACTCCACCCGCAGGTCTCTGCCCCCGTTCCCTCTATCTTGTTCGCTGCTTTCTCCTTCTCTGGTTCCTCTTTTCCATGCCTTTTGTCCCGCCTCAGAGCTTGCAGGCAATCCTAGGGTTGCATACATGGCCAATATCTAATAACATACATCAGAGCCCTGCTGATGTGTGACTTTGTGGTAGCGCTGCATGTGTCACTCCCGAGTCAGTATCATCCATATGACCTGACTACCCCGGATCAGTGCTGTCTTTGTATGTAATATAGGCTCTCTGGATAGGACCATGTGCACAAATAATGGCCCGATATAAGATCTTAGCTAAATGCCATTCAATAACAGCTTGGGCCATCTAATGAAGATAAATCAGCACACTAGGTCTTTCCATAATAAATGCAGACAAATGCAGAAGTCAATACTTCATAGGCTGGGTAGGAAGCCCATAGGCGCGTTCCTTCACAGGATCTCACCCAGAAGATGGTGGAAATGTTGGATTTCCTATCCAGGGACGCAATTGGTGTGCTGTGTTGCCCTCTTGTTCCCTTCATAGATAGAGTCTGTGTTTGTTCCATTCAGCTACTCTAGGTTACTTGCTCCACAGGGACAAGGGAGGAATGATCATGTCCCTTGAAGTTGAGGATGGATGGTGAAGGCCAACCTCTCTAAATCCTAATGTGTACGCCTGGGGGCTTCTCTTTTTCTCTTTGTTGCATGTATTACTAAATTGATGAACTTAGTACTTCTCCGGTGTATTGTTTACTTCCCTGAGAATCTTGACCGCAAGACTCAACAGGTGTGTCAAAGGGGACAGGGTAGGGCTGAGGATGGACCGCATCACGTCACGTCACTATCTTAGCACAACTGACAGAGACTGCGTAATACTTATACCACGCTCCCATAATAGATTTTATTTTTATTTTACGGAGTTTTATGTAGCGCGAGCTTGACCCCAATCGGGTATCAGAGTGCTTACATAGCACCAGTTGCTCTACATGAGGACACATTTGTTTTATTGTTTGTTAGGCACGAGGAGATTAAGTGATTTGCCCCGATTTACAGGATGTTCAGCGTTTTGCCGAGACTCGAACCCAGTTCCCCAGATTCGAGGACTGCCGCCCTAGCCGTTAGGCCAACTCCTCTTCCCAAGATGTTGCAGTCATCTTAAATTTGAACCTCTTGTATAATGCAGCTGATATATACAGGAGTTTTACATTAAACTCTCCAAGTTGGCAAACCTTGAACTTTTCCCAGTTACCTTATTTATAAGCTTCACTTGAGGGAGATGTTTTTGCCAAAAAAACAACTTGAAAAAATAATTTTCTTGCAAAACCCTTTTTGAAGATTTACCACTAGCTTTCATCTATTGGCAAACAGGCGCGTTATTTCTCAGCTGTGAAGTGGTATCACCACAGGGTGATACAGGATTAGTGCTTAAACTGGATATGAACATATCACTCTAAATGAGTCAAATGTGAGAAGGGTGTGGTAATTTCACTGACCCACATGTATTACATTTTCCGGCCATACTACACGAGGGCAGGAGTGGTTTTAGCCTTTGGGAGGATGAAAGCCGCAGATGTGATAGACCATGTTCGGAACCAGTGGGTCACCATCACAAAGAAAGAGAGCAAACTGATTTGTAGGATGTTGATGCTCTTGCATAGCATTGAAGTTTCTTCTGGGGTGAGTATTCCAGGAAGATAAAGGGCAGCCCGATAATGCTCAGCATGAGGATCGGGCTTTCGGGTGGCATGACGGGATTGGGCTACTATTAGTCCTGACAGAAAAGGCGGATATTGCTGCAGAGCGCAGGATTGGAGGGGGGTTAGGCAAGAAGTTCATATATGAGGTCCCATGGTGTGGACCCTCCTCATACATAACTACACCCACATACCTAATTATTATGGATGTGCGAAGTTTCAAAGTCCAGCAACTGGCCTTCAACAAAATTTTAAAAACGTATAGGTCCTATGTCATACTGGGAAATTGTTCTTGCGGCCACAAGGGGCAGATAGTCAATGTATACTATTTGGAAACCATCCCATGTGAGATCTCTATAACCTGGCATGTACCCCTGCCCCATTTGCAAACTCTTTTATCATCCCAGCCATTCTGGCCCCCTCCCTTCCAACAAAGCCACTATTCCACGCTCCCTGTCCTGTGCCCGGCCACAAAGCCTCTCTCACCTCATCCCCAATGACCTTCACCTGCCTCACCTTCTGTTAGAAAGCTTCCTGTTACATCACTTTCCCATTCACAGGAAGTTTTACTATCACAAGCATCTACTAGTTACTGTGTCCAAATGAGCAGCTGTAATCTCTTGGAGTGAAAAGTAAAGTTGGAAAACATTTAAAAAGACAGTGACAGTGGTAACTTTAAACATCAGAGTTTTGTGTTACCGCCAGTAGCGCTTGCAGTGAGTAGTATGAGAGACAACGTGGCACCTTCCTAATTGGAGCACATTAGGAAGACAGACCTACCATCCAGAGGAGACTTTTCTTCTGCGTTCTTGTCCTCTTCCGCCAGCATCACTTCTTCTGAAAGAAAATAGAGAGAAGCATTCCTACTTTGTGTTCTATGTTGTTTCAAGCTTTGCCCCTCTCCCTTCCCTCGCCCTTTACCGTCACCTCCACCATCACCATACCGCTTCCTTCACACCCCATCGAACCTTCCTAAGGTATTCTGTGCACATTCTGTTCCATGTGATCTTATCAGCAACCCACCATTTACCTTTTCTGTGGAGAGGGTATTGTGATTGTGCGTTGACTGAGCCTCCTTGATGCCTTGTGAGATCAGTGGATTTTAATAAAAGCGATCTTCAGAAGGTCCCTCCGTACCTTCACCTTCCCCTTATTTGCATTTTCATCTTCAGCTTTCTCGCCCCTCAGTAACCTACCCCCATCTTGCTTCCACCCCCCTTCAGTATTCCTTTTAGTGACTGCAATGAACCTCTTTGTTACCATCCTCTTTGTATTGTCCCAGTACCTGCTGATATTTGACTTCATGCATGAACATTCCTTATTTACCAATCGCGCAGTCTTGACGTCCATGAATGGTAGCCCGCATGCATGGAACACAGAGGAGCTCCTGGCTATTGAATCCGCACCGGCCTTATACCTGCGAGTCTACCTGTTCCTAGGTCCTTGCTTCTAGATGGCCCGTCGTCCTTTCGAACACGCGCATCGGATTCATTGTGACGAGAGATGCACTTCAAAATGACGCTTCTACTCACCCCATTGTCTTCCATTTTCTACTAAATATAAGCCATATCTAGAGTTTGGTACATGAGATACTCCATTTCCTTAGCCTCTCAATCCATATGTCTGTCTTTTTTCTGTATCTGTATGTTCTCCTTTTACCATCTTTCTTAATTATCCATTCCAACCATCCGTCGGTCCTTTCATACCACCCTCCATCCATCCACCCATTCATCAATCCGTCCATCCATCCATCTATCCATCCTTTGCTCTTGCTTTCCTTCATTGGACCATCCTTCCATCCTTCCATCTGTCTTTATCTTCCTTTCTCCTCCTATCCATGCATTCGATCATGCTACTGCCCTTGCTTCTCTCCCTCTATCCATCCATCCTTCTCTACAGCCAACCACTCTTTTCTGCATCCATCCACTTCTCTCCATTTATTCTCTCCATCCACCCTACATCCTTCTCTCCATCCAACCACCTCCTCAGCAATTTCCCCATCCATCCTTCTCCCATCCCTTCTTCTCTTCCTACCCCCAGGATCTCTCGTGCCATGTGTTTCCCCGCCCTACATTGTCTTCAAACTCCTCTCCTACAGTGAGTGGCATTTTAAGCTTCAGGTCCCAGACTAGCAGTGTCTGATCAAAGTAAAATGAACTTTAACAAAAGTTAAAAATGTTATGTTAATCAGAACTGCTCAGTAGCGCCCACCCACCGCTCAAGCCGCGACAGTGTGGGGTTGATTATGCCCTTTTTAGGAGTATCCCGTCTGCCATCCTCTAAATAATACGGCACTCTGTCTCTCCATATTACTAAACTGCTAGGCCAGGGACCCTTCTTCTCGGGCTAAGATGTCCTCTATTTATATAAAATTCTGTTTAGTTCCCAACCAGGTAAAAAGCAAAGTACCAAAATGCAGGGCTATGGATGCTAAGAAGCCAGAACTGGTTGAAGATTCCACACCCGGCCAGGTGGAGCGTGAAGCGGTCTTTCTACACTCCACTCCCACTACAAGGAGACATTTACCTTTTTCTTTGGGCCGCAGGCATTGGGCATCAGAAGAGCAGAAGCAGTTGCCTGGCACACTCAGTCAACCCTCGGAAATGGGTCGGAAAGTAGATTAAGTTTGTAAAAAAACACATTTACCAAAAGGAGCCAGAGCAGAAAATGAAGTTACGCTTGGCTGCTTGGCTTGTTCGTTTGGAGTCCATGAAAAGCGGCGCTACGGGCAGGACTTGGCCGCCATTAGAATGCAGAAGACAGACTCTTCCATTTGATGGCCGGCTGTAAGATAATGCTGTCGAAGGGCTCCTGTCCTTGAGCGATACGGCAAAGTGTCTTCAAACGAAGGATTTGGGACGAAGGGACGTGTCCTTCCCTTGTTTCTTTAATTCCCTTCTTCCCCTTTAACGGATCATTTGTCCAAGTCCATAAGATTTAGAAATAGCATGCGTGCCAGGCCATAAGGTGGTGAAGATTTAAGAAGTTCAATGAATAAATCAACACTGGCACATGAACAAAAGCATCGGTCCTTTATACCCTTGTAATGCCTGAAGTCCTTGGTAGACGTGAAAGCTGATTTTCAAACCAGTCCTGGTAATGCCTCTGGATGTGTGCAGCCCAGGCTTCTGTGTGTACTGTACAGTGCTGTCCACCATAAAATGTGTTACCCATAGTCTGCAAAGCTAGGGGAGACAGCATAGTCATCACATCCTCCTGAGAGATGAAATAGACACCAGAGCAACTCTGACACCTCGTATAAAATGATGGTAAATGAAATAATATATCGAGGGGGAGGCAGAGGGCTGGATTCCCCTTTTCCGACCTCATTGGATCACGGTTTCACCAATAGATACTGCACTCTTCCAAAAGGGACCCTTTTTGACTAGTGGAGTCCTGCAAAGCGACTTACAGCTACTGATGCTGAGGAGGAAAAGGTCCTGAAACAGGTCATTTGAAATAATCTCCAAGGAGCCGAAACCTATTTCTTTGGTACTCTTTACCATGTTTGCATTTTGAAAGAATGGAGCCCGCTCCCCCTTTTCATTTTTTAAATAATATTTCATATTCCGGCAATCTGTGCCTTCTCTCAAGAACAACCACCTGATCTTCAAACCGTTCAAACCTCTGAAATCTGTCAGGTTTCTAAGAGGGACACAGAGGATAGTGGAGAAGTGTGGCTCAATGGTTAGAGCGGCAGACCCTGATGCAGAGGTCTAGCCCGGGACCAGGGTTCAATTCCTGCCTCGGCGGGTCTTGGGCTCAACTTCCTCGGACCTGATCATCCTCTCCTCGGTGCCTATTCTAATCATGGGTACCACTCTGCAACTCTGGGCAATAACTTGCTTAATCTCCACAACGGCCCCAAAAACGCTAGGATGCCTGGCTTCACCTTGGGGGTGCCCAGGAGTGGGCACTTCACAGGGAAAGGGCAGGAAGGGTTCCTCAGCGGTATTTGTACAAGCGCCGAGATACCTCATGGGTGATTCGTGCGCTATACAAGTACTACTACATAGTTTAATATCCTTTCCCCATCCAACAGTCCCACTGCCGCTGGCTACTGATTGTCTATTTGCCTATCGTGAAGAGTGTGTGCATGCCTTGTCCCCCAGATAGTCTGGCTGCCTTTCCCAATATTATTACATGGACATCGATCTCTTCTATATCTGATTTAAAATCTTTCTCTATTTGATTGTCTGACAACCTTTCTCCAGCTGAATATCTGAATGACACTCTCAACTCTGCAGCTAAGTTTCTGCATCTTCCATTTTTTTATTTGAATGCTGAGTCAATGTGTGGGATAGGAAATGAATTCCCCAAATATTTTAAAACCTAAAACAGCCAACACCTTACTAGTACCAGTACTACTCCTCCATGTTTACTAATTTTTACTTTTAAAATTAGGCAGAAAGGAATATGGTTCCTTGTCTGTATTTATTTATTGAAACTGGAAAAATGGAAAACGGGATTTTGACAAACTCTCCCTGCTATTAATAATACTGCCAGGCTAATGGTTATCTTTTGTGACTGCATGGAAATTGTATGTAACTCGAAAATGCCCCTTTCCATGTAGCCTGGTTCTGCAGTTCTATTTATGCCTCGATACCAATCAGCAATATTTCTCTCATCTATTTAGCAGGCAGCCTGCTCCCTGTGGTGTTGTAATTATGGGCCAAACTAAAACTATTTGTTTAACAAAAATGAACAATTACCCTGATTGCTCTTCCTTCGGATTCTTTCAATAGCTGTATGGATCAATGCAGAAGTAAATCAATTTCCTTCTCATCCACCAAAGGAAAATTCTCTGCATATCTGAGAGCTAATTCACATTTCTTCGAAAGGCTTTAGTTTTCAGAGCTCTTGATTCAGCAAATTTCCCATGCACACTGACGTTTGTAGCACTTAGATAGCTTTTAGGCTCCTGCTCCATGGAAACACGCATACACAATTATAATAAAGAAACATTGGCAAAGGCAATAGGTCTGGTCTGGCGAGGCTGAATTATTTTTGCAAACGTGTGCATTACGCATTAAACATGTAAAAGCAATAAAAACTATATATACTGCTGTATAAATGTGGCATGTCTTTGATTCCAATAAAAGTAAACGACGAATTATTGAAACAATACATTAAAAGAAATAAGATGAAAGCAGAATTAAAATCAGACATTGTTCTTCCAAAAATGGAAAGAAGAACACACTACAAAATAAAATGTGGGCCTACTTGCCATGGTATTGAAGGGAATACATTTTTAGGTGAATGTGGAAATGTTCACAAGCTAAATGCAGTCATTTATAGTGAAAGCAAAATGTAACTGATCCTTGAAAAGACCAATGGAAGATAATGGTGAGCGATATCCCTCATACATACACATGCATATCCATCCATTCATCCATCCATCCATTCATCCATCTATCTATCACCCTCTGTATCCATCCATTCATCCATCCATCCATTCATCCATCTATCTATCACCCTCTGTATGTACATATCTATCTATCTATCTATCTATCTATCTATCTATCTATCTATCTATCTATCTAGCTATCTAGCTATCTATAGATATGTATGTATGTATTCTCTGAAAAATCTTCAGGTAAAGATCAGTTATGGTTCAAAGAACACACAACTGATAAACCTTATATTCACCAGTAATGCACACCACAGCCCAGGCCCCTCCTATTTCTTGCTATTTGTTGATAGCCTTTTTCTTACATCTCATTAGCTAATGGATGTACAGAGCATGATGGGTATGTGAGCGTGAGTTATGGTTTTGTGCTTGCAGAAGCATAACTGACTTTTAACTGAGGTTCTTTTAGTGCATTTCTCGTTTTTTTACGATGTACAACATTCACCTGCCATTTACCCTTTCTGTTCTGTGTATGGCTTTTGGACAGGCCATACTACCCAATCTACCCAATCCTCGTCAGTCATGCCCTGTGAAAGTTGGGTACGGGCCTGTTTGGCTTTGCTTTGATCTCAATTTGCTAGCTGTCAAATTTCAAGCAGATTCACCAAACAGCCTCAAAGTTATTAGTGTGTGACACTTTCAGCCACAGTTATCTTTCTCTATAGTGACCAATCTGCTTAAAGCTTGGCAAAACCAACAGAAAGCTAAATCTGCTGAATGTCTACTAGTACTCGTGTGTATCCATCAAACAACACAAAGGGCTTTAGCAGTTGAACACTACTTGGAGAAGTGTGGCTCAATGGTTAGAGCAGGCAGACCTCGATGCAGAGCTCTGGCCAGGGACCGGGGCTCGATTCCTGCCTCGGCGGGTCTCGGGCTCATTAATTCCCCTGACCGGATATTCTCGCCTCAGTGCCTATTCTTCTGATCATGGGTCCCGCGCTGCAACTCTGGGCAATAGCTTGCTTAGTCTCCACAACGGCCCCCACAACCCGAGGGATGCCTGGTCTGCACCATGGGGGTGCCCAGGAGTGGACACTTCACAGGGAAAGCCAGGAAGGGTTCCCTTGCGGTATTCGTACAAGCGCCGGGAAACCCACTGCGGGTAGCTGTGCGCTATACAAGTACAAAAACAACAACTTTAACTCCCCCATCCCTTTTGAAATCTGCTCCCTTTTTGATGGAAATTGAGAAAACAAAAGGCAGGATAAACATGGTAAGTCTCTGCGGATTGTTATGGCACTCCCTCAAATGGTGCCAAAGCTCCAAGTACATTAATATGCTTTGACCCCCTCCTTTAACTCACGCCCCATTGGATCTGGAATACTTACACTATGTGTAGTTTGCTAACTGCCTTTTGCATTTGATGCAGATTCATCAACCAGAGCTAAAGTTATAAGCAATATAATTTTTTATTTCCTGCTCCTTTGATGGATTGGCAGAAATCTTGACATACCAATAGAAAACCAATCATGCCGCCAGTTATTTTGCTGATTCGTCAAACAGTGCCAATGTTATTAGCAAATGATCCCTTTTTGCCCCTCCCCCCTTTTTAACTTGTCCCCTGCATGAACTTAAACATACCAACAGGAACCTAAATGTGCTAACTTTCCTACCAAATTCCATCCATCAAACAATGTCAACGTTATAAGCAAATCAAGACGTGAAGTTTCAACTGACAATATGTGCAAAAGTCTTTACCTTTCAAGACCTCCAGGCACATTTTTAATTGCTCCAAAAATACTAAACCGAACTATGCCAAGCCAACAGAAGCACACTTTCTGAGTAAAGTCAAACGTTCATGCCAAGATTGGTGGTTTTAACTATAGGTGCGAGTGAAATCTCAAAGGGAGCTAAAATAAAAAACACATCAGTTTTTACCCCTAACCCCCTTAACATTTTCCCTGCACAGAACTGTTGAAAAGTTGGCATTCTAAACCTTAGTTGAATATGCCAAATGAGTACCAAATGACAGATGGTTACACTGACAGCCACACAGCCACAGGCAGACAGACAGAAAGGCAGGCTGGCTGGCTGGCAGGCAGGCAGGCAGGCAGGCAGGCAGGCAGATAGACAGACAGACAGACAGACAGACAGACAGACAGACAGACAGACAGACAGACAGACAGACAGACAGACAGACAGACAGACAGACAGACAGACAGACAGACAGATAGATAGATAGATAGATAGATAGATAGATAGATAGATAGATAGATAGATAGATAGATAGATAGATAGATAGATGTCCAAGAATTAAAGAAAGACACATCCAGCCATAGGGCTTAACCACTAATATACAGCAATCTCCACTCGTGCCTGGTACTTATCAGTGAAACACTAACAGAGTTTTACCGTTAGAAAATGACCCTAAGATTATTTAAGTGTTCATGCAGAGGTTACCTGTATAAAACCTTTAACAGGAATCCTGTGCATTGCTGAGAGACTATGAAGAGTATTGTACATAGAACATTTCTTTCTTAAAGATCTCGTGGGTTTTTATGTATAATAAATCTTCTTTGTGCTTGTCGCATGTTTGATGCGACTAAAAGTACATCTCATCAAAATTGGGTAAGTGTACAGAGGAAATCAGATCTAATTGGCCAGTGGATGAGTTGCATTTCCACCTGTGTGGTATTCATTCCCATGCGGCAGTGGAATCTCGTGCATTGAGTTAGCACTGTTCATTGACTGTAAATGAGAGTCAGAGGGTGTCTTAGTGCGGGAGAACCTGGGGCCACCCTGAAACAAGGGAGTTCTTATCAGCACAAGAGAGTCAGAGGATGTCTTAGTGCAGGAGGACCTGGGACCACCTTGAAACAAGGGACTTCTTATCAGCACAAGAGAGTCAGAGGATGTCTTAGTGCAGGAGGACCAGGGGCCACCTTGAAACAAGGGACTTCTTATCAGCACAGGAGAGTCAGAGGATGTCTAAGTGTAGGAGGACCTTGGGCCACCTTGAAACAAGGGACTTCTTATCAGCACAGGAGAGTCAGAGGATGCCTTACTGCAGGAGAACCTGGGCCACCTTGAAACAAGGTACTTATCAGCAAAGGAGCAGAGGATGTCTTAGTACAGGAGGACCTGGGGCCACCTTGAAACAAGGGACTTATCAACACAGGAGAGTCAGAGGATGTCTTAGTGCGGGAGAACCTGGGGCCACCTTGAAACAAGGGGCTTCTTATCAGCACAGGAGAGTCAGAGGATGTCTTAGTGCAGGAGGACCTGGGGCCACCTTGAAACAAGGGACTTCTTATCAGCACAGGAGAGTCAGAGGATGTCTTAGTGCATGAGGACCTGGGGCCACCTTGAAACGAGGGACTTCTTATCAGCAAAAGAGAGTTAGAGGATGTCTTAGTGCAGGAGGACCTGGGGCCAGCTTGAAACAAAGGACTTCTCATCAGCACAGGAGAGTCAGAGGATGACTTAGTGCAGGAGGACCTGGGACCAGCTTGAAACAAAGGACTTCTTATCAGCACAGGAGAGTCAGATTATGTCTTAGTGCAGGAGGACCTGGGGCCACCTTGAAACAAGGGACTTCTTATCAGCACATGAGAGTCAGTGGATGTCTTAGTGCAGGAGGACCTGGGGCCACCTTGAAACAAGGGACTTCTTATCAGCACATGATAGTCAGAGGATGTCTTAGTGCAGGAGGACCTGGGGCCACCTTGAAACAAGGGACTTCTTATCAGCATAGGAGAATCAGAGGATGTCTTAGTGCAGGAGGACCTGGGGCCAGCTTGAAACAAGGAACTTCTTATCAGCACAGGAGAGTCAGAGGATGTCTTAGTGCAGGAGGACCCGGGGCCAGCTTGAAACAAGGGACTTCTTATCAGCACAGGAGAGTCAGCGGATGTCTTAGTGTGGGAGGGTCTGGGGCCAGCTTGAAACAAAGGACTTCTTATCAGCACAGGAGAGTCAGAGGATGTCTAAGTGCAGGAGGACCTGGGGCCACCTTGAAACAAGGGACTTCTTATCAGCACAGGAGAGTCAGGGGATGTCTTAAGCAGGAGGACCTGGGGCCAGCTTGAAACAAAGGACTTCTTATCGGTACAGGAGAGTCAGATTATGTCTTTGCACAGGAAGACCTGGGGCCACCTTGAAACAAGGGACTTATCAGCAAAGGAGAAGAGGATGTCTTAGTGCAGGAGGATCTGGGGCCACCTTGAAACAAGGGACTTCTTATCAGCACATGAGAGTCAGAGGATGTCTTAGTGCAGGAGGACCTGGGGCCACCTTGAAACAAGGGACTTCTTATCAGCAAAGGAGAGTCAGAGGATGTCTCAGTGCAGGAGGACCTGGGACCACCCTGATTCAAGGTACTTCTTATCAGCAAAAGAGAGTCAGAGGATGTCTTAATGCAGGAGGACCTGGGGCCACCTTGAAACAAAGGACTTCTTATCGGTACAGGAGAGTCAGAGGATGTCTTAGTGCAGGAGGTCCTGGGGCCACCTTGAAACAAGGGACTTATCAGCAAAGGAGAAGAGGATGTCTTAGTGCAGGAGGACCTGGGGCCACCTTGAAACAAGGGACTTCTTATCAGCACAGGAGAGTCAGAGGATGTCTTAGTGCAGGAGGACCTGGTTCCACCTTGAAACAAAGGACTTCTTATCAGCAAAGGAGAGTCAGATTATGTCTTAGTGCAGGAGGACCTGGGGCCACCTTGAATCAAGGGACTTCTTATCAGCAAAGGAGAGTCAGAGGATGTCTTAGTACAGGAGGACCTGGGGCCACTTTGAAGCAAGGGACTTCTTACCCGCCTTGAAGATCCACTCCAAGTACCCGTTCAGCTCCCGCTCGATCTGCTGCTGCCGGCGAAGCTTCAGGAAGGCACGTCGGTTCTCCACTCTCTCCCTCTCTTTGGCAAATTCCCTGTGGCATGAAAGAGACACAAGACATTTAGAAATCAGAATCCTTTTTTAAATCGGAAGGGGGCTGTGGCCGGGGCCACCTGACTAGAAGTGCACAGTGTGTTTACACCTGACTAGAAGAGCACAGTGTGTTTACAAACAGACATAGACCTCTGTGTAGTGTTCCAGGGTGGTGGCCTGACCTGTAGGGAGTCAGTGGACACATGGACAGGGAGGGCAGTGGAACAAGGGGGGGTCCACATGCCAGAGTTGGTTAGGATAGGTGGATAGCAGTCAATGTTGGTGCCTCTGAAGAAGAAACTGTTTTTCCTACTCGGCATATTCATACCACAAGTGTATGAGTCTAGTGTCAGGCATATTGTACGGTTCTACAGCATACTTTTAAGAAATTCCCATTATCAATATTACCTGACAACCTTCAGTCATACAGGTGCCTCAACATTCCCAGTTTTGGGAATTTCAGACACAATAAAGACTGAGTCAATATCATCACAAACATTCCCAAACTCAGTAAAGGTGGCCAGGAATGAGAGCTCTGAGAAGCGCTGTCCAGCATCGGTCCAAGAGAGCCTTTATGTAGGTAAACGACTACCACTAGAATCGCTGTAAACAAAAATGCATCTTATATTAATATCCTGACAAGCTGGCATGGGCCCTGCTTCCCTCGGCCTACGTTGGGCACTCACAGTGCAGAGCAACAACCACTCTGCACACAAAGCTCACTCCAAAGAGAACTGCCTGCCCACACAACAGAAACCTACTCTAATCTTGCCTATTGTAAATGATGACTAACCATATCCCAGGGAGTGCACACCCGTGCTTCAGCACTCTAATGCTTTCCAGCTGTGCTTGTGCTACTATACAAACATCCCACACTATAACATAGAAGGCAATATAGGAAAATCTATGAATAGATAAATACACTGTAACTAAACAGTAATTTAAGATGCAGCCCAGTGCAGAGTGTAGTAAGGAACGCCCTGCTGGCATGGAAACAAGGGAAGGTACTGTGGCTGGGTTAACACACTATCCAAGATATTTGAGTAGAATCCGCAAAAAATAGCACTAATATAAAATAGATTTGACTTGTCAAATTTGAAGCTCTGCTTGCTCCCTGGAGGGATGACCTCCAGTAGAGGGGTAGTCAAGGGCTGGCAAAATCATCTGTCTGTCAAAATGGTCTATGACCACTTCCTGCTGCAAAACAGGAAGCCTCATCCTTTGAACTATAGCAGAGGTGTAGAAGCTATTACGACTTAAGCAAACAGAGCTGCAATGAGGATGTGATGCTTAAAATGGCTTCTAGTGCTGGTAACATCATTACCAAGACAGGGGAGGACATGCTGTACTATAGCCTATGGACAGAATTGTCTTCAGACAATGTGTAAAAAATGTGTGCACCATAAATGCAAAAAGAGAGATTGGAATAGAGAAAAGACCTAGCCATAAGTAGAAGTGTGCAGCGCCTACCCCTTTTAGACATTTGGGACATCTTCCCTCAAACATTTTGCCTACTCCCCTCGTATTTTTCTGAATTTGTTTTTGTTGGCCTCAATGCTCTGTGCACTTTCCCACTGCTAAAGCACAAGTGCTTACTCCCTAAAACATGGTAAAATTGGCATATTTAATTTACTTATAAGTCCCTAGTAACATGATATACCATATACCCAGGGCTGGTAAACTAAGTGCTACTGGTGGGTCTGCAGAACTCATTGTGCCACCCACTTACCTAGCCCCTTAAAACATTTTCCAGGACTGTCTTTGCAGCCTGTATGCAGTTTTAAACTGCCAAGTTGACTTGGCAAAATAAACCCATTGCCAGGTCTAAAACTTGGTTTTATTAAATAACGGTCACCCCTAAGGTAGGCCCTAAACAGCCTAAAGGACAGCATGCATTGTATTAAAAACGTTGGACATGTACTTTCAAGTTTTACATGTCCTGGTAGTAAACAACTCCTACATTCATTTTTCATTACTGAGAGGCCTGCCTCTCCCATAGGATAACATGGGGTTACCTTAATACATTTAATAACTGATAACTTTTGTTTGGGAGGAGGTAGACATATCATGTTTGGTGTCTAGGGAATTGTAATTTAAATTCCTCTTTAATGGTAAAGTCGAATTTTAAGTCACAAATCTGAAAATGCCACTTTTAGAAAGTTGCAAGAAGAACAAATAATGAACGGAATGCTGAAAAATGTCAAGCACCCCCCGCCCCCATTACAGAGATTTGTGCTTAAATACATCTATTTTTGCTCACCACACGATTCCAGTTTGGACCCAGCCATATGCAAACCAGCCTTGACCCTGCTCCACATGGGAACTGTCCAGCCTGAATAGCCTGACCAGGTCCTCCAGGGACCAGAAATAAGCATCCTAGGACCAATTTCGGGAGATCACACCAAATCAGACAGGATAGCTTGACTCCGGTGGCATGGTGAGCATGAGACACATGTGTGGGCATACCCATCCCACTTAGGGCAACAAACACAAAAAGAACAAATGATGGATGGGATGTTGAACAATGTCAAACACTCACCCCAAGTACAGAGATCCAAGCCTAAATTCATCATCCTTTTACTCACCAAGCCATTCCAGTTTGGAGCCAGCCATATACAAATAAGCCTTAACCTGCTCCCCATGGAAACAGTCCAACCCGAACTGCATCAGTCAGGATAGCTTGACTCTGGTGGCATGGTGAGCAAAAAAATATGGATTTAACTCAGATCTGTGACAGGAGGTGAATGTTTGACAATGTTCAGCATTGCATCCATCATCTTTTTGTATGAATTTAAGAAAGTTGGCATTTTCTTGTCCAAATCATTTGGTGCCTTCAGCCTAGTTCCTGGGTCAAATGACAAGATGTAGTTGGCAGGATGGGCCATCCCAAGCAGGATGAGGGCGGGCGGAGCTGTGCACAGCCCTACTTGTAACAAAGAACTTCACACAAGCCTAATGTGACTGCAGACAGACTAACACCAGGGAAGACAGGCAGGAAATTCCAGACACTCCTATGGGGGGTAGGGAGGGTGACAACTTCAGAAGTTTCTTCCACTTCAAAGCTGAAATCAGATATACAAATAGAACCCTCAAACCTCACCCGTACTCTTTAGGTCACTTCTGCTCCTGCAGAATGAATCTCAGACTGGCCTGCTGTGCACTTCTGAGTAACGAGAACTGCCCTGCTGCACGAAGAGAACTGCCCTGCTGCCTGAAGACTGCCTTGTGCCCTCAGAGGACTGCCCTGCTGCTTGAGACCTGCTTTTCTGCATAAACCGAGGACTTCCAGAATGACTTTAATAGCTATTTGGCTGGCCTCCTGATTAGAGCCTCAGGGACAGAAAAGGTTTCAACCATCTTGAACTCGCACCTGGACCCAGCCTGTGTGACTCTGATCCTCCGAGTGGTGCTCCCTCCAGTCTTGGACCCTCTGAATCGATGTCAAAGGTGCCCAGATAGCCTAAGTCCAAAACATTGGATAGAAAATTGCCTGAAGACAACAAAAAGGATGACTGGGCTGTTCCTAGGGGTAGAAAGAAGAAGAAGGTCACTAAGGTATGACGGCTAGTGCTCAATGGAGGACCACCCCTGGGTATCCAATGTGTTGGATATAGTGGCCTCACACATCCTTGCGAGTGTCATGCTTCGTCATCGGCAATGCTCCTCGTTGGGCAGGTGGTGCAATGCCCAATGGGCTCACCTCAAAGAGGGGCTCTTTATCGGAGATCTTTTATCCAACTGCCTATGGGTAAAGTGGGGTGAGGGGCCAGGACAGAGTAGATAGTGTGGGTGAGGATAAAATGTGGCACGAGGTACCGGAAAACAATTTTATTCTGGTGGTCCTCTGCCACAAGTAAAATCAAGGATAGCCGGTGTTCATGGGGACTTTGGTTTCCCAGAGTGGACCAGGGCTAAAGTGCAAATGGTATGGTCAACATGTTTCTTGCTTCTAGTACATTGACTGCGATTCTTCAGGACCTAGTAAACACTACAATCTACAAAACATGACCTAATGATTAGTATCAGTTTAAATACAGCACATAGGTTGTACTACCTGGATGACACTGCTCTTGCCTAGAAAGGGAAAGAAAATTGCCTGCCAAAAAAGTGATCTGAGAACCAAAAGGAGACCAGGATCTGTCCGCTGATCCACCCAAGGTGCATCGCTGGTCAGCCTGAAGTTGCAGCAGCTCCTGATAAGTTTTTCTCCAAAGCAGCAAATCATCATCATCATCATCATCATCTTTATTTCGGCAACATGTGCCATAAAGCAAATCCTGTTCAGCAGCTCCTTGCAGAAGGGGTATCCAGCCTCATGGACCCCTGTTGGCTACATCCTACATCCTGTAGATTCATCCCACTGGAGAAACTAAGCCCGAACAAAGTAATCTCCACCGCGACTTTGTGAAGCAGCTCCCCGACGTTGACAACACCTCCTTCTCGAACACCGCAGGATGCCTTGCTGAACTTTACCTACTCAGACATTTTTCTTTGAAAAATTTTCCAAGTCCAAAGGTAAGCGGAGACTTGTCCAATACAGTTTGTGTATCTGAACCGCGCTCCGTTGCAGTCAGCCATAATTTTCCCCAGGTCTCATGCAACTAGATGAACTTTTTCGCTTTAAATTTAAAAATTCATAACTGTGGTTTTACTAATTAAATAATTGTTGTAATAAGGCCTTTGTTTTTTACCCTGGCTTCCATGCCTGTTTGAGTTTAGACAAATTACTTCAAATTCCTATGCCTTGGTATCACCCATGCCAAAGTTATGACTGAACAGAAACTGGTTAGCTATCAGCATTAACTACAATCCAAATGACTGGACATTGATGTATCTCACACTTCTCACGCCTTACTGCTGCTCTTCATAGGGCTAAAAAAGAAGAGAGGGATCTTGGGAACTCTTGCTGGAACAGAAAGTTAAGGCATTTGCACATTTAGAAAAGTCGCATAAAGTAAATTACTGTCACATGCATGAAAGATTTAGGCTGTTATCAGTCAATCAAGTAGCTTAATTTTCCCCAAGACAGTGTACAGTAGGCATTGGGGGAATAACATCATCAGAAGTGAGCTGCACTTCAGAGTGCCAGAAAAAGCAGGCTGAGGGTCTCTCAAGCGAGCCTGGGGAGGCGAACGAAGCGCAGACTCACGAAGCAATAAGACATCTTGAACGAGCTGGCAAGAGTGTGTCTCAAGATGGAGGCTCAGCGGCAGGGGGAGTGAGGAGCGACACCCCCAAGTAGTGTGCAGCTGAGACAAGGAGTAAGCGTCAGATTGAGGGACACTTGAGCAGATGTTCAAAGTTGTTAAGTGGTCAAAAAACTACAGAATAGAAACGAAATGACAGAGAACAGCCTAGCTCAGAGGATATTTATATGCAAGGGAAGTGGGACCAAATCGTTCCACACGGATGCAGAGACTGTTATCCTCAGCAGAGTTTTAATAGCGTGGATGAGGAAATACTCGTGGGAGTGTCACATGAGCTCAATGCAAGAACAAATGGTCCCCAAGTGAGTCAGGAGAGAAAAATCTGGGAAGGTTTAGAGGCAAAATGGAAACAAAAGACAGATGGCAGGGAAATAGATGGGTGATTGATGAAGTTGAACGTGGGAACAGCGAAAGGTAAGCATGGTCAAAGTCAGGTGGAATCCTTGTACGATGACCATAGTAAGATGAAATCCACTTACGATGGCCAAGGCCAAGAGGACCTTAGGGTTATGCCCTTAGTCAAGCAGACTCCTTGCATGAAGGCCATAGTCAAGTGGAATTCCTGTATGATGGCCATTGTCAAGCATAATCCATGTATGATGGCAGCTGTCAAGTCAAATCCTTGATGGCCATGGCTAAGTGGTATCCTTGTAAGATTGGAATCCTTCAGTGATGGCCGACTCTCAAGTGGGATTCTTATGTGATGTCTGTAGGGAAGTGGCATCCTTCTATAACAGCTGTGGTCACATAGAATCTTTATTTCACAACCATAGTTAGGTGGAATTCTTGTATGATACCTTTCATCAAGTGCAATTGTTGCATGATGGCAGAAGTAAAATTGAACCCTTGTATGAAGGTCATAATCAAGTGGAATCCTTCTGTGATGGATGTAGCCAAGTGGAATCCTTCTGTGATGGATGTAGCCAAGTGGAATCCTTTTATGATGGCCATAGTAAAGTGAACTCCTTGTATGATGGCTTTGGTTGAATGGAATCCTCGTATGATATTTTATACACTTTTAATCCTGCATTGGGGGTATTATTCCACTCACTGTGCTTGCACACAATGTCTTTCTCTCACTTTGAAGGAGAAGGAAGCACAAGTGGGTGCCATGTGAAAGTGTGGACATAGCCTTGGATGCCATGTAAGCTTCAATGCTAATTTCACAGCTCTAATAGCCTTAGTTGGACGGAGTCAGGTATTGATTGCCTGACACTCTTCATTCATAAAAGAGCAAGGGTGAAATCAATCAGTCAATCAATCAACAACATTTATAGAGCGCGCTACTCACCCGCTAGGGTCTCAAGGCGCTGGGGTAAAAGGGGGGGGTGCTGCTACTGCTCGAAGAGCCAGGTCTTGAGTTGCTTCCTGAAGGAGAGATGGTCCTGGGTCAGCCGTAGGTGGGTGGGGAGGGAGTTCCACGTCTTGGCCGCCAGGTAGGAGAAAGATCTTCCTCTGGTGGTGGTTCTGAGAATCCCTGGGATGGTGGCGAGGGCGAGGCTGGTGGATCGGAGCTGGCGGGTGGGTGCGTAGAACGTGAGGCGGTTGTTGAGGTATTCGGGGCCCATGTCGTGAAGAGCCTTGTGTGCGTGGATGAGGAGCCTGAATGTGATCCTCTTGCTGACGGGGAGCCAGTGCAGGTCTCTCAGGTGGGCAGAGATGTGGCTGTGTCGGGGGATGCCCAGTATGAGTCGTGCAGAAGCGTTCTGTATGCGCTGGAGTCTTTTCCGTAGTTTGGCTGTGGTTCCGGCGTACAGGGCGTTCCCGTAGTCCAGTCGGCTGGTGACGAGGGCCTGGGTGACCGTCTTTCTGGTTTCGGTGGGGATCCACCGGAAGATCTTTCGGAGCATGCGCAGGGTGTTGAAGCATGATGACGAGACGGCGTTGACTTGCTTGGTCATCGTGAGGGAGGAGTCCAGGATGAAACCCAGGTTGCGTGCGTGGTCCTTGGGCTTGGGGGCGGTGCCCAGTGTAGGAGGCCAAAGGGCAAAGGACTGGAGTGAATGGTGATCTTTCTAAGCATAGATAGATGTGACACCTGCATGTTTAAATCTTGGTGTGCCTTTTATGAGTGGCACCTTGAATTCCATGGGAAACTTTGTATAGGGCAGTC
The DNA here is from genome assembly GCF_964261635.1 of Lissotriton helveticus. Taxonomy (NCBI): domain Eukaryota; kingdom Metazoa; phylum Chordata; class Amphibia; order Caudata; family Salamandridae; genus Lissotriton; species Lissotriton helveticus. The sequence goes on from NC_136065.1 coordinate 208,641,550, forward strand.
CAGTCCAATCTGCAGCTCCATCTTTCTTACACCTATCCGTGATGATCACGTCCTTACTATGTGGACACCAAGAACCCAGTGCTCTTCTTGCTACACGTGGAGCTCCATGTAACCTGTGCCCGTCCCTGGGTAGCTGAGCAGGGCAGGGATTGATTCCCCACTAGCTCTCCAACCCTCCTTGGAATGGGCAAGAAAGAGAGGGCTAGAGAGTTGAGCTCCAGCATGCTACAAGAGACTGCCAGTGCTTTGAGGCAGCCTGGTACCAGCCACAGAGGATGGAAACTATCTCCATGGGCAGGCAGGACAACTACCAAAGGTTCAGACCTGTGGTAAGCCTTGCAAGAAGGAAAATATGAAAATGAAAATGAGAAATGAGAATCAGCCAAGGCTGACTTATGATAAATGCAAACCATTTGACAGATGAGCCGGTCTTCATCGGTGAGAAGTTGTCATCACTAGCCGTCCTCTTGGGGAGATAAGCAGAAGGATATTCTTAGAGGCAGTGGCTCTCTCTCAGTCGTGGTGCACCAAGGGTTCTGTCCACACGGGAACCTGTGCTCACGTGCTTTCTTCAAGCCTAGAGCTATACCTAAGGTCATGACTGCAAATGATGAAGGGAGTCCATGGAAAGCAGGACCATTCTAGGACTGAGAACCACTGCACCACCGGCTTCCACATGCAGTATGTGCCGCTGTGCACACTGTCACAGATTCTGGCCTGCACCCTTTTGCAAATTATTCAGACCCTTTAATAACTTTCTGATTTTGCCAGGGTGGACCCAGAGGAAACCCGGTCCCTGCGTACCTAGGTGCCCCACAGGACTGGACATTGACCTTTCCCGTATAAGCACAAATACAGGTTGTATAGGCTGTCTAGGTAAATATGAGTGAACTTACCAGAATGTACCTTTCAAACTTTTCTACTCTGAAGCACACTTCTACAGATGATTTCATCAGCTGTTACCCCGCTCCCACTGAGCCTACGGCATCTCCCCAAGAGTCTTTCATAATGGGGTGGCGAGGTATCTAACACTATGCACCTGTTGACTCGTAAGCTACAGCGATGCATTACTCACCTGGTTCACTCTAAAGGCAGACTATGGACAGCTTATGTGGTTCAGGGTTGGGACCAGTGGTCACCTTAGAGGTTTGACTACCCCACTTCGAGGGCGCTCATCATATGACAGCACGGAACCTTAACCTGACCAATGTAGGCACTCTATATTTTCAAAAAGGCAGAGGGCAGGGGGGTGAGACGGCAACTGCACTACCTAGGCTAGTCACAAAAAATGTACTTTGAACTTGTATTACCCACCTCAAATGGCCATCTGCCACAAATAAATTCAAGTGAAAGATGGATGAGAGGCAACACACAAAAACGACAAATTACAGTGCACACAAAACAAGGTTCGTTCCGCAGGCGTAGTGAGTTTAGTTGTAAGTCTTTATTTTCCAGATAGTCCTTTGTACACAAACAGCCAACGTGTTTGGCCCTTCACAAGGGCTTCTTCAGGGCAAAGGTAAGATGGCCAGATTCATGTCTCAGTTAGCATAATTCAGCAATATGTGTTATTGTGAAATGTTACTGTAATTGGACGCTGTTTCCATACATGAGGCGTGAGTATTCAAATATCATCAGTCCAATGAGAATGACGTTGTCAAAAATGTCGAAAAGCTAGGTCTTGTGGCATAAATGAGCCTTCAGTGTAGATAGGTAGAGTACTTGTGCAAATTGACGTGTGTCCGCGAAAACCCTGTCTGGCAGCAGCATCAGTACAATATATGCCTGCTACAACTCCCTTTGGTGCCAGCACAGTCCAGGCATCTGGTAGAGTGGATTACCTGCTCACCCACAAGACTGCTGTTGCTGCAAGGTTTTAGGCAGTGGTATGGACACTGTACCCATCAAGGCGCGCCCAGGAACTTAGCAGCTCCTTTTCCTGGTAGCCAGGGAATTTCAGGTCTGGTTGGCTCCAAAGTCAGGCACGTTTGATTTTAAATGGATAAATCTCCTGCAATCTGGAGGCTGCAGGCTCTTTGAAATCCGTGCAAATGAATAATTGACATCTCCAGAGCACACGCCCCCTCCTGATGCAGCCTCCAATCTGCAAAGGAGCTGTAAAGGTAAGGGATTGTAGGTCAGAGCCACTGCTGAGAAGCATCAGAGCCTCCTCAGCTGGAGAGCTCTCATCACAGCGCTGACTCTGGGCACCGCCAGCTCACCGCCTGCTGCCCGCAGAGCAGCGCCGTGTGAGCCCTGCCAACCAGGAACAAAGGCCGTCCACCGACTGATGACACCGTGCACCAACCCCTGCTGGAGCAGAGAATCAAAGACTTCTCAGAAGAGAGGAATCATACACCAGCCACAAGGCCAGGGGTGCGGCGCAGGAATGAAGCACGACACTTGTATAGGGCAGCAGGGCCGGGTGGGCCATTGTGTCACTGGCATTTTCCCAGGGGGACGGAGGATTTGGAGGCTGCTTTCAAAGTACGATGGACGATGGGCTTCCGTGACCCAAACATGGCCCGTGGTAGTCATGGCCCCCTGCAGTGTGATCACTGGTTGAACATTGTGGCCACAGCTATTTTGATTTGGTTTTGATTTGGTTTTGGTTCTGTGAACATTGAGTAAGGCGTAGTTCTAAGCTCACAGAAGACAAAGGATCTTATTGAAGCGCACTTCTTACTCACCAATACTAGCCAATACTAATATCCGTCTCTGCCAGTCGGGTGAGGAGAAATTAATGAGGTTAAAGACTTACTAAATTATCAAATTACTATCGAGTTAAAAGAAAGATTAACAGATAAACCCAGGTCAAAGAAGAATTAATAATGCTACATATCTAAAGGGCATCAGATTTATAATAAGGTAAAAGGCAATAGACGTTTATTCTTTTGACGGAAGTGAAAAGGAGGATGCCTACATCAATAAATATGATATTGTCCCACTAAAGTCCCTTTGCATGCCTTTGCATGGGGACGGGGCTGAAAGCAGGCTGGTTTGTGAATAGACAGGGGCATCTGTAAGAGGGAGCTTGGGCTTGATGGAACAGATACCTTTGTACTTATTTCTTTTTCTGGAATTCAATCCGTCCATTGGCAATAGTCTTAAGGGCGCTTCCATGCATGTGATAACCTGAGGTGGTGAGCAGTCCAGGGGCTTTGAACTTCCTCAAACTGAGCATGTTATGTGCTCATCGACCGGGACGACTCAGCGATGGTTTCTCCAATGGAAATCAGTGGATCTGATTCACAAAAGCATTTAAGAGTACGAGAAGTAATACTCCAGGAAAATTCTTTTACATGTGAATCGGCCCTGAAATGTCCAATTCCCTATTAGTAAAAGTGTAAAGAGGGCATATCCCTTCCTATTTGCAGTAAACATATATGAATATTACCTGAATACTCCCACTTTAGATGTTTCGGGGACAATTCATAAAGGTATGTAAGAGTACATAAAGGAGTACGACAGGAGTACTACTTTACATCCTCCAAAAAGTCTTTGTGAAAAACCCAATTATGTGTACGTTCTTTGTTTGCAGACTTTTTTTCACCATAAAAGTTCATCTGCAGACTTTCAGACCTGCAATATCTGGAATTACAAAATCTTCAGCTCTCCTTGATGAACATTCAATTCACCTTCACCAATGTGGTGTTGCGCACAGCAGTAGTACACCAGTAGTACAGTTGTTGAGCACCCCAGTGGTACAGCACCCTGCTTCCCCTGTCTCCAGCAGGCGCAGTGCCTTAATAATGGGTTTCTTGGCACTGGGAAGTTCCTCTGCTAGGCTTTTTGTCCAGGATCCTGTGTTTTCCTCCTTTCACCTTTTGTCCAAGGAGTTGAGCGCTACAGTAAAAGCTGCTTCCCTATAGGTCTACAAATACTATAGCATGATGCAGGTAGAGACCAAATTTAGAGGGCAGGGGGGAGCAGACCACTCCATTGTTTTAGGGGATCAGAGAGTTGTTGTCTATGGGTCCATGTGCACAGTGTTTAAAGTGAAAGATTCTGCATTTGTAATTAAGGGGCATATGTAGGAAGCCGTTTGCGATTCGCAAACGCCGGAATTTGCAGAATTTCGGCGTTTGAGAATCGCAAACGGCGTTTTGGTATGTATGGGCCACATAGCAAAATAAGGAATCGCAAAAATTGCGATTCCTTATTTTGCTCAAGCATTTAAGGAATCGCAATTTTGCGATTTCTTAAATGCTATGTAGGGGTGCCTCGCAAATTGCGATTTTGGCTTAAGGAATCGCAAAATACCACCTACTCCAAGTAGATGGTATTTTGAGATTTCCTGTCAAAATGCATTTTTTTTTAAATTCAAAGTGCCATGTGGCGCACAGACATGTCCTTAGGGCATGTATGTGCGCCACATGTACTTACAGGCACATTCCAGGGGGGCAACAGGTGTCCTTTGGACACCCTGGCACCCTTGGAATTGCGATTCTCAAATTACGATTTTCTCATAGAAAATCGCAATTTGAGAATGTATCCCCATTCATTCCTATGGGCCACTTGGCCCATAGGAATGAATGGGACATTCATTTCTTAATTGCGATTCGCAATTTGCTAATCGCAATTAAGGAATTTTAGAGATTCGCAAATAAATTGCGATTTATTACCTACATTCCCATTTTGCAATCACAAATAGCGATTCCTTAAAAATTGCTATTTGAGAATCGCAAAATGGAAATTACCTAAATATGCCCCTACATTACCCAAGGATAGCACAGTTTAGAAATGGCACAGCTTGTCATTGTTTAACTAAGCCGGGCCTGTGATCCTTGCTCGTGATAAGGAATCCGCATAACTAGTGAAGCCTACTTGGCAGGATGAAAGGCTTTTGGCCCCTGAAGGCTATCCGCCATGTTCTGATTGGCTGATTGTATTGTACTCAAACTGCACTGTTCCCTTCCTGGGTTGTCAGTGCACCAATCAACCACAGGAAGAAGCAAAACGCCCCTATTCAAAGGCATCCGTTCAAACCTTGTATCAAAAGGCAGCCATTAACCACATGGTGCTGGATAAAAAGGGCTACTGTATAAACTGCAGCCTATGTTAGTTGTTAAGAAACATATTTTAATGTATTTAATTTCAATCATTGGTTATGCTTGTTTATCTAGGTTTAAAAAGGGACATAACATGGCATGTGTATTTGTAAAGTGCACATTCACCCAAGGATATCTTGGCGCTCAATAACAGTTGTTTATTGTTACCCAACTCAATGGTACTCATTTTATTGACCTCAGACGGATGAAAGGCAGAGTGGACTTGCTGGGATTTGAACCTGTGATCATGAGGTAGAACACAGATCCCTACAGTAGACGTATTAGTCCTCATCCTGGGCTCCTCGCCCTCCGCCTGGGACGACTCCTGGTGGCCCCCCGCCCTGGGCACCGCACCCAAACCGACAGACCACGCACGCAACCTGGGCTTCATCCTGGACTCCTCCCTCTCCATGACCAGACAAGTCAACGCCGTCTCCGCGTCCTGTTTCAACATCCTGCGCATGCTACGGAAGATCTTCAGGTGGATCCCCACCGAGACCAGGAAGACGGTCACCCAGGCCCTCGTCACCAGCCGACTAGACTACGGCAACGCCCTCTACGCCGGAACCACCGCCAAGCTCCAGAAGAGACTCCAGCGGATCCAGAACGCCTCAGCCAGACTCATCCTCGACATCCCCCGACGCAGCCACATCTCCGGACACCTGAGAGACCTGCACTGGCTCCCCGTCAACAAGAGAATCACCTTCCGTCTCCTCACCCACGCACACAAAGCCATACACAACCAAGGCCCGAGCTACCTCAACAACCGCCTCAACTTCTACGCTCCCAAACGCCACCTCCGATCGACCAACCACGCCCTCGCCGCCGTCCCCCGCATCCGAAGAGCGACAACAGGAGGAAGGTCCTTCTCCTACCTGGCCGCCAAGACCTGGAACACCCTCCCTACCGACCTCCGCCTGACCCAAGACCACCTCTCCTTCAGGAAGAAGCTCAAGACCTGGCTGTTCGAGCAGTAGCGGCACCCCCCCCCCCCCCCCCCAAGTGCCTTGAGACCCTCCGGGTGAGTAGTGCGCTCTATAAATGCCTTGATTGATTGATTGATTGATTGATTGACTAACCAACCAATCAAAATAAAGCACCTAGAGGCAATTTTGGTGGACAACTATGCGCAAAGAAAATATAATATAACATAAAGTAACATCACAGCGTAACATAATATAACACAGAATAACATAACAACATAAAACAACTCTTGACTACCACCTTTTAAACAAGCAGCTGGGACTACAAAGTGTCATGGGTCTCCAAGCCAAAGAATCCACTGCCACACATTCAAGTTTAGATTTAAGGTAACCCTTGGAACATGTTTCCCATGCAACAGACAATATCAAAATGGTTGTTCAGCTTGAAAAAAGAACACTAGGATTGGAAGGGGGGTGCTTTACCCTATGAAGAATGCTTTTGTGCATGTGCTTTGCTCATGGTTGTGTCACTGCTTAAGGCGGAAACAGGGCCATGCCTATTACGGCTTTGCAGTGAAATGTCCTCAAGTAGATTTCTAGTTTGTTTGACTTACAAACATATAGAGTCATGTACATATATCAGTTATATTGCTTTTGTGCCCCAGTGACAAATGACCGACAAGGGTCAGAAATAGGTGCGTCCAAAGTTTAAATTTCACCCATAAGATGAGTGATGTTGGGAAAAATCACCCTTTGAGAAGACAGAGGAAGATTCCCCACCTCCTGCGAAACAACGTTCAACCAGCAGTAATGACTGCTTACCGCAAGATAGGACCCTGCCCAACATACTCAAGATCGACCGGGGTGTATGGGTCCTGGGCAGCGATGATGCGGAATTTGTGGTGTGGAATCTGGGGGTCTCCGGGAATGGAATGGTTTGGGGACATAGCTCTGTCTGGAAGACACCGTGGGGTTGCAGGACTCTGGTCAGTCAATCTTCCCTAGGAGGAGTGGGTTTGAGCTCTGGAAGAAGCAGCATCTTTAGGCAGGTAACAAAGGACAGCTGCTGAGTGGCAGCAGTCCACTCGCTGACCTGAGCGGCCGCTGAAAGGGTTTCCAGCTGCTACTCAGGTCCGCTAAATCAGTCCCATTTTTTCTCCTTTAAACTGTGCAAGATTCGCAGTTGTCGAACCCTCCAAATTGGAATGAACATGTCACAAGGTTGTGAGTCAGATTACATCACAATATTGTGCACACTAGTCAGAGTCAGCAGCCATTGGAGCCCGGCGTGGCACTTTGTTGTGGCGAATTACAAGAGGAAGTCAAGTCTAGGAGAATTAAAGGGCATATCCATTTTGTGTTATCCTCACAGAAGGTCTGATACAAATTCAGGCAGAACTTTTCAGACTCAGATTCCACAATGAGGACAGATTCTAACAGTAACATTCATATCTAAATACTTTGCATAATAATTAGCCAAAATTGAATCAAAATATTAGGACTCTTGATGCTCCAAAGACGATCTAAAATACTACAGGAAGAGATGGTGTTTTCAGTCTCAACACCCCATCCTTGTAAATTCCCACATAGTGGGCCACACATGGCTTGACTAGGGTGAACACCACACTCAAGCCCGCACATTTTGACCTGCAAATCACTCTTTTCATTTGTGTTAGTGTAAGTAGCCTAATGGAAGCAAAACAGGATTACAACGCAAGTTAAGCTATCACACAAAAATCCAGGGCTCAAAACAGTATCCGTAATCTCCTAGAGGGCAGTAGTCATATCGGTCATGAAGATGCAAGAAGTATAAGACAATCTGCAAGGCAGAATATACAAACAGTCGCAGAAAGACACAATGGCATTGCTCAAAAACATCTAACAAATTTTTTAATCAAAATGTTACACCTAATAAAAATAAATAAATAAATAAGCGAATTAGCCTTTTCCATGCTCATGACGAGCTGAGCTCGTCATGAGGCACGGTGCTCCGGTGCTTATGACGAGCTCAGCTGCTCATGAGCCGTAGAACGCTCAGGTGCGGGGAGAATTCCCCTGCTGTGCTGAGCGTTCCACGGGAGCCGGTGTACCTGTGACGAGCTCAGCTCGTCATGAGCACAGGAGCGCCGTGCCTCATGATGAGCTGAGCTCGTCATGAGCATGCGGACACTGTGCACGCCCCCCTCCCCCCCAGCACAGCGGGGGAATTACCCCCGCAGCGAAGGGGTTAATGAATTAATAAATAAACAAATGGTCTTTGGACAAAATGTCGAGTCATAAATATTGAGCTACACAAACATCATGATGCAGAAATAATACAAAAATATAGATTTTTTTAAGGTAAGATATATCATTTTCAAGAATATTGTTATTGTTAATATTTTTTCCAATAATATATTTGTAAAAAATATAGTTTTGTAATTATCTTTGTTTTAAATAATATTTTAACTGTATATGTTATATTTTGTTGGTATAACTTTTGTTAATGTTATTAAATATAGTTTGTATTTTAATTTTTTTAATAATTTTAATTTAATTGTTAATAGCAATTTATCTTGCTATAATGGGTTGTGAGGTTTACAGGGGTACAGGGTCGGAAGTTAACCAAGTATAATTAATTAATAATTAATTTTTAATTAATATGAATTATTTAATTGATAAGTAATTATGTAATTTGTGCAACCATTATTTTGTTAAGTAATATTTTCAGTGTGGGTTCTTGGGTTTGCTGGGGTATAAGATGGGAAGTTTATTAAGCAAAAATGTATTAATAATTAATATCAATGTATTATTAGTTATTTAATTGATAATTATAAGGGGTGTGTAGGGGTATAGAGTCAGAGTGTTAATTAAGTAATAATTTATTAATAATTAATATTAATTTCTTAATAATTATTTAATCAATAATTAATTATGTAAATTGTGTAATAATTATAGTTGTACATTATATTGTAGGTGTGAGTTGTTGGATTTGTAGGGGTATAGGATGGGAAGTTAATTAAGTAAATATTAAATATCCATAAATTATTTCTTTTATTTATAATATGTAATTTAATTATAATTAAGTAAATTGCTTAGTAAATATAATTGTCTGTTATATGTTAGGTGAGTGTTGTTGTGTTTTAGCGGGATAGCGTGATAAGAATTCACCTGGAAAAACTGAAGCAATTACTTGAAGGGTTTCCATCTTGAACGACTAATGCCCGATTAACTTGTTGACAATAATCTAGTCTTGGAGGGCTTCTTGAACACTAGTTTCTCACACCACGCATAGTACAAGCAGGACAACAAAGTCTGCAACTCATTTATGCTAAATGGAGGCTTCTCAGTGAGCTGGAAAACAATGCCTATGACGAACCACAAGAACATCTGTACCTGAGGCAAGGGGACAGGCACAGACAAATTCGCAAAAAACAAGAAGAGTCCACGGACCACTGCCCTGAAATAGTAGTGGAGGAAACTGATACAAAATTGGATAACATTGATAGACATAATATAACATAGCGTGTATTTTTAAAGCCCACATACACCACAACGGGTATCTTGGCGCTGAATAACAGATGTTTATTGCATAAATAGCACCTAAAAGACAAAAAGGCACATCAAAGGTCAAAACATGTTGACAACCGTTGAAAGTTTTTTTTTACCATCATGGAGCTGTAAACCAAACAACTTGGTTCCAAGAATTTTACCTGGAAGAAAGAAGCTTATTGACAGACAGATAGTACTCTTATGTTAGAGGGACTGGTCTTATAAAGTGCAACGTATGTCACCAGTAGGGATTCTTGGCTCTATAACTTTTAAGCCACTAATTTCTTTCGCCTAGACAATGACCGAGAACTTAAAGTACAAGGATCATGGCTCTTTCTCTCGAATCAATTGTAGTCTCACCAGGCTTATTGATCAAATAGTACGTGTATTCTATTTATGAAGTCTATTACAAGTCAACAGTGCAACCAGAAGCCCTGTAACACGACCGGCTAATGTAGCTCCCGGGTGGCACAGCTTGAAAACGTCTCCTGGCAATTAGTCGAAAGTACTTTATTTTTGAGGAAGTCGATCACCTTTGCCTCGCCGCGGTTTCAAGTAATGTACTTAAACTACGCTCAAACTTGAAAAGGGCCAAACGGAAGTCACCTCTACAGGCCCCATTTACAGTAATGACAATATCAGGACAGTAGAGTAGCCAGTGTGTCATGGGCCCTAGTGCAAGGAAAGAATGAAATGGGCTCTCCGGCCGCTGTTTGAATTCCAAAATACAGCAATAATCAGAGCTCAGTGGGACCCTCAGTCCTATGGTCCCGGTGCCACTGCACCTGCTGCCCCAATGTAAGCTACGTCTATGTAGTGGGATGACTGTCAATAACAGTGACACTAACATTTCTTTGCATGAGTAGAAAAGAACAATGGCATGTGGAAGCCTAGATGCCCCATGATGTATCAGGTGCAAGGCTAATAGAAATGGCACACAGCACGGGTACAAGGAGTTTCATAGACACAGGCAAAATTACATTTTGCCATTGGGATATTGGTTTTCCCCAGTGTCTCTTTAAAAGTGAATTTTAAGGCAGGCACCCACTAACCCACAGATAAAACTGGTGGTCCTACCTGCAAAGGGTAATTGTATATATCTATCTGTCTATATCAGGGGTCTCCAAACTTTTCTGTAATGAGAGCTACTGGTGATCAGTGAAAATCATTGTGAGCTACTGAAGACCACGCAACTCGCGCATTGTTACCGGACTCCCTCCACACTCAGCTTAATTGACTTTAAGCCTAATGTCCATAGAGTCATATGCTATGGTTTGAACAATATACTTTTACTAGGCACACTATGACAGGGCTGCCATGTGGTCTTTGGGGGATATGAACATGTGTGCGTATGAGTGGGATATGTGTGTAAGAGTGACATAGAAACTGTGTCATATGTACTTGTGGCCCAGGACTTACATTTTGCGATATGTGGCCCCTTTACATGTATAACACAAACGGCAGAAAGTGCAGAGCATTTTTCTAAATATGGAAACAATTTCTGCACTTTAAATTTATCCAACTTAAAACAATGGCTGTAATTTTCACTTATAAATATGGCACTGTATTGAAAAAATTAAACTGAAGAGTTAACTTGGTGTATACGGATTCCATATTACTCATCATTTAAATTTTCTCCCATTTCCACGTGTCACATTTACAAACACCAAGGGGCACATTAGGATGGCGGGCAGACTTTGTCCACCCGACATCCAGACGCAAAAAGGGACCGCCTGCCATAAGAGCGGGGGTCCCGTTTGGGCCATTGGGATGCGCCCGCCACAGTGGCGGGCACATCCTGTATTCTTAACATTGCGGCGGGCGGTGCTGATAGCACCGCCCGCCGCAATGCTAAAAATGCACGTCAAGCAGACAATGTACAACAAGACAGGCACCGTGCGGTGCCTGCCACTTTGTATACTGAAATGCAGGGGGTACCATGTGCACCCCCCACTCACCCGGAACTGCATGCCTTTCCGTTGTGGTGTTGCCACCACGGAAAGGCATGTGTCCACCACCATATTAAACTCTTTTCCGCATGGTCAACTTGTTGATCGGGCGGGAAAAGCGTCGGACGGTCTTTCCGTCTGCCGTGGTCCCCCCACCATAGTAATATGGCGGGGGAAATGGGTGGCAGGCGGGGCGGATGTCGGGCGGATCACCACCGCCATGCGGGCGGTGGCGATCGGCCCGACATCATAATGGGGTGCATCCACCCGACATCCTAATGGGGCCCCAAGTATCTTGCCCCCAGTCGTCAGTTGCCATATTTATAACTGAAAAAGACATTTGTTTAGATGATAGGAATTTTAAGGGAATAAATATGCTTCATAAAACATTAAAACATATTTGGCTTAATTGTAAGTGGAGAAGCACATTAATACCGATTACGATGTTGGTCCGAAAGCCTTCAACCGTTAGTCAATAGCTTTCCGACCGCGGTCGGAGGCTTTCCGACTGACACGGTCGGTTTGCGGTCCTACTTCCTGATTACGATGTTGGCGGTAAGAAAGTAAACCAGATGGTCATTTTGACTTGGTTCTGACCGGCTCTCGGAGACCTCCAGCCAGTCGGAACCGCACTGTAATACCCTATGGATGGCGTTTCCGCCGACGGGGTTATGATGCCGGTTTCCCACAACCTTTTTGTGCCGGCCTTTCTGACACGGAAAGGATGTTGGAAAGCAACTTGCAACCACAGTCTACGGTTGGTGGTCAAGGGGGTAACTAGGGTACCCCCCTCTAAAACGCTGCACTGTGTGGCAGGTACCATGGTGTGCCTGCCACAAGGTGCATGGTTTTAAACTCACACCCATTTCTCTATAGGAGATTTTAGTGCGGCCGGTTTATGGCCATGACACAAGCTCCCATAGGGAAAAGTGAGTATGCGACCGAACTGTGTTTGGTCGCATCGCAATCAGGCGGTCGGAACTGCTGACCGGATGTCGGTCAGTCCCGAGAAGGTGTCGGTCGGAGGCAGCTCCGACCCATATCGTAATAGGCCTTTTTAATGTTTCATACAAAAAGTTTTCAATGGATCACTTATACCTGATCGTTCACAGAGCAAACACAAGTCGCAGGAGAAGACACCGAGAGGCCTGAATTATGAGCCCGCCAGTCCCCCGAGGAAGCCCACAAAAGGGTATACAAGTTATAGGTAACAATAACCAATAACGATTAAAGAAGAAGGGTAAGTCATTGAACTAACCCCATAAGGCTGCTGATCTAGCAACCTCACTTTCTCTAAGGTCCTGACGAAAGACCCCCGACCTGGCTGGGCACCGATGGGGCTGAAACATGTTGACCGTTCACTTGGACAAACTAGTGCGTTAGATTAGTAACTCATCTCCATACGCACCACTTTGATTTTACTTTTCCACATCTCCAATTACTTAAAGAAGGTTCATACTTGGAGAAGTAGGGAATTTTAACTCACCTCACCTTATCTCTTTTTCCATCACTGATCACTACTGTATTACCAGTAGGTCTACCTCCAGGTGGAGGATAGCATATACACAAAAAAAAACAGATGATGATGCTGTTACGTGAATAAAAGGCAGAAAATCAAGATATACCGCCACACCGCCTTTGTACATGAATGAGGGGTTTTTAAGAAGGCCATTATACCCGACCCTGGTTACACAGGTACAAGTGATCCATTCTCTCTGGATTATTGATTCTCGTTAGGAAGCCGAATGGATCTCAGCTTCTTCCTCTCTCCCTTGATCGAATACTATAAAAAGTTTTCTTCACTTAAAATTTCTTCTATTTGAAAAAAATGAAAAATTTTCAGTTGTAAATATGGAACAGTGTCTAATGGCCACTGAGAGCATAAGGCTTGCTGCTTGTAAATGCAAGGTAACTTTTCAGTTTCATTTTCTCCCATTCAAAAGCATTCAGAAATATCATTTTATTCTCATGCTTCAATATTGAGTCCGCCTGGACTTTTATTTAAGAGTTAAATACTTCAGTTCTTCACCTCTGCCACCAACCCTGACCCATAAATCTTACCGAGCACTGCTCATTATCAGGCTCTGCTATCTGCAGCCTGATGATAATAATGTAAATAAACCCCGACTTCCCCTAATGTTAAAAGAAAAATATGATCCTGTGCTTATTTAAAAAGGAACTCATGGCTGTGAGCTACTTTAAAAGTGTTTGAGATCTACTGGCAGCTCCCGATTGAGAGATTGGAAACACCTGATCCATCCATCCATCCATCCATCCATCCATCCATCCATCCATCCATCCATCCATCCATCCATCCATCCATCCATCCATCCATCCATCCATCCATCCATCCATCCATCCATCCATCCATCCATCCATCCATCCATCCATCCATCCATCCATCCATCCATCCATCCATCCATCCATCCATCCATCTAGCTATCTGTGCAACATGTTTAAATAAATATTGACAAAGCCAATAGATCTTGCATAGACAAAACTTTTTGCCTTTGCCAATGCTCACTTTATTTGTTGCCTCTTGGCAAATTCACCATTTGTGGTGGGGGGACCAAAATCTGCCCCCCACCTAGCGATGCCACTGCCTGCCCTATCAACAAGTACTGTCTCAGGCCCTTTGCAGCACGTTGAGGCTCTTTTGAAGCCATTTGTGGTAGCGCTCCTAGAAAACTGCAGTAATACATTTTCATCGGAAAGCAGTTTTATGTAAATTGCTGCTGCAAATCCACTGGTTCTGTTAAAGGGGAACAGATGGAGCCCATACCTCCTATCTATTTGTCCTACTGCATGGGGTATAATTGCATGGGGTAATATTGCAACATTGAAAGATTTGAGGTGTGCAAATACACTTGCATCCAAGGGTAAATCCAGTTCAGAGTTTTTTCTGAATTAACTACTAACTCTAAAGGAAGGCTTAAATGTCAGTAACCCTGAAGAACAGAAAATGTACAGCCGAGACCAGTAAAGAAAAAAATAATAAAGCCCTCGCATGATGTATATTATCACCATAAATCTGCTATAGCAAGAAGTTATCTCCAGCCCATGCCTCAACCCCTGACAGCTAGCTTTAAAACACCAAGCCCACAGGAGTTAACACAGAAAAACACAATAAACTACCGACCCTCCAGAACACCAGGGAATTAAGCAATGTTCAACCAATCACGAAAGGTTGCTCGACCATTGAGGGGGCAGGTGGTTATTGTTTCCAGGCAGTTACCATCGGTAAAATAACTACACCTCTCACGACCAGCCGTGCTCCTCCGCTATTGTGGAGGACCGTTGCCCCCCAAAATGAAGGAGTACGTTTGTGGAATTTCTCATTTGATATCAGATTCATCATATCTCTCAGAATCTAGCACTGGGATGAACTAACTGCACATGGATTTAGAAGGAGAATACTTTGAGCAAGTTGCACCAGGTCACACATGCCACCTTCCTGGTTGGGTTCACATTGTAGCTGAGTCAAGACGAGCACCGGGGCAAAGATGACAAGTGCGGTGCTGGTGACCATGGGGGCAATACCTTCTCCCATCAACATGATCAAATGACCAGAGCTGGTGGCCTGGGGTCCTTTGAGACAACTTGATGTTTGACATTACAAAGATGTTACATTTGTACTCAGACAGTCTGTTTTAAATAGATCCACATGGCTTTTGCCAGCTCTGAATGCTGTCAATCAATACACAATACAGCAAATCAAAAACCTGAGCTTGAGAGGCAGACACTAGAATGAAGATGACTTCTGACCCAGTAAAACATGATGAGAAAAACGTTCTTGCATTAAAAAAGCAAGAGACTGAATCTCTGCCCTACCACCAGCAAAAACTGCTGCCTGCCTAAACGTTACGTGTATGTCAACGGTGTCACCATCAACAGGCACACACTAACAGCCTTTTAGGGAAAACCACTTTAGATCCAGGGACTTGTAGTTCGACTTAGCCAATTACATGTATAGGCCTGAAACTCCCAGGATGCAAAGCAATGGTGGCTACTGAAAAGTCGGTACTGGTGTCTGGTGGCACACACATAACATGGGGGTCTAAAGGCACCTGTAAAAGCAACTCCAGTAACTGAACTGTTTTTGAAAAAATCTTGAGTTGTTGTGTGTCACGGGTGAGTAGCACAGACAGAGCTGGCTTTATGCTTTGCATTCTGAAACATGCTGTTTTTCTTTTCCCATTACAACAAAATGCCAGCAGAGCTACAATGCTAAGATAAAACAGGGGTGAATAAGCTAACTACGCCTAACACAAGGCACATTGTGATTCCTATAAACACTACCACAGCAGAGCAGATAAACCAGACTACAAAAAAGCAGTGCAAAATGAGCCTTTCTGATATATTTGCAGCACAGAATACTGGATATAAAATATATCTTCCACCCCTTCTCCATAAAAACCTCCTCTGTCCTCCCCCATCAAACTCACAAACATAATTTACTCATGTACCAGACAGAGCCACAATGTCAGTGACCACAAATCTCCACAAACCAAATCAGATGCAGGCCTGTTATGAAAACATTGGATAATACTAGAGGCAGATTGTGGGTTTAACATCAACAAACCAGTGCAATTAAGGTAATTGATCTCTGCACCAAAACAAAATATGTACTGCCCAGTCAGACTCAACAAATTCTCACTTCCCTTCCAACAAAAACAGACACCATCGAGTCTCCAATGACCTGCCGCCAGCACAGCTTCCCTTCATCAGTGATCTGCCTGGTTCTCTCACTGGCATTCAGCCCTGAGCCTGCATGGCTTATCAGGGAGTTCTTATACTAGTTCCACGCCAGCACAAAAAGTCACAGGGTAGGCACTTCTCTGCACATTGAGAACTGAACTAGAACCTTGATCCGCAAATACTGAAAAAATGTCACAGCTCATCGAATTTCGAACTTCAGGTTATTTAAGTTTATAAATCGCCCATACACACCCTAGAGGGTTTATTGCAGCTAATTGGGCTGAAATTCAGCACGACTCCTTAACATGGAAAGACAAAACTCAGTATTTATAACATTAAGCGATCAGCCAGGCTTTGCGCTATTTCCTAACAGGAGTGTGCATGGTCAGGAGGCCTTTAATGCTTCTGATGTTCAAAAAAATATTCCATAGCAATTGCTAAAACCAATGGCAGGTTCAAGAGGAGTTGGATGGAAATAACTTCTATCAGCGGCAAATCCCTTCTTATGGCGGCAGAAAGATCTTGCGTCTAAGCGCGCTCTAGAAGATAAAACATGTGCAGTGGCAGCGTGGTCTTTCCTTGAAAGATATTTTCATTCTTGCCCATTTGCACCGAATGCCATTGAAACCTGTGGCTACCCTGTACTCTTCTCCTCTTGAAAAGAAATCTCTTTTCTCAGGTCTAGGCGCCCCACGGGCATCAGCGGTGAAGCTCCTACTTGAAGAATGTACCATGGGATTGGAAGCAATGGAGGACTTTAACCTTTCGACGCTGGAGATGGAGAAACACACTCTTATGACTTTCCCCCATAGACTCTCAAACTCCCATGAATACCCATAAGGCAGCAAAGGGTGGTCCCAAGCTCAGACCACACACAGCGGCTGAAGCACGTTAGGAGCACAAGGTGGAGGCCAGGCCTACACAGCTGCTTCAGATGCCCTGCTGTGGAAGCGAAGAAGCAAATCCACTTATCGCAGAAAGATTCTTGTAATCTAGGATGGAAACTTCCATCAGGGAGAACACCCTGCAGTGACAGAGCTTCTCCCCTTCCAGTGACCCCCAAAATGTCCCACCATGTCTACATCGTCTACTCCCCTGCTGCTATGTATGCAGAAGATACTAATACATCCCAGAAACTTATTTGTTGTGTACGTTATGTTGCTGGTGATACCAGAGAATCACACACCTTATGCGTATGTCACAGAACCGTCCTAAGAATTCATGAAGCACGCTGCTAATGTATATACCATAAATTACCCGCTGTGTGCGACACAATCACCCCCTATGTACCTGAATTAATATCTTGTGTTTATCACGTTATACCCAGTGAATATAAAAATCGTCCAGTGTATCCCAGCCTGTAATTCTTTGGGTGTATATCACTTTATTCCTGGTGTGCACTCTCAGTATACTCTGGAATTATTTCTGGAATTCCTCATGTGTTATACAATTACCCCATGTATGCCCTGTATCACTCTCACCCATGATATGTAGTTCTTCGACAAAGAATATCCCAAGAATCACCATCTTGTATATACCTATCACTGAACTACCCTTGTATATACGGCATCACAGAAACGGCACTATGTTTAGGCATGTATAGTGATAAACACATAAAGCGTCTGATCCTACTTACACTTGTAATGTGTGACATGGCTTATTCTACTTCTGAAGTTTTGTTGGGTTGCGGTTCTAGCTTGAGAGACAGTTGCAACAGGAGAAGTGCAGCTCCTTCCTGCTCGTTTATGCACCCAACAAACTTGGTGATGAAGATGGGATCATCATAATCCACTGTTAACAGGCATCAGTATCACACACTATGTATATAGGCATTCTAGATATACACTATGGGGCTCATTACGATGTCGGGCACAAAGCCCCTGCCCGACAGTCAGAATCTTTCCGACCGCATCGGAGCCCTTCCAACCGACTCGGTCAGTCTAAAGTCCGACCGCCCGATTACGATGTTCGTCTTTGGAACGTGAACCAGCAGGAGCCTGTGTTATGGCCAGTTCTCTGCGTAACACAAGCTCCCATGGTAAACAATGGGAATCCGACCGAACAGTGTACGGTTGCATCTTAATCCGGCGGTTTGAACCGCTGACCGTAAGTCGGTTGGTCACGAATCTGAGACTGCATCGTAATGAGCCCCTATTTCTAGGTTCAAAGTTAAACAATCCATAAGCCCCCACTGAATGTGCTGCTCATGCACTATGCTAACAAGCAATATAGTAGTCACTAATTAAGCTCACCTACAAAATATCTCAGTATCAGGATATTAATGTACCATTTTTAAGTAACATGTTGGAGGGTGTGTGCCTCTCTCATAACCACTCCTCTGTAACATCATAAAGACACTTTCTCCCCTCTGTCACATGGCCAAGATTGCAGTTTCCCTCCTGCCACTATCGCCGACATTGACAAGGAAAGAGCCTTTCCGGCTTCTACCGCATTATGGCTTTCACTCAAGTCTAATATGACTCTAAAGGGCATATATCCTTCTACTTTTTCAGTGGTGTCAAGACACACGATCTCTGCATTCTTCAAGCCCCATCCACCCATTGAGGCAAGAGTCCCTGCCTCTGGTTCCCGCAAGGGAGGTCAATGACACAGCAATGGTTGTGGTTATAAAGCAGGTCTTACCCGGACAGGACACCCAACACCAAGTTGAGCATGAAGAAAGATCCAATGATGATCAGGGGGATGAAGTAAAGCCAGTTCCATGTGTTTCCTGCTGCATCATTTGTCTGAAAGAGAGGAAAGAGTGTCATGATCAATCTTGATACACCAGAAATAAACCCCAACAACCGAGTAGAAGAGTCCCCACGCTCCTGAGCAGAGAGCCACACCCACATCCCCACAATCCTCAGTGTACAGCTGAAATCAGTGGAGTGCAGTGAGAGGAAGTGTGGCCAAGTGGTTACAGTGTTGACTGGAGCCTTGAGGATTGAAAAACAGCAGGGAGGGCTCTGGCACCAAGCAGCTTAAGTGAGGAACCCCGCGGGCACTGACTGGGTGCTCAATTTTAGGTCTGGCCTAGAGACAGCTTTAGCTGTTTTACCAGCTCATGTAAACAAAGCAGTTCATAAATAAGACACCCATATTGACATAAAGGGGCTTTCCATCAGCCTCCTTCATCCAACACTATTCATTTGTCATTCCCATTATGCTTCTAACCACCACATCATACGGCACAAGGCATTCTGTCAGCCCATTTCAGCCACTGGTGCCTTGCACTCTGAGTGATGGCATTTTGCCAGATCACATGTACATGTTCACCTTCCGTGCCAGGGCTAGGGGACTAATACTTTACTTTGCCAATCTTTTTTTTCTTCATTCTTAATTCTTTTTCATTTATTTTAGTAATTCTTGTACGATTAAACTATGTCACAATGAAACGGTAATTCACGGCCAAGAGTACCTCATTTTCAGGCCAATAGGAATCATATCTTCCTGTGAAAGGAATTAACACTAAAGAGGCTTTCCACACCTGTTGCCAGGACACCTCAATGCTAAGAAGCACCAGTACTGTTCTATTAAAATGATATGAATAATTTGTTTATTGTCCGATTTTCCATTTTTATTGCATCCATATGGCCTCCACGTTTAAGCGGCTGTAGATTGCTTTTTTTATTTTTGTGGAATATGCTTACAATAAAAAAAAAATTAAATGTAACCAACGCTTCAGCTTGCTACGGTCAGACCTACTGGCTTTGCAAATGTTTATTTATTGTAATTGCCGCTCAACTGAGTTGCTCATTGCTTTGAGCTATGAGGTCTTTCACTGCAGCCTCCATAGGGAAGCCACCAGCACAAGTCACTCAGCACCTATTGCGGGGGGGGGGGGTTCTCGCTCTTATTCCTGAGGCACCTTCCCCAAAGCTCGAAGACCCTCTGGGATGATATGAAGTCAGTATATGAAGCAGATAGAAGTTGATGAAGCATCGGTCCGTAAATCCTAATTCTCATATTGGGGGAATTACTACCTGGGTAAATAGCCTTAGGGTGAAGTCCAATATTATATTACCTCCCTGGGAGATAAGATGTTCCAACGCAAAAACTTTTTAAGTCACTAGGATTTATGTGACAAAGGGCCAGATGTATGACCCTTTCATTTTGCGAGTCACAAAATCCATCGTTTTGCGACTTACAATTTGCGACTCGCCAAATGGAATATACAACAGTGTCTCAGACACTGTTTGCGATTCCCAATGACCCAATGTGGTCATTAATATTTATGAGGCAGGTTGTTATTTGTACATTGCACAGAGCTATTTTGCGGTCGAAAATGGGCCGATTTCCCATTTGTGACTGCAAAAAACGGTAGTACATCTGGCCCCTAGTCTCCCACACAAAAACTGTTTGTAATTGACATCATATTTTTTTAACCAATTTTTGTTTTTATCATACCAAAATAGCACAACAGAACATATGATTACAGAAGTATCTTATGGGTATTATCCCCACATGTACCCGAGGTAGCATGTGGGTAAAATCAGTGAAACCATTATTACATACGCAGTGCCTGCCAATAGCAGTAGTGCCAATGGGGAATCGAATTTGTAATTCACATCATGTTAAAAACATTGTGCAACTAACACTGTGTTCCAGGCACTCAACTAAATTATGGTTTATTCTGAATGAAGATTCTGTTTTTAAAAAAAGATCACACTACCGAAAAAGGGGTATTACAAGGGGGTGGCACATGGGAATCTTGGAACTGGGCCTGCTGCTTTTAAAGCCCACGTGGTACTACTCAAAATTAATTTATGTAAATAACAAAAAGCACTCCCAGTCTGCTCATTTATGATGAGGCATGATCTAACACAGCCCTGCCAATGGGTGGCAACAAGTGCTGCCTTTTTTCTTCCCCTTCGACCATTTGTTTTCTATTTACAAAGACAAAGCCAGGACAGGGCCCACACACATGTTCTTGACCAGGGCCTCACAAAATCTTCTGACAGGCCTGCTGCTTACTTAAATGGAAGCCAAGGCTGACCCTAAAGTCTGCAGGCCCAGCAGCTGAAAGTTTTGTCTCTTCTCCCAAACTTCGGAGGAAGAGGCTGCAGCAAGACTGACAATGAGGCAGCCGGAGGGCTCTGTCTGGTCTTTCAACCGACTGACAGACAGGCCTATTTCATTTCCTTCCTCAGCTGCTATCAGGGCCTTAGAATAAGTGGGAGAGCAGACTAACACTGTACTAGGACAGGAGTGGCAAGCCTGGGTATTTTAAGTCCTCTATCTCCGCCTTCTGTCTCAATTAGATGCATGTGAACTGGTACAAAAGGCACACAGAGTGAGGCAGGAGGTGGGACATTACATACAACATCCTCCTCTCTCCTGGCCATTTAGTGATGACCAGGTTAGTCCTGTAGCAAGGACTAAATACAGTGCATAGCTCAGGCTACAATACATAAGTAAAGTGCTGTCTTTTTAGTTCTGAATTATGCTTTAAGAAAATAATTATTTTATGCTATAAATTAGGCAACATCATTTCGATTACATATTATTCCTGCAATCAAAATGATCAATCATTCTTCCCAGATGTGTTCTGCAGATGGCAGCAATGGATAGTCCATTTAAATTTATCAAAGCCTTCAGTACTGAAAAGGACCACTTTTCATTAGGAATAAACTCACCAAATATGTTCAACAAAGGAACCTCCACTCCAGATTTGCACCTAGCCTCAAAATCCCACCATGCAAGGAAAAAACATAGGTTGCACATCTTTCTCTGTTCAAGCAGCCAAACTGTGGAATTAATTACCCCCAAACATAAGATCCACAGATAACCATCTTATCTTCAGAAGACTACTCAAGAGTTGGCTCTTTCCTACATAACTATCATACTCAAACACAAATGGACTGTATACCTGTGTATATAAACATTTGACTTGGTGATATGTATGTATCTAAATATGTGTATTTCTTGATATAAATATGTATAATTACAATACAATACTAGGATTTTTAGGTAGACAAGCATGGTGGGATACCTTCCCTCCACAAACTCAATAGTGAGATTTCAACCACATTGAGCATTGGATCTCTTCAGACATCCATTAAAACATACTCTCAGAAAGGACCAAATTTTAAGTCTCAAGGTTACCAAACACTGGCTTCCACAAATTGAGTTGTGGAAACATTTGTGCAGCCTTCTCCTCATGCTAAGATGTTGGCTTCACTGATAAATCCTCATACTGCTCAAATACCTTTGGCTTATCCCTGCATAAGCAGTCAACAAACCCAGCAGCATCAGTGACCACTGCTGTCTTTCTCCCTAAAGGTTTCTGGCACAGGTCTAACAAATAAATGAACCACAGGTCCCAGCTATCTGCTCAGCTCATCCCTATACAGACCTCCCAACACACAAACATACAAGGTGTGGCAAGAACAGCAAGCATTCCACTGAGCGGCCTTTCAACAGACCATGCAATGCGTAGATCTACCAGTCTTTATATTTAACAAGCTAGTGATTCACGGATCCCATTCTTCAATGACCCCGTAGTGCACAGATCCACAGTTCGTAACATGGACCACAGCCCGCATCCCACCGACTGCAACAGATGCAGCTATGGCACTTAGCTCCTTCTTTAATAGAATCATGGGGAGAGGAGTTGGCCTAACGGCTAGGGAGCTCGACCTCGGACCTGGAGGAACTGGGTTTGAGTCTCGGTAACAACGCCAAACTTCCTGTGATTCTGGGCAAATCACTTAATCTCCCCGTGCCTAACAAAAATGAATGTGTGTCCTAATGTAACGTAACTGATGCTATGTAAAGCGCTCTGATACCCGATTCGGTTCGGGTCTAGTTTGCGCTATATAAAACTCTGCCAAAAAAATTAAATCAACTATGCACAGACCCACTAAACCTAGCAGGATCCACAGAAGGGGCTGCATTGAGCGCTCTTCAAACAGGCCTCACAATCAACAGATCCACAGATATCTCCATAAAATGTGTTAATTTACTCCTCAGTGACTTCTCCCTGGGTTTAGAGTAGATTTCAGACTTTTAGAAAAACTCACTAAAAACTCTAAGTGTGGTCATGAAAATCTATTAAAGTAGTAGATTCCCATGAGTACTCCTACAGCATCACCTTGCCCATCTCCAATGTCCACTTGTTGGACAATCTAAGTAAAAAAAGGAGAATAGAAATGTGCGTTTGTAGTTTTAAATTGTATTTTTGCTTCTGTTCTCCACAGGTATAATACTCCGAGGAGGGACTCTAAGTCAGCAACGAGCAGGATGCAGGCACGTATATAAATGTTTTTTATTAATTAGGTTCAAATGTACACTGGAAGCTCCACCAGGGACAGGATGGCATCATTACGTGCAATTTATTCTTGCAAACTACCAAACCAACATTCAGTGACACCCACACTTCTCAATACATCCCAATTGAGTTGGTGAGTAGGGAGCAGAGTACAACAAAATACTCTTATACCCAAAACACACATGCCACCACACACAAATGCCTTATATACAAACACACATACATGCTGAAGAATCCCAAGAGGAGAGGATAGAACACCACATAACTTAACATGGTATTACAGCACATAACTCCCTCTTGTACGATCAGCATACACTCACACCTAAAGACACAGGGAACAGAATAGTAATTTCAAGATAAAATAAAACCACTCAAATTAACACAAACATCAAAATCCACAAAACCTATACATAGTCTCTCTTAGACCCTTGGTAAAAGGGCCCTTACATCCTCTGTCAATCAACAACAAAAGTAGTAGATCAACACACGTATAACATAGAACATCATGCCCAAGGTACTCACAGTCACTACAACAAAGAGCAATGGAGCAAAAAGCGAAGGGTGGAAGGTGCCTCTCCAGACGGGGGCTAGCCATTTGTAAATTAGACCAGGTCCGGCTCCAAGAGTCCAGTCCAGTCCACACCACCAGGCTAGGACACTTGTAGATGGGAACAGGGGAATCCCCAGTCTGATTTTGGCGTTGTAGACCCTCATCAGTAAAGTGCAACTTGAGCCTTTTGGAGCAGTGAGCATGGTGCCCACATTTAGGCATACCTGCCACACGTAGGGCATCTCATTGACCAGCATACAGCAATACACGACAATCTAATATGCGACATAACAAGCTCACTCATAACCTCTTCAATTAAAAAAATAAACATGTCAAAGCAAGACCAATAATTGCATAGTGGAAGAGGTGTGTACTGCGGCCAGGGTGCCTGACTCCGGTCTACGGGGTTCACGGTTCGACCCCGGCGCCGGTGGCAGGTTAGCCCAGCACCACGTGACTCTGGGCAATAGCTCGCTTAATCTTCCTTAGGGCCCCTAGCGCCGGGACACCACTTCGGAGGTAGCTGTGTGCTTTACAAATACTGGTATTTCATTTCATACATACATCCCATCACCAAACCCAATAACCAGCAAGCAAAGTAATCTTGTGGTGTAAAGATACTAGCCGCTGGATGTCTGGCACGCGCTCTTACGTTTGTTCCAAAGCCCAGCCTCTAGTCCAGCATCTCTCCTGCTGCCAACTACCATGACAACGTTCCGAAAAGCACAGATGACATCTACGTTGTCAATGTATTTTAAGCCCACTCTATGCCTTGATCAGATGGTCTTTGGGAATCCACAGCAAGGCAGTGATTCATGTTTATAAAGAGCTACAGTCACAGACATCAGAGCCTCCCAAACACAGCAACATAACACTATACACTGACCACAGAAGAAACAATCTTGGCACTTCCTTTCATTCACATTCCCACACACAACCCTTGCACGGCATGGGTATCCACAAACTCCCTGACAGCCACAGAAAGATGCCACAGGAACTGAAAGTCCTTAAACCAAGTCAAAGACCCCAAGGGAACATGGACTGCAAGTGCCAACGTGAGGAGGCAGGGAGGGTTGTACTGGGAATGCAGCATCTTGAACAAGAAATGCTTGGGCACTTTTGTGAACCCAAGCACAGGAGCCTTGTCTGCTCATCTACACATACCACAAGTCAGCACAAGTGAATCTCCAGGTAACACAGGTCCGCCAACTCTCGTACTGTCACTCTGCGTCACATGCCATCAGCACTCTATACGTGAGCTGATATCACACACCGACCACAAGCTGAGATGGAAACCACACACACAGAAGATTCCCAGCTCCTGGGTGCAGGTTCTGCACCCTTAAAGTCCAGATCATCAGAGGTATCTTCAAAGTGTTTTGTGTATTTCAGTGCAGGTAGAGCAGCCCTACCAAATGTCACTCATCAGGGGTTACATTTACGCAAATTCAATTAAAGTCCGCGCATCACTGCACTTATCTTAATTGTTCCACAAAATAAGCTTCTCTCCCAGTACTCACAAAAGCAATCATGCTGCAGCCAAGCCCAGCCCCTCGTAGGTTAATTGACCACGATCCAGAGTCTTAGCTGCTGCCTGTGAGGTGGGGAGATGTGTTTGCCATCGTTATTGTCCCAACTCGCACACAAAGCAAAGCAGAGCAAGGAAGAGGGAGTGTCAGTGTGGAAATGAAGGGACTGTATCAACTGTGGTACGAACTAGTAGCACATGCCTCCGCGGTACTGCAGAACCTGGGCTGGGTCCGCTCTGGCCGGTCAGCCTCTGGCTGCAGGCTCCAGACCTCCCATCCAGTGGATAGGCGCCGATGAGCCTGTAAGCTGCTGAAAGAACACCATGGTCGGACGGGCCTATAGGGCAATCAGGCAGTGCCCCATGTCGGTCAGTTTTTTGGCTGTTTGTGGGCGGATTTGTGGTCTGATGGGCTGGTTTTTACTGTTAATTTCCCAGAAATGTAACATCTCCCAGCAGCAAGCTCAAATACATGCAGTCTTTCATAACTTGCAAAACGCGTACACAGAGTGTATTTACAAGTTCAAAACAGTCCCAATTTGCAAACATGGGTCATTTTTTTTAGTATCTAATTTACTAATGGGTTCCACTTTATTTTAGTACCTGGGCCCTATTTTATTGTCCCTGTCCAACACTGAAAAACACCAGCTGCTGGGGGAGGGAGGTGGGGTGCACAGTCATTATTGTGCCGTGTGGAGAGTTAGTGGGCGGAGTTAGAAAGAGGATTAGAAAGCATCAATGGTTTTGACAGAGCCCCCAGCAGCATGACAGGCTCTCTTGAGATGTTCCACACACACCACTCTCGAGCATCCACCCAGCTGAGGCAGCCTTTACTGCTCCGGCCAGTTGTCTTTTTTCAAAAGCGAGATCCTCCTAAAAGTTTGCATTCCAGAAAATGGCCAGGAGAGTAGGTGGTATTTATTCCATACTCTCCTGTCCTGTTGGTAAAAGAGTGCATAGTACACTGCAGAAATATTTTTGCCATGTATTCTATGCATCAAGTACATAATTAGTGCTGCCCCCATTGATAGTGAGAAGCAAGTGAAAAACGTACCCTAACAGGCACTAGGCCGCAGCGGTAATTCCGCCCCGGCGCTGGGGGATGGGGGGTGAGTGCGGCGACACCATGCTCGTGACGGAACCAGACCGCCATGAGTCACGGGCAAGCTGTGCTCATGGCGGCGTGGTTGCGTCATCAGCAGGGAAGGGGTTATTTTGAGCTGGTGGAGTCTATCGCAGCCACGGCTCGTGCAGGGCGTTACACCGGGCGGTGACGTCAGGCAGAGGAGGGGCAGGGGGGGGGGTTGTAAAATGCGGGATATGGACGATGTCAGGTAAGTACCGAAAAAAATAAATAAAACGAATTTCGTTACCCGGGCTGCATCGCCAAATGTGATGCAGCGCGCGCAACGAAATTCGTTTTTTTTCCCGGTACTTACCTGACATCGTCTATATCCCGCATTTTACAACCCCCCCCACCCTGCCCCTCCTCTGCCTGACATCGTCGCCTAGTGTAACGCCCTGCACGAGCCGTGGCTGGTCTATTGGCCCTCATTTTTGGGGACTGGCACTTATTTTGTCTGTATCAAACCTTTACGGAGAGCAAGAGAGCGAAATAAAACAAGCATTGGAAATGCAATAGGTCTCGCACCATTAGAGTTAGTGCTTTTAGAATTGTTTATGGGTTTTTTTTGTAAATGTTTAGCATTTTTGTTTCCTGTAGCCAATGCTAAAGAATTACAAATAAAAAAAGCCATAAACATTTCTTAAAGCTCTAACTGAAATGGTCTGAGACCTATTGCACTGTGTGAGGGTGAGGGGTTGAGGATGAGTGAGGGTGAGGGTGAGAGTGGGTGAGGGTGAGTGAGGGTGAGGGGTTGAGGGTGAGTGAGGGTGAGGGGTTGAGGGTGAGTGAGAGTGAGGGTGAGTGAGGGTGAGTGAGGGTGAGGGGTTGAGGGTGAGTGAGAGTGAGGGTGAGTGAGGGTGAGGGGTTGAGGTTGAGGGTGAGGTGTTGAGGGTGAGTGAGGGTGAGGGTGAGTGAGGGTGAGGGTGAGTGAGGTGTTGAGGGTGAGTGAGGGTGAGGGTGAGTTAGGGTGAGGGGTTGAGGGTGAGTGAGAGTAGTTGAGGCTGAGTGAGGGTGAGTGAGAGTGAGGGTGAGTGAGGGGTTGAGGGTGAAGGTTTGAGGGTGAGGGTGAGCACACAAGCTTAGGAGTATGTCTTAGCACAACTTGCCCTCACCAATCACCTTTCACTTCTCAGGGCCTATGGACTTTCAAGGCTACAGATAGCATCTGCCATGTGCCTTAGAGGAACATTTATGTTTTAAAAATGTATTTGACAAATAATTATCGATCCATAGTTCAGCGCCGGCGAGATTATGCATTTTTGATATTTTTTGTTGCTGCACAGGCACTCGTGAGCATCATCTTTACCAGACTATACTATGGGTGGGCCGAGAGTTAGGCAGTCCAGGATCTGGGTGTTGCCATTTTAGAATGGCCCCTTACTTGCCAACTGATGGAGAATTGTTGGGTGGTCTCACTACTACTCGCTGATCTTGTAATTCATGCTCTAATACAAATGAACACTAAATAGCTTTTTATTCACCATCTCAGCAAGAGGCCAACAATTGAATAAGCAGAGTGTGAACCCTTCAGTGAACAGCACCAGTGTAAGTTGTGGATGACTTGAGGATTGTCGCTCATATTTTAACAGATTCGTAACTATTTCACATACATCTTTTTAGTACGAAAGATTCGCTGTTTTTTATTTTCTCATCTCTGATGCATTTTACTTGTTTCTTTTCATTCCTGCATAAACCATAGAGCCAACTCGGCACAAACGTGTTATAATGTGGTCAGAGGGAGGGGCACTAGATGACGAGATGTGGACTACCGCCACATTATGCAAGCTTGCCAGAGCCTCTGTGCCTTGTGGTAAACTACAGCTGTTCTTGAAGTGCTCAGAGCTGCTTCTTCATTCAACGTAAGCCATCGCTTCACTCCAATGAGAGCATCTGAGCATCCTGAAATTGACGTCCTTTGCATAATAAAAGTGTTTACATACCTCAAGCTTCTTTCTCTAGGATTCTTTCTGTAGGATTTCCTTCTGTTTCCTGCTCAATGGTTTCTTCAATGAAATGTTCTTAATTGCTTGTTTCTTTGCTGATTTTTTGGAGAGCAGAACTAGAGCACAGCTTGTAGCTACTCCTTTCAGTCTTTCGTCATATTTCAGTTACTGGTGCGTGTACTGCATCATTGAGGCACACGGCCCTGGTGCTGGGTGTGCAGGGTCGATTTTTACATTGACACAAACATGGGAAATAAGTGGTGCAAATTGAAATTATACTGTTTTCGTGCATGCTATTTAAAAAACAAAAATACGCTATTCCCTCAAAGTTATTACCAGCAAAATAACGAGAGTGTAGTTTGCAGAAAGCTCTAAAATAGCACTGGAAACAAAGACAACAAGTGAAAGCAAGTTGCGGTAAAGCGGGTTTGGGCTTTCATTTAATGTTATTCCCGAAATGTGCTCCAGGCAACACGTTAATCTCTTTGTACGTCGTGTTTGTGCTGCATATTTGGAGGCTTGACAATAACATGCTAGTTGGGGCTGAGCAACACCAAAATGGTTAAAGGGACTGTAAGAAGGGACGGTGCAAGGAAAACAAACTGCGAGGGGCGGAAGGAAGGAGACAATGTAAAAAAAATTCAAATGAAAAGAAGCGAGACGGGTCAATTACATGTTCCCTCCAAGCGCAATGCCGCTGCCAGCAGCGGCAGAGCAAGAAAGTCAGCACAAACAAACGGTGCGAAGAGGTGGCTCAACATATAACGATGCCGACTTTGGAGAAGGAGAACAGGGTTCGAGCCTCAGCGTGGGCGGCATCATTAATTATAAATTAAATAAACTGAGATCTCCTGCATATTAAATATAAATAAATAAACAGCGTGCGTGGGGTGAGGGCAGGAAGCTGCCAGCTATTTAAAAAACAAAAATACGCTATTCCCTCAAAGTTATTACCAGCAAAATAACGAGAGTGTAGTTTGCACAAAGCTCTAAAATAGCACTGGAAACAAAGACAACAAGTGAAAGCAAGTTGCGGTAAAGCGGGTTTGGGCTTTCATTTAATGTTATTCCCGAAATGTGCTCCAGGCAACACGTTAATCTCTTTGTACGTCGTGTTTGTGCTGCATATTTGGAGGCTTGACAATAACATGCTAGTTGGGGCTGAGCAACACCAAAATGGTTAAAGGGACTGTAAGAAGGGACGGTGCAAGGAAAACAAACTGCGAGGGGCGGAAGGAAGGAGACAATGTAAAAAAAATTCAAATGAAAAGAAGCGAGACGGGTCAATTACATGTTCCCTCCAAGCGCAATGCCGCTGCCAGCAGCGGCAGAGCAAGAAAGTCAGCACAAACAAACGGTGCGAAGAGGTGGCTCAACATATAACGATGCCGACTTTGGAGAAGGAGAACAGGGTTCGAGCCTCAGCGTGGGCGGCATCATTAATTATAAATTAAATAAACTGAGATCTCCTGCATATTAAATATAAATAAATAAACAGCGTGCGTGGGGTGAGGGCAGGAAGCTGCCAGATATGGAAATACCAGCATCAAAGAAAACAAGACGGAGGGAAGAGAGGGGAGAGGGGAGGGGGGAGGAGAAATGCGACACGGCGGGAAGGGGCAGGCAGGATGACTCAGGGGAGGGGGCGGAGCGGGGCAGAGCGGCATGTGGGTGTGAAGAAGCCGGTCCTTTGAAGTGAAGCTAAGCTTCACTTCAAAGGTGTCGGAGGAATGCGGGCGGCTGTGCACGCGCTTTTAAGCTCAATGCACATGCGCATTGAGCTTAAAAGTCACGGGCACTGCAAGGAATCGCCACGATTCCTTGCAAGTTAGATAAAGAGTAGATGAGCCCCTATAGTCTCGCTTGCTCGATGCGCATGCGCATCGACAGGCGAGACCTAAAAACAAGCGGAACAACAGAGGAAGTGAAAGATGGAAAAAACGTCACAAGTGGAGGAAGCAGGAACCTGCACAAGTGAGATAAACGGCAGGGGTGCCTGGTGGTGGATTAAAGAGGCTTGAGGTGGATTCAAGGCTGTGCAGCCTTGGTATTCAGCGCATCAACATTTAATAGCTCTGCCCGCAAGCTCCTGAGTAGAGCTTTGGGCACCAGCCAGGAATGTTTTAAGGCATGGTCAAAGTGGGCATGTGCTCAGGGCCCCCTGGCAAACTGACCGTTCTCTCTATTTGATCTGTCTATTCTATTTCTCTATGTAAACCTTTCTCTCCACTGCTACCTCCAAGTGTCTCTCTAAACCAGGGTCATTTATAAGATTTTTGGTGTCCCAGGCAAGGTATAGTTTAACTGTTTCTGTATGGCCTTGCTAAAATGTAGAATAGTTTGGTATCATTTGAATTGGAATTAGCAAGAAATGGGTAATAAAATTAGATATTTTTCTGTACAGTTGCCCCCAAAATATTTTCAATCTTGGCCCTCAAAATCCTTAAGATGACACTGATGACCTTGTATCGTTTCGAAGGGAGGTAAATTAAGTACCATTACAGTGGCTGTTAGTAGCATATGTTATTCATGCACTTAGAAACAGCAGAAGTGCTGTAGAAAGTGCTATACAAAAACAAGTTATTATTTCTATTTAGCAATCACTTGTTGCATCTGCTTAGTCCCTCTCTCAGTGCACTAACGCTGCCCTCCGCCACTTCTACAGAGCTCATGTTCACAGGGTGCATTGGTGCAAGAGAGGCATTCGGAATGATGTCTGCTCCTGACTTGTTATCAATATCATAAAAAGGGGCTTGGATTACTTTTCTATTGTTTATTATTGTGCCATCAATGCTTCCAGGACCACCCTGTTAGATAAAAAAAAAGTAGATTAGAAGCACCAGGGTCATCCAGAAGCGCTAAGGCAATCCCAGGAGCATGTAATTGCACAAAAGGAGGTAATTCTGAAATGCATCTCTTTACATGGACCCACAGGTTTATTTCTAATCGTGACAAATATCACCAGGGCTGGCTTTAGTACTGGTGGCTCCTGGTGCGACAACCTTTGTGTGCGCCCCCCCACAATGACTTAAATCTCTACAGATTCCATCACCACCACCCTCCAAAAGTGCCCCTCATCTCTCCATAGCCCCTCACTCAAATGCATTTAATTCATTTTAGAGTGCTACTCATACCAATGTAGGGTGTCTGAGCACTTTACATCGCACACATACATGATACAGAGACAATGAATCATACCTGTGTAAATAAGTCTATGAGAAATATAATATATTCCAAAAACAGTGAGGATTACAAGGTGTAAGAATCAAATGGCATCCATACTAGTAGGTGGTATATTTTAAGAGTGTTTGATCTGGAGAAGCACAAACTCAGTATTTAAAACGTACCACAGATGCTGAGGTTGGCTTTACCAATTAAAATGTATTTCAATCTAAATACATTTTTTTTGCAACATTAGAATATTGAGAGACTGGGGGAATAATATACTTTTCTAGCCTATTCCATGCAGTTTACATGCAGCTCTTTGAAGACAGTTCATAGGTCACTGTGCTATATCAGAATTATAACTTAAGAACTGCAAGTAACAAAAGGATCTCTGTGACAAAGTAGTAACCCACTGATTTAGCCACATAAAATACAGCTCTGTGATCTTCATGGTACACATTCTTTGCAGCAGGCATATTAACCCTCAGCACTACTTTATTATGAGTTAAAACTGCCACCGAGAAAACTCTGATCTCTCTTTATCTGGAATATTAATCACTAGAGTTATCTTGACATTTTTATTTTTGCCTGATAATTGCTGGACACACAAGGAACTCTACAGCAGGTACTTTTAAACCCATACGTTATTGCTAAGCACAGCACCCCGAGCTCCACGCCAGGTGCGGCTGCACCGATTGCACCACCTTTAAGCCGTCCTAGAATGCCACACAGATGGCTTTGGAATATCACACACATGCTTGCTGAGAACATGAGAATATCAAACATAAGCGAACTGACATCTTGGCAGCCCGGTAGGAGAGACGGCCTAGGCAGTGAAGGACTCCAGGCCCCGCCCCCATCCCATGTCCTTCCATGTCTGCTTGTGGCACTCAAGGCCCTACTTCTTGTCTCACACTGCCAGCATTTTGTCCAGGTAGGAAGGTCTGGTAACAAGCATGCATCAGGCTTGAACTGTGCAGTCTTCCATACTACTTCAGTGTACCCTCTTGTGGCCAAGCCACACAAATGACCAGGACATAACCTATAACTGAGCATGAGCAGAGCAGAACAGAGACCACCTGTGACCAAACTGTCATAGGCACCAGCACACTCACTGCAACCATTAGAGAGTTGTCAATAGACTCAAACTGAGGGCCGAGGCACCCTTCACGCGCCATTAACCCCTTGGCTGCGGCAGTAATTCCGCCGCAGCGCTAGGGGGGAGGGGGGCTGTGTGGCGCCGCCATGCTCGTGACGGAACCACTCCGTCACGAGCCTCGGGCACGCTGTGCTTGTGACGGAGTGGTTCCGTCACGGCCCCGCCCGCTCAATAGAACGCTCAGCGCAGGCGCGAAATCGCTGCCGCGCAGGCGTGGCGGCGGGGCCGTGACGGAACCACTCCGTCATTAGTACAGCCTGTCCGTGGCTGGTGACGGAGTGGTTCCGTCACCAGCACCCAAAGGGTTAAAAAGGCAAAGCACTAATCTTTGGTAGCATTCACGGTCATCACATGAGATCCAGGTAAGCTGCTCTGTTAACAGGAGTTACGAATCTTGCTCTAGTCATAGTCTACTGATGGAATAAGTAAGAAAAAAGAAACAAGACTGTAAACATGCAACAAAGCCAATCTTGTGTTTGCCATTAGCTGCATGCGTTTTGGTTTAGCCAATGCTTGCTTTGTTTTGTCATGGTTTTTGTAACACTTTGTTGTTGTGGGAGATGACCATACATAAACAACATGGGGTATACCCAAATTACCCTTTAATACCTGGGTATGGGACGTGGCTTTAAACAATAGAAAAATGGTATAAAGGAAACAATACTTTTATGAGTAGAGCACATTTAATTACCCTCTCAGCAGTAATTATTATTCATAGCGAACGTATTAAAATCAGTTTATAACACACACAGGCAATGGCGCCTATTCAAGGAGAAACAAATGATGTATATCACAATATATATTACATTACAAGGAAAAGCAAACATGAAACAAATAACAATAACCCTAAAGAAATTATTCCCACCAGTGTCCCCCCTATACTTCTGGGCAAACAACTTAGAGGTAGTCAAAGTGAAACCCTTATACTAGTTGGCCTAGCTCTAGTGTAACACAACATAGTTCCAAGGATCACTATCAATCCAATGACTCCTCCTTAAAAGTGGTACAAAAGGGGGTGGTGATGGAGGGAGCATCTGAACCAATCAAACACTCACACCCCCTTTTGTACCGCTTTGTTCGCCATAAGTTGGCAGGGTATGCTCAGACGTGAGTCCCTTGCTCACTTTGCCACTGGATTCAAGCAAGCCGGGCTGAAGACGGCTGTAATGCCAGAAACCGGTCCTAGGAAGCTTGTTTCTGGTCCAGAGAAGGCATGGCTTGGCAGTTCGGGCTGGACTGTTCCCATGAGGCACAGGGTCAGACTGATTTGCATATGGCCATGTCTGAACTGGGGTGGCAGAGTGGGCTAAAGAGCGGTGATGGATTAAACCCAGATCTTTTAACTGAGTGTGAGTGTTTGATTGATTCAGATGCTCTGTCCATCACCACCCCCTTTTGTACCGCTTTCCTCCTTAAAAGTGACACTTTTAAGGAGGAGTAATTGGATTGATAGTTGAGACCGACAGGGTCTGAAAACAAGTACATATCGATTGTCTGGAAAGAGGCAGAGATCATAAGAGTTAGGGCACAGGTAAAGATCAAAAGAGACTTTTACAGGGACCTAAATCATCAGAGTCTGGACACAGGTACAGATCAAACGAGACTGGACAGAGACACATATTGTCAGAGTCTAGAACATAGGTGCAGATGACAGAGTTTGGACTCAGGCGCAGACCAACAATCTGTTCTCCAGCACAGATCGACCAGATTCAGTGGCTCACGAGGATACGGTTATTCCTTCTCGTACAGATCCACAAGCACCATGAACCTTGTCTAGTAAATGGCCATCTCAGGCCATGCCATATTCTCAATAAAAATAAAAGTGTAAAAAAGGTGGGGGGAACATGAATATTAAACAGCTTGTGAGTGAGACAGTACACCGGGAGGGGGTTTCTGCAGATGGACGGTGCATATCTTGGCTTCTCCCTGGGGGCACGAGTACCACCCGCTGCATCACCGCTTACATAGAGAAGGCGCCAACTGCTCTTCTGCCAGCGGGAAGATGCTTATAATAGCACACACCGCCAAAGGCTCTCAGCCTCCATCAGCAGTTTTACTTTCTTTCCAGGAGCATTTCTATTTTACATAAAATATGCGTCAGTTGAGATTCAAGGCACAAAAAAGCAAATTCCAACATCTGGTAGCAACCTAAGCATCTGGATAGAGCTACATTGTGCAGTAGTTCTGAAATACCCTCAAGAAACTCTTATTTCAGAACTAAACACTGACATACTTACTCCAAGGTTCTTTGTGGGTGACTACCTGCTGCTCGGAGGTCTGGGAAGGACACTAAGGGCCTGATTAGGAGTTTAGGCGTTATATATCACCCGTGAGAAATAATGGTACCAAAGAATACTTTATTTAGAAGAGTGGCTCAATGGTTAGAGCGGCAGACCCTGATGCAGAAGTCTGGCCTGGGACCAGGGTTCAATTCCCACCTCGGCGGGTCTTGGGCTCAATTTCCTCGGACCTGATAATTCTCGACTCGTGCCTATTCTAATCATAAGTCCCACTCTGCAACTCTGGGCAATAGCTTGCTTAATCTCCACAACGGCCCCAACAACGCTAGGATGCCTGGCTTCACCTTGGGGGTGCCCAGGAGTGGGCACTTCACAGGGAAAGGCCAGGAAGGGTACCTCAGCGGTATTCGTACAAGCGCTGAGAGGCCTCCAGGTAGTCGTGCGCTATACAAGTACCTCTACGTTACATTACATTATCGAGTGCGATAAATAATACCTATTACGAATTTTTGAGGAATAACATGCACATTTTGGTGTTTAACATAGCAAAATCCACACGATATGGTAAATGCAGTATGTTTTCTCCCAATAAACATCAGCTGGTTTGACTTGCCAAAATTTAAGGAAGGTAGAGTTATCGAACACATCTGATAATTATTGGAGGCGTTAAATATCTTCAAACTCGTATTTCCGACCCATGAGTAAATGGGTGTTTACGCATAAGTTGGAATACAATGAGCAATTTGTAATCAAGGCATTTATCATTCCCGAACCTCACTTATCAATGTTATTAGAACAAAAGCAAAAGAGAAGCACCTCTACAACAAAACCTCTGAGCAATGTTGTATAAAGTAAGACTATGGCAGAATCCAGCAGCAAAATAGCATTTTTTTCAGTTTCAATATCCAGGAGCAGAGGTACTGCAAAAAACATACATCATCAAAAAAACGTGTTGTTAGTCGTTTTGTACTTTTGTTAGAGTGCACTCAGCAGAGTCACAAGGTCCAAAATGAGACAGAATCCAAGGGTTGATGGCAATGCAGATATGATTCCTGTCATCTTCTTAATGGTTTTCATCAGGGCCAGCTTATGGACAAATGGTCTGCAAATTCACAAATCAATACCAGATAGGCTAAAGCATTTTAAACAGTGTACCAAAAACTGCTGTCTTCAGGGAAGGAAGGATTATCTAATGCTACAGAATTTAAGCAACAGGACTCAAGCAAGGGGACTCAAGTTGCATTCTATTGTAGAGGCCCATTAGGCTGAAACTGGTCTTTAGTAACTTGTGGCCCCATTCAGAGGCCATCTCGCCAGGCAGTTCTAACTGATCGTCTCCTATTGGAGCATGACCAAGGAGGATTTGCATGACGCTGGTTCCTGTCTGAGGTGGCATGACGGGCATACAATCGATGGATTGGAATGCAGCCCTGAATAATTACCAGTGGTTGAGATTAAGTCAAGTATTCCACCGATCACTTTGTTCTTTTGCTCAGTTGGATATATGACATGACAACGCGGGCTTTTACCCCGCGCTGCCATTACGATGCTGCTTTTACAACGCAAGTCGTTACAAATGGCATACCGGTGACATGCACTTTGGGGAGAAAGGCTACAAAACAGCATCCTCAGCTCATGGGCTTCAACTGCAGGTGAACATAATTAATTGGAGATGGTCCATATCGATATATAATTCTGACAACGAAGAGTTGGGAATAACCATACAGAGAAGATTTACGCTTGACTGTTTTCTAGTATTTCCATACGCTGGAAGAGCAGTCTCTGTACAACTCTTGTGAGTAAACAGTGGCAGGAGCAAGGCAGACAGGGAGGGTCTGATCCAAACCTATTTTGAACATTTTGTAGGAGGCAATTTTACCTTTTTAATCACAAGATTAATTAGTTAACCTCCCCCAATGCCAAACTAACTCTATGTTGGTACCATACACTAATGCCTAACAGGGCCATTGACCTGCCAAACAGTTTCTCTCTTTCTCTATAGATCACACTGCATTTACCTGGTGACCCTCCAGTCCCCGTGTCCATTACCACGAGGCAGATGTAATATTGAAGGATGGGAAAACTGCATTAAAACCTAGCAGGTGCTTCAGAAATCTGTCCGTGGCAAAGACACCGAAATCCGGATGTGATTTGAAGAGACACTATTTCTTCGAAGAAGCTCTTAGTGTTCAGGGCTTGCTGCACTTTTGGACCTTGGAAAGGAAGTGCACCCCACCAGGGCCGGACTAACCGTAGCAGGCACCAGGCATTTCCCCGGTGGGCCGGAAGGGAGGGGGGTGCTGGTTTTGGACCGGTAGGAGGCCTTTTTGTTAATGGGGACCGGTTTTGCAGCAGTGCTGCAAAATCGGCACCTCGTAACAAAAGCACAGCAGCAGTGCTCCCGCCAGGCCCCTCCCACCCCCACCCCCGAGGGGCTGGTCAGACATAACTGCCAGGGCTGATTTGCGATCCCAGTCTGGCCCTGCACCCTACCACTCTCTGTTCTTGCAGGTCACAGAATTTGAGGTGCAGTGATTACCGCGCTGCTGGTCTTAAAAGTTATAGAGAGGAAGCGTCCATCCAACACTGGCTTGGTGGAGTGGTGTGGCTCACTGGTTAGAGGCGGCAGACCCGTAAGCAGAGAACGGCCCGGGACCAGGGTTCAATTCCCGACGCGGCAGGGTCGTGGACCAGGGTCAAAACGGACTCGATAATTCTCACCTCGGTGCCTACTCTAACCAGGGAACACACTCGGCAACTCTGGGCATTAAGCTTGCCTCATCTCTACAACGGCCCCCCACAGACGCCGGGGATGCCTGGTTTCACCTTGGAGATACCCAGAAAGGGACCATCTCACAGGGAAAACCAGGACGGGTTCCCCAGCGGTCTTCAGCGCCAGGATACTCCATGGAGTCGCAGTGCGCTTTACAAGTACATTTACATTTACATTTACTGGCTGCTCCCAGGGCCGGACTGGCTACCGGGCAGTTGTGTGTGCTGCTGTGCTGGGGGCTAATTTCGTTGATGGGGACCTGCATGTGCATTTTTTTATTTCAAACCGCACGCAGGTCCCCATCAACGAAATAAGCCCCCACCACAGAGAAATTAGCCCCTAGCTCTGCAGCACACACAACTGCCCGGTAGCCAGTCCGGCCCTGGCTGCTCCATCAGGTGAGGGCACTCTATGAGCAGTACCAACCATGCCCTTGACTTTCTTAGACCAGAACAGGACGTCTGCCTCCAACACAGACTCCTGTTCAGATGTATGACGTTACAACGCATACTTTTACAACGCATACCTTTACAACGCATTTTTTACAACGCAACATCCATTTCAACGCATTTTATTACAACGCATGCCATTACAACAAATTTTTACAAACTACCTTTACAACGCATTCCATTACAACGCATACTACCTTTACAACGCATACCATTACAACGCATAACATTACATTGCATGTATGGTAAGTATTGGATAGTGTAGGGGTAAAAATTACTATTCTAACTCCAGGGGGGTGCAACAGTAGGGTAAGTGTTGGATAGTGTAGGGGTAAACATTACTATTCTAACTCCAGGGGGTGCAACAGTAGGGTAAGTGTTGGATAGTGTAGGGGTAAAAATTACTATTCTAACTCCAGGGGGTGCAACAGTAGGGTAAGTGTTGGATAGTGTAAGGGTATAATGCGTTGTAATGTTATGCGTTGTAATGGTATGCGTTGTAATGACATGCGATGTAATGGATGTTGCGTTGTAAAAGTTTCATTGTAATGGTAGTGCGTTGTAAAAGTTGCGTTGTAAAGGTTGTTTCCCTCCTGTTCCAAGTCTATGAAGTGGGAGAAACCTTCGGATGCCCGTCCCTGGGTGGCTGTTCCTGTACTTGCTTTTAGTGGTACTAATGAAAACACATTAAAGGATACATTTTTGTATTTTTTCACTGCTGGCTGAATATCATGAGGCATAGTTACAAGAACTGACGCATGGCATTGATGTGTCAGATTTCAATCGCCTGCCGCAAATGCCCTAACAAAACCATGGATGCTCTGTATTTACAATACAGTGCTCCATGGTCCAAGAATTCACAGATGCATCAGAAATTCTGACACATCTTTTGGTACTAAAGTGATGTATTGCTGGAGTTGGGTGTAAGACTGACACAACTACAGCAACGCATCAGAACACAGAGGCGAGGCCTATGTTAAAAGCCCTGTATCAATCCTTACGCCTGATTTGAGAAGGCGTAGGGATTTTGACGCAGTCAAGTCGTAGAGTGACACAGAGAAAAGTTGTAAATTTCACTGCGTCAGTTCTATGTGGCTTTTAATGTGGGAACGCCTACCCTGCTTATATTATACCTGGTGCAGGTATAATTTGGCGCAGGCCTCTACAAACGGACACATTGGGTCCAATGCGTCAGTTTGTTAATATGGAGCATTGTGGAGCACTGATTAAGCATCAGATGCATTAAAAGAATGACGTTGCCTGGCACCAGCTCCTTGTAAATAAGCCCACATGTGTTTTAATTTTGAGGGAGGCTCTGCGTCTTCCAATATACTGTAATAACTTGTTTGCATTGGGCAGATACTTTTGAGAGTGTTTACTAAACAACCTGATAAAGTACAAAACTTTCTTCGGTTCATTCCTAAGGTGACCAGTTACTTGAGCTCATCCGTTCTGTTCGTAGAGCTGATGAGTGCCTAATGGCGCACTAACAGTCATTTAAGATAAAAGCAAAGATTAAATCAGCCAATGGGTTGGTACGTTCAATTAAAATTAAAGAAATATGTGTGCAAAATTTTGATTTGATTGTTACATTTATTTAGCAGTCAAGTGCTCGTACATCCAACTACAACAACCCCTGAATAACCCTTCCAAAGAATCCAGCTCAATGGTTCAAGCTACTGGAGTTTGGCCAAATGTGTAGTAAAAAGAGTTTCAACTATCTAGGACAAACCTTAGAAATGATAGAAAATGTAGGTGTATTTCATACGTCTTCAATCAAATAGCGACAACATTGCGCATTTCATTGTCCTGCCCTCCCAAGGCCTGCAGGACAGATTTAAACAAAATCCTGGATTGAACAGACAAGAATCCGGAATGCACATAATCAATTATTTAGTATTTATTATATTCATTAACTTCGTATATTGATTAAATTAATGTATAGGTCAAT
This sequence comes from Lissotriton helveticus, assembly GCF_964261635.1. NCBI lineage: Eukaryota > Metazoa > Chordata > Amphibia > Caudata > Salamandridae > Lissotriton > Lissotriton helveticus. Next base: position 208,681,859 of record NC_136065.1, read on the forward strand.
GAGCAGTTACTGCTCTGGATTATTTACTAAATACATAAATGGGCCTTTACTTGCCCTTTGATGAACTTTCATTGCATATATTAGTAACTGTGTGCTGGCCAAATTAAAGATAACTTATTGAATAACTAAAATATGTTTACTGAATAAGTGAATGAGAATTTAGAGGATCTTCAGTAAGAATGTATTGCCTACATTGATACACAATGTTAATTATCAAGTACTCATGTGGCCAATTAATTCAATATTTATTGGACAGATTAATGATAAACTGTTGGTTAGATCAAACACAATCTATCAGTATTTATTGGTACGTCGATGAACACCAATTGGCTAACTTAATGAGTATTTAGTTATTAATAATTGAAAGATAGGTTAATGGGTAATTTATTGTTTATTCATCTGAACAGACCAATTTGTATTGCCCTGAACAACTGCTAATACATTTTATTTTTATATATATATATATGTACACGCATATATATTCCTTAAGCAAGTCCAGGAAGCACACACACAGGAAAGGTCGCCAATCCAGAAAAGTTAAATATTTCTGTAACGCGTTTTGACTGTAAAACAGTCTGCATATATATATCAGAGCACATGCTCCAGTAGGAACCTCTGACTCTGTGAGGGATGGAGAGCCACACAGACAGAGCAAGCCAGCAACCAAACAAAAAGAGCTTGAACATGGAAAATAAAATCGATGCTCTCTTAGTCCAAGTTATGCAGTGGAAATCCAATTTAATCCAGCACAATAGCGCGTTTCGGCCGACTCGTGGCCATGTTCACATCAAAGCGGCCGAAATGTGTCATGGTGTTGGATTAAATTGGGTTTCTACTGCATACCTCGGACCAACTATATTTATGTATATATAACTTCCCTATGAGATATCGACCTGCAAAGTGCACTGCGAGATTTGAAAATGCCCAATTATAAGTTAATTTTAAAAAAACATATTAAAGCTGAATCATTTAAATTGGATAAAAATGCATTAGCTGAGAAAAATTATGCATGGTATGTGATTAGTTCATACCAATCCCTGCGTGGTCAGCCGTATCTGAATGCTTTCTTTTCTGGGAAGTTTAAAAAAATGCCAAAGGACGGCACTCAATCTTGGATCAAGCAGTGGCCGGATTCCAACTGTAGATTTTGTAATGGCCACAGGAAACTCTTCTACATATAGTATGTGTATGCCCCAAGCTGATTAAACTTAGACGTTTAGTTTGGAGACCTTACTTTTTGATGAGTGGCATGAGATCTATCTGCTTGACAGGCATTAATCATTTCATTGTCTGGTGATTCGGTTCCATTACTATGTCAACTGGTAAAATGTTTATTGGCAGTGGAAAAATGTCTAATATAATATGGCAGATCCCCACTATTTTTAAGGCTTTGGTGACTAACAGTTTTAACCACCTAATAACTTTTGTTGCAGGGTATTAATTTAAAATGTAACAATAGCTGAGTTACCATTGCAGTAAATTGATGCACTTTTATTGTTTTGATATGATGGTCATTGTAATTATTGCACATTAGCACTTTGAAAGATAATGGGTGCAAGAAATGTATAATAGCAACTTCTTCGCTTTAGTCACGTATGCACTTTATCATTAGTGCTTTGAAATATACCATGTGTAGTGTTTCATAGTGGAAATGAATGGTTATTTGTTAGAATATTTTTCCGTAATATACTAGGAAATAGTATGCGTCACTTTAAAATGTAAAATGTGCAATAATATCCTGTAATTAAGGATGTAAGGTGGTTAGATTTGGGTTTATTGATGAGTTTTTAATTGTATTTATTACTTGATGAGAAGATGTTTTGTTTGTAATCTAAATGTGTTTTTCTTGGCGCTGTAAGATGTTGTGATTCCAATGATTTTAATTAATCAAGCAATAAAGATTATACTTTATATATATATATATATATATATATATATATATGAATATATATATATATATATACATATATATATATACATAATATATATATCTATATATGGGAATACAGATTTTCTGTGTTTTCCCCTCAGATTCTTACACCCAATCCCAGAGGGGCACAGAGAGGTAGCACTCGCAGCAGCAGAATTTAAGGCAAGTCGTAGTTGTTTTAAGCGTTCATCATTTTTATTTCTGTTTTCAGTTGTTCTCAATCATTCTGTAGTAAGTAGTGCAAAGTGCAAAGTGCCAAGTGCATCAGGAGCAAACAAACGGCCTAAGCATTTCGGCCAGAGGCCTTCGTCGGGCCGAATATATATATTGTATTGTGTGAATCAATGAGCACTAATTTGCCCGTTAAATTACAATCTAAATGTCTGTTTTTGAGATGTATTGGTTAAATTAGCATTTGCTTCCTAATTAATAAGTATTAGCTCAAATGATATGCTTTTTACAACTACATTAATGAACAGTTATTAGCTAAATTAAGGAAAATGGGCTAGTTCTATTAATGAACATTTGTTTGGACAATTATTGCGAACTAAGGGGCACATTATGATGGCGGACGGACCTGAGTCCGTCCGCCACCATAGAGTAGGAGGGAACCTCCGCATGGCCTGCGGATGTCCCTTCAGTGCAATTAGGATGTGACCGCCACCCTGGCGGTCACATCCTCTATTTTTAACATTGCGGCGGGTGCGGCTTCAAGCTGCACCGCAGCAATGTTAAAAATGCATGCATTGCATTTGTATTTAGAAAGTGGCAGACACCGCGCGGTGCCTGCCGCTTTCTGCATACAAATGCAGGGGGGTACCATAGGTACCCCCCCATGTGCACCCCCCACCCCCCCTTCACCTAGGGGGCCTGCAACAGGCCCCCGCAGTGAAGTTACACATGCTTTTCCACGGCGGAAAAGCCGCCGCGGAAAAGCATGTTTCAGAGCCCATCCTAATCTGGCTGACGGTGTCTGAGAGACACCGTCACCATATTAGTGCTTTTCCGCCGCAGTTGTGAGCCAACCGCAGCGGAAAAGCTGCGGACGGAAACCGGGACCCACCAGCCATCCTAATGTGGCGGTGGGTCTTTGGTGGGTCCGCAGAGGATTTTCCGCATCCTCCGGGCCGGCGGTGGCTTCCGCCGGCCCGGAGGATGCGGAAAATCCTCCATCCTAATGAGGCCCATAGTTTGGCGATTAATAAGCATGTGCACGATTACTGGTTCCATAAATAATCCCTTATCATGGGTTTTGCATGAAAATGCATATCATAAACTAATGAACAATTATTAGTCCAATTACCAATCAACTATTGGACAAATGAATGCATTTCCTATTTTAATTATTAAATATTTAATTATCACGGTTCAGCTTTGTAAAATCTTGATTTTAATTTTTTGATTCACAAGAGCTTGGGAAAAACACCTGAATCTATTACAAAAGATTCTGTGACATTGTTGAACTCAAGATAATTGTCGTTGGTGTGTAAAAAGTGTCTCACAGTGTAAAGGAAAGGCCCCCGGTGGAAAGGTTCACAGAGGTCAAACACACACTGGCGTTTGCGCCTTTCTTTAATAGACTTGAACCCAGTGCTTAATTTGAGCCGCTGGTTTCTGGTACTCGGCACTGGCACTTAAATGTCAGCACCGGCTCTTATGACTGTCTGCCTAACATGGATGAGCACAATATACTTGTTTGTTAATTGAATATACATTTACAATGACTAATTACTGCCACCCAAGCCTTTCTTATACATTTGGTGGCCTGGGATAGTATGAATTGTCACACTTGTTAGTGTGATGGTTAGTAGTTGTGCTGTTGGTATCATTGGCAGCCTATCAGGGGCAATGGATGGTGCAAGCTGCAGTGGCCTCCTGAGGAGGGCCCTGGCACTTATTTTTTTTTTTTACAAATTAAGCACTGATTGAACCTGTGGAGAAACTATTATATATTTAAAATTCAGGCTTGGGATGCTACTGATAATAGCTTTTGCAGTAAATGGAATGCTCCACCCACTGTCCTGTGCAAGGAGCAGGCAGAGACAGAGTTTCATCTACTGTTTTTTTGTGAAGCTTACAGTTGTATTAGGAGAGTATTGATTGTTGCTATCTTCCGGAAGTTGGTCATAAGGCAATGTGAAATTGCACTTAGGATTTTTAAAGCAGTTAATAATGACGTGGTAGTTTTTGCTTTGCCTAGATTTTTATATTCAGTATGACGGTTAAGACATAAATTAACTGGTCAATTATAAGATGATGTTTAGAGGGCTGGGTGGCTACAGGATGCAGTCTACTGCCAGGAACAATTGACTGCTTATTGGAAATTGATGACAGCTAGATCCCGCCCAAAGATATATGGCCCCCACTAGAGATGTATCTGAGTGCCCTGACTGGGGCAGACGATGCTGCCGCCATCCCTAGCCTGGTAGAGAACGGTAAAGAAGCGATACATTCCCTCAAACTACCCCTGAGTACGAGTCACGCACCGGAGGTCGCTAAGTGGAGTGCACCATGTACTTTGACTGCTGTGGTGCATCAAGCTGTGCTAGGAGTGGGTATCTCTGCGACCGGTGAAATTCTGCTCCATTTGCTAAGTGACTGTTCCCTTTGCTTCCCTGTTCCCCCTCCCCATGTTCTGTACAGACGATATACAGTTGACAGTGATGTAATTTGTTGGATACATGTTACTGTGTAATCTGCCCGCGCATTGATTGTATGCTGTTTTTGCTTGGCGAATCTCAATAAAAAGATTTTTTTTTTAAATTATACACTGATTATTGCCTGCACATATTGGGGACGATTATGATGTCGGTCGGAAAGCCTCCGACCGCTAGTCGTAATCTTTCCGACCGACACGGTTGGTTCGCTGTCCATCTGCCGAATTACGATGGTGGTGGTCGGAGTGTAAACCGTCTGGTCATTCCGACGCAGTTCCGACTGGCTCTCGGAGTCTTCCGGCTGGTCGACCCTGCACCATAATCCCCTATGGACTGCATTTCCGCCATTGCTATTACTATGCCTCCGCGGCCTACAGTTGGTGGCCAAGGGGGTACCTAGGGTGCCCCCCTGTAAATCCCTGCACCATGCAGTCCCTGCCACAGGGTGCAGGATTTTACACCCCTCCCCCCCCCATTTCTTTATAGTAGCCTGTAATACGGCTGGTTTACAACCGTAGCACAAGCTCCCATTGAGAAATGGGAGTATGCAACCATACAGTGTTTGGTTGCATCGTAATCAGGCGGTCAGAACCACCGACCGGAGGACGGGTCGGGCCCGGTTCCACGGACATCGTAATAGGCCCCATTGTGTTTTCATGATTTGGATTAAGACATCTATTTTACTGTGCTTATGCAATGTATATCTTTTAAAGTGTTAATGATCCGTGTTTTTCAAATTTAGATGTTCAATGAGAACTTTTTCACAAAAGACCCTAATATGACTGAGTGAATGAATTAAATATGTATTGAATGAATTAAAAAATTATTGGATCAATTATTTAACATTTAGTACAACAATCTGATACCATTTAATGTGCCAATTAATTAATATCCCATAAACCAATGAGCCACAGGTTGGTGGGACTTTCTGGGAACATTTAATGAGCTGTGCTATAGCCCATTACTGGCCAATTTTTCAGCTGCTACTGAGCCACCAGAGGAACATTTACTGTCCCAAAAATAGCCTTTACTGAACCAATAAGTAACATTTCCTGATTGAATGTATATGTTTCAGCTCTGACAAGTATCAACCTTTGTCTGAGGTAATGAATGAACATCTTACCACTGAATTATTGGGATCATACTGGGCCAAGAAATTGACAAACGTTTCAACTATCACTTACTCCTAGACATTTTATAAGGACAATAGCTTTCCACTCTTCAGTCATGGCTGCACTTACCTTTTGTGGGAGTAAACAATATTTGGTAGCCTTTGAGGTCAATAGGCATTTCAGAGATTAACCTTTTATCTTAACAATGACCACAATGTTGTGTTTTGTAAATAGGTAAAACATTATTCATGAAACTAAGTAAACCATTTTTTATTTAAAAAAATAAAGATTCTTAAAAATAAATAAATAGGACTTAGGCTTCCAATTGACCTTTTAGGATCTTGTTTGACCGCTGCCGGAAGCCAGAGTGAGGACACTCCCATAGATTTAATACCTGTTTCAGACTATAGCCTTGACAGTTCCACACCAATGACTAAACAGCTGCAAACTTTGGTGAACTCACACACCTGGCAAAACAAACAGTTTTGCATTACTAACAAGACCCTATACCATCCAGGCAAGAAGGAATCGACAAAGCAGTGGTGCTTCATAACTCGGATAATTGTTGCGACCCCTTTATGGCAAGTCCCCTGGCTTCGGAAGTCACAGGAAAACTGGGGACTGCATACATCTCTGGTCACCGAAGTTACTGTGGGTATCTGAGGTGTAGTGTCAACACCCGGCTTTACAAACCTTTCATCCCCATTCACGCCTATATCTACCAACTCAGACTTCGCCCTGGCACAGAAGCGTCGCCTTCAAAGTTTGGGGGGAGGGTAAGTGTCTCATGGTTGGTTCCCTCCTAAAAAACCAACAGATACTTCCCTTTCAAGAGATCAGAGTCCAATCTGGGTTCCCGGAAATGGAGCGCTTCGCATACACGCAACTGCGACACTGGGTCCTCCATTCTACAATGAAAAAGGGTGCATCACAATCGCTCACACACCTTGAAAAGTGGCTTAAGGACTGACCTTACGACAATGCTCTAGTTTCCACGTCGGTGAAATTCCCCACTGATTTCATCCCCACACAAAGGCACCACTACAGAAAAGATGGAAGGCGGAGTTGGGCCAAAACTGGACAACAAGTGAATGGGAACACTTATACAACAGAGTTTGTTCCTTGGCAACCGATCTCTAACTCCACGAAACGCGATGCAAAATTCTGACTTTTCGGCACAAGACCCCAGAGAAGAGCGGCAACTGGAACCCATCTAGGGAGGACCACTGTTGAGGGGCTGCAGAGCATCTGGAACACTACTACACACCCAATGGCACTGTCCCAAGCTCAAGCAGAGCTGGGACAACCTTCTGGGTGACCTTAACAGGGCCATTGGAGAGAAAGGGGGAGGAGGAACTGAGAAGGGCTTTTTATTCACCAAATACGTAAGTTGTGAATAACCTCGAGTTCCTCGTCGCCCTGATGGATATAGGCGAAGGTAAGTGTAAACTCTCGAATAAAAACTGAATTTATTTAATTATGCTACACACTGGCAAAGTTGAAGTTAACTTCATACACATACAATATAGTACTGAGTATAAATAAACACATGAAGAGAAGCAAAACGGAGAGGTAGGAGATGGAAAAACAGACGGGTACGGTGGGAGAGGCACAGGCACAAGGGGGGATGTTTAGGCCCTGATTATGAGTCCGGCACAGTGCAACTGCTCTAGGGAATTCCCGGCCACCTGATTCAGAGAGGCCCAGTGTCCTGCACCTGTTTTTCCCTGGTGTGGGCGCACAGTGATACGATCCAATATTTCTGGTCAGTAATTTGACCAAGAAATAAACGCATGAGGTTTTTCCTGCAGCAGCAACTGAGCCTCAATTAGAGGCACCATACAATGCTCCCTTATGCCAGAACTTACCCCCCCCCCCCCACACCCCGTGACGTAGAGGCATACATTGACCACCTGCTCACAGGAAGAGATAAATGGATGTGTCAAACCACACGGAATTAAGAATTCAGTGTGGTTGTACACCTGTAAATCCGGCTCCACTTGGTAATTCCCGAGTCCATATGGCTTAATTGTAGTTGCAAATTACTAACATAGATTTAGGAGAAACTAACAAGCCATATACGTGCAGATTTATCGCCCCATCAGCACCAATATACTCTGAATCAGCAGTGGTACCTGACGAAAGGGAAACATGGCGGACAAGGTGTAAATGGGCAAGATAGTAAAAAGGAAAAGCAAAGGAAAATGTGATCTAAATGAGGAAAGGCAGAAGGATAGAGAAAGAAGAGAATGCAAAGAGGAAAGAAGGACAGAAGCATATAGGAATGGAGCCAGAGAAGCTACAATGAATGAGTCCATGGCAGACGGTATGAAATATAAAACAAAGGACATGCGTGGACTACAAGGGAGAGAAGAAGGAAGCATGGAGGTACAAGGAAGGTAGAGGAAAAGGAAGCATGGAGGTACAAGGAAGGTAGAGGAAAAGGAAGCATGGAGGTACAAGGAAGGGAGAGGAAAAGGAAGCATGGAGGGAAGGGAGAGGAAAAGGAAGCATGGAGGTACAAGGAAGGGAGAGGAAAAGGAAGCATGGAGGTACAAGGAAGGGAGAGGAAAAGGAAGCATGGAGGTACAAGGAAGGGAGAGGAAAAGGAAGCATGGAGGGAACGGAGAGGAAAAGGAAGCATGGGGTACAAGGAAGGTAGAGTAAAAGGAAGCATGGAGGGAAGGCAGAGGAAAAGGAAGCATGGAGGTACAAGGAAGGGAGAGGTATTCTGGGGGAAGCATGGCGTTACATGTGAACAACATTACACCAGAAAGAAGCTGGTGATAAAGACAGAGGAGGGAGGGAGGTACAGATTGCCACGGGGTGTACACAAGCAGGAGGGTGATCTTGGAGAGCAGGTGGGGAACGACTTAGTAGAGATGATAGGATTTCCTGACAGGGCGGCCTGCGCCCAAATTCTACCAACTACAATTACTTATATTTGTTTAAAACAACACGAGGGCCACCCTCACCACTTGGCACACAGTACCTACCGCTAACAAAAAGGAAAATAATGTCCTTTATTGAAGTATTAGTTTGACTTGGACCAGACGGAAGACATTAAATCACTTTACAATGATTGTTGGTGAAGGTGCCCTGAAGTACCAAATTGTAAATGCACAATATGGATACTGGATTTACATTTTATAAAGATATATATGTGCAGTGTTTTGCAGATACTAGCAGGTGGCAGATGTGCTCTGCTAGGGGGCTGGTGATGGACATAGAGGTTGGTTTCAGACCTGCTGATCCAATTGTTCTACTGGCTTCACTGGGAGGGGCCCTTAAAGAAAGACTTTTACAATGTAATGTTAAAAGTGAAATTAAAACTTGACACGTGCAAGAAGCACTTGTCTAAAAAGCCACAACCCTTTTAGTATGTGCATGGATTATTCGATTCTTATTTTTTTTCATATCAAACTGTAGGGTTACCTGAAGTGCTTCAAACACATTCACTTGCTGCAGATCTCTTGCAGTCACAGGGTGGACAGTGGTAGACTGTCCATGCGATTGGTCTCCTCCGTAGGATTTTTCCTTTTCTCCCTGACTCTCATAGGAAAACCTTAGTTCAAGCTCTGGTCATAAGCAGACTTGATTATTGTAACAGTCTTCTGGCAGGTGCAAACGAGGAGGTTCTAGACCGTTTACAGGTGGTGCAAAATACCGCAGCTAGGTTGGTGTTAAATGTACCCCCCAGATCCCCCTCAAAACCATTACTCCAAAAATTACACTGGCTACCAATACGCCAACGTGTGAAGTTCAAGACCTGCTGCGTTATCCATAAGGGACTTAATCAATTGGGACCAGAGTATTTAGCCAGCAAGTTTGTTCCTTATGCCCCTATTCGATCCCTTAGATCCAGTGACCAGCTGTTATTGAATGCTCCTAGGATAACCAAATCCAGACTAGGTGGTAGGGCCTTGTCTGTAGTAGGTCCCAATCTTTGGAACTCCCTCCCACTCTCACTAAGACAGTGTCATAACCACCTTCAATTCAGAAAATATCTGAAAACCTTTCTGTTTAGTTCATTTTAGCTGTTCATTTGCTGGACTCGGAGCCTCACAGTACTCTCTTTTTAATTGTATTGCTCTCTTGTCAGTTGCGTTACTGGTTGCTAACAGCGCGGAGATACTCCTTCGGGAGTCTATTCATAGCGCTATAAAAACACGCAAATAAATAAATAAAATAAATATAAGCCACAGCTCCAGCCTCCTCTTTTTCTGCCTTTTAAAATTGTACCAATAGTGAACAATATTCTATTACTCACTATTATTTGGCATGTCTTCCTTTATTGCACCATAGTGAATATTCTTGTATTATTTCCTGAAATGGCGACAGTGAGGCACTAGAAGGCACCTGCACGAGCCATCAGACAGATGTTTGGGGGCTGGTATAATCCCCGCCCGGCCTGGGGGTCCGACACGCCTAGGGGCCTCCCCATGTGTGACACGCAGCAGTGTCACCTAGACAGGTGCCTCTGGATGCTCGAGGCTGAAGCGCCGCATCCATCTATCATCCTGTCATCTCACCTCATCATTGGCTCGGGCAGGGTCAGGAATCTCACTGGCCCCAGCCCATCCGGTGACGCGTTTGTGGAGGAGGCTGAGAGCTGAAGCCTGCACAGGGGCGGTGCCTTCGCTGTGCAGGATTCGGCTTCAGTGCCCGATGCAGGGGGAGCTGCTGGGGACCGAAGCAGAGCACGTGCAAGGAAGGACGGGCAGGAGGCAGCTGAGAGTACCTAGAGGTGATTACCAACACATGGGACTGCGAACACAACCTCCTGGCCCTGGCACACTGGAGGTTGTGCCAGGCATTTGGGGAGACAAAGATACATGTTGGGGGAAGGGGTAGGACGGCAACCAAAAGAAAATGCTGGCCCTGAAATACCAGAGATCATTTTTGACATGTGGGTCGCGCCTTGTTCCTGACATAAGGCGGCATCAATTGCACATGGGGGCACACAAGTCAAAATGCTGCTCTCGAACAACGGAGGTCATTATTGGTATACAAATGGGGACCGACAAATGCAGATTTTGAAAAAAAAAAACACGTCAACTCCTGCAGAACACCAGGGACCATTGGCTTGGCACATGAGCTGTTTAGCGCACATTAAAGTGAAAATTAGATCTTTAAATGCACTATTTAACTCCATTGTTTTCAACATTTTCTGAAGGGAGAGCCCCTCAAACAGAGCAAGAAGAAGTTGGGCTCGCCCACTTTTCTATGGACTTTGGATAATTCCCAAAGATCAGCAGGCGCCACTGCTGCCAGCCGTGTGCTTCTTGCCTGGTCGCTGCCTCCTTACTTTGCCCAGATGCACCGTAGCCAGGGCTGATGCTCACTGCTTGCTTTATACCCACTCTCTGTCTAGACAGAGCATCTCACCCACTCACAGTACAGAATCCTCCTCCCTGAAACTCTGCCAGCCAGCACTACTGTCTACCTCAGCACATCTCGTCCGCTCAACGTCTACACCGCGTACCTCTTCCACGGCCTGTCCACCTTAAGCTTCTCTACAACACGCCGTCAGCACTGCACGCTTTCCCAATTCACTGATGGCTTCCCATCCACTGACTGTCTACAAGGAAAGCAAATCACTGGATAGATCCGCCAGACTCACTGTCAGTCGGGCACCTCTGCCCCGCTCAATGCGGTGCGCCTCGTCCACTCACCGTCTACACAGCACTTCACTCTCACTCTCTGTAAGCACGGCATCTGTCAGACCTGTGGCGGTAAAAATAGGGGAACCCAATAACCCACCCAAACTGGAAATTTATACCAAAAAAGTGGACAATTGGTAGTATACAAGGAGGCATTACTGTAACTAATGGCAACAGAGACCATATATTCTCCCTAAAATAACGTCACAATACCGAGCTTTAATCTCTCAAATGAGAACTTGCCTACAATTGAAACTCAGTTCTTCTGCAAAGGGTTAAAAAACGTTTTACCTATATGTCATACTGATGGTTTGGAACAAAGAACTGAGATCACTACATTCTTCAGAAAATTATGACTGAAGTATTTCTTCAGTCAAAATAAATTTGAACCTAAACCAACTGTGGTATATAGCCAATCGGCATTCAAACCTCCTCTGATTATATCTCCTCTTAACTCCTGCTTAGTAACAAAGTTGAAAATTTGTACGAAGAAAGTTCATATACCCATCACAACCTCTCCCACGAAGAGAACGCAACTCTAACATGAGTTGGTCAGAATTATGACACTATTATTAATCCAACTGATAAGGGTGGATGCTCAGTCATACAAGATAGAAACAACTATCAGAAAATAATCCTACGTCAATTATGGAACTAAGAGTACTATTAAATTAAAAGGAAGTTCAGTTCGTAAATGAACTCACCCATGCACACCAACCATATACACAGTAACCAAGGTCCATAACAATCTTCAGAAACCACTGGGCCACTCCATCACTGCAGGCTGTGGCTCTACTTGAACCCATTGTTAAATATATTACATTATTTTGAAAATATTCTCAACTCTAGGCCTGGACCTACCCTTAGTCCGGTTAAAGTAATTAAATAATATGATTGCACTCACATAGAACCCTTTCATGTTTAAGAAAGACTTCTAATTTTGAGAAAAAGGGACTGCAATCGGAGCAGTTTTTGCCTCAAAGCTAGGGAGTCCTTAAGTAGACCGCTTTAAACAAGCATTCATCTTTAGAGGCACGAACCCATTTAGTAACAACTTGTAGCAGTGCAACATTGCCAATCATGATTTTGCCACATGGAAGGGTTTTCAACCACAATTGCTCTCATTTGTACAATGATTAAATAAATGGTATCCCCACCTAGAGTTCACATCAAGAAACAGCAATAAAAAAGTGAGTTACTTGGAGCTGGAAATCTGAACTGATGGTAAACGACTCTATACCAAAAACCTACTAATCAATCAATCAATCAGGGAATTTGTAAAGCCCGACTAATCACCTGCTAGGGTCTCAAGGTGCTGGGGGGAGAATGAGGAGGGTTCTGCAGGTCAGTCTAAGAGCCAGGTCTTGAGGTCCTTCCTGAATTGAGGCAGTGACGGTGATTGCCTGAGCGGTAGGGAGTTTCCGGTCTTTGCGACGAGGTAGGAGAAGGATTTTCCCACAGCCAAGGTCTCGCAGATCCGTGGGACATTGGCGAGAGCCAGTTGGGCGGATTGGAGATGTGTAAGTGTAATTCTTTGGTTGAATATGACAGTTTTCATCCCTATTCATTGTGAAATAACTTACTTCTTGGGCATGTTTTGAGACTCAGAGGAAACAATAATCAACATGACTCCCTGAGCTCTTAGGCCAACGTCTCATAGAGCGAGGCTATCCCAAAATCTAGTGAGGAGATGTTTGATTCTACTCACATCTAAATTGAGGTAGGGCACCAAAAACAGAATAGTTTGTGTTTCACTAGCAATCCATTAAAAAAACATCCTACTCAGAAAATGGCGCATCCTGTCTGCAAAAAGGGTACGTTTTGAAAATCCACAGGGTGCAGACTCACACTTGTTAAACTGCAGCCTTAACCTATGTTCACAGGAACAGCCTTGCACTCAGAGCACACCAGACAAAATAACTGCCCAGCCCAATGCTTGTATTAGAAAAAAATAAGTACTTTAACATCACAGCTGATGAAAAACTTCATTCAGCAATCGAGGTTCAGCTACAGTGTTCTAAATCCAGACCTTAAAGGCCCAACACCCACCACAGTGTCCTGGTTCAATAGTGGCAGTTCCTGCTACATCAGTCTAGAACAGGGGTCTCCAACCTTTTCTGTAATAAGAGCTACTTATGATCAATGAAAAGCATCCAGAGCTACTAATAATATTAGTGTTGTAATAGTGAATACAGCAGACATGATTGCATTAGTAGCTGCCCCATTCAAGATTGCAAGCAGTGATCACCTCAGTTCATCAGGCAGGCTGGCCAGCAGTAATGTAGAAAAGGCGTTGGCAGGTTGGAATGCCATTACATAAGGAATACACATTAACTATAGCTTGAATGCTTCTGGCATCAAGGTGATGCTATCAGTAAGCGTTAGATATATTTTGCAAATTCGTCCAATTTTCTTCAAATATCAGCTTATGACTTCTAAAACTACATTTTCATCTTGAATGAATAGTTTTCAATTCTGGTATACATATATTAATTCAGCAAAGCAAAAGCTTCTAATTTGGTAAACTGAGCTGGACACAGGAGAGCGACTTACATGTAGCTGGAGAGCTACCAATAGCTTGCAAGCTACTCATTGGAGAAGCCTGGTCTAGAAGAATGCTTTAGCTCCCAAACTTCTACCATGAACTAGTAATGACGGTAGCCTTATGGTAAGAATTGGCTCAAGTGTAAGTTCACTACTTGGATTTAGGTGAGCAATCTCTCAATGCAGGAACCCGTAGTTGGTGCAGTTTGAATCTTGCCATAGGTTCTTACCGATGAAGAAAACAGCATGGCAGGCCTGGTTCAACGGTCATCCATCCTCAACATTTGCAGCCTCCATTCCATCGGAGGGTGCCTTCACTACAGAGGCGAGGATGCTTTGTCCATAGCTCATCAACATCGGCAGAGCAGATCGCGTAGAACACTGCAAAGTTGGCAGACATCACAGTGGCATTTTTGGTTCTTTTGGGGTTGCTATCACTTCCACCAGTCACCGCATGAATGACGCAGGGCAGGCCAGTGAACCCTCTCAGCTTGGGTCAGCACCGGGTTCATCCCTGAACACGTCAGGTTCTTCTGGGTGTTTCACGTATCTGGAACATGGCTAGGCTTCTTCTACTGAAGGTTCTCTCCTTCTGCAGGGCCAGGCACTGACCTTCCCTTTCTGAGCATGCAGACTAGCACGCTTATAGGCATTAATTTGACTGACAGCTTCTCCAGCAAGTTGCATAGACTTTTGGTCATGGTACGTCACCTCCGGTCGACTGGATGTCATACAGACAACAGCCCTCGATCATAGCTGCTTTATCTTGGTCAAGAACAACTTGGAACTGGTACAGAGTGGGATGATTTGGATCCCAATGTTTTACTAATTTTTCAGACAGGGGATCTTGATCTTGGAAAGGATTTGAGATGGATCGCTAACAACTGTAATTTTTCTAGCAACAGACAAAGGTTTGGTGGAAGGTGATAGCTCTCACAGCTGGTAATGACAGTGGCGGCTCCTCCGCTAAGGCTGAGCATCGCCCACTACTCTGCAGCAGTAAAAGAAAGGAAAAAATAAAATGATAATAATGTAATGTTATTATCATTTTATTTTGTCCTCCTGCAGCGGCAGCTTTGCATGAGGGGGCGGGGCTGCAGAGCAGCGGAGGAGTAGTATGCCAACTCCTAAGTGCGCTATGACTGTTTGGTCGGCCCTCTCAGGCCGCCGAAAACAGTCATGTGCACTTCCCTGATCTCCCTTCAGGCTGCATTACAGCCTGCGTGGAGAACATGGCCAACCCTCCAGCCCCTGGCTGAGCGCCGTGTCCTGCTGCTCAGACCAATCACAATGCTACATTGCAGCGTTGGGATTGGCGTAGGGGAGGGAACCTGGCTGCCTGCTTCCTGTTCCTGGAGTTGGAGCCAGGAGAGCAGGAGATGCGGGACCTGGCGGCAAGGTAAGTTTATGTTTATGGATTTGTAAATCGCATAGCTGCCCTTAGGCTTCCCAGCACTAAGAGAAAACATAACAATTAGGTCAGGCTAACTGAGGATGGGAGTTTTAGGGAAATAGCAATGTTTTGAGTCTTTTCCTGAAAGCTAATTCGTTGGTTATCATGCACATATCTCTGGGTAGTGAGTTCCATATTTTAGGAACCAGGTGCATAAAATACCTTCCTCCCCATCTTGCGCTTTTTATTCTGCCCTGTTGCATAAGAAGAGCCTCTGAGGACCTTAGGGCCCCAAATCCATAAACATCTCAACAGCAAGGAAGGGAAGATTTTTTTAGGATAAGGACCCGATTTTCCAAGGTCAGCATAATATTTCCTATTTCAGATGGAATACCTTGGAATACCAGTTATATGGGGCAAGGCTACCACCCAAAACTGGAGATTCTGGTTCCCAGTATCCCGCCTCAAACAATGGGCAGGTGATATGGAGGCCCACATGCCTGCCCACTATGTGGTCCTAGCCGCACAGCAATATTCACCACTTAACCATGTAGAAGGCGCTTCTCCCATACCCACCTCCATGGAGTCCTTCCCACTCATTTGGGCACCGGCCTTCCATGGGCGTCCGCAGGGGGGGCAAGAGGGGGCACTTGCCCCCCCCCCTGGATTCAGGCCCGGTTCTAGAGGATAGGCCCACATACCTCGGCCGATTTTCCTACCTGAAAGCTTGCTACAGCGCCGAGTGTAACAAACTCTCAGCAGGTCACAGAGTGAGGCCGGTCCATTGCCATGGGCAGAATGACAATGGGCCGGCAGAGGAGGCACAGCATGGAGCATCTCCGCCCATCCCAGGCCTCAGGAGGTGAGCAGCACAATTAGCAAGTCTTAGGCAGGGGACGGGAGCTTTAGTGCCTCACAGCAGGCCACAACGATCAGATAAAAAGCTACGGGGCGCGGGTGGGGGGCGTTTGGGGAGCGGGGTTAGTGCAACATTCTTAGTTCAAAAACTGTGAAGTGACAGACCGGATTGAATTCGAAACTTTCTTATGAAATTCCATCTGTTTGTGTAATGGGGAGAATGCTGTATACAGCTTACAGTGAAAAAACTCTGCAAAAAACACTAAGGATTGAAATAACTACATTTAAAGAACAATCTGGCAGATGCATCAACATAGCCTTTTGCTATTCCTAAATAGCGATTTTTAAGGAATCGCTATTTAGGAATAGCAAAAGCCTATGCATGTAGGAATCGCTATTAAAATAGCGATTCCTAAACATTCCTAATTGCTACTCGCAATTAAGGAATGCTGTACAATTCATTCCTATGGGCCTATAGGCCTATAGGCCCATAGGAATGAATTGGAGATTGCATGAGCAATTTGCGAGTACCAGTAGCTACTCGCAAATTGCTCATGCAATTTCAAGGGTGCAATGGTGTCAAAATGACACCCTGTTGCACCCCTGAAATTTATCTCTGCACATATGTTGCACACACACATGTCCTAAGGGCATGTGTGTGCGCAACATGAAACTTTGAAAAATGCCCAAAAGTGCATTTTTCAAAGTTTTAGCAAATTACCATGAAGTTCAACTTCATGGTAATTTGCTACTCCTATTAGCGAATTCGCTATTTTTTACTTTCATGCATTGCATTTAAAGAATCTCAATTTGGGATTCCTTAAATGCAATCGCAATTTAAGGAATCTCAATTTAGAGATTCCTTAAATTGCGATTTTTGCATTTGGGATGATGCATCCTAAATGCAAAAATACCGGGAGCAAAGGGGCAGATTCTGAGAATCTGCCCCTTTGCTCCCGGTATTTACTTTGATGCATATGCTTGAATATGACTAAAAATGGGAAAAAAATGAAAATTCGATTTTGACAATGTTGTAGTGAAAAATGTAATTTCTCCTCCATGTTGTGGCCAAGGGAGACATAAGAGCAGAGGAGAGATAAAGAGAGAGACAGAGCCAAAAGGAAAAATAAGAGACGTAGTGGGGAGTAGAGACAAACGGAGAGGGGGAGAGGAAAGAGGGAGAAATGATTGACGAGAGAAAATAGGAAAAGAGGCGAGAGGGGGAGACATAATTATAGATAAACACAATGAGGGAAGGAGACGGAGGTAGACAGAGGGCGACAGACAGAGTGGAGACAGACAGAGGGAAGGGGCGACAGAGGGAGGGAGACAGATAGAGGGAGATACAGGGTGGGCTACTGACAGAGACAGACAGAGGGAGGGAGACAGAGAGAGAGGGAAAGAGCGGGAGACACAGAGAGAGGGAGACAGAGAGAGGGAGACAGAGAGAGTGAGACAGACAGAGAGAGGGAGACAAAGAGAGAGGGAGACAGAGAGAGGGAGACAGAGAGAAGGAGACAGAGAGAGTGAGACAGACAGAGAGAGGGAGACAAAGAGAGAGGGAGACAAAGAGAGAGGGAGACAGAGAGAGGGAGACAGAGGGAGACCGAGAGAGAGGGAGACAGGGAGGGAGACAGGGAGGGAGCCAGGGAGGGAGACAGAGGGAGGGAGAAAGAGGGAGGGAGACAGAGGGAGGGAGACAGAGGGAGGGAGACAGAGACAGACAGAGGGAGACAGAGAGAGAGGGAGACAGATAGGGCGGGAGACAGAGGAAGAGAGGGAGGGAGACAGAGAGAGACAGAGGAAGGGAGACCGAGGGAAGGAGACCGAGGGAAGGAGACCAAGGGAGGGAGACAGAGACAGACAGAGGGAGACAGAGAGAGAGGGAGACAGGTAGGCGGGAGACAGAGGGAGAGAGAGAGGGTGGGAGATAGAAGGAGGAAGACAGAGGGCGACAGACAGAGGTAGGGGGGTGACAGATAGAGGGAGACAGACAGAGACAGACATAGGGAGGGAGACAGAGAGAGAGGGTAAGACGGAGACAGAGAGAGAGGGAGACAGAGAGAGAGAGAGAGAGGAAGACAGAGAGAGGGAGACAGAGGGAGGGAGGCAGAGGGAGCCAGAGAGAGAGGGAGACAGAGAGAGAGGGAGGAAGAGGGAGGGAGGCAGAGGGAGAGAGACTGAGGGACAGAGACTGAGGGACAGAGACTGAGGGAGGGAGGGAGAGGGAGGGAGGGAGAGAGACAGAGAGACGGAGACAGAGAGAGAGAGGGAGACAGACAGAGTGAGTGAGACAGAGGGATACAGAGGGAGGCAGAGAGAGAGAGAGAGAGCGAGGGAGAGAGAGAGAGAGACAGAGAGGGAGGGAGACAGAGAGAGAGAGGGAGGGAGGGAGAGACAGATAGAGACAGACAGAGACAGACAGAGACAGATGGAGGCAGAGACAGGGACAGGGGAAGACAGACAGAGACAGACAGAGAGACGGAGAGGGAGACAGAGGGAGGGAAACAGGGACAGATAGAGGCAGAGACAGGGACAGACAGATAGGGGCAGAGACTAAGACAGACAGAGAGACAGACAGACTAGAGGGAGATGGAGGAAGAGAGAGAGGGAGGGAACAGAGGGTGACAGAGGGAGACAGAGCGGGAGACAGAGAGAGGGAGATAGAGGGAGGGAGAAAGACAGAGGGAGACAGAGGTAGGGAGACAGGGAGGGAGACAAAGGGAGGGAGACAGAGTTAGACAGAGAAGGAGACACAGAGAGAGAGGGAGACAGAGGGAGGGAGGGAGACAGAGGGAGACAGACAGACAAAGGGCGACAGACAGAGGGCAACAGACAGAGGGCGACAGACAGAGGGAGACAGACAGAGGGAGGAGGACGACAGAGGGAGAGAGACAGACAGAGGGAGGGAGAGAAAATGAGGGAGGGGGACAGAGCGAGAGAGAGGGAGGGAGACAGGGAGAGAAAGCAAGATAGACAGACAGAGTGAGTGAGACAGAGGGAGCAGAGAGGGAGAGGGAGGGAGAGTGAGAGATTGAGAGAGAGGGAGGGAGACAGTGAGACAGAGAGGGAGACAGGGAGAGAGAGGGGGAGACAGAGGGAGGGAGACAGACAGAGGGCGACAGACAAAGGCTGACAGACAGAGGGAGACAGACAGAGGGAGGAGGGCGACAGAGGGAGGTAGACAGATGGAGAGAGAGGGAGGGAGACAGGGAGAGAGAGAGAGGGAGACAGAGAAAGAGCGAGGGAGAGAGAGATAGACAGACAGAGTGAGTGAGACAGAGGGAGATAGGGAGAGGGAGGGAGAGAGAGGGAGGGAGACAGAGAGAGAGGGAGGGAGACAGAGAGAGAGGGAGGGAGACAGAGAGAGAGGGAGGGAGACAGAGAGACAGACAGAGAGAGAGAGAGAGACAGAGAGAGAAAGAAAGATCTGTGTATGCCGGGTCTGGTGGCTCAGTGGACGAAGGCGTCCGCTGCAGGGACATATGTTCAACCCCATGGTCATAGTTTTTTTGTTGCTCCAGCTTCTCCCCCCTCCCCCACTGACCCCGCCTCCACCGGTGTGGCCCTCGGCCACAAACGACACTTTTCTAGAACCGCATCAACCTGATTTAAAATGTTTTTGGTTTTTTCCGGTCATTTTTTGTTTTTCCCTCTGTTTTATTGTAGTTGCCAGGTCGCCTGCTGTGGCGTCTCACAAGATTTTTGTCTTCCCCCTATGGGTTTCTTTGTTTATTTAAGCTCTTTGTCTTATTAGATTTTTTTAATGTATTTAATACTTGTGCTCAATCATGTCGGAGGATGGTAAGGAAGTTAAAATGTTGCCCCCCCCGGAAACATTTCTGCGGATGCCCATGCGGCCTTCTCCCTCACCTGCTCACTACTTTGGACTGTTTCTCCCTCACTCAGCCTCCCTCTCCAGAGTCTCCTAAAGGACAGTGTCACTGTGGTCGATTCAGCCACAGAACAAGCAGCAGAAACAGCGAAGACCTACTCAGATTACCACAAAACAGAGTGAATGAAGTGCTGAAAAGCTGAAAACAAGGAAAGTGTCCAAACCGAAACCCACAACTAATTACAGATGCATTCACTCTGATTTCAATATAATTTTTTTAAATGGCTTCGGAAAAAACTTATCGAATATACTCCCTGCAATATCCAACATTCATGGAATAGGTAGAAAAAAATCATTTCAGAGACCTAACCAGGAAGAGTTGTTTATATGCTGCAAAGATCTTAAAATACTACCCCTCCCCCCCAGGGGTGTTGCTTCAGGGGGTTGTCTGGAGTGTCCTCCCCCCCCCCCCCCCCCACCCCCCTTCCATAACTGTATTTTCTGGTAAATTGCTGGGTGCAGGTGCTTTCAGTCTGGTATGGTGAGGTTTTTGTCGGATTTCACCAGTAGTTTTTACATATACACAGACAAAAACGCACACACTCTCTCCCTCTCTGTTTTGAAAGTCTCCAAAGAAGTTGATTATTTTACAAACTATTGTGTTTTCTCTTACTTAGTACCCCTACCAGACGCATTTGTCTCCCTTTCCAATGCCCCTTTAGCCCCTCTCATTCGTCCTGCTTGTCATATAATGTATTTTAACATGATATGCCAGCTTGAGGCTTGGCAAATCTCAAGCTCACAACCATCAATCTTACTGACCAAGCGACGCCCCTCCTCCCCCAGATAGTCTCTCTCTCTCTCTCTCTCTCTCTCTCTCTCCCTCTCTCTCTCTCTCTCTCTCTCTGTCTCTCTCTCTGTCTCTCTCAGATCCTCTCTCTCTCTCTCTTTCTCTCTCCCTTCACTCTTTCTTTCTTTCTTTCTCTCTCCCTTCACTCTCTTTCTTTCTCTCTCTCTCTCTCTTTCTCTCCTCTCTCTCTCTCTCTCTCTCTCTCCCTCTCTCTCTCTCTCTCTATTTCATTCTCTCTCTCTCCCTCCCTCTCTTTCTTTCCCTCCTCATTTCTTTGATATCTGTTTTCTCCTGCTGCAATTGTTGTCCTTGCTGAGCACAGGCTTCTGAGATGTCAGAGGGTGGTCATCCTGCAATCGTGGGTGAGATCAGGCCCACCCCACAACTGCACACCCTCCCTATGCACAGCCATGGGAGAGACAGGAAGAATGAAGGACACACCAGGAGGCTGAGATGGGGAAGGCGAAGAGAGAAGAGGGAGTGGCAGACAAAATGAGAAGAGTGGATATAGGTCGGAGAGAGACGAGAGTGTAAGAAAAAGAAGGGGCTGGCTTGAATGAGGAAGGAAGGTAATAAAATAAGGTATAGAAGGCACTGTGGAGAAAAGTGTGTAAGAGAGAGAAAGGAGGGGGTGTATTGCAGCCAAAATGGAAGATATGATGATCCAGAAGGAAGAAAGACAGGGCATGGGCGACTTAGAAGGGGAGACACCTGGAGCTAGAGAGAGGCCAGGAGGAGCTATGTATGAGACGGAATTGGTGAGAACGTGTGAGGGCGAGGGAGAGACAAAGGATGGGCGAGGGAAGATAAAGATAGAGAGAGGGAGAAACTAGGTATTTAAAGAGGAGAGATATGGCAGACCTGTATGATTCTACCTAAACGGTGTGATTGTCAACAGCAAACACAGAGTAGCGTCTGCGCTCTTCTACCCTCCCACAGCCACCGCACAGACCCTTCCACCCTATTTGGCACACCACCAGCCCACCCCCTGCCACACGCACCCACCTATCAGTGGCCTAGAAGAGTACAATGGACCTGGGTGCAAGAAAGGCCAAATGGGCCCTTAACTGCTGGATGACTAGTAAAATACAACAATAAACAGGGCTTCCTGTGCCCGGTGCAACTAAACCTGATGCACTATTGGTGGCTATGCCACTGCCATAAATGCCCCTTCAATGCGATACCCAGTCATTCGAGAGAGCGAGCCGCGCAGTGGCAAACCAGACATTGATAAGGGAGTTGTGTTGATGGTATGCAGCCATGAAAAATTCATCTACGAGTGCAGGGCCTGTATTATTCATGAGGCTGTTTGTCTGTTGTATTTCAAATTTACTGCCACAGCCTAACCGACCTGAACGAAGAGCTCGAGACGCAGAAAAGCGAAAGCCACCATCGCTGTTCTAGGAACAAATATGGGTAATACACAGTGGGGGCAACACATAGCTCCAACAAATGTATGACGTTACAACGCATACCATTACATTGCATACCAATACATTGCATTTAAGGTAAGTATTGGATAGTATAGGGGTAACAATTACTATTCTAACTCCAGGGGGTGCAACAGTAGGGTAAGTGTTGGATAGTGTCAGGGTACTATGCGTTGTAATGGTATGCGTTGTAAATGGTATGCGTTGTAATACCTGCGTTGTAGTGACATGCGATGTAAAGGATGTTGCAATGTAATGACTGCGTTGTAAGTGTAGTGCGATGTAATGACTGCGTTGTAAAGGTTGTTTACCAGCTGCAACAGCATTGGCCAGGAAGGAGATTCCTCTACCATGAAAACTGGGGTTAGCTGTCCAGGTGAGCATGGGTTTTTAACTGTTCGAGATATCCTGACCTTTTATCTGCCCAGAAGAACCTTGCTTCCTACAAGTCCATGTGAGACTACATTTTCACCTGTCCGAGCAAGCCTGGTCGATTAGGTGTCCATGTGGGCCTGGGCTTTTAACTTCCAGAGTCTTGAGACTATTGGGCAGGCTAACAGGTATAGAGCACAAACTTTCCAGAGCAGCTAAATGTTTCCTGGACTCCATAAGAATAACAACTTTAGCGAATAGGATTCCAGGAAATCAGTGACCATAATACAGGTGTAGTCTACATTCCTAATTTCACTTATGGAAGGGTTGCTAGAAGTAGCCAGAGTATAGAAGAACAAGTTACTTAACCTTCGGTAACACTCTTTCTGGTGGATACTCTACCTAACTGCAGATTCTTCACCTTTAGACTATCTCCACCCGGAAGACTGGATCCAGCACATTTTTCAGCACAGCTGCTGCGCTACTGTAGGTGGCGTTGGCTTTGATTCGAATCTGCCCCATTCCAGAAGTGATGGCTAGAGCCACATATAAGCACAACCCAAGTGTGTTGACCTCAGTTTCTTTCTTGACACAGTCCACGCCCTCTGGCACAGCTAAAACTACCAACTATTTGGGCCAGTGTGCAGGTTCCTAATTTGGGATATTTTTTAATGTTCCACAGAACGGGGAGGAGGGAGGGCAGAAAGGAATGTCATCGCATTTGAGTGACATATATGTGACTCCATCTGTCACTTATGGAGTGGAGTGAGGTTGACACAGCAAGTCCAGTGTGTACCAGCGTGTAAGGGCTATCCTGAAAAACCTTCTGGATCTAGTCTGACGTCTGGCGACTCTAAATCTTCTACGGTTAAAAGTATCAATCAGAAAAGATCTAGCAGTCCTGAAAAAATCCCCAGGATACACTTTTGCACAGACATTGGGCTGATTCACGCTGACCTGAGCAGGATGGTGATGAATATATCATAATAATATCTACTTCTGTCCGACTCTTTATTGTTTTTAACTTTATGACTTTTTAGCACATCCAGGTGATGCCCTCTTTTTCCCTCTTAAACAAAAGAGTCCCAGAGTTCTGGTGAACCCCTCGTGCACCATGGTGGTGCTGACGAAGCCTAAACCTTTACCTGTTTAGATGAGTCTGAACCTTTATCTATTGAGGGAGGTCTGGGCTTTTAACTGCCCAGGTGAAACAGAGTTTCTTAATTGTACTACAGAGCCTGGCTATTTTCCATCCATGTCAATATTGGCTTTTAACTGCATACACAAACTTGGAGTTTGCCTGTCTGCAGGGGCCTTGGATTTTACCTGTCCAGATGATGGTCCAAGTGAGCATTGGTCTTAACCAGACAAGAGAGTGTTAGCTTTTATTGGTCTAGTTGAGCACGTGATTTTAACTGTTCAAGGGAACCTTGACTTTTGCATCTCTAAGCAGTGGCATAGCTAGACCTTTTGCGTCAGTGGGGCGGTCAGGGAGGTTGCCGCCCCATGACAGCCACGGGTGAGAGTGAGGGGGGCGGGGGAGATTGGCAACAGCCCCTGCCCCTGCTGCCCCACAACGCCGCAGGGAAGAGCGGGGGTTTCCGCCGCCCCCAAAACTCGTGCCACCCAGGGAAGACTGCTCCCCCCGACTTCACCCCTTTCTACGCCACATCTCTAAGTGAGCCTGGGAATTTTTCCACCTAGGTGAGCCTGAGTTTTTTACTGTGTAACTGAGCTTGGAACTTCAACTGTTCAAGTGTATTTGGATACTTAACTCCACAAGTGAGTCTGTTTTTTTCACCTATCCATGGCACGCTGGGCTTTTACCAGTCCGGGTGCCAGGGCTTTAAGTTTCTGAGTGAGCTTGAGCTTTTAACTATTGAAGAGGGCCTAGACTTTTAACTG
This sequence comes from Lissotriton helveticus, assembly GCF_964261635.1. Classification (NCBI taxonomy): domain Eukaryota; kingdom Metazoa; phylum Chordata; class Amphibia; order Caudata; family Salamandridae; genus Lissotriton; species Lissotriton helveticus. The sequence goes on from NC_136065.1 coordinate 208,706,408, forward strand.
TCCCATGAAGTGTGGGCTTTTAACTGTCCCATGAAGTGTGGGCTTTTAACTGTCCAAGTCGGCAGGGTTTACTAAGTAGGTTATTAGCCATCCAAGTGAGCCTGCCTTTTTGCCTATCTATAAAAAAAATTGTCTTTTAGATGTCCAGGTGAGATTAAACCTTTATAGGATCCGGGGAGCGATTCAGTCCAAATGAGCCTGTGCTTTTTGCTTTCCAACTGAGCCTAGACTTTTATCTTTCCTGGGGTGTTTGATTCAGAACTGTCCAGGAGAGCTTTTTTTTAATCAGTTATGGGCAAACCTTGCTTTTAAGTGATCTAGTGAGCTTGGGATTTTCACTGTGCCTTTACATGTGCACAGAAGCCTGTGGAGGCGCACCTGGGCTCAGGACTCGTATCCGTGCAGGGGAGCCCCTGTCTTTACCTGTACAAGGAGGCGGGTTTTTTTGCCAAGCATCGTGAGCCCGGATGCGTACATGTAAAGGGGAGCCTGCCTACGTTCTAAACTGTTCAAGTGAGCCTGGGCTTTTATCTGCACAAGTGAGCCTGAGTATTCCCCATTCTAGGTAGGCCTGCTCTTCTACCTGCAGGGTGGGTCTCAGATTTTACCAGCCTTGTGAAGTCTGGGATTTAGCTGTGCAACTGACCCTGGGGTCTACTTGCCTAGTGAGTCTGGTGTTTTTACCTGCCTGATAATCCTTCACTTTTAACCATCCATGTTAGCTCCTTCCTGGACTTCGACGACTGGAAGAGAGCCGTTGCTAATAACCCTGTCAGGGATACTGTCAAAGTGAACACAGGACTTTAATAATCCACGTGAGATTGAACTTCTACCTGTTCAAAGAGGCACAGCTTTTAAATGCTCGTGTGAACATGGACTTCTACCGGTTCAAGAGAGCCAGGGCTTTTAAATGCCCTCGTGAGCCTGGACTTCTACCTGTTCAAGAGAGGCAGGGCTTTTAAATGCTCGCGTGAACCTGGAATTCAACCTGTTTAAGAGAGCCAGGGATTTTAAATGCCCGCATGAGCCTGGGCTTCTACCAGTTCAAGAGAGCCAGGACTTATAAATGCTCGAGTGAGCCTGGACTTCTACCTGTTCAAGAGAGCCAGGACTTATAAATGCTCGAGTGAGCCTGGACTTCTACCTGTTCAAGAGAGGCAGGGCTTTTAGATGCCCTTGTGAGCCTGGGCGTGTACCAGTTCAAGAGAGCCAAGGCTTTTAAATGCCCACGTGAGCCTGGACTTCTACCTATTCAAGAGAGCCAGGACTTATAAATGCTCGAGTGAGCCTGGACTTCTACCTGTTCAAGAGAGGCAGGGCTTTTAGATGCCCTTGTGAGCCTGGGCGTGTACCAGTTCAAGAGAGCCAAGGCTTTTAAATGCCCGCGTGAGGCTCAACTTTTGCCTATTTAAGTGAGCCAGGACTTTTAAATGCCTGTGTGAGCGTGGATTTATACCAGTTCAAGAGAGGCAGGGCTTATAAATGCCCGCGTGAGCCAGGACTTCTACCTGTTCAAGAGAGCCAGGGATTTGAAATGCCCCCGTGAGCCTGGACTTCTACCTGTTCAAGAGAGCCAGGGCTTTTAAATGCCAACGTGAGCCTGGACTTCTACCTGTTTGTGTGATCCTGGACTTTTACCTGTTCAGGTGACCTTCTCCCGTGCCCAGCCCTGCATGACTTTCCGCAAACGCAGACCCACTTCCTGTTCGCGGAAGAACATGGCTCCTTGTACACAAGTTAGCCTTGGTTTCTTCGCTCAAACAGTTGGGGTATCCACACACGTTATGATCTGCCCTTGTATGTACAATGATTTGCCAAAGAATTCATGCTAATTGAACGCTGCTATTTATTTTGCGAGTCTGTGAGCAAAGTTGATAAAAAGATTTTACACAAAAAAAAACATGGTCAGCCATGCAGCCTGTCCTTTCACGCTGACGTGAGGCTCGCTTTGCATGAATATGAGAGAATCGCTTTTTCTACACGCTTGCTGTGTAGGATATGTTCTTCTTAACTTTGCTAATTTATGTTTATTTGGATTTCAGTTGATGTTCTCCTAAGCACACTCTGACCTTTCTTGTGTTGCTTATAACAACCGCTTGTGCCCAGAAGCAACAAAGACTGCAGGCAGCTACTGGAAGCCAAGAGGTTTTATTAAAATGTTTCTAAGCCATTCCAGGTCTCGGTTTGGCAGCTTGGGGCCTCTCTAATGCAATGGAGGATGAGCCTTGATACTAACAAGGTTAAGGCTGAGATAAGGTTATTTCATTTCCCAGACACAGTGCTCCAGGGAGGGAAGGGAAGGGAAACGAGTTAAGACCAGCCCCATGTCAACAATGAACCTCTTAAAAAGTAAAAAAAAATATATAGCTGTACCATTGAGTTGAGCAGGACTCCAAGAACAGCACATCACCCCTGTGTGGGTCCCTGTCACAGATGCACCATCCTTTATCCTTTAGCGTTTCCTCCAGCAGTTTCCCTATTTGCAATAGTTTTACCAGGTGGCATCTATTATTTGCAGCCAGTTGACTTAGTGACTGCCTGATGCTCTATGGATAACCTAACTGATTGGTGGCAATTAAACTGGGGGTGGGGCTATTGCCTTTTTCTCTGCCCTAGGGGTTAGGTCTACTAGATATCCTGAGCCTTATTTATGAGAAGTGTCGCATCGATGTGTCAAAGCAGCGATGCAACACTTCTCAGTGTGCCCTCCTTGCGACTCCATCAATGCGTCATATTTACCTTATGACGCATCATGTCACAAGGAATGACAGATCAGTCAGTATTACTGACATATCGGTCGGCACAAAACTGATGCATTGCTGGAGTTGTGTCGGAAGCATGATGCAACTCCACAATCTTCCTTTCACATGGGGCAATCCCCATGTGAAAGGGCCTGCGTCAGTCTTATGCCTGCCATGAGGCGGGCGTAAGATATTGACGCAGTAGCGTCCTAGAAGTGGTGCACTGAAATCTTATAGATTTCAATGCACCACTTCTACGAGGCTTTTTGTGGGGTAACGCCCACCCTGCATACATTATACCTGTTGCAGGTATAATGTGGCGTAGGGGTTACAAAGTGACGCATCAGCCTTGATGCGTCACTTTGTAAATAGGGCGCAACGTGGCGCATATTTTACACTGCTGGCGTGTCACAAAAAGTGACGCAATGGTGGCGCAAAAGTGATGCAGGGGCTCATAATCAAGCCCCCCATATATAAAAAGCATCAACCCAGTACAACCTTTTCCCTTTTATACTTGACCCTGTACAGCACTAAATTGCCTGTTTGCTAGCTTTGTGCGATAGAAATGCCATATGCATACAATCATGTATGTGTGGGTTTGAATGTGGAAAGACTTTGTCCCATGCACCTGAGTTCTCTGCTAGGAGGGACAAATGCCTATGGCCAGGTTCTTCATTGCGGGCTGCTATACATACATTACTTAGGCTTGTACATCAAGCACTATAAGACCCCTTGACCTCATACTTTTTTTTTGAATTCAAGAAAATGTTATTGATAAAGAAGTGATATAAAGTAGAAGGATCAGAATACAATTCAAGTGATACATCAATGCAAGAGAGCTGTACAATCAGGGGCTAATCGTGAGAAATAATCAGAGTAAATGGATATTAAATTAAAAGTAGCCAGGCATAAAGTATAGAATTCAATTAGGGAAAAGCTACCAGCCGGGTACTAAGCAAACGTATCACTATCAAATATGGAGATGGGGACAGGGGAGGAAATAGAATAAAAGAAGAGAGGAAAGAAGAGAGAGAGCAATAGAAGGAGGAAAGGGAGTAGAGGACAGGAAAGAGAAGAGAAAGAAGAAGAAAAAGAGGAAGGATTCCCACAGGACCAACCAGCCCAGAAAAATATAAGACAACACTTAGACAAACATATCAAAAGGAAACTGAGGAACCAACCCTTTTGAGGACAACTCCATATAATCATCCAAAGCTTTCCAAACCCCACTAGAAATAGATGGAGAAAGGTGAGCATGATCAACCGACGTATGAGCACTGCGTAAAAAGGAAACCCAGGCCCACCATGTATGATAGGAAACCAAAGAAAAAGATTTCCATTCCATAAGAATGATTTTCACCACAATAGAGAGGAGAAGATCTAATAGCTGTAATTCCAGTGGATCCAATGGGAGAGGAGTAGGGGCAGCCAAAGGACCCAATAAAATTAAAGGGAAAGAAAGTTGGAACTCAATACCAAAAATAAGAGAGAGATGTTTATCGATGAGGTCCCAAAAAGGCTGAAGCAAAGAGCAACCAAAAAACATATGGTGAAAATCGCCTGGCAATAAACCACAACTCCAGCATAGGTTGTCATCTTTAAGATTTAGCGAGTGAAGACGCACAGGCGTCCAATGGAGGAGATTGATAGAGAAAAACTTAGATTGCATTAAAGATGGTGCAATTTTATTACGAAGAGAGAGTTTACCAATTAATTGCCAAGTCTCCGAGAAAATATGATCTGTAATAGCAGGATCAAAGTGGTGTAACCATTTTTGCTGAGCAACCGTCTGTGCGGGTAGAGAAGCAGATGACAAAAATTTATAAATTTTGGAAGCGACGTGCCCAGATTTGATCCAAATATGAAAAAGTGAGATGATCGAAGAGGTAGGATGAAGACGGACTTTAGCCAGGGCCACTTTAATTTTTAGAAAAGTATAAAAATCAAGATGGGTTAAAGAATGCTTCTGAGCCAAGGTGGAAAAAGGTAATGGTTGATCAGAAGCATCATAGAGATGTTTAACAAGAGAGATCCCTTTATCTACCCAGTAGGACATAAGGTTGGGAGTAATGTTGAGTTTAATTTTGGAATTCCGCCAGATAGATGACCACCTAGTTTTGTGTAAAGGGATTGCCACCTTCTTGTCTACCTTCCTGACCGCAGCAATGGTATCAATAATGATAGAACGAGAAAACAGGATATGTAAACTAGATGTCGTGCAAAAAGAAGCAGTAGGCAAAGGGGATGCCAAATCTTGTTCTATGAGCAACCAAGAGGGAACATGAAGAGATGGAGGAGAAAACCATAAGGCACCTTGAGAGGCCAGAAAGGCAGTTTGGTATTTTTCCCAATCAGGAAAATTGCAACCTCCCATATCACAAGGACGACGCAAAAATTTGTATGCAAGTCTAGCACGTTTGTCGTTCCACAGAAATTTAGAAGTCAGACCATCGATTTCGCGAAAGAAGGAATCTGATAATTTAACCGGAAGCATGGATGAAACAAAATTAATAATCGGTGTAATCATCATTTTGAGAGTCTGGTGGCGACCCCACCATGAAATATGCTTCGGAGACCATGTATCCAAAAGACGACGGACTTTAAGGAGGGTCTGGGATTCATTATAGGCCGTTGTAGCATAGAGAGTAGAACAGAAATAAATCCCTAAGTATTTCAGGAGTGTAGACTGCCACTTAAAGCCCGCTGAGCCGATATGAGAGGGGAAACAATAGGCATTCAGAGGGAACATTTCCGTCTTATCTTTATTTAGGGTATACCCTGAAACCGATGAAAAGAGGGAAATGGTACTTGAAATAGCAGGGATTGCCCGAGCAATATCGTCTGAAAAAATGAGAACATCATCTGCGTATGCAGCAGTTTTAATACAGTGAGGCCCGAAACAAAAACCTTTAATATCAGGGTTTAGCTCAATCAGTCGAAGAAGAGGGTCAATAGATAATAAGAATAAAAGTGGGGATAAAGGACACCCCTGTCTAGTGCCCTGACGAAGATTAAAAAACGAGGAAGTAGCACCATTAACTCTAATGTTAGCTTTAGGTTGGGAATATAAAGACATTATCATATTAATGAAAGAGTCGCCAAGATTGTGCGCGCACAAAACAGCACGAAGAAATGGCCAAGAGACCTTGTCGAAGGCCTTTTCCGCATCAAGGGCCAAGGCCGCGGCAGGGAATTGAGATCTTTTGGCAGCACCGAGAACATGACAAAAAGTGCGTATATTGTCACGCGCAAGACGGCCTTTCACAAAACCAGTTTGAGAAGGATGAACAAGATGTGGGATAAAGGATTCTAATCTTTTGGCCAGAATTTTAGCAAAAATCTTAGCTTCCATGTTAAGGAGAGAAATAGGACGGAAGTTTTTGGGATCTGAATGATCTTTCCCTTCTTTCGGGATCACTACTATAGTAGCTTCAGCAGCCGTACCAGAAACAGATCCATCCTTAACAAAAGAGTCAAAGAGAGATTGTAATTTGGGAACAAGCGTAGGTAGAAAAGTTTTATAAAATAAAATTGGATAACCATCAGGGCCTGGAGCCTTGCCAGAACGAGTAGCTTTAATTGCCGAATTAATTTCTTCGGGGGAAATAGGCTTATTTAGAAAAGTATGATCATCATCAGAGACCGACTGAATCGGAACCGAAGTTAAAAAAGCCTGACAACGGTCAAAAGAGGAAACATTAGAAGGAGTGTACAGTTTATTATAGTAGTCCCGAAAAACTTCCAGTATTTCCCCTGTTTGAAATTTTTTAGAACCTGTGTGGTCAGTAATAGAAGAGATTTGCGAGGACTTAAAAGAGAAATCCTGAAATTTTAAGGTAGCAGCCAAAATCTTCCCAGCACGATTTTTTAACAACAACTTCTTGGATTTCTGTGCTTGTACTCCAATATGAGCTCTTTTAGTAACAATGGTATTATATTTGTATTTTAGTTGTTTTATTAGTTGTAAACAAGATGAATCTTTAGATTGTCTAAAGGTGGCTTCCAGAGTTTTAATCTGAGATGATAAATCTGTAAGCTCCTTTTTAATATCAGAATTCCGTTTGGACATACACTTAATCACTTGACCACGGAAAGTGCATTTAAATGAGTCCCATAGAACGACTGGGGAAGAGACTGAGCCTTCATTTTCATGAAAAAAAATATCTATAGCTTTAGAAAATTCATCAACCTGAGAAGCATCATGCAAAATTTCGGTATTCAATCTCCATGAACGACCGCGCAATTTAGGGGCAAAGGAGGACAATGTGAAGGTGACCGCCGCGTGATCGGAAATCAAAATAGGATGTATAAGCGGAGAAGAGGAAGATGAAACAAGCGAAGAATGAACCAGGAGATAGTCAATACGAGAGAAGGAAGAATGAGGCGAAGAGAAGAAAGAAAAATCACTACCAGTAGGGTTGTGGAGTCGCCATAAATCTTGAAGATGAGTAAAGGAACACATATTAAGCATTTGTTTGTGAGATTTAGGAGGACGAAACTGAAAAGCAGAGTTCCTGTCTAAAAGAGGGTCCATTGGTAAATTAAAATCTCCGCCGACAATAAGATTGCCAGAGTGCGGGGTGTCATTTAATTTTTTGGTAACCGATTTCCAAAAGGCCGGATCATCAACGTTAGGAGCATAGATATTCATCACAAACAATTCGTGTTGACCATCTGACAACTTAGATAACAGCCAGCGACCCTGAGAGTCATGATCAGAAGAAAGTATAGATAAACCAGAATTTTTTGAGACTAATGTAATGACCCCATTTCGTTTACCAGAGGCATCAGAACAGTAAACATCCGAAACCCATTCCTTCTTCAAAAACAACGCCTCTCTGTTAGTGACCTTGGTCTCTTGAAAAAGAACCAGGTCAGAAGACAGAGGTTTACAATAATCTAAGACTTTCGACCTCTTCACCGGATGATTCAAACCCTTAACATTAAGGGATAAGACATTTAAACCCGGCATGGAAATACAGAATAACACAGAAAAGACGACATGGATGACAAACAAAGAAGCAACCTCACACAAACACGGAACAAATCTTCACTCCTAGGAAACACGGAGGAAGAATCCATGTGGGGAATCCAAGAGAAAGAGGAAGAAAGAAGAGAAGAAAAGAGAAAAGAAAAGAAAGGAGGGAGAGGGGAAGCAGGAGGGAAGGCCTAAAAAAGACCAACATCATACTAGGGAGAACGTGGAAAAGGCGAGTACGGGTCCCGTACTAGGAGGAAAAGCAATCGAGCACAATAGCCCCAAAATATAACAAGCTGATAGCAGTAAAATAGGAACTGGTAACAGACAAAATTAGCAACGCAAAGCTGCATAACCATGTGCATAGGCATAATGTAACTAAGAAAATTGTATAAACACATTCGGTCAACAGTCTAATAACAGAAACATAGTAATAATAATTAATACTATCAGAGAAACTGATTAGAAAACCAAAAGCCAGAGGCAACTCATGAACAATAGATGAATGCATGACGATCAATATGCACATCCTAAAAATAAAGACATAGTTAATGAACAAACTATACTTGTATATAATAACACTATATAGTGAAAATAGAAAAAAACGGAACATACAAATGTGTAGGAAATAAAGGAAGAAAGACAGTAAAATGGATAGAGAAGAAAAAGATAGAAAAGGACAAAATATGAGAAAGAATAAGGTAACTAGTAAGAGAAGCGTCGAGAAAAGAGAAAAGTGACTTAAAATAAAGAGTGACATAAAGTAAGAGCAAGAAGAGCAGAATACAAGCCAGAGAACATGACTTCGGACAAAAGGAGAGAACAGAAACAGTAAGGGCCCAGAAGAGCAGGAAAAGTCGATCAAATAACCTTGGAAGTTAGCCCCGACATATAATGATAACATGAATAGGCATAATGTACCTAAGCAGAATGTATAATGACATTTAGTTATTAGTCTAATGTCAGGAGATATAGCAAAAATAATTAATACTATCAGAGAAACTGATTAGAAAAACAAAAGCCTGAGGTAACTCATGAACAGTAGATGAATACCTGACGAACAAAATGCATAACCGAAAAATAAAAATATGGTTAATGAACAAATTATAACTATATATAGTAATAAGATATAGTTGAAGTAGAAAAAACCGGAACATATAACTATGTAGGAAAGAAAGGAAGAAAGATAGTAAAATAGATAGAAAAGAGAAAGACAGAAAAAAGACAGAAATGAGAGAAATTAAGGTAACTAGTAGGAGATAAGCGTCTAGAAAAGATAAAAATGACTTGAAATAAACACTGACAGAAAGTAAGAACGAGAAAAAAAACAGAAAACAAACTAAAGAGTATGACTCTGGAAATAAAGGAAAGAACAGGAAGCAGTGTGAACACCAGAAGAACAGAAAAAGTCCATCACACAACCATGGAGGTCAAGAGCGATGTATAAGCTCAACATGAGAGAAGAGAAATCCAGGCATGCAATAGAATACATCCAGAGGAAAGAAGAAAAGAATTCAAGTGCCCGAGGCACCAGAAGACTGCGAAGTCGCTTTCTGAATCTCCATCTCTATCTCCAATTGGTTGTCCAGAAATGTAGATAAATCGGCCGGTTCATCGAAAATTCTAGAACGTCCTTTATAAGTAATGCGGAACTTCGATGGACCAGAAAACGAAAAGGGAATGTCCATTTCAGAAAGACGTGTCCGAAGATTAAGGAAGCCCTTTCTCCTTATGACCGTATCTCTGGCAAAGTCCTGAGAAATTGAGATCCGATGACCATCCCAGATGACTTGTTTAGCTTTGCGCATATGAGAGAGAATCTGTTCAGTATGCTGATGTCGCAATGGCTTAAAAATAACTGCTCTTGGCTGGGTTGCCGATTTAGACCGAAACGTTGGAACACGATGTGCTCTTTCTATCTCAAACTCTCTGAGGAATGAGATTTGTAAGGTGTCCGGAATCCAATGAGACAAAAACTCTATCATAGATGAAGATGATTTCTCAGAATCTTCCGGCAGGCCAAAAATGCGTAGGTTAGATCGACGGTTGCGATCTTCCTGCGCAGTGAGATCTCTTCGCAATGCCGCCATTGAGCGCTCCATGTGGTTGATGGATCTGGAGTGTTTCTGCATACCATCCTCTGCAGAACTGATTCGTGATTCCGTAGCAGATACACGAAGAGAGAGGGCTTTAAAATCATTCCTGATAGCAGACACCTCCACTTGCAGCAAATCTGTATTAGTTTTTGTTGACTGCGCAATATCATGCACCTCATTAAGGCGCGTTAATATGGTGTCCAGCGTGGAGATAGTGTCTGACTGAGCAGACTCAGGCGTAGGAGACACCGACTTAAGTCTTTTCAGTGACGTGCCAACATCTTTAGAGCCTTTATTACTCGTGGAGCGACCCATACTTGTAGCCATGAAGGAGTAACCACGAAGAAAAAATATATAACCACTTGAAGGAAAGAGAAGAGCAAAACTGCGCAGACTTTAGCCCAAAATAAGAGATATAGCACACTGAGCTCACTGAGCGCTTATAAGAGAGTAGCGGCGGGCTTATATGCAGGGCAGGCAGGTAACTAATAAGTGATATACCTACAAGTAATTCAGGAAGGCACAGCACGGAGTTCGCAGGAAAAAGATCCACACCTGAATTAGATAACTGCACTGAGAGAAAATATCGCGTGGGCAACTTAATTACCAGCCAAGCAGCAAGAAAAAAGCAGAAAAAAGGAAAAATTTTTACCAAGTGCAGGCATCATCGAAGAAACATCCTGGACAGCCACCACGACCTGAAACATTGTATAGAAAACGGCATTCCTGAGGAGAAAATGCCAACTGCGTCAGGAGCAGGAAATGGCGGCCGTCCGTGAGGAAATCGAGCATCAGACATAAATCATGCAGCCGGTGACCAAAACAGCAGGAAAACCTCATAAAACAGTTCCCTTCATAGTCCGCTGCTGAAGGCTGCTTGTTCCGCTCACAGAGGCAGTCGGGTAACGGAGAAATCAGCACGACGGGAGAACTCGCCTCGGAGCTCAAGCGCAATCCGCCATGCTGAAGCGGCGCGTAAGCCACGCCCCCTTGACCTCATACTTTTGAGTTCGAATTGTGTTGGCTGGCAAGCTGGTCGAGTCTGTGTTCACTGGAGGTCTGATAGATGTACAGAAAGCATTCTAAGGAGAAAGTGCAGATGATTGGAGCTACATGGCTCGATAATGGCATGATAGAAAACATTGAAAGCGAATGTGTATGTGAATGTGGAGTATATAGCTTGGTAACAACACATTTTTTGACATTTTCTCTATCTCAGAGTGTTGCTGTGAGCAGTTGGGGCCACACCAGAAATGTTACTTAAGTTGCACAATTCAGCTTTTCTAGTGACCCTCTGGATTGTGGGCGGTAGCACAGCGTCATTCATCCAGGAATGGACATACCATACATGCCTATGCCGACAGATACTGCATCTCGGTTACCAAGTTTCATTATTGAAGGAAATCAGTCCTTTCTACATGGGCATCCCAGATTTGTTTGTCTTTTGCGGGAACCTATATTTTTGCTGGCTTTAGAACTCTGCATACTTTACCCCAGCTTAGGCTTACCAGCAGTAAAGTATGTGTTCTCTCCCTTTTAACACAGTCAAATTGGCATACCCCTACTTAGTATATTTAACTTGCCTATAAGTCCCAAGTATATGGTTCAAAATGTACCCAGGGCCTAGAACTTAAAAGTCACCAGTTGACTACAGCAGTGCAGTGTCCATGCAAACAAGGCTTCAGGCCTACTACTGTAGCCTGACTGTAACAGAGTAAAAACGACAATTTGACCAGTCAAAATAAACCTGCTTGACAGGTTAGAACCGCCCTTTTAGATATTGATAAGACAGCCACTGTAGACTTTGTAGCTCACAAGGTAGGATGCATGCTATTTCAAAGTAGGACATGTAGACATATGGGGGCCTATTAGGATAACATCCTACCGGGGTTTGGGATCGCCCGCCATAAGGGTGGAGGTCTCGTGGGGGGTATTAAGATGTGCCCGCCACAGTGGCGGGCACATCCTGCATTTTTAGCATTGTGGCGGGCGGTGCTCTCTGCACAGCCCACCACAATGCTAAAAATGCATTAATGCATTTGCATAGACAAAGCGGCAGGCACCGCGCGGTGCCTGCAACTTTGTTTATGCAAATGAAGGGGGGTACCAAAGGTACCCCCGTGTGCACCCCCCACCTCTCCTTCACTCTGGGGGCCCGCAGGGGGCCCCCAGAGTGAAGACTGCATGCCGCCATCGCCGCCACCGCGGAAAGGCATCTACACAAGCCCATCATAATATGGCTGGTGGTGTCTATTAGACACCGCTACCATATTAAACCTTTTTTGCCCCGGTCGCAAGGCGACTGGAGCGGAAAAGTGGCGGGCGGTCTTTCCATCCGCCGCGGTCCCCCCCGCCATCCTAATATGGCGGGGGGATTCAGGTGCGGATGGTGGGCAGATTGCCCCCCGCCAGGCTGGTGGTGGCGGATGTATGACGTTACAACGCAGGCTATTACAACGCCTGCCTTTACAACGCGGTTTTTACATCGCATACCATTACAACGCATAGCGCTTTTGGGTGTTGGATAGTAAATAGTTTAATTTACTATTCCAACTCCAGTCTCCGTGGACACTAGGGAAGGTTATTGGATAGTAAATTAACCTATTCCCTATCCTAGAGCGCCCCCCAGCGCAATGCGTTGTAATAGTTTGCGTTGTAATGACCGCGTTGTAATGGTAGTGCGTTGTAAAAGTTTCGTTGTAAGTGATGTTTACCGCGGTGGCTACCGCCAACCTGGCGGGGGCAATCCGTCCACCATCCTAATGGGCCCCTTAATGTTAACATGTCAATGTTAACATGTCCTTTAAATAACTAGCACCCAAAAGCTATTTTCACTGTGGCAGGCCACAGAGTACAGATTAACATCATAATACTGGATCACAGGATTCAGACTAGCAGGGAAAAAAACATAATCATCTATTTTAAAAGTTATTAAAATCCAATTTAATAATGAAGTCACACTTTCAGTACTTATTATAGAAAAGTAACTCTTAGAAAGTTACTCTTTATCTGTCTGAATTGGCAGAAGGCTAATTAGTATAATCCTCTACCAGCACCCAGCCAGTAATTTGAATGGGTGTTAAAAAAAAGTGTGAAATGACATCCAGAAGCAAACAATAGGTTGACCTGAATCGGCAGAGATGATTCCTTTAAGTTTGGCAAATTATGCAGGTTGGGGTTGAGTGATTCTTTTTGACAGCCCAGTGTTAACTCTTGCTTGACAGGCCAGCTGGATTACCATAGCGCACACTCCACACACAACCCCAGCCCTGAGAGCCCATGTTTAGTGTGGTGAAGACTTTCGCCAGCCTGAAAATGCTCAAAATGGATAAAGTTGGCCCTGGTAACTTTTACCCCATTAGTTAGATCGGATCCAAACATCATTTCTACCCACTAGCTTGTGCCTGGCATAAATGTGGCATCTCCAGGCACCCACTTCAGAACCTTGAACCTGCTGCACCTCAGGAAGAATAGAAGAGGAATCGAGTTGCTGTCTGTGTATGACCTGAGAGGAGCCCTGAATCAATCAATCAATCAATCAGGTCATTTGTAAAGCGCACTACTCACCCGTAGGGTCTCAAGGCGCTGGGAGGGGGGGGTGCCGCTACTGCTCGAACAGCCAAGTCTTGAGCTTCTTCCTGAAGGAGAGGTGGTCTTGGGTCAGGCGCAGGTTGGTGGGAAGTGAGTTCCAGGTCTTGGCGGCCAGGTAGGAGAAGGACCTTCCTCCTGTTGTCTCTCTTCGGATGCGGGGGACGGCGGCGAGGGCGTGGTTGGTTGATCTGAGGAGGCGCTTGGGAGTGTAGAAGTTGATCCGGTTGTTGAGGTAGCTCGGGCCTTGGTCGTGTAGGGCTTTGTGCGCGTGGGTGAGGAGACGGAAGGTGATTCTCTTGTTGACCGGGAGCCAGTGCAGATCTCTCAGGTGTCCGGAGATGTGGCTGCGTCGGGGGATGTCGAGGATGAGTCTCGCCGAGGCGTTCTGGATCCGCTGGAGTCTCTTCTGGAGTTTGGCCGTGGTTCCGGCGTAGAGGGCGTTGCCGTAGTCCAGTCGGCTGGTGACGAGGGCTTGGGTGACCGTCTTCCTCGTCTCGGTGGGGATCCACCGGAAGATCTTACGTAGCATGCGCAGGATGTTGAAGCATGACGAGGAGACGGCGTTGACTTGTCTGGTCATGGAGAGGGAGGAGTCCAGGATGAAGCCCAGGTTGCGTGCGTGGTCCGTCGGTTTGGGCGCGGCGCCCAGGGCGGGGGGCCACCAGGAGTCGTCCCAGGCGGAGGGCGTGGAGCCCAGGATGAGGACCTCCGTCTTGTCTGAGTTCAGTTTCAGGCGGCTGGTCGTCATCCATTCGGCTACGTCTCTCATCCCTTCGTGCAGGTTGGCTCTGGCGGTGGCGGGGTCGTTGGTCAGGGAGAGGATCAGCTGGGTGTCGTCGGCGTAGGAGATTATGTTGAGGTTGTGTTGGCGTGCGATGGCCGCGAGGGGGCTCATGTAGATGTTGAAGAGGGTGGGGCTCAGTGAGGATCCTTGTGGGACGCCGCAGATGACTTTGGAGGCCTCTGACTTGTACGGTGGTAGGCGGACTCTTTGTGTTCTTCCGTTGAAGGATTGAACCTGATCCTTCTTGTACCGGGATAAAGTGGATTCCAAGCACTGGTGGCTGGCATCTATGTGGGGGGGGAAGGGGTGCACGAGGAAGCAAATATTAATATTATAAAAATGTTCCTGAACCAATGTCCTCTACTCAAGAACTCTTCTCAGGAACTGGATGCAGTGCAGGCACCAAGGCCCTGATTTGAGGGAGCGGCCTCACTCACAGCTGCCGGGGATACTGAAGTCCTGCACTTATTCTAACCCAGCTGTCTTAATACAGCTGGGTTAGAGGTTTCAAAGTGCGCATGTGTGGCTGGCCGTCACAAGATGGCCGGCCAAAGGGACATGCGCACTTTGAAAAGTGCACAATTAGCCCACCCTCCTCCCTGCTGCTGTTATTCAGCAGCAGCCCACCGTCCTTACAATCTGTTCAGGATGGGAGGATGAAAAATAAATGGTAATGAATTACCATTTTCTTTTCATCTTTGGGGATAAGTTAAGAGGGGCGAGGCTGCTCCCCTCTAACCGAGGAGCCACCCTTGACGCCAAGGGTCATGAGGCTAACCTCCTGTTCCAGCTACAGGCATACAACAAGCTACAAGATGCCTTTCCTGCAACTGCCTAGCTGACCAGTGGCAACAGGACTTGAACAGGACCATGCTGTTGACCTCTTTCTGACCGTTTGTGAGTCTCTAAATGTGTATTCCTGTAGTGGATTGGGACTTAAAGGCCTATGGGCCTGATTTATATGTTGGTGGTATGTATACTCCAATGCAATTTCAGCAGAGTATACATACTGCCAACATAATGGTCCACGCGCCAAATTTATATGCGGGTGGAGTACTCCGTCATAGCCAAACCTCTCCGATGGCCGGACAGAGTAAGGGATATCAGAGAAATGGCTATATGTTCGTTAATTCAATAAGGATGGGCGAATATATAGCTGTGCTTTTTTTTTTACTGTTCATCACCACCAGGCAAATCCTGGCGGTGAGGCACAGTAAAATGCAGATGATGTTTCACCTGCCATGAGAGATGAATCCCATGGGAAGGACAGCATTACTTTTTTTATTTTCAAAAAGAAATTCCCGTTTTGAGATCTTTTTTAAAAAAAAATGGAAAACAAGAAAACTTTCTTGTGGGGCTGTGTCATGCAGATGCAGCCCTGCACCAAACAGCATTTTCATTGTCAGGAACCGCTGTGGCGGTGATTCCTGTCAATACATTATAAATGACCACCTGCTTGGTGGTCATTAATAAATTTGGCGGGCAGTCCCTCCACTATGGGGGTGGAGTAATTTTCTTCATCCCCATGGAAAAACAATGGGTCGTCTGCCAAAACATAAATCAGGCCCGAAGTCAGAAGGTAAAATCTTTAACCACGACACATCTGTTGGTGTATCTGACCCGTGCTGCATCGAGGTTAGCCTCAAATTGTGCCTACATCCCAGTCTACCAAAACCATTGACTATCATCAGGGCCACAGAAATTATTAGGTTGTCTTTCAGTTGCCTATTGCTGTGTTTGGGCTGATAGGGTGAAATCTTTTCCCTGACAGGGTTACCATGATTAAAGATGACAAAATGCTGATGCAACATTATCGCAAAATGTGCCACCTTATTATGCATATTTGCCTTTTCTGCAGGATGGCAATCACGATCCCATCGGGGCGGGGGGCGGAATCGTATTGCTTTAATGGCGGCGGTGCTGAGGTAGGCAGTGCCGTCGGGATTATGATGTCACTTTCCGACAGCATTTCATGGAAGTCTCACTGACATGAAAAGGCTGTTGGAAACAAACTTTGGGGGGGCCCAAAACGAGCACCTGTCCCAATTGGACCACTGAAAAGTGGCCCAGGGGGCACACATGTGGTGCCCCTACGCACATCCATGCACCATGTGCCATGCACAGCATGGTGCATGGCACCCTGTGCACGGATGTGCACAAAGTGCTTTTTTACACTGTGGGTTATGCTGCAGACCTTTTTCTGGGATATTTTAAAGAACAATGGTTCAGGTGTGGCCTAAAAAGGTCCAAAAGCAAGAGAGGTGACCCAGAATGGGGCACTGTTTTTTACAAATTAAATTAATTCAATATGTAGCAAAAAACAAAGTCTGTCATGTAGGTCAACAGATGACAGGTATTTATTTGCAAGGATTTCAATTTTAGGGTGCTCACAAAATAAGTAAAAGAAAGCGTGGTGTGAAACAGTGATAGTGAATTTTTTAAAAAGACATCGCATTGACAACAATATCGTTGAACTCCATAAATGATTTATACAAGTTATGAGGAGTTCATGTTGTGGGGTGGTCAACGGCGTTTCAAACCCAATTATTGGGGTTCATCTTCAGGACAAGAGTGAGTTGGATATCGTGGGCACTGGCGATAAGTCAGAAGCGAGTAAAGGATGGACGATTGGTCCGTAGCAATTTTTGTTAGCGGAAAACAACCTGTGGTTAGCTGGGTAGTTCCAAGGGACAGTGCTCCAAAGCGGGAGTCGGGGGCTCCATGCAGGCAGTATTAATTAATAAACAGCCAGATGATTTAGTTAGAAAAAATGATTCAGTATTTGACTGTGCAGCTGGGCAGTACTTAGATCCACCTGGGCTGTAGCAATTTCTTTGATGGGGAGACAGGGCATTGAATGGGTGCCTGAAGCTGAGCAGCCGGAGACGTCCTGCTCCTACTGTTGCTGGCTTGTGAAGCTACCATGTTACTTCTGGGTAGAACTCAGTTTGAATTTCCGGCGTCATCCATGTCGACCATAGGGGTAGTTTTTAGTCACACGGAAGATCTTTTACAACCGGGTGCAATACTTTTCAAAATCTGGCGTGATACTAACTATTCAGCACTCAACTAACTGCACCTTTCATAGCGCGACTCCCGTGGCGGACGCCTGGCGGAGCTAGTCGCATGATACCAAGTTTTAAAATTGCTTCTGATTTTAGCCGCTGATATATTTTACTGTGTTGTTGTGTGCTTATGGTACTGGGGACTACCCGCTACTTCTCCTTATCTCTCTCCTGAGGCAGAAGCCGGGAGATCTCCTTCTGTTCTGTGCTCTTCTTGGAGGGAGCCTGCCTTTCACCTCTACGGGGCAGCGGGGCGCTTACCCGTTTTCCCCTGACTGCCGCGCTGATCCTTCTGTGCAGAGTCCATCTGTCTGCCCCCCTCTCAGCCGATTGAGGAGCTGAGGGGCATTGTGGGATCTGAAGGTGCGCTGTAGTTCGGTGGCCATTCTAGGTGAGGCAAGGTCGCTAGTCGGCGGACTAGCCTTGATGACTCACGGGCGGGAGCTATCAAATCAGACGGGGATGGCTCCGCGCAGCGGACGCGTGCAGCGGGCGCGCCTGTCCCGCGCCAAAGGAGCGCCTAAGGAGAGCCCGTCTGCGCCCGTCAGCGTCCCGGAGGCAGACGGGGGCGGACGTGGAGGCGACCCTCAGTCACTGACCTTCAGGTATTCTGCTATGCAGTTGTTGAGTTTAAGAGGCAGTAGAAACTGTGCCTGTTCAGTGCAGGGCCGGTGTTTTAGGGGGAAATTTCTCTGCAAGGGGTGCGGTTGGTCTATGCTTGAGGTATGAGGCAGGCGGGCCCTGGCTAAGTTAGGACACTCGAGCGCTCCTGTGCCGGGTCAGGGACCGCCTGTGCGCAATATTTCCTGTGCTCTCCTGAATACTAGGTCCGTAAGCAAACACGCGCAAGACCTCTTTGACCTTATTTCTGCCTGTAAGCCGGTGTGTCTTTTCTTAACTGAAACATGGCTGGGCGAAACTTCCAGTCCGGATATCGCTAACGCTCTGCCCCCTGATTACCTTATGCTGCGGAAGGACCGGGGCACTGGCAAAGGTGGGGGTGTGGCCTTGGTGATGGACCGCCGCTTTGAGTGCTCTATTGTCCCTACGGATGACATCCCCGGGGCCGAAGCTCTGGGTTTCTGCCTGACTATTTCACCAGCTCAATCCTGCGCGGGCTTGTTAGTGTACAGGCCACCTGGACCTTTTGGGACCTTTCACGAGGGGCTATATTCTGTGATTTCAGCCTTAAGTGTGCAGTTTAAGCACTGCATACTTCTAGGTGATTTCAACATCCATATGGATAGGCCAGATGCAGCTGACACCATCAAGCTGCTAGACTCAACCAAGCCGCTTGGCCTGCTACCATGTTTGGCTTCCCCTACCCATAACAAGTGGCACATCCTCGACCAGATCTTTTCTACAATTCCCATCACAGTTGCTTCCCCTCAACCTGTGCTCTGGTCTGACCATTTTTTGGTCAATTTTGATATTCCTTACAAAGCAAGCCTCTCGTCCAGAGGGACCTGTCCTACCCCCTCGCCTTCGTATGCCTTTTATAATATTTCTCCTGACATGGTTGCGCAGTATTTACTGTCCCATCCATGCCAGCCAATTGGCTATTTGGAACAGGACTTGGTCCTCTTTCAAACATGGTTAGCTCACTGTCTCAAGGAGCTGGCCCCTCCTCAGCGGAAGGTTAGGAATTCTCAGCGTGACTCGGCGCCTTGGTTCACGCCCATGCTAAGTGCCATGCTGAACAAGCCTGGCACTCAAATTATGATGAGCCCCTTAAGGAGGCTTACAGGCAGTGCGTGAAGGCTTACCACAAGGCAATTTTTGTAGAAAAGAAATCATACTTTGCCAGGAGGATTGAGGAGGCCTCTAATTCCAGCAAATAAATTTTCCTGATTGTAATGGAAATTCACCTCTCCGGCCTCTATCACTCCTAAACGCTCCTTCTCGAAGGCCTGGGTTACTCAATTGGCAAGCTTTTTTGCGAATAAGATCATCAGTATCCAGGTAACCTTCACTCCTGCTGCAGGGGCAGCAACTTCTACCATGGCTCGGCCTTCCCCCCAACCGGAGCTGGGGCAGCCCTTTCTTGCTAATTTCCCCCCTATTGCTCCACAGGAATCGCTGGAGATTCTATCTAAGATGCGATCTGGGTCACCTTTGGACCCATGTCCGGCCAAATACCTTGCCAAACTGGCACACGTGATTAACCTCATGGTTAATCCAATTTTAAACTGCTCCCTTGAGACAGGAGTCGTGCCCCCTGCTTGGAAGGAAGCTTTGGTCCTTCCCCTTCTAAAGAAGCCGGCACTAGATCCTGGCATCCATGCCAACTAGCGTCCCATCTCGCTGCTCCCGGTCTTGGCCAAGGTGACTGAGAAGCACGTGCAGGCTGTCCTGGCGGATTTTGTAGAATCTCACGGCTTCCTTCACCCTACTCAGTCCGGTTTCAGGGCTATCATGAGCACGGAGACGGCATTGCTCAAGGTGTCGGAAAGGATCAAGGAGATCCTGGACAGGGGAGGAAAGGCTTTGCTGGTGTTATTAGATCTATCGGCGGCCTTTGACACCGTTCCTCACGACCATCTCCTGGCTAGACTTGTGGAGCTTGGGCTAAGGGTAACGGTGCTTATGTGGTTCGAATCATTTCTCTCGAATTGGCAACAGACAGTCTGGGCCCCGCCGTACTCGGCCGCAGTACCGCCATTGGAGGTGGGAGTCCCCATGGGGTCGATTCTAAGTCCCACCCTTTTCAATATCTATATGTCCCCTTTGGCGGTGCTGGCCAAGGCCTGTGGTGCCCAGATTGTCTCATACGCCGATGACACCCAGCTGCTCTTCACCTGTAGCAGGAACAGGGATTTTGACGGAGAGCTTATTAAGAACTGCCTGGGCGCCGTGTTCGGCTGGTTTCATACAAACCAGCTGAAATGCAACCCAGACAAATCTGAGGTCCTCTTCTTCGGGTGTTCTCCGCACCCATGCTGGAAGTCCTGGTGGCCGGCCGATATCCACCCTCCCTCTGTGGAGACGGGGATGGCAAAGAATCTGGGAGTCAAGATGGACACCGCCCTGTCCCTTAAACCACAGATTTTGGGTCTGGTGGGTCATTGCTTTAGGTTACTGAGAATGCTCAGGAAATTCCTCCCTCTCCTGTCCATTGCCCACAGGAAAAGTATAGTGCAAGCCTTGGTGGGTTCCAGGCTCGACTACGCCAATGTGCTCTACCTCGGCCTCCCCGATTATCTTCTTTCAAGGCTGCAGGTGGTGCAGAATTCGGCCGCCCGAGCTATCTTCGGCCTTGGTCGGAGGGCCCATGTGGCTGTCCTGATGAAATCCCTTCATTGGTTGCCAATACGGAAACGTATCGAGTTCAAGTCGCTGACCATGGCTTTTAAGGCACTCCATGGCACTGGCGCAGGGTACTTAAGGAAGCGGTTGGGTTTTCATGTTCCATCTAGAGCGCTTCGCTCTGCGTCCCTTTCATTGACTACTATCCCGGCAGTTAGGCGTGCTCGCATCGGGGGTCGCTCCTTTGGTTACCTTGCACCCGAGCCTGGAATGCACTGCCACTGTCACTAAGAAAATGCGTGACCCTACTGTCTTTTAGGAAGGAGCTTAAGACGTGGTTGTTCTGTAATTAATCCCCCTCTGCCATGATGGTTGTGTTGTGCCGGGTCTGATAGCGCCGGGACACTCGGTCCGAGTAGCTGAGCGCTTAACAAAACTCTATATAACATAACATAACATAAGCAGGAACAGTTGTCTGCGCACTGTTTAAAAAACACGGGTAAGCTATGGTTTGAATGGCACTGTTGTTTACTGTTGAATATCGCATTTCGCGTAGTGTTAAAAATTCCATAACGTTTTCAGCTACTTTTCTGGATATCAAAAAACTGCAGAATAATTTTGTCGAAAACACGGTTCGGAGTAAGTTTGCATGATTACACTCTCTGAACATTCACTTTGGATTCACAATGTACACGCAGGATAAGACACTGCCAAAATCTTCGTTTTAATATACTTGCATGGTAGCATATCTGGAAGCACTTTACTAACTATTCGAACTCAGGCATGACTTTCAAACTTAACATCACCCATATCACTTTTGTATACTCGGTGATACCACGGCAAACGTATGACTTTTTATCACCTTGTTTTAGATAAAAAATTTGTTTGACATCAATGAGAGTTTGTCCCACATTGTCACTTGCTCTTTAATGAAACTTTCACTAAGTTTGGCATCACAGTACTCGCTTGTGAACTTAGTATTCAACATTCAATTATCAGGGACGAGAGTACTTACCTTCTGTGAATTCTCACCGGCTTTCCACACTATAAATTGCATTTTAAGTAGAGGCATTTCTTAATTACAAGTTGAACTTTGGCATGTTTGCCATTCTTAGTACTGAGCTTGAGTTTCTTCTATCTTTCAGAACAAAGCCCCTGATGAAGGGCAACAGTCCGAAATGCATTGGGCACATGAGCATATGTAAAACATAGACATATGTAACTTAGTGGAAACTATTGTCATGAATAAATAATGAACGAAATAAATGAAGAAAAAGTGACAACACAATAAAGGAATTTGAAAAGAATGTTATTAATATTGGAATAATTGATTTACAAGTTATCACTGAGTGCAAGTTGGAGATGCCCTCATTCCTGGAGGTCAGCGTTTTCAGTGTATTCTTTTATCCTCATACTCAGGAGGAGTAACCGATGTGCACTACCTACCTTTCTCAACATTGATTCTAAATATATACCAGTGAGTGCGCTCATCTATCAAATTGTTGGTTTGTACATAAAATGTACTATTCACATTCCAGTTTGTACAATAGTAGGGAAAGCGTTCGTCTCAGGAGGGGAAAAAGAATTACTATTCTCACACCAGTCTGTGCAACAGTAGGGAAAGCGTTGGACTCAGGAGAGGTAAAAATTACTATTCCCACTCCAGTTGGTGCAACAGTAGAGAGAGTAATTCACTTTAAACAAATAACATATTTTAACAACTCTGAAATAACAAAATATTTAAATAAAAAAGCATACATGACTAAATGCTATAAAACATTAAACAAATTACATATTCATTACAATGTTTAATAATTATTATAAATTAAAACAAATAATATTAATGTAATTAAAATGCCACACTATATTCTCACAATTAGAAAAACCAGCAAATAAAATGTAATTGAAATTAAGAAGCATTTTACAAATACATATTTTTAAATGTATTATTACCAGCTGCGGCCCGTGGAGGGAGTTGCGGTGGGGCAGGCAGGCGGGGCGGGGGAGGGGCAGGGTGGGGGGTGATAAACACCGGAATCTGGATGATTACAGGTAAGTAAACAATTAAATTAATAAAATGAATTTTGTTCCGTGCCCTGCATCGCATTTTGCTATGCAAGGCACGGAACGAAATTCGTTTTATTAATTTAATTGTTTACTTACCTGTAATCATCCAGATTCCGGTGTTTATCACCCCCCACCCTGCCCCTCCCCCGCACCGCCTGCCTGCCTCACCGCAACTCCCTCCACGGGCCGCGGCTGATTATTACTTAAATAACTTCCCACCCTATAGCGCTAAAAATTAAACAACACACACCTAAAATATAGCACAACGCACATGATAATTTTACAATTTACATAATTATCAATTAAATAATTAATAACAATGAACAATACATTTTCAATAAATTATTTCTTAATTAAATTCCCAAACTGTACCCCTAAAACCCAACAGCCCTCACCTAAAATATATCTTAAGAATTATAACAATGACACAATTTACACAATTATTTTGCAATTAAACAATTAATAATAATTAACTAAAAATAAATTACTTATATTTAATGAACTTCCCACCTTTTACCCCAACAAACCTAACAACCAGCACCTGATATATAACTTAAAAAATATCTTAATTACACAATTTATATAATGAATTAATAATTAAACAATTAATAGTTAGCTAATTAATTAATCATATTTAATTACCTTCCCATCCTTTACCCCTACAAACCCAACAACCCGCAACTGATAGATAACTTAAAACATTTCTTAATTACACATTTAACATAATTAATTTGCAATTAAATCATTAATTAAGATAAATTATTAAATATTTTTATGGATTACCTTCTCTCCCTTTAACCCTACCAACCCCACACCCTGCACCAAATATATTCATAAAAAATTTAATTGATTACATAATTTACTTAATTATTTACCAGTTAAATCAAATGTTTTTTTATTATAAGTAAATTACTTTCCATCCTGTCCTCCTACAAACCCCACAACACACACCTAAAAGGTAACTTAAAAATAAAAGAATTACACTATTTTCATATTTATTTATCAATTAAATGATAACAAAATTAATTATTAATTAATTGTAATTAATTACGTCCCACTCTGTACTCCTATAAACTCCACAACCTGCTTTGACACCAACATTTACAATTAAATCAAATTTAAAAACAGCTACAAATTTACAAACCATATATTGAAAAACACAAAATAATTATACAAATAATTTATAAGAGATATACAATTAAATATATACTAAAATACATAAAAATAATTTAAAAACTACATTATTAACAAAAATATTTTTGCAAACAATATTAAAAACATAGAAATTTATAACATCATTATTAACAACATAGATATTTTTGTAAACGATATTAACAACATAGATATTTTTGACATCCATATTACTTCCCTTAGAAAATTGATATCCCTGCATCACAATATTTGTCGATCACGATATTAAAAATAATATTTCTGCATCTCAATGGTTTTTACTCAATATTTTGTCTGAATACCCCTGAGAACACTGGCTGCCTGTTAAGGAGTTGTCTGAAAGGCATTAGAAAGCAAAGAGCAGTGCAGGACTGCCTGAATGAGGGTCAGGTAGAGGAGCCCTTGAAGTGATCCAAGCCAGAAAGACACTCTGGGAGGGCCACTCCGCTGAGCAAGCTCGATCCCATGGACTAAGGAACCTTTGTTTATCACCAGCGGAGGCCCCATCGTCCAGCATTGCTGACCTACCTGTCTCTTTCCTGGATGTACCTCAAGGGACTGAGGTCCTTTTAAAGGACTATGTGACACCTAGGGGCCCCTGTGATCTCTGTCAACTGGTATATTGAATGTTCAACACCAGCAACTGGTGGAAATAGAACTTAAGACTTGATGACCCCTTTTTGGTAATACCAGGTTAAATTGTACCCGGAGACTCTAGACCATGTCAAGTGCTTTAAATGGGTAAAAGCAAGTGCAGGTACTTACCAGGCTGAGTCGGGGCATAATTAGAGGGCTTGGGATTAAGGGGTATGGTTAGCAGCTAAAGGGAACTTGGGGGAAATTAAAGGGGACATACAGAAAGCAGTAATAGCATGGACAACAGCACTGGAAGCTTCCTTCACATACACAAAGAACAATTACAGCACAGACAGCAGCAGTGGCCAGTTAGCAGCTATGCAAGCTTCCCTAAAAACGAGACGAGCAGTTGGGGTGCAGACAGCAGCTGCACAAGCTTCCATCAAATGCAGAGAAGAGTTACAGCACAGGCAGCAGCAATGCAAGCAGAACAGTTATAGCAAACAGCAGTTGTGTAAGCTTCCGTCACAAGCAGAGAACAGTTACAGCACAGACAGCAGCTCTGGAAGCTGTCCTTAAATACAGAGAACAGTTACAGCACAGGCAGCATCAATGCAGGCATTCCTCACATGAGCAGAACAGTTACAGCACACACAGCAGCTATGAAAGCTCTCCTCAAATACAGCAAACGGTTCCAGCATAGGCAGCACTGCAAGCCTCTCTCGCATACACGTAACAGAGCAGGACAGTCTATCCATAAGTCTCCGGGTGGGGCTAGGAGAGAAGCCGGGCATGATCCATCCTCCCCCACCCTAGAGTGAAGACACTATGCGGGATGCAGGGAACTCTAGGGATCACTCGGATTCCACTTCTGGGCTCATTTGATTAATGGTTTGATTGTCCCGGATCGATGCTTCTTTCCAGTTCTGGCTTTGGCCTCCCCTGGCTCCTGCCTTCCAATTCCATTGCTGGGAAGTCACAGGGACTCGTGTGTTTTTTTCTGCATGGATCGCTGTGCAGGTTGTTAGCATGCTGTTACCAGAGCGTGGATAAGGATCTGATTGGTCGGGGATTCAACATCCCTTGATTGCTCCCAAACGGGTGGCAGCCGCTACTCTTGAACCATTTTTTCAAAACTAAATGTAAATGACACAAGAAGGAAGCCTCGCTGCAGGGGTGTCCTTAGACATGTGCAAGCTGTGCACCTGCACAGGGCCACCAAACCCCAGGGGCCACCACGCCAATACATATCCTTAATATAATAATCCTCTGAGGATGGATACATATTTCCGTGGTGGCCCCTGGCAGGGATTTGGTGGCCTCCGGCTCTGTTCCACTTCCAAACAACCAGCCCCCCCCCCTCTTCACTGGCCTCCATGCTCCGCCCCGCCCGTACCCACTCTTCCGGAGCCCCCTACCAACGCTCCCTGCCCAGGGCCCCCATGAGCCTAGAGCCGCCCCTGCTCGATGGATTCATAGCAGCACCGCCAAGGAGCCTTCTCCGGGCGCATTTCACTTCCTGGTGGGACATCTCACACTGCCTGACCTGCATCTCGATGCCGGGCGTAGATCTCACTCCGTAACGTAGCTGTTGCTGCCTGAGGCGGGCGTCACTCACAGGCGCGCACCTTATTGGTAGGAAGGTATCTCCTTCCCAGACATGTCTCTTGCTGCCTGCCTGCATCTGTCTGCCAGTATAAGGTGTGTATCTAATGCCCTGATATTGGCTGCCTGCCATGTGCGTGAATCTCACTTTCCTACATGGTTCTTGCTGCCTGGCTGCATCTCACTGCCAGGCGTGAGTCTCATGATCTGATGTGCCTCTCGATGTCCAACGTACATCCAACTCTCTGACATGTATCTCTGCCAACTGTGTATCTCAAAACCTCCTTCTCACACATATATCTCGTTACACACAAGCATCATACTTTTTTGAGGTGTACCTCACTCTAATCCAAAGATTCTACGAAGCTGGCTTAAAGGGGACTGCTTACAACGGAATCACATCCTACCTTCAAAACAGAACAAATGTCATCCATACTCCCTCTTTCTCATCAAAACATTACTTCAGAAAAGCAGCGGTTCCTCAAGGCTCTGTCATCTCATACATTCCTTTCAACATCTACATGAAGTCAGTACTAGCAATGTTCAATGAATTTCAGTTCACATGATACAACTAGGCAGATTACACACAAATATTTCTTAATCTGGAAAGTTCCAAAGATGTCGGAAATTTAAAAATCTTCAGTTGCCTCAAAGCCATTGATCAAATGGATGACATGGAGCTATCTCAAATTGAATGCCTCCAAAAATGAAATACTCACACGTGGTGACTGGAAAAAGTATGACCCACTCTGCCCCCGGTCTGCCAATTTGGGGCCACTCCTATAGTATCCAAGGAAATAAGAAACCTTCGAATTACCATGGAGACCAAGCTATCAGTGAATGTCCAAGTGGATAAGTTAACAAGATCCGGCTTCATTACTATGAAAACTTTGCAACAAATCTTCCCCCACCTAGAATTTCAACACAAAGTCCAAGCTACTACCTATCTTGTTCTGTCTAAACTTGATTATGCCAATTGCCTCTACCATGGATCATCTTTATCAACTATGAAAAGACTACAACAAATTCAGAACTCTGCTGACAAACTACTCCTACTTGTAAAGCCACAAGCTCACACCTGCCCAGCATTGACGGCTCTACATTTGTTACCAATTGCCAGAATATCCATCTTCAAGCTGCTTTGTATCTCCCACAAAGCAATATATGGAACAGGACCATTTTTCATCAGGAATACAATCACTAAATACATACAAACAAAGGAACCTCTGCTCCAGGTTGGCTCCTTGCCTCAAAACCCCAGCATACAAGAACAAAACCATGGGTAGTACATTGTTCTCTGCTTAAGCAGCCAAACTATGGAATTCACTACCCCAAGCATAAGATACACAGATAATTATCTTATCTTTATGTTATACTTTATTTGTAGAGCGCACATATACCAGATCGGTTTCATGGTGCTACTCTAAGAGTGCAGGTCTGAGATGTTACTCGTATGCCTTTCTAAATAGCCATGTTTTTAGGAGTCTACCAAAACTCATGAGGTCTGTGCAGGATCTGATTTCTAGAGGCAGGGAGTTCCAGTATCTTGGGCCTAGTATGGCGAACCTTGTTCCACCAAAGCGTTTCAAATCTTTAGAAGCCTACTCAAGAGTTGGCTCTTTCCTACATGACCACCATACTCAAAACACAAATGTGCAGCATATGCCTGTGTATGTAAACGTATAATTTGATTATTTGTATGTATTTAGATATGTGCATTTCTTTGTACAAATATATACACTGCTTAAGGTTTAAAAATATATTGAAATTCTTATAGGTCAGCTTAAAAAATGTACATATTGCTTATGATATATATATATAAGAATATTCGTTCCGAGGAAATAAGTCCTCTTTTGATGTCTAGCTGCTATATCCAATGAAATTACACTTACCAGTTTAAAATGCCATTATGACAGGTTGCGCTGTCTTTGAAACAAGCAGATGAAGGCAGAACACCGAAACGCGCCCTTGTAAATATAGTATCTTCAAAGGGCCCCCGTGAGTTCAGCTTGTTTCTCTTGAAACTGGAGCATGTATATATATATATATATATATATATATATATATATATATATATATATATATATATATATATATATATATATATATATATATATATATATATATATATATATATATATAACGTATGTGTATATATATATATACATATATATATATATATATATATATACACACATATATATATATATAGATACATATATATAGGTTGCTGATGCATAAACGGTGAGGTGTGTGGGGCACACTGAATTTATTTACTTCGGTCTCCTACTACCCTGTTTGTGTGCCTATGATTAATTGATCTTGTGCTGCCTGGCAACTCAGACATTTGCGAGACTCCCCTGCATTTATGCCCTTTATCTTTGATCTTAAGCCCTCCGTGGGACAATGTTCCGGTATTGACTGCATCTGTTTATGAAGCTGTGGCATTTTTAACCTTCGCAAAGGTTTCTGATGAAACTCTGACTTGTATAGCCGCCTGAGGGGATTATGGGAGATGTAGTCCCACTCGGAGGAGCTGCCAGCACCCATAGGCTAAAACCGCAGTTGGAAATATGCACAACATGTGCAACTCGGAGCCCTGTGGCAGCGCTATAAGTTCTTTGTGCCTTCATCAAGAGTGCGTATTTTCGCGCACATTTGTAAAACATTGCTTTGCAGAAACAGTCATTCAGCATGTCTTCGTCTTTTGTACCGGACAGACAAGGAAGTGGGAGCCAGTAAACATTTTTAATACAGGCAGCACAACCTGCATTTACGCAGTTTCTAAATCTTTCTGTACACAGTAGATTTTTTATCAGAAAGGCAACGCATGTTGAGAGCATTTGGCGCCAGTATGGTGTTTCACTTTGACAACTCCTCGGCATGCCCTCATGACTTTCAGGCTAAACAGACTCTTGTATATAATTGTTTTTTGGCTCATATGTTATGAATTCGTTCATGTTTTATTGTAGACATTATTTGCCTGTAGTGCAATATGCAGTTATTTATTACTTTGAATGTCTTGCACTTTGCAAGGTATGCATATGTTGAAGGCCAGTATGTCTTCTGTTTATAATGGCAACCATGCAGTCTATCCTTTATGTCTATGTATGCCTGAAGGAGGGAGGAGGGCTCTCTCTCTATATATACCAATAATGTTATGGCGCCAATTAGATTGACAAAGCCTGCTGTGCAGGCGAAACGCGTCTCTCTTTTACTGCAGGGTCGTGGGAGACCCAAACATCAATAAAGAAGCCTGATCCATGCATGCCTCGTGTACGTGCCTCTTCTTCATTGAAGTAGGATTGTTTTCTCTCATATATATATATATATACACATTTATACATATGGGCATAGCAATTGTATATTTATATATGGAATAAAACCAAAGCAGCAGCACACTCTTCTATGACAGAGAAAAATCAAGCCAGAATAGCCCCTTCCACCCAGAATTTAGCCAAAGCAAACATAAACGGAGTTCATTTCAGGAATCAAGTTGAAACATAGACAAAGTCCTTCTGTACAATTGCTATGATAATATATACACATTGTGATAGATACAATAAAATAAAGTGAATGTATGGGTGAGTGACTAGGTTGTGCAAATGTCTGCATCAGTCTGTCAGTTGGTGTCTAAGTGGCAGTATGGGTTGATGAGTGGGTACATGAGTGGCTGAATGGGTGATTGATTGGTTGTCTGAGTACCTGTATGAGTGTCTGTGTGGGTGGGTGATGGGGTGTGTGACTACCTGCATGGATGAGTGAGTAAGTGAGTCAGTGGCTGTATGGGTTAGTGAGTGCCTCTACGAGGGACTGTACGGGTGACTGAATGTGTGTATGGCTGTGTCAGTGAGTGAATTGATGTGTCAGTGGTATATGGGTGAGTAACTGCATATGTGAAAGGCAGAATAAGTGAGAGTTGGGGTATATGAGTGGCTGTATGTGTAAGTGAGTGATTGTGAGAGTGACTGTATAAGTGAGTGAGTATGTGTTACTATCTGTATGAATAAGTGAGTGTGTGTGTGTCTAACTGTATAGGTGAGTAGGTGGCTGTGTGATTGACTCTAAGGGTAAGTGAGTAGGTGTGTAAGTAGTTCTATGGTTGACTGACAGTGTGCGAGTGGCTGTATGGGTGTTTGAGTGGATATATCAGTTGCTGTGTTAGTGAGTGAGTTGGTGTATGAGTAGCTGTGTGAGTGACTGAGTTGATGTGTGTATAGACCTATGAATCAGCGAGTGGATGTGTAAATACTGGTATGTGTATGTGTGAATGGTTTTGAGAATGATATCATAGAAGTTGGAGTGGGTGTATAAAAGGTTATAGCGGGGTGTGAGTGGGTGTGTCAGAGATTCTGTGGATGATGACATCAGTGATGTAATTTGAGATGGCATCAGTGATGTCACTGGCCAGGCCATGGTTGATGTAATATGTGAGGTCATAAGCAGTGCATTGCCGGGGCACAAGTTATAGTTACCTCAGCTAACTATAACTGCTTCATTTCTCTGGATTTGTATGAGTGAAACCTGAGCCTAACTAACGTCTCTGTAACCTTTGGGTTTTTCAGTGAATTTCTAAGCTTTTTTATTTCATTTCCTAAATATAACATCCATGTAACCTTTGTTCCTTTCAGTGAATTTCTAAGGTTTTTTAAATGCCAATTCCTAACTATAATGTCCCTGCAACCTTTGTTTTTTTCTGTGAATTTCTATAAAAATAATTTCAACTAGTAGTCGCGTTTGCAGAGTGGTGGAGAAAGGGGGCTTGGCCTCCGACCATCTCTCAGGAGTCCCGCTGTGTAGGACTTACAGGAGGTACCAGTCCCTCAGGACTAAAGTGGACTTCATCCCCCAACCAGTAATGCACCACAAGCCACGTTTGCAGAGTGGGGGAGAAAGAGCGTGTGACCTCTTTACAATCCCGCTGTGTGTGACTTATTGCAGATAACAAGAGGGGTAGTTGGCCCCCAAGGATGTCCTTGGGGCCAACTACCACTCTTATTACCTCCAGTAAGTCCCACACAGCAGAATTGCTGAGACCCGATAGGAGGCGACGCTACCTTTCTCATCCTCTCTGCAAACTTGCCTCCTGGTGCACTACCAGTAGGGGGATTAAATCCCTTTGGCTATTGAGGGTCTTTGGGGGCCAACTACACCTCCTGTTACCTCCAGCAAATCCCACATAGTGGGTTTGCTTAGAGGTTTTTGGTGGCCACTCCCCCTTTCTCAACCACTTTGCAAATGTGCCTCCTGGTGCACTACTAGTTGGGGGATGAAGTTCCCTAGGCTCTTGAGGGTCCTTGAGGGCAACCTACCCCTCTTGTTACCTCCAGTAAGACCCACACAGCTGGATTACTGAGAGGTTGTAAGAGGCCACGCACCCTTTCTCCACTACATTGTGAATGCGCCTCGGGCACACTGCTGCTTGGGGGGAGAAGTCCTGAGGCCCTCAGGAAGTAAAGGGACCTCATCCCCTACCAGCAGTGCACCAATAGGCGCATTTGCAGAGTGGCGGAAAAAGGGGGCATGGTCTCCGACCACCTCTCAGCAATCCCGCTGTGTGGGACTTACGGGAGATAACAGGAAGTCTTGTTGGCCCCTAAGGACGCTCCGCAGCCAAGGGGACTTTATCCCCCAACTAGCAGCACACCAGGCGGCGTGTTTGCAGAGTAGTGGAGAAAGGGGGCGGCCCTTCAGCAAGTTGCTTGTTTTGTATTCTATTTTTTTTAGGAAGGTGGACATGTGGCCCCATTTTCCTAGGGCCTATTTGGGGCCCGGGGACCCCACCTCCTTGGGCCCACTCCATTTTTTATTTTAAAAAGGGAGCCTCCTGGGCCAATTCTGGCCAATGGAACCCCATCCACTGGAAGACAACCTTTTATTTTTTTATATGTATAATTGCAAGGGAGGGGGGGACGAGCAGCACCCCTCTGGGCCATTTTCAGTCCGGGGACCCCATCACCAGGGACTGACACTTTTTTTTATTTTTTTTTATTAACAAGGGCCACCCTCCCGGGCAATTTTTGGCCCCGGAACCCATTCCCCGGGGCCTGCCCTTTTTAAAAATATATATTTTGGTTTTAGAAAAAAGGGATGAGGCCATGCAGCCCCCATCCCGGGACAACAGGAGGAGCCTCAAAGCACCCGCAGTCCCTGCCAGCTCCCCTCCTCATGCAGGAACCAGCATTGCTCTGAGACCCAGGGAGCTGCTAACATGCAGCTCCCTGGATCCCAAAGCAATGTCTGTTTCCCTGCTCGCTTCAAACGGGCAGGGAAACAGACAAGCCCTGCTTTCAACAAGCAAGAGCTTTTTTGCTCTCGCCTACTGCAAGTAGAGAATTTGGCTTGGCGGGAGCAGTGCACCCCGGGACATTGCTGGAATCGATCCTAGGGGATGGCGGTCCCAGGGTCAAGGAGGGCTCTTTTAATTAAGCCCTGGAGAGGTGGAGGTCCCCGGAGACCATTATTGTATTTGTGCTCTGGTAAGTTGGTGCTCAAGTAGGGGCCCGAGGGGGTCAGGTATCGTCTTTAATGATTCGAGTGATTCAGGGATTAGAGTACGATTCTTTCGGCAACCATAGACTCTGGATGCAATAACCCAAAAATGCGATAACCTAGAGGCAAATGCAACTGGAAAAGTGATAACTTTTCTGGTTGCATTTGCCTCACCTGGAGTTCACCGCACACCTTAATATTGTTGCCAGTTTCTACGCATTCACTGCTACAAACCTGAATAGGTAACACCTATCTTGTTCTTCTATTCTATTGTGCTTATTGCTCAGCTTGTGTCCGAGGACACTGGAATTGGGGCCTCTCTCGAGCCGCTGCTTAATTATCCCGGTAGCACTGATATACCGGCTCCCGGTATCTCACCCGTAATTGTTGGGTTATCGCATCCGGAGTCCAGAGTTGGTGACAGAATCGCACTGTAATCCCTGAATCACTTGAATCATTAAAGACGATAACTGACCCCCACGAGTCCCTACTTGTCGTTTTGTGCCTACAAGCAGGCACAATTGACTAAACTATGATTTTCTCAGGCTAGATATTCTTTTAGTCCTGATGATGATCTCATTATTTGGTGTGGGATCGAAACGCTGTTGACTTTAGCACCCTGACGCAAAATATTGTATATTAAGTATTTCTATATAGGTACAATGGTGCTCCCAATATGTTGTATGGCCTAACTAATTGATTATATTCTGACCATGCTATTTTGTCTTGCTTATGCCTGAGGTTTTTCAGTTTTTTCTTTTCCTAAATATTGTAGACACGTTTTTCTATTTTTTCCACGATGTTAATTAAATATTAGGTTATCTTATAACAATACATGACACCGTGGTTATTATATTTCTGTGTGGATTTGCTCCATTCATATATTGTTCAAAGGGACAATTGTTTTCTTATAGTTACTTGTACCCATGGTCCCTCTCTGATACAATAGGTTCCCTTGTCCTTTAAAGTATAACATGTATATAGGTCACTGCATGGTTTACATATAAGTTATTTGATTATTTATTTATCGGTCTCTATTTTATTTTATTTATTACAATGTGTATATATGATAATAGCAATTGTTGCTATAAGTTCTTCACTATTGAAATATTGGGGAAAATGTAAAATAAAACTAAATAAATATAAATAAACAAATTAAAAAAATCCAATCTACCACCTCCCTGCTACACTCACATTAACCTACAACACAGACAGCACTCTTCAAACTCGGAATCAAGTAAATCAGGCCAAAGTTCTGACTGACTCCTACTACAACAGAATGAATCCACAACACCGGCAACCTACTTCTACTGAATAAAACCAAAGCACCAGCACACTCTTCTATGATAGAGTCAAAGCAAGCAGAATAGCCCCGTATACCCAGAATTTAGCCAAAGAAAAGATAAATGGAGCTCATTCCGGGAATCAAGGTGAAACATAGACAAACCGCTTCAACCCCAGAATCAAATCACAACTCTGACTTACTCACAGTCTTCAAACTAAAGCACCGACAAACTCCTATAAACAAAACAATCCACAACCTTACTTCTACCGCAAACACAAACCAAAACACTGTCATTTACATGCACAACAGAATCTAACCAAAGTATGGATACATTCCTTCTATCTCAGAAGCAAAACAAGCTCTGGGAAAACACAATTGTATCCCAGAATCAAATCAAATGACCAATAAGACTGTTTTACCCTAACCAACCTGCTATTTATACCAGAATAAAACCAACGCAATGTGAAACCCCTCTACTTTAGAATCAAACGAAAGGACTTCCAAACTCCATCTATTTCCCTCACTCCAAGTGGCTACAAGCAGTGTCTTGTCCCAAGAGTCCTGGTGGAATCCTAGTCCAAACTCCACGGCAATGCGCAGAAGTTCCAGGCGTTCCATCCAACTTTGACTTCTGCTCAGTCGCGTGTTTGCTTGGTAATGGACATGCCAAGTCTTACAAGGGAGCTCGTGTGCGGTTTATTCTGTGGATCATCAGATGGACCCTATGCAAGTTGCAAGCAGAACCAATGCATCTTTACATTACAAAACTGCTCTGAAGAACAATGTAATAATACATGTCTCACTAGAAGGCACTTTATGGTTAAAGATTTTAGACTTTAAAAAGAGATCAACACTTCTGTGATTTTTCTAAAAGCTGAGCACCCTGTGGAAACAACTGGGGTTGAGTAGGGTCTGTGATGTGAACATACATTTGTGTTAATGGTGAAATAACAAATCATGACAAGGAAAGAATCATTCTATCCTTTATATTTAAATATTGAAGATTTATGTCGACAATGGGCCTTCCCGAGACATTAAGTGGGGATGGTTACACTATCTGGGCAACATTTTTACCGCTTTAAATGGTTAATTTACAACAGTGAACAGCTGAAGGTGACCAGCTCACTCTCATAAGGCATCTGTGCAATATTGCGTGCATGGTGCAGCAGAAATCTTAATAGCTCTGAATCCGTTTTAGGTAGAAACAATTTAAAACGTGTTAATGATGCAGCAGGTGATGGTTTATGTGGCGAGTCTGGCAAATTCATATTTACGCCGAAATTGCTTTGGTTGGGCAATCTTGTTTTTCTAGACGGCTTGGATACATGTCATCACTCCCGCGCTGTGCAATCAGCCGTACCTGTTGGACGGCCAGTGGCTATCGGCCCTTGTTAGCACTGCACTGGATGTTTATTACAGGATCCATTCATGTGTGGACCTGGCCAGTCCCATAAGCAGTTGCACAGCACCTCCATTTCAGGCATTGTCAGAGATTGGCTGCTTTGCCGTGCTTCAGAATGTGTAGACTCCAGTCCGCAGCCCTTGCCAGTTGTGCTGTTGTTGCAGTAACTCAGAGTAAGCCTATTGCTGCTTTTTGGACAAACCTACCTCCATTCAATACGGCCGACCCTCTACTATTTCTAGTCCCGTTCCACAATGATTGAGGTAGGCTGGAGAAACCAACCTCAATTGAATATGGCCGGACCTCTACTATTTCTAGTCCCGTTCCACAAGGATTGAGTTAGGTAGGACAAACCAACCTCAATTGAATATGGCCGAGCCTCAACAATTTCAAGTCCCGTTCCTCAACAATTGAGGTAGGTTGGGCAAACCTACCTCCATTCAATATGGCAGAGCCTCTACTATTTCTAGTCCCGTTCCTCAAGGATTGAGGTAGGTTGGGCAAACCTACCTCCAATCAATATCGCCAAGCCTCTACTATTTCTAGTTCCGATCCTCAAGGATGGAGGTAGGTTGGACACCATACCTCAATTGAATATGGCCGGGCCTCTACTTTTTCTAGTTCTGATCCTCAAGACTACCCAGTGACCCTCTGTTATGTGAGATGGACTCAAGTAGTCCTGAATTCTCAACCAACAATTCTTTACATTCTGGAATGTATGTCAGACGTAAATGGATACACAGCTCTACATATACTACTATTACAAGTATTATGTGTATAGGCACTCATGGTGTTGGTAATCAGAGGAGTAAATATGTATAAGGACACCGTACTCTATATGCAAATAAAGTGGTGATGGTTAGAGAGTTTCCTGCTAGTAGTGAGAGATGATAGACATTGTGGGGCCCAAGAGGTCACGAGCTGCTCTAACTTAAGGTGCCTCCAATATTTAAGAGACTACGAAAACAGGGCCCGTCGCAACAACGTGCGCCTTATTGGTGTCCCGGAGAATCCCGAGATCTTGGGGGTTGACCTCTTGGTGGAGGACTTGATTACCAATTATCTTTCTCCCGCTGGGCTCAGCAAGTTCTTTGCTGTTGAGCGCGCTCATCGTGTTCCTGGCGGGAAGGCTAAGCCAGGTGCTCCCCCGAGGCCCATTATTGGCAGGTTGTTCCACTTTAGAGACCGGTATGCTGTTCTGCAGGCCTCACGGGACAAGGGCCCAGTGAATTTTGAAAATGCCTCCGTTTCTTTTTGAAACAAAGACTTGGGTTCCAGGGAGTGAAGAAACGATTGCGGGACTTGGGTCTTAAGTACGCCATGTTGTTCCCTACCAGGCTTCGGATTGAATATCGGGAACGTGTATTCTTTTTTGATCGCCCCGAAAATGTCAGTGACTGGCTCGACTCTCTGCCAATAAGAGATGAACATACTGGGCACCCCGAAGGCGCCGACGGGGGTGTGGCGGAATGAGGATTTTACCTGTGGATCCTGGCGTCCAAACTTTTCTGCTGTTTCAGCTGAGTCTGGACTTGGGTCTTCTGTAAGGCCTAGATCAGCCTGGGGGTGGCGGAGGTGAATGGGGACTCTTCCTCCTCCTGGGTTCTTTGCGTAGCTTAGTTTAGTAATGGGGCGACAGGCACACTGCAAGTTGGGATGGCTTATTAGTCGTACGCAGGGGTGCAGGGTGGGGGGAGTAACACGTTCAAGTTGTGGGGTGGTGGGGGGGGTGTGTGTGTTTCTGTTTACTCACGAGGCATCAAATTGTTTTTCTCATCTGCACTGATCATGGGGTTCTATGTGGGTCCTGCTCTGACTACTTTTCGGGGATGGGGGGTGGCGAGTTGAGACTGTTGTCCTGGAATGTCAATGGGTTAGGGGACAGAATTAACCACTTCCATGCTCATGACAAGGTCAGCTCGTCATGCAGTACACTGGAGCTGTGCTAATGACGAGCTGACCTTGTCATGAACAATGGGGTTCTCATAAAGCAGCACCCAGCGGGAATTGCCTTAGCATCCAAGGTGTTAGGCGGAGTATTGTTTTGCGATTCCTTAGGCGTCATTCTCCTGATATTGTCCTCCTACAGGAGACGCATTTAATAGGCAATGCATGTCAGGCAATGAATAGGCGCGGTTATCGGTTGGTGGCCCATGCGGGGTTTACTTCAGGGTCCAGGGGGCTGGTATTCTCGTTCGGTCCTCTCTCCCTTTTGCAGTTGACGAGGTGAAACTTAATGACAGGGGGCGCTATGCGGTGCTCACTGGTAGGTGGGAGGGGAAGACATTATCCATACTTTCAGTTTATGTCCCCCCGGGTCTGCAGGCTTTAACCTACGCTGATCTGTGTAAAGTCCTTTTGGACCTTCCTGAGGGCCTTCTGATTTTGGGTGGGGACTTGAATTCGGTTGTTTCTGGCTCCTCTGATCGTCACCCTCCCAGAGATCTACCCAGGGCACAAATGTGGTTGAGTGATTTGCTAGAGACATTTGGGCTTGTGGACGCCTGGAGACTATTACACCCTACACAGTTGCAGTACACCTTCCACTCTGGGGCACACGGCAGCCTTTCTAGATTGGACTATTTCTTAATGCCAGCGGTCCAATCCTCCTCTATCAGAGAAATCCGTCAGCTCCCTAGGGGCATTTCCGATCATTCCCCCTTATGGCTCCGGTATGAGGTCGGGGCAGGCGATGAGGGAAGAGTTGCTCCTATTAATCCATGGTACTTTCGCAACCCCAAGACCCGTTCGGAACTTGTAAAAGCTATTGAGCATTATTTCGACGAAAATGTGGGGTCTGTTTCTTCAGCTGTTTCGCTATGGGAAGCATTTAAAACTGTTATACGTGGTCAGTCCCTGTCCTTCATTGTCGCTGCTAAGAAGGCCGCCAATGTGGAGGTTGTGCGATTGGAATCTGAGATAGCCGCTCTGGAGGACGATCTTCGGTTGGGCGTCTCCAGTATGACGTTGCACTCCCTTGCTTTGAAACAAGCTGACTACAAGGCTCTGGTAACTGATGCTGCGAAAGTGATGTATAGGGAGCAGCAGGGACGATTGTATGATGTGGGAGACAAAGCGGGTAAATTGCTTGCGTGGTTGGACAAGAAAGAGAGGGTTAATCGTGTGGCCCCTGTGATTGAACGGCCTGATGGAGAGTGTGTCACTGATCCAGCTAGGATCGTTCAGTGTTTTGCTGACCACTTTGAGACTGTATACACCTCTGTTTGTGATAGGGATGAGAAGGACTCCCGATTGTTGTTGCGGGACATTGCTTTGCCTCGCCTTTCTGACGCTGACAGAGACTTCATGGATTCCCCACTTACAGTGGATGAAGTTACGGTGGCTATTCGTTCCCTCCGTTCGGGTAAGGCGATGGGCCCCAATGGTTTGCCCATTGAATTGTACAAGCTGCGACCTGACAAAATGGCGCCCTACTTAAGGGATATGTTCCTTGAGGATCTGGAGTCTGGCTCCCTCCCCTTGGACCAACGACTCGCTACTATCGTGGTCATTCCTAAGGAGGGTAAGCCACGGGATCATTGTACTTCGTACAGACCTATTTCTTTACTCAATGCCGAACCCAAAATTGTGGCTAAACTATTAGCGAATCGCTTAGTAACTGTGATCGGGGACTTGATCCATCCAGATCAATCCGGTTTTATCCCACACCGCAACACTGCTTTGAATCTGCGCAGACTCCACGGAGTTCTCGCGAGAGCCGGGACGCTTAGTGAACCGGCCATTTTTGCTTCTCTTGACGCTACCATGGCCTTCGACACTATCGAATGGCCCTACCTTTGGGCGGCCCTCTCGAAATTCGGGTTTGGGCCGGGCTTCATAGCCTGGGTGAAACTTCTTTATGAGAGTCCCCTGGCCCAGGTAGTTGTTAATCGAAGAGTGTCTTGCGTCTTTACGCTTGGACGGGGTACCCGACAGGGCTGTCCGCTGTCCCCTTTGCTTTTTGCTCTCGCTCTTGAACCTTTGGCGGAGTGGCTCCGTTGGGAACCTTCTATGCGGGGCATCCGATGGTCTCCTGATTTTGAGGATCGAGTCTCGCTATACGCGGACGACATCCTCCTATATCTCACTTCCCCTAAAAAGTCCCTGAATGTACTTTTTGATGTTCTGACCTCTTTCGGAAAGAACTCCGGTCTTGTTATTATTTGGGCTAAATCCTACGTCTACGTTTTGGCGGGAGATCTCCCTCCACTGCCGCGTAGATTTCCGATTCACGTGACGGAGACCGGTTTCAAGTATTTGGGGATTTATGTTTCCTTGGACCCCTCTAGGCGCTACGAGCTTAATTTATTACCCCCCCTTCAGCGGCTCACGCTCGATGTGGCTCGCTGGCGTAGGTTGCCGCTGTCGCCCCTCAGTAGAGCGGCGCTTTTCAAAATGATGTCTCTGCCTCGATTTTTGTACGCGCTTCAGAATTCCTTTGACCCGATTTCCTCGGGTTATTTTCGTGAAGTGGAGAGCCTACAGAGACAACTGGTCTGGGACGGACGTGCCCGTATTGCTCTTTCTAAACTCACGCTTCCGTGGTATGATTGCGGTATAGCCCTCCCGGACATCAGACGTTATTACTGGGCATCACAGTTAAGTGCGATTAATCATGCGACCTACGCACCAGGCCCTGCCCCGGCATTCTCCATGGATAGATTTATCCTGCCAGGGGGGACCTTTAGCAGAGCGTTGTACTCTGGAGGACTCCGTGGAACATTGACCGGTCCCACTAAGATTGCAGTGAGAGTGTGGCGTGATGCGAATGCGGCCTTGGGTTGGTGTGGCAGGTTCACTCGAGCCACCCCTTTGTATGATTCGGAATGTTTGGGCCATTTGTGGAAAACGAAAGGCTTTGATAAATGGGATATGATTGGTATCAGCAGAGTGGGCGATATGTGGTTGAAGGGTACTGTCAAGTCCTTTGATGTGCTGCAAGTGGAGTATGAGCTTGGTGACAATGAATTCTTTAGGTACGCCCAGATCCGTCATGCTCTGTTGTCTGTGTTTGCTGCGGGTGATGATATTCCTGAGTCTTCCCCTCTGGAGGACCGCATTTTGGATGGTCATGTGCCCGACAGCACGATCTCATTGATTTATAAAAAACTCATCAATAACAGAGCTGACTTGCTGGTTCGCCTCAGGGCCGCGTGGTGTGCGGACGGACTGGAATTGGATGATGAGGACTGGCAGTCTGCTTTGTCCTTGCCCAGGGAGGTCGCCATTCCTGCTCGTTTGAGGTTCGTCCAGCTTAAGATACTTCACCGAGTGTATGTCACTGGGCCTTGTCTGGTTCGAATGGGTTTTTCCTTGGATGGGTTATGTAAGCGTGGCTGTGGGATGTCTGGTACCTTTCTCCACATATTGTGGGAATGCCCGGAGATGGTTAAGTTCTGGTCCCGAGTACATGATGTCATGGAGAGTGTCACGGGTGTGCCCCTGCTGCCCGAGGCCAGGCGTTGTTTGTTGAATGTTTGGGAGCCTAATGACTATGGCTCAGCACAGATTGTATGGGCGACCCTTGGAAATATGGTCGCGAAAAGGGACATTGCCCAGCTCTGGGGTTGACATAGACCGCCCACCTTATCCAAGTGGAAAGAAAATATGGACTGGTGCATGTTCCGAGAGAAGACTGTGTACCTTTCCCGGGGACGGCCCAAGAAATGGGTTAGAATCTGGTCCCAATGGAACGCCTATCGTGGTAATATATGTACTCCCCCGCAGGATGTAACCATTGATGTGTCTTCGTCCCCCTAATTGACATTCACTTTTCATCTATTGTCAATGATTCCGCTTGTTTCCTTGTCCGCCCCTATCCCCGTACTAGTTGATTGAAATGTATCCATCTATCCTTTGAGCTCTGCCCGCACGGACCCATGATAATGTACTATTATGTTTTTGCCTTGTGTGGTTTGTTTTGTTTTATGTATGTTTGTTTAATTTCAATAAAACTTTTATTTAAAAAAAAAAGTACAAATAAAATCAATTTAAGAATTTCAAATTCATAATGAGTTTCTGCTGCTCTCTAAGATGGGCCTACGTCTCAGTGTAGATTTAAAAAATCTGACTACCTGATTCGATGTAACCTCTTCCTCCAAGAATTGCAATCAGAGAAATGCTGGACGGCATCTACGTAAATTCATTAACTTAAATATGGGAATTAGCCATCGTTTCCTTTGGGCCGCATAAAATTTACAGAACAAGACAACGTAGATAGTTGTTTGTGTAGATGTTTCATCACATGGGCATGGGGTAATCTTCTTGACTAGTCGTTTGTTCGGGGAAAGGTGACAAAGTGGTGAAAAATTTTCATCCTGAACCTAGTCAAAAGTAACCTTTCATAAGGGGTTAGATTAAAAGTCAGGTAAGGCTGTATAAGCAATGATGTTTGGACCATTGAGTGTTGAACACTCTTTTTTGTAACCTCACTGCTTAGACGTAGCTGTTCTAGGTGGGTCAGGCAGGTTAGCTTGAAAGATTTCCTAGACATTCCTGCAATCTGTATGGGGTTGTGAAAATAATCTGCCAATCCTAAATCGTAATTTTCCACTTTTTGTAGTGGATCCACCTTCACGTAGCCCCATATCCCTGCCCCATAGATTACAGTGGCTATGCATTTTGTCTTGTAGATATATAATAACTCAATTGGGGGCCGCTTGCCCAGTCTACGTGAAAAACTAATTAGGGCCGCAGTTGCTCTAGTAAACAGCGGTTTCCTTGAATCAATGGCCTGTTTCCACGTCTGTTTATTGTCTATAACAATACCCAAATATGGATACATATTTGCAGATTCCAGCTTAATGCTCTCTAAAAATATTGCTTTGGACCGTTGTGGAATACTGCTTAAAGTCATCACAAACGGTTTTTTAATATTGATTTTTAAGTCAAAATTGGGCATGAATGTGTGGTATCTACCCAGGGCGTGCTGAAGTTCCAGGGGGGTACGTGCTAAAATGACCGCGTCGTCCACGTAAAGCAAAGCGGGAATGGGGCGTTTCTTTATTTGTGGTAGGTCCTGGCACCCTTTCACCATGGCCTGCTCAAGGCCATTGGTATAGAGGGTAACGAGGAAGGGTGCCAGAACACATCCCTTCCGTACTCCCCGCCGCACATTGAAGGGCGCGGTCAGCTGTCCGCCCGTACCATACCTAACTCGGGCACTTGCCCCTGAGTAAAGTTCACGTATAAAATTCACTAGGGCAGGTTCTACCCCCATTGTCTGCATAACCGCCCATAGCTTACAATGACTAACGCAGTCAAACGCTGCTGATAGATCAACATATACTAGGTGCAAGGACCCGCCCTTTGCAGACACGTACTTCCCCGCTAAAAGTGTTAGGTTTAAAACCTGTTCGGTGGAACCTAAACCCTCACGAAAGCCAAATTGAAGGTCTGATAGGACCGAGTATTCTTCTGCCCATAGTTGGAGTCCCTCTAAAATAATACGGCCCGCCACCTTGCCTAGCGAGTCCAACAATGATATTGGGCGATAACATGGGGGGGATTGCCTGTCGCCCTTTTTAAAAATTGGAACTAGTATACTAGCAGACCATGAATTAAGCAATCCAACCATACAGGATGCTTTCAATACACGAGTTAAAATGGGGGCCCAGAGTTCCAGATTGAATTTATATAAGTCTACGAGGACTCCATCTGGGCACGGTGCTTTACTGCTCCTACTTGCTGATAGTGCTGACTCTACTTCCTCTAAAGTAATATCAAGATGTATTGGGAAGGGGGTGGGGTTGGAATTGGTGACGCTTCCCCCCATCTCAGCTATTAAAGGAAGCTTTTCGTCGTGGGGTAAATCGAAAATCGGAGCAAAATGATTAATCCAGGATTGTTCATCAATTGCTACATCCACCTTGAGGTAGCTATTAGTGTCCGCTAAAAAGGGTGACTTGACTATGGACCAAAAGGTAATATTGTCCCTTGTGGCACAGCTTTTACGGAGTTCTTCCCACAGCTCATCTTTAAGTTCCATTTTTCCTTTGTTTTAGTACACAGTTGTATTCTTTTCTAAGGTTTATAATTTCGCTTTTATCCCTATCAGGTGGTTGAAGAGCCAATTTTAATTTGGAATGGGATTTGGTACACCGTGTATTAAACCACCCGTTTGGTTTTACATTCTTCGGCCTTACGTTGGCCATCAAGGCTTCTGTTGCCGATTGGGTGATTAACTGGAAATTTTCCAGGACCACCTGGTGGTCACTAGTGTCATCTAGGCATTTTTCGATGGCTCCAAGGGAATTCGTCACTATCTTAGTTGTCATTTGTAGTGGATCTATTTTTCCCCATGTAAGTGTATAGCCATTTAGTCTGTTTACAGACAGATTTGCCTGGCCCAAGAAATCCAATGAATTCCCTCTATCTACGGTTGGTGGCAAAGATAGAATTACACTGTTAGGATAATGATCGCTTAATGCGATCTCGTGCGTTACAAAATTTGATAGTCTGGGCAAGGAAGCTGTGGTAACCAATATATAGTCAATGGTGCTAAAGGATCCTCTCCCATTATAAGTGTTTGTTAGGGGAATTGGAGGATGTACAAGTTCATTTGCTAGGCCCATTTCAAGATCGAACATTTTCTCGTTTAGAGAGTTTCCCATCAAGGTGTGATTGAAGTGAGTAAGTAAATTGTCAT
This sequence comes from Lissotriton helveticus, assembly GCF_964261635.1. Taxonomy (NCBI): domain Eukaryota; kingdom Metazoa; phylum Chordata; class Amphibia; order Caudata; family Salamandridae; genus Lissotriton; species Lissotriton helveticus. Next base: position 208,750,153 of record NC_136065.1, read on the forward strand.
TTTCATCCTCAATGCCACACAATCCATCAGCACTATGTCCACATATGTGTTGATTAAAGTCCCCTCCCCATATTATAACCAGGTCCTTCCTTGTTTTTCTTTTTAGCTCTACCAGGCAGTTATGGATCTCAGTTGGTACATTTGTGCCCTCACCCTGGCTGAGGTTATTGTAAAAATTAACAAGGGCTGTAGGATTAGTTTTGTCTATATTTAAAGTAATGATTTGGTAATTGGGTGCTGCTTTGACTGTGTCAATCTGATGATGTTTGCGATGAAGATGACCAGGCCGCCCTTTGCTCTTCCAGAAATAGAGGGCAGGGCCAAAGAATAAAAGCTTTTGTAGCCCTCTATATGGATCGGGGTGGTCACCCATGTCTCCTGGCAACATATAATGTTAAATTTATTAATAAAATGTATCCAGAATTCGTTGTTTATTTTAGATTTCAAGCCTGCGACGTTCCAAAAAAAGCAAGCTTAACTCAGCCCTGTCACTATAGTCCATTTTAAAACGCCCTTGTGGGATCGCACTGGCACTAGCTACGGGATCCTGTCTAAGATTAGGTTCTGCTCTGTAGAGACCTAGACAAAACTAGGTCTGTTGGGTGCTCACCCTATAAGTCCCTCAGGTTTCAGGTAATTGTATTACTATTTAACAACACTTTGTTCCCTTTTTTTATTAAATGAAGTGAAGTAGACAAATAATTTGATCAAAAGTATTTAGTATTGCATTAAATCAAAATGATTATGTGATCGTTACACAGTTCATTTTGTGAAAATGATCTTATGTTACAATTAACAATTAGTGAATAAATGTTAGCATCATATCTAACCAAAATTCATTATACAAATAGAAAAAGAAAAAGAAAACAGCGCTATGCATTTCGGGTTCAATCGAACCCTTCTTCAGGGGAACAAAAAGTTCAGTATTATAATCTTGGCTTCTCTTGTAGTTTTCACGTCAGTTCCGTACTCGGGCACTACAAAGTAAATTACTAAACATTACTAAAAAGTTCATCATGGTATGTACATTGCATCTACATAGGATTAGCACTAGTAAGAGAGAGTCTTGATGATGAAAGGAAAAAAGGATAATAAAAAGTGTATCAGAGGTGAAGGGAAGTGCATATGACTGAACTATAGGTGAATAAAGGTTCACCACCAGTTGAATTTGCAACGAAACCTAAATCACCAGTGACCTACATATCAAACAAATCGAATTTTCTGTTATTTCTTACCCTATTCATGTGCATAAATGGTTAATAACTCCTATATGTTGTCACCCTACTCACTGCCGATATTCGAATCTAAGGGAGGTCAAAACAAAATAAAATAATGTAAACCTGTTTTCCTAAAGTATACACAATGTGTATTAATAAGATATCCTACTCTAACTTACCCCAACCAGAAAACTATTTGACTCGACCGTATTGTTTGAATGGCAACAATTAGTGCCCCCATTTGTAATAAGTATATAATGCCTGAGTCAGTTTATAGACTGGATGGTTAACTGCAGAAGTTACTAAGCGTGCGCCTGTATTCGCTTACCAAGTGAATTAACACTCTCCCCGGTTATGGAAGTCACTTTCCGAGTGCCGACTCTGAGTGCAAAATGCCGAGAGCTGAAATAAACAACGAAAAAATCTGAGTTCTTCGGAGTCGATTCAATTCAACTGTTCTATCTAACCGCTACTCCATTAAAGCCTACCTTTCACGCCCGGCGTGCGTTGAACTCTGACCACCAAATTCCTTCCGGTCACAACATACGGTTCCATTCACTACGCTTCTTATACGGCAACGATTACAAACTGACAAATCTTTAATCATGATAATCGCCAGTGCCGAAAACACCAGTTCACGAAAATACACTAAGGGCCTCCCTAAGTCAATAGGTTCATGGATAGAACCACATCCTGCCACGATGGGTCTGAATGGTGGATTATTGACATTCTTATGGATTTTAGGTAACATGTATATATGTGAGATTTGTGGTGTGGTAGTCCTGTGGTATTTACCGGTATTGGCATTAATTATACCAGCGTTTTCAGCTCTGGTGATGATTCCTTCCAAGTGTTTTCTGAATTCATTCGTAGGATCTTGGTCCAATTTAATGTATGTTTCACTATCCAATACATGTTCATTGACTTTGAAATCATACAATGAGGTATCCATCATTACTAATGCTCCGCCTTTGTCAGCAGGTTGAAAAGTGATTGATGTATCCTGTTTTAGATTGTTCAAGATTCTCATTTCTTTTTTGGATAAGTTTTTCTTCTTAGGTATCTGATATTTGATTGTTTTGAGATCCTTTCTCACAAGAGTTTCAAAGTTATCCAATGTTTTATGTGAAATGGGGGACATGAATTTACTTTTAGGTTTGAATTTGTCAGGTGGTCGTGTGTTTCCGTTAGTAGTTATGGTGGAAAAAAAACACTTAAGTCTTAATTTTCGTAGGAATTTGAATAGAGCTATTTCTGTTTCTAATCCATTAGAAACATACGTAGGGACAAACGATGTGCCCTTATTTAATACGTTCTCTTCTTCAGATGTTAGTTTCCTCTTGGATATGTTCACTACTAGGTTACTTTTTTTGTGATCCGTTGTGGTCGTCCACTTTCTGGTGCCTTTTTTGTGACTTTGTCCCCTCCGGATCCGTTTGTTCTTGATTCCGTTGCCTGGTCTGGTGGATGTGTTGATGATTGGCCTTCTGCCAAAAAAGACGGTTTTCCACTTCTTAAGGTTCCTGAAACCTGTATGACACTTGGGTCCTGCGATACTGGTACCGGTGATGGTGCTCGTTGTAAAGAAAGGTCTTCATCTTGGACTACACTTTCTTCTGAGGAGGTGTTCTTAGGAGTTTTGGTGAAAAATCTCTTCTGTGCATAGGCTTCCGCCCATGTATAGACCTCATCTAACTTATAATCGATAGTGTCTCTGCGAAATGTTCTGATCTTGCGATCATGCACCTCTTTCGCGTGATTATCCAGTCTTGCATTTATGTCCTCTAGTATCTTCGCCCAGTCCTCCTCTGGCAAATTCATAGATAATTCATGTTGAAGTTTGTGGATATCCTCTTTCAAATCATTCAGAATCTGGGACAGTTCTTCGAATATTAGTAATATAAGATCTAAAGAACACTTATTCAGGATGGCATGCCATTTTGTCATGAATGTTTTGTTAAATTTGAACAGTATTGGCTTCAAAGCAATTCGTAGCCCCCTTGGTATTCTTTTGACTTCATGGTATTCTATTAGTGTAGTTGCATGAAGACGCTGGTTAATTTCCCTTCGCATAGTATATTCCAATTGTTTCAGCATTTGCGTAGTCGTGCCCTTTGAAGTGCTGAAGGTACGTACTTGTTCAATTAAAGAATAAATTGATGCTGCCTCATCTGTGCCATATACCTTAGTATCTGCCTGGTTAAGTGTTAGATTCTGCGATACCCTCATGAAGTTAATCTAGTTCTCGTCCCAATGGGGGCGTGTCATTTGGGTACCTAATAGGAAGTCAATCTTGATCTTCCAATCCCGAAAGTGGACCAAATCGATTTGTTATGGGAAACATCTGGTAGGGGTCGTGTCTATTGTGGCGCTCAAGGTGGTGGGTGTATGGCAAAGGATTTAGAGGGGGTTAAAAGAAGCCCAGTGGAAGTATGTTAATTTCACCCCTGGCAATGTGATTTTTGCCCAGCTTAGAGAGAATTCTGTTAATTAACATAGGTGATCCAAAATGAAGTAATATGCAGTCGCCAGGACAGGATCTTGGACCAGGGCCCACCCACTGCACCCTTCTTGCCATTTTGAAGTCTCTAAATAAGGAATCATCTAGACCTGTTTTTGATCCTATCCAGTGTAAAGCCTTGTTTCTGAGCGTTTCCCATCCCTCTAATTCTGAAGGGAATTTTTGTGGAACATTTGCCAGCACCACTACATAAGGTGTCTCTGCCGGTGGAAGATCCAAGGTTTCGTCCGGCCCTAATTTTGTCATTGTCTGAGAGTCAGAGTGCAAAATGGGGGACAGATGTGAGCGAGAGGATAAGGCAAAGTTTCCTGGTGGAATAGTATCTGTAATGACCTTGGCAGGGTTGTTGGCCTTTCCACCATCTGTTGTTGGGGAGCTTTGGGTAACTGAGTTTTTGGTCTTATATTGGAGCTCTGCTGTTTTGTTAGGTGTGTATTCTTTGTTCCTTCTTGAGTTGGAGTTGGATTGTTTTGGGGGGGAGTGAGTGTTTTTATTAAGCGGCCCTGGATGCGAGGATAATGTATGTTCAATTTGGGTCAGTCTATTTTCCATTTGGTCAAGCCTTATCCTAAGATACATGTCCAGCCTTTCCACCACTGTGATAAGGGACTTAATGTCAGTGTTGGCACTTACATGGCCCTTCTTATTTGCCCCCTGGACTTGTGTAGATGTTTTTACTATACCTCCTTTCCACTTTCCTTGTTTGGTATATTTCTTTCTTGGGGTTACTACTTCTCCCTCGCTGCCTGAAAGAGGGGATACGCTAGTGTGGATTAGAGGGTTTACCTGGAGCGTACTATCCGGGAGGGTCGGGTTTTTCTGTTTTTCTGGGGGGGTTGTTGGATAGAATCTGAGTCACTTAAAGTGATTCTATCAACATTGTGCTGGACGCAACCGTTTGTAGAAGGTTTTATTGGTGGTGTCTGTTTAGGGTTCGGCAAAGGGGCCGGAAGATTGAGTTCCAAAGAGTTTGCCTTTATTTGTTCCTCTGCTGTGCTTATCTGGTTATCTAGAGCACCCATCGCCTCCGTTAGATAACTTAGCAAAGTTTGTTGTGGATCCGCGATGGCCCTCCCCCGCAATTTGGTTTGGGGCTAACATGTTTCCTTTTCCCCATTCTTGTACTCTAAACGTATGCTCCCACTGTTACTGAGTGCTAGAAACAAAGCATAAAAAACAAAAGTAAAAGCTAGGGGGAATGGCCCGACCCGGCCCCGGTCGACCACTGACGGGCACGGATGGGCCCGCCCCCGCTGGTCAATTTGTAGCCCGGCCCACTTCACTTCCCGCAAGACCAGCCCGCACTTCCTCCTGGAGGTGGTAGTTTGTCTGGCAGGCGGTTGTCCGCTTGAGGGCCGGGGACGGGAGCAGCAAAGGTCTTTCCACCCGGGCAGCAATACAGGGGGCAACAACGAGGGTCACAGGCAAGACAAGGTGGCCACAAGAAAACAGTCACCGGAGCAAAAGTAAGGGCGTCCCGCGCTGCGGGAGCCCGCTGGACAATTTGCAGCCCGGCCCGCTTCTCTTCCCGCGAGAACACGCCGCACTGCCTCCTGGAGGTGGTAGTTTGTCTGGCAGGCAGTGGTCCGCGTGAGGTGCGGGGCGGGGGCTGGGGACAGGAGCAGCAAATGTCTTTCCACCCGGGCAGCAATACAAGGGGCAACAACGCGGTTCACAGGCAAGACAAGGTGGCCACAAGCAACAGTCACCGGAGCAAAAGTAAGGGCGTCCCGCGCCGCGGGTGCCCGCTGGTCAATTTGTAGCCCGGCCCGCTTCTCTTCCTGCGAGACCACGTCGCACTGCCTCCTGGAGGTGGTAGTTTGTCTGGCAGGCGATGGTCCGCGTGAGGTGCACGGCGGGGGCCGGGGACGGGAGCAGCAAAGGTCTTTCCACCCGGGCAGCAATACAGGGGGCAACAACGAGGGTCAAAGGCAAGACAAGGTGGCCACAAGCAACAGTCACCGGAGCAAAGGTAAGGGCGTCCCGCGCCACGGGAGCCCGCTGGTCAATTTGTAGCCCGGCCCGCTTCTCTTCCCGCGAGACCACGCCGCACTGCCTCCTGGAGGTGGTAGTTTGTCTGGCAGGCGGTGGTCCGCGTGAGGTGCGGGCGGGGGCCGGGGACGGGAGCAGCAAAGGTCTTTCCACCCGGGCAGAAATACAAGGGGCCACAACGAGGGTCACAGGCAAGAAAAGGTGGCCACAAGCAACAGTCACCGGAGCAAAGGTAAGGGCGTCCTATCATAAGGCTAATGTTGGGTCTTATTCTAGTCTATTTAATTATTTAACTATATTAATTTAATTAAATCCAATGACATTTATCAAAAATAAGCAGCCATTACCCTAATCCTATTCCTTGGGAAGACCTTAATGCTAACCATAACAATATATAAAAAATATAATATCAATTAAATAAAACTACATTCAACTGACCTTTTCACGAGGTAATGTTGCTGACTGTAATGACAAACAAAGACGTGGAAATTGTCGAGGTATATGACATTGCAAAGGTGAGACAAGTTAATGTGCTCGAGCTAACAGTATGTCCACTGTGTGTGGTTCTGCAAGTCCAGGCTTGTAAAATATTGCTAGTTAAAACCTCAGGTCTAGCAAAAGCTGCTACACGTATCATGGGCCCATTGGCAGCCACCGGCCCGTTACCACTGTGGTCTTGGTCATATGCAAGAATTCCACTACTGTTTCTGCTTCAGCAGAGTTTTATGTTTGTATCTTTGTTACCTTGTATGCCTCTTTTTTGTTTTGCCTTGAGCTGGGGTTTGGTTATGCATTCCATAATACAGTGATCATTGCGCCTATTTATGTGTTAGTTCACAGATTTGCCCATTAAAAAAGCGTCTTCACGAAGAGAACCTAGGCGACTTCCCAAAGCCCCTCGATCCATCATCTGTTTCATCACTGGGACTTAATTACACAGGTAAAGCACATTTCATTCCTGTCTACCAACTAAACGAGGGTATCTCAGTGTCTGATCTCAGGAAAAGATGTCTGTTCCTCTGGGTCTCAGTAAATTAGTTTTTGTGGAGTTGTGTGTCACGCTAGGTCTTGGGTTTTGGAAGGATAGTGTTCTCCTGCAGGTCAAATTTTGATGATCCCAAAACCCAAAGAGGCATGTGATCATATCAAGCTGGGTCCAAATCATTTTTCAAAACCATCAGCACGATGCACAAAGAAGTCTTCAAAATCTGGCATCGAATTATTTCTCAGTCAGGACCAACCTCCTCCGTTGCATCCAACAACAACACTCTAAAAGCTTTTCTAAAGCTTTCTTCCTCCTTGAGCTCTGAAGAGTCCAGGTAGACATGTGGCCTTGCACAAAATTCATAAATAGAAATAAATATGTCTTGGCACCACAGCCCAATCCAAGCACTGCATTTCTTCCTTCCAATTTGCTAATCCGACTGCTCTACTGCCGTGAAATGTCAGTGACCGGAAGCATTATCCGAAAGCCCGGGTGGGGCTTTAGGCAGACACTACACGAGGAGCGATCCCCCCCTGAAAGTGACCAACAATCAATATGGTGTCCCCAGCCGAGTATCCGGCACAGCTTTAATTGACGTGAAATATTTAGGACATATGGATCTCAAAATACATCCCAAGTAAAAACATGAAACAATGATGCACCTGGTGATTAATGCAGCATCCAGAAACTATTGAGCAGGTTCTCTGGTGCCGTAAATCATGTTGGGGCACAGGAGGGATCTTAGGCACCTGAGCGCCGAGCAGAGCGCAGGCGGTGACTGCATCGTGGGTTGGTAAGCGCAGTCCCTGAAGGAACCATTGACGTTTCTACAGCTCACAATGCAGGGACAGTAGGGTAATGCCGTTCCCACAGGACGATGTTTTCTAAGAGGAAGAAGAGGGTTTGCAGTTCCAAGTCTTAGACAATTTCTCTTAAAGGAGACGGGTTTTCTGCTCTTTAGTGCACAGAAGGTGCCAGGCAAGAGCATGGAAAGGCTCTGCACGGTGCACTCCATAAGAAGCTGAGCTCCAGCATTCTAATACTGCAGAACCCCTAGTGTTGGTATGGGGATTCTAGCCATTGATCAAGTGTCACAAGTCCAATGAATCTGTTTCAGCTGCTAAGTAATACATTGCCGTTCTTGGCCTTCTTCAGGCCCACTACATTTTCAAGATATGGCGATCGGGTAGAGCAGGTGTCTCCATCGCAAATCCAGGAGGGCTGGATTATGCCAGATTTTAGGAAGATACATTTATTTAAATTTAATTACAGTAGGGATCAATTACACAGTTGTGGGTTACCTTGACGATCTGACATGGATCAGGACCTGTGGACATATGTGGCACCCACGAGATAAAGGAAGGTTCTGCTCAACCCAGTCTATCACACCTCTTCCAGGTATTTGTTTGTGAACCTCTGCAAGATGTTCTATCTGGGAAGGACGACCGCCATCTTCCAGAAGTGTTTACTTCTTCTTCATCAGGCATAAGTTTGTCCAATTCGAAGTCTTGGAAGTGAATACGTCATCATGATACAGAAGGTCACAGAGCTGCTGCCATGGGTCCCGCACCGACCAGACTATAGCTGGGTGCTGCTCACAGGTAGGTGGCTCTGCAGCATTCACAAGCTCACGGTATGCTGCACTTAGGTTTACAGCACGTCTTTGCTGCACTCAGACATGTACAGTACATGACTGTGGTGCAAGTGCACGTTTATAGTTCCATACATTTCCAGCATATACAACTCTGCTGGGTCAACCAGGTTACAGGTAACGATGGTGCAAGTCTCATACATTTGCAGCTTACGAACGTGCAGCGCACGCATTTGCCACATTTGAAGGTGATATGCACACAAGTTTATACCTTGTTTCTGTCTTCACGTGAATTTAAAGTGAATGGCTATGCAGCACGCACAGGTTTACTGTTCAGGACTGTACAGAACTCACAGTTTATGTATGTGCTGCACACATATTTACCACACACGACTATACCTTGCATACATTCTTCGCATGCATTTAAGGTGTATTTCTGTGCTGCATGGACTGGTATAGCATTCATGCCTTTTGCACTTCCACTGTTGTGGTTTATGTACCTGCTACATTCATATTTATTTAATACACATGAACTTATAACATTTATCTGTTCTCGTGTATTCATAGTTTATGACTGTGCTGCATGCACAGGTTTGCAGTTTATTTTGTGGTGAAGTACACACAGGTTAATGGTTTATGACTGTGCTGCATGCACAGGTTTTATAGTTTATGACTGTGACTCATGCACAGGTTTATAGTGTATTGTGGGGTGGCCCATACGCGTTTATGATTTATAAATGTACTGCTTACACAGGTTTATAGTTTATTGTGGTGCAGCACACAAAGGTTTATAGTTTATGACTGTGCTCCATACACAGGTTTACAGTTTACAGTGTGCAGTACACAGAGGTTTGTAGTTTATGACTGGGCCGCAGGCACAGGTTTACAGTTTACTGTGGTGCAGTACACACAGGTTTATTGTTTATGACGGTGCTGCATACACAGGTTTCCAGTGTGCATTACACATGGGTTTGTACTTTATGACTGTGCTGCAGGCACAGGTTTACAGTTTACAGTGTGCAGTATACACAGGTTTGTAGTTTATGACTATGCCACAGTCACAGATTTACAGTTTACTGTGGTGCAGCACACACAGGTTTATGGCTTATGACTGTGCTGCATACACAGGTATACAGTGTGCAGTACACACAGGTTTGTAGTTTATGACTGTGCCACAGTCACAGGTTTACAGTGTGCAGTACATTCAGGTTTGTAGTTTATGACTGTGCCACAGTCACAGGTTTACAGTGTGCAGTACATTCAGGTTTGTAGTTTATGACTGTGCCACAGTCACAGGTTTACAGTGTGCAGTACATTCAGGTTTGTAGTTTATGACTGTGCCACAGTCACAGGTTTACAGTGTGCAGTACATTCAGGTTTGTAGTTTATGACTGTGCCACAGTCACAGGTTTACAGTGTGCAGTACATTCAGGTTTGTAGTTTATGACTGTGCTGCATACACAGGTTCACTGTTTATTGGGGTGCAGCACACACAGGTGTGTAGTTTATGACTGTGCTGCATACACAGGTTTACAGTTTATTGTGGTGCAGTACACACAAGTTTGTAGTTTATGACTGTGCTACAGTCACAGGTTTACAGTGTGCAGTACACACAGGTTTGTAGTTTATGACTGTGCTGCATACACAGGTTTACAGTTTATTATGCGGCAGTGCACACAGGTGTATGGTTTATGACTGTGCTGCACACACAGGTTTACAATCTATGATGGTACTGCACACACAGGATCAAATCACATGCCATTGGGATATGACTGTGTTAATTGTCTTATGACTGAGATGCTCACATTACTTATATCCCATGACTTTGCTGCACCTCACGTTTATAGCTCATGTTGCTTTTTACATATAGGTTGATAGCTTGTGAATGGGCTACACACTTAGAATTTTGCAGCCAGTAAAGAAGTGCAGCTTACACCATTGCTGCAAAAGACCTTAATAGTCATAACTGTGATGAGCCGACAGGTGTACAATAGAACTCTGATGCTCAAACAAACTTAGTCATGCAAAATGCTTTATGGATCTGGCCTATTGGAACAACTTTACAATAATTTCAAAACCTTTGTAATTCTAATAACTTCCAGTCATTGGTCATGAGGGTGCTTACTAGTGTTAATGCATGCCCCACCTGCTTATCAGTATTTAGGGGGAAACATCCATTACAACAAAACTTTTACAACGCACTACCATTATGACGCAACTTTTACAACGCAAACCATTACAACGCATAGCGCTGGGGGGCGCTCTAGGATAGGGAATGTATTTAATATACTATCCAACACCTTCCCTACTATCCACGGGGACTGGAGTTGGAATAGTAAATTAAATAAATCACTATCCAGCGCCTAAAAGCATTATGCGTTGTAATGGTATGCGATGTAAAAACCGCGTTGTAAAGGCATGCGATGTAAAAGTATGCGTTGTAACGTCATACATCCGTATTTAGGATTTACCCTGGGGTTTCATGGCCGGAAAAACCTGCCCACACAGTAATTCCTCATTCCAAACGGTTCTACTCGTAATGACACGCTGTCTAATGTGCAGTAAAATGGCCCAGTACTGTGTAGCTGGTACATAGGGCCCATATGATATAGTCTTGAGGAGTCTGAAGAGGCAGAGCAAATGAATGTGCAAAGGTTTCTGGCAGCCTTTGGAAAGGTCTATGGAAAACTTTGCAACTGTTTTGCTTTTCCGCTTTCGGGTGAAAAAGTGTGACTTTTGCCATAGTTTATCTTGAAGGCACCCATGGTAAACAGTAACAAACCGTTCTTCATAAAATACACTTCATAGGAAACATGTACTGATCTTTACCTGTGCGATGCCGTTGTGAATAGAAAGGATCAGCAAAAATGAACTGCAAAGAAACATTCTGGAAACATTCGACACTGTGATTAGAAAAGCTTTGCAACAGGAAAGTTTGCAGGGAAAATATCTGCACGTATTTTCGAACCTGGCAGGTTCAATTAGAGTGAAGATGTTATCTTGCTAGATGGTTAAAATGATCTAACAAGGTACGAATAAACGTTGTTACCTTTGCGAAGGGCAAACGTGGAACTTTGAAGGTGGAAAAAGAAAGTTTGACACCCCATAAGATAACAGAGAAGACCCAGTGTGATTAAAAGGGGAGTTCAGAGCATTAAGAAAGAGTATAACATTGTGTAGCATATGTGGTCGCTTAATACTTTACAGGTGCTGCACATTCTTTAGTGTAAGCAGCTTAGTTAATCCATAAAACATTTGCAGATGTGCAGGAAGCTCAGCCAGTCAGATCATGTGATCGAGATGACCTATCAACATGTGGAAAGTCCACAGGAGGTGCACACAAAGCTTCAAAAGCTAATGACCGGCAGTGTCCTCCTCCCCCGCCAGATGGATCAATCAACCAGATTAAGCTAATGTATTGTCCATCCCAGAGAGGCAAATCCAAGCCACAGCACTGGACTTCAGGAAGGGATTGTAGTGGGATTGAGTCAGCCAAACCAGAACCACTCACAGAAAGCCTGACAGCAGAGATCTAATGAAGACACACTCATTTTTATAAAAGATGTACCAGAGAAGTTTCTCAATAGCCTGAAAACATCTACAAAATAAAAAAATAACTAAGCACTGGCTCATGGCAGGCCAGACCCATCTAAGAGTTCAAAGCTGATTTTATGGGATGTGGCTCATTACTTCATCTCAATATGAGTTCATACTAGGTCGGTTCATTGGATAACATGTCCATCTACCACCTTGGGGTTATCTGCCCTATCCTAACCTCTTCAAATGCCTAAAAGTAATTGAACTTCTACCTGAGCCTGCAGAAAGGACACTTCAGATGCAAGTCATTCACATTAACGGAGCAAGAACTGCCACGTTTAGTGACCAACATAATCCTCTGTGCTAATAGCTCACACTGCAGGACGAAGGCAACCACAAGACAACGATCCTGATCTTCAGAGTCAACCATTGGCTTACCCTGTTTGTCTGCAAGATAAAATCCCTATTTTCCCACTGATCAACCAGTCCATAACATCTTGAACAGGAATGCTAGCAACATGAGGCTCAAAATGCCAACACCTGAATGATGTGCTTTCTCTATAGAGTCACTGGACACTGAAGGGCCAGAATGAACCCATCGACAGTCAAAGTAGCTCTGTGAACAAGTACTGTTGACCCAAGCCATTCCCTATTGATCCTGTTTCCCAGGGCCCAGACACTCACAGTTCAGAGTGTTTGAACTCTGCTAGACACAAGATTTCCCCAGCAATGCTCATGCACTGAATTTAAGCCTCAGCCATTCTGTGATTAATATAGTTGACCAAAAGTAAACAGCAACGATGGAGAAACTAGCCAAGCATAAAAAATAGCAACTTTTTTCAGCTTCCAAATAGACAATCACAGAGTAGAATGTATGAAGAAAGCCTAAGAGTTAAACATGTTCTAATAATTCACAGTGCAAATTAGGAATCTAAGTTATGGTGCCCTCGGCAGGAAAGCACAACACTATCCCCGATGCGCTTGGAAAAAACTTCCAGCAAGTCAGGGGCATTGAGTGTTTTTTCCAAAGCAAATCCCTTTTTGGAGGAGTTTGTCTTGAAAAATTATATTGCCAATCGCCTCATCATGCCACCATGATGTGGAAAACTGGTCAAGAATGATCATTGTGCACAAAAGAACTCCTTTTGTGCCACCCAGAGAACGGTAGGTACGAAATCTGTGCCGAACTGAGAGAACTCCAGAAATCTGAGGGGGTTCGCCAAGAGGGTGTGTCTCAGAGGTATAAATCCCCAAACATAGGGCATCATCACGATGGCGGGCGGCACTGTAATGGAATGCGGGACCGTCCGCAAGGGGTGCAGTGGTCCCGCACCTGCAATTAGGATGCCACCACCACCGTGGCAGTGGCATCCTCTATTCCCAGCATTGTGGCAGGTGGTGCTCACAGCACTATCCGCCACAAAGCTGGGAATGCACGTTGTGCATTGGCATGCACAAGGTGACAGGCACAGCGCGGTGCCTGCCACTTTGTCCATGCCAATGCAAGAGGGTACCAAAGGTACCCCCATGGGCACCCCCCCCCAACTTCCTGCGGGCCCGCTATGCCGCCATGGAAAGGCTGATCTCCTCTATTATCCTAATCTGGATTGCGGTGTCTTGCAGACACTGCCAACATATTAACCATGTTTTCAGCCCGGTCGATAAGTCGACCGGTGGAAAAGCGGTGGGCGGTCTTTCTATCCGCCACGGACCCCCCAGCCATCCTAATATGGCGGGGGGTCTTTGAAGTGTGGATGGCAGGCAGATCCCCCGCTGGGCCAGTGGTGACTACCGCCGGCCCGGCGGGGCGATCTGACTGCCATCCTAATGGGCCTCACAGTCTTTAAATTACCATTTTAATCATAAATTCGATGCATGGGAATAACTTCGCAATTGAACCAGGTTCAACCTAACCAGACCAAAATTAAAATAAAGGTATACTGATTAATTAATTGAGTTAAAGATAATCCAATGTCTCTTATTGGCATGACAGGTCATACACACGTTACCAAAGTAAATGCAGGGAATACAGGATACATTACATTCTCTGTTGAAGTGTAGGAAGAACTGGAATACGTTATGCCTATCTGTACCTTATGTATCTTCATATCTGACTTGCTGGTTAGAGCCAATAGTGTTTAAAGAAAGCATATTAAAATTTGCAAATAATGTTTTTACTTAACTTATGTAGTCAGGTTTTGCTGTAGCTCTATCACTTATTTGAAGCGTACTATCCTGACATATCTTACAACTACTTAACATAAGGTCGTAGGAGGAGGTAACTTTGCACATTTTTGTTTGCTCTGATTTGCAGGATTTGGGTTCTTTCCGCATATGCCCATGTGTGGTTCCTTAGCTGAACACAACAAATTCATCCCTTATTTCAGTGAACAAGGCAATTTAGCAATTTATAGATGTGCACGTTTTGCCCACTCAAAATTCTGTCTTTACTTTCTGAGTTCACTATGCACAAGCTTCCGGAAACGCTTCCTGTTTCGCACTAACGTTCCCAGGACCCCAAAGTCATTTTTCGCTGGCTTGCACTACTCAGTTTCCTTGCTTCCCTTCATGGCATGGGTCACACTTCAAGTCTCATGCACTGAAAATCCTCTTTATTTAAAAAAAATTCGTAGGTGCACTATTTGCATGTATGACGAGGATAGGGCATGACACAGGTGGTGAGCAGGTAGTAGGGTGACAGAGTCTGTCTGATGTAGTACAATAGGGAACAGGTTCGATACACACATTCGGATCCACAGAAATAAGTCAAGAGTCGGGGAGGCTGTCGCGGTGGTGGTGACTAGTTGTGCCACAGGTGTGAAACTTCCCTAAGATTCATTCACATGTTTTAATCATTTGCCTCACGTTCCAGGTGTTGTAGGTGGTTTGTAGGAATTGTGAAATGTGTGCAAAAAATAAAAAGGAGGGAAAAAAAACTCGATTTTTAGCAAGAATGTGAGTAGCTGTAACACACTGCTCACCAGAAGTCCATGCAATAAGTGGCCATTCTTGAAAACAGTGGCACCATATTTGTTGTAGTCCACCTGCTCACATTAAACTTCTGGAAAAGAAGATTCCTTCAACACTTGCCTTCTAAAGGGAAGTGAAAGCTCTACTGAGAAGCACGTCGCTGAGTTAGAAGATTTTGTCTTTTTGTCTCCTATCATGCACCCCTGCTTAAATTGCTACCTGGAAGTTGTATGGTCCCAATGCCTGCCTCTATTATGTCGTTATGTACTTCAATGCTCTTATTTCTATATATATTTGCCCATCTCCCAAAATTCTCTACCTATGTGTACCGCAAATCATATGTAAACCACTCTGATACCCTCTAGGGTCATGTTCGCGGTATATAAGACTTTTAAAATAAAATAAAGAAAAAGTATGAAATGGGAACTGCAACAATTATATTTACAAAAGAAAATAATACAAAAACAAAAACCTTGTAATTGTACCTGTGTCTTTTGGTCTTCCCCAAAATGTAGCTACAGAAAATGTAGTGACGAAGACCCA
Source organism: Lissotriton helveticus (assembly GCF_964261635.1). Classification (NCBI taxonomy): domain Eukaryota; kingdom Metazoa; phylum Chordata; class Amphibia; order Caudata; family Salamandridae; genus Lissotriton; species Lissotriton helveticus. Next base: position 208,765,509 of record NC_136065.1, read on the forward strand.
TGACCACTGCTAAAGGAAGCGGGTACTCTCGAACGAGGATTTAAATCTGTATCTTAGGCATGTGCAAGACTGTAGAACTGTGTGGGGCTGGACCATGGCTCGAGGCTGAGGCCCAATGAATGGAGCATGACCTCATACAGCCGCCACCGATCAATCAATCAAGCTGGGCTCAGTTACCAATAGTGTAGCTGCAGGTAGTGGGGAATCGGTGCAGGCCGTTAATGGACGCGCGGACGTGTCTGAGGGGACCTGTTACAGACCACAGGATGCCTGGGGTGAGGGAGAGAGCAGAGCACTTTTGAGTTTTCTTTCCCTGTGTGTCCCCTGGGCACCGTGCCCAGAGATAAATCTATTGGGCGGGCAGTCATCGCATCCAAGAAGCGCTACGTCACTTGGACCCCAGAGGCGTAACTGGCAGAACAAGGCAACGCCTCTTGGAGCCGGCTAGAGCACTCTGAAGATCGATCCCATGACAAATAGTGACCTAGCCCAGCTCACCACCCCATCCATCAGAAAGAACACGCCTCGGGGATACATCCATGGATTTCCAGGAAGTCATCTGTTGCAACGCCCTGATAGGAATACTCAGGGCACAAGTCCTAAAAAACAGAAGTGGGGGGACGCTGACGTCACAACGGGAAGTGACGTCATGAAAGGTGGCTTGCACTCAGTTGCAGTTTATAGTTATCGAGCTCCCAGTAAAATAAGTGGGGGGGCGCAGTCCACCCGCGTGGTACCCCGACTCGAGCATTGGCCGAATACTGGAGTTTGATCTGCCCAGTTAGACTTCAACTCATCCTCTTCTCTGCAATTTGCCTGCTAGATATTTTTTTATTGCCCCCAATTTTTACTACTTCATGAACCTTGATTCACCCGTTTCAACTATCGTGTCCTCATTTTCAATCTCCTGTCATCTTTTTGTGACATCGTTTTATAGTAAATGCTCTGAATCAAGATGGCCACTGCTAAATGGAATAGAATCACCTGATACTAAGGGCTCTATTACGAGTCTAGTGGTCCACGTCCCGTCAGTTTTATAGGGCTGCGGTGGAGGCGGTCATCCGACCAGCCTATGCAGTTAGGGTGGTTAGACCGCCATTGCTCTGCCGCAGTTGCCAAGGAACTGCTGTTCCCTGTCGGTGGTGCAGCAGTCAGGAGGCCGCAATATACTTGGCAGGACCGCTGACAAGCATATTACGAGTTTTCTCTCCACCACCGTTTTTATGACAGTTCCTTCACTATGAAAACCATGGCGGAGAGGAAACAAAGAGGGCCATGCAGGGCCCGCTTGTGCCTCCGCGCCCTATGGTGCATGCGCCCCCCTGTGCGTATGCACCACAGTTCCTGCTCGGCATGGGCTTTATGGTCCATACCGTGCAGGAACTATTTTTGGTGCTCCCACTGCAGTGCCCATTTTCAGGCACCGCCATGGGAATGTAAAAAAAATCCCACCATACACGAGAAATGCTCGTAATCTGGAGAGCGGACCGTTAACGGGGTTGGGGGTGCGGCAGCGGGCCAGCCCGGTGCCGCACCGCCAAACTCGAACTTAGGCCCTTAGTGTTTGCTTAGAATTCTTAAGTAGTGCTTATTCTGTGTACTAAGCAGCATTTGTGTGTTTTTTGAAAAGGAGAAGCATGTGCAACATGAGTATACAAGCAACCTCCTCAAACATACAAGTTTGTTTTGAAACGTCAACATTTCGCTTTCTCTTTCGATCATCAAGGACTAAATCATCCCTACCTATGGAATCATTATGTTTTTTACACATCTTACAAAAGAAAGTGACTTTTTAAAAAGTCCTTGCATTCCTCCTCCTGTCATCCTCAGAAACTCAAGAATCTCAATAGTTTTCAATGCAGATCTAGCATTTGCACCACAAAGCTGCACCTTGTAGAAGGGAGTCAGTTTGCCACTATCCATTTCCAGAAAATCCTCACGCAAATTGACACTGATTGGAGCTTAAAAGTAGCCTGGTCAAGTCACACTTGCACTAATGTAGCATAGTCTAAACTGGCCTACCAAAAACATCTTAGTGAGAGGCCGAAAACTCTTTAAAACCAAGTCACGAGAATGTGTCTCAATCTGCAGGAACGTGATTACGTAAAAGAGCCAAGTAGTATCAGGAGGGGATGTCTCTTATGTAGATGATATTTTTAAAGCACAAACCTATTAAGTGTGAAGCAGAGCATTGATAAAAAAATATATATAGCTTAAGACCCTGATTAGGATGATTTGCACTAAACTGGAGGAAGAGAGTAGTAAACATTCTTTGACCTCTCATCCCTGAAAAAGATGCTTGGTCCTCCATGGCTTCTCCAGGAGTGGCTGCAACCTGTGCTCACCTTCCCGAGAAGAGCAGCCAATGTCACCCTCTACAAGTGGAAGCATCATATCTCCACAACGTCCTCACATTTTATAAATGTCACAAACATTAAACCACTTGAACACCATGTGGCTTGAAATCCAGGGTCTGCTGCAAGTCATTCTGAATGCAGTCAAATGCAAACCTTTTCCTAGGATTGGAAAGCAACCAGCTCCTGCCTACCCACACCCAATATGGCCTCCAGATGGACAATGGTATTAATAAATGTGGTCCATTTTGTTCTATAACAGCATAGAGGCTCACCTGCAAAAACGTATGTGGGGGGAGATGTTGGTTGGTGAGACAGATCTTACCCCATTCTCTGAACCTCTCAACCCGGGGGAAGTGCCCTGAGGTTACTACTGTGTTCTTGTGATATTCACTGACAACTCTTGGAAAAAAGGAACATCAGGAGAACAAGTATGACTGCAATTAATCGCTCTAAGGTATGGTATAGTTCTGAAAGTGAGATTGTACAACTATCATGATTCTCAACCAGTTATGCAATACAGAGACAATGCTTATGCTGCTAATATTCTACTACAACTGCAGAATTTGGGTATGTGACAAGCCTAGGAGTAGGTGTGGGCTTGTCACAGGGGAGTGTCGCGAGAAAATGTGACTAAAGTGATGTCAACAGCCATAAATACGGGTACTCACAAACGTAAGCAACAGAATTCCCTCACGTAAATGCACTTGGGGTGCAATATGCAGGGATATTCTTACAAACAGTGGCGGGAAATATGGACTTCATGAAAAATCTATTTTCAATGAAAGAAAACAAGAAAAAACATATTTTCCAAATCTCGGTAATGTTTTAATTCAACCTATGGGGATTGTCTGTAACGCAGAGAATCCACACTCATAAGACTACGAAAAACAGAAGCCTACCCTGAACACATCCGAAAAGTGTACATTTAAGTGCACAGTTTCAGAAATTTGTAGATCCTTAAAGGTAGGCCTTGGAGTTGTGTGAATCAGGCACACAGTTGTAAGCCTCTACAATGTGTGGACATACACATGTTAGACGCTTGTGAATTGTCCCTATGTGCTCAGATATTTATTTAAAGAAGCAAAGAGTAGACCTACATAAAGATGAAAGTGATGTCACTAATACATTCAAGAGCATCTACCATAGTGCCATGTGGAACATAGAGCCCAAACACCTTCATCACACAATAGAGGCATACATTTAGGGCCAAATCCTACATATTTATATAACCAAAAGCCATGGTTTGGTGGCCAAGCGAATTACCTAGAAAAATACACCCTTTGGGAATCTCTCCAGGATGTCTTAAAGGAGACTAAATGCTCCTCTCAAAGGTCATTTGTCTATGAATCATACCTGGATCCCTTTCTTTACTGACTCGCTCCCCCTTTTTCTCGTTTATACCACCATCACCAGCCAATTTTTCATCTACGTCTTGTTCATTGTAACTCCTTAGCGCTCAACAAACCCTACAGTACAATGCAGCAGGGCATTCTCCTGGCTGCAACATCAAATCACTATAGTATCTGTAGTAGAAATACAGAGGCCCGTTCTCTTGTTTGGTAAGAAACTTGCTGGCTAGCACTGAATACTGAGCACAGGAGGAGGCTTTAGTACTAGTTAATTTACATAATTGACAGGAAAGGTGAATGTATCTGTAACTGACATAGAAACGGTTGCTTCTTTGGTAATTATATTAAGTAAGTCAATCATGTGTGCAGGATGAGTGCCCAACACTTGTGTATTCTATAGTACGCTGCGGTAGTCATTTATTGGTGTATTTATATAGGTGGCTCGTGCCAATACCTTGGTAAGAGGGCATTTAGCAACAGTTACAGCCATCACAGCAGTCTTTAATACCATATCATGTTACCACCATGCTTACGTCTCACAGAAATTACACCTAGGTCTAAATATGGTCATCAATTATTCTAGGAATCTTAAAAACAGCAACATCACTCTTAGGCTTGGCATCTACCCAGGTATTGTAGAAATTACATAAAAAGTATGAGATTGCAAAATGATGGCCAACCAGGGCCAGACAGGGGACTAAAACCAGCCCTGGCAAAGAGCTCGGTCGGCCCGGGTGAGGGTTGGGGGGGGGGGGTAAAGGGTCTGGGGGAGGGGAGTTGTGGGACAGGGGGTAGCGGAAGGAAAGCTCTGGGCCACTTTTGTTGCAGGGTGGCTACATTGCAAAAATGCCCCAGTAACAAAAACGGCCCCCAGGGGTCTAAAGCCAGCCCCCACGGGAAACGCCAGGTGTCCGGAGTCCGCTACGGCCAGTCAGGCCCTGTGGCCAACCCAGAAATTAATATCCTAAATACCGAGAATCCGGTACAACCAAAACATAGTACAAAATAATGTTCCTGAGCCACTGTGATGATTCCTTTGAGCATTAAGACCCAAGGGCTATTTTCAGGCCATAGCGTTTTGTTGGGGTGGGCATGGATTAGGTTAAGAATGGGGATTGCCTTAACGTTATGTTATGTTATGTTAAAAAGCTTATACCGCGCACGTACACCGAAACGGTTTCTTGGCGCTCATAACAGACATAGCAGACCAGGGCAGAGTGTATTACGCAAAGGAAGCTTTGAAAAGGTGAGTTTTTAATGTCTTGCGGAATATCTCGTATGAGGGGCAGTGCCGGAAAGAAGAAGGGAGAGAGTTCCAAAAGGAGGGCCCTAGAAAAGAGAAGCGCAGGCCGCCATGTTTCTTGCGGCGGTAGGATGGAATGCACAGAAGGTTGTCAGCAGAAGAACGGAGATTGCGGGTAGGAAGATACCGCTTTAATTTAGAGGAGATGAACACAGGTGCACGATTATGGAGGGATTTGAAGATGGTGCACCCAAGTTTGAAGGAGCACCGTTTGGCCACTGGGAGCCAGTGGAGGCTCCTTAGGAGCGGAGAAACATGCTGGTGTTTTGGTTGGTGGAACACCAAGCGGGCGGCCTGGTTCTGAATGAGCTGGAGTCTCTGAAGCTGGTAGGCGGGGATTCCCACATATAAGATATTTGCAAAGTCAACCCTGGAGATGACCAAAGCCAGGATGACTAAAATGAGTGCCTCTCTGGTAAGAAATCGGCAGATCTTACGGATCCTGCGCAGTTGGAAAAAGCAGGAAGATGTTACAGCCGAGATTTGCGATTTCATAGATAGATCCTCAGAGATGACCACTCCAAGACTTTTCACCGAGCTGACCGGGCGCGGGGGAATGCCAAGAGAGGGGGGCCAATAGTTATCATCCCAGGGGTTGGTCGGACCACCCACCAGAACAAGTTCCGTCTTAGACGGGTTCAACTTGAGCTGGCTGTGGGCCATCCAATCAGAGATGTATAGCATTGTGGTTTGGAAATTAGTGCGGGAAGATGGTGAGGTGTCCAAAGGAAAAATCAATTGCAGATCGTCTGCATAATTCTAGATAGTGGCCGGGGAGTGACGAAGAGAAACCATGAGTGGTTGCATGTATAAGTTAAAAAGAAGAGGGGATAGAGCCGAACCCTGAGGGACACCACAGGAAAGGGGGGAGAAAGGGGCGGAAAAAGTGGAGAGGTGGACTGCCTGGGAACGGCCTTGAAGGAAAGATCGAACCCAGTCAAGGGCTACGCCCTGAATGCCGGCGTTGATGACACGGTCGATCAGGATGGCATGATCGACCGTGTCAAAAGCCGCCGACAGGTCACGCAGTACAAGGGCCTGAGGAGTGTTGTTGTCAGCCCCTGTTCTTAGGGTATCCATGACGGCCGCTATCACCGCCTCTGTAGAATGGAGGGGGCGGAAACCCGCCTGTTGCGGGTCCAAGAAAGATGAAGTCTCCACAAAAGTGCTCAGACACCGCGTTACATAGGTCTCTAAGATCTTACCTAAGAAGGGGAGAAGGGAGATGGGTCTGTAGTTGCTCAACACTAGTGGGTCTGCGTTGGGCTTTTTCAAAATGGGTAGCACCACAGCCTGCTTAAAGGAGTCTGGAACAATTCCTGTGGCTAAGGAGGTGTTGAGAAGAGCCAGAGCAGGATCAGGGCAAGCCAGGTAGATTTCTTTAAGAATATGAGGGGGGCAGCAGTCTGCGGGGGAACCGGAACTAACTTTGTGAAGAAGACTGTGAAATTCGGTGATGGAAATGGGAGGGAAAATATTGAATTGCTGAGGGTTTTCAGAAGGAAGGGAAAATGATTGAAGAGAAGAGGGAAGAGAGATATTGTTTTTAATTGTGGAGATTTTGTCCTGAAAGAAGGTATTGAGCTCATCACATAGGTCCTGGGTGGGCATAGGGGGGAGAGTGATACAGTCAGGAAGGGAAAGCTCGTTGACAATCGAGAAGATGTCTTTGGCTTTGGAAGCCGACTCCAAGATTTTACGGGAGAAGTAAGATGTTTTTGCTTCTAAGATGGAAGATTTGTATGTATTGAGTAAAGACGTGAATTTTATTTTGAGTAAGGGGTCATACTTATGGCGCCAGCGGCGTTCGGCTTGGCGGAGGGCCAGTTTGTCGAGTTTTAACTGATCGGTGAACCAACGCTGGGCGTCGTGGGGGCGCGAGGTTTTTATGGTTTTTAGAGGGGCTACAGCGTCGGCAGCTGCCATCAGCCAATGCTCAAGAGTAGAGGCTTGGTTGGAGACTGACCCGAGAGTAGATGGAACTGAAAGTGCCAGGAGGGAGTGCAGTTCAGACAAATTGGCATTCTTCCAATTACGAGCTGTGGTGTTGGTAAGGGGCGGAGGGCGGAGGGCGATGAAAGCTAGGTAGGTCAACTGAAAAAGAAATGAAGTAGTGATCTGACCACGAACAGGGGGTGATCAGGGGAGGCGAAGTGTCTAAATTAGCCGTCCAAACCTGATCAAGAATGTGGCCCTTACAATGGGTAGGAGTTAAGTGTTAGTTATACTAACTGTCCTAAATAAGGTAAGTTAAATAGTGACTGGTAGGTTAGAGGTTAGCTAAATGTTAGGTTTAGAGTTAGAGCAGGCTTAGATTTTGATGAAGGTTCAAAGTAAGGTCTTCAGTTAATGTGGGGAAGGCTCAAGATTTGATTTATAGAGAATGTGGGTGACATTGAAAACAATTGTAGGAGAAGAAATTCTTACAGTATGTATGTTCATTGTGATGGGAAAAATAATGCTAAATAAAAAACTGCGAAAGAGGATCAGTGTGAGGAATTTGCTTTAGCAATGTTCTCCTTAATGGTGAATTGTATGAGGACATAAATCTAAAAGCAGGCTAATATCCAAAGGAATTGTATGGACTGTATAGGATTTAAAGCAATCATCTCAAAATGAGACACAACTTTTATCTCCAACAATTACATGGTTCACATAGACACGATTCCCAAGTTAGTCTGGCACTCAAAAGAATTCTGTTAATTGTAGCCTAGCACTCGAATAATCATGTTAGCCATTTTGTTAAGGTTTAAAGAAGAGGCATTCATTGACTTGAGGCGCTCATGAATGGCATAATCAATGCGTGGGAACAACTGAAAGGAATTACCATAGGGTTTCTCAAACTTTTTTGAGATTACCGTATTGTTCTATAGCAACCAATGCCTACAGTGTTTGACCATACTATCCCCAGTTGTAAAATCAATGTGTACATTGGGGTATACAATCGACAGATTTGGCACAGCCGGGTAACTAATTCCAGCCATTTTCCAACCAAGTTGGGGCCCAACGTGAATTTACCACCAAATTGGTATTACAAGTACCAAACTGCATCTCTGCAATGTGTCCACATTCATATTGCATCAGAGAAAACCTGGGGAAATGGGAACAGCGTTGATTGGGAGAGCAAACTCAAATACCGATCGTCAACCCTCAATCCAAGCATCAAAACTCATAGCGGGGGTAATACCGCATTCAGCCAATAATGCTCTCTAAAGAATCATGTTTACCAGATGCTGGGCTATCAGTTTAATACTGGGGTAGTGGTAAAGAGGTTCTTAGAGTGTCTTACATTCTCATCAGAGTAAACCTCAAGGGTGCCATGTCAACAGTAGTCTGGGGATTATGAAAATAAAAACAACCTTAGCCTATGTGCAATACTTGTGTGAAGAGCAGCATTAGAATCTAATCTCATCGATATTGGAACACAAATAACTGTAAATATGTCACTCTAACTGCTGCTCATAGGAAATAATTTAAGACTTAATAACTTTTCCTGGGCCTTACAGAGCTGATTTCAACAGATTCCTGAAGTTATGAGAGGAATGCTCACAGGAATGACATAAACAGTGCTCGAGTAGTTAAATCTGTATGTCAAAAGTGGGAATTGTCTCCTGAAAATTACTTTGCTATTCTTCTTGCGGTAACCAAAATTCTTAACCTGTGGTAAGTTACTGTATCTGTTTTACGGTAATGCAGATAACTGGTAGGAGTTCAAATGACGTATCCCATCTTCTGTACCGTGCCACTCCTTATGAGGGGTAGTAAAAGCTATACAAATGCAATGCAATTACAGCACTGATGTAAACACTTGTCCAGGATCCACTTGAAGGACTACTCAACCGAACCTTCCAGTATGAGTGGCATATCACGCTTACATATCGACTTAACAACACCAGCCAAACAATGCTGTTGAAAAGAGTAGTGTCAACATTCCCAGGAGTGATTGTACTATTTGTTCACATAAGAGGAAGACAAGGGTCAATGTCATAGAGAACTTAAGTGGAAGCCTGTAACTGAATGGAGGGGCATATGTAGAGTATGAGAGATGGTGTCAGCATATTATTAGGAACAGATATGAGATATCTATAAGGCCCTATGGTGACTCTGAGACCATGGGTGATGTTCAAGCATCTTGCAGAGGTCAACAGCACAAAGAGATGTGCATGGATCTGGTACTTACATTATAGAGGATATCCGTCCAGCCCTCCATCGTGATGCACTGAAAGACGGTAAGGATTGCAAATAGAATGTTGTCGAAGTTGGTGATCCCAAAGTTGGGGCCTTCCCAGTACTGTCTGCAGATAGTTCCATTCTCACATTCCCTGGCAGGGGCTTCTTCTCCGCATGGAAAGTCTCCCATGATTTCACCTGTGGAGAGATGCAAACTACAGTGTAACTGACTTCTACATCAAGATGTCATCATTGATGCTATTCTGGGCACCCACATGAGATTCCACACCAGGGCACAAGAGCCAACCATCACACAATATATTAGTTTTTTTCAGTATGTCTGTATTGTTGCTTTACGTTCATAAAAAAGCAATACAAAACATAAGATGACGTTTGCAGAGTACTCCAATACTCCTTTTCAAGGACAAAATGCAACATATTCCAATTCCAATGAAAGGAATTATGTCCATAAAGGAGCGGGAAAAGGGGGGAAAGAAAGGGTACAAAAAATCAGTATACACAATCACATAATATTCATTAGTCATGGGAGGATATGGGAACCCCGTCAGTAACACACATAAAAGGCCCTCTCGGGGAACATCGGTGGTCCAAATGCCACCTCCAACAGTACGTGGCCCTTGATCATCTCTCACAGACACAGCAAAGTATACCTTTTTCACAACAGAGCATAAAAAACAACAACATGCTTTCCATCTCTCTGACCGTCACACGATATTCAAGATAGTGTGGCATGCTTGTAAAGTCATAGTTCTAGGTGAGATATAGTGTGGCATGCTTGTAAGGTCAAAGTTCTATGTGAGATATAGTGTGGCATGCCTGTAAGGTCAAAGTTCTAGGTAAGATATAGTGTGGCATGCTTGTAAGGTCATAGTTCTATGTGAGATATAGTGTGGCATGCTTGTAAAGTCATAGTTCTTTGTGAGATATAGTGTGGCATGCTTGTAAGGTCAAAGTATTATGTGAGATATAGTGTGGCATGCTTGTAATGTCTTAGTTCTTTGTGAGATATAGTGTGGCATGCTTGTAAGGTCATAGTTCTATGCGAGATATAGTGTGACATGCTTGTAATGTCTTAGTTCTTTGTGAGATATAGTGAGGTAAGCTTGTAAGGTCATAGTTCTATGTGGGATATTGTGTGGCATGCTTGTAAGGTCATAGAAGGTCATAGTTCTAGGTGAGATATAGTGTGGCATGCTTGTAAGGTCAAAGTTCTATGTGAGATATAGTGTGGCATGCCTGTAAGGTCAAAGTTCTAGGTAAGATATAGTGTGGCATGCTTGTAAGGTCATAGTTCTATGTGAGATATAGTGTGGCATGCTTGTAAAGTCATAGTTCTTTGTGAGATATAGTGTGGCATGCTTGTAAGGTCAAAGTATTATGTGAGATATAGTGTGGCATGCTTGTAATGTCATAGTTCTAGGTGAGATATAGTGTGGCATGCTTGTAAGGTCATAGTTCTAGATGAGATATAGTGTGGCATGCTTGTAAGGTCATAGTTCTATGTGAGATATAGTGTGGCATGCTTGTAATGTCTTAGTTCTTTGTGAGATATAGTGTGGTAAGCTTGTACGGTCATAGTTCTATGTGGGATATTGTGTGGCATGCTTGTAAGGTCATAGAAGGTCATAGTTCTATGTGAGATATAGTGTGGCATGCTTGTAATGTCATAGTTCTAGGTGAGATATAGTGTGGCTTGCTTGTAAGGTCATAGTTCTACGTGAGATATAGTGAGGCATGCTTGTAATGTCATAGTTCTATGTGCGATATAGTGTGGCATGCTTGTAATGTCATAGTTTTATGTGAGATATAGTGTGGCATGCTTGTAAGGTCATAGTTCTATGTGAGATATAGTGTGGCATGCTTGTAATGTCATAGTTCTAGGTGAGATATAGTGTGGCTTGCTTGTAAGGTCATAGTTCTACGTGAGATATAGTGAGGCATGCTTGTAATGTCATAGTTCTATGTGAGATATAGTGAGGCATGCTTGTAATGTCATAGTTCTATGTGAGATATAGTGTGGCATGCTTGTAATGTCTTAGTTCTTTGTGAGATATAGTGAGGTAAGCTTGTAAGGTCATAGTTCTATGTGGGATATTGTGTGGCATGCTTGTAAGGTCATAGAAGGTCGTAGTTCTATGTGAGATATAGTGTGGCATGCTTGTAATGTCATAGTTCTAGGTGAGATATAGTGTGGCATGCTTGTAAGGTCATAGTTCTAGGTGAGATATAGTGTGGCATGCTTGTAAGGTCATAGTTCTATGTGAGATATAGTGTGGCATGCTTGTAATGTCTTAGTTCTATGTGAGATATAGTGTGGCATGCTTGTAAGGTCATAGTTCTATCTGAGATTAATTAATGTAATGTAGTGTATCTGCAATATTATCATTGTGCTGTGTCTGCACGTATCACTCTATCCAAGTATTGTGACAGATAGTATCACAGGGCCCGATTCAGAGAACTAACTTAAGGCAAAATCCTAAGCTTACTACCATTTTGGTATTCACAGAAGGCACTTACTCCTTTTGGTATTCACAGAAGGCACTTACTCATTTTGGTATTCACAGAAGTTAGGAGTCCTAACTTTAGGATTTCTAAATGCCTTCTGTGAATACCGAAAGTCTTAAAGTTAGGATTTTTCTCAGTTTAGTCTTGGAAAGGCATGCGGTATTTTACATTGGGGGCCCGTAGCGGGGCCCCACGTATTCTGGGGGTGGGGGTTGCGTGTGGGGGGTACCATGCATTTGCATGTACAACGTGGCAAGCACTGCGTGGTGCCTGACACGTTGTGCATTCAAATGCACAGTTTGTATTTTGTCATTGCGGCGGGCGCTTCCTGATTGTATGTGCGGGACCGCCGCATGCATTGCGGGTGGTCCCATTTCCCGGGGCTATGGCGAGTATGCTAATGATGTACTTAGTCTATTTCAGGTCTCACAGCCATGTAACAGTAACCTGGGTGCGCTGGTGTTAGTTTTCTAATATATACTGGTAATATGCTCTGTATATTACTAAACACCCATTGCCACCATTTAGTCATAAAAATGTGCCCGTGTTAAGAAATAAGTAAGCAAACAGACACAAATTAACTACTGGAGGAACCCTACCCATACAAACAAGCTTTTGTTGCACAGATTTCCAAGTAATTTTTATCTGATCTAGAGATTCTAGCCAGCCACAGACCAATCACAAACTCCCCAATCCCATGCACAATTCTCAAAAGTGAAAGAACAAGGAAATGACCAGGCATTTGCAGAAGTATCAACAGTAGGACAACACAATCCAAGGACAAGTACCAGCATTCAGAACAGCTACTAGAATTATATTATTTTAGCAAGAACCTTCTCATCGCTCTCAATGAGACCAGCAGGCATTCTTCTCATCCAGTGATAAGACTACTATGGCCTCCTAATAAAAATACATAGGTTAGAAGGAATCTCAAACAGGCCTGGCAATGTATCCAGTCTTTCCTAACCAACCAAATCCAGTGGGTATCAATAAAATCCGACAATCCTTAAAGAAACTTGTCACGTGTGCCCTTCGGGAGTCAACCACAGGATTACAAATCTTCAACATATGCAAGGGCCATTAACCTATGTAAATAAAAAATACCCAGCTTCAGGTGTATGCAGTTGACAATCAACATCTACCCGAGGCACAAAACAGGAAGTCAAGCCAACATCATAAAAGGTTAGAGCAAAATCTATAATGAGAAAGACTTCTTGCAGATAGATGGCACCAAAACAGAGATTCTGGTGCTGTGAGGAGCAATACCTAGAAGAATCCAATTCCAATAGCCCTGACTCCTGGGAGCTGTCCCAACCAACAAAATCAACGAACAAGGTGGAATCACCATATTTTACCTTTCTTTGACCCCTCAGGTAAATGCTGTGGTAAAGGGTTCTGACTTTCAATTATCCTTGCTCAACAAAATACTAACACAGTCCTAAGCGAACCATAGAGTATAGCTGGCCAAAGTCTTAGCTATATCACAGTTGCAATATTGAAATGTGATCTTAGAAAAAAACACCTAGAAAACAAATGTCCAGGCACAACAGGTGCAGATTCATTAAACAATTCTGGCCCTCAATTGGAAACAATACACACACAAACAACAAGATTGCTTTATAAACACCCTACTTGACCACTACAAGAACCATGATTACATATAGCAGACATAGGTATTTGTGGGGAAAAAGCCCACGGTGTGTGAACTTCACTGCCCCTCATCAAAGAGGGACTTAAGAAGCTAATCATTTGCAATAATCTAGTTATGGTTAAATGGACTCCAGCATGAGCAGTGGCTATGTGTGAATTTGCACTGAACACAGCTGGCTTCCGCTTTAATGCATATTGCCATTTCTATTTACTCTGTATTTCTACTTCTATTCTAAGTGTCAACTGCTGTCGCAGCAAAACCACATATGTGCCTCTATACAGGCACTAGCTCAGGCAAATACATTCTTGTTCTTCCAGATACTGTAAAGATGACCAGGCCAAGTGTCAGCCACACAAGAGGAGAAACTGAGCATGCTAACGAGAAGGACAAAACTGATACAATTGTGGACCTCTTTCAATAGATCATTGCAGAATTGGCAAATATAATGCACTTCCTATTATGGTTGAGGTTTCCGCTCCACATAGACTGGAAATGAGGAAGAATTTATGAAACAGAAAGAAGGACCAGAAGGGAGGGGGAAACTTTCACATGTATATAAAAGATGGGGGGAGACTTTATACAAAGGCAATACTCATATAAAACCTTACAGATGGGGTGGGGTCGCACACTACTCACACACCGGCGGTATCGCCCCTAAGGACTATGGTTAATGTAGTTACGTGTTCCGCGATGCATCTTCTTTCGATTCTCTGCTATCTTGGCTGTCTTCGCCATCCCTGGACACGTGTTTCGGGGTATCACCCCTTGTCAGCAGGGATAGGCCGGGTTCTGAGGTTGCCGGTGGCTGCCAAATATCTGCCAGGTTTAGTACCACTCAGGCGCGCAGGTGCGGGGTCCCAGGCTCGTCAGCCAACTGCTCAAGGGAGCTTTAACATTACAGATGGGGGTGGGGTCGCACACTACTCACACGCGGAACACGTAACTACATTTACCATAGTCCTTAGGGGCGATACCGCTGGTGTGTGAGTAGTGTGCAACCCCACCCCCAATTGTAATGTTAAAGCTCCCTCGAGCAGTTGGCTGACGAGCCTGGGACCCCGCACCTACGCGCCTGAGTGGTACTAAACCTGGCAGATATTTGGCAGCCACCGGCAACCCCAGAACACAGCCTATCCCTGCTGACGAGGGGTGATACCCCGAAACACGTGTCCAGGGATGGCGAATACAGCGAAGATAGCAGAGAATCGAAAGAAGATGCATCGCGGAACACGTAACTACATTTACCATAGTCCTTAGGGGTGATACCGCTGGTGTGTGAGTAGTGTGCGACCCCACCCCCAATTGTAATGTTAAAGCTCCCTCGAGCAGTTGGCTGACGAGCCTGGGACCCCGCACCTACGCGTCTGAGTGGTACTAAACCTGGCAGATATTTGGCAGCCACCGGCAACCCCAGAACACGGCCTATCCCTGCTGATGAGGGGTGATACCCTGAAACACGTGTCCAGGGATGGCGAAGACAGCGAAGATAGCAGAGAATCGAAAGAAGATGCATCGCGGAACACGTAACTACATTTACCATAGTCCTTAGGGGCGATACCGCTGGTGTGTGAGTAGTGTGCGACCCCACCCCCAATTGTAGTCTCATATAAAACCTCACCTGAATACTTTGAATCTCTGAGATTATTTGTTGTTATTGGGAAGTTACATTTGCTGTCCTGCAAATAGACTTGAGGGCACACAGGCAGACCTCTGTGGCAAGCATCCTCATCCATCATCAGCTGCTGGATTCAGTGTGTAAACACAAATGCTTTGAGCCCATCCCATGCGGGGAATCAAGTGAAATCTCTTGAATGATAACAAAAATGTATTCAAATGACTAAGTTGCAGGGGTAGATGCTTAGAAGGAGAGGGTCCCAAACTCCAAAACAACCTCAAATCATAAATGAACAATCAACCAAGCAAATTTCTCTTCCAGAAAAACCTAAACAAAAGGGTGTCCAAAGATGTCTAAGATTGATAATGGAGACCTCTTGATGGAGTGAATGAGTAAAGCTGCACGGCCAGGCTCAATCTGCCTTTGGTCCATAGTAAAATATTTACAATGCCCAACACAATCTACCCTCTCCACTCCCTTGATACTGATGAATCGACAGAGGACACTGGGATAACACAGCTCTAAGAGCGATGCAACCTGAAGAGAAGAAAGACAGTATCCTTACCACACTGAGTTCAACTCAATCATATGATAAATGCGGCACCTTAATTTCAAAGAGACTGAACGCTATGAATACATCACAGACAGACTACAGTTGATAATACCGGATGCATTACACCATGTGATCATATCGAAGATAAGTAAATGCTAATTATTTCCTGAATACACAACAATATAAAGGCTGCATGTCAGAATATTGACCACACAAATACTGTTTGTCATACACATCATGTCCTGAATGTTTTTTTACAAAAATATCATTTATTGATTACAGATTTTCTATTAATAATTCCAATAAGCGATGTTTTGGTATATGTGAGATTCAGCTTGAATCACAGCATCTCGCTGGGCCGCATTTGGACACTTACTTACAAAGAGCTGTTCCTGAGAGAAGGATTCACCAAGGTTAGGGGCAGTGGAGACCGTGGAAACTGACCGCTGCCTCTTGGCGTGTTCTGCGCACAGTAGGTATGCTGGGAAAGACAGAGTTCTGCAGGCAAAGTGACCATAAGGGAAAGGCGCTGTGCAGAATGGGCACAATGAAGGCATAGTTTGGCTATTGACACTCTTACTTTGGGATATCTTGCATGGGAAAACTGTGGGTTACCACACCTAATTGTGATTGTTTATTTCTGGGTTATGTTAAGTAGAGACAGTATAAAACGCCAAATGGAAAATCGCAAATTGTGTGAGGTCTTTTAGTTCCAACAAGGGAACACCCAGTTCCCTGCCTTTGCTCTCCTCCTCCACACACACACACTATCTTGTCTATCCCCCGGGGAACTTTGTACCTTTTGTTGTGTATGGTTGGCTGGACATGTACACTGGACCCCGTTAAATATCGTCCACACATGGTTCCCTCCTTTGTATTGAATGTTTTTCTTTTAGCACATACTATAAGCACACCATAATATCATGTATGGGATAACCCAGTCTAAATGGCAAAAACCTGGTCACTCAACATGCTACTTTACTTAACCTTTCAGCCTCTTTAGATACTGTAGAACATAACACCGTACTTTACTGGTAGCCAACACCTCGATTAACGGCTAGCAGATGTTTCATGTACTTCGTCGATGAATGCTCTCTAAGAGTTGGGTGGATCCACTTCATGTCGTTTGCACACACGTACACAAGTGGAGTAACAAAGGGTTCCCCATTTACCCACAGCTTTTCAACACATACATTGAACCAATACTGTTGGAGCTCCAGTCAACTCATTATTTAGCGACTGCAGTATCTTGTACCTTGACCTACTATTGTAGCAAATGAGAAGACTTCAAATGCTTATAAATGTTGTGCAGAGAATGATCTTTAACGTAAAAGACCGCCACTAGCAAAACACCTCAAAAGTCAGCAACTGATCCAAATCAAGAACAGAATTACATATAAGATTCCCTTCCATGCTTACAAATGTTTTAAATGATTTGCTTTAAAATAACTGTAGGATAAAATTATGAAAACCCTGGCCGGTCGCCTTGACTTAACCAACAAATATTCAAAATCAGATACAAAAATAGGATGGTAGGAAATCCACCTTTTATGCGTGGCCACCCTAGATTTTTTGCCTTTTGCTGGACTCTATATTTCTGTTGGCTTTAACACTCGGTGCACTTTACCCTTGGCAACCTGTAGAAACGTGCATTTGCTCCCCCTTTAAACATGGTTGAATTGGCATATTCTTTGTGTATTTAACTTGCCTATAAGTCCGTACTATATGGTGTACAAAGTGTATCCAGGGACCGCAAGTTAAATGCCCTTAGTAGACAGATGTATCTATTCTGCTATCTATTACAGTAGCAGTTCAAACATGGCTTCAGGCCTAACATGTGTAGGATGATTGTGGTAGTGGAAAATCTTCCATGTGACTGTCAACATAACGCTTTCTGACAAGTAAAAACTTCCCTTTAAACTATTCCTAAGTCACACCTATGTAGACCTTGTAACCCACATGATGTATGCTATTTAAAAATAAGGGAGGAGCTTGGCGGGCATCCGAGATGGCCGCGTGAGCACAGCGCTCCCCGGACCCCCGCCACTCCCGGCATGATATCCTGAACTTATCCTGACTTTTTACGAGGATTTGTATAGAGGACACTGGGCTGATTGCCCTGGACTTTTTGGAATTCGATTTGGACCCGGGGTTCCGGAGTTACGTCTGTTCGAACTTTCGGGCTCCACTCTCGAGGTACGCCCGGGACTGCGTGAGGCTCAGTGGCCGTCTTGAAGTTGAACAACAACGGCAGGGTGATTCGACCTGTGGGTCCCCCTCTTAAGTTTCGGTTTCGTTTCTGCCTCAGACTGAGACATCTGGCAGAGGAGCCTGGCCTGGGCTGCAGTCTGGGCACGGAACGGCTGTCGAGGCCTTTGACTAGCTTATTTTCCTATCTGTTGGCCCTTCTACTAGTGGTGCCCTAGCTGCGGTTCTTTGGTCCCGAGGCCCTACTTTCCTGTGGCCATTCCGTCCAGCCTGGTTAATCACCTGGTGACGCAGTTCTGATATGGCGGGCAGAGGGGACCGAGAGACTCGGAAGACCAAGACGCCCTTGCGTGGGGGCCCGGTCCAGTCTAACGTGATGGACCGCTACACCCATGCCAAGGGGTCCCCCGGAGCCGCCCTGCCCGGAGCCAGTAATGCTGATCTCACTGTGGACGCGTCAACGGAGCCTTCTTTGCAGGACATCATGGGCGCCATTTCTGCTATGAAGGAGACGATAGGCCAACAATATGAAGCTTTGGCCCAAAAAATCGACACCGTGGCCATTGATGTCAACTTGATTCGTGCTGACCTGTCGAAAACCAATGAGAAGGTGAAGTCACTGGATTTTAAGTCATCCAGTCTCACGGAGGACGTTTCGGAGATACAGACGGAGGTCGGCAACCTTCGCAGGGTGAACGACTTCATGACCCGGCGCTTGGAGGACTTTGAGAACAGGGCACGTCGCTGTAATGTACGCGTGGTCGGAGTTCCGGAGAATCCAGAACCTCACTCTGTTGATCTCCTTGTTGAGGACTTGATCCGGAACCACCTCTCTCCGTCTGGTCTGACGAAGTTTTTCGCTGTGGAACGTGCCCATCGTGTTCCGGTGGGCAAGGGTAAACCAGGTGCCCCGCCGAGGCCTATTGTTGCGAAACTTTTCCATTATAGGGATCGGGACGCTATCCTGCAAGCATCGCGTGTGAAGGGCCCGGTGGCCTTTGAGAATGCCACGGTGAACTTCTATCCGGACTTTTCTCAACAGGTCCAGAGACAGCGTATGGGCTTCCGTGATGTCAAGAAACGTCTCCGAGACATGGGGCTTCGCTACGCCATGCTTTTTCCGACCAGGCTGCGCGTTGAGTACAACGACCGAACCTTCTTCTTTGATCGGCCTGATTCTGTAAATGACTGGATGGACTCTCTGCCTGATCGATCTCCTGAGACTGAGTCCGCCGCCCACCCGGGTGGTGCTGAGGGTGGTGTGGAGAGCTGAACAATCCGCCTACGCCTGGGCCCTCGAATAGAGTAAACTCTCCAGGGATTTGATGCCTCAGTGCCTCTGCTGTTTGTGTATTCTCCTCATTATCTGTCTTACTCGGGGTGGCGGGTGGTCCGGAGCCTTTCCTCCTCCGGGGTTCTTTTTGTAGAATGGGGGTTCTTGGGCGACAGGCACACTGCATGTTGGGGTGGCTATTTAGCATTTTGCAGGGGTGCAGGGTGGGGGGTGTTTTCTTGATTGTTGGCGGGTGGGTGGTTGGGATGTTCGAAGTTTTTGTGTTATGTTTTCAAGGCGAATCAATCTGGCTTCTGCTCCTTTTTATGTCATGCTCATTGCGGGGGGGTTTCGGGGTTGCTGTGTGGGATGGGGGGTAGCGGGTTGAGGCTTGTTTCGTGGAATGTTAATGGTCTGGGAGATCGCATTAAGCGGAGTGTGGTGTTAAAATGTCTACGCCGTTTATCTCCCGATATTGTTTTCTTGCAGGAAACTGATTTGGTGGGCAATACTTGTCGTGCGATGAATAGATGGGGGTATCGCCTTGCTGCACATTCGGGGTTTACCACGGGTTCCAGGGGGGTGGGTATCCTTGTTCGGGCTTCCCTCCCCCTAGCTATTGATGATGTGATCCTTGATGTTCGGGGCGTTATGCTGTCCTCGTGGGTCGCTATGAAGGTCGTACCCTCTCCTTGTTTACTGTTTATGTGCCCCCCGGCCTACAGACTTCTACCTTTGCCGATTTGGGCCGTGTGTTGTTGGACCTTCCTGATAGTACTCTTTTTCTTGCAGGCGATTTTAATTCTGTGATCTCCGGTCTACAAGATCGCTACCCCCCTAGGGATACTCCTTTAGCCCAACAGTGGTTAGGTGGGTTTTTGGATACGTTTGGTTTGGTGGATTGCTGGAGGCTCCTGCATCCTACCCAGCTTCAATACACTTTCCATTCGGGGGCCCACGGGTGTCTGTCTAGACTGGATTATTTCCTGATGCCCGCGGCGCAGACGCCGGCGGTGCGTGAGATCAGACACCTCCCCCGGGGCATCTCCGATCATTCTCCGCTCTGGCTTTGTTTTGAGTTAGGGGTGGAGGCGGTGGGCCGAGTGGCGCCAATTAACCCCTGGTATATTGCCTCCCCTGAGACCCGAAACCTTTTGACTAAGTCTTTAGATGCTTACTTTTTGGACAACGAGGGGTCGGTTTCCTCGGCGGTATCCCTGTGGGAGGCCTTTAAAACAGTGATTCGTGGGCAGGCCCTTTCTCTAATTGCTGAATCCAAGAAGGCTAGGAATCGGGAGGTGGTGGACCTTGAGATAGAGATTGCTGAGAGGGAGGCCGACTTAGAGTCTGAGATCACCTCTGATAAACTCCACGCCCTGGGTCTGAAACAATTTGCTTATAAATCCTTGGTCACAGATGCGGCTAGACTGATGTTCCGGGAACAGCAGGGTCGTCTGTATGATGTGGGGGACAAAGCGGGTAAATTGTTGGCATGGTTGGATAAGAAAGAGAGAGCGAATCGTGTGGTGCCTGTGATTCAGTCGTCGAATGGTGTCGGAGTGACAGACCCGGTTGGAATAGTTGAATGTTTTGCTGAGTATTTTCGTGTGGTGTATACCCCTGTGTCTGGACGGGATGTGGCTGACTCTCGCCTTTTGTTGCGCGATATAGCTTTGCCCAGTGTTTCCGATCTGGACCGTGTCTCGTTGGAGTCCCCTTTTACTACGGATGAAATAGCGACTGCCATTCGTTCGCTCCGTTCGGGCAAGGCATTGGGCCCGAATGGGTTGCCAATTGAGCTGTACAAGCTACGCCCTGACAAGGTAGCGCCCTATCTTCGTGCCATGTTTTTGGAGTCCCGGGAACGGGGTATTCTCCCGTATGACCAGCGTCTTGCCACGATAGTCGTAATTCCCAAGGACGGGAAACCGCGGGACCTTTGTTCGTCTTATAGGCCCATTTCCCTGTTAAATGTTGAGCCTAAGGTCCTGGCTAAGCTCCTGGCAACCCGCCTGCTGACGGTCATTAGCGACTTGGTTCATCCGGATCAGTCCGGATTTATCCCGCATCGCAACACGGCTCTTAACCTACGTCGTCTTCACGGCGCTGTTGCGAGGGCGGGGCTTCTGCCGGAGCCGGCCATTTTGGCCTCGTTAGACGCCTCGATGGCTTTTGACACGGTTGAGTGGCCCTATCTTTGGGCAGCTCTCGAAAAATTTGGTTTTGGACCTGAATTTATTGGATGGGTGAAGTTGTTGTATGTGGAACCCTTAGCGCAAGTGGTGGTAAACGGTAGAGTTTCTGTCCCCTTTAGTCTTGGTAGAGGGACCCGTCAGGGTTGCCCCCTGTCTCCATTGCTTTTCGCGCTGGCCTTGGAACCGTTAGCTGCGTGGCTTCGATGGGAACCCTCCCTCAAAGGGATCCGTTGGTCACCGGACTTTGAAGACCGCGTCTCTCTTTATGCGGACGACATTCTTCTTTATCTGACATCCCCGCGTAAATCTTTGAACGTCTTATTTGATGTGCTTACTTCGTTCGGTGCTAACTCGGGCCTTGTTATTAATTGGGCTAAGTCCTGTGTGTATGTTCTCTCGGGTATTTTGCCCTCTTTGCCGGCCAGATTCCCTATCCGGGTGGTCCAGTCTGGCTTCAAGTATTTAGGGATTTTTATTACCCGGGATCCCTCCCTCCGGTTTGAGCGTAATCTCCTCCCCCCGCTTCTTAGATTGCGACAGGATGTGGCCCGTTGGCGTAAGCTGCCCCTGTCTCCTCTGGGTAGGGCTGCTCTCTTTAAAATGATGTCTTTGCCGCGGTTCCTCTACGCCCTTCAGAACTCTTTCGACGATGTTCCTGCTACTTATTTCAGAGAAATCGAGAGTCTGCAAAGACAATTGATTTGGGATGGGCGTCCACGTATAGCCCTTGCGAAACTTACTATCCCTTGGTACGACGGGGGCATGGCACTCCCCGACATCAAGAGGTACTACTGGGCAGCCCAGCTATCGGCCATTAACCATGCGATGTACTCGCCGGGTCGCGATCCGGCGTTTGAGATGGATAAGCTCCAGTTGCCGGGAGGGGACTTTAATAGAGCGCTATACTCCAGATCGGCCGGGCGCCATCTTGTGGGCCCGACCAGGGCAGCGGTCAACGTGTGGCGCGCAGCGAATGTGAGTTTGGGATGGGAGAATCGGCTGACGCTGGCGACTCCGCTTTATGCTTCTGAACGTTTGGGATATCTCTGGTCTTCTAAGGGCTTTGACCGCTGGGATGTGATTGGGATTTGTAAAGTGGGTGACGTTTGTGTGAATGGTCGCGTGAAATCATTCCAGGCCCTTAAGGCAGAATACGACTTGAGTGATAGAGAGTTTTTCCGGTATCTGCAAGTCCGACATGCCTTGGCCTCGGTTCTGACTCCTGATGTGGCCCTGCCCGAGTCTTCCCCCCTTGAAGATCGTATACTAGATGGACACTTGCCCGACAGCACCATCTCTCTCATCTACAAGAAGCTGATTCATAATCGCGCTGATTTGTTGGTCCGACTCCGAGAAATGTGGGTAGGTGATGGATTGGAACTAGATGACGAGGACTGGCAGTCGGCACTCTCCTCCCCGAAGGAGGTCGCCATTCCCGCCCGTCTTCGTTTGGTACAACTTAAGATCCTCCACCGGGTGTATGTGACTGGTCCGCGTCTGGTCGTGATGGGTTTTTCCCCGGATGGCTTGTGTAAGCGTGGCTGTGGGATGAGCGCTACCTTTATGCACATACTTTGGGAGTGCCCTGTGGTGGCAGCTTATTGGGTGGATGTGCTTGCGTTGATGACTGTGGTGACTGGTGTTGACCTGCGGCCTGAGGCCCGTCGATGTCTGCTGAATGTGTGGGAACCCTCCGATTACTCTGTGGCCCAGACTAGATGGGCGACCCTGGGTTACATGGTCGCGAAGCGTGACATTGCGCAACTCTGGGGCGCATCCCGACCTCCTGATGTTTCAGTGTGGGAGGACAACATGGACTGGTCCATGTTCCGTGAGAAGACAGTCTACGTGGCTCGGGGCAGGCCGGGGGCGTGGACGAAAATTTGGGGTCAATGGAATGCGTACCGTGGAGAAATTTGTACCCCTCCCTTGGTTGCCACCTCCGATGTTACCCTGTCTCCTTAGGCTGACGTTCCCGAAATTTTTCGCTCTGTTCTAGGATTTTCCTGTCCTCCCTGCTCCCCCCCCCCTCACGGCCTTCCCGACTCTCATTGATGTATTTTTGTTCTCCTGTTTCGTGACCTCCCCCTCTGCTATTTGGGCTGACTTGATTATTGCACTCGCCTTATGTTTGTGTTGGTTATTTTCATGTTTTATATAGAAAATTGTTGTATCCTGTTCTATGTCTGTAGCAATTTCGTTCTACGATTTGGCCTGACCTAGGAAATGATTGTTTATTTCATGTGTCGTACTATGCGACTTAGCGGCCAGCCTGTGTGGTTGTGGGCCCATCTATGTAATTTTATGTGATTGCTCAATAAAAGTTTTTAACCAAAAAAAATAAATAAATAAATAAGACATGTACAAATTTAAAGTTAATATTTCCTTAGAGTGACTAGCACTCAAAAGCTATTTTCACTGTAGGAAGTCTGGCTGGCCCATGAGGAAACATGGAGAAGCAATATAAAATAACAATGTAGCTATCTCTGGTTATGGATCGGCTAGAAAAATGATTAAACAACTATTTTAATAATTATTAAAACCCAAACTCAATGGTGAAGTGAGACTTTTTTTTATAAATATTGAAGAAAAGTAACTTTTAGAAATTCACCTTTTCTCTTTCATTAGCCCTCCGACAGAAGTCCAGATGAGGTTTTAAAACTGCTCCTAGAGCTGAGAAAAGGCCTGGGTGTGGGGAGGTGATTTTTTCCTCTGGCGGGAAGAAGAGTTGGGGTAAGTTAATTTACTTTAAAAAGGTTTCCTCTGTCACAAGCAAATATTAGCTGCCACCAGGACAGACTTCTCTGTTTGTCCTCCCAGTCAGGCAGGCACCAAACCATGTGGGAGAGCTTCCCCAGAACTGGTTTCAAGTAGCCACAAAGGAGTGGCTGCTCACTTTTCTGGCCACGCCTCTGGGTGGGCATACAAACTCTGAAAAAGAGGAAAAGGATTTCTCCATCTTGGATTTTGAACTAGGATGAACCTGGTTTGTGTATCCAACCTGCGCACCATTGCGGTTGGCCTCAAATCACACCTAGGTCCCGGTCTGCTATGACTCCAGATTATCATTATTCCTTTGTGCTTTTTTAGCTCTATTCTTACTTAAAACTTTTAAAAATCGTAACTTTGGTTCCCCTTTTGGATTTTTGCCTTTTTTGTGTCATTTTGCTTATTAAAGTTTACTCAATTTTTTAGATTTGATTGGAAATGTTTTTTTCTTTGGCATTTTGACTTTATGACTATTTTAGTACTGCTTTCTACTGTATCCATTGCCCTACGTTAAGCCTGTCTGCTCTGTGCCTTTGCTACAAGGATGCTGAGCTCAGGTTAATTTAGTGAAACTAAGGGTTCACCCTAACAACGGTTGTATGTATATGTATGTATGTATAAATGATTTTGTAGCGCGCACTGTTACTGGGGAGTATCCTGGCGCGGTGGGAAAGGAAAAGAAGGATAAGCAAGGATCAAATTTATGAACTGCGTTGAGGTACTGGAAGCCAGTGAAGGCTGGAAATATGAGACCGAACACTCTTCCATCTAGGAACGTTAAAAAGAAGACGGACCGCGGCATTCTGAATGACCAGCAAACGGTTGGTCAAATAGGCTGGAATGCCGCTGAACAGGGAGTTCGCATAGTCCAGCCTTGCTAGAATGAGTGCTCAGGCGACAGTCTCCCTCGCCTCTCTAGGTAGTAGTGGAAAAAATTTCCTGAGCATTCTCAAGGTAGCAAAACACGTTCCAGTCAATTTTTTAATATGGTTCTCAAATTTTAGGTCCTCTCCAAACCAGATCCCAAGGTTTTTTGCAGGGCCACCCATCTCCTTAGGACATGGAACATTCGGGGGCCACAGTGAACTTTTAAAACTAGGAGGGAAAGACCCGTAAAAGAGGACCTCCGATTTGTCCTCATTACATTTTAATTGGGCCAGAGTTAACCAACGGAAAACTGAGGATAGGCAGAGATGGACCTTTGCTATATCCAGATGATCGTCAGGCCAGGTGAAAAGTAACTGCGTATCATCCGCATATCTTATAATCTTAGCCCCGTACTGTTCCGCAAGACACACCAAAGGGGTGATATAAATGTTGAACAGTAGGGGGCTAAGAGTGGATCCCTGTGGAACCCCCGTAAGGAGTGGTTTTGGACTAGAGGCATGAGGCGGCATCCAGACCTGTTGTGTCCTACCCGAAAGAAATGAGGACACCCAGGCCAGGACATTGCCGCCAATGCCGATAGTCGACAACCTGGCGGTGAGGAGCGCATGGGGGACGGTATCGAAGGCGGCAGAGAGATCCAATAAGATCAGGACTGCTCTGCCGCCCCCGTCCAGGCACTCCCGAATCGACTCCGTCATCTCTACCAGTGCCGTTTCAGTGCTATATGCAGCTCTGAAGCCTGATTGGGCTGGGTGCAGGGCATTGGAGGACTCTACAAATCTTTCTAATTGTCGGAAGACTATTTTCTCACAGATTTTTGTCAGGGCAGGGAGAAGAGAAATAGGCCGGTAGTTACCGGGAACCGTGGCATCAAGGCCTGGTTTCTTCAGAAGCGGCAAAAGCTTAGCCTGTTTCCATTCAGCAGGGACCACTGCCGAAGAGAGAGAGAGGTTCACAATCTGGGTAACATCACCACAGACAATGCTAGCCACTTCTGACAGAACCCGAGCCGGGCACGGATCGGCGGGAGAGCCTGATTTAAGGCATTCAAGAAGAGGCAAAACATCACACTCTGCTACCAGCGCAAAATTAGTGAACTGTTGGGTATCACAGGGATGAGACCTAATAGAGATATTCATCCCTGAGTCCCCAATTGGTAACGCAGAGGTAAGGTCCTGCTGGATCTTAGCTATCTTGTCTATAAAAACTTCACACCATTCCCCAGAAGATGGAAGAGTGGTGGTTTCTGCCACAGGGGACACGAAACTTTTAACGATAGAGAAGATTTCTCTACTGTTATTTTCCGCTTTGGCTATTCTCCCTGCATAGTAGAGTCCTTTTGGCAGTTTTAATGGCGGCATAATATTTCTTTTGGGCAGTGCGCAAGGCGGCCTTAGCATCAGAACTATACTCGCGCCTCCAGACTCGCTCCAATTTTTTTTTGATTATTGCTTGAGTTTGGCAGTAGCCTCTGAATAACCTTCCCTGCCATATATGCAATGCCCAATTGGTGACAAAGTTCAGGTTGAAACTCAAGACCTACCTGTTCCCATCTGTAACCAGTTTTCCAACATTCTGCATATTTATCAGCTTGTGCTCTTACAGTTTTCATTGTCTAATTTTTCACCACCACCCTCGTATCTTATAATGTTTTAGTTGTTATGTATCATCCTAATTACAACGTTCACCTTATTTCCTCTGGGCCTAGAAGCAAGTTATGTCTGCACTGTGTTCATAACAAGTAAAATGAGCATAGGCATACACATAGACGTACATCATGAAAATATCAGTGACACACAATACTACGTCAATATCACAGTCACATAATGTTATCATGATAATACAGATACATAACACTCCAATAACATGGTGATGCACCGTTACATCGCAACTTTTACAACGGGAGGCTTTTACAACGGAACTTTTACAACGCAGGATCCATTACATCGGATGCCATTACAACGCATGGCATTACATAGCAGATGCTATTACAACGCATGGCATTACATCGTAAGTATAGGTAAGTATTTAATTTTTTTTAATTTTATTAATATTAATTATAATTAAATATATTTATTTATGTTTTTTAATATTATTAATTTATTATTTATTATATTAATTAAAGTAATTTTTAAAATAAGTACAGGTGTACAGGGGTGTTTTTAGGTTTCAGGGTAGGGTTTGGGTTTTGGGGTACAGGGGTGTTTTTAGGTTTCAGGGTAGGGTTTGGGTTTTGGGGTACAGGGGTGTTTTTAGGTTTCAGGGTAGGGTTTGGGTTTTGGGGTACAGGGGTGTTTTTAGGTTTCAGGGCAGGGTTTGGGTTTTGGGGTACAGGGGTGTTTTTAGGTTTCAGGGCAGGGTTTGGGTTTTGGGGTACAGGGGTGTTTTTAGGTTTCAGGGCAGGGTTTGGGTTTTGGGGTACAGGGGTGTTTTTAGGTTTCAGGGTAGGGTTTGGGTTTTGGGGTACAGGGGTGTTTTTAGGTTTCAGGGCAGGGTTTGGGTTTTGGGGTACAGGGGTGTTTTTAGGTTTCAGGGCAGGGTTTGGGTTTTGGGGTACAGGGGTGTTTTTAGGTTTCAGGGCAGGGTTTGGGTTTTGGGGTACAGGGGTGTTTTTAGGTTTCAGGGCAGGGTTTGGGTTTTGGGGTACAGGGGTGTTTTTAGGTTTCAGGGTAGGGTTTGGGTTTTGGGGTACAGGGGTGTTTTTAGGTTTCAGGGCAGGGTTTGGGTTTTGGGGTACAGGGGTGTTTTTAGGTTTCAGGGTAGGGTTTGGGTTTTGGGGTACAGGGGTGTTTTAGGGTTCAGGGTTGGGTTTGTGCTTAGGGCTAATTAAATTATATTTACCATTTATAAATTAATTAAAATATATTTATTAAATTAAATTAATTATATTATATTAATTACATTTTTTAATTAAATTAATTAAATTAAATAAAATATTTTAATTTATTTATTTTAATTATAATTTTTAAAAATATTTAAATTAAATTAATTTCATTATATTAATTAATTAAAATTAATTAAAAATTTTAATAAAATTAAATTAAATAAATAGATTTAAATTTATTAAATTAAATTAATTACTATTTTAAAATGTATTTTAATTAAATTAATTAAATTAAATTAATTAAATTAACTTAGTTACATTTTTTTTAAAAAGATATACTTACCTATACTTACGATGTAATGCCATGCGTTGTAATAGCATCTGCTATGTAATGCCATGCGTTGTAATGGCATCCGATGTAATGGATCCTGCGTTGTAAAAATTCCGATGTAACGGAATGCGTTGTAAAAAACCGCGTTGTAGTGACACCAATCCCAATAACATAGATACACAATGCCTTGATAATACCACGAGCACACATACATTATTATTACAGACAAGCAACATTGTAATGTCCAAGCAACAATATAAAAATATCATGACACTAACAGACACACTATACTGTTATAACAATCACCTATTATTGGGATTGATAATATCACAGACAGTGGGCCTGATTCTGATGCGGTTAGGAAGGCCTCCTAATTGCATTTGCTCCTCCCAAATAGGATGGTGAACGTGTCTTTCTGACCGAGGGCCTAATTATGATGCGATTAGGAACATATGCTCCATTGAAGTCAATGAGAGTCCAACCAATTCGTATCGGGAAGCATCCGGATGCATCGTACTCCATCGGTCAGACTCTCCCGATCCGAGTGGGTCGGAAACAATTTCCAAACCGAATGGGTCGGAAAGCTTTCCAAACCGCATCAGAATCTGCCCCATAATAACATATAACACAACACCCTGACAATGTCACTGTGACACAAACCTAAGGTAATATCACAAGGCTATGGTAATATCACATACACAATAAACCAGATTAATATCAAAGTCACACAATACTATGACAAAACCATAAGAGAGCAATGCTATGATAATATCACAAACACACGACACATGATAATCTCACTGGCACTCAACACATCGAACATATCAGAAGCACAGTTGGAATAATACACCATATTCCATCACACTAGTTAAAAAGCTCCTACTGGAAATCAGGGCACTCTAAGGTGCAGGACAAAGGCTATTTATGAGTCTTTAACACATTATGCTGGAAGTATCAAAGTTTCTGAGTGGTATAAAAGACCGCTGTGTGCATATGCATTAAATCACACCCACAGAGGACCAACCTCATTGTGTGCACTGTTCCAGTGCCATCCATGGCAACACTCATTTTGCACCCTCCACGTACATTATCGTATAGAAACCATTGTCTGTTCAATAGTAAATCTTTGTCCCACTTAGACATTCCCTGTACACACATTTAGTACTTGTCACAGTGTTCAAAGCAGAATAGTGTATGTGCTTAATTCCTATCTATTAATCGTCATATATCATCGCCCCTTTAATAGTAGAACTGTTATTGCGCACTTGTCCTAGTGTTAACCTATGTATTATGCCATTCGGATCACAGATCTTTCATGATAGAATCGTCAAGATGTACACTTCCCCTGGGGTTATATATGTATCACACTCCATCCATGATGATGCAGGCACAGTTACAACCTCACATGTGAGCTATATATAACGAGTGTATATGTATTATAATAGTTGTATTCTTTAGATACCTAGCCCAGAGGAAACTACATTTTGAGATTTTTAATAACTTTGCCATGGTTTGGCAGATCTGAACAAAATGGGGCAGATTCCTGGTCTCTCAACTAATGTTCTTTTTATTTTTATTTCAGGAAGCTTATTCAAGAGTGGGTCAAGTGAGTGGGCACAATCTAAAAAGAGATTTCTCATTTTAATGTAAATACTAATTTCCATATAAATGTCTTTTCTCTGGTATAACAAACATTGTTCAACAGAATTACACCAAACTTGGCAGGAATGTGAATCTTCACTCAGACTACATCCATTATGTGGTGTAAATTGTTCAGTAGTGTTTAAGCCATTTGCATTACAAACAGGTATTGAGTAGCCTTCAAAAGATTTACAAAAGATTCACGCAAAAGAGCATCCAAATGAACCTGGAACCGGAATGTATTTTCGAGATAAACATTTTACTTTGTCTGCCATTTTCTGCTGTCATGTGATGTTCATAAACTAATGTGAAGTTTGCGAACATCATTGTAGAAAAAATGGCGATGGCCACAGAAAGAAGGGTGAGCTTAAGCCCCACCTTACGTGAACGCTGGGGTTCACCTCAGGAAAGGGGAACAAGGGAACCCTACTCCCTGGGAGCCTGGGTGTAGAGATTAAGAAGGAAAACAACGGCTCCTGTGGGATAATACAAAAAGATTCTTGGTAGAAATGGTGCGCAATGGCAATATAGGGGGTGGACTGGGTGTCAAAAAAAGAAGCTGTCTACACACGTGTCTGATATAATATTTCATTGCATTGCTTATATAGACATAAGAAAAACTTAATACAATATACATACAAAAATATAGATAAATAAACAGGTGTTTTTAGTGTCCCAGTGAAATATATCAACGAACCTACGCTAGTCTAGTGACATTACTGTGGCATATACAAAGGCGGTTTGCACATTTTACATTTGTTACATCAAAGAAAAGGCGACCATGTAATGTATGTATCATTTGGTCAACAACAATTTGGAAAATAGGAAACTGCTGTATTGTGGTCTGCCTCTTTGTACTGTCGACGGCGTTTCGACTCTTTGGGGATGTAGGGTCTCCTCAGGACTAAACACTGTAGGCACACCTGAAGATGGCCTTTCCTGCTACTGAGAAATATGGTGGCACCGTGATACTGAAGAGACCCTACATCCCCAAAGGGTCGAAACGCAGTTGACAGTACAAAAACTGCACAATACAGCAGTTTCCTATTGTCCAAATTGTTGTTGACTAAATGATACATACATTACATGGTCGCCTCTTCTTTGATGTAACAAATGAAAAATAGAAACCGCCTTTGTATATGCCACAGTAATGTCACTAGAGTAGCGTAGGTTCGTTGATATATTTCACTGGGACACTAAAAACACCTGTTTATTTATGTATATTTTTGTATGTATACTGTATTAAGTTTTCTTATGTCTATATAAACAATGGAATGAACTATTATATCAGCCACGTGTGTAGACAGCTTCTTTTTTTTTTTATACCCAGTCCACCCCCTATATTGCCGTTGCGCACCATTTCTGCCAAGAATCTTTTTGTATTATCCCACAGGAGCCGGGGTTAACCTCAGAGTAGACTAGGCTCCGCTACTAAGGCGGAGGAGCGTCGGCCCACAAGTACTCCTCTCTAGGGGTGGGGCAGGCTGGACTGCCCACAGGGGGGAGGAGTGGTTGGGGCACTCTCTAAGTGTGCATGATGGTTTGGCGGCCGTCTTGGGCCGGCTAAAACAGTCATGCGCACCTAGTAGGTTCTCCACCGGGCTGTGTTGCACCGCCTGGGTGGAGAACATGCCCAGGCTTCTAGTCCCCATCTGTGCGCCGAACCACAGCGCTCAGACCAATCACGATGCTGCTATCAACAGCATTGTGATTGGCTAGGGGAGTCTAGAAGCCTGGGTGCTTCTTGCTCCTGCTTCCTGGTCGACAAAGAAGAGGATGGAGGTGAAGCGGCGGCCGCCAGGTAAGTTTTTTTTTCCTTTTCTTTTTTCCTAACCTGCTACCCCACCACTACTGCCTAGCCGCTACTGCCTCAGGGGGTGGAAATTATCGTTTTTCCAATGAAAAACATTTAGCTAGCGAGTTTTCAAACATTATTAAGTTGCAAATTTTTTTCTTTGGAAGCAAATTTAGAATGTGAGATGGGATGGATGACTGTGGTTTTTGCCCTACATACCTAAACGGGGTCTACCAAGGCCCCAGTTTTACCTACATCCTGGGTCCTGCTGTTTTTCCCCGAACCATGGGGTACTTGAACAAACCGTTACAGCAAGAAGCCAAAGAAAACATTTTGTAATTGTTTAAATATGGCAAATCTACATGAAATCGTAAAAAACAAATTATGTCCACTTAAGTTTGCTCTTGGAAAGGTCCATGCAGAGTCATCAGAAGGGAAGGGGTTATAAAGTGGTCCTAAATGGTGCATTTTCCATTGAAATTCCCACAAGAGATTATTATCAAGTCAGAACGCAAAAAAACAACACCGGGGGAGTATGCACAGTAGATGCTCGAGGCAAGGAATGCAGAGTATGCCCGAAGGCCATGGTATGTAGTCAGAGAGTGGCCAGAGGTAGTGTCCAGCTGATAGAGAGGCTGGGTGAGTGGGTGCAGATCCAGGTGGGTGGGCTCACTATGTGCTGGTTACACACCGGGCGCGCCCAGTACCTGGCGAGTACTGGGCATTCATTACAATGGAGCAACCCTGTACTCTGGGAACCCCTATAACAAGTGAAACTTCAAAGGGCTCTGTCAGAAACATTCACTCCTAATAGCACTCGGAGGTCAGTGCTTAACGTTCTCTGTATCGAATGCATCTGAGAAATTAATCATAGTTTCATAATTTGCAGCACACTATAATATGTGCAATACATCATCAGGTTGGCCGCCATATGTAATTTATAATAAGATAGATCCGCAAACGGATAGGTGTAATTAAGGTACATGAACAAGAAGGGTTTACTGAATCGAAAAGAGAGAGTGTGACGTGACATGGAGCTGCTAGCGCCAGCCAATCACCTTTCTCATGGCTGATGGACATCAGGGGTGTCGCTTCCGAGAGGGGAGGGGTTGTTGACTTTGCATTCTTGACTGGTTTCCTATCTCTCTGTTGGTTTTTATTTCTGTGATCAAAGAATGAAAGACGAAATGGTACCTTTGATGTAATTAAGAGATAGAAACAGAGGTGCCCGTCTGGATGAATTTCAAAATGTGAAACCATATAACCTGTAATCAGTACTGGCTTCCCTGACTGTCCAAATTGTGTGATCCTAGGCAAAAACTTTATTTCACATAGCCTCCTTTTTCTTTATTAACCCGTTAAGTGCTGCCGTCGGCCGTTCGGAGCACTGCCTGGCTGGTGCTGTGCACGTTCAAAGGCCGACGCAGCCCCGCCCGTTTTTTAAAACGGTTGCACTGCCGCGAACAAACGGCCGCGGTTAACACATATAAGCACACTTTTGAATAATTGAGTTCAGGACGTGCGCTGCACAAGCATCTCTTATATTTGGATTTAGTAGACTGCAATGTTGCTAAATCTACAATAAGAATGTAGGTTGCATTTAGGGTTTACATAAGTCGATTGCCTGTCAGTTTGCTAATGGTATGGTTGTTTGGGATTGAGCCATGAATGTTTCTAAAAATTATCACTTTAAATAAATCTCTGTCTATGTAGTGTAAGAATCTGATGTACTAATGTCATTAAGGTGAAACCCTTTGTATGTTACAGAAAGACACTTTTTGAATTTTGAAGAGAATGTATCATATTTTTATAATATGTTTGCTGCACGATAAACATGCACACATTTTCATGGCTCTGCTTGTGCACAGACTCTTAGAGCCAAGCCAGACCTATGGCTCAGCTCAGCTCTAGCTCGGATCACCCTATTAATGTTAGTGCTGTCAATCCTCTATTTGCGACTCGGGCTTAGTGCATGTGGCCGTCAGTCACTTGATAAAATGATTTGTAAAAGCTCAGGGCTTGAAACATGGAGCCATGCCCACATGCACTGATTTGACAACTCTATCATCAAGGCTTCCTGTAGCAGAGACGAAAAAGAATGCGTGCAGTGAAAATACATTTAAAATAAGTGTTCCCAAGACAGAGACTCCAGAATTTACAGGGAGAATTACTAGGCCCACATGGGACAGTCAGAGGTGTAGATTCAGCAGGGATGTTTGGAGTGACACCCCTTAAATTCTTTCTTGATTTAGTAGTTATGTTTGGGGGCCCTGGGGCATGTCTGCTAACGATGGGTCGCCTTTACTTGCTCTCCTTTAATTAAGAGAATTTAAATTCCTCATTTTTTTGGATCAGATCTTTAAAAAAAATATAGTGACTTGTATAAGAAAAAATTTAGTAAATCCGCACCCACAGAAGTACTCTTTGAATGGGTGCAAATGCACTACTTTTTGTCATTCACAGACATTGGCAGTAGTAGGCTTGGAAAGCTGCACCAGTCTAAAGTTTCCAGCCGTACTAGTGGCAATCAAACAGCCAAAAGGTGGTGGGATTGAAATAGTCTAACCAGTGGCAATCACTCTGGGTAACATTCCAACCCATTGTTATCCACCCACTGTGCCACTGTAGAGAGACGCCCACTCAATGCAAACCAGAACTGACCCTGTTATTCATGCAAACAGTCCATCGCAAACCTTGGCCACTGCACCCCACCCTGCAGCCCACTGCTTGTTTAGTTGGGAAAATTGAGATTCACGCCTTACGAACCTCTCTGGCTAAGCTACGCCCTTGCTCAGCATGTACAGGATGAGGGGTGAGAGCCCGCAGTACATGACTAAAGGCTCCGCCCTGCACCCACTAGATGAAGGCAGGGCAAATGGTGCAGGAAATGGTTAAACATGGGTGCATTACCCTGTACCTAGGCCTCCTCTGCATCCACACTGTGGTGAGGGGAAGTAGGCAATACTAGGGAAAAGGCATGCCTTGCACCCAGTACTTGCTGCAGACAAGTATACGTTGTCTCTGGCACTAGAGCACTGGCTGCAGGGTGTGGTTCAGCACTGGTCTCTGCTGAGCACCCTTGGCCGTGACGGTGACTGAAGGACGAGTGTTCTGCTGCAGATTCCTTCTTCAATATTCCCTTTCTTTATCAAGTGGGTCAAAGCATATTTTTTTTTTAAAACTAAACAACACCCAAATGCGAGGTCATGAGCAATGCTCCCGGGAGCACTGTTGGTGCATCGATTGCCATGATTCCTCAATTTCAATGTCTTGTAGGTTTTGTCTCATATCCAAGACCTTCTTCAACGTGATGTACACGCTTATAAGAAGCAAGCTCTTGAACAGGCGCTTTAACACTATCAATAGTGCTGCGGGATAATAGTCCGGGGCCGGGGTATTCACCTCTGCCCTCCATGGTTAGATCTAATCCTGGGAGGAACAGTACTCTGCGCTCGCGGAGTCTGCGGAGTTTGTGCAACTACGCACTACGCGAATTGCACGTAGCACAGTGCAAAAGCGCGTAACGGGCATTTTTTGCTCGCTCGCGGTCCTCAACGTCAAGTTGGCGACCGCGAGCAAGCAAAATCACCATCCCGGGGAGACTTTTTCCTCGTTCGCGATCAGGAACATCAAGTTGCCGCGCTCGCGATCGGCAACATGATGTTGATGATCGCGACCGTAGAAAATGAACCTCCCGGCAAGATTCTCGACGAGGGGAGGTCAGGTTTATCATTGCGAGTGGTCGCGTATGCTCGCGAACGCTTGCGATGAGAAATTACCAGTCCGCGTTGATAAAGCTGCCGCTCGAGTACAAATCAACTCGAGCGGCAGAAAACGACCGATTGCACTGTGCAAGATGCCGTTTGCAATGATTGCACAGTGCTGACAAGCATCCGGCACTGTGCAATCAGTGCGAACAGCATGTACCCTACCGCACTACGCAGTTCGCGTAGCTACGCAAGCGTGCGTAGTGCGAAGTGCACTTCGCATAGGTAAGCAAAGCGCTACTACGCGCACTACGCAGGGTTAGTAAGATCGCTACACTACTGTCTTACAGCACCACTATGACGCACCAGGCGCTACATGACTATCAATACTGCAGCAGGACAATAATAGAGAGCCCAGAGTTTTGACGGGCCCTTTGCACTCCACGGCAAGACCGCTACACGTTCTTACAGCGCCTCTGTGACGCAGTAGGCGCTATATGACTATCAATACTGCTGCGAGGCAATCGTACCGAGCACGGGGTATTGTCTGTCTCTTTGCACTCCACGGTAAGACCGCTGCACCACTGCCTTGCAGCGCCTCTGTGGCGCACCTGTGCATACATCCAGATGACGCGAGAGTTCCCATGGCTTCTGCCATGTTCAGTCCCTCCGAGTCTCTCAGACCCCGGTGCGGGCTCGCCTGCACATTATTCGGTGCACTTCAGGGCTCCGCATTCATGATCCCATCTGTCCCAGAATCCTCTGCTCCGCTCCATCCCTTGACACATGTCCTCCCAGCCACGCCCGCAGAGGCTCGGCGGATTCTCACTCCGCACCCCCCTGGCCCCTCATCTGGGTCACCGAGGCTTCCGAGCGCAGGCCGGGGGTGCTCCACCGAGGCATGAGACGCCATAATGGAGAACAAATAAAGAGTCCCCCTGAAGGAGCGCCCGCCGAGGCCCCGTTAATGAGCCCGGTCCAGTTAGCGCGCCTGGTCTTTGTTATGAGATAATCCGTCACAAAGAGGGCCCGGCAGGACCAAATGCACTATTAGCCCCGGAGCCGCGGCGAGCGAGCAGGGAAGAGCCCTGGCTGGACGGAGGCGGGAAGAGGAGCGAGGAATGAGGACAGAGATGGGGGCAGGGAGGCAAGCAGGACCCGCACACAACGGCTGGATGACAAGCAGGCATCTCACTGCCTGCCCACGGTCCACTGCTTCCTTCTGGGCAGGGGCAGAACATGTCTACAGCACGGATGTTACAGTGAAAGACGATTCTGTGCAGATTTCAAAAGCGTGCTGTACATTTTGAATGTTTTGAAAATGTCCAGGGGCGTAGGAGACACTAAAATTCTGGGGGGGACAGGGACAACCTTGTGGAATTTCCAGTGACCCTCTACAAATCACCGCCCATTAAACAAATACAATCGCATACTTTCGAAGTGAAATATTGAGAAAAGCATGCATGTTGTCACATGTATGCTTTATTGTTATTTACATTCATATAGTAATCAGACCAAATGTTAAAAAAATGTATATGAATCTTGCATCTTTATGCACTAAGCAAACAAAGGTCGCTGACTTAGGTTGGGGGCGTCATGTTTGCAAGTGCCTTATTTATTTATTTATTTTTGCAGAGTTTTATAAAGCGCGAACTAGACCCGAACCGAATCAGGTATCAGAGCGCTTTACATAGTACCAGTTACGTTACATGAGGACACATTCATTTTAGGCACGGGGAGATTAAGTGATTTGCCCAAAATCACAGGAGGTTTTGGCGTCGTTACCGAGACTCGAACCCAGATCCCCAGGTCCGAGGTTGAGCACCCTAGCCATTAGGCCAACTCCTCTCCACTTATGGTTTGAAAAGTACCTGCTTCTGTATTCCAGGACTCCAGCAATTTTAAGGCAACAATACAAATGTGAAGATAACTTTGGTGATTAATGTTCTTTATTGAGAGAGATCGGAGGTTTGTCTAGTGGTAGTTTTGACGCTTGGTAAGGTAGCCACAGTGGGGTAACATGCCTGCCGCAAAGAATGTGTACCACGCAGATCACAAAATGCATATCATGTAAATAGGTCAGTGAG
The DNA here is from genome assembly GCF_964261635.1 of Lissotriton helveticus. NCBI lineage: Eukaryota > Metazoa > Chordata > Amphibia > Caudata > Salamandridae > Lissotriton > Lissotriton helveticus. The sequence continues at coordinate 208,802,751 of NC_136065.1, forward strand.
TTACTGCTTTTGTCTGAGAGATTCTTTTGGTATTTGCAGTTTATAAGTTAAAATCCTAACATTGAACAGTGAGCTATTAAACATCATCAAAGAGCTGCATGAAAACTTCATGGTATAGATTAGAACGTTATGATTTTTCCCCAGTCTTTCATTATCCTAATGTTGGAAAATGGGTTCATTAGGATATAAATCAATTCTGATTATTAAAGAGAACCCCCCAACCATGGTGTTATGTTTTAAATTCTGAGTTTGTGCTTCTTTAGTGTTGCAAAGCCATCATGTGCCCTGGGCACTCCCCAGTGTTTTGCTGACTGGTACTGGTGGTGCCTTACTCTGACTGACGCTGGCCTCTGCCTGAAGAGGCACAGGGCCAGTGCTATTCTGAAAGAGACACTTAAAAATACTGTGAAAACACCTACATACACTAGGGTGCACTATGGGTCAGGGTACCCCTATGATTGGCATGACCTCTCCTATAAGGCCCTAGTACATAATAGGGCAGGGGGATTACAACTACCTTTTAGTCCCTAGAATATAATAGGGCATGGCAGTTTAGAGGCCAGCAGCCCTTTTTGCTGAAGCCTGAGGTCAGTTTAAAAGTAGCCCTGTGTTGTAGGACTGCTTTTAAAATGCAAATTGTGCCAAACTCGACTTTTGGGTTTGGGGAACTTATAAATTGATCAACTACAATGCTGGGGCAAAATTAAGTTAAGGGGAAAAATGTTTTCCACTTAACTATGGCTGTAACATATTTGCCACATAATACATCATCTGCTGCATAATCTAACGATATGACCCAAAACAATTTTGTAGCTCAAACTGATCAAAAATTACTGAAAGAAATGTTATTTATGTTGCTGTGAAGTGTAGGGCCCTTTACAAAGGTTGCCTGGTCACCTTTCCCACTGCTACATTTGTATGTTACACATGTACTAATGAGGCAAAAGCTTTGCAGAGGCTGTTAGTATGTATAAGTATGTCAAAATAATAAAGTATCATAAAATGCACTGCATTACGCTGCAGCCTTTTTATTGTTGCATAATTTAGTCAACACTGCAACATAATTTTGGCCTCCATTGCTGCATAACTCCGGTGGTCCGAAAGGAGGCTGCAAGTGTTTGTGCATGAAGCAGAGACCATGAAGTTGCAAACTTAGGGGCTGATTACGATGGCAGGTGGACTTCAGTCCGTCCGCTATCGAATCGGGGAATTGGACTGCTGGCCTCCAAGGTGGCGGCACTACGATAGGCATTACAATGCGACCGCCACTATGACGTGCACAGTGCCTATCTTTTACATTGCAGCAGGTGTTGCTGGCTGCATCATATGCCGCAATGTAAAAATAGACATTTTACATGGCAGGCACAATGCGGTGCCTGCCACATGGTGCAGTGATATGTAGGGGGGCTTCTTAGATGCCCCCCAGGTCCCATGTCTGGGGGTTGGGGGGAAAGGGGCCTGCTACAGGCCTCCAATGTCCCTTTCCGCCAATTTTTCCATGGCGGGTGAACCGCCATGGATAGGCTGGGGGGTAAGGGGTATCATAATCCCTACTGTAGTGCCTGGTAGGCACCACCAGCATTGTACAAACCACAAGCCCCTTCGCCGCACTGGCGGGCTCAAGGAGCCAGTCGAGTGCGTGGCGGTTGGTCTTTCCGACCGCCAGGGAACCACCCGCCATTGTAATATGGTTGGTGGTGATGCAATCACCGATGGCGGTGAGACTACCACTGACGGGGTGACGTGGCGGTCCCACCTCCATTATAATCACCCCCTAAGTTTGGTGTGCATGCAAATACTACATTGCCAACCCCATGTAAGTTGCACCACTACTGCTGAAACAGGCCAATGAAGGTACCAATGGGTGCGGTGGACTGGCCTCCAGGATCTTGTGACCTCAGTGTCACTGTCGATCTAGGGTGTGCTTCTTCATATGCCTGCTCGCAAGACTGGAGGTGAACTGCAGTATGGATTGTGGTGGACAGGCCTTCAAGGTTAACTCACACTTGCCACCCTTAGGGTCCACCTGCCAGTGCTAAGACATGAGGGCTTCCAAGGTCTATCGGGCCTTCTAAAGTGTAGCATCGGAATGATCTCTGTCAGGAGTGTGGTCTGGTGGACTGGTCATGAAGGCTGAAAATGGTGCTCCAGTTCTGAATTCAGAAGCTCTGGCCAGAGTGCCACATCCTCTCCCACACTGAACACCATACTGCCCCACTGAGAGAAACGTGCACTGCCTTCAGCTACAACTCAATTGTGCTATGACTAAATTCAAACTATGCACTAGACAACAGTAAAATGCTGCCTGAAAAAAAATGAATAACACCCTAGAAAAAGCAAACACTCATAAGGAATGCAAGAATAAGCAAATCATGTGAAATGTATTCAGGAGCAACATGGTTACCTTAACAGTTTAAAACTCATTATTCAGAAGTCAGTAAGTTATTTTGCCTGAAAAATTCAGGACATGGCTACAGGATCAGGAAGGGGCCTGTTTCAATGTCCATTTGTTATATCCTTTGAAAATGTAAGCAGTTTGGTTTAAAGAAGACCACATCCCCGGACATAGAGCCGCAGTACACATTTTATAAGCTAAAATAATTAAAACAGTTGAAAATTATCATATTAAATATTTCCACTCAATCCATCAACCAGGTATTTCAGTCCCTTTAGGAATGGTTCCCCACCCTGGAAAAACAATGTTGTTCAAAGAAAGAAGAAAGAAAGAAAGTAGCACGTTCACTGGCAAACTCTGTAAAGTGGCGCTAATGTGTGTGGCTGGAAGCCTGTAAATAACAATCTGGCCTGTCTGCTGACCACTCTTTATTACTTTATTTTGGTATTTCAAAAGGAGAGGCAAGAGAGAGTATGTAAGAGCTCTTGAAATCAGAACTTAAGGAGGAGCGAGACCGAAAGAGATGGAGGAATAAAGAGACAGAGGGGAGGAGGGCAGCTGGCAGAGGCAGGACAGGAGAAGTTGACACTGTCCTTGCCTTCTCCCAGGTTATGAAGGAAAAGAGAGGGAGTTTTTTTCCCTTCTCTGCCCTTCTCAGAACGCTGAGCCTTCCTGCAGCATAACAAAGGGCAGAGGGCGGGCGGCCTCTTTGACTTGCAGGCAGGTCAAGTACAGGGCCATTAGGTAGCGCTTTTGCGCGCTAATGCCCCTGCGAATGACAGAAGGCAGAGGGGAAATTCTTTTGTCCCCTCGCCCCCCCACCTTTGTCCCCCGTGTCCCCCCCACTCCAAAATCTGGGGGGGATATGTCCCCCGCGTCCCCCACACTTCCTACGCCCATGAAAATGTCCTAAGTTTGCATCAACGGCCTTGGAAAAGGATGAGAGGGCAGAAGCAAAGAGACAGGGGACATGGTAACAGCTATCACCACAGGTGAGCACCCCTGCGAACACTGAGTGAGGTACTCAGTCAATCAAACTTTATTCTGATGCATCCTAACGTCCATAAATGTATACACAATAAAATAGCGAGAAAACCTGTTAAAAGACAATGCACATGCTTTTAAAACAAGGGGGACCTGCGTGCACGAACAGCATGTTTTAAAAATGAACCTACATACCAACGGCTTCCTCGTTTAAAAGAAATAATAGACATCTTAAGGCAGGTTTACATGGAATAATATTAAAACAATATTTTGTTTAAGTGGAATCAGTATACCTAATATAATATTTTCAAAAAACATAAAATGGAGCAATGATTGGCCAGAAGATTCATCACAGGGACAAGGCTTGGATTCAAGATTAGATGCGCACCCTGAGGGGGAAGCAAAGCAGGTATTTCACAGTTCCAGATCTAAAACGGAACAGCAAAGACCGATCTCAGCGTGTACGGGCCAAACTGACATAATAAGTGGAAAGATCAGATTCAGTCAAATAGAGATATTGGGCCACACTGGTCTTGTTCTCTATATCCCTCAAGAGCCTCGCTTCTTCCTGATTATAGATTGCATTGGCAACAGCCTTCTTATTGGCACCGTCACACTTTAGTGGATCAATGAAAATTGACTGCATTCCGATTTTACTCAATTCAGACTTTACGAGTGCGAGCCAAGGGATTAATAATCCATTGTCTAAAGAGAGGCAATTCCTTATTATCTCCTTTTTTAGGGCTGTCTCCGAGTTACGCCAAGAAGAGAGCCATAACAGAACCAGCCGGGCTCTAATTAGATCTGCTATCTAAGGGATCCCCAGTTCCTTATCACAGATAACCAGTTGCGGCCAGCATGACTAGTGGGTGGGAGGAGCGGGTGGGGGGGATTGCGTGGGCGAGACAGGGGGGTTTAATTAAAATAAAATAAAACGTCCCTTACCGGGTCCTGTGCCGCCTCAGCTCCTGGCCGGGTCCAGCATTTTCCTGATGCTCTCCTGAACAGGAAGCAGGTGCAGGCAGCCTCCCTCCCCTCTCCTAAGCCAATCACAACGCTGCAGTGGCAGCGTTGTGATTGGTAGGGACAGCGCCCAACCGGGCACCTATGGGGAGGCCATTTTGTCTATGTAGGCTGCATGCAGCCTACATAGAGTAAAGGCAGAGTGAGCATGACTGGTTTGGTCAGCCTTAGAGGGCCAACCAAACAGCATTGGGCAAGCCACTCCTCCCTGACCCGCCCACCTACCCAACCCCAACCAGGCAGACTCTTCTGCTTTCTCGCAGTGCTAGAAGCAGAAACATAAAATGGAATTTAAGATACCATTTTATGTTTCTGCTTCTCGCAGTGCGAGAAAACAGTGGGGCGACACTCTTCTGCCCTAATGGAGGAGCCACCCCTGCAAGATAATGTGCGAGACTGAAATGGGAACAGATAAAAGTGTTTTCTATGTGCCGAATGGCCATACAATTCAAAGTCCCCCATATCTCTGCCCCATACAAGGCCATGGGTATGCATAATGAATTGCATATTTTCAGCATAGGAGCGAGAGGCCTCCCCCCTTTAGGTTGTGGGAGACTGAGTATTGACCCATTAGCCATAGAGAACTTGGAAGTATGAAGAGCAATGTTAGAAGACCTAGATCCTCAGGCAGAAAAGGTAACTCCAGAATAGGCAAAGTTGTTTACACTGCTTAGGCAGTGGTTACCAAATGACATATTCAATAAGTTACTACACTTAGGGTCACAGGATATAATATGAGATTTGAAGAAGGTGGTCTGCAGATCAAGGAAGGACATAAAACCGACAAAAGCGTGCACAAGCAAGCACAGTGTCCTGGGGATATGAGTCATAATGACTGCGACGTCCGCATAGAGGAGAGAGGAAAGGAGGCCAATTTTCATAATTGGTGCATCGGGAGTTGCACAAATTAAACGGGTGTGTAACTCATTCATATAAAAAATAAATGAGAGGAGCCAACACACAACCCTGTCTCACTCCCCGATAAATACCAATATCCCCAGACACCTCGTCCTGTGTGCTGATGCAGACCCTGACCCTCATATCCTTCTGCAAATAAGCAAGAAAGTGCACCAAAACTATATCCCAACCTCTAGCAGCAAGCAAATGCCACAATTTGTCCCGGTTCACACAGTCAAATGCTGATGAGAGGTCCATAAAAACCAAATATAACGGGGACTGTTTTGCAACCGTGTATTTTCCTAAAACAAAGTTTAGGTTAAGGCATTGCTCAATGGTTCCCAATTTACGCCTGACCTCGTATTGAGAAGGATATATGACAGACTCCTCTATCACCCAGGCTGTGAGCCTATTGTAAATTATTATTCCTAAAATCTTAATGGTGTTATCAATGAGAGAAATTGGCCGATAACAACCTGGGGTCGAACGATCCCCTCTTTAAAAAATGGGAACTATTATAGAGGTACTCCAGGTGTCAGGGAAGGAGGAGTGTGCAAGATTATTTAAAACATTCGTAATCAGCGGAACCCATATGGCAGTGTTACTTTTGATGAGATCATTGGAAACCCCATCGAGGCCTGGCACTTTCCCACCCACACTTTCATTAACAGCACCCTCAACATCCTCTAAATTTGTCCGAAAACATGACACTAAGGAGTGGTCTATAATGAATAGGGTAGAGGGTGAGGGTGGAACATTGATTGTACTGAAGTGTTCTTCTCAAATGCTGGATACAATATGACAGGAAATAGAACTGGATGGTCTGTTGTTGCGCTTTAGAGCAGTCACGGGCGCCCAACATGACCTGCTGTTGCCCAGCTCTGAGGCCTGAACTAGTGTTTCCACTGACTCTATACAACCTCTTGGTATCATTTAGTGGTAATTTGTTTGTATTGTTTGTGCAGAAGAGCCACTAAGGTGACATTCCTAGGATTAGAAACCAAAGCAATTCGAAGTGCCCCATTTGCTGCAGAGCATTCAGAGTCAAGCCATCTATGTGTGTTGAGCAAGGGCTTGACCGGTTTCAAAAGAGCCCTTCTGATCATCGAACAGAGGTTACTAAAAGCTTCCACCATGCTTGAAAAAGATACATCCCCTGTCAAGCACAGATTAAACAACTCCAGGTAGGCCGTGATTATTTCCTTTAAAAATTGAAGAGAGTTGTGCAATCTCCAGACCAGCCTCAAATTATCAATACTGGGTAGTATTACAAGCCCCAATATACTCCCTGAACTTCCCTTTGGGGCGCAATGTGAAAATGGCCTTGATGGGGTTGCAGTCACTATAACACGATGGAATAACCGTACCATATAAAAACAAATCTTCTAGATTGCGGGTGACAAATATGTAATCTATTGTAGATGAGCTGCCGTTAGCCTTAAAAGTGAGAATCTTGCAGCTAGGTAAACCAGAGATAGCCAATATATTTATCAATTCTAATGGGGCAAAAAAAGAAACAAATTATTGCGTCAAAGGCATTGGAAAAGAATGAAAGGACAGAACCAATGAGACAGGGGACATAGTAACAGCTATCACCACAGGTGAGCACCCCTGGCAGCACAGAGTAAGGTACTCCTTTATTAGGTCTGGGGTTTTCCAGTATAGCTTTCAAACTGACCTATTACTTACAATACACATAGACTTAGTTTTGCGTCTGACCCTTTCATCTATTAGCTTTCTTCTACCTTCATCTTTCAGCTATTGGACTGAGACTCTATCAATCATGTCTTGGCTCAGCTCGGAGGAGTACTCGTCTCCAACCTAATGCTATAGGCTGTTTGGGTGTATCCTATTGCCTAGACTAAAATGTTAGCACTTCATTGCACAAGACCTACTATAGCTCTCTCTGTCTTACCATGTGTCTCATTGTAATGTGGCAACACTTTATACCATAGCACATTAAACCCAGACCAATTGTCTTTGCCAATGCTTGTTGTAATAGCAGCTAAACTGAGCAGGGCATGCCTCGTGGGAAGTTGCCTATCCCAAGTCCCTGTCAAAGCAGACAGTGGTCGAATTCATCATTATTTTGATGAGGCTGGTAAGGGAGAGAGGTGTCTGGTTCATATGTGACACAATAACTGTGGAAGAAAGACATTGTAAGATCTTTTTAAACTCGTTGCAGCCTACTCAACCTAAATGAAGAGAGAAAGTACTCGACCAATGTGTGCCTGGCATTACTAACGAACATTCCCCAGATTTAACCCTGAAATATATTAAAATGTTTTTTACAAACTTCATTAATTTTTTGGGGAAACGCTGAAACGTTATAAACATTCCCCCAGATGAATCAAGAACCCATTTTGCTAATCCTTATTAGCGAAAAATAACGATTCGCTAATAAGGAATAGCAAAATGCTATGCATGAAGAAATCACTAAAATAATAGCGATTTCTTAAAATTCCTTAATTGCGACTCGCAAATTGCGACTCGCAATTAAGGAATACCTCCCCATTTATTCCTATGGGCTAGAGGCCCATAGGAATAAATGGGAAGACAATCTCAATTTACGATTCTCAATTAGAGAATCGCAAATTGAGATTGCAATTTCAAGGGTGCCAGGGTGTCAAAAGTTTTTGTAAAATTCACAGGAGTGTTACCCATATACCAATACAGGACTGGGTAGGTAGGGTGCAACAAAGAAACAATGTCCTGAGAGGTAAAGATCTGTGGACAATTAAAACGTGCATGCACATAGCATTACTTGTAAAGAAAGAAGGAGAATATTCATTGGTACGACAAAAGATAGTTACTCATCTTTATATTGTAACATTAGTTTCATGGTGTTAGATCTGGGGGTCTCTAGGTGGCAGAGGTAGGTACCACTGTCCAAATAGGGACCCTTGCTTCTAGTCAGGGCAAGGAGATAACCCTCTGAGATAACCCCTGCTCACCCTCTAGGTAGCTTGGCACGAGCAGTCTAGGCTAACCAGAGGCAATGCGTAAAGTACTTGTACCAACACTCACAGTAACACAGTGAAAACACCACAAACTGACTCCACAACAGTTTAGAAAAATAAAGGTATTTTTAATCTAAACTACACAAGACCAAAACGACAAAAATCCAACATACACAGTTCAAGAATATGGTTTCAAAAAGAGTTCTTAAGGTTGCGTTAGAATTCTCTACGTTGCGATAGAATTCTCTACTGATGCGTGAAAAGTTCACAGTTGCGTCACGTTTACTCACAGTACCTTTTAGATGCAACAAAGTTCCAAAAGCAGAAGCTGGTGCGGTGGAAAACAAGCGAAGCGTAGCTCCTGAGACCCTGGGGAGGCGTTTGCGACAGCCCCGCTGCAGCAGCGGGCGTGTTGCGACGAATCCGGTCTGTATGGGGAGGAAGGCCACTTGTATGGATTCCGGTGCGTAGGTTCCGTAGGAAGTCTGTTCTCGCAAAGGCACGATGCGACGATCTCGTAGGGGCTGCGACGATCTCCGGGGCGACGATGCGCGATCCAACGGGGATCCTCTCTCTCGCAGCTCCTCGATGCGATGATTCTGCGACGATGCTCGCAGCGACGTGATGCGGTCCGCAAGCAAGCGGTGCAGCGTTCTCACCCAGCGACGACAGGCTCTGCGACGATACTCGCAGCGATGTTCGATTCTCCCGCACCGGTCTGGTGCGTCCTGCAAACGGAGGATGCGGCGTCTCTGGCAGCGGCGTCAGGCGCTGCGACGATCTCGACCTCCGTAGCGGCGGGAAACTTCTCGCACTGTCGGGGATGTGCTCCGCAAGCTAGCGATGCGACACTTTTCAAGTTCAAAAGTCACTCAAGCTTAGTTTCAAGCTTCCCAACTCAGGTACAACTTCCATAGGCCCCACAACTGGATCAAGTACTCTAGGAAGGACAGAACTCTCTCAGCAGAGTTCAGGGAAGCTGGGTGATAGGCTTCAATTCCATGCCCCGCCCCCTTCGTACATTATGCTTATGAGTTAGCGGAATGTGTCTAACTAATTACTTGCATTTACGCATTTACGTTTATGTTCTCATTATGCAGTTATTCACTTATGCGTGTGATATCGTTTGCAGTGTTCTTAGCTTAGCATGTGTGCCACCATTTTGAATTATTTCTCTCTACGTGCAAACTGTACTTGCTCATTCCCCCTCCCGTAGGAATAGGAATAACTCCTCGTGTCAGCATATATGCATTTCTTGGTTTACTGTAGCTGAGGCTCCTGCTAGCGAAACTCCTTATCAGGCTGTTCTCATGCGCTGGGGATGTAGCGGCCTGGCTCTGTGTCCTTGGGAGATGATAACAAGTGTTGCTATTACAGGTGCAGATGCCTCTTGTATGAGGCCATTGTCCACACTCCTGGTGGACCAGTACTTTTCCATTATGGGCGTGTTTACTCTGCCTTCTCGTAATATAATGTATCACCATGATGATGTGAGTCAGTCCTTCTCGGCACACTCTTAGGGGTGAGGTCGATATAGGGCCCTCTCATATGGGAGTTTGTGGCCTAATAAACTTGCTTTGTTTATTCTTCTCCACTGTCCGGCTGACTTATTTTGGGTAATTGTAGGTGAGTGAGGTAAGTCACTCGGGTGGTATTTTAGCCACGCTTATCAGATGGCGCCCGAACAGGGACTCCGCGATTAGGACCTTTCTCACCCGTAAGTGGGTAGCAGAAGGCCGGAGACCCCCTGGTCGGCAAGGTGGGTCTGGGTACCCACTTTGATGCCGAGCTTGGTTCTCGCAGCGCTGCCCCACCCTGCTGATCGGAGGAGGTCTCGGTCCAAGATCCTACGCCGGAGTCCGGAAGGCGGAACCTTGGTCCAGCCAGCCGGAAGTGGAGAACGGTAGAGGTCGGGACCGCGCACGGAAGGTAAGTGGTCCGACCGATGATTGAGGGGCCGGAGTGCTCCGTGAGACCGGTGTGTCTCTGGTGATTGGAGGAGCCGGTGTGCTTCTGGGGCTAGTGTGCTCCGGGAAACTCAGGGTGCAGATAGCGCTCTGACAGACTTGATGGAGATTGGGGAACGTTGGTTTGTGAAAATCCGACTGGATAGTACTGCGGGTTGGTGAGCGGCTTGCTACGCGAGGATTTTGGGCTCGACCGAACACCTAATGTGGTGATTTGCGGGAGAGTGCCGGGTCCCGCGCGGTGTGGCGCCTGCCGATTTGTAGTGCTGCCCGGGAAACGGATTGGTTTCCCAGTCTCGGAACAGCGGGTGTGTGCTGTTCAGTCTGCGGTAGGGTCCAGGTTTCCCAGGACTTGGTCGACGGGCCTTGTCCCATTTTGGTAACACGTGTTTTGGTGCGGATTCTATTTGATCGATATATGCATATTGAAGGTGAAATTTTTTTTGTGCTGTTGTGTGTTTGTAAGAGAATAAAAAATGCCGTGCTTTAGTAAATTGCGGTGTTTCGGGTGTTGTGAGGAGGTTTCAGATGTGAGATTGGCTAAGAGCCAACCTGCCCCGCAGGAAGGCTCTCCGAATTTCGACATGTACGTCAAACATGGCTTACCTCCTATTTTGTTTTCCTCTTTGTGGCATAAGTATACAATGGATAATGTGGACTTACAGTGGCCTTTGCTGGGCTCTTTTGACGCAGAAAAATTAGACTATTTACAAGACAAATTGTTTGCTAGGCGCAGCCGTCAGAGTATGTTTGATTCTTTGCGAATGTGGCAGAAGGAGGCACGAGAACGGCAGATAAGGGAGGAGAAGGTAGCTCAGAAAAGATCGGCACAGACCATGGCGCAGAAGGCGAAGGAACACACTAAGAAAGAGAATGAGTTGCGGATTGAGCGCGCAGATAGGCGTTTTAGGTTATTGGAAAATAAGTGCTATGTGGTAAAGGAAGAGGATATAGACGAGGTGGAAGATATTTTGAGCACCCGACCCCCTCCCCCATATGCTCCACAGCTGCTGTACCCCATGCTCGGAGATTCCGCCCCACAGGCGGTGGTTTCAGTTCCCCAAGTCGGTGCCCCTCCCTTGTCCGGTACACCTGCTTCCTCTGCAGGGGGACCTACTTCCCCTTCTACCACGGCACCCTTGCTCCCTTTCTCGGCGGCGAGCCCTGCGTCTGCTGCGCTATCACCGGTGTTCTCTGCCGGCCCCGCTATCCCCACTGTTTCTGCCAGCGCCACCCCTCAGAGCGCGTTGCGAACACCTGCTAGAGGAGCGGAGGGAGGACTATTTACTCAGGTACGAAAGTTACTCACACGTGCTACTGTACCCCTAGACGAGAAGACCATGGTAGCTAATCAAGCTTGTCAATGGGCCAGGAATAATATTTATTCACTAGAGGATATTTGGTCTACTATGAAGGATTATGAGCCTTTGATGCAACAGCATGCTTTGTGGCACATGTCAACGACCCTAATAGCGCTATGGGAGCAGGGATATGGTGGTGTGGCGCCAGCGATTCTTCGCGACATTAAGACTCATGCTTACAGGGCTAATACTGGAGCAGCGGAAGTGCTCCGTAGTTTGAGGTATTTGTTGGAGTACAGGAATGAGCTAACAGCGACAGGTGAGACCCACTTCCCGGGGATACATCCAATGCGTGAAGTACACCCTATATTTCACCCTGAGGTAACTGAAATAGTAGACCCGACCACCCTGGTAGTGACTAGACCACGTGTAGATGCTCATTTCCAAGAACAATGGGTGTATACGCCCTGGAAAAGGAGCGAGGTATGAGCTCTGAAGGCGCAGTTACCCGACTCAAGAAAAAATCCAACGGCTTATTACAAAGAATTAACGGAGGCAGCCTCCTCAACAGTAATGACGTTAGCAGATATTGAACTGTTTTTCGGTTTATTGGTCCCCGTGGATGTGTGGAGACAGGTGAAGGGCTCGGAACATAGAGAGGAGTTAGGCGGAACTTGGGAAGAATTTACAGATTGGGATAAGGAACGAAAGCCAGGTGAAAAGCCGAAGCCCGAGATACTAGCATTACCCGGGCGTATTATTAAATATATGCATTCACTCATTCCTCCTAAGAAGGTAGATTGGGATAAGTTAACGGCTTGCAAACAGAAAAAGGATGAGGCAGTTTCAGATTTCTTCACTCGTTTTGAAGAAACATTTATGGATTTTAGCGGACAAGATATCTCTCAAGATGGAGGGCTCCGTCTTTTTGTCAACAGATTCATTACGAATCTGCTGCCAGAAATATCGGCCCGACTGCAAGCGTCGGAGAGTACATGGACAACATCTACCCCCTCAGGAATTTTGAGCATGGCCCAGTATTATGAACATAGAGAGAATGAGAATAAGGACAGGCAAGAAAAGAAGGCGAAATATTTGAAGACAAAGGTCTTGTTGCAGCAAGTAGCGAAGGGGAGAGGACGGGGAGCCCCGCCCGTGTCAGGTGGTCGAGGAAGTAGCTTCGGAAGGGGAGAGAGAAGAGAGCGTTTGGGACCCAACCAGTGCGCTAATTGTAAACAGGAAGGGCACTGGTGGAAAGATTGTCCTCTACTACGGTCCCAGGGTGGACCTGGGAGAGGACGAGGTAGGGGAGAGGTGAATAGAGACACTAGACAGTCTGAGGAGGGTAGGAGACCGGGAGGAAATTATTTTGACGGAGGAAAGGATAGACAGCATTCTCAGAGGGAGGGCGATAGCGGCAGGGATAGACAGTTCTACAACGATACGTACGCCATGGATGATTTCACAGGATTTTCCTATAACTAGGACAGCGTAGGGCAGAGTGAGGGACCTGTTTCTGTGGATGTTGATCAACGTGGGCCTTATGTAACGGCAGACTTGTTGGGATCCCATCAGAAATTTTTATTGGATACAGGTGCTACGAAAAGTTCTGTAGCACGTTCTCAGGTTCCAGGGGCGGCTCTGTCTGGCAAAACTAATATTTCAGTGGGGTTCTCTGGTACCCCGGTGGTTAGCCCCATCTCTAAGCCCTTGACACTTACGATTGGCCCCTTCACTGTTGACTCCTCCTTTCTCTTGACTTCGAATTGTGGTTAGAATTTACTGGGTTTGGATTTGTTAAAAAGGTTGCATGCTACGATTTACTGTTCCCCGGATGGTGTGTACCTTACGATGGGTCCTTCTGTCGCGCGTGCGCAGCAATGTTTTTCAAAGGACGAGCCCCTCCCAGTTGAGTTCAGGGATGTCCCCCCGAGTCTGTGGGCCAGTAGCGATACTGATGTGGGAAAAATGGACATTGCACCGGTGTCCATCAATGTTAAGGTGGGAACGAAGCTGCCTCGCATACCTCAATACAAGATCTCTAGGGATGGTGAGAGGGCTCTGTTGCAGATTATACAGGATTTGATTGGATCGGGGGTAGTCGAGGAAACGGACTCGAATATCTGTAATAGTCCGATACTTCCGATACTTACAAGATCCTCAGGTGACGCTGGTGAAAATACACCTGATGTCTATCGTTTTGTGATTGATTTACGTCATATTAACAAGGTTGTCGAACCCCAGTACCCAGTGGTTTCTGACATTACTACCATTTTGACTATGATACCCCCCTCAGCTAAATATTTTTCAGTGTTGGACCTTAAGAATGCGTTCTTTAGTATACCTGTACACCCAGATAGCAGGTACCTCTTCGGATTCTCATTGGCCGGCCGCAGTTTTAGATTTTGTAGAATTCCTCAAGGCTATACAGAAAGCCCTAGTATTTACAGCCAAGCATTAAAAGCACAGTTAGATGATTTGGAGCTCCCGCAAGGAAATGTCTTGTTGCAGTACGTGGATGATATTCTCATCGCCTCCGATACTAAGGAGGGGTGCCGAGAGTCTACTGTTAAATTGTTACACCATTTGGCTCGTAAGGGACACAAGGTGTCCCTCCCTAAATTCCAATACTGTCGACAGGAGGTCACCTACCTCAGTCACCTCCTATCGAAGGACGGGAGAAGGCTGACACCAGAGCGCGTCAAGGCAATAACTAACATGGCAGTACCTAACACACAGCGAGAGGTGCGCGCGTTCTTGGGCATAACATCGTACTGTCGCCAGTGGATACCTAATTATGCTTTACTAACGAAACCCCTGCTGTATCTGACCACAAAAGAGGTGTGCGAGCCCCTACCTTGGACACCTGAATGCCAAGAAGCGTTTGAGTTGATGAAGACTGCTCTATGTTCTGCACCCGTTTTGGGAACACCCAATTACCAGAAGCCTTTTGTACTCTATGTGCACGAGGCGGAAGGTTGCGCGTTGTCTGTCTTAACACAAGATTTTGGAGGGAAACAGAGACCGTGTGCTTATTTCTCTGCAATGCTCGACAACGTGGCAAGAGCGCTTCCGAGCTGTCTAAGGGCTACAGCGGCTGCTGCAGTCTCGATAAGACAATCGGCAGGGCTCGTACTGGGTTCCGCTCTTACGGTAATGGTACCACATGCAGTGGACATTTTGCTGAACAGAACACAGACGCAGCATTTAACTAGCGCCCGCCTGACTGGTTATGAGATGACACTATTTGCCCCACATGTAGCGATAAAAAGATGTGCTACCCTGAATCCGGCCACACTGTTGCCTCTCCCTTCAGATGAGAAAGATGGTGAAGTGCATGACTGCCTGTTCCGAACAGAGGAGGAGACAAAAGGGAGAGTAGATTTGACGGATAAGCCCCTAGATGACCCTGACGGAGAGTTGTATGTCGACGGGTCTTGTTTTAAACTAGCGGACGGTACCACAACAGCAGCATATGCAGTCACGACATTACAAACAGTGGTGGAGACTTCTAGAGTTCCGTACAACTCAGCCCAAGCTGCAGAGATAATAGCGTTGATGCGTGCATGTGAACTGAGTGAAGGATTGGATGTGAACGTTTATACTGACAGCCAATACGCCTTTGGCGTGGCTCATAGTTATGGAAGACTGTGGGCAGAGAGGGGATTTTTGACATCACACGGACAACGAATTCAACATGGCCCATTGATATTGCGCCTGCTGACGGCTCTAACGCTTCCCAGACGACTAGCAGTAATAAAATGCAGTGCACACAAAGCGGTGGTTGATGACGTAGGGCGGGGAAACGCGTTTGCAGATCAGACAGCTAAAGAAACTGCCAGGAACAGACTTCCGCGAATGTTTGTGGCTGGACCGGCTAGATGGGTACCAGACGTTAACATGTTTGCAGACACTGTACAGAGTGTGCGGAACATACAAGAGAAAGTGACTGAGGAGGAGCTGAAGGAATGGAAGAATGGAAAGGGACAGTTGGACTCGGATGAGTGTTGGACGGATGTGACAGACAAAAGACGATGGTTGCTCCCAAATGCATATGTCCTCCCAGTGGTGACAATGGCTCATGGACCAGCTCACATAAGTGCCAAGGGAATATGTAAATTATTAGACCCAGTATGGAGTAATAAGAACATTTCCAGGGTGGCCACACGTTTGGTACAACAGTGCATGATTTGTTTACGACACAATCCTGGGAAGGGAACACCCGTCCCTGTGGGTAATTTTGCACCCCCAACATACCCCTTTGAAGTAATACAGATGGATTACATTGAAATGGAAAGAGTGAACAACCTTAAGTATGTACTTGTGGTGGTGTGCGCATTCAGCAGGTGGGTGGAGGCTTTTCCAACAAAAGACTGTACAGCCATGTCGACAGCTAAAATGTTGATTAAGGAATACTTTAGTAGGTTCGGGTTACCTAGAGTGATCTGGAGCGATAACGGTACATCCTTCAATGCTGAACTGATGAAAAATATCTGTAAGGGATTACAAATCTCTCAAAAATTCCACGCAGCCCTACACCCACAGGCTGCGGGTTTAGTTGAAAGATTTAATGGTACACTGAAATTGAAAATGGCCAAAATACAGGAAAGTACTGGGCTACGCTGGCCAGACGCTCTCCCCCTTGCTCTGCTCTCCACACGAGTTACAGTAAATTCCAAGACAGGTGTTTCTCCCCACGAAGTTGTATTCGGCAGGCCCGCCAATGTGTGGGGAGTTCCTAGACCCAAATGTTTCTCAGAAATAGAATATCCTATGTTGACAGACTACTTGTATGCTTTGACTAAAGATCTCCATTCTGTTCACCAGCAGGTAGCAGACACACTGAAGCCGCTGCCTGAGGGGCCCGGCCATGGCATCAACCCAGGGGACTGGGTCGTCGTTAAGAAGTACCAGCGGAAGTCCTGTTTGGAGGACAGGTGGTCTGAGCCACGGTTGGTGCTGCTCACCACCCGCACCGCACTTCGAGTGGAGGGTCGAAAGGCGTGGACGCATGCCTCCCACGTAAGGAAGGTTCCACTACCTTTACCCTATGATGCATGGGTAAGAGGTGGCATTGCAGATCATGAAACAGAATCGTTGCCTAAGTATCTCCCCTTTTCTGATGCTGTGTTGATTGGGGAGGAGCACGACGAAAAAGCACGAAAGCCAACCCTGAGTACGAGTAGCGAGGCTTCTATCGGTCACGGTGCTCAAGCGACCGAAGCCACCTCTTTTCAAAACGACCCACCAATTCTGTTTTCAGACCCCGAAGTGCGAGGGAGCACTCGCTATAACTTGCGGCCCAGGAAAGAGAGGCAAACGCATTGAGCACTGGAAGAAGGGCTGAGATAGGGACTAGGAGTGGACTATAGTCGATAGGTTATTGTAGCAATAGGGATGGACTGCTGAAAGGAGCCCTGGTGCACTTCTGAGACATTGCTTCTGAGATATTGCTGAAAGGAACATTAGAGTTGTACGTGGGCCCAAGTTCTGTGCTCCTGAGTCACTGCAGTTGTGTGACTCCGTCGAGGGAATAGGGTTTGCGAAGTCGAAAGCCTGCCTATGAGGCTTTAACGGACATAGGGAGAACAGCCCATCGAAGGGTGAAGAACCCCTCTGGCCGGTTTTGGAGTGTCTGAACTTTTAGCAGTGTCCCTAGCTTTCGAACTTTTAGGATATCCCTTGCCCCGTTCTCTAGCAGACATGTATCCTTTTGGCCGTCCAATACCAGATGAGGAACAGCCTTTTGCTGCCCCTCGCAGACCAGAACCAGATTCACCATGGCGTGCCCTATCACGAAAAAGCAAAATTGTGGTTATTGTGGTGCTCATTATTGTCTTTCTGATAATGCTTGGAATACTGTTTTTTCTGGATAAAGCTTACCCCGTCCACAAATTGGTTCCTACCCCTTCTCCCTTACCAGAACATAATATGGTTACTGTTGATTATGGTGAACAATGTATGAGAAAAGGTTACCGTGATAATGTCTTCATAAAAACGCTACATCATGCACACGCTGTATACAATGTGACAGATTGCTGGGTATGTGGGTTGCTTCCTTCTGCAGCATATAAGAAGGACAGGTTATTGGCGCTGCAATTGACCCCTGTGAATAGCTGCGTGGGCTGGTATACCTTGATAGGTAGGGTGAAGTTTTTTCAGCAGCCTGACTCTCTCACCCCACGACTCCCCGACAGTAAGTCTACATTGACGATGCGAGTACGCCCTTTGCCTCCCTCATCCCTTGGACGATTATTTACTGATGGACGTTTCGACCAAAAGTTTTTAGAGACTTGCTCGAAAAAGTTGGACAAATTTCTGATACCTAATGACACTGATAAGGTACGAGAGAGTTTTCTACAGTTAAACTCTTCTCTAGCATACCGACGCCCTCCTGCAACAAACAGTAGTGGTAATTCTCTGGTGCCCCTAGCAGTAGTGGGACCCTCGCCTTATTTCTGTATACAGGGTAGAGGTCCGATTAAGGTGGGCGACAGTATTTGTAATGTGACGACATCGATTCGGCTGACCCTTAGTCCTTCGCTTGTCACTCCCCCTAATGTCTACTTTGTATGTGGAGATAACGGGTACCTGTGGTTGCCTGAGGGTTGGGGTGGGACATGTTACCTGGCATATTTACTCCCTCCTGTTTATGTAGCACCTTCGGATTATCATAAGACACATAGGAGGTTTGATGTGGTGCAAGAACCGCGAAAAAGGAGGGATCTTAAAGTTGATGACGTTGATCAGACGGATACCGCTGGACAGCAGTTTAAAGATTTTTCTAAAGGCCTGCTGCCATTCTGGGGCCCTATTTTTAATAGTAGGTCCATCAGACGTCTTTCACGGGTTATGGAAAAGGTAGTGAATACTGAAGCTGATATTGCAGCTAATATGTCACTGGAGATGCAGGCTATGAGATTATTTACGATTCAGAATAGAATGGTTCTTGACGTCATCCTGGCAGATAGGGGTGGAGCTTGCCGCGTCATCGGGACGTCTTGCTGCGTGTATATTCCTGACTCCGCCCCGACAGTTAACTTGGCAGTGCAGAAACTTCATCGGTTGGCTGCTGAGCTTCATCAAGATACTGGTACCTGGTCCCTACAGACATGGTTGTGGGGTCTTTTCTCTTCCTGGGGTTGGAAAATATTAATGGTCATTATAGGTGTTATAGGTTTCCTACTGTCATGCTGCCTCTGCGTTTACTGCCTTCCCCCTTGTTGCTCCATGTGTGCCAGCAATATGAAAAAGTCTACGAACAGATTGAAACAATACCCTGTCTCCAATGCTGAAGAGCTTACTGATGCTAATTGGTTGATACTCATTCATGATGATGTTCTGGTTTAAGTATGTCTTTCCAGTTTTGCCCAGCCCATAGATTTTGCTGTAAAGGCCCTCCTTTTGGTTAATAAATGGAAACAAACGTGTTAGCCACAGTCCGCTAAAAGGAGGGTCTGATAGGCGTCAATTCCATGCCCCGCCCCCTTCGTACATTATGCTTATGAGTTAGCGGAATGTGTCTAACTAATTACTTGCATTTACGCATTTACGTTTATGTTCTCATTATGCAGTTATTCACTTATGCGTGTGATATCGTTTGCAGTGTTCTTAGCTTAGCATGTGTGCCACTATTTTGAATTATTTCTCTCTACGTGCAAACTGTACTTGCTCATTCCCCCTCCCGTAGGAATAGGAATAACTCCTCGTGTCAGCATATATGCATTTCTTGGTTTACTGTAGCTGAGGCTCCTGCTAGCGAAACTCCTTATCAGGCTGTTCTCATGCGCTGGGGATGTAGCGGCCTGGCTCTGTGTCCTTGGGAGATGATAACAAGTGTTGCTATTACAGGTGCAGATGCCTCTTGTATGAGGCCATTGTCCACACTCCTGGTGGACCAGTACTTTTCCATTATGGGCGTGTTTACTCTGCCTTCTCGTAATATAATGTATCACCATGATGATGTGAGTCAGTCCTTCTCGGCACACTCTTAGGGGTGAGGTCGATATAGGGCCCTCTCATATGGGAGTTTGTGGCCTAATAAACTTGCTTTGTTTATTCTTCTCCACTGTCCGGCTGACTTATTTTGGGTAATTGTAGGTGAGTGAGGTAAGTCACTCGGGTGGTATTTTAGCCACGCTTATCATGGGGGTGAAGTCCTTTTGTTCCTGGGACTTCAAAACAGGGAGCCAGCTCTTCTCAGGCCCTTGGAGATTCCTTCAAGATAGGGGACACAGCTCAGCAGCAAAGTCCTTCCCCTCTCCTTGGCAGCAAAGCAACAGGTCAGTCCAGCAGAGCAACAGCAGGACAGTCTTCCTTCTTCAGTTCAGCTTTCTCCTTGGCAGAGGTTCCTTCTTGATTTCCAGGATGATCTGATTTGCTGTTGTCAGGGGTCCTGTACTTATACCCCTAAAGTCTTTGTTCTCTTGGTGCATGTGGGCCCTGAGCCCAGCCTGAACCAGTTCTGGGTGGATCCTGAGCACTTTGTTTTGCTGGATGCATCTTTCCTTTCAGAGTGAGGGGCAGGGTCCTCAGCCGCCCAGCAGGGGGGTGGAGCCAGCATTGTGGAAGGCAGGCACAGCCCTATTCAGCCCAGGTGCTAACTCCTCCCACCACTCCAGTTGCAAATGCAGTCATTCAGCCTAGTGCTGACTCATCCATCCTGCTGGGGAATTCCCCAGCCCCTGTCACTCACAAACCAGACAGTCAATACACAAACAGGCCCAGGCACACAGAAGGGTCAGACAAGAGAACAGCAACTTTCTAAAAGTGCTGTTCTCAAACTCAGGATTTAAAAACAACCTTTCCAAAAAGATGTGTTATTAAATTCTGAGTTCAGGGATACTAGATACTTATGTCCTATCTTGTTCCTATGGGAAGAAATGCTGTTAACCACTGTAGCCAGCATCCCCCATGTTAATCTATGGAGCAAGATAGCCTTACAATAGTGAAAAACGAAAATGGCTGTAATTCACTACCAGAACATGTTACCTGCACCAGTACATGCTCTACCTTTCACATACACTGCACCCTGCCCAGGGGGGTACCTTGGGCCTTCCATAGGGGTGGCTGATGTGCATGAAAGGGGAAGGGTTAGGCCTGGTCAGTGGGGACACTGACCAGGAGGACATGGCAGTTCTAAACTGCCCATAGGCACTGCAGTGGCAGGCCTGAGACACCATTTTAGAGCTACTCCTGTGGGTGGCACAATCCGTGCTGCAGGCCCACTAGTAGCATTTGTCATCACCAGCCCTGGCACACCCAGCGCACTTTACTAGGGACTTCATGGTGATACAAATATGCCAAACATGTATATTCAATCAGAATAACAATTTACACAGGGAGCACTTACACTCTGGCACTGTTCAGCAGAGGCAGAGTGTCCAAAGCATCTAAACCAGCAAAAACGAAATCCAGCACAGCATCAAAAATACAGGAGGTAGAGGCAAAAAGGTAGGGGGAAACCACGCCAAAGATGCCAGGTCTAACACATGGTCAGATGTTATACAGCACTGCATAAATTCAATTGGTGACAACCATATAAAACTTGGTACAAAAAAGTGTACAAAGTGCAGGTGGTGACGCAAGTGAAGGTGAACAGTGTGGACGGCGCACTATACATAAAGTGCAGATAATTTACAGTGAGTGGCTCAAAAGTAGATGTGACAACGTGATATCACAATAGGTAAAAGTTCTTTCAATTAGATGTAGAGCCACAAAGGAGGAGTGCGCCTGTTATTCAGACTGTTAGGTCGACGGCGTTTCGATCCTTGTAATTTCGGATCGTCATCAGGACTAGGTTGTCTGACTTGGGGCGTGCTGTAGTCGGGTGCGGATAGCATGAATCATCTATCTAGCAGTTAATCCTCGGAAGGAAAGTGCATTCTGGAGCAATTTATGCAGACCGAATCATGGTTGGTTTGAGGACTGCAGGTGGGCACTTGTCCGATCTGTGCCTTGTTCGGCTTTCTTGGTAGAGCCGTGTAGAAGCACGAACGCTGAGTGAATCGGCGTGTCCGGCGGCTTCACTGAAAGCGAGCGTCTGGAAGCCGGTCGCCGCGAGTCAAAAGGACACCCTGTTGCACCCCTGAAATCTGCATATGGGTACATCTTGCACACACACATGCCCTAAGGGCATGTTTGTGTGTAAAATGGAACTTAAAAAAATGCACTTTAGTGCATTTTTCAAAGTTTTTGCAAATTACCATGAAGTTCAACTTCATGGTAATTTACGACCCCTATTAGTGAAATCGCTATTTTTTTTTAACTTTAATGCATTGCATTTAAGGAATCTCAATTTAAGATTCCTCAAATGCAAGGAATCGCAATTTTGCGATTTCTAAAATTGCGATATTTGCATACCGGTCGCAAAGGGGCAGATTCTGAGAATCTGCCCCTTTGCAAGCGAATGTTACCTTGATGCATCTATGCCGTTGAGAAGTGTTTCGATTTTCTCTGTGCGAGAAAATCGTTTGTGTGTTTTGCACCCATTTGTTTTGAAAAAGAAAAACTCGCAGACAATTCTACGTACTTTTGTCATTGTGTACAGGACAACACAGAAAGCTAATTTTTCCGAAAAAAAGTTTCCAATTTGGCTGAATTTCGTTAGTGTGAAAACTATCTGGCAATGGGGTGAAAAAGCACACTGTTAATTTCATCCTATTCGATTTTCATTCTGATCAAATTTTCCTTCTAGGATCTAAACACCAGAATGGCTTTGGTGCCTGCAGAACTTCCATGAGAAAAAGGTTGGTGACCTTCTAAAGGAAGCTCACTGAACATTAAAGTCCACCCTTTGGTAGGCAGTATAGAGAACCCGCTGTCTGAAACATGTTTTCTCTGCCTGAACCTAACTGACTTCTTTTGGCCATATAACATACTTGCGGAATCAAAGAATGCAAAGGAAGTCACTGATTCTGGTGCCAATGTGTTTGCATACACAGCAGCACGGCCAAGAGGCTGGTGTTACAAGCTGAGGTCTGTGTGTTGTGAACAGGCCTCATATGGACAAGCTTCTGGGATGATGGCCATCTTCTAGTTGTACTTAAGGGAGGGTAGGGACAAGGTCTTGATATCCAGCCCTTTATGGAGAAACTCATGATCCTTGTACTCGGCTCAGATTTTAAGACGTGGTCTCTGTGTCCGTCTACTCAGAGAAATGTAAACTAACTTTGTGCCCACTGATTATTGGGGATAAATACCAATTTTCCTGTGAAAGATATGCTCCTTGGATCCTATTGGTAAGGAGACATTGCATGTGTAACCATCCATGTACACAAGCAACGCCTTAGACAGAGGATATCCAGATGTGATGCACATATAGATTGTATCACAGTAAAAGGGCGGCAATTGATGACCCAAGTCTGCAAGAGGAGCCATGACCGCACTTGGAGAGAGTCACTGCTGCTGGTGGAGCTCACTCAATGCCTCATCTAGAGAGCCCAACATAACCCAGGCGAGCTTATTGACGCCTTCCCAGTCAACACAAATCAGTTCAGCAGTGCCCGTATACAGGGCAGTACCACTGTTACCCAGCTCCTAATCCCAGTAAAGTGAGACCACCAGCAGTGAAATCCTCCAAATCTAAAGTGACACCTTCAGGCTGTCATGCCCCAGCGACGTTGCTTGCCAGGTTCATGGGGCTCTATCCTTCTGAGCATGCTGGATCCCAAAGCTTTCTCCTCCAGCCTTCACTGCAAAGTATTAATCATGGTAAAGGGGCCTATGAAAGTCAATGTCTATCCGAGTTTCATGTCTGCAGTGGATTGGCTGAATATCCTGGGAGAGAGATCAACCTGAGTCTTGCTTTGGGAAAGGCGCAGTTTTAGAGGTGGGATACAAGCGGCCTGCGAATACTGGTGCAATGAGAAATGTATATATCCAGGGCACTGGATATCTGTTATGAGACGGAAAGCTAGGACTCCCTAATTTTTAGGGTATGGCACCATTCTACGGTTTGCAGACCAGGTTTAGGATGACTGCTTAACAGTTCGATTCCGAGGAGCGCCCTTCATTGAAAACAACGGGCAGGGTTATCCTATGGGAGTTCAGCACCTTGGATAGCTCCAGGGCTGTCCAGAGTGGAGAAAATGCTTAACTTTCTAGTAGGTGGAAGTCCACCAGGGTCACTAAGGAAACAAGACACAGGTTTCAAAGTCAGACGAAACCACTGTGGGGCTCGTTTACAGCAGTAGGGCCACAGGTTGATCGGCTGGGTAACAGTAGTAGTGGACAGTCAACAGACAACTATAATCCAGAAACACTGATAGTCTCGGCTTGACCTATTTAGCCCACTATTATGAGTATTGTGGTACTTGGTACTCTATATCTGGGGAGGGAGGGCGGAGTCTACAATGCCTGTCGGTATCCCCACACCAAATTCCAGCGGTTAGGAAATTTCCCCCAGAATGGGGAATAACTGCTCAAATCCAATAAAAAGGACCTTTTTCCTGGCCGTTATCCCCCAATCTTGGAGGAAACAATCCTGATATTATCTCTCTGCGTTGACCAGGCCATCTGTCCACTGGAAGAGACGCAGGTGTCCGTTTAGTCTTCAGCAGGCAGTCTGCTGACTCTCCGGTATCCCTTCCACCTAGGACGGATGCCACACCTCCAACCACCCCATGGCAGACCACCTGCCACTGGTCGGTGGTTCAGTTTTGAGGAAAGTGCTTCTGCTCCTGAAACTGGAAACACTTGTATGAGAACTGACTGGCAGGTGGGCCACCATGCCAAGGCCACCCCCTCAGCATCCTTTTTTTGTTTCCCATCAACAAACCCCCAAAGCTAGAGTTTGTTTTAGATAAAACAAAAAACAATTGCCCGTACATCCATAAGGCCATTATTAAATTATTAAATTAACTCCTCGGATCCACCATGCCTTGCATGGCGATGCTGGAAAGAGAGCAACTGCCGCAGTCGGCCCATTCTATGTCGCGGGGATCCTCAGACGTTTCAAAGTAGCCGTGCTATGGCAATGGGTTGTCGATAATGATTGACACCAGCCGAGTGAGAATGCTCCACCGGTAGTAAATCAGCAATTCCAATGTGTGTGGGGACCACCAGTTTTGAAATTTGACGATTCATGGTGGGGCTTCTACTCTGCCAAACTCTAAATGACCCCTGTAGTCTGTGTGCAGTGATATGTATGGTCAGGGTCGCTGGGCACTAAGAAGGGTATGGTTTCTGTCCAGTAATGGAATACATATCTGCCCACCTATACTTTGCAAAGAACTGGTTTCTGTGCAGAAATAGGTGTGGGTTGTGTCCAGATGTGCACCGAGAGAGGCATAGATTCTTTAGCTGTGCTCTAGTGGGGCACGGTGTCTGTGCAGTAGATGAGGCGGGTCGTGCCCATATATGCACTGGGAGAGGCATGGTTTGTGAGCAGTGATTCATGTGGTCTCTGTCCATCTTTGTACGTGTTGATGCACATGTATACATAGTAACACATGTGATCTCTCTGCCCTGCAGTACACTCACAGAGGCACTTCTTCCTTGCAATAAGAGATGTGCTCAGTGGCCTCCTGAGTACTGGAAGGGGAAGCAATAGATGTGGTCTGAGGGTCCCCAATGGTGCTCTGGGAGAGGCATGGCTACTGCTCAAACCCAGATGCATTCTGGGGCGAGCTGTGCACTGGGAGAAGAATGGTTACTGCTCAAACACAGATGCATTCTGGGACGAGCTGTGCACTGGGAGAGGCCACGTTCTGTGCAGTAACACACGTGTTTGTGTCTGGCTGTGAACCAGGAGAGGTATGGATTCTCTGCAGTAAAGCATGCTGTCACCGCCCAGAAGTTTATGGTTTATGTATAGAGAAGACCTGGACTGAGGGAAGCAGCTTTGAGGATGGTGTCTGTGCCCAGCCATGCAGTTGGCACAACCCGGTTCCTATGCAGAGACAGATGTGGTCTGACTGAGAAGTCAGCAGGGCATTGGGCGTGTAATGGAGGTGTAGGAGTGGTTTGTGGCCAGCCATGCCTGGGGTAAAGTGTGTTTATTGTGGAGGTGCAGTGTGCTCTCCTCCAAACCGTGCATTGAGTAAAGCATGGTTTTTGTGGAGGCGAGGTGTGGTTTGCACTAAGACTTGCATTGGTTAAAGAGTGTTTTTGTGGTGGGGAGGGTGTGGTCTTGATCTTGACCCAGTTATGCATTGAGTTGAGTGTGGTTTTCTTTGGAGGTGTAAGCGTGGTTTGCACTGAGCCATGCATTAGATAAAGAGTTGTTTTTTGTGGCGGGTATGGTGTGGTTTGCATACAGCCATGTACTGGGTAAAACTTGCGTGGAGCGGTAGGCATGGTCTTGGCCCAGTCATGCATTGAGAAAAGCATGGATTTTGTGAAGGAGTAGTTGTGGCTTGCACTGAGCCATGCTCACATTGAATGAAGGGTTGTTTTTGTGGACGGAAGGGTGTGATTTGCACACAGACATGCACTAGGTAAAACATGTTTTTCATGAAGGGGGTGGTGTGGTTTTTGCCTAGCCATTCTCTGGGTGCAGTATGGTTTCTGAGGAGGGGCAAGTGTGGTCTTTTCCCAGTCATGCACTGAGTAAAGCATGGTTTTTGGTTAGGTGCAGCATTGGTTAAAGAGTGTTTTTGAGCTTTTTTTATTTTTGGAGGTGTGTGGTTTGCACTGAGTAGATACAAAAGGGGATGATGGACGGAGCGTTTGAGCAAATCAAACACTCACCCTCAGTCAACTGATCTGGGTTTAATACATCACCATTGTTGCTCAAACGCTCCGTCCATCATCCCCTTTTGTATTGCTTTGTTCGCCCTAAGTGTGGCAGGGTATGCTCAGACGTGAGTCCCTTGCTCACTTGGCCACTGGATTCAAGATAGCCTGGCTGATGAGGATTATGAATCCGAAACCGGTCCCAGGATGCTTGTTTCCGGTCCAGGGAAGACATGGCTTGGCAGTTCGGGCCGGACTGTTGCCATGAGGCACAGGGTCAGACTGATTTGCATATGGCCATGTCTGAACTGGGGTGGCAGAGTGGGCTAAAGAACGGTGATGGATTAAACCCAGATCAGTTGACTGGGGGTGAGTGTTTGATTTGCTCAAACGCTCCGTCCATCATCCCCTTTTGTATCGCTTTGCACTGAGTAGAGCCATGCATTAGATAAAGAGTTGGTTTTGTGTATGGTAGGGTGTTTTGCAGGCAGTCAAGCACTGGGTACCGCTTGTTTCTGTGGAGAGGTCGGCATGGTCTTACTCTAGCCATAGTCTTATTTGAGAGTGTTTTTTTTGTGGTGGTGGCAGTGTGCTTTGCATTGAGTAGAGCCATGCATTAGATGAAGAGTTGGTTTTGTGTATGGTTGGGTGTTTTGCAGGCAGTCAAGCACTGGGTACCGCTTGTTTCTGTGGAGAGGTCGGCGTGGTCTTACTCTAGCCATAGTCTTACTTAAGCTTGTTTTTTTGTGGTGGCGTGGGTGTGGTTTGCACTGAGCCATGCACTGTGTGAACAGTTGGTTGTGTAGCGGGGAGGGCTTGGCTTGTACTGAACTATGCACTGGGTGAAACGTGTTTTGTGTGGAGGTAGGTGTGGTGGTTGTCGTGCAGCGATGGATGCTGTCCGCGGCCTCAGGTGTATCTGCTTGAAGCTTTTCTTGTCTATGGTACAGCAGCGCGTGGGCCCCGTGTGCCAGTCTCGTGCTCGCTTCCATGCATTATTGCTGAGCCCAGGAGCCCCTCGTGCGCTGGCAGGGTCTTCACACGTTCCGCAGTCCTGCTTCTCCTAAGAGACCTGCTGGTGGGAGGCGGGAGGAACTAGGTCAGGCCGCTTTCTTTAATTTATGAAGAGAGGAGCACGTTAACCCCTGCAGTGCGCCTGCGGATGCTGCGCACCCCCCTCCCCTGCGCCTCCGCGATCAGCTCGGTGCGCGCCATTATTGTGGAAAGAACAGCCTTTGAGCAAAGCCGGAAGAGTTGGGCGTCATAGCGAGGTTAGGTGCCTTCTCACGCCGAGAGCAGTGAAGAGCAGGAAAGCAGAGAGCTCACTGGTTACGGCGCTCCAGGGGGTAACAGGCTGACAGCATCATATATAATCAATTAAAAAGCATGGGCTTTAAGTGGGCCGCGTCTCACCGGTGCTGAGCACCGGCAGTTTTTTAAAGGGGACCTCGAAACGGGTCTCTGCCGGGTTATGTTTTGTGCCCTGGCACATGCGGTCCGTTTTTTTTTAACTGCAGTGACCGCAGGCACATCCATGCTTACACTGCCCACTTGTAACTAGTGGAGAAGTTACGACATGACGTCATGCCAGGTGAGCATTGTAGGGGAAGGGAAATCCTTTAAAGAGAGTCGTTTTCTCTCTGGATTTCCCTTCTCTTTTTGAAACTCAGGAGCAGGTGGTGTCACCAGGGCTTTAAGTGGAAGCTTTTTCAATATTATATACAAGCCACATACTTGCTGCTTATTTATCTTATGCAACTAACAACCATTGACAAAGCCAATAGTCCTGATTGTTGGAGGTATGATGTTACTTGTTGTAGGTATGATGTTACTTGTTGTATCACATATCTGGATGCAATGACAGAAACAGCAAAATACAAGCCGGGCAGCACACTATGCTAAGCACAGATTTTTAGTTTACGTGTTTAAGCCACGCCCCAAATTACATTGGCCAGCCCCTTTGAGACACTCCCCTCCCCCTCCCCCCCCCCAGTTTTTTTGATCCCACTTAAAGCCCTGTTGATGAGTCCTGGGCTAGTTCTGGAACTTGCCCAGGACTCTGGCAGGTTTTTACATGATCTATTCTGCTGTTACACACAGTTTTTACATAGCACAGGTCTGACAAGCACCTGCCCCCTTACCACTTGTGGGTGTGCACCGGTGTGTGTACTTAGTTGGGGTTTCTCTATGCAATTTTCTCCATGGTGGTGCCAGAGGACAGACTTTGCTCAACGTCATGTGTGTAGTGTCTTGTTGGCTGTTGGGTGTTTCCTGCTATTGTGATTCTGGGGGCCGCACCGGGTCATGAAACCTGCCAGTGGCCCTGAGTCTTTCATCTCTCAGACATTCATTGGCCTTGGGCTCAACGAGCCCCCTTAAAAGTTAGGGGATCCCCGAAGTAGAGATGTTTTAAGCCAAGGGCACAGTGGGGAACTTCCCAGCGCGTCCAGACTTCAAGGGGCCCCTGGGAAAGCAAAGTTAATTTCTCTCTGGCTCACCTCTCTCCAATTCTGAACCTCCTGCCTTCTATCTGAATACACCCAGCTCTGTCTTTTTTGCCCAGTGACATTTTAAAGATATCAGAAAGACATATTTCAACTGTGTTTGTGTGGCTCCAGTTTCTGAAAGTTTGTTTGTCATTGCACAGGTTACAATTAACAAAATTGGGTAATACCATTCTGAGTTGTTAGGAGCAGAGGCCCCCAACATCCAACATATGTCTTTCCTGGGGCCCCAAGAATTATTAAGACACCACTGCCCCTAAATGTTGGGCCCCCAAAGAACTATGGAGAATAAGATTCAATATGAGGCCTACAGAGTGGAGGGAAGAGTTAAACTAAAATCGGTCATGAGAGGAGAAGAGGGTCTGGATGGAATAGCGAGGTAGAGGCCAAAGTCATCAAGAACGAGAAGAGGAAGGCAAAAAAGAGAGGGTAGGGCATCTACACCATCAGTAATAGAAGAAGCCTTCCAGGACTGAAGTTTGCAATAAATTAGCTTTCAGGTAGGGTACAATATCAGCCTGAGGGGTATAATATGAGACTGGGTGTGCAGTAATTAACACAGTGCTATATATAATACCGGTGTGCAATATGATACCATGGAATAATATGAGACAAACAGTGAAAAATTAGGCATGGGGTCCAACATGAGCCAGGGGTACAAGATGAGACCAAGGATACAAGATAAGGCTAGACTGGAGTAAGAGACTGAAATGTAATATAAGCCTGGGCTGTCAATATGAGAAGGAGCTTGCAATATGAAACCAGAGAGAAAGATACGATTTCGGATGTGATAGGTAACTGAGGGCTCAGTAAGAGATCAGAGTGCAATATGAGGCTGTTGGTGGCATATCAGACTATAGGTGTAATATGGACCAGGGAGTGCAATAGGAATGCAGAGATCGAATATGAGGCTAGGGGATGCAATATGTACCTGTGATTGCAACATCAGACTCAGGATACGAGACTGCAGTGCTATATGATCGATTGGGTGCAATACGAGTTGAAATTGCAAGTGAGCCCAGGGATTCAATATGAGCGAAGGATATGAACTAAGGGTGCACCAGGAGACAGAGAGTGAACTATGAATCTAAGGGTACAATTTGAGACTGGGGTGCAATATAATACTGAGGTGCAACATAAGACGAAGAATGCAATATAAACTTGACGTTGTCATATGAGACCTGGGTGCCATAGAAAACGCGGTGAAATATGGGATTAGGGCTGTGTTATGAAATAGTACGAGCAACAGGAAATGGGGAGCTATGTGACGAGGCAGATGTTATATGAGACTCAGAATGTAATATGAGACTGCAAAATTAGACTGGAGATTCAGTATGTGGTAAAACAGGGCAAAAAAAAGTCTTCTTTATATAAACGGGTTTGACCATATGCAGGGCCACTGGAATTATGCGGCAGAGGAGAAACACATTTTGCCAGAGTTTACTAAATAATACGAAAAAGAAAATGCTAATTATGCAGCAAAAGGTGCCACATTTTGTGGCAAAAAGGCAAATGATGGACAGAATGCAGAACAATGTCATACATTCACCCCAGTACAGAGATCTGGGCCTAAACCCATCGTTGTTTTGCTCCCCATGCCATTCCAGTTTGAACTCAGCCATATGCAAATCAGTCTGTACCCTGCACCCAATGGGAAAAGTCCAGCCCGAACTGCCAGGCCAGGTCCTCCCTGTACTGGAAACAAGCATTTTAGGACTGGTTTCGGGGTTTCACCCTTCATCAGCTAGGATAGCTTGACTCCAGTGGCATGGAGAGCACGGGACCCACGTCTGGGTTTTTTATGACAGCATTACCTGTATTCTGTCATTTTTACACAGTCAACACTATCTGGACAAATATTTCACCTAATTAATAGGAGACTGACACTAAAATACAGCAATTAGTGTGAGAAAGATAATCAGTCAACCTTTGTGGAGGAACCTGCCACTGTTCAACAAAACGTGTTGCCACGTTTTAGTAACTTTTGATCTGTTTGAACTAGAAACAAGTTTTTAAAAAATCTGCGGATTATGCATCAGATAATGGATTCTGTAACAACTGAGGCAAATCTGTAATTATGCGGAAAATGCCACAGATGCAAATTCTCATCATTCCAGTGGCCCTGACAATATGTAGCAGCTTCCCAGTAGCAGGGGTGGCGCTGACAACAGCACCTCAAATCTGAAAAGCTTGGGACAGACCCATTGGACCAGGAATAGTGTATAATCGGGAAAAATCCTTTAGATCACTTGCGATACATCACATGCCATTACAACGCGGCTGTTACAACGACCGTGTTGTTACATCGCATACGATTGCAACGCAAGTCGCTACAACGACTTGCTGTAGGGGGCCTGCTAAAATAAGGAATAGTATATTTCACTATTCCAACACCTGCCCTACTGTTGCAAACACTGGAGTTGGAATAGTAAATTATACTATTCCTAAGTCCAGCGCGCCCCCTTCAGCAAATCGTTGTAACAACTTGCGTTGTAATTGTATGCAATGTATCACATGTGATGTAAGTTACTATATTCTGTATAAGCAATAGCAAAGTTCGAGAGCAAGTAGGAGATGGGCCCTTGACTAGTTGGATGGGACAGCAGTCACAAACAAACTTAGCTGTCAGCTTGCCCAATGAGTGAGGGTCATGTGAAACTAGTCCTGGGTTTTAAAGTTAGAGGCACTGTGGATTCAGTGATTTGTAATTTCCCTTTTTCCAGTTACGAGTTTTGACTACCAGGCCCCATCATCCACAGACACATGCCTGGTTAAAATTGTCGACCACCTACTAGTCCTGCTGCTGACCGCGGCGGTAAAAATGATCCTAGCCAATTGGAAAGACACAAGCAAGACCTCATACAAATGCCGGTTCAACTGGGTTACGCACCTCAGAAGTGCAGATAACATTGCACTACAGAACTCACCTTGGAGGCCAGCAACCAGGGGGATGTGGAAGTCACTCGACACGTACCTAGACTTTTACGAACCCCCATGAAACCATTTCCTTCCGGCAACACACCCCCAGTCCCCCCCACTCTATGTGCGGTAAGGCAAACGTGACAGAGTTCTACTACCATGGCGCTAAGGTGCGATGGGTGGGCTGACTTGGCTACCATGCTCACCACAAACAAGCCCGTGGTGTGGCAGCTTTGTCACTCGGCTATAAGTCTTATTAGTCTCATTACTACAGAACCTTTCTTGTGTCCTCCTTTCACCCCTTTCTCTCCTGCTTCTTTCTATCACCCTTTTCCTAATTTTCAGCAAGTCAAGTCAGATGGGGTTAGCTAAAACATATATTTCAAAAGTGCCTGTAAACACTGTTTATACAAACTATGTATGGCTAACCTTGTAACAGAAATGCTAATGTCTTTGCTTATAAACGTAATAAAATACTTTGAAATAAAAAAAAAAAATTGTCGATCATTGCACTGGGCCAGACGACAGCTTTGTTTAGTCAATACTGTCACCTTGTTCGGTGCATGGCCATAGTGCGAAGCTGTAGCAGCAAAAAAAATAAAAAATCTGTGCTTTTTCAAACAACGGCTTCTGAAATAACGCCGGCCTTGGTCTTGAACTGAAAACAAACCGTTAGGTTATCAGAAGTAGTACTCCATGTTTACACTAGTATGCAAATGAGCTGGTATTAGACTCGCACTGAAAAAAGCCCCACTCGTCACCTCGGTGGTGAGAAAAGCGTTGTAACAGCGTCGCTCTTTAAAGAGAGTTTCCTAAGCGGCTGGGGGCTGCTGAGATAAACACAGCCGCACACACCTCTCCGGAGACGCCCCCTGCTATAACACGCCATCCCAGATTTAGCTCTGCGTCTCAGGTACAGTCACTCGACATCCACCCGAAATAGCCATACGCAGTAAATCATCCGTGTCTAACATCTTTCTACAAACCAGTAGAACTGGCAGGAAATGTGTTTTTCACTCTCAGCCGCAGGTATTTCCGGACCAGCACTGACGGAGCCATTTTGCCTGTACGTTTCTATCAAATTAAGGAATCGTCCTATGATTAATGAGAAACTGTACTTATTAAGGCTTTAAGTTAAAACGTGTACAACACCTTCCTTTAACCCACGCTTTACTGATGAGAAAAGAGGGGCAGATTTACAAGCCCCTTGCGTCACTTTTGCGCCGCCATTGCGTCACTTTTGTGAAGCAGCAGCAGCCTAAAAGTTGCGGCCTATTTACAACGTGACGCATCTAGGGAGATGCGTCACGTTGTAAAGCCCTGCGTCACATTATACCTGCGCCAGTTAGAATGTATGCTGGGTGGGCATTCCCTTGCAAAAAGCCACGTAGAACTAGCGCTGTGAAATTCACAAGATTTCACTGTGTCACTCTACGCCTTCACTGCGTCAAAATCCCTACGCCTGCTCAGACCAGTTGTAAGGATTGACACTTGGCATTTTACGTGGGACCTACCTGTTTTCTGGCGCATTGCTGGAGTTGCGTCTCTTTTGTGACAAACTCCAACAATGCGTCACTTTTCCTCCAACAGATGCGTCAGACTGTCGGACGCATCTGTAATTCCTTGCGCCATGGTGCACTGTGTTGTAAATACAGCGCATCCATGGCGCAAGGACATTTGGAGGTGACGCAAGGAAACTGACGCATCTATGCAGATGCGTCCGTTCCTTGTATATCTGCCCCAGGGTATTTACAGTTGTGGTCACTGAGCCTGGCCAAAGCTAGGGCAAACTGAGAGCAGGCAGACGCTTAGCGGTCAAAGGTCAAGCGTGGCACGTCATTCTTACAGGCTTTCTTTACAAACAAGCACTTTTAGGAAAACTGCTGTGAGCCAAGAAATATTAGTACAGGATAAAATAAGGGGTGTAGTTTGAATTCTAGTGGAATTTTTGAAAATTTACAACTTTCCACCTGGTAGATTTATGAAATCATGATTTTTGTTTTTTTGTCCTTTCATTGAAACATTCCAGCACAAGTTTGAATTTGCAGGGTTTGTATTAAGTAAAACAGTGACAAACAACGCCAAAGGTTGTTTATTTTTTTTTCATCAAAAAATCTGCAGCATTGCATGCAGCGAAATAGTTGGAAAAAACAACATCGATATTTTCTTTTACAAATGTTACCATGCTTATTTGCGTTAGCAGACGTTTGTTGATTTTTTTAACATGGCTGTTCAGGACGGACTCACTATATTTGAATGTATGGCTTGAAAAGCAAAAGCATTTGCCACTCCCATTCCTGTAATGTTGAACAAAATGCCAGTATGCATTTCAAGTGTCTCCAGGATAAATATGCATGAGGTTAATTTGCATATACGTCTATCTGATTAGCATGTTTCTTGATTAAACATGACACCCTCCTCTTGGGAGTGCTGCTTTCGAGGACTCTTATTGGGAAACCCACCCACAGCCAGCTTTATGGCAGTGCGACTGGTGCGGCCACACTGGGCGCTGACCTGTGGAAGAGGCGGTGGCCTTGGACAGGACGCTGTGTTCAGCAGTAACTTATGACTGGACCCAGCCTTTCTGGTCTGCCCATATCTGGATGTTTATAATTTGCATGGTGCAGACATTGCACATCCATGTTAGCCATATTTGGCTTGGTGCCTTATTCTAGTTCCACTGATATGACATTTCATACTGTATATAACACTTAGAAACTTGTCACTCTGGGAAGAAGCGGTCTGAGAGCCCCTAAGGTGGCAGATCTGACTTCTTCCTTGCTAATTAGCAATGATGCATGCTTTTGGTACCAATAAATACATTTCACTCTGTTTCTGAGAAATCCTGCTGTGTCTGGTGAGTTTCATTAATTTGCTCCTGGGAGGGTGTCAGTATTTCCCCATCAGTAATGGTGTGTAAGGGTGCTAAAAATGATTGTTGCACTGGGAGTCACCAGTGCTAAAGCTGGCGTGGACCCACCTCTACTCCACACTGGGCCCAGAACCTTGGACACATACAAGGTGCAGCTGATTCTTCATCTAAGAAGAATAACGGCCCTGAAATGTGAAATAATCTGTGTTCGGCATGTGGCACGTGGCTGCAGTGATAGATAATGGGACCCATTATGGGTAGTTTTTTCCGATTCTCTCTCCATCTTCTGGAACCCGGCCAGACCTTCCCCTCCCTGCCATTATTTCCCATGAGCACACAGCAAGACGTTTCTCTCCTAAACCTCTGAGCTGCTGAGAGAAGCCACAGAGCTTCTGCTTCACCCACCCACTGGTCGGCACTGTCTGCTGAAAATAAGCATGGACAAAGCCAATAAGTTGCTGTTTGTATGGTTTGCGGTGTGGAAATGCACACAACATACAAATGTCAAACACATTGTCTAAAGTTCAGACAAAAGCAAGATAAATGGATGCTTTTATCTTGCTTTTTGCTTTTTGGTAGCATCCTTTTTTCATTGAGATGCTTATGTCTCCCTCTCCACAACCAATTGTTAAGCGCTCTGATACCATTTAGAGTCAAGTTTGCGCTATATAAAACTTCATAAATAAAATAAATAAATAAATTGCTACTGGGCCACTAATCAACTGATTTCAGTTATAAAATGGTACCTCATACACTCCCAGGAAGGTGGAAGGACACACCTAAACATCCAATATGAATCTGCAGGGGCTGTGTTGCACCTCCCTCTTACTCATCAAACCAAAGAGGGCCCTGGCTTCTGCCATGTTCAAAGCTTCCTACCTCTCCCTTGTCTCTAACCTCATGACTGGGATCTTGAAAACTCTTCTTGGCCTTGGCTCTGGCTGCCAGAGCCTGGCCCTGGCCTCGGCCCAGCTCACAGGAAGTCCCCAACACTTAGCTGATCTCGGCATTCTGACAAGCAGCTCGCAGAGTGTGCCTGGCACCTCCCTCCTGGCAACATGCTCCCGTCCTCTGCCATGCTAACTGGGTGCTGCCACCCTCAGATGATGACAGGAAGAGTGCAGCTTGTGACTCGGATTGGCGCTGGTGCCAGCTTGCCCTGGGCTTGCAGTGCATGATAAAAAGGCTATGTATGGATCGCCATCTTTATCACAAGAAGTGCCCAACCTCGGCTTACCCTTTGCACAGGGTCGCACTGGGAACCCAAAGCAGCCCTGGCAAATTTTGTCAGACTAGCCCCTGTATGATTCAAAGCGAGCAAACGTAGTGAGTGAGCCTGACTACTGGGGGTTGGGTGTGGGGATGGCAGGGGAGTAGACAAATGTGGGGGAAATGGTGCATTGTACAACACCAGGATATGACAATCTTTGTTGTGGGTCTTCAAGGATTTAGTTAATATTACCATCCAACAGTGCCTTTAATCTCTCCATAGCCCCTCTTTCACATGTATTTCATTTGTTTTATAGTGCCACTCTTGCCAGTGTAGGGTGTTGAAGCACTTCACATCACACACACATACATACAGATAAAATGAATCATATGTGTGTAATCACACATATGTTACATAAGACAAAGGGGACTTCAGGGTATAGGGTCACATGTCATCCATACTGGTAGGCATGTTTAAGAGTGCTTGGTCTGGAGAAGCACAAACTCTGCATTCAGTACGTAACACAGTGGTTAGGGTTGGTTTTACTGAAAATGTATTTCTGCCCAAACAAACCCACAAACCCTTTTTAGCAATATTAGAATAATGAAAGACTGGGAAAAACATACGTTTCTAACCTTTACCATGCAGTTTACATGCAGCTCTTTAGATGGCAGTCCATAGCTCGCTGTGCTAGATTACGGTTGTAACTTATGAACTGCACATTAACAAAAGGATCACGGTGACAAAAGCAGTAACCCACTGAGCTACACTCATAAAATATTGTATTGTGATCTGCATGGTACATGTTCTTTGCAGCAGGCATATTAACCCTGTGCGCTACCTTAGATGACTCAAAACTGCCACTAGACAAAACTCCGATCTCTATCCTGCAGGTACATTAATCACCAGGGTCATCATGAGACTTTTATTTTTGTCTGAGGACAGCTGTGTATACTAGGAACTCTGCAGCAGGTGCTTTTACTACTGCTGCACTGTTACAAAACCAACGACCAGTAACAAAACCGCCACCCCACCCCACCCTTCCAGGCTCTGGGGGAAATGCCCGGTATGGCCAGTCTGGCCTTGCCTTTAGAATGCCGACAGGAAACTCCCAACTTCTTATTGACCTTTAAGATGCTGATTGGGATCACTCATTGGAAATAATGGCCAATGTCATCCGGTGTAAATCCAAATAATGAAATGACACTCAACCAAAGGTCTCATCCTAGCATCCCAAACACTCAGGTAAGGATCCTTACAAAGTGCTGAACTCATTGGTGATTTTCCTAAAAAGGGTGAAGGACCTCACCCACCGAAGTAGCATGCTTCATGATCGCGTCCAGAGGCTCTCCCTGGGGCGCTTTACGAGGAGTTTCGAGCAGTGAACCCCCACTGAATTATAATTGGAATCCGGGGACCCCGGCCTAAGTCATTTTGATGATAGGAACCTCAAAACAATACACACAATTACAGAAACAAAAAATAAATCAAACAAATACACGAATGCCAACATTTTTTACTTAATTCACAAAATAATCTAAAGTAATCAATTTTAGTGGGAAGGTTTGAGCTTTTCTTAATTCAATGAGATCACTCATAGTCCATACTACTTTCTGTCTGATGCACTTGCACTGCTACCACAAACCAATCTGAGAATATCAACTTCATTTTTAGCCTCCAAATTCAAATTCCTTCACATTAACAAAACGTTTGAAAAAAATATTTTTTTAACTTTTTGTCTTCTATTCATATTCAATTTAATAACCTTTTAATATTATTTCATTTTCTAAGCAGTTGCGGCCCACCTTAGCAGATGTCGCGGACCCCCAAGAGTCCCCAGACCACAAGTTAACAACCACTGGTTTAGAATATCCCTCCCTGTTGGGAAGTTAACTGGAAACTTTGGAAAGTAAATTTTTTAAATGCGTAAGGATTGACTAAGTAAAACAATTTCATTTCGCACTCATGAATTGAAATGACTGCGTGCAGTGCCACAGGCTGATTTTACCAACACAGGTTTGACAAGCAGTGAACAGTACTAGCTTTCAATGAATAAAACTGACCAATGGGCAAGACAGACTTTTTAATAAATGAAACTGATATCTAATAAACAATGTTTATTACTTCCAAATGAATGAGACCAACTTTCTAAGTGTAACTTTATATTAAAGAAACTGGGTCCATTTAACAACAGTGATGTCCAGTGAGCACGACAGGCTTCCACTAAACATGTGTGATTTCTAGCTGACAAGTCTATCAATTATTGGAACTGACACCAAACAAATAAAAAACAGACCTTGAAAGAATGAGGCTGACTTCTAGTTACAATCTGCTGTTGGAGGAGATCTAATGCCTTAATTGCAGACAATGGAATAAGGACACCCCAATTTCTGTGATTCTAGGCAAATTCCTTCACCACCTTGTACCTCAACGCTCTCATCTGCTAATACACTGGAAGCATCTACAGGTAATACTCTTTAGAGTGAGCACTATAGAAGAATGCTAATTTGTTCATTCGTTCATCCATTGATTTATTCTGACTTCCAGTGAACTAGAACTCAAATGAATTTGAATTTCAATTAACGAAACAGACTTCCATGATTGTAACTAACTTTAAGGGGAGTTCCTTTTAAATGATTGAGACTGTCAACTAATGAATGAGTTTATGTTATATTGGTTAAGAACATGTTTTGATGGGTCATACCCACCTAAAATGTGCAAGATCAACTTCCTTTGAGCAGGAGTCTATCATAATGAGTGACACCCACTCCTGATGAGTGAGATTGCCTTGTAATGGAATACTGAGTTAGATGGAAGGTGTCTGCAATCCCATAAAGACACACACCTGTATACGAGCTCTATATGGATCTCCTCAAACACCAGCTGCCCCCACATTAGGCACACCTCTTACTTAAACAGTGCA
Organism: Lissotriton helveticus; assembly: GCF_964261635.1. Lineage (NCBI taxonomy): Eukaryota > Metazoa > Chordata > Amphibia > Caudata > Salamandridae > Lissotriton > Lissotriton helveticus. The sequence goes on from NC_136065.1 coordinate 208,841,382, forward strand.
TAAAGTCAAAACAACGTAAGCAGCTAATCTTACCATACTCAGAGAAGCATGCCTTGTGGAACTTCCCGATGTAGAACTCCAGCCCAATGATGGCGAACATGACAATGGCAAAGAACAGCAGAAGTCCAATCTGCAGCAGAGGTACCATGGCCTTCATGATGGATTTAAGGACAACCTGAAGACCTGTGGGAGTGCACGAGAGAAGATTGTTAGTGATACCAGCCAGACGTAAGTAACGCTCACTTATGTTCTACCAGTGGTGATCGGTCTACTCAACCTATATCACGGTACAGATGAGTGAAATGATCAAACTGCGCTACTCCTCCAACTTCCCAGTGTGGGAAAATCGCTCATGTAGTTGTCTAGTTGCTTACTTTTCACTTCCACAAGGATTGTGGGTTCATATTGTGCAAAAGACTCTTGTTTATCATTTTGCTTCAGCAAAGTATATACCTCCACGTGAAACATTAATTATTTCCTACACCACAAATCGATACACAATCACGAGAACTTTTATTACAGTTTAGTTGACCAACCCCAACGTTTTATACATCATATTATATTTTTAATTTAAAGACTCCATACTTTTGTAATGCTCAGGTTTGCACCTGTTTATTTAATTATCCCCATACATGTGTACACATTTTTTGGGGAAAAAGTTCTGAAGTTTTATTCTAAATGTGCTACTTTTTATGAAACAGTTCCAGCCAAAGACAGCTTTGACAGAAATTCTGCAAAAAAAATTCAGTTTGAGTTACAAAGGTTTTGCTAAAGAAGTAAGGAAACACATTTTTCATATTCTGCAACTTTTTGTAATTATTATTTTTTACTATAACCAACCAAAATACAGTATTGGCATGCTGCATTGACACCATAACTTAACAACATAGTAGAGTGGGCAGCAGTTTCATATCACAGAACCGAGACAGAGCCCACGGGTATCACAATTACCACAACTAGTATTCGTTCTAACATAGATATGAATGCTCTAGATCAGGGGTCTCTAACCTTTTCTGTAATAAGAGCTACTTATGTTAAATTACAATCATCCCGCGGTACTAATATGAATGATGTTGTACTAATAACCACATCAGACAAGATTGCATTAATGACCACTCCATGCAAGATTGTCAGCAGTGATCACCTCTGTGCATCGGAAAGAGTTGCCACAGTAACGTAAAAAGGCTTCATTAATTTAGAATGACCCTACATGCGTAATATATAACAGCCATATACAATGCCCCCGCACCAACATAATAATATGAGTAATAACGTTGCATGATTTATCCCTCACATATCAGATTTAAATATATTTTGGAAATTCAACCATTTTTCTCCAAATATGAGTTTGGAATTCTGAAAACACAACACATTTTCGTCTCGAATACTTGATTTTCAGTTTTGGTATACATATATTAATTCAACCAAGCAAAATATTCTAATTTATTAGTTTGGGCTGCAGACCGGAGAACCACTTACAGGTAGCTGGAGAGCTACTAGTAGCTCATGAGCTACTTGTTGGAGCCTGTTCTAGATACACTGTAGCATAAAGGTACCCACTCAAGTTATCAATGAGCATCCTAGCTAGGCCCAAACTTTGGGAAACAATAAGTCACCGACAAATTATTTTCAGTCTACTCTGCAACTAACAAAACAGAGTAGTTTTCCGTAAGAGAAGTTTTCATACACAGAAACATAAACTTCCGGTCTGTACAGCAGACTCCTTGTCCAAGACGATGATCATGTCCAGCACACAGAAGCAAAACATGTCTGTGCCCCATGTTCTATTGTCTGTTGCAACCACAGGTGCGATGATCTAAGCTGCTTGGCCAAGAACTAATTATAACAAAACAAGGGATAATATTGGGAGAATTGCATGTTTCGATCCTTGTTAATGAAAGAGAAAAACCTCAAAATATACGGCTCAGCAGAATGCCACAATATGAGGGGGCTTTTGGAAGCATAAATGGCCTTGAGATACTTTCCTAAGACTGACAATACCACAAATTATAATTTTGTGATCCAGACTACAAATTCACAGTGTTGCACTATTAATAATGCTCAACTTGGAGCCTGGTTATGTATTTCCCGGAATTCTGGGGAGTGATTAAAGGGATTAAATTAATGATCCCAGCTGATCTCTCCGTCCTTGTATCTGGGAAGTATAGTAAGATATCCAAGAATGGAAAATAACATAGAATCCTAGGAAAACTAGGACCTATACCTAATGCCAATTCCCAATTTCAGGACCGGTTCTACTTATGGTGTCCACCAGTTGTGATCTAGTGGAAAATGTGAAATATCTGTGTGTAGTTTTACCAGCTGAGGAAATGCATTAGGTAAAACCTTATTGATATTTTAGCACCTATTTAAATATAGCTGTCAGACTAGGGGTGGGAGAATAGTTCAGCTCCGCCGGCAGAGTTCACAGAGTTTTGCCCACTCCATGTTCCGCTTGGAATACAGAGTTCTGGCAAAACTCCATCAACCTCAGTGTGGTGGAGTTTTTTCTCGTGCCAGCTGGCCAACATTAAGTTGGGGAGCGTGAGCAAGAATTTGCATCCCCTAGCGCTATTTGAGGGCGCAAGACTGCCTCCTGGTGAGAGTTCTTAATGTGGGCGGTTCGCGTTGAGAACACTGCAGCTCGATCAGAAAATCAACTCGAGCGGCAGAAAGAAGCAGCACCCTCTGGCATGCCGCCGTTCGCACTGATTTTACAGCGCGGAACAAGATCCCAGCGCTAACAAATCAGCAAAAGCATTGCAACATGCCAAATTCTGCCCATTCGCAGAACTACGCATAACCTCACAGAGTATTTATGTAACTCCACAGAATTCTGCGGAGGGAAACTCTGTGAATGCCGCCCACCCCAGTAGGAATACCACACCACTCAGAATCATACAAGGTGGAATCCTCCCTAGAGGATACCATCCTGCCCAACTAGTAACGGAGGACTCCGTGGCGTTCATGGTACTTAGCCAATCAAGAAGAAGTCTGCATCACATTGTGGAGGCTTACATTCGTAAACCTTCCGATTGACCATACATTATTGCAAAACAATGTTTGACCCCCGGCACTATCTTAGCCGTGCCAGGGGTTATTGTGTGTGTTAGTACGTCAATGCGAAATGAGAGAACATCTCTCATTACAGAATGTAGATCGATTCAGACAGATTTTAGTCAATTCTTGCCCTATTGTTCTGGCTGCTTTCTTTTTAGAAATTAGTGACATTATTTGAGTCTCCCCAGGAGCTTTAGAGAGGAAATTCTAAGCTAGAGTGGAATATGGTCCAGAGTCATCAATATCAAAATTGTTGTTCTAGATGGACACCAAAACTGCGTCGAAGTACTTTTGCAGGGAAAAGACCACATAGTGCTCAAATTCCACAGGTCCAGGTGTGCGTAGCTCATCCAATCTATGTTTTTGCTCTGCATTTTGGAATTTAAAGTTCTCTTTATGCTTAATAAATAAGGACTACAAGTTTCAGAATGCAAGAGAAAAAACCTGGACAGGATTAGATTCTCTCACGGGGACCTGGGAAATTTAAGACTTCTGAGACTAGGGTGCAGTCTGTCCAAAAGAACATGAAAGGCAGCATTAGGCTGCATATTTGAAAGCACCATTTCCTCTGACAAAAGACAAGCTTTTGAGAAGTAGTTTTGATGCCAGCCACAAGATGAAGACTGAAGGATAAACACTAATATTACTGGTTGAAGGGTACATCTTTTTACGAAGTCTAGATCAGATAGTGGGGGGCAGTGCTTAATTTGAGCCAGTGGTGTCCGGTATTTAGCAATGGCACTTAATAATCATCAACACCAGCCATATAGTTTCATGAGCACCAGTTAAGGACACACTCGTTTTTGGTAGGCACAGGGAGATTAAGGGTTTACACCTGAATCACAGGATGTTGAGCCGATGTCGAGACTCGAACATGGTTCCCCAGGTTTGAATGCAGCAGCTCTAGCCATTATGCCACATCCTCTGCTCACTTCCTGGTTAGTGGTTGGCTCTTTTTTAGACGGCGATACAGGAGAAATGGGCTGGTGCAAGTTGCCTCAAGACAAGAGCCCCGTCACTTATGTTTTTTTACAAATTAACCTCTTGAGGGGTGGCCGCCTCTACTGAGGCATGGTTGGTGGATGAACATCAACCACTAATAAAGCTAGAACTGTGGCTTTGATTAAATCTCTACTAAGGCTATATGAAAGGGTGGGAAGCTGAATCTACACAACCCACATAGATGGACAAGAAAGGGATTCTACTAAGGCTAGGTCATAGATTGAAAAAAGACTATATTAAAGTTGGGCTACAGTTTCAGAAAGAAGACATATTAGAACTATGTTACTGATAGAAGAAAAGGCCCCAGTAAAGCTGGATTATAGGATAACGAGAAGGACATATTAGACTTTGTGTAGAAGATAACATTAAAGCTAGGTTAAAAGATGAAGAGAAGGCTGTCTTAGAGATAGGCTACTGAAAAAAGAAAAGGACTAGAGCTAAGTTATAGGATGAAGAGAATGTCATATTAGAGATAGGTTAGAGGGTGAAGAGAAGGTTATATTAGAGCTAGGTTGCTGAAAGAAGAACAGGCCATGTTAGAGCTAGGTTACATGATGAAGATAATACCATATTAATGTTAGGATTTACAACAAAGAGAAAGCCATAATAAAGCTAGGTTAAAGGATGAAGAGATAATTGTATTTGAGCTAGGTAGCAGATAAAAGAAAAGGTCATGCTTGAGCTTAGCTACAGGATGGAAGGAAGGCCATATTAGAGCTAAGATACAAAACAAAGAGAAGGCCACATTAAAGCCAGGTTAAAGGATGAAAAAAGGCCATGTTAGAGCTAGATGACAGGAAAAAGAGAAGACTGTATTTGAGCTAGGTAACTGAAAGAAGGGCATGTTTGAGCTAAGCTTCAGGATAAAGAGAAGGCTGTGTTAGACCCGGGTTGCAGGACGAAGAGACGGTCTTAATAGAGTTAGGTTACAGAATGAATAGAAGGATTTGCTAGATTTTGGTCATGGCTCAAACACCCTCTCTCCAGGCAGCCCCCACTATATCTGTGGGTGAATGCTTACGCATGAAGGGATTGTGATGGGTATTATATGGGCCACTTTATACAAAAGGTCCATAGGGAAGACCTTCCCTGTGCTTGGCTATCGTACGCATCACAAAGTACATTCTAATGAAGGTGAGAATCCAGCAGCAAGAGGGTATATGGAGGTTGGTAATATCAGAGGTAGAGTGCATCTGTAGTTACTGCAGTACCAACAATAAATATTCGTGGGTGGGCATGCTATCATTCTAAAATGGTGAAGAAATCATTAGAGAGTTGGACTCTCACTGGTGAGGAAGGTGGTTAGTAGAGCTGTAGCTCAAGAAACAAGTCCAGACTGCCCAAAACTACTGATGAGAAAAGTTGACTGGGGCTAAACTAACTTAATTTAGAGTTCCCGTGAAGTCCTCTCAAAGATTTCCAGAAAGGGGACTCGCAGGCACTGTTTGACTGATACATGTTTCCACCTATGAGGGAGCTGGAGCAGGGTGGGAGGTGGACATTGTAATAATAGTATCTCAGATGGACTCCAGGATTTTTCTCTTTGCTTCCAGGGACGAGCAAAGATATTTTCAGAATGGACGGCACTGCCTTCTGACAGGTAATATGAAACTGTTAGAAGTGTGATGAGGGAGGGCTGGATTGATGTTGAGAGTCCTTCTTCATCAGGAGTAACAGAAACAAAAAATGCAAACCACTCTTAAATATAAATAGGGCACACTCTCCGTTTACACATTCTGCGGCAGATCTCTTTCTTTTAAGGGAACTGTGTTGGGATCGACCAATCCCTCATTACCCTCCCGCATCAAAGAGGATCTGAGTGCCTAAGACAGTTTCATTTTACCTACTGATTTGGAGCATCTGGCTGGGGGCTTAAACTCACGCCATCTTCAATTAGGAAATACTAATAATGTTTGTATCTTACCTGCAAGCCTTCAACCAGTGCAGAGCATGTCCAATAACCACGAGGCACTATTAACACACATTGCAAAACTGAACACTCATCCTTCCTTCTACTATGTAACTATCCTGAAGGATACACTCCTACTATACGTGAACAATATATCGCATGGCAGTAACATCACATCTGCTGCATTAACTCAACCACTATATTGTAGAGTAAATATCTGCAGAGGTACAAACTGAAATAATATACCTACCATGACGATGTAGTGGTAGACATTGTATTGGGTGCAACTTAAAAAAAAAATATATATATATATATATTGAATAATAACTGCATCAATACACTGTCATACAATCCTCTGATTAGACTGAAATACTATACAAAGTCAAAATTATTGGATTTGTGAATGGTTGTTCATCGTGTCAGTAGTTCTGTGTTAATGGTACAGATTCAAGAAGAAATCTAGTGTGCCACAAATGGAAGTTCATTTTCACGCCAATTGCGTCATATCGTCCTTGATAGTATGCATGATTAGAGCTATTTTATCTTAGATCCCTTTGGCTATGTGGTCAAAAAGGTTTGCATACTTTCACAACCGCACAGATTTGATCTCGTGGGGTTTGAGCATGGTTCTGAATAGTTCATGCTCTTTACAACGAGGGCATAAGCGTGTGTACCACACCATCCGCCACGATACACATTGATGGATATTGGTAATATAATGTAATGTGTATTGAATTAACGTATATTGGACTACTTTGCCCGAAATAAACTCCTTCCTGGCAAATCTAAAAGCTTGCATGTTATAGTTATCTTACCACTGGAAGTGGGCGCCCTGGTAATAGCCTCCCACTACATCGAAGCAGGAAACCTATCATTGAAACTCCATATAATCAAAATTTCGAAGCCTATGTACCTAAGTTAACTGAATTATGTGATTTACAAAGAGAAACAATTCTGCTTAAATGATCAAAAAAAGACACTCTGGAGAGTGAGAGTACAAATTAAAAATCACTCTTAAGGTTTTAAAAAGAAAATGTGCAATTATCGCAAGAAAGTGATGTGCCTATTTGACATCACACCCGTCCGCCTCCCATTCAATGTCGTAGTTCCGCCATGCAAGAGGTAAGCAACGAGGGATCTAAGATTATCTGCTGTATCTTTCTGCCTCCAAGTGGATGCAAAAAAGCAACTGTGTGTGAGTGACAGAAAGCATTGCTGTGAAAAACTCACCAGAAACCCGGACGGCTTTGAGAGCTCTATACAATTGATGACGGTTGTATGACATTACAACGCATGCTTTTACCCCGTGTGCCATTACGATGCTGTTTTGACAACGCAAGTCGTTACAACGACTTGCGCTGTAAGCGCTGGATAGTGGAATAGTTTAATTTTCTATTCCAACTCTAGCCCACGTTACAGTAGGGAAGGTGTTGGAATAGAAAATTAAACTATTCCTTTTCCAACAGCGCCCTCCAGCGCAAGTCGTTGAAAGCAGTGTCGTAATGGCAGCACGTGGTAATGCCCGCGTTGTGATGGCTGCACACCATTGATGACAATACAAATACAGTACAGCTTAATACATTAGAGCTTCAATAATTGTAGAAGCCATAATACAATAGAGCTTCAATAATTGTAGAAGCAGTGTCTAATTTCTTTATTAAAGTTTATATGTGACCTTACCACTCACATGTAATACGAAAATGGCACTGTCACTCTACTGTATTCAGTGCATAATTTGTGCTGGTGGGTGACGGTGGTGAAATCCGGCACTCATCTATGGGGACAGGGACTTATTTGTCATCATTAGATCTTGAACCAGAGCAAAAGGTAGAAAGGTAAAATATTGACAAAGGGAGAAAGAAATGAGAAAAAGAACCTACAAGAATGCGATATACACAAGAAGTGTAGGGTGGTACAAGAAAGGGGCATGAGATGGAATCAAAACTAAGTAGCCTTGGTATTTGGCAGCTCAGTCATTATGGTGGATTCCTTAGAAACAGTTTATCCCTTCACTTATTTTTACACAAATTAGGCCCTGACTGTAATTACATATTACAGCTGAGCTGCAACATCACAATCCTTGAAACCAGGGCAAAACGACAATGTAAATGACAGGCCACTGAACTAAATTACCACTGTTGTTTAAACAAAATAAGGGAGAATTAGCTTTTCATCTGTCTTCCTTCTGAACTTTGCCCTGTGGAAATTCATCTTCATTAGCTAAAACAAAGGACCTACTATGGCCCATCTGCATTCAATAGGATGCTGAGGTTCGTTATGGGAAAGCTGAAATCTATCAGTAATTGATCAACAGTCAGTTTTAAAAGTGACTTATATGAAACTGTGCAGTGGATTTTCACAATACACCGTCAATATTTCGCTGTACACAGTACACATGTACACCACCTACTTGAAACCACAAGATATCTTTCACAAGATATACTTCACCTTGCCATCGCTATCTCCCAGCCCAGCACCCTACCAAGAAACTGCAGTCAACTGAACCGAGAATACCAAACCTTCTGATCTTTCAACGACTTCTCCATCGACAAACTAATGCTTGAACTCATCGCTCGCCTGCAGGCTCCATATCTGATGCCAACACCCTCCTAAATGACTTCAACATTTTTTGTGCGAAAACTATGTGAAAGTCCATGTTCCAACTAAACACGGGCAAGTACAGGTATATCCCTCAGCACAATGTAACTTTAAAGAGTTCGCTGATAATAAACGCTCCATTTGCAGACAGGAAAGAAAGTGGAAGAAAGACAGAACTCCCAGTGATCTCATGATGATAAAGTCCCTCCATGCAACACGCAGACAGATCCACAGGTCAGCCAAAGGAAAGTATTACACCAGCACCATCACTGAAACCGCCAACAGAAGCAGAATGTTCCTCAAGGGAATCAAGCACTGCATCAACCCTTTTCTGACCCTCCGCTTCCACACTTCACAGACAAGTTCAATGCCAACAACCTCCACTTTGGTGAAAAATGACAGAAGCTTCAACAGCACATCGACAACACCAAGTGTGCTTCTCATCTAACACCCATCCCTTCTTGCAAAATTACTCAGTGGTCACCCTTCAAATCACTATCTCCTGCATATCTCCCTGAAGTGCCTAACTCACTCAAAGACAGCTGAATATGATGGCTTAACCTTGTCCTTCATCAAACCATTCGAGCAAGATCTCTCACCCCTTCTCACCATTTCCATGCCTCTCTCACTCAACGCATCTTTTCAGAAACTCTCAAGAAAGACCAGATCCTTCCACTCCTAAACGACTGTACATTAGACCCTGAGTGACCTCATCAACTATGGCCCCATCACTCACCTACACATGATTGGCAAGATCATTGAAAAAGCAGCCTACACTCAACTCCAAGATCACATCAATACCAACCGCCTCCTGCATGATTACCAATCTGGCTTCAGATCATGCAGCAGCACAGATCCCACTACCTTATACCTCATAGATGACACCCTATTGATCACAGATGCAGATAATCTCTGGCATTGATCGACCTCTCGATTGCCTTCAACACAGCCGACCAAGTCACCGTCATCCACTTTGTGTAGTCTCCAATGGGATCCACTGGCACTGTCCTTCACTTGTTCTTCTTCTTTCCAAACAAAACCAGTTAATTCATGGGCACCTCAAAGGTCTCAAACGATCCCTAATACCTGCAGAGTTCCCCAGGAATCTATACTGTCCTATATCATCTTCAACCTATACATGGAGCAGATACCAGGTCTGCTCACAGGAAACAGCATGAAAATTAAACAATATATTAATGATTCAGAACTCTATTTGAAATTCTCTTCCACCCCAGACAATCAGTGTCTCAAACACTGTCTGCACTTCATCCAGACTTGGATGTCCAACACTCAGCTGTCACTCAATCACACCAAGACAGGATCCCTGTTATTTGGCCAGAACTAAAAGCAAGGAACAGTGTGAACCTTGCGCTATGACAAGAACCGTGATGGCTTCGAACCAGGCCAGGAGTGGCAGTACTGGGCACTGGGCGTTTCCCCAGGCGGCTGCAGGGAGTGAGGACAGTTTTGTGACTGGGGGCTGGTTTTGTAACTGGGGGCTGGTTTTACAGCCCAACACTTTCCAGCCCCCGGGGTATAGGCGCCAGTGCACCGTAGGGCAGCCACTGCCATACACACTGAGTCCAAGTTGGCTGAAGCAAGCGCTGTTGTCTATCTTTGAGATCCATGTCGTCGGTTGAACTGGTAATAAAAAACAGGCTGTGACGCTCTGCAATGTTCACATGGTCGCAGATGGCAGAGAATGAAATGTGCAGCAGCCAGGCCCAGAGAAATGATGGTAGACCCCAAAACAAGCATCGGATGGTAGACCACACACAAGCAGCACAGCCTTACATTAAAGTGCAAACTAACTGCCTGCTGTAAGGAGAGGTGGGGTGTTTAGGAGTCACACTAAGGTGTAAGACACTAGTGTGTTGTGTGTTCCTTGCCACATGTTTATTTCCCAATAGGCTACTAACTCTTGGCCATACAGAGATGGGCTTGAGGTGTCCAAGGTAGCTTGTGTCATTGGAGAAACAACGATGAGCAACCTGCCACAGACAACATGAGAACACATTACTGCTGGACGGCACCCAGTCACGGGCAGCTGAAGAAAACCTCCCAGTCGCAGGCATTGTCAGTTAGCAGTGGCGGCTCGCATAGGTAATGCTCTGGGGCGGTGGGGTGGGATGGGTGGGGCTGGGTGGGGGGATAGTGGAGTGTGACATACGACCGGAAAGTCAAGAGTAAGTTATTAAATAAATAAAGGCACATGCTTTGCACTTGCAGCATCGCAGACTCAGTGATGCTGCGAGCGCAAAGTAAGTGCTTTTATTTATTTAATAGCTTAGGGCCAGATGTAGGTGGCTCATTACCGGTCTGTAACGGCCGGAATTAACGAATTTCGGCCGTTACCGACCGGTAATGGGCTTTTCTTATGTAGGGGGCTGAAATTAAGGATTCGGTAATTTACCGAATCGGTAATTTAAGGAATCGGTAAATTACCGATTTCTTAAATACCGATTCGGTAAATTACCGAATTCCTAATGTAGGGAGCACTTAAATGAGTGCTTATCCCATGTTAGGATTCGTTATTTACCACCAACTACAAGTTGGTGGTAAATAACGAAAACAAAACAAAAAGCAATTTAATGCAAATTGCTTCAGTGCCATGTTGCAGACATACATGCCCTTGGGGCATGTATGTCTGCAACATGTGCACCCATAAACAATTGAGGGGTGCAACAGGGTGTCAAAGTGACACCCTGCCACCCTTCAATGTTTTTCCCCTTTTACTGATTCGGTATTTACGGATTCGGTAATTGACATTCATTCCTATGGGCCTCCAGGCCCATAGGAATGAATGGCAATTACCGAATCCGTAAATACCGATTAGGTAAATATCGAATCTTAACGATTCGGTAATTTTTACCGATTTTTTAGCGACATAGCATTTACCGATTCGTAAATACCGAAATCGGTAAAATTCGGTAATTACGAATCAGTAAATACTATTTACCTACATGAGGCCCTAACTCTCGACTTTCCCGTTGTATGTCACACTCCAATACCCCCCCCCCGCCCTGCCTCATCCCCTCCCATCATTACCTGTGCGACCCGCCACTGTCTATTAGGTACCCCATCTAAGAAGCAACTGTATCCATTATGGAGTAGTCATGTCAGGTATACAAGAATCTCTCCAGTAGGAGGCAGTGTTTGAAGCATGAACAATGTCAAGCACTCCTATAGTAATGTAGTTTCAAAGTCAGGATGAGACTGAGAGATGGGGACAGAATCTTGTTTTAACCCTAAAGTCTTGCCAATGTGCCTTTTCATGATACAGTGAAAACGGATAGCAACCGCACATGCCCTTTTTAAGTCGCCGCCTACCAGACAGTGCAGCTGTCCGGCTTTGTGAAAGACATCTTAGGGACTTCCAGAAAGTTGACCTGGGAATACATTCTGCCCGTGGATTGCTATTGGCTTTGTGGTTTTTAACTCATGTTTTCTGCCTTTCCATTTGCTGGCTTTATTTGCTTTAAAGCGGTGCAGATTGAGTTCCTACCTCCCCATGCAAAAGCAGTGTTTACATTTTTCTGCACAAACTCGTTTTCTGTAATAAACAGGCCTTTAAATCTTGTTCTTATCTCGTCACATTTCCTGGGCATTCAAAGACAGAGGTCAAATGCCAAGCTGTGTTTTTGTGGGAGGCTGGTGTTTATTTGGTTTTGGCTGACCTTAAAGTGAGTGTGTTTATAGGAAAGAGGAATGCACCATACAGAGTACTCTCTCCATGGAGCCTGCTTGTGCCCTTTATTTTGTATTTTATTTTAGACATAGCCATCTCAAAAGGTATCTTGTTCTTCAGCTGCACAAAACATTTGCTCGTTTTTTGCAAAATTCTGCTTCATTGGTGAGTTCCTTTTATTTGTAAAATTGCTTTTTTAGGAACAAAGTTCAAAACCGCATTTCAGTCTCAGCATCAGCCTAACATATTGTGAGCTTGGGCAATGTACACTATTTATGACCCATTCACTGTCAAGCACAGTATAAGATCTTTTCACAGGAAAGAGCCAGCCACGTATTAACACAATTTAACAATGCTTGGTTTTCACTTTGATGTGTAACGCATTTGCTTTATTTATGGCTTCTGTGGCAACTTGTTTTGGAGAGTTGGATAGGTTTAAAGGCACTTTTTATGAACACTTTTGTGTTTATGTTTAGTTACATAATAATTATTTTGTCTGCAACTGTGCCTTTTTCGGAACATATATATTACTGGATATAAAAACGATTTCCTCATTTGCCCTTGCAGGCACTAGGGTCATGATTTCAATGGTGCAGTAGGTGTAGTGGCACAGGGGCCATAAGGTTTAGGAAACCCACTGTGCACGTATTATTGCGATATTCTACTACTAAACAAGCAGTCACAAGTGCAAACACCTTGCAGGGACTAGGGACATTATTTGAATGGTGCAGCAGGTGCAGTGGCTCAGGGGCCAAAAGGTCTAGGAAACCCACTTAACACTAATTATTGCTATATACTACTACCAAAAAAGCAGTCAGGCGCCATTACCTTGTAGGTACTAGGGCAATGATTTGAATGGTGCAGTGGCCAAAAGCTCTAGGAACCTAACTGAACACCAGTTATTGATATATTTTACTACTAAACAAGCAGTCACAAGTGCAGTGACCTTGTAGGCAGTAGGGTTATGATTTTAATGGTGCAATAGGTGCAGTGGCTCAGGGGCCAAACATTCGAGGAAACACACTGAATAGCATTATTTCTATATTTTACAACTAATCAAGCATCACAAGAGCAGTTACCTTCCAGGCCCTATGGAGCAGCAAGTGCAGTGCACAGGTGCCAACAACTCTATGAAACCCACTGAACACTGATTATTGCTATATTTTACTACCAAACAATCAGTCACAAGTACAATTAATTTGCAGGCACTAGGGTCATTATCTGAATGGTGCAGCAGGTGCAGTGGCACTGGGGCCAAAAGGTCCAGGAAACCCACTGAACATCGATTGTTGTTATATTTGACTAGTTAACAAGCAGTCAGGAGTGCTTTTTCGGTTCTTTTGTAACAATTGCACCTAAAGTAACACATAGCCTAAAGCATCACTCTAAAAAAGCTGTAAACCATTTCATTTTTCTGTCTACCTACAACTTATGTTACACTCAGCGCATTTATATGCCACATTTTCTGAATGGTTCTAAAATGCTTCTGCATCCGGCACACTAAGACCGTGCCAAGGACATTCTACATTCTATAACATTAGCACTTCAGCCGTTTCAAACACTATATAAATGTTTATAGCTTACCATATGGCATTCCATACCGAGCATTGGTGACGTCAATAGGTCTCTCCTATGCGAGACCAACTGGCTCCATCAATTTATTTAGCCATATTATACAGCAGCCCTACCTTCAGTGAAAATAAAATAAAATAAAAAAGCGTTATAATGTGAAAACACTGGCTGTGTCATACTGCTTTTTAACATTATATTCATTAAGTTGCAACATAGCAAAAAACATCAGCAAAGCCAATAAATCTCACATTGGCAACACCTATTCACTGGGCCAATGTATGTTAAAACAATGCATCCCTGTTATCTATTTTCAGAGCGTATATGATTGTGGTGGGTGTGGTGGGGGCATTTTGGCATGTAGGGGTCCCCGTTAGCGATCCATGTGAAAGAGAGGGGACAATAAATGTGGCTTGTAGCAGGGCAGTGGTTGAATATGTTTAACATTGTGAGAAGGGATGGTAGCTCCGGCTCTGTGTGAGGGTAGAGGGTGCTGTTAACGCGGGACTTCTGGTCTATTGTTATAGATCTAGATCCCAACTCAGGTCGACTGAACCGTTGGTACCTGTCATAGAGTAAAAGGCAATCCACTACTAGGTCAATCAGTTAAAGACTTACACCACTCTAAAGAACCACTTACTCTTAATAAGTTTAAAGGTTTATTACAAAGCCAAAGTTAACTGGAGATACAAACATCTCAAAATAAGGTTAAAAAGATATACGGGTATCAATACAAACATGAATTTTCTAAATGCTCTTAGTCGGCAGAAGAATATTACCAAAACCAATTCAAGAATCACCAAAGTTGCAAGAATGGACACAAGCTGTAGCTTGTGAGTCATTTACAGAAAGGAAAAATTCAGATTAGACTATCCCTACACTGGACTAAGTGACATCCCTACTTAAAAAGATCTTAACCTAATAAGGTGTCAGCAGTGGTGACTTCCAAAGAAGATCACACTCTTCCCTTAGTCTTTGTTGCATAACGATGTCTTGCAGTTCCCTATCTGCCTACCCATCCGCTCTCTTAGGTTCCTCAGACCATCTGCCTTAACTCCACCCTGGGGTGCTGTCCCTAATACAAAATCACATTTACAATAGAAATGCCCTTTTAGAGACGCCCCTCACGTGGTGTTAGTTCTGGTATCTTCCATGCCGATACTCCTCTGGGCCCATCGTTAAAGTTGACCTTGCTTCCCAGGCTCCTCTCCGGCAGGACGGTACCCCCCAGGAAATTCCTGAAGACTCCTCCAGACCTGTGCCTGGCTCTCTTGAACAAAAGTCTATTCATCACTCTCTTGATTGGAACCTCCTCGCACCTGCAAACAGACACTTGTACTGTGGGCCCCAAATTCCGACCTCCACCATATCTTCTAAGTCGTAAACCATCGAGCAGGCTCCACAGTTTGTGTCTAACACAACCTTTCTCCACCGAGCACATGTAGATCAAAGAAACGACTTTTGTCTATTCAGGCCTATTAGAATTACATGAAACGGACCTATGCACTCTGCAAACTTTTAATTTCTTAGTTTAAACAGTATTCTAACTTATTTCACCCAATGATTATATAAACGTCTATAAAACATATATTTCAGTTCTATGATCAGTAATACTTTGAATTATAACAACATTAAAATCCACCATCGCATGAGAGTGTAACAGCATCTTGTACTCTATGTGAACTGCCATGTGGCCTACACATTTCTACATTTAGCAGAATTACCTTTTCCCCTACAACAGCCACATAACATGGGATTTCAACGTCATTTTAACATCTCTACATACGTCTACATTAGTTCTTCACACTTGATATACGTAGTCTATTTTAATTAAACACTCTTATATATTTTCTCTCTATAATTCGACACTCTTATATAATGTTTACTAAACTAATACAACGTGCTTGTAAATATGGTGCACTTCTATATTTTTCTTAATTTGCGCTCTCTCAATCCCCCCTTTGATGACTTTTAGTAGTCATCATCATCACAACACCCTCCACGAGGTATGAATTGAGTCAAACTGAAGTCGTTGCAGTACCCCCTCGTTTCATCCCCTCTAGAGCCTTCAGACTCCTGTACTGATTATCCTGTATCGCAGTTAATCTCCTCTCCTGCTTTCTGAGGGATCTCTGCAACCTGTTTGATCTATACCATTGGTACAGCCGCACCCATCCCCACAAGGTGATTATACAAATCACTATTATGATAATAGGTTTCAGTATGTACCAAATGAAACTTTTTCCTAGGTTGGCAAACCAACCTCCAACTTTACCCATTCCTTGACCTACTTTCTCCCAAACATTTACCTTTGTCAAATCCTCAATCTCATGATGTATTTCAGTAATGTTCCGTATGTACTTCTCTAAAGGTTTTGAATTGTCTGGAATGTAAGTGCAACATTCCTGGACCTTCAAAGCCTTACAGACTCCTCCCTCTTTGGCTAACAGAACATCTAGAGCAAGTCGGTTCTGAAGAACCATCGCCCTTATCGATTGCATTTCTCCTTCCACCAGCATTAGTGATCTAGCAGTACTGGCGGACAACCTATCTACAACTGTTGCCAATCTTCTGATCTTGATGTCATTCAGTACTACCCCCAAAAGAGGAAATGCAGCGCCAAATATGTCACAGTTTCCCCTTTTTCTCTCGGTCTAGAGCTATTGGACCTTTACTACCCTTTCTTTGGTGTGACCTTTCTTCCTCGGTCCAATCTGTTTTCCATTGACCTGAAGCTTTTAAAATCTTCTGTCTCCTGTATCGATCATCCACCTGCCCTACAAACTTTTTCTCTATTTCTGACACTTTACAAGTCAAATTATTTCTTCGGGCATGTGAAGTATCTATTGTTTTCCAGGGAAGGAAACATTTCTGTAATCTGTCTTCACTCTTATAATAATCCCACCTATTTAAATGCTTGTAGTTTGGCACTTCTGGTAATACTGCATCAAAGTTTGAAAAATAGTACTCAAAACCATCGCGTTCATAAAATATGCTCAGCAACAAACTACATGTGATTCCATAAGTCAATGGAAGATGATGATATCTAATACCTTCGTCTACAGAGGCTGGCAATTTCATGCACACATAACAATCCTTAGCCTCCATGGTATCGATGTATTCATAAAGCAATTTAGCATATGCATTTGATTTAAAATTTCCTTGTGATTCATCTACATGTAACCTACGAGTCTCAGCTGCTAGTAAAGCTTTGTCTTTCTCTGTATTGTTCCCCTTTAGACCAGTAGTAGTAGGTTTCTGTATCGATGCAATCTCCACTTCTTTTGTTGTTTTCCCTTCATTTTCATGTCCCACTACATAAGATATAGTAACTACTAAAACTATAAGAAAAATCACTCCCACTAAAAGTGTGCCTACTATACATTTTGTCCTGCGGTTCGGGTTGCCAACCTCCATGATCTCAAACAGTGTAGTTCCGGTTTTCTTTCACAGCACAATGTCTCTTTTCGAACCACACCTGGAAACTGATAATCCCTTCTGCAAGATCAGTCTTTGAATTCCATAGCAACAGACAACCCTAGCTCTTCTCCATCCACTATATGGAAGTCCCTAAATCTCTTCTTTCACTCGGCGCTAGGTTATCCCTCCATCTGTTTATTTACAAAGTCTTTATAAAGTCTTTTATCAATTCAGAATTATATGTGATCCAGCAACTCTAGTCACGCATTCTAATATTTCCAAACGAAGAAGGATCTCCCCAAGTATTGACCTCCTTGGACAACAAGTCAGGAAATCTATTCTGTTAAAAATCATGTCTCTTATTCCGCTCAGGTAAGGAGGATAGGCGATATTGAGTGTCAGCAACCCTTCGACCTCCACTCCTGGTATCAGCAACACAATTTCCACTGTTATGATGGGGTCAGTACTGGTCAGGGTCACTTCCCTCACCCTCCCAGATCCCTGTACACTGGACATCTGCAGCGAGGTAGGTCCACGCAGGAGTAGCGTATCTTCTGCAAGGCACATGCACCCTCCTCGATCTTCTCAGACCTTCCTGTTCCTGTCCTTGTGCACTTTCGTCCAGATCCGAGTCTTCAGATATAGGAGCAAGAGTTCTCTCCGGAGTTGACTTCAAGCTCGGCCTCTTTCTTCCTTCAGGCCAACTAGCTTCTCCACTCCTTGTTCTCCGGTATCTTGTTCTCTCACTCAGTTCTTGATCACTCTGGACTCGATCTGAGTCTGAGCCGTATTCACAGCAACTTTCTCCTTCTGTAGCAACTTCAGTTTCACTGTTGTCCTGTCTTTCTTCTTCTGGATCTGTAGCGCTCCCAACTTCTACAGACACCCCCACAGCTTGACTGATCCTCTCTAGTGGTTCACCGTCCACAGCTGAATTTTCATCTGCGAGAGGAGCTGTTTCTTCCAGGGGCGCTGGAACTCTTCGAGTATGAGAAGCGTGGATCCAGTTTGGCAGCCCTCCACACTTCACATATTCGTTGTCAATATGACCTGGTAGGGCCCCTTCCAACGCACGTCTAGGCAGTTCTTCCGGACGTGCTTTTTCAGTAGGATCCAGTCACCTGGGCACAAGTCGTGACACAGATCTCTTGAAGATGGAACTTCAGCAGCCTGCACCTGAAGAGACACAGAATGAATGGCGTCAGACAGACCCTTGCAGTAATCCAGGATCAGATCATCTGTAATATTCAACAAAGCTGTAGTTGGTACAGACGGAAGTCTCATTGCCCTCCCCATCAAAACTTCGTGTGGAGAGAGACCTGTCCTCCTGTCTGGTGTGCTACGCATACTCATGAGTACCAAGGGCAGAGCATCAGGCCAACTTAAGGAAGTCGATGAACATACTTTGGCTATTCGGGACTTCAAAGTGCCATTGATCTGCTCCACGATACCCAAAGCCTCTGGACGATAGCTACAGTGCAACTTCTGATCAATGTTCAATGCAGAGCAAAGCATCTTCACAACTTCACTGTTGAAATGAGTTCCTCGATCTGATTCCAGGGAGGTCGGCACCCCGAAGCGCTGGATCAGCTCTCTAAGCAACAACTTTGCTACTGTAAGTGTATCGCACCTGCGTGTAGGGTATGCTTCGACCCATCTGGAAAATATGCATACAACCACCAGAACATATCTGAGGCGGTTGCTTTTTTGGCATCTCAATAAAATCTAATTGCATTCTGTTGAAAGGCCCCCCAGACCTCCCAATGTGACTCATTGTAACTGGTGTTCTTTTCCCTACGTTCAGTTGCTGACAAGTAACGCATCTCTTACACACTGCTTCTGCTGCAATCCTAAATTTAGGACAATACCAAGTCTGCCTAAATACCCTCAGCATGGCATCTCTTCCTAAGTGTACTGGACCATTTATCTGTCGTGCCATTGGACTCACTAATTCCTCAGGTAACACTGCCCTTCCATCTGCTGAAACCCAGAAATCCATTTCACTTTTCACACAACCTGCTGTTTCCCATGCCTTTTTCTCCGACTCAGGTGCATTCTCTTGCATGTTGTTCAACTCCTCCCAAGTATCTACTGTTTCTAGCATCATGTTTAACTCTGTCTTTTCCTGAGCCCCACCTACTTCCACCTCCGTGAAAGAATATCCTTGCTCCGCACAATAGCGGGCAACTTCGTCTGCGTATCTATTACCTTGTGACACAAAATCTGTATTTTTGGTGTGAGCTACGCATTTAACAATAGCAATTGCAGCTGGACCTTGTAATGCTTCTAACAGCAGTCGCACAAATTCCCCATTTCGAATAGGCGAACCAGAGGAGGTCATGTAACCTCTCTGAGACCACAATTGCCCAAAATCATGAACTACACCGAAACCATATTGGCTATCGGTATAAATGGTGACTCTAATTTTGTTACCTGCTATACAGGCACGCGTCAATGCAATGATTTCTGCTACCTGAGCAGAGTGTACTCCTTCCAGGCAAGCAGCTTCCACAACTCCAACAATGGTGCAAACAGCATAAGCTGCTCTCAACCGACCAGTATCGTCTCTTAAACATGAGCCATCAACAAAGAAAATTTCATCAGGGTCGATCAACGGCTCATCCACAATATCTGGTCTTGGCTTCGTGCATAGTTCAGTTACATCAAGGCAATCGTGATCTTCACATTCTTCGCCTTCTATATCATTAGGAAGTGGCATCAATGTAGCAGGATTCAAAACAGAGCACCTCTTAAGGGTCACGTTCTCCGCAGCGAGAATAACTTGCTCGTAGCGCGTGAGCCTACTATTGGTCAAGTGCTGTGTCTTGGTCCTGGTCATTAACAGTTCTACAGAATGAGGTACATACACCACTAACTGGTGTCCCATGACAATATTTTCACACTGCTCAATGCTGACACCTGTTGCAGCAACGGATTTGAGACATCCGGGCAACGCTGCGGCTACCGGATCTAAAGTAGCCGAAAAGTATGCAACTGGCCTACGGGCATTTCCATGAATCTGTACCAAAACTGACAACGCACAACCCTCTCTCTCGCAGCAGAAAAGTGAAAATGTTTTTTCATAGTCAGGCATCCCCAAAGCCGGAGCGCGACACAAGTCCTCTCTCAGCTGTAGAAACGCCATCAAACAATCCTTGTCCCATGGTACCGGATCACTCACCTCCTTGTGCGTTAGTTTTAGTAAAGGTTTTGCTTTCAGTGCAAAGTTAGCTATCCACTGTCGACAATAACCAACCATTCCTAAGAACATCCTGACTTCTCTCTGTGTCGTAGGTGCGTTAATCTTCATTATCGCCTCTATCCTATCTGGTGACACTTTTCACTTTCCTTTTTCTATCCGGTGACCCAAGTACTGTACTTCTGTCAAACAGTACTGCAATTTATTCGGAGATACCTTGTGTCCATTTTCAGCTAAATGGTTCAGCAAGGCAATGGTATCTGTCTTGCAAGCTTCTTCCGTTCCTGACGCAACAAGGAGGTCGTCTATGTACTGAACCAGAACCGAGTTCTGTGGCAGTACTAGACTTTCAAGATTTTTCTTCAACAGTTGGTTGAAGATTGATGGGCTTTCTGTGTACCCTTGGGGGATACGACACCATGTTAGAACACGATTTTCCAGTTTAAAAGCAAAAAGGTACTGGCTCTCCTCATCTAATGGAATTGAAAAGAAAGCCTGACAAAGATCTATCACTGTGAACCATTCAGCTTGGAATGGTATCTGAAACAATATCACTGATGGATTTGGTACCACTGGACAACATGAAACAACTATGTTATTAATCTTTCGAAGATCTTGTACTATTCTAAATTTCCCACTAGGTTTCTGTAAACCCATAATCGGGGAGTTGCATGGACTACCCACGATTTCTTTCAGTATTCCTTGTTGAATCATAGAGTCGATTACGGGTTTTATTCCTGCAATCGTCTCCGGGGTCAATTTATATTGGGGCGTTCTTGGATATTCAGCATTTGGTTTTACCATATTCTTCACTGGTTCTACTCCTTTGATCAGTCCTATCTCTTCTCCAGTAAAATCCCATACCTCTGATGACACTGCATCTCGTAAATCCCATGGGAGCTCCTCCACTGTCAGGGTAGGATACAGTTCTATACATGTTCTCGAATTTGTAACTTTAAAAGCAGCATCATCGTCTGTAGTCTGTACCTCCACTCCCTGAGGTGTGCAGTATATTGTGCAGTTCAGTTTGCACAACAAGTCCCTTCCTAACAGGCACACAGGACTAGAGTCACATACCACAAACTGATGTTCATCTGTGTAGTTTCCTATTTTCACTGATACTGGCTCCGTCAAAGGGCTATTCATTCTCCTATTTGCAACTCCTACCACCTGAATCGTTTCCCCCGACATTGGTAGATCTGGAACCACTGCCGATCTCAAAGTTGATCGAGTAGCTCCAGTATCCACCAAGAATGTTGTAGGACACCCTGCCACCTCAGCCTCAACAAACGGTCCTCTTTGATCCACCTCTAGAACTGCCCCGAGAGTACAGTCCTCCTGTCTACTTACACGTCGTCCCGTCAATGGATCAACGTAGTAACGCTCTTCTTCACCTGTGAAAAGAGGCATTTGTCTATAAACCTTTCCTCCTGTCGAAATCTTTGGTGGCTGTGGGAACTGAGCTCGTGGAGCCGAAATCCCCCCTTTTGCCACCTTATCTTTTGTCACTGTCACCCTTTGGACTGGAACTTCCTGAACTTCCTCCTCTAGTGCTTCTAGTTCTCCGTTTTCAGGGTTATAGGGACACTCGCGTCTCCAGTGCTGGAGACCTGGTGACACTGATGACACTTTGTCGTTTTTTTCAACGTAGCAAAGTCTATTCTAGGTCTCGAGTTTTCCTCGCTGTCCTTATTTTGACTATTTGATTTCCGTCCCATTGTTCCCTGTTGCTGTCCTCCCTTTCCAGCTGACTGCATCTGTACCATCATCAGCTTCTCTTTTAGTTTCTTTGCTTTGGAATCTATTTCATCACTGCAATACCTTGCCTATCTCAAAATTTCATCCAATGGTTTGTTTTGCCAACAAATTAAATGTTGCTGAATCATCAAACAAATATCAGGTCTCAACCCCAAAACGAACTTTGATACAAACTGTCTTATATCCTTGGGATCCATTACATCTAGTCCACTATATTGTTTGAACGTTTTCAGCAATCGCTCATAGAACTCATGAACTGTCTCCTTGGGTTCCTGTCTTGTTCGGTCTATTTTTACCCAATCTATATCTTGCGGTGGCACCTTATCCTTCAGCCATGTCATCACCCTTTCATATTTTACCATTACACTTTCTGACGGTCCATTAGTACGAATATCCCTTTCTGGTTCTGCAGTTGGCCATTCGACACTAACCTTGCATGCTATCCACAAGTCTCCTGGGACCACAATGTCAAACAAGGTGTTCAAATCAATCCACAATACCTTTGAGATCTTGACAAACCTCTCTACCTGCTTGTACCATTCTACAGGGTTCTCCCTTAACTTCGGAAATGAGTTTGTAAATGCAGCCAAATCCCCCCCTACTCCAGGGCACATGTACATAATTTCCATTTGATATTTCTCGCAAAGGGAACGCCTCCATCCGCATTAGCTTTCCCTCCGGAGACATCACATTCGCACTCCGCCTAACAGTTCCCTTTTTGGACCACCTCTCTTCCCATTTGTCCAGATTTCTCCATGCTCTTATTCCTGTGATCAGTTCCCTTATGTGTGTTTTTAATCCAATTGTCCTCCTCTCATCCAGGTCCTGATCTGAATAATGCAACCTATGGTTACCCTGCAATGCCTTTGTTCTGGACAAGTCTACCATATACTTTTCTGCCAGTTCAGACAGTTTCTCATGAGTTGCTCTTGCCTTCCGAGTAATATCCTTTGCTATAAACAGCAACTCATCTTGTTCGTACATCTCAATCCTTTCTATAGGCAACGTACCCTCTATTATGTCGTCCAGGTCAGATCTTAAGTTGGTCACATCGAGTCTTTTAGCTTTTATTACAGCTTTCAGTATGCCATCTCTAGAGAGTTTATTTACATCTCTCCCATCACAGCTCTGAGTCCTTCGTCTGGGCTCAGGCGTGTTATGGGGAGTCCTCCCATGCTCCCATCTCTCCAGGTCCCATGCAGTTCCATCTTCTCTGGGTGTATGGTGAAACACTCCTCTATTTCCCGTAGTCCCACATTTCCCAATCTGCCTGGTTTCTCTAGGTGCATGGTAAGACATTCCGTTATTCCCCATTTCTTCACCATTTGCCGGTGGTCTCTGATCACTCGACACCTGGCAAGATCCTTCACTGTTCCCAGTGTTCCCACGATTCCAGTGCTGTACGTTATCATTAGGTGCGTGGTGAGTGCACCTAATCCTTTCCCTGTATTCCTGGGTCCTTTGGTCTCCCTCACTTTGAATGAAACAAGATGTCTCCCCACACTCCGTACTTCTGCCTCTTTGCTCCTGCCCATTTCCTCCGTCAGTATGACATGTAATTCCTCTATTCTCCTGACTTTTACCGTCGCACTCCTGACTGCTTTCGCTAGCCCCGCAGTGAGATAATGTCCCTTTTCCTCGACTTCCCCATTCACCTTCTGCTCGTGACCTGTTGCTCGTTGCTTCTGTGGACCTATCCCATTCTCTCAAGTCAGCCCTCAACTCTTTATAGGATTTCGGCCGTGGTCCCCTCAGGTCCATCGGTCCTCTCTGATCTCCTTGCTCTGTTACGGGACCCACTGCTGAATCCAATGGTGTGCTCCACGTTATTGGTCCTGGTAATTGTCTCCAGGCATTTGTCGTGTTATTCCTCCTTTCCATCTCAACTCTCTCTCTCTCTCTCCGTACCTGTTCTTCCTCTCGTCCTTTCTCTGGGTTGTAAACCAACACTATAGGACCTATGGTAACGGGTACTTGAAGGCCGTCTGGCAATCCATAAGACTCAACCCTCTCTGTTGCTGGCATCTTCTGCACCACCACCTTTCCGACTACTCTTTGTACAGGGTTATGTTGAGGTATCTCCTCACCTTTGATAGGTACCAAATCCGCAATAGGGAGTGGCCTATCTCCTTCCATATCAACCCTATCTCCCCATGGGAGTTCAGTACCTTCTATCTCCCTATAGTCCGGAGGCGGTCTATCTATCAATAACCTATTTATGAGGCCATCCTCCGACTCGCTCTCTTCATCCTCTTCCATGGATTTCTTTCCTGTAACCTCTCTCATTGGATACAACTTATCCACTTCAATCTTCTGTACCCTCCATTTCTTGGCTTCCGCATCCCATTTAGCATCTTGCACTGCCCTTACTGATCGCCGTACCCTTTCCTGGCGTCTGTTCTGACTCCTGTCGTGCGCCGCCCTAATCCATGCATTAAGGGCCTCAAACTGTGTTGGTCTAGGCAAAGGTCTCAATGAGGACATAACTGCTTTCAGCTGATGCAACACTTCTAGTCTAAACGTTCTGTATTTCGGAAAAGTCAGTTCCTCATTCCCCTCTGTAATCTTACTCCAAGCATCAAGCCACAGTATAGTATGCAACCCAACATTCGTTGCCATATAGTGAGCTGGTGTACCCTCCGGCGGTGCCTCTTCCCCATAAAAAGATTCTCTTCTTTTTCTCTTAAAAATCCCTCTCAAACATTTAAAACACTTCATGTTCAAAATCTACAAAATTTCTATTTTCTCCGCGTTCGTTTACTTCCTGATGACAATCCACCAATCTCAATGCGGTTTTCGCGAACTGGCCTATCACTGCGCGGCTCTTCGCTGACGTCACACCAACCGCCCTATCACAGCGCGGCTCTCGCTGACGTCACACCAACCGCCCTATCTCAGCGCGGCTTCACACCAACCGCCCTATCACAGCGCGGCTCTCACTGACGTCGCTCGTCTCCCCTTCGCAGCAGTTCCCCTCCTTTCTCCGCTCGTCTCCCGGTCATGCATGCGTCCCATTCATACTCTGAAAAATGATTACTTCCGACCAAGCGATCACTTTCCTTGACTGTACGTCCACAGTCTAACTGTAATTGTCACCTTAACTGACGAAATGTCTTTCCGTGTACGTCCAGACAATCGCCTTCTCTGATAGGTTACTTGCACACGGTAACTTTCGACCTGCGTCCGTTACCCACACACTCACTCTTGCATTCCCCCTATCTCGGTCCTGCGGGCGATCAATGGTACCTCATGACCCCCTTTTCTCTGGTCGACAACTACTCTGGATGTTCGATACACCCGAACCACTTAAGCTCTTCCCCAAACTTAAGATTTTGCCAGGTTGCGCGCGCTCACAACCCTCTCTCATTCACACTACAGGCATTCAACTCCGCATGACATTACAATACAAATACAACACAAAACACCACAATCTGTCCACGCATGACCCTTGTTATACTCACTCTCGTCCGATTCTGCTGCTTTTCTCTCGCGCCGTCAGCACCCTCTTCGGCAGGCCACCTCTCAATCTCTAGGGACCTTGGGGTAAACTTAACCTAGTCTAGATCACCTTCCTCAAGAAGGTAACCATCCTCACTCTGCTACCAACTGTTAACGCGGGACTTCTGGTCTATTGTTATAGATCTAGATCCCAACTCAGGTCGACTGAACCGTTGGTACCTGTCATAGAGTAAAAGGCAATCCACTACTAGGTCAATCAGTTAAAGACTTACACCACTCTAAAGAACCACTTACTCTTAATAAGTTTAAAAGTTTATTACAAAGCCAAAGTTAACTGGAGATACAAACATCTCAAAATAAGGTACAAAAGATATACGGGTATCAATACAAACATGAATTTTCTAAATGCTCTTAGTCGGCAGAAGAATATTACCAAAACCAATTCAAGAATCACCAAAGTTGCAAGAATGGACACAAGCTGTAGCTTGTGAGTCATTTACAGAAAGGAAAAATTCAGATTAGACTATCCCTACACTGGACTAAGTGACATCCCTACTTAACAAGATCTTAACCTAATAAGGTGTCAGCAGTGGTGACTTCCAAAGAAGATCACACTCTTCCCTTAGTCTTTGTTGCATAACGATGTCTTGCAGTTCCCTATCTGCCTACCCATCCGCTCTCTTAGGTTCCTCAGACCATCTGCCTTAACTCCACCCCGGGGTGCTGTCCCTAATACAAAATCACATTTACAATAGAAACGCCCTTTTAGAGAAGCCCCTCACGTGGTGTTAGTTCTGGTATCTTCCATGCCGATACTCCTCTGGGCCCATCGTTAAAGTTGACCTTGCTTCCCAGGCTCCTCTCCGGCAGGACGGTACCCCCCAGGAAATTCCTGAAGACTCCTCCAGACCTGTGCCTGGCTCTCTTGAACAAAAGTCTATTCATCACTCTCTTGATTGGAACCTCCTTGCACCTGCAAACAGACACTTGTACTGTGGGCCCCAAATTCCGACCTCCACCATATCTTCTAAGTCGTAAACCATCGAGCAGGCTCCACAGTTTGTGTCTAACACGACCTTTCTCCACCGAGCACATGTAGATCAAAGAAACAACTTTTGTCTATTCAGGCCTATTAGAATTACATGAAACGGACCTATGCACTCTGCAAACTTTTAATTTCTTAGTTTAAACAGTATTCTAACTTATTTCACCCAATGATTATATAAACGTCTATAAAACATATATTTCAGTTCTATGATCAGTAATACTTTGAATTATAACAACATTAAAATCCACCATCGCATGAGAGTGTAACAGCATCTTGTACTCTATGTGAACTGCCATGTGGCCTACACATTTCTACATTTAGCAGAATTACCTTTTCCCCTACAACAGCCACATAACATGGGATTTCAACGTCATTTTAACATCTCTACAAACGTCTACATTAGTTCTTCACACTTGATATACGTAGTCTATTTTAATTAAACACTCTTATATATTTTCTCTCTATAATTCGACACTCTTATATAATGTTTACTAAACTAATACAACGTGCTTGTAAATATGGTGCACTTCTATATTTTTCTTAATTTGCGCTCTCTCAGTGCTACATACAGACTTTCATGTCGGAGGATACCTCCTGTACTGGGAGACAGTGGTGGCATCGTGTGCTCGTATAATAAGAGGATAGGGTGTTTCTGAGCGTGCGCAGTATTTAGAAAAAGTGCTCAATTGCATAGGTTTAGGGGACTAGGGGCGGGTGTTGTCAGTATGTTTCCGCTCTTCAGAGTTGTGTCTTTGGGACAGGTGAGGGGATGGGTGGAGCACTGGATGTGTGCTGCCTTGGGTGGAATTGCTACATGTCTCTTGTACTGGAAATGCTCGGCAGCCAGGCTAAAATGATGGTAGACCGACACGAGCAGCGGCAGCTTCTCCGCTAAGGCAGAGGAGCGTCGCCCCACTGCTCTCTGAGCAGTGCAATAGGAAAAATAAAAATATCATAGCAGTGTTATGATAATTTTATATTTAGCACGGAGCCAGATTAGGGCGGGGCTGGCTGTCGTCAGAGGGAGGAGGAGTGGTTGGTGCACCATAAGTGCGCAAGATGATTTGGCCGGCCATCTTGGGCCAGTCAAACTGCCATACACACCTAGTATTTCTGTACCTGGCTGTCTTGCACGGCAGGGTGGAGAACAGTCCCAGGGTTACAGTCCCTATCTGAGCAAAAACCAAACCGCTCAGACCAATCATGACGCCGCTGTAATGATGGTGACGGCAGCGTCGTGATTGCGGCAGTCCGGGAGATGCTGCGAGTCTGGAACAGAGGGAGGACAAAGTAGAGGCGGCGTCTGATGTCCAGCAGGTAAGTCGTCTTTTCTTTTTTTGTTCTTCTTTTTTTCTAAACCCCCCCATCTCCACTGCACACAAGCAATGCAGCCTTACATGATAGAGCAAACTAGCCACCTGTGGTAAGGGAAGGCGGGGTGTTTAGGAATCACACTAGTGTGTTGTGTGTTGCTTGCCATATGTATGTTTTCCAATGGGCTATCAACAGCCGGTCACTGTGACTCATAGTTAGAGCAGAGATTTACATAGCCATGGGGATGATGGGAGTGTCTATTTTGGAAGGTTGTGATCAACAGTCTGGGGAGTTGGGATCTCAAATATAAGGCCAGAGGTGGGTCGGATGGAATGTCGGGTTTAAGTGTGCATATTGGATAGCAATGCCTGTCTCCCATGCTCCATAGTCATGGGACCCTGTTGTAGGCTTGGACATGACCACTTAAGTATGCTCCTTTGGGGAAACGGCCATTACAACGAAGCCTTTACAACGAAATCGTTAACCACGCATGCAGTACAACGCATGCGTGGTTAACACGAAAGCCTTTACCACGCATACCTTTACTACGAGGTTTGTAGTAAAGGTATATGTGGTAAAGGTAAAAAGGGGGGTTTGGGGGGTCTCCCCCCCAAAAAAGAAACTCACCTGAAGTCACGTCGGGTATCAGCGTTGTTTAAGAGAAAACGGAAAATAAACTTCCGCTTTCTCTTAACGACGTATGACGTCACCACGCTAGTAATTGTGGTAAATGTAATGCGTGGTAAACGAATTCCGTTGTAACGCATGCGTGGTAAAGGCAAAGTAAGCCAGGTTGCAATAGGGTGCCATCCTCAGCCGTCTACTAGCTCCGATCATTAGCCATCCGTACAGATAAGACCACAAAGTATTTGCTCTGGATTTTGTTCCACAAAGGCGTGTTTTCCCCTTTTTTCTTTACAGATATTTACATGCAAGGAAATTCAAAGTTGCTCCATTTTGAAGAAGACCGAATGGGGCCTCTGATTACCATGGCCATTTAATTAGGACCAATGATAAGTAATGATTTATAGTAATTTATGCTTTTTGTTTCAGTTTTTTAAACAGAGGATTGAGGTTAGTCATCAGCCGTGTGTTTGGACATGGATACTCTCTCTGTTTTTCATAATATGAGGCAGGCGGCAGGCTGGTCTTACGAGCAGGTCGGTGTTAAAATACTCACTGTGGTGATGGTCATGGAGACACCTATGTCATGCTGTGTGTTTCTGAGGGTGGCTCACTCTGGGCATGCTGATGGAGATTCTGTCTGGTTTTCATAACTATGTGCCATCAGGGGATTGGTCTCAAATGTAGGTCGAAAATAACAATTACTGTTGTGGTGGTGGCTCATGAGATTCTCTGTGTACTATTCTCTCTGGTGATTGATGGTTCACTTAGGGTGAGTTGGTGGACCGTGTATATGATGAAGACCTATACTCATTTGGGGATTTATACTCTGGGGCTGATATATAAGTGGTTATGGGAGCTTATGATGTTGAAGTATTGTAGATCTATCTATCTATAGATAGATAGATAGATAGATAGATAGATAGATAGATAGATAGATAGATAGATAGATAGATAGATAGATAGATAGATAGATAGATAGATAGATAGATAGATAGATAGATATGTTTATTTTTGTCTATTGTCCTTTTAGGTAATTTTTAAACACTGTCCTAGCCACCCTCTGGATTACATATTGGCACTTTTGTGCCCTGAGGAATGTGTATGGCGTTGGCCGGGTGACACTGAAGCACGCGTCGGGACGTGATGGAAATTTTTGTAAAATCAGCAGAGGACATCAACTGAAGTCACAATAGATCTGAAGGATATATAGAGAGGACTAGTGAATTGGAAAACACAATACTATATAATTGGTTCTTAACAGAGAGAGAAGATATCAACATCTACATTTCGACAAAATATTTAATATATATGATCATGATGAGGATATGATGTTTTTTGTCAATTTGAAAACTAAAACGTAGTTCTTGGTGGACTCAGATGATGTACATATGTCTAGATACATTTTTATGGTATGGTATGAATGGGGATTTGTGAGGTATGAATGAATTTCGGTTCTTTTAGAAGTGGGATGGCTGTGTGCAATATGGGGAAACAGTGATGACATTATTTAACCGTGTGATTTTTTTGTTGCATAAAATAAGAATAATTGTAACTAGAATAACTACATCTAATTGAATTGTGATAATGAAAAGTTGTCTTTATAAATTAAAATGTGTTTGTAGATACAGATTTTCACAGGTATTTTGTGTATTTGTAGTATATTCCCCTCTGTATCAGAAATACTCATTACTATCTTCTGTTTAGGAAATCCCTCAAGGCTTGGTTTTTTTCAATCTAGCTTCTTCCCCTCTTTTCTTGGGGTCCCATCAGCTGCAGTTGTGTGCTTTAGGCCTAACGCTGGGAAGTCCCATTGTGGGGGTAGCCATGCGCTCTATAAATCTTGTAGCATAACATAACATATTGTAACAATAGTGAGTGACGATATATAGTGATTCTTTAACATTTTGGGGAGGTGGGGTTTCTTGGTCTTTCAAACTAGGGCCTTCTCATAGGTGTGAGTGGTCTTACCCTTGAGCATGCTCAAAGACATAAGGCCAGCAGACGGTGCTGTTATTTTTCATCACTTTAACAGCAGGTTAACACAAATGTTACAAAATCTCAGGGAATCAGAACATAAGCTCAGTAAAGGGGTGGCAGGTACATCTTGAAACATTCTCACATTTGCATACTCCAATGCATCCTCACACTCATTGAGCCAGACACCCACATCACACTCATTGATCCAGGCACCCACAAACCATTTAGCCATCCTCACTCATCCAATATTGATTGATAAATCTATCTTTCACCCCCACAACGTCATTATCTGTCCATTCTCACACTCTTTGCTCCATCATCCTTTCATCCATTCATTATTCAGCCTCCATTCGCACAGTCAGTCATCCACCTATTAAGTCATCCTTTCTTGCGTTCAGTTTTCCTTCCTTCCACAAACATTCTACCACAATCTGATGTGTCCATGTATCAACGTTAATTCATCAATCCATACGTCCACCCAACGTTCATTCATCTTACACTTTCGAATTGACCCATTCAAATTCACACTCTTTCATATCATCCACTCATTGTAACACTGATTTATTGATCCTCATACTTACATACAGCCAGACACACTCACACCCATCTAAAAAGAATATATTCATTTAATTCCAGGTTTATAGATTCATTTGAGATTTATTATATGAAAATTCTGATATACTGGTGAAATTAAAATAAACTTTGAGATGTACTTACTTCCTTCTGGACAATTCACATGCACCTCAGAGGAGACATGTAGTTAAAATATCTATTTCTTAGCGTTTACTAGAGGAAATCAGTATTTTCCATATGTGAGAGTGTGATCAAGAGGAATTAAGATACATTTATGACAAGATGCTAATGTCTTTCCATATCATGAATTATGGGTTGTTAATTCCACATATCCTTTGGAGGATACCTTTTGAATGCCCAAAAGTATTTGTAATCCAGTTACACTCAAGAATCCTTGTTTTCAGAGTAGAGTAGAACAATTCCACTTTTGTGAAGTAGTCAATTCAGTGGTCATTTTACAGATCTTCTCAAATTCACCACAGTATCCTGCTGAGATCTGCACCGCTCTAGAAATCCCTCCCTATCCCGATGCATCTTTCTGGAGCCATGTACAGAATTCTAGCTCTGTCAAACCAGTATTTTTTTCCCACCATCAAAGCGATTCCCCTGACAACTGAGCTCTTCTCCTAGAATTACTTCAAATAAGCAAAGCACTTCTGCTGACCTTCGCATCCAGCTGTAGCATGTCTTCCTCTCATCCTCATATTTCATTTTTATTATTCATCTTTCAGGCGATTTGATGTTTTGGTGGAGGAGGTAGATGCACAGGAGAGGTGAATTTTGAGGGTAACCAGGGGAACTGGAAGACAATGGGAGGCAAAATGGGGCAAGCACAACCAATTAAGTGTCTTCACCCTCAGAAGACACAGATGTTTAAATATATAATGAAAGAGTGTCGTAGAATGCGCGATGTTTGCCATTTTTTCCAAATTTTCTGGCGGGGAGGGGAGAACTATGCGACATATGGGTGCTGGTCAGACAAAATCTGCTAGGGGTGCTTTGTGTTCCCAGTCTGGCCCTGGTTTGAACCTAAATCTTCACTGGATGCCAAGTTACGTAGATTCACTCTGGACACTTTGCCAAAGAAACAAACATGGCCTACTGCCAGCTCTCTTCTCTAAAGAAAGTGAAGTTGTTTCTTCAAGAAAGTGACTTCATCATTGCTGTTCATACTCTCACACCTGGGTGATGGTAATTCCCTCCATCAGGGCTTTCCAGATTCCACACTGGCCCCTTCACTAAGCAGAATGTCTTATCCAGGGTCTGAAGAAATATGATCACATCCCCCATCCACATCCTGATGAAACTTCATTGGCTCTCTTTGCCATCCTACAACATCTACAAAACCAGCTGCCTCATTTACAAAGCTTGTTCGCCCTAAGTGTGGCAGGGTATGCTCAGACGTGAGTCCCTTGCTCACTTGGCCACTGGATTCAAGATAGCCTGGCTGATGAGGATTATGAATCCGAAACCGGTCCCAGGATGCTTGTTTCCGGTCCATGGAAGACATGGCTTGGGAGTTCGGGCTGGACTGTTCCCAGGAGGCACAGGGTCAGACTGATTTGCATATAGCCATGTCTGAAATGGGGTGGCTGAGTGGGCTAAAGAATGGTGATGGATTAAACCCAGATCAGTTGACTGGGGGTGAGTGTTTGATTTGCTCAAATGCTCCGTCCATCATCCCCTTTTGTATCGCTTTGTTCGCCCTAAGTGTGGCAGGGTATGCTCAGACGTGAGTCCCTTGCTCACTTGGCCACTGGATTCAAGATAGCCTGGCTGATGAGGATTATGAATCCGAAACCGGTCCCAGGATGCTTGTTTCCGGTCCATGGAAGACATGGCTTGGCAGTTCGGGCTGGACTGTTCCCAGGAGGCACAGGGTCAGACTGATTTGCATATAGCCATGTCTGAAATGGGGTGGCTGAGTGGGCTAAAGAATGGTGATGGATTAAACCCAGATCAGTTGACTGGGGGTGAGTGTTTGATTTGCTCAAACGCTCCGTCCATCATCCCCTTTTGTATCGCTTTGTTCGCCCTAAGTGTGGCAGGGTATGCTCAGACGTGAGTCCCTTGCTCACTTGGCCACTGGATTCAAGATAGCCTGGCTGATGAGGATTATGAATCCGAAACCGGTCCCAGGATGCTTGTTTCCGGTCCATGGAAGACATGGCTTGGCAGTTCGGGCTGGACTGTTCCCAGGAGGCACAGGGTCAGACTGATTTGCATATAGCCATGTCTGAAATGGGGTGGCTGAGTGGGCTAAAGAATGGTGATGGATTAAACCCAGATCAGTTGACTGGGGGTGAGTGTTTGATTTGCTCAAACGTTCTGTCCATCATCCCCTTTTGCATCGCTTTGTTCGCCCTAAGTGTGGCAGGGTATGCTCAGACGTGAGTCCCTTGCTCACTTGGCCACTGGATTCAAGATAGCCTGGCTGATGAGGATTATGAATCCGAAACCGGTCCCAGGATGCTTGTTTCCGGTCCATGGAAGACATGGCTTGGCAGTTCGGGCTGGACTGTTCCCAGGAGGCACAGGGTCAGACTGATTTGCATATAGCCATGTCTGGAATGGGGTGGCTGAGTGGGCTAAAGAATGGTGATGGATTAAACCCAGATCAGTTGACTGGGGGTGAGTGTTTGATTTGCTCAAACGCTCCGTCCATCATCCCCTTTTGTATCGCTTTGTTCGCCCTAAGTGTGGCAGGGTATGCTCAGACGTGAGTCCCTTGCTCACTTGGCCACTGGATTCAAGATAGCCTGGCTGATGAGGATTATGAATCCGAAACCGGTCCCAGGATGCTTGTTTCCGGTCCATGGAAGACATGGCTTGGCAGTTCGGGCTGGACTGTTCCCAGGAGGCACAGGGTCAGACTGATTTGCATATAGCCATGTCTGAAATGGGGTGGCTGAGTGGGCTAAAGAATGGTGATGGATTAAACCCAGATCAGTTGACTGGGGGTGAGTGTTTGATTTGCTCAAACGCTCCGTCCATAATCCCCTTTTGTATCGCTTTGTTCGCCCTAAGTGTGGCAGGGTATGCTCAGACGTGAGTCCCTTGCTCACTTGGCCACTGGATTCAAGATAGCCTGGCTGATGAGGATTATGAATCCGAAACCGGTCCCAGGATGCTTGTTTCCGGTCCATGGAAGACATGGCTTGGCAGTTCGGGCTGGACTGTTCCCAGGAGGCACAGGGTCAGACTGATTTGCATATAGCCATGTCTGAAATGGGGTGGCTGAGTGGGCTAAAGAATGGTGATGGATTAAACCCAGATCAGTTGACTGGGGGTGAGTGTTTGATTTGCTCAAACGCTCCGTCCATCATCCCCTTTTGTATCGCTTTGTTCGCCCTAAGTGTGGCAGGGTATGCTCAGACGTGAGTCCCTTGCTCACTTGGCCACTGGATTCAAGATAGCCTGGCTGATGAGGATTATGAATCCGAAACCGGTCCCAGGATGCTTGCTTCCGGTCCATGGAAGACATGGCTTGGCAGTTCGGGCTGGACTGTTCCCAGGAGGCACAGGGTCAGACTGATTTGCATATAGCCATGTCTGAAATGGGGTGGCTGAGTGGGCTAAAGAATGGTGATGGATTAAACCCAGATCAGTTGACTGGGGGTGAGTGTTTGATTTGCTCAAACGCTCCGTCCATCATCCCCTTTTGTATCGCTTTGTTCGCCCTAAGTGTGGCAGGGTATGCTCAGACGTGAGTCCCTTGCTCACTTGGCCACTGGATTCAAGATAGCCTGGCTGATGAGGATTATGAATCCGAAACCGGTCCCAGGATGCTTGTTTCCGGTCCATGGAAGACATGGCTTGGCAGTTCGGGCTGGACTGTTCCCAGGAGGCACAGGGTCAGACTGATTTGCATAAAGCCATGTCTCAAATGGGGTGGCTGAGTGGGCTAAAGAATGGTGATGGATTAAACCCAGATCAGTTGACTGGGGTGAGTGTTTGATTTGCTCAAACGCTCCGTCCATCATCCCCTTTTGTATCGCTTTGTTCGCCCTAAGTGTGGCAGGGTATGCTCAGACGTGAGTCCCTTGCTCACTTGGCCACTGGATTCAAGATAGCCTGGCTGATGAGGATTATGAATCCGAAACCGGTCCCAGGATGCTTGTTTCCGGTCCATGGAAGACATGGCTTGGCAGTTCGGGCTGGACTGTTCCCAGGAGGCACAGGGTCAGACTGATTTGCATATAGCCATGTCTGAAATGGGGTGGCTGAGTGGGCTAAAGAATGGTGATGGATTAAACCCAGATCAGTTGACTGGGGGTGAGTGTTTGATTTACTGAAACGCTCCGTCCATCATCCCCTTTTGTATCGCTTTGTTCGCCCTAAGTGTGGCAGGGTATGCTCAGACGTGAGTCCCTTGCTCACTTGGCCACTGGATTCAAGATAGCCTGGCTGATGAGGATTATGAATCCGAAACCGGTCCCAGGATGCTTGTTTCCGGTCCATGGAAGACATGGCTTGGCAGTTCGGGCTGGACTGTTCCCAGGAGGCACAGGGTCAGACTGATTTGCATATAGCCATGTCTGAAATGGGGTGGCTGAGTGGGCTAAAGAATGGTGATGGATTAAACCCAGATCAGTTGACTGGGGGTGAGTGTTTGATTTGCTCAAACGCTCCGTCCATCATCCCCTTTTGTATCGCTTTGTTCGCCCTAAGTGTGGCAGGGTATGCTCAGACGTGAGTCCCTTGCTCACTTGGCCACTGGATGCAAGATAGCCTGGCTGATGAGGATTATGAATCCGAAACCGGTCCCAGGATGCTTGTTTCCGGTCCATGGAAGACATGGCTTGGCAGTTCGGGCTGGACTGTTCCCAGGAGGCACAGGGTCAGACTGATTTGCATATAGCCATGTCTGAAATGGGGTGGCTGAGTGGGCTAAAGAATGGTGATGGATTAAACCCAGATCAGTTGACTGGGGGTGAGTGTTTGATTTGCTCAAACGCTCCGTCCATCATCCCCTTTTGTATCGCTTCATTTACAAAGCCATCAAAACCAGCACCCCTGCTTAATTTAAGCTTTGTCTTGTCTTACCCTTACTGGGAGAGGACCTTCTATGAGTCTACGTGCTGGTGAGGAGATGAAAAAGGGCCTGGGAAAGGTGAACAGCTGGGGCCTCATTTATGAAAAGTGACGCATCGCTTTTCATTGCGCCCTCCTTGCGCCACCAATGATGCGTCATATTTACAGTATGACGCATCATTGCGCAAGGAGTTACAGATACGTCAGTATTTCTGTGATGTATCTCTATGGCGCAAAAGTGACGCATTGCTGGAGTGTGTCACAAAAG
Organism: Lissotriton helveticus; assembly: GCF_964261635.1. Taxonomy (NCBI): domain Eukaryota; kingdom Metazoa; phylum Chordata; class Amphibia; order Caudata; family Salamandridae; genus Lissotriton; species Lissotriton helveticus. Next base: position 208,877,885 of record NC_136065.1, read on the forward strand.
TGACGCAACTCCTGCAATGTGTCCTTTCACATGGGGCAAGCCCCATGTGAAAGGGCCTGCGTTAGTCTTACGCCTGCTGTGAGGCAGGCGTAAGAAATTGACGCATTTGCGTCCTAGAAGTGGCGCAGTGAAATCTTATAGATTTTACTGCGTCACTTCTATGACCTTTTCTTGCGTGAGAACGCCCCCCCTGCATACATTATACCTGGCGCAGGTGTAATGTAGCACAGGGGTTTACAAAGTGACGCATCTACCTAGATGCGTCAATTTGTAAATTTGGTGCAACAAGGCACATTTTATACGCAGCTGGTGTGTCACAAAAAGGTGGCGTAAAAGTGACGCACGGCCTCATAAATGAGGCCCCTTAAGTTTTGTTAGCATTGTTTGTTCGCTTTTCACGAATGACAATACATGTATGCAGCCACAATGGGCAAATGTAACCAACATCTGTACGACAAGAATGTATACCTATATACGTAGCAGTGGATCACTGGTATTTCCTCTTATATTCCATACTAATTTCCATAAATACCAATAAAGACCCATTTTAAAAAAACATCTTACAGACAACTCAGCATCTCTGGTGGCTCTCAGCACACCTGCAGCCAGGAGGCTGTCAAACAGGAAACTGAGAAGTGTAAAAAAAGAACAAACATAGCAGCAGGCCTTTTCCATCTGTGCACCCAGCATCTGAAACAACATCCCCAATGCTGCTCCAATCTAGGAAAAAGTTAAAGGCGCACATCTTCAAAGACTACATCGCAATGCAGTCACAGTCCACTCCCTGAACCCAGCTACCTCTCCTATCACTTGTGACTGCATGCATGCCTTTGACCCTGTACAGTACCCACTGCCCTTTGCCTAGGTTTTTGCTATACAAATAATACATTTATAAATAAAAGGAAGAAATCAGGAATTGAAAAAAGTGTGGAGACACTGCAGGTGTATGTGACAATGTATTAAAACACATAAAACACATCCGCCTGCATTTGACAAGGAATGACAAAGCTTGTTGTTTTTGCACACTTTAATTGTGGGGAAGCCATCAGGCCCTCACTGACCAAAAAACAGCACAAATATTGGGTAGCAACACTTTTTATTTTATCTCAAAAAGCGCCAATTGCCATAGAAGTCCCTGCCACACAAGGGAACCACTTTTGTGTATGGATGTGCTTCTTGTGAAAGAGCAGAATGCCGTCTCTCACAGTGAAGTTAGCCAATGGCTGAAGTCTGCTGATCTATTGCCCCATGCTGTATGCTCTAGTGTGCATAAGAAAATATGAATTACACCTTAACACAGAATGGGTGGGGAGGGCTGGCTGAATGCCCCTATCAGTAAACATATTATGCATATCATTTTAGGGAAATCAAAAGGTCTTGCTAACACTAGACTCAAAAATTAATTCTGAAATCAACTCACCCTTTGTCCTTATGCATCTCTTTGGTCACCGACCTCCTCTCTGACTCACAAAACTCTAATAAAGTATGGTGTCGGATATTTTAAATATATATATTGTATTTTTAATGGCATGTCTCTTTTTATGAATCTAGCCTCTCGAGTCCCTGTTTAATCATCTGGACTTGTGGGGGAGGTGGCGATAGATGATGTGCCCCATTTTGACACTATAGCGCCGCTAGTAATCATCAGCCACAAAAAGCTCTTCTAGACATTCCAGCCCATGAATATGTCGTCTGGAGCAACAGACCAGGACAGATCACATCACGTATTGATCCCTCTGAGGTCCGCCGGGAGCCAGTCCCACAGTGTCACAGACACTTTAATCAATATCTACTATTTACACGCTGCATCTATCTTCATGTCAAATCCTTACATACCATACGCAGTGTATGTCACCGGACCCGGGCACCCATGGAGCCCTGGCCACCCCACTTCCTTTGACCACTACAGTGTTGACCACTATTGTTATTGTTTTAAAAAAAAAATGTTTTACCATTTTTATTTGCATTCTTCGTTAATTGGTTCATAGTTCTGCATACTGAGATAGAAAAGAACTGCATAGTATTACAAAGATTCTTATACAAATTAAGTACAACCACTTGCTCTTCAGCACATGTTCGTCCCACATTCACAGTAAAAACAATTATGAAAATTAGCGAGACCAACATAATACCCCCGGTCTGTATAATGAATCACTGACATCAGACACTGACTCAACTAGAGGCGGATCGCAAATGTTGCCCCTGAAGGCATTCCACTTTACCCACACCTGTGTCCATTTTTTGGCGCACCCCCTATGTATAGAAACCACTTTTTCCGCTATCATTGCGCCATCCATGTCACAGCACCATCTGGGGATTAGTCTTGCTGTCCAGTGTTGGGCAATGTTCCATTTTGCTATCATCATGCCTAACGTCGCCCAACCTTGGGCCATTTGATTAAGGTCTGTCGGCTCCCAGATATTTAGAAGACATCTCTTGGGTTCTGGCTCAACGGTAGCACCGCCCACCCACGAGATGGTGCGCATGACTGCTTCCCTATACGGTTTGATCCCCGGGCAATCCCCTATTATGTGGTAAAAGGTACCCAGCCCTTCACATTGCCGCAGACAGAGGGGTGTGTCAGCGCGTCCCATGTGGTGCATAGTTGTTCGTTTGTAGTAGATTCGATGAAGAATTTTGAGTTGCACTAGCTTTAATTTAGAGGGAATCGCTACTTCTCATGGGGACGTAAGTGCCTCCTGCCAGTCTGTCTCATCCATTTCCCCTAAGTTGATCGCCATCTATCCCTAAGGGTTCGTGCGGTGTCCAGTTGGTTATTTACAATTTTGCGATATGTTTGAGAAATCGCTTTTTTGTCATGTGACAATCTATCCTCTAGCGGTGAGGCCTCTGGGAGCTCAGTTCCCTGCAGGATGAGTTTCGTCAGTGCGTGGGTGATCTGCATGTATCAAGAAGTTTAAGTCAATGCCATCCCGTATGTTTCCTGAAGTTGAGTGAATGAAATGAGCTTGCCTCTTATTCCACAAATCCCCAACCCGGGAAATACCAATCCGGTCCCATTGTTTAAATCCCTTGCTGTTCGTAATTGGCCTAAGTATCGGGTTTCCCAAAGTGGTGTCGCTTGTGTCAGTACCCCCTCCCAACCAAGTAAGCTGAGTGCAATGAACCATGTTTGTACCGTGTGCGCTACTTGTCCTATGAGATCAGGTCCCCGATTTTTATTGTAAAGTGCTCCCATGACGCCCCACACATACAGAATGCCGGTTCCTCCTGCGGAGCATGGAGCCATTGGTTTATCACAGTGAGCTGTGATGCCCAATAGTACAGTTTTATATTCGGAAGGGCGATTCCGCCATCGTACCAACTCTTTACTAATTTATGCATCGCTATATGGGCGGGTTTCTCATCCGAGAGGAGATTGCTAACTTCAGTTTCAATGGATTTAAAATAACTGGGGGGAACCAGAAACGGGGTATTTTGCAGGGCGTACAGGAACCTATGGAGCCCCTTCATTTTGAAGAGGCCGCCCTTCCCAGCAGCGTCAGCGGCAGGGAGCGCTTGTGCTTTACATCTAGTCGGAACCTACTTAGGGGCTCCATATTTTTGTCAATGAACCGCTCAGGCTGTGGCGTTATATGGAGTCCTAGGTATTTAAACTCGTCCTTCGCAATCTGTATCTCACAGCCGCTTGGTGGTTGGGGAGGAGGGCCCAAAGCACATATAACAGTGATTTTGCGCAGTTTATGGTATATCCTGAAACCCTATCATATACAGCGCAAATATCTAGAACTCAATTAGTGGAGCGTGCGGGGATGCCAAGTATAACAACACATCGTCCGCATATAAGGAAATGCGGTGCTCCTATCCCTCTGCCCATTTTAGCCCTCGGATGACCGTATCTTGTGTTATCCAAGCCGCCAATGGCTCGAGCACCAGCGCAAACCAGAGCGGTGATAAGGGACAGCCTTGTCTCGTCCCCCTGCCCAAGGGGAAGTCCGCCGAGATGAGATCATTTACCACTACATGTGCCATGGGTTTCATGTATAGTAGCTGTACCCATGCACAGAACTTGGGGCCAAAGCCCAGGCATCGGAGGACTGCAAAAAGAAAAGGCTCTTTGACAAGATCAAATGCCATATGTGCGTCCAGAGAGAGAATGACAATGTCTTTGTCTATGAATGGTATACGTGCCATGACACCATGCAGTCGCCGTAGGTTAAGTGCCATATTCGGACCTGGCATGAACCCTGACTGATCCGGGTGCACTGGCTTTTTCAGATAGGGTAGCAGTCTGGTGGCTAGCGTCTTAGCCAATATTTTGGCTTCCGCATTCAGCAATGAAATTGGCCGGTAAGATGTACATTCCTGCGGTGGTTTACCAGGTTTATGAATGGACTGTCTGTATACATTTCTAGCAGGTGTGGCACTAGGTGGCTCGCCGCTTTTTTGTACATTTCGATAGGTATCCCATTAGGACCCAGAGCCTTTCCCATGTGTAGTGCACCAACTGCTAGTGTCAGTTCCTCAGCCGTCAGATCTGCTTCTAGTTCCTACTCGCCAGGGGCAAGTGCAGGCATCTGAATATCTGAGAAATGCAAGATTATCGTCTATCATGGCTGTCGCGGTAGGCGTGTACACTGTCTCGTAGTGGCGCACAAGCGCAACAACTATCTGTTGTGGATCTGTCGTATTGAGTTTGTTATCTAGTCTCAACTGTGTTACCCAGTGATTAGCAGTCTCCCGTTTATCTAACCAGGCTATAAGCTTACCTGCCGTATCTCCAACCTCAAAAATAGTGTGCAGTGTTTTGGTGTGCCTCACCTTCACCTCTTCCCACAGGTAATGTCTGTATTCCTGTTTGGCCAAGTTCAATTTGTGTGTTGTGGTGCCATTGGCGTCCGAGGCATGATCTACTTCTGGTGGCCCACCTCCCTTTTGAGAGCCTCTAAGTTACTTGATTGTTCCTGTTTGTGGCGTGTGATCAGTGAGATGGCTTGACCCCGTAGTACCGACTTGTATGCCTCCCACAAAGTCATCGGGGATGTGACTGAGTGCCCGTTTTCAGTACAGTACTGTCTTGTGTTTGTAAGGAGACCCTTCCATATCTTGGGGTTTTTTAAGGAACCCCGGGTAGACCAGAAAAGTGCATCGTCGTCCCAGGATATGAGATGAGTATTTGGGTAAGACAGGGGAGTGATCAGAGATACCCTTGAATTGTTATTGTTTTGAGTAATACATTCCTTATCATATTCCAAATGCAAAATAAACTGCAGCTGTTAGGGCTAATGGTTCTGTTGCTCGCATTATCAAAATCCTGTGAGCAGGTTAAACAGCCTTTATTTATTAAAGTTCACTTATTACCTGCTGAATGGTATCTGTGTATTGGCGTCTATGATGCATGGATGGTGTTTTTTGCAATTTTCACCCCGAGTGGGCTGGGTATGCTCAGACGTGAGTCCCAGGCTCTCCACACCACTGGAGTCAAGCTATCCAGGCTGATGAAGGCTGATAGCCAGAAACCGGTCCTTGGATGCTTGATTCCGGTCTGGGAAGACATGGCTTGGTAGTTCGGACTGGACTGTTCCCATGAGGCACAGGGTCAGAGCTGATTTGCATATAGCCAGTGTCTAACCCAGGGTGGTGTGGAGTGCAAAAAAAACGATGGATTTAGGCCCAGATCCTTGTACTGGGGTGAATGTATGACATTGTTCTACATTCTGTCCATCAACTGTGTTTTTTGCTATGATGCATGGATCTACACCAAACACAGTGGAGGTGTCTAAACATGGGTACCATCCCTATACATAATACCTGCCTTTAAACTAAACAGCTAGCCTTAGTTCACCTAGAACTAAAGGCTACTCAGCCCACACACTTGACTTTTATACTGCCAGCAGCAGACCAGCCACAGATTATTTTGAATTTGGAATATCACTAGAAAAGTATGTGTTAACTGAAACAATAACCTATAATTTATAAGCCTTAAAAAAGTCCAGAGGACAGAAACATGTGTGGGCTATTACTGTAAATGCATCTAGGTAGATCTGCAACTAGAAATAAAAATAAAATAAAGAAGAAGTATCGTTTTGATCGGCAAACACCAAGCCTTGACTATGTTTGAAGTTTGGTTTGCAATTAAGACCCTTTAATCATCTAACGAGTGCTGCATTTTACCCTTCAGCTGTCCTAGAACTTGAACGCATTAGTCTATAATGATAAAGGCTCAAGGGAGGTTGGATGGGCAGAAGTGCATCGTGGAACCCTGTGGACAAACAGATATACATGCTAGGGGGAAGGAGGAAGGAAGACTAAATATGCCCAGGATCAGGATGTAGCCTTACGGCTAGAGCGGTCGACCTCGAAACTGGGGAATATGGTTTGAGTCTCGGCAACGACGCTCAACATCCTGTAATTCTGGGCAAATCACTTAATCTCCCCATGCCTAACAAAAATGAATGTGTCCATCTGTAGCAAAACTGGTGCTCATGTAAAGCGCTCTTATATATCTTCTGGTCTAGTGCGCAATATATAAAGCTCTATTTATTTATTTTATTTTTATTTTGAAAGTTTTATATAGCGCGAACAAGATCTTTGCAGATATCAGAGCGCTTTACAGGACACGGGGGTGATAGAGTAATAGAATGTAATAGTTGAGGTAATAGTTGAGGTAGTTAGGTACAAGGTGCATAGTTACATAGGTAGGTCAAAAAAACAAGAGGTAGGTCACAGGTGAGGTAGTGTCTGTACAAGGTGCATAGTCAAACAGTTGCGCCAATAATATAAAAGTACAAAAATAAGCATATACTTTTTTAAGCGTGCTTAAAATGTTTTTCTGGAGATAACATAAAGGTGGGCATAGTTGAGGTAGGTGAGTGCAGGATGTATAGTCACACAGGTACATCAGTAGTACAAGAGTAGGGATATTTGAGGTGATGTAGGTACAGTGTGCAAGGTCAGACAGGTGCGTCAACAATATAACAATATACAAAGAGGGAACGTATACAATCAAATAAGTCATAATACAAGTAGTACAAGTAGACCAAGGGGTCAGGCAGGTATTACGGAGCGGATTCATGAGAAATACAGAATAATAGATCATGTGTATTTAGCCATGAGGATCGCTTTTACTTCTTTCTTAAAAACCTTTTTTTAAACAGGTGCCTCGAAACTTGTTCGGGCCTGAATCTAACATTACTATACTCCATACCTTGATGACATAGTGTGATAATACCCCTCAACTCATCGTCATTTCATGATACCTGCGCATTGGCAGCCAGGCACCCGCGGATCCTGAAAGAGACTTAGGCAACCTTTGATAGGACTACTCCTCTAACACGCCCGCATCACCTCCTACAATGGTGGGAATTGGGCCCATTAACCTTCATTGCATCCTCTCCCAGATACCACCACCATCGAAGACAGCCCGGGGATGAGTACTCACTTGGGATTCCAGATACCAGCTTCAGTGGGCGGAGCACCCGCACTGCCCTCAGGGTCCGGAGGTCAAAGTCAGCCCCAGCAGTGGCCAGAATTCTAGGAGAAAAGAGGAAGAACATGATTAAAATCGGTCATTCTTAGGATTAAATATTGACATGAAGAGAAGCTGCAGGCAATTGTTGCACCTGCATTTTTATACAGTTCTTCACAAGCAGAAGCATCCAATATTTATACAATATTGATCTACTATTCCCAGGTGTATGTCTTTGCTGGTGCATACAAAAATTGAAAAAACTTATGAACGAACACGACTACAAACACAACTTGTTTTTACAACAGGCGTAAAACAAACAACATTATATAGAACCGGAAAACTGAAATGAAAATTTGAGATCTAAAAGTTTTAATAGAACCAGATTTTCACCTGATTAAAATGTTTTATCTGGTTTCCAGACCCTAGGACTGTGGAGGTGCAAATTGATTGGCTTGAACATTTGCCCAGGACTTAATAGAGCACTGGGCTGGTGGCTACCCAGCACTCCCTAGACACCTGTCTGTACCCATCTGCCCAAGTATAATGCCACCGGCACCCTCTGAAGAACTCTCCCCGCAGCCAGCTCTTATGAGGAGAGTCTTAGCCCTTCCCTCCCAGAGCTGGAGAGTGCCATCCTTATGTACCCTGGACAGAACAGATCCTGGGGCATCAGCTGGAAGCAGAGAAGTATCAGCCCCTCCCTAGGCACCGCCTTCCTACCCAGAGGCTGAGAGAGGCAGCATTAGCTACCCTGAGTGGAGCAGAGTCTGCAGTGTTATTCTGTTACTCTTTGTACTAGAGCCGGGAGTATTGTCCCTTCCCTGGGCATCTCCTGGTATACTCTTCCCAACCCACCTAAAGGTGGAGAGAAGAACCCTTAGTTACCCTGATCAGAGGAGGGTATCTGCCCCTTTCTTTCAGGAGCAGGAGAGTATCTGCCCTCTTCTTCCTGCAGTAGGCAAGAGTCAGCCATATTCTTGCTGGAATAGGAGAGCATCTGCCCTCTTCTTCCTGGAGAAGGGCAGCATCCATCATCCCCTTTCTGGAGCAGGGTAGCAGCTGCCCTCTTCTTCCTAGAGCAACAGAGCATCCTCCCTCTCCTTTATGGAGCCTCAGAGTATCTGTCATTCCCTCCCTTATGCATGGGTGTATCTGTCCTCTCCTACCTTATGCTTGGATGAATCTGTCCTCTCCTACCTTATGCTTGGATGAATCTGTCCTCTCCTTCCTTATGCTTGTGTTTATCTGTCCTCTCCTTCCTTATGCTTGTGTTTATCTGCCCTCCCCTCCCTTATGCTTGGGTGTACCTATCGTTACCGCCTCATGGTTGGGTTTATCAGTCATCTCCTTCCTTATGCTTGGGTGTATCGGTCCTTCCCTCCCTTATGCTTGGGTTTATCAGTCATCTCCTTCCTTATGCTTGAGTGTATCACTACTTCCCTCCCTTATGCTTGGCTATCTGTCCTCTCCTTCCTTATGCTTGAGTGTGTCTTTCCTTCCTTCCCTCCCTTATTCTTGGGGTTATCTGTGCTATCCTTCCTTATACTTGGGTGTATCTGTCCTCTCCTTCCTTATACTTGGGGATATGTGTCTTCCCCTTCCTTACGCTTGGGCGTATCTGTCCTCTCCTTACTTATGCTTGGGTGTATCTGTCCTCCCCTTCCTTATGCTGGGGTGTATCTGTCCTCTCCTTCCTTATGCTTGGGTGTATCTGTCCTCCCCTCCCTTATGCTGGGGTGTATCTGTCCTCTCCTTCCTTATGCTTGGGTGTATCTGCGTCCCCTTCCTTATGCTTGGGAGTATCTGTCCACCCATCCCTTTTGTGGGAATGTATTAGTGCTCCCATTCCTTACGCTGAAGAAAATGTGCCCTCCCTTTCTTATCCTGGAAAATATCTGCACCCAGCTTACTTATGCACGGGGGGTATCTGTCCTCGCTTTCTTAGGTGGGAGAATATCTGTCCCCATCGCCCTTGTGCTAGAGACTATCTCTCCTCCCATTTCTTATGCTGGCGGGTATCTACCCTCCCCTTTCCTATGCTGGAGAATATATATCTTTACCTTTATTGTGCCGCAGAGCATCTGTCCCCCCCAATTACATAAGAGAGTATCGATCCTCTCTCATTTCCTGCAGAATGAGAGTGTCCCCCCAGACCTACATGAACCAAGACTGTGCCTTTCCTCCTATTTCTCACTCTGGGGAGAATCTTTTCTATCCTTTCTTATGCAGGAGTGCATCTGTATTTCGCTTGCTTGTGCTGAAGTTTGCCCTTTATGCTCGAGAGTCTCTGGCCTGCCTGTCTTAAGCTGAGCGTGTCTGCCCTCCACTTCTCTATGCTAGAAATCATTGGTCCTTCCCTTCCCCATGGAGGATAGTAATTCTCCTCCCTTTGCCTTTCTCTGCTGAGAAATATCTGTCCTGTCGTGCAGTCGTTTGCTTCTTACTTATGCTGGAGACGACATGTTTTCCTTTTCATGGAGGGTGGATTTGCCCCCCCTTTCAACGACCGATGCAAAGGTATGAAGGAGAAAGCAAAGTCCCACTACATGAATGAGAGATCAAAGTCCTGCTACATGAATAAGGGAGCAACATCCTTCTACATGAATGAGGGAGCAAAGTCCTGCTACATGAATGAGGGAGCAAAGTCCCACTACATGAATGAGAGATCAAAGTCCTGCTACATGAATGAGAGAGCAAAGTCCTGCTTCGTGAATGAGAGAGCAACATCCTGCAACATGAATGAAGGAGCAAAGTCCTGCTACATGAATGAGGGAGCAAAATCCTGCTTCATGAATGAGGGAGCAAAGTCCTGCAACATGAATGAGGGAGCATGAGGGAGCAAAGTCCCGCTACATGAATGAGAGAGCAAAGTCCTGCTTCATGAATGAGAGAGCAAAGTCCTGCTACATGAATGTTGGAGCAAAGTCCTGCTACATGAATGTTGGAGCAAAGTCCTGATAAATGAATGAGGGAGCAAAGTCCTGCTACATGAATGAGGGAGCAAAGTCCCACTACATGAATGAGAGAGCAAAGTCCTGCTTCATGAATGAGAGAGCAAAGTCCTGCTACATGAATGAGGGAGCAAAGTCCTGCTTCATGAATGAGAGAACAAAGTCCTGCTACATGAATGTTGGAGCAAAGTCCTGATACATGAATGAGCGAGCAAAGTCCCGCTACATGAATGAGGGAGCAAAGTCCTGCAAAATGAATGAGGGAGCAAAGTCCTGCTTCATGAATGAGAGAGCAAAGTCCTGCTTCATGAATGAGAGAGCAAAGTCCTGGCACATGAATGTTGGAGCAAAGTCCTGATACATGAATGAGGGAGCAAAGTCCCGCTACATGAATGAGGGAGCAAAGTCCTGCTTCATGAATGAGAGAGCAAAGGCCTGCTTCATGAATGAGAGAGCAAAGTCCTGCTACATGAATGTTGGAGCAAAGTCCTGATACTTGAATGAGGGAGCAAAGTCCTGCTACATGAATGAGGGAGCAAAGTCCCGCTACATGAATGAGGGAGCAAAGTCCTGCTATGTGAATGAGGGAGCAAAGTCCCACTACATGAATGAGGGAGCAAAGTCCTGCTTCATGAATGAGAGAGCAAAGTCCTGCTTCATGAATGAGAGAGCAAAGTCCTGCTACATGAATGTTGGAGCAAAGTCCTGCTTCATGAATGAGGGAGCGAAGTCCTGCTTCATGAATGAGGGAGCAAAGTCCTGCTACTTGAATGAGAGAGCCTAGAGTTACACCTCTCAGCTTCTAGGAGCATCAGACCTCCTATTCCTAGAAAAGGAGGTTATAAACCCTTCTGTCTCACCTGGCACTCTAGTTTAGACCAGTCATTTAATTTTGTTCTGTTAAGTATTGAAAACTTAAAAAATGAGATGGCATGACAGGAGAAGCCTTGACAGGAGGAACCTTGACCAAGAAAGGCCAAAACCTGGAGGCGCCACAACCAGTAGATTCCATAACCTGGAGATGCTGTGACCAGGAGCTGCCCTGGACGAGAAATTCCACGACCAGGAGATGCCACAATGAAGAGATGCATCACCAGAATACGTCTCGACAAGGAACCCTCACGGCCAGAAGAAGCCTTACCCAGGATACAACTTAACCAGGAGATGCCTCACCAGAAGATGCCGCAACCAGGAGATGCTACAGCCCGGAGGAATCATCATCAGGAGATGCCACAAACAAGAGAGAATGAGATGCTATAACCAAGTCCATGACCACGCGAGCCCCTACCCAGAAGAGCCTAAGGTAGCACCCATAGCAGCTCAACGTAAAGGAGAAACTGGGCAGAAGAAGTGAGTTTGTGCTGAAGATGAAAGATTCCACTTACAGCTGTAGATTATATGTGGCTACTGGGTGCCTAGAGTGAAGGCATGAGCAGTGTGCCTAGAAGAGTCTTCGTGTCCTGATCGAGTATATCATCGCAGTAGTTGCTGGATCCTGGGAAGGATGGACAGGACATTGACATGTCTGAAGACCAACTCATACCTAAGATACCTACCACACTCTCCCTCCTACAGACAAACCCCAGGCAGGAAGTGGTCCAGGGTCCCTCTGGAAACCTACTCATACTTAAGAAAAAAGTCCACCCACCAACTCTTTGCTTCCTAAAGCCATAAGACAGCCAGCTGAGGAAAGATAAAGCTCCCTTTAAAGCCAGCGGACCGCAGACGGCCCCTGAGAGGGGAGGCGGGCAGAGAAGCGCTCTCGGCTAGTACCTTCTGCCATTACGGGCAATTTCCATGAATTTTTGATAGGGCTGCTTCAGAGGCAGAGCTAATGGAAATCAATGGGACGCAAAGACCAGCCTGGTCTGGGCTGGTAATGCTGCGGGTGGGGGGATCCATTGTGGTGCCATAGATGCAACAGGAGATGTGCTAGAAATCATTCATTGCAAGATTGAGTGAGGGGTCCGATTTAGACTGCAGAGCTCAGATCCAGGAGAGGAATGCTAAGGTATAGAACAGGGTAGAGGGAACTGATTCAGTGACTGAATCCAATCTTGGGTAAATTATCAATGACAGAATATTGGCTACACAGCTCAGAGAAACAAAGATACCGACCGGTATTAGGCATTTGAGATGTAGGGGCCTAATTTAAGGATTCGGTAATTTACCGAATTCTTAAACACCGATTCGGTAAATTACCAAATCCTTAATGTAGGAAGCACTCAAGTGAGTGCTTTTCACTTTTAAGGATTCGAACTACAAGTTGGTGGTAAATAGCGAAAACCGTTAAAAAAGCAATGTTGTGCTTTTTTACAGTGCCATGTGGCAGACATGCATGTCCTTAGGGCATGTATGTGTGCCACATGTGCACCCATGCACTATTCAGGGGTGCAACAGGGTGTCAATGTGACACCCTGCCACCCTTGTAGGTCTTCCCCCTCTTACCGCTTCGGTATTTACCGATTCGGTAATTCCCATTTATTCCTATGGGCCTAGAATGGGGAATACCGAATCGGTAAATACCGAATTGGTATTTACCGAATGTTACCGATTTGTTAAAAATTACCTAATGAATACCAACATACCATTTACCCATTCTAAAATACCGAATCGGTAAAATTCGGTATTTTAGAATCGGTAAATGGTATTTACCTACATCTGACCCTTAATCTCCCTGTTCCTATAAATAATGCGTGTGACCTTGTGTACTGTAACTGGTACTCATATAGAATGCTCCAATGCCTTTGGGTCGAGTTTGCAATATATTTTAAAAAGTGGACAAGTGTTAAAAACAAAGCGTTAACATAAGAAAATACATCCAGCTGGGACTAGTGTTGGCTAAAAGAAGGGTTGCGATTAGTTGGATGAGCTCACAGCCCCCCACGGTAGAAAACTGGGCTAAAGCCCTGAGAGAGTGGGCCATAGTAGAGTTAATTTGAATGCGGCGTGTTCGAAGAGACAAACAATTGAAGGAAGATGTGAGGGCGTGGTATATTATGATCTCAGAAATCCCTAGTGGAGAGACCCCCACCTCTCAAGCAATTGAGGGAACACAGGTTGATTGTGGTGGATCAGAAGCGAGGGAGTTGGCAGGGCGCAACCTCTGGTCATAGAATGTATTAGGAGCCCAAGGTATGGGACCCAGTGACTCTCGATATAGCATGTGGGGAGATGTTTCTCGAGTGTGACTCAGGGGTGGAGGGAAGGGAGGAACAAAGTTTAAATTGTTGGGGGTTTGTTGACGGGAGGTGCAACTGTTTATATTCGACTGATGTACGTGGTGACTTCACACCAGATGTTCAATGTGAACATATCCTTAACAGATGGAATTGTATTTTCTCTCTTTTTATGTGCATTATTTGCAACTCAAAGTATGTGCTTCTTCAATGTTGTCATGAGTGTATTATTACCCTGGTCGGATGGATAGTCAATAAAAAATAAGTACATAAAAAAAAAAAAACATAAGGTATCGGGTATCAGAGCGCTTTACATGAGCACTGGTTGCTTACACAAGTACACATTCATTGTGTTAGGCATAGGGAGATAAAGTGATTTGCTCAGAGTCACAGGATATTGAGAGTCAAGACTCGAACCCAGTTCCCCAGATTTGAGATCGACTGCCCTAGCCGTTAGGCTACATCCTGCAGCTCCCCACTTGTGTGATCTTAGAAAATATTTTATTTCACCAAAACTCTTTTTTCTTCATTAAAGCATATGAAAGCACTTTTAAATGTGTACATTCGGCCTACCAGTTGTACAAAACTATGAATTTTAATAAGTATTTCTCAGTGCAGGGTCATAATGATTCCTATAAATGTCAAACCTTCCCCATGTTTGAGAAAACACTTTTAAAAATTTGAATAGACTTTAAAATATTTACGTGATGTTTGTTGTATGTTTTACATAGCAGGTCGTTTCAGGCCTCGGCTCGTGCACAGGTATTAAAATCCGAGCCAGACAAATGGCTCGGCTCGGACTCAGCTCTCTCTTAATTTGTTGGCTCACCCACCTCTATACCTAGCACAGAAATAATCTGTGGCTTCTTATTGTTAGCCAGCTTTTAGAGGTCTTCAAAATTAGGGACTCCCAGCCCAGAGAAGGTATTATTTTTAAAATGACTCTTGACTGGCAGAAGAAACCAGTTATGTATAACTAATATCAACCGAAAAGAAGCCACCAATTACAGATTACTAAATACTCTGAAAGAAAAAGACAATTACCGATTACTGATTCCTGGTGCAGAGAAGGAATCAATCACAGATGGATTGAATGCGGTGGGACAACACACTGAGTGTGCCACCCACCAGATAGCCTGTCGACCTTGTATCGGGTCTGCCATTGCATGCATGTGATGCATCATTACGCCCCTGCCTAGGTTAGCATCACTTATGCCTCAGTCAACCCTGAGTGGATTGTCCTACACCATTAGGGAACACCCCAGGGTAGCCCTGACAGGCATGAGGGAGGTGTTAGGCTGAAGGCCAGGTGGGTACATAGGGATGTTACCTGCCCAGATAGTGAGAAATCCCCCGTTTGCGACTTCACCTGCCTTACTTCTGGGGTGTTGTCGATTCTCCTGCATGGCCTCCGGGCCTTTTGCACGCCCACACTGTTAAGGCAGGGTGAAAGCGCGAGGGCCGTCCTACACAGATTAAGGAAGAGGTGCTGACACAATGCTTCGAAACATGGGCTGGTCTCCCAATGCAGACCAGGGAGTGCGCACCGTCCCTGATGTTGTTTTAAATATGTGTCTTGCCTGCAGGCTGGAGGATGTGCCCTGGCACCTTTAGCAGCTTGGATAGGTGCCCGGCTTGCAATCACGGGCTGGAGAGCATATACCTGTATCCCCAGAATTCTAACCTCAGGGCTGCCGGTACAGGCCTGTGTCCGCGCGATTGCATTCATGGTGCTAGTGACAAGGTCCTGTCACTGGCCAGCAGTATGCAATCGCACCAGAAAGGGGGTCCACCCAAGTCCTACTGATCTGGGCAGGGTGGTGTGCGTGTACATGGGCCAAAGGAGCCATGGCCTGGGTAAACCATGTGCCCGGCATCTCCTTGCCGCGTGAATGGTACCTTCCTATACGTGTTGGAAAGCGGCTCTGATTCAATGTTCTGAAACACGGGCTGATCTGTCATTGCAGACTGAAAGGTGCGCACTGGCATCAATTGTGAGTATGCTCATGATCAGATTACCATTGTAGGCCGCTGTACGTTCGCACCCATATCTATGGTGCCCGGGATTACGTGTTCCGCCTACCAACGCAGGCTTGTGCATGTGCACTGACACACGTATTCATTAAACTTGTGTCCCATCTGCTGTGCAGACTCGCGCAGGCGCACTTGCACCCTTGGTGCTGGTGACTATGTGTCTAACATGCCAACTCAGGTGTGTGTGCACAATAGCGCATTTGCGCCCAGGTAGTGGGGAATACCTATCTGTGTTTTCACTTCCAAGGAGAACTGCTCTTTCCATAGGGTTAACATGGGGCGTGGTTGATATTACTTCGAGCTGCAATAGTGGATCGCAGTGGAGCAGTATCATGATGTTTCCTATTGTTGGATTTACTGTACCAAACCCTTTCCATTGGTAAAGGGGGATTTGGCATACCTCACTTAGAAATGCAACTTATAGAACATGGGCATTTCTATGCTCCAAGAGTCTCGGGGACCAATAGTGTCCAGCTCCAGTGGATATCAAGGGTTGGGGGAGCACATCTGTGCATTCCCCAAGCGACAGCCCTAAACCACAGGCATCCCACGGGAATGGCAGACCTCTGCCATTTTGAGGGCCTACTGGGATAGATTGAAGAAAGAGGTTGTGACACTTAGCCTCTAGGAGCTGGGTCGTGGCCCCACTAAAGATTTAGATCTGCTTTCCACGTACCCATGGCAGGCCTACATTTTTGGGGAGACATCTGTGGTTCAAAGGGAAAACCCCATAAGCCACCAAGAACCTCCAAGACACACAACAGTATAAATACAGGTGCCATCGTTCAGCAAAGAGTGAGGTACGCTTGTGAGGACGTGGGACCTGAGAACCCAAACTGCGTGACGCACATTGTCAGAGGACTCTGTTGTGCTGTCCAAATAGTCGCTTGCCTGGGCTGAGCACCGGATGAAGTGTGGTGCCCTGAAGTGTGCTCTGCAAGGGCCCGACCATGACCTCTTGTTCTCCCGGAGATCTCGGGGACAGCAAAGATCTCCCGCGAGGGACCTACACCATCTACCTATGACAACTGGAGAGAGGTGCCTTCTCAAGTGACCACCTCTGCTACTAAATCTCAACAAGTAGTGTGGTGTGAGCGTGGAACTAAGGCTTTAGTCTAAAGACCGGATTGTCTAGTGCTCACATCTAGGATGGGTGGTTCTTGTACTGCGGGGATCAAGACACTCATAAGCATCTAGTTGGGGTGAACAGATTTACCATTTGCGGGACTCTGCATGGCCCGTTTTGTCAATCATGCTGCATCTCTCTCGTGCGAAACGCTGACTACATGCTCATTGCGTGCGGTGTCCGATTCACAGGGTATGACCCTCGAAGGTGAGGGTGTGCCTGTAGTTGTGCCTCATTCTACCTCATGCAGCTCTGCTGAACTTGCGCCTGTATGTGTGTGACCAGACTAGTCTGGTGCAACCTGAATCATTGTGCACTGGACATTGTGCCTCATTTCTAGGGGGTATGGAATTTCATCTCTTCGCAGTGTGTGACCGGAATTGCCTGGTGCAACCCTTCTCAACATGCACCGGTCCTGGTGCCTAGTTTCCAGGGAACAATTCAGAAAAGGGGGTGGTGATGGACAGAGTATCTGAATTAAGCAGAACACTCCTACCCAGTCAAAAGATCAGGGCTTGATCCATCACCGTTTTTTAGCTCACTGCACCATCCCAGTTCAGAACCTGGCTACATGCAAATTAGTCTGTCCCTGGCCCAGTGCATCATGGGAACAGGGCAGACCAAACTACCAAGCCAATTCTTTACTGGAAAGGAAACAAGCTTCCGGGGACCGGTTTCTGGCATTACAGCCGTCTTCGGCCCGGCTTGCTTGAATCCTGATGGTGCAGTGAGCAAGGGACTCATGTCTGAGCATACCCTTCCACTCCTATAGTGGCCAAAACAATTCAGAAAAGGGGGTGGTGATAGACAGAGTATCTGAATTAAGCAGAACACTCCTACCCAGTCAAAAGATCAGGGCTTGATCCATCACCGTTTTTTAGCTCACTGCACCATCCCAGTTCAGAACCTGGCTACATGCAAATTAGTCTGTCCCTGGCCCAGTGCATCATGGGAACAGGGCAGACCAAACTACCAAGCCAATTCTTTACTGGAAAGGAAACAAGCTTCCGGGGACCGGTTTCTGGCATTACAGCCGTCTTCGGCCCGGCTTGCTTGAATCCTGATGGTGCAGTGAGCAAGGGACTCATGTCTGAGCATACCCTTCCATTCCTATAGTGGCCAAAACAATTCAGAAAAGGGGGTGGTGATGGACAGAGTATCTGAATTAAGCAGAACACTCCTACCCAGTCAAAAGATCAGGGCTTGATCCATCACCGTTTTTTAGCTCACTGCACCATCCCAGTTCAGAACCTGGCTACATGCAAATTAGTCTGTCCCTGGCCCAGTGCATCATGGGAACAGGGCAGACCAAACTACCAAGCCAATTCTTTACTGGAAAGGAAACAAGCTTCCGGGAACCGGTTTCTGGCATTACAGCCGTCTTCGGCCCGGCTTGCTTGAATCCTGATGGTGCAGTGAGCAAGGGACTCATGTCTGAGCATACCCTTCCACTCCTATAGTGGCCAAAACAATTCAGAAAAGGGGGTGGTGATGGACAGAGTATCTGAATTAAGCAGAACACTACTACCCAGTAAAAAGATCAGGGCTTGATCCATCACCGTTTTTTAGCTCACTGCACCATCCCAGTTCAGAACCTGGCTACATGCAAATTAGTCTGTCCCTGGCCCAGTGCATCATGGGAACAGGGCAGACCAAACTACCAAGCCAATTCTTTACTGGAAAGGAAACAAGCTTCCGGGGACCGGTTTCTGGCATTACAGCCGTCTTCGGCCCGGCTTGCTTGAATCCTGATGGTGCAGTGAGCAAGGGACTCATGTCTGAGCATACCCTTCCACTCCTATATTGGCCAAAACAATTCAGAAAAGTGGGTGGTGATGGACAGAGTATCTGAATTAAGCAGAACACTCCTACCCAGTCAAAAGATCAGGGCTTGATCCATCACCGTTTTTTAGCTCACTGCACCATCCCAGTTCAGAACCTGGCTACATGCAAATTAGTCTGTCCCTGGCCCAGTGCATCATGGGAACAGGGCAGACCAAACTACCAAGCCAATTATTTACTGGAAAGGAAACAAGCTTCCGGGGACCGGTTTCTGGCATTACAGCCGTCTTCGGCCCGGCTTGCTTGAATCCTGATGGTGCAGTGAGCAAGGGACTCATGTCTGAGCATACCCTTCCACTCCTATAGTGGCCAAAACAATTCAGAAAAGGGAGTGGTGATGGAATTTGCAACTCAGTGCCTGATGCGACTTATACCACATGTTCTAGATTCTGTGCCCGGATTGCCTGGGCACAAGAGGGATCATGGTGTATCGATCGGAGCACCTCATCCTATCGAGAGGTTCCCCTGTGTTACTCCCCATTCATCGGTTGTTCTCTTTTTGACCCTCATCGCAGCGGACCAACTGCCTCTCCATACCTGGCCCCTCCCGGAGACATCTTGGCACCAGGTAATAGCGAGAGAGATTGACTGGGCTTAAGGAACGCTTCTGAGACAGTTCAGAAGTGAGTCAATAGACTATGTGACTCATTTATGTTTTGAGACCTGTGGATGAACTTCCCGAATGGCTGCTAAACTCTCCCTTGTTTACGTCTTCCTCCTACTTAAAACTGCTACAAATTTCCACCTGCTTCCAGAGAAAACAGACAGGGTGACTTCGGCCACATGCAACCTAGTGTAAGAAGAGGGTGGGACTGATTATCTTCTATCAGGTGGTGTAGGAAAATCGGGGTGACCCAGACGGTGGAGGGAAGCCTGGGCCACAGAATCTGTGGAGGGTGAACTATTGACCCGCTGGGTATCGGTGGCACTCCATAGGGTGCTGAGTGTGTATGGGTGTGTAAGAGCATGCTGTACAGACTGGCTGATACCTGTCGCCCATGTAGCAGTGCAGAGTAAGTGTGTATAAGAGGGAGTAATCGTGTGCGGCCCACCTGTGAATCACAAGACTGGCCCGCAGTGCAGCTGTATGCGTTGATTGTTTGCCAAAAGCACAATACCTTTGACATTTGGGTTCCCCGCGTGGGTCCGACACGCGTTGCTGATAAAACGTGTTCTATTTTTGTGTATGCACATAATTTTGACAGTGAGCACCCTGTGTGCACTGCATCAGGGTGCTCTCTCTCAATTGGGGGGAGGTGGTTAGATTAGGAATTGTCCACAGTGTGCATCCTGAGTACCATAACAAAACGAGGGGCCTAGTACGGCTAATAATATTTCTGAATGTGTTTTATGCCTCAAAAGTATGTGATGTTCATGTTCTAATGATTGTATATGTGTGTTGAATATAAACGAATTTACATACATCTGGTGTAAAGTCTCGTTTGTGACATTCTGCGCGTTTATCGCGAGTGGCTGCTGTGCCTCTGCTTTACACATTGCCTCTGTGGTGAGCCTGACTGCTCAGAGACAAGTTATCCAAGGGTGAGCACGGGTTATACAGTGAGTGTAATCGCCTGCCCTTGATGGGAGCGGTAGCTCTTCCTGGCTGGGGCATCCCTTCAGCCAACCAGACACTGCCGGGTTCCAACAACGATCCACTGCAAAATGTGATGAGGGGCCCCCGAGTCTCCCATATCTCACAGATAATCACTAGCCTGGGGCTTAAGGGGACCCCTAAAGCACCCCACCCATGCCGTAGCAGCCGCAGGCAGCAGGGACCTGCGCTATGCCCCTGGAACCACATTAGAGATTTGCGGCCATGTTGGTGCGAGCAAGACATGCTCCCGTCAAATACTCCGAATCCATCAGCGGCACCTGTATTAATCACTTCGCACTGCTTTTTTTTTCTTTTACGTTTCTTGTCGTCGTTTAATTGTTCTCTTATAAGCCTCTGTGAGCTAAGGGGTTTAGAAGCACTCTGAACAAGACGTTAATCGACATTTAGGCGGGCCGTCGGGCTCACCGTCGGTCTCTCGTGACCTCAAATGGAGGGAGATGGTGCTTTTCCCAGGCGCCGTTCTTAATGCGCGAGAAATCTGTGCCATCCCTCAGTAGGCCCAGTAACATTGAGCAGCACAATTGTGAGATTTTCAGAGCTGTGCGACGGTCAATATTGAATTTATCGAACAACCCGTCACAAATTCACGCCATAAATGTATATCTCTTTTCAACGTGTAACACAAACTGAACAGCACCCTAGTTCTAGGGGTTTCTTTAAATACGTGAAGGTATAAACTTGAACATTTTAAAGGGTAACCTTAGCTTTGCGAGACAGTTCATGAAACATACCTTTTGATCACAAGGAGGAAGTAAAAAAGGTGCCTTATGTTACTATGCAAGCTTTACCACGCTTGTCTGAACCACGCATATGCCATAACCAAGCATATGTGTGGTTAAGCAGTGCGCAGTCAAGCTACTGGAAGACGTAAGGAGGAAGACACCGCAGTGAGGTAAGTAGGTCTGTTTGTTTTTTTTTAGGGCTGGGAGGGGGTTGAGGTAGGTTTTAGAGCAGTGTAAGGGGTTGGGGTAGTTTAAGGGATGGCGCTGGGATGGTGGGGGAGGGGAAGTGTAAGTTAGGGTGCAGGGTTTTAGGCATTTGGGCAGTGGGAGGGGAATGGGTAGTAGGGATAGTTTTTAGTGAGGGGGTTCGGGTAGGTTTTAGGGCAGTGGACGGGGTTGGGGTAGTTTAAGGGACAGCGCAGTGGTCAGGGGTAAGGGGGTGGTCCGGGGGAGGCAGAGTAGTGGCGACCTTAGCCCCACATACCCCTTTAACATTCATTCGTACACCACAAGATTTTGTGGAAAAGGCATGCTGGTGAAGGAATGCGTGGTTAAGACACATTTGTGGTTGGGCTGCATGGTAGAGGCATGCGTGGTAAAACCATTAGTGCTTTTATCATACAACCGTTTTTCACCATAAGTTTCATGATAAAAATGTGCCTCGTATAAGATCCACGTTTTCATTAGTCCTGTCTGGTGTTACAAGTTGCCTAGGCCGAAATGTGTCCTCAAATGATTTTTGTGACATGAAATATGCCTTCGTGTCTCCACACCAACATTGAGAAGCGCACCCTCATTTCACGAGTTTGTGTCAAAAAATGCACCATTGTATAATTTGTTTTGTATAAAAAATTGCCCTTGAATCTACAGTTTGGACATATGAGCGCAAGCGTGTCAAAGAATCACATGCACCACAGTTCGCAAGGTCCAGCCCCCGCATTTTATTCTGTTTCACAGGGAGAGGTGTGGCGCAGCGGCCAGGGTGGCTGACTTCGGAGTACGGGGCTCACGGTTCAATCCCTGGCGGCAGCTCAACCCCGTACCATGTGACTCTGGGGAGCAGCTCGCTTAATCCTCCCTCGGCCCCCAACGACTAGAGACCCTTAGGGGTGATTAGTTTGCACTTTACAAATACTGTGTTATTATTACATTAGGAAGAGTAAAGTTTCTTGTCACTAAGTGGGTCCATATATCAGGAGTGTTAAACCATGAAATAAATTATCTCTCAATAAACTACCCTTAACAAATCGCAAAATACTTTCTTCACTCTGAAGTTTTTCAAGCTGTCCTCTTAATAATTTTCACATATTGAAATGGAATCTCCCAACACAACTGCCAAGGTATGTGCCCCTGTTCTACAACTTTCAGAAAGTGCCCATGTATTAAAAGTTTAACCTAACGATACATGCCCTCCTATCACAAACAGCAAGGAAATCAAAAAAAGGGAGAGAAGAGGTGGTGCTGGGTGGCACCGAGGTGGGCACGTCCTCCTCTTGCAAAAGTAACGATAATCAAAAAGGTCCACCTCGAAGAGGTACTGTGTATATCCTGTTGTTACTGGAGTATACACAGTTTGTTAAAATACCCCTCACACACCAAAAGGGCCCTTGGTGTCATGCTTCATCATCGGGGTCTTCCCGCCCGGCTGCCGGACGGGGCAGTGCTGCGACAAGCGACTACGCTGGAGCACCTTTTGAATGTGGGTGCTATGTGAGTGAATTGGAGTGAGTGTCAGTAGGGTCAGGGGTGATAAAGAAAGGTGATGTTAAAAAATACCTGGCCTAGTGATAGAAAAAACTATTTAATAAACACTGGCTGGTATCAATAAAAAATGTGGTGTCGGAAAGGGTAAGCGGGTTACTGGGCTTACTTTCCTGTGCGGGTCAACATGTTTCGGGGCATCATGCCCCTTCGTCAGGACCGGGTTCATATCCCCCTGTCACTCACTAATGTCTTGCCACAATTAAGGTGTATGTACAAAAAGTGCAGTGGTGATATAATTTATCAATGTGTATAGATATATAGTTTATATTTACACATTTCCCTAGCTAGTGCTAAAACTACTGATGAAGTATGCTTGGGAAGATGAGGAAAAATGCCCCATGAGCCAACACTGGACAGAAGGGTATTTGAGGGTCCAATCAACCCCCAGCCTCGTTGTGCTTCCTCCTCAGTCCGTGGCTTCATCAGTAGTTTTAGCACTAGCTAGGGAAATGTGTAAATATAAACTATATATCTATACACATTGATAAATTATATCACCACTGCACTTTTTGTACATACACCTTAATTGTGGCAAGACATTAGTGAGTGACAGGGGGATCTGAACCCGGTCCTGACGAAGGGGCATGATGCCCCGAAACATATTGACCCGCACAGGAAAGTAAGCCCAGTAACCCGCTTACCCTTTCCGACACCACATTTTTTATTGATACCAGCCAGTGTTTATTAAATAATTTTTTCTATCACGAGGCCAGGTATTTTTTAACATCACCTTTCTTTATCACCCCTGACCCTACTGACACTCACTCCAATTCACTCACATAGCACCCACATTTAAAAGGTGCTCCAGCGTAGTCGCTTGTCGCAGCACTGCCCCGTCCGGCAGCCGGGCGGGAAGACCCCGATGATGAAGCATGACACCAAGGGCCCTTTTGGTGTGTGAGGGGTATTTTAACAAACTGTGTATACTCCAGTAACAACAGGATATACACAGTACCTCTTCGAGGTGGACCTTTTTGATTATCGTTGCTCCTATCACAAATGCCATGTCATGAGATGTGCCATCGTGTCAGAAGTTTAATTCCATAAAACGTGTCTTCTAATCACCAATGTCATACAATGAAATGTGTCCATACACCTCAAATGTAATGTGTTGTCGTATTGCGACAGGTACCAAATTTCAAATTCAAATTTGAACTTTTATTATAATTGGCTAGTTAATAAGAAACTTTGGATAAAAATCACAATAAAATTCATCATAAAAGGTGCAATAAAATCCATCTGAAAGTCTCGTGATTAAGTGTAATCCCGGTGCCAATGCCAACAAGCAATTTTCCACAGAGGGCAGGAAATTGGGTATTCTCAATTTTTTTGTTGCAGTTTATTCACACCTTTTGTCAGAAATGTAATCATCTGCACATTTAGTCTTATCTCTCCCGTCCCCACTAAAACATGTTAATACTGCTTGCCGACATGTTCGCACTCCCAACGTATTGAAAAGATGGCACAGAAATTGCCATCGCTCAATCAGGAGTGCAGGGCAGATGCAAATAATGTGCGTGATAGTTTGTGGGGATGGTTTACAGCCTCTGCTGGATTTTTTGTTTCTTTCTACAAGCCAAATTGGACATAGATCCGGTGTTGGAAAGTCTCCCAAACCCAGACATGTTAATTTAATTTTCGAGTAGCAGACAATGGCACATGACACATATGCTAAGAATGGATGACTAGGCTTTGCTTCTACATGATGGTCCAACTTCACAGTAAGTATCTCTACTTAAGATTTGTTTTGCATCTTGATGAAAAACACATCAATTGCTTTCTTTGACTCAACAGTTTTCACATCAATAGTCCCAACAACCTTACTAGCCTGTTACTCATCTTTTATAGCTTAATGTCTGAAAATCTATCGAACCCTAGTTCAGTGCTGTGCTAAAGGATGCTAAAAGTAAATGCAAACATCTGGTGGGTTGGACATAATGCCAAAGCGACTTATCCTGGTGCCAAAGCAACCGATTCTGTTGCTCTTGGAATGTACAGACAAATTGGAAGGAAAAGAAAATCTTTATAATGATTTTCAACAACACGTCTCTTCATCTTCAACCCCAGTGGCGCCAGCTACTTAGGGGTGGGGAGGGGTGGTTGATGGGTTAAATGAAAAAAACTATCTTAAACAATTTTGCGATTCCATAAATGCAATGTATGAAGCTAAAAAAAATGCTAATTGTCCTTAAGGAATCGCAAATTACCACCAACTTTAAGTTGGTGGTAATTTGCGAATTTCTTGAAAAATGCCAATGCCAAATCCCCTTAGGGCATGTATGTGCACCACATGTGCACCCATGCTTATTTCAGGGGTGCAACAGGGCGTCCTTTGGACACCCCTGCACCCTTGAAATTATTCTCAATTTGCGATTAGCAAATTGCGAATCGCAAATTGAGAATAAATTCCCATTCCTTCCTATGGGCCTCCCGGCCCATAGAAATGAATAGGAAAGTATTCCTTAATTGCGAATTCGCAATTAAGGAATATCAAGAAATCGCAAAAAAATTGCAATTTTCTTGATATATACCAATTAGCGATTCTGAAATAGCGATTTCTTAAAAATCGCTATTACAGAATCGCTAATTGGTACCTTGATACATATGGCCCTAAATGTTTAAAGCTGCCCTTCTCTGCAATGTTTTAGACTATGATGTTTAAGGTGATGTTGGGCATGGTAAAGAGACTCTAGCCAGCAGGTCTTGAAAAGTGCCCACCATCCCCTTTTGTAAGCATGAACATATCCAACACTAATGGAAAGGTTTCATACAAGCATCCAACCCTGTTTCCATGCTCTGCTGCCTCCATCTCGTTCAACACCCGCACAGTAGGGAGAGTTGCAGCAGCCTGCTGTTCTAGCCACAGGATACTGCAGCAGATTGTCCTGCCTCAGGATATCCCATTTCAGGAATCCTTGCTTTGCATTGACTCAGAAGGGAGTTGATTTTACATGAGCCAAATCTGTGGAATTTTTGCGTCACTTTACATAACAAAGCAGGCACATTTGAAACTTTGTCCACCCCACTCAAAAACAAGCGTTTGCAATGCAATAGGTCTCGCATTTACGTGAATTTGAGCTATTGGCATTGCAAACGACAATGCCTTTTTTAATGTTTTGGTTTTAAAAACATAAATTTATTTATTTTATTTATTTAAAGATTTGTAAAGCGCCTGGTGACCCGGAGGCGCCCCCGCGCTGTGAGAGCTTGAAATTGGCCAAAGGGGAGAAAAAAAACTTATTTAGGGAAAAGCAGAGTTTTGAGCTGCTTGCGAAAACGCAAGTAGCAGGGTTCCAACCGCACCCTGCGGGGAAGCGAATTCCAGCATGTGGCTGCCTTTACGGAGAAGCGACGGCCTCCAGTACGTACCCTCCTAAACTTGGGGACATTTGCCAGTCGCTCATTGTCCGAGCGCAGAGATCTCGAGGCTTTGTATGGGGTAACCATATCTCCTAGGATCGAAGGGCCTTGTCCGTTGAGGAGCTTGTGAGCGATGCACATTGCCTTAAATTCGATCCTCTCTCGCACTGGCAACCAGTGGAGAGCCTTAAGCGCTGGTCTGGCAGAGGTTTTGGAATAAATATAAGGCATTGCCACTTACAATGTCAATAGCTTAAACTCCCAAAAATGCGAGACCTATTGCATTGCAAATGCTTGTTAATGAATGCACTGGCTTCTTTCCCTACCTAAGACAGCCTGGAACAGGTACTGGTCAGGGAAAAAATAATTAAACTCTAGCCTGTTCCAAAAGGATCTATCATAATGTTTATAGGTGAACAGTTCACAGACCTAAGGAAAAACGCGTTGGTGGATCAACCGAACACCCACACTTCGCCTCACTTCATTTATTTTCCATGCCCAAAGGACCAGATTAGCCAAATCACAATTTCAAAGCATTTCCCTTAATTCTTAATTGTGGACAAGGTAGGGGAGCCAGCTTGTGCAGAGGGTCCAAATCAGAGGCTCTCTATTATTTGCCTGACCTTGGTAGTAAAGGTATGTTCGAAGTTGGTATACTTACAATGAATAGTTGAAGAACAGCTGTTTTTACAAATATTCCTTATGACTAAATATACACCAGTGTTGAACCTAACCAATGAACTCTGTAGCCTAGCTACACTGTTTTGTGAGTATTAGTATATTAGGAAGGAAGTATTAGCTAGCTTCATGTATTTTCCTCTCTCTCCTTCTATTTATCATTGTGTTTATCAAGTCTAGCACAGTATGCCTGCCAGGGTACTTTTTCTGTTTATTTATACATTTTCATCACATACAAACAACAGCAAAAAACGATTACAAAGGGAGAATGGTGGACGGGGCATGGTAATGACATGAGGACATGTCTATATTCACCAATGCATATGTTGTTTCTTTCACTTTGAGAGTCCAGAGAAACATCCAATGTCCTGATGCCCATATAGCGGACTTCCAGCCCGCGGGAACTCCCAATGGGAGGTAGCAGCAAATTAACAACAAGAACTTTGGAATAAAACATGGGCTCAACTAGTATTTTTTTTAAAAGCCACAAGCTCTGAAAAGGCACTCATGACATTATTATAGTATGTTCCTGGCGTGCCCCTCACCAGTAGCTGACTCTATTTTTCCAAATTTGCCTTGGGTTCACTACATATGTAAGTATTTAACTCCAGTATGCCTGGGCCATCATTTTCATGTGGTGTCCCCTGTATGTCAAGCATTACCTCCAGTATGCCAAGGCCAACATTTTGTTCTATTTGACCTCCAGTATGCCACAGGTGCCTCCTTATGTCAGATTACCATATACCAGGGACACTATTTTGCCGTAAAGCCCCCCCATTTTCCACTGGTGCCCCTATATCGTAACAATTACCTCCAATATGCAAGGCTCAACAATGTGTCACGGGTTCCCCCATATGGCAAGTATTACCTCCTGTATGTCTCCAGTGGGCAGCGTTTTGCCATAGATAACACACCTCGTCCTAAGCCGTAAGCCTTCGGTGTCAACAAGCCACGACTTACCTTCAGGACACTGGGGCTAGCGTGGCACTTACGAGCAGAATTTACACCTACTCTCATGCACTCAAACACTCTCACACACATGCACACACTCTCTTTGTCCCTCAGACACGCACTCACACTCCCATGTTTCCAATCCACTTAGGATTGTTAGGAAAGCTTACACTGCTGCTGCCCCTCCTATACCTGCCTTACTTACTTTAACAGGTAAGTAAACGTAAAAATAAATAACACGAATTTCGTTGCGCGCACTGGATCGCATTTGGTGATGCAGTGCAAGCAACAAAATGTGTTTTATTTATTTTTATGTTTACTTACCTGTTAAAGTCTGTAATCCATACATTACTACCCCCCACCCTGCCCCTCCCCCTCCCCACGTCACCGCCCGGCCAGTACTCCCACTACCGTCCGCGGCTCCTGCCTTACCTGTTAGTGAAGCTCTGTACAATATTTTCTCTACACTATATTCCACCGGTAAAACAAAAGGCTCCATTCCGCCTCCCTGGTCCTCGCGCATGTTACCCGCATCCGGCGTAGCCGCAGTGGAGAGCCCTCCTTTTCTCACCTCGAGTGTAGGAGGGGAGGGTATGGGGGGAGCTCGGAGGTGGAGTGTCAGTTTGTTTACAGATCAGTTTTCAATTCGATTTCCAAGTTAATTTTTTTTAATCACTCACTTTTGCCTCCTTGTTCCCCACCCCCTGATGTCTTCTTTTCTTGTGGGGTCGGGTCTGCCCTTGGGACATCTCCATCCCCAGCTCGTGCCAGAGGATGTGGTCCTCTCAGCCAGTGCTCTGGTGTCCAGGGCTGCATCTCCCTGGTTACCACTTGTGTATACACTGGGCATGTCACAATGGAGACTCTTTCATATGTCATTATTACGTCACAATCCTGTGGGCGATACCAAGTGTCTCCAGGCTAAAGGCATGGCAAGGCATTGACACATTCCAACTTCTTGTGGAGATCACTTCTCAAGTAATGTACCTGGAGACGGCCCTCCTCTCTCTCTCCTGTTGTGGCGGAACGCCCCCTTGCAGTACCTGCGCAGGGCCTGTGATGTCATACGATTTCTCATTCACGGTCTCTGTTTCTGCTGTGAGGGGAGGGAGCCTATCAAATAAGTTTCGTTCTTCTCACTCCATGTTTGATACAAAGTGTATGTTCAGAATAACGCCCTTCCGCCCATTTTGTCAGAATGGTGTTTCCGTCATGTTTTAAAGGAAAGCCCCTGGGCCACGTGGCACGTGCACTTCTCTGCTCCTACTGCCAAAGTGTCCTTCACGCCTCCGTTCAAGACACGCTAACATGGATAGCATTAGGACCTCGGGGAAGATGGATAGGAAATTCCTAAACTGCTACTAAACCCCCTGTGTACAGAAGGTGCTCTACCCTCTGGAGAGCTCAGACTATGCTCCATGCCATAAAGGGCTCCCTCACCTGTTTCTTGTGCTTCAGGACATGTCCGACCTGCTCTGGCGGAGTCTGACTTTCATTCTGTTGGTATGTGTCTGCTTTGAAGTAATCCATTGTGAAACTCCCCTCCCTCTCATTGTGGACGGATAAAGAGGGGGCGGGGCTCTGGATAGCACTCCCTCACTAGCTCCAGCCTCCTTCCCGCCCACTCGTGGTCGTGTCCACACTGCAGGGACTGGATGAGGCCTAGTGTAAAGTGTGAAGTGTCTGATGAAGAATGACACCGCTATACCTATCCACACACAAGCACTGCCTTACATTAGTGCAACGTCATGTCCTGGAGCACAAACGCTGCACACACAAAATTACAGCAAATGAAACAAGTGTGCCCCGCCTTTACTAAACAAGCCCCACTGAAAGCGATCGCATTCGCGATCGCTATTGTAATTTAAAAAAAACAAGCGCCACTGAAAAATTGTAAAAAAAAAAAAACGCCCGTGAGTGGTGCGCGGGCGCTCACCACTGCGAGGCATATGTTTTCAATTATCGCGCCCGTGTCTGGGCACGATAATTGAAAACATATGGACTTTGGTGCCCGTAACAGACACCAATAGGCCATGGGCGGAGCAATGTGCCCGCCTTTGGCCTATTGCGTGCTCTGTTAACAAAATACACGCACTCAAAGCCCAATCACAAAACAGCAGACAAAAAACACGATTCCAGGGTCCATTTCTGAACCCTGGACCAAAGAACTCTCGCTTGCACGAGCACTGCTGAGCAGTGCAACATAGGTCGCGAAACCTAAAGAGGAACGAGTGTCTTTCTATCCTTAAGGAGTGTACATCAGTGTGTGAGAGATTCATTACATAGATCATCGTATAGTTCAAAAACAATATGGAGTCTAGGTCAATCGACATTGAACCGTGCTGCGAATAAGCCCAGTGTCCAGTGCTTAATTTGAGCCAGTGGTTTCCGGTGCTCCGCACCAGCACTTAATTGTCAACACTGCAAAATATGACATTCTGCTACATGGTGGCATTGGCTATCTAATTTAGAGATGAGCACAACAACAGATGTTCATTAATTAATTATACATTAAAATGGCTAATACCGGCGCACTCACACGGATCGTTGTATACGGGGCTGTGATCAAAGAGGCACCTTTTTCCACATCATCTGGGAGTGCTCAGCCATACAACAATACTGTGGAAAGGTGATACGAGTAATGTCGGGGTCCTTGGGCAGGAAATTCCTCTAGAGGCCAGGTGGCACATACTATGTGTAACAGGGGAGCAGACATGGCCAAAATACCAGAGAATCTGGCTATTAATGGCGGCAATGGTGGCCAAGAGGAACATCACCAGAGCATGCGGGCCGCCCTTCTCCCAATGGTGGGTCAATGGAAGGCCGATCTTGATTGGTGTAGTGCAGCAGAAAAGATAGTATAGAAGCGCAGGTGTTGCCAGCGAAAATGGGAAAAAGTCTGGCACCAATGGGAGAAAATATAGGAACTTGCGAGGGGGAAGGGGGACGGAGGAAGGGCAAGCACTCGATGATGGGTGGGGATGGGTCATCCAAGATTAATCGGGTTAGTGTGCCGAGATCCGGAACAATTGTTGTAATGATGGATAATGAACTACGATATGAAGGCTAATGTATTTATACCTCCAGACGTCCATTGACATTATTCCGTACACTACAACTGATGTATGATTAATAAACATATATATATATATATATATATATATATATATATTTTTTTTTTTTTTTAAATGGCTAATACATGTCGCCCAAGCCATTCTTATAGTTTTGGGGGGCCTGGTATAGTCTGACGTCTCACTTTTAGCAGTGTGATAATTAATAGTTTTGTTTTGGCAGGGCTGGCAGGGGCAATTGGTGGTGCAAGCTGTAGTGACCTCCTGAAAAGGGCCCTGGGGCTTATTTTTTCTCAAATTAAGCGCTGTCAGTGTATCAAGCTAAAGTGTGTCAACAGGCATATGTTTCCTCTTTTTTCCTCCTGCAATAGGGCGTGATTAGAAAAAGAACATATTTTTTACACCTAAATCCGTTTTGTGTGGATTTATTGAGCTCTGTTTGCATCTGTCTCTTAGATGTCGACTGTGGTCTGCCTTTCTAACAAAAGATCTCTTAGAATACAGAACTTCATGGAAGAGGACACAACAGGATCAGTTGTCTGGAAGAATCACCTCTCAGTGCTGTATGCTGGCAAGACCGGACTTTACTGGACAATAAAACATGAAACCCTGTCCCTGCTGATTTTACAACCTACTAAAAGTAAATTCGCGCCCCTCTTCAATTTCTATAAACGGTAATCTTAATTATTCCGCATGAAGCCCTAGTTTTTTCATAAAAGGTTTGCAGTATGCACCCTTCTGTTTGTAATAAATAGTCTTTTAACTTGATAAAAAACCAACCCCTTTTTGCTAAAAAATTTGAAGCAGCAGTCCTGAGCATGTAGTGAAGTGTGGTGAATGGAAATACCACCAAAGACATCTCACTCTGGTAGAATGGCCAGGATTGCAAGGGGTGTGAATTTCACCCTATTAATGCTTTATGACAGCACAGAGCCTCAATAGATGCTGTTTAGAGCTGAGAGACATGCCCACTAAAGCAGACACTCGTGGTACAGTGACTGGCATGCATCCTACTTCCTGAACAATTATGGTAAAGATTTCCTTGTTCCTCCCTTCACGGTATAGATTTCCTCTTGCATACCTGTGTGTCCCAATATAATTCATAAATCCATCGTCAGGAGACTTTGAACTCCATCCTGACCCCATCTGAAGTGTTTAAATGAGTGTTTTAAAATATGGTGGTGTGGAATAATGAACTGTTGTATGTGTCCCATCAGGTAATGCACAAGAAATGAAACACACATAAGTATATAAAGCACCCCAGAGCGTTAGTGATGGGCGTGCACACATGCAATTTCAAAAAGGGGGTGAGGTGTAAAATGAAACAAACCCTAAAACAAGGGAGAGTGACCCTTCTATGCCAAAAGGGACAGGGTTCAATATCAACAAACAAACATTATTTCCCTCTTGTGCTCATTTCCGCATTGCATCCTTGATGGACAAACAAAAGCAATCCTGCTTCTGAACATGTAGTTTTAACAAAACCAAAGGGAATGATGGATGGAGTGTTGAACGTTGCAAGCACTCACCCCCAGTCAACTGATTTGGGTTTAAACCATCATCATTCTTTAGCTCACTTTGTCTCTTTATTGTTTACTGCGCTGACAACAGTGTCCTGGTTAAGGGGCACCAACTGCTCCCCAATTATATTTGTATGTTAATACCTGCCGTCAGGTGGGTGGGAGATGCCTACATCTCCCCTGTGGTGAAAGCTCCGTGCACCCCTCTATAGGGCAGCACCTGGCCTGGCCCAGAGGCCCTTGTGACGCGGCCCAGCTACGCTGGCACGCCTTTCACCCGCGTGCCTCGAGCACCACGGCCTGTCGCCCCGGTATCTGTGGCCCGTTTCCTCTCCGCTGACTTCCGCCGCGTGATTCCTCTCAGCTGGACCTGTCCGTATCCTTCTGCCAGCCAAGCCTTCCTGCCGGAGGCGCCCTGACTGCAGCCGCCTGTGTGCAATGCTCCGCGCTGCGCAGTCCTTCCAGGGGGATTATCGCACAGACCTCCAGAGCTGGCTGGACAGCTGGAGGCGCGGGGCCGCGTGTGTCTGGGGCCAGGGTGGGCACATCAGCCGGTCCATGCTCAGTGTGAGCATCCCCGGGCCACAGGTGGGAATATGAACCCAAAACCGGTCCCAGGATGCTTGTTTACGGTCCAGGGAAGACGTGGCTTGGCAGTTCGGGCTGGAATGTTCCCATGAGGCACAGGATCAGATAGATTTGTATATGGCCATGTCTGAACTGGGGTGGTGTGGAGTGAGCTAAAGAATGATAATGGATTAAACCCAGATCAGTTGACTGGGGGTGAGTGTTTGATTTGCTATAATGCTCCGTCCATCATCCCCTTTGGTATCGCTATGTTTGCCCTAAGTTGGCAGGGTATGCCCAGACGTGGGTCCCTTGCTCACTCTGCCACTGGATTCAAGATAGCCTGGCTGATGAGGGTTATGAACCCGAAACCGGTCCCAGGATGCTTGTTTCCGGTCCAGGAAAGACATGGCTTGGCAGTTTGGGCTGGACTGTTCCCATGAGGCACAGGGTCAGACTGATTTGCATATGGCCATGTCTAAACTGGGGTGGTGGAGTGAGCTAAAGAATGATGATGGTTTAAACGCAGATCAGTTGACTGGGGGTGAGTATGTTTGATTTGCTCAAATGCTCCATCCATCATCACGCACACCGACACGGTCTGCCGGCTGGGACCCACACAGCCACAACCGGACTTTAAAAACCCACCCTCTTATTCTTAATAATAGACCCCTAACCCCCCACACTGACACCGCACGCATCCATTTTGCACCTCAATCGTATTATCATGGTGGGGCGGCACAGTGCCACCATGGGGCAGGGAGAGAAGACACCCCCTCTTGGTGAATGGTACCGACCGCCACAACCTGAACGAACCCTCAGCATCTGACGTAGATACAAGCTTGCTGCCAGACCCTTCGCTGCTTTGGTTCCTAGCAGGGCTGACTCAGACATTGGTCCTGCCGAAATCGGTAAAATGTGTGCAATTTAGTTTGTGCTAGAAAAAACAGCTCCGGTACTGTGGCAGCAAGCAGCATACAGATGTAAGGTATCATTAGTGCTACCTGCATTAGGGACAGCCTGAAGAGAGAGGCGAGGTATGGATGGGCATTAATTAAGATGGAATGCAGGACCCTCTGCATGCAAATCTTCCAGTGGCAGCTGCGAGTGCGCCGGCCTGAGCGCAGAAGGCCCACCCCACTCACTCCCAGAGGTTCTCCGCCCGAATGTGCCACGAAGAAAGAAGTCCCTCCAGAGGCGGTCTGCACTACAAAGACTTTGTGAGGATTCCTCACAGGCCATTGTTTCTGAGAGGTGCGTGGAGTGGGTGCAGTTGTATGTGGGTGACCCTGACCCAACCCTACTGGTCTTCCAGAGGCACTGTGCCGGTGGTCACTCCACTCATCTCTCTGAGGGACAGCCCGACCCTACTGCCCCCCCTCAGACAAGAGGTGTTGTATCTGGGCCTTGAATCCTTTTATTTTTTGGGGTTTGATCTTTTTAGACGTTAATCTCATCTGTTGAGTAACTCTAGCTCCCAAGCTGTGGGACCCCTCCATGCCTTTCTGGACTCTGGGTATCTCCTGTGAGAGAGAAACGTCAACCCCCTTTTGCAGGCAGGACCCATGGCGACAGTTTGTCCACCAGGCCTAGGAAATGGCATCCTTGACCAGAAAGCATGTTTAATACAAATAAAGAAAAGCAGTGCATCACATTGTGCGATGCAGGGCGTGCAACAAAATATTTATTTAATTGTTTACTTACCTCCGATCATCCATATTCCGGGGTTTTTAGTTCTGGTGTTAGCCAAGACCTTTTGATTTTTAGGCCTGGCATTAGCCTAGACCTTTTGGTTAAGAAAAAAAAAAAAAATATATATATATATATATATATATATATATATATATATATATATATATATATATATATATATATATATATATCTGTGGCGGATCGCCGAGGGAGTGCTGTGTCGCCAACTCGGCGATGCAGCACGCACAAGGTACATTCTTTTATTTATTTAATTACTTACCTTACTCCTGCCCGTCGTATGTCGGGCTTCACTACCCCCCCACCCTGCCTCGCTGCGCCCAGCACTCCCTCGGTGAGCCGCCACTGGCAGGATATTTAATCCGAGATGCACGCTTGTCTCTTGTTTGTTCTTTACACCCTCGGCGCTGAAGAAGGCACAGACGCCGAAATGCATTCGCCAGAAGGGGTGCTTTGAAATGCCATGGCTTGTGATCTGAAATAAAGGTGTTCCCTGCTGTTCCCCTGCTGTGGTCTCTTCTTCTTCTTGGAGGAGTTTTTTGGATATATATATATATATATACACTACTACTACTACTATTACACTCATTTAAAGCCCCGTTTCTTCAACCCTTGGTCTGTTAATTTGCCATTCACATTTTGCGTCTGCCCACTACAGCATAAAGCATGGGGCAGTGGGTCAGCTCCCTTCATCCACTGGATAACTTCCCTTTGAGTGACTGCATTTCGCTCTTTCACAAGGAGAACATCAGCACATAAGCTAGTTTCCTTTTGTGCCAATGTTCTTTTAAATTTATCACTTTGATGTTGCCTTTGTGTTTAGTGTCTGATGTGCCAGCAGTATGCTTTACCTGCTGTGAGCACAGGCCACATTCCGCACTTTATCAGTTGTTGTCTCCTGCCAATGCTGTTGTAAATTCCTTTTGGAGTTTCCTTTGTTTGCTGTTTGCCGGTATTTCACAGCTTCCAATTGAAACTGTTCTGTATTAACTTATTGAAAGCTGCAATATTATACATGTGAATTCAAAAGCAGACAATTCTTCAGAACACTTTGATCCTGGATTCAATTTCACCAATGGTTCTTAAATAAACTTTGCCCAGGAAGAAAACCAGCACTTGTAATACTTTTGATTTCATTCTGTCTTTCTTGTATCTCTTTCCTTCTATTCTTCTTTCTTCCCTTTCATTCTTTTATGCCTTCTGTTTTTATTTCTTCTTTCTTTCCTTTTTTCATTCAGTCCTTCTTTCTTGCTTTTCTTTTTTCTTTCACTCTTTCATTCCCTCTTGCTTATTTCTTTCTTTCTTTTTCATTCCTTTTCTTTTTTCTTTTATTTCCCCTATTCCTTCTTTCTTTTTTCTATTTCATTCATTATTTCCATCTTTCATTCCCTCTTGCATTCATTCTTGCTTTCCTTTTTCATTCATTCTTTCATTCCCTTTTCTTGCTTTCTTTCTCTTTTGTCTTCTTTGTTGCTTTCTTTTCTCCTCCTTCCTTCTTTCTTGCTTTTTTCTCTCCTGCTTTCTTTCTTTCATTCATTTTTTTCATCATTCTCTTATGTTTTTCTTTCTTTCTTAATATCTTTCTTTCTTTCTTTCTTTTCCTGCTTTCATACCTTCTTTCTGTTTTTCTTGCTTGTATTCCTTCTTTCTTGCTTCGTGTCTTTGTATCCCTCTTTGTCTGTCTTTCTATTCTACTTTCTTGGCTTCCTTCTTTCTTGCCTTTACTTTCTTTCTTTCTTGCTTTCTTTCTTACTTGCCTTCTTTCTTTTAAGGTTTTAAGGCGTAATGCCTTCCTCTTTCTCTTTCTTCCCTGCTTCTTTCCTTCTTTCTTTTTTTCACAAAGGCAGGAGGCTGCAGTCAATGGCACAACGGTTGGCTTTTTTGTGGTCAGTTTTAGCAAAGACCTTTTGATTTTACTATAAAAATGTGTAAGGCATAGTGACGTGTAGGAGTTTTCAGCCATACTTCATCCATTTGTCTGTGGTTGTGTCATTTAAATTTTTCTCCAACCTACTCGAGCATGCATCAAGGGGCAACACATCACCACCACTTCAGCCGTTGGCTGACTTCCCTATGAGTTACACATGCTGCCCTTTCATAAGACGCACATTTACACACAAAGTAGTTCCCTTCAGTGCCAGAGAGTACTAGGATACTGTGTGCTGTTTTGAGACCAAAAACCTTTTTACCTTTAGTAAAAAAAAACATTTACATTGACAAACTCCAAGCAGCTTCCCAAACAATAAAAGTTTTGCAAAAGCCATGGCAAAACAAAACAAGAATTGCCAAAAGGCTAGCGGACGATGCCAGACCTATTAGCTTTACCAATGCTTGTTTTTTTTTGCCAATAGCACTAAGCATGCTGAGACTTAGGTTCATGTTAACAATCAGAAAGTGAAAGTAGAAACTTTTTCAGGTGTGTGAAAAACTAAGATTAGAAGAACATCCCTCTGAAGACACAGAGCCAGATGGCATGTACTCTGGGACAGTGTTTCAAAAACTGTGGGTTGCAAGCCAATTTTTGGTGAGTCACAAATGTCCAAGCAATGATTAAAGATGCCTTTAAATTCAGTATTTATCTTGTCACAATTGCTGTACCTTAAAGATAGAGGTCAAGTGTAAGGCTATGTCTTCTGACAAATTGCTGCTTATTTTTTTAACATGGGGATTTTTGTTTACAAACTCATCTCACTCTGCGGTCAGAGAAAGAAAAGTAAAGTGAATTATGTGACAATGTTGCTGGGGTACAGAGAGTTTGAAAGGATAGTCTGTAGGATGCCATTTTTTATGTACCACAACAAAATGTAATTACCTACAAATGAACGGTACATATTCATCAGTTAGGAAAGCAAAAATGAAGCACATTATTTGTAAATCTGCAGTGCGACGGAAACAAAGAATTCAATAGGTTCAAAACAAATCAAGAAACTTGGTGATGCACAAATTATAAATATTTACTGAAACCCAATTTCCACACATTATCATTTGTGTGCAATATAGTTTTATCAGTAAAACTGGATGTCTGTGCAAATTTAGTGGTCATTTCAATGGAAAACGTGCTAACTGTGAATGACAGTACGCTAAAACACAATGACTTAGTTACATTAAAAAAAATCACCCACCTAATTTAAATTATATCTAGATGGGTCGCAACAGTTTGTCATTCTAAAAATTGGGACGTGGTTATAAAAAAGTTTGGGAAGCACCACTTTAGAGCTGATCAGATATAATTCAGAGCCTTTATCCGAGCAGTACTTCTTTGAGGAAAGCAAGTACTCAATGGCAGTCGTGGCTGCTGCCAATATGCAGTGGGGTGGCAGCAGGGTAACAGCAGTGACAGGGAGAGGGTAGAATAAAAAAAAATGTATTTAAAAAACCCATATCTGATCCTGCAGCCGCCTCGCGCTTCGGTGCTCCTCCACCGTAGTTTTGCCGGCCATCTTAGGCCGTCTGTTTAGCTGGCCTAAGATGGCCGGCAAAACTAACATGCCCACTTAAAAGTGCACCAACCTCTCCTCTCTGTGACACCAGCCCTGTCCCGCCCTAAACATGCTGGCTCGTCCAACAACTTTAAAATAAAACAATAATAAAATATTGCATTATTTTTCAGCTGCTCAGTGGGGCAAAGCTCCTCCTCCATTGCGGAGGAGCCGCCACTGCTCAGGGTTCTTATTCAATAGTCGCCAGGGGTTCGAAGTAGCACATCTTGCTGCTCGTAGCCTCTGTGGAATTCTTTGAGCCCTTATGATTTAACCTTTGTGAAACAGCGCCACCAGGGAAGGGCATTCGCAGACTTACCACATGACTCCCTGTCCTCAGGAACTCCCTGGACATATGGGCACCTTACTTCTGTCGGGTTTTCCTTTCTGGAAGCCATTCCAATCTACAAATAGGACTCAAAGTCCAGAATGCATTAGATTGCTAAATTAATTCTTAGGGCTGCAAACAGCGCCCCCCCCCCCCCCCCCCAATGTAGAGACTTGTAGAGGACTTGAATGAGAACCAAAGCTGCCCTAACAAAAATGTTCAAACCTGGCCCTTGCTAATCTGCTTTTCTGTCCCTTTCTCCCCCAAACCCAGCAACTCTTGTGATCCCTTAGTGCCTGTACAAGAAAGCCGGGGCAATTAAAAAAAAGCACTACAAAAATAGTTTTACATGTGAAAAGCTTATTGAAATATTGCCTTCATTATCTTCCCAATAAATTAAATAGGGAGAGGATAATTTACAATTTCTAACTTCAGTCCTGGAACATGGAATGACATTTTAAAGTTCTGTGAACTATTTATTAATAAGCTCTATTCCATGAAACTATTTTCAGGTGAAGCTATTTTCAGGTGCTCGTTTTTTTTTGCCAAGCTATTCTGAGTAAGCTATTAGTGCAAGGAACAAAGGGGCGGCCTGTCAGCCCCATGGGCTGAGATGTGCATACAAAGTAGAGCGCACCACCCGGAGTTTGTGTAGATCTTCAGCAGGGGGAAGGGGGCTTTGAAGCAGGGCCTCTGGAATTATGCGGTTCTGCGGCCACAGCGTTTTTCGCATTATGCATTTCTCCTATTTGCAACATAATTCATCATCTGCTACATAATTTGCAGATTTTAACCCGAAAAACTCTCTATCGGATATAATTACTAAAAATACTGCAGAGCAATGGAAGACACTTCACAAAGGTTACATGGTCACATTTCAGTTGCTTATTGTTGTATTTGGGTGAGAAACGTGTACTAAGAAGGTAAAACATTTGCCCAGACAGTGCTAAAATATAAAAATGAAAAAAAGTAATGCGGTTATACTATCACAAAATGTGCTGCATTACACCACTAAATTTACCATTTCTTGCCTCATAATTTAGTCATCGGTGCCACATAATTTGGCGCTTCTCCGCCACATAATTCCAGTGGCATTGGTTTAAAGTAAGTCCAAAGATGGTACTGTGGTGTGCTGCGGGGTAAGTGGCGGCCTGTAGCAGGCATGCACATGTGGCAGTGGGGAACACTGCAATAGAAGGGTGGACCTTTGCAGTTGGGCATAAGTGGTGGGCACCACGGTGCAGTGAGGGGCCTCAGGTGTGTGTGTGGCAGTGGTGAGCACTGCAACACAGAATTGGGTTCCTGGGAGGTGAGAAGATTGGGAGCAGTGGGCACTGCAGTTGCAGTGGGGCTCCTGGCAGTGCAAAGGTAGACACAATGGGCACTGCAAGGCATAGGTAGCTGTGCAGAGGAAGAAGCAGTGATCACTGCAGTGCAGAGGTGGGATTCTGGTCAGTGTGCAGTAACAGAAGTAGTGAGCATTACAGGACAGATGGGGTTGTGTGGTAGGTGTGCAGACAGGAAGTGGTAAGCACTGCAGTGCAGTGGTAGGCTCCTGATAGGTGTGCAAGGGTATGAGTGGTGAGCACTGCAGGGGTTGGGTCCTGGCAGGTGTGCAGAAGTGGACGTGATGAGCACTGCAGTGCAGAGGGGGCTCATGGTAAAAGTGCATGGTCTTGAACTGTCAGATTCTCTGGCCTACCAGAACTAGGAGCACAATATTAACCCTTTCTATGCTGATGACGGAGCCGCTCCGTCATCAATTGCGGTGGCGCTGTGCTGATGACGGAGCGGTTCCGTCATGGCCCGGCCGCCACGCCTGCGCAGCGCGGATTCTGCGCCTGCACTGGGCGTTCTATTGAGCGGGCGGGGCCATGACGGAACCACTCGGTCATGAGCACTACAAAAAGGGGGGTGGTGGTGATGGACGGAGCATCTGAATCAATCAAACACTCACACCCAGTCAAAAGATCTGGGTTTAATCCATCCCCGTTCTTTAGCCCACTCTGCCACCCCAGTTCAGACATGGCTATATGCCAATCAGTCTTACCCTGTGCCTCATGGGAACAGTCCAGCCCGAACTGCCAAGCCATGTCTTCCCTGGACCGGGAACAAGCTTCCGAGGACCGGTTTCTGGCATTCCAGCCGTGTTCAGCCCGGCTGCTTGAATCCAGTGGCAAAGTGAGCAAGGGACTCACGTCTGAGCATACCCTGCCACACTTATGGCGGCCAAAAGCGGTACAAAAAGGGGGGTGGTGATGGACGGAGCATCTGAATCAATCAAACACTCACACCCAGTCAAAAGATCTGGGTTTAATCCATCACCGTTCTTTAGCCCACTCTGCCACCCCAGTTCAGACATGGCTATATGCAAATCAGTCTGACCATGTGCCTCATGGGAACAGTCCAGTCCGAACTGCCAAGCCATGTCTTCCCTGGACCGGAAACAAGCTTCCGAGGACCGGTTTCTGGCATTCCAGCCGTCTTCAGCCCGGCTTGCTTGAATCCAGTGGCAAAGTGAGCAAGGGACTCACGTCTGAGCATACCCTGCCACACTTATGGCGGCCAAAAGCGGTACAAAAAGGGGGTTGGTGATGGACGGAGCATCTGAATCAATTAAACACTCACACCCAGTCAAAAGATCTGGGTTTAATCCATCACCGTTCTTTAGCCCACTCTGCCACCCCAGTTCAGACATGGCTATATGCAAATCAGTCTGACCCTGTGCCTCATGGGAACAGTCCAGCCCGAACTGCCAAGCCATGTCTTCCCTGGACCGGAAACAAGCTTCCGAAGACCGGTTTCTGGCATTCCAGCCGTCTTCAGCCCGGCTTGCTTGAATCCAGTGGCAAAGTGAGCACAGCCCAACCGCGGCTGATGACAGAGCAGTTCCGTCACCAGCATGCGGCCGCCACGCGGCCGCCCGCCCCCCTTAGCGCTGCGGCGGAATAGCCGCCGCAGCGATGTGGTTAAAGTGTTACATTAGTAGATGGGCAGATATCTATTCCTAACCCAGCTGTTGGGCGAAACTTGGGGTTCTAATCCATCTAGGCTCATGTCATTGAGTCAGACTTGAACAAGACTTTGCTTGCTCTTGAGAACATAAAGAATTTTGTTGAGGGGGAGCTGAAGTTCAGATATATTCCATACATCCAGCTCTGGTGGAGGCGCAAGCATTTTTTTAAGTGTTGGATTTTAGAGGAGAGAGTTTTGTGCCATTGGCACATTGGTGGATTTTGATGCTTTGGCTCGCCAGGGTTTAGACACCATTTGAAAACAAGTCATGATTATTAATCTGTCCATCAATGGAAGACCCACGTGCATCAGCTGGAGCACCGGGAGTCCGCGGCGGAGGGCACTGAGATGATTGTACTACAAGAAGCTTCATTAAAGCGGATTCCCTCCCCCCTGTCACTGCTCTTGTCCTCACAGCAGATGCACATTGAGGCAGCGCCTCAGGAGACGGATAAGCTCCTGCCGCACTCCGGGAGTGGGTATCTGGGAAGGAAGAGAGAGGAAAGTGTGCTAATGAGTGCTGGGGTAAGAGGAGGGGAGGCAGCGTGTGCCATAGAGCTGCACCACCCCCCAGGAGAGCCTACACCAGTGGCACCCAAACTTTTTAGAACCACGACTCATATTTAGAACAACAAACGTTCGCGACCCACCTACCTTTAATGGACATGAGGCAGGGCGATATTTTAAAGTAACTAAGGCAATGCATGTTAGCGCATGGTCATTTACAGACCGCACATTTTCCAGTGAAATGGCCATTAAATCTGCAAACATAAAGTTTTACTGATACAACTATATAGCACACAAATGATAATGTGTGGAAATCGTGTTTCTGTTAATATTTATTATTTGTGCATCACCAAGTAAGTGTCTTGAACTGTGTTGATCCTATTAAAATCTCTATTTTGTGCACACTTCAGAGTTACAAAAAAAGGGCTTCATGTTTTCATTCCTAACTACTGGATGCATACAGCTCACTATCAAGAATTTACATTTTGTTGGGTATTGAAAAAAAACAACATCCTACATTGCCACATAATTCACTTTAAAAGCTCCTCTCACATTTCAGTCAGAGAAAGAAAAGAAAACACCATTGTCAATATTAAAAGAATAAATTAGGCTGACATTTGACCTCTGTCTTTGAATCACCACATGTGACAAGTTAAACACAGAATTTAAAGGCATCTTTATT
The DNA here is from genome assembly GCF_964261635.1 of Lissotriton helveticus. Taxonomy (NCBI): domain Eukaryota; kingdom Metazoa; phylum Chordata; class Amphibia; order Caudata; family Salamandridae; genus Lissotriton; species Lissotriton helveticus. The sequence goes on from NC_136065.1 coordinate 208,920,421, forward strand.
TATTCAGACGTGACTGGGCTGTTCCTAGAGGAAGGGAAAGAAGGAAAAGGTCACTAGGGAAGGGGCTAGTGCTCAAATGGAGAACCACCCCTGGGTATCCAATTTGTTGGATATAATGGCCTCACACACCCTTGCGAGGGTCATGCTTCATCATCGGCAATGCTCCTCGTAGGGCAGGCGGTGCAATGCCCAACTGGCTCACCTCAAAGAGGGGCTCTTTATCGGAGATCTTTTATCCAACTGCGTATTGGTGAAGTGGGGGTGAGGGGCCAGGACAGAGTAGATAGTGTGGGTGAGAGTAAAATGTGGCTCAAGGTACCGGAAAGCAATTTTATTCTGGTGGTCCTCTGCCACAGGTAAAATCAAGGAAAGCCGGTACTCATGGGAACTATGGTTTCCCAGAGTGATCCAGGGCTAAAGTGCAAAAGGTGTGGTCAACATGTTTCTCGCTTCTCGTGCATTGACTGCGATTCTTCAGGACCTAGTGGGAAACTACAATCTACAAAACATGATCTAATGATTAGTATCTGTTTTAAATAAAGCACATAAGTTGTACTACCTGTATGACACTGCTCTTGCCTTAAAGATTAGGGTTTCATCTGCTTGTGCCAGGGACAGTTAAGCCTACCCATCTCTCCGGACCCGGTGAGATGGGTAGGCTTAACTGTCCCTAGCACAGGCAGATGAAACCCTAATCTTTATGGCTTCTCGCCCGATGCCAGATCCACCGGGTACTGCTGACACCCCTTAACTCTAACCCTTAGGCAAGAGCAGGGTGGGTGATTTGGGCCAAGTTATCTGTAGTTATCAATCTGGAATAGAGAGATGCCTCTGATAGGATGGGTGATGTGGTCTGAATTCATAGTTATGTGGGATGAAGGGATATCTTGCATAGAAAGAGTGATATGGGTGAGGTCTATAGTGGGCATTAATGTGAGATCCAGGGCTGTCTTGTGTAGAGTGAATGACATGAGCCTGGTTTAGAGCAGTTATCAGTGTAGGATAGGAAGTCCCTACGGTAGAATGGGTGATATGGGCTCCATTTATTGTAGTCATCATCATAGGATAGAGAGATGTCTTGGTAAAAAGGGTGACAAGGGCCAGGTTTACTGTTGTTAATGTGTGGCTACAGAGATGTCTTGGGTAGGGGGGTACAAGGGCCAGGTTTACTGTAGCCAAAAAGGGCCGCAGAGGTGTCCTGGGCAGAGGGGGTGACAAGGGCCAGGTTTACTGTAGCCAACCTGGGCCGCAGAGAGAGTGATCTGGGTGAAGTTTATACAGTTATCAGTTTGGAATACCCCACTCTAACACTCCACCTCCAAATCCAGCATTGATCAGCGTGGAAAGAAGGACCTCAATAAATGACTTTATTGAATGCATTGGAGAGGTCCAAGGGGCCAAGTCACCATCACTGTCTCTACTGAAGCTGCAAACCATCCGGGACACCGACTAGAGCTTACTCGGTGCAAAGTAACAGGTCTGAATCCGGCTTGACATGGATTCATCTATCAGATCAATTCCAAGAAGAACGGGATTCAATTCACCAGCGCTTCCTCCAGTAAGTACTTTGCATGAAAAAAGATAGATCCACCATTATCAATTCTTGTGGCACAGAAGAGAACGACCTGGAAACTGGTGCTGCGTCCCCTCCATCTCGCTCTTTGGCTCTCTAACTAGGCTGATAACTACAACAGGGGGAGTTTATCCAGTATAATGCATGGGCGATATATCCCTCTTTAGGTCGTGGTGGCGATGTGGGCCAGCATGCCCACATCGCCACTGGTGCACTTTAGAGGGTGAAGTGGGTCAGGAGCCAGGCTTGCTCAGATGTGGGCATGCTTTTTGGGAGTGAGAGATCTGGATAAGGCTGCCGTCTAGGTCAGATGTGGAGATGTCATTAGAATGTGTGCGGTGGGCCAGGATATTGTCTAGCTAAAACGACTAGACCTCAGTAGACTGATCTGAAGCAGGGTGCTGTCTCGACCCAAAGCGAGCGGCTTCTTTGAGAGAGTGTGATGTGGATTCAGGTGTGGTCTAGGTCAGAAGTTTGGGTTTCTGTAGAGTGCGTGGTGTGAGCCGGGATGCCGCCTAGATGGGACCTGCAGAGTTAAGAAGAATGTGTGATGTGATTCTGGTTGCTCTCAGAGGGATGGGTTAGGTTTTCTAGAGCAGAGTAGCCCTTTGTGTGAATATACTATATATATATGTCTTATTAAAAGTGGGTAATTTGGGCGAAGGTGCTGCCTGTTCTTGAATAGAGTGGGTGATGTGGGTCGGGGTGCTGTCTCTCACAGATGTGAGGCTGTTTCCTGAATAGAGTGGGTGATGTGGGTCGGGGTGCTGTCACTCACAGGTGTGAGGCTGTTTCCTGAATAGAGTGGGTGATGTGGGTCGGGGTGATGTCACTCACAGATGTGAGGCTGTTTCCTGAATAGAGTGGGTGGTGTGGGTCGGGGTGCTGTCACTCACAGATATGAGGCTGTTTCCTGAATAGAGTGGGTGGTGTGGGTCGGGGTGATGTCACTCACAGATGTGAGGCTGTTTCCTGAATAGAGTGGGTGGTGTGGGTCGGGGTGCTGTCTCACAGATGTGAGGCTGTTTCCTGAATAGAGTGGGTGGTGTGGGTCGGGGTGCTGTCTCTCACAGATGTGAGGCTGTTTCTTGAATTGAGTGGGTGATGTGGGTCGGGGTGCTGTCACTCACAGATGTGAGGCTGTTTCTTGAATAGAGTGGGTGGTGTGGGTCGGGGTGCTGTCTCACAGATATGAGGCTGTTTCCTGAATAGAGTGGGTGGTGTGGGTCGGGGTGATGTCACTCACAGATGTGAGGCTGTTTCCTGAATAGAGTGGGTGGTGTGGGTCGGGGTGCTGTCTCACAGATGTGAGGCTGTTTCCTGAATAGAGTGGGTGGTGTGGGTCGGAGTGCTGTCACTCACAGATATGAGTCTGTTTCCTGAATAGAGTGGGTGATGTGGGTCGGGGTGCTGTCACTCACAGATGTGAGGCTCTTTCTTGAATAGAGTGGGTGGTGTGGGTCAGGGTGCTGCCTCTCACAGATGTGAGGCTGTTTCCTGAATAGAGTGGGTGGTGTGGGTCGGGGTGATGTCACTCACAGATGTGAGGCTGTTTCCTGAATAGAGTGGGTGATATGGGTCGGGGTGCCGTCTCTCACAGATGTGAGGCTGTTTCTTGAATAGAGTGGGTGGTGTGGGTCGGGGTGATGTCACTCACAGATGTGAGGCTGTTTCCTGAATAGAGTGGGTGGTGTGGTCGGGGTTCTGTCTCACAGATGTGAGGCTGTTTCCTGAATAGAGTGGGTGGTGTGGGTCGGGGTGCTGTCTCTCACAGATGTGAGGCTGTTTCCTGAATAGAGTGGGTGGTGTGGGTCGGGGTGCTGTCTCACAGATATGAGGCTGTTTCTTGAATAGAGTGGGTGGTGTGGGTCGGGGTGCTGTCTCACAGATATGAGGCTGTTTCCTGAATAGAGTGGGTGGTGTGGGTCGGGGTGATGTCACTCACAGATGTGAGGCTGTTTCCTGAATAGAGTGGGTGGTGTGGGTCGGGGTGCTGTCTCACAGATGTGAGGCTGTTTCCTGAATAGAGTGGGTGATGTGGGTCGGGGTGCTGTCACTCACAGATGTGAGGCTGTTTCTTGAATAGAGTGGGTGGTGTGGGTCAGGGTGCTGTCTCTCACAGATGTGAGGCTGTTTCCTGAATAGAGTGGGTGGTGTGGGTCGGGGTGATGTCACTCACAGATGTGAGGCTGTTTCCTGAATAGAGTGGGTGATATGGGTCGGGGTGCCATCTCTCACAGATGTGAGGCTGTTTCTTGAATAGAGTGGGTTGTGTGGGTCAGGGTGCTGTCTCTCACAGATGTGAGGCTGTTTCCTGAATAGAGTGGGTGGTGTGGGTCGGGGTGCTGTCTCACAGATGTGAGGCTGTTTCCTGAATAGAGTGGGTGGTGTGGGTCGGAGTGCTGTCACTCACAGATATGAGTCTGTTTCCTGAATAGAGTGGGTGATGTGGGTCGGGGTGCTGTCACTCACAGATGTGAGGCTCTTTCTTGAATAGAGTGGGTGGTGTGGGTCAGGGTGCTGCCTCTCACAGATGTGAGGCTGTTTCCTGAATAGAGTGGGTGGTGTGGGTCGGGGTGATGTCACTCACAGATGTGAGGCTGTTTCCTGAATAGAGTGGGTGATATGGGTCGGGGTGCCGTCTCTCACAGATGTGAGGCTGTTTCTTGAATAGAGTGGGTGGTGTGGGTCGGGGTGATGTCACTCACAGATGTGAGGCTGTTTCCTGAATAGAGTGGGTGGTGTGGTCGGGGTTCTGTCTCACAGATGTGAGGCTGTTTCCTGAATAGAGTGGGTGGTGTGGGTCGGGGTGCTGTCTCTCACAGATGTGAGGCTGTTTCCTGAATAGAGTGGGTGGTGTGGGTCGGGGTGCTGTCTCACAGATATGAGGCTGTTTCTTGAATAGAGTGGGTGGTGTGGGTCGGGGTGCTGTCTCACAGATATGAGGCTGTTTCCTGAATAGAGTGGGTGGTGTGGGTCGGGGTGATGTCACTCACAGATGTGAGGCTGTTTCCTGAATAGAGTGGGTGGTGTGGGTCGGGGTGCTGTCTCACAGATGTGAGGCTGTTTCCTGAATAGAGTGGGTGATGTGGGTCGGGGTGCTGTCACTCACAGATGTGAGGCTGTTTCTTGAATAGAGTGGGTGGTGTGGGTCAGGGTGCTGTCTCTCACAGATGTGAGGCTGTTTCCTGAATAGAGTGGGTGGTGTGGGTCGGGGTGATGTCACTCACAGATGTGAGGCTGTTTCCTGAATAGAGTGGGTGATATGGGTCGGGGTGCCATCTCTCACAGATGTGAGGCTGTTTCTTGAATAGAGTGGGTTGTGTGGGTCAGGGTGCTGTCTCTCACAGATGTGAGGCTGTTTCCTTAATAGAGTGGGTGGTGTGGGTCGGGGTGCTGTCACTCACGGATGTGAGGCTGTTTCTTGAATAGAGTGGGTGATGTGGGTCGGGGTGCTGTCTCTCACGGATGTGAGGCTGTTTCCTTAATAGAGTGGGTGATGTGGGTCGGGGTGCTGTCACTCACAGATGTGAGGCTGTTTCTTGAATAGAGTGGGTGGTGTGGGTCGGGGTGCTGTCTCACAGATATGAGGCTGTTTCCTGAATAGAAAGGGTGGTGTGGGTCGGGGTGATGTCACTCACAGATGTGAGGCTGTTTCCTGAATAGAGTGGGTGATATGGGTCGGGGTGCTGTCTCTCACAGATGTGACGCTGTTTCCTAAATAGAGTGGGTGATGTGGGTCGGGGTGCTGTCACTCACAGATGTGAGGCTGTTTCCTGAATAGAGTGGGTGATATGGGTCGGGGTGCTGTCTCTCACAGATGTGACGCTGTTTCCTGAATAGAGTGGGTGCTGTGGGTCGGGGTGCTGTCTCTCACAGATGTGTGGCTGTTTCCTGAATAGAGTGGATGCTGTGGGTTGGGGTGCTGTCTCTCACAGATGTGAGGCTGTTTCCTTAATAGAGTGGGTGATGTGGGTCGGGGTTATGTCACTCACAGATGTGAGGCTGTTTCCTGAATAGAGTGGGTGATGTGGGCCGGGGTGCTGTCACTCACAGATGTGAGGCTGTTTCCTGAATAGAGTGGGTGGTGTGGGTCGGGGTGCTGTCTCACAGATGTGAGGCTGTTTCCTGAATAGAGTGGGTGATGTGGGTCGGGGTGCTGTCTCACAGATGTGAGGCTGTTTCCTGAATAGAGTGGGTGATGTGGGTCGGGGTGCTGTCACTCACTGATGTGAGGCTGTTTCCTGAATAGAGTGGATGGTGTGGGTTGGGGTGCTGTCTCACAGATATGAGGCTGTTTCCTGAATAGAGTGGGTGGTGTGGGTCGGGGTGCTCTCACTCACAGATATGAGGCTGTTTCCTGAATAGAGTGGGTGGTGTGGGTCGGGGTGAAGTCACTCACAGATGTGAGGCTGTTTCCTGAATAGAGTCGGTGCTGTGGGTCGGGGTGCTGTCTCTCACAGATGTGAGGCAGTTTCCTTAATAGAGTGGGTGCTGTGGGTCGGGGAGCCGTCTCTCACAGATGTGAGGCTGTTTCGTGAATAGAGTGGGTGATGTGGGTCGGGGTGCCGTCTCTCACAGATGTGAGGCTGTTTCCTGAATAGAGTGGGTGGTGTGGGTCGGGGTGCTGTCACTCACAGATGTGAGGCTGTTTCCTAAATAGAGTGGATGATGTGGGTCGGGGTGCTGTCTCTCACAGCTGTGAGGCTGTTTCCTGAATAGAGTGGGTGATGTGGGTCGGGGTGCTGTCTCTCACAGATGTGAGGCTGTTTCCTTAATAGAGTGGGTGGTGTGGGTCGGGGTGCTGTCACTCACAGATATGAGGCTGTTTCCTGAATAGAGTCGGTGGTGTGGGTCGGGGTGCCGTCTCTCACAGATGGGAAGCTGTTTCCCGAATAAAGTGGGTGCTGTGGGTCGGGGTGCTGTCTCTCACAGATGTGAGGCTGTTTCCTTAATAGAGTGGGTGGTGTGGGTCGGGGTGTTGTCACTCACGGATGTGAGGCTGTTTCTTGAATAGAGTGGGTGATGTGGGTCAGGGTGCTGTCTCTCACAGATGTGAGGCTGTTTCCTGAATAGAGTGGGTGCTGTGGGTCGGGGTGCCGTCTCTCACAGATGTGAGGCTGTTTCCTGAATAGAGTGGGTGATGTGGGTCGGGGTGCCGTCTCTCACAGACGTGAGGCTGTTTCCTGAATAGAGTGGGTGGTGTGGGTCGGGGTGCTGTCACTCACAGATGTGAGGCTGTTTCCTGAATAGAGTGGGTGGTGTGGGTCGGGGTGATGTCACTCACAGATGTGAGGCTGTTTCCTGAATAGAGTGGGTGATGTGGGTCGGGGTGCTGTCACTCACAGATGTGAGGCTGTTTCCTGAATAGAGTGGGTGATGTGGGTCGGGGTGCCGTCTCTCACAGATGTGAGGCTGTTTCCTGAATAGAGTGGGTGGTGTGGGTCGGGGTGATGTCACTTAAAGATGTGAGGCTGTTTCCTGAATAGAGTGGGTGATGTGGGTCGGGGTGCCGTCTCTCACAGATGTGAGGCTGTTTCCTGAATAGAGTGGGTGGTGTGGGTCGGGGTGATGTCACTTAAAGATGTGAGGCTGTTTCCTGAATAGAGTGAGTGATGTGGGTCGGGGTGCTGTCTCTCACAGATGGGAGGCTGTTTCCTGAATAGAGTGGGTGATGTGGGTCGGGGTGCTGTCTCTCACAGATGTGAGGCTGTTTCCTGAATAGAGTGGGTGATGTGGGTCGGGGTGCTGTCTCTCACAGATATGAGGCTGTTTCCTGAATAGAGTCGGTGGTGTGGGTCGGGGTGCCGTCTCTCACAGATGGGAAGCTGTTTCCCGAATAAAGTGGGTGCTGTGGGTCGGGGTGCTGTCTTCACAGATGTGAGGCTGTTTCCTGAATAGAGTGGGTGCTGTGGGTCGGGGTGCCGTCTCTCACAGATGTGAGGCTGTTTCCTGAATAGAGTGGGTGATGTGGGTCGGGGTGCCGTCTCTCACAGACGTGAGGCTGTTTCCTGAATAGAGTGGGTGGTGTGGGTCGGGGTGCTGTCACTCACAGATGTGAGGCTGTTTCCTGAATAGAGTGGGTGGTGTGGGTCGGGGTGATGTCACTCACAGATGTGAGGCTGTTTCCTGAATAGAGTGGGTGATGTGGGTCGGGGTGCTGTCACTCACAGATGTGAGGCTGTTTCCTGAATAGAGTGGGTGATGTGGGTCGGGGTGCCGTCTCTCACAGATGTGAGGCTGTTTCCTGAATAGAGTGGGTGGTGTGGGTCGGGGTGATGTCACTTAAAGATGTGAGGCTGTTTCCTGAATAGAGTGGGTGATGTGGGTCGGGGTGCCGTCTCTCACAGATGTGAGGCTGTTTCCTGAATAGAGTGGGTGGTGTGGGTCGGGGTGATGTCACTTAAAGATGTGAGGCTGTTTCCTGAATAGAGTGAGTGATGTGGGTCGGGGTGCTGTCTCTCACAGATGGGAGGCTGTTTCCTGAATAGAGTGGGTGATGTGGGTCGGGGTGCTGTCTCTCACAGATGTGAGGCTGTTTCCTGAATAGAGTGGGTGATGTGGGTCGGGGTGCTGTCTCTCACAGATATGAGGCTGTTTCCTGAATAGAGTCGGTGGTGTGGGTCGGGGTGCCGTCTCTCACAGATGGGAAGCTGTTTCCCGAATAAAGTGGGTGCTGTGGGTCGGGGTGCTGTCTTCACAGATGTGAGGCTGTTTCCTTAATAGAGTGGGTGGTGTGGGTCGGGGTGTTGTCACTCACGGATGTGAGGCTGTTTCTTGAATAGAGTGGGTGATGTGGGTCAGGGTGCTGTCTCTCACAGATGTGAGGCTGTTTCCTGAATAGAGTGGGTGCTGTGGGTCGGGGTGCCGTCTCTCACAGATGTGAGGCTGTTTCCTGAATAGAGTGGGTGATGTGGGTCGGGGTGCCGTCTCTCACAGATGTGAGGCTGTTTCCTGAATAGAGTGGGTGGTGTGGGTCGGGGTGCTGTCACTCACAGATGTGAGGCTGTTTCCTGAATAGAGTGGGTGGTGTGGGTCGGGGTGATGTCACTCACAGATGTGAGGCTGTTTCCTGAATAGAGTGGGTGATGTGGGTCGGGGTGCTGTCACTCACAGATGTGAGGCTGTTTCCTGAATAGAGTGGGTGATGTGGGTCGGGGTGCCGTCTCTCACAGATGTGAGGCTGTTTCCTGAATAGAGTGGGTGGTGTGGGTCGGGGTGATGTCACTTAAAGATGTGAGGCTGTTTCCTGAATAGAGTGAGTGATGTGGGTCGGGGTGCTGTCTCTCACAGATGGGAGGCTGTTTCCTGAATAGAGTGGGTGATGTGGGTCGGGGTGCTGTCTCTCACAGATGTGAGGCTGTTTCCTGAATAGAGTGGGTGATGTGGGTCGGGGTGCTGTCTCTCACAGATGGGAGGCTGTTTCCTGAATAGAGTGGGTGATGTGGTTCGGGGTGCTGTCTCTCACAGATGTGAGTCTGTTTCCTGAATAGAGTAGGTGATGTGGGTCGGGGTGCTGTCTCTCACAGATGTGAGGCTGTTTCCTGAATAGAGTGGGTGATGTGGGTCAGGGTGCTGTCTCGCACAGATGTGAGGCTATTTCCTGAATAGAGTGGGTGATGTGGGTCGGGGTGCTGTCACTTACAGATGTGAGACTGTTTCCTGACTAGAGTGGGTGATGTGGTCAAGTTAAATGCGGAGATTCCTAGAACAGACTGTGTGGTGCTGGTCCGGTTGTGTGCAGCACTCTGGGAGAGACAGTTTCCTCGCATGTAATTCGTGACGTGGGTCACTCGCCGGGGTTTCATTCCGCTGCCAGTGGCAGGCGGTGGCACGGCCATGAACGCACTGGGTATTGCAGACTGTAGGTTGGTGAGCTGGTACAGCCGGGCTCGGTGGCAGCCGAGCAGTTACGCCGAAATAATCACTCGCCAGGCCGGCACCACTCTCCTCCAGCAGCGATGGATGAAAGGGTTTCACGCAGCCCCGCCCGCGCGCGCCACCCCCTGCTCCGCATCCCTCCCCATGACAACCGGTGATGGAGCCACAGGAAACCACTCGTAACTTCAGCAGGATGAAAGAAGCAAACTGAATCACGCAGCCGACATCTGTTTACACACACATCTCTTAATGAGCGGGGGAAGAACACGCATTCAAGTACTATGTCTGCTTGGAATTCATGCGCGTGGGGTTTGTGTTCACTCTTCAAGTGCCATTCTGAAGCTGGGACAGGAAGATGGCGGCAGAGGTTTGTGACGGTCACAGGGATAGTACAGTACAGACCGCGGGTGCCGAGGGTCAACCCTGGCGCTCGCACCTCTCACCCTATGCTTCTATATGGCCTCGGCCTTTTGGTTTAAGATTACGTGTAGTAGAGGCTGTGGCTTAAGTGGAAACAGAAAGTGCTTATACTCACTACCCCAGCACCTGTTTTCTCCTGAGAAGTGCTGGTACTTTACATGGACTGCAGTCCAGCTGAAAAGTGGAGGTACTCTCTGTACTTAAAATGGAAAAATAGAAGTGCTCATTTCTGAGTAGTGTTGGTAGTCCCCAATTAAAAGCATTACATTTCACTTGAGAAATGCAGGTACTCTTCTCTCTCAAAATAAAAAAGTGCTGTCGGTCTTGAGCTGGCGATGCTAGAAGGGAGCCAGGACTTACCCCAGATCAATCATCGCCCTATACCGACGCTGCTCTATGCAGATGACTCAGTCATCATCGCCAGAACACTTAACCAACTACAAAAGCAGCTTGACAAGTATTGCTCTTTCATGGGCTCTCTGGGACTCAAAATTAATATAAAAAAGACATTCACTATGCACATCGGCCCCAAGGTCAAGAAACCCAGAGCAATTTTCTTTGAAAAGTCAAAACTAGAAAAAACTTCTGCCTATCCTTATTTAGGGATATTGGTGGACGACTCCCTAAGCTGGCGGCAGGCCACAGCCAGCACAAAACTCCTTTTCCAGCGAGCAACAAAGGCCTTGGTCTCTTTCTCTAGGAAACTTGGTAAACCTGCTCCCCCAGAACTCCTAAAAATGTACTATGCAAAATGCCATAGCGTGGCTACCTATGGCGCAGGAGTTTGGGGCTATGGCCCGATAGATTCTATCCAAACAGTAGAGAATGGGTTTGTTAAATACCTGTTGGCCCTTCCACAAAGTGCTCCGATCTATGCTTCCCATAACGAGCTTGGTATGGATTATATCACAGACTACATACGTTTCCAACCAATTCTTTTATGGCAACGTATATGGTCAAAACCAGAGTGCCACCTAACACGCTCGCTGATAAATGACTGTATGGCCTTAACGAACTGGCGTAGGATTCCTTGGTTGGCATACGTGGAGAACTTTTTTAGGGACCTAGGCCGTGGCTCATACTTTGACGACCCACCGAGTGTGGAGGATATATCGAGAAAAGAACTAAAGAAAATAAGCATGGACCACTTGAGAGAACTTCGTAGCTCAATTGAGATTGTAAAACCACTTAATTCTCAAATTCAAGCTATTCAACTTGTTAAAGGTATTCAACCTTATCTATCGTATTATTTGTCTAACTACGAAAAATACCTTTTGACAAGATTTCGTTTCAATACCTTCTTCCGGCTAGTTACCTTTCCTCGGATACAGAATTGGTCGAGAGACATTATGAACTGCCCGTGCGACGGAGTATCGACGCAATCCACATTACATACTGTTTTCTTCTGCTCATATTATAAAACACCACGAAAAACTTGGATTCTTCCACTTCTTCGATCGACTGGCCACAGGTCAGGTTATCCAGCTTATTTGTGCCTACAATTATTGGACTCACCTCATTTCGCAAAATGTATAGCTATTTTTCTAAAAGCCACCATCAAATTACGAGAAGCTCTTGAATGACACTATGTGTTTTTTTTCATAACCATATCTTTTTTTTTTTTTTTATTAATCTTTTTTCATAAGTAAGTATGTAAAACAATTTTATTTTCCACTGTTTTAACCTTTACTTTTTATGGTTGCAAATAAGCGGTAACCGAATAAAAGATAATGAACTGAACTGAAAAGTGCTGTCACTTCGTACCGGACCATTTTCTCCTTTTCATATTGTAGAAGTGCAGGTACTCAGTACTGGACGGTACCTCCCTATGTAAAGCACTGCGTAGAAGAGTGTGTGAAATTCGCACCATTTGCTTTCAGATAATGACATGAAATGTCAGGGAAATTACTCAAAATGCAAATATAGCATTAAGCGCTATATATTTAACACCAAAAGCGCAAGTCCTGGGAACAACAGTAGCTCACAGTCAGGCCATTTGCATTGTTCCTATTCTATCCTGTTAACATTTTTACAGTGAATTTAGCGTAATTACGCACCGTGGCGTAATAGAATAATTTCGGGAATTTCACCCAAGTGTAATGCGAATTTTCTGAAATGACATAAATGGTCTTAAACGGAGTTTCCACCTAAGTACCTTTCACCTGAGGCTTAGAAGATGCTCCCCGAGCCGGCTCTATTCCCTGACACCCCCTTCCACGACATTTTCCGGAGGGTAAACTCCTTCCATCCAAGGAATAAATTAATCCCAGCCAGATTGCTTTACTTCTAGAATTCCTGTTTCTCAAGGAACATGTGCAAAGTATAACATTGAGATGCATGTAAACGACTAAATGGCAGCTTTCTGTGGGCTGTCCCTAAGAAACAAGCATTTTCAAAGGCAAAAGGTCTGGTGTTGGCTGCCAGCCTTTTTGGCTTTGCCAGTGCTTCCTTTGTTTTATGATGGATTTGTAAAACATTATTGTTGGGCGGGATCTATGTGGTCCCCATTAATATATATATTTAAAAATATTGTCAGGAGACAAAAATATATTTTGGTTTTTAAAAAGCTCTCTTTGCCATAGTAAACCCTGGCATTGAAGGGAACTATTTTTATGTGGATGTACACCTTGTGAAAGAGAAGAATGTCATCACTCATAGTAAAGTTAGCCAATGGCGTAAGCAGGCTGACCCACTGCCCCATGCTGTATGCTATTGAGAGTGGAAGAAATATGTGAGTGAGACAACAACAAACTATAGGATGAATAGGGCTGGATAAAAAGCCCTTATAATTCAGTATGTGATATACTTATGCAATCATAGTAAAATCAAAAGGTCTTGGCTGATGCCAAACATTATAAAATGAGCTAGTTGTATCTGATTAAACTAGCTTTGGTTTTGTGTGCCATCGTTCACGCTTATGACACAAAAGAACTACCTTTGAATAAAAAATATATATAAGCAGCCAATTTTATTTGTTAAAAGATGAAAGGTGCCCATTTTAATTGTGGTAACTGAGGTATAGAGTAGTTTGCCCCAAAATGTATTCACTTTGAGTAAGTTTTACTCTCAATATTTCTGCAAGTGTGAAAGCCATATAGGTGAGTGTGCCTGTGCTGCACAAGCAAGAAAAGCTGTGAAGCCGACCCGGAAGCGCATGCAGCACAAACACCTTGTAGGAATGGTTGGCCTCTGAGACTACCAGTGCACTAGAATCCAAAGAGTCCAAGAGATGCTGTCTGCCTCACTAGGGTCTAAAAAAGGCCTGGAATGCCATATACTACAGAAAATCCGCAGACTCTAGGTCAGAGGTCTGCCCCACATTCCAGATCTTATGCTTAGTGTACAAGTGCCACCTTCCTCCACACTTCCTGCAAAAGAAATCCAAGGATAGGAACACCCTCCGCTATCCTTCTGAATCCAAATAACTGACTAACCTATCCACCACTCAAATTACTTTCATATTTCACTATAATTGGAAGAGGTGTGGTGCCGCGGCCAGGGCGACTGACTCCGGAAGCTGGGGATCACGGTTCGATCCCTGGCACCGGCGGCAGATTAGTCCAGCACCATGCGACTCTGGGCAATAGCTTGCTTAATCTTCCCGACGGCCCACAGCGCCTAGAGACCCTAACGGGTGATTGTGCGCTTTACAAATGTGGATTATTATTATTATTATTATAATAATTCAACAATAATCCTTTATGGGTTCCAGAGTAGCGTGCTACTCGCCGAAAAAGCGCTTCAACGCCTCGTCAGGGGTAGTAAGCGCTATAGAAATGCAATTACAATACAATACAATACCTGACCCCTTCAATCTGCCAAGCATGTCACCATGACCACCCTCACTTCGTTATAACCACACGGTAGGAGAGGCGTAGATGATTCTCCATGCATTCCTCTTTCTTCTGGAACACTCTTCCCTCGTCATTAACTTCTCATCAGCACCATCAAGCACTAAAGCCACAAATGTTCCCTGACAAAACTATGCGGTAACTCTTCAGAGCCAGAGAACTCTGGGTGCAAGTCCCTCTCCTCTAGTCCACAGCGGAAACTTGAAGTGCACACCTGGCCTTCAACACTGTCAGTGTCATTCTAGCCCTGCCTAGAAACAAAAAACACCAGCAGAAGCAGCCTTTGGGTGGGAACCTTAGAGTTCCAGCACACAATTTACAAATAAGAGTAAACATGGGGAATAACATGCACTTTGGTTCGGTTGTTGCCGCTAGTGCTGTACCAACCAAACACCAGTGAGCACAAATTGTGCTTCAGTCCTAAGAGGTGTTAGTGTCAAAACAGGCACCAATACCTTTGGCGCCCCAATATATCACCAGAGCATGGGTCTAAAGGGCCCAGTATAGCTCTATTCTTAGCACATAGAAGCGAAATAGAGTCACTAGACACCTGTCCCCCCCAAAGCTGCTAGACCAGGGAGCGTGTTGTGAAAGACTCCTTCAGGCTGTTTGAACTGTACTGTGCACTTCACAGATCACCAACATAATAAAAAACACTACATAAATAAATAAATTAAATATCATGTGCACCTACAAAGAAAGCTAAAACATCAAATCTCAAAAAAGAAATGCCACGGCATTAGAAGTCATATACAATGTATCTAAAAGTTTTCCTACATCATAGCCTTGCATGCTTTGCAATTGACTTTGTGTCTTGTACATATATAAAGGGCATTCAAGTGGCTCTTATGAAAAGTTTTAGAGGCCAACACATAAGCCTTCACAATGCATGGTGCCATCTTTAAGCATGCCAGATACATTTTGGCATAATCGCCTCTTGGTGCACAGTGGGCAGCTACCCACAAACACCTCACTCCTTTTGAGTCAAGAGTACAAACTTCGACTCCCGCCAACTTGTCAATGTACCAACGTTGGGAAAGACCAAGGGAATCTGGGATTCCCCCTCAGTAAGATCACTTTCAGTACCCTGAGAAAAGTTCAGATCATTTGTCCACCTTTCTTAGACTTACAATTGGTCAATGCATCTCAAGAGAAACTTGTTAAAGCTGCAGGTTCATGGATTTTCTGGAATGAAATAATGGAGATCTCTTAGACCCGGGATAAGGCTCTATTGAGTGGAGATACAGCGGTGAACACAAGGATGTCTTTTGTCTGGAGGTTGCTGTATACAGTTAAAGGTTTTTGGACATGCTGGTATCAAATGATGTGGGGTCTCTTAGAGCCTGTGTCATGCTCCCTTTGGTGAAGATACAGCGGCCAACAACAAGTGGGTCTTTGGTCTGGACGTTACTTTCCACAGCTATAGGTTTTTGGATATTCTGGTATCAAACAACGGGGGCTCTCTTGGGACCTGGATCAGGCGCCCATGAGTGGAAATAATAATGTCAGGAACAAGAGTGTATTTGGTCTGGTCTGGAATCTTACAGCTGTAGGCCCTTGAAGACTAGGGCATCCAACAATGGGAGATCTCGTAGCACCCGGGCCGGGTTCATTGAGCAGAAATCCTAATAGCCGTGGGTGTGAGTGTCTTCAGATTTGGACTGGAGGTTTCACAGCCACAGGCTCTTGGAGACCATGGGGTTCAGTGATTAAATCCATCCTAGAACCTGAGAAAGGTTTCGCTGAGAGGAAGTATTGTTCGCTAAGGACATGGGTGTCTTTGGTTCTGGGTTAGACGTGTTACAGATACAAGTTTTTGGACACTCCGGCATCTTACGAAGGGTCTCTCAGAGCCTCGGTCAAGCTCCATTGAGAGAAGTTACTAATGAACAACAACATGGGGACTCCAGTATGGAATCGGTCTTTTCTACAGCTAAAGGTTCTTGGTAACTCTAATACTAACAGAATGGGGATCTCTTCATGCCTGTGTCAGCTCCAGTTGAGCAGGAGTACAGTTAGCTAGGTATGTGAATATCCTTGGTTCTGGATTGGGATTTTTAAAGCTACAAGTTCTTGCGTACTATGGTATCCAATGATCAGGGATCTCCTACGGCCGGAAGAAGCTCCATTGAGTGGAGACAATTCTGGTCCAATGGCATGGGGCATTCAGTCTGGACTGGCCATTCACAGGTACAGTTCTTGGAGACTCTGACATCCAATGATGGAGAGTATCTCTCTGCCTGGGTCATGTTCCATTTAGCAGTGCTATTAATGGCCAATGTCACGCATGTCTGTCTTTGGTCTTGATTGGACTCGGTCAAGTGGAGGCTTTTGTGGTCAAACTCAAGTGCCACTTAGAATCGGGATTATGACTGGAGGTGTTAATTTTCAGGTGCCATCCACACCGTTCCTTTAGGACTGGGCATGATCAACTGGACGATGAAAGAGGGCCTGGGAAACGAGGACTATTCTCACGCCCTATTGCGGTCTCCATCTTGTTGCTTAAATTGAGGCAATCACTTCAAAGCGCTCGAAATTCAAGATATGCTGTCTAACTTATAACTCGCTCATGGTCTCATAACACTAAGTAATCGTCGAGATGCCTCCGGGTGAGTCGTGCGCTATATAAGTGTGTCTAACATAACATAACATAACAAAGAAAAAGACTCTTGGCATATTATAAAGTGAAAAGTAAACAAAACAGTGCACACCTAGAAACACAAAGCCTCTGCTTTTCAAAGAAAAACTGTGCCAACAAGAACCAGAGCAAAAATGAGACAGTTTGGTGGTAAACTGTAAATCAAAGTCAGGCGATATATTTCGCACACATTGAAAAGTATAAAAAGTTCTATTTGAGAAAGTTATGGAGAATGGCAACTCAGTTCTCACCGCAGATCTTGTGCTCACCCACCCTACCCACCGACTCTTCTCCAAACAACTCTAATTTTTTTTACTTCTCTACTACACAAGAGAATCACAGCAGCACACATGCATTCAAAATGACTAGAACGCCCAACTAAGGCATGAGAGGTGTGGCGTCCCATAAATGTGTTAGAGATCACACATGGCCATTAGTGAGCCGTGACTGAGGCCCAGAAACTCCTGGTTCCACATGCCAGAGCCCGGTATGTGTAAGCTTTGAGGAGCCTTGTCACAGGGCACGACGTGATTTAGCTCTGCAGTCCGGATTTACCCGTCTCACATCTTGCACATCAAGAAAATTCTCCCTCCCAAGGGTACGCCTTTCTCCATCGCCAGTGGGGGTGGGTAGCACGGGTGTGTAGCTCTGCTACGGTGGATTCTCAGTAGGATGGGGCGGGAGACCGGTGGGGGTCGGTAGAAATGTAATATTCTTAGTAAGCGGTCCAGGCATGTGCACAGTCATTATCTCTGCCTTGGTCTATCCATCTGAGATGCCTCCCTGCGGTAACCATGGCAACAGCTGGGATGCTGCTGCGCTACTGTCTCTGCCTCCCCCTTCTACTCCCAGCCAGGTGCTGGCTCTTGATTCTCCTTCATAGTACGTATTAACGAAGTATACATTTATTGATTGTACAGCTCATTTAAATGGTTTGCAAAGCGCCCTGACACTGTTAGAGATGTTTACGCTACGTTAAGAGCACGTTCACGCAGCCCGGATGTATCTCCAGGCTCGTGTCCGCCCACGCCTGGAGCTTCCCGCTGGATGTAGAGAGATACCACCTGACACTCCGCCCATGGCGTCCAAAGGGATGCAACAGCGAATAAAATGCAATTTTTTTCTTTTACGTTTCCGTGAAATAATCTGCAAATATAGCAATTTTGTACACCGGTATCCTGGCCGTTTCCCATTAGGGATTAACTCACGAAGTCTAAATCGGTTGCATGTTTATCACAAAGCATTTCCATTTTTCGCTCCAAATGATTGGCGACATACAAAATAGATGAACATTAACACATTTTGGTGGTGTATCAGGAATTCGAAGTGAAATGTGAAATTAGTACAAACTTTGTGAACCAAGTAAAAAAAAAAGAAATCGGCAAGATTTACTTATATCCATCACTTGTCGGTGTCTTGGCTGGATAATGGACCCCTTAGAAGTGTGTTTAAGTCACCCAGAGTGTGGGTGCTTTACTGCTCTATGTCTAAAGAGAAAATGTAAATTCACCCTAAATCTGGACACCATTCTACCACAGGAAATCAATCTAGCAAAGGAGTTACGGGCACAGATTATTCAGTACCAGAATTTAGGGCTTTTATCCTTCCTCGGTCAGTAAAACGGAATACTATTGAATTAGGTATAATAGTTAGACTTTTTATTTGCAGTGCATTGAAAAGACAAATCTAAGATAGTAAGAGCTATATAAGAAACATTATTATTATGACTGGGGCCATAGAAGTGCGATAAACACTTCCCACGCATTTTGCTACGATTACCCGCTCTCACTCAAAACATGTGCCCTTTGTTGCTTCCACTGACCTACATATTTTGCATTAAAAATTGCTTTTGTCCTTTCGAGCTGCATTCTGAGTTATCAAAATATTAGGTCACTCTACCGAAGGCGAGCGGCAAATGACGTGAGCTGTGCTCTACTGGCTCCCAGAGCCTCACAGCGCCTTATTGTTTGCTCGCGTACAGTGTTTGCATGCAAGAGAGACATTTGAGATGGATTTTATTTTCAGGGCTATAGCTCACGAGGGGCGGATCGTTAGTGGAGAAGCTGAAATATACGGTCTCGCATATCTGGGAATATAGAATGCATCTTATTGGGACTACTGAAATGTATAACCCATATCACATGGGCTATGGTTCTTATATTTTACATATTGATGGGCATATGCTCTATTTCCACTTTCAACGAGCCAAACAACGAGTCAGTGTCAATGAGTTTCTTCATCATCTCACTTTCCAATTGTACAAAGATTGAATGGTATCACTTCCTGACTCTACCATCCCCATCCAAGACTTCTCATGTCTGAGCTCTGCTCCTCCTTTTAACTCTTCATTTGCCCCTTAGACTTGCTCATTCACTGGTGCAATAAGGAAAAGCTCCAGACCCAACTCTTTCACAACAAACCAAGACGGTATCACTTCTTTGAACCTCTCAGCTTGATCTCAGGTTCTCTTACATTGTGAGCGTTTAAAATGCTTGTTTACCAAGGGTTTCAATGCACACGGATGCTCCGTAAGAGGACCAGTAGAAAAAAGACCTAATGGCAGGAGAAGTGAATTTAAACGAAACTCAATCTAATTAAGAAACTACTTACTGGGTAGGTGAAATAGCCATCTTTTAAGTGCCTCCATGAGCTTAGACATGCAATGGATGTCGTCTTACCAGGAAGAGCATTTCAACCTCATGCAGATAGAACAGAAATACTCAGATCTCCATGTGCAAGGCGCAATAAGATGTATAGGGATGGACACATTTTATAATAAAGTCATTGCCATATACATTCCTGTGACCTCAAATGGAGAGTGAAGTGTGTTCCCGCGCCGTATCTGACCAGATGTTCATCACCTTTTCTTTGAAATAACTTGAAAATTCAGATAGAAAGCACAGAGTCAGATTGAGTTGCCTTTGAAGATTGCAATTACACTACAATGTGGAACAACTGAGCTCTTTAGGAAGATTTGGTCTGCTCTGAAAAATACCTGTGTTAGCCTCACAAATGTGTACCTTGTAGGAGGTTTCAAGGACATTGCTGGTACTTTTAGTCTCTGGATCATATTGTCTCCTCCACTTTCTTTCAGCTTGATGGGCCCCTAAATTAAGTGTGATGAGTTTAGACCAGAACCAAGGATTTTTCTTGGCCTTGCATCATAAAGAGGTTTTCTGATTTTGAGGACCTGACATTTGATCCAGAAGCTCAATCAGGTCGGCAATAAAAATATCTAGAAGTCTTTCTGGATTTACATGAACAGCGAATTCTCTTCCAAGGGCTAAAACACACCCTCTAGTAGGAGGGAGGCCACCGCCAGATTGAACTGTCCCCAGCGCCATTCTGAACTTGAAAAAAAGGAGCCTGGAGGGTGACAAATGTTAGTGTCTGGATGGTAAACAGAGCCCTTGAAGGTGACAAATGTTAGCATCTGGATTGTAAACAGGATCCCTTGAAGGTGACAAATGTTAGCATCTGGATTGTAAACAGGATCCCTTGAGGGTGACACATGTTAGCATCTGGATTGTAAACAGGATCCCTTGAAGGTGACAAATGTTAGCATCTGGATTGTAAACAGGATCCCTTGAGGGTGACAAACGTTAGCATCTGGATTGTAAACAGGATCCCTTGAGGGTGACAAATGTTAGCATCTGGATTGTAGACAGGATCCCTTGAGGGTGACAAATGTTAGCATCTGGATTGTAAACAGGATCCCTTGAAGGTGACAAATGTTAGCATCTGGATTGTAGACAGGATCCCTTGCGGGTGACACAAGTTAGCGTCTGGATTGTAAACAGGATCCCTTGAAGGTGACAAATGTTAGCATCTGGATTGTAAACAGGATCCCTTGAAGGTGACAAATGTTAGCATCTGGATTGTAAACAGGATCCCTTGAGGGTGACACATGTTAGCGTCTGGATTGTAAACAGGATCCCTTGAAGGTGACAAATGTTAGCATCTGGATTGTAAACAGGATCCCTTGAAGGTGACAAACGTTAGCATCTGGATTGTAAACAGGATCCCTTGAAGGTGACAAATGTTACCGTCTGGATTGTAAACAGGATCCCTTGAGGGTGACAAATGTTAGCATCTGGATTGTAAACCGGATCCCTTGAAGGTGACAAATGTTAGCGTCTGGATTGTAAACAGGATCCCTTGAGGGTGACAAATGTCAGCATCTGGATTGTAAACAGGATCCCTTGAAGGTGACAAATGTTAGCATCTGGATTGTAAACCGGATCCCTTGAGGGTGACAAATGTTAGCATCTGGATTGTAAACAGGATCCCTTGAAGGTGACAAATGTTAGCATCTGAATTGTAAACAGGATCCCTTGAGGGTGACAAATGTTAGTGTCTGGATGGTAAACAGGATCTCTTGAGGTTGACAAATGTTAGCGTCTGGATGGTAAACAGGATCCCTTGAAGGTGACAAATGTTAGCATCTGGATTGTAAACAGGATCCCTTGAGGGTGACAAATGTTAGCGTCTGGATTGTAAACAGGATCCCTTGAAGGTGACAAATGTTAGCATCTGGATTGTAAACAGGATCCCTTGAAGGTGACAAACGTTAGCATCTGGATTGTAAACAGGATCCCTTAAGGGTGACAAATGTTAGCAACTGGATTGTAAACAGGATCCCTTGAGGGTGACAAATGTTAGCATCTGGATTGTAAACAGGATCCCTTGAAGGTGACAAATGTTAGCATCTGGATTGTAAACAGGATCCCTTGAGGGTGACAAATGTTAGCGTCTGGATTGTAAACAGGATCCCTTGAAGGTGACAAATGTTAGCATCTGGATTGTAAACAGGATCCCTTGAAGGTGACAAACGTTAGCATCTGGATTGTAAACAGGATCCCTTAAGGTTGACAAATGTTAGCAACTGGATTGTAAACAGGATCCCTTGAGGGTGACAAATGTTAGCATCTGGATTGTAAACAGGATCCCTTGAAGGTGACAAATGTTAGCATCTGGATTGTAAACAGGATCCCTTGAGGGTGACAAATGTTACCGTCTGGATTGTAAACAGGATCCCTTAAAGGTGACAAATGTTAGCATCTGGATTGTAAACAGGATCCCTTGAGGGTGACAAATGTTAGCGTCTGGATGGTAAACAGGATCCCAGAATCCTCAGTCCATAATAATAGCACATGGCCACGTCTGATAATCTGCTGATTTGTTGAGAAAATGCCATCTAGAAACTATCTCGCCACATGCATGGGCTTATTGCTCAGCAGTTTTAGATCACATTCTGTAAATTATGCACACATGGCTGGCTGCCCCAGTAGAGGGCTTCTAACCATAGATTCAGATCCTAAAAGGTATTCAAGACCTTGTCTAATGTGTATAGTTGCACCTCTTCTAGAAAGGCTTGCCAATTCTATACTGCACTTTGGGCTGAGAATCAAGAAGAAGGAAGGGTAATCTTTGTGTTTTTGACTTTGCACCAAAAGGCTAATATTTAATTCTGTCCTGAAATCTATATTTGTTCTATAGCCTCAGCTACAGAATTATGTGGTATAATCACCACTCATCCTCCAGTTCTGTCAATCCTGTCCTTTCTATATATCTTAAACCCTGGAGTACAATTCATCAATGAACGGGGCACTCCATCGGTGAGTCGTGTAATAAATGAAGAACATAGACATAAAAAATGTTTAAAGGAAGCAGAAAGCAAGTGATTTGTGTATGAAGAGGTGTCATGTATATAGATATGTAATTTGTTACAAGAAAAACTAGTAAAAATAGAAAGACATCTAAAACTCCAAAGTTTCCTGACTCCACAGATGGTCAATGAATACAGTGTATTATACATATACAGTTTTGGGATAATGGCTGTAAGTCTTCGCTTTACGAGAATACCGTACGTAAATATACATACATTATATCATCTATATATTATGCATAAGTGACAAAGAAATATGTGTTAAGAAGCCGTGCACGTTCTTCAGTGTAAACTTATTTGCATGTAGATGTACTTTTGGGAATCGCACCTACGTAGTATATCGCGAGTACCTGAATACGCTTAGAAGAGATTTCTTTGCTGCCACTCTTTGAGTGCTAAAAACATCATGTTTTATTGATGAGTTTTGTTGACTCAATTCCACGTATTCAATTTTCTCCAGAAAACTTGCCTCAACCCTCCTTTTGACACAGAGCTTCAATAAGAAACTTTTCACCAATTGAGAAGGGAAGCAAAGATTATTAAAAGCAGAGTTCTCAATGCATGTGCCCAATAATTCTGCACATCCCTATTGGTACAACAAGGCGAGGAGAGATCACGTCTGTCCTTACACTCGTCCAAGAGGACACAAAGTGGTGTTGCTTCTGCACAACTCATATAACACAACGCAGGCGGGAGACAACACTGATAGTATCTTAGTGTGAATGCAGACGTTTTGTTTTGCAGGAAGCTGTGGCGGCGCTAAAGATGGTCCTGGTCAACACGATCTAGTAATGCGCATATGGGCGGGGTCTGTCTTCGGGCTACCCAGATATTGAATGATAAGCCAGCACCTCTGAAAGGACTGTGGAGATAGGGCAGAGTCAGGAGCATACTACACTCTGCTTAGCATAAACCTCATCCTGCAACAACCAGTAACCTTTTCAGAGCACCAATGTATAGTTGATGTTATGTTATTGGAATATTTTGAGTGCACGAATACCCAGAGGTGTCTTGGCACCAGCTCTGTTGTCCTGGTTTCTCTACTGGACCATGCCCCTCCTTGGGCAACTGGGAAGCTACTCAGTGTCTGTATGTGTACAGAAGATCAATGTTGATGGCTGAACCCTCCCCGAGTTTATTTTGGCCCCAGGGATCCCATCCCCTGGGACCCAGGGTTAACAAAGTTGGGTGCCCTGGTGCCCACCCATGGCACCTACCATATATAATGTTGGGGGCAGTGGTGGAGCCCCAAGGCCCACATGCTGCCCCAGCCAGTTCCCCGCAAGGTGCAGGAGCCGGGTTTGCTCCCATCTGGATGGAGCAGCATAAATAGCAGTATCTTGATCTGTTTCACTGTCAGCATAGGTGTAGGCAGGGAACCATGTCCTGAGTCCGCTCCCAGCGGGAAACAGCCGTTACAACGAGGTTTTTACCTTGTTGTGCCTTTACCACGTATTTTTTAGCACCCACTTTTTTACCGCGAATATATGCATTTACAATGCATGCCAATACCACGCATTTAAGGTAAATTGGGGAGGTAGGGGTCTCCCCCAACAAATACATTGTGTTCAAATCTAAAAACAATGCGGGGTATTGGCAAGCGCTTTAAATGCATATTCGCAGTAAAAACATGCATGCTAAAAAATGTGTGTGAAAGGCATGCTAAGTAAGTGTATGCGTTGTACCATCAATCAACCCTCCCAGCTGGTGGGGGCATATTTGAAGCCTCCACCCGGTGGGAGCAGACTTTGTATTTGCTCCAGTTTGGTGGGAGTTTTGAAAATGCTACCTCCAGGCAGGAGCAAACACAAGTATCCCTGCCCATGCGGGTGAGGGCAGGGAAACTGCTGTGTCTCGGGGGTGGGCTCTATTTTTGAACTGGCACTCCTGCAACAGTCTAACAAGCCTCTCGCAGACCCAACTGTTCAGATATGCAAATATTTTTCAGCCTTAATTTCTAAAAAACCTACTGAACAGATATACACGAAATCACAAAAAGCACAATCTGCGGACCAAGATCTAAATTCCTGCCAAATTTTGTGTCATTTCTTTGAGCAGTTTTTGCTGAAGCTCTGCTTAAAGAAGTCTACGGAAAATGCATGGGGATTTTGTATTTTGGGACTCCCGCTTTTTTCTCTGCTCCCTCTTGACAGATCACCCCAACACGTTCCACACTAAAACTAAGCAAAAAAGAGGACCTTTATGGAACGTTTTTTGAAGATTCGCCAAATGGTGCCAAAGTTAGTAGCAATACAAAAAGCAAATTTCCTATGGAAATGCTCACCTAACTATAACTACCCAGTGGCAACCTACTTATAGGGAGCTTTCAGCCAACCCTCTTCATCCGTTGGTCTGTTGTGTCATTCATTTTTCTTCTGCCCATTACTGCTAGGGGCAGTGGGTCAGCCCACTTCAGCCTTTGGCTAACTTTAACACGATTCACGACATTCTGCTCTTTAAGGAGAGCACATAAACACACAATTATTTCCTTTCAGCGCCAAGCACTACTATCACAACATTTACTTTTTGAGTCCAGCAAAATAATGTTGCTTTGAGACATTTTTATATGTGTATTGGCCGGGCAACTCCGCCAGTACAACAGTTTTACAAAATATTTGTCAAAACAAAACACGCATTGACAAAGCCGAAAGGCCATCAGCCAATGCCAGGTCTAATTATGTTGGCAATGCTACTTCCAGCCCACTACATGACAGACAAAGGGGGTGTAGAATTGGGGCGAGAAAGTGAAGAAAAAAGAAGGCGGCAAAAAAGGAGGAAAAGGAAGGAGGGGCGAGAGAATAGGGGAAGAGAACGAGAAAAGGGGAAGGGCTAAGTATGTGAGTGATGAAGCAGACGTGTGTGTGTGTGTGTATATATATATATATTTCTTGGATTCTTCTCACCTCGCTCCCGGCGATTGAAGTCACGGCACAGCAACAGGTAGATTTTTTGAACAAAAGTATATTTATTTACACACCATGTGCAAAAGAACGTGCAACGATTAGGACGGCCTACGCGTTTCTGCAACGATTAGGACGGCCTACGCGTTTCCCAACGATTAGGACAGCCTACGCGTTTCAATATATATATATGTATATATATATATATATATATATATAGAGAGAGAGAGAGCGAGAGAGAGAGAGAGATGACGAGAATGAGACATTTGAAAAAGAGAGACAGAGATAGCTGCTCGCTGGTGGTAAGAAACACAGGTGAATATAATCCCCATTCGTCCTAGAAGGCTCAAAATATATTACAATAATTAATGGATCACTTCAGCAAACAGTTTCATGCAGCAGAGAAGAACAGTATGACTACAAACTAAAACAGTAATATCCTTTGCTGTTTGCATTAGAATTTGCACAAATGATGTACCGAGCATATTATTAAGTCACCTTCCTCTGGAGGTAATTAAACAAGCATAAGCGAGGCTGCGCCAATTATGCAGAGCCCCTCATCCCCTGTCCCTGGATTTCTGAAGTTTCAAGAGCCCTGAGATGAAAGCGCTCTTGTGTTCTCTTGAAAAGACTCGTTTCAGGACACTTGTTGGAGAGAGGATTCTCATATCGCCGCCAGCAGATTCACTCAGCACGAGAGGGCATCAAAATACAATGCACAATTTCAAAATTAGCTTTTTGGGAAATTTCAAAAAATAATTGAGAGCAGAAGCATTGGCTAAGCCAACATAAGCCCGACTTTTTCTAATTGTTGGTTTTGCCAATGCTGTGCAGCATCAGCAAAAAAAAAGAAAGAAAGGCACAATGATGGGTATGTGAACATGTGCGTGTAATGCTGTCATGCCCAAATATGATGACGTGCGTGCACCCATGCGTCCCCACATGTGTGCACAAATGGCATGCCACTGCCACCATTTTCTAATTTTTTTTATTTACTGTTCCAAGATGATGGACATCACTGGGGAAGGTAGATAAAAGCAGGGGCGGCCACTCCACCTTGGCGGAGGAACATCGCCCCACTGCTGCTACCCAGCAGAGGAAACAGTGATAAATAAAATGATAATAAAACAATTTTACTATCATTTTCTATTTCACCGTTGCCTCTGCTGGGTAGTCGAGTCCTGTGGGTGGGCCGGGCCATATTCCTGAGATTCCGAAAGAGTAGTTGTGCACACTACTAAGTGTGCATGACTGTTTGGCCAGCCGCTTTAGGCCGGCCAAACGGTCATGCACACTTAGCATGTCTCCACCCGGCTGTGTTGTACAGCATGATGGAGAAAAGCCACAGGTTCCCAGGCACTGTCTTAGCAGCACACCAGGCCGCTCAAACCAATCACAGCATGAGAGATGCGCTGGGATTGGCATCTGGTAGCCTGCGCGGTACGCACCAGTCGAGGATCAGGAGAGATGAGTAAGACTAAGCGAATGTGAGCACCGGAAACTAATTAAGTGCTGGTGCTGTGCACCGGAAAGCACCGGCTCAAATTGAGCACTACGTCAACCAATGAAATGGGACCAAACTTCCACCTTCATTGAAAGAAAAAGAAAGCATACTACTGCCCCATTATTATAGTAACAGCCACTGTTTCGTGCATGCCCTGCGCTAGAATGGCAGCAGACAAGAAGTTGTGAGGCACGGACACTGTCATGAGATTCCTCACTTCTGTGCCCTAAAACCCAAAATGTAATTAAAAAGTCCAAGCTTTGGCATAGTCAATAGGTCTGAGTTTAATATGCTAATGCACACAGAGTTGGCATATTAAAGAATTCGTTTTAGATACAAAGGAGGGGGACAGCAAGAGGGGAGCAGGAGGCAGCAGCATAGCGTGGGTTGCCTGCGCTCAGGGAAAGACAAGTATTGAGCAGCTCAATTTGCAATTTGTGCCCCCAATTTTGCACCCCTAAGATTTTTGTGCGCCGATCAACTACCCCCCGCCCCCCCCCCCACACACACACACACATGCAACTCCACTGCTGAGAAGTCTATTGTTGTAAAGTAGTCCCTCAGGCAGTTTAATGCAAGCACTCAAGAAGGGTGGAAGCTTACACTGAAATAGACCATAGCACTAGGAGAGAAATGAATTGTAATTGACAAGTCTGAAGCCAGTGCCTCACAGAGGCAGGCCAAAGAAGGACAATGGTTGAAAGGGGCAGACTCAAAGCCCACTCTATGAATATCGTTAGCAACAGAACCATTAACAGCTGTAAACCCCAGGCCAAAAAAGAGGCGCAAGGGACAAAGCGAAAAAAGGATGGGGCGAAGGAGAGCCCTCAATATTTAACAACAGCTAGCCAGATCCCAGAGCGAGGGCAGGGCTTCATTTCAGACCCTCCGTGGGGACGAGACAGCAGCAAAACAGAGAACGAAAATAAACGAGAGCAGCTAACACGAACAATTACTAAAGAATACACGTCAATTCTACCCCAGCCGGCTACCATTGACATGATTCCTTAATAACCAATAATAGACATTAACCGCCAGTTAATGAGAACCGGAGAATCACAATAGAAATGTTACAAATGAGCTATACAAATACTCACAATAAAGGAACAAGCTTTTGACTATCCACCAGGTCTAACAACAATGAAAAAAGAAAACAAAAAAAGACTGCTTTCTGTTAATTAAAGTGTGAAGATTCAATGTATTTTAGAGATTTCAAATCGCCCCATGCATTGCACACAAGAGGAGGTGGAATGATACACCAAACAGCTAATAGCACGAGGTGAGAAGGAAATATATCTTTAAGCAAAGTCCAATCTATACATTTCAAAGAATTGGTAACAATAAGTAGTCTGGAAGGTTGCTATGCTGTCAAGCCATACCTAAGAAGAATGACAGACTGCAGGAGGTTGAGAAAAGAAGGTTCCCATTTAATTTCTTAAATAGTGTCTCCGTAGGAATAGCTATTTAAAAAGTGCAAAGGGATATGTACTAAATTTGTGATTACCCATTAGCGATTCCTACAGATTAGGAATCGCTACTAGGGAATCGCAAATAGGAAATGCCATTGCATTCCCGCCTATGGGCACAATAGGAAATAGTTTGCATAATAGTTTGCATAGTTTCCTAATAGAAATCGCAATTTAAGAAATGCAAAGCCAAGGGTGCCTCTGGGCTTAAGGCACCGCTGGAGGCACCCCAAATTTCCTAGTGCGATTCAGCTCGTTAAGAAATGCTAAATGGCTTCATACATCTAGGCCTAGGTCACATTATGGTAGTCATGTTAGTCACCATGCCACTTACCTACAAAGCCAAGGCTAGCTGGCCTAAACAGGCACAAGAGATTTCTCCGCATGCCAGTAGGCTTGAAAGGCGTGTGCTCCTGGGCTGCACCACTACCGCAGTTGTGTGACACGTGGCTGAATGGACTCCACCCCCATGGACATCTCCATATGCTGGAGCCTGGCTCTGCCTAAAAGAGTGAGTTCTTCTGTGCACGTATGCTGCAAGGCTTTTAACTGTAGTGGACCGCCTGTATGCCGCATGCAGTAGGCACTTCAAAATGTACATCTCACGTACAACAGGGCCATATTCGCATCCCAAGTAACACCTCTTGGGTGGTCGTGAAGTACTTTGGTTTCTAAAATCAAACATGCAAGCACCTATGAAATGCCCTTTGCCTGTGAATTTATTTTAAGCAATATGCAGGCACATGCATCAAAGGAAAAACCGGTCGCAAACGGGCAGCTTCTCAGAATCTGACCCTTTGCGACTGGTATTTTTAGGTCTCGGCTAAAGACGCGCGGAAGCGCGTCTCCGCCGAGATCTTATGTCACCGAGCGTGCTTCCCAGGAGACACTCCTGGCCGCGCGCAGGCGAATCTAAACTGGCACGCGCATTAGTACGAGCGCTGCGCGAGGCTCCCACACAACACACGCATACATAGAAACAGAAGCGCTCACGTACGCACATACATACAGAACCCCCCCACTCATATACACACACACACACACACACACACACACACACGCGCGCGCGCGCGCACCGGCCCCCCCTCTCCCCTTTAACTTACTGTGGTAATCTGGGGGACTCCGCTCTCCGCACCGGCAGGGAGAGTTGACGCTGCGGCTCCTATCCCGGGACTCCCTCTTGGTCAAGGGAGCCCCGCAACACGCGTGCAACGTCCTGTTGTCGGCCCCGGGGCTCTCCACGCTCGCAGGAGCCCCGGGCCGCTCCACGCATTTCCTCCGCCTGCCTCCTCTTCCGGTCCGGACGCGGCTCCGCCCCCGTCACAGGCGACCTTGCCTGACTTCCGGTGCGGCCGCGGCGGAATTCCGGGGGCAGTAAGAGTTATTGTATATTTGGCTGCTAAATGAAAGCGTGTCCATCTGCCACTGACATTTCTTTCAAAGTCCAAGTGTCTTAGCTTTTGATGCTCTGAGAGTGTTCTTAATTTCTCTGAAACAGATCTCCAGCATTTGTTTTCGGTAATGAAATATGTTTGATAATTCGATACATTATTGTAAAAAGGCATATGGAGTCTATGGTTGTCATCCCCATTACAGTTTCTGCGCAACCTACATTATTTACGTTCCCTGGACTTTAAACTGTATTATGCTGTAGAAAGATTTTCTAGTTAAGCATCTTTTTATGTGTTTTCTTTTCAATTCTTGTGTAAATTCTATGTTCGTGGTCTGTCCAAGCGCATGGGGCACGTGGTAAAGATTTCATCTAGGTGATGGTAGGGAAAGGGAGGTTTTTAGTAGAGCCTGATTTTATTGTAGATAAATATATTGTATTAGCATTTTTGCAACTGAACACATTTGCTCCTGTATATCTTTAATTGTGTAAGATCCCTAAATGAAATCTGGTCATTTACTCTTCCTCTCACAGATGTTCAGATGTTACAACTTTATCAGTTCGTGATTTTCTTTTGCACATCTTTAGTTCCCATTTACTTTAAAATACATCTTACTTTTGATAATAGTTAATTTAATTATAGTTATTCTTGGTGTAGTCTTTGGGTTATTGCAGTAATAACTCTTTGCTTTCGGTTTCCATTATTCAACAGTATTAAAAAAGAGGAGTTGAGAGGGGTGGGCAACTTGAAGATGAGGAAAAGGACAGAGGTAGTCTATTGTGAATATTTTAAATTTTCTGTTTTGTCAAAAAGAAATGTCATGAGCAATGCCAATTGCTCTACCTTTAATGATGCCGAGACCATTGCATTGCAAATGCTTGTTGCATTTGGGATGCATCCAGGCACATGCATCAAAGGAAAAAACGGTCGCAAACGGGCAGATTCTCAGAATCTGCCCCTTTGCAACAGGTATTTTTGCATTTGAGATGCATCATCCCAAATACAAAAATCGCAATTTAAGGAATCTCTAAATTGCAATTACTTAAATTGCGATTGCATTTAAGGAATCCCAAATTGAGATTCCTTAAATGCAATGCATTAAAGTAAAACAAATTGAGATTTCGCTAATAGGGGGAGCAAATTACCATGAAGTTGAACTTCATAGTAATTTGCAAAATCTTTGAAATATGCAGTTTTGTGCATTTTTCAAAGTTTCATGTTGCACACACACATGCCCTTAGGGCGTGTGTGTGTGCAACATATGTGCACGGATCAATGTCAGGGGTGCAACAGGGTGTCATTTTTACACCCTTGTACCGTTGAAATTGCATGAGCAATTAGCGAGTACCTACTGGGACTCGCAAATTGCTCATGCAATCTCCACTTCATTCCTATGGGCCTGGAGGCCCATAGGAATGAATGGGACGGAATTCCTTAATTGCGACTCACAATTTGCGAGTCACAATTAAGGAATGTGTAGGAATCGCTATTTTTATTGCGATTCGTACATGCATAGGCTTTTGCGATTCCTTAATTGCGATTCCTTAATTATCGCAATTAAGGAATCGCAAAAGCCTACGTTGATGCATGTGCCGGTATGTGCTTTCACAAAATGGCGTGGCTACTTTTCTTCACCTTTGGCTAACGTTTTAAAATTAACTTTGGCCATAATGACTAGATAAAGCAACATTCTAGCGCTAGGAGAGATGTTCACGGATTCAGGGCTCTGTGTTTCAAGGGTTTCAAAGATGCTTAGGCTCTCCTCTTTCAGGTCCATGTTTTCACTGCTTAAAGCTTCTTCACAGGGTGCCTTATTCGAAAGACCCTTTTTAACCCTTTTAATCGCGATTAGTAGATTTTGTGGGATAACCATAATGTTCTGAAACGTGACCATAGAGGTAGAGTCATTATCTGCAGCTTCAAAACTACACGTGCACTTGATGCCAGCCCTATTTCCACACAAAACAAGGTTAAGACAGCAGCCACATTGGAGGGTGGTGTGCTGCTTTGTGCAGACTGTAAGAAGGCGTGTTTGTGCTTTCGTGGTGATGGTGCCTCACATTTGAAGGACCCTTACTTCATGTGTGTGGAGCCCTCAACCTCTGCTGGAGTCACTACAGTGCTGCAGATGGTGCCTTCGGAAATGGACACAAGGCTCCAGGAAACTCTCCCAGATCAAGACAAAATAGTCCACATGTGGCCTTCAGAAACTAGACACAGTACCAAGAGGAGCCCCTCAGGCTAGACACAGCCTATCAGGGAGCAGAGTGACGTCACCTGCCACAGGTAGTCTGCAGAACTGGATGTCATTATGTTTCACACATCCCGTCACTGTGACCCATTCCATGGCACCCTTTCTGATTCGAGTGAAATGTAAACTCTGGCTGGATACACCAGAGGAACTAAGTACAGGATCATAGCTGAAATTGTTACTTATTTAAGATGCACTTTTAGTCTGGATGCACAACAGCAAAAAGGAGAAGAAAAGTGTAAAGCAGAAAACAAAAAAATGTGTCACTGTGCTGTAGAGGGAAATGCACTGATTTTCATACATTTTCAAGTTATTCCTCTACATTCATAGCTGTCAAGTACCCCATATGACGTGTGCCACCATCCGCCATTTCTGCCTTTTTAGCTAAGAGCCTTGCTTTCTGGGTCTTGTCATTTTCCTTTTACCGTTATACGTATAAAAGCTTGAAAATGTCAGCACGGAAAATTCTACTGCCCAAAATATACAGGAGTCGCTAAAGATACCCCACACAACATGGGCACATTGCACCCATTGCAAATCATCCAGAAGCTACAATGACACATCACCCTGTGTCCTTTAAACCCTCAATTGTAGATTAGCCAGTGAATAGGGCCTCTGGAGTTATGCAATTCAGCGGCCACAGTATTTTCCACATAATTATGTATTTGACAAAAAATCAACTTCCTGCTACTTAATTTGCAGATTAACATTTTTTTATAGCTCAAGAATGTTAAATGTTGCTAAAAAACACCAAAATGTGGTTCTACGCAATGGCAGACTCTTTCCAAAGGTTAACCGATGACCTTTCAGTTGCTGATTGTTCTAATGATGTGTTAAGCTGGTACTAATGAGGCGCAACTTTGCCCGGACAGTATTAACAGATGTTGAAATGACAAAATAATTACCACTGTCACCTATGGTGCCACACTGAGCAGAATCGTTTGCCTTTTTTGATGCATAAGTTTGTGCACAATGCCACATAATTTGGACTTCCACTGCTCCATTACTCCTGTGGCCCTTAGTCTGGTGCACATTTCAGTGCTCTCGTAATGCACATCACCCAGAGCACCCAGAGGGGCATCATGTAGTGCTCGAATGAGGCACACCACCCAGTGCCCTCTGAGGCGCGTCATCTAGTGCATTTTTGAGGCACCTCAACAAGTGCTCCCCAGGTGCAAGTTGTTCTGTGGTCCCCTCCAGTTCCTTTTCTGCACCTTGATGCACATCAGCCAGTGCTCTGCTGATTCCCATCGCCCTGTGATCCTCTGCATCACATGGCTGTGTACTAATGTAGGTCTAAGTGCATTGATGCCTGTGAGTGGTGTGCACCCTGAAGACTGACGCCAGAAAATATCAAAGACCAAATATACAAAGAATATCGACTGGTAATTCTGGATTTTTCATACCTAACTCCACATATGTGTAACTATGGGGTACATATATCTTCAAGGTACGCAGAGGTGGAGATAGGAATAGTAAATCTATACTTCCCTATATGCACGTACATTTCCATTTGTATTCTGTCCTCGATATTCTTGTACCACAATATTCTGGGAGTCGGTATTCAGTGGTATACTCCTGTAAGTCTGTTGTACTTGCACCGTACAGAAGGCAAACTTTGTCAGGGCTCATTTTCTTTAGCCTCACACTGCTTCACTCTAATGTTTTATTCCTCAGCCACCCCACCCCACCCCACCCCACCCCCAAAACGCAACCAGGTGGCCTTGGAGTAACATGACACACTGCCCCACACCTTGCTGTCGACTGTCACTTCCCTGACTCCTTTTTTATGGTCTGTCTTGACGGCGCAATCAATTATATGAGCAGTAATAGAGAGGGGCTTTGGCTCCGCCCCCATATTGGGAGCCGGGAGTACATGTTTTGATTGGGCAGAAGTTGTGTGCTTCCACAAAACAGTACTTGCTCTCCACGTAGCCATGATCATTTTGTTTATTTATCAAGCTGTCTGAGCTTTAACTTTCAGTGGCACATACACGATATTGAAATGCTATTAATGTGTCTTAGATAACGAGGTAATTTATATTTTTTTATATGGCCGCAGCACAGATTGGAGGAGGGCAGTCATTAACCTACATGGATTTTTAGGTCTGGTTGATGGTGCAACTGTCACTTGAGAGTTTAACCTACTGCAATATCATTCTACAGTTCTTTGCTTCCGCACAAATACTTATCTATTTCTGTGCTGTTTACTTGTAATGCTTCACATTACCATACAACAT
This sequence comes from Lissotriton helveticus, assembly GCF_964261635.1. Classification (NCBI taxonomy): domain Eukaryota; kingdom Metazoa; phylum Chordata; class Amphibia; order Caudata; family Salamandridae; genus Lissotriton; species Lissotriton helveticus. The sequence goes on from NC_136065.1 coordinate 208,954,204, forward strand.
TCTTTTGAAGCCACGCCTATTGGCATTGCCAATGCTTGTTTCTGCTCGATTTTTGCTTCATTTTCACTCTTGAGCATCACTCCTAACTGTTGTAACTGTCATTGGTGCAGAAGGTGCAGTGGCAGTGAGAGCCCAGCAGTTAGGGGCCCACTGAAGTCAGATTAAGGCTATCTTTTTACTGCCAGCTAGGAGGGGCTCTTTCCCCTTGACTGGTAGAGAACATGGCACCCTCACTAGACACTCCCCCTCTGTTTTTTGTTGCAGTTTTATATAAGGAGAGCTCGACCCGAAGATATTGGAACGCTTTACATGAGCACCAGTTACATTACACAAGGACACATTTATTTTTTGATAGGCACGGGAAAATTAAGTGATTTTTCCAGAATCACAGGATGTTGAGCTGATGCCGAGACTCAAACCTCTCTCTTGGTCTTCCTTCTCTCTCTGTCCCCAAGGACCCAGCCCTCACCCCATGACACCCTTCGCTCCTTGTGCTCCCCGAAGCCTATGCCAGCATTGCACGTGCGAGTGAGTGCTCTGGTTGGCGAAGGCGCAGACCCATCTGCTGGAGCGTCGAACAGCTTGGCAGCAGCGGTCATGGGCGTCTGGCGCGTGCTGGTGGGCAGGCCTGGCCTCCACTCGGATCACTGCAGGGGCTTCCGGAAGTGCGAAGCGGGGAATTGTGCGCGCGAGATGACGCGCTCATGGAACACATGATCCGGCCAAGAGAAGGCGCGACGCACCAGCTATGGAACGGCGAAGGCCGCTTAGAGGCTGTCAAATGCCATTCACAGCAATTGCCATTGACATATTTTGATGATAATTATATGGTGTGTTTCTGGGTGTACAGGATGGTTGTTTTTTTCTCCTGGTTTATTTAATCCTGGTGGGTAATTTTTATGATCACTACACTGTACAGACAAAATAACACCAGAAGAAAATACCAAGCAAATATGAGGCAAAATAATTGCACAATATACAGTTTGATTATTTATACTGGCAGGGAGTGCATAGTTTTTATTACACAAGAAAAATCTCGCCTAGATCTGATTGATGGCCTCTGCACAGTATGCAGTTTCTCACTGATCCTATGTCTACAACTTAACTCTATTTTTTCACACAAATTTGCAATATTTTTCTGGGTGCTGAAAGTGGATGTGACATTTTCTTGTGAATTAACTTTAAAACTATTTTTCTCTCAAGTTTAACTACCATTGACAAAACCATACCTAGGTCTCAACTTGGCTGTTAGCCTTTTGGCTTTGTCAATCCTTGTTTTGTTTTTATGGTTTTTGCAAAACTTTACTGTTGAGTAAGCTGCTGGTCGCCTATTATTTGAACAGAAAAACATCCAATGCGTGGAATAGTCACCTGCATAACTGTCTACTACCTCTGAAAAAAACTGGCGTGGTTTGGTTGACAAAGCCACACTCACTCAGGATGTGCACCTGCCCGGATTTAGTCCTGACAGATTGCTGGGCTGCTGCAACTCCCTTTTCCTCCACAACTTCCACACCTGTCCTGTGGTGGTAAAGATGCAGAATAGTCTGCTTTCTGTGGGCAAAATGTTTGTAAACTGCCTAGACAGAATCTTTCAGATTTACAACAGAGGCAGTACCTTGTTTCAGGCCATTTCTACCACATTAGGCACATTTGGCTATTTCCTACACATAATTTTATCTGTGTTGAGACAGCATAAGTCTGTCACATGTGAGTAAGGTAGGGATCTGTGCACCCGTCCTGAAGAAGAAGCGTTACGCTTCGAAACATGTCGACGCACACACAGGAGGCTTTGTACATTAAATACACATAAAAACCTCCGTCACACACATTTTTAACAGTACTAGCCATGAGGCACATTAAAAAATGTTGTAGTCCTTACTTGCCAGGTACTTTTTTAAAACACTCACTAATCCATTCACTTCTGACCCTACCACTCATCAACCTCACGCACCACACATAGAGATAACATCAGTGCTCCCGCGTATTCGTTGATTAGCAGCACGCCGCGTTCCGTAGAGGGACGCGAAGACCCCTATGATGAAGCATGACACCAAGGGCCCTTTTGGTGTGTGAGGGGTATTTAAAAAAACACAAAGTGCTTCCCACCACTGCAGGAAACACTTGCCTTTCTGAAAACCTGTTCTCTTTCTCTTTCGCCTATCATTCATGGGTGGATTCTCTATGTTCTTTAGGTTTAAAGTATTTTATTTGGTGCAACATAAATAGACAGACATACAAAATGTATGAGGCATCAGGTCAATGCGGACAAGGCTGCGCCCACAGCGTTGTATCTGCAAAGGACAGTTCGATCGTGGGCCAGTCCGCGGCGGGGACCGAACCCTAGTCTATACTGTAATATATAAGCAAGCCTTCCAATTTACTGCCCCTTAAAATTCCTAGACATGTGAACAACGCCGCGAACATCCCATCCCCCCAGAAATTTTCACTACTCCTAATTTCAGAACTGCTGCTACACATGGTGGATCCTTTCCTGTACTTGAAACAGACTGAGTGGCGGCTGCCATGGAATGGTATAGGTAGGGCTGGTGCAGGAGAGGGCTTTTGAAAAAAAATACAATTTCACTTACCTTGCTGCTGGCAACTGCCTCTACTCCATCCTCTTCTGTTGAGGCACGCAGGCTCCAAAACGCCTCTAAGCCAATCACGACGCTGCTGTCCCCAGCATGACAGCAGTATCATGATTGATTTGAGCGCCCTGGTTTCTCGTTCAGACAGGGAGTGGGACCTGTGCATGTTCTGCACCCAGGCTGTGCAATACATCCGGGTGGAGAACATGCTAAGTGTGCATGACTGTTGGGCCGGACAAACCGCCATGCGCACCTAAGTGACCCAACCACTCATTCCTCTGCTGGCTGAGACCACAGCTCAGCCCTGCCATGCCCCGCAATACTGCCTCAGTAAAGAAAAAGAAAATGATAATAATATTGTGTTATTATCATTTTATGTTTCCTTTTTGCACAGCTCTAAGAGCAGTAGGGTGGTGCTCTGCCAAATTAACGGAGGAGCCGCCGCTGTGCAGACTGACAAAAAACCACAGATGGCGCCTCAAACATGGGAAATTCATCCCCACATTTCTCCTTGACTCTCCAAATTGATTTAGCACCCAGATCCTGCTAGTCCCACCCCTGCTCCCTCCACTGGATCCCTCCACCTCATGTTACCGCCCTGCTGGAAGAGTTACCATCTCATCAAAGCTTCCTTGCAGCAACCACATGTACCTTTGAACCATGTGTGCCTCATCTGTGATTCCAGAGAGCTCAGGACAAGTTCACCCATCCGCTTAACCTCAACGTAAGCGACGCGCCAACCTTATCTGCTCAGTGTTGGTAAACCACCGACAGAATGTGCACATTTATTTCTACTATCCACATCACCTTCTACAATTAAGTCATTCAACTCATTGCAACCAAATTTTAGCATTGCCTTCTTGCCAGAAAAGTGCTCTCTCCCTCAGACAACCTCATGCCTTCGACAGACATGTTTCAGTGGCCGAACCTTTGTCGCTCTTGCATCCGAACTCTGGAACCTTCTTCCAGCACAGACTCAGATCTCTCTCAACTGCTTAGCCCTTCCCTTTGTAGCAAACCCTCACCTTTGCTGCTCCTACTTTTATTTACTCTTTGAACTCAGTGCCAACAAACCCCTTTGGTGGTGAAGTTTGCTCTCTAAAACTCCTACAGTAATATTCATATGAAAAATAAAATATATTTGTAATAAACTTATGGCCAAAAGAACCCTTTACAGCACAATTTACCAAACATGTTGGCTGAAAGTTCTTAGGTTTTATAGGCAGATGTAAAAAGAAACTTATGCCCTAATTCACTAGTTCATGGTCTGGGAGTTGCATTACTGTACACCAGCAAATCATAGGCATTCTGCTCCCTTGGGAGTACTTTTAGGGCTCGAATGAGTAGTTGATACTCTATGCCACAGGGCTGGAGTGGAGGGCTTGCTGCTCTACGACATGTCATAGTGCCGGGTGAGCACCTCCTGCACGGAAAGATAGGGCAGTCGTGCACCATTAATTGCTGCTTCAGGCCACGGTGCAGCGGCGGGCTCGGGTAAATGTTGCTACAGGATTTAGAAGAACCATTAAGTATTCGCTACTCACGGGGACAGTGCGGTGGCGGGGTTTACTTCCTGCTCCAGGACCTGGTATAGCGGCTGGCAGAGTTTTTGGTGCCAGGTGGCAGCCTGGGGATAGAATGTCCTGCTGCTCCAGGGCCTGGTATTGTGAGGGTCAGAGTGGCCGGATGCATCGGTGCACAGTGCAGTGGTGTGGACATTTCTGCTTCAGCACTTGGTGAGGTGCAGCTGCAGTAATTGGTGGTCTCGACCCAGAGTGGAGATTGGATGTACTCCTTGCTGCTCTGAGACACGGTTGTGTGGTGGTGGTTGTAGTGACCTGATACTTCAGAACATAGCAGAGTGGTGTGGTGGGTTTGGTGTGGTGCAGTACTTTCTGCTTCAGAACCTGGTGAGGTGGCAGGTGCAGTACATGTGATCTGGACACTGTAAGGGGATTGAGACTGTTGCTTGCTGCTCACTTAAGGACATAGTGTAGTGGTGGTTGTAGTGACCTGATTCTTCAGTACATAGCACTTTGGTGTGCTTTAGTACTTTATGCTTTAGAACCTGCTACGGTTTGTACACAGTAGTAGGGCTACGTGTCCAACTTACTACCCAATGATATGGTGTGGTGGTAGCTGGAGTGCATTTATGCTTCAGAACCCAGTGAAGTGGTGAGATGAGATACTGCCTCCTTTAGGACCTGGTGAGGTCTCAACACAATCTATAACTGGGCGTCTTACTTGCTCCTCAAGGACATAGTGGCTGGAAGTTGGAGCAACATGTTGCTTCAGAACCCAGTGAAATGGTGAGAAAAGATACTGCCTCCTTTAGGACCTGGTGAGGTCTGGACTCAGTATATGACTGGATGTCCTACGTGCTACCCAAGGACATGGTGTGGTGGTGGTTGTAGTGCCTTGATGCGTGAGACCCCAGTGAAGAGGTGAGATGAGACACTGCCTCCTTTAGGACCTGGTGAGGTCTGGACTCAGTATATGACTGGATGTCCTACATGCTACCCAAGGACATGGTGTGGTGGTGGTTGTAGTGCCTTGATGCGTGAGACCCCAGTGAAGTGGTGAGATGAGACACTGCCTCCTTTAGGACCTGTTGAGGTTTGGACTCAGTATATGACTGGATGTCCTACGTGCTACCCAAGGACATGGTGTGGTGGTGGTTGTAGTGCCTTGATGCGTGAGACCCCAGTGAAGTGGTGAGATGAGACACTGCCTCCTTTAGGACCTGGTGAGGTCTGGACTCAGTATATGACTGGATGTCCTACGTGCTACCCAAGGACATGGTGTGGTGGTGGTTGTAGTGCCTTGATGCGTGAGACCCCAGTGAAGTGGTGAGATGAGACACTGCCTCCTTTAGGACCTGGTGAGGTCTGGACTCAGTATATGACTGGATGTCCTACGTGCTACCCAAGGACATGGTGTGGTGGTGGTTGTAGTGCCTTGATGCGTGAGACCCCAGTGAAGTGGTGAGATGAGACACTGCCTCCTTTTGGACCTGGTGAGGTCTGGACTCAGTATATGACTGGATGTCCTACATGCTACCCAAGGACATGGTGTGGTGGTGGTTGTAGTGCCTTGATGCTTCAGAGCCCAGTGAAGGGATGAGATGAGATACTGCCTCCTTTAGGACGTGGTGAGTTCTCAACACAATTTATAACTGGGCGTCTTACTTGCTCCTCAAGGACATAGTGGCTGGAAGTTGGAGCAACATGTTGCTTCAGAACCCAGTGAAATGGTGAGAAAAGATACTGCCCCCTTTAGGACCTGGTGAGGTCTGGACTCAGTATATGACTGGATGTCCTACGTGCTACCCAAGGACATGGTGTGGTGGTGGTTGTAGTGCCTTGATGCGTGAGACCCCAGTGAAGTGGTGAGATGAGACACTGCCTCCTTTAGGACCTGGTGAGGTCTGGACTCAGTATATGACTGGATGTCCTACGTGCTACCCAAGGACATGGTGTGGTGGTGGTTGTAGTGCCTTGATGCGTGAGACCCCAGTGAAGAGGTGAGATGAGACACTGCCTCCTTTAGGACCTGGTGAGGTCTGGACTCAGTATATGACTGGATGTCCTACATGCTACCCAAGGACATGGTGTGGTGGTGGTTGTAGTGCCTTGATGCGTGAGACCCCAGTGAAGTGGTGAGATGAGACACTGCCTCCTTTAGGACCTGGTGAGGTCTGGACTCAGTATATGACTGGATGTCCTACATGCTACCCAAGGACATGGTGTGGTGGTGGTTGTAGTGCCTTGATGCGTGAGACCCCAGTGAAGTGGTGAGATGAGACACTGCCTCCTTTAGGACCTGGTGAGGTTTGGACTCAGTATATGACTGGATGTCCTACATGCTACCCAAGGACATGGTGTGGTGGTGGTTGTAGTGCCTTGATGCTTCAGAGCCCAGTGAAGGGATGAGATGAGATACTGCCTCCTTTAGGACGTGGTGAGTTCTCAACACAATTTATAACTGGGCGTCTTACTTGCTCCTCAAGGACATGGCGTGGTGGTGGTTGCAGTCACTTGATGCTCCTGAATACAGTGCAGAAATGTGGTGGGGTTCTTGCTTCTCCTGGACCTGGTGAGGTGGCAGCTGTAGTGCTTGTGGTCTGGACATAGTAAGGAGGTTGAGTGCACTACTTACAGTCTAAGGACATAGTGGCTGGAAGTTGGAGCAACTAGTAGCTTCAGAACCCAGTGCTGTGGCGTGATACTTTTTGCTTCTGGACTTGGTGAGGGGGCAGGTGAAGTATCTGCTGGTCTGGACACGTTTGTTGCTTGAGTGGCCTTCTTTCTGCTCAGGACCCTGTGTCACGGGGTGTGATGACGTCAATGCTCCTGGCCATGGTCCATCGGTGAAGTGGACACTTACTGCCCAGGGTGACGTGTAGGTGTGTTTTGAGTGCCGCGTGGTTACTTCTCCTGGATGCGTGCAGCAGGTTGTGGGTAGCTGGTAATTGTTCCTTCAGGACACGTCCTTGGGTGTCACAATAAGGCCAGGCTGCACCCGAGGGACTGACAGGCACCGACAGACCTGCTGTGGCCGCGTCACCCTTGCTCACCCTCTGCTGCGATGATGCGCCCACCCCTGCGGCATCGCTCCCTGTACATGTCACTCCATCTCAGCCAAGCGGGCGCCATGAGTGACAGGAGACAGGGTGACTTTGTAAAAACAATGCAGGCGCCATCCTCACTCAGACAACAGAGATTCGGGAAAAACAAGTGGCTTTGGTCTTGTTTATGACTTCTTAATGACATAAAACATTTCTCTAATATCTTTCAAAAGGTGATGTTGGCATTTAAATGGGACTTAGAGACACAGTGCTGTGAATGGGTAATATCCCTGGATATGCAACTTAGACTGGCCTTCAGAGAGGGGAAACTGATGATGAACAGTCTGTCTTTCACATGAAAGATGGAGAAAAACTCTTGAAAATCCTCAGTCTCTGCAAATACACTAATAAAACAAGCATTGGCAAAGAGAACTACCTTAGCAAGCTAGCATGAGTGATGGTTACTTTTTTTGCAAGCATATGTACAAAATTAAAGAAAGGAATAAAGAAAAATGCTAATACCTAAACGAAACAGTTCTATGCATGCAATCAAAACTGTAATTTAAAAAAATATTGCATAATTTTAATAAAGAAGTATGGTTGCTTTCTAGAAGACAAGTGAATTTAGAGCATGTATAGAAAACCGTTTATGTTTGGTGCACATCACAGTAAAATATTATTAATGACGCAAACAAAATATACTATTTGCGTTGAATTACTGTATCTTGAAAACATAGTTTCAACACACAATTCTAACAAAAAAAAATGTTAGACAAATATTAAGGAATTGAATGAAAAAGCACTGCCAAAGTAACTTAATGGCCTATCAGCTTGGCACTGAAGTGAACCTCTTTTTAGGTAAATGGGTACAATTGACCAGGCAAAATGCTGATACTCACAGTGCAAGAGAGGCAAAGGTTGAAGTGGACTCACGCGTTGCCCCGTGCCACATTCTGTGGTGAGTGGAGGCAAAATATGGATGTGCAATGAATGAAGAGAGCTGACCCAAAGCCCCTTTATGTTTGTATAGATGTATGTATTTTTAGGTTTCGCGTCAGCGAAAGACCTATTGCTGCCCACCTAGCACGGAAGGGACCACAGACCGGGGCACGAGCGCCGATTGCACCTCGTGGACGCGCATGCCCCGCCTCCCGAGCCGTGCACATCTCTGGTAGTCAGCCATGCCTCTCATTCGCGCGCACACCAGCTGCCCATACACGCACCAGCCACCCCCAGACACGCACACACGCACCAGCTGCCCACACACGCACCAGCCGCCCCCAGCCCCGCACACACGCACCAGCCGCCCCCAGCCCCGCACACACGCACCAGCTGCCCACACACGCACCAGCCGCCCCCAGCCCCGCACACACGCACCAGCCGCCCCAGCCCCGCACATACATAAACGTGGGGAAAAAAGCCTTTGAAGCATCTTCTCACGTCATTTCATCTGCGCATCCACCATCCATGCATATCTACAAAATGGCCTATGAGCTTTTTTTTAAATATCTTTTTAGTTACTGATCCAAGTTGGCTCAGTAAGTAAAAGGAAAATAAAACGTACAAAAGCATTTATTTATTTTTGGGGTTGGGGAGCAGAAGCAAGAAGAAGGTGGAAGCAACACAAGGCAGTGCGGGCACGGCCACAGCAACACTGGATGCCGAAGGAACACCGGGAACGGCGCTAAAACAACATTGAGGGTGGGGGTGACAGAGAAGCAAGATGGGGAATTTGAGGAGGGTCTATAGCAACACAAGTGCTACGAGCAAGCAGCCTGTAGGGCAGAGATAGAGAAGTACACGAGGGAGACAGCACAAAAACACTATTGAGTGCTTCACACAAAAGAAACAAGCATTTACAATGCAACGGTTTCGCCTTTGGAAAAGTTTGAGCTATTGGCATTGTAAATGACAAAATTTGTATTTATGTGTTGGTTTTGAAAACAGATAAATAAATGGCACTTCTTACTTGAATTACAGGCATATACTCCTGCGTGGAACGTACAGTAGTGGGCTTTCAGCTGCAAAACATTTCCAAATGTGCAAATCTTAATGGTAGAGACGTTTTAAGGCATGGGCAAAATGAGCAGTTGCCCAGAGACCACACTTTGAAGGGGGCCCTCAGGGAAACTGCGCATTCTATTTTAATTCTGTCTATTATATTTCTCTATCTAGACCACTACACCTCTCTGCCTAATTCTGCTACTGATCCAACAAGTACCATGTTAAGGATTTTTTGTGACCCAGGCAAGACATATTCCAGCTGCTTTTGTGTGAACCTGTTAAAGTTTAACATATAATTTAGTATTTTTTGGCATCATGAGTTATTGAATTAACAGGAAATGGTAAAGTAAAGGGGGCCCCCTAAAATAGTCTTGCAAGGGCCCACAAAATCCTTAAGATTAAACTGCTTAAAGGCCCGTCATTGAGCCTTAGACAGTATAGATATTTCCTAGGCTGCTTAGATGGGGCATGTCCCTGCTTGACCAACACATCCATAGCTCAGTTAGATGGATCTTACTGGGAGGGGCCACAGCTGCAGGTTTTTTCAAGTAATCCCAAATATTGACACATGACACGCCCCGCCCACTCAGATTCATTCATCACCAAGAAGCTGTCTGGCTGAGATGCACACATTTCCCCATGGAGCAGCTTCACCTGAAGATTTACCTGATTAGCCAGCACCAGGAACCCAGAGAAGCTAACCCTAAATACTCGTAGGAGCTACACCCTCTTCTTACGGGAAACAGTGGGAGATGACAATGATCTTTCTGCAAGTGATGGTGGACTAACCCAGAATGCCTTGCAAGCATGCCCTCGGCCACAGCCATTTCTATATTTGTCATTGTGAGGACATTCCTGTGGAGCTGCAGATATCATTCAGTCTCCACGTGGCATGACCTGAACACAGGCTGATCACCAGCTTCTAGCGTGGGTACCGAAGAGAGTCCTAGACAGCATGAGCGGCTCCTCCATGAGAGTGGAGGAGCGACGCCCTCCCTTAAATGCCCCAGAGCAGCGAAAAAATAAAATAGTAGTAACGTTTATTTATTACCATTTAATATTGAAGCAACCCGTCCTGAACCGAGTGTCATGCAGAGTGTCTGCGGAGTGGCAGTAGAGAGCTGTGCACATGTTTGAAGTGCGCATGTCTCTTTGGCCGACTGTCTTGCGACATGCACATTTTAAACTTCTCTAACCCAGCTGTCTTAAACAGTTAGGTTAGAGAAAGTGCAAGCCTTCAATGCTGTTAGGAGCGCTGCGACGGCCGCTCCCTCCAATCCTGATGCATCTCTCATGCCGAGAGGCGTGCCAGGATTGGAAAGTACAGTTTCCTGGTCCGGATGTTCCAGGAGCGAAGACACCCGAGCAAGGAGGACGTTGTGTGGCAAGTATGGTAAAAGAAACGCAGGTGAGGGGTAGACGTGTGACTTAGGTTTGAGACTTGGTGGCAGTATAAGGCATGGGCACCCTGACCTTTTGGCAAATTGACAATCAGATTTGATTCTTTGAAACATGGCTAGATATGTAATCCATGAGCATGTGTTGATGCTTCTGGCATTCTAGGACATTGTGCCTCTTTGGGATGAGAAGGGATAATGGATGGTGTGCAAATTTTCAAGCTTCGTGGACCTGCAACTTGAAAAACTTAATTCAAAACCTTATGAACTTCAGAAAAAAATAAGAGCAGTTTTAGGGGCCTTTGCATCAGTATGAAACAGTTGTGTCGCCATGAGAAGCAGTGACGCCCAGGGTGTGCGCTGGTGTCACTTAGCAGCTGTCCACCATCAGATCCCCCACCCCAGATCATCTCGTGTCCTACCTGACGGGCCCTCACACCAAACCCTGCACAATATTTACCACTCTTCCCACCCTGCTAAGGCTCATGTGAACAAGCACGCCAGTCTCTACGACTGCTTCTGAAACTCCGTCCCAGTCTCCTGCTCATACTTTCTGAAGCTCCAGACACTCTTTCCCAAACTTTTCTATCTATTCCGAGCACCACAATCTTGTGAGGTTCCTTCTGTAGCATGCAGTGCTTAATTTGTAAAAATAAATAAGTGCCAGGACTCTCGTCAGGAGGCCACTGAAGCTTGCACCACATATTGCCCCTGCCATGCTGCCAGTGATGTTAAGAATACAACTATTAACCACCACACTCCTACAAATGTGACAATTCAGACTATTCCAGGCCATCAAAGCTATAAAGATGGCTTAGGCGGCAGGTAATAGTCATTTTTTATGTATATTGAATTAGTAATTGACTGTTGTGTACATCGCAGACAGCGCCACCTTGTGGCAGACTGCCACAAGCGCCGGTGTTGATAATTAAGTACCCGTGCAAAGCACTGAAAACCACCGGCTCAAATTAAGCACTGGTAATATGGACTGTACCTGAGCAAAATGTTGCAGGTAAAACCCATATGAGATCCCTAGAAGGAGGTGTTTAATTTGCATGGGGCAATGGAACGTCTTTGCCCTTGCATCCTTGCCATAGTTAAGATGTGGGCACAGGACAAGCAGGCCATCCGGAAGCACACTGATTATGCTGCTAATAGGGGCCACCATCAGAAAGGGGCCTACCAAGGGCCCAGAAACCACCTTGGAATATCCCTGAAGCAGGTGGAGTCACACAATACCTCCGTCAGTGGCGGGATCTCCACCCCACAGCTAACAGTAAGAATGTGTCCACCGGCAGTGACAGACAAAGCCAGGGTTTTAAACCATGGATCCACCTTTTATTGATAGGCTCTCCGAAGTGCAGGCATGAACTGTCAGGTTTCAGACAGCAATGCTACCTCTCTTATGCAGATCATGCAGGCCCAGGCTTCAGGTAGCAGAGATGTTTCTCTGGTTACTCTGAAACTGCAGGCTCAGACAACAGCAGTACCACCCAGGTAAATTTGGTCGTTAAGGTTCCATATTAGCAGATCTATCACTGGGGTTTCATAAATCCTGATGATTCTGGCCTAGAGCTAACCTCTAACTACAAATATGCTCTGAGCTCCTCATTTTCACAGCAGTGCTGACTCTCGCGTTCCAAAGTTAAAACCCACCAGATCATCGCCTGTACAGCCATGCCTAGCGAGGATATACACAATGGAGCTTTGGGCCAGATGTATCAAGATACACTTTTGCAATTCTCAAATAGCGATTTTTAAGGAATCGCTATTTGAGAATTGCAAAATGGTATGTATGTGGAAATTAGCTATTTTTTAGCGATTTCTTAAAATTCCTTAATTGCGATTAGCAAATTGCAAATCACAAATTGAGAATAATTTCAAGGGTGCAGGGGTGTCCAAAGTTCACCCTGTTGCACCCCTGAAATATGCATGGGTGCACATGTGGTGCACATACATGCTCTAAAGGCATGTATGTGCATCACATGGCACTTTGAAAAATGCAAAAATGTGCATTTTTCAAGAAATTTGCAAATTACCACCAACTTGAAGTTGGTGGTAATTTGCGATTCCTTAGGGACAATTAGCAAATTTTTTTTGCTTCATACATTGCATTTAAGGAATCACAATTTTTGCGATTCCTTAAATGCAGTAGCAAAATAAGGAATCGCAAATTAGCGATTCCTTATTTTGCACTGTAATTTACTGCATACATACCATTTTGCTCAAATGAGTTCGCAAACGCCGAAATTTCGGCGTTTGCGAACCCATTCGAGCTTCATACATCTGGCCCTATGTGTTGTGCCTTGCTTTCACATTGCTCTCTGAGAAGCTGCACCACCATGAGTATAATGCTGCATGGAATGTTTCTATGTCACTTCAAGCGCCTCTATACCGTTTCGGGTGATTAGTGCGCTGTACATAACATCACATAACAGAAGATAACTTGGTGTGTTGATCTGACAGTTTACATGACTTGAGACTAGGGGTGGGCAGAGTGTTTAATTCCATCGGCAGAATTGAGGGAATTTAGCAATTCCGCTGTACTCATGTAACACAGAATTACTAATAAATTCTACTGTAATTGGTTTTTGAACAGAGCCGGAAGAGTTTAATAACTCTGCAGATTCAACTTTAATCTGCAGTGATTTAAACATAGGGGACCACTCCCTCTTCCAGCCGTTTAAATCACTGCAGTGCAGCACATACCTCTTGGGGCCCTTACATAAGTATGTAAGGGCACTGATGAGTATGCACTACACTGCAGAGGATACCCCATGGTAACTTTACATATGTATGTAAAGGCCCCAAGGAGTGTGCACTGCACATTGTGGTGCCCACTCTGCCCCTGTGCGGAATTCAGTGGAATCTCAGAGAATTTTGATTTAATTCAGCCAAATTCCACGGAATAAAACTCTGCCAATTCCACCCACCCCTAGTCAAAACCTGAGGTGGAGCAATGAAGCCCCATGCTCCTGAGGGGGGATCGTCTACATATTCTCGCGTAGCCTGCAACTGATCCTGATATTCTTAAATGTACCCTGATCTGGGAATAAACAAGCTACCTGTTTGCACTTGGAGTGAAGACTGATTACTGCAGTTAAGGGGCTCATAACATTGGTGGTTATACTGAAGAATTCTTGCATGTGAAGGAAGTAAAAAGAAGAACCTGGGGGCATTGTGTATGAGTGTAATGCATTGACAAGTTTTGTTTTGAAGTCTAGTCAAGGGAGGTTCGAGTTATGGTGATTTATGGTTAAACTTTCTTTGTGTGTGTGTGTGTGCCATGAGTGGGCAGAGTTTGAGATGAGGGGTAAAACCTTTTTTAAAGGAAGCTAGTGGGTTCAGTGGCCTGACTTGCCTGTGACTGAGAATCCATAATTACATATCTGATGTGCTTGAATATTGGTGCGCTTCCATTTGTAGGGGTGCATTATAACCATGAGTAGTTTGCACCTACACATGTAATCCTTTGTCATGTTAACATTTGTTTATTAGGACGTGTAATGTAATAACGTGTAACGTGAAGTAATAGAGATGTTTCTGTACAACATGGAGAAATTAACATTGTAATCGTGACTTACGTGATTAAATCTTAATGTTTGATTTTACAAGTGACTAATGAGAAATGAACTCGCTGTTATGTAACGCATTAATTTAAACATGCACGGTCATAATATTCATTGATACGTATACCTAATGAAATATCGTGTTGTTTCTTATGTTAGCCAAATGTGTAGGCCTCGTGTATTTCTCCCTGCCTCTCTATTTGCTAAATAATTCATGTGTATGCAGAAACCGCTCTTTCTCATGTTTCTATTGCAGGTGTAGAAATTCATCTTTGTTAGTTAGAATAACACTTTTGTTTTAGGAATTAGCGAGGAGAGGATACATTTGAACAAGCAGTGCTGATAACATAGGACGGTGTTCATTCTCACTGGAGAAGGCCTGGGAATCAAGGTCATCGAGCAAGAGCATGGGAGCATCACCGCCGCATGGAAAGTTACCTATGAGGAGGTGTCCAGCTGGAAGAGGTGATCGCGTGATGTGATGATGGGTGTGTCTTACAATTCTGTTGTTGTGGTTAGGGTTAGAGTCCGGGGACTTCTGACCTGCTGGAGAGGAGAGATCATCTTAGAACGAGCTCTGTAGCTTTGGCTACTTGACCCATGCAACGTGAATGTACTTCTTAGGAAGTCATCATGAGCAGACACCTTTTTCATGTGCTTGCCTGGGGAATGCTAAGTAGGGATGTCACATTGTGGTAGTGTAGGGACAGACTAATGCTTTTTAATTCTAAACCTCCAATGAAGAGAACTCTTGATGTTGGTGCAGCAATCTTTTGCGTTATACCATTGGAACAGGTCATCTTGTGCGTGTTACACAATTTAAACGTTGCCAGGAGATTTGGCTTTGTATCAGTGACCCTGTATTTTTTCCCTTGTTTTGAAGTGTCTGTATGTTCAACTTTTCTTGGCTTTGTAATAAACCCCATAATCCTTGATTCGGAGTCTGTATTCCTTCATCAGAAAGGGGGAACAAGAATGGTAATGTATAAATGGTCAACGATTTTCTCCCCTCCGTACTTTTAAGCAGGCAACAACGATCCATTGACCAGGAATTCCAGAGGCCGGTTCCTTCAGTGTCATTGCTAGTGTGCAGACATGTGGTAGTAGGGTTTCATGTCCAAGACTTGCACAACTTACAAACAAGTTACAAATCATGGTGGTATCCTCCTTTGCTTTGACCGGGTGTGCTTGTGTGTGGGTACGCCATCCTGGAGTGGGAATGTGGTGAGACCTTACCTGTTGTACTTGTTAAGCTCTTCTGCTGGAAGATAAAACAGGGGTTTCTTGTATTATTGACTAGGATGCATTGTAGCTCTGCTTCGACAGTGACTAGGCTGCAATATTGTCAGTTCTTTGCTCTGAATCAGACAAATGCGTCCATCACAGCATAAAATGTTTGCTGAAAGGTTTCACAGAAACCACATCTCATGAATATTCATGCGGCAGGATTCCTTCTGCAGTTACTCACAACCATGTGTGAAAGCAGAGGTGGATGTCTGCACGGCACAGCAGCTCTCCCATCTCTCTGTACAAAGCATGTGACGCACTGAGAGTGGGACACTGGGCAGAACAGTGGTCCATCCGCCCACTGCCTGCTCCCTGGATGACCACAGATGTCGTTTGCATGTCCTTCTTTTTTTTTAAAAGTCTTTTTATTCAGAACATAGGCTCCTTTTACAATGACACAGTGTGTACCAGTTGATGGCAGGTGGATATACAGGTGGCAAATAAATACATACAAATCAATGTGAACATCATGATTCTGCACAATCAAACCGCAGTCTTTAGTTGTCATTATGTCGGTAACGAGGCGGACTGGGTATCCATCACCTCCCCTCTGTAGCTTCTCCACGCCCCCCATATCTTTTCCCATTTTCTAGGGCACCCCCTACTCTTGTATATCACTCTTTCAGCCCTTTGACACCAGTCCAGATCGTGTTCCCATTTTTCCACAGTCGGCAGCATATCACTACCCCACAATCGTGCTATGTTTCGCTTGGCGACCATACTTACTAATGCCAACCAGATCTTATCCCACTTAGGCCAGGTGGTATCATTTGTCACTCCTAGGATGTGCCATCGAGCCTCCATCGGCACCACCGCCCCAATCACTTCCGACATAATGGCTGCAAGATTAGTTTGCATGTCCTTCTTAAACACATTCTACTCTGTGATGGTGGTGCTGGAGGTAGGGATGGGGAGAGTGCTGCAGCACCACTGGTAAAATCTTGCTCTGCGTCATAATAGTCTAAGCGCCAGGATGCCCGTCGGGTGACAGTGATAGCGCTTTATAAGAACGTCTATACATACTTGATGTTGTTTAAAAAAAAAACTAAAAAATAAGTCAAAGTAAGGTTGCAGCTCCCAGTGAAAGGCCAGTGTGCTTCCCTGTGGCTCTGAAATTCACATTGTAATCTGATGTAATCAGCGCACACTAGTGCATGGCAGGTGTAGAAGTGATGAATTGCTTCTGGACCACATTTCTGTTTTTTTCATTTGCTTTATTCAGCTGAGCCTTTTCAAACTAGAAGTGTTTCTCATGGACATATATTGGTAGGTGATATATTCCGCTCTGCTGGCAAAAATTAGAGGAGTTTTGGCCATTCTGCATTATGCTTGCAACATGGAGTTCCAGTCAATTTCCGCCAACCTCCACATGCCGGAGTTTTTCTCACGCGTTGCTCACCAATAGTAAATTGGTGAGCACAAGCAAGATTTGGCATCCTAGAGCAATTTCAGTCGCTAGGAAGGCACCCAACGAGATTCCTCCAATGCGAGCTGCCCCTTGAGTAGTAAATCTACTTGAGCGGCAGCAAAATCAACGTGAGAAGCTTCGTCCTCTGGTGAGCCGCGTGTTGCCGTTTGTGCTGATTTTTCAGTGCGGCACGCGCTCCTGGTGTTGAATCACAGTGCAAGCTGCACTACCTGCCTCTATGCGTTCGTTCGCTGAATTCCATGTAATCTTGCAGAGTTCTTTTGTAAGTCGGCAGAATTCCGTGGAGTGAAACTCCGCGAGTTCCGCCCAGGCTAAGTTAATTACGGTTAAAAGTCCCTCTTTGCCGATGGTCATTTAAAATCAAAATTTAAATGGCTAGAACACTAGTGCCTGTGCCTCAGGGGTAGGGCGCCACATTCTTCTTAGAAATAGATTGGGTATTTATTCATGTTTTAAAATGTTGTAATCCTCTTTAGCTGGTATTGGAGTAAAATTCTGTATAAAATCCCCCTGCTTTATTTTTTTACTCAAGTGTGCGTGGGTTTGCAATAACAACAACTTAGGATCAGTTAGGACAGTGTGAAAAACATTTTTCATCTGATGATTTTTTGTATTTGATATTAAGAGTTTAAATATTAAAGAGGAAAAAATACCAGCTTTTGCTGATTTTCCAATTTTACAAAACTTGACAAATAAATGTAGGCCATGTCACTAACGTAACCAGCTAGGTGACAACCTACACAGAAGGTGCTGACCTGGTCGGACAGTGAAACAGCTAGGTCAGTATTCAAGATCTTCTGACAACCAGCGGATTTATTTTTCTCATTCTTGCAGAGTGAGAAAATAGAGTAAAGCTCTTGGCAAAATCACTCAAAAAATGTGAAAGCTTATAATGTAAAACAGCTGAGGCACAGAGTTGCACAGCAAAGCATGTCATTTCAGTTTTCAAAAGCTGAATGCGTTTCGCACCACAATGCTTCTTCAGGTGCCTTTTCATTATGCCTCTTTGTCAACCTTTCAACCACATTTCCAGCCTTCCTGAATCAGGATAGTTATTAAAATATATATTTGAAAGGAACTCTTACAAAGGCACAATAATGTGCAAAATCATGTAACTACCTCATAGTATTTCTCAATCAACTGAGGCTGAAGCAATATGATGAATTTGTATTTAAAGTATTGAGGTATTTTACCCAACAGTGTGCAAGGCAGAAACTAGACTGGGTTCCTGGCCTTTTATAGCTGTACCTAGTGTCTCAACATGTCACAGAATGTGTCTAAAGGCCATCTTCATGTTTTTATAGATCCAGGCAACTATTGCTGTAGAGGAAATGAAAATATTGAAGATTGGATGCAGTCTCATGCTTCCCTCAGAGCTATCTTTGTAGAACACTTTGAACAAAGTATTTAGATATTTGTGTGTGTCACCAAAGGCCAGCATCATCAATAAGACAATTGTTCCATCACCATTACTGTATGAGTGGTTATTGATTGACAAGGGCAGTGGGAGACCATTCGCAGCTCTGCAAGCCACTACCCTTGTTTATAATTCGTGAGGGATCGTGAGGTTGACATTAGGAAGCACAAACACATTTTCGTTTTGCAAGGGAGAGGAGTTGGCCTAACGGCTAGGGCGGTCGACATTGAATCTTGGGAACCAGGTTCGAGTCTCAGCAATGACGGTGCCTAACAAAACTGAATGTGTCCTCATGTAATGCAACTGGTGCTATGTAAAGTGCTCTGATACCCTTTTCGGGTCAAGTTTGAACTATATAAACTCCGTAAGAAAAAGTCGATTTAATGCATTGAAGTCTTGCTTTCTTGTCCTAGCAAAGCCTGCCACTTTGCATAGTACCGGATTTGCGAAATAGAAAAATAATTAATGCATCAGGCACCAACTTTCCAAGCTTTCTCGAAATCCATGTCAATGGGGATGTCACAAATACCTCCGGAAGCTGGTTTAGTGGGGGGAATTTCCCAAACTGCACTGCTGCAGCTTTCGTCCATGAGGGTTGCCAAATTAAGGAGATCCGGTGCCTGAGAAATACTTCTGTGTTCCAAAGAAGGCATTGAAGGTGAATTTCTGGAGACTGAGGAGCCAGTGGTGGCATCATAGGTCGGGGAGATGCAGGGCTTTAAGTGGTCCGGGTCTCACCGGGTCTAAGCACCGGCAGTTTTTTTAAGGGGCCTGCAAACGGGTCTCTATCGGGCTCTGTTTTGTGCCCTGGCACAGACGGTCCATTTTTTTCCGGTCTGTCACTGCAGTCCAGAAAAAGTGCCAGGGCGCAAAACAGAGTCCGATAGAAACCCGTTTCGAGACAGCAGGCACATCGATGTGCCCTGCTCACTTCTCACTAGTGGAGAAGTTAAGGCATGACGTCATGCCAGGTGAACCTTGTAGGGGAAGGGAAATCCTTTAAAGAGTCATTTTCTCTCTGGATTTCCCTTCTCTTTTTGAATCTCAGGAGCAGCAACATCGTCGTGGTGTCACAAGGGCTTTAAGTGGAAGCTTTTTCAATATTCTATACAAAGCATAGTTGCTGCTTATTTATCTTATGCAACTAACAACCATTGACAAAGCCAATAGTCCTGACTTGTAGGTATGATGTTACTTGTTCTATCATATATCTGGATGCAATGACAGAAACAGCAAAATACAAGTTGGGTGGCACACTATGCTAAACACAGATTTTTAATGTACTGTTTTTAAGCCACACCCTTAATTACATTGGCCACGTCCCTTTGAGAGACCCCCCAGTTTTTTCATCCAACTTAAAGCCCTGGGGAGATGTGCTCTAAAAGTTGAACAAAGACTAAACACAGAGAAACCTCTCTAGGTCTAAACCAGTTCCTCTCATAAACCAGGTGGGTTGGGCTCCAGGTAGTAGGGATTGACCATAGCCAGTCACATGAGTTGGGCAGTCAGTCACATTTCCTGCCATGTTCTTGCCTGTTTGGGCCGATAGACCTGTCTCATGGGAAGCTTCATGGAACATTGCTCAATGGGTAGCAGAAGAGTCGCTGCCATAGACTTTTCCCACCTGGATGCTATCTGGAAAGGCTGCTAAGGCTGAGGAAGAGATGGTCACATGAGACATTCAGTACCTGGCTGATGCTGTCAGAGACTGATAGGATTTGGGCAGAGTCTCTCACATGGGGCTTTTCTGAACAGGTGGATGCCTCTAAAATGCCAACAAGGTTGGATCAGAGCCATTCGCATGGTAGATTTCATGCCAGGTTGTTGGCGACTTGTTGGAAGAAACTGTTGGCAGTTGTTGGGGAGGTTACAGGGTTAGGAAGAGTCAGTGACATGAGAAAGCATGGCCCTTGTAATTGCAGGTTGTAGGTCAGGGGCAGAGTCTACAGATGTAGGATTTCGCTAGAGTTCGTTTTCCCTGAAAAGGGAATAGGGCTATACTGATTCAGTCGCTGCTCTATCAGCCTTTTAGGGTCGCCACACTTAGTATTTGGGTGCAGTCACCATACTATGTTCAATCACAGCCAATTCATAACAATATCCTACAAGAACAAGCATTGCCAAAGTCAATAGCTCGCTCCTTTTGGCTGGCAAGACAGCTCAATTTTCTTTTTTTGTGGTTTTGCTGATGATGAACAAAATATGCAAACGTGTTTTTTGCCTATGCTGTGCACAACTGGCGAATTAAAAATTAAAAACAGAAGTGGGGTAGCATTTATGCATGCATGCATCATTACACATGCGTGCATATGCATCAAGACACTACTGCGCCCCAGAGTGATGACATGTATGTGCACATGCAGATTCACGACTGACATCTACTTTACTGTTCTACTATGGCAGACATCAACCTTGAAGCAGTAAATTAAGAAAAACTAAACAAGTGCAAAAGCTCAGTTTGGAAAGGGATCTGCCCATCGGAAAGGAGGAGCAAGTGGTAATTGATTGCGGAAGCAATTGTTTTTTTTAATGACCAGGACTGGACACAAAAGGAAGTAGAGTGGGGGAAGCAATGTACGTGTTCCGAAGAGGGAGTAGGGAGCAACATGGAGCTCGCAAAGACAGCTATTTGCAGTGGGAAGCAGCACAGGAGTAAGAGAGAAAGAAAACACATGCACTCCCTTGGAGTGCAGAAAGAAAAATGTACTTTCCTGGATGTGAGCAGTGGAAGGATACAAGTCATCCAATCAAAAGGTAGTAAAGAACTATGCTCCTGGGGAGGGACAACCCCACGAATAGGAAGGAAAGCCATCAAATAAGAAACACACAAATGACATTGACATGAAAGCTGACCAGTGGCTGACAATGGGCTGGCCCAAAGCCTACTGTAAGTGTTGGTATGGTCCACAATAGTTCTTTGACGACCTACAGCTAAATTCTGCCTGAAGTTGAACCCAATTCACCTAAATTTGCCACAGGCATTATGGTAAGTTAGACTACTGCCTCTCAGACTGACATTTACACCTCATATACGAGAGGATTGTTTCAGACCACCCATCCCTTAGAAGTCCATAAAAAGCTCACGACTTGACCAAACTTGATGCATAGCAACCGTAGCCGTAATGCAGACAAACCTTTCCTACCAATCCAGATTGGTTTCAAATACCAGTTCAAACTTTGGAAAGAATGTGTCATGTACTGTGAACTTCTCGAGATAATCTGCATTGGTAATCTGCGCCCCCTCAGAGATCCTGAGCTCTTTGTACAGATGTGACAGGGATTCGTGACTCTAAATGAGCCGCAGCAGAACGCACCATAGGGCAGGAAAGGTTGACACCGACCTTTACCTACCGTCACCAACAAGTCGCACACAATGAAATGGCCATGTCACCCAACTAGGGCCAGATTGGGAACGCAACTCAGCCCCGGCAATTACGGCAGACTGAGGGGCGGGTGAGAAACACTGCTCCTGCACTTTTGTCACAGGGGGGCGATATTTCAGCGCTGCAGTAAAACCAGCCCCCAGTAACAAATAAAACGGTCCCCACCAGTCCAAAACTGGCCCCCACAGTTCCGGCCCACCGGGAAAATGCCCGGTGCCCGCTACAGCCAGTCCAGCCCTGCACAAAACCAGCACTAACAGACAAAAGACCCCCCGGCTAAGCATCCTATTTTTGTTTTTTGGGTGGAAATGTTGTCATTTTTTACAGCCGCTTCTCAACAGAAATTCGGATGACCTCTCCTGATTTCACTCTGATTGTGGCAAAGAAACTTGTGATCTGTTAGCATTTAAGTGGTGATTGTGGTTGTCAGGGTCACCCAAGAAAGCCTCAGTCCTGTGGTCTATTCTCTTTAGTCTCCCCTTGTGCCCTATGGCCATCTGTGCACCAGGTGCACTGGGACAGATTGTTTTAATAAGATGCCACTTGACAGCGATTGTTGTCAGCACTTTCAAGTATACATAAAGACAGCTATAGCTCCACTCATTTAATTAGAACTCTCTCATGTCATGCTATTGACTGTTTTATGTATCATTCCACCTCCCAGGGAATGTTTCCATTGGATTCCTTGAGGGACTATTTTATAGTGAAAAGTACATTCAGTGAACATGCTTTTTCTCAAATTCGATTGTTCATCTCCTTGGTGCATTCTACACAGAAACGAGCCTGTTGTCACTTTTTCACAGTACAAGGACAATAGGGAAAGTTTTAATGTGATATATAGCATTTGTACATGAGGCATTTGCAAACATAATTTGCTAATTTTTTTAATTCGTTGGCATATTAAAGCCAGACCTACTGGCCAAGTCAATGCTTGCTATTGTGCGAGAAAGCTGATCATTTTCAAAGTTTGCTATTTTCTGAGTTTTTAATGGAATCTGTAGTCTAATAACAGTACAGACTGATGAATGCACCAATCTTTCGTACTGGGCAATCCATAATACTCTGTCAACTGGATGGCGGCACTTCCGTGTAAAGTCACATGACTGTGTCTAAACAATTTTATTGCTCAATGTTCTGCTCTCGTATGTATTCTGACCTTTAATGACTATTTGTGTTTAATGTTCACAGCTGCTCCGAGGCCATTGTAGGGTAACGAGCACTGGAGTCACGAGCTGAGCAAGCGAATGGGCTTCCAGACCTCCTCTTCTGTCAATCAGTGCTTAATTTGTAAAACAATAAGTGACAGGGCCCTCATCAACAGGACCCCACTGCTTGCACCACCCATTGCACCTGTCAGCGCTGCCATCACAGTACCTACACAGTTATTAATCATCACAATGCTACAAGTGTGACAATTCAGACTGTTTGAGGCCCCCAACGCTATTAGAAGGTGAACAGCCTTTACAACAAAACTTTTACAACGCACTACCATTACGACACAACCGTTACAAAACAACCATTACAACGCATTGCGCTGGGGGCGCTCTAGGATAGGGAATAGATTTAATTTACTATCCAACACCTTCCCTACTATCCACGGGGACTGGAGTTGGAATAGTAAATTAAACTATTCACTATCCAGCACCCCAAAGCGCTATGCGTTGTAATGGTATGCGTTGTAAAAACTGCGTTGTAACGGCATGCGTGGTAAAAGCATGCGTTGTAACGTCATACATCCCTATTAGAATGGCTTGGGCAGCAGGTATTTATTGTGTTGGCTGCATATTGATTTATTGGAAGTACTGTTGTTCTGCTTATCTCTAAATCATATTCAGAGTACCACCATGTGGCAGATGTCATAAGTGGCAGTGTTGACAATGAAGTGCCGGTGCCGAGCACCAGAAACCACGGGCTCAAATTAAGCACTGGTGTAGGTTCCAGGCTAGAGGGAGTACATGCTGTAAGTGAGGAGCATACTCCAAGATTTTAATACAACCAATTTGTTGGCGCACGCAGGGCAATACAGAGTAAGTGATGGGTGGATATAACTCTGCCTTGGCCCTGCCTCAATAGGAACATCTCAGCTCAAAGTGACAGGCCACTGGCACTTCTGAAGGGACACAAAAACAGCCCCAGAGCTGCCCTGGTTGGCCATCATGGATGACGTGGGGCCTCAGCTCTCTGCTGCTGTCATTCATGTTCCTACTGGAGAAGAACCAAGACTGATTTATATTTGTTGGTCCAGAACAGTAGTATAATAGTAAGGAAAACCCAATCAACTGGAATGCGTCCGAGAATAATTACCAGCAACAGATAATTATTGAAGTATTCAACCCATCATTTTTTTTGTTTTTCCTATTTAACAGCACCAGCGGTTTACTTGTGCATTCCGACCATAGTTTTTCCTATTTGACAATACCAGCACTTTTAAGCAATGTGTGTGTTCCTTGTTGCAATGTCAGCACTGCTCAGAAGGATTCGGATGCTGTGAGAAAGAGAGCTCCTACACTTCCTGTTTCACCTTACTTTCAGTGCAGCCACCCAGTGCTGACAGGGAGGTGGGTGCTGTGAGCTCCTGTCCTTCCTGTTTCGTCTTACTTTCAGTGCAGCAGTGCACTGCACATATAGAGTTGGGTGCTGTGAGGTTGTATACTCCCTGTTTCGCCTTAGTTTCAGTGCAGCAATACAGTGCTCAGAAGGAGGTGGATGCTGGGAGAGGCATACTACATTTCCTGTTTCACCTTTCAGTGCAGCAGTACAGGGCTCAGAAAAAGGTGGGTGCTGTGAGATACATACTCATTCAATCAATCAGCATTTGTATACCGCAGCACTGTCACCCCAAAGGGTATCTTGGCGCTGTGCGAACCAGGTCTTGAGTTTCTTCCTGAAGTCTGCCAGGCAGGGTGGTGTTTGAAGATGTTGGGGTAGGTCGTTCCAGGTCTTGGCTGCGAAGTAGGAGAAGGAGTGGCCTGCCTGCGACTGATGCAGGGGGTGTGCACACGGGATAGTGAGGAGGACTTCGGGGTGTCTTGCGGCTAGGTGGAAGTTCAATCATTGATTGATTTAGGCCAATCCTTGATCGTGCAGAGCTTTGTAGGCAATCATGAGGATCTGGCATCTCAACACTTCCTGTTCCACCTTAGTTTCAGTGCCGCAGAACAGTGCTCAGAAAGAGGTGGTCGCTGGGAGATACATACTACACTTCCTGTTTCACCTTACTTTCAGTACAGGAGTCCTACACTTCCTGTTTTGCTTTTCTTTCAGTGAAGCGTGTCCTGCACTTTCCGTTTCTCCTTACTTTCAGTGCAGCATGCCCTGCACTTCCTGTTTCACCTTACTTTCAGTGCAGCTTCTCCCGCGCTTCCTGTTTCTCCTTACCTACAGTGCAGCATGTCCTGCACTTCAGGTGTCTCCTTACTTTAAGTGCTGCGTGTCCTGCACTTCCTGTTTCTGCTCACTTTCAGTACAGCCTGTCCTGCACTTCCTGTTTCTGCTCACTTTCAGTACAGCATGTCCTGCCCTTCCTGTTTCTCCTTACTTTCAGCTCACTGTGTCCTGCACTTCCTGTTTCTCCTTCATTTCAGCTCAGCGTGTCCTGCACTTCCTGTTTCTCCTTGCTTTCAGCTCAGCATATCCTGCACTTCCTGTTTCTCCTTACTTTCAGCTCAGCGTGGCCTGCACTTCCTGTTTCTCCTTGCTCTTAGCTCAGCGTGTCCTGCACTTCCTGTTTCTCCTTACTTGCAGAACAGCGTGTCCTGCACTTCCTGTTTCTCCTTGCTTTCAGCTCAGCGTATCCTGTACTTCCTGTTTCTCCTTGCTTTCAGCTCAGCGTGTCCTGCACTTCCTGTTTCTCCTTAATTTCAGCTCAGCATGTCCTGCACTTCCTGTTTCTCCTTCATTTCAGCTCAGCGTGTCCTGCACTTCCTGTTTCTCCATCATTTCAGCTCAGGGAGTCCTGCACTTCCTGTTTCTCCTTCATTTCAGTTCAGCGTGTCCTGCACTTCCTGTTTCCTCTTGCTCTCCGTGCAGGAGTCGTTAGGCCTCAGCAGGGGCTGCATTGGTGGAAGTAGCGGACATCCCCCAGGCAAAGGAGGAAGAGGAAACGTGTGAGTCCTTTCTACGGCTGCAGCAGCCGTGGTTTCCCCGGCAAAGAAAAACAAAGGCCGAGGCGGAGCAGAGAGAGAGGGGGAGATGAGCTGTCGGAACGATTCCCCACATATTAAATCAGGAAAGCCGCCCAGACGCGGGCATGAGAGGAAAAAGGTTATGGCGCTTTTCTGCTGTCTGTTCAATCACACGGGTACTTCCTCATAAGAGAAGCTGCTGTCCAGCGCCAGCGGCTCTCCACTTACTAACCACCCCACCCCCCACCCTCTCTTCTTTCCTGCCTTAACATCAATGTCCTTTGTTCTGCGTCTTTGCATAGCGCTCCCCAGCATTCTATGATCTGTAAGCGCTTTCAGAACCCAGGCGTCCTTTGCGGATCCGAAGTGGTTTGTTGACATTGCATTTGGTTGTATTTCTCGCTGTTTAGAAGGAAGGCAACGTGTGTGATTGGCAGCGAAATAGGAAAGAAATTGCGTCTATCTGGGCTCCTTTGTGACTTAGCGTAGGGTGACCAGAATTGTAAAGCAAAAAAACAGGACATTTCACAAAAAAATAGAAGTACTATAATTTTATGTCAAGCCAGCGCACAGAATGACAGCGCTCCTCAGCAGAGAATTACAAAACAGGCAGTAAGAACATACATAAGATGCTATTTTTAAACCCAGTAGCTTGCCTGTGAATTAAATTGCTTTATGGAACAACTGCTAACTATCCCCGCTTTGTAAAACATAAAAAACACCTCCCCTGTTTTTAGTCGACCTTCTCCAAAAACCGGGACATGAGCTAATTTTCTCAAAATCTGCCCGGACAGCTGGTGAAACAAAAATGTACAATGCAACGGTCTCGCCTTTGCAAAAGTTAGAGCTATTGGCATTGTAAATGACACATTTTTTATTTATGGGTTGGTTTTGAAAACAGATAAATAAATGGCATTGTCATTTACAATGTCAATAGCTTAATCTCTCACAAATGCGAGACCTATTGCATTTGCACCCACACACACACAGAGCCACACACATACACAGAGCCATACACACACACACACACACACACATAGATGTGGTGGATGTGGTGGTGGTGGATCTGGTGGATGTGGTGGTGGGTGTGGTGGATGTGGTGGTGGTAGATGTGGTGGTGGTGGATGTGGTGGTGGTAGATGTGGTGGTGGTAGATGTGGTGGTGGTGGTGGATGTGGTGGTGGAAGTGGTGGTGGTGGATGTGGTGGTGGTGAATGTGGTGGTGGTGGATGTGGTGGTGGATGTGGTGGTCGTGGTTGTGGTGGTGGTGGTTGTGGATGTGGTAGTGGATGTGGTGGTGGTGGATGTGGTGGATGTGGTGGTGGTGGATGTGGTGGATGTGGCGGTGGTGGTGGATGTGGCGGTGGTGGATGTGGTGGTGGTGGATGTGGTGGTGGTGGATGTGGTGGTGGATGTGGTGTATATGGAGGTGGAGGATGTGGTGGTGGTGGATGTGGTGGTGGAGGATGTGATGGATGTGGTGGTGGTGAATGTGGTGGATGTGGTGGTGGTGGATGTGGTGGTGGATGTGGTGGTGGATGTGGTGGAGGATGTGGTGGTGGATCTGGTGGTGGATCTGGTAGTGGATGTGGTGGTGGTGGTGGATGTGGTGGTGGATATGGTGGTGGTGGTGGATGTGATTGTGGTGGTGGATGTGGTGGTGGTGGATGTGGTGTGGTGGATGTGGTGGTGGATGTGGTGGTGATGGTGGATGTGGTGGTGGATGTGGTGGTGGTGGATGTGGTGGTGGATGTGGTGGTGGTGGTGGATGTGGTGGTGGTGGTGGACGTGGTGGTTGGTGGACGTGGTGGTGTTGGTGGATGTGGTGGACGTGGTGGTGGTGGATGTGGTGGTGGATGTGGTGGAGGTGTATGTGGTGGTGGTGGATGTGGTGGTGGATGTGGCGGTGGTGGTGGATGTGGTGGTGATGGTGGATGTGGTGGTGGATGTGGTGGTGGATGTGGTGGTGGTAGTGGTGGTGGATGTGGTGGACGTGGTGGTGGTTCAAGCTCCCGTTTGCTTTCTCCACAGGCCTCCTTTTAGAAACTCCTGAAGGATGAAGGAGCAAGTGAGTGTGCAGCCGGCCTTCCTGAAGAGGGCAGTCGGGGAGCTGGATGACTACCCCATCATACGTCTTCACAGGGGCACCGGCCCCAAGGAGCCCCAGTCTCTCCCGGTGCTGCGCATCCGCCAAGACCTGTACAACACCAACTTCCCCTTCTACCAGCAGACAGTGGAGATCGGGTCTTCTCGCTGGACCCAAGCGCCGCTTCTTCAACGACGCGCGGAGGCTGCGCTTCTACCGGCC
This sequence comes from Lissotriton helveticus, assembly GCF_964261635.1. Taxonomy (NCBI): domain Eukaryota; kingdom Metazoa; phylum Chordata; class Amphibia; order Caudata; family Salamandridae; genus Lissotriton; species Lissotriton helveticus. Next base: position 208,982,280 of record NC_136065.1, read on the forward strand.
GCCCGCCAACGAGAAGAAGCCTGGCTTCGACATACGGGACGGATACCACGACCGCTACGTGCGGCGCTGCAAGGTCGTCAAGGAGCGGCTGGACCACCTGCTGAGGTGGATCACCCACAACCGGCACCTCCTCCAGTCCCGGAAGGACGCCAAGGTGGCGGCATCGAGGTGAGGCGCACACGCAACAACCGCTTTTGGTGGAACACTTTTAGTGACGCATCTGGGCATTGATTGTGTGACAAATGAGGGGTTTTCCTTCTTATTTTGTCGTTTGTTTGATCCCAAGCATTACCCGAGCTTTGTTAACAAACGACATCAAAGCAGGGCAAACAAAGTCTGTGTTTGCTTAGCAGCTATGAGAGGTGTTTGAAGACCAAAGTCATGTGTAAAGTGACGTTGCCAGATACATGTACTTGGAATCCCTATAGCTTCAAGGTGAGCGTTCCATGTGAGAATTTGCATGCATGTGCTTTGTGCTGGTATTTTTTTAATCTTGAATATTGGGGTGAAGGTCCGCGTGTATTAAGCAATTTAGTAGTGGCACACCATGAGATTTAGTAGATTATATCCTTTGAGGTCGTTAAATCATTTATTTGTACAAAATCCGTTTCACATTTTCGAAAACTTTTTCCGGTTCGTAAAATTCTGCGACCCATACCGAATGGCACCTTGGAAGGGGTGTGGAATTGACTTTCTTTCTAGATTACAAGTCGGTATGATATGCATTGGTGGTGTCCGACTGTCATTGATCTGTTATTGATTCCCACATTTGGGTGGTAACTGGCTTGCAAAGGGGGAGACATCTCCTTGGGAATCAGGTTGGCGCCCACAGGGGAGTGTGCAGTGGTCCAGGGGATCTGCTGCCTCGTTGCTGTAAAGTTTTAAAACATTGAACACTTTTTTTCTCTTTATAGAAGCCCATCGTGCGTAGAAAGCAGAGTTTTCCATTTTGGAATTTAGTCACAGAGATGTGCTCTGCTGTCCTCTGAATGCCACACCACCATTGTAGCAAATCGGCAAATGTCTCTAAGCCCCGTCCTTTTCGGATTGGGGGCGTATTTTTGACTGTTGTTTACAGCCTAGAAAGAAAGTCAAAAACACGCCCCCCAATCCGAAAAGGACGGGGCTTAGATCCAAAGAAGAACGACACTGGGACCTCTTCTCCAATGGCTGGCCAATGTTTAGGAGGCCAGCCAAAGGAGAAGAGGGGCGGGGCTTAACCTCGCTTCTCCAAGTCATTAAATCTCGCGAGCTCGAGTGCGCATGTGCGCACCCGACACTACGCGAAATCTAAAAATGGGGACGTCTGGGCAAATCCGGGACGCCTGGTCACTCTAGACTTAGGACTGTGAAAAGCTCAACCTGCAAGGTCTGTCAAAGGCACGGCTGGCTGAGGAGCGCATGCGTGAGCTTAACTAATGACGAAGGGCCTTAATAATGTCTATATCAGGTATCATCAATGGAGCAGACCATCGGCGAGGTCTGTAAAAGTCACTGCCAGCTGGGTGGTCTGTCGATGAGGGTTATAGTCAGCGAAAGGGGCCTCAAATAGGTCTGTGAAGGGCATTCTGGGGAAACGAATTCCACGCACAGAGAAGCCCACAAACCAGGTTCGTGTAAAGTAGGATTAGTGAAGAGAACCTTCGATGAAGTGTAAGGCATTTAAAAATGTATAGGCCTGACAACAAAGTGAGGTCACATCAAGGTGGTCTGTGAACAACACAGTCCATTCCAAGGCCTCTCATGGTGGTCTGTGAAAGACAAGGTGGGTAGAGAATCAAACGGATAAGGGTATTGGAAAATGCAGTTAGAGGCGAGTGTACGGCCTCAGTGAGGTCTGTGAAAGGTGCCGTCAGTGAAGCAGGCCCTCAAAGAGGTCTGTGAAAGGTGCAGCCAGTGAAGCAGGCCCTCAGTGAGGTCTGTGATAGGTGCAGTCCGTGAAGCGGGCCCTCAGTGAGGTCTGTGAAAGGTGCAGTCCGTGAAGCGGGCCCTCATTGAGATCTGTGAAAGACACTTTTGCCTTTCAACAATCAATCAATCAATTAGTCTTATTTAAAGTCTGACTTTTCACCTGTAAGGGACTCAAGGCACAGGGGGGGTGGAGTGGGGGGGTCTGCTGTTCACTCGAAGAGCCAGGTCTTGCTTGAATTGAGGCAAGGATGGAGATTGTCTGAGATGCAGCAGCAGGGAGTTCCTGATCTTTGCAGTGAGGCAGGAGAAGGATCTTCCTTCAGCATTGGTCCTGCAGATCCGTGGGATGGTGGCCAGGGCCTGATGGCTCGAGCGGAGATGTCTGGTGGGAGTGTGAAAGGAGAGGCGTTGGTTGAGGTATGCAGGTCTGGCGTTGTGGACGGATGTTCAGGATGAGGCTGGCAGAGGAGTTTTGGATGTTTTGCAGCTTCTTTTAGAGTTTTTGAGTGGTGCCAGAACAGAGTGTGTTGCCGTAGTCGAGTCTGCTGCTGACGAGTGCGTGGGTGACAGTTTTCCTGGACTCAGTGGGGATCCACTTGAAGACTTTCCGGAGCAGGCAGAGCGTGTAGAAGCAGGAGGACAAGACAGCGTTGATCTGGAGTTTCATTGAGAGTGAGAAGTCCAGGATTATGCCGAAGTTTCATGCGTGGTCCGTGGGTGTGAGGGGGTCCGAGCACTGCCGGCCATCAGGAGTCATCCCAGGTGGAGGGGGTTGATAAGCGTGGCTCAAAACCACCTGAGCAAACTTACCTCACTCAGATATCATTCCCATAAAATAAGCCAGCCAGACAGTGGAGAAGAATTAGAAAACATTTATTAGGCCATTTGTTTCTCTATAGAGAGGCCCCGTCAGGACTGCACTCCAAGGAGTGCACCGAGAGGACTGATGGTTCTCAAAACGACAATACATTATAACACGTTACAGCAACATTAGTCACGCCCCTAATGGAAAAGTACAGGACTGGAGAAATGGTGAACAATGAACGCACACATGAAGCCACTGCACCTGCGGGGGGATGGCTCTGTTATCACCCCCAAGGCTACGGAGCCGAGACTCGCTCCTCCCGGGCATGGGAACATTGCTGATAGCAAAGAAACACATTTCGTTGTTAGTTTTCTGCAAATACTAACTCAAGGCAAGAAACGCTGAGGCCAGGGATTTTCTGCTCATAAGGGAGGGGGCATTGCAGTCTGGTCGCGGAGACATGTTTCCAAGATGGCGGCACAGAGGCTAAGCTAAGAAATTGCTAACTGGAACACGAAAATAACCAATTAGTCCTAAATACATATGCAACACATCATTCGGTTAGACACACTATGCTAACTTATACGTCATCATGTTGAATGAATTGAGGGGCGGGAAATGCAAAACCTATCAGGGTGGGGCCCTGGATGAGGACTTACATCTTGTCTTTTTTTGGGGGGACTTAGATCTTGTCTGAGTTGAGCTTGAGGCAGCTGTCCTTCATCCAGGTGGCTACTTTCTTCATTCAGCTGTGGAAGTTGTTCTTGGCAGCTGTGGGTTCATTTCTGAGGGAGAGAATCCGCTGGGTGTTGTCGGCATAGGAGATGATGTTGAGTCTGTGGTTTCTGACGATGGTTGGAAGCTGGGACAGGTATATCCTGAAGAGGGTGGGGCTCTGGGAGGAGCCCTGAGGCACTCCGTAGCTGATTCCTGTGGGTTCTGAGAGAAAAGGTGGAAGTCTGATTCTCTGTGTTCGGCCAGTGAGGAATGAGTAGGTCCAGTCAAGGGCTTTGTCACAGATGCCGGCGTCGTGAAGTCTAGTGCAGAGGGTGTTGTGGGAGATGATGTCAAAGGTGGCCGAGAGGTCCAGGAGGATGAGGGCTATAGTCTCGCCAGTCGAGAGAATGTGTATGTCGTCTGTGGCAGCGGGGAGAGTATTCTCAGTGCTGTAGTTGCTTCTGAATCCAAATTTGGAGTGCTCCTAGATGTTGTTAATTACAATGAACTCAGAGAGTTGGGTGTTGATGGCCTTCTCGATGACTTTGACTGTGAAAGGGAGTTTGGAGATGGGTCTATAGTTCTTGAGGTCCGTCGGGTCTGCAGAGGGTTTCTTCAGCAGGGGGTTGATCTCTGCTTGTTTCCAGTCTTCAGGGAAGGTGGCAGATTCAATGGAGCAGTTGATTGTGTGGCAGAGTTCAGGTGCGATGGAGGCGCTGGCTCTGTTGAAGATGTGGTTGGGGCAGGGATCTGAGGGGGCTCCGGCGTGGATGCTCTTCATCATCTTGAGGGTCTCATCAGTGGTAAGGGAGGACCAGTTGAGCTGGGTCTGCTGCAGTCTGGCGCAATTGAGTACAGTGGTTGCGTGTGAGGTCGTTGTGTCTTGGTTTGTGAAGCTGTCAAAGATTGCCTTCATCTTGTGGTGGAAGAAGGTGGCAAGGTTGTCACAGAGGCCTTGGAAGGGGTGAATGTCTACTGTCTCAATGCCGGATTTGGTGAATTCTTTGACCACAGTGAAGAGTTATTGGCTGTTGTGTGCATTGGTGTTGATGTGTTCCTGTATGGCAGTTTTCTTAGTTGTAATGAAGAGGGGGTGGTGCTTGGTGACAGCGGTTGTAAATGCAGCGCGGTCTGCAGGGGCCTTGCTGCTTCTCGAGTTGTCTGTAGGTGTGCCTGGACTCTTGGAGGGTGAAAGAGAACCAGCTGGCTTTCTTAGAGGTTTGCTTGCCTGAGGGTTTCCTGAGGGGGGTCAGTGCATTGGCGCAGTTGGATATCCTTAGGTGGAGGTTGTGTGCTGATGGGTTGGTCTGTGAAGGGCACAGCAAGTAAAGACGACCATCGCTGTGACCTCCAAGAAGACCCACTAGTAATGTAGACCCTCAACAAAGTATGTGATAGGCACTGCCAGTAACAAGCCCTCTCACATGACTTGTGAAAAGCAATTGGCTGAGAAGCACCTTTAACAAAGTCTGTGAAAGGAACAGCCAATGAATGCATGAAATACAGCCAGCAAAGGCCCTAAGAGAGGTCTGGCACTCCGTCTAAGACGTCCCTCAAGGGCTCTGTGAGAGTCAGATACTATGCCATCTGAGACATCCCTCTAAGGGGTCTGTAAAAGGAATGACTAGCGCATTATTCCAAGTGAGGTCTGTGAAAGGTACAGTCAGCCTACATCCACGCACTCTCACTCACTGAGGATGTTGTCTCTCCTGACCAGGACATGCATTGTGATTGGAGTATTTTGGGACATTTCCAAGCCCCGTGAAAGGTTTTCTAGTATGACACTTGTCTTTGCCTATCTTTCCGCACTCATTGGTCACCTGCACACAAAGACATCAGGATCACTAGACAATGCATGCTTCAGGAGGGCTCTCTCTCTCTCATAACTTCTTTCTATCTCCAGCTGGCCTTTCCCCAGCACAATGCTGGAAAAAGAAGCGACAAGGCAGCTCCAAGAATACAAGGAAGTGAACTAACCCTTACACGACCAACCATTAGAATGTATACCTACTATGGGTCCATCAAAAAATGACCTCCTCCTATGCCTGGATAATGACACAAAAACAACCTAAATTCTTCTAGACCTCTCCACTGCTCATGGTACAGTAGAACACTAAATTCTCCTGGAATGTTTGACATTCTGGGAAGGTATGTTTGGGACTGCCTTTGGTTAATTTTAACATATTTTAACCACTGTTACCGAAAAATCAAAATGGCTCTTGCACAGTTGCTTGAGGAATACTAGTTGAATTTCGAAAAGTATGCCACTGACACCCATATCCACTTTAAGCTAGTGAACAACTCAGAAAACTAGGCCAACGTCAACAACTGCATGGACCACGTCTTTAATTGGATGAAGAAGTGCTTCCTATGCAGGAATATAGCTAAAGCAAGCATCATCAGAATATCTCAACCAGAATGCTTGCAATTTTTTTTAATTAAACTTTATTTTCCATTTTACCAGGGATACATAACAAAAACGGCATATTGATTAACAGTACAAAGTACATTGTTTTTAAAAAATAGTCTAATACATAATGCACAAATTAGTCTGGGGCAACATACACATTATTTACTACTTAAATCAGTGGTTACTTTTAAATCAGGGTCACCCAGGGATCCAGCGACCCCCAAGGTGCTTAGAGGGAGTTTGGAAATATTAGAGCCTTTTATCAGACATCTCATCGGTATGTCTTTTAGCTCAGGAGTGGTTCCTAACAGATGGAAGGAGTCAGTGGTGCTTCCTTTGCAAAAGAAGCCCCATATTAGCGCGAAGCAACTGGACAACTTGCAACCAATCTCCCTGCTTCCCTATTTTGCTAAAGTAGCAGAGAAGATTGTGAACATACAGCTTACAGCCCACATTTGTAAGAACAACCACCTCCACCCCTCTCAGTCTGGCTTTCATGCCCTCCATTCCACTGAGTCGGCACTACTGTACTCTACCGAGACCATTCGGAAGCACGTGGACGACGGACAAACGGCGGCCCTAATTTTGTTAGATCTCAGTGCCGCTTTTGACACTGTTGCCCACCATACTTTGTTGCAGGCTTTAAAGAGAAGTTGTGTTATTGATGGGGCTTTGAAATGAATGGAATCTTTTCTGACCGAGCGTAGCTTTCAAGTTATGTAAGGGGCTCACTACTCCAGGAACACCAAGCTGACGCAGGGGGTGCCTCAGGGTTCTACCCTGAGTCCGACCTTGTTCAATCTTTATGTCGCCCCCCTGGCAAAAATTGCAGATAAGTTTGGGATTAATGCCCTGTCCTATGCTGATGACACCCAGCTGGTGGTCTCCTTGACTCAGGCTCGGTCTGATGCTGCCTTTAACTTTATGTCCTGCCTGCAAGAACTGGCTGAGAGGATGGCAAGTAATTGTCTGAAGTTGAACGGTACCAAGACCGAGGTACTGGTAATAGGAAAGGCTCCGTCAATTTGGTCATCGGCTTGGTGGCCTCAGACGTTGGGCCCTACCCCGACACCGTGTGATCAAGCGCAGAATCTCGGTGTATGGGTGGACAATAAGCTGGCTTTTGATTACCACACTAGGTGGGTGACAGGGGCTTGCTTCGGTATCCACGAGGTCTATGGAAGACCCTGGATACCCTTCTCATTGCATCTAGGAAGATCATGGTGCATGCCTTTTTGACTTCGCACCTGGATTACTGCAATCTCCTGTATTTGGGTGCAACCGACAAGTGTATACGGAGATTGCAGTGTATCCAGAATGCAGCTGCGAGACTTGTTCTTATGTTACCAAGGAGAGCATCTGCAAAGAAAGCGCTTGCCTCCTTGCACTGGCTTCCCATCAGGGAGAGAGTGAAGTTCAAGGCCATCTGCGTGAGCCGCTGGATTTTACAGAAGAAGGGCCCTGTGTATCTGCACGACCTTCTTACTCCCTAAGTACCTACCAGAATGCTTAGATCAAGTGGGAGAAGAATGGTGCATATCCCCAAGATTAGGAGATCAAGGATGGGCGGCCGCTCCTTTCGGTATCTGGCGACCCAGTTGTGGAATACTCTGCCTCAGAGTCTCCGGCTGGAGGACTCTGAATCCACTTTTCGGACAGGTCTAAAAACCCATCTGTTTCCTGCGGTCTAATTTGTTATGTCATCAGGCTATTCTAGATGATGCTTTTGTTTTTTTTGCTGTTACCTTAGTGCGGGGACACACTGGGTCAGTGTAACCAGGCGCTTTACAAACACAAATAACATAACATAACATTAAACAATAATCAGTCAACCAGTATACGACCCCTTGTGTCATGGCTCATTGCCCCCCTCCTACTATCCAGAGGTGTGTACTTGTGTCAGGCTCAGTAGCAGAGGTCTGACCCACCCGGGTAGGTTCTATACCTGCAGTCTGCTGTGAATTAGGGGACTGATCGCAATTTCACGTGACCGAAAATCTTGAATTATCAAACTCTCCTTTGTGTCCCCAATCCATGTGACGGTCCAGAGGGTTTAAAATGCACCTCTCATTCCTTGAAAATTCTCCTCCTGATCCAAACCAATGGCGGTGTAGAGTTCACAAAGTCGAAAAGGGAGAACAAAGGAACCCTACTCACTATGGAACCAGGGTAATTAAGTATTTTAAGAAAAAACAACGGTTCCAGTGGGAATTTATACTTAATATTGATTTAAAAAGAATTGGTAAATGGCAATAACCAGGGGTTATCGGTGGAGTTCACATCATGCCACTCCTTGACTTTTATTATGTCTTCTACATAGGTTCTCTTCAAACCTCATTGGCAGGCTCCAAGGACTGCAAAATCAGGCATTTAGAATATGCATCAAACTCTGCAAAATTAGCCACATCAAAGCAGCACTGGAAGCACTTCACTGGCTCCAGGTTGAAGCAAAGACCAGTGCAACACCTTCTGTACTGTCCAGAAACCCTACCCTGATGAGAGAAAGGCCCAAAATACCTTCATTCACTAGCCCACCACTACTTACTTCACTCATCACCTGCACACTTCATCGCTAACCAGTCCTTCAAGTGGCTGAAACCAAGATTTCGGACCTCATGATTCTGGGCCTTGGATAATGAATGCACTGAAGTCAAATCCGAGAGTAAACTATATGTGGCTCGGAAATAGGCTGAAAACAAGAGTCTTCAAACTTGCCTCGAAGTGAACGTCTACAGCTATATATTCATAAACGGAGAACACCAGAAAGGCATGCCTCTTCAATCAAGCTCTAATGACCCACAAAGATTGACTTTCTTCCCACTCACTTTCAGCACTCTGTGAAGAACCCGAAGAGAGATTTGTAGTGATTCATACAATTCTTAATGAATAAATAAATAACACATTCACAGTGCTTAATTTGTGCTGGTGGTTTCCGGTGCTCGGCACCGGCACTTAATTTTCAGCACTGACTCTAGTGATAGTCCTCCACATGGGGGCACTGTCTTTTTCATTTTGAGATTAGCATAACAACCGTGCTTATTAAGTCAATATACATTGAAAATGAATACTACCAGACACTCATGTCATTATTATAGCTTTGAGTGGCCTGAAATAGTCTGAATTGTCACACTAGTAGGAGTAAAATGGTGAGGTGTTGTGGTAGTACTGCCATTGGCAGTGCATGGGTGATGCACGCTGCATTGGCCTTCCAAGAAGGGCCCTGGCACTTAATGTTTTACAAATTAAGCACTGCCACCAGGTGGACATGGCTGGAAGGTAGGTCAATACCCTCTCACTCTTTGGCTTCCCTGCAGTCCACCAAGGGGGCTGATAGGAATCTGCAGATGCAGTGCCCATTCAAACCTGAGGTCTATGAGGGGGGTCACTGCTAGCAATGTGTGATTGGCAGGGGGTTCAGTGTCCAGGGCACCTCACCACTCCCTTCCTACTGAGTAGATTGAGAAGGCCTCTCTACGGACTTCAAGCACCAGTGAGAGTCGATAACAGTTTAGAGTCCATACCCTCCAATCATTGGCCGCCCTCCCTAGACCATCGGCCGAGAATCAGTATCTGCGACTATTCAATCTTCCACTGGTGTTGTCTTTAGATGATGTGTCCTTCCACACAGTGATGGGGGGTAAATAAAGCATAGGGAGGGGCGGGGAGGACCACCCAGGCACGGTCACTCACACCCATGCATTCACACATGCACCCATTCACATTACACACTCACAAATACATACATTCATACATACACATGCACGCATGCATCAAACATTCACCCGTTCGGTGCTGATGACGGCTCCCGGCCGTCACGAGTTACGGTGGGCGTGTGCTGATGATGGCCAGGAGCCGTCATGACCACGCCCGTGATGGGAATGTGCCGCACAGGCGCAGAATTCCTGCCGCAGCCAGGGGGTTAAATAAAAACATAATACGTACCTTCTGCAGCATCTCTGGATGGAAGCCCCAAAGGTCCCAGGAGGGTTGAGGCTGCAGCCTTCTCACTGGCTGACCTTAGGTCAGCCAATGGGAGGAGGCAGCACTGCCTACCGCATCACAGAGTGGGGTATGAACAATGAGACTGCTGACCCACCCCACACTATAACGAGGTGTCAGTGATAGATTCAGGTATAAAACTGAAGCCCCCAGGTCTGAGGCCATCAGTAACGCTCCCCCTCATCACGAGGGGGAGCCTTGAGCCACTTTGCCAGGCTGAAGAGGCCACGCCCACAAGAGCCCGAACCAAGCTGTACAAGTTCTACTGTATGAATGTAACAGGCACTACTGCTGGCTCTGCTGCTGTACTGTGTGAGTAGATTATAGAAAACAGGGTTAAACCCACTATTGTCATTAGGACCTGGGTAATTGTAAGAATGAAGGAAAAAGGGGTCCAAGACGAATAACATAAAAATTCAAATCATTATTCACGAAAAATTCGAACAGCAAAGCTAGTAAATACAAAAAAGGTTTAATCAATTTTGTATGTTCCCTGTACATAGGATATTGTTCATCATATATAATTCATTGCAAGTAAGACAAATTGTCAATAAGCATAGGTGCCCACATTCACATTCTGAATAATCCGAGTGTGAGTCTGGATGAGACGTTTTTTCATGTGCTTGGACGTTTTACAACTACCATTACACAACAGTGGTAAGCAGGACCATGTCTATTTATTTATAGTAGGGGATGGAGCCCCTTTCTGTGGTTTTTGTGGGAAGAAGATGGTTCTCTCCTTTTTCCTTTATCTTACCTACGGAGTATTTAGGAGGTAGGAGTTCTGCCTCAACTCTCGGATGAGAGATTATGAATATGCCCTTCGATTTATCATATTATATTTATCCACCTATCTATGTATATCAATCGGAATATTCTTTTGACAACATGTTTTTAATAGTTCTAGTTGCTTTCCGAATGATCCACCTTCTATGTTCATTAATTAAAAAGAATGGTGATTATCATATAATGAATACATTTCTCTACCTTGTAGGAGGTTGCCCGCCCACAACTTATATTGTCCTGAAGAAGACCCACCGCGTAAGGAACATTTACCTACCTTGTTTATGGGTCGAAACGTCGACTATATTCAACACGACCAAATCTCCTATCCCAAGCAGAACATTAATGGTTATAAGGGATTTTGGATCTGTGATGTTATAATTGTTAGTCGGACTCTTTTTGAGCGCCTTTGTCTTGGCCCTTTGTGCTTCCAGAGGGACCATTTATATTGACTTCCAAAAACCTGTAATATTTTGTGTCACTGAATGAATCTCACTATTACGTGATCCCATCATTTTCCCTCACTTCACCTTCACTACCCCCTCCCCGTTGTGAATGTGGGCACCTATGCTTATTGACAATTTGTCTTACTTGCAATGAATTATATATGATGAACAATATCCTATGTACAGGGAACATACAAAATTGATTAAACCTTTTTTGTATTTACTAGCTTTGCTGTTCGAATTTTTCGTGAATAATGATTTGAATTTTTATGTTATTCGTCTTGGACCCCTTTTCCTTCATTCGTACTGTGTGAGTAGACTTACACAGGCGATGGCAGTATATCTACAGGTTCTGAGTGAAAGGGGGATTGTACTTTTGCTACTGTGCAGTATGCGCTCTGCTGTGTGAGTGAGTCTTTCCCTTCTACTGCTACCTCTTTACGTGTTCTGCTGTGCACAGGAGGCTTGCATTTTTGCTGCCTGTGTAGTGCATGCTCTGCTGTGATTGTAAACGAAAAACGACTTCTGCTCCCTGAGAAGTGCTGCCATATTATCAAGAAAGTGCGATACATTATCGCCGCTTTTATTGGCAGGAAACTGCCGCTAAAGTGGCGATAATGGGCTTGATAAGATGGCCTTTTGAATTCCCATAGAAGCCCAGGTTCTGCTGTTAACCTGGGCTTCTATGGGAATTCACAAGGCCATATTATCAAGCCCATTATCGCCGCTTTAGCGGCAGTTTCCTGTCGATAAAAGCGGCGATAATGTATCGCCCTTTCTTGATAATATGGCCCTGCATTCTATGGTGTGTGAAGAAGGCATACTCTTCCTATGCACGTGCAGTACTGCATCTTTTGCTGGGCACAGCAAGCTTGGAGTTGTGCTTGTGTAGTGCATGCTGTGCTATATAAAGGAACTTTTACTTCTGCTGCTTGTGCAATACATGTTCTGTTGTGTAAATAAGGCACACTGCTCTTATGCACGTGCAGTACTACATCTTCTGCTGTGCATAGGAAGCTTGGACGTCTGCCTGTGTAGCCGATGCTGTGCTGTGTAAAAGGTTCTTGCACTTCTATTGCCTGCGTAGTACATGCTCCGGTATTTAAAGGAACTTTTGTCTCTGCTTCTTGTGTAGGACCTGTTCTGCTATGTGATTCGCTTCTGCTCCCCGTGCAGTACATGCTATATTATGTAAAGGAATTTTACACTGCTGCTGCTAATACAGTATGTGTTGTTCTCTGGCAATGAAGCATGCCTTACTGCTGCTCTTGCAGTACACATTCAGCTCTATGAAAAGAGCCTTGTACTGCTACTTGCATGAAGTACCTGGTCTGCTGTGCGAAGGACGCTTGCACTTCTGCCCGTGAAGTACATCTACCTGTCCATTGCATGCTCTGCATTGTGGAGGAAACGTGCACTCCTGTGTCCCATGGAGTGCATGTTGTGCTGTGTGAAATAAGTGTCACGTTTGCTTCCCATGCAGTACATGCTATGTGAAGGAAGCTTGCACTGTTGCTGTTCGTCAATTGCATGTTTTTGTACTCTGTGAAGGAAGCTTGCATTTTTTCACCTGTGCAGTACATGTCACGCTGCACGAAGGAAGCTTGCACTGCTGCTTCCCATAAAGTGCATGTTCTCCTTTGTGAAGGAAGATTGCACTTCTTACACCACTGCAGTACATGTCAAGTTGTATGAAAGACGTTTGTGCTGTTGTTTCCCATGCAGTACATGCTCTGATTTGTCAAGGAAGCTTGCAATGTTGCTTCACATGCGGTGCATGTTCTGCTACGTGACGGAAGCTTGCACTTCTGCTGGTGCAGTTCATGTCAAGCTGCATGAACGCTGCCTGCACTGCTGCTTCTCATACAGTGCATGCTCTATCCAGTAAAGAAAGCTTGCACTGTTGCTTCCCATGCGGTGCATGTTCTGCTTTGTGAAGGAAGCTTGCACTGTTGCTTCCCATGCGGTGCATGTTCTGCTTTGTGAAGGAAGCTTACACTGTTGCTTCCCATGCGGCGCATGTTCTGCTATGTGATGGAAGCTTACACTGTTGCTTCCGATGCGGTGCATGTTCTGCTTTGTGAAGGAAGCTTGCACTGTTGCTTCCCATGCGGCGCATGTTCTACTTTGTGACGGAAGCTTACACTATTGCTTCCGATGCGGTGCATGTTCTGCTTTGTGAAGGATGCTTGCACTGTTGCTTCCCATGCGGCGCATGTTCTGCTTTGTGAAGGAAGCTTGCACTGTTGCTTCCCATGCGGTGCATGCTCTATCCAGTAAAGAAAGCTTGCAATGTTGCTTCACATGCGGTGCATGTTCTGCTTTGTGGCGGAAGCTTGCACTCATGCTTCCCATGCGGTGCATGTTCTGCTTTGTGAAGGAAGCTTGCACTCATGCTTACCATGCGGTGCATGTTCTGCTTTGTGGCGGAAGCTTACACTTCTTCTGCCAGTGCTGTTCATGTCAAACTGCGTGAACAGTGCCTGCACTTCTGCTTCTCATACAGTGCATGCTCTGTCCCGTGAAGAAAGCTTGCACTGTTGCTTCCCATACAGTCCATGCTCTGCTTTGTGAAGGAAGCTTGCTCTTCTTCAGCTAGTGCAGGACATGTCAAGTTGCTGGAAGAATGCTTGTGCTGCTCCTTCCCATTCAGTTCATGTTTTGTTTCGTGAAGGAAGCTTGCAATGCTACTTCCCATGAACTGCATATTATGCTTCTTGAAATAAGCTTGTACTTCTGCTTCGAAGCAGTGCATGTTCTGCTTTGTGAAGGAAGCTTGCACTGTTGTTTCCCATGCGGTGCATGCTCTGATTTGTCAAGGAAGCTTGCACTCATGCTTCCCATGCGGTGCATGTTCTGCTTTGTGAAGGTAAGCTCGCACTGTTGCTTCCCATGCGGTGCATGTTCTGCTTTGTGGCGGAAGCTTGCACTCATGCTTCCCATGCGGTGCATGTTCTGCTTTGTGAAGGAAGCTTGCACTCATGCTTACCATGCGGTGCATGTTCTGCTTTGTGGCGGAAGCTTACACTTCTTCTGCCAGTGCTGTTCATGTCAAACTGCGTGAACAGTGCCTGCACTTCTGCTTCTCATACAGTGCATGCTCTGTCCCGTGAAGAAAGCTTGCACTGTTGCTTCCCATACAGTCCATGCTCTGCTTTGTGAAGGAAGCTTGCTCTTCTTCAGCTAGTGCAGGACATGTCAAGTTGCTGGAAGAATGCTTGTGCTGCTCCTTCCCATTCAGTTCATGTTTTGTTTCGTGAAGGAAGCTTGCAATGCTACTTCCCATGAACTGCATATTCTGCTTCTTGAAATAAGCTTGTACTGCTGCTTCGAAGCAGTGCATGTTCTGCTTTGTGAAGGAAGCTTGCACTGTTGCTTCCCATGCGGTGCATGTTCTGCTTTGTGAAGGAAGCTTGCACTGTTGCTTCCCATGCGGTGCATGTTCTGCTTTGTGACGGAAGCTTGCACTGTTGCTTCCCATGCGGTGCATGTTCTGCTTTGTGAAGGAAGCTTGCACTGTTGCTTCCCATGCGGTGCATGTTCTGCTTTGTGAAGGAAGCTTGCACTGTTGCTTCCCATGCGGTGCATGTTCTGCTTTGTGACGGAAGCTTGCACTGTTGCTTCCCATGCGGTGCATGTTCTGCTTTGTGAAGGAAGCTTGCACTGTTGCTTCCCATGCGGTGCATGTTCTGCTATGTGACGGAAGCTTGCACTTCTTCTGCCGGTGCAGTTCATGTGAAGCTGCACGAACTGTGCCTGCATTGCTACTTCCCATGCAGTGCATGCTCTGTCCCTTGAAGAAAGCTCGCACTGTTGCTTCCCATACAGTCCATGCTCTGCTTTGTGAAGGAAGCTTGCTCTTCTTCAGCTAGTGCAGGACATGTCAAGTTGCTTGAAGAATGCTTGTGCTGCTGCTTCCCATTCAGTTCATGTTTTGTTTCGTGAAGGAAGCTTGCAATGCTACTTCCCATGAACTGCATATTCTGCTTCTTGAAATAAGCTTGTACTGCTGCTTCGAAGCAGTGCATGTTCTGCCTTGTGAGGGAAGCTAGCAGTTGTTCTTTCACTACAGTATACATCACGCTATGTGGAGGACGCTTGCACCGCTGCTTCCATGCAGTGCATGTTCTGCCTCATGAAAGGAGCTTGTACTTCTTCTGCCATGTCAAGCTGCATGAAGGATCCTTGCACTGCTGCTTCCATGCAGTGCCTGTTCTGCCTTGTGGAGGAAGCTTGCACGTCTTCTTCCAGTGCAGTGCACAGCAAGCTGTGTGAAAGACGCTTGCACTGCTGCTTTCATGCAGTGCATGTTCTGCTTTGTGAAGAAAGCCTGCACTTCCTACACCAGTGCAGTGCATGTCAGGCTGTGAGAAGAATGCTTGAACTGCAGTATCTATGCAGTGCATGATCTGCATTGTGAAGTACGCTTACACTTCTTCTACTGCTGCTTCTATGCAGTGAATGGTATGCTTTGTCAAGGAAGCTTACTCTTACTACACCAGTGTAGTACATATTAAGCTACGTGAAGCACGCGTGAACCCTGCTTCCATGCAATGCATGTTCTGCTTTGTGAAGGAAGCTTACATTCCCTACGCCAGTGCAGTACATGTCAAGCTATGTGAATGATGTTTGCACTGCTGCTCCTTTGTAGTGCATGTTCTGCTTTGTAAAGGAAGCTTGCACTTCTTATGTTGCATCACGTTGAGTGAAGGACACTTGCACTGCTGCTTCCATGCAGTTCATGTTCTTCTTTGTAATGAAAGGTTACACTTCCTACGCCAGTGAAGTACATGGCAAGCTTTATGAAGGATGCTTGCACTGCTTCTTCCATGCAGTGCCTGTTCTGCTCTGTGAAGGAAGCTTGCACTACTTCTGCCGCATCACGCTGTGTGAAGGACGCTTGATCTACTACTTTCATGCAGTGCATGTTCGACTATGTGAAGGAAGCTTGCACTTCTTCCAGTGCAGTACATGGCAAGCTGCCTGAAGGAAGCTTGCACTTCTTCCAGTGCAGTACATGGCAAGCTGCCTGAAGGAAGCTTGCACTTCTGCTTCCCATGTAGTATATGTTTTGCTTTGTTAAGGAAGCTTGCACTTCTTTTTCAAGTGCAGTACACTTCACGCTGACTGAAGGACGCTTGTGCAGCTGCTTCCATTTAGTGCATGTTCTGCTTTCTGAAGGAAACGTACCCACCCTACGCCAGTGCAGTGCATCTCAAGCTGTGTGAAGGACTCTTGCACTGCTGCTTCCATGCATTGCATTTTCTGTCTAGTGAAGGAAGCTTGCACTTCTCCCTCCAGTGCAGTACACGTCAAAATATGTGAAAGAAGCTTGCACTGCTGCTTCCATGCAGTACATGTCCTGCTTCGTGGCGGAAGATTGCACTTCTTCCTCCAGTGCAGTACTCGTCAAGCTACCTAAAGGACGCTTGCACTGCTGCGCCTATGTCTTCCTTGTTTTGCTTTGTGAAGGCAGCTTGCATTTCTTCCTCCAGAGAAGTACACAGCAAGCTGCGTGAAGGACGCTTGCACTGCTGTTACTATGCAGTCCATGTTCTGCTTTGTGTAGGAAGATTACACTTTCTATGCCAGTATATTTACATATCAAGCTATGTGAAAGACGTTTGCACCATTGCTTCCATACAGTGTATGTTCTGCTTCGTGAAGGAAGCTTGCACTTCTTCCTTCAGTGCATTTAACATCAAGCTACATGAAGGATGCCTGCACTGCTGCTTCCCATGTAGTATATGTTTTGCTTTGTGAGGGAAGCTAGCAGTTGTTCTTCCAGTGCAGTACACGTCACTGTACGTGGAGGACTCTTGCACCGCTGCTTCCATGCAGTGCATGTTCTGCTTTGTGAAGGAAGCTTACCCTTCCTACGCCAGTGCAGTACATGTTAGGCAGTAGGAAGGAATCTTGCACTCCTGCTTCCACGTAGTGCATGTTCTGCTTTGAGAAAGAAGCTTGCCCTTCTTCCTCCAGTGCAGTACACGTCGCTCTATGCGGAGGACGCTTGCACCACTGCTGCTTCCATGCACTGCATGTTCTGCTTAGTGAAAGAAGCTTGCCCTTCTTCCTCCAGTGCAGTACACGTCTCTGTACGTGGAGGACTCTTGCACCACTGCTTCCATGCACAGCATGTTCTGCTTTGCAAAGGAAGCTTGCCCTTCTTCCTCCAGTGCAGTACACGTCACTGTACGTGGAGGACTCTTGCACCACTGCTTCCATGCACTGCATGTTCTGCTTTGCAAAGGAAGCTTACACTTCTTCCGGTGCAGTACATGGCAAGCTGTGTGACGGACACTTACACCACTGCTCCCATGCAGTGCATGTTATGCTTCGTGAAGGAAGCTTGCACTTCTCCCTCCAGTGCAGACATGTCACACTGTGTGGAGGACGCTTGCATCACTGCTGCCATGCAGTGCATGTTATGCTTAGTGAAGGAGGCTTGCACTTCTCCCTCCAGTGCAGACACATCACACTGCGCGAAGGACGCTTGCACTGCTGCTTCCATGCAGTGCATGTTATACCCCGTGAAAGGAAGCTTGCATTACTGCTTCCGTGCTGTGCATGTTCTGCTTAGCGGAGGAAGCTTGCACTCCTCCCTCCAGTGCAGTACACGTCACACTGCACGCAGGACGCTTGCACTGCTGCTTCCATGCAGTGCATGTTATGCTTAGTGAAGAAGGCTTGCACTTCTCCCTCCAGTGCAGACACGTCACACTGCGCGCAGGACGCTTGCACCACTGCTTCCATGCAGTGCATGTTATACCCCGTGAAAGGAAGCTTGCATTACTGCTTCCGTGCTGTGCATGTTCTGCTTCGTGGAGGAAGCTTGCACTCCTCCCTCCAGTGCAGTACACGTCACACTGCGCGCAGGACGCTTGCACTGCTGCTTCCATGCAGTGCATGTTATGCTTAGTGAAGAAGGCTTGCACTTCTCCCTCCTGTGCAGACACGTCACACTGCGCGCAGGACGCTTGCACCACTGCTTCCATGCAGTGCATGTTATGCGTAGTAGAGGAAGCTTGCACTCCCCCTCCAGTGCAGACACGTCACACTGCGCGAAGGACGCTTGCACTGCTGCTTCCATGCAGTGCATGTTATGCTTAGTTAATGAAGCTTGCACTCCCCCCTCCAGTGCAGACACGTCACACTGCGTGAAGGAGGCTTGCACCACTGCTTCCATGCAGTGCATGTTATGCTTCGGGAAGGAAGCTTGCATTCCCCCTCCAGTGCAGACACGTCACACTGCGCGAAGGACGCTTGCACTGCTGCTTCCATGCAGTGCATGTTATGCTTAGTTAATGAAGCTTGCACTCCCCCCTCCAGTGCAGACACGTCACACTGCGTGAAGGAGGCTTGCACCACTGCTTCCATGCAGTGCATGTTATGCTTCGGGAAGGAAGCTTGCACTCCCCCTCCAGTGCAGACACGTCACACTGCGCGAAGGACGCTTGCACTGCTGCTTCCATGCAGTGCATGTTATGCTTAGTTAATGAAGCTTGCACTCCCCCTCCAGTGCAGACACGTCACACTGCGCGAAGGACGCTTGCACTGCTGCTTCCATGCAGTGCATGTTATGCTTAGTTAATGAAGCTTGCACTGCTGCATCCAGTGCAGACACGTCACACTGCGCGAAGGACGCTTGCACCCCTGCTTCCATGCAGTGCATGTTATGCTTAGTGGAGGAAGCTTGCACTGCTGCATCCAGTGCAGACACGTCACACTCCGTGAAGGACGCTTGCTCTGCCTCTCTTGCTAAGAGTGCAGCCTCAATCTGACAGGAAGCCCGTCTCGTGCTCTCGTTACTGCATCCACTGGAAGGAGATGATGGTAATTGCTCCGGTTTCCAGGGGGATTCGTGTAATTAGACGGATTTCGCCGACTCGTGGGTCCGGGAGCAGCTTCAGGGCGGCGGCCGATCAATCGGAGGCGCTGGGAGAGCGGAGCTCTCTGCACAAGGATCCCCTCGCCCGCCTGACCCAGGGATCGAGTGGATCCCAGGATGGCACAGACGCGGCTCTGCCGGGGCGTGTGCGGTGCCTTTCAGGGGGTAATGAGCCGGCGGCTCCAGGGCAGTCCTCTGTCTAATGACTGCACCGGGCCGGAGAGGCCCGGGCCTCTCCCGAGCACGGCTTTTTCAATTAAATCCATCCATTAAAAGAAATCATTTATTCCGTCTCCGTGGCGAAGAACAAACGGAGCCCTTTCACCGAGCGAGGGACCATTCCAGGCCCGGGCCGGGCGCCCGGGCCGGCTCCTGCTCCCGGTGAGACTGGCGCCTCTATGTGGGTCAAGCCGCGGCCAGACCCGGGATAATGGCTGCGAGTGAGTCACTGACGCTGCGAAAAACACCCTTCACTCGAACTTTAAGAGCAGGGTGACCAGGCGTCCCGGATATGCCAGGACCGTCCCCGTTTTTCACCAGCTGTCCGGACAGATTTCGAGAAATGTAGCTCATGTCCCGGTTTTTTGAGAGGGTCGACTAAAAATGGGGGAGATTTTTTTTTGTTTTACAAAGCGGGGATAGTTAGCAGTTGTTCCAAAAAAGCAATTTAATTCACAGGCAAGCCACTGGGTTTAAAAATGGCATCTTATGTATGTTCTTACTGCCTGTTTTGTAATTCTCTGCTGAGGAGCCGTCATTCTGTGCGCTCACTTGACGTAAAATTATAGTCCTTCGTCTATTTGTGTGAAATGTTCTGGTTTTTATGCTTTAAAATTCTGGTCACCCTATTAAAGAGCTCTTCTTAACCGCGGTCGCATACAAGATGGGCGGACCGCCGTGAGAGACGCGGGGAGCAGGGCCTGTCCCTAACCAAGCACGGAAAGTCGTCCCTTCACGCTCGGTTTAATAGCAAAAGAGAGCTATAATTAAGGCTCTGAGGGCTCCTCGCAGCCCTCGGCACCGGTGCCGCTGCACCTGCTGCGCTATGGATAGCCACGCCCCCGAGCGAGAGAAATATTCTCTGTTTGGAGCAGCTCGCGCCTCAGCTGGTTGTAAATCAGGGCCCGTGCAATAAAATCCTGGATCCGCCAATCACCGTTCAGAACTTGAAGCGAAGACCAGGCGGCCATCTGTCAATCACCGAGTTATAAATGAAGAACACGTGACTTGGGAGTGCAAATACTATAACACGCAAGAAGCCATCCACTGGGAATTAGAACACACACCAACAAGCAGTTAACACACCTTAGTTTACACAGGAGATTCAATGCACTAGTACAACACCGTGTGCACAAAATAAACTCTGCATCAAGCAAAACTGGACAATGAACTGTGAATATTAGGGGCGGGCCTTACTATAGACAAGAGACCCCCACACTGTACACCTCCTTAGAAAGACAATGCTTCAAACATTAAACCTTCATTTAAAGAGTCATTCAGGTAGTATACTTACTCAAAAGGGAGAATACATCTTATAATGTACCCTGATGTGGACAATAATACACCAGCTAATCCACCTGGGTGCAAATGCTAAATCTGGTAGCGTAATTTAAGGTACTACAGTGAATAAATAATCCATGCAATTTAACACAAAGGGAAGATCAGGTAATTTTCCTTACTAAAGAGAGTAAAGAGAGTAGATCAGATAATCCTCCTTACTAAAGAGAGTAGATCAGATAATCCTCGTTACTAAAGAGAGTAGATCAGATAATCCTCCTTACTAAAGAGAGTAGATCAGATAATCCTCGTTACTAAAGAGAGTAGATCAGATAATCCTCCTTACTAAAGAGAGTAAAGACAGTAGATCAGATAATCCTCCTTACTAAAGAGAGTAGATCAGATAATCCTCCTTACAAAAGAGAGTAAAGAGAGTAGATCAGATAATCCTCCTTACTAAAGAGAGTACATCAGATAATCCCCCTTACTAAAGAGAGTAGATCAGATAATCCTCCTTACTAAAGAGAGTAGATCAGATAATCCTCCTTACTAAAAAGAGTAGATCAGATAATCCTCACTAAGAGAATACATTGGGTAATCCTCCTTACTAAAGAGAGTAGATCAGATAATCCTCCTTACTAAAGAGCGTAGATCAGATAATCCTCCTTACAAAAGAGAGTAAAGAGAGTAGATCAGATAATCCTCCTTACTAAAGAGAGTAGATCAGATAATCCTCCTTACTAAAGAGAGTAGATCAGATAATCCTCCTTACTAAAGAGGGTAAATCAGATAATCCTCTTACTAAAGAGAGTAGATCAGATAATCCTCCTCACTAAAGAGAGTAGATCAGATAATCCAGATCAGATTTTCCTCCTCAATAAAGAGATTAGATGAGGTAATCCTCCTTACTAAAGAGAGTAGATCAGATTTTCCTCCTCAATAAAGAGATTAGATGAGGTAATCCTCCTTACCAAAGAGAGTAGATCAGATAATCCTCCTCGCTAAAGAGAGATCAGATAATCCTCCTTACTAAAGAGAGTAGATCTGATAATCCTCACTAAGAGAATACATTGGGTAATCCTCCTTACTAAAGAGAGTAAAGAGAGTAGATCAGATAATCCTCCTTACTAAAGACAGTAGATCAGATAATCCTCCTTATAAAAGAGAGTAAAGAGAGTAGATCAGATAATCCTCCTTACTAAAGAGAGTAGATCAGATAATCCCCCTTATTTAAGAGAGTACATCAGATAATCCTCCTTACTAAAGAGGGTAAATCAGATAATCCTCCTTACTAAAGAGAGTACATCAGATAATCCTCCTTACTAAAGAGAGTAGATCAGATACTCATCCTCACTAAAGAGAGTAGATCAGATAATCCTCCTTACCAAAGAGAGTAGATCAGATAATCCTCCTTACTAAAGAGAGTAGATCAGATTTTCCTCCTAATAAAGATATTAGATGAGGTAATCCTCCTTACCAAAGAGAGTAGATCAGATACTCATCCTCACTAAAGAGAGTAGATCAGATAATCCTCCTTACTAAAGAGAGTAGATCAGATTTGCCTCCTCAATAAAGAGATTAGATGAGGTAATCCTCCTTACCAAAGAGAGTAGATCAGATAATCCTCCTTGCTAAAGAGAGATAAGAAAATCCTCCTTACTAAAGAGAGTAGATCAGATAATCCTCACTAAGAGAATACATTGGGTAATCCTCCTTACTAAAGAGAGTAAAGAGAGTAGATCAGATAATCCTCCTTACTAAAGAGAGTAGATCAGATAATCCTCCTTAAAAAAGAGAGTAACGAGAGTAGATCAGATAATCCTCCTTACAAAAGAGAGTAGATCAGATAATCCCCCTTACTAAAGAGAGTAGATCAGATAATCCTCCTTACTAAAGAGGGTAAATCAGATAATCATCCTTACTAAAGAGAGTAGATCAGATAATCCTCCTTACTTAAGAGAGTAGATCAGATAATCCTCCTTACTAAAGAGAGTAGATCAGATACTCATCCTCACTAAAGAGAGTAGACCTGATAATCCTCACTAAGAGAATACATTGGCTAATCCTCCTTACTAAAGAGAGTAGATCAGATTTTCCTCCTCAATAAAGAGATTAGATGAGGTAATCCTCTTTAGCAAAGAGAGTAGATCAGATACTCATCCTCACTAAAGAGAGTAGATCAGATAATCTTCCTTACTAAAGAGAGTAGATCAGATAATCCTCCTTACTAAAGAGAGTAGATCAGATTTTCCACCTCAATAAAGAGATTAGATGAGGTAATCCTCCTTACCAAAGAGAGTAGATCAGATAATCCACTTTACTAAGAGAATGAATCAGGTAATCCTCATCATTAAAGAGAGTGAACTAGGTAATCGGCCTTCCCAACTGCAGAGAGTAATTAAAGAGAGTAAATCATGTAATCCTCCTAACTGTGTAGAGTAAATCAAGTAATTATCATCACTTCAGAAAGTAAACCCGCTGCTCCGTCACTAAACAGAATAACTAGGATAATCCTCATCACCAAGAGAGTAAATCAGGGAATTCTACTTGCTACAGATATTAAATCAGCTAATCATTCTAACTAGAACATTAACTCAGCTGCCCCCTCACTAAACCAAGTAAATATGGTATTCCTCCTCACGAAGAATAAATCAGGTAATCCTAGTACTCGCTACAGAGAGTAACTCAGCTGCCCCTCACCAAGAGAGTAAACCAAGTGATCCTCCTCAACAATAGAGTAAAATAGGAAATCCTTCCAATTAAAGAGAGTAAATAAGGTAATCCTCCTAACTTCGGATAGTAAATCAAGCAAATATAATCACTTCAAAAGTGTAAATCAGCTGCCCCCTTACTAGACAGAATAAATCAGCTCACCTACCTCAATAAGAGAGTAAATCCGGTAATGCAACATATTACAGGCAGTAAATCACAATACACACCTTACTATACGGAGTAAATCAAAGACTGCCACTTACTCTTAAAAGCAAATCAGGGCATCCACGTTGTTATGACATCATGCCAGCATCACACATCACTAAAGACAGTACATCAGCAGTAGCGGTTGGCAGTAGGTGTTTCTGTAGGGCGGTGACGTGGGGAGGGGGAGGGGCAGGGTGGGTGTAGTAATGTATGGATTACGGAGTTTTACAGGTAAATAAACATTTAAATAAATAAAACGAATTTTGTTGCGCGCACTGCATTACCAAATGTGATGCAGTGCGCTCAATGAAATTCGTTTTATTTATTTAAATGTTTACTTACCTGTAAAACTCCGTAATCCATACATTACTACCCCCCACCCTGGCCCTCCCCCTGCCCATGTCACCACCCAACAGAAACACCTACTGCCGACCGCTACTGTACATCAGTTAATGCACCTTGCCACAAAAAACATTAAATAGCGTAGATTAATGAAGAAAATAAAGCATGTAGTGTAATGCACTGGAACAAATAAATGAAGCAGTGTTTCTATTATGCCATTTCTGCAGGCAGGAGACCCAAAACACTGTTAATGTCGATAAGAACCTTCAATACATCGTACACAAACTTGACAAACTTTGATCTATAGTTAAATCAGAGACTAGACCTCAATACACAGAAGAAATAAGGGCATGAACCTCACTATAAAAAGCTAATTGGGATTTTTGCATTGCCAGAGATAAAAAATCATGGAATAATCTTTACTAAAAAAGGACTAGCAGTGCAGTACACCATGCTAGCATGAACTAGCACTGCCTTCTATGAAAAACCACAGTCAGTTATCTATAGTTGGTAACGCACCTTTCTATCCAGATAAATCACTAATCCACTTTACTAAAGGATGTAAATCTTTATTCAGTGAGCCTCCATCTACAGTGGTGGACTCACTTGAGATAGAACTTGTGACCCAACCCGACAATAACAACTCAACAAGATGTCAGCAGAGGTATCGCGAGGACCATGCACCACCATCAAGTGAGTAGGCACACCACTGCATAACAAAATAGTAAATGCTGCCCTCCAACCACCCACCAACTCTGTTAAAAAAAAGACTAGCTTGAGAGGCCTCTTTACCCACCAATTCTCCATCCACCGTAGGGTCTTCCTGGGGTATAGTAAGAGGCGCTCCCTTTTCCCGTCAACTCAAACCCTTGGTAACGAAGTCATGGGGATAGCTATGAACTGCCAATTTAAGATCACGAGAGTGCTCACACACCTTACATACCACTTAACAACGAAATAGGATGCCCTACTATCGCAAAAGTGTCTGCCCACCAAGAAAAAAGTTTGCACTGCAAGGCAACGCAAGATGATCATAGATATTGTGGTACCATTTTGTCAAGGACTAGGGCCAGCCCTGTTAAGCAACTGGTAAACATCTGTACATACCATGTCTTGATATTGTAACTGCCTTGGCTATACGTTTTTATGCAACACAAAAAGATGATGGACAGAATGTTGAACATTGTCAAACATTCAACCCCAGTCACAGATCTGGATTTAGTCCATTGTTATTTTGCTCAACTTGCCATTCCAGTTTGGACCCAGCCAAATGCAAATCAGCCTTGACCCTGTTCCCCATGGGAACAGTCCAGCCCGAAATGCCAAGCCAGGTCCTCCCTGGACTGGAAAACAAGCATCCTGGGGCCGATTTGGGGCATCACCCTTCACGAGCCAGGCTAGCTTGAAACCGGTGGCTTGGCGAGCATGGGACCCACATCTGGGCATACTCTTCCCACTTAGGGTAAAAATGCAACACAAAAAGATGATGGATAGAATGTTGAACATTGTCAAACATTTATCCCCAGTCACAGATCTGGGTTTAATCCATCCTTATTTTACTTTTTCTTATTGCTGGACATTCTCAAACGGTACACATTCATAAGCAATGTTTGCCACTTTGACTGTTTGACTATACTTTTATAAGCCCTGTCATTTGACCCTCCAAATGGCACATGAAAGCTTTGTTTGTTAAGCTTATATTATATTCCCCAAAGTTATGTATCTCATTTATTTCATTGGTCCTGGTGACCATGACAATGTGCTGGAAAATATCCTACCGCACACCTCTCATCACGGTTGGTGACATTCAACTTAATCTAAAGCATTAACAGTATATCCTATTTTCACATCTCCTCTATCTTTCCCTCCAAAACACTCCTTAAATCTCTTTATCCTCAAATGGCAATCCACTTGATTTGATTCTGATTTCTAAAGCACTTGCTCACTCCCCGCCTACGATTACCCCCTCGCCCCCTAGTAACGCTGTTATAGGCGTGGGTCTCCATCACTCTCACTTCTGCCCCGCCCACAAATTCACCCATTAAAAACTACAAACTCTCTCCCACTACATTGTCAGCATAACTAGATTAGATACACCATAACCTTACACACATACTGTACTCTTGTTATGTCTGCATCACTAACATTGTACACAACATTTGACCCATTATTCTCTCTGGAAATCCAACCAGTGTCCCCCCAGCCACTACCATGGATTTATCCCACAATCAAAACTTCAAAAAACATATGTGTACTCTTTCTCAAATGGAAGAAAAGAATCTACAATTAAGAACTTAGGCCTAGATGTAGGTAAATGTGAATTACCAATTCATAAATACCGAATTTTACCGATTCGGTATTCATGAATCGGTAAATCAAATGTAGGTAGAAATTAGGTAACAAATACCGAATCGGTATGATTCGGTATTTACCGATTCTGTAATTACAGAATCGGTATTTGTCATTGATTCCTTTGGGCCTTGAAGCCCATAGGATTCAATGGCAGATACCGATTCGGTAATTACAGAATCGGTAAAAATACCGAATTTACAAGGGGGACAGGGTGTCACTTTGACACCCTGTTGCACCCCTGTTTCTGGCTTGTGTGCCATGTGACACACATACATGCCCTTAGGGCATGTCTGTGTGCCACATGGCACAGGTGTACATGCACAGATGTGCATGTACACAGGAATTTGTTATTTACCATGGAATAGTATTCCATGGTAAATAACGATTCGGTAAGGGCCTGTGGCACTGATTACAGTGCCACCTACATATTGATTTACAGAATCGGTAAATTTACCGATTCGGTATTTTACCGACTCTGTATATTTACAGAATCGGTAAAATTACCGATTCTGTAAATCAATGGCCCCCTACATTACAAATCCCAAATGCCGGTCGGTAACGGCCGAAATCGGCGGTTACCGACCGGTATTTGGCGAGCTACATCTGGCCCTTATTCTCTTGAGATCTGGCTTTATACAGGCACCTAGCCACCATTTATCAATTATGTGGTGGTCCTGCCCTTTTATTAAAAATATGCTGACCCCTCAACCTCACAGACTATCATACCATATCATGACTCTCTTTCTTTGCACAAAGTCTGGATTGCTTCATACTCAGTCATATCACCAACTGCCTTACTTCTTACAATTTACTTGAACCTTTACAGTCCTCAAAACTCAAGCACCTCTCCTCTGATCTCATGCTACTTGGTCTTGCTGCATCATTTGATACTGTTGATCATCTCAGAGTGCACTCTACTCCCATCAACCTCGCCATCACTTACTCTGCACTCGGCTAGTTTCTGATACCTTCATTTCAGTCTGTCGATGGTATTCACTCTCAGACCCCTACATCCCTTTCAGATGCATCCAACAAGGCTCAGTCCTGGGCCTGGTTACATCCACCTTTAGCCATCCATCCTTTGGATGCTTCTATCAGTTCTAGGCAGATGATGTTCAAATGTTTATCTGATTCCAGACATGGACACTTCAACTCAGGAACTAATCTCGAACTACCGTCGTCCATCCCTGGACAGTCGTTCATTTTCTCATATTGAGTTCCTCCAAACCTGAAATAATCTACTTTCCTGCTCACTTTGGCACCCTCTTCTTTCTCCTCTCCTGTTCAATTCTCCTCCAGGAAACTTGACCACAATTTCCTAAGCCGGGAACCTTGGCGCGCTCTTTGATCCGTCAGCCAACATGGAATTGGTCATGGCCACCATAGATTCAGGCAAAAGATTCTATTTGTTGCATGGACATAACATCTATTCCAGCCACTTGCCACACAGCAATGATACTTATTTACTCTTTAGTCCTCAGCAAGTTTGACTATTGTAATAGCCATATTAGTTGGACTCACCCTATATTCTTTCAGATAACTAGACAAAGTTCAAAACATTGCCACTAGGATTCTTCACAGTTTTTCCAAACGCACTCCTACATCCCTTTACAATCACTAAAACAGCTGCTGGAATCAACAAAAATAGGGGGGGCTACATCTTCCTTCCTAATCTTAGTCTTCAAAACTATTAATAGCCCCTCACCGAACAAACTACACACATTCGTAATTTATTACACCCCCAACTTGTAATTACAATAAGCTAACCAAAAGGTCCTTCTCACAGCAAAACCTCTGTGAGAATCGTCCAGATTCCACTTCTGCCAACTCGCGTTACCGCTGCGCTGTAATTTCCTAACCAGTGAGTGGTGCACTGTCTCAGTTGTAAACGGATTTAAGATGGCCCTCTAGAAACAGACCGGGCACATCTATCTAAGGTCCATCATACTCATTCTACTGCCACGTCCACGTTGTAAATATGTATGATGATAAAAGTTTGCGTTTTTTACGGGAAACATCCTTTATCTCGCATGCTTTACTCCGCATGCCATTACCCCACATTTTTTTACACTGCAAAATCTTTTACAACGCAGGGCTTTACACTGCAAACTATTACAATGCATTCCCCAAAGTAACAGCCCGTGGAGTTAGAATAGTAAATTGCGTTGTAATAGGGAATGCGTTGTAATGAATTGCAATGTAAAGCCCTGCGTTGTAAAATATTTTGCTGTGTAAAAACTGCGGGGTAATGGCATGCAAAGCAAAAGTGTGTGGGGTAAAGAGTCCTATTCATTTTTTACTGGTCCATAATCATCAACGATCCATCCAAACCCTACATAATCCATACTTGTCCATCAAAACTGCTTATGACCAATGTACCATCTGATACTTTCTTTTTATATAATTTTATGGTCCTACTGCTGATAGATAATTCAGTAAAAATAAGAGAACAGTCTTTACTGCAAACAGAAAATCTGGTATGGACCATTTTACAAAAAGTTAATCAAGGAGTGCACCTGACCACACAGAATGAGTAAAGAAATACTCCTTGCTAAGTATAGTAAATGAAGGTTTAGAACCCGTCTCAGATAAGAAATGATCAATTCCAAACATCATAAATAATACAACACAGATCTCTGTAAAGACTAAAAAACAAGTCTCATCTGAATGAGGAGAATAAATGAGGAGATATGTGTAAAGATGGATAATATATCATGGTACCACTAAAATACAAACAAGTACAAAGATAATGACAAAGGAGAAGACCAAATGAACCAGCTGACATATCTATGCAATGAGAGTGGAAGAGAGGACAGGCAATTCATTTCAGGAGAATAAATACAATTTACTAGAAGGCTTCCCCTCAAGTAAAGGTACTCCACCATGGGAAGGTACAGATGCTTCCTGTTACACAGTGCCCAGTTACAGAGTAGAATAGTACGCTTAACACTAAGGGCCTTATTACCATGTCGGGCAAACTCACATCCGAGCAACACCATTGCAAAATAGGGACCGACCGATCTCCGTTCAGCGTACCCGACCGCAGTATTAGGATTCAACCGTACATGGTGCGGTCGCACACGCCCATTTCTCTATGGGAGCTTGTGCTGCGGTCGGAAACCGACCGCAGCACAAGCTTCCATGGAGAAATGGGAGCTTGTGCTATGCCTGCACCGTGTGTTGGTGCATAGATTGACAGGGGGGCCCCATATGTGCCCCCCAGGCCTCCAACTGGAGGCCACTGTTGCAAGGGGGCCCCAAAGTCACTTTCTGACAGGCTTTTCATGTCGGAAAGCCCAACATGAAAGGCCTGTGGGAAACCAACATCGTACACCCAATGGCGGAAACACCATCCTTAAGGGATTATGTGCCGGATACGACTAGCCTACGGGCTCATGGAGCCCATCAGAAGCCAGACGCAATGACCGACCAGTTTCAATTCCGACGGCCGTATTTGTAATATGGCGGTTGGAATTGAAACCGAAGATGTTGGTCGGAAAGCCTCCGACCGCTCAGCGTCCATATGAGATCTCATGCCATTTTGGCGATGCCTGCATTATTGTAGCTGAAAAGGGTCTGAACACCTAGTTAGCGGAGGTCTGGCAGTGGAAGGCAGACACTGTAAATATTATACATGAACTTATACTCTGCCTTCAAGTGAAGACGAACATCTATGTAAATAATATGGACACACTATGTGACATGAAGGTGTAATAGACTGGAAGAAACACAAGTCCTGAAATGCAGTGCTGGGTGACAGAGTTCCCGTGCCTTTTTTCAAAGCAAATTGCCAACCTGTCCGCCGCATTACAAGTGCATTAAATGCTATGGCACTTGCAACAAGGCGGATGAGACATCCACCAGCTGTGTGATGGAGTGACCTGTCTGCCAAACTCTAAATCAGGCCCAGAGTATCTGGATGTCCAGCTCTTTCCCGTGCTTTGTAGGCACCATCACTTTACCATCTTTAACCTTACTGTTGCATCTCTTAACTGTCTCTACAAGCCTCAACATCTAAGCTCTCTACTGTTGAACAACAGAAGTGCTCCTGTGTGTAAGCGCTGCAATAAAGTTTTCTCTCTCACAAGGTCTCTGACTAGGGATCTAGTCTGATGTGAACTTGAAGCAATTTGCTCACTGTCCCCAGTCTTTTTTTGCTAAAGTTGACACAACTTTGTGGAAAGGAACATACGGCCACATGCATCAATGTTCCCGTTTGCGAATTCTTAATTGCGAAAATTAAGGAATCGCAATTAAGAATTCGCAAACGGCTATGCATCAAGAAATCGCAATTTTTTTTGCGATTTCTTAATTTTCCTTAATTGCGATTCACAATTTGCGAATCGCAATTAAGGAATCTTTTTCCATTGATTCCTATGGGCCTAGAGGCCCATAGGAATGAATGTGAAGGCATTCTCATTTTGCGATTCGCAATTAAGGAATCGCAAAATGAGAATGCAATTTCAAGGGTGCAGGGGGGTCCAAAGGACCCCCCCCCCCCCCTGCACCCCTGAAATGTACCTTTAAGTACATTTTTCACACACACATGCCCTAAGGGCATGTGTGTGTGTAAAATGAAACTTTCAAAAATGCACTTTTGTGCACTTTTGAAAGATTTCGCAAATTACCATGAAGGTTAACTTCATGGTAATTTACCACTACCTATTTGTGATTTCGCAATTTTAAAAAAATCATGCATTGCATTTAAGAAATCGCAAAATTGCGATTTCTTAAATGCAATCGCAATTTCAGAAATCGCAAGTAAATTGCGATTTCTTAAATTGCGAAAAAAGCAAAAAGCTTCATGCATCCCAAAAAAGGGATTTGCATTCGCAAACAGCCGAATGTTGCGATTCGCACCGTTTGCGAATGCAAAAACCCTTGATGCATGTGGTAGGAGAAGCGGGTAGGAAGACTATTTCAACAGAAAAGGGGAGCACTCAAGTGGGATACCGTTAAAAAACAACACCATGGCAATATGTCTCCCACCCAGCTGTGTCCATCTGGGGATGCAAAATTGCAACATTGTCGTCCAACTTCTATGTTTGTGTAAGGTCCAGTGCTTGGTTTTCAAAATCTGGTCACGTTACCTTGACCTCATGAGTTAGCAAAGCATGAGAACAGTCAGAATTCATTATTCAATGCCAGTAAGGAAGGAGCAGAGAACTTAACCACTGAAGAGAGAATAATCAGCAGTCTGTAATGAAAACAAAGTAAGCAGGAAACCTGTCTGCATAAACAGTAAGAGAAACGTCACCTTCCTAGCTGTAGAGAGACAGAAAGAGAGAGCCGGGAGCAACTGGGGGCAGCAGCAAACCTTAGCTCTAACACAGCCCATGGAAAGCATCTTACGAAAGACAAGCAACAATGCAGCTGTCCAGAGGCAGACGGCCACATGCATCATTGTTGCCGTTTGCGATTTCTAAATTGTGAAAATTAAGGAATCGCAATTAAGAAATCGCAAAAGGCTATGCATCAAGAAATCGCAATTTTTTTGCGATTCCTTAAAATTCCTTAAATGCGATTCACAATTTGCGAATCGCAATTAAGGAATCCCTTCCCATCGATTCCTATGGGCCTAGAGGCCCAAAAGATTATGGAATTAAATGCTGAAACCTTTTTCCACATACACAGATAACTGAAAAGACACATTTGTTTCCCATAGGAATGAATGGGAAGTCATTCTCAATTTGCGATTAGCAATTTGCGAATCGCACATTGAGAATGCAATTTCAAGGGTGGGGGGGTCCAAAGGACCCCCCCCTGCACCCCTGAAATATAACTTTAAGTGCATTTTTCACACACACATGTCCCAAGGGCATGTGTGTGTGTAAAATGAAATTTTCAAAAATGCACTTTTGTGCATTTTTGAAAGTTTTCGTATATTACCATGAAGGTCAACTTCATGGTAATTTACCTCTCCCTATTTGCGAATTCGCAAATTTAAAATGTTCATGCATTGCATTTAAGAAATTGCAAATTGCGATTTCTTAAATGCAATCGCAATTTTAGAAATCGCAATTGCACCCCAATTTTGTCAATTGCATTCGCAAACGGCCAAAAATTGCGATTCGCACCGTTTGCGAATGCAATTGACAATGATGCATGTGCCCGAGAGTCCGGGAAGGAACAACAACAGATCGAGCTACAACAACCGAGAGAATGTGCGTCATGCCCAGACAAGGAAGACAAAGCAGCCTATTAGGAATAATAGAGCTGTGGGAAGGAAAGGAAGAAGTGATGAAGGGTGATTAGTCTAACTGGGTGGACAGACAGATGGATGGATGGCTGAGCGACTAAATGATAAACGGGAAGATGACTGTCGATGAATAGGTGTGTATAAGTGGGCGTAATTGTGCGTGCCACACAAGCACGCGCTAAAACACACACACGCACGAGCAGATGCACACACACGCGCATATTTAATCAATAAATGGTGTGATCGGCTGCTAAATGGATCAGTAAAGTACGCGCTGGGTACCAAAATGGGATGCATGGATGCACAAATGAGTGGATGGGTAACCCAAGGGTCACTGGATGGGTGGATGGCTAAACGGAAGGGCGAAGCATACAATGAAGATGAAAAGGGTATACAGGCGGTTAAAAAGATGCCTACAAGGATAGGCGAAGCGCTAAACAGATGACTGTATGAATTAATTGACTGACAGATAAATGGGCGGTTGCATCGTTGGGTGGAGTGGACAGGATGGACGGACGGACGGTGTCAGTATGTACAACAGGGTTTGTTGTGTACGTAATTTGGTGTGTCGCTGCACAACAGATTGACGGCTGGATGGATGGCACACCAGACTCATGTGTGAACAGATTATTAAAGAGACAGATGCTTTCATAAAAGCTGCCTACATGGGTGGAATGAGGGCTGTCTACCTACAAGTGCCGCTGACTGTGGCGATGGGTGGTAGGGTAAAGGCACAATCCCAGGCATTGCACCCCATACATGATAAGGAATTGAACTGGAATTGTTGCCGGCTGTGCTGGTGATTGGGGGGGGGGGGTGCTGTGCTTGTCTCCTGTTTGCTGCAGTGATGTCTATTCCTCGCTTCACCTTGGTGCCTCGCTCATCCCTTCCAGGCGCTGCGTGGCTGTCAGGTTGTAATGTGACAGTGCGCGCGCCGGGAGCAGGCTGGCCCTGCCCTGCGGGGCGTGCAGGGCGCCGCGCTGACAGACACAGGCAACTAAACAACTTAAGCACAATCAGTGTCAGAGCAGAAGGAAGGGAGGCGACGGCGCGCGGGAAGTGTCTGGGAGGGTGGAAAATTACCGAGCAGCCGTGCCCCGGATAATGCACTTACAGAAAGGACACTTCTTTGGCAGTCATTTCAAGGGGCCACTTAAGCAGGCGGCAGGGATGACAGGTAAATAAATATTAGCACAGGCAAAAACTCACACGAGGTTCCTGCAGCAAGCCCAGAAATGTTGTAAATCAGACAGCGGCGAATATGACGACAGGAAGCGTGCAGTCCGCAGGAACTGCGTGGAAACTTCACTGAGTGTAACGAGCATCCGGGTCCTGTAAATGGAGGGCCCGCAGGAACCGAAGAACAACACATGGGAGTGTGCATGGAGCAGAGTAAAACATTGTGTCCAGCACAGAGAGAGTGTGCATGGACTACAGAGGCGCGTTCTGTCCAGCACTGTGCGGTACACGCCGAGGGGCAGATTTACAAGCCCCTTGCGCCACATTTGCGTCACTTTCCCCATGTTAAAAGTGACGCAAACGTGGCGCAAGGGGCTTGTAAATCTGCCCCAGAGTGTGCATAGAGCACACAGTCCTAGGAGTTCAGTGCATGGTTGCTCCTGCTGCGTGCACGCACGCGGAACCTCCACGGGCCCAATGCCGGAGTTCCATAGTTGCATAAAGGATCTCCCACTCTACCCTGGGGCTGCCGTTTCAGCACCACCGTCTCTGGACAGCTCCGGCATCTCAGGAGCGGACTTGAGCCCAGACAGAGATGATAATCTGTGCCCATCGCCTTCCGGGATCCCGGACAGCCTAGCTCTCCAGCAACAGAGCGAGAGGCCCAGAGCACAGCAGTTCGGTTCCTTGCATTTTAAAGCAGGATACATGATTTAAAACAATGAAAGAAAACAAGCAGAAAAACATGCACTCCCATGGAGTGCTGAAAGAAAAAGAATCGAGCATCGGCAAAGTCAATAGGTCTCGCCTTTGGTACCTATTGGTTTTTCTAATGCCTTTTGGCGATGTTTTTTTCGACGCTTTGCAGCATTGACAAAAAATATCCTCTTTTTTTCTTTTTTAGAAAGGGACAGTTGTCATGTGCCACTCCAAGGGGGCTTGCATGCATGATGACATTAGGGGGACCAACCGTCCGTAAATTTCACGTGAAGAAATCTTTCAGGAACGCCCTTTGTCTAACCCTGGGCGTAGGACTTCGCTGCGCTCGCGGAGCGTGCATAGTTTGCACAACTACGCGCTACATGAATTGCACGTAGCACAGTGTAAATACGCATAGCGTAGCGGGCATTTTTTGCTTGCTCACAGTCCTCAACCTCAAGTTGGCGACCACGAGCGAGCAAAATAACATTCCGGCGAGACTTTTGCCTCGTTCGCAATCAGCAACATCAAGTTGGAAAATAAACCTCCCGGCGAGATTCTCAATGCGGGCAGGTCAGGTTTCTCATTGCGAGTGGTCGCGTATGCTCGCGACCGCTTGCAATGAGAAACTACCAGTCCGCGTTGAGAAAGCTGCCACTCGAGTACAAATCTACTCGAGCGGCAGAGAACGACCGCTTGCACTGTGCAAGATGCGGTTTGCAATGATTGCGCAAAGCGGACAAGCATCCAGCACTGTGCAAAATTGGGGAGAGGGGTTGGCCTAACGGCTAAGGCGCTCGACCTTGGACCAGGGGATCTGGGTTCGAGTCTCGGTAACGACGACAAAAACCCCCTGTGATTCTGGGCAAGTCACTTAATCTCCCCGTGCCTAAAAAATGAAAGTGTGTCCTCATGTAACATAACTGGTGCTATGTACAGCGCTCTGATAACTGATTCGTTTCGGTTCCAGTTCGCGCTATATAAAACTCCGGAAAAAAAAAAAATCAGTGCGAACTGCATTTTCCCTACCGCACTACGCAGTACGCGTAGTGCGAAGTGCGCTACGCATACGAGCTCTGAGACTTCTGTAACACTCACTGCAGGGGCCAGCTGCGCTCCTGCTGTGATCAGTGGCTTGCAGCAGCCCCTCCCTGACCTGGCACAGGCTGCTATCGGCCCATTACCATTCTGTATGTCAGCCTAATTATCAATGGGCCAGTGACAGTGTTTGCTTCGCCTCCTCCTGCCGGAGCCCAAAGCATGGCAAATTGCTTTAGTTTACGGGCTCCGGTCACCTCACCAGGGGCCAAGCTCTGGGGTGGGTGAAGGTTTCATTTTGGCGCATGTTACCCAGGTGTATCCAATATGAAAACGCAGGCATTTAAGTTTTACTCTGGCACACAACAGATGTAGTTCAAGGTTCTCTCAACCTAACATAAACTATTTGACTTGTGCTTGTGTTGGTTGTCTCTTTACTTATGTGATATTGCGCGACCTCCTCTGATGTGTCTGTAAAATGTACCTTTTGTCACGAATTTTTGTCCTAAATTCTGACCATCTGTCCTGAATTTTGACCCTATGTCCAGAATTTTTAGACTCACCATCCTGAATTTGCACCCATGCTAGTTGGTCACCCTAGATGACGAAAATATGCTCGCATGTGCTTCAGAACAGCTGCACGCACCAAAGGAATGATGCAGGCGCAAGTTGCTTTCATTTTTTTGATTCACCGATCCAAGATGGCGCATGCCATTTGGATCGATAAATAAAAAGTTACGATTTTTTTAGCGCGCAATAGTGCAACTTTAAAAAACAGAAATGACTGATGGGAGATAGCAGTAAAGGAGGAGTGAACGAGGAGTGGGTGAGAGCAGGGAGAGAAAAAGGATTGCATGGGGGAGAGGGCAATAAGGGGGGTAGAGGGGTGAGCACACATGGAGGGAAGAACTCAGGGGTGGGGTAGAGAGGAACACAGATCCTGGTGAGGGGGAGACAAAAACACAGAATCTATGGACAGGGGGAGAAGAACACAGAGCCCAGGGGCGGGTAACAGAAGAACACAGATCATAGAACCGGGGAGAAAAGTACACAGAGCCTAGGAGCAGGGGAGAGAAGAACACAGAGCCAGGGGCGTGATGAGAAGAACACATCCAGGAGTGGGGAAGAAGACGGAGCCCAGGGGTGGGACGAGAAGAACACAGACCCCAGGGGCGTGATAGAGATGAACCGAGAGCCCAGGTACGGGGAAGAGAAGAACAGAGAGCCCAGAGGGGAGAAGAACACTGAGCCCAGGGGGCAGGGGAGCGAAAAAACACAGCCCAGGCGCGGGGAAGAGAAGAATACAGAGCCTGGTGGCGGAGAAGAGAAGGAGACACAGCCCCAAACAGAGCGCACAGGGGCAGGGGAGAGAAGAACACAGAGGTAGAGCCCAGCGGCGGGGAAGAGAAGAACACAGAGCCAGTGGAAGGGGGAGAACAGAACACAGAGCCCAGGGGCACGGGACAGAAAAACACAGAGCCCAGGGGCGGGGATGAGAGAACAAGAGCCCAGGGATGGGGCAAGAAGAACACGCAGCCCTAAACAGAGCATGCAGTGGAGAGAAACACACAGAGCCCTGGGACAGGGGAAAGAACACAGAGCCCTGGGACAGGGGAAAGAACACAGAGCCCACGGGCAGGGGGGGACACAAACAGAGAGCCTAGGAACAGGGGGACAAAAACAGAGAGCCTAGGGACAGGGGGAGAAGAACACATAGTTCAGACGTGGGCGAGAGAAGAACACAGAACCCAGGGGCGGGCAGGAGAAGAAAACAGAGCCCCAGGATGGGGAAGAAAAGAACACAGATCCCAGGGCCAGGGGAGAGAATATCACAGAGCCCAAGGGAAGGAAAGAGAAGAACTCAGAGCCCAGGGGTGAGGGAGAGAAGAACATAGGGATGGGGGAGAGAAGAACACAGGGGCGTGGGAGAGAAGAACGCAGAGTCCAGGGACATATGAGGGAAGAAAGCAGAGGCCATAAGCAGGAGAGAGAAGGAGCCAGGGAGGAAAGAACGAAGAGCCTAGGAGCAGGGGTGAGATAAACACAGAGCCTGGGGTGGAGAAGAGAAGAACACAAAACCCATGAGTGGGGGAGAGAAGTCACAGATCCTGGGGTGGGGGAGAGAAGAACACATAGTCCAGGGGAGGAGGAGAGAAAAACACAGAGCCTGGGGAGGGGGAGAACAGAACACAGGGCCTGGGGTGGAGAAGAGAAGAACACAGACCCCTGGGAGGGGGAGAAGAGAACACAGAGCCCAGGGCGAGGGAGAGAAAACCACAGACCCCAAAGGCGGGGGAGAAAACAAAACAGAGCCCTGGGTTGGGGAAGAAAAGAACACAGAGCCCAGCGGTTGGGAAGAGACGAACACATGGGCTTGGGAGAGAAGAACACAGACCCCAGGGGCAAGGGAGAGAAGAACACAGAGCCCAGGGAGGAAAAGAACAGAGAGTGCAGGGGCAGGGGGAGAAGAACACAAAGCCCAGGGGCAGGGGAAAAAGAACACAGAACCCAGAGGCGGGGGAGAGAAGAAAACAGAGCCCTGGGTTGGGGAAGGAAAGAACACAGAGCCCATGGGCAGGAGACAGAAGAAAGCAGAGCCCATGGGCAGGAGAGAGAAGAACACATGGGCGGGGAGAGAAGGAAACAGGGGCGAGGGAGAGAAGAACACAGGGGCGAGGGAGAGAAGAACACAGAGTCCAGGGGCGGGGGAGGGAAGAAGACAGAGGTCATGGGTGGGGGAGGAACAAACACACACCCTAAGAGCAGGGGAGAGAAGAGCACAGAGCTAGGGGCGGGGAAGAGAAAACACGGAGCCCAGGGGTGAGGTGAGAAGAACATAGAGCCCAGGGGCAGGGGAGAAAAGAACACAGCCCAGGGGCGGGGGAGAGAAGAATACACAACTCAGGGGCAGAGGAGAGAAGGACAGAGAGCCCAGATATGGGACGAGAAAAACACAGAGCCCTGAACAGAGCACCCAGTGGCAGGGGAGAGAAGAACACAGAGCCCAGGGTCAGAGGAGAGAAGAAAACAGAGCCCGGACAAGAGAGAAAAGACCACAGAGCCAGTGGAGGGACTAGAGAAGAATACAGAGTCTGGGGCAGGGTAGAAAAGAACGTAGAGCCCATGGCCGGGAGAGAAGAACACAAAGCCCCTGGGTGTGGAGAGAAGAACACAGAGTCCAGGGGCGGGGAGAGAAGAACAAAAAGCCTGGGGGGGGGGAGAACAGAACACAGAGCCCGGGGCATGGAAAAGAAGAACACAGAGCTTAGGGGCAGGGCAGAGAAGAACACAGAGCCTGAGGAAGGGGAGAAAAGAACACAGCACCCAGGGGTGGGGAGAGAAGAACACAGAGCCTGGGATGGGGGAGAGAAGAACACATAGCTCAGGGGTCGGGGGAGAGAAGAACACAGTGAACAGGTGGGGGGAGAGAAGAAAACAGAGCCCAGGAGGAGGGAGAGAAGAACACAAAGCCAGGAGGCAGGGGAGGGAAAACACAGAGCCTGGGGCGTGAGAGAGAAGGGATGTATGACATTACAACGCATGGTTTTACCACGCATGCCTTTACATCGCAGTTTTTACAACGCATGCTGTTACAACGCATAGCGTTAAGGGGTGCTCGATAGTGAATAGTTTAATTTACTATTCCAACTCCAGTCCCCGTGGATAGTAGGGAAGGTGTTGGATAGTAAATTAAATCTATTCCCTATCCTAGAGCGCCCCCCAGCGCAATGCGTTGTAATAACATGCGTTGTAATAGTTGCGTCGTAAAGGCACTGCGTGGTAAAAGTTGCGTTGTAAAGAATGTTCCCCGAGAGAATAACATAAAATCCAGGGGTGGGGGAGAGAAGAACAGAGAGCCCGGGAGGAGGGAGAGAAGAACAGAGAGCCCGGGGGTGGGGAAGAGAAGAACACGGAGCTCAGGGGTCGGGGGAGAGAGGACAACACAGAGCAGGTGGAGAGAAGAACAGAGAGTCCCGGGGTGGGGGAGAGAAGAACAGAGGGCCATATAAAATACATAACATACAATAACGTAACAAAGCCAGCAAGAATAGTACCACAACATAAAGGACAAGGTATTAAAAGTACGGGTAGTAGTATGTGAAAGCTTCAGGCACCGCATAGGTGGGAGCTATTGTGCCAATTGAAAGATACTGGCACTTTACCAAAACCTCTCTGAAATACCATCTCAATAAGAACAGGATAAAGAACATATTGAATTTTTGATTTTCACAACCACCATTTTACTCTGTGACAGGCGCATGGGTTGAGGCCCCATTTGATTAAAATGTTGCTTCTTTAAAAGAAGCCTTGAAACTGTAGAACATATTGTATTGATTTCTGTGCCTCTTAATACAGATAAGAAACCTTAAGAATATAACACATTGTCTCATGGGCAGACTGTGATTTCTATGTATCAATGAGATAAGAAATGCATCAGCATTCCACAGGTTCGCCTTTGGCAAACATTAGAGTTGGAAAACTGAACATATCTGACAAGTGTAAAAAGCAATAGAAATTGAATGATTTAAGTAGAAACAAATACTACTTCAATTATTTTAATCTGGACATTCTAATGCTGCTGTTATTGATGTAATGTAAAGTATAAGTTCATATGTTTTTTAATTGCTTTCAGACTTTTTAAATTATGTTTAAATAGTTTTTGTAAGCATTCACTTCATAATCTTTTAACAAATTCTAGTCTAAAAAGACTTTTGCAAGTATGTTGGTGGTAGTAAAGAGTGGCACAGCATACAGATGCTGTAAATAAGTTCTAAGAACAAGAACGTCACTAGGTGAGACCCCAATTCATGTCAATCAATGGTTTCCATAGGAGTTCTAAACACTAAATGATCATAAATACATGAATCCCCACAAAGAAATCAAAGAGACCTATGTTGAAATAACTGGAGCAATTTATCCAATACCATAACAACTAATCATACAGAAATATATGAATATTTGTTATAAGTTTATTCATCGTCGTACAAAAATAAAAATGAGCTGACAGCGCAGCCAATAGAGGGAACGCAGCAGTGAGCATATGACCTATTTTTTACAATTTATACAGTACCAACAAGAAATATATAAAAGAACAGGGATCCCGTTTGAGTGCCATTTTCATTGAAAAGGCTTAGGACAATGTCTTCAATGGCAGGAATTCATCAGTGCCCGTGCTCTTTGGTCACTGTTTGGCCCTGTGACATCAGTATATTGAGCCTTCATCAGGAGAGGAAATTGTGGTTAATGTTTCACCTTTGTTCGGATAGCTCAGATGATCCAGGTTGTTGACTCAAAGATGTTAATGGGG
Organism: Lissotriton helveticus; assembly: GCF_964261635.1. Classification (NCBI taxonomy): domain Eukaryota; kingdom Metazoa; phylum Chordata; class Amphibia; order Caudata; family Salamandridae; genus Lissotriton; species Lissotriton helveticus. The sequence continues at coordinate 209,022,775 of NC_136065.1, forward strand.
TATAAGTGTTGTGCTTCTAAATGTTTTAGCATGGATGAGTGGTCTGGATTAATATCACAGAAAATCCACTGCTGTTTTCATATTTGCATTTAAGAGGGCCACTATTGCCAACTGCTTGTTACATCCAAATGAATGAGAGCCCAAACAGATATTTCACTGCGTGAGATCCACGTAAACCGTCCCAAAGATGAAAACAGCACTGCATGAGAGGTCAGATCAGAGTTTCCGCTACATGGGTGCCCAGGACAGACATTTTACTCCTTCTGATCTCAAGACAACCTCTGTCAATGAGCTCACAGCAGATATTCCTCTTCATGAAAGCCCATGACAGACCTTCTGCTAAATTAAATGCTAGAACATACCTTCCACTTTAGGGGATCCTGAACATGTACTACAGCAAACAGTATGCTAACAAAAGCATTCCACTACGTGCACGAGTGCACGGTGCCCATACCACTGCATTAGCTCACAGGTCTGACATCAAACTACATACGATCCCAGGACAGTCATTCCAGTGCATTAGGGCTCAAAGAAGAATTCCAGTCAGAAAGATTGTGCCAGACTTTTCAATGCATCAAATTTCAGAAAAGACATTTCTAATTTATACGCTCCAGCTACAAACAGTCTACTGTAGGAGTGCAGAGGAAAGAAGTACAAATAGATGAGATCCCAGAACAAACAGTCCACTGTGTGAGAGCTCAAGTTAGACATTTTACTGGGTGAGAGTCCGGGGATGCCTTGGCAATGTCCTGAATCGGAACCCTGGACAGACACTTTTTTGAGGGGAACCCCAAGATAAACATTCCACTGCATGAGAACGAGAAACCACAGGAAACACATTGTACTTCAGGAAATCTTAGCGAAGACAATCAACTTTGTGAAAGCGAAGGACATATATCCCACTTCACACAAGCTTAGGACAAACAACAGATGCGTTAGCACATGACAGCCCTGAAGAGGCTTCCAGTTATACGACAACCCAAGTCAGACATTCCACTGCATTATTAGCAGCATGGGTCAGCCTTCAGTATGGGTTCGCAAGGAAGATATTGCGTTGGATTAAACTTCAAGATCAAAACTTCATTGCATGATACCTCAGGAGGGAGATTGTAGTGCATGGGAGCACTGGACATTGCACTGCTGAGAGCTCAGCAGTGCCATGTCTATGGCCCACAAGAGAGCCTGGAACAGATAATGTAGCCAAGGGTAGTCATTTCAATGCATGGAAATAAAGGACAGACATCCAAACACATGAGATCTCTTCATAGGCACTCCAGTTCACAAATTCCTTCATCAAACCTTTCACAGTATAGAAGCCTAGGATGGACATTTCACTCGACGAATGTCGATGACGTAAGTTTCATGTCACCCGGCACCATGAACACATGGGCAAGGCATTGGGACCCTTCTAGTAAACCCTGCTTTTGGAATGCAATGCTCTCTGCGCCCGTAACATCACTGCTTCATTACCAGGACACAAAATAATCTAAAACACGATTCAAGAAGCAAACGTCATAAATACATAACGCGCAAGTAATCCAGTTATTCCGAGGGGGAGTAAGAGTGTTGCCCTATTTTCAATCATTTGTTCATCGAAAGTCGGGCAAGAATTCAAACGTCAGCCGAGCTCTAAACAAGCCGAACGCCTTGTAACGCACACAGGAAGAACCGGCAAATAATACGTTGAGTCCCACAAAGCAATGCCTTTGGGTGGGGCTCGGGGGGTAGAAAACTGGGGCGGAAGGGGCCTGGGAGGCATCCGGCGACGGTCCCCCAGATGCGCCTTCAAAGAGGGCGCTGGGAGGCCGCGCATGCGCAGTACTGGGGCAGGTGACGGGAGCGCCCCTTTGAAGTTGGACACGCGCTAGCTGCGCTCGCGGCTCGGCACGTGCTGTACGTCAGGACACCCGGCGCGAGAAGACGTCAGACGGCGACGCTTCAAAAAGCCCTTGTCTCTCCTCTTTGGCGGGGGAGACATACGCAAAAGTCAAGTGTCTTTTTTTGGCGCCATCTGAGGGAAAAAGGTCTCAACGGTATGGGGTGGCAGGGGCAGTACGGCTTATATTTTGTCTGGATAGTTTTTCTGTAGTGTTTTAAAGCGTGCTTGGAGGGTGTCAAAAGCCTGACAAGTCATATTCAAACAATATGGTTGCCTGGACCTCATCCTTTTAGTATGGTCACTGCTTGAAATGGAAAAATAGAAGTGCAGGTACTCTGTACCAGAGTACATGCTTGTTTCTGAAAAGTGTTGGTACTCCCCAATCAAAAGTATTGCGTCTCACTTGAGAAGTGCCGGTACTATTCCTCGCAAAATAAAAAAGTGCTTGTACTCCGTACCGGACAGTACCGGCCCATTTAAAGCAACGAGTATGGTACATCACTTGAGATGTATCGACGAAGTATTAAGGGGATGTCGATGATTTATTTAATTTATGTGGGAAAATTATGAAGCTCGGCTTGACTGCAATGTTGTTACAATCGAGACCCTGATTGGAGGTACAGGGATATAATAAATGAACAGGTTCAACCCTTATTTACAACATCCTAGCCAGCCCATTGCTGGACTCTGCTGCACATTTATTTCATGCAATTGTACTTCTGTTCTTATTGAGTTCAGTATATCATATAATATTGCCATGGCGTCTCTTTTGCAGACATGAATCTGGAGAGGAATGAAAGCAGTCCTGCTACACATAACAATGGCGCTGTTCATTTCCTGGTTCCATTCATCTTTTGTTCCCACCCGAGTCCATGTCTCCTGTTCAATTTCTGCTCAATCTGATTTACTTCGATGAAACTATACATTCTGGGGAATGACTTGTGTGCACCTTTTATTGAGCACACGGTCTAATAAAACCCCCAAGGTCTTTCTTCAGTACATTCTTTGTTTTTAAAAAATGGATGTTCCAGACTGACCCAAGGACGGTTATTTTTACAAGCCTTTGTTACAGGCGCGCCTGTGTAATATCTATGCATGTGGCAAGTCCAAACCTTGGTGTTGTGTTGGCCTACGTGAGCTCAATGTCTCTGTAAATCCAAGGCTGGTGTGATAGGTGATCCTGAATGATAAGGGCTCATATTTCACAACAATTTGTGTTAGGTGTGTCTATGGCATCTGTCTCTATGTAAATCACATGCCTGTGTGATAGGTGAGCCTGTGTGATAGAGCCCAGAGCAGACCCCTTTGTTGAAGATGGGCTTGCGCCAGGCGCACAACGGCCATTGGGCTCAAAGGGCTTCAGCCCCCCCATCGTGTGTGTCTGAGACAGCTTCCCGGGCACACACAGCCGCACCCGGTACGTCACAGGTCTTTAAAAGACCATTTACTTGCTAACGAGGCTTTGTTGTGTTTTCTCCCCTTCTTGGAGCCATTGCATCTCCACTCTGCATATTGCTGGAAGAATCAACCCCTGACATTTTTAGTAGCCCCCCCCACCCCCGAACTTTGGCTCTAGTTGCACCTCTGGCGTGCATAATATCTATATCAATTTATATCCGAGTGTGTGACAGGTGAAACTATATCATGTAGAGAGGCCTCTGTGATCCTTGTGAGATAGGTGAGTTTGTCTGTAAATCAGAAAGCACTTGTGATAGGTTATCCTCTGGGATAGAGACAGGAGTAGATCTCATGTCTGTGTGATATAAAGACATGTGTAGACTCCAAACCTGTGAGGTAGTTGGGGCTCAGTGCTGATTATAAGTGTGCAACTTCCAAGCATGTGTGAAAGGTGATCCTGTGTGCTAGTGGTGTGTGTGAGTGTGTAGGTCCAAAGCCTTGTGGTAGGCGGGTCTGTGTGACACCTACACTTGTGAAGATCCCAGACCTGTGTGTCAGGCAAGCCCAGTTAGTCCCCAGACCTCTGTTATATAAAGACCTGTGCAGACCACGAGCCCGTGTGGTAGGTAGGTCTATGTGATCTGTGTGTGGATATTAGGTCTGTTTGGTGAGTAAGGTTGAGGGATTTAGGTGTCCTTGTTGTCCCCATGCCTTGGTTGTGGGAGGGCGTGTGATGTGTCAGAGTAGACCCCAGACTGTGAGAGCTAAGCCTGTTTGAAACAGACCCCATGTAGATATCTATGTTGATCCCAGGTCTGAGTGAAAGATGAGCCTCTGTAATAGGAGGTCTGTGTAGAACTCCCAAGTTTTTGTGGCTTTAGGCATGAAGAGAAAGACACTTAGTGATAACCAGGGAAAATACCTTGAACCGATTTATTACAATTTTGCAGAATAATTTGCTGGCTGATGAAGGGTGTTACCCAGACCGGTCTCAAGATGCTTGTGACCGGTTCAGGGAAGACCTGGCTTGGCAGTTCAGGCTGGACTATTCCCATGAGGCACAGGGTCAAGACTGATTTGCATATAGCTCGGTCTGAACTGAGGTGGCAAAGTAAGTTGAAGAATGATGATGGATTCAACCCAGATCTGTGACTGGGGATGTCTGAAAAGTTTCAACGCTCTGTCCATCATCTCCTTGTGTTTGCTTTGTTCACCCTGAGTTGGCAGGGCATGCCCAGACGTGGGTCCATTGCTCACTTTGCCACTGGATTCAAGCTAGCTTGGCTGATAAAGGGTGTTACCCAGAAACCGGTCCCGGGACGCTTGTTTCCGGTTCAGGGAAGACATGGCCTGGCAGTTCGGGCTGGACTGTTCCCATGAGGCACAGGGTCAAGACTGATTTGCATATAGCTGGGTCTGAACTGAGGTGGTGAAGTGAGCTAAAGAATGATGATGGATTCAACCCAGATCTGTGACTGGGGGTGATTTGATTTGATTTATATATTTGTAAAGCGCGCAATTGCCCGGAGGTGTCTTGGCGCCAAAGTTTAATGCGCATCGGATTTCTGATGAGGTGAAATTCTGACTTAGCAGAGGAAGAGCCAAGTTTTTACTGCTTTTCTAAAAGACAGAAGCGAAGGACTTCTTCTTATTGTGATTGGGAGGAGGTTCCACGTTTTGGCTGTCCGCAGCAGAAAGCTTCTCCCTCCCTACCTAACCTGCTTGAACTTAGGCACTTGTAAAAGGTTTGCGTGAGCAGATCTCAGGCTTTTTGCTGGTACATACCATTTCAGGTATGTTCTCAAGAACTGTGGTCCTAAACCATGCAGGGCCTTATAGGACAGGCATAAAGTCTTGAACATAATCATTTTTTCCACTGGTAACCAGTGGAGGACCCTTAGTCTGTGAGAGACTGGCTCAGATCTGGGAATGTCCAGCAATAACCTTGCTGCTGCATTCTGCAGACGGTGGAGTTTTGTTAGGTGTTGGGCTTGAATACTTGCCTACAGAACATTGCCGTAATCCAGTGTGGACAGGGCCAATGCCGTAACCACTGTTTTATGTGAGTCATGGGGAATGAAAGGGTGTAATCTTCAGATCATTTTTAAAATGTACCAGATTGTTGGAGACAGGTTATTATCATCAAATATGGCTCCCAGATTTTTTACTTTGCCCACTGGGATTGGGCAGTCGCCCAGACTGGCAGGCCACCATTTGGGAGACCAGAAATCTGCATCTGATCCTAGTAGCATAACTTCAGTTTTATCACTGTTCAGTTTCAACAGTTAAGCTGCATCCATTGATTAACCTGCATCATACAGTCATTAAAGTGATTGGCTGTTTCCTCCACCTAGCTAGAAACTGACACCAGTGAGTGAGTGTCTGAAAAGTTTCAGCGCTCCGTCCATCATCCCCTTGTGTTATTGGTCAGGATTTTGGATTAGGCTTTCACAAGCATGACCCAAGCACCATTATGATAAAACTGCAGAACTTCCCTGTATGTGGCCCTCTGCATTATTTTAAATGTTTGATACATTAGGCTACATGAGGTCTCAAAATTTAAAAGGGGGGCATTTTGGGTTAAAATGAGAAATTGTGTGAAATGCTCAGAAACAGTTCTGTGGTATAGTGTAAAGAAAGGAGAAGAACATTTGTGTTAACTGTGTGTTCAAGACCTGTAGGAAATGCTTGGTGATGAATAATGATTGTGGCATTAATAAAACCATCATCAAGCGATCGTAATGTAGCCAGCGCATTTTTAGGTCTAGCGTTAGCAAAGACCTTTTTATTATAGTAAAATTACATGTATAGATTGCTTATAGGGGCTTTCGGTCAGTCCTCTTCATCCAGTTGGCTGTGTCATACGCATTTTTCTTCAACCCACTACAGCATACAGCATGGGCCTGTGAATCAGCCCACTGCAGCCTTTGGTTAACTTCACTTTGAGTGACAGCATCCCTCTCTTTCGTAAGGTGCACATTTATACTCTAAGTAGTTCCTTTTCGTTCCAAGGACTAGTATGGCAATGGGTGTTTTTTAGATAAAAAAGTTTGCTTTTAGCTAATTAGTTTTTTTTTATTGGTGTGCAGGGCGGGACTAGGTACCAGGCGTTTCAGTGGGATGGCAGGGTGGGGGCCTGTGTGACTGCTGTGGGGGCTAGTTTTGTTGCTGGGGACCTGCCCGCCACAATTTTACTTGCAGCACTTCCAAATAAAAAATGCAAAAACAAATGGTTATAAAACATGCCTAAAGCGTACTTGAAACCATTTTTTCATTGTTTATTTAGAACGAAATAAGCATTGACAAATCCAAAGGGCTAAAGCCAACATCAGGCCCATTGACTTTGCCAATGCTTGTTTTACATTTTCTTTAGGCCTTGGTGGGTGGTATAAGGCAATCCATGGAGCAATCTACACACTGGACACACCCCTAATGAGGGCTTTAAAAGGGGAGCTGCAGCCGACATGTTTTTTAGGCATACTGTTTAAACATCTGAAGATTAACCCGTTGTGTGCTTATGACGAGCTCAGCTCGTCATGAGGCACGGTTGAGCTGCACTCATGGCGAGCTGAGCTCGTCACGGCCGTTGGAACGTTCGCACGCGGGGATAATTTCCCCGCTGTGCTGAACGTTCCAAAACGGGTGTGGTCGTGACGAGCTGAGCTCGTCACGAGTGCAGCTCCATTGTGCCTCATAATGAGCTGAGCTCGTCATAAGCACAGCGGCGCCGTGCGCGGCCTCCCTCCCCCCGCACAGCAGGGGGAAAACACCCCGCAGCGAAGGGGTTAATACATTCTAGCACAGTGTTCCTTCTTCTTTGCAGTCCTCTGATGCATTTCAAGCAAAAGAGAGGCTTACATGTGTTAATTTATGTAGAGCACCCCTGTCAGTATGTCCAGGTGCTCCATTTTGAGATTGAAAATCTGTTTTGTGCAGATGTCTGATGTTTTAAGACTGGAGTTATCCGCAGACTTTGATATTTACCAACATTATATATATAATAAAGGGGATTTCAGTCTGTTCTCTTCATTCATTGATCTGTTGCCATAACATAACTTGTGCATTTGTAAAGAGCACGTTTACCCCGTCGGGGTCTCTTGGCACTGAATAACAGATGTTTATTGTTACCCAAATCAATGGTACTCATTTTATCGACCTCATATAGGTGAAAGGCTGGGTGGATCCACAATGATTTGAACCTGTGACCATGAGGTCGAACACAAACCCCTGCAGTGGATGCATTAGTCCACTGAGTCACCAGACCCGGCCTCTGTTGGTATAGGGCTGATTACAACTTTAGCGTGCAGGAGCGGGACGACACACCACTGCCCGCTCCCGCACCGCCAAAGTTGACCTCTGGCCTCCCGCCAGATTAGATGTTTTCACCTGGTGTGGCAGGCGGTCCTTTGGCGGTCCCAGGGCAGTGCCTTTGAAAAAAGGCACCACAGTTGAATGCCAAAGTAAGTTCCTGCCCAGCATGGACTGTAAAGTCCATGCCATGCAGGAATTTGGCATGCATGCACACAGGGGGGGGCACACTAGGTGCCCCCCTGCATGCATCTCAGTGTAAGGGGCAACAGGGGACCCTCTAGGGCCCCATTTTTTTCCTCATCGTCAGCCTTTTCATGGTGGACTCACCACCATGATAAGTCTGGCAGTGGGAAAATTCAGAATATGCTTGGCAGTGCCACTGATGCACAGCCAAGCAGGGTTCTTGACTACCAGTCTGTTGTAACAATCAATACGATGGGTCAGAGGGCCCTAAGATCAAGCTGTAAAGCCTGACTCTACCATCTACAGAGTCTCTCACCACGTAGATTCCTCTTACACCTATGGTGGTGCTCCATCGTGGACTCCGGAGTCCGGTGGTCAAGAACTAAGGCCTGAGTATCTTTTCATTATTATTCTTATTTTTGCATGGTTTTTCAACAGAGTGACATAAGATATTGGTCCTGAAGAATGCCTCACACATATTTGTCACTGAAGGCAGAAACATGTTGACCACATTACAGGGTATACATCCATAACCCTGGTTCATCCTACTTTTTGCCCCTATCCCGTAGGACGTAAGAATAAAGTTGTTGCCCTTACAGAGATAGTTTTAAAACACACACTTTTTGTTGCACTCTGCCCCTCACTGTCATCCTTGAGGTACTGAAACTATACATGCTTCAGATAAAACACTCCTACTCCTTCCCTTCGGGGAAGTTGTAGCCCACACTGGGTACCTTGCAGTCCCAGTGTGTTGGAGGAGCCCAATGATGAAGCATGTCACCCTCGGGTGATTGAGCGTTTCCATCCAAAACACACCCTGTGCCCCTCTCCTGTCACAGCCTTCTTCCTTGTTGCACTTTGATACCCTATAGCCTGTGTGAGTAACCAATAACATTTTGTTGCCTTTCTGTGACCTAAGATTTCAGAGAGCGGTGCTAGTTTCCCCTGACCTCCTGCATCAGATTTAAAACCTTGTTGCATAACCATAGCGCTATGCATGGCAGCGCATTAAAATATACAGTCGCGAAATATGTGACAAGTATGTGCCTCATGTTCCAAGTAATAGTATAAGGTATTCATTATAAAAACGCCTAATGCAACCATAGTGTTCTAAAAAAGACTGGAGGGGGACCTTCCTAACCACATCACGTACTGCCTGGAACAAGCTCCCGCCAAAATGAGAGTCATTGATCAACTTTCGCCGTTTTGGAAATCTCTAAAGATCATGCTGTCCTAAAAGACCAGATATTATCACAGCTCTTAGCTGCTATTTTCATTCTCTTCAGCGCTATACAATTTCATGATTGATTGAATGACACAGAATCATTGGAGACGAGCTTAAGCTTGAGTCAGACCTGGCTGCCTCCTGCTCGGAAGTCATGTCTTGCTGTAGGAGATTACAGATGCATTATGCTTCCCAATCTGCACGCGCTGGCTGGCTTCTGTTCCAGCTCGCGCACAGGCTGGCTGTGCCAGGGCAGTACGGTCAGTGCTGAGAGGCAGCGACAAGGCTCGAGCAAGCAGGAACATTGGGGATGTGTTGTGTTTTCACCCACGAGCACAGAGTTCACAGACTGCGAAACATGCAGTTTATCATAGTATTTACAACACAATCTACTAAACAGTTTATCTCACAATTTGCAAAGAATGCACCAAACCTTCAACAAAAGATGTGCCTTCTGGCTGAGGTGGGTAGTTACACAGGGGAAACATCCTTTACGATGCAACTTTTACCACGCAGTGCCTTTACAACGCAGGTTTTTCAACGCAAGTCATTACAACGAATTGCGCTGGGGGGCGCTCTAGGATAGGTAATAGTTTAATTTACTATCCCCCACCTTCCCTGCTATCCACGGGGACAGGAGTTGGAATAGTAAATTAAACGATTCACTATCCAACACCCCCCAACGCAAGTCGTTGTAACGACTTGCGTTGTAAAACCTGCGTTGTAAAGGCATGCGTAGTAAAAGCATGCGTTGTAACAACGTACATCCGTTACACAGCATACACGGGGAACACCCAGAGAGGTGATGGTGCGGTGGTACTGCACTGTAGTAAGGATGATGCACCATCTCTGGGAACACGTGACGCGGTCTGTCCCTGCTTGACACAGCATCAAAACCTTACAAATCACCTGCTCTGCTCACCAAGCATCTGCTAGCCCCTACACTAAAGGGTTCTCATCTTGTGGGTAGAACAGTCCGCCTCTCTCCCAGTCTACACTCACCTGGCTGATTACTTCCAAGTGATTTGATCATCTAAAGTATGCAATGAATAAATGATGTGAAATTCCAGTGGTCAGAATTGGAGTGGTTGTCTCCTCCTAGTGTGATGTCATTCTTCAGCTTGTTGCAAGATTACTTGCACACCGCACGCAATGCTTACATTCTAAAAAATATATAAGATCCAAGGCCCTTCAGGTGGCCACTGCAACATGCACCACCCATTGCCCCTGCTAGCGCTGGAAATGAATTTTTAACCGCCCCATTCCCACAAGTGCAACAATTCAGACTATTCCAGGCCCCCAAAGCTATAATGGTTTGGGTCGCAGGTATTAGTCATTTTTAATGTACATTGAATTATTAACAACTGTTATTATGCTCATCTCTAAATTAGAAAAAAAGCACCACCATGTGGCAGAATGCCACGCACCAGAAACCACCAGTTCAAATAAAGCACTGTCCCCAACTCCCTGTCCCCCATTTTCTTAGCCTTGTCTAGAATCCTCTTATAGGTGGCGCCTACAGACATTGTCTGTGTCCACATAATAGTATTCAGCCTGGTAAATTGGGACATAGTGCTGTGGTAATTGTATATAATAATAGGGCCCGAGTCACAGAACTAATTTAAGACAAAATCCTAAACTTACTACCATTTTGGTATTCACAGAAGGCACTTACTCATTTTGGTATTCACAGAAGGCACTTACTCATTTTGGTATTCACAGAAGTTAGGAGTCCTAATTTTAGGACTCCTAAATGCCTTCTGTGAATACCGAAAGTCTTAAAGTTAGGATTTTTCTCAGTTTAGGAGTCCTAACTTTACTACTCCTAAACTGAGAAAAATCCTAACTTTAAGACTTTCGGTATTCACAGAAGGCATTTAGGAGTCCTAACTTTACTACTCCTAAACTGAGAAAAATACTAACTTTAAGACTTTCGGTATTCACAGAAGGCATTTAGGAGTCCTAAAATTAGGACTCCTAACTTCTGTGAATACCGAAATGAGTAAGTGCCTTTTGTGAATACCAAAATGAGTAAGTGCCTTGTGTGAATAGCAAAATGGTAGTACGTTTAGGATTTTTTAAGTTAGTTCCGTGAATCAGGCCCATAGTGATTAATATTTTTTCTTTGAATATCATTCCACAAATACCTGTATTCTTTAAAAAAAAATCTTTACAGAGTATTAAATTAGATTTTTCATAATACATTTTGATTTAAAAAAACGCAGATGTACCAATAAATCTTGGCTGTCTCTATTAAATAGGCAGGGAGGTGGAGAGCCTGGATATCCTAAACCTTCAGTGGTCTTGAGTGACCCACAGCAGAGGTTCTCAAACAGCAGGGATCAAACCAAGACCAAGATGAGTGGGATGTTGTACAGTGTAGAAGAACTAAAGGACAGACCGAATTGTAAAAGAAACCAATGCCAAGAGAACCAACCACAGAAAATCAAATCAAAAGACAACTAGGGTAACCTGACCAAAGAAACAATGCAAAGAATACAATATATTCCAGATGTAAAGTATACCTAGAGTACAGTCACCTTAAAATATTCCTTTGTATTTCGGGGTGAGGATAAATCAAGCTCTAGTCTGTGGTTGGTCAGTGTTGGTCAGTAAGCCGGATCCATGAGATACATGTACATAAAACATATCTAAATGCGAATGATTTGCTTAGAAATTATCCTAAAATTATTCCATGAATTTGGCTGAGACTAATCAATTTAGGACACCCTGGCTATGGCAGCATTCTTGCTTACCACTGATACAACTTCAGGATTTCATTATTTTTCAAACTCCTACCTTTGCTGAGATCAGCCCTGCTAACCACTTCCAGGCTCCTGTTAACGCTCTCAAGGACAATTTCTCAGTTTCTTCTTTGTGTTTCCTTGTTTTCAATTTAGGGTGTGAGTCCGCAGATGTCTCACCTTTACTTCCTCACACTTCTTTGTCTGAATCACGTCCACCTGTAAACTGATGCTAGGACGATCTGTGGTGCGAACATCATGGCCAATTGGGTTTGCAAACCCTGGGGCTTCATCACTTTTACCCATATTAAAAGTGACGCACTAGTAGCGCAAGGGGCTTGTAAATAAGCCCCCCTGCTTCTAAGATGCGCAAGGATACGGTATTCATGAAACTGGAGAACCCGGAGTACTCAGCAACAAGGGGCATTCGATGGTCAAAGACGCCACAGTCATCTGGGATCTGATCGCTTCTATTTCTATGAAAAGGTCATACTAATGACGTATTTTATGTAATGCTTCGCAATACACTTCTGTAGTTTCTACGCACCATAAATAATATATGTCACTATTATCCAATATTAATGGCACTCACTTGAATAACCCCAGAAGCATGAAAGGCTGAGCCTACCTTGCTGAGATTCAGTTCAGTTCAGAAACTTTATTCGGATAAACACTGTGGACCAGATGTAGATAATCCCAGTTTACCTACTCTTAAATACCGAATCATACCGATTCGGTATTTAAGAACAGGTAAATGGGATGTAGGTAATTTTTCTGTAAAAATTACCGAATCGGTAAGTTTCGGTAATTACGGTAATTGCCATTCATTCCTATGGGCCTGGAGGCCCATAGGAATGAATGTCAATTACCGAATCGGTAAATACCAATTCGGTAAAAGGGGGAAACATTGAAGGGTGGCAGGGTGTCACTTTGGCACCCTGTTGCACCCCTCAATTGTGTATGGGTGCACATGTTGCAGACATGCAACATGGCACTGTTTGAAAAGCAAAAAAAATGCTTTTTCAAAGGTTTTCATTATTTACTACCAACTGCTAGTTGGTGGTAAATAACGAATCCCAAAAAGGGGAAAGCACTCATTTGAGTGCTCCCTACATTGCAAATTCGGTAATTTACCGATTCGGTATTTTAAGGAATCGTTAATTTACCGATTGCTTAAAATACCGAATCGGTAAATTGCCGAATTTGGAATTTAGCGCCCCCTACATCCCAAATGCCCAATACCGGTCGGTAACAGCTGAAATTCGGTAATTTCGGCCGTTACCGACCGGTACTGGGCCTCCTACATCTGGCCCTGTATCCATAAAAGTCCAAAACAGTAAAAACAGTATAAATGACGGGAAGAGAGTGGCGATACATATTAATAAGGATTTACGATTGCAAAACACAATATTACAAACTCAGGGTTGCAAATAAGAGACAATTCTAGACTTGACCATTCATGTTTTAAAAACTCAAGGATTAGGCATTGTATTACGTGCCCTAGTAGCAATTCTCAAAAATGTACTTAAATGAAAAACCAGCTCTTCATGCTGAGATTCAAACTTGTGACGTTCAGATCATTGCTGATGTCATGGACAAGAGGGATCTGGCTGAGCCATTTTGCTGACATGTTTAAAAGCACTGTGTACGTTCTGCCCGCACCCAGTCGTGTTTCAAGCACAGGCCATATCAGGTAAAGCCTGGAATAATTTGTTCTGGGAAAAGATTAACAGTTCTGAATTTGCAGCTTGGCACCGCGTTAACCCCCATTCCGATCAGCAGAACGAATGGAGAGGTGATACAACACAAATGAAAAACTCCAGCTCGCAATATTGTAATATCTTTTGGTGGAATTACTTTCTGCTATTACTGTGCACCAGGGAATTAGCCACTTTACCGATATTATATTCTGTGAAAATGTCTTTTTATAACAATTGCTTGTGAGAAGGAACGTTTGATTTTCGGGTCCCCTTGCATGTTTACTTTTTGTTTTTGGATACACTCATTCCACACGGAATCCTTTCATTTTGTTCCGGTGTTTCTAGGCAAACAGATCTCTCATCTTCTGCACTCTTAGAAGGAAGGGATCCGTGCCACATTTTCAAGAGGTCCTTGTTGTGACAGGTGTATATGGGAGTGATTCCAAATGGGCAGCATTAACACAGCTAGATGTTAATCCTAATAATAATAATAATAATAATAAAAACATTTATAGAACGCACAGCTGCCTCGACTGAGGTGTCCCGGCACTAAAGTGGATAACCGCAGAGCTTGCGAAAAAGCTAGTCCCTGCGCCTAAACAGCCAGGTCTTCAAAGCCTTCCTGAACTCCTGTTCAGAGTGCATCGTACGTAGATGTAGAGGCAAGCCATTCCAGCATTTGGAGGTTCCCACCTCAAACGTTCTGCCCCCCATCCTTGCTTTAACAAAGTGGGGGATGGTGAGGTAGCGTTTATTGCTGGTCCTCAGCGATCTACCCTGCTGGTAAGGTCGAAGTCTCTTCTTCAGATCGTTAGGGCCTGTGCCCTGGTAGACCCGGAAAGCAAACGTTAGACCCTTGAATTCCACTCTCTTGGCCACCGGGAGCCAATGACGTTGTCTGAGGTGTGGGGAAATATGCTGACAGAGGTGAAACTTACATACCAATCTAGCGGCAGCGTTTTGGACTATCTGTAGGGTGCGGACCAAGCCGCAAGGCAGGCCAAGGTAGAGTCCATTGGCATAATCGAGATGCGAGGTGACTAACGCATGCACTACAGTTTCACAGGATTGCTCTGGCAAGAAGTCAACACATTTTCTAATCGTTTTCATCTTGCCAAAGCAGGCTGCAGATACGTGCTGGACATGGGCAGAAAGGGATAAGTCTTGATCCCATCTATTTCCAAGGTTCCTGACCGAATCCTTAGGTACAGGGGCAGTCCCCAGTTCTGCCGACCACCACAAGGCAGCCGGGGGCGGGACTGCTTGGTTAAAAAACCGGACCTCCGTCTTATCGGCATTAAGCTTTAAAAAATTGCACCTCATCCAGGTGGAAATGCTTTTGAGAGTCTCTGAAGGAGTCAAAGACAGAAGATGACACAGCGCTGAAGGAGAACATCAGTTGGGTGTTGTCTGCATAGGATATGACCGTGATCCACATGTTAGCAATGAGCTCCGCCAGAGGTGCCAGATGGTATTGAAGAGTAGTGGGCTTAGGGCCGAGCCCTGAGGCACCGCCCATCTAAGCGGTTTCACAGCAGAGGTGAAAGGGTGGAGAAAGACTTGTTGGTCTCAGCCATGTAGGTAAGAAGTGATCCAGTCCAGCGCGGTCCCACGGAATCCTAAGAATCTGACATTGATCCATCTCCTGTGGACAAGTGTTGAACGCCTTGATCTAGGCTTACAAGTATCTGTGGCTGGGGAGAGATGATTATTATGTGATGAATACATTGTAACATCTTATGCAGACAACTCAGAGACCGCCCAAACCTATGCAGACCACCAACCCCAGAGCTTAATTTTAGCCAGTGCTTTTCGGTGCTGGGCACGGCACTTAGTCGTCAACACAGGCACTTATAGTGTGAACTTGAACTCGACCCAAAGGTATATGGAGCTAGAAGTTAGTTCTGTTATAGGCGGTGCT
Organism: Lissotriton helveticus; assembly: GCF_964261635.1. Classification (NCBI taxonomy): domain Eukaryota; kingdom Metazoa; phylum Chordata; class Amphibia; order Caudata; family Salamandridae; genus Lissotriton; species Lissotriton helveticus. Next base: position 209,038,136 of record NC_136065.1, read on the forward strand.
AATAAGAGCAATGGGCTGGTGCAAGTTGCCTCCTGACAAGACCACTGGCACTTATTTTTCACAAATTACTCAACCCAAACCATGAAACTAAAGGGAAACTGGGACATCTAGCAAACGATGTCACAGTATGTGTCAGAACCCACGCTGACATCATCCAAAAAAAACACTTTAGAATGTCTATTGTTCGTGATTATTAACAAAACACAGCCAGGCAGAAAGAACTGCATGTGTCTTTTTTTTACACTGGGCGACCCCTTTAAGTCCTATAATTGCAATGGTTACCATACTGGATTTCTTTGCCTTCAAGTGTATTTCGGTGTTACAATATCACAAGTGGGAGGAGACTTTATGACATAAGCATCTCTCTCTTCCAATGAAGACTGGTGACAGTCCAGTGCTTGACACACTGGGAATTAACGGAGTGGATTCCCCACTGCAGCCCTGCCCTCCAAAAGTAGTAACTCTCAGAAATCTTTGCACCGTGCCCCATCTGGCCCCCTGCTAGAGCCAGGCGTGGCCAAGTACAGGACCGAGGAAAGCCCAAAGCTGACTGCGCTTCCTCCAGAGTCCGCTAGCTATCGCCAAGACTGTTGAGCAGCCATGTCTACATGTGGCTCAGGGGCAATGGGTCCTCCAGAGGCTGGGGGCCACATTCACAGAACTAACTTAAGATAAAATCCTAAACTTACTACCATTTTGGTATTCACAGAAGGCACTTAGTCATTTTGGTATTCACAGAAGGCACTTACTCATTTTGGTATTCACAGAAGGCACTTACTCATTTCGGTATTCACAGAAGTTAGGAGTCCTAACTTTAGGACTCTTAAATGCCTTCTGTGCATACCGAAAGTCTTAAAATTAGGAGTTTTCTCAATTTAGTAGCAGTAAAGTTAGGACTCCTAACTTTAGGACTCCTAAATGCCTTCTGTGAATACCGAAAGTCTTAAACTTAGGATTTCTCTCACTTTACTACTACTAAACTGACAAAAATCCTAATTTTAAGACTTTTGGTATTCACAGAAGGCATTTAGGAGTCCTAAATCCTAAAGTTAGGAGTCCTAACTTCTGTGAATACCGAAATGAGTAAGTGTCTTCTGTGAATACCAAAATGAGTAAGTGCCTTCTGTGAATTCGAAATGGTAGTACGTTTAGGATTTTGTCTTAAGTTAGTTTTGTGAATCGGGCCCTGGGAGAGGAACCCTCCAAGTCTGCCCACACCGGTGCCCACACTGGTGCCCACTGCACCTGCTGCACCATTGATAGACACTCCCGAGGCCACAGCGGAGGCTGGAAGAGGAAGCCTCCAAGCGTGTCCACACCGGTGCCCTCTGCACCTGCTGCACCATTCATAGATGCCCCTGTGCCCATAGCAGAGGCTGGGAGATGAAGCCTCCAAGCCTGCCCATGCCGGTGCCCACACCGGTGCCCACTGCACCCGCTGCACCATGATAGACGCCTCTGAGCCTATAGCAGAGGCTGAGATTGGAAGCCTCCAAGCGTGCCCACACCGGTGCCCCTGCACCAGCTGCACCATTGAAAGATGCCCACGAGCCCACAGCAGAGGCTGGGAGAGGAAGCCTCCAAGCGTGCCCATACCGGTGCCCACTGCACCTGCTGCACCATTGAAAGACGCCCCCGAGCCCACAGCAGAGGCTGGGAGAGGAAGCCTCCAAGCGTGTCCACACCGGTGCCCACTGCACCTGCTGCACCATTGATAGACGCCCCCGAGCCCACAGCAGAGGCTGGGAGAGGAAGCCTCCAAGCGTGCCCATACCGGTGCCCACTGCACCTGCTGCACCATTGAAAGACGCCCCCGAGCCCACGGCAGAGGCTGGGAGAGGAAGCCTCCAAGCGTGTCCACACCGGGGCCCACTGCACCTGCTGCACCATTGATAGACGCCCCCGAGCCCACAGCAGAGGCTGGGAGAGGAAGCCTCCAAGCGTGTCCACACCGGTGCCCACTGCACCTGCTGCACCATTGATAGACGCCCCCGAGCCCATAGCAGAGCCTGGGAGAGGCAGCCTCCAAGCGTGCCCACGCCAGAGCCCACTGCACCTGCTGCACCATTGATAGACACCCCTGTGCCCATAGCAGAGGCTGGGAGAGGAAGCTTCGAAGCGTGCCCACACCGGTGCCCTCTGCACCTGCTGCAACATTGTTAGATGCCCCCGAGCCTACAGTGGAGGCTGGGAGAGGAAGCCCCCAAGCGTGCCCACGCCGGTGCCCAAACCGGTGCCCGCTGCACCATGATAGACGCCTCTGAACCTATAGCCGAGGCTGGGATTGGAAGCCTCCAAGCGTGCCCACACCGGTGCCCACTGCACCTGCTGCAGCATTGATAGACGCCCCCGAGACCCCAGCAGAGGCTGGGAGAGGAAGCCTCCAGCGTGCCCACACCGGTGCCACTGCACCAGCTGCACCATTGATAGACGCCCCCGAGCCTACAGCAGAGGCTGGGAGAGGAAGCCTCCAAGCGTGCCCACACCGGTGCCACTGCATTAGCTGCACCATTGAAAGACACCCCCGAGCCCATAGTATAGGCTGGGAGATGAAGCCTCTAAGCGTGCCCACACCGGTGCCCACTGCACCTGCTGCACCATTGATAGACGCCCCCGAGCCCACAGCAGAGGCTGGGATTGGAAGCCTCCGAGCGTGCCCACACCGGTGCCCACTGCACCTGCTGCAGCATTGATAGACGCCCCCGAGACCCCAGCAGAGGCTGGGAGAGGAAGCCTCCAGCGTGCCCACACCGGTGCCACTGCACCAGCTGCACCATTGATAGACGCCCCCGAGCCTACAGCAGAGGCTGGGAGAGGAAGCCTCGAAGCGTGCCCACACCGGTGCCACTGCATTAGCTGCACCATTGAAAGACACCCCCGAGCCCATAGTATAGGCTGGGAGATGAAGCCTCTAAGCGTGCCCACACCGGTGCCCACTGCACCTGCTGCACCATTGATAGACGCCCCCGAGCCCACAGCAGAGGCTGGGATTGGAAGCCTCCGAGCGTGCCCACACCGTGCACAGTCAGCCTGCCCCTCTCTTTGACGTCAGCTGCTGAATGCATTAACTACGTTTGTCGCACAGGCTAAAAATACCGCAGGTATTGTTAAGAAAATATAGAAAAAAGTGCGGGGGGAGGGAGGGTGGGCAACCTAGATGTGCGATGGCAGAGCCGAGCGAACTAGGCCTCGGTAGGTACTCGGCTCCGTGTACCAGCCTCGGGATGACTCACTGTCCTCGAGCGCCTGGACAGATAGGGTCACGCGGACGTGACATCACAGCTGGCGGTCTTCTTTTTTCAAACCAATGCTGTCCTTGGCAGAGAGGGCAGATGGGTGCCCGCGCGCCTCTGCCCCGCACCACCACAGAAGCGTCTCCCTGGGACTGCTCCACGCGCCACCGTGCGTGCCCACGTCAGCGACGCAGGAAAAGGTTTTTATTTTATTTTAATACAACGTAAGGCATCTTCTCTCTCCCACGAAAGTCGGTGCAGTGGCGGCCAGGCTAAGCTTATATTAAAGCACCTAGATCAGACAACGAAAACAATATATCATGCGTGGCACCCCTGTGCATTAAAACGCAGCTTTGAAGAACAGCAGGGTGCATTTCAGATGTATAACGTGCATGCCTCACCAGGAGATTCAAGCCCGGGGCGTTAGAGCAATGTATCTCTGAGTGTTGTAAAGTCTGAGCGCCCTGCAGTAGTGTAACGTAAAAACGATGCCCCCCCCCCCCCCCCCCCCCGACTGCGAAGGAGTCACAACTCGGGAATATTAGTAGGCCTTGGGTTGAAAGGAGGCCCCTGAAGGGTGTCTCCCCTCGTACTACAAGTGCATGCACTACGCCCCAGGCACCATGTTTAAGTAGTTGCAGCTTTGAGTAGACCATGGCAAATTGGAAATGCCACAGGCTCACAATCTCATTTTCCCAGAGTCCCAGGGCTTAATGTAGTAGGTCAGTCTCTACCTGTGTAATGTCCCAGACTGGTAACAAAGCTCCTTGAGCCTGTGAAGGTGCAGGATTTGACATACTCCTCTTTGACCCCTGTCCTGCCGTTGGCCTGGTGAGGCATTGTGGATGGCATTGCTTGGGGACACACTTCACTTCTACCTTGGTATCAGTTCACTTGTGGTATACTTTGCTCCTGTCCCAAGCATCCAGCTGACCTTTGACCCACCTTGCTTCTACTCCTCGAATAGAGCTGGCCACAGGAGTCAAGCTATCCTGGCTGATGAGGGCTGAAAGCCCGAAACCTGTCCTAGGTTGCTTGTTTCCAGTCCAGGGAGGACCTGGCCTGGCAGTTCAGGCGGGATTGTTTCCATTGGGTGCAGGGTCAAGACTGTGGAGAAGTGTGGCTCAATGGTTAGAGCGGCAGACCTTGATGCAGAGCTCTGGCCAGGGACCAGGGTTCGATTCCCGCCTCGGCGGGTCTCAGGCTCAAATTCCTCTGACCAGATATTCTCGCCTCAGTGTCTATTCTGATCATGGGTCCCGCGCTGCAACTCTGGGCAATAGCTTGCTTAATCTCCACAACGGCCCCAACAGCGCGAGGATGCCTGGTTTCATCATGGGGGTGCCCAGGAGCGGACACTTCACAAGGAAAACCAGGAAGGGTTCCTTAGCAGTATGAGTACAAGCGCCGGGAGACCCGGTCAGGGTAGCTGCGTGCTATACAAGTACAAAAACATTTACATTGGGTGCAGGGTCAAGACTGATTTGCATATGGCTTGGTCCAAACTGGTTAGGCATGGTGAGCAAAAACACAATGTATTTAGGCCCTGGTCTGTGTACTGGGGTGGATGTATGACATTGTTCAGCATTCTGACCATCAATTGTTCTTTTTGCATTTGTCACCCCGAATGGGACAGGTATGCTCAGACGTGAGTCCCGTGCTCTCCATGCCACTGGAGTCAAGCTATCCTGGCTGATGAGGGCTGAAAGCCCGAAACCTGTCCTAGAATGCTCGTTTCCAATCCAGGGAGGACCTGGCCTGGCAGTTAGAGCTGGACTGTTTCAATTGGGTGCAGGGTCAAGACTGATTTGCATAAGGCTTGGTCCAATAGGGAAAGGCATTTTGATGAAAAAAACGATGGATTTAGGCCCCGGTCTCTGTACTGGGGTGAATGTATGACACTGTTCTGCATTCTGTCCATCAATTGTTCTTTTTGCATTTGTCACCCCAAGTGGGACGGGTATGCCCAGACGTGTGGGTCCTGTGCTATCCATGCCACTGGAGTCAAGCTATCCTGGCTGAAAACCGGTCTTAGGATGCTTGTTTCCAGTCCACGGAGGACCTGGCCTGGCAGTTCGGGCTGGACTGTTCCCATTGGTTGCAGGGTCAAGACTGATTTGCATATGGCTGGGTCCAAACTGGAAAGGCATGGTGAGCAAAAAAACTTTAAATAAACAAAAGAAATCCAACATTTAAGGGGGAGAACGAGTGATCAATGAGTATTGAAGCACTCAGTGTTTGTAAAAATACCCCTCACACACCAAAAGGCCCCTTGGTGTCATGCTTCATCATCGGGGTCTTCGCACCCCTCTATCGGGATGCGGCGTGCTGCGACCGACGGCTACGTGGGAGCACTTAAGGTATTGGCTATGTGTGGTGTACAGTGTGTGGGTTATGTTTAAAGTGAGTAGGGAATGTGGTGAAAAAAGTTAAAAAGTACCTGGCGCTAGAGTGGAAAAGAAATCTTTTTATTCTGTACTCTGGCTGGTACTGTTAAAAAGAAAGTGCAGGGCGAGGTCAAACCTGTTGTATTAATGAACAGGACCTCTGATGTGCTTTTGTGTCGACATGTTTCGGAGACAAGCTCCTTCTTCAGGACAGGGGCACAGACTCCCTTCCCTACTCACGTCTTCTACTACATAAAACTGTGTATTTACAAAAAAGTGAATTTTACTTGGAATAGGCTAAGTGTGCCTACAGCGGTCTGCTACAAGCACAATGACTTGTGAAGGTTGTGGCTTCATGAGCAAAATAGGAACGTCGGGGTGCTGCTCCAATGGCTATAAAGTCAGGACTCTCTGATCACCGCCTTACCCCGCACGCTGCTCCGCTGTGACACAGCGGAGCAGCGTGCGGGGTAAGGCGGTGATCAGAGAGTCCTGACTTTATAGCCATTGGAGCAGCACCCCGACGTTCCTATTTTGCTCATGAAGCCAACAACCAAGCTTCACAAGTCATTGTGCTTGTAGCAGACCGCTGTAGGCACACTTAGCCTATTCCAAGTAAAATTCACTTTTTTGTAAATACACAGTTTTATGTAGTAGAAGACGTGAGTAGGGAAGGGAGTCTGTGCCCCTGTCCTGAAGAAGGAGCTTGTCTCCGAAACATGTTGACACAAAAGCACATCAGAGGTCCTGTTCATTAATACAACAGGTTTGACCTCGCCCTGCACTTTCTTTTTAACAGTACCAGCCAGAGTACAGAATAAAAAATGTTCTTTTCCACTCTAGCGCCAGGTACTTTTTAACTTTTTTCACCACACTCCCTACTTACTTTAAACATAACCCACACACTGTACACCACACATAGCCAATACCTTAAGTGCTCCCACGTAGCCGTCGGTCGCAGCACGCCGCATCCCGATAGAGGGGTGCGAAGACCCCGATGATGAAGCATGACACCAAGGGGCCTTTTGGTGTGTGAGGGGTATTTTTACAAACACTGAGTGCTTCAATACTCATTGATCACTCGTTCTGCCCCTTAAATGTTGGATTTCTTTTGTTTATTTAAATACCTAGTGGAGCATAAATCCAACGATTGGCTCAACCTCCTTCCTGTGTTTTTGATAGAGCAAAAAAACTTTGCCTTTGTCACCCAGATCAGGAGTTCTAGGGGTGAGCAAAAAAACGATGGATTTAGGCCCAGATCTCTGTACTGGGGTGAATGTATGACACTGTTCTGCATTCGGTCTATCAAATGTTCTTTTTGCATTTGACCTAGCTGACAGAGTGGAACATGGTCTGCCAGACATGACTGACTCTGCCCCAGCCCTACTGCTATATAAACAGCACCTGCTTGCTTGCTGGGAAATAACCATTTCTAAATGTGGCAGTCTGCCCGTGGTGCTTACGCATGCATGGTGGTTGTAGATGCACTCTCTTTAACCTCGGGTATTCCTGTGACTTTGTTTGGTGGTTGCACATTGACTTTGGATAAGTGTTTACTTTTATCCTTGACATTTTGGTCAAGTGACTCTTCGGGTTCCATGTGGCTTTGCCTTTCTCTCTACTAGGAGTGTAAACTGTGCACCATGAGTGCACCTGTATCACAGCTGGATTTACAGAGCTTCTGAAAGCTGTCAACAACAGCTGGATTCAATAGGGCATTTTGTAATATCTGGATTTACAGATCCTGCCAGAACTATCCACCTGTCCACAACAGCTGGATCTACAAAGACCAACATGGTTCTCTGCAACCGTTGGATTTACAGATCCTACCAGAGTTGTTATAAACAGCTGGATTTAAAAAGACCAGAAGGGCTCGCTGCCACAGCTGGAGTTAGAGACCCTCTCGCAGCTGTCAACAACAGCTGGATTTCCTGAGACCAGCAGGGCTCTCCTCACCAGTTCGAGCTACAGATCCCACCTCGTATCTCATGCTGTGCCCCTTCTAATCCCTCTGGGGTCATTCCTGTACCCCCAGACCCTGCTTCAGACCTCATCTCTACCGGTCTCTGCCGGGTGACTGCTCAATCCCATGCTTCCGCGTCTACGGCCCTCCTATCGGCAGCAGCTACAGCAAAATGGCCTGGGCACCACATTGATTGCAATGAATTATGTACACCATTAGACTCTGCAAATTACACCCTGAGAGTTTTTTTACCTGGCAGGATGAAGGAGCCGCATATGAATAAGTAAAGCTCGAGCCGACTATTCAAGGCGGGATCAATAGTAGCTGTTACCATTGAGCAGGCTTCCTCAACGAGCAGCTCTCCAGCTACCTGTAAGTCGCTCTCCTGTGTGGGTTGTATGTCAATACAACGCGGTGTTTACACCGCACTACCATTACAACGCTGGTTTTACAACGCAAGTCGTTACCACGACTTGCGCTGTAGGGTGCTGGACTTAGGAATAGTAAGATTTACTATTCCAACACCAGCCTACGTACAGTAGGGAAGGTGTTGGAATAGTAAATCTACTATTCCTTAGCCTAGAGCAAGTCGTGGTAACAACTTGCGTTGTAAAACCAGCGTTGTAATGGTAGTGCGGTGTAAACACCCCGTCGTAATGGATGTTCCCCCCTGTGTGCAGTCGACCAAGCTAAGTTAGAAGATTATGCTTAGTTAAAATAGTATATGTATACAAGGTGCCTAACTGTAAGAAAGGAAGTGCCTGGGCCCTTCTCAGGAAGCCACTGTGTAGCTTGGAGCACCCATTGCCCCTGCGGATGCTGTCAGTAAGAGTCCCAGCACAACTACTAGCCAATCACACTCCTACAAGTGTGACAATTCAGACTATTTCAAGCCACCCAAGGCTATAAGAATGGCCTGGAATAGTCTGAATTGTCATTATTATTGTATGATGAACTATTAAACACTGTTCTAATGCTCACCTCAACATTAGACAGACAGCCCCGCCATGTGGCAGACTGCCATTGGTGGCGGTTGTTGAGAATTAAGTGCCGGTGCCGAGCACTAGAAACCACCGGCTCAAATTAAGCACTGTGTATACCAAAGTTGAGTGTTTGTAGTCGAGACGTAAATGTCTGTACTTTCAGAGCTCATAAGCTGACGTTTGGAGAAAAGTGGCTACATTTCCAAGATATATTTGAAGCTGATATTCGAGTGATAAGTCATGTGGCCTTAGGGCGACATATAACTAACACTACTACCTTGGTGTTTGTGGCGTTGCAATCATGGGCTCTTAAGTATTACCCATGTATTATCCATGTTCAGTATTACCCATGTATTACCCATTGACAAAGGCTTTCCTTGTATGAATGCTGTCAGCCTTGCCTGATACATTTGCATGCTCACTGCTTGTAATCTTGCATATGGCGGCCTCTAATAGTGAGCGATTTGGTTAGTATTACAACACTAATAATGTTAGTAGCTCGAGATGGCTTTCATTGAGCATAAATAGCTCTCATTACACAAAATGTTGGCGACCCCGGCTATAGAGTCCCCACATCTGGTTGCCAAGTTTTTTTTTAACATTTATCTTCTTCCCAGGCATGGGGATCGGGGTCGCTTCCTAGGGTTATGTCTTCCATCTCCCACTTTCAGCCTGCAGACTAAATGTGCTGGGGTCTGGCATTGGTCCCTTGTGGGTTAGAATTTGGTTTCAAAATCAAGAAAGCCCTGTTTCGCTGATGAGGTACAATGCTCCTCTTTATGTTATTATTATGTTATTAAATTTTGTAAAGCGCACAGCTGCCCCAGCGAAGGGGCGTCCCGGCTCTGGCCGCGGGAGGGCACAGACACACATAACAGTCATAAGAGTCTTTAAGGCGTAAGAAACAGAGTCCGAGTCCACGGCCTCTGTCCCAGAGTCGCAGGGAGGCAACTAGCCCACCCTGGATGCAGCTGGATGAGGACTTGTAAATGAGGCTTCCTTGCCAGGCCTGTAGGAGGTGTTGGGCAGAAAGCCTTCTGTAGAGCTGGAGGCTCCGTGTGCTTGTGTTGTGCCCCCTTGTTGCTAGACTGAAAGCTGTGCCCTTGGAAGTGGTTCTGAGGAATTCTCCCCCAAATGATGGATATCCAGCCCCCTGGTTTCATCACACATGCTCGGAACCTTCGGTCCAGTCTCATGGTCCACCCTCTGCTCTTCAGATCCCTACCTCTGCACCGAAGCCTGATCCAGAGATATCTGCTGAAGCGGAAATCCAGGATAGCGACAGGAGCACACAAGCACTGGCTCGATCTGTCTGTGGATGTCTGTACAAAGTGCCTAATGGCACTATACATGCATGCATGCATGTATGTAAGTACGTATGCACTGGTGCCCACAAGATACACATTAACAATTCCCACTAGACACAGCCTCTCCTTGCCCATGTCAGATCCACCCATCCTTCTGAAGAGATCAGGGATGAAACCCCAATTAGTTCCCTTTTTATCAGCAAACATTGAATGTCAATCCCCAGAGCCCCACATTGTAATCCATTGACTGAGATGGGCTTCAAGAACAAGCCCTTCCCTCACACAACTGAGCATGCGTAGAATGCAACTCCCACTCCTTCTCCATCTCATCCCAAGCCTCAGTGTCCTCCCTTCTGTGAGAGGAAGAAGGACCTATGGCGAGCCTCGAGGCTGCATCATGGAAGCACACGTCATCACACCCCGCCACGCCTTTCATCATGTCACCACCCTACACCTCAGTCCAGATATACGAAGGATCACCCCTGGCATATATATTGAGTCAAATAACATTTTTGAAAGAAAGACAATGCATTCCACACATCTTCAGCCTAGGGTTTCAATTAAAAAGTATTCTCTTTTTTTAATGTGTAAAAGGTATAAACACTAACATTTAACCATAAAGTAAAGAGTTAATTCCGTGCAGGGAGATACACTCTCAATGGATCCGCTTTATGAGTACTGTTCCAGTTGTTTACCTCTCGATAGTGATTGTGACTGGAATCTGTGAGCCGCGAGCAGTTATTTCTCCAGATAGTTAAAACCTACTAGTGTACTAACATGGAACTTGACCGCTGTGCTGTAGTAATCAATGTGCACATGCAGGTTTATTAATACTCTTCTTTGCACTATATATATTTTATAGAGTCATATTTATTATCACGGCTATGGCCTAAATACATATTTTTCCACTTTTTCTTATAAATATAGAAACACATATGTAACTAAAGACTGCAATTATAATTAGGGCTCCCTGTTTTCCGTTTTTACTGATTTTTACAGATACATACAGACAGAAAGCATTGTGTTTCATATCTATATTTATTTTTTAAATGGGAAAAGTAGAGATAATTTGGCTTCTTTTGAGTGACTTTCCATGCTGAGGGTAATTACTCTCAGGCCAATAGCTGTACACACTGGCTGCATGACCAATAGCTTTACACTCTGGCAGCTGCTTCAATGATTGCATATGTCTACATGTATGTGTACTATGTTATCATTCTTTTTGTCTGAGTGATGTGCTAAAACCTGACTGGCATCAAAGTATGTGTGTACATTTATATGTTAAATAAATGCAGAAATATACAAGTTATCACCTCATCTGTTCACAAAATAAATATGGATAAATACCAATAAGATCGGAAAAAAATACATATGGATGAATACAGAGAGAAATGTAAAAAAAAAAACATAAAACCGTGAGACCTAATTATAATGAAAGCAGCCAAAGCACGGATACTTATAGTCTACAATTTTCGGGGTCTTACAGCTCCTATGAAAAGACAGTCCTTCGAGATGAAGTTTCAGATGTGAGAGGCAACCATAATATTTACCTGGGAGCCACTCTCTTTAATTCCCCAGGGAATGCTCCTTACACATGAAGCAGCTGCAATTCAGCAGAGGGTGCTGCCACCTCTTATAGCTTCTTCCCTCGGCGCCTCAGTCACAGCAGAGGTGACCTCATTCAGGCTACTTTATTGCAACAGGCGACACCTGAGCATGCCACCTCGAGTCTGCAGATCCAGGAAATGAAAACTGGGTCAGGTATCAGACTGTGAGGCCAAACTTCGCTAGGGGAGACTGAATTCGAAAAAGAAGTAGCCTCAATACTTTTTTAATTCTATCTGCTTCGACATCTATAATGTTGACGCCTTGCTCCTCGAATTCCCATGGCGGGGCTTCTTGGAGCGTAGAAAGAAATTGACTTGGCAGAATAGCGGCCATTCTGTTTCCCTGCTGCTTCCCGGATGACATGACATGTCTCGTATATCATGGCACGAACATCTGGCTGCGGAGATGGGCGAAGTGAAGAGACGCAGGCCTCGGGCAAATCCAGGGAACTTCATACTTCTTGAAATGTGAAATTCTCTGAATTCACCCATCCTCTCAAACTTCATTAGAGCTTCACCCACCCTCTACATGTGACCTGTCCCGGCTCATCACCACTGGCTATCAGCTGCCAATTTCAGTCAAAGGTGATTACTATGGTCCACTCTGTATTTGATCTCCATGAGCTTTTCATTCTCTGCAAAAAATATAGCACTACAGCCACGTCACACTCTAAGATCAGCTAACAAAAAAGTAGGCGTGGGCAGTATTTCAATTACGCTGGCCTAATTTCGGTAATTCCTTGTTACTCTTTAATGCAGAATTACAGATAATAATGTGATTACGCCCGCGCTGCAAAATTAAGAGTAATTTGGTGGAATTCTCTCACAAGAGCACATTTAGCATGCACGAGCAGGAGCGAGCGCTGTTGTTTATGTTTTGTTGCATTTAGCGCTATTTTCTTAGCTCATCCATTTTGGACCCAAGAGTACATTTTGCACTAATACAATAGTGCTAAATGCATAATTATTCTTCTCACATAATTCTGTGTAATCTCATGGAATTTTTGGATAGATCTCCTCGATTACGCTACATGGATTTATATGAGTATTGCCCACCCCTAAAGAAATGTCTCATGGGTCAGTGCCTTAACCAAGAAAGATGGGTTAAAAGACCCCCTCTGTGACTGCAACTCTGCTCTGGGATTCACCCTTGCTTTCTTCACAAGCCATGGAAAATAACTTGTCTTTTCTTTATCATTGTAAAGATTGAATCTTTCCCTAGTTGCAGCATGGCTATACTGTCATTCTAAACCATAGTGTCATCACAACATTTATAGTTGTTGCATATTTGATAAATCTATTTAACACATCATGACAAAAAGTAAATAGATGAAAGTCTGGAGCTGTATTTGCAAATGTCCAGCCTTGTATCTCTTTCGTTTTATCCTATCGGAGGGGGGCACTTCTTCGCTTTTACCAGGAAGGCTCTGCTTTGTAAATGCCCCCCCAGAGAGCCCTCTGTGCTACTCTCCAGGGAGTAATTTTCCTTGCAAGTTGCTAAGCAGTCTGCTTGTTTGGTGGTATAGCAATATGGCGCTACAGCTTTTTTCTCTCCTTGGTATTGAGGTCTACGGCTCCTCCCAGTAAAATCCTAGTAGTACCTCATTGCTGGATCTTCCTCCTCTTCCTAGGTATGTGGCAAGATTGAGTTAGTGGATGCTCCCCTAATCTAGGAATCATACTTCCAGTCAAGTCACTTCAAACAAATGCAGCACTCTTCCCCCTTGAGACACTGCCCAGATCAACTGAACAAATATGAACTTTTTCTTGTTTCTGAGGCATCTGGCTTTGGACTGGAATTCCCATCCTGTTGGCCCTGCCAGTGAGCCCTGTTTACGGGACAAGAGACCACAAAAACTTGCTATTACATGTGGCCGACTGCCTACATTGGTAAAGAAGGATCCGTGCTTGACCTGTACCAAGTTCTTCTGAACTTAATAAGTACTCAATCCCTGCAGTCGTTACACCTTAAAACTAGACTCAACTGGCTTATGTGCATCTTAAACTTTCTTCTTAGACGTTGGAACTAAAGGCTGCCCATTCTCCGCCAGGTGGAAAAACTGAAAGCCTTGGCCAGAATGAAAAGTCTGATGGTGTAGCCTGGAAGTATCCCAGATAAGAGACCCGCCTGTTAGCCTTCCTGAGACCGCGGGGTTGAACTGTGTTGCCATGCCACAATGGAGGAGAAATTAGAACGATGACCAAGTGCCGATAAGCTGCTTTACCTAGTAGCAACGCCTCTGCATCCCTGTAACCCCGCCCACACATAGCACACATCCTCAACCAGAATGACATCGACCTGGGGCTTCTGAACTCTCCCCCCTGTGCTGTGGGCCTCCAGAGACCCTTGGGCCCCCACATGCAACTCAGCCCGAAGAAGCATCAAGATCATGCAACTAGTATCCCTTGTACCAGGTTCAGAGATTGCAGTCATTGACTGGCTTTCCCCAATATTGCTTGCTCCCAGTGGCCCTTGACTTATCTACAGTGGCTAGAAAGATGGCAGGAGTCTTCAAACAAACAAAAACTCCATCACAAGCTGTTGATTCGGCAATATAGTCATGCAAAACTTCCCAACTCATCCAACCCTTGCTATTAGGTGCCAGACACAAGGCACAGGAAGAACATCAAAGAACCCTAACCATGACGGGTAGATTTCACAGCATTAGCATTGCCAGATACCCCCTAACACAGACTGGGAAGTGTCAGGACCAAGAACCCCCATGCACTAAAAAAGACTGTCCTTCATCTCAACGTTGTGGGCTTTTTGTGCAGTTTGTCGCCGGGTACCCCGAACGCTACATGCAAGACCAGGGAGGCTTTAGGGCACTTATCAGTATTAGAAAACCTTAACTGCAGCCTAAAGGTATCAATGAGACAATACTTTGTCTTTAGTCCTGAGTAAGCCTACCCTGCCCAAACTCAGATAATACAGGTGATTTCACATTTATCAGGGCTTTTGCTTTATTTTAGATGTGAGGTTCTGATACACGACAATGGAGACAATATTTTTTGGAAACGCCTGCTGTCCAGTGAGCCTATTTTTATTCTCCACTCCGGCAAGTAAAGAGTTATTCCACGATGCACTTTTTTTATTGTTTTGCCCAACCCATTCAGAAGAGGTACGGCCCCTACAGGGCCATTCAGCCCTAAAATAAACACAGGAATAATGTACTTCCCTGGCTGCTGCATGCTTCACTCATCCTGCTGAAGCTGCTAATTATTCCATAGTCATGGCAGGGTTTGCGGTATCAGTAGATATAGTAAACAGACTATTAATGTGGGTGGGCCTGTCCATCCCTAAGACGAACAAATTAGGCACAGTATCCTAGAGTGCCCATCACCCCCCAAAAGGCTAGAAAAACCATGAAGGACAAATCTTCTGTGAGGCCAGTGGGTTCTGTTAAATCTTTCCAGACGATTTCTTGAGTCCCAGGTGATAACTTTTCAAATTATCAGACAGGTGCAAAAAGCAATTCGTACCCTCATCAATCTACTGTAGTGTGGACTGTAAAGGAACTGCCAGTCAGCCAGTGCTCCTGTCGATCAACTAGTGCTATAGGAGAGGACCAGCTATCACTTTGTGCTACTTTGTATTCTTCTGTGATAACATGGTCAATAAACTGTCTGCAAAAGGGGCCAGAATGAGCAAGTGTTTCTAATGCTTCACAAAGTCTGCTCCTTAGGTTAACGCGCCTCCATTCATTTAATGGGTTGCAGTTGCCATCTTTGCCATGATGTGTTGTGGCAAATCTGTTATGGGTTCTGTATCCAGGACAGTACACCCCAGGGACAAGTAGTCTCCTCAAAGCCCATCATTTTAACTGTTTTCTTAAAGTATGAGTGTGAGAATGAATTTCATTCCATCTGTACGCACCGGGGTGGGCATAACTTGCATAATTTTGTGTAGAATTATGTAGAATTAACTAGGAATTCCGCAAGATAATGCATAATTAAACAGGAGAAATAATTCTGTGTTTAGCGCATCACTTAATGCAGAAATGCCCCCTTGTGTCCAAAATGGTTACAAGAATGCATTTTGGGCAAACAAATAGTGGTAAATGAACATAAATTGCAAGCAGCTGGTCGCGCTCGCTAAATGTGCTCTTGGCTTAGGATTTTTCCCCAACATATTCCTGATATTTAGCACCATTTTCTTAGCACAAAATGCACCCACTCATCCAAAATGGACACAAGCGTGCATTTTGCGCTAGGAAATAGCGCTAAATGCAGCGGAACAAGAGTACTAAGCGGCTGCCCATGCTTGCTAAATGTGTTCTCACAGTAGGATTTTTTGCGCAAATTACTCTTAATTAAGCAAACAGGTGGCATCATGTTATTATCAGTAATTCGATGTCAAAGAGTTATGCGGAATTACAAAAGCAAACACTGATTAATCCAGCGTAATTAAAATTCCATCCGGGTCTAGTGCACACCACATTTTAGTTGTAAGCATCAGACTGCTCGACTACCTTGAAGGCTGGAGACTCAAGGACATGGAAGGAGGCTTGCCCAAACATTGCAATCCCAATGTATACAATCCTTGGATGCAAGGAGACCACTGAATTTCATCTTTGACACTTCTGGTTGCTGCTAGCAAGAAGAAGGTCCTGGGAAAAGAGAGGGCTTGAAAAGTTAGTGGTAAGAAATTTCGTACCAGGAAAGGAATATTTTAGTTTGAAATTACCTCCATGGAGCAGAGAAACTCTGGGCCTGATATACAGTTTGGCAGACTGGGTAACCTGTAAAAACATGACAAAGTACCCTGCCCACCAAGCCCCCAGTCTGTCCCATTAGTTAAGAGAATGGGTGATCCATCAGTTTTCTAATGATGGTGCCTCCAATGGCTCCACCCTCGGAAAACCTACGCGGCCCAATGGAGTTTCGGAGAAAGGGCAACGGTCTGCCAGCCCTGTTTAGAGTGGATGTCTTGTTTCTTTTGTTTCTGTCTGTCAGTGCCAGGTAAAACCTGCTGTTCATGAACAGAACCAAATGAAAGGATCGATCCCACACACTGGGAAAAAACTCCCAGGGTGTGGGGGGGGAACATCGTTTACAACAAAATTTTTACCCCGAACTACCATTACAATGCAGGAATTACAATGAAAGTCGTTACAACGACTTTCGCTGGAGGGCGCTGTTGGATAGGAAGTAGTTTAATTTTCTATCCAACACCTTCCCTACTATCCACGGGGACTTGAGTTGGAATAGAAAATTAAACTATTCCACTATCCAACGCCCCCCAACGCAAGTCGTTGTAACGACTTGCGTTGTAATCCCCGCGTTGTAAAGGCATGCGTGGTAAAAGAATGCGTTGAAACGACATACATCCGTGTGGGGACCTTTATTGTTTTGTTTTTCAGAAACAAACATTGCTTTTGGAGTTTGTATCTGAAAAACAAAAATGGTGCAGAGTCATCAAAGACATGATTGACGGGCACCAAATGGTATGTACCTTAGTAGGGGCGGTCTTGGACGTACATAAACTGTGCAGAGCCTGCACACCCGAGTTGGAACCCCGCCCTTAGCCAGGGTTTCCAGCTTCCCTTGTGTGACTTTTGGGGACTCTATTGGGTGACACGCACAGAGGCACCAGGTGAGCTGGCAGGTCTGCATTTCTTTTCCCTGATTTGCTCCTGTAGCTCTATGTTTCATGCAACACGTGCCTTGTATGGTGAATCCTGAAGGCTGAGTCGCCTCCGGGTGTTTGTGTGAGATCAGGGTGTGACGGGTGTGTATGATGTGGCACGATTGAGAGCTTCAGAGTTGAGGCTGAAAGCAGTGTGAGATTGTCTGCCACCAAGTCACAGAATGTGTTCAGAATGCATGTTATGTTATGTTATCCATTTTGTAAAGCGCACAGAGGCCGGACATGCCTATACAATATCCGGCCTCTGTGTAGAGTGCAGAGAGTGATGGTCACATACATAACATTTATAACTACGGTTCTATGGGAGAGTGACTGAAAGGGCGCACAGGGCTGGTGAAATATTGACAGCACACTTCTATGAGGTGTGAGCCATGCCGATGGTGCAGCTTCAGAAAAGGCAATATGGGGAGATAATGGTGCAAGTGACCAACACCAAGAGGGAGCCTGCAGAGGAAAGTGGTGTGAAGGGAATAACGAGGGTGGTACTAATTTCCCTGATGCTGAATTAAACAATCTGTTCTCACAAGTATTGCTAGAGGTGATATGTGTGACTTGTAGTTATTGTTTGATGTTTTTAAATGAACAAACAGAAAATACAGTTGGGGCACCCAGATACGGGCCAGGTGGCCTGCTATGTGAAGCATAGGATTCCAGTTTGCCATGTAGGCCAAACCCATCATTATACAGGACCCCCCTGTATAACTACACTTCATGACCATTCCCTCACCTTTTTCAAAATCTCACTAAAAGCACTGCTTCAGGGTTTTCCGCTCTCTGCCCGAACCAGGAGGAGTTTGTTTTATTTTTGGGAGTTCTATAAAGTGCAAACTCGACCCGAAGGTATCAGAGCGCTTTACATGAGCACCAGTTGCATTACAGCTGGACGCATTCATTTTGTTAGGCACGGGAAGATTAAGTGATTTGCCGAGAACCATAGGATGTGGAGCGTCCCTGCCGAGACTCGAACCCGATTCCCCGGCGTCGAGGTTGACCGCTCTAGTCATTTAGCCACATCCTCTTCCACTCTTGTCCATGGCGTCTGCCCCTCTCGCCTCGTGTTCTGCCTCTCTCCTCCCTTTGGATCTGCCAATCTCTGTCCTCAGGGTCTGCCTCTCTCTATGCCACGGAGGTAGCTACCATTGGTGCAGCAGGTGCAATGCACCGGGGCCCAGAGGTGGGAGTGGCCCCTGTCTTCCTTGCACCAGCCATGTATTTTCAGATGCTGCCTGTTCTGGGTTTCTTTTAGGCACAGAATAGGCCCTGTGTGGAATTTGAAAGTGCTCCGGCCGCTCAGATCTATCCTGCCTCCTAGTGGAAGGACTATACACTAGGCTCCATTTTCTCGAGAGGTGTTCCATTGTCTGACAGAGTTTTGTATCTGGCCCTGAAATAATCTGACTTCACCACTAATTATGACCAGGCACCCTGAGGAGCAAGAAGATGGCGCCACAGCGAAGCAGGTGGGTCCCTCTCTGCAGTCCTTTGTTTTGCCTGATCATATCCAGGTGAGGCCCTGCCAGCCTGGACGTTGCTGAAACCTGCCACAATTTGAATCAAGCTTAACTTCTAGTCCACTGCATGGTTTTTCAGTGTAGAGCAGCAGGGCTTTAAGTGGGATGAAAAAACGAGGGAGTCTCTCAAAGGGGTGCGGTCAATGAAATGAAGGGGCGCGGCTTGCAACACCTAAGTTTGAAATCTCTGCTTAGCATTATGTGCCGCCCGATTGGTATTTTGCTACTTCTTTCTGTCGTTGCATCCAGATATATAATGCAGCAAGTAACATTACACCTACAGTGAGCCAGGACCATTGGCTTTGTCAATAGATGTTAGCTGCATCAGATAACTAAGCAACAATAATGGCATCTTTGTATCAAATAGTTAAAATAGTTCAGTTCTGAAATTAGGAGACTGTGAAAGAACTATAATAAGCAGTAGCGGCTCCTGGAAGGAGTGCGGCGGGGCGGTGGAGCGGGGAGGGTGGGGGGGTAGTAAACTCAGGCATACGGCCGAACGGAGGTAAGTACATAAATAAATAAATAAAACTAATTACATTGCACGCGCAATGGAATTCGTTTTATTTATTTCTTTATGTACTTACCTCCATTCAGCCGTATGCCGGAGTTTACTAATCCCCACCCTGCCCCTCCCCCTCCCCCGCCCACCGCATCACAGCACTCCCTCCAGGAACCGCTACTGCGAGGGTGTACATTTTTAGCTCATCACCGGTGTTAAAACTCTTCTATTTTGAGGACAGCTTAATGTGTAAATGGGGGGGTGTAATGTCTTCCCGAATTCATTATTCACGCTCTGGTTAGTTAGAGGGTGGGCAGAGCTCGATTTCAAAAGTTGGTCACCCACCTCTCAGGAACAGATATTTGGTTATACACATCCAGCTACATCGCTACCTGGCGAATAAACTGAAACTCTCTGGAGGCTCGAGACCATCACGAAATGCGTAAAATCTACTGCTTGGACCTCCCACTTTCAAGAAGGAAAGATCGATGGCCCAATCCTTTTCAGGCAACGCAGTGAGAATCTGGAACTCACTTCCGCCTCAGCTCCGGACCACCACCTCCTCCCAGGCCTTCAAAACGGACCTCAAATTCTCCTCCTTCAAAGACACTTCCAAAGTTAATTCATGCCCTCTCTATTATCTGAAGGAAGACCTTTTAGTATAGAAAATCTCTATTCTCCATGACTATGGAAGTGCCTTCCCAGTGTGTTCTTGTGGTGTGAGAGTCTGCCATTTATTGCAGTATTACCCTTTTACCTTTGTTTGGTACTCTTTTGTAACATGCACACGTCCCTTTTCTCTTGTAACACACTGTTTGCTACATTTTGTTTGCTTTCGATACTTGCACAAGTGCCACCATTGCCTACGTAACATTTGTTCTTGTGTTTGAGTGTCCTTCATTTATTGCAGTATTATACCTCTACTTGTACTTTGTACGCTTTTGTAACCTGCACACAGGTCACTTTTTCCTCCTGTAATGCACCGTTTGCTACCTCTTGTATTTTGTTTGCTCACGATTGTCACTTTTGCCTCATGCAATGTATCGCTTGCTTTTGTAATTTGTTCACTTGTAATGTTCTCTTGTATCAGTTCTGTTCCTATTGTGAAGCGTTCTGACACCTTTGGGTAAAGTCCGCGCTATATAAAAACGCATAAATAAATAAATATAAATAAACAAACAACCAGATCACCTGACTCTAGCGGGTGACTGTTGGCAGACATAACTTGTCACCCTATAAACAGTGCTTCAATTGTAAAAAAAAAAAAATGTGTCAGGTCTCTCATCAGGAGCCCGCTGCAGCTTGCACCACACATTGCCCCTGCCAGCGCTGTTAATAATAATAACAACACAACTACTGCCCATAACACTCCTACAAGTGTTGCAATTTGGACCATTCCAGTCCCCCAAAGCTATAAGAGTGGCTAGGGTGTCAGGTAATAGTAATTTTCAATATATATTGAATTAATAATTAACTGTTGTTGTGGTCTTCTCTAAATTAACTAGACAGCGCCTCCTTCTGGCAGACTGTCACAAGTGTCAGTGTTAACAAATAAGTGCCGGTGCTGAGCACTGGAATCCACCGGCTCAAACTAACCACTGCCTACAAAGCCCTGCTGTGTACTGTAGAAGGTAAAGTATTTGGCAGTAATGGTGCTGGAGTTGGATACACCTGCACTGCACAAGGGGTGTGAAGATGGAGGGATAGTCGCAGCACAAACAGTGGCCGAGGGAGCTGCAGTGAAGTGAAAGGATAGAGGGAACGTACAGGAGACAGCTACTGGAGCGGTGAGAGGGTGCATGGTACTTCACTGATGCAACAGGTGTAGCGGCACCGGGGGTCAGAACCCCTAAAAGGCTCTTTCAACCCTGACAGTGTTGAAAACATGGCTCTTCAGATGTGGCTAGTATGACCATGAGGTTTTCTCTATTCACACCTTCTGTCGGCCTGCCACCAATTGCTATAGCGCCGGGACACCTCTATTTGAGGTAGCTGTCTGCGCTTTATAAGTGTCGGTATTATTATTTATTATTATTATTTTACTACCCCAATCAGCAGTCACAGGGGCCACTTTCCTTGCTTGCACCAGGCCCCCTCCTTACTACACGCGGCACCAACAAAATCGCAATGAAAAAATCCACTGCATTTCTGTCAGTTGCTCTGGGAAATATTTCCTTTGTCTAACTGAGTGATAGGTCGTCAAAGAAGGAGTTGTGATTCTACGGTTGATTGGTAGAAGGGGCATAGCTTCCACTGGTGCAGCAGGTGCAGTTGCACCGGGGCCCACTGAGCTCTGATTATTGTTGTATTTCACAGTTCAAACAGCAACCAGGGGTTCCATTTCCTTCCTTGCGCCTGGACCCGCAGGACACTGGCTAATCCGCTGCTCTACGCTCCGCTTCCGCCCTTCTCTTCCCTCGAGGTCAGCCTCTCTCTGTCCCTTTCTATCCTGTCCCGCCCCTCCCAGCCCTGTCCAGCCGCATCTTCCTCTCTCTCTGCCCTGTCCCTCGGAGGTACCACTGCCATGATAAAGCAATGTGAGCCGGAAGCGGGGCCAATGAAGCGCGGCCTATCACCGGTGAGATATGTTTCCAATACCTGGCGGTTTGTGTGCGCCATGGGAGCTGGCGCAGCGCCTGGAGGCGGGAAGGTGGGGGCTATCCTGCACGGGCAGCGGTAGCCACATCTGCAGGGGGATTCAGCGTCGCTGAAGGCAGATGTGCACCAGATCACCATGGTAACAGCCCATCCTAATGGTTGTGGGGCTTTCGCTCCGCAGCTAATTCAGAGGGGAAGGCGCAGAGCAGAGATGGGTCGTGAAAGGAGAGAGGCTTCGTGCGGCGCCGTGAGGGGCGCCTTGTCTGGTGGGGTGGGAGTGGGGGGCGTTCAGGGCTCCGATGGGGGAGGGGGGGGGGGCGGTCGCGCACGATGTCACCTGCACACTGCGAGAGGGTCGCCCCGCATCGTGATATGTGGACGGAGGGCCTGGTCACGGAAAGTGCAGGGGGGTTGCCCCCCCACCCACTCCAGTCATGCTCCCATCTCTCCCCCCCCCCCCATATGAGTGAAGACGCCTTGCCTACTCTCTCTTCGTCTCTCCCCATGAGTCAGCACGCCTACACTGCCCTCCCTTACGGCCTCCCTTCCTTCCTCTCGTCACATCAAGACACTTTCCCTGCTCTCTCTACCTTTCGTTTCTCCATTAGCTCGAAAGTCACCTACGCTGCCCTCTCTGTCCGTCCTTTCCCTCATCACAGCAAAGACCCCCCACCCCGCTCTCTGTCTGTCACAGGCACCAGTCAAAAACCATGAGTTTACTCTGCTTACTCATCCCTTCACAGCTCAGGCGCCTTTTTCGTCTCTCATTTCTACCTCTTCCCATCACAGAAAGGACACCTTCCCTGGCCTATCACTGCCCTCTATTCACCACTCAACACTTCTACCCTGCTCTCTTCTCCCTTCCTGTCCCCCAAGTCAGACATGTACCCTTCCCTCTCCTCCCTCCCTGTACCCATAAGTCTCATTCCTACCCTTCCCTCTCCTCCCTCCCTGTACCCAAAGTCAGACTTGTACCCTTCCCTCTCCTCCTTTCCTGCCCCCATACGCCTCATTCCTACCCTTCTCTCTCCTCCCTCCCTGTACCTATAAGTCTCATCCCTACCCTTCTCTCTCCTCCCTTCCTGACCCCATAAGTCACACCCATACCCTTCCCTCTCCTCCCTCCCTGTACCCATAAGTCTCATCCCTACCCTTCTCTCTCCTCCCTTCCTGACCCCATAAGTCACACCCATACCCTTCCCTCTCCTCCCTCCCTGTACCCATAAGTCACACCCATACCCTTCTCTCTCCTCCCTTCCTGACCCCATAAGTCACACCCATACCCTTCTCTCTCCTCTCTTTCTATCCCCTAAATCACACATGTACCCTGCTCTCTCCATCCTTCCTGACCCCATAAGTCACACAAGTACCCTGCTCTCTCCCTACTGTACCCATAATTCACACACGTACCCTCCTCTCTCTGCCCTCCGTGTACCCATAAGTCTCGCTCTTACCCTACTCTCTCCCCCTACCTGACCCCCAATTCATACACGTACCTTTCTCTCTCCTTCTTTACTGTTGCCATGTCACATCTCTACCCTGCTCCAGGTCTTTAAGTGGGATTAAAAAACTGATGGGTGGGGTCTATCAAAGGGGCGTGGCCAATGTAATTAAGGGCGTGGCTTAAAAACACATAGGCTAAAAATCTGTGCTTAGCGTACTGTGCCACTCAACTTGTATTTTGCTGTTCCTGTCATTATGTCCAGATATTTGATACAACAAGTAACATCATATCTACAAGTCAGGACTATTGACTTTGTCAATGGTTGCTAGTTGCATAAGATAAATCAGCAGCACCTATGGCTTGTATATAATATTGAAAAAGCTTCCACTTAAAGCCCTGTTGACACCAGGACAATGTTGCTGCTCCTGGGTTTCAAAAAGAGAAGGGAAATCCAGAGATAAAATGAGACTCTTTAAAGGATTTCCCTTCCCCTACAACGCTCATCTGACATGACGTCATGCCGTAGCTTCTCCACTAGTGAGAAGTGAGCAGTGTGAGCAGCGCACATGATGTGCCTGCTGTCACAGCAGTCGAAAAAAAATGGACCGCCTGTGCCAGGGCTCAAAACACAGCCCGATAGGGACCCATTTCGAGGCCTCCTTTAAAAAACTGCCAGTGCTCAGACCCAGTGAGACCCGGCCCACTTTAAAGTCGTGCCCTGCTCTCTCCTCCCCATGTTGTCGCCATTGAACACCTTCCTTGGATCTCCTCAGACAACACTCCTTACCTGCACCCTCCTTTCTTCCCGTCATCACTGAACACCCCTTTCCTGCTCTACATGTCTGTCCCCCAGTCAACACACATCCCCTGCTCTTTCCTCACTTCTCTCTCCATCTCAGTTCATCCAAGAAGTCCTCCTATCTCTCTCATATTGTCCTCTAAATCCCCTCCCTGGTGGTAGTCAAATATATATATATATATATATATATATATATATATATATATATATATATATATATATATATATATATATATATATATATATATATATATATATATATATATATATATATATTGTGAAACAATGGCCTTGCAGCTTGGGAGATCACTCGACGGCGCTCGTGTGTTATGCAGCCTCCCTCCTTACTTCACATAGTTTAAGTTTGCCCAACGCGTTTTAAGGTGAAAACCTCTTCCTCTGGGGCTGTGAATGAATCATCTGAGACTCGCATTTCATTTCCGGTTTTATTTCATTTTCCCACCGCCTTCAAATGGGTGTATGCACAGTTCAAAGCATTATGGTGCATGATGGGACATTTAGTCCTTGATGCGAGAGTCAAGTAGTAATTCAAATGTTCTTTCAATTATTTAATCCATATTGTTACCTTAGTAGGTTGTTTTTCATTCAGGCAGACTTAGTTTGGCATATTTAGCGTCGTGCTCAGCAGGTTTAAAAAGTGTAATCCTGAAGCCTCACTTAGCTGGTTTCCCTTGTCTCTGCCAGCTAACGAGGGTGCATCTCCCCACGGCCAGGCTGCCGTGTGAAATCTTGTGAAACAATGGCCTTGCAGCTTGGGAGATCACTCGACGGCGCTCGTGTGTTATGCAGCCTCCCTCCTTACTTCACATAGTTTAACTATGCCAAACTGAGTCTGCCTGAATGAAAAACAACCTACTAAGGTAACAATATGGATTAAATAAGTGAAAGAACATTTGAATTACTACCTGACTCTCGCATCAAGGACTAAATGTCCCATCATGCACCATAATGCTTTGAACTGTGCATACACCCATTTGAAGGCGGTGTGAAAATGAAATAAAACCAGAAATGAAATGCGAGTCTCAGATGATTCATTCACAGCCCCAGAGGAAGAGGTTTTCACCTTGAAACGCGTTGGGCAAACTTAAACTATGTGAAGTAAGGAGGGAGGCTGCATAACACACGAGCGCCGTCGAGTGATCTCCCAAGCTGCAAGGCCATTGTTTCACAATATATATATGGTGTGCGGCTAATTACCTTTCTTGGAAGGTGTTGGGGAGGATGTTCAACGGCGTGGTTCAGCCGTATGCGACGCACCGCCACAAGAGCGCCATAGCCTGACCGCAACTGAACCTTTCTTTTTGGACTGCGCAAGCAATTAGGTCAGGTGGGTGCCACCAGAGACTGTCTCAGGTACTGGTTCTCTGCCAACTTTGAAAACGAGTTGTTGGGGACACGATGGACTGTGCACCAAGCCAGGTATGAGCTACATACCCAATGGAGGGTTCAAAAAATGAAAATAAGAAACTACATAGACCACAATGCAAAGCGAGGGAAAGACAACGCCCATTACAAAAGAAACAAACAATGAAGTGATGTAGTTCCTTGCCATACCAGTTTTGATCGACAGCGATGTGAAACCTTTGATAAAGCTCACGAAGACACGAGCGAAACATGTTAGGAAAACAAGGCTGCTTTTGAAATAAATTGTTGCAGGCTTCATCGTGGTGTGCGGCTAATTACCTTTCTTTCTTGGAAGGTGTTGGGGAGGATGTTCAACGGCGTGGTTCAGCCGTATGCGACGCACCGCCACAAGAGCGCCATAGCCTGACCGCAACTGAACCTTTCTTTTTGGACTGCGCAAGCAATTAGGTCAGGTGGGTGCCACCAGAGACTGTCTCAGGTACTGGTTCTCTGCCAACTTTGAAAACGAGTTGTTGGGGACACGATGGACTGTGCACCAAGCCAGGTATGAGCTACATACCCAATGGAGGGTTCAAAAAATGAAAATAAGAAACTACATAGACCACAATGCAAAGCGAGGGAAAGACAACGCCCATTACAAAAGAAACAAACAATGAAGTGATGTAGTTCCTTGCCATACCAGTTTTGATCGACAGCGATGTGAAACCTTTGATAAAGCTCACGAAGACACGAGCGAAACATGTTAGGAAAACAAGGCTGCTTTTGAAATAAATTGTTGCAGGCTTCATCGTGGTGTGCGGCTAATTACCTTTCTTTCTTGGAAGGTGTTGGGGAGGATGTTCAACGGCGTGGTTCAGCCGTATGCGACGCACCGCCACAAGAGCGCCATAGCCTGACCGCAACTGAACCTTTCTTTTTGGACTGCGCAAGCAATTAGGTCAGGTGGGTGCCACCAGAGACTGTCTCAGGTACTGGTTCTCTGCCAACTTTGAAAACGAGTTGTTGGGGACACGATGGACTGTGCACCAAGCCAGGTATGAGCTACATACCCAATGGAGGGTTCAAAAAATGAAAATAAGAAACTACATAGACCACAATGCAAAGCGAGGGAAAGACAACGCCCATTACAAAAGAAACAAACAATGAAGTGATGTAGTTCCTTGCCATACCAGTTTTGATCGACAGCGATGTGAAACCTTTGATAAAGCTCACGAAGACACGAGCGAAACATGTTAGGAAAACAAGGCTGCTTTTGAAATAAATTGTTGCAGGCTTCATCGTGGTGTGCGGCTAATTACCTTTCTTTCTTGGAAGGTGTTGGGGAGGATATATATATATATATATATATATATATATATATATATATATATATATATATATATATATATATACATATATATATATATATATATATATATATATATATATATATATATATATATATATATTGCGCAGCGCATCAGTCCGTCTGCCCACGGCTGACCCAGACTCTGCAATTTTAAGTGTTACTGTGGCTTGCACGGTATGCCGTGTAATATAGAAAATATCTAAGCAGTGTGAACTGCGCAGTACGAAGTGTAAAGTGCATAGGCAACGTGCACAATACGTAATGTGACTTAAACGCACAAAACTGTGAGATTTGCGCGTGTTTTGTACAGCATGCAGCGTGGCTTGCTCAGCATGCAGTGCGGTTTGCGCATTACCCAGTGTGGCCGGTGCTCTTTCGTCAAGTGTTTATGCGCAGTGTCAATTTCGAAATCCACATTCTGACTTGTGCTGTTAATTTAAACCCACCAGTTGCCATCTCTTGTGCAAACGGGCAGAGGTGGGGCGCAGCCCCGAGAGCGCACCATACTGTAGCATTACCCCCTCATGGGTCCTCCTCGTCCCAGTCCTTACTGAGGGGCATATTATCAAGCAGGGCGTTAAAAATTATCGCCGTTTTAGCGGCAGAAAACTGCAGCTAAAGCGGCGATAAAGGGCTTGATAATATGGCCTTGTGAATTCTAATAGAAACCCATGTTCTGGTGTGGACATGGGCTTCTATTGGAATTCTCAAGGGCATATTATCAAGCCCATTATCGCCGCTTTATTGGCAGTTTTCTGCCTCTAAAACGGTGATAATTTTAACGCCCTGCTTGATAATATGCCCTCCAACCAGCCAATCAAAACGCCAGAAAAACACAAGCCAAAGGTCGGATAAACCCCTCCCATCCACCGCCATGCCTGTTATCAACAAGCCCAGAAACAAACACAACGGGAGGGAGGGAAGAGGACTGGGACAAGGAGGTAATGAAGATTACCGGTAAGTAACAAGACAGTATCATGACTCCGGCCAGAGCGGGGCGCACATGGGGTTTGTTTGCACGTTTGTTTTTTCACCCCAAAATTGCAACATCTTCGAGTTAATGAATACATCCACATTTGTAAAGCGCACAATCACCCAGTAAGGGTCTCTAGGCGCTGGGGGCCGTCGGGAAGATTAAGCAAGCTATTGCCCAGAGTCACATGGTGCTGGGCTGACCTGCCGCCGGTGCCGGGGATCGAACCGTGATCCCCAGATTCCGGAGTCAGTCGCCCTGGCTGCGGCGCCACACCTCTTCTTAGGAGGTGCAATTTTGCGAAAAACAAGCACGCAGCTCCCATCTGCCCCAAACGTTTCGCAATGTACGGTATCGTAGTAAGGTAGGCGGTGTGACCTGCAGTGCGCGGCGCTATGTGCGCGGCGCTCCGCACCTTTGCGCGCAGCGGTTCCGCAGCAGATGTTCAGCCCCTGGACTCGGAGAAAGGCTTCATTTCCCGATGCTGTGCGGTAATTGATTCTCGCACCTGCGCGTTTCCTCTTAATGGCCTGGACCCTTTTCTGATTAACTCTGCGCAGTTCAGAATGGCTTTCCTCGGAGCCCTCCGGCCGTCCATTAGCGGGAGGGCTAAGAGCGGCGGCTGAATACGGCAGCCCAGCCTCGGACCAGCGGCTCCCCATCCAAGAAGCAGCGGTCTCCGACCACTGATGTCTCCCAAACTCGAGACACCCACGAGGGAGGGGTCAGGGGCGAGCGTGAGGTGTGCATGTGGCCTGAGGAGTGAAGTAAAGTGGGCGCGAGAGGAAAGAAATGGGTCTAGGCAAGCATCGCACTCTAATGGGCTGATGTCTCATTCGCTATGTCAGTGCTTAATTTGAGCCAGTCGTTGCCGGTGGGGAGCACTAGAAGTTATTTTTGGGGACTGGCCCTTATTTTTCCGCAAAATATATTTACAGAATATTTACAGAATAGAAGAGAGAGAAAAGCATACAATTCAGAAAGACGAAAAAAAGCCACAAAGAGAGAAAACAGGAACCTGTAGGAGTGCAATAAAGGGGCAAGGAGTGTACAGTGTATTGAAGAGGCATGAGGTGGTTTAGGACTACCAGCCTTTGTATTTGGCGTTTAATTGTACTGGCCGCAGTCTAATGAGCATTGCTTCGGGCACCGGCACTTTTCCTTTCACAAATTAAGCACCGCACCCTGTCAGTCTTTGTGCTGATATCAGACTTCCGTGCTAGGCCGCAGCATACCTGGGTTGGTGCCTGTCGCACTGGCCTCTGGAGCTGTCTGGCTTGACACCGGTCTCTGTAGTTCAGCGGCGCCATGAACCCCCTCCATTTAGCAGCTTGTGCAGGGATGGACGTCACTGTATTGTTAAGTATTTTCATTGAGGTTTACTGTTCCTTTGACTACTTGAGACCAGGTCTCCAAAAAGAAGCTCCTAATCGCCATTGCAAGAGAATAGTGTGATAAGAGGATGAATGGGTGGACGGACAGATGGATGGCAAAACTGCTGTCCGTCTTGTCCATCACCCACTACTGTACCAGTCCACAGCAGTAAACCACCCTTTACCACCAGAACAGGCAACGAATAACTGAGATTTGTGAATTGCCACTGGCCAATAGAGGTTTCCCTGCTTAATTTGTGCCGGTGGGTTCCGGTGCTCAGCATCAGGTTCCGGCATTAGCATTGGTGGCGCCCGGTGCAACTATGTTTGTTGGCGCCCCCCCCAATGACCTTTCCATGGATTCCCTCAGTACCACCCTTCAAAAGTGCCCCCGAAGTCTCCCTAATCACTCTCTCTCTCATGCATTTCTTTTGTTTTATAGTGCCACTCATACCAGAAGAAGGTGTCAGAGCACTTAACATCACATACACATTACATGGAGACAATGAATCATAAGTGTGTTAATCAGTATATAGGAAATGTGATCTCAGACAGAGGACTACAAGGTGTAGGAGTCATAAAGTCACCCCTAGAGGCAAACAGTATAGTTTAAGAGTGCTTGGCCTGGGAAAGTCAGAAACTCAGATTTCAAAACATAACACCATACCATGGTTAGTGGTTGGCTTTACTAATAAGAACTGATATCTACCCAAGTTAACCCTTTTGGCAAGGTTAGGATAATGAAAGACTGGGGGGATAAATCATAACACTCTAAGCTATACCTTGCAGTTTGCATGCTGCTCTTTGATGATAGTTAATAGCTCACTGTTCTATATTAGGATTTAAACTCATAAATGGCAAGTAACTAAAGGAGCTCTCTAACAGAAGCAGTAACACATTGACCTATTTACATTATATGCACTTTGTGACCTGCATGGTACACGTGCTTTGCAGCAGGCATGTTAACCTCCTGAGCTACTTAATGAGTCAAAACAGCCCATAGACAAAACTCAGATCTCTCTGCAGCAGGAACATTAATCACCATTTATCTTGACATTTTTATGGTTTCCTGAAAATTGCTGGAGACAAGGAAGGCAGCAGCAGGTGCCTTTCAAACTATATTGTACTTGAAAACATGGTACCCCCCCCCCCCCCACAAAGTAAGCGCCCAGTGCGGTGGCACCGATCACACCGCCCTAGAGCCGGCCCTTCTCAGCATCCCCACTTAATCAATACAGGCGCTTTTCATGAGCACCAGTTAAAGACACATTTATTTATGGTAGTTATGGGGAGATTAACTTATTTGTCCAGAATCACAGGATGTTGAGCTGACGCAGAGATTCAAATTTGGTTCCACAGCGCCGAAGTCGGCAGCTCAGGCCATTAAGCCACATCCTCTCCCCACTTTCATGGTTAGTAGTTGGTTGTGTTTTAGGCGGTGCCAACAGGAGACATGGGCTGCCTCCTGAGGAGAGCCCCGGCACTTCTTGTTTTACAAATTAACCACTGTAGGATTTTAATGTCATGCACCAATGCAGGTCCCAACAAGCTGCACACTATGAGTGCTTTGTGATGTCTCACAATGATGCTTAGATATGATGACATTAACAACGTCCATCACCGCAGATCTCCCCGCCATGTCTTCCTTCGACTCATGCCTGTCAGGCCCATAAACTTTAAGCAGCACATCTCAGAACGGACATCCCAGTGCAGTAACCTGCAAAGTGGACTATGGCCATAAAAATACCATAAAGGGACCCCAGAGCTGCTCAAAGCTGCCAGGTTACTGTAAAGCATAAACTGTGCATCTATCTCTCACAACACCTCATCCATCACAATGCTCAGCTCCATGCCCCGACACACAAAAAACGCACCTCGTGGTCATCATGCACGACATGAAAACACTTCCCACGTAGGATCCAAACAAAGAGAACAACCTCCCAACACACACCCTGTTGCCCATGTAGGCAAGCGCTTCCGTGCCCCACAAATGGACAATAAGGTCTATGTATATGTTGCAATATAATAAACTACGATTTTGGACATGTTTTTTTTCTGGCTTCCATCGTACTGTAGATGCCCGACTTTAATTGTTCTCTGTATGTGTCTGGATGTGTAGGTGCTTAGACAGGCAGTTGTCTCAATAGGTGTCTGGGTTCTACCTGCCCCCTAGAGCAGACTTCTTCAAACTGTGGGGCGCGCCATCATCTCAGGGGGGGCGCGCACTCCACCTGAAAATCGCATCCTTTGTTTTCAAATGTCCCAAGTCGGCTCGAAAGTATGTTTACGTTCTGCATTTTTTCCCCATTTCAGATGGGGCTTTTGGATTGGCTAACTCATGCACAGCAGCCAATCAGCACTTGTAACGTCATCGCTGACGTTACACTAATGAAGAAGAAAGCATTTAGGGCAGGAAGTTCCGCAAAATCAGGTGCATAAAGCTCCTTAATTAATTTGGGTAGTGTGGGGTTTCTGCACTACTGCCATTGCCTTTTACTTCCTTTGGTTGCTGTCCTGTCCTGTCGAGGTTATCTTGAACTGAGATCTGCATTTTGCTTCCGACGTGAAGAATTGTTCTGCTGATACACTTATGTTCTCCTGCTGCTGTCGGAAGTTTGAAAGTTAACCACCAGTTTATTTGCAGCGTTCGTGCAAATATTCTTTCGATGAAAACATTCTTGAGGTGGGTGGGGGGAGGAGGGTGGGGTAGGGGAGAGAGGGTAATTCACGGCTCACGCTGTTAGTTTGAAATATACATTGCACTGGGGCACGACGTGCTCATTCTTTTGTAATTTAAAGAAACCTCCCTGGGGGTTTCAGCAAGCCCTGTCAGGAACAGAGGAGTGTTTCTTATCTGGGAGCCTTGTAAATGTCTTCTCGGTACCCCGGTTTCGCAAGGTATGGTGAACATAAACTGCAATATTGTTTCTGTACACGTTATTTTTTTTCTCGATGTAATTGGATGCATCAAGAAAAAAATGGATGTGGGAGAGGGGAGGGAAGCTTGAAGCAAATGTCTGCACGCCCTAGTAATGTTACCAGCAAACTCTAGCGCTCGTGTTCAGCAGGTTATTTAAATCAAATCTATTTAGAAAAGGCCTGTGGCTCTCCAGACCTCCACCCTTCCTCCATTTCACATGCGTGCCTGCCATGGACTTTTCATTTACAAATCAGCAATGTGTTGTCTTCAGTTCGACCAACTAATCCGGACCCGGTCTGCACTACAGCTCCCAGAATGCATCATGCAGTTAATGCAAGTGAGCTGATTAGCACTGGTCACACCGAGTCACTTGGCAGGAAATATTGAAATATTTCTTGTTAGACCTAAATAGTGGGTGTCAGTTGTAAAGTGTCTCACATTACAACACATTCAGTTACTCACTGTGCTAAGGTGAAATTGGTCATATCGCCATTGCCTAGTGCAGGAAGAGAGTGTAAATCATGATCTACTGTTCGACTGACTTGGTATGCTATGAAAATGTGCTTTTACTGGCACAGTCACTTTGCACAAATGGTCCATATATTTATGTTTCCCTCGTCTTCACTGCTTGATTTTGCTCGTGAGAAGGTGTCACTCATACTCACAATTATGCTGAAATTATGAAAAGCCCCACATAGCATTCTGAAACCTTGGCACATCAATGAAGAGAAAGGTAATTTAACCCCTTCGATGCTCATGACGGAACGGTTCCGTCATGAGCGACGGTTGAGCTGTGCTCATGACGGAACCGTTCCGTCACGCCCACACCCGTTTCTTAGAACGCTCAGCACAGCGCGAAAATTCGCGCCGCGCTGAAGCGGTTAAAGAAATTTGCAATGGGGCATGACGTGCCCATACTGCAGTAGTGTAAAGAAACATCTCTGGGGGTTTCAGCAAGGTCCGTAGAAACAGAGCAAGGGAGAAACAAACTCTGTGTGCCCAATTATAGACAAGAAAAACCTGGAGCACAGAGCCTTCTCCTGTTCAAAGAGATTTTCATTTTTACATTATTACAAAAACTCTTATATCCAAATGGGCATCACCAATTCACTCTTAGGCAGCCACTTGTTACCAGACAAAAGAACAACACAAGAGAGCAAATACATTTTATTTTCAGGAAGTAAAGCAAGAGTGGCTCATCCTCACAGAATCTGTACAAACAGCACAACTGCTATCAAAACTCTTTTGCCTTTCAGGTCGTCCTATTTATGTGAGATTGGGTTTATTTATTTTATTTTTATTTTTAAAGTTTTATATAGCGCTAGCTTGACCCGTAGGTATCAGAGCGCTTTACAAACACACAGTAAACAGCAGAAGGATATTACATTACATAGTAGGCAGTAAGGAAGCAAACCACAGAACAAAATACAGCATGGTAGATAAATATGCAGTGGAGCGGAGGGGGGGGAGAGCAATAAAATAAATAGGTGAGAGTGACATAGTCCGGTCACCACTATTCTTTAATGTCCAGATAGGGAGGAGACAACTCGGATAAGGAGGACTAGGTTAGTTGACGTTGGTCATGAAAGTATTTGTTTAGGAGGTGGAGTTTCAGGTCCCTTTTAAAACAGGAGAAGGAGGGGTTGCATCTAAGGACTCCAGGGAGAGCGTTCCATATCCTGGGCGCGTTGCCAGAAAACGATCGGTATTGGGTGGTTTTATTTTTCAATTTTGGAAAGAATAAGGAGTGAGTTGGAGCTTCTTAGTGTTTTGGATTGACCTGCTCTACTCAGTTTGTTATTTAAGTCTCAGCACTTGCGGTATTAAAGACTAAGTACCGTTCAAGACTGGATGTGGATGGCTGTAGCGAAAATCCATCCACAGATTAACGGTCTCTGTGGCGAAAAACAGGCACATCCGTCACATTAATTTTGGTGGTGTTATAATCAATCTATGTCATGTGTAAAACTAAGCATCCTAGTAAAAGAAATTTGCGCTGATTTTATCTTGGAAAATTGTGTTTTGGGCTATGTAATAAGCCTCTGTCATTTAACCACACTCACTCACAAACCTGTAGTTTACTAAACACTCTTCTAGTGTTGAAGATTATTTGCCGGATATGGCCGGGATATGCGGGTGGCGGTCGAATATGTAGTGTACCAGATTTCAGAAATTTCTGTCAGGTGGTGGGGGGGCCCGACATTGAAAAAAAATTCAGCTGGGGGGGCTCAACCTACAAAAGTTTGAAGACCTCTGCCCTAGAGGCTGCCTGGGTGGGCATTGATCCCAGCAGGTGCATGGGTTCTTGGCTTTGAATTACCCTTTGTCTGGGCTAACACTGCCCCCTGTAAGTGCCTGATCAGGCTCCTGGTTTCCTGGCATTGAGTTACCCTATAAATGTGCCTCGGCTCATACTAACCTCTGTAGGTGCCCGGGCGGCACTGCTCCATATAGGCGCCTGGTTTCCTGGGTTTGAATTACTTCATGGGTGTGCCTGGGCTAACACTCTACCCTGTAGTTGCCATAGCAGGCATTGTTTCCTGCAGGCGCCTGGTGTCCTGGCTTTGATTTACCTTGTTTATGTGGGAGGGCTCACACTGCTCCCTTTAGGTGTCTGGCAGGCATTGTTTCCCGCAGGCGCCTGGTTACCTGGCTTTGAATTACCTTGTGTGTATGATAGGGCTCACACTACTTCCTGTAGGTGTCTGGCAGGCATTGTTTCCCGCAGGTGCCTGGTTTCCTGGCTTTGAATTACCTTGTGTGTATGATAGGGCTCACACTACTTCCTGTAGGTGTCTGGCAGGTACTGTTTCCTGCAGGCGCCTGGTTACCTGGCTTTGAATTACCTTGTGTGTATGATAGGGCTCACACTACTTCCTGTAGGTGTCTGGCAGGCATTGTTTCCCGCAGGCGCCTGGTTTCCTGGCTTTGAATTACCTTGTGTGTATGATAGGGCTCACAGTACTTCCTGTAGGTGACTGGCAGGCATTGTTTCCCGCAGGCGCCTGGTTACCTGGCTTTGAATTACCTTGTGTGTATGATAGGGCTCACATTACTTCCTGTAGGTGTCTGGCAGGCATTGTTTCCAGCAGGCGCCTGGTTACCTGGCTTTGAATTACCTTGTGTGTATGATAGGGCTCACATTACTTCCTGTAGGTGTCTGGCAGGCATTGTTTCCCGCAGGCGCCTGGTTACCTGGCTTTGAATTACCTTGTGTGTATGATAGGGCTCACACTACTTCCTGTAGGTGTCTGGCAGGCATTGTTTCCCGCAGGCGCCTGGTTTCCTGGCTTTGAATTACCTTGTGTGTATGATAGGGCTCACAGTACTTCCTGTAGGTGACTGGCAGGCATTGTTTCCCGCAGGCGCCTGGTTACCTGGCTTTGAATTACCTTGTGTGTATGATAGGGCTCACATTACTTCCTGTAGGTGTCTGGCAGGCATTGTTTCCAGCAGGCGCCTGGTTACCTGGCTTTGAATTACCTTGTGTGTATGATAGGGCTCACATTACTTCCTGTAGGTGTCTGGCAGGCATTGTTTCCCGCAGGCGCCTGGTTTCCTGGCTTTGATTTACCTTGTGTGTATGATAGGGCTCATACTGCTCCCTGTAGGTGTCTGGCAGGCACTGTTTCCTGCAGGCGCCTGGTGTCCTGGCTTTGAATTACCTTGTTTATGTGGGAGGGCTCATACTGCTCCCTGTAGGTGTCTGGCAGGCATTGTTTCCTGCAGGCGCCTGGTGTCCTGGCTTTGATTTACCTTGTTTATGTGGGAGGGCTCATACTGCTCCCTGTAGGTGTCTGGCAGGCATTGTGTCCTGCAGGCGCCTGGTTACCTGGCTTTGAATTACCTTGTGTGTATGATAGGGCTCACACTGCTTCCTGTAGGTGTCTGGCAGGCATTGTTTCCTGCAGGCGCCTGGTTACCTGGCTTTGAATTACCTTGTGTGTATGATAGGGCTCACACTACTTCCTGTAGGTGTCTGGCAGGCACTGTTTCCTGCAGGCCCCTGGTTTCCTGGCTTTGAATTACCTTGTGTGTATGATAGGGCTCACACTACTTCCTGTAGGTGTCTGGCAGGCACTGTTTCCTGCAGGCCCCTGGTTTCCTGGCTTTGAATTACCTTGTGTGTATGATAGGGCTCATACTACTTCCTGTAGGTGTCTGGCAGGCATTGTTTCCCGCAGGCGCCTCGTTACCTGGCTTTGAATGACCTTGTGTGTATGATAGGGCTCACACTGCTCCCTGTAGGTGTCTGGCAGGCATTGTTTCCTGCAGGCACCTTGTTTCCTGACTTTGAATTACCTTGTTTATGTGGGAGGGCTCATACTGCTCCCTGTTGGTGTCTGGCAGGGATTGTTTCCTGCAGGCACCTTGTTTCCTGGCTTTGAATTACCTTGTGTGTATGATAGGGCTCATACTGCTCCCTGTAGGTGTCTGGCAGGGATTGCTTCCTGCAGGTGTCTGGATTCCTGGCTTTGAATTACCCTGTGAACTTGCCTGGGCTAACAGTGCCCACTGTAGGTGTCTGGCAGACATTCTTTCCTGCAGGTGTCTGGTCTCCTGGGTTTGAATTACCTTGTTTATATGGCAGGACTAACGCTGCAGCCTGTAGGTGCCTGCGAGGGGGGGGGGCACTTCTCTCTGCAGGCACCCGGGGTCCTGGCTTTGAGTTGCCCTCTGAATGTACCTACGCTAACACTGCCCTCTGTAGGTGTCTGGCCGGGGCGGGGGCGGGGATGTCTGCTCTCCACAGCTGTCTGGTTTCCTGGCTTTGAATTGCCCTCTGAATGTGCCTGTGCAAACACTGCCCCCTGCAGGGGTCTGAGCTCACACTGCCCCCTGTGCCCCCCTCCCTGCTGCTGTGATCCCTGCAGTGGACACAGACATTTCCACCTTTGGAGCCTTATTGGCTTTACAATGCCCCCGCTGGGCGGTCAGCCTCGAGACATCATACTGATGGATGTGTTTACTATCCAGGAGCTCCTGTAATAAAGCAGAATGACCATGGCAAGGAGGAGGGGACAGCCCCACAGACCTCTGCAGTCCACCTCCTGCAGACCTCTGCAATATCACCCTCACAGACCCTTCAACGCGTCACTACCACAGACCTGTGCATTACCCAGAGGCCTCTGATGCCACACTCACACACACCTCAGTGGTATCACCAGGGGAGTAGCTAAAGCTGTGAGATTTAGTGGGAATGAACCTCAAATTTCCCGCCTAACAAAGCAGTGGGTAGTAGGGTGGAGGGGTGAGATCTCCAAAGGGGGTACAGCACCCTTGAGAGGTAGAGTTTGACTGTTGTTTTTTCTTTCAATCAGACACAACGCTTATAAACCAGTAAATATGTTTGGAAATTGTATTGTTTAATTAATTATTTAGTCCGAAATTTGTCTGGCTGTACAGTTTACATTTTGAAAATAGTAAGATTCAAAAAAGTCACCTGATCAAAATATTGCATGACGTACCGGGTAGTATGCCTGTGAACTTGAGGCTAATGCAAAGAGCCGGTCCCAGGCTGCTTGTTTCCGGTCCAGGGAGGACCTGGCTTGGCAGTTCGGGCTGGACTGTTCCCATGAGGCACAGGCTCAAGACTGATTTGCATAAGGCTGAGTCAAAACTGGGGTGGTGTGGTGAGCAAAAGAACGATGGATTTAACCCAGATCTCTCGACTGGGGGTGAATGTTTGATTTGCTCTGCATTCTGTCCATCCTCTGTGTGTCTTTTGTGAACTTGAGACTGGCCCAGCTTTGCAAGCTGTAATTGCCAAATGTTGTGAATCCCAAAAAGCAGTACTTTTGAACCTCTTCAAGCAGTATTTCTATGGGTTCTGATTTACAACTTTTTTGGTAAACTACACGGTGTTGGTAGCGATAAATACTACTCTATTGCAAGTTTTGGGGAATAATGTACAGATTTTTGGCGCCTAGGCTAAAAAAATCTGCATGTTCCGGTAAGCGCTGGGAAATTTTCCCTTGATAAATATTGGTCGGGTTTACCTGCTGGCATTTATCTCACAACTCATTATTGTGATATTTGCAGCAGCAGTAGTTACCACACATATCTCATTATAAGCAGTGATCGTATTTAGGGCCTAACCCCCAGATGCATCAAAGTTATGTTTTGCGAGTCCATAATAGCGAATTTTAAGGATTCGCTATTAAGGCCTAAAGGCCCATAGGAATGAATGGGGAGTCATTCCTTATTTGCGATTAGCAATTAGCGAATCGCAAATGTGCCGCAATTTCAAGGGTGCCAGGGTGCCCAAAGGACACCCTGTTGCACCCCTGAAATGGTAATGTTCACTGGTGTTGCGCACACACATGTCCCAAGGACATGTGTGTGTGTAACATACAACTTAGAAAAATGCACTAAAGTGCATATTTGTACGTTTTTGCTATTTACCACGTAGTTTGAATTTGCGGTAAATAGCGACCCCAGATTGCGAATTCGCAATCTTGGAATGGTCATGCATTGCATTTAAGGAATCGCAAATTGCGATTCCTTAAATGCAAATTGCGATTCCTTAAATGCAATCGCAATTTGAGAACTCGCAATTATTTGCGAATTCTTAAATTGCGAGTGCATGAACCCTTGATGCATCTCAAATGCCATTTTTGCGGGCGCAAACGGCCGAATTTTGTGATTTGCACCGTTTGCGCTCGCAAAAATGCTTGATGCATCTACCTGTAAATCTATTTAGGTTCCCAAAACAAAAACATGAATAAGTTAAAACGTCTTCTCTATGTAAAATGAGAATGATGTGAAAAACCAACGCAGACAAAGCAGACCCGACTCAGGGCCCTCTGATCCACCTGCTAAGCCAAGAATGCATTTATTTGGGGGTGTCACACACCAAACACCCCCATGAAGCTACGCCTCTGTGTCTCATGCTTCCAGGCCTGTACTAACGCACCCTCGCAGACCTCGCAATGTCCCACTCTCACAGACCTTTGTTGTCTCCTCAGATGTTTCACTGTCACAGACAATGCTAAGTCTAACTCTCATGGATCTGTGTCATCTCATCTCCTAAGACTGCTGCAGTCTCCAGAGATCACTTCTGCTGCACTCTCACTCACTGAGTGGTCTCCTTCTCTGGCCTCTACTAACGCACCCTCACAGACCTCATGATGTCCCACTCTCACAGAACTTTGTCGTCTCATTCCAGCAGGTCTGTGCAGGGATGTATGTCAGTACAACGCGATCTTTTAGATCGCGTTACTTGACATCGCAGATTTTCCAACACAAGTCGTTACAACAACTTGCGTTGGGGGGCGCGGATTTAGGAATTTTATAATTTTATATTCCAACACCAGTCCCCATAACAGTAGGGAAGGTGTTGGAATATAAAATTACAACATTCCTTATCCCACAGCGCCATCCAGCGCAAGTCGTAGTAAAGACGTGCGTTGTAATAGCTGCGTGGAAAAGGTCGTGCGGTGTAAACACCGCGTTGTAAACAACGTTTCCCCTGTGCAGTGTCCAGAGATTTCTGTTGTCACACTTGCCCAGACCTCAGCAGTCTCACTCTTGCAGACTTCTGCTCTCGCACCGTCACAGACACTGCAATGTCTCACTCTCCGGAATCTCTGCCGTGTCATTCCCAAAGACCTCTGCAAAACCCAGATACCACTGCTGCTGTCCAGTCTCTGACTTTAGCTGTCTCTCTATCAAATATCTGAAGTTTCACTCTCATGGACCACTGCATCACTCGGTGGCAGATCCCCTCGGTGTCACTCTGCAGCAAGTCGGTGTGACTGTCTCGCCTGAGAAGTAAAACCCAAACAATGTTTATATAGTGTCCTCCAGAAGGAAATACCACCAAACACCCCAAATATCTGGTTAACAATATTTATGTGTATTCAGATTGCTCATTTTTTTCGGACATGGTCACCGGAGTGGCTGGGTCCAAACTATGGTTGCGAAGTGAGCAAAAGAATGATGGATTAAACTCAGATCTGTCACTGGGGTGAGTGGTTGAAAAGTTTCAGCGCTCCATCGATCATTTCCTCATGTCTGAAAAGTTTCAGCGTTCCTTCCATCATCTCCTTGTGTTTGCTTTGTTCACCCTAAGTTGGCAGGATATGCCCAGACGTGGGTCTCTTGCTCACTCTACCACTGGATTCAAGCTAGCCTGGCTGATGAGGGGTGTTACCCCAAAACCGGTCCCAGGATGCTTGTTTTCAGTCCAGGGAAGACTGGGCTGGACTGTTCTCATGAGGCACAGGGTCAAGACTGATTTACATATGGCTGCGTCCAAACTGGGGTGGCGAAGTGAGCTAAAGAACGATGATGGATTCAACCCAGATCTGTGACTGGGGGTGAGTGTTTGAAAAGTTTCAGCACTCCTTCCATCATCTTGTGTGTCCTATGGTCTCTGGAGTTCCAGCCCCATGGACTCCTCATTCACCTCCCATTTCCCCGATGTTGCCTATCACGTCTCTCCCCAGGAAGTGCGCCAGGAAGCAAGTGAAAGTGTCCAACCAGAGAAAGGAACTCCTTAAAAGGAGTGAGTTGTTCCTGTCGTGCATGGGAGGTGGAATCCACACCCTGCTCCATCCACAGCAGTTCCTGCCTTTCCGTCTACTAGAGAGCTAAGAAATCACCCTCCCCTGACTGGGGAGCACCTAAACTTTGACTGCTGTTTCTGAAATGAAGAGAGGGGATCCCATGACCTTAATACTTTATACCATTTTATCAATTTTTCAATTTTTCTTCAATTTTAAGCTCAGCTCTGTGTACCTCTTGTGCCTGTGAATCTTGGCCATTAAAGCAGCATGTTATGTTTCTTTTCTTGGCTGGGACTGTCCCTGATAAAGGGTCTGCTGGGCTTCTGGCCTTGAGCCCCTTATAGCAAAGTTGCCCTTGGAGGAGCCCAGGAGCCCTCCTGCTGCCAGCTGAGCAGAAGAGGACAGATGCCAGGAAGAAGCTCAGAGTGGAGTTCTTCTCTGTTTTGCTCCATCTGCACCAACCTCAAAATAACCCTACTTCCCTAATGGGGGCTCCAGCACTGCTCACATCAACAGTTTTGGTCCTAGTACTGGAAAAGAAAACCCCAGCCACACCGACTTCACTAGTTTGTGAAGAAGTCCAGCAATATCCTTGATCCTTGAGCCGCTGAACAAAAGTTCAACTAGAACGTGAGGTCCAACCTTAAATTGTGAACTGTGAGGTTCTGATGGCTTTAATAACCAGAGAGAACCATTGCTTACTAAGTTTGAGATTGTGTGCCATCTCACAGAAAGAAAAAGAAAAACACAGGGATCATAAAAAAGGACCCACTACTGAACTAACAGGATTGATTTCTCCAAGGACCATTGTCTGCTCTTGGATTCCCATGTTATAAAACACTGGAAAAACAAATAGGCCTGGATTGCATCTTGAGCCCTGACTAAAACATTAAAAAACCTGTTGCAGTGCAAAATAAAACCAAAACATAAAAAACTGTTTTCTATATAAATTGCATCTATGGGGTAAACAATTTAATGCATGATGTTTCAGTGTGCTTTTGCGATGTAAAATGGTTCCTCATGTTTGGCAATGCCAGCACGCCATAGGAGGCAGATTGATACCAAAATAGTCAATAGCATAGTATGAAAGAGAAATACTCCTCTGAGCAGACCCTAAACCTACTGTATCTATATTTTCAAGGACTGGTAATTATAGGTCTATCAGAGAGCAGCTCTGTTCAGCCAGACATAAACACTTTTAACACAAATGTCAGCCCTGGAGCTACGCATGATGCTGAACTTTCACATGATAGCATCTCATACTAATCTTTGAGTGCTGGTTACGCTGAAGGAACCATGAATGAGTGAACCATTGACAAAATCATATGTTTCAAAATGGATACCCTAAAGGTAAAGATATTCCCTTTAATATTTTTGGAACAGTCAGTCTAGATACTTCACTTTTTCACTGCCCTTCCTTCTTTTAACTGTTCTTTTAGTAAAACATTATTTATTAAAAGCAATAACTTTGATTGGAGATTTATGGTTATTTTGTGCATGAAGATGAATTGTGTAATTCTTTATCTGGTTCAACCTCCCCACCGCCTCCAGGAGGTAGTTCTTGACTTCTCACCCAAGCTAGCCAGAAGAGCCAAGGAGGGTTTGAAGGCCAAACCCTCCACCAAGTGTCTGGGTTCCTTGAGAGCAGACACATGCAAATAGACCTCTTTGGGGATCCATATGACATGAAGATCCTTTAGGTATATCTGAAGATCCTCCAGCCTACAGGTAAGCCTTTGAAGAGAGAGTGCATGATGTTTATATTTTCTCTCTCCGAATATGAGAGCTCTTTGATGATCTGCCAGAGAGCTTGGTCACCATAGTACGAGATACACCGCGCTGTAGTTTTCTTGAGCAATGCCAAATAACTTTGTTTACTTTGTTGTCATGGTTATGCTCGGTGCATAATGACATCGCTGTGCAGTATCCCTTAACATGGATTTTCCAGGGTGTTCTCAGATAGAACTTTCATCTTCATCCACCAGCGTTTCGAGCTTCGCCCTGTCATTTTGGTCATTAACTTGCCCTTAGTTGAGCAGGTTGTTGGCTGTCTTGTCCACTGGTTGGAAGTTACTCTGGCACTTGGATGCTGCAATGTCAAGGTGTCTCGAGATATTAGAGTACGCATAGTCCAGCATGGAAGGGAGTGGGGCAGTGTGATAAGAAGGGACATGAACCTTAGCTTATGTTAATTCGTGAGTTGTTTGAAGCGGGTTGGGATTACGGCCTTCGATGTTGGTGGGCACGGCTTGTGGCTCTCAGTCGGTACATGAATTATGATTCGGGAGGGTTCAGATTATGACTGTGACAAATAATGTATATACGGGACCGCCTGTACAACTATGAAAATCAGATCAGTGTGTGGCCAGCCTTGTGGGAGTTTCTGTCCATGATCTGGGGCTGATCCAGGTCACACGAGAACACCACATCAGGTAGATGAAACAATCACTTCAACCTGCACCTGCTTGGCTGTAGTTTGCGGAACAGCAGCCACTCCAACAAGTAACTGGAAGATGATCAGATCACTCAAAGAAAATCAAAGCAGTCAACATCTATGCGGGCACACATCGTTTTTTGGAGTCAACTTATCTGGCCTTAACCTATAGTGGCATACAACATTACCTAGTAGAGAGTACCTGTCCAGAACTCAATAATGCAATAGTGCATTACGACTTAGAAGAAAGGCCAACTCTAAAGGAGTGTACCACATCACCAGGAGGAGACAACCACTCCAGCCTGCACATGCAAAGCATGTGGAACAGTATGTATAAGTGGCATCCATCCATCCACTCCAACAAGCAACTACAAGATAACATCACATGCTAAAAAAACAAACCACAGCATTCAACATTTTCATGGAAACAGATACATTTTTCTAGCCAACAGCTCCAGCCCTAACATTTGGTGGCACACAACATCACCCAGGCAAGAGAAACTGTTGAGAACTCGATAAGGCAAGAGTACGCTAAGACTTAGAGGAAAGATGTCTCCAACCAGTGCACAGAGGAGTATACCACTTCCCAAGGAGTCAATCACTACAGACTGTGCCTACAAGGGGATAACTTTTCGTCCAGAGCAGAGATTTGCGTTGACGTGTATCTAAGAGAGGATACTACCGCACTCGAAAACAATGTTTACAGAAGTGCACTAAGTTGGTTGAAGAGACAACAGCTGCAGCCACAACATTGGAGCCGTACAACATAATTCATGGATCACTTCAGCACCTAAGAAGAACAAAGCTATAGTACTGGGAGAAGACGTCCAGTCCATTTTTTTAGGAGAACACACCTCCAGCTGGTACCATTGAGGAGAACGTTCATACAGATGAGAGATTCGGCCCCAATGCATAGCACTAAGGCAGCACATGTCTTTTAATTTAAATTTAAGATGAAGTTAAAGGCCTTTCTCTTTCAAGTTGCTGTATCTTTCACTTCTGCTCTGACTTAGTGGAAATTCAAGCACCTAGACTCCATATGACATTAGGCACTA
Organism: Lissotriton helveticus; assembly: GCF_964261635.1. Classification (NCBI taxonomy): domain Eukaryota; kingdom Metazoa; phylum Chordata; class Amphibia; order Caudata; family Salamandridae; genus Lissotriton; species Lissotriton helveticus. Next base: position 209,082,119 of record NC_136065.1, read on the forward strand.
TTTAAATGTAGGTAGTAGAAGTAGTACTAGTAGTCCCTCAAAAAATGTACTCTGCCCCCCTCCTTCAACGCCTACAAAAGCGCAACTCATCACTTGGAGGGATCAATCATAATACACATTACTTACATAGAGGTCCTCAGCACAAAAATGAAGATTTTCTCTAACAATAAAATAACTAGAAGACAACGCAATATAATTCAGAGAAGAGAACTGTCCCAACTGCTGCTTACACAAAGCCACTGGTTGGAAGAGAAACCCACCCCAGCTGGTTCCTGTAGATTCACAGGTACCAACTTGAAATGCAGCAGTCATTGGTAGCTTCGGAGTAAGGCGCTTAAAAAGCAACAGTACATGCTATCATCCTGTCTGCACCTAATGCTTGAAGCAGACAGGTGGTGGTTGATGGGCTGGAGTGTGGGACACGTAAACCCCTGGAAAGTAGAGACTCTGAGCCATTAATGACGGCTGTGGTCAAAAAGTCACCGCCCCAATTAGATGTTCACAAGTTGTGGGAATAGCCTTACCAACTTCTTCATAGCCCTCATAAATCAGATTTTAATATCTCGGTATTGATCTGGCTATTGATTCTCCATATTTAATATAAGCTAATATATTATGCACTCTGCCTAGGGCTTTTTACCAGAAGAGCGCGTGCCTAAAAGCACAAAACTTACAGTTAACTTTGCTGGTACTGAGGGAAATGAAGTGACTTTTCCAAAATCAGACATGGCGACTGGTGCGATGGGACTCACATCAGTAAATATTAACAGCAGCACCTAGTGGGTCATTTGCACAGATCTCCTGTTGTACCATGTCTGGTGTGAGCAATCCACCCAGGTCTGTAAGTACCAGAAATCAGAGTGAAAGCAGCTCTGCTAGGTATCCTTGTAGGCACAGAAAGGCACCCAAGAGCCCACTCTGATGTGGATATGAAGTGCAAGATCAAGATGGGTGGTTTTGAAACTGCGCCAATTATAGGCTGCGTAAACGGAACTACAAAATTTAGTTTTGCAATCAGTTTTACCACCTCCTATTAGAAGATGGTAAAAGAAGATTAAAGCAGCTGAAAGTGGTTGGAAAGCCAGGTGAGACCCCCCATTTAAATCTTTTGGGCTCCAACCTGGATTTCAAAGATGGCCGCCACTGTCACTGGCTCTAGCTTCCCTTTAAATGCCCAGACTTTGAGATGTATAATACTGATGCCCCTTGGCGAGTACTTTAGGTTCCTTTGGGTTTGTTGACGATGAGTTCTGAAGCTCTGCACATTCGGGTTGAGGAACGTCTGGCGGTGCGTGACAAGGATCTACCCCATACGTTGTGGTCCCCACCTACCTTCCGGCAGCGAGAGAATTGCTATGATGACTTTATAAGGGATGAAAAGACAAACCTTGTTCAAGAGGATTACGTGCCCGCTGTCCATTGTGATAATGAACCAGAATCACTGACATCCAGGACAGAGGTCCCTGGGAGATGAACAGTAGGACATGTTCTTGCTGAGACGGTTCTCCTGTTTTGGCCCAGATGTGTCCGCTTGTACAGTTGCCTCCCGCAGCCGGGTATTTGGAAAACGGATCCTGTGTCTCATTAGATTTCAAGATTAGGACTGGAGGAAACAGGCCCCATCTTTAGTCTCCATCCCTTCTTCACTTACATTTCCATGGGCCGCCCTATCTCCTGTCCTTATACCCCTAAGGATACTGTGCCATCGTGTGGGCCTGACCTAGTGATTCCTGGACTATAGGTTCTTCTCTTGAGGCCCCAACAGTTTTCGAGTTGTTGGACATACAAATTTCTAGGCTTCCGGCGCATTAAACCCCATTCTGTTACAGTAGTCTTACGTTCATTCTTAAAACCTTATTACAGCGCCTTTCTGTCAATCGTCACGAAAAAGTCTGTGCCGGACTGTCAATACAGATGCCCACTATAGGGGACAGCCGGGAGGTTAGCTGCGTGGCAGACTCACTAAATATCCCGGCTGCCCATTAGCATGGCGCTGACATAGGCAATAAAAATATCTGAAACCTTTCGTAGCTTTTTTAAACATCTGGGGTCACATGTATGACATGTTTTAGCGGTCACATACGGAGAATCCGCTTTTTGCGACCGATAAACAGTAATTTGGCATGTACTAACCTTATTTTGCCAGTCCGTAACCTATTACCTACACACAAAATAGGATTTGCATTTCATTATTAGGAAGGGGTGTTTCAAGGGCGTTCCTTCCTAATAGCAAGTTGTAGGGGCATTTATGAATGTTTTGCAACCAGAATGCGGTCGCAAAACATTAATATTCTACTGACTCCATGAGGGAGATGGTAACCAATTCGTGAACGGGAATGAGTTGTGAATGTGGGCACCGATATTTTTAAGAACAGGCAGTGGTCCCACGAATCACTGCCTACTCTTTTGAAATGCATCCCTTTTCGTTTAAGGATGCAAAATAGCAGGCCACCCACCATCCATACAATTACAGGCCAATCCCAATGGGTTGCAAATTGCAACCTGCCTCATGAATATTGACGAGGCAGGTCAACTTCGACCCCATTGGGAATCATAAACAGTGTCTGAGACACTGTTGCATGTCGCATTTTGTGAGTTCTTATTTGCGATTCGCAAAAAGTCACAATTCGGAACTTGCAAAATGTTTTTGTCGGTACATGTGGCCCAAAGTCTTCTTGGACACACAATGCTATTGGTGCACAAATTAATTCTTTCCACACAGTGGCGTAACATGGGGGAGGAGGGGGGGCAGGGGCAGTTGCCCTGAGAGTAAAATTCTTAGGGGGCGTGAAATTTTAAAAGGAAAGAAATTTGTACTACCATATTTTTTCTTTTTAATATTGCGCCAGGAATGGCTAATGGTCGACGGGTTAGGGGCACAATACTTGCCTTGACATAGGTGCTGGCAGCCCACTCTAAGCCGCTTGTTCTACAGGCAAACTTCGGCATTGATGTGACTGCTCAAAAACAGCCGTGGGTTTTACGGAGGAATTCGTCTGTGAGGGTAAGGGGGGCATTCCCGCCAGGTAGTTGATCACCGGAGTGATCATCATCTTTATTGTGTCTATCCTCCCCTACCATGTTATGAATTTGGGCGACCAGGAATCCAGGAGCCTTTTTATCTTTCGTAAGGTCAGTTTCTCGTTTTGGTCGAGTGTGGCTTTGAGGTTTTTGCAGAATTGGATCCCTAGATATTTGATGAACCCTGGTTGCCAGACTAATCCCGAGTTATCTATTACTCCTCTGGTGGTGTGGATGCTAAGGCCACCTTCAAGGGGTGGCTCAACTGGGTTACATATCTGAGAGGTGCCGACATTACAGCCTTACGAAACACACCATGGAGTAGTCCCAACAGGGGTTTGTGGGCAGCCTTGGACAAGTTCCTAGTACTGTACGAGCCCCCATGAGAGTGCCAACCAGTAAGAGCCAAATGATCAAACTTCAGCACTAAACTCTAGAGCAGGTAACGCCCCTCCCCCCTCTAATCTCCTATCTCCCCCCATCTCATTCTATTTCGGTCAGAGTAGATAGCTAAATAGGGGATCAGTCATGCATAGAATTTGTTTCACTCCGACCTGCCTACCCCTAACACAAAGCGTCAAGAAATATATGTCATATGTAATTTGTGTGGTCGGTAAAAAGGCAGGGATGCTCAAGCTCATGTGATCAACGTGGAATCTGTACAACTAGCTGCTATGCTGTCACCCCTGTACGTACAATCGCGATGAAGAATATATGTTATCTGTCTTATGTTGTAAGTGTACAAAACTCAATAAAAATGTGCCTCCAGAAAAATATTTCAGTGGAATTTCCATATCCTTCACCCCCATGGCTCAGCTCTGGCTGTGAAAACACAGAACGCTCCTTCGTTGAAATGATTGAAAGGGGGAGGCTGTTTCCATGCCGCCGGATCACTGTTTGAACACACCGAGCAGTCCAGGTAATTTAACACGGACATGCCTGTCCAAACAGGCAGCTCCCATGGGCTCACAAATGGACTGTGGCGGCATCCGCTCGGCGACGGATCTCCCGGCATTCACTCCACACCGCAGGCCGCGGCCGCAGCTGAAACAAGACGTCCGTAAAAGAAGTCAGGCGCTGGAGTTATAAAGGTCTTTTTTTAATCATCTCTGAATCCCATGCAATGTATGCGCTTTCTGAACATGCCCTGGCAGCTTGGAGCGGCGGCCGCAATTTCCTGCAAATCTGGATACCTGGATTTGAAAATGTCACCCCTTGAAACGCAGGCCCTGGAGGCGGTGATTGGCTAGTCATTGTACCGCAGCCCCCGATCCAGTGGCTTTAGCCAGGGCATAAGGCAGGCCCTTGCAGTTCCTGCAGGGGGTCCCAACACTTCAAGGGAGCCCAATTGAGCCCAAGGTCAATGAATATTTGTGAGATATGGGAAACTTAGAGGAGGCCTCTCATAACATTCTGTGCTTGAGCCGGTCATTTTGTGTTAGGCCACTCACTTTAGTTCTGGGACGATAGGTTTCCCGCTAGGCCAACTTGATCTCCGATTTGGTTTGATGTGTATGGTGCTTACACCATTCATGGCGAATGTGTTTTTGTTATCTACTTAATTGAATTGACGTTTGGTCAGCCTTCTTCTGACACTGGCTTCTTTTGCACCAGAACTGTCTGCCACTGGCTTAAGACATTGTCAATCACACCTTATAAAGTTTGGCGCGCATGGATCTTGCAGATATTGTAGAGGGCAGATCTCCAGAAGCAGTTAACATCTTTTTAACCAGTACAGCAAGCAACTTCCCTGTTAGGGTGACCAACTGGCTTGGGTGCAAATTCAGGACGGTGAGTTTAAAATTGAGGACAAAGGGTCAAAATTCAGGACAGATGGCCAATATTCAGGACACTGGCTGCCCATCCAGCAAAAATGCCTCTTCAAACTCCTCACACACGCCTACAAAGCCCTCCAGAAGTCCCGACCCGCCTACATTAACGACCACCTGACATTCCACAAACCAACCAGAGAGCTCCGATCCTCCACCCTTGCATTGGACCACATCCCACACATCTGTTGCAGCCGCTGCCGAGGCTGCTCCTTTTCCTACCTTGCCGCCAAGTCCTGGAACAACCTCCCCCTCCCCCTACCCACTTCTCCATCTTTGAAGGACTTCGGGAAACAGCTCAAGACCTAGCTCTTTGACCACCACCACCGCCCCCTGATCAAGGCTCATGGAACCCCAGCACCTCGAGTCCCCCCCCCGCCCCCCCTCCCCCGGGTGACAAGCCACACTCTATAAGACCCTCTGATTGATTGACTGACTGATAGTTTTCTAGACTTTGTGCATTTGGCCCTAGGCTGGTTGTGCAAGGGTGTGAAGTTGGAATATTTAGGGTGTTCTTGTGGTTGGTGCTGTAGAGGAGATACATGGTATTCTGTCGCTCATTATCTCATTAATTCTGTTAAAGAGGAACATTTTGCTATTATCAGTGCCCAACTTTTTTACATAGAAAGGGTGAAGGCTAATGGTAGCATTGCCGAGATTGATACACATGTCCTACATTGCAATTCAGTGAATTAAGTACATGGTGGCGGAGGTGGAGGGGGAATAACTGGATAAAAGCATCTGACCAAGTTTATATGCCTCTGTACTTAAATTATCTTGGCTTGTCTTGAATGGGTCCACAGGTGAATAAGAACTTTGGCATTCTGCGTTAAGGGCATTACCCACCACCGGCTAGAAAATGAGGGGGTCATTTTCTGTCCAATTTAAACATTCAGACACCTTTTTTCTAAATTGTATGAAGTTCATCCTACTATACAATCATGTTTGAATGGGAAACTAGAGTGGTTTAAACCTGGGGAGATCAGCACAGACCCTGCAAGTTATTTTGATATGAAAGGTGGTTAAGACATTTGTGTACTAGGCCATGTCTTCAGATCACAATGAGTTTAAAAAGGCTTTCATCAATGGCACTTGATTCATACTCCTACACCACTGAAGGTTGGAGGTCCTCAGATGGGGAAGACAGTTAACTCCTTACACAACAGTAACTATTTGAAAAGTAATGACACATTCGTGAGTTTTTTCCCATTCCATTATGTCCCACCTTAAGCAATCCACTATGTATTGCTGTACCCAAATTGTATTTTATTTTTGTCACTTCAGCCAGAGTCTATGTATCCTATAAACTGTTAATTCACATGTTCCTTCGTGAGACTCTCCCAAACACAGATATGCTTAAATATCTCCTTTCAGTATCTATTTTTGTATTAACCCTATTGTTGTACTCCAAGCTACCCAGAGGCTCTCCTAATACAATTGATATTCTACAATTGATACTCTCCTCGCCTGCCCAGCTCCAAGCCAATCTAGGCCACTTTAAATACTGTTTCTGCAAGTGCACTCGGTGTTAGTGCAAATATGCAAATATGCACCGAATAGCCCCCAAGCACTCTCCAAGCAATACTAAAGGGCAGTTTAAATAATACTATGTGCTGGGCTAGCTCAAAGCATATTGTGGCATAACTCGACCAAGACTTGGTACATATGTAACGTCAAGCAGCAGCCTATCCATAAAAGTGGTCGGAGGGATGGCAGCGTTGGCATGCGATAACAGCCAGATCAAATTGTCCACCATCATACAGTAGCCTTGTCACATTTCACCATCAGACAGTTCACTAAGACTAAGGAAGCCTTCGGGCAGAAGCCAAGTCACACCAGGAAAAATCATAAAGTTGCCTGGACAGACAGAGAATCCTCACATGCCAGCCTAGTCAGACCATGAATCATCATTGAGCAGCTTGAACACACAGTGTACCATTTCACTGCAGCCTCGGCACAATGTGAGCCATGAGACAGCATACTAGACACAGTAAACCTCCGGACATCACCCTGGTCACTCAACCAACCATAAGAGAGTAGACTGGCAACGCTATGGAGCAAATGACCATCAGGAATCACCAGTCAAAATAAAGCTGGTGGCACGGGGAGCCATAAAACAAGCAACATGAACACACAGTAGGCATAATGAGGGAGAACTCGTTATCGTGTAGTTCAGGAAAGGTAGATTCATAGCCTGCTTCATGTCCAACCTTGTGAAAAAAAGTACTTTTGCATCCATTGCGGAATACACCAACATCGCATAAACTCTACTCTACATAAACTGTTGAGGTAGTGGTTGGGCATTTCTTAGAGCAAAGTGGTTTGCAGAGTTTTCTACACAATTGCAAGCCAAAGTACTCTGGTCCCTGGTTTCTCCCCAAGCTAGCAGTCATATTTAAAAGAAACTGAGACTGCAACAGCAAAATAAAGATCAAGTCAGACATCCTTTAAGGCTGAAAGTGCTAACTGAACTCAACCAAAGCACTGGCCTTCAATTTAATGTTCACAACCATTTATTTGCTCAGGAGACATGAACATACTATTGCAGCACATTTAAAGAGTAAACAAACTTACGAGATAATCAACGCATAGTTTGAAAGGGAGGAGGGTCTGGGAGTGGGAACCAGGAGAGAAAGCGAGAGGTGATGGTCTGGAGTTGCGTAGGGAGGCTGCACATAAAATGGGGGAAAAGTAAGGAGAAAGCACACAAAAGGCACGGGAAGGAGCTAGGAGAAAGCTGTGAAAACAAAAGAAAAGCAAGGAGGAGGCACACAAAAAAGGGGAAAGAGCAAGAGAAAGCAGCGAAAATGAGAGAAAAACAGAGCAGAGGAGCCATAACGCTGCACTGACAACGCCGCCACCGAGCCAAGAGTCACCTACCTGGAAGCTCCCTTGCTGGGAGAACGCCGCCACCGGAGCCAAGAGTCATTTACCTGGAAGCTCCCTTGCTGGGAGAACGCCGCCACCGGGGGCCAAGAGTCAATACCTGGGGAAATCGCGCCGCCGCTCCGGGACTACAGTTCCCGGCAGGCAACGCGGCGGCGCGCAACAGTGACGTCGCGCCAGGAGGCGCTTCATAACTGCGACAGAGCCGGCGGAGCGGGGGAGAGCAGAGGAGCCATAACGCTGCACTGACAACGCCGCCACCGAGCCAAGAGTCACCTACCTGGAAGCTCCCTTGCTGGGAGAACGCCGCCACCGGAGCCAAGAGTCATTTACCTGGAAGCTCCCTTGCTGGGAGAACGCCGCCACCGGGGGCCAAGAGTCAATACCTGGGGAAATCGCGCCGCCGCTCCGGGACTACAGTTCCCGGCAGGCAACGCGGCGGCGCGCAACAGTGACGTCGCGCCAGGAGGCGCTTCATAACTGCGACAGAGCCGGCGGAGCGGGGGAGAGCAGAGGAGCCATAACGCTGCACTGACAACGCCGCCACCGAGCCAAGAGTCACCTACCTGGAAGCTCCCTTGCTGGGAGAACGCCGCCACCGGAGCCAAGAGTCATTTACCTGGAAGCTCCCTTGCTGGGAGAACGCCGCCACCGGGGGCCAAGAGTCAATACCTGGGGAAATCGCGCCGCCGCTCCGGGACTACAGTTCCCGGCAGGCAACGCGGCGGCGCGCAACAGTGACGTCGCGCCAGGAGGCGCTTCATAACTGCGACAGAGCCGGCGGAGCGGGACGCGAGCGGGACGCCCGGGGCTAAGCCCGGGCAAAGGGCGGGCCCTCTTAGGCCCTCTGAGGACTACAGAGGACGGGACGGGCCACCCCGCTGACACCCATCAACGCAGAACACTCCCCAAGTAAGTCTCCTACGCACGCTGTCCCTATTGGAGATTGTATCGTCACTCTATTGCAATGTCCACAAGGGGCAGTCGTAGTAAGACCGCTGCAGGAGCTGGGAAAGTCACCGGGCCAATTGACAACTTTATCTTTAAGGCCAATGAAGCAATTGATCATGGCATTTCATTATTGGAGCGCAGAGTATCCCTGGAACTGGCTCAAGCCAAACGCTCCTCCTTGGGTCTTCTTGCCACAGCCAAAACACCCATCAGACACAACTCTGCTGATGGCGCCGCCGTCATTAATGCTAACGCAGAGATCCACACCATGCCTAATACCGTGGATCTATCAGTAACACAGCTTCTCTCTGACTCCCTACGGAGTCTGGAGAAATCACCTAACCTAGATGTTACTGATAATTTTAACACAGAACTGGACCGCGTTACAAACTCTATTCCTGCAACGAGTCTTCCTGAGAACTCAGATATTATACCTATTGTAGAGTCTCAAGAACTTCTTACCTCACTAACTGAGACTACACGCGTTCATGCTACTGACCCAATTTTGTTTACAGACCTCAACCCCATGGCTACAAATTTTTCCCCTCCACAAGCCTTAGCTACAACACATATACTCGTGGATTCAACCCCCAATTCAAGAGCAATGCGAGGGTTAAGGGAAGGAGCGGTGCAGAAGCAGAAACCGCCCCAAGGCACAAACATATCCACATCCAATAGAAGCCCTCTCCCTCAAAGAAAGCAGGGGAAAAACCCACCTAATAACCAAAAAAAGGCTTGTAAAAAATCTAACGCAGGATTAAGTAATAAAGGAGATCCATCCCCTAAGGAGGGGTCATATAAAGACTGCTCCTCAACAAATCAACTTATAACAAAGGTTGGGGAAATTATATCTGCCCATCTTGCCACCATCGAAAAGAGACTAGGGAATATGGAAAAACAACTGAATGAACTAAGCGCCCTAGTTAAAAGCCCATTAACCAAAGATACTCCAGTCTTAGTGGCAGCAAAACCACACATTCAACCTCCTTCAGGACAAGCCGTGAAAAAACCAGTCCCAGCCCCGGCCCCTAGTATCACACAGAAGCAAAACTTACCCCCAAAGGGAGTCACGAATAAGCCAAACACACCCACACCCACCCCAAATACAATCACACAGGGGAAACAACTTAACCCAACACAATCAAAGGGGGATACCACTAGCAACTCTAAGGACAGGAATAAAGGCAATCAAAGAAGATTCCATGCCAATTTGCCACCCGGATCCAGCCCATATGTAGTGGTAATGACGGGTGTCCCTGAGATACCGGACAATACCGAAGAGTCACCCTGGTCTCTATTAAATAAAGTCAGCTTCTGGTTGAATAACAACAGACCCCTACCCTCATATTGTAGGAGTAAAATCCTAACAGTTAGAAGAGTACCATGGGTGGGTCGAGAAATACATAAAACACATGGTGACTGTGTGATTATTAACTTCGATGACCCGCGCACTGTAGAACATATCTGCTCATGGAGAAGCGAGGGATATAGCGAAGGCATAGAAACAAAACATCTCTCCTTTTTTTACCCATCTAGGAGATTTAACCAGCACCATAATGCCTTTGAGAGAAACTGGTGTCACACGGGGCAAGAAGTTGAGGGAAAAAACTGGGGTGAGTGGGAGTCAGATAATAACTATAGACATCCCTATAGGAATATACCAAGCAGAGATGCTTACTGGGGTATACCAGTTTATAACAGATTCAGCAGTCTCGACATGGTTGATTGACTTCCCCCATCTCCTCCGGGGCTGCTGAATACTGAACTGGAGGGAACAAAACAGGGCTGCCCCGCTGAGTTGGTTAAAAACATAGAGTTGGTCGATAAGGAAACATTAGGTACCCAACTGGTCCAAAACCACCCGACACTGTCACTAGTAAGGGAAGACAAACTAATGGATAACAATGTAGGATGTAAAACAACTATCCCTCCAGATCCATATATTTATAAAAACCCTGATAGTGTACTAACGATTGTTAGCTGGAATGTAGCCGGACTCCAACAACGGGTATTGGACCAGGAATGGTTAAAATTCATATCTAACAAAGATATTATAATGTTCCAAGAGACATGGGCTACTTCGGAAATAACCATAGAGGGTTTTGAATGCTACAGCATCTGTGCTCAAAAGCCAGCTTTTGGCCGCCCCATGGGAGGCTTGCTGATTGGGTTCAGAATAACTCTAGGGGGGGCTATCAGGCCAATACCAACTGAGAGTCCAAATATTCAAATCATCAAGTTTACTTGTAGATCATCAGTACATCTGATCAACTTTTATAACAACGACTTTCACTCGACCCCCAATAAAAACTATATAGAGTTATTCGAGAACATAACAAGGATATCTGAATCAACCAAGAACTGTGCAAGCAATGGGATCATCCTAGCTGGAGACTTCAATGCCAAACTATCAAGAACTAAAGCAAGTACAAAGCAACTAGATAGGGCCACCAAACGCGGGAATGAACTGAAAAATTTCATAAATACCCATACCCTATCAAATATAATGGACACATTTACACATAGTGATACTGCTTACATTCCAACGTTCAGAGGGAGAGATTTTTCCAGCACAGTAGACTATATCTTCACCTCTGTGGAACTATTAGACAAAGTCATCCAAGCTGGAGTGGTAGAAACAGCCTTTGGCGACCATAACGCACTTGAACTTAGCCTAAGAATGGGCCCGACCCAAATACCTCCCCGCACTTTGGGAGCAAGGGATATCACGACATCAACAGACAACCTTAGGCTAAAGTGGAAAGGGGTGAACTGTGAATCCATTATGGATATAATTACAAATAATCATCAACCAACAGTTGCTTCCTGCCTACTTACAGATGGGAATTACCACAGGATAATTGAAGACTTTGAAAACTTGTGCCATGTCATTAAAACTCTTCTGATAGTCCCCCACAGGAAAAACAACGACGAACCCAGATGGTTTGACAGTTGTTGCTCAGCGGCAAACAAGGCACTCCGCAAGGCATTAAATTCTAAACCGAGAGACCTTGCTGATGTACGGACCGCCAGGCATGCCTACAAAACAGCCATAGGGATAAGGAAGGCTGCCATGGTAGAGGATCAGTGGAAAGATCTATCAGTTTCTGCTACTATGGGAAATAGTGCAACTTTTTGGCCCGCTGTAAGGAAGATGCGGGACTTGGGTAAACAGCTATCACCAATCAGCTGCACCATTTCAAGTCAGAACTGGGAGCAACATTTCTCCAATATATATGCTAACCCCGCTGCTCCTGTAGAAAACCAAAATTTTGATAAGCTGAGCCCACTTGACATAACCCTGGGGGAGGTCCTCGTGGCCATTAATCAAAGCCTGGGGAACAAGGCACCTGGGCCGGACGGCTTCCCAATTGATTTAATCAAACACAGACCAGAATTTTGGGGACCCATTCTGGCTAATGTTTTCAACAGCGTATCGCTGGGTACCATCCCTGCTACCTGGTCCACAAGCACAATAGTGCCCATTTACAAAAAAGGTGAAAGATCTGACCCAGCAAATTATAGGCCCATCTCACTCTTAGACAATACCCTGAAAATCTTAGGCCGGGTGTTGTACAACAGAGTGAATGATTGGGCCGAAGAAACAGGGGTGCTAGACAGATGTCAGATGGGCTTTAGAAGTAGGGTTGGGACAATAGAACAATGCCTGAATCTCAATCTTATAATAGGCAAATACACCATAGCCAAAGCTGCTCCTATTTACTTGGCCTTTATGGACTTGTCGTCCGCATTCGACCTTGTGAATAGGTCGAAATTGTGGGCGACACTTCTCTCCTATGGCCTTGATGAACCCTTGGTACACTTTCTAGCCTATCTACATGCGGACACTAAAGCTCGGGTACGAATCGGAATGGATGGCGAAACCTCGGGGGCAATTAAGGTAGAAAGAGGCGTCCGACAGGGGTGCGTTTTAGCACCCCTGTTATTCATCATCTACATAAACGGTCTGAGTGACTCCCTGAAAGAGACGACAACGGATGTCCCGAAAATCCAAGGGAACCCGCTACCCGCACTCCTCTACGCAGATGATGCGGTGATCATGGGCTTAACACCGAATGCTCTTCGTGCCCTGGTCAAGAGCTTCTCCCTTTTTATGGGGAAACTGGACCTGAAGGTGAACTTTAAAAAATCATTTGTTATGACATGCGGGCCAGGGGCCAAACAACTGAACTCCATCTCAATTGGATCAGAGAAGCTATACTCCACCAAATCATTTCCATATTTAGGCATGGTCTTTGCTGCGAACGGCCTGTGGAGTGGGCATCTCGCCCACGCCACAGGCAAGTTCTCAAAGGCCATAAATTCCATCCTTGCCTTGCCACGACCAAAAAGGTCAGAAACAACCGGGGCAATTATGAAAATCTACAAATTGCAATGTGTTCCGGTTGCAACCTATGGAGCAGAAATTTGGGGGATAGTGAGCCCATCTAGCCTGCAGACAGAAGAAAACCGATTGTGCAGAAAAGTTTTAGGAGCTCCGATCTCCTCTTCTGGGTATATCTGTCATGCCGAGCTCAACCTGCCCTACATAACCGACTTCATTGCCACGCGACCCGCAACATTTTGGCTGTCGATTTGGGCTAATGAACGTGCCACCTTAACACAGGACATTGTATCTGAATGTCTAAACTGTGACAAGGGTATGAGCATCCCGTGGCTCCGGGCAACAAAGGAAAGCCTGGATAGTATTGGGAAAATCAATCTTTTTAACGACCCTGCCCAGATTAAGAACTCAGATAAGAAGGTCATACAAACCGAACTTTATGCCCTCTTTAGGGAAAAGAGGTTGGAGATAGAGTTACAAAAACAAACTGTTAAATCTTATGTGACTAATATAAACAATGATCTATCCCCACAACGAATACCTTTATACCTCAGACTCCCTCTGACCAACTGGGAGAGGTCGCTGTTATTCCGCCTAAGAGCTGGATCTACAAAATACTCACTCTGCTTTCCCATGGGCCACAGCACTTCGAACTCTGGGCACGAGCTAAGCCCCTGCCCCTGTGATGGTCACAGCAGACAAAACGAACTGCATTTCTTTTTCCATTGTAAATTTTTTATGAAATATATCAAGTGGTTCTTAGCTCCATACTTTAAAAAACAAAGGCCAGTTTCCCTAAATCAATCTTATGTAATGTTTTTAAACTTAGACAATGCAGATCTGATTTTTCGTGCAACCTCATTTCTGAAAGTTATTTTTTATGCACGGAAATCTATGGAACCTCCCTGAAATGCCCATGTACCCAAGAAGAATGTCTCCAATGCAACAGCACTTTGGTTACCTATAATGTATATTGGAATGCACTTTAATAACCTGATCTAGACTGTTTACATCATCATTGCTGCTCTCTTTTCTTTTAATTATTTTTATGGTAACTGTGTAAAATTATTTTTAAAAAACGTGTTTTATGTCTATGTGACTTTTATGGATTTTTTGCAATCCGAATAAAGTTTTCTTTGAATTGAATTGAATTGAGAGAAAAACACATTGATTCATCTCACACTTTGAGAAGTTGATTGCAGGGCTGCTTCTGCACAAATGAAAGTAACCAGAACGTGGGTAGCCTAAAGCTGTTCTCATTGGCCTTGAAGAATCAGGGTCATTGAGATCAGCCCTGCAGTGCAGCAGCGAGCATTAGGATTGGATGATGGCTTTCAAGCCAATCCTAGGTAGCTTTATAGGCTCTCCACACAACATCCTGTGAGACAATTGGAAGGTGAAACAGGCCACATCATTGGCTGTCACCCAAAACCATTAAAATTATGGACAAATGGCATCCGTTAAAGAAATTCTCATGGACAGATGGCCAAAATGACTGGCTGTCCATGAAATTTATGGACAGTTGGTCACCCTAGATGGTGTGAGAATGTTTGTTGTGCACACAACTCCCCAAACAGCACCTTCTCCAAGAATTCAATCAGTACCACCCTCCAATGGTGCACCTCATATCTAAACAGACCCGCTCTCATGTGTAGTTAATTTCTTTTACACTGCTAATCATTCCAAGTATATTGGGTAGAGTAGGGTGTTGGAGTGCATTAAATCACACACACGTTATACAGACACAATGGCTTTGTGTGTAAGCCAATGCATAGGAAACATTACTTGAGACCAGGGCATTGGGATTATTCAATTGTCCGGCCGCTGCGATTCTCGCATGATTATAGATTTGCCGCATTTGCCACATAATCCATCATCTGCCGCATATTGTGCAGATTTTAGCTGAAATTATTCAATTGTTACTAAAAACAAAACAACACATGTTTCTGTGCAATGGAAAGCCTTTTGCAAAGGGTTTTCTTTCTGTTGCTTATTGCTATATTTGGGTGTTAAACTGGTACTAATGGAGTGGAAGTTATGCCCAGACAGTGTTAACAAGTTTAAAAATGACAAAATAATTAAATAATACTAGTACAAAATGTGCTGCATTACGCCACATAATTTGCCTTTCCTAGCAGCATGATTTACTCAAATCTGCCCCATAAATTGGCCCTCCCCGGATGCATAATTCCAGTGGCTCTGCTTAAAACAATGAGGACTACAACGTGTAGGAGTCACATATCATGCATACTGGTAGGCATTACATGTTAAGACTGCTCTGTCTGGAGAAATTCTAACCCAGGATTTAAAACAAAACATAGCGGTTGAGGTTGTGTTTACTAATAAGTAATTATTATAATCCAAAGGAACACTATTTATCAACCTTAGAATAATGAAAGATGAAAGAAAAGCAATATGCTGTAAACCTTTCCCTTGCAGTTTCCATGCTGCTATTTTATTCTAGTTCATAGCTCAATGGGCTATATTAGGATTGTATGTTATAAAGTGCTCCCGGTGACAAAAACAGTAAGCCACTGAGTCGTATACATAAAAAAAACAATTCTGCATGTTACATATTGTGCTTCGCTGGAGGCAGACTATCCCTCTGCACTTCTTTATAATGAGTCAAACTCAGACAAGGCAAAACTCAGATCTCTCAAACAGATACATTAATCACCTGAGGTAAACTGACGTGTTTAGCCTATAAATTGCTGGCACACAAGGAATCTGAAGTCTGTGCCTTTAACCCTGTAAGAAGAGTCAAAATGCGCCGTGCCCTCCCCCGATCTCCCCACCATCTCCCCAGAGCTTAGCCACTGGTGAGGGGACACCAGCCCCTGAATAAGAGCAGGGTGTCATGCCCTAGGCTGGGGCAGGAGGAGTCCCAGCAAATGCTGAACTGCACAGAGAGGTGCATTATCATTCTGTATGTGACAATTGGCGGCAATCAGAATGGTAAAGGGCTGACAGCAGCCTGTGCCAGGCCGGGGAGGGGCTTCAGCAGGTCCTTAGGGTCACAGCAGGAGTGCGAGCTGGCCCCGGTAGTGAGAGTTACAAAACAATGAGGCTGCCTGGAGATGGGCAGCCTGCTCACTCCAGTGTCCAGAATTAGGGACAAAAGGCGTCCGTGAATGGGATCATCACAGACAGGAGGTCAACATAACGGGCAGTCTGTGACGATTGGTCACCCTATTCCTGGTACAGCAGCCTGGCAAGGATGCCCAGGGCCCTGGAGCAGGCAAGGAAAATGGGCCCTTGTGACTGCTGTTGTGGTAGTAAAACAGAAAAGAACAGGGCTCAAAGAGCCCGTTTGGGCTCTGAACCCCAGTGCCACTGCTCCTGCTGCACCAATGGTAGCTACACCCCTGCTGTATACGGTTCTAGGCTGTGTCATCCTTACAGAGACGCCAGTGGAGGCGGGGGAGGGGGATCAGGCAGAGGGATTCCTGGAAACAGATCTGTTACACTCATTGCAGATTCATGTGACGCTCCAAATTAGCAGGCATAATATGTCCTGGTTAGAGAGTCACTAAAGGGAAACCAGTCATATCTGGTTTATTCTTACTGTCTAATGTTAGTGGTTAATCCAGTGGTTATTGGTGGTTATAGGGACTAGTCTTTTGCTTTCGTTCACAGGTCTCCAAATGCAGTGCTGGTGTGCCCCCATGCAGAGTCATCAGCAGCTTCCAGAGGGAACTCTGGTTTGTCTTTCCTATAGCTCTGTTAGACTCAGTACAGAAACTGCTTAGGTTCAGCCTTCTTGCAGAATCAGCTTTGTGTAAACCATTTGTAGCTCTCCAGAGGTAGTTCTGGTATAGACATATTCCTTTAGGTTATCCTTCTTTTAAAATCAGTTTTGTTTAAATCACTTGTAGCTCTCCAGAAGCAGCTCTTAGTCTAGAGTCACGTGTAGCCCACAGGGAGCAGCTAAGGTTTATCCATCTCGTAAAATCACCTTTGTGTCAATCACTTGTAGCTCTCCGGAGGCAGCTCTTAGTCTAGAGTCACTTGTAGCCCACCGGGAGCAGCTTAGGTTTATCCATCTTGTAAAATCACCTTTGTGTCAATCACTTGTAGCTCTCCGGAGGTAGTTCTGGTTTATCCTTAGTCTGCGGTCACTTGTAGCTCACAGGGAGCAGCTTTGGGCTATCCATCTTGTAAAATCACCTTTATGTCAATCACTTGTATCTCTCCAGAGGCAGTTCTGTTCATCCTTAATATAGAGTGACTTGTAGCTCAAATGGAGCAGCTTTGGGGTATTCTTCTTGTAGAATCACCTTTGGGTAAATCATTAGTAGCTCTCCAGAGGTAGTTTTGGTTTAGTCTTATTCTAAGGCAACTTGTAGCTCACTGCCTCAGGAAGCTGCTTTGGGGTTTCCTTCTTGTAAAATCACTTTTTTTTTTTTTAAATCACTTGTAGCTCTCCAGAGGTAGTTCTGTTCATCCTTAATCTAGATTCACATCTAGCCCATAGGAAGCAGCTTTGGGGTTTCCTTCTTGTGAAATCACCTTTGTGTAAATCACTAGTAGTTCTCTGAAGGTAGTTCTTGTTTAGTCTTAGTCTACGGTGACTTGTAGCTCACAGGAAGCAGCTTTGGGTTTCCTTCTTGTAGAATCACCTTTGTGTAAATCTCTTGTAGCTCTCCCGAGGTAGTTCTGTTCATCCTTAATATAGATTCACATCTAGCCCATAGGAAGCAGCTTTGGGGTTTCCTTCTTGTAAAATCCCCTTTGTGTCAATCCCTTGTCGCCCTCCAGAGACAGCTCTCATTTATCCCTAGTCTAGAGTCACTTGTGGCGCACAGGATTTAGTGGTTGTTTTTCACAGGATGTTACCTGGGGTTTTCAAAGTGTACCTATCATTTATCAGTCTTAATGGTGTCTATGCAAATATTTTTGGGCAGCCCTGAATTATCCTTCTTATACCGTCAATGTTAGCTCTCCAGAAACAATTCTTCTTCTGGAGTTTTTGGTCTCTTTTCAGAATCAGTTATAAGCAATTCTTCTTCCACATTTGCTGGGTCCTTCCTAGAAGCAGTTGTGAGTTGTATTTCTTCTATAATCACACTACTCTTCCTCTCTCCCTTTCATACCTTTATCTTAGACTTTGCTTTGCATTCTGCGCCGCCATCAGCCATTCTTCCACTCCTCGACTCTCTGGGCATCTGTCCAGGGGCATCTAGGAGCTGTTGTTCTTGTAGAGTCAACTGGAGCTCTCCAGAAGCACCCCTGGTTTATCCTTGATACAGTCACCTGGACTCTCTCCAGGAGAAACTAAGACTGTTGTTTGTTTCTATGCCACTGGTGGGTTTAGGGGAACAACTATCTCCCGTCCCTCCCTAGTCTCTGGTCGCACCGGCTCTCTAGAAACAGTACCGGCAAGGGGATGTGCCAGAGCTGCTTTGGCCCGGTGCAGCCCCTCGCACGCGATCACCATCTGCCGCGCTTATAATTTCTACTTTCTCCACATGCTTTCCTCTAGCAGATCTGCTTGGAGACGAGCTGGCGTGCACATCTTGCGTCAAGCGTCAGAGTCATGGAAAAATCATGTCCCTGGTCCAGCTCTCGCTTTAGCAGGATCCTAAGGTCTCCCTTCTACCATCCCACTCTTCTGTCGCGTCAGCCCTACGTCAAAGCAGGGGACACAGGGTTCTATTAAGCAATTTGAATAGCCACTGCATGCTGGGACCAGACTCATGTCCTAACTTTAGCTAGTTTCCAGCATATATCATGAGAATTAAATAATCCTTTTAATATCTTGTTTGTGGCAGAGAACCACTAAATTGTGTTAAAACAATGAATACTGCAATTTACATAGCATAACATGGTGCATTATAAACATTTTAGTGCTAGAAGATGCCCAAATATATGTAGGGTAACCGTTAAAGACTTAGAAATGCTACATGCCAATTTCTTCCATGTCTTCTGCAAGCATGGCAGCCATCTTGGAGCAGGGGTTTATTTTATCCAATGCAAAGAAAGGTGCTATTGCACCACTCACTTGCACACGAAAAAAGTTAGTAAATCAGGTTCTACTATAAATATTTTATAATGTGATTTACTTCCTAAAGAATAGAAAGACCTGCAATGGGATGTAGGGCATACACAAATAGTTTAAAGACGACCAAAGTGCAACAAGCCAAGTCAGGCTTGGTTACAATATTTTAGCTTCATTTGCCGGTTTGGCACTTCAGTATCATCCACGAGCTCTAGATTTATAGTAGCTTACCCACTTGGTTCATATTTGATAAACATGGAGCGCACATTTGGTTTCTTGAACAAACTGACGCAAGTCACGTGGACTCTACGCTATACCTGGGGCCTCATTTATGAGGCTATGCGTCACTTTTACGCAGCTGGTGCATCACTTTTTGTGGCGCACCAGTGGTGTAAAAAATGCGCCTTGTTGCGCCATATTTACAAAGTGACGCATCTAGGTAGATGCGTCACTTTGTAAACCCCTGCGCCACATTATACCTGCGCCAGGTATAATGTATGGAAGGGGACGTATTGACGCAAGAAAGGGTCGTAGAAGTGACGCAGTGAAATCTATGTGATTTCACTGCGCCACTTCTAGTTCACAAATGCGTCAATTTCTTACGCCTGCCTCACAGCTGTCGTAAGACTGACGCAGGCCCTTTCACATGGGGCTTGCCCCATGTGAAAGGATGCATTGCTGGAGTTGCGTCACTTTTGTGACACACTCCAGCAATGCGCCACTTTTGCGCCATACAGATACGTCAGAAATACTGACGTATCTGTGACTCTTTGTGCAATGATGCGTCATACTGTAAATATGACGCATCATTGGTGGTGCAAGGAGGGCGCAGTGAAAAGTGACGCAACGCTGTTTTCACGCAGCGATGCGTCACTTTTCATAAATGAGGCCCCTGGGCTTTCCCCACGGAGGAGTGAGGCATGCTAGGCACGAAGTGGAAACCATTCCAGTGCTTAAACAAGTGCCAAGAGCCTTTTGTGTGTCCTTGAGGTATTGCGGAAAATTATTCCACTTTACCGGCCTCTGACTGAGAAGGGGCGGGCTTTCTGCGTGGTACATCTATATCGGAGCGCGGCTGCTGTATTTTTGGCAGCTAACCAGGATCGCCGTGCCAAGACTGTGCCAATCACGTCCAGGTATATTCTGTGAGAAAGGCTCGGCTTTACTGAAAAGTCCTAATTGCAGGGAAGGCAAAGCCTTCCATTAAAACACTGTGACCTAAATTAGGTATTTTATGTTATCAGCATTTGTCGGACGCACTTTCCAATTTGCTTTGCACCACTTTGTCTGGATGCCCTTTCTGTGCTGTTCTAGGGCTTTCCTTGAACTGAGTCATGGTTTCTAGGGCGGTCGTGTTTGGCCATCGATGGCGCGCCACCAAGATCTGTGACTGGGGGTGAGTGTCTGCAAATTCTTGGCGCTCTGCCCAACATCTCCTTGTGTTTGATTTGTTTGCCCTAAGTTGGCAGGGTATGGCCAGACGTGGGTCCCTTGCTAACTTTGCAGCTGGATTCAAGCTAGCCTGGCTGATGAGGGGTGTGAGCTTGAAACCGGTCCTAGGATGTATGTTTCTGGTCCAGGGAAGATCTGGCTTGGCAGTTTGGGCTGGACTGTTCCCTTGAGGTACAGGGTCAAGACTGATTTGCATAGAGCTGTGTCTGAACTGGGATGGCAAAGTGAGCTAAAGAATGATGATGGATTCAACCCAGATCTGCGACTGGGTGTGAGCGTCTGAAAAGTTTCAGCGATCTGTCCATCATCTCCGTGTGTGTGTTTTGTTTGCCCTAAGTTGGGAGGGTATGCCCAGACGTCGGTCCCTTGCTCACTTTGCCGCTGGATTCAAGCTAGCCTGGCTGATGAGGGGTGTTACCCTGATACCGGTCCCAGGATGCTTGTTTCTGTTCCAGAGAAGACACGGCTTGGCAGTTCGGTCTGGACTGTTCCAATGAGGCACATGGTCAAAACTTATTTGCATATTGCTGTGTCTGAACTGGGGTGGTGAACTGAGCTAAAGAATGATGATGATTCAACCCAGATCTGCCACTGGGGGTGAGTTTCTGAAAAGTTTCAGTGCTCTGTCCATCGTCTCCTTGTGTTTGCTTTGCTCCACTGAAAGGTGCCTTCCCACTCTGGGTCTGTGGTACCACTGAATCGTGAGGTATTGCCCTACTTCAAGGTACACCGTTGGACACACAGTAGCACACTCACAGGTGACCTGAGACCCCTAGGCCAAGCCTCGTGAGCTGGCCACCCACACATGCCCTGTCATGCACCTAGTACTGCTGAGCAATGCCCAAGGGGTTCTGCCTGCTGACCAAGCCTACCCCCGGGCTCGCCAACAAGGGTACAAGAGTCCAAGAGCTAGTGGGTGGGGAGGTGGTCATGCCCTGCACCATGGCCTTGTGGCTTCCAGCCATCTTCCTCCACCCTCTGTGCTGTGTGTGCTTCTGATGCGAGTGACGTCGGGCAGCCTGGAGACAACACTACGCCCACTCAAAAAGGACCACCACTTTCCTCTTTGTGACTGTTTGCTGGACATGTGGTTTGTTTGCTGGCATGATTGTAGATTTCATCATCCATTGTGGTTCCCATTGAGGCTGCCATGATTTGCTCTGAATTCAGACTACAAGTTTGCTACAACCATATCTTTTTAACTTTGTTATGATTATAGTGGCCATGTTGGAAGTAAAATCGGGCACCCACAGTTATCACAAATCTTCACGGCAAAGCCTGTAATTATCTGTAGGAACAAGCTCTTTTGTGAATTGTTTGTTTGAACTAATGGTACTATGAGAACTGAACCGCTGCTTTGCAATGAGTCCTATGAAACTCTTCTTGGGTGAACTGCTTGCATACAGTAGTAATAGTATGTAAAGCGCTTAGATACCCTTTCGGGTCTTGTTCGCTTTATATAAAATTGCAAACAAAAAACATAATTTTTGGCTGTTGTTGGAGGGAGTATTGTGAACTGTTATGTTAAGAATAAAATGGAAATACGACAAAAAATGTAAATATTATTGTCTTGTGAACCCATGTACTCAGCCTTGCATACATTTATTGTTGGAAAGTGTGTCTTGATGTGTTTAATGAACGCCTGCAATGTTCTTTGCATGCAAAATATCTTGTCAGTAACCACTTCCACAATTTAAAAGTTCCAAGATCTATACCCCTCTAATGGCAAAAGTCATTTTAGCTAACCTATGCAAAGCATCAAGAATGTCCATTCTAACAGTGGTGTCGTTACTCCACATTCTGAGGAAAAAGAGGATCCAAATCAGAAGACTTAGGGCCATATGTATCAAGCAAATTCGCATTCGCAAAGGCCGAAATTCGCAGGATTTCGGCCTTTGCGAATGCGAATTTGCTAAATGGTATGTATAAAGCAAAATCTGGTGCAAAACAAAGAATCGCAAAATTTGTGATTCCTTATTTTGCAATTACATTTAAGGAATCGCAAACTTTTGAGATTCCTCAAATGCAATGTATGAAGCAAAAAGAATTAGCAAAATTTCCTTAAGGAATCGCAAATTACCACCAACTTCTAGTTGGTGGTAAGTTGCGAATTCCTTGAAAAATGCAAATTTTTGCATTTTTCAAAGTGCCATGTGACGCACATACATGCCCTTAGGGCATGTATGTGCGTCACATGTACACCCATGCATATTTCAGGGGTGCAACAGGGTGTCCTTTGGACACCCCTGCACCCTTGAAATTATTCTCAATTTGCGATTAGCAAATTGCGCATCGCAAATTGAGAATAACTTCCCATTCATTCCTATGGGCCTCCTGGCCCATAGAAATGAATGGGAAAGTATTCCTTAATTGCTATTCGCAATTTGCGAATCGCAATTAAGGAATTTTAAGAAATCGCTAAAAAAATGCGATTTTGTACATACATACCTATTTGCGAATCGCAAATCAGGTTGATGATACATATGGCCCCACGGTCCTGTTCCCCCCCCCCCCCCACCCCACCCCCGTGACATTATGAGAAGGGTTTACCCTCAAAACGACTCTGTTTCTATGACAGGCTTCAAAACAAAGCAAACACAAGGAGATGATGGACAGAGCGCTGAAACTTTTCAGACACTCACCCCCGTCAGAGATCTGGGTTGAATCCATCATCATTCTTTAGCTCACTTCGCCACTCAAAACAATGCCATTACAAACAAGCAGATAGGTCTCGCATTTAGGACCTTTAGGCTTTACCAATACTTTTTGGCAATGCTGTGGAGCATGGCTAAAGTGGAATAAAACCTATGACGAACGCCTGCGAAACGATATGGGCAGTTTTTTCTTCTTTTTATGTACTGGTCCCATTAGGATCAGTAAATAAAAATGAAAAGAGCATGTTTTTTTTTACAAACGAGTGGAGGAAGAAGCAGAGGGGCATGAGGGATGAGAGGAATCAACAAGAAGGGTAGTGGTGGAGGGAAACAACACAATGGATGCAGGTGGAGGGAAGCAAATGACACGGAGAGAGAGATCTATGTAGAGTGCAGGAGTAAAGCAAACGGGCGAAAGACAGAGCAACGTGGAGCTGGGAGGAGAAGCGCGCTCGTGAAAAAGCAACGCAATGTAGAAGCATATATTGGCGAGTGCATCACAGAGTGGGGCGGAGGAGAAGCACACGGGCAAGAAAGAGAGCAACAAGGAGCGTGGTGGAGGGGGAAAAGGCAAGTTCTCTGGGAGACAGCTGGAAAACACATGCACTCTCGTTGAGTACTTAACCAAAAAGAAAAAACTAGTGCCTGAACAATGAGCAGTGGGAGGACACAAGTAATGTAGCAGTACTAGAAGTAGTAAAGCCTACACAAGCTAACAAATATGAAGCAAGCAAATGAAAATGACAGTAAAGCCAGCCTATGGTAAACATATGTGTGGGCTCTAAACTCAGTGTAAGCTGATGACTATAGGTCTATTTGAAAATAGACAACTTGCGCTGTCTGTGGGGCAGGACCGAATGACTCATTTAAAAAAAACTCACGCACGTATCATACAGGCTTAGTTTCGATGTTCATTACAGAATTACACTATTATTATACCAAAATGTAAAAAAAATACCTTTACACTTAAAAAGTTAAATAGAGTTTATAACTCTAGAATACCTATAGAGCAGCCAATGCTGCCACGCCTCCCTCCTACAATCAATCCTCCTCCCTGCCTGGTGCATATGAGCTTTGCTCACTTTGCCACTGGATTCAAGCTAGCCTGGCTGATGACGGCTGATTAGCCAGAAACCGGTCCCAGGATGCTTGTTTCCGGTCCAGGGAAGACATGGCTTGGCAGTTCGGGTTGGACTGTTCAAAAGAGTCACAGGGTAAAACTGATTTGCATATGGCCATGTCTGAACTGGGGTGGCGGAGTGAGCTAAAGAATGATGATGGATTAAACCCAGATCAGTTGACTGGGGGTGAGTGCTTGCAATGTTCAACACTCCATCCATCATCCCCTTTGGTTTTGCTTATGAGCACTGCCTCACTGCCAGTGGCATAACGAAACTTGACGGGCCTCCTGCAAAGCACATGGAAAGGTCCCCACACAGTCAAGAGCTCTCAAGCCAGGGGCCTGCCACCTGCACACAGTGCCAGAGGGGCCCCCCTGGAGCTCGGGGGGCCACCCTGCACTGGGGGGGGGGGGCTGCTTGGGCTAATGTTACGCCACTGCTCACTGCCTGGAAAAACATGCCTATGAAAGACACAAGAGAAAATGTGTGAGGGATTTCCAAAATCTAGACCAAGTGTCAAAACTTTGTGGCAATCTGGTTAAACATGCATTTTCTAAATCTATGCCACAGATTTAGAGAATAGATTTGGTGGAATTTGACTCATGAATCACATAAGGAAGATTAAAAAAGAAAATGCCTGTAAATCAACAGCAGCTTTAGCCCACAAGGACATTGTAGGCAAAATCAGTAATCAAATTCGAGATGGTACATGGCAGACACACAAGATAAACGAGCATTGGTAAACCCAATAGGTCTCAGTAATCCGAGAACTATTGGAATTGTCAGTCAATGTCATTTAGCCATGTTGAATAGCAGCACGGCCGGTGTTCAACATGGCTGAAAATCTTGTAAAAAAAGAACTATGACCCGGCCTGCACTGTAGTCTGAACCAAAATATTTGAAAACGCTTTAATGCACAATAATCAAGAAAAAAGTTTGGGCAAGAGCATACATTTTAATTGGGGAAGCCATGATTTATCCAGGTTTTTTGGTGTCAGTTTGTACAACTCAGCTAGGAAATAAGTATCTATTTGTCTTTCCTTATCTAAAGGTTTTGTTTTTACCTGTGCTTTCATTTTGCTGTTGTTGAAGGAGAATGGAACAAAACAAACATTAACCAGTTTGTTTGTTTCTGTTTTGTTGGAGATATAAAAAATGTGTTCATGCAGTATAAAAACATTTCCAAAACAGACCTCTTGTCGTGGCAATCCCAGGTTCTGGTCTACTCTCCCAGCTCAGGAACAGCGGATAGCAGCCCATACCTTGGCTAACTCTGCTCTAATTGTCAGTGCTCAGCGACAAAACATCCGGTGCTATATCCACGCGGAACTACAAACGACGCACTTCCGCCCACCCACGAGCAGCAACAACGAGGGAAGACAACTCCGCCTAGACAACTTTTGTTTGTAAAAATGGTAGCATTGCAGGAGGCTTTAATGTTGTAATACATCAAAGGGTGACTCTAAAAATTTCAGCTTTGTCGCGTGTGAAGATAAATCACTAAGCGCTGGTAATAAAAATAATTCATTTTGCAGTAAAAATATACAGCCATTTCTGTATAAAATATGTGTTTATAAAAACTAATAGCATTCAAATAAACATATTTTCCAGAGAAAAAAATCGGTAAATCATGAATATGACAGCTCAAACATGGCTCCTTTTCTGCCTTATGTTTACAGCGCTTCACCGTGTGTGTTTTTGTGCATTCATCAAATTGCTCCATCAGCGAGTGTTAATTTATGGCATAGTTTTAAGTTACAGATTGCAACAATTGATGTGGAACTGTTGCATGCTGTTTCCGGCCAAGGTTGTGTTTGTGGGACACTCCGCTCACATTTAGCCCAAGGAACCGAATCATCCAAGGATTGCGGGGGGTACTAGAGCTGCACAGGAAAGTTTCACTCTTGGGCTGTCTGGCTGGGTTTGAGATGGGGTGGGTGGGAGGGGGAAAGAGGCTACATAAAATACGAGCACCCGTGTGGAGTGCTCAAACATGAAGAAATGAGATGGGAAGAGTGGGATGAGGAAAGAGGCAACAGAAAACATAAGCACTCGTGTGGGGTGCTCAAACATAAAGAAATGAGATGGGGTGGGCTGAGGGAGGTGGAAAGAGGCAACAGAAAACACGAGCACTCGTGTGGAGTGCTCAAACATAAAGAAAAAAGTAGCTTGTAAAACTGGAGCAGTGGATAGACATAAGTACTTGGTCCATGCTAAGGGGGAGGGCTAAACACAAGAAGAGGCATGGCATATACATGCCATAGACCAATGGGATTGAAGGATATGAGAGCAGCAATACAGGAAGCAAATAGTAAGCCTATGGGCGGGATGAAGCTCACAGATTGAACACAACATGTCTCTTCCAAGGCAGTGCATGCACTGTGTAGCCAAGACCTAAAAACAGAGCCTAAATATGAAGGCCGAGTGGAGATTTTCAACCTTGCTCCATGAGGTTGTACATTTGAGATAAATGTACATAAAATTTATCTAGCACAGAATAATTCACATCTTCAGCGATGTACACAATTGCCATAACATCTTTTTTTGTGGTAGAAGTCAGAAAATGGGCACACAAGGTGATCCTGGTGGTCAAAAGCAGCAGTCAGTATATTGTCCAAGGTGGTCAATTTTGGTCCAGGACCGCAGCTGTGCCAGAATTCCAGACTACTCACATGAGATAAACTACTTGAACTAAACACACTACATCTAATTCAGAATTATTCACGTAGCTGGCCGCTTTCCTGAAAACCTTCCGGAGTTGTTTACCTCGAAATTGAATTTGATACACCCTTGATCCACTCAATCATTTTTTGGATACCCATTCGAATGTACTGCAAACCTGCAAGTAAATTGTCATCAAATCAAGGATGGATTTTTTTTTTGCATTACCTGCATGAGCTTGTTCCAAAAATTGAGTTGCCGCCGACGGGATAATTATTCGCCTTTGGAAAAAAAATGGTTGAAAAACACTGCTTTCAGCTATTTTTTTTATAGTTCGTTTGGTGTCTCCATACAAACCGCAGGCATGAATTCATCTCTCTTAATGAGCATCCTGTCCTGCGCTAGAAAATTTGTTAATTACAGAGGGGGAAACCTTTTTTATATGTATAAATAGCCTTCTGGCTGTGTTCCTGTTTGCAGAGACTTCTTATGCAGTATGCAGGCGAGTTGAAGCTCATTGCCTCTGTCCCTGCTTTAGCCTTTCTTTTCTGTCTTTCACAACACTTTCCTGTTTGGAAATTCTCCACAAGGCCACAATGGCACAAGTGTAAAAAATATGAACACATGGGATCTGTTTCCACTCATGCAACCTCCCAGAACCACCTGCCTTCATATGCACATATGATTGCACTACTCTCATTTTAAAAAGCACCTTTTAGTGGTCACCAGACCCTTCCCCTAGGGCCTTAACCCCTCCCATGCTTGTGACGGAACCGCTCCATCACCAGCCACGGATGCGCTGTGCTGATGACGCAGCGGTTCCGTCACGGCGCGCCTGCGCGGTGCGGATTCCGCGCCTGCGCTGGATGTTCTGTTGAGCGGGCGGGGCCGTGACGGAACCGCTCCGTCATCAGCACAGCGCACCCGAGGCTCGCGACGGAGCGGTTCCGTAACGAGCATGGGAGCGTCACGAGGCCCCCCCACCCCCTAGCGCTGCGGCGGAATTGCCGCCGCAGCGAAGGGGTTAATATACGTGAAGCTGCTCCTATTTATGGATAATAAGAACCTCATTTAACATAACATGTGTATTTGCAAAGAGCACATTCAGCCGTGGGCATCTTGGCGCTGCGTAACAGATGTCTATTGTTATCCAACTCAATGGTACTCATTTTATCGACCTTCGAAAGGATGAAAGGCTGAGGGGACCAACCAGGATTTAAACCTGGGACCATAAGGTCAAACATAGTTCCCTCCTGTGGTCGCATTAGTCCACTAAGCCGCAAGAGTTTGGCGGATCAGATACTCCCTGACAACCGTGAGGGATAGCCCGTCCGCCTTATTACAAGTGACATAGGATAGGATGCACTTGTAATCAGGTGGAGCACGCACCCATCCCATTTTTGACGGAGAGCCTGTCTGCCAAACTCTAAATCAGGCTCAAAGTCTAACAATCTCCAGTTGTAAGAAGAGTTTTACTTTTTAGACCTTCTTAAGGATCACTTCCTGTAGCGATCTTAAAGTTCATACGTAATTCGGATATTTATATTTTTCTTTTTAGTTTTCTTGATATTCGTCTTATGAAGATGGTAGTTTATTATAATTTCTTCAATACATTTCCATCACCTCACATAGGTTGTCTGGACAAGGAGGTTACTTCTGAAAGCACAAGAGACATGTGACCAAAGCCGCAAAGGTTGGCCCCATTCTGCGGCCTGATGAGGCGTCGGCAGCATTGACATAGCAAAGGTGTAATGGACCCTGAAATAAGGAAACTAGGCCCCATCCCATGTTTTTAATGCAAACAAAATCTATATTTGGGGTGCTGTGGGTCACCTCATGGGGTGGCCCCAGTGCCACTGCACCTTCTGCACTAGTAACAGCTACACCCGTCTGTCAGTCATAGCTGCTGGTCAGCTTCGGGACAGATTACCAGCGGTGGCCAGCATGGATCGGAGGTAGGGGGCGGGGGCAGGGATGGGAGGCGGGGCAGGGATGGGAGGGGGGAGGAAGCAGGGGAAGTGGGCAGCAAAAAAAAAAACGTACCTTCTCGCCGCTTCCTCGCCCCGTCTCTCCTCCGTAGTCCTCCCTCGCTGACGTGAACAACAGGAAACATACCAAGGCTCCCAGTCAGCCAATCACAACGCTGCCTTAGCCTTCGCAGCATTGTGGTTGGTCTGAGCGCCATGTTTGGCGCTCAGACACTGACTAGGCATATTCTCCATGCAGGCTCCACTGCAGCCTGCATGGAGAACATGCGAGTGTGCAAGACTGTTTTGGGCAGCCCGAGAGGGCCGGCCAAGCAGTCATTGCGCACTTAGGAGGGGTCTGCCACTCCGCCCCTGCCCCAGTCCCCTCATGCAAAGCTGCGGAAGTATGAGAAAATAAAATGAGAAAAAACCATGATAATAACACAAGTTGTTATAATTTTATATTCTCTCTTTATTTCACTGCTAAAAAGTAGTGGGCGACACTCCTCCGCCTTAGTGGAGGAGCCGCCACTGCTGATTACCATACCTGAGTCCAGCTGTGGACCTGCAGTGGTGCTGTATGTGTTAAGAGAGGTGCTTAGCTATGTTAGGTTTTTCAGACTAGGATGAGAAGCAGATACTGCAGGTCAGGGTTAAGGGTCCCTGGTAGAGCTGGAATAATGATATTTCTTATTGGGGATCACAGACCTGCTAACTTATGAATGAAACTTTTTCACCATGTGAGAAGGGGGTAGAGCTTAGTGCCAAGCATAGCCCGACACACTTAAATTCACTGCCCCTCCTATAACACCACAACTTGAAGCCTTTGGGGATGCCGCCAGTGTCATGGGGACATTTCACACTCCTTAATGGACATTAGCTGCACAGAACATCCAAACAATTCGCTGGAAACTTGCCCCCAGATTCATCAAAGTCCTGTTTTGCGAGTCCTTAATAGCGAATATTAAGGACTCGCTATTAAAGACTCGCAAAACGGGATGCATGTAGAAATCGCAATATTTTTTGCAATTTCTACTGCTTCCTTATTTGCGATTCGCTAATTGCTAATCGCAAATAAGGAATGGCTTTCCCATTCATTCCTATGGGCCTAAAGGCCCATAGGAATGAATGGGGAGTCATTCCTTATTTGCGATTAGCAATTAGCAAATCGCAAATAAGGAAGCGATTTCAAGGGTGTCAGGGTGTCCAAAGGACACCCTGTAGTACCCTGAAATGGTAATGTACACTGGTGTTGCGCACACACATGTCCTAAGGACATGTGTGTGTGTAACATACAACTTAGAAAAATGCACTAAAGTGCATTTTTCTAAGTTTTCGCTATTTACCACGTAGTTAGACTTCGCGGTAAATAGCGGCCCCAGAGTGCAAATTCGCAATTTTAAAATGGTACATGAATTGCATTGAGATTCCTTAAATGCAATTATTTGCAATTTAGCGATTTCTAGATTTGCGATTTTTGCATTTGGGATGATGAATCCCAAATGCAAAAATAGCACTCGCAAAGGGCCAGATTCTCAGAATCTGGCCCTTTGCGAGCCGATTTTGGCTTGATGAATCTGGCCGTTGGTCTCTAGAGGGGTTTTCCACGAATTGTGTGCACACCGGGCGATATCGGCTCGTCAACGAGTGACCGTGTGATGAGAGCCGAGATCGTGTGACACATTGTGGCACCCTGTGAGTTAGAAGGTCTGGGACCAGATATACCATGGTTTCGTGCAATGCAGTGCAGCACAGTATGCAAATTAACTGCACTGTGTGTGGGACAAGGGTCAAAACACAGTGCAGTGTAAAAAGACTGATCAGCTGCTGGTGTCAACCCCTGCACTGGTGCACAAACAGGATACCTTGCACAATGCACTGCCTCGCACCATGGTGCACAGGTGGGTGAGCACAGTCTAGCATAGGATTTGTACTGGAAACATCCCCTCCTGTTAGAAATGTCTATGCGTGGACAAGCTCATAAGGTTCTCATGCATTGGATGTGCATTCTACAGTGTCGCCCACATTTAATGCTTCGATTTTTTCGAAAATTTACAATTTTTCCATTGTTTACGCCTGCTTCAAGTTCAAGTGTTTTCTGCACTGTGGAAAGTACACCTTTCCAGCGCAAAGCGCCTTTGGGACGGGATAGTAAATAGTGCATCGAGGGGAAAAAGAGAACGACTTAAAAGCGGGTCAAGAGACTGCTTGTGCACAGTCCGACAGAAAGAGCTTTGTCCATTCTAAGGTGGGTGAGCGGATGGACGCCAAGCGAGGGGAGTCTTTCAATAAGGATGAGGTGTGGCTCCGCGGCCAGGGCGACTGACGCTGGAATCTGGGGATCACGGTTCGATCCCCGGCTCCGGCGGCAGGTTAGCCCAGCACCATGTGACTCTGGGCAATAGCTTGCTTAATCTTCCCGACGGCCCCCAGCGCCTAGAGACCCTTACGGGTGATTCTTCGCGCTTTACAAATGTGAATTTATTATTATTATTATAATAAGAACCGCTTGGTCAAATGTGTCGAGCGCACCGGGAGGACATGCCTACAGACCTAAAGATGAATGAACAACTTGGCATAGAAATGAAGCCTGAACCATCAATCTGCCAGAACACTCACCCATAGCTCATTGAATACGATTCATTCACTTAACAGGGAGAGACTCAGTCACACCCCTGACAGCGCGTCATCGGTAGCTGACTCAGGCTTCTCAGATCCAGGGTTGGCTGGAACCCAGATTCCGGTCAGCACGGCGAGACGAGCAGGTCGTGCACTATACAAAATGCCCAAATAACTGAATAACATATCTACTACTTAAATTACTTCATATTTATACTATAC
Source organism: Lissotriton helveticus (assembly GCF_964261635.1). Taxonomy (NCBI): domain Eukaryota; kingdom Metazoa; phylum Chordata; class Amphibia; order Caudata; family Salamandridae; genus Lissotriton; species Lissotriton helveticus. Next base: position 209,113,845 of record NC_136065.1, read on the forward strand.
TCATTTTCAACACTAATCCTTTATGGGTTCCGGAGTGGCGTGCTACTCGCCAGAAAAGCGCTTCAAAGCCCATCAGGGGTAACAAGTGCTATATGAATGCAAATCTTTCTTCCCCTTTTATCCATCCGCTATCCTTCTCACTCCAAGTAACAGACTAATATCCACCACTGAAATTACCTCATATTTCACCACATTAATTCACCACTAATCCTCTATAGGCTCCCTGAATAGCATGCGTCAACAAGCGAGCGATAAATAAATACAAACCTTTGTCCTACTCTATCCTTCTGCTATCATTCCAAATCCAAATAACTGACTAACCTATCCACCACTTAAAATGTTCTTGCATGTTTCACTATACTAATTCAACACTAATCCTCTGTGGGTCCCGGAGTAGCGTGCTACCCGCCGAAAAAGAGCTTCGACGCCTCGTCAGGGGTAGTAAGCGCTATATAAATGCAATTACAATACAATACAATTACAATACAAACTGCACAACTGTGGGTGCAAACTCAGAAATGGTGCTTGGTGCTACACAGTGGGCATGCACTTCCACTTTTCACCACCGTGCTATTACCCCGACTAACGCGGGTCTTAATGGCGGATAACGTGGTAATGCCGCATGTTTCCCCGTCCAAGCAGCAACACGTGGAATATTACGGGTTTTCCATGCAAATTTTACCAGGTAAAGATAGACGAGGAGAAAGCGTCGGGTTAGTGAGTAATTTGCACATAAGTTTAAATCCTGATTTCGTCATAAGCATGTTTCCACCCACTGATGGAGATCAAGGCGACTCTTTTCACGAGGGCCAAAGAGCCCTAAATGACCAGACCATGTCATACCACTAAGTAATTTGGTATAAAGAGCATTAAATGGCCATACTATAACCTCAAATGGCCAAACCAATCCATACAAATGCAGATACAGATACAAATTTGGCATACAAAGTATTACATGGCCATACATACCATAACACCACATAATTTGGTATAAAGAGCCTTAAATGGCAATACCATTCCATACCATCTGGTATAAAGGGCCTGATTTGGCCATACCATGCTATACCACCACAGAATTTGGTATACAGCGCCTTAAATGGCAATACCATTCCACACCATCTGGTTTAAAGAGCCTGACATGGCCACACCATGCCTTACAAACATGTCATTTGGTACACAGAACCTTAACTGATCAATCCATGCCATACCACCACGTAATTTGGTATAAAGAGCGTTAAATGGCCATACTACCACATAATTTGGTTTAAAGAGCATTTATTTGCCATACCATCTGGTATAAAAAGCCTGGAATAACCAGACCATGCCATACCAACACATAATTTGGTATAAAGAGCATTAAATGGCCATACCATGCCATACCACCACATAATTTGGTATAAAGAGCACCAAATGGCCATACCATGCCATACCACCACGTAATTTGGTACAAAAAGAGTTAAATGGCCATACCATACCATACTACCACATAATTTGGTATAAAGAGCATTTAATGACCATGCCATGCCATACCATCTGGTATAAAAAGCCTGGAATGACCAGACCATGCCATACCAACACCTAATTTGGTGTACAGAGCATTACATGGCCATACCATGCCGTCTTACCACATAATTTGGTATAAAGAGCATTTAATGGCCATACCATCTGGTATAAAAAGCCTGGAATGGCCAGACCATGCCATACCAACACCTAATTTGGTGTACTGAGCATTAAATGGCCACACCACCACATAAGTTGGTATAAAGAACATTTAATTGGCAGTTCCTGACATGCCACCACGTCCTTTGCTGTGCTGCGTTAGGGGTCCAGCCGCTGCCCCTCGCTGTGAGCCCTGCACGGGGCTGACTGCGGCTCGGCGCAGCCTCGAAGGCCCCAGCGTCAGCGGGCGCGGCCGGGCAGGACGGAAAGGGCAGAGTGAGGCATGAGTCCGAGGCCACCGGCTTTAATTTGCTCATGTTCCTTGCTAATAAAAATGTTAGGAGATAATAAATAATCCCAATTAGGCGCAGAAACGTCTCGCTTCCCCTAAAAATCCCCGCAGAAATCTCTCCCAGTAATGGGTATTTAATGAAGCCCTGCCTTCCGGTGACCCGGGGTCACGAGGAAGGATTGCGCGCGCCGGGATGAAATGTGACCCGGCGTCTCTGCAGCAGCCTGGCACGGCGCGGGGGGGGGAGGGGGGCCAGGGCCGCCTGGCACAGGAGAGCAACGGGGCAAGGGAGGGCACCGAGGCAGCAGATGAGGGGGCAGCACGGGAGGACCAGCGCTACAGGGCAGCAGGGGAGGGGCAGAACAGAGGAACAGTAATACAGCAGCACAAGAGGGGGAAAGCACGGGAGGGGCAACAGCACAGCATATCCAACAGAAGCATGTGAGGAGCAGCAGAGAAACTCTACAGCAGCACAGGATGGGCAGAGCACAGACGGGGCAGCACAGCATGGAAACTAATGCAGCAGCACAGGAGGAGTGCAGCAGGCAAAGAACACAGCAGCACAAGACGGGAACAACACAAGAACGGGTGGGGCAGGGCAGCATAGCAAACAAAACAGCAGCACAGGAGGAGTGCAGCAGGCAAAGAACCCAGCAGCACAAGACGGGAACAACACAAGAACGGGAGGGCAGCATAACAAACAAAACAGCAGCACAGGAGGAGCGCAGCAGGCAAGTAAACCAGCAGCACAAGATGGAGCCTACACAGGAGGGGGAGAGCAGCATATCAAACAAAACAGCAGCACAGGAGGAGTGCAGGAGGCAAGTAAACCAGCAGCACAGGCTGGAAACAACTCAGGAAGGGGGAGGGCAGCATATCAAGCAAAACAGCAGCACAGGAGGAGTGCAGCAGGCAAGTAAACCAGCAGCACAGGAGGAGTGCAGCAGGCAAGTAAACCAGCAGCACAGGAGGAGTGCAGCAGGCAAGTAAACCAGCAGCACAGGAGGAGTGCAGCAGGCAAGTAAACCGGCAGCACAGGATGGAAACAACTCAGGAGGGGGGATGGCAGCATATCAAGCAAAACAGCAGCACAGGAGGAGTGCAGCAGGCAAGTAAACCAACAGCACAGGAGGAGTGCAGCATATCAAGCAAAACAGCAGCACAGGAGGAGTGCAGCAGGCAAGTAAACCAGCAGCACAGGAGGAGTGCAGCCGGCAAGTAAACCAGCAGCACAGGAGGAGTGCAGCAGGCAAGTAAACCAGCAGCACAGGAGGAGTGCAACCGGCAAGTAAACCGGCAGCACAGGATGGAAACTACTCAGGAGGGGGAGGGCAGCAGAGCTTCATTTGTAAAACAATTAGTGCCAGGGCCCTCGTCAGGAGGCCACTACCGCTATCACCACCCATTGCTCCTGCCAGCACTGCCAACGAATGCCAACACACCTACCAACCATCACAGTCCTACATGTGTGACAGTTCAGATGATTCCTGGCCCCCAAAGCTATAAGGATGGCTTGGGCGGCTGGTATTAGTCCCTTTTAATGTATATTGAATTAATAAACAACTGTTGTTGTGCTCATTTCTAAATTAGACAGACAGCTCCACCATGTGGCAGACTTTCATAAGTACCGGTGTTGACAATTAAGAGCCGGTGCCGAGCATCGGACACCACAGGCTCAAATTAAGCCCTGGAGGGCAGCATCTCAAACAATACAGTAGCACAAGGCAATTGCAGCAGGCATGTAAACCAGCAGCACAGGATGGAAATAACACAGGAAGGAAGACAGCAGAGACCTAAACACCCACGGCATGAGAAGGAAACAGGCTCATGAGGCCAGATCACTCAATAGCAAAGGAACAGCAACAGCACAGCAGGACAAATTATACAGGATGGGAACTACACAGGAGGGAGAGCAGAAATTGGAGGGCAGCTGCTAGGAGAGCTAGCAGTTCAGGATGTATGAACGGAGGGCAGCACGGGATAAACATCAGTAAGGAAGAACAGGGCCACTGGTGCAACAGTCTCTGTTTATCAACAAAAGTGTCATTATCTTCGCTCTCACAGAATAATACAGCAGCATGCTCTCAAAACAAACAAGCATTGGCACGCCAGCAGGTCTTGGTTGAACTGCCAAGCGACGCAGTAAGTGCTTTGATTTATTTATCTATTTGTTTACTTTTCACAATTCCATCATATTTCGAATTCCACTACCTTCACCCCCGCCCGCCTCTCCGCCCCTGCCCCACCTCCCCACCACATTTGCCTGTGCAAGCCGCCACTGGACATTCTATAGCGCTAACAGCAGGAGCTGATAGACAGCTCTGTAGTGGCGAAGCAGTGCCTGGTGCAATACAAACATTTGTAGGGAGGCTGAAGGATGCACCCAGACTGCCAGTAGCATAAGGTAAGTGATGAATACTACACTTTCTGAGCCAAGATGTGATTGACAAGTGCTCAAAATTGAGGAAATCCAATGGAAATAAAAAGGCTGTGTATATTGTTAGCAGTAGGTGTGTTTGACAGCCGCACTGCCAAATCTATAGGTGATACCCAATTAAAATTTCTTACAAACCTACTTTGAACACACAGCAACCAGTAAATGTTGTCCCAAAGGCATTTTCAAGCCAAGGAAAAGTCTGGAATTCATATTTTTCGTGATTGTTACAGATGCAGGACTAGGCAAACATGATATGTTTTCTTTCTCTGCACAGGAACGCCCCTCGCCACCAATAATCATATGGTGCATTGAACACTTAAATAGTTGCACAATAACCCCTGTTTGCACCACTGGGCAGCTCTGCCTGCAAACATCAGCAACATTTACAAAATACATTCTCCTCTCTGGGTGGTAGAGAAGGAAGGCGAAGGCGGGGCTAGTGACTCCATGGATTCCAAGCACATTCTCTACTCTACTCGGATCTCATTAGTTTCAATTATTCCTTGTTTTTTTTATTTATTTGCTTTTCCTGCTCTCAAAAGTGCGAGCTTGCGAATTTTGCAATAATGCAGCTCATTAGCTGAATAATATCGGAAACCCAGCGCGCGGCTAATTCATCTCTTGGTGTCATTCAAACGCGTTCCCCTGGCAGCTGCGCGCAGCCGGTGGGGGCGGGGGTTAAGAAGGGAGAAGGGGTGGAGACCAGAGCCGGCCTTTGCTAAGATAGCGCCTTGGGTGTGGGCGGAGAGAACCTTAGCGCCCTTGCTGATGGTAGTAAATTACATGAAGCAACAGGGGGTCCCTTTTGTGTTCACTGGTCAGTACCTGGATGAGCAATGACTGGTCCCTGAACACAAGCATCCCTGTATCTCTCCAGCGCACCTAAACCACCTATAGCGCCTCACACAGATGATGGTTTTGTTGATGTGTGCCAGCAGGTGTCAGAGGGTGAAGGGAGGGCAAGGAAGGAGACTAAAGGGGTGTTAAAAACATTTCTCGCCATATGATAAAGAAGGACTAAAACCACTTTAAACTGGCAAATCAGACAGAAACGAACAGGCAGGGACAAGGCTTGAGCAAGATGAGAAGGTCCCTGCTGTTGATATAACCTTAATGCACACATCTCCTTGCGTCCCTCAGAAAATTGGCACCCTGTCCTAGCTCGCCCATGCTAAAGGCCAGCCCTGGTGGAGATGCATGGGGTGTGGATGAATCTTAATTTTAGGGATAAAAGAAAACCTACTAAACCTCAGGTCCCTTTGTGAATTAGGAGGGCGTTTATACCCTGCACCTATCGAGGGCTAAATGCAAATTGCACTCGTTCACCCCAAACTTTTACCTGGAGGTTGAAACGAGCACAAAATGGGCATACATTCTAATGTTGCATGTATAATGGCTGCAATTACCACAAGCCATGCCCACTTTTCGCATCAATGTGCACATAGGGTGCAAACGCACAGCTCACAGATTTCTCAGAGATAATTTAAATGCCTTGCTCTTTCTCAGGGCTCCTGTAATTTCCAAATCTGGCCCATGCCTTGACTCTGCGTACTCAATGGACAAAAGAGGAGACCCTACAGAGATGCATGCTCCTGGGACTGTGTCATAATTGGCTTTGCTTTATCCTCACATTGCCAGCGCTTGCTTTTAGGTCTCGCCTAACACAGCGCAAACACTGTCTGTTGCAAGGCATTTTGTTAGCTTACAGTGGACTTACAGCCCATCCACTGGTTTCAGGTCACAAGTAGGGGTTACATGGGGGTAGGCGGTAACCACCCACTAATTTCACAGGGGAGCCACCCTGCCAAGAATTTGAGCCCCGCTGAAATGTGCTGTACTGGCCCGCTGTAATTTTCAGACGGCGGAACAAATTCAGCAGCGTCTACACGTTGTCTGCTTTCATTCAGAGAAGCAACCGAGAGGCTGGGAGGGAGCTTTATTATTTTAAATTCCAGTTGGGCCCAAAACAAAAGCTGAATTTAAGGGGCCACCAGGCCTCCTTTTGTTCCACTTTACTGACTGGAAGTTATCTGGGGCCTCACATCTAGATGCAATTGCAACAGACGGGAAACAAAGCACACATCTTGTTATTACTTCACAAGTACTTAAGGGAGTCATAGTTTTGACTTTGTTTAGTCACAGTATATAAGAGATACGTATACACTGTAAGGATGTCATATGTGCTGGTCTGTCCCAGTAGTGACCCAAATAAAAATGTAAATGCCACCATTTTGTTTTATTTCCTTTATAGCACTACTCGTCTCAATGCAGGGTGTCAGCGAGTTTTACTTCACACGTACACTTTATACATGGACAATAAATCACATGCGTGTAAGTGATATATATAAATATATATATATTTAATTTTGTTCCACCTCCGCCCCTCCAGCCTCATTCCCTGCCAGTCGCTACTGATGGTGAATATTTCTATGAGGATGAAGGGCATTCAATAGGGTCAAAGATTTCCAAATGTGGTACCCATTTGTAAAACTATAGCAGGTGGCACACAGTAGGATTTTACAGTGAATTGCATATAAGAGAAAAAGAAAAAAAAAGGTCCTTCAGAATTGATAGGGCGTTGAAATTTTCATCTGACAGCTCAATCAACTACAAAAATCTGAAGGTTTATCAGGGGTTTGAGATATTGTTGTTTTAAGTTTATGGCATAGAAGGACATTTTCTTGAGGGCATTTCAGGGTTTGGGCTTGAATTTGGATGTACATGAGTTAAGTACCATATTTATCTTAATCTGGTATAGACGATCACAATATTGTTTTTGTTGTATTTATTTTCACACTCCACAGGTTGCTATAGTTTGGAAGTGTGCTACAGCTCTTTGCAGACTTTTGCTTGTAGAGGATACGAAGACTAGATCATCTGCAGAGGGAGTCAGTTTGTATACCTTCTTAATAAAATCCAGGAACCTGTGCCTCTTCTAGGTTAACTAGGTTAATTCATGTCTGTGACTACTAGAGTTGGACTAATACATCATCTCTCTTTCATCCCTTGTTTTTGTTTGAAAATCAGTGCCTTGACATTGTTAGTTATTGTTAATTTTCACCCTGCATCGCGTGAGGATGTATATTGCTTTTGATTACATTATATCCCTCTGCTCCTAAATCACTTACAAGAAACCTATTGTCCCACACTGAGTTTACAGATTTTTGAGAGTGAATAAAACATGCAAATAGTTTCCCTTTAGCATTCTGCGAATATATTAATTATTAATATATGCAAGGGGAATATGTGATTGCTGGCTCTTGAACTGGCGTAAACTTCAGTTTAGCATCTGTGTAATCTCTGTTTGTCATTGATTTACACCTGGATTCTTTTGTTTAAAATGACACTGAACATTTTTGATAATTTGTTTTCTAGGCAGACATCTTTGCAGGGTCACACTGGGACAGAAAACAGCCCTGTGCACCAAAATAAAAGTCGTCCCCATTAGCGAATAAGATAGCTAAAAAAAAGTGGGCCACATTTGCAAATCAGAACAGTTTAGAACTTGTAAAGCCATGTTGTATAGGTGTTTTGCAAGTTATGGCAGACTGCATGTATTGGTACTTGCTGCAGGTAATGTTTGCAGTAATATCAGTGAAATCAGAAGTCCATGAACCAGGCCCACAAACAGCAAAAACCCTGCCCTCCTACTGACAAGTCAGATCAGCCCTTCTGGTACAGCCAGATTGCCCTATAGATCAGTCTGGCCCTGTACCTCTGAGAAGTTTGGATCCGGGCAGCTATTATTTGTACACGTATAGCTGAAAACCATGTCAACCGTGTTGTGTGGACTTGATTCGAACTTAGTGCCAGAGTGATAACTTTACCACTGCCTATTGCAGTGCTTCATGTAGTCTCCTGTCTATTCCAGTTTCCATGTTTTATGCTTTTCAGTTCTTCCTGTACACATCTTATTGCCACTGGAAGGTCTAGCATGTGTTGAACGCCTTTAACTACACTTTCTATTTTGCCCAGTCTGCTTATGATGTCTTTTTGGTGTTCTTCCCTTTCCCTGACTTTCTACAGCTTTGACAAAAATGTTGTTTCCACACATTCTCTCCAATGATTCCTAACTTTCGTCCCCTCTTTTTATAGGGATTCCACTCAATGTGGCCTAAAAGAAGTTACATCAAAGAGCTTCACTGAGTTTTGCTTGGATCCAGGATTATCTTTTTTTTATTTATCTTGAGCTTGTTGAAACTTTGAAAGGTATCTTATTTTTTGCTTCCTTTGTGCCTGACTATTTGCTTCTGTATGTTTTTATCTAGGTAGCTTTCATGTCGAAGTGTGAACAGCTTTGCAGCCACAGTGAAACCAAGTACCCTGGCTTTCCTACTATGTGGTTAAACTATTAGCAGCGGCCTGGCAGCTTGCCTTAGGATTGTTATAATGTCCATGGAGGGTTGTTGTATCCATACGATTCCTGACTGTATTTCTTCATCAGGAAAAGTTTCTGCTGCTTTTCCATTTCCTCACTGTTGAGGGCAGTTCCTATGTGTCTCTTCTGTAGTTAGACCATTTGTCCTGGAGAACCTCGTTTTGGGTAATGTTCCTTCAAGTTTGGAAGAGGAAACAATTGAAATATGAGGTATAGAAGAGGTCTGGTACCAGGATAGCATAACAAATTATCATCTGATATTCTTAACAATGTTTCCGTATGTAACATTGAAATGCCAATAAAGTTGTCACAAAAAAAAATAATTATCATCTGATAAAACATTGTGTCCTAAATATAATTCACAAAAATGTCACTCCGTTGGAGTTAATAACAGACAATCTACAACCAATGAGAAAATATTATGTGTAAACATCTATAGTAAGCTCCCACCCCCGGCATGATGTGCCTTTTGAGTTGTGAATTTTAGGAAAGGGACTTCCATCTCTTGCTATTCGATTCTGCATCCTTTCGTCTTTGTACCTTTAAGCCAGTATCATGAGATTGTAGGTGTCCTTCTTTTTAGTATGGACTCTGCAAAGCGTTCCTTCTCAAAGATGGCCCATTTAAGCCCTGGTATGGTCTGATTATTGATTGTAAAGGACATCATTCCAATGTCGTTTTTCTGTTCCAGGGCTGCAGCGAAGAATATCGATCGATGGGTTTCAAGAAGTGTTTTCTCCTTTAATTAAAGCATTCAAGAAATCTATGCTGTGGTCACTGCATTAGCAGTGCAATTCCTGTCAGTTTGTTGCCCAAGGATTGCAGTATTCTGTATTCTCCCTCCTTTCAGAGTCTCTTGGCTATTTTATTCAATTTGTCTTTCCGGCTGCTACCGTCTGGCCGGTTGGGAGGGCCAGGTCTTAAAAAGATGAATGCTGCACAGCTACTGAATACTGAGTTGTCTCTATGCTTCACAGAAAATACCTGTGCCACTGTAGTCAAGGAAGAGACAAGTCCTGTATTCTTACCTAGACCACATTCATATGGCCATCTTTATTTCCATAACAGAAAGTTAAAAACAAGCAGAGCCCGTCTCAGGCTGTTCTTGGTCAGGAAGTTCTAGTCCGTTTGTGGTGGTGATTTAACGCTAAGATCCTCTTTGGTTCTCCAGGTGGGTGTCCATTGTTGTCTTTGTGGCTGGCAATCTGGGTTGCTCATGGTTCTCTTTCTACTTACAAGTTTGGATTTCACAAGTCTGTTTCAATTATTTTAACTTTGTTGTTGGATTCTTTCTCCTTTTCCGCCTGTGGGATCTTGCTAATGTCACCTTTCGATTTTGGGTGGTGGGCATCTCATTTGTCTTCTGGGGTTTCTCTGTGATATGGTGGGTCAACATGTAGTTGTTGTCTAGCTCTATCTAGTTCTGTTTTTTTGGCAGTGATGCTGTTGTGTGAATCGAGGCCTTGTTCTCGTCTTTGGGCTACCGGTGTTCTACTTATTGTAATGTTGCCTTGTTCCCCACATATGCACAGAGTCCAGGTGGTTGAGTTTGCTTGTCTTTATTACAATTATGATATGCAATCTCGAGCTAGAGGGCGCCGAGCGTCTAACACGACTGCTCCGGTCGCCAGCTCCGTTCTCCCCGCTTTCGCGCCTTCAATCTGGCGCCTACTGCGCATGCGCGCCCTTCGCGCTCCTGTCTATGGCGTGACGCGTCATCGCGTTCACGCTCATAGACTAGAGCGCATCCTACATATCTCCCCTTTTTAACAGTAACAAAATTAACTATTCAACCTCCACAAAGTTGCACAAGGTGTCCCAATGTTCTCTGGCTGGCAGCCAGGTTGCCAACTATCATTAATGTCCACCCATTTCATAGTCTCTATATCTTGAGGGCACTGTAACTGCCCGGCCACTACGGGTGTGTCTTACCGGCATGCTCTCTTCCACCTCTCTGTCTCCGCCTGGTCTCGCACCATCTCTCCAATCTCCACTCTGAGTTACTCCAGCCAGAGTGACATCTCTGACTGCGCGCCCTGCGCCGGGAATGTCCATCTCACTGTTGTCTCCTGTTTCCTCGGGCAACACTTCATCAGCTTGCTCCAGTCGAGGCGTGCTCTCGTGGAAGTCCTTCTGTGCCTCTGTCTCTTCCAGCTTGGGCCATACAACAATCCTGTTTACTCTAGCCATGCGGTCTTGGGACCACACTCTGCCATCGCTGAGGAGGGCTGCTCTACCTCTCACCTCCTTGACTTGTAGAGGCTGACTATATTTGCTGTCGCCTTTCTTTTGGAGGGTAGGGAGTTTAACCCTAACCCATTCTCCTTCCTCCAGCTCTGTTCCTTTCACATTCCGACGTTTGTCGTAATTCGCAGCATAAATCTTTTGGGCTTTTTCCAAGTTGTGTTGGACCACCGCAGGGGACCATTTACTGGTAATGGTCTTCTCCCGCCACACAACATTGTCTCGTGTGAACGGATGCCGTCCTCTCAACACTTGAAATGGACTGTACCCCACAGCCGTGGGGGTGATCCTGTAAGACCACAGCATGCTCATTACCTCAACCTCCCAATCCTTTCCCTGCATGATGGCCGCCTGTATGGAGCCCATCAGCACACGGTTGAACCGCTCCACCTGACCGTTGCATGCGGGATGATACACTGCCGTGTGTTTGGATTCGATACCATTCCTTCTCATGAACCTAGTCCATTTGTCCGAGACAAACTGCGGGCCATTGTCACTCAGGATGGTCTTGGGGATGCCTTCCCTTAAGAAAACTGAAGTCAGGAATCTCAAAATCGTGTCAGTGTCCATGGATTCTTGAATGTCCACCTCAGGCCATTTTGAGTACTTATCCATCACTACACACAAGTACTTGTTCACACCTTTGCTATCCAGGACCGGTCCCAATATGTCAATTGCCACATTCTCCCAAGGTCCCTGTGGCGTGTCGAACTTCCCCATGGCCGGTCGGAGAGGCCTCAGCACTTTGTCAGCGCCCTGGCATTGGCCACACTCCCTCACTTGCCTTTCAATGTGAACGTCCATGCCTGGCCACCAATACATCTGCTTGACGCGTGCCTTGGTCTTTACAATACCTAGGTGGCCCTCATGTAGTAGAGTTAGTAATCTGGGTATCAGTGAATCCGGCGGCACAACTCTTTCGCCCCGATAGATAAACACCCCAGAGTCACTCAGGGACAGTTCTTCCCTAATTTCATAGAACCTTCGTACTCCATCAGTGAGCTTCCTTTTATCAGGCCAGCCTGATGTTAAGTATCTCTTAATCTCCCCTTTTTCCATGTCCTCATCATAGGCGGACTCCCATTCTTGGGCACTTATCGAACTCTCATAGTCCTCCATGCTTGCCACCATCTCTTCCTTATCCAGGGCTTCCTCTGGCGCCACTTCCATCGCGGCAGCCCTGCTGAGATAATCCGCTACCCTGTTCTGTGTTCCCGGCAGATATTCAACATCGTAGGTGTAATCGAGTAGCTTCAGAGTCATTTTGGCTATTCTCGGGGTCGCCGTCTCATGCCCCGAGGAAGTCAAGACCTTGATGAGGGGTTTATGGTCCGTTTGCAGTTTGAATCTCGTACCCCAAACGAATTGTCTGAATCTGCCTAAAGCCCAGGTGACTGCCAACATCTCTTTTTCAATTACGCTGTATCGTTGCTCCGTCGGAGACAGCGCACGGGACGCAAAGCAGATCGTCTCAGTGGCCCCATCATCTCTCACTTGAGCCAGGACCGCCCCTAAGCCCTTGTCACTGGCATCGGTGGTTACCACGGTCTGGCCCGATGGAACGAACCCTTGCAGCGGAATAGCTTGACTAATGCAGGTCTTGATGGTGTCAAACTCCTCTTGCGCCTCTGCGTCCCACTCAAACTTGGTCTTGTCTCTGATGAGTTGTCGCATTCTGTATGTCCGGGTGGCAAAGTGTCTCACGAATTTACTATAATACTCGGCCATTCCCAGGAACGACCTCACCTCCTCCTTGGAGCTGGGTGCCTTCGCCTCCCTTATGGCCGTCACATTTCGTTCTTTGGGTGAGATTCCGCTCGTGCTGATCTCATGCCCCAAGTATGTCACCGCATGGGTCCCTATCTTGCACTTACTCCATTCCGCCGTTAGCCCTTTGTTCTGCAACACTTCCAGCACGCTCCGCAACTTCCTGTCGTGATCACCTTTTGACGAGCCCATCACCAAGATGTCATCCTGAAAGTATTGTACTCCAGGAATGTCCTTGAACAAGCGGTGCATCAGCTTCTGAAAAACAGCCGCTGCGGATGCCAGGCCAAAGGGCATCCTCCGGAACTGGTAGCACCCAAATGGAGTGATGAAAGCGGTGTACTTCCTGCTCGATGGATGCAGCTCTATCTGGTAGTACGCAGACGTGAGATCGATAGTGGAAAAGTGAGTCACACCTTTAGTCTTGGCGAGCATCTCCTCGATTCTGGGAAGGGGAAACTTTTCCACGATGAGACTTTTGTTGAGCTCGCGGAGGTCAACGCAGAGCCGTACCTGCCCATTTGGCTTCTTGACCACGAACAAGGGGGATAGCCACTCTGCACTATCCACCGGCTCTATGACCCCTTGCTCTTCTAGCCTCCGGAGTTCCTGTTGTACTGCTCCGCTGGTAGATATGGGAATGTTCCTGACTTTATGCACCACCGGTACTGCACCCTCCTTGAGGACCATTTTGTGAACGAACTTGTCCAGTTTTCCCACTGATCCGTCAAAAACTTTGGGGTATGCCGACTTCCAATCTTCCTCTCTCGTGAGGGGCCACTCGTCTGTCAAGAGAATCTGTTCTTTACCTCCCGGGTTGAGTATGATCCCCAGATCACCTGCATCTCTCCACCCCAGCACTGAAGGTCCTCTCTCCGCTATGTACAGGGTGCACGTGGCTGACCTCCCTCTAAATTCGAAGTCGAAGTCTCGACACCCCACCAAAGGAATGGCATTTTCCGTGTACGAGATGGGTCTGATGTCCGGCGGCCATAGGTCTGGCCCCACCACAGGCACAAAGTCTTCCTCCCATATGGACCTTTGCACGATGGTCCAAGGAGATCCTGAGTCGACGGCCACGTGTACCTTCACACCCCCTATCAGCATGTCCGTGCGAGGCTTGTCTCTTCGCTTCCCCGTCACCTCAAGTACTTGGTCCTCGATGCACAACACCAAGTCGTCGTCATCCAAATCGTCCTCCTCGCTGACGTCGGCTGCGGCCGCATCGACGCACTTGACCGTGGATTTCTTCCCCTTTTTGCGGCAGACTTTCTCAAAATGGCCGACCAGGCCGCAAAATGAGCATCTGGCGCGAAACGCGGGACAGCGTTTATCCTGCGCCGAATGTGCCGTGCTGCCACATCTATAACACGCAAACTTGTTGTCTGTACTGGGGCGGCCTGCCTGCTTCCCTGTCCATCTCAAGTCCTTCCTCTGATCTCCATATCCTCCCTTGGCTCTCCCAGGCTGGGGTGCATCTTCTATCTTGTTCACCATTTGCCTCGGCGCGTTCTCCCGTTTTGCTGCCTCCGCACCGCGTCGTGACATTTCAGCCTTTTTGACCATCGCCACCACTTCTTTAAGGGACGTCTCACTCTGCGCCCACAGTTTGTCCTGGACCGACCTGCACGTGGTGTGCATAACAATTTGGTCTTTTATATATTCTTCCTGAAGCCCTCCATACTGGCACGTGATGGCCAGACGTCGGAGCGCTGCCACGTAATCATCAATCGACTCACCAGCCTCCTGCTTCCGCTGCTGGAAATTATACCTGTCTATGGAGACACAAACTGCTGGGCGGTAGTGGCTGTCCAGGTCATCCAGGGCGTTTTTGAAGACATCTGTCTCATTCACTCCCCTCTCCTTGGGCACCAGATTCTTGAACACTCTCACCCCTTCCGGGCCCAGGTTGTGGAGCAATAGTCTCTTCTTCCTTTCCGAGGTGAATTCCCCTTCATTCTCATCTTCGAGTGCCTCAATATAGTTTTGAAAATAATCCTTCCAGTCCTCCCATTTTAACTGCGGTTCGCCCGGTCTAGGCAGGAATGGGACTGGGGCCATCAGAGCAGACGCTTGATTTGCCATTCTGGCTTCACCTCTGGGGTCTACCCCCTGGGCACTGTGTTGACTGAGTCCACCGGATGCTCCCGCACTCTCTGCCGTGTTCCCTTGCCCTCTGGGACTGCCAGGCGTGCTATCCCTTCTGGTCTGTGTGGGGTCGTCCGTTTGCGCCCCTTCCTCTGACTTGGGGTCAATGCCCTTGGCTGCCAGGGTGCTGGCTATGCTCCCTTTTCCTAGCCCAGCACTGACCTGGTTGTTGGAGCCGGCTCAGGTGGATTCCCGTGGTTGTTTCAGCTGCTGCCACGCCCTCTGCTCGTTTATTCCTGGATTTTCTGTTGCTGTGTCCTACTGCTGTAAATATGGGGCTGTCATGGGGGGTCTGCTCCTGACCCTGAAGTGCCTGGTGTTCGTGGTCCCAGCCTCGTCGCCAATGTAATGTTGCCTTGTTCCCCACATATGCACAGAGTCCAGGTGGTTGAGTTTGCTTGTCTTTATTACAATTATGATATGCAATCTCGAGCTAGAGGGCGCCGAGCGTCTAACACGACTGCTCCGGTCGCCAGCTCCGTTCTCCCCGCTTTCGCGCCTTCAATCTGGCGCCTACTGCGCATGCGCGCCCTTCGCGCTCCTGTCTATGGCGTGACGCGTCATCGCGTTCACGCTCATAGACTAGAGCGCATCCTACACTTATGTAGCCATCTTTATGCTCCATTCCATAGGGACGTTTTGTTGATATCTGTATGCTGGAGTGGGTGGGCCCCTGCCAAGCTTACTTTATAGGTAGCTGTTAATACAATTATTTTTTATTTTTCCAGCGCTTACAGTCTAAGGTTGTGTGTATATCTCAATTTAGTGCCATATCTTTGAGACGTTTACTCAACTTAATCACCGCTATGTCAGTGAGTTGAATGGTGGTCCACCGGTGGTTTGTGGCATGGAAGTGGGGGGGGAACGAAGAATATGACCAGGGTAACCCTCATCAAAGAGTACCAACAATTCATGAATTCTGCAGCAAGGGATAGCACAGCGTGCAAATCACCAGCAACTCTGCCGGTGCCATCTGGAAGAAGCACAGTCGCACACTCCATTCTGAGAATTGAGAACTGCCAGTGCTGGAAATGGAAAATGTCATCCTCAGAACCCATAAACAGGGGCAATGGATGTGTCAGCAGAAAGGGGTGTAGCCACGAGGACAGACTCATGAAGTGACTCATTAGGAGCAGAGTCCATGGCAGTCAGCCTATGCATTATTTTAAAGTCCAAGGAACTGGCAAGAGGACAAATGTGACAATAATACTGTTCTGGGTGGTCACAAATAGATTGCCTTTTAGGATGCCATACAAAGTCAAGGCACCTGCTACAGATTTTTTAGTGTATGCAGCAAGCATTAGAGTATAATAGAGGAAGGTAGCTCTGGCGGTTAACGCATCTGTTGGAGAGCTATCTGTGCAATCTGGTATGACTCATCATCAAAATCATAGAGGGTTCATTTACCTACAAGAGAGCACAGTGTGTAACACCCAAGTCACGGACTTCTTTTTTATGTAAAACAGGCCAGTGAGTTTATGCGTATGGTGCAGAGATCTTTGAGTTAGTAAGAGTTAGATTACTAGCTAATAGTGTAATTACAAGCATAGGCCCGAATAGAAGTGGGTCTTGAATTTCCAATCCCTCTGCATAGACAGCTTTGCACAGGGACCAGAATTCCAAGTAATGTTGAATTTACAGCACCGTGTACTTACTGGTGCAATACACTCTCACACTTGCAATTTTCCCAGGTGGATATTGGCAGTTCAAGCTTGCCAAACTTTACTGGGGAAAAATGTCCGGTAATTACAGACACCTGCGAAATGTGGTGCCGTAAACACGTAATTCCCCATGTATCCCCCAATTGCAAGTACGATCTCGGAATAGGTTGTACTTACTAAACCGAGTAAATATCTCACAGTATTGTGTCAGTATTTACCTGGTCTGGTGAGTATTTCAACCCCCTCTGGAGCTCAGGCCGTAGACAGATATATCTGGCAAGATGCATACTATTGCACCTCAGATAGACTTTGGGAAAGTCAAATCTCAGTTTGCCTCTATGCAGTTGGTGGAATGACCCTCTCAGTGTCTTTGGTTTCTCAGATGGAGATCCCTCTGTATCTGCAGCAAGATGCTAAGTTGCAGCTGTGAACCTTTGACCACAAACTGTATCTGGTCAGGTGTTGCTGATTGCCCTTTAAGTGAAGCATTTGCAAGGGCCAAGCTGGAAAGGAAAGCAGAAGTCCTCCCTCATCCCCTTCAGTTTGCTACTACTCACAAAGTGCACAGGTGCCTCTGTATGCGCTCTGGTGTCGCCAAACTGCACTAGGAGACAATGCGGCTCACAGGAGCCTGTCCAGGCTGGATCTGTAATCCGGGAGGAAACCCCCATATTCAAGCACGGATCATTGCGTTGTGTTATTTTCAGTGAATCAAAAGACACCACACGGGCACACCAATGGTGATTTCACTTGCGTTCACCCCTGGACCCCAATTTTCACAATGATTTTTATAGTCTGGATAGGCAGCACAGCTGTCGCTAGACAATTATGTGGGCATCACTAGCGAGGGTCTTTGGCTCAGCACACATGCTGGAATCCATGAGTACATGTTTTGATTGGGAAGTTGTTGTGTGCTACCAGAAAAAGCCCTTACCCTCTATCCAGCTGCCTGAGCTTGAGCTTTCAAAGATACACACATGACAATATAGTGCTTGTAAAGGTCTTAGATAACTAGATAATGTATGGTATTTTTGTCTATCAGCAGTTGAGATGGGAAGAGTGCAATCATTAACCTACATAGATGTTAAGGTCTGGCTTGACAGGTGACTGTAACTTGAGCTTTTCACCTACACCAATATTATTCTACAGTTCTTTGTTTCCACACAAATACATATCCATCCCCATGCTACTTACTTGTAATGCGTCACATTAGGAAAACATTTCTTCAAAGCCAGGCCTATTGGCATTGCCAATGCCTGCCTTTTCTTGTTTGCAAGCCAGTATTTGGTGGTGAAGGGAGACGAGGGCCCTACAACAGTGGCTCCCAAACTTTTTAGAGCCGTGCCCCAATTTCCTAGATCGACAAACTTTTTCGAGCCACCTACTTTTAATCGAGATGACACATATATGCAGTTCTACAAATAAAACTGTATAACAATTAAATGTTAATGTGTGGAAAAATCGGGTTTCTGTGAATATTTATTATCCCTTCATCACCAAGTGAAGTGTCTTGGTTTGTTTTGATCCTATTAACATTTCAGTTTCTCAGAATTACAAAAAAATTGCCTTCATTTTTGCTTTCCTAACTGCTGAATGCATACAGTTAATTTACAGGTATTTACATTTTGATGAGTGCTGCAAAAAAATGACATCCTAAGGCCTTTCCTGTCCCACTTCCTGTACTTCAACCAGATAGTCAAGGTATTCACTGTAAAATCTCCTCTCACTTGCAGTCAGGGAAAGAAAAGTAAACACCAATTCAATTGGGGGAAGAATAAGCAGCAGTTTGTCAGAAGGCGTAGCCTGACATTTGACCTCTATTTATGAAGCACTGGCTCTGGCCTTGTGTGGTTCCTTCTTGTTTCCTTCACCTTTTTTTAACTTTGTTCTTTTACTTTGCCTGCTTCTTTTAATAATGAATTATAATAGATTTTATGAGCTATACCTATGAATTGATTGTTTGAATTTCACTCTGTCACTTGCTTGCGGGGAACGTGGGAGTCCGGTCTGGCCAAAAGTTCTTCTTCCTAGTTTGGGATGACTAGAGACGCCATTTTAGTTGCGTGCGTGCTCTAGTCGTTCAAAGGGTGCATGCACTTAAAAATGTGTGCTACGTGGATGCGCCGCTGGTGCGCCATAGCCGCACCCAAGACATGTCTGACGGTGCCCGTGACATTTCTAACAGTAAGTGTCTGTTAATTAACTATAGCAGGGATGATCTTTTATCTGTTGACCCCCTGAACTGTGTAGGAGTTAGCAGATGGGATGTCGCGTTTACTCATGGTATGGAATGCAGCAATTGCAAATTTAGCCTAGATCCTGAGTCTTTAGTTCACCTCCACTCACTAGTCACCCCGTAGTCAGACTTAACGGGTACACGATCAAATCGGCTCTTATTAACCCGTTTGCTGCTTCGAACGTTCAGCGCCAGTGCTGAACGTTCGAAGAAACGGGTGCGGCCACGTCGGCCGTTGGACGTGCGCAGCACCAGGGAGGTAGCTCGCGCGACATCCAACGGCCGACGGCAGCAGCGAACGGGTTAATGCTCGCTCTGTGGCTAAACACACCGAGGACTTCTTTGATATTCTCAATGATGAGTTACTTGCCCTGCTTTTCCTTACGGAAACCTGCTTATCGAAGAACTCCAGTCCGGTGATCGAGATGGCTATCCCAGATGGATTCAAAATCACTAGAGTGGATCGTAGTTCAGGACGGGGCGGAGTTGCGGTGGTTTTAGGAGATCAATGGAACTGTCAATGGAATGAGATAAGGGAGCTGGCAGAGGTGGAAGCTCTTGACTTTTGCCTCAATATTTCCCCTCAATACACATTGGGAAGTACACTGATGTACTGATCCAGCTGGCTTATTCCTTAAAACCTTAGACGATGTTATCATTTCACATACACTTAGCTACTCTCACTTCCTGCTCCTAGGAGATTTCAATATTCATGTTGATGATCTTGAATTGGGGGACACATTGGAGTTTCTTGATTCCATGAAGTTAGCCCAACTTCAACAATTTGTCACCTCGCCCACTTATCGGGGTGATCACATATTGGACCTGATTTGCTCCAACACCCCACTCACAGTAGAGGACCCCCTGCCAGTGGCGTGATCCGACCACTTTTTGACCCACTTCTCCTGGCAAGTTCAAAACAAAGCAGGCTAGATCGTTTATTGGGCAACAGGGAAAAGCTGTACACAGTATCAATACTGCAGAATTTAGTCTAACATTAGCTGAGACGTGCCCCGCATTATCTAGTGACATGAATGAAGCTCTTGGGAACTTCACCAACTGGATATACAAGGCAGTGGAGCGTCTCACCCCTGAGACTCAGCCTAGGCGCACCAAGAATCCTCCTACTAATCCATGGTTCTCTGGTTCCCTTAAAATTGAGAAATAGCAATGTAAAAAGATGGAACACAAATGGAGGCAGGAGTACAGCCCCGTGGATAGATCAATTTTCAATAGGGCACAAAAGAAATACTATGCCGTCATTACTAAAGCTAAAAGCCACTACTATGCAGAGCGAATTGCTCAGTCTGGTAATGATGCCAAAGACATCTTCACTATTGTCCAAAGTTTCCTCTCCCCTAAAGCAGAGACTGGGGTCCACACTCCATTGCTCGCATGGTGTGAGGAACTCTCTTGTTTTTTCATTAATAAGGTTTGATCTCTTCAAGATAGCTTTGGTGCTGGGGATAGTCAGCTAGTGCCTATGGTCCTCTCCCTGCTGCCGACCCTCTCCACCTCCGCCAAACTTATAGTCTTTGAACCTATAACTCTGAAGGACTCACCAGCAGCTTTAAACACACTCAAGTCCGGTTCGCCTTCTGATCCTTGCCCGACCAAATTGTTAGCCAATGCTTCTGAGGTGATCAATCCAGTGATGAATACTCCGATCGACTTGTCCTTAACAGCAGCCATAGACCCGCCTTCCTGGAAACAGGCAATGATTGTTCCCTTGCTCCAAAAAAACCTACACTGGATCCGGCTCTTCCTTCCAGCTACCACCCTATTTCCCTTCTCCCAGCTGTGGCTAAGGTTTGTGAAAAACTGATCAATAAACAGCTTTCTAACTTGGTGGAACAACATGATCTTCTTCACCCGGCTCAGTCGGGCTGTAAAGCCTTATTTAGCGCAGAATGTGCTCTTGTGAAAATTTTTGAGGCCATCCGTGAAACTCTAGATGTGGGGGTCAGGGCTGTCCTGGACTTGGTCCCGGTCCTTTTGGACCTGTCAGTAGGGTTTGATACCGTGCCACATGCACTGCTCCTGTCCCGTCTTCAGAAATCAACGTGATAGGGTCTGCATGGAAGTGGTTGAAATCTTACCTTGAAAGCAGGACACAGCAAATCTGGATTCCTCCTTTTTCAGCTGCCCCCAGAATTTGACGACTGGGGTTTCACAAAGTTCTGTGCAGAGCCCTTTGTTGTTTAACATTTATGTGTCTCACTTTATTAGGCTGGCAGAGGATCGCGTATGCTGATGACACTCAGCTTCTATTCACATGGAACAAGAATGAATCTTCCACCTCCCATGTCAAAACATGTTTGACTGCAGTTTTCCACCGGCTTACATTGGCTCAGCTTAAGTGCAATGAGGATAAAACTGAGATTCTTTTCTTTGGTAATTTCCCTCCTCTGTTCTGGCACTCCCTTTGGCATGATGAGTCCCCTTTGCCTACACCCCTGGGTCACCCCACTAAGAACCTAGGGATCTGGTTTACTGAAAAGCTGTGCTTTAGTCACCAGATTAATAAATAGACAGGAACGTGCTTCGGCATCTTGAAAGCGCAAAAAAATAATCCCCTTCTCCGGCTTTCAGCAAGAGAAACGGTTACCCTTGCCTTGATCATATCTCGCATTGACTATGCCAATGCAGTGTACATTGGTCTGCCTGGCTATTTATTGAATAAAATTCAGGTTGTTCATAGCTAGGGCTCCCAGTTTTATGGTATTTATTTTTTGGTCATTTCCGTCTGTATTTATCCAAATTTATTTTTTGGCCATTTTATCTGTATTTTTCCATATTTATTTTGTGTTTTGCGTATAAATGAAGTAGTAAAACTGTACATTTCCATATCTATTTAGCTGATAGACGCACACTTATACTTTGGCGTCGGTCGTGTTTTAGCTATTTCAGCTGCCAAATATTACATAAAAATGCATCCACTGGTAAATACTAGCATTATACCATGAATGTATGTTGACATATGTCTTTAGTTAAAGAAATTCCATCCTGTTTCTTAATTTCCAATGCTGTCCATCTGCTTAGCTACTTGCCTATAATTTATGAAAGACTGCACGGAGAGTCGCTTAAAAGAACCACAATTTTCTGTATTTATCCACTTTTAAAAATAAATGCAGACAGAAAACACATTGTTTTCTGTCTGTATTTATCTGTAAAAATCCGTAAAAACGGAAAACATGAAGCCTTACTCATAACGCTGTGGCCAGAACTCTTCTGAACCTCCCTAAGAGGGTCAGCATCAGACAACACCTGCGTAGCCTGCATTGGTTGCTGGTGAAATGCAAGTCCTTGGTCATGGCTCAAGCAGCCCTCTATGGGTGTGGCCCGTGTACTTGAGAAAGTTTTTCAGGTTCTATGCCCCTTCTAGGCAGTTGTGCTCTTCTACAAAGGATATGTCATGTACTCCTAGGTTCCGTCGGCAAAGGGTAGGTGTCAGCTCCCTTTCTTATATGGCTGCTGCAGCCTGGAACCAACTTCCACTGGAGTTACGCGCTCTCCAGGATCCGACGATCTTTAGGAAGAGACTTAAGACCTTCCTTTTTAACTAGCTTGCGATTCTCTTTTGTTCTCAACCTCACTGGGCATGTCCCGGGACACTCTTTGAGTAGCTATGCGTGATATAAATATTGATAACATAACGTGTGACAAGATAAACACAAAATCTAACCCGGTTGCTGCTTCGAACATTCCGCGCCGGTGCGGAGCGTTCTATTAAGCGGGCGGGGCCGCGTCAACCAACAGACGTGCGCAGCACTACGGAGGTCGTGCTCACGATGGCCGTTGGCCGACAGAAGCAGTGAACAGGCTAAAGGCATTTTTTTACTTGTACTTTCACAAACACTGCCCTACTAGTTACGTCTAGCTTTTTTCCCTCCATATGGAGTAGTGTGGCTCACTGGTTAGAGGCGGCAGGCCTGAGAGCAGAAGTCAGCCTGGGACCAGGGTTCAATTCCCGACGCGGCAGGGTCGTGGACCTTGGTCAGCGGACTCGATAATTCTCGCTTCGGTGCTTACTCTAATCAGGGGTTCCACTCGGCAACTCTGGGCATTAGCTTGCCTAATCTCCACAACGGCCCCACCAATTCCGGGGATGCCTGGCTCCACCTTGGGGACTCCCAGCAAGGGACCATCCCACAGGGAAAGCCAGGACGGGTTCCCCAGAGTTATACAGCGCCGGGACGCCCCGTTGCTGGGGCAGCTGTGCGCTTTACAAGTATACTACATTACAAGTATACTACATATCGGGAATATATACATTATAAAGAATTCTTTGCAGTAGTCAAGGAATCAAGAAATTGAATTGAAAGGTAAAAATTAAAACTGCATCCAGTAAACAGCCTATGCTTTACTACAAACTGGATGTGTATTGATCTTTTATTCAGAATATTCCTCTCTGTTTTAGTTGCACTTTCATAATATGGTTGTCAGAGGCTTATTTCCTTTCACCTTGTTGGTTAACATAGCTTGTTCAGCTTTTTGAAGTCGATAACCTTTAGTGTCATGGGTGATTAGGTTCTTCACGTGCTCTACCTTCCTTGTAAGTTGGTACACTCTGCAAGGAGAGTGTGCCTGTAGCTTTTTGTCAGAGTGGAAAGTTTTAAAATCTTGTTGATTGCCTCTAGGAGTTCCATAGGTGCTGATGTTGCCAGATGACAGGCACAGTAAACCGTCTGGCCCACAGAACTTCAGGACTTCATTTCCTGTTCCAGTTGTGCATGATAATGATCTTATAACAGTGTACGTTTCATGATGTTACTTCTCATTTGCTTACCGTGGTCAGATAGGTTGAACCAAGCCTCTGAGGGTCCCATTGTCGTGATACTTTGCATATTATTCACTATTTCACCCAGTGCTTTACACCTGCAGGCACTGTCCGGTAGTGAGTGCCTGCACTTCATTCATTTGAAAAAGAGACTTCATGCACTTATCAGCACCGCTGCTTACATTTAATGGGAGAGTACCAGCACTTCGCAGGAGCAAACAGGTACTCTCAATAGTAAGTGCCAGCACTTCCATGTTTTCATGTAAAGCACTGATTTCTCCTGTAAAGTGTGGGTGCCTGGCTCTGTCTGGAGTAGCTACTGAGTTGTGTTGGTATCCGTGTTGGTTTGTGTTTTGGGGCATAGGCCATTTTATGTTAGGGCACTTAGGTTAGATGAAAATGGCCGCCAGTGTACATGGCAGTCGTCATTCAGCATGCCCTTTCATCCTTGCTTTGAGCGCCCTGGCATCCATTTGTCGTCGCTTATTTTTTGAGTGCCAGCTATGAACTTGGAATAAGACTACTGGGAATGGTCTGAGTCAAATATTAGCAGTGGAACAAGGGGGAGATGGGGCAGAGACTCTCCTGTGTATCAGTGGGGTAACACAACTTGAGGGGGTGCCCATGCAAAGTACATGGAGGGGTTCCCCCACCCTCCGGACCCAGTCAGTAGCTCTTAGGCCAAGGTCCCTTGTCCGTGCAGAGTGCCAGAGGGGGCCCCTCATGCTTAGTTTTCCCCAGCACCACGGGCGCTGCGGGGGCTAATGTTACGCCACTGGTTTGCATGCGAAAAACATTCCCACCTACCCCCAGCAACCGAGTGAGAAATCTGGGGGTATGGCTCGACAATAAAATATAATTCGAGCATCAGACTAAACAACTGGCAGGGACTTGCTTTGGCATCTTGAGGGTCTTGAGAAAGACGCTGGACATACTCCCTCTACCTGCCAGAAAAACCATGGTCCATGCCTTAATTGCGTCCAGACTGGACTATGGAAATGTCCTGTATTTAGGGGCCAGTGCTAAATGTATTCTAAGGCTGCAGCGTGTGCCGAATGTGGCGGCTCGCCTGATTCTCCTGCTGCCCAGGAAGGCCTCTTCTAAGAAAGCACTCAAATCTCTGCATTGGCTACCTATTAGGGAGTGAGTGACATTCAAAGCCCTCTGTGTAGGACATCGCATTTTACAGGGGAAAGGACCCACTTATCTCCGTAATCTGCTAAGCCCTTACCATCCAACCCGGCAGTTGACATCTAACGGGACTGGACAGGTATCAGTCCCTAAGTTTAGCAGAATGAGAATGGGTGGACACTCCTATAGAGTCATGGCAGCTCAACAATGGAACAAGCTCCCACAGAAGTTTCGCCTAGAAACATCAGAGCAGACATTCCGCAAAGAGTTAAAATCCTTCCTGTTCCCAAAAGATTAGGACAGAGATGACACCGGACCAGCCGTTGAAGATCTTCGGAACGAGTTAATTTGGGCCAGACATAGCGCGGGGGCACACTAGTTAGTGTAACCAGGCGTTCTATAAAAGTACGGGAAAATAAACAGTTTACTGTGTCCATTGCCCTTACCTAGCGTAGCTGATGCCAAAGATACATGATGCAAACGTACATGCAAAAAAGGGCACTGCATTAAAGAAATAGCAGCTAAATCTTTGCCACAGTAAGAGAAAAAAACAAAAAAGAATGTCAAATATAGTGTGCTAGGGAAGTCCCACAAATGTCTTATACTATCAGAGTTTGGTGTAAGCCTGAACAGATGGGGGCTGGGGGTCTAGTTAATGGACTTAAACTATAAATCGGCCCCAGGCGGTATAATCCGACTGTTGATATACAACAACTTGTTTTAATCCTCGTTGTTCACTCCTGTTAGGGCAGGTCTGTCCCCACTGGCAGCAGTTGGCTCTAATATATGACTGACTATTCCCAGCCCAGTCAGTCCTCTACAGGCACTCTCTTGCCAGTAAACTCCTAAAAGGTCAGTCTGCCTGGAGACACTGGCATCATATCCGAAGAGCGTGGAACTTCTTCCCTCTCTCTTCGTGGAGACGGAGTGCTTATCTGACCTCCTGACCCCTAGCGTACACCCCTCTCGAACCCCGGGCCATGTAAGCACGGCAGACAGCAGAAGCGCGGCCGCGCGCACAACTTCCGCACACGTGCGCAGTGCCGAGCCTCCGACCTGTCGGATCGCATCAGCCTCTGACTTCCTGTTGTTCAAACGTGACATGACAGGTCTGTCCCTCCCGGCACCAAAGCTGTGGAGACAGACTGAGAGCAGCTCCGTCCACTGGATCCACTTAAGATGGCGGCGGGCGGGAGCCGAGCACAACATTACAGCAAAACTTTGGGAAGTTTCCCTCGTGGTGCACTCTGTATTGTCTTATTGATTAAACCATCTCTTTTCATAGCCTGGATTTTATGGCCAGGTTTGACATCAACATTTGCCATGTCGGCTGCTTAACCTCTTCATTTGAAAACACCTTGGGGGACATTAGGATGTCGGGCGGATTGCCTCCGCCAGGCTGGCGGTGGCTACCGCCAGCCTGGCGGAGGCAATCCGCCCGACATCCATCCCTGCATTCCCCCGCCACATTACAATGGTGGAGGGGACCGCAGCGGCAGTAAACACCGCCCGCCTGTTTTCCGCCCCGGTCGCCTTGCGGCCGGTGCCGAAAAAGTTTAATATGGTGGCGGTGTCTAACACTAGTTTTGACTAGCCTAAGGATTAGTCCAATCATGCACTTTTCACTCGGTGCTTTCCTACACCTATTCCGTTTGTGACTTTTAATCAATTCTTAATACCATCAAGGTTCATTCTGTTTAATTTTCTTAATTTTGACCACAATTCATTTTATAACTTGTGAACCATTAGTTCTTCATGATTATATCAACATTGTAAATTACGTATACATTTACAGTTGTACATAGCATTATATTCAATACTACATTTCAGAATCAATCAGCATTGACATTTAACACGCCCGATGCATTTCGGTACTAAGGGGCCGATTAGGATGGCGGACGGACTTGCGTCCGTCCGCCACCCCTGAGTAGGAGGGACCGTCCGCATGGGCAGCGGCGGTCCCTCCATGGCAATTAGGATGTGACCGCCACCCTGGCGGTCACATCCTGTATGTTTTACATTGCGGCGAGTGCTGCTTGAAGCAGCACCCGCCGCAATGTAAAAAACGAAAGCTGTGCATTTGCATGCACAAAGCTGCAGGCACCGCACGGTGCCTGCCGCTTCGTGCACGCAAAGGCAGGGGGGTACCATAGGTACCCCCCATGTGCACCCCCCACGCAACCTTCACCCAGGGGGCCCGCAACGGGCCCCCAAAGTGATTGTCCGTATGCTTTTCCACGGCGGAAAAGCTGCCGCGGAAAAGCATTACTTTCCCTACATCCTAATATGGCTGGCGGTGTCTGATAGATACCACCAGCCATGTTAGTGCTTTTCCGCCGTGGTCGCCTTCCGACCGCGGCGGAAAAGCGGCGGACACATTGTGAGACCCACCAGCCATCCTGATTTGGCGGTGGGTCTTTCAGGCCTCCTCGGCGGATTTCCCGCATACTCCGGGCCGGCGGTGGCTTCCGCCGGCCCGGAGTATGCGGAAAATCCGCCATCATAATGACCCCCTTAGTACCTTCCTCAGGGGAAAAAACTAAAAGACAAGAAAAATAATAATATGTACATTAATTCATGTGCCCACAGTAGCTCCTTGTTTATATATTTCCTCGTAAAAAATGTGCATACCTTATTGTGGATAGTGTCTGCGAAGTCTCCCTACAAAGTGTAAGCATTTCTGAATGTTATATGTATACTTATGATTCCTAGGTGGGTTAAAAAATATACTGTCGTTGTTTGTCTCTTACCTAAAGGTACTGTAAGTAGAGACCGGTTCTGCAATAAAGACCATGTGTATAGTCTGTTAAATCCATCGTTACAACTGATATGGTAACCATATGAAAAAATGATAAAATGGCACAGCCTACCTGTATCTGACGGTTTCTTTTGCGAAAACCTATGGTATGGTATAATAAAAGCAATTCGAAATTGCATTAATGCTCAGGTCTTCTAATCAATATCTTTACTGCATTATGCATTGATGGATATCCTACCTTACGGGTTTTCTCTCTGGTGCTCTCTGTAAAAAAACAGAAATGCACACATTTTGCCCGTTATAATCTATAATCTGATATAAGTTACTGGTTTCAAAAAGGAACCGATAGTTGATATTACGCTTGACGAGTATCATACCCAATGCTGAAATGCTGTCGGCTTTGATCACGGACGCCAAAGATCCCGGAACGACATCTCCCCCGTTATTTCCTGTATAAGTGCACATCCCTTTTCGTGGTCACTGAAAACGGACTCGGATTAATCCAACATGGGCGCCATCTTAACGTGGACTTTCCCTGTCTCGATTAAAATTACAGTTACAATACCTGTGTCGTATTGTGTTTCTGTTGAATTAAACTATTGGACTGTGTCTAACAGCCATATTACAATGGGCTGTATGTCATACCTTTCTGCGGCGGCAATGCCGCCACGGAAAGGCAGGCGGTGTTCACTCTGGGGGCCCCCTGCGGGCCCCCAGAGTGAAGCAGAGTAGGGGTATGCACACGGGGGGTACCTGTGGTACCCCCCCACATTTGCATTGACAAAGCAGCAGGCACCGCGCGGTGCCTGCCGTTTTGTTAATGTAAATGCTGCAAATCATTTTTAGTATTGTGGCGGGCGGTGCAGAGTGCACCGCCCGCCACAATACTAAAAATACAGGAGGTGCCCGCCACTGTGGCGGGCACATCCTAATACCCCCCACGGGACCCCCGCCCTTATGGTGGGTGGTCCCGTTTGCCGCTAGGGTGGCGGGCGGGCTTGTGTCTACAGTATGAATAGTAATGACATCATAGTTTTTCCTCTCCTCCTGGATATATTATGTCAACCGTGAACCGCCTATTACTAGTCTTGTAAAGTACTCTGATATCTTTGGATCTAGCTAGCGCTATATAAAACTCTCAAATAAATAAATAGTCAAGCATCAGGGTTAGACCGGTAGGGCAGGAATGAGAGAGAATTAGTTATTCCTGTATTGCTGATCAAGTGTGTGTGAGTGTTACAGGAACAAAGCAAGCAGGAAATAGATGATGATAAGTATAGAGGATGATAAGTATTAGCTAGGCGACATGTTCAGTGATGACCAAAGTTTATAAGGCAAAAAGGCGCACTATGAATCAGAAGACCTGCCGAGCACCAAAAACAAGAATACAAGGGCAACTAACATAAATGAGAGAACAAAGACTAGCAGGACAAGCGAGGGGCCAAAACACACAAGTGAAAGTATGAGAATATGGAAAACTTTGCTCTTTTGTCACTCACACAACTTGTTCTCAACCTCTTCATCATGGTGTATGTCCGTATCTTCTCACTTGCTTTGCTGGTTCTCATCCTCCTCCTCACACTGCTTGTACATGTTATTCTTATTATTTGTTCTTGATCTCTTGCTTAGATCGATTGCTGCTTACGCTTAAATTTCACATATTGTTTCCCTAAATCCTCACTATGTTTCTGAACGTTGTCCTCTTGCTTTCACTGCTTCTATTTTTTGTCTTTTCCTGCATCACTTGTTGGTACCTCTTTCAGCTTGTTTATCCTTATGCCTATCATCTGTGTTGCTTGCTACCATCACATATATATTGTTGGCTCCTTTCCTATTGCTTGCCTTGATTGTAGTTGACCTCACACAGATATTGCTTCTTCTAGTATCTTGTTATTATGCTTCTATTGCTTGTTCTGTTCTTATCCCCCCTTGTTTGCATCACTTGTTCATTAGTTCTCTCATTTTGCTTATCACTATGTAGATACCTCTGTTTTCTTTCTCTTGCCTCCATGCTCCCCGCTCAGGGGACAACCATAAACCCAAGAAGAACTTGGCAATCAGAACATCAAAACAAATAATGTGCACATTCAACAGGAAATATTAGGTATAATATCTCATGCATTTAACTTAGTGCATATACACCATATGGTTGGGTATTAACAAGCTCACAACAGCACCTCCTCTTAACAACAGCACACAAACAACCAACACAACCCATTAAGCAGTACTCTGCACACCCATCCAATAGAGCTCAAATATCAGTGAACTCACAGCAATATGCAAGCAATATGCACAATAATAAACTCACACAACAGACTACCCTGGCTGTTGCTGCACAGCGGAATATTGTGTAGAAGAGATGTAGGTTTGTGGATATTACTCTACACATAACCTTAAAATAGGAAATAACACACAACATTCAACACAGAACACTGAACAAACATTCTACACAGCTCAGCCACTCTATATATTACAGTAGAGTGTGGCAGGGCTTGTTCCTCAGTCCCATGCTCCTGAAGAGGAGGGTTGGTAGCGCCCAGGCAAGGCAGCCTCAGCATTTGAAGTGTCCAGGCACTGACCACCTGGGAGCCCTGGGTGTATGCTGGTACTTGCAATCTTTCACATCACAATTGTTCACATTTTAAAGCCAGCATGGCATTGAATGTAAGGTTAACAATCTCCTTACATTCAGTTTAGAGGATCTCAGCTTTGAAGCAGGTGCTGAGCCTTCAATTGTTTATGCGTAGGGAGATTGCTTGTTCGCAATGTCATTTTGACTTCAATACGATTGTGGAGAGATGGACGGGAAGTACCAGTACCAGAATACACTAAGGTTCTACTGTTGGCCAACATAGGAATGCTAACATTCTGAACCTATGTTGTGTCAACTTGTGTTCATAACATCCACTGTGGAAAGCTGCCAGGCTGGTGTGTCCTTTGTTTTGAATGTAGGTACTAGACAAGTGTCCTATGAAGCCCTTAAGAGACAGCAAGTATTGAAAAGATGAACTCACCTGAAGATCACTTAACACCAGTGAAACATACACAAAGACATAGCCTGCATTCAAGGTGATACTGACTTAAAGCAAGAACAAACATATGCGATGTGATACATCAAGCACAACAATTGTCATTAACATGCAATTATTAAAACTCATCTGGTATGAAATGCAGCAGGTGTCTGAATACAAGGCTGTTCCTTAGGGGACCAGCACCTCAACACTACACATGTTAAGGATGACTTGTCTGAGCATGATCACACCTTCTCTTCAAATATACTTTCTGTGGGGGGGCGGAGCTAGCCACGCTTGGAAATGGCCGCGCCGTAGGCGAGCTCTCCCGATCAAGCCACAGTCCTTTAATTTATCCTGGGTTTCAACGTACCACATCTGTCTACAACCACATGCCTGTGAAGCGGGCAGACTAAGCTATCGTTTCATACCATCCTTGTGGAAAACGGCTGTCATCACCGCACCGACATCGATTTGCCCCGGAGCGACCCGTCGCCCTACCTAGCCTTGCGTAACCACGTTCGGGCTACGCGAGCCCGTGACTGCACTGGTGTGCTATAGGCCGCGCCGACTGAGACGGTGCTGCAACAGCTGGTCTCTGGAGTGCGCCACCACTTGGACCTTACAGAATTTGCTGTGACTGGCTGAGTTCTCCCCCCGCACACCTCCACCTCATCCCCAGCACCGGACCCTCGCCGGCAGGGCGATCCGATTCCGGCCTGCGGCCCGCTTGAATCTCCTTGGCCGACAGCCACCCCTTGCTGTTGGAACACGTAGACTGTATAAGCACCCGCCACCATGGGCAAGCCGGAGAAGACACAGACAAAAATCCAATTTGAGAACCAGCGGAAACTGCCCTTATCGTTCACGGACCGCCAAACACCACCCCGTGACTCCGCACCCTCTTCCGCGGCCCAGACGACATTGGACGTACAAGCAATGTTCACCGCCATTTAGTCTACCCTGACCAACATTGATGGGAAAATTGATTCACTCACTTATCGAGTGGACCGAATGTCGGAGCGCCTGGATAAGCAGACGGAACGCATGGACATGGCAGAACGTCGAATATCAGACGCCGAAGATGCCACGCAACAGCTTGAGCTCAAAAATAAGAAGGTGGACGCACTGTTACAAACCCTTGCGGCCAAGACGGAAGATTTAGAAGCACGCTCGCGCCGCTATAACCTGCGCATACTGGGCATTGCAGAAACTACTCATATTAAAAACATGGAAGCTTATGTTGAGACTTTGCAGACCACCATTCTAGGTAAGGACACTTTCCCAACGGTTTTCATCGTGGAGCGGGCACATCGAACATTGGCGCCAAAACCGGCGGTTGGAGCTAAACCGCGCCCAATCATCGCCAAGCTTTTAAACTATAGGGATAGAGACGCCGCGCTCCGGAAATCCCGTGAACTTGGATCTCTCACACATGAAGGCATGCAGATATCCATATACCCAGACTTTACTTCCCAGGTGCAGGAGGCCAGTAAACAATATGTGGACATCAAACGGAAACTGAGGGGCAATGGTATTCCGTATGCAATGCTCTACCCAGCACGCCTCAAGGTTACTCTGGATGACACCAGCGTTATATGCAACACGCCACGTGAAGTCGTTAAATACTTGCAGGCCAATCATCCACATGTCCTGAGATGCAAATCACCACGCGGACAGAACCAGGATCAAGATCCTCCTTCCGATGCAGAATAACGGATACGTGACCTGCACGATATGCTGAAAGGTTTGTGACTGTATGCCTGAACTATGTTCGCTGAAGTCTATATGACCGGTATTTTGAGCTACTGCTCCTTAATGAAACTGGCTGGAACTAATGACATTACTGCACGATGTGGACACTGAAACCAAAAAATTCACCGACTCGCGCTCCCTCGAGTGGCTTGATCACCTGGCATTTTTATGCTGGGCGTTGAGCGGGCGGCTACCGTCCCCCTCCTGTGTAAACCACACTTTTTGCTTAGTTTAAGAAGCTTTGTTTGAAAGCACCTTATTCGGGATGCTTGCTAGATGTTGTTGTTGTTCTAGGCTGACTAACTTGGGTTTCGGCTTTGTCATGATTGGGATGGCGAAGTGGGTGGTGGGGGGGGGATTGACGATAGATACTGTTGTCGTGATTTGCTTCTACTATGATGATGTTCCTGGTTGCTGGACTACACACGTCAGATCCACTGACACAATGCACTTACATGTAATGTTAGATGGTACGAATGATTATGGGTAGATGCTTTAAGTTGCTGACATGGAATGTCAGGGGCCTCAATAGTCCTAAAAAAATCAGGCAGATCTTTGCATATTTAGACCGCCACGCTATAGATCTGGCACTTCTGCAAGAAACACACCTTCTCCCTGGTAAGGCCAAGACACTGGGGTATCGCTGGGCTGAACACTCTGTCACTGCCACCTACTCCTCATATGCTCGAGGAGTGTCGATATTGGTCCGTCGTGGGGTACAGTTCTGTTTAGAACACACAGACATAGATCTAAATGGCAGATACGTCATACTAACTGGCACGTTATATGGTGCTAAAGTGGGTATTGTTGCTATATACGGACCGAACGTTGATGACCCTGAATTCTATTTCTCATTATTTACTAAATTACGAGACTATCCCCCAATGGAATGGATCTGGGGCGGGGATTTCAATATAGCACTTGACTCTGCTCTGGACAGATCGCAAGACACATTTGAACACCATAAGCGCGCAGCGAACGCTCTCCTCCATGGCATTACAGAATTTGGCATGCGTGATGTCTGGAGGGACCGTCACCCTACCGAGCGAGAAAGCACACACTCCTCTGCGGCACACGCCAGTTGGTCGAGATTGGATTACTGGTTGCTATCGGAGCGAGCCTCTACATGGGCCACTGAGGTCACGCATTTCCCCAAAACACTGTCGGACAACAACCCAGTGATGCTCTCTTTGGCTGTTCCACTTTACACCCCTCCCCCGTTCACATGGCGATTCAATGCCATAGCACTTATCGACCCCCTCTACAGAGACACACTCCACAAAGCGATAGAAGACTTTTTTGCGATCAACAGCAACTCCGTAGACAGTGCTGGCACACTATGGGAGGCTTTCAAAGCAACACTTCGAGGGGTATGCATTTCAACCACTGTGGGTATCCTGAAAGATATAAGAACACAATTGCAAAACTGTGAGGCCGATATCCGTCGGCTGGAATCAGAGTTCGAATCCACACAAGATACCGCGGTGTTAGCAGATATACGCGAGGTCATCACCAAATATAACACGCTGGCGGATGACGAAATCAAATACACGTCCCGTAGGTCCAGAGCGCGTAGATTGGGGGAGGGGGGTCGTCCTGGCCGGGTGCTGGCGCAGAAACTATGCGTACAACATAAACGACAACTAATCACACAAATTACAGACAAGCAGGGACACTCGCACTTTGACACCCCTAATATCTTAAGCACATTTGTATCCACGTACCGGGACTTCTATACCACACAACACACTGCCACTGAATCGGACATCTTCGACTACATAGAAGATTTGACGCTCGTGTGGTTATCAGACTCCCACCGAGATTTTTTAGCCTCGCCTATAACGGAGGAGGAAACTCTTACTGCCATCAAATCCTTGCCGAATGGGAAGGCCCCGGGCCCTGACGGGTTTACGGCGGAATTTTATAAGGTATACGCAGATGACCTTATCCCACATCTTCTTGAAATGTACGATGAGGCCCACACCGAAGGCATCCTACCGCAATCACTACAAGAGGCGGTTATAGTGACACTCCTTAAACCCGACAAAGACGCCACTAGAGCAGACTCTTACCGACCCCTATCATTAATAAACACAGACGTGAAAATCCTTGCGAAAATTATTGCCACAAGACTACAACCGCTGATGCCAACCATTGTATTGCCAGATCAATCTGGCTTCATCCCTGATAGGTCCACCACATACAACCTACGGACGATCTTTGCCCTGATGTACCAATTGAGACCAGATCTCCGAGCTGTGGCGGTGCTGTTAGATGCAGCCAAAGCATTTGACTCAGTGGAGTGGCCATACATGTTCGCGATACTGGGTCGAATCAGCCTGCCCATACGTCTGCTAACCTGGATTATACTATTGTACACAAACCCAACGGCCCGTGTGAGGGTAAACGGTTTTGTCTCAGATGCCATACCTATACAGCGTGGCACTAGGCAGGGATGCCCTCTATCCCCCTTACTCTACTCGATTGTGCTGGAACCTCTGGCCTGTAAAATTCGTCAGAAATACGCTCACACTGCCCTCGGATTCCGCCTCCGGCCTATCAGCATTTCGCTATACGCGGATGACATGGTCCTCTACCTTCGTGACCCTGACACTAACTTATCCCCTGTTCTACGGGAATATGTGAAATTTGGCAGACACTCTGGCCTCACCATCAATTGGTCCAAATCTGCAGTGATTCCCCTAATTCCCCTATTCCTCCTTCTTACTTTCCCGTGTCAGGGCGGCGGGCATAGGAGGCTCAGCCCTTATTTGGCTCTCGTCCTTCTTGAGGGACCGGACCCAGGCGGTTCATCTTGGGGAGTTTTCAGCCACCCCCTGCCAGGTCCAGTGCGGTGTTCCCCAGGGCTCCTCTCTGTCTCCTTTACTGTTCAATCTTTACATCTCGCCTCTTATCTTTGCTCTACAGCAGCTGGAGGTCACGGTATATAACTATGCCGATGACCTCCAGCTCATCTTTAATCTGTCCTCTTCCTCCGACTCCATTTCTAACTTCCAATCTATTCTATCTTTCATCAGGGACTGGATGAACTTCAACCACCTGAAGCTCAATCCCGATAAGACGGAACTTGTGGTTACGGGTGGTTGCTCCAGTCCCTGGAACTCCCTATTTTGGCCCCCTTCCTTTGGTTCTCCCCCTACCCCAGTTCCTTCTGTTAAGACTCTTGGCATCAAGCTAAATGATAAACTCACTATGCACTCCCAGATTGGTTCGGTGGTTTCTTCCTGTTTTCTCACTCTTTGTACTATCCGCTCTATTTCTCGCTTTTTTTCCTTCTCTGCACTTAAACTAATTATGTCCGCACTGGTCCTGTCCCGCCTGGACTACGGGAACATCTTGTTCAATGGCATCCCTCAGTATAGCCTGCGCAAACTGCAACTGGTGCAGAACCAGGCGGCCCGCCTCGCCTTCGGTCTCCCCAAATTCCATCATACCTCTCCCCTCCTGAAGACCCTCCACTGGCTCCCCGTTCGGGAACGCGCCTTGTTCAAATTAGGCTGCATGGCGTTTCAGGCCAGGACTGGCCTGGCCCCTCTCTTTATATCTTCAGCCATCAAATCTTATGTCCCTGGCAGAGACCTCCGTTCCTCGGCCCAACATCTTTTAGCAGTCCCTCGCTACAGGAAAAAAAAACAGGGTGGCTCGAAATTTTCCACCCTCGCCCCCATGTTCTGGAATTCTCTTCCCCTTCACCTTAGGTCTCTCACCCAGTATTCCATTTTCCGCAAATCATTGAAAACATTTTTATTCACTCAGGCCTTTCTGTCTTAAACCTTTGTTCCCCTCTTCAGCTTATGTCTTAGCGATTGACTCTGCCCAGTAGGCTGTTTGCTATCTCAGCGCCAAGAAACTGCTCAGGTGTATGTTGCGCTTAATAAATATTTTAAACTTAAACTTAAACTTAAACTACCAGTACGCAACCTCCGCAATTGGACTTCCCCCTCGTATGGCAAGATGACCCCATTAAATACCTAGGGGTGCGGATACACCGTGATATGGAACTGGTAATTCGTTATAGTTATGGCACCGTGGTAGACCGCATCGAAACACAGATACAGAGATGGATCACGCTCCCACTATCTCTTGCTGACAGAATCTCCCTACTGAAAACGATAGTGCTCCCCAAGTTGCTATATCTCTTTGTTAATATTCCACTCCCCCCTCGGTTTTTGCCAGACTACGCACAGCGTTCATACAGCTTATTTGGGCAGGGAAGCAAGCCAGGATTAGTCTTCGTACACTCACCCTACCATATAGCGCAGGCGGCTTCACTGTACCTGATGCCTACCTCTACTATTTATGTGCCCAAGCACAATTTGCCTACTACTGGCATCATCCGGTACGCTACATGCCACACTTAGCGGTCGAAGAAGGGGATGCACATCCAATACCACTCACGTGTATTCTATCGCACACTAGACCACATCTAGCTGAAAAGGAGATAAACACGATTCGCACCACTACTAATGCATGGACACGGCTGAGCACGCTGGCTCGTAAATCCCCTATTTATGCTCCGAGTCTCCCTTTGGCATGGCATTCCGGCCTCTCCGTTACGGGGGAACGGAATAACATGACCATACTTGAACAAGCAGGCTTTTCGACGCTAGGGGACCTTTATCCCAATGGCTCCTTCATTACACACGACGGTCTGGCCTATTTCAGTAACCAAACCTTACTTTTCCGTTTTCTCTATCATAGACTGCGGGCTGCGATTAGAGAATTATATCCCACCTTTCCCGAGGAGCCCCCCACTCTCCACTCTCTACAAATGCTAATTGCCTCGCCAACGCATGCTCACATGTTGTCCAAATTGTACAGACAAGCGCAGGCTGACATTGGCGCCGATACTATCCCGATGAGAGATAAATGGTCCAGAATGCTGGATACTCCCCTTACAGAAGAAGACTGGACAGTTGCCTGCACATTGACCTCACTTCTCACCCCTAACGGGAATCTGCGAATCATACACTATAAATATATACACCAGGTATACCACACCCCTCTTAAACTGTATAAACTTAAGCTACGTGATGATGCTAAATGTAAAAAATGTGCGATGGATGACGCAGACTTTGCACACCTGGCATGGAACTTTGTGAAAATACAGCAATACTGGACGAATGTCACTGCTCATCTCACGAAACTACTATCATGTGATATTCCCTGTACTCCTAGAGTGTGTCTGCTGGGCTTAGACACCCCGCTCAGGGTGAATGGCAAGAAACTCATGGCATTGTTGCTGCTGCTGGCAAAACGCAGAATCTCTATACATTGGGGTAGTAAACGCCCCCCACTAATCAAAGACTGGCTGATAGATGCTGCCTACTGCAGGGACAACTTTATGATATATGCGGAGGAACTGCCTGTGGCCTCCAAACCCTCTGACATCTGGGGCCCACTCTCTGAATATCTGCGCACTGTCCCGGATCCTAGCGAAGAGGCTCCCGCAACTGACATTCATCCCTAGTTATTTACCTGTATAAATCTTGATGATACAATGTGATTGTAAGATGTAATGTGCTTATTGTCTATTTGGGTCCATACTATCAGCAAATTTGTATTTTTTGATGTATCTCTTTGCAAATCTGTGGCGTAAGCCTCTGTTTGAAGCATGACATGTATCTGTCGTCGGCGGTTTTTTTTGTTGATAAAACTGATAAATAAAAAAAATATATATATATATATATATACTTTCTGTGGATGTCCGGTAGGTCATTGTTTACTGCCTTCTGAATGAAGGTAATTTAACATTACTGATGGACCTTCAACAAAGAGCAGCTGCTGAAATGCTGACCTCCTCTGCAGATTGGTAAAGGCTGAGCATCGACCGTGTTGGCTATTAGTTACCTGTTACAGTAGATTTGCCTCTTGACTGCTTTGAAGATTTGCGTATTGCTCATAATCCCATCAACTAGAGGTTTGATTCTGAAAGTCTATGGGGCAGATTTACAAGCCCCTTACGACACTTTTACGCCGCTGTTGCGTCACTTTTGTGACGCAGCTGCGGCGTAAACAATGCGCCATGTTGCGACCTATTTACAACGTGACGCATCTAGGCAGATGCGTCACGTTGTAAAGCCCTGCGCCACATGAAACCTGCGTCAGGTTTCATGTGGGCGTTCTGTCGCGGGGTGGGCGTTCCCTCGTAGGAAAGCCCCGTAAAACTGATGCAGTGAAATCTACAAGATTTCACTGAGTCAGTTTTACGGCGCTGCTGCGTCAAATCCTTACGCCTGCTTGAAGAAGGTGTAAGGAGTGACGCACCACGTTATGTATGGGTGGCCCCTGTGCATTGCAGGAGTTGCGTCGCGCTTGCGACGCGACTCCAGCAATGCGCCGCCCATACACCACAAGATGCGTCACGCATCTTCCCTTCCTTGCACCATGGTGCGCCGCATTGTAAATGCGGCGCATCTGTGGTGGCGCAAGGAGGGGATTGCATGACGCATCTGTTCTGGCGCATCCCTGCTGATTTGCAGAGATGCGCCGGAACATGTAAATATGCCCCTAAATACTTTTAACCGAAAGTGACCAGTAACTACCCTCGTCCAGACCTCAATTACTTTGCACATTAAAAACTCGCTTCCAATTTCCAGAAAAGATGGTTGTAGGTACCATACCTCTAACATAACATAAGATGTGTATTTGTAAAGCACACGTTCACCGTATCTTGGCGCTGAATAACAGATGTTTCTTGTTACCCAACTCAATGGTACTAATTTTTTCGACCTCAGAGGGATGAAAGGCTGTGTGGACTCGCCGTGGTTGGAACCTGTGACCATGAGATCGAACACAGGCCCCTGCAGTGGATACCTTAGTCCACTGAGCCACCAGACATGGCTAAGAAAAGTCATCCTCCGTGATCCGTATTCTAAACGTTTGAAGACTTATACATACTTAAACAAATTCTGAGTTCAACTGAGTAAAAATGAAGTTCTGGGCTTAGTATAACACCTTGAGTCAACTGAGTAAAAAAGTGTTTCTGGGGTTAGTTTACCCAGATATGCCAGAATTTTTTGTGGGGCCTGGGACAAACAAACGTACAAGGCCACTCTCTGGTGTGTGATCCAAGAAGCAGGCTATAAAAAAGGAAATGTACGCTAGGGAAAGGGGAAACATTTTATTTGTTGCCATTCTTAGTGTTGCTGTGTTAGGTGCGTCACAGGGAACAAGGCAGACCATTTTTATGAGGCACATACATGTTGTAACAGGAGTACAGGGACTCCAAAAAGAATAAATACCCGGGACAAAGCTCCAGATGCTCTTCCCTCTTGTTGGCAGTGAGTGTACTGATATGTGTTAAACTTTCCAGTGATCTCCTCTCCCGTCTCTGACGTAATGCTATCCAGATTTCTTCTGGAGCAAGGACTCTTTAAATGTTATACTTGTTAGTAGGAGCCAAGTGGATGGCTGTTCTCTGAGGTGGTGGGTGTTGATGTTAGTTTACAGAGCCCACTGGGTTGGCTATGAGCTCAAATTAAGAAAAGGAAAAATCGTCAGGTAGAGGCAAGCAAAAGTAAATTTACTAGATTTTATCATTCAACAGGGCATAAACATATCAAAATAGATCAATTCCTAACATCTAGAAAAGTGTCCACAGTTTGTGTTCACCTAATTTAATATTCAATGTACATCTGAGGTACTCATTTATTTTGGGACAGAGTCAATGACTTTGTGATCTCTGACCACGAACGGGTAGGATCTCTTCCTCGACAAACATGGTAACTTGGTCTATGGCTAAGGAGGTGGATAATTCGGTTGTATGGGGATCTCCGTACTAGCTGTAGGTGAAAAAAGGAGAGGGGGATAGAAAAGTTCTTGTCCTGCTGAGAGAAGGCTGAATGCCAATGAAAATACTAGTGGTTGGGCCACCTCTAGGAACACTTTCTTCCTAAAGAAGTAACTGGTAAGGATTTATTAGGGAGAAGACGTTGGCCATCCTGGGAAGGTGAGAAATATTTAACAAGGCAGAATATTTAGTGTGGAGTAGCACGCATTTCAGTCACTAATATTCAAACTTTAAGCAATTTAAATGGGGAACTTGTGTTCTGGCGTCCTAGGACATAGCTTGGCCATTTTCAAAGTTGTGGCTAACGGTGACGTACAGCTGCTGCATTCACCAACATGCCCTGCTCTTAGAAGATACAGTGACACCCTCTTTGGCACAAGATGATGTGTAGGGGTCACCTTCTCTATAGAAGAATCTGCTCGGAAGGACTTAGCACGACAAGGTATCCCAGAACAGAATTGTAATTCTTTCATGTTTTATTGAGTTTGAGTTGAGTTGAGTTTGAGTTTGTATAGCCGCGTAAATCACCCGTAGGTCTCGTAGCGCTTGCAGAGCTCAGTGAGAAGACAGAGGGACGGGCAGATCTAAAAGAGCCAGGTTTTTAAGTTTCTTCGGAATTTCTGGTGGTTGGGTTCTGCTCTGATGTGCAGAGGCAGAGTATTCCAAGTTTCTGGGGCTATTTTAGAAAAAGATCTGTCGCCGTTTCTAACCGTGTGAACTTTTGGAACAGTTAAGAGATGCTTATGCATGGAACGAAGGGTTCTGGTTGGGAGATAGTCCGTGAGTTTTTTTTTTAGATATTTTGGCCCTTGACCATTGATGGTTTTGTGGTCTAGACAGCATACTTTGAAATTAATGCGTTTTCTTTATGGGAAGCCAGTGTAGTGTCCTTAGACAGGGCACCGATGATGTGTGGTGAGGGAATTTAAGCACCATCCTGGCTGTGGTGTTTTGCAGGACCTGAAGCTTTGTCAAAAGACTTTCGTTTGTGGAGGCAAGCAGTGCATTGCTATAATCCATGCGGCTTATGAGTGGTCCTTGGTTTAGGGGCAAGCTGGAGGTGGGGGGATGCAAATGAAAGGCATCACAGAGGTTGTTCTTCTTTAGTATACACATAGCAATGATAATAAACATGCAAGAAAAGATGTTGGCTTGACTGTTGACAAAGTAAGGAGACTCACTCATCTAAGGCTCTGAAAGTTATCATTTCCATGCCAGGTCGACTCCAGAAAGAATTCATACATCTATGCATGTGACCCCGAGAGTACATAGGTAAGCCAAAGGTGCAAATGTCTGTAAGAAATCGACTTGATCTTTCCGAAAACTGTCTTATGAGCATTGACAGACAACTTTTAAGACCATTTGGCTCTCTCGACAGTAAAGTTTCCCCATTAACCAGAACTAACAGTGGAACCCAATGAGTTCAGCATTCTAGTGCTTACACACAGCTGCAGTGCTTAAGTAATCATCTCTGTGGTTAGTTTGGGATCCCTCAGTTCCTCCTCTCTGTCCGCTGCATCATGTCTTTGATCTCAGTTTAACAGCGAGCTATATTACGACTAATTCTTTCTTTGAGGCAGAAGAAAACTTCATCAGACTTCTCAGAGCACTGCTGAAGTGCAGGCATCGTGCGAAGAGAGTATTGTTTGAAGAGTAGCGAGCTACTTGGTGTCCTGGGAAGGGATTCATGTGGACCTTTAATTTGAGGCCCGTCAGCAAGAGTCTTTAATCTGATCCCGGAAAACTATCGTGAGATATCACCAAAAACCTAAGGCTTTGGTGAGCAAACTCCATGTAATGTATCCTATTTTTATCTCACAGACTTAAAAAAAACTACGTCCATGATTACAAAATGTCCCGGTGGCGTGGCTTGAAGAGATACCAAATGTCAAGTTGTGAATATTAAAGGACGTCTTAAGCTAGGCGCATCACAGTTCATGCAGGGACACATCGTGGCATGCAGATGTACCCACCTTCCTGAATTGACCCTGGCAGGTGCTGTCAAGAAGGGGTGGGGTTTAGGGTTTAGGATATCTGCCAGAGTCCTTATCTCAACTGTGTATTTCATGACTTCATGTTTTATTTTGCTTTGACCTATGAACTGAAGAGAGTAATGGCCATAAAGCAGGCACTCCCTTCTGTCCCAAAGTAACCTTTATCAGTGGGACACAATTAAATTCAACACAATACCGATTAAGGTGCCCCTAATGATGTTAGATGGGAATAAATGGAATGTTTGGGTTTATATCATAATGACACAAATATTACAAAGTCTCCTGCCTTGATAAGTTCATTTTTAAGGGTGCAAATATCTACACACAGATACGCTTACATATGGGTGGCAAACCAGACGTAGGAATACACCTGCACATAGATGCAAAGACACAGCTACACAAAAGACATCCACACCTACAGATCCACAGGCACTGTCGGATCTAAGCATACTTGAGATGTCAAGACAAGACATCAAAAGATGCCAACAATATGGCTGATTACAACAAACAACAGATGCCAACATACTGAGAGATGACAAAACACCAAAACATTTTGAAACCAATGATCTCAAAATGCTGCAGATGTTGACAAATCTACACATGCAAGCAGACCTACAGATTTCACCATGACAGTTAATTCCAATGTAGGATACCAACACACTACTGAATATCACCATTTTTTGGATGATAGATATAAACAAGTTGATTAATGTAAACATATTGAAAAACATCAATACAACAACATAGACAACACACAAATGCAAATACCAGGATTGATCTCAATGTAAATGTCAACAAATAGCTGGAAGTGAACATACCAACTAATTCCAAGACATAGACTGATGCCTCATCGTGAGGGATCCCAACTCATTGATGGGCTTGAAACATCCACAGTTACGGACTGAAGCATGACCAGACCCCAAAACACCAATGAATGACAACCCAGATAAATGCCAACATTCTGAGTAACAGAAATACATAGATCTAAGACATCAAGCAGTGCAATTGTAATGTTGAATGCTATCACCAATAAATCAGAACATGGCAATATATAGCATCACAAAAATACATATAATCCGTGGCCTGTAGTACTAGCTGCTTATCTGGTTGTATGAATTTCTGGAACAATGTGCACAATAATTCTCTCAAACTAAGTGTAACCGAAGAGGATCAAGAAGGAGCACAGAAAGAAGAAAAATTTGTGAAAAGAAAGAACCCATTCAGGATTATTCCAATAATCCTGAATGGGTTCTTTCTTTTCACAAATGCTTCTTCTTTCTGTACTCCTTCTTGATCCTCTTAGGTTACACTTAGTTTTAAGTTGAGAGAATTTTTGTGCACTTTGTTCCAGAAATTCATACATCTAGATAAGCAGCTAGTACTACATACCACGGATTATACGTATTTTTGTGATAAATAGAATAGGGGGATTGAATCCGGTTTTGAGGCTATAAAATTCCCTCAGACCCTTTATGGTGTTGTTTTGAATATATAGCATCACCCCTTTAAATGCATACGAAACGTTGGATATTAATCCATAGAGAGGCCCTTCAGGGGTCTCTATGGGCATCATTAAACCGGTATTCCCCCCCTCATGACCCATTTGCATTTATTTGTGAACCTTAGGACTCTGCAATTTTAGATATTCCTCTATATCTAGCTTCAATGGGAGTCTGGAACATATGGTCTTGAACACTACCCTTTACCATTCTGGCAGCAACAAGGAAATTAACAAGTAATCTGCTCCAAAACAAGTAGCGAGGAGTCGCCATCCCTGAGAGAACTGTCTATCTTCACTGGATAAGGTCCACACGTAAACGTTCTCCCACCGGCAGCGACAGAACCAACGGCTATGAAACGAAGCAGACATTACCTTTTCCGCTGCTATCCAGGCACAACACCAGAGAAGGTGGTGGAAGAAGAGAGGGCATCATTAATGCTCAATGTATCTCTCAAATCTTCACATTAAACAGAGCAGTACTCTGTCCTATTATCGAACTCCCTGGAAATGATAAAACGTGAGCATAGTAAGAAGTTCCCTGTCAGATTAACACCTTGACTGCGGCAAGAATTCCAGCCCTGTGCTGGACATTCCAATTGCGGGCGTGGTCGTGACGGAACCCAGCCGTCATGCGCACAGGCCACCTGTGGCTCATGAGGACTGGGTTCTGTCATGAGCATCGAACGGATTAAGTATCCCCTTGGTGTTGGACGAGTACCCTGGCATATAAACATTACTATTGCACGTTGAGCCAACCCAGCGCACCGAGCAGAACCCTTATATATTGACGGGGAACAGCTATGACAACGCGGGGATTACCCCGCACTGCCATTACAACGCGGGGATTACAACGAAAGTCGTTACAACTTTCGCTCGAGGGCGCTGTTGGATAGGGAATAGTTACATTTTCTATCCAACACCTTTCCTACTGTCAACGTGGGCTGGAGTTGGAATAGAAAATTAAACAATTCCAATATCCAGCGCCTTCCAGCGAAAGTCGTTGTAACGACTTTCGTTGTAATCCCCGCGTCGTAATGGCATGCGGGGTAAAAGCCCGCATTGTAATGCCATACAACCATATTGACCATCTCTGTACTCAATTTAAGAGCACACTGGTGTACTGCCCAGCTCCATGCCTTCTTGAACACCCCTTGGCTTTGGAGCAGCACCATGGCTTCCGAGTATTGCGATGGCATTGAGAACAGCGGTCTGGCATATTAAGCCACACTTTAGAACTTGAGCAACTTCGGTCGTACCCTCTGTAGGAAGGAGGAAGAAGGGAAAGAAAAATATATTTCCTTGCAGAAAAACAACTGAAAAGAAATTCTTTTCTTTTTCATAAAATCCTTACTCACCCGGGTTTCCCCTTGGTGGCATGCTTCATC
The DNA here is from genome assembly GCF_964261635.1 of Lissotriton helveticus. Lineage (NCBI taxonomy): Eukaryota > Metazoa > Chordata > Amphibia > Caudata > Salamandridae > Lissotriton > Lissotriton helveticus. Next base: position 209,158,795 of record NC_136065.1, read on the forward strand.
ATTGGGTCCATCCCTACCCTCTACGGACAGGGTCATGCTACGACCTACGAATTCGCGAGAGCACTAGCGTGTAATATAGTGAGGTGTCCTTATACTCCTAACTGCTTATGGTGAATCAGAAGGGAGTGGGTACCTCTCTCGATTATTTGCATAGAACCGTGGAGGACAGGTCCCTAAATTTCCTACCTCTACTCACCCCTTTGTGTTTCTGATACTTCAGTCGTAGGCATCACCCATCGCAACTCTCAGCCTTACCCCTAGCGCATTGAGCAGTCCGCTGGCATAACGAGCAGCAAACAAGGCGTCCTTAAAAATCCCTTTTTAACCTGCGCAGAATCATGACATGTTGAGCCGCACCGCGTAGTTGCCAGTATCCTCATGGCCATTACACAGAGCCTGCATTTAATAATGAACAGCATCCCTCAAACACATCAGCATCAAAAGTACCTTTCTCAGCATCCCTGCAACACTGAACATTATCCCTGCCACATTCAGCGCATTTTCAGCCGGTAGATGCATCACGCCTGAGGCTATTACTCTGCACCTCTGCTTTAATGAGACCCACCTGCGAACCTCTACATTCAGTGGCCGTGAGTCTGTCCCAGAAGCTGGTAGTGCCCGCGTGGATCCAGCATTCACATGCAGCAGGAAACTCGCTTTTTGAACATTGCAGCCCACTGTAATGAAGCTGTGAAGCCACCGAGGTAGGAAGAACCCTTGGGTGCAGTGCTTAATTTGTGATAATAAGTGCCAGGGCTATCGTTCAGAGGATACTGCAGCTTACCCCGCACACATTTCCCCTGCCATGCTGCCAATGATAGTAACAAGAAAACACCAAAGGGCCTTGACTCGGACCCAGTAAGGATGAGTCAATATAGCAAAAAACAACACAAATGCCAATACTGGACTGAATTTACCAACTTTTATCAAAGACCTTTATGAATAAAACATACCGGTCCGTTTTTTTAATTACGTCACTAAATGATTTATTCACTTTTTTGCAATCATAATACTTTTTTTTACGAAGGACCTGGCCATATGTCATATATAAAATATGTACAAAGTTTGTGATGAACTTTAGATTGTATGAGAAAGCCATATATTCCAAGGAATAGAGTGTACTATGAAAAACTGCTTCATCCTTTGTTTAATGAATTGTTGACAGTGGGCCTCTTTTTTCGTTTGTCCCCCAAGGGGTGTTATGTGTGAGTGGAAGAAGTATGAGGTTAAGTGAGATGTGTATGTGATGACCAAAGTTGTGAGTGGGTGTGGTGTAAATTTGTATATAATAGAATTTTTTGTATAGAATATGTTGTTATTTGTATCTAATTCTTTATGCACAAAAAATCTCCAATTTTCGTAAAAAAAGTGTTATGATTGCGAAAAAGTGAATAAATCATTTATATTCAAAAAACGGACCGGTATGTTTTATTCATACAGGTCTTTGATAAAAATTGGTAAGTTCAGTCCAGTATTGGCATTTGTGTTGTTTTTTGCCAATGATAGTAACAGCCCAACTGCTAACCCTCACACTCCTACAAGTGTGACAATTCGGAATATTACAGGCCCCCCAAAGCTATAAGAATGGTGTGGGCGGCAGGTAATAGTCATTTTCATGTGTATTGAACTAATAATTAACTGTTGTTGTGGTCATCTCTAAATTAGCATGACAGTGCCACCTTGTGGCATACTGTCACAAGAGCCAGTGTTGACAATTATGTGCTGGCGCCGAGCACCGGAATCCACCGGCGCAAATTAAGCAATGCTTAGGTGCAAGACCAAGAGCCAAGGGGCTAGTTTGAAGAAACTCTAACAGTACATTTCAACATGCAGTCCATGTGTGGTGTCCAGTGCCATAAAACTTTCTGATTGTTGACACCATTTTCATGTTGCATGAGGCCTCGGAAAACCCTACAGCAAGCATGAGAAATGAATATGCTGACAAGTTTGGCTGCCCTGAAAATGTGGCATCAGAGTCCTTGTGGCTCCTGCAATCAGAAAACCAACCTCAACCCCTGCAGCGGTCCGTGCAGATAAGAGTGGTGTGGCCGGGCGGGGGGGATGTTGACAGACGGCAGAATAAGATTAGTTTATTTATTTATTTCTCCCTATTCCGTCGTCTGTCAACTTCCCCCCGTCCCGCTCAGTCTCGCTCCCTCCCCACCTCACCACGTTTACCTGCACGTACCGCCACTGCTCAACCCCTGCTCTTCAACCCGACCTCCAAAGAGACAATGCTACTTTTCATAATTCATTGTAACCGGTGCTACATTCTAACTACCCTTTACTTGGTTTTGTGCAAATTTCACTTTCACTTTGTATCCTCACATTGCAACATTAGAAACAACACTGATGTCTGCACAGTCCCCAAGCAGTATGTTTCACAAGACTAGAATAAACAAGCATTTGCAATGCAATAGGTCTCGCATTTTTTAGAGTTGGGTATATTGGCGTTGGAAATCTTTTTTACTTATGTGTTTCCACGACAAAATCCTAACTTTACTACTACTAAATGCCTTCTGTGAATACCAAAAGTAGTAGGACAGACTTAAGACAGACTTAAGACAGACTTAAGACAAACTTAGGACAGACTTAAAACAGACGTAAGACAGACTTAAGACAAACTTAAGACAGACAAGACAAACTTAAGTCAAACTTAAGACAAACTTCTGTACGGGTGCCATTAATCAAGAGGCTAGCTCTCGGTCTTTATATAGCAAACTGATTACTCGACAAAAATTGGGACCAAATTGGAACTTTTTCATAACTGCATCTAGATAGGGCCAATCGACCCTATCAAATGCCTTCGTTGCATCAAGTGTCATAATCGCAAGAGGCGGGGCAAAAGTTGAAGCGATATCTATTGCCCCGACCAAGTCGTAGGCCAAATCGGCCAACTGGCGACCCCGAATGAAGCCCTTTTGGTCCTGGTGAATAATCGTATCGATCTCGCTTCCCAAACGTGCAGCCAAAATTGCTGCAAAGATCTTGTAGTCATTGTTTAGGAGCGAAATCGGACGATAAGATCCACTCTCCACTGGGTCCTTTCCTGGTTTTAGAACTAGGGCAATATTTGCCTCACCCCATGAACTAGGCGGTGTTTCGCCCCTTATTAAGATGTTATTGAACAAGCCAGTCAAAACTGGAATGATAGTCGAGTCTAGCACCCGATACAGTACCCAGGTATACCATCCGGCCCTGTGGCCTTCCCTTGCTTCAGGGGTTTGATAGCTCTTGTGACTTCTGCCTTTGTTATTTCTTTGTCTAGATTTTCACTCTACTGCTTAGTTAATTTTAAGAGGCTCACCTTCTCCAGCCACGTATCTCTTTCCTCAGCATTTCCTCTACTTCCTTCCATGTGTATATTCTGAAAAAAAGGCCCGAAAGGCTTCTCCTATTTCCAAGTCTGAGTTCCTGTTTTTAGTTTCACCCTCTACCCTCACTTCTTTAATATAGTTTCTGGCTTGGTCTGCTTTGATTTTCCAGGCAAGCAACTTGCCAGCAGCCTCACCATATTCGAAGTGGGAAAGCTTACTAGGGGGACGAGACAGGGGTGTCCGCTTTCCCCCCTCCTGTTCAATCTTTATGTTGAACCTTTTGTTCAGACCCTTAGGGATGATAGAAACATCCAGCCCTTCTCTTTCTATGGCTGGGAGAAAAAGGTCGGGTTGTACGTGGATGATATCCTCATATATACAACCGACCCCGACCACGCTTTCCCCAGGGTTATAGAAAGAGCCGAGGAATTTGGGAAGTTTTCGGGCTATGAAGTCAATGCCGGAAAAACTGATCTCATGGCTTGGAACATCGTAAACCTTCATCTACTGGTGACACCTTCAATCCGCTATCTGGGAATTAGAAATACAAACGATATAAATACTTTGGCTCAGACTAATTTAGATTGGATTTCCCATGAATCTAAGGCACTCATGAAAGCATGGTCCTTTCTGCCTCTTACTATCTATGGGAGAACGAGTTTAGTAAAAATGACCATTCTTCCCAAATATACATTTATATTTAACACCATCCCGTTGGCATTTGACTCAAAGCAACTTTTTAAATGCCAACAAACCATTAATTCTTTCATCTGGGGTTTTAAATCTACCAGGTTGGCATGGAAGAAGCTAAGAAGAAGGAGAGAGAAGGGGGGCCTTGCTCTGCCAGACTTGGAATATTATGCTTGGGCTTTTCACCTGTCCCACTCTAGGATGTTATTAAAGACCCCCGAAGATAACCCAAATGGCTGCATGTTTAAGGCAATGCTATCTGGCTCTAATCTCCCGCTTGACGGATTTCTGTTTAAGTTTGGGCACCAGAGATACTTCAAGAGAGTGAGGCTAAAGACCCTATATTTGCTAGTAAAAGAATGGACTCAAATTAAAGCTAAGGTTGGGTTGACATACTTTTCCAATCTCGCTCCTATTGGGAATATTCCAGGGCTCTCTCCACACCTGGCCGATAGCTTTACATCTGTGCTATTGGAGGCAGGGTTATCAAGATGGGGAGAGTTGGTGGCAGGAGGGATTTTACTAGAATGGGATGCATTTTCTGAGAGGGTCGTCTCACCTTTATCCTGGTTTACATACATACAATTGTCAACTGGTTCCGAGAACAGACAAAGAAAAAGGTCAAACTCGGGGGATACAGTTCTTTAGAGAAAAATCTAGTAGAGAAAGTCAGGCGTGGTAAGGAAGTTGCTCTTTTCTATTGAAACATTATGGAGGAAGCGGATGGGGACTTCAACCTCCGAGCAAAACTATGGGGAGGGAATGGAGAAGTCCAGATGGAAGAACTATGGATGAGATCTTTCAGCCTCTTGTATAAAATCATCAAGCCTGCCTGGCTGAGGCGAAATCATTTATTTACTTTGCATCGCGCATATTTTTCTCCACAGAGACTGTCTAAGTTCCAACCGGGGAAGTGCTGCAATAAATGCCTCCTCCCAGCAGCCTCGGATGTCCACATGTTCTGGGAATGTCCCAATATCAGCAGCTTCTGGCATGAAGTTAAGGCCTCTCTAGAATCAATACTTAAAATTTCGATTTCTTTTTCTTGGTCTTTAGTCATTTTCGGACTAAGTGATAACATCGGGGGGTTAGTGAGGGCTTTTTTGTTTTTTGCTATTTTGTTAGCAAGAAGACAAATCTGTAAAAATTGGGTCAATGTCAATCCACCGACTCATGCAGAGTGGCTGACATCACTTTATGAAATATCTAAAGTAGACATGGCAAGGGCTTGTAGTCCCCGTAGTCTGGGTTTTTGCAATTTTCTATGTGAGTGGCGATAAAACTCTCAGAGAACCCAGGTTTTTATATTTTTTTTTATTTTTTTTCCCCGGGTCCGATGATTAGGCCCTATACTCCAGGTCCAATGGGAGGCTCCCCCACGCCACGAAGAAAGTGGGCCAATAAGATGGAGTAACATCGTCCAGCGGCTTACCCCCCACCAAGATATCTGGTCTGTCCCTGGGAAGAGTGGAGCTATTTCCTGGATTCCTGTCTTTCAGGGACTTGTCTTGGTGGTCGGATAATTCTTGGAACGATAAAGCTGCTAATGAGGACACAAAAGAAAAAAAAAACTTAAGACAAACTTAGGACAGACTTAAGATAGACTTAAGACAAAATCCTAACTTTACTACAACTAAATGCCTTCTGTGAATACCAAAAGTAGTAAGTTTAGGAATTTGTCTTAAGTTAGTTCTGCGAATTGGGCCCTATGCCTCTACAAGAGAAATAGCAATTTTCTTTAGGCTAATAATCATATTCAAAATTATACTGACTTTTATAAAAAAAAAAAAAAACGTACTAGCTAGGAAGGCATGTTTTATTGTTATGCATTACATGACTAGATTATGGTCTTATTAAAAACACAAACATTTTGAGAAGACAAGCTGCCTGGGAGAGTGCTGGTTATTCCTTCCTCAAGTGTCACACACGGCTCACCATTGATGGAAAAGTACCTGAACCCTGGAACTGGAAGGGATTCAGTGTATGCCAACTCTACAGATGATTTATTTCATAAAGGTGAGTTTTTACCATACCTCACTGGTTAGAGAGCCTACTTCAGAGAAATGAGCATACTTTAGAGCTCAAAAGGTTCGAACAGCAGTGGGGCTGACTAAGACCCTACTTTAAATGGTAAATCAAATGTGGCTGTGATAATACTGCACCAAAAAATGTGATACAATATTACAACACTGAGTGATATTCGGATGCAAGAACGAGATACATTATAAATAACACACGTTTAGCACCATTCCAAATTACTCAGTCCTGGAGCCCGAGCAATGTGGCAATTAAATTTGGACCAGCATTGACCTAGCACAAATTGTTTGAGAAAACACATGTGGTGTAAGTAATTTGCACAACACTTGTAATCCGGTTTAGGAGCAAATGTTCCTTTATGTGTGGTTTGGGATTAGCCTGAGCCAATGACTGAGGACCTAAAGCTTTCATTTTTCAGAAGTGTAAAATAGGAATTCAACTGTTTGAGAATAACACTTTATTTTCCAAAAGATAATTACGTTCTATGCACATTATACATTACTGATATGTGAGTAAACTCGGCATCTGTTTTCTTTTAGCTACGCGTACTTGTCACAATAGCCAAATCCACAGAAGCCCGTGCCATAAAATAAAGATTTACTGAGAATTTCTATGCTTCTGGGAGATATTTTATTTTAATCCTAAGCACCAAATCAACACATCTTTTTGTAAAGCACTGGGGGTACTTAATTTCAATGCAATTATTAAAAAGTGCAAAAAGCCTCTCAATAGGCTAATTAAATTAATGAAGCAGACAATATGACTGAATGCTTTTCGAAATTAGTTATTTGCCAAAAACGTGTTGAAAAAAAATATGCTCGCAGCTCTGGTTACACCTAAATCATGGGGCAGAATCCCTTTTAAAGGTAAGCTCGAGTGGTGTACCTAGTCACTGCATTAGCTGCCTAATTTCTTCAAGCCATTTTCAGACAGACCTGGAGCTTTAGCCATCAGCGTGTTGCATGTGGTAAGTGTTGCTTTTTACATTGAAAACAACAAATTTCCTTTTCCAAATTTTTTAGGCCGAAATCCTTAGGAGTCATTAATAAATTTTGTGTTTTAAGTGTAATAATTTGTGCACATAAGTTTTGTGATTCTTGAATTTTTAGCAAAAATGTTTTTATAAATAAAGTGACCATGTGTTTTTAACCACATTAATTGACTCTAGAAATGTATCAGCAATTCAACAGTGAATAATAAATAATATATTTTGAATTTTGACATTGGGTTGTGTGTAACTTAACCTTTGTATATAAGAATTCATCCAAGTAGTTTTGTAAATTTGGTAACCTGCGCAAATACTCATTACACACTAGTCCACCTGCCCCTACATTATATAGTACCTCCTAAGGATTCCGGCCTAAAAAATTTGGAAAAGGAAATTTGTTGTTTTGAATGCTTGTAACCCATTCCTCTTCCAAGTAAAAGGGTATCTCCCTCTACATTTTGTCATTTGAGTACAGCTTTTTACATTGAACCAGCTCAAAATCCCAGCATGCAACCCTGAACATGGATGGTTTGGGATGCGGCCCGAGTGATTAACAGTGGCTGAGATTAATGCCAGCGCTCCATCAATCACTTTTTTGTGCTTGAATATGATGTGGAACCCCAACAATAATTCTCCGTAATAGGCACCTCCGACCCACACCAGCACAAGCCGAGGGCTACTGAGAAAAGCTTTGGGCACCAGCGCGTAGTATTTTACAAACTACACACTTCATAAAAGTCCTGCGTCACAGAATTACTGGTAGGGGTCACAACAAGGGGCGTTCATTTAAAAAGAAAAACACAATGACTTTGGAATGCAACTCTCCTGTGTTTAGCATTAACCCCTTGGCTGCGGCGGTAATTCTGCCGCGGCGCTGGGGGGGGAGGGGCCGTGCGGCGCCGCCATGCTCGTGACGGAACCACTCCGTCATGAGCCACGGGCGCGCTGTGCTTGTGACGGAGTGGTTCCGTCATGGCCCCGCCCGCTCAATAGAATGCTCAGCGGAGGCGCAGAAATGATGCCACGCAGGCGCGGCGGCCGGGCCGTGACGGGACTACTCCGTCATTAGCACAGCGCGTCTGTGGCTGGTCATGGAGTGGTTCCGTCACCAGCATGCAAAGGGTTAAAAGAAGGCTGCTTCTGTAAAGGAGGGGAAAAAACACACACATTCTGTCTTCCTCTGCCATTTCCATTCCTTCAAATAAACCTACAGGTCTGTGGATGTTTCTCCCTCCCCCGTCCTCCTACTGCATCTTTTCTTCATTGAGGAACAAACCGCGCTTTGCAGAAATCCGGAAGCACTTGCTGGTTTAAAGATTTGGTGTAGAGGGTGCGATTTTACAGTGCATGGATATTAAGGCTGTGTGTAGAGCCGTCATTCCCGAGCTCGAGCCTGTAATGCCCGCAGCCAGGTGACTTTAAGAGGAGGCAACGGGTGCCTGTTGTGCCGGCAGGAGCTGAGCGGCCACAGGTCCCTTCCGTCGATCTGTCTTGAGAAGCAGCTTCTCCGCAGACATGCTGTCGAGTAGCAGCACAGGCACCCCGTGCCATCCCTCGTATAGGATGCCAGGGTACCTGCCCTCCGGGGCAGTGCCACCCAAGTTGTGTTTTTTATAGCGCTTCTCCGCCTCTCTGTGCCACATATCAGCAGTGACCAGACTCGCTCCAGGGCAGCAGCCGAGGTGCCCTGTGCCATCCATCCGATAGGATGCCAGAGTGACTGCCCTGCGGGGCTGTGCCACCCACGTTATGTCATGCGCTTTTATATAGCGCTTATCACATTGTGCACGGTCCCGTGGCACTTTCGGAATCTGGGCACTCTTTATGGACAGGGTACACTCGCTCACCTGAGTCAAAGTGATCCATGGACATTGTATCTGCCTGTTTTACGTACTCTTTAGTGGTGAGTCACACTGGACAAGGGCAGGTGAGGTTAGAATAGACCGGTATAATATTTAGTAATAGAAACGTATTGGATAGTGGTAAATTAGTGCGCATGTGCACGTACTGATTGCCACAGTGGTACTGCGCGCGCTCACTCAAAATTCCACATGTACACTGTTGTGTGCAGCTGCCCAGGTCAGCAGGCAGGCACCCTCACTTCACCACACAGCAGGATAGTGACCTTATATAGTGTACCAAGACTAATGCGGTGTCCTAGTGGTGCAAGCGCTGCATTATGTCATGTGAGCTAGTGTTTGTATAGCGTTGAACTGACACTAGCATTGGCATACTCCCAGTCCAGTCATTATATAGGCAGATCTATATGTGTAGTTTGAGTGTGTGGTCGTAGTAAAGCCCGAATTGCACTTTTATTAAAGGTAGCTTTGTATGTGATCATGTGAACAACCCCTCACCCACCTTTGAACTCCGCCGAAGCAGACCCTCATCTGGAAACTAAACTTACTTTCTTGCACCTGTATTACGCCGTGTACGTAATCCACAGGTACCTAGGGGCAGATTTACAAACCCCTTGTGTCACTTTTCCTATGTTAAAAGTGACTCAAAAGTGGTGCAAAGGGCTTGTAAATTGGCCCCTAGTGCATTCAACTGGTAGTTTGAGCAGACCCCTCACCTGAACCCAAGTATTCCACACTGTACCTCAATCTTCTCACACAAGTGAGTGTGCACCCTGTGCCTGGGCCCCCAACCTCCTCTGACATTATCAGCCCCTCTTGTCCTGTGACTGGACCCTGCGACTAAGACTGCGTCCCTATGTCTACATCCAGCCCCTACTCATCTATCCTACGCCCTCATATTTGACACCACCCTTAACCTCACCAGTGCTCGCAGTGCAAAAGGAATGCAAAGTTTCACGTGTAAATGTAACCCCGCTATCTCTCAGACCCTGTCCTGACCTCCCGCCTCACCCTCACCCGCCCAGCAAGCAAAGGAAGCTGGGTGATAATATCAAACACCCGAACAGCCTTGGACTTTATGCCCCCTTTCCCGACTTTCATTGATCCTTGTGATCCCGCCACCAAACATTTAAAACGCACAAAGACGGTCATTCTAGGCACACACTGAAGTCTCATGGACGTGGAACATCATTCCCTCCATCAAACCACTTAACAGCAAAAATCATACATTTTAGGTACGTCCTGACCGCCTCACTCCAAATATATGAAATGTAAATGCTGTAAATGGCAAAGCACTCCGGTACCTGCTGGTCGAGTTCTCACAAAATAGACACTTCAGAGAAATGCACAGAGGTAAAAACAAAGCCTTAGCATTTCGTTGCCTCCCCGTGAAATGGATCCAAACACAGAAGAAGCCCGCGAATGGTATGCGCGCGCGCACCACTGCGAGCCGTGTGCTTTCAATTAAAGCGTCCGTGTCTGGGCACGATAATTGAAACCACATGGCCTATTGGTGTCTATTACGTGCACCAAGTGCGTAATAGACACCAATAGGCCGTGGGCAGAGCAATGCGCCCGCCTTTGGCCTATTGCGTGCTGGATTTCAATAATACACGCCCGCAAAGGCCAATAACGTGCAATAGAAAGGAAAGGCACACCCTCGTGCGTGTGCCATTCCTAGGTCAGCCTCAAATCCCCGTTTTTCACCTACTAAATGTCTCGCGCCGCGCGACACTGCTGCACAATGCAACACTAGGCGCTAGACCTAAAAAACGATCAACGGTCCTTGTATAGCTCGGCCAGATCTTGCACAGTTTAACATAGTCATCATTCATTCATTAAGCAACACCCAGTATTCATGCTACATTCACCTATGTTATGATAAAACTGTTGTGAGTTATATCTTGCGAACCATTTGGTCTAGAAACTTATTTTCACCACTGATCATCAATTTACCTGTTTCATCAATCTGAGCGAACAAAAAACACGTATTATTCTTATTCATTCTCATTGTATGTTTGTTTTCGTTTTTATAGGTCTTTGTTACATGGTATTTGTGACTAGACTTCATACCTTTCCTATGAGTAACAAGCATTGGTAAAGGCAATGGTCTTCTCTTTTAGAACCATTGGCTTTGTCAGCGCTGTTTGCAGATTCTGTGCAGTGAAACAATACAAGTCAACCAATCAAATGGATGGGAAAGAGACAGTGCTCTGACGGAGTGAGTAAGGCAGGAAGAGGAAGATACGTCATCAAATAGAAGTAAGCAAATCAGAGGGACAATGAATCCAATCAATGATAAGCAATATTCAGGCTGTAAGCCCGCTGTACGTTTTTACTAAGCCAACAAAAGGTCTTTCACAGGCAGCTTGGTAGCACTGCCTGGTAGATAAGACCTAAACATTCTCTAGCTCTCAAGACTCAAAGAAATTAAAGGACTTTTATTAAACTCTGCATTTATAATTTACAGGATTTTGGCTAAGTAGGGAAAATAGGCAGTTGCACATATTTTAATCTACTAGGAGTTACCTAGAACCCAGAGTTTCTAGAGAAAAAGCTGTAAATCTGTAACATACCGACAGCAACACCAACAGAGATGTCGACACATTATCGACAGCAATAGATCCTGCTCACCAGAGTATACTAGCACACCAGTGGACCGTAGCACACAGTCAGATCCCAATGGCAGACAACAACACGTCAACAAATCTCAGAACACTGATGCATCCTGATGCATCAACATGTTAAAGAGGATTGATGGACTCTATAACACCAATGAGACCTCAACAGAGGTAAATATTGGCAACACCGAGAGAGATGTTGACACATCGTCTACAGCAATAGATCCTGCACACCAGAGTATACTGGTGCACCAATTGATCGTAGCACACAGTCAGATGCCAATGGCAGACAACAACACGTCAACAAAGTTCAGAACACTGATGTATCCTGATGCATCAACATGTTAAAGAGGATTGATGGACTCTATAACACCAATGAGAGCTCAAGAGAGATAAATATTGGCAACACCGAGAGATATGTTGACACATCATCGACTGCAATAGATCCTGCACACCAGAGTACTAGCACACCAGTGGATCGTAGCACACAGTCAGATCCAAATGGCAGACGATAACCCGTCAACGAATCTCAGAACACTGATTTATCCTGTTGCATCAACATGTTAAAGAGGATTGATAGACTCTATAGCACCAATGAGACCTCAACAGAGGTAAATATTGGCAACACCGAGAGAGATGTCGACACATCATCGACTGCAATAGATCCTGCACACCAGAGTATACTGGTGCACCAATGGATCGTAGCACACAGTCAGATCCCAATGGCAGACGACAACACGTCAACAAAGCTCAGAACACTGATGCATCCTGATGCATCAACATGTTAAAGAGGATTGATGGACTCTATAACACCAATGAGAGCTCAACCGAGATAAATATCGGCAACACCGAGGGATATGTTGACACATCATCGACTGCAATAGATCCTGCACACCAGAGTACGAGCACACCAGTGGATCGTAGCACAGTCAGATCCCAATGGCAGACGACAACACATCAACGAATCTCAGAACACTGATTCATCCTGTTACATCAACATGTTAAAGAGGATTGATGGACTCTATAGCACCAATGAGACCTCAACAGAGGTAAATATTGGCAACACCAAGAGAGATGTCGACACATCATCGACTGCAACAGATCCTGCACACCAGAGTATACTGGTGCACCAATGGATCGTAGCACACAGTCAGATCCCAATGGCAGACGACAACACGTCAACAAAGCTCAGAACACTGATGCATCCTGATGCATCAACATGTTAAAGAGGATTGATGGACTCTATAACACCAATGAGAGCTCAACAGAGATAAATATCGGCAACACAGAGAGATATGTTGACACATCATCGACTGCAATAGATCCTGCACACCAGAGTACTAGCACACCAGTGGATCGTAGCACAGTCAGATCCCAATGGCAGACGACAACACGTCAACCAATCTCAGAACACTGATTCATCCTGTTGCATCAACATGTTAAAGACGATTGATGGACTCTATAACACCAATGAGACCTCAACAGAGGTAAATATCGGTATCATGTGATCACCATAAAACACATTTGAGCCTCTATGGACTCCACCATCTACAGCTTTTAATCCTTCTGTGTGAAAACCTTAATACTAATGATCTACTTTTTTTTTGTTTGAGTCATATTTCCATTTTGATGAAAACAAAAGTAATTAAAAGTCTTTTCGCGCGAAAGGGCGGCTAAAATTGAGCATGCAAATTGCTATGTTTTTTGAGGCAGAGCTATTTTCTGAGAAGAAAAAACCCTGGCATTGTCAATAGCCGCCCAACATGGATATTAACATCCAACAAGGATCTTAACAAAAAGCATCGCCTGTCATTTCTCCAATGTTGTTTTTAGCCTCCTTTGAGACGAGGCGCTCCTCGTCCCCTCATCAGCCCCGCTTGTTCCTCCATAATACTGTCAGCGCGCTATTCAGCGCGCGGGGACTGACACGCGCCAGCACGTTCCCTTTCCCACCTCATTATCCCACGAGTTTCCGACACATCCCACAGCCGCCAGTAGGGATACAATGGCGAGGAGGGGAACAAAGGCAGTGCTTTTCATAAGGCTTGCATTTTTCTTTCAGGGTGGATGTTTGCATGCAGGGCAGGCGCTAGGCACCAAGATAACTTGATACCACCTGCCACTCTTGAGGGCCCAAGGATTTTAATTTGTGCAGGGCTGATCTAAAGTCACCTTTCTGATGACAGCCGGGTGGGCTTCAAGCACTCCAGCTAACTACAGGTTTTGGAGGAGTGCAAGGGGCACCTTTTCACCTGGTACAGATCTGTGTATCTGCCGCTGCATGACCTTATGAGAACTTCCTTCTGCCGGTGCAAGCTTTTAACCTCTTCCATGCTCATGACGAGCTGAGCTCGTCATGAGCCACGGCGCTCCGGTGCTCATGACGAGCTCACCTCGTCATGAGCCGTGGAACGCTCGCATGCGGGGATAATTCCCCTGCTGTGCTGAGCGTTCCACGGCAGGTAATGCACCTGTGACGAGCTGAGCTCGTCATGAGCACAGGAGCGCCGTGCCTCATGACGAGCTGAGCTCGTCATGAGCATGCGGGCGCCGTGCGTGCCCCCTCCCCCCCCAGCACAGCGGGAAAATAACCCCCGCAGCGAAGGGGTTAAGGACACTCTTCTACCTAAAGCACAAATAGACCGTGCATCAGACGTTTGGCACTTTTTCTGCAGATGCAGAATTGTGGATATACTTTGCCCAGTCTTACAGTACCCTTCCACCTGGAGAAGCACTAGCACGGCCGGACTGGGAACAGCAACCGGCCCTGGCAATCTGCTCGTCCAGCCCCGGTAGCACGAGGGGAGGGGGGTGCAAGTGAGAAGCTCCCGCTTTTGTTACAGGGGGCCAATATTGCATCCCCAGGAACCAAACTGGCCCCCATGGGCCCAAAACCAGCCCCCACCCTTCGGCTCACGGGGAAACGTCTGGTGCCCGCTACGGTTAGTCTGGCCCTGAGCACTATACCATGCTCATGCTTTGGATTTGTGATATCCAGAAACAGGGCCCTCATCAGGAGGACACCTAGAACTTGCATCATCTGTTACCTCTGCCAGCGCTGCCAAGGACAGTGCCAACACAACAACTAACCATCATACTCTTACATATGTGTCAATTCCTACTATTCCAGGACCCCAAAGCCATAGTAATGGCTTGGGAGGTAGGTATTAGTCATTGTAAATGTAAATTGCATTAATAAACAGCTGTTGTGCTCATAACTTAATTAGGCAGACATCGCCACCATGTGGCAGACTAGTATAAGCTCCAGTGCTGGCAATTAATTGCCGGTGCCGAGCACCGTAAACCACAGGCTAAAATTAAGCACTGGTGATACCCTTCCATCTGATGCAGAACTGTGCACCTGCCATTGCATAGTCTTATGGTACCCTTCCATCGGTAGCAGCAATAGATCCTACATCCATGCATAGGATTAGTGCCCCCCTTTCATATGATGCAGAATATGTATGTGGCGCTGCATAGTTTTACAATTGGAAGCAGCACTAGATTCCATGCCTATGCATAGTGATAGTGGCACCCGTCCATCTAATGCAGAACATGTTTAAGGCACTGCAGAATCTCATGGTTACCCTTCCATCGGAAGCGGCGCTAAACCAATGCCTATGCATATGGCTAGTAGCGCCTTTCCATCCGATGCAGAACTCTGCATATGCCATTGCTTATGGTACCCTTTATTTGGAAGCAGTACTACACCAATGCCCATGCATGAGGTTATTGGAACCCTTCCATCTAATGCAGAACTTGTATATGCTACTGTGTGGTCATACTGTACCCTTCTATCGGACGTAGCGATACACCAACGCCAATGCATAGAGGTATCGGCACCCTTCCATCTGATACAGAACTGTGCCTGTGCCTGGTATTGGGCACACAGTATCTTATGTCATGTTACCCATTTTTTATATATACATAGTGCACAGCTGTAATTAGTTCTCCTCTTTGTGCTTTACTACTACACGGTCTTATGGCATCATTCCATGTGATTGGGCATAGTGTTAAAGGTATATGTCCATCTAGATATGCACTAGTCTAATACGCCTGCACAAGGTTAAGCCCGCCCTTCCATCTGATTTAAGCCTGTAGATATGCCAATGCACAGCCTTAGGGCAACCTTTCATCTGAATCAGCACCAGACAAATGCCCATGTGCTGCATATTGGTTAGGGCACATTTCCATGTAGAACTCTACTTGATCAGTTGCCCTCAACATGTTTAGGGGCCCATCCATTACATATTGAACGGGGGATATACCGCTCTATACCCTTCAGTCTGAAGTAGGAGGCCAGTGACCATGCATTGCACAGGGTCAACGGCACCTCCAAGTCTTGAGCAGTACTAGATCAATGCTCTTACTTAGAGTTAAAGGCTTCTATCCACTAAGACCACCACTCATCCTGTCTCCCTGTTTAGGATTGCAAGGCACTGTTCCATCTGATCAAAACTGTGCATATGTCACGACATAATCTTAGGGTACCCGTCCACCTAAAGCATACCAGTTCCCGTGCTTTTGGTTATTGGTGACCAAAGCAAGAATGTACCTAAAACTATGCTGGTACATATTGGCCGTATGTATAGTGCATGGTTCTCCAATGTCGTTCTTGGAGGGCGGGATTCATGCTAAAATGTTAGCACATCCACAGTTAGATAAATGTAGTTATCTTAAAAATCTGGCATGGATCCGGCCCTCCAAGATCGACATTGGAGAACTCTGGTATAGTGCAGTAGGAAGAGTTCACTCCAACAGGCAAACTGGGCATTGGTTCCATTTTGCTTGAAAGGTGAGTGTGCCCCTGATGCTAGCAGAAACAGCGATTCAATTCTAGCTCAGATTAAAATCTTTCCAACACAATGCACTGGCATTGGTATGATTGTTTAATTACACCAGAAACGGCCCATTGACATAGTTATAAGATCTGTATAGAAGTATCTCTGACGGTGTAAGCATTGGCCACTAATAACATTGAGAGACCAGGGCTCGGTTCCATCTTGGCTCAGATCTCTCTTAGAAGTATTGGTGAAGGAGCATTGCTTTGGTACTGCTTCTGAGCAGAGTGTGTCCCTAATACAATAGAAGATCCCTGGTTAAGTTGTGCTTCGGATGGAATCCTCTGGAGGGGACATTGGTCTACTACTGCCGTAGATGAAAAGGAAGCTTAGCGGGAATCGACGAGTTAGAAACCTTCTCGTCTCTGCTATAGGATCAAGCCATGACCAAGCAGACCAATGCAGGTACTTTCTCAGAATCAAGACTGACCTAACATCCCAGTCTGGTGTTGCAAGCGCATTTCCAACCCAAGACTGATTATATTCAGCAGCCTATTGTCTGAGCTGAGATTAACCTGGTGCTCTCGTCTAGGCTTAGGTTCCTACTTCCATCTAAGATGGGACAGATCTAATGCTGAGTCCTAGTGCTGGACTCACTCTTCTAGCTTCAGCAGCACCTACCTCAAGACACTGACTGACAATGATGATATTTTGTTTCAACCCCCGGGGTTTGGATGCACTTCTGTTTGGCCACAAATTAACCTTGGGTGAGACCTTTTTTCCAAGCCAGGATAGGAAACAGCCTTTCAAAGAAGGTTTTTACCACGTTGTGCATTTACAATGCATTTTTGACACACATGTTTTTACCATATATATGTTTTTACAATGCACGCATTTAAAGTAAGTTGGAGGCGTGGGGGGTATGCGGGGTAAAACATGCGTGGTTAAGGCATGCGGTTTCCGTACGTTGTTCTATCGTACAACTGCCAGGATTCTCTTAAAACTATGATCTGTTCTTTGGGGGCATCCTTCCTGCTCACATTAGCATAAATTTATGGTCACATATTTCTGTGAGGTTAAACATCTCAGAAATTAAACCTTGGGTGAAAAATTCAAGAGATAAAAACTAATGGAAAAAAACACAGAAGTAAGTATTAGGGTATGTTTAACAAGGACCCAATTAGGGTTTGCTTGAGGGTTTGGCTTAGTTTAAAGGTTAGGGTAAAATATACAATTAGGACAAACATAAAAATAAGTGCTAGCATTAGGGGGATGGTGCGCATATTTACAGGGTTAGAGCAAAAAATAGGATTTTGACTAGGATTAGTTCAAAGGTAAAATAGAATTATTCCTAGGGCTGGGGTAGAGAACAGAATGAGAGGTAGGTTTAGAACAGGGTTGGCCGCTGACGGCCAAATCCATGTCCGACTTCAGAATATCCACATAAACCAGATGTACATAATAATAAAGGCTTTTCCACAAAGGTAAATGCAGTGGTAAATTACGTTTATGACCAAATTTACCTTATTTGCGTACACAAAAAGATTCTTGGCAGACACAAACCCATTTACATGATCAGAGATCTCTACCACAAGTGGAAAGTTCTCTGTACTTGTAAATGCCACTCAATGGCTTGAAAATTGTGCATTCCGAGGCGTGGTTAACCTTGGAAGTTTGTGAATGCTCGCAAACATGGCCAGTGGTCCGCATTCACAAACTCCTTTCTTACCCCTTTTTGCTCAAGAATGGCAAAAAGATGACATAAATCCATTCACAGAGTGGTAACCTCAGAATTGGTGGGAGTGTAAGGTTTCTACTTGGGGAAAAATATTTTTCTGTGCAGAAAATTAATTTTATAAAGAGGAGATTGTAAGTTGGGTCTTATGGAGTAACTTTAATTTTAATAAAGAAGAATTTTGCTTTTTTCTAAAAAGCTTGCACCAGGGATCCCCTTTTGCGTAGTAGTCTATCCTGTCTATCCTGGATAACTCGGGAAAGAGGGCTTAGGATCCCACTGGGACTGTCCCTTACTCTTGCAAGGAATTCAGACGGAAACCTACATATGTTGAGCACAGATTGACTACTTTGTTTGTGAATTGGGTTCAAGGAATTGAACTAGAACTAGTTTATATAGTCAGTGATGATCATGAAAGTTCAACATAGGGCTCTTCTGGGCCTATGTAGGACACCTCTGGTTTACTGTCAATGTAAGTAATAGGTATTGGATTAGGTTTAGTGTATATTTAAGTGTTATTTACCCAGGAAACTCACCAAAATGACCTGAAATTAACTTTTTTTTAAAAAGGAAGGACCTCAAGCTAAATCACTCTGAGATGAATGCTTTGAGATTAGTCTCAAAGTAGTCAATGGACTAAAAAATGACATGACACCAAATTCATGGCCTAGCATAGGTGCCCTCTTCCTTCAAAGTTAACACTGACGATGGTGGGCATTATGCGTACACTCTAATCCTAGCCAATATTGACACAAAAACGTGCTGAGCTTCCTGCAACCTTTGGGCATGAACCTCTTATATTTAAGTGAGGAAATATTCGTTGAAATGAGTCAGCATACATAGACCAAACATGCAATGTAGTTGGCTATCACCAAGATCAAAAGTGCACTCTCAGCCAAGACACACCACGCTCTCTCCCACATCAGAACGCGTTAATTATGATTAGGGTTCCAGGTTTTATGGTATATATTTTTGGGGCATTTCCGTCTGTATTTATCCATATTTATTTTATGTCAACTTCATCTGTTTTTTATCCATATTTAATATGGGTTTTGTGTAAAAAATAAAGGTGAAACTGGTATATTTTCACATCAATTTAACCAATGAATATGCAGTCACGCTTGAATGCCTGCCAGGTTACAGTGATATGAGCACCCGCAGAAGATAAATCAATGCACTTACATTAAAATAAGCACATTTCAGTATCAGCCTTGTGCATAGCTACTCCTGTTTAAACCCCTCTACTAAAATTACTTTTTTTTAAATCCTTTACGTATCTATCCACACAGTTATTGGACTGGCAGTGATGGTAAAGTGCATTTAGAATCACTCAAAAAGCACACAATTTCAGTTTTTATCCACATTGAAAAATAAATACAGAAAATAAAATAAATGACTTTCTGTCTGTATTTATTAGTAAAAATCAGCAAAAACGGAAACAGGGAGCCTTAATTATGATCCGCAGACCGTGGAGAAGCGGAGTTCCAGTCGCACTTAAAATTCATCCGTTTTCTTTCCTCGTCTGTCTTTACTCCTGCATTTCATGTAACTAATTTTAAAAGTCTCTCCGCTAGTCATGCTGGAGGACCCTCATGCTCTTACCTTCATCCGTCCATTAGTTTGACTGATTATAAATATGGTGTTAGTGAGCGAGAATTACAGCTTGTGGGGATGGGGGGAGGTGCCCTACAATCGGTTTGACTCCTACTAATCCATAACCATGTACACTTACTCCGGGGCTATGAAGTAACTGTGAGGCGCTAACTAGCGCTATATAAAATTCCTTAATAAATACAATTCCTGCACTTAGCACCTCATTAAGAGGTAGGAACCAGCAAAGGAGAGAACCTCGTGGAGCGGGAAATAACAGAGGGCTCAGACAGGCAACGGAAGCAGCTGCTTGGGCCACAATCTATCTGACTCCAGTTCAGCCTGATAGGTTATTGATCCGGGCACTGATTTATTCTCTAATTAACAGGTTTCCCTGTCGGATTTGGAAGGTTTCAGTGTCCGTAAAAACCAATGAAAGTGTTGCTTTGCAGAGGGCGGGCCCTGTGTTCACGGTAGAAGGCGGGGCTAGTAATTATGGCAGCCATTTCTTTGGCACCCGATCATTTCATAACCGCCGGCTTCACACACATGATTGATTAAATAAACACCAGCCATTTTCCGCACAACGTAGTAATCCCGGGTGGAAATTATTGACAAGAACAGACCGGTCGGCGCGCCAAGAAAGAAACAAAAAAAAAGGTAAATAAAATTGGAAGCAGCACCATGGCAAAGACAGGGAGGCTCCAATGAAACTACGGGAAAAATGCATTTCATTGACGTAAAAGCCAATTATTGCTGTCTTTAATGCTCAGCTAAAGGTTAGACGGGCTAATGTTCCTTGCGGCACAGGAGTATCTTGCTATGGACCTGATCATAGGGTCTGATTCACACCACAAGCTGCATTTACCGATATAAATGGCTGTATTTATGCCTGATAGCTATCCACAAAAGGATTTTTGTAGAGTGGGTGTAAATGATTTTACTCTATGAAATTCCTTACAATTGGTGGTGCATAAAATTCAATAAAGCTGCTAAGCTTCCATGCATGATGTGTTACTCCAGTTCAGGTCAGACATTAAAGTAGGACTTTGGCAGCCAACATTTTTTTTGCTGGGCAACCACACCTCCCTCTCAGAAAAGTAAACACCACATTAAAAGTTAATAGTGCCCCTGGGAAGTATCCCACCTGCAAACTTGATAAAAAGAAGACCGCAAGACACTCTGTTATTTTTCCGCCATGATTTGCACACCCCACAGCAATTATACAAATGGTCCTTAAAATATAAAAAAAAAAATTTTTACCTTCACAATCCCTCTCCACCACCTTGTGACCACTGTACAGAGTTAATAGTGTTCCTAACTTCCCCTCTACTACTTTGTTTTTCCATACTCCTTTCGAAGTGCATCACAAAATAGCTGACAACAGTGAACCGTTCCCACCCAATAAGAAGCAAACTTGTACTCGGAACACTTTAGCCAATAAAATGTCCATGTTGTTCCACAGAGGAGGAGGGAATGGCTGCCAACCCTTCTACTTTTAATGCTTCACAGCCAATGAACATTAAGCTTGGGAAGGTCCCGCTTGGAACATGTTACCCAATGAGATGTCCCTAATACTCCGCGGAGGGGGAAGGAATCGCTGACAACACTTCTACTTTCAATGGTTTACAGCTAATCAACATTAAGCTTGGGAAAGTCCTCCTTGGAACACGTCAGCCAATCAGATGTCCCTCCTACTCCGCGGAGGGGAAGTGAATGGCTGGCAACACTTCTACTTTCAATAGTTCGCAACCAATCAACATGAAGCTCTGGAAGGTCCTCCTTACAACATGTGAGCCAATAAGATGTCCTTGCTACTCTGCTGAGGGAAAGTGAATGGCAGGAAACACTTCTACTTTCGATGGTTCACAGCCAATGAACATTAAGCTTTTTGTTGGAACACCTCAGCCAATTAAACGTTAATTATGTTCCGCGCCAGATACAGAACACACCCTCTCACATATTAATACATTTCCTGCAACAAAGTGACTCTATCCGTGATAAAAATGAACACTGCATAATAAGTAAACATTATTCTGCATTATATTAAAGGAAGGCCGCAATACGGCGCATTGTTATTTTCCCGACATAATTTCCACAGCCTACTGCACCCCCTCCCAACATAAGTGAAGTCCGGCACTGCGGGGGCCCAAGCAGGCCCATGCTAATATTTTTTAAGAAATGCCCCCGGGATAGAGAACACTCCCCACCACATATTAAAACATTTCCTGTAACAAAGTGACTCTATCCATGATAACAGTGAACAGTGCATAGTAAGTAAACATTATTCCGCATTATAATAAGGAATGGCGCATTGTTGTTTTCCCGGTATCATTTCCACAGCCTACTGAACCCCCTTCCCAGCACAAGTGAAGCCCGGGACTGCGGGGCCCCAGCGAGCCCCCGCTTTTATTTTTTTAAGAAATACCCCCGGGACCTAGACCACCCAGTGGCCTCATTAAAATAAAACGCGACCCCAGCATGAATTGCGCCAATTTCTTTTTTTTTTTAATGCTTTTTTTGGCCCTGATGTTCCTTCTGGGACCCCCTAAGCAGGCCTAGGAGGTCAGGGTGTTTCTACCCTGCCCCCTTCTCTGGTTTTAGACCTTTTTTTCTCAGTTTTCTGGTGACTCACTTCTACTGAGTCACAAGATGGCTGCCAACACTTCCTGGTTTGGAGTGTTGGCAGCCAATCACAGTGAAGCTCGTGCGCAGGACTTAGGCTCCGCCCAGATATCGAAACTTTTATTTTTCAATTTTCTCAGCAAATACTGAATGGATTTACACCATTTAAAAAAAAGGTCGCTTTCTGAACCAAGCTCTACTTTTTTGCCAAATTTGGGGTAATTCCGTTCAGCAGTTTGGCCTGTAGCTCGTCGCAAAATTTCCTAGGGAAATTAACATGGAGAGAACGTGTTTTGGGACCCCCATTTTTTCTCAGCCCCCGCTTGATGAATCACCCCAAACTTTCAGGATAGGAGCTGACCTGGAAAGACTTTTTTGTGGAGAATTTCAGGAAAATTACTCAAACGACGCCAAAGGTATTAGCACATCAAAAAATGCTTTTCCGATGGAAACTAGGTTCTAACTATAACTACCTAATATATATATATATATATATATATATATATATATATATATACACACACACATATATGTATATGTAGGTATACGCGTCATGGCTGACATTAAATCATCTTAAGCACCAACCTTGTGGTCCGTGTCTGCTTTGCTGAATGGAGTGAAAGCGAAGAGCAGCTTTTCTGAATATATATATATATATATATATATATATATATATATATATATATATATATATATATATATATATATATATAAAAGCGGAGTTCCAACAAGATGCCTTTGTCATTTTTGAGGCGTAAGTTTCCAATGGGTCGACCTCACAGGGGCAACTCTTTTTGTGGATATGAGCGGCTAGCCTCCACCGCTAGGTATGACCCGCAGTATGAAGCGGACCTGCATCGCTGGGAGAACCTGGCACTGGGCCACAGGAATGGAAACTGAACGAAATGGTGAAATTTTAAAGGACAGACTGGGCATTGTGCTTGTGCCCACTTGGTGAATAAGGCTGGAATTTTGGCACACAACAACCCCCACATGGGAAGTATTACGGAGAACACGCCCACAAGGGCGAGACTTGAATTTATGCAGGTGCTTGGCATCGAGTTGCTGTTTGTGTCATTTGCTGTGTGGCTCGTGAGAAAGGGAGTGATCCTGAAACGCGTTGAGCCTTTTAATGAATAAAAGCGGAGTTCCTACAAGATGCCTTCGTAATTTTTGATTCGTAATTTTCCAATGGGTCGAGCTCACAGGGGCATGGAGTGAAAGTGAAGAGCAGCTTTTCTGAATTTCTGAATATATATATATATATATATATATATATATATATATATATATATATATATATATATATATATATATTTCTTTTTCAGTGGGGACTTATTTAGACAGATCTCCGGGACTGCGATGGGCACCTGCTTCGCCCCCAGCTACACAAATTTATTCGTTGGCTGGTGGGAGGAGCAGGTGGCCTGGTCCGAGGGTAATCGGGCGTGGACTAAAAATTTCATAACCTGGCATAGATACATTGACAACCTCTTTCTGGTGTGGAAGGGGTCGGTGGAAAGTGCCAAAGATTACATTACTCACCTGAATAACAATAATGTCAATTTGCAATTTTCTGGCGAAGTAAGCTCAGTGGCAGTGAGCTACCTCGATCTTTAGATAGTCATAAAGACAGTCAGGTAACCACATCTCTGTATCGTAAGCCAACTGCTGGAAACAGCATTTTACATGCTGACAGCGGACATCCCACAAACCTAAAACGAAGCATCCCCTATGGGGAGTTGCTGCACCTTAAGTGCAACTGCTCCCGGGAGGAAGACTTCCAAAACGCAGCAAGAGACAGTATTGATAGATTCAAAGTGAGAGGCTATAGCCAATCCCACCTGAACCAGACATTGAAGAAGGTAACTAGGATACCAAGAGATGAGTTGTTGAGGCAGAAGAAATGAAAGAAAAGCGAGGATGGTAAATTTCGTCTAATCACAACCTTCTCTAGTGATGTCAATTTCTTGAAGGCAACTCTACGCAAAAATTGGCACATTTTGAAGACTGACCCGATCATTGGGATGGACATCCCGAGTGGTCCCCTGGTGACTTTTAAGAGAACGAAATCCCTTAAGGATCCCTTAGTACACAGTCACTTAGACACCCCTAAAACAAAAGTTAACACCGTGGCAGAGATGAAAGGCTTTTTCCCATGCGGGAAATGCAAAGCCTGTGTATTTAGCAAGAGGGTTTTTGGCTATGAAGTACCAGGCCTAATGAATCGTAGATCTATCACCTCATTCACCACCTGTCAAACATCACATGTGGTATATTGTTTGATGTGCCCCTGCAAGCTAAAATACATAGGGAGCACCATCAAAAGTGTCAAACTAAGAATCCTCGAGCACATGCGTGCTATAGCCAACAAGGATATGACGTCACCAGTAGCAAAGCATTTCGCGATCAAACATCATAGCAACAGAGATGCCTTGCAATACTTTGGGGTTGATCAGGTACCAGAACATGAAAGGGGAGGTAATAGACTAACTAAACTTAGACGCCTGGAATCTCGCTACATCATTGACCTGCAAACCAAAATTCCCAATGGTCTTAACAGTGGGGAAGAATTGGCCGTTCATTTAGGAACATAAGTTTACAGACATACTACCAGGGCCACCACATCATTCTAATGGGGATATTGCATTGCCAATTTTGACAACACACTGAGGTACTTACTGCGGTTCCTAGCGATAGGAATCGCCATAGCCGATCCACGGCAAGATTTATGAATTGGAAATATGTGTGATATTGGGCTGTACATCATTATTTAATGTTAACCCTCTGAGGTTATTTGTATGTGTTAAATGTATATGATGATATTGTTTAGACTGAAAAGATGATAAATGAGACGGCCTTTAAGAATGTCATTTAAATTACGAAGAAATTCTGAGCACTATCAGTGAGCTGTAGATAAGTTTTTGCCGATCCACGGCTTGACTTAGTAATATATTTCGCTGTTCCAGATATTAAGAACCGGGCTGGCCGATCCACGGCTAAATGTATGAACTGTTGACATATCAAATATCATTGTTTACATATTTCGATTACAAATTGTATATGTATTGTATTGCCTAATTTGCACATTCCAAGATGGCGCTCGTATAATTCTGACGAGTAGTCCTACCTCACTTTTCCTTTTGAGAATGCACGTTGCACTTTAAAATGAGCTCCCGTGTAACACTTGTGTTGACACATTGACAAAGGGCTTGACCCGAAACGCGTCTGTGAGGAGTACTTTAATAAATTTGGAATAAGCTGACAAACACCCAGTGAGTGCTGCCTTTTCTTTCCTGGCTGGGGAGGAGATCTGGAGCGGTATTTAATACACGGTGCACCACCGTGCTAGCGGCACCCACCGCTAGTGCCCCGTCGTCTTTGGTGCAAACTCGAGCTGGGATATATATATATATATATATATGGTGGTACGTCTCCCGCCATTGAAAGCACCCGGCCGCGAGTGAAGGTGAGCAGACGGAAAGTGAGCCTTGATATAAGGGGACCTTTTGCGAGCAGACCTGACCCTCGGGTCTCAGACTTTATTCAAGTGGAATCCCTGCATCTGAGGACGCCGCGGCGGAAAGCGTGTAACAACCTCGCCGGACCCGCTCCGCGGGTCCCGCAGCGCTTTGCCTGCCAGTGGCGGCTGGTTGTGTGGGAGTGTTCCAGAGGAGGCGCGGGCAGGTGAGAGCGTCGGCGAGGCTGCGAACACACCGGCAGGGACTCCAGTGTCCAGGAGCCCCTGCGCGCCCATTTCACCACACCTGGGCTGCTCTCCCCGCTGGCCACGCCCCCGCCTAACGGATTGAAAAGTAGCCTCCCCCATCTGTTTTTCGGGACCTTTTGCGAGCAGACCTGACCCTCGGGTCTCAGACTTTATTCAAGTGGAATCCCTGCATCTGAGGACGCCGCGGCGGGAAAGCGTGTAACAACCTCGCCGGACCCGCTCCGCGGGTCCCGCAGCACTTTGCCTGCCAGTGGCGGCTGGTTGTGTGGGAGTGTTCCAGAGGAGGCGCGGGCAGGTGAGAGCGTCGGTGGGGCTGCGAGCACACCGGCAGGGACTCCAGTGTCCAGGAGCCCCTGCGCGCCCATTTCACCACACCTGGGCTGCTCTCCCCGCTGGCCACGCCCCCGCCTAACGGATTGAAAAGTAGCCTCCCCATCTGTTCTTCGGGACCTTTTGCGAGCAGACCTGACCCTCGGGTCTCAGACTTTATTCAAGTGGAATCCCTGCATCTGAGGACGCCGCGGCGGAAAGCGTGTAACAACCTCGCCGGACCCGCTCCGCGGGTCCCGCAGCGCTTTGCCTGCCAGTGGTGGCTGGTTGTGTGGGAGTGTTCCAGAGGAGGCGCGGGCAGGTGAGAGCGTCGGCAGGGCTGCGAGCACACCGGCAGGGACTCCAGTGTCCAGGAGCGCCTGCGCGCCCATTTCACCACACCTGGGCTGCTCTCCCCGCTGGCCACACCCCCCTGTCCTTCAACCTATTAGCTAGCAGCACCAGAGTTTAAAGTCAATCACTGCCTCCTCCTCGCGGGAGCGAGTGGGAGCGCGCCGGGAGAAGCCTGGGACAAGGGCGGGACCGTCTGTGGCCGTCGGGGGCCTAAGGAGGCTGGGCTGGGCCCACTCTCTTTCGCCTGCTCTTCCCCGATTGCAGTCGGCTTACGGAATAAGGCTTGGAACATGCCTTCATCTGCCCTTGACGGAACCCCAGTGAAAGCGGGGGGAGGCAACACCGGGACTCCGGATAACTACTTTAAATCAGCTAAGGGTGATGGGGGAAAGGAAAGCTCTTTGGAGAAGCGCAGGGCAGAGCGCCGCCGCTCTATCGAACACATGAAAAATAGGCCCCTTAGTGATATAATCCCCTATCCTATCTCCCAAGAGGAAAGTCCCCTTAATGGTAGCCAGGATTTATTATCCCAAGAAGGCGTCCCCCTACTATTACGGGATAGCATTCCTAACCCCGGCTCATACCCCGAACAGACTACGGAGGTCATCCCACTCCCAATTTCTAGTAGCATGGCTGTTGATTTAGTCACCCAAACGCTTGGCGTAGCTATAACCAAGAAAAACAAGCCTAAGCAAATTGTTGCGGCAGAGGTGCACGGCCCACCGCCTAACAAGCGCAGAAGGAAGACGAGGGGTGGCCAAGGGAAGACCAAGATACCCCATTCTGATTTTGGAAAAAACCATAACTCAGTACCCATGTCAGACAGGCCTAAAGAGAATGCGCGCAATGCTATCCCCCCTAAGGGTACTAACACTATCTCCGCTGCCTCCACCCGTGACCAAGGGGTCAACCCATCCAACTTAGTACCCCCTGTCACATCTTTGGGGGACATAGAATTCCTACTCAGATCACTCCTGCTGCCCATTAGCGAGAGTCTGAGGAAAGTAGAGATCAGGCTCACCATCCTAGAGGCAACCCTAACCAGCCCTAAAGTCTCAGCCAGCAAACAGACCAGATCCACCGAGTCCAATCCACCAATAGGAACCTTCCCCAATACACAAAACACTTCCACCAGTACGGGACCCCCTCTGGGTGCCGTTGCTGTCCTTCCATTGCAGCCACTTATGGCCAACCCAGCTCCAACTCCATCCAACAATTCTAACATCTTACCTCCACAGACAGTAGTCCCAGTTTCCCACAGTTCAGCTTCTGGTACAAATTCTGGGCAACCACCGAATGCTAGTATTTTTCCCCTACTCCCTGGTAAGCCCGCTCCCAGACCACGGAGACCCGACTTGCTACCGGAAGCTAACAACCTTATGGTGGTTCTGGCGGGTGCCCCTCTTCTCGAAATGGACGAAAGTGAAAACTTCCAAACACTCAAGAGGAAAGTCATCAAATGGCTGAATTGGAACAGACCTCTCCCAGCCCATCTCAACAACGAGATCATTATGGTGAGAAGGGTACCATGGTTGGGGAAGACGAGAAAAACAATAACAGGGGACTGCATTATGGTGTCTTTCTGTGACCCTGGGACAGTATTGCATATTTGCGCTGGGTCAAATAGATCATTGGAATCCACCATACAGACTTTGCCAGTCTCTTTCTTCTTTCCCCCCATTCGCATGCACCATGACCTGCCACAAGGTAACTAGACAAGGGTAGAACGGAGACCCAGATTTAGGGGACATGCTGCACGTCCAGGTTATCAACCCCCGGAGACACGTTTTTTGGACTACAATCGTTTTAATTGTCTGAGTGGACTGGATGGGGTCGATTGACTGTCCTTAAACCTTGACTCCAATCTTGTGACCTCGGATCACGGCCTCAGTGGACTTTCTGATCCAACTGGACTTATTGCCGACAATGGTCAGGACGTAGTAATTGGTGTAGCATCTGGCACCGGCTCCTCCATCACTCCCAACCCTACATCCCCCCTGCCATGGCTCCGGCGCATCTGAGACTAATCTGGTGGAATGTGGCCGGCCTAGCCAATAAGCTGGTCAATCAAGACTGGGTAACTTACATTGAGTCTGGGGATGTTTGCATGTTTCAGGAGACCTGGGCAAGGGAAGAACATAGGCACCAGGGCTACCTGTCATTTTCCATTTCAGCAAGGTGGGAGGGGAAGGGTCGCCCTTCAGGTGGACTCACAACCTGGGTGGCATCCCACTTAGGCTGCCAGGCATCACGCTTACCGGTACCATCAGATGATATTCTGGTGGTCCTATTGGCCTGGCCGAACCAAGCGAAACTTGCCCTGATAAACATCTATTCCAGGCCAGTGGGAGCTTCTAGGGAATCTTCCACCATAGATGAGCTTTCATTTTATTTAGCTGAAATGCCAAGAGAGTTACCCTATGTAGTGGGAGGGGATTTAAACTCCCATTTTGAGCCGCTGCCTGGCCTACTAGAGGGATTCCCCATGGAAGAAGAATCCAGGTGGTCAGTACCTTTGGTATCTGCTCCCCCCCGAAGGCATGGACCCCTGTAGCACTGCAGATCACCGCCCTCACCCTAAAACATGGAATTAGAGCCTGTAATGGGCGTAATTACGTCTGATGTACCAAGCAAAACCACCTATAATAGAGTGGGAAGGGAGTCCCGCTTGGACTACGCCCTTGTACAGATAGTGAATTGGCCATCTATCCTGGACTTTAGGGTCACTGATAGACTAGATAGTGACCACAACGCCCTTGAACTTGATCTCATCCACCCCGGCCTTCAAGCCTCTATAACAACCAAGGAGGAAAACAAACCTGAACTTCTACTGGGTAACAACAGGAGAAGAATCAGGTGGGAAAAACTAGTCACGAGCCAAGTGAAACTCCCGAGGCTTTATGCAGGATTAATCCCTATTTTGGAAAGAGTGGGAGATTTAGCTAACGGCGTGGGCAACAAAGATTCCCATGATAAATTACACCAGGTCCACGAGGACCTCATAAAGGGAGCGGCCCCCAACCTCTTTAGTAAGGTACAGAATTCGAGGAGGGGGCAGCAATATAAATCCTCATGGTATAATTTAGCCTGCAGGAAGGCAAAGGGAGAACTTCTCAGAAGCATCAAGGAGGGACTAGGAGGAGAGAAGCTACGAGAAAGTAGACGGGCATACAAAAAACTAGTCGCCCATGCTAAAACTGAATGGGAGGAGAACCAATGGGAGGAGCTAACTAATTCCCTCGCAACAAGAGACCACCGAATGTTTTGGAGAGTAGTTAACGGGGGGTCGGGGAGCCTCCACTCGGCAATAGAGCCCAATATTGCAGCAGGGGTGTGGCAGGCACACTTCCAGTCTCTCTATAGTTCTGAGCTGGGAGAAACCTTGATTGACACTGGTAATGGATTGACTGAGTATGACGGGGATCTGATAACAGTGGGGGAGGTCAAGGCAGCAATAGCGGGACTGACGTCTGGAAAGGCGCCAGGATTGGATGGCCTACCAGGGGACCTGTTCAAGCAGGAGCCCGATGTTTGGGCCCCCTACCTTGCTGTTCTGTTTAATGGAGGCCTCCGCGGTATGGAAATTCCGAGTACATGGCTGGGGGCAGAGGTGGTTCCCATATTTAAAAAGGGCTCGCCCCTGCTCCCAGCCAATTACAGACCAATCAGTTTAATTGATGTGCCACAGAAGCTGTTTGGTAGGATACTGTTGAACCGGCTCCAGGACTGGGCAGAAGAGACAGGTGCCCTTAGTCCGTATCAGGCGGGCTTCAGAAAGGGAGTCTCTACAGTGGACCAGGTCTTTCGTTTGAACATTATTTACTGGAGGGCGGCGATATTCGAAGGCGGCAGCTTATACACATTAGTTGTGGATCTGAGGGCCGCCTTCGACCTGGTGCCCAGAGGGAAACTTTGGAGTGTTTTGGCCGAAATGGGGGACCCCCGGATATCCTGATAATTTTACAGAGACTGCATCATAACAACTATGCCCGGGTCAGGTGCGGGAAATTTGGGGAACTGACGGACAGATTCCCCGTTGACAGGGGGGTCAGACAGGGTTGCGTATTGGCACCGACCCTGTTCTGCCTCTTTGTCAACGGGGTAATCGCCCACCTAAATGGCACTGAATACACTGACGCCCCGAGGTTGAACGGCAGCAGGGTGCCTGCAATCATGTTTGCAGATGACACCCTGCTGCTGTCCAAAACCCCCATGGGGATACAGAGGATCCTTGACTCATTTGTGGCCTTTTGTACAGATAGGGGCTTAGAAATCAATGCTGCAAAAACTAAGTTTATGGTCCTGAACCCAACTCAAAAATTACGCCCGAATCCCCTATTGGGATCTTCACGGTTAGAGAGAGTCTCCACCTTTGAATATCTTGGTGTAACGCTGAATGAAACCATGTCCTGGGGATCACACCAGACTAGGGCTAATCTTAAATTTGTTCAGACCACTGGGGGCATTACTCGGATGATGAATAGTTCCACATATCGTCCGCTGGGGCCGCTCATCCAGATCTACAAGGCACAGGCCAGGGGTGCTAGTATGTATGGGGCGGAACTGTGGGGTCACACAACTTCCCACAGTCTGTCTATAACCGAGAACAACTTTATTAGACAGATAGTTGCACTTCCGCCCAGCAGCCCGTTCCTTCCCCTGAGGATGGACCTGGGACTGAGACCAATAGCAGATGAATTGGGTCTCAGACCCATAGTCTTCTGGCGAAGGCTATGGAGTAGCGAAGAACTTTCTACTTACAGGGCGGAACTGAGGGAGCTTCTAACCCACCCCAAAGTTTTACAGATCCCCTGGATAAAATATATACAAAAGTCCTGTGTGAGACTGGGGCTCCCTGACCTCTGGTCCGATCCAGCTAATGCCTCACTAAAGATCTCACGGAGAGCACTGGTCAATGTTTACCATGAGCAGAAATTAGCTATGGCTTTGGACTGTCAGGGTGAGGGGTCATTAACATCTGTATTTGTACAAAGCAAGGACTCATACAGGCTGGAGAGGGTTCTGGACGCCATGTCCCCCGTGCTGGCCAGGAAGCTATTTCTCCAATGGAGATATGGCACACTGCCTCTGCGATCCTATACTAGCTCCTGGTCAACACCGCCCTCTACCAAGCAATGCCCGGCATGTACTTGTGATGAGGAAAGCGATTTACATGTGGTCTTGTTTTGTCCAACTTACAAGGCAGCTAGGAAATACTGGCTCCTCCCACTTATTAGAAACCTTGGTTGTAGGGAGTATCTCCCGATGTATAGAATTTTAAAAACTGATGTTTCAAGTCCAATTGTGTTTGCACTAGCTAAATTCCTTACCAATGTCTGGCATGCTCGCACTCGTATCCTAAAGTCGCAGATTCCAACCTAATTTTAAGTCTAAGAAATTTTAAATGTACGGTCTTTTATCTGTTCTCACTCTAGTAGTATTCAATTTTTAGAATGGAACGATTTTATATTGTACAATATGTATTTGTTGTTTATTCTTGATGATTTTTAACGTTGAAATGTGTTCTTATTGTATATCTTTGATGGTCAAGTCGGCCGAAATAAAGATTGAATATATATATATATATATATATATATATATATATATATATATATAAAAGCGGAGTTCCAACAAGCTGCCTTTGTCATTTTTGAGGCGTAAGTTTCCAATGGGTCGACCTCACAGGGGCAACTCTTTTTGTGGATATGAGCGGCTAGCCTTCGCCGCGAGGTATGACCCGCCGTATGAAGCGGACCTGCAGCGCTGGGAGAACCTGGCACTGGGCCACAGGAATGGAAACTGTACGAAATGGTGACAGACTGGGCATTGCGCTTGTGCCCACTTGGTGAATAAGGCTGGAATTTTGGCACACAACAACCCCCACATGGGAAGTATTACGGTGAGAGACTGCAAATACCAGA
Organism: Lissotriton helveticus; assembly: GCF_964261635.1. NCBI lineage: Eukaryota > Metazoa > Chordata > Amphibia > Caudata > Salamandridae > Lissotriton > Lissotriton helveticus. The sequence goes on from NC_136065.1 coordinate 209,191,352, forward strand.
TGCCTATTCGGCAAGAGAACACGCCCACAAGGGTGGGACTTGAATTTATGCAGGTGCTCGGCATCGAGTTGCTGTTTGTGTCATTTGCTGTGTGGCTCGTGAGAAAGGGAGTGATCTTGAAACGTGTTGAGCCTTTTAATGAATAAAAGCCGGAAAGGATCTCCCAGGAGAAATGATGGAGTGCTGAAATGCCCATCAGAGTGAGCTGACCTCAAGAATTTTTAGAGGAAGACATTTCTGCTCTTGGAAAGCCACTCACATGCAAAGAAAATATGAATGATAATTTCAAGTGGCTTTTCATTACAATAACACCCTTCCCAGAAGCTCTGCTTCCACATATGGCTTAATTATCGAAAGTCTAATAGGTTAAATCTTGCCAAGCAAAATTCCTAGGGGTGTGCGAAATTTGCATAATTTGCTTTTTACATAAGTATCCAAATTATAGGGAAAATTGAGTGAAATTACACGTAACTCTATAAAAAGCCAATCCGGCATTTATCTCTAAATAGCACCAAACATACAAGCACAGAGTAACAGCTGCAGCTGCTGATGTCCTGACCATGCGTGTTGCTCCTGTGCTTCCAAGCTATGCTTTTGCGATCAACATGGCGCAATCACCTTTCATGATAGAATGTCATAATTTTGAGAGTTTTGCATAATATGCGTGACGCAAAATTCTCAAACTAGCGTAAATTATGCTCGCTTAGTTAATATGTCGTCCGGGCCTAAATATTTCTATGTTCTGCCGCGCCTTGCACAGCCGAGAGGTATGGTTATTGAGGTTCCATCTCGTGAACCTCAATCCCGGGAATGCTTTTGACCATTCTTGCACTCTCATAGCGGTCCAATTATTTGTGTAGCATATAATCCTTTTTGAGTACTAGTTTATAGGCCACCTAACTTGATATAAATCTATGGGAGAAAAATATCTGGGGGATCTGTTGTGTTTATTAATCTTTGGAGATCAGAGCAATTTGTCTTTGACGTCATTCTTATTCATGTTTGAGACCAATGCTAAACAGCATAGACAAAAAAGAAAAAAATGCTTATTGCCGATGTACATGCATACATTATGATGCTGCGAAAATGCTTTTGTAAAGAAAAGAGGGGTCTGGTAGAAAATTGCAGTTGCTGGGCTGGGAGCACCACGTGTTAGAGAAAGGGACGCGCCTCCATGGAGATTTGAAATAGAAAAAGTAGTTCACTGAATGTCAGCGATGGTATGGTACAAGTCATCCAATCAAAAAGTTAGTAATAAAAAGCTATATCCAAGGACTGGACAAAAAGAAGAGGCAGTAAAGCTACTAAATAAGAAAAAGAAAATACGTTTGACAAAAAAGCCAACCAGTAATCTGAAATGGACAGACCCAAAGCCCACTGTACGAATTGGTAATGTACACAATATGTTTTCAACACTATACAGATAAAATCTGTCTGTAAGCAAAACCTAAAAATGCATACATACATTGAGGGGATTTGGGTATCACTCTTCATCCAGTCTGTTCGGTTGTCATTTACTTTTTGCTTCCATCCACCACAAACAGAGGGTCAACCTACTTCCAGCAGTGGTTCCATTTCTCTGTGAGTGACTGTATTTTGCCTGATTACCTGCAGATCTGCCTAAAAAGAAGTGCACTTCAGTGCCAGGGCTGGTGGGTCTATACTTTAAATGGTCAGTGCTTTTCCTTTCATTACTTTTCTTTTTTATGTTTTAGTTCTTTAAGACCTCTTGATTGGAGTAACATTACAAATACAATATACTTATAGGGAGTTTCATCCAGCCCTATTCATCCATTGGTCTGTTCATGTGTCATTCACTTTTCCTTCCGCCCACTAGAGTGTACAGCATGTGGCTATAGTCAGCTGACTTCAGCCATTGACTAACTTCGATTTGAGTGAAGGCATTCTGCTCTCCCCCAAGGAGCATATCCACACACTAAAATGTTCCTGCTAGAGACCAGGCATACTGTGTGCATTTGTTGAGGCCTTATTTTGATTTCGGACTAATTTTTATAGTGCAATGAGGGACCAGCAATACCTCCAACTATATAGTTTACAAATAACATAATAAAACAAAACAAGTGTTAACAAAGACAACAGGCTGGCAGCCAACACTGGTTATATTGGCTTTGGTAATTTTTGTTATGCATGGTGTTTAAACTATGTCTTCAGGTTACAGAAATTCAAAGCTGATAGTGCCTTTTCTTTGCGCCACTCAGAATCGTATTTTTTGCTCTGTCTATTCTAAGAAGCTCTGCCTGGTTGGATTCACTTGTATTTTTCTGTTAACGTTATATGCAACTGGTTTTATGTACTTTTTTTATTACACAACATTTAAGTTGCATGTTTTCTCTTTTTATTTTCGAGGCATATGCTGGCATAAAAAATTGAAATCATCACACCAGCTTGTCAAGACTAGACGTATTGGCTTTGCCAATGCTTGTTTGTTTGATTGAATGTTTTTCATTCATAAATATAATGAAGAAGACATCAATGAAGGGAACAGGTTGGTAAATTTGCAAACCCTAAGAGTTGTAAACATAACCCGTAAAATAGCTAAGCTAAGCAATACAAACGTTTTAAAATGTTGTTATAGGTGCAAATCATTACATTTTATGTTATAAGAATGTTATATATTTCAGTGCTCATAGTTTTACTGAGTACCACGCAGGGAAGCCCAGGCATGTAGAAAAAAGATGCATCAGTGCACCTATGATTTACATTTCAGATGAATGGGGCAAAATATGAATTGTTTCAAATATTGTTTTGTCGTTCTCAGGTATTATATTTCCTTTAACAAAAGAGATCATTTTAATAAAGGTAAAAAGATTCTCCTGCACTAGAGAAGCCAACACTTCCTGTTGCTGTAATTACAGGGCTGCCACTTCTAGGTGATTTAATTACAGCGGCTGCCACTGCTTGTTCCTGTCATTGCAGTGTCTGCCATTTCATTTCTTTTTTCTATTACCATGACCTGCACTCCATCTGTCTACACTGGTGCTGCTGTCCACTTTCAGATTATGTAATTATGGTGGTTCCCACTTCCTGTTTCTGTGGTTACAGTTGCTGATGTTTTATAATTTAGTAACAGCTGCTGCCACTTCTGTTTTGTAACTATAGCAGCAGGCATTTCCTCTTCCAGTAGTCATTCTGGAAACCACTTCCAATTTATGTAATTGCAGCAACTGTCACTTCCTGGTAATGAAGTTAAAGCAAATTCTTCTTGTTTCTGTTATTACAGTGGGTAATAGGTACTTATAATATGTGGGAGCCCCCAAACCTTTTCTAAAACCCTGTTTTTAATCTTTAATTTCCTTATTATAGGTGACTTGTGACGTAATAATGTAGCTGCTCTACCGTAATTAAAGTTGAGCACGGCCGGACTGGGAACAGAAACCAGCCCTGGCAAATCCGCTGGACCAGGGATGGGGGGTGGGAGTCGCGGCTTGCTACTGAGTGAAGCGCCCGTCCCGGGGTGTTAGTGCTATGCACCACTGACACTTTTGTTACTAGGGCTGAAATTGCAACACTGCTGCAAAACCAGCTTCCGCGGATCTAAAACTGCCCGCCACCCTTCCAGCCCACTGGGAAAATACCCGGTGCCCGCTACGGCAAGTCCGGCCCTGACGTTGAGCTCTAAAATCAAAATGCTTGCAGAGCCAGTCTAGGGTGAAAGACAGATGATGGAGCTTAATTACAGCAGTTTAAAGAAGGTAAAAAGGAACTGCTTTTTTCTACTACATTCTTGTCTAAAAAGCAAAAGTGGTCAGCACAAAGATATGTATGGCAACGTGCTTCTTTTTTCATGCTGAATGTCTTTGCAGGACAGACAGAATCCCTTCACGTTTCTACACAATCTGAGCCACAACATTTTTTAACCAGACTTACATTAAATGGATTCTATTTTTTTCAAACATTACGAATTGCTTTTCGGTGAGTTTAGTTTCACGGTACAGGTTCTGCTTTTATTCTTCCTGTCTGCAATGAACATGAAAGAGCAACACACAGAGAACTTAAACTGTTTGGGGGAAGGATGATAAAATGACCATGTATTAGAAGGAATAAACTACCCTCGCCTTACATTACTATGTATTTCTAACATCACTACTCTACTGTAATAGGAAAATGACACCACTGCGCTACTGCAATATTTCTGAGAGCTAACTTGTGATGTGACAAGTCTGCTGCCACAGCCAGCAAAGGGCGTGAATGCAGGTCAGGAGCACAATTAGAATACCGCTTAAACAAATGAAGGAACACCTAGCTATTTGGCTGCCTTCTGAATTGTTTCCCAAGAACTTTAGTCCTTTGGCAAAAAGGAACCATTCATCATACATTTCGTTATTGCACGACTACAGTATATTACAGAAAAGAAGGAAAGTATCTCCATAATACTACACATTATAACCTAAAGCCGGTTTTGGAAGTGACTTTTTAAAACTGCTTACAAGATGTGCTGGCAAAATACAAGCTGCTTCGAGTGAGTTCATTTTCACAATACTGATTTCATGTTCTGGAGACTTTGTATATCCTGTAGGAGGAATCTCATAGGTCAGGCGGATGTAAGATCTAATGTCCAACTATCATTCAGCACCCCTCTCTACAATTACATTATGTCATAAGAAGAAGCAAGAGCCCAATGATTTAAAACTTTCTATAAAAACTCAAACCTTCTTCTTCTTCGAGGTAACTCAACACCTGGGTAAACTGCAATAAACTTAAAGCGTATAGTAATGGGCAAAGCAGCCCATACATCATTCAGATACACTGCTGCCACGTCACATTTGTCAAATTAGAGAGGCTAGAATTTACTTTTCCTGATTCGGTGATTTCAGTAGGTGTAATTTCCTGTTTTTGAAGTTATAGTGGATGTTTCTTGTCAATGGTATGGAAAGAATGGTGTGCATCCTAATACTAGCAAAGAAAACCCCTCTGCCCCTAGTTGGGTATTAAAAGAAAGTTGTAATTGGGGGCATTGCGCCTCACACTCCTGGGGGTACTGTAGTTCCTGCACTAATGACAGTTTCTCCCTTTCATTTTTCTTCTGGGGTCACAGAGGCAGATGTCCACGTTTCTGTTAATACAAAGATGTCATTTCCTGTTTGTTATTACATCACATTTGACTACTTTGTCCCTTGTAATACCAGTGATCGGATCTTGCTGATTCTCTCAACATTGTCTTCAATTTCATATTTCTGCGTGAATATTATCAGTCACTTCCCGTTTATGTGATTATAGAGGTAGATGTCTTCCTGTATTTTAAAGTGAATGTGATGCATTTCTGAGAGCAAAGCCAAACATTACTTTAAGCACTGACTTTGTTAAGCAAGAGCATCTTTTTTTTCTGGCGCCCCTACAATAAGAATTTGCTGATCAAGTTGCAAAGTCTTTGGGTGCTCCTCATTTTTAGGACTGCCCTTTCTTGTAGTGACCTATTGATCAGTCGTACACATTGATATGCTCATATCGCTGGCAGGTCTTTTTCATGGTCGCTATAGAACTCTTTGATCATTTTTCTGCCGCAGGTGCACAATCAGAATGGTTTTAGGAATCAACTGAAAACATGGCTCTTCACCACCTCCAGAATGTCCTTCTGTCACCTCGAGGAGCTACGCGCGATTCTGTGCACTATACAAATGTACCTATTTACTCATTCATAGGGGTTCTCGAGGTTGAAACTGGGTATGCAAATTCTAAGTAAACTTGCGGACTCCAGATTTATGATTTCAGGTTATTAGCGTGCTTGGCCACACTTTACGGTGAGTCGGCACTCTAGCCGAGGATGCGCACTAACGGTGAACTACGATACAGGGTCTACCTCGGCAAGTAGATGAGAAGAGAGTAAGAAGAGATGGGGAGAAAATGGCAGGTGGATTCCTTCACCTTGAGAACCTGTGCTTGAAAGCCAAACCTTTGGTTGATTCTCAAGGCTGCAGCAATTGGGCTTGGACAGCCAGGGCTTGATGTGACCTGGGGACTAGGAATATTTGTGAAAACAATTTCCATCCACAAGACCCAAAGCGCCTTGTGGCATCTCCTTATGCGAGCTCCGCGCACACCCAATAGCCACATCGGAAGCATGTGCTCTCTAATATGAGATGAAGGGGGATTAGTGGCCGCTTGACTCCTTCCGCATAGCTGGCTAATGCTGCATAATGACACTAATCTTGCACAGGCTCAGCCTTGTGGTGATCTCCTGGCGGCAGAGTGCTGCATGAGGCAACTTTAATCTGCCCCAGCCAGCCACTCCGCCGGAGAGCCAGGCTAGCTGAGCCAACGCCAGCATGGGTTAAAACATCAAAAGAGCGCGCGCCTCAAACGCGGACCTCGTCCTGGCTGCCTAATGAAAAGCTTAGTTCGGCTATTGTGTTTGCAGATCAAACAGCACAGCAATTACTGGGACAAGAAAACCACTGGTGCACGCGTGAACGGGTCGTCGTCAGTCGCTCCCACGACACGCGGCTCCCACCACACACCACGCCTGGGCCGCTGCAGGGAGTGACTAAGGAGGGCTAGGGTACGCCAAGCAGCAGAAGCTAAAGGTTCATATTGCATTGTATTAAATTTCTGTATTGTACCTTTTGCCTTTAGCATAGCCCTGCAGCACTAACAGGGTCTGCAACCATCTAGATTTTGATGAATCCAAAATAGACCAGAGTAGGGTTGTATGTATTTATGAACTTTAACCTCAGCGGTGCACGTGATCCTCTTGATGTTTACAATAAGTTTGCTTTCATAATTGATAGGTCATTAATTGGCTGGAAAACTGCATAAGTTAGTTGAGTACACCTTCAAACAATTTTGTTAAAAAAAAAGAAAATCCCCATTTGGGTCAAGATATTTGCTAAAAATCCTAAACTCTGCCTAAATGTTTAGGGTTCTACACTTTTCCTGGGAGGCTCAGTGCTACCAAGTCCCACTTCCGTTAAGCCAACCAGCGGTCACCTGACCCTAGTGCAAGAGACTATATACAAACACCCGCTAAAAGAGGGTACTCATGGACAGCATGGGTTGGATAGCATTCAACGCTACTTAAGGCAGAGAGAAACATCATCGTTCTCCTAATGATAACAATAATGGAGTGCCTGACTGTAATACCTGTTCAGCTAATTGCCCAATTCAATGACACTCCTTTTATTGCCATCGGAAGGATGAAATGCGGAGTGAACCTTGAGAATTCAAACAAGGACTATCAGACGGCATAACAATATCGCTAGAAGGCCACTGTGTACTGTTAGAAAACAGCTTATAAAAGACCTGGGTTTTTGATTCGAAGCCTCCCTTGCCTTCTGATAACCCCTATCAAGAGGCACATGTCCAAATAAACAAAAAGTGTATGTATATTTTCATTTAAAAGAAGAACTGGGATTTAACTCTAGTGGTCACAAGTAAATACTCATGGCAATGTCATAATCTGAAGGCAGGTTCATCTAAATGTGAACTGGTCTGCCATCCCTCAAAGAAGGTTAAAAAATCACAGATGTCATTTGCCCTGTTTGGGAACCATCAACTCCATCATGATCCTGAAGCTGGCATGCTTTAAGGTAAAGGAGCTGAAGGAGTGGTTAAGACCAAGCAATTTCAATGTCAAGGTAATGTCACGGCAAGTAAAAAAAGAAAACATACATAGAAAACGCTTACACTGTTATGTGCGATCGTAAATATACATTATTGTTGCTATGTACTTCCCACACATGGCATCTCCAATATTCAGTCAAATGTTTCAGAACAGAATCAAGGCAGAAGCAGGTACTGCAATCAAAACGTGACTAGGAACACATGATTTGTTCTTCTAACATTCCAAGCCAAACTTTGGAATACGCTGATTGCAGTAGTAAAGGAGTGAATATCAACCCACATATCTAACAGATCTACATAAAATTAGACACAGTCCCGAAAGTTTGTAATGTCTAATGACAGATAAATAAGGATTTAAAAAGGCACAACATCTGCACTCACATCCAAAATCAAGGAGAAGTAGGCCTTGGATAGCTGAGAAAAACCTGCGCAAACATCACTCACTAGTAGAAAAATGAAGCCAACAAGACTTCTCCAGATTTCTGCCCTTGCGTATGCCTCGCACTACTCATAGTCAAGCAATCAGGGTTGGTAAAGCGCAACTACTCACCCGTGAGGGTCTCAAGGCGCTGGGGGAAGGTGGGTGGCTCCGTTGAGTGCTGGGGTTATCCGAAGAGCCAGGTTTTGAGGTCCTTCCTGAACTGGGGCAATGTGGGAGATTGCCAGAGGTGAAGGGGGAGGGGAGCGGTGCTATGCGTTAGGCCACACTCATTGAAGGAACCAAACTGCTCACTGACTACCCAAACACCAAAAAGTAACCTGCTTTATGCGTAACAACAAGTAAGTGATGTCTGGAAATGCGTGACTCAATCTTTTATAACCACTAGGAATCACTTTGGGCAGAATTTCCAAAGATGTCCACCTTCCCCGAAAAAAGGACCAACTCCAGTCTGAAGCCCTAGGCGGCGCCCCCCTCTGGAAGTTATAAATGTCATTCATTAAATCATAAAGAAATCCTTCTCCAGGTACAGGTGGGTGCCCAAGACTCGGTCATTAAATGTTCCATCTTCATGCTTTTGAAGACATGAAACAAACAAACTACCCCCAGAACTAATCATTACCAACTGCATGCAATAAAATACATAGAATTTCAAATGCTTTCATCAAATCATTTGAGCGCAGCATGGAACGTTTTATGTCTATTTACATACATTAAAACACCATTATTGGCTCTAAGAGAGATGTGACACTATCACGCCTCTTTGCTCGACATAGGCACACAACTCCCTCCAGCTTTACAATCTATAATATAATTGTGAAAAAAACACTAAGGAGGAGGCAATGCTTTGATAGATCAAAAACATTTCTAATTATTTCAGCAAAATTGTCCCAGCTGTGATGCTTTTGTATACAGATTTGTAGCACTACAAAACAACACATATTACAAGCTAGCAATCTAGTGATCTCGAATGCAGGTGGCGAGCTTCAGTGACAATGATGACATTTCATAGCATGGTTGATCACCTCCCAGCAGAGCCTCTTGATTGTCAATATGGGTCAAAACCTCTGACGTCTTTGCACATTCAAGCCTTGTGACCAAAGCAACACACCTAAACCCTACACAGCCCACCCCTTTAAATGCACTGTACACAGGAAGCCTCAAACCTACAAACTACAGATGACACCTGACAAGTGACAAGCATTATTATTATTAGTAGGGAGAAGAAAAAAAGGAAGAGAGGAACTCTATCAAACTGTTTTCGCTCCTTCCCCACCACGAGACCACCCGTCTAAAATCATGTATGTCTTAAAAAAATTCAAGACTGTCAGTCGATTGCTATTGTGAATATGATAATTCCAACTCAAAATAAAGTGACTGCCCTAGGATGTTTATATGAATTACAACATTAAGGGCCCCATGCATCAAACCAAAAACCTGTTGCAAACGGGCAGATTTGCAGAATCTGCCCCTTTGCGACCGGTATTTTTGCATTTGGGATGCATCATCCGAAATGCAAAAATCGCAACTTAAGGAACCGCTAAAATTGCGATTGCATTTAAAGGAATTGCAAATTGTGATTCCTTAAATGCAATGCATTAAGCAAAATATCATTGCGATTTCGTTATTAGGAATCGCAAATTACCCTCAAACTAAAGTTGATGGTAATTTGCAATTGCTTTGAAAAATACACTAAAGTGCATTTATCAAAGTCACATTTTACACATACACTTGCCCTTGGGGCATGTGTGTGCGCAACATGTGGAAAAAGGGGAATTTCAGGGATGCAACAGGGTATCCTTTTTGAACCCCTGCACCCTTGAAATTGCATGCGCAATTTGCGAGTACCTATGGAGGTTCTAGGCCCATAGGAATGAATGGGAATCAATTCCTTAATTTTTGACTCGCAATTTGCGAGTCGCAATTAAGGAATTTTAAGGAATCAAATTATTTTTTGCGAATTCTACATGCATTGCATTTTTCGATTTCTAAATAGCAAATCGGTAATTAGAAATCGCAAAATGCGGGCTTGATGCATGTGCCCCCAAGGTCTTAATAGTTTGGCGGAGGTGACACTTCGACACAGACATGTCAGATGTCCCGTCTGCATTATCACAAACACATTATAGACTATGGTAGATGTCATACGGCGGACGGGATATCCATCAGGCTTGACAGGCAATCCAATCCACCAAACCCTAATAACGCTCTGAGGCTGGCCGGCCGCCGCCTCTCCTACATCCTCTTTCAGGCTTCTTGCAGGAGACAGGAAGCAGGAAGCTCCCAGGCTCCCTGCAGCCAATCACAACGCTGCTTGCAGCGTTGTGATTGGACTGAGCACTGTGACACGGCGCTCAGCCAGGGGCTGTAGGGGTGGGCATGTTCTCCACGCAGGCTGTAATGCAGCCTGCATGGAGAACACAGTAGGTGCGCATGACTGTTTTGGGCGGCCCAAGAGAAATGGCCAAGCACTCATGCTCACATAGGAAGTGCAAACCACTCCTCCCCCTGCTCTGAGAGCAGCCCCGCCCACAAAGACGCTGCAACCGGGAAAACTAAAAAGATAACAACCTCAAGTTATCATTTTAATTTTCCTTTTTTTACACTGCGAAAAGCAGTGGGGCGACGCTCCGTTGTTTGCATGAGAAGGTTGCGCTGCACCATTCTTTGTGCCAAACATGCTCCATCGATAACATTAATGACTTTCGTTTCCTGCCTTTAAATTCGTCTTTCCAGAGAAGTGAAATGAATCAAAAAAGTGTACCAACAAAATACCTTTGATTCCAGGGACTCGAGGCGCGCCGGCAGCTGTTCTCGGGTCAGAAAAAAACAGGAACCATTCATGCGAACAAAGTGCGTCATCTCCGAGTCAAAAGTGCGCCTTTCGAGGCCGAGCCACAGCTGCTAAAAGCCGGACAAAAGCCACAAAACGCAGGCCTATTTGGACAACAATAATGACATCTCCTGCCCCGCGCTGCTAAACAAATGTGCTGGAAGCGCCGTCCCAGACCCTGGATCTTTTTAGCCCTGCAAATACAGTAATTCTAGATGAAAAGGGTCATCAATGGGGCAACGTTTTTAGGTCGAGCAGCGCGCATGCGCTGCTGTCGCTAGGCGACCTGTTGTATCTTAAATCTAAAAATGCACAACATCTAAAAATGGGCTTCTAGCCCGCCCATAACTTACCATTCGTTGGGATCTTCATCACTCTTTTATGCTGCCTTTTAATTCGGCAGCGATCATGACACATCACTTGCTGTTCTCTTTGTGTGGAGTTCGGACTCAGTACCGATCGATTAAAGTTTATTAGTATCCATCAGCTACTAGGGCTGTGATTGACATACTATTCGTATATATCTACATATATATGCTTGCATCTGTAATTTTATCAATGGAAATGGACTTGGATATTTTGGATTGCGCATGAAATGTTTGTCATTTTAATTTTCTGACGCTTTTGTAAATGTCAACCTGTGTTGTGGCATAGTTAAATGAACTTTCAGGGCAGTAGGAGAGCCCCAGGGCTAAGAGTTGATCCTCCGCTTTGCTTAAGACAATGTCAGTTAAGTTGATAACTGTATATATATATATATATATATTGCATTTTTCTACAGCGCGAACCTGACCCAAAGGTAGTGGGGCGTTTAATTAAAGTGCCTGTTACTTTACGCAAGTCCGCATTATGTGTTTTTGGGGCACAGGGAGATTATTTTCCTAGAGCCTTGTGTGTTCAGATTTCACGCCATAAATGGTTTTCCTTTAATAAAAGGTCCAGCTTTAGGGTGACCAGACGTCCCAGTTTCCTCCGGATAGTCTCAATTTACTCAAATAAAATACAGGCCCTGGTTTTTAGGGGATGTTCAAGTGAGCATTAGCACTACAAGAAAAACATGGACCACAGGCTTTCGTCCCATCAAACCTTCTCACATGCAGTGTGATACAAAGGAAGGCATCCTTAATATGTACCGCTTCTGCCTTTTCTCGCCTCCCGTCTAAGACAAGTGTTAGAAGTCCAGCTTGACATGTGGAATGGCACATTGCGCTTATCTTAGTTTATCAAACTCTTGTGACTGTGCCTGTTTATGGAAATGTAATAAATGGTGTACATGCAGCAGTTAGCATAAGTTTTTTTTTTTACTTAGTAGTTTGTTCTCATTTATCAGTGATAAATTACGCACATTTAAAGTGAACCGCAAAATGTGCCTTTATTTTTGGCTCTGTATTTAACATGAAAATACAGATTTTTATATGAGTAAACACTGTATTTTGTTGTTCGTTTTAAAAGTGAAGTCTGTGTAGTAATGTCTCTGAAACTTGCCGATGCTCTACAGCAGGGGTTCAGTGTATTGGCAAAGCTAATAGATTCCAAAGGTGAGAACTATTTTCCTTGCCAATGCTTGTTACTTTGGGCCCAGACCTTCTAATTTTACAAATTAAGCACTGACAGATTAAATCAGAGGCTTTTGAACTTCAATACACCTAAAGGTTCCTCTCTGTGCCCATGTGAACCCCATACAAATAGGAGAGAAAATACATTTTCGAGAACTGAACATTTTCCTGCTGACCCAGATGCATTCAGATGAGAAGCAAATAGAGGGGAGAATGGGGGATGGAACGAGGAAGGACAAGGAACAACTTGACTTGAACAAACGACACTTCTTCTAGATTACACCTGCCCCACCGGTACTATTTAGTGGCACCAGGGGCTGAGCTTTGCCCAGAGAGCATGTGAAGAGCTAGGTGGTTCTTTCTGACCAGGAATGCCAATATTGATGAATCATCCCACAGGATGTTGGTAATACCATCTGATATTGATTAACAATGTTCTACAGTTTATATATGTATTGCTGATTTCTCAGGCACCATGTGTCCCTTCCAGGTTGCTTCACAGCGCCAAGAGGAGAGGAGTTAAAATGAAGTGGGTGAGGGGGGAAGGTAAGAAAGGGAAGATCAGGCAGTCCAGCCATGCAGGGACTTTTAGAGCTGCATTCGTGGTGTTTTACTCCAAGGTGACCTAGTTTAAAATGGTGTTTTTCATGATAATCAACAGCACCTATTACAGGCCATGGGATTTACACCTGTGTGGAACCGCATCTGGACTATTACAAAACTATATTAGCAACAGAAACGATTGCAACATAACTACACAGATAATAGTAGAAGGATGCCAAAAACACCTTGGGATTGTCGACAGAAGTGTTGCGCCTAGAGAGGGTGTTTCAGGCGTTACACCCACGCAATACATTTATTTTCTGAAAAATAGTTGGGTACAGGTGCTTTCAGTCGGGTACTGTGAGATGTCAGTCGATTTCACCAAAGATTTTTACATACACACAGACAAAAACGCACACAAACTGTTATCTGTTTAGAAAGCCCTCAGAATTTTGGGTATTTTACAAAATATTGTGTTTTCTCTCTTAGTAGCCCTACCAATCAGCATTCCTCTCCCTTTCCAGTGCCCCAAATGCCCATCTCATGCATCCTGCTTGTCCTATACTGTATGATAACATTATATGCCAGCGTGATTGTCAGAAAATCTGAAGCTCCCCCCCACAACAATCTTATTGACCAAGCTAGGCCCCTGGTAGTCGATTGGCTACCAGTGGTCCAGAAAGTATAGTTCAAGGAGGCTTGGTCTCCCTGTCGAACATACAGGGGACAACACCCTTGGTACATACTTCAGAACCCCAGCCTGTACTGAGAAGAAAAGCTTAGCACTGGTGAGAGAGGTGTCAAGAAGGACCATGAAGGGCTAGGGAGGTTTTTGCAGTAGAATTCTCGAACTTCTGAAACAAGAGGCAGGTCGACCTAAGTCAAGAACAGGATCAATTCCATTTGATGTACTTGGGGAAAGACAGTTTTGTCATCCAAAGAAATGAATGCGATCAAATGAAAGTGTTCAGAATAAACCAAACGGAGCGACCACACACTAGACAAAAGCCCAGTAACACAACAAAACATCATGTAAACTATCACAAATCCAGCGTGCATGATGGATCCTGCTAGCAAGGGTTTTATTGGTTACTTTGTAATGATGGACCAGTGGCATGCACCAATCACTGGTGCATCGATGCTGACGCGATACTTTCGCCACCTCTCACACAACCCTTGACATTCACTTTGGAAACAGTGACAGATGTCAAATGAATGCTGTGACCTAGACCAATTTCTGAGGCAAAGGGTCCTAAGCCATGAATTCATTTGTATGTGGAAGAACTGATCCCACCTTTGCAGGTGTGATTGAAGATATGGTCTGTGAACTCTGCCTTGTCTAGTGGGTATCACTAATACCTCTATATTTGGGCAGACTACCAGGGTGTCTGCGCATACCAGTTGGTTGTCAAGGCCCTCAAAGTGTGCACCAGCTAGATTTGCATCCCCATCTGTTATGCTTTTCCTGGCCAGTGTATTTCCTAGTTTGTTGCTGTAGTAGGAGATAAGCTGTCTGTAGCCGCCATGGCTGTGAGGCGCTCTGGGAGACATGTACTCCGTACGCAAACCATAAAGTTGTGGCAATGTGGGGCCTGATCGCCTTGAGCTCTCCCCACTTCAGCGGAGCAGCGTGTGGGGTAAGACGGTGGATAACTCATCCCGAGCTCGTGAGTATGAAGTAAAAACAAACACTTCCAAGATCAACTAAGTAAGTGAGAATGAATACTTATACCTGCATTACCTCTCACTTGAGATTGCATATTAGCAACCCCCAGACGTTCCCAATGCTCATGAAGCAAGCAAGCAAGCTTTATAAGTATGATCTAAACTTCCAGTATATTCCTAGTAATTCATGTTTCTATGTTGTGTGTTTTTGTCAGTGTTTTTTCTTTACAGGGCTTATTAAAGCACATGGTATGGTTCCAGGTGACTGCACCTGTCTGAACTACCCGTTACATGGGTAACCATTTTTTGTTTTCTTTTTTACTTACAGGTCATGCAACTTGCATTGAACTTGTATAAGACCGCTGTAGGCACACCATAGCCTTAAATACTATACACATAGTTTTTTAACTATTTTTCACTTTTTCTGTTATCAACTTTAATACATTTTGTTAATATTAATATAAAGTGAGTAAGATGGGGAAGTTGTTCCCCCGTCCTGAAGATGGAGCCCTGTCTCCGAAACATGTCGACGCACACCTGAGGTCCTGTCCATTAACACGACAGATCAGATCTCGCACTGCACTTCTTTTAGTAGTACCTGCCGGAGTTAGGAATAAAACATTTTTCGATCATACTCACGAGCCAGGTACTTTTTATCCTTTCACCACGTCCCACCACTCACATAGAAATATCCCCACACACATGCACCACATATAGTCAATATCTAAAAAAGTGCTTCCGCGTAGCCGTAGGTCGTAGTACGCCGCATTCCATTAGAGGGGTGCGAAGACCCAGATGATGAAGCATGACACCAAGGGGCCTTTTGGTGTGTGAGGGGTATTTTACAAAACACTAAGTGCTCCAACACCACTGTGTTGAACACTTCACTTTGAACTTTAGTTGGATTCCTTTTGTTTATGAAAGTAAGTCTGTGGAGTAAGAATCCTTCTCAATTTACTCTGCCTCCCCCTCCTGTTTTTTGTAGGGCCTGAACTGGAGACACTCTCATCTCTATGAAACTTTTCTTTAAAATACTTGTGTCACTGTACTGACTTAGGCATGACTTCCAAAGTGAATTACCAGGAGTTTGAGATACATATTAAAATGCTTTCTGAATAGGATTTGATGTTCTAATCGCCTGTGATGTTGTCACCAGTAGGCAGCCATTTTGTCCCGGACCACATTAGTAAAAACATAACTAGTGTACCCCAGAGCTTCTATTTTGTTCTAAAACATAAGTACTTAGGAGACATGTTCCAGAGAATGAGTGCCCAAAGCTCTTTTAGTAACAGGCTTTCTAAAATGTAAACCCCTCCTACTCAAAGTAGTGAAGGACAGTAGCTCACTTATTGGTCTATAGAAATGATTCTTCACCATCACAAAATTCCAGTCTGGACCCGAATATTCAAACCCTCACTGGATCCTTCCTGAAAAGTGACTCAGTGGAACTAGGAACATGGATATCTGAGGGAAATTAAGTCCCTGTATGCTCTCATGATTGCAAGATGATAGCAATGAAGTCTGAATACTCCTTAACGATCTACAACTCTGTACGCTGTTACGCAATATCCTCCAATCGAAAGGTAAACTGATTTCATCCATGTTATACCTAAACCTCTGGCATTCAAACTTTACACATTAGACATTGTGCATCCTCTCTAAGTATTCTCATTAATAAATTATTTAGAGCTCGGATCCATTTTTGTAGAATGTGTCTGCTTCGCGTTAATGCCTAAAAGCGTATGTGCTGGCCAGGAAAAAATTTAACTTCCTGAGTTCACAAGTGTGCACATCTGTGCATGTGCCCGCTGTGTCACCTCAGTGTACACTGTATGAGTCGCGCCTTACTTAAATATCTGGAGGCATTGGTCTCAGAGCACAAAATCCTGGCTTTTTCCACTAAGGTTTCCATGTGGCTGAATCCACAGCAGATAACACGACAGCGCTATCCTTTTTGAGGGATGTACGTCGTTACAAAGCATGCTTTTACAACGCATGCCTTTACGGCGCAAGTTTTACAACGCAAGTCGTTACAACGATTTGCGTTGGGGGGCGCTGGATAGTGAATAGTTTAATTTACTATTCCAACTCCAGTCCCCGTGGATAGTAGGGAAGGTGTTGGATAGTAAATTAAAACTATTACCTATCCTAGAGCGCCCCCCAGCGCAAGTCGTTGTAAAAGTTGTGTTGTAATGGTTGCGTCGTAAAGGTACTTCGTTGTAAAAGTTGCGTTGTAAACGCTGTTCCCCCTTTTTGAGACATCGAGCAATACAAAGAGTTCAGCTGCCACTTTTTTGCTGTTTTCTTGACTATAGTTCAGCATTTGACAAGGGTCAATCTAAATACTGCAGATTTGAGGACGGTTATGAAGGATGGTTGCTTCGTACCGCCAACTTTGAGACCACTAAACTCCACCTCATCCAATATGCGCATGACATTGTGATAACACCACACCAAGGCAGGACTTGAGCGAGTGTTGAATTCCCTAAACACCTATAATGGGAAAAACCAGCTCAAGGCAAACCAAGACAAGGCAAAGTTCCTCAATTTCGGAAGATACTGGGATAAGAAGCATGTTACCTGGCACTTGGGCAGTGTGACTATTAACACTCTAAGGAAGTATAATTATCTGGGAGTTTGGTTTGCAGAAAATGCTAAGTCCACCACACACGTGAAAACTTTGAAAAAGAAAGGAGCCGCAGTCATCTATAAGATCATCCAGCTGGATTCGATCCTTAGTAATCCATCAGCTGCTCCTATACTCAGGGTCACAAATGTAACGCTCCTCCCAGCCCTGCAGTGTGGGCACCAAGCTTACCCAGAAGCCCTTGCACTGTCTAGGAGCACATTCATTGCATTGTCTACGGGAAAATATTTCAGTTTTCCACTTTATATTCGACCGTCAAGATTTAGACTGGAATTTGGGCTTGCTAATCAGTCTCTAGATTCTAAAGCTGCTCTATTAAAATATTATATCAGGAATGCCCCAACCAATTCACTAAAGGCATACTTTAAATTCAACTTTGATACCCCGGATAACCCATGACACCATTGTTAGCAGGGCACCATTGTGTCTCTCCAAATATAGGAAATGGATCTAAAGAACGTGGACGTACCCTACACAGCCTGGAAAAGAGTAATAAACAGACAACTGAGGGAAATCTCAATGGACCAGGGTTTGAATCTGTCTGTACATCCCTTGAACAGCTCTTATTTGGTGGGGAAGTCGTAACCGTATCCTTTGGAAGCTATAAAAGGGCAGGACTGTGGGAAGATCCTGTACATGCTGCTTCTAGGATTGTCTGCAGAAGACTTTAACCCCTTCCACGCGGGGCTAATTCCCCCACGGCGCAGTGGGGAGTGGCCGCGCGCGGTGCCACAGTACTCATGGCGCGTCCAGCTCGTCATGCTGAACAGTGGAGCTGAGCTGGACTCGTCATGACTCCACCCACTCCTTTAGACGGCCCGCACAGGCAGGGAATTAGCCGTGCGTGGGCGGCCCGCGGCAGTTATGACGAGCTCAGCTCGTCATGAGCACAGCTCCACTGTGCCTCATGACAAGCTAAGCTCGTCATAAGCATGCAAGGGGTTAACCTCACCTGGGCTAGCCAATGAGGGTCCGGGGAATCTAGGCTGTGCAGATACAGACACAAATCGTGGTTGCACCTATTGTGCTCTTGCCCAAAATTAGATACAATTAGGAGGTATTGCTGAAGCTGATCTTTCTGGCCCATGGGCTACACACTTGTCAGGAAGCACCCACACTCTGGTTTACAAAATGTGCTCCATCGGTCCTGTCATAATATGGAAAATTTGTCGGTGAAGTAATCCCTCAACTTCACCCGCAATACAACATCATGTTTATTCAAAAGATAGCCCAAACGTTGATTACTCATTATTTTACTTAAATGGGACTGATCAATCGCATCAGGGCTGATGGGGCAAAGTAAACAGTAAATGGTCGAGCCACAGAAATATATGACTTTGTCTTAATAGCAATATAGAAATGCTGGTACTCACTATTGAGAATATCTGTGTAATCTTCAGACGTACAGGTGCGCTCCCATTAAACGCATAGTATCCCTGCTGAGAAGTGCATGTACTCTCCCTTTCAAATGTAAGAAGTGCAGGTACCGGACAGTACCTGCCCATTCAAAGCAGCGAGCAGGATAATGGAGTAAAAGTGTAAAAAGAATAGGCCACGTATGATTCGACCTGGTAGTTTTCCACCCATCGTCATGATCAGATCTCGCCCTAACCTTGAAGCGATGAGCTTGTCCTTTGAGAAGGCGTACAAACGACTCCCGCGTCAGTGTTTAAGCAGTGCGGGTGCAGCGTCAACTGTTCCTGAAATGAAGGAGATCTAACACGCTGACGTAAAGGTGACATCTACCTCTACCACAGTGTGCAAGCACAGCAGCCTGCTGTATCATGGCAAGAGCGATTGCAAGACTGTTTAACTGGTGCAGGTGGTGGCCATCAGAACTATTTTTGGGGACATGGACTTATTTTTCATAAGCATATTTTGACCCAGAGAAAGAGAGGAAAGCCAGAAAAGGGAGGAAGAGGAGATGGATTCAAGCTGGGCAAGCTTGATATTGGCCGACCCTCGTATTCGGCAGTACGGGCAGCAAGCGCTGTTTCATGGGTTTCTTCTCCTCGCTTCCCCCATGCTGTGTCGCTTTTGCCGCCTTGTGCTTCTCCCCCCACACTCCATGTTGCATCCCCCTCATGTGCTACTTCCCCCACCCACTCAGCATTGCTTTCCACCCTTCCTGCTATCTGTTGCTCATCCCCACTGACTCCTCTTTTTTTAAATATTTCTTTTTTCTTTTATGGAGGGCCAGGCAGCCAATTGCAGCTGACCCATCCACCTTAAAAAACACTTTGGAACTACTTCAATTTCATATTTCTTTAATTAATAGCTCCCAAAAGCGAGGCCTATTAGCTTTGCCTATGTTTGTTCCATGTGATTCATTTTAGAATATATGCCACCACTTATCATATTAATGCAGTGTACTGCTTTTCCAATTAGCTATTAACACCAATAGTAACAGCTCTAAAAGGAACAAATTTAAATTCCCTTTTGAATGTTCTAATCAGATCAAACCTGGTAATCATCAACAGTGAACCAGTTGGTTCCCTCCTCCCCTACCTGTAACTTATATCTGGTAAACATCTCTGCTGTTGCACTCACTGGAGTTGGAATAGTAATTGTTACCCCTACGCTATCCAAAACTTTTCTTACTGTTGCACTCACGCCGGTGGGAATAGTAATTTTTACCCCTACACTATCCAACACTTTCCCTATTGTTGCACTCACTGGAGTGGGAATAGTATTTTTACCCCTACACTATCCAACTCTTACCATACTGTTGCCCTAAAAGTATTATGGTTTGTAATGGTATGCGTTGTAATGGAATGTGTTGCAATGGTAGTTTTTAAAAATGCGTTGTAATGGCATGCGTTGTAAAATCATGCGATGTAAAAACTGTGTTGTAAAAGCATGTGTTGTAATTGTTTGCGTTGTAACATCACATATTTGTATGGTGGTTAGTAGTTGTGTTGTTCCTGTTAATGGCAGCGCTGACAACGGCAATGGGCAGTGCAAGCGGAAGTGGCCACCTGATGAGGGTCCGGACACTATTTGTACAAATTAAGCACGTCTTGCTTGTATGCTCTCACACTACCCTCCCACCTCTGCAGTCTCTGAACACTCAGTCCTCTCTGCTCTTTACCCCTTCAGCTCACAAACACTCCCCTCTGCTCCCGGCTGGATGGGAGTGAACGCAGAGTGCGCAGCGCACACTCATTCACAACCTTTTCTAAGCGCCTGGCAGGAGTGTCTGACTTGAGTGTTCAGTCATCCAAATTCGTTAAAAAAAATTGGCCTACAGAACACATAGACAGGATAACAAATACATCTGAGGAAAGAAGTGTTTGAGCCTCACCAGCCGTTGGCACCGCATCCTTCCTCGAAGTTTTAAATGAAACCCTTGACTCTGTGACCGCTGAGCGCACATTTAAAAAAATGTGTTGCACTAGCAGCACTAAAGTTGCAGCAGTAAGCTGCACAATGTTTTGGGCGGGATTTATTGCACGGCCAGCCCAAGTTGCGTCACTGTGGAGCACGTGCTGAAGGGCAAATATTCAGACTGATAAACCCGCGCGCGAACATGTCTGAGGTATCAAGAAGGCAAGAAAACGCCCGAGCTAGCGCCTCTGTTCCAGGGATGAGCATCGGCGCGCTTTCCAGTGCCTCACCGACAGCACTTACATGATGCTGCACGTGCTGCCGGAAACGCACGCTAGTTTGTCCCTTTAAATACTGCTGGGGCGCAAGCTCCGGTGCCCCACAGAAGATGGCGCCCGCGAATGTGCGATGCAGTCATCTCATTGCATGCATGCCGCTATTCACCATGTACGGGGGGGGGGGCGGCGGGGGGTACAGGCGATCTCTCACCACAAGCACATTTTCTGCCATTACGTTCGCAAATCCAGACTTGCTGAGGAAGTGACATAGCACGTTTTCACCTGTGAACACAACTGTGCGCATCTTAAGAGCAGGTAAACCCTGCCCTCCCACCGGCGTATATTTCAAAGCCTCCCATGAAAGGCCCTGCTGGCGGAGTCATCCTGACATTAAAAGCGGAATCACACACTCCAGACATGGTAGCGCCCGGACGTGAGATCTTAATGCGCCAGAAGCCACGCTGCGCATTAACTCTACTGAAAAGAAGGTGGTGGTTGGTATTGGCTCGCTGGGCTGGGGAAGAGAGCGGCCTTGAGGCCTGGATTTCCTGATTTAGAACATCTGCACGTGAATGTTTAAATCTGGACGGGCAATTGGCAGTAGCGCCTTTCCTTCCTGGCCATCAAGTAACCAAACGAAGCGCTGGATAAAAGTGTCTGGAGAAAGGTCAGTTGGCTGAACGCAAGACACAAGCAATGTTACTGAATAAACTCAAACCTGCAGTCTGCCATCCTATTAATACCATTAGAATAAATCGTGCCCTCAAAAATATTCCAATCTATTTTAGAAGGTCCCCGACAGGCCTTATGTGCGGCACCATTGGCATTTCCAATTAAGCCCAGTATGAAAAATGCAAGCTGCCATTTCCAGATTTAGGGGCATAGTTACAGCCCCTGTTGCCACCACAACGTCACTTTTTAAGACGTCGTGGTGGTGATAGGGGGTTTGTCTTATTTACAAGGCAGCGTTAAGCCACTTAACTTGGCTGAAGGCTGCCTTGTGAATAAGGCATACAATGGGTGTTGCGGTGGGCGTTCCATCGCAACACCCATTGATTTTGATGCTGCCCCATATTTACAAGGGTAGCATAAATATGGGGCTGTGCCAAAATTAAGACCCGGGAAAAACCTGGTCTTACCCTGGCGCAAGAAGGAGAAATGTTTAATTCCTCCTTGTTTTTGCTGTTACTATGTGTGCTGTGTTGTGCAGCACACATAAAAACAGCAAACGCCCATTGATTGGTTATGTGCAGGAAGGTGTTCCTTCCTGCACATAAACAATCCTTACAAAAAATTACGTTTTGCAACTTGGAGAAGTGTGGATCAGTGGAGAAGTGTGGCTCACTGGTTAGAGGAGGCAGACCTGGAAGCAGAGGTCAGCCCGGGACCAGGGTTCAATTCCCGGCTCGGCGGGGTCTTGAGTCCTAAAATGTCCATGGACTCGACAATTCTCGCTCCGGTGCCTACTCGATTCACGGGTTCACACTCTGCGACTCTGGGCAATAGCTTGCTTAATCTCCACAACGGCCCCTCGCGGCGGGATGCCTGGCTTTCACCTTGCGGATACCCTGCCGGGGTTATCTCACAGGGGAATGCCAGGACGGGTTCCATAAGCAAGCGCTTAGAAACTGCTTGGTGATTTGCGCTATATAAATTCCTGTACATTTTACATTTATAACTTCTATGTGTGTTGCATTTAATCCCGTAGCCAATCACACTTTCTGATTGGTCTCAGCACCGTGGTTCAACGCTCAGGCAGGGATTGGGAGGCTGGCATGTTCTCCACCCAGGCTGTGTATTACAGCCGATGGAGAACACGCAAACTACGCATGACTGTTTGGCCGGCCTAAGAAAGCCGGCCAAACTGTAATGTACAGCTAAGAGTGCTATCACTCTTCTACAATTCCTATGATTACTAGCCCCACCCCTAACCAGCCGAGCCAGGAACGGAAAAAGAAAAGGATAATAACGTTGTTATTTTCATTTTATTTTTCCTTTTTCAACTGTTTGCAGAGCAGTGGGGCGACGCTTCTCCGCCTTATCGGAGGATCCGTCCCTGCCCAGTTATCCAGCACGTTCCATGCCCACAGTAGAATGCCCTCCATCGCAGTCGCACTCTTCACAGCCATCAGTTGCAGAGGTGAGAAGCTCTGCATGATGGCGGCGCTACATTGTCATTTCCTATCTTCTCTAATTGCCTTTCCTCTGATTAGAAATCCATTTGATGCTTTGACATTGTTGCTATGCTGGGCGTGCACTAAAAGCAGATCAATGCACAGGTTTCTGTAGCCATGCCTGCCTCTCTGGGGTCTCCAGTGCATCACACCGGACCTGTCCCCGCTGCTAAGAGAACAATGTATTTACAGAGAAGTGTCATTTTTCATGAGGCCTCAGAATGGTTGTTGAAGCCCCAGATGGAGCATTACATAAATCCTGGCTGCCAATTATCTGCTCCTCATTCACTGGGCTGGAGATAAAAGGGGCCTACTCAGCTGTCTAGGCGCTTTGAAGGACACCTCCTAGACCCCCCCGGATATCTCAACTTCGTGATTAGCACACAAAAAAACACAAAAATCTGCACTTTTGTAAAAATCCTGCAATTTTTATAAAAGTGCCAGCAAATTTTGAATTGTATATACCTTGAGGCAGCTATTACTCTTATTGGCTCTGCGCTGTGTTGAGCCAGTATAAGGAGGGTGAGCAGCAACAGGTTAGCAGGCGGCAGAGATGCTATGCTTGAGTGACCGTGCGCTTTACAAGTATCATTTTCATTCATTCACTCATTAAATTCCTCTGCGGCCTGCCTTTAAAGTGCGCAGGGCACTCCTTCTGTGCTGGCAGCCCCTGCACTCTCCCCTGCGCTATATAAAGCAACAAAAAAAATAAGCATTTGCAATGCAATCGGTCTCATCTTTGGGACCTTATATGTATTTAGCTATGCAGCACATTAGCCTGGGTGCTGAAACATCTACTGTTCTTTAACATGGAGGGAAAGTAAGCACCAAACTGCGTGACACGCCAAGTATGGGAACACATGTAGAGAAATATTGCCTTTCAGTGGGAAATGGTATAGTCCAAATCTCTGATTTTAATATAAAATCAGGGCCTTTGGTAGTCATATAACTGAAAATACAAGATTTGAAAAAAATATTATTGTCTACGGGTGCTCGTTGATGACAATTTCTATGGACTGGAATCTAGAGAATACTAGTGTGATTCTGATATTTTACTGACCTCTGGTGGTCGTTTTCTACAAGAAACTTAAATAGAGGCAGTTGCAAGAAAAAGAATAAAAGAGAAAGTCCCTCACCTGACAGCAATTCTGGTATTTTACTGACCTCTACTGGTCGTTTTCTATCAAGACAGTTAAATAGAGGCAGTTGAACAGAAAAAAAGTCCCTTAGTGGAAGGAGACAAGTCTTATGGCTCATCTTGAGAGCCACCAAAGTGCATACACATATAAGTATATACTAAAGTATATACAAGAGGTCTCAAATGCTCGGCCTAAAAAATAGTCAAGTGCTCATTATTTTTTGTTTGCAGCTTTATATAGTGCAAATTCGGTAGGTATGGGAGCTCTTTATATGAGTTCCAGTTACAATAAACAAGGCTACTTTTTTAGTTAATGGGATTAAGTGATTTCCCCCAGAATTACAGAATGTTGAGCAGACACCAGGGCTCAAAGTGGTTCCCCAGGTGCAAAGTCCCCAGCTCTGCACTTTATGACACTTTTTCTTGCCCACACTGTCTCCCCTGCCTGTGCCTCCTCTCTCCGTTGTAAACATCCCTCCCCTAACAACCCCACCTTTGCCTGCTGCCTGTGTACTTTAGGAATTGTGGCTTCTAATGACAGAGAGAGCAGTTTTTTTTAGATACGCACTCTGGCATCAGACCCTCCTGTTCCGAGGCGCGGTGCTCCTATACACTCTGTCAGGTCACAGAAAGTGACTTATCAGAGTCTGCAGTAGTGACCAAGTAGTGTTTTTGGGGCATATGTAGGTAATTTCCATTTTGCGATTCCCAAATAGCAATTTTTTTGCGAATCTCTAACATTCCTTACTTGCGATTAGCAAATTGCAAATCGCAATTAAGGAATGAGTGTCCCATTCATTCCTATGGGCTAAGAGGCCCATAGGAATGAATGGGGATACATTCTCAAATTGCGATTTTCTATGAGAAAATCGCAATTTGAGAATCGCAATTCCAAGGGTGCCTGGGTGTCCAAAGGACACCTGTTGCACCCCTGGAATGTGCCTCTAAGTACATGTGACGCACACACATGCCCTAAGGGCATGTCTGTGCACTACATGGCACTTTGAATTTTTTTTATAAATGCATTTTGAAAGGAAATTGCAAAATACCATCTACTTGGAGTAGGTGGTATTTTGCGATTCCTTAAGCCTAAATCGAATTTTAAAATTCACTCCTACATAGCATTTAAGGAATCGCAAAATTACGATTCCTTAAATGCTTGAACAAAATAAGGAATCGCAATTTTTGCGATTCCTTATTTTGCTAATATGCACCTACATACCAAAGCACCGTTTGCGATTCGCGAACGCCGGAATTCTGCAAATTCCGGTGTTTGTGAATTGCAAACGCCTACCTACATATGCCCCTTTGTGACTAGCACATGTTCTGCCTGATGCAAAAATCCCGCACATTTTGAGGTTTGGGATCGCAAATTTTGTTTTTGTTCGCTGCAAGATTTGCCAACACACAACGGAAAATCCTAGGGTGGATTGTCCAATGGACTGGAACAATCCCTCGAAGCCTATATATTTATGATTATAGGGATATCGTTGAGGGCGTTAGTCTGGTCCATTGTGCTTGATCCATTAGTCTATTGGTTGTACTCTGGGCTTTGGTAAAGGCCCATTTGACTATAAATCTCTGCCACAACTGACAGGCTGTAGCCTGTTGTCATTAAATCATCATCTTCTCAAAGATTATGGATATCTCTCAAGTCAAGCTGATGCCTTACTCTCCTCTGAAGCAGCTGTATTTCATCAGGTACCAGAATGATGCAATCTGATGCAGTGATGCCTGAGCAAAGGATCTTACACAGTCCAAACACCAAGAAAACAGCATCTAGGCACTCCTTTACTCGGATGTATGACGTTACAACGCATGCTTTTACCACGCATGCTGTTACAACGCGGTTTTTACATCGCATACCATTACAACGCATAGCGCTTTTGGGTGCTGGATAGTGAATAGTTTAATTTACTATTCCAACTCCAGTCCCCGTGGACACTAGGGAAGGTTATTGGATAGTAAATTAACCTATTCCCTATCCTAGAGCGCCCCCCAACGCAATGCGCTGTAATGGTTTGCGTTGTAATGACCGCGTTGTAATGGTAGTGCGTTGTAAAAGTTTCGTTGTAAGTGATGTTTACCCTTTACTCTGGCCCGCGCAAGTACAGAGAACTGAGTGACGTCACAACTAGGATTGTAATAACTCTACATAGCTACAATACAACTCCTGCAACTACTTTTCCTGCAACAGCGAAACATGCAAAAGCAGGACTCCCATCGGTGGCACCTCCAGTCGATGACTGTAGCCTGGCTCAATAAATGAAATGAGCCATGCTCAGAGCCAACGCTACTTGGGATGGTATCAACCTGTAAAGATTGTTTGGGGGAAAACATTTTATAAAATGTTCTCTATAGTCAAGGTCACACCTATACAATATTCTCAGATTCATCAATCTGCAGTACACAGGCAGAGCTGGACTGGGAACCACAACCGGCCCTGGCAAAGTGTTCGGCCAGCCACCCTCTCCCCACTCGGGGGAGAGGGGGTGGGGGGGGGGGGTTGGATGTGCCGCCGAGCTCTTTGCCTGGGCCGGTTTTCGGATGATTTTGTTACAGGGCCGATTTTGCAGCTATGCTGCAAAAACGGCCCTGTAACAAAAACGAAAACCGTCCCCCACCCGTGCGGCCCACCGGGGGATTGCCTGGTGCCCGCTATGGCCAGTCCGGCCCTGGCAGTACATAATTTATGTGTAACAGTCCGCCTTTACAAGCAATCCCCCGGCCCCCCTCTTCAATCGCCTAAGCCCACTCCCTGAGCTGCAACTGAACGAGGCTACAATTTCTACATTCACAGCCAGCAAGAATATGAGGATGACCCAAACATCTCCTCAGATAACAAAGGGCAGAACCTGAGACCCACAGTGCCTGGAAGAGGCTGTCTAGACGCAGTTCTGCTGGGAAGGGAAGTCCCTGTCCTCGTCTACAGTCCTGCCCACAGCACTTTGGACTATTGAGGCAACTACATAAAGTCTGGGTTGTAATCTGGAATGTCGAGTAGAGAATAAGGTTATACCTTAATATTGAAAGTAAAATATCAAGGACAAAAATATTGAAAGGCACGTGCATACAGAGAAGTACATATTAATTATTCTTAACTCCACATCTACGCACATATATATCGTCAAGGTACGTATATTTGGAGCTCCGTATTTAAAATCTATACATACATACCTTTTGATATGTTTGTCCTCGATATTATGGCTATGATATTAAGGTATAATAGTGTTCCCTGCTCAATATTCAGGAGCCACCCAAATACTAGAGTCCAAAATGTTGTCAGTGCCAAGCCAGTAAGTGACGTCCCAAGGAATGAACTGTGCTCCAAGCAAAGGGAAAGTTAGTAAGGGATGACCGCACTCGAGTCACCACGCTGGTTGATGACCAGCGTAAATTCAAAGATGTATTTTAGGTCAGGGTTTTACATGTTTTTTGTCACCTTTCTTTTTATGGAGGGAGATGTTTTTCTTTTCTGTGCTGTTTCAAAGGTCATAGGATGAGAAGGAGCCCTTGTCATATCCTGTTCTATGCATTGCTGTCTCAGGGACCCCTTTTCTCTTCCCTTTTGTATCATTCCCTCTTTTCTTCGGGTTGCTCTCAGAGTTCGCTCACCTTCTTTCCTTCTGTTTTTTGTTTTTGCTACTGTTATTTATAATTCACATTCCTGTGGTTATTGCCCAATTCCCCCTTCCTATTCTATCACAATAGGACAGAAAAAAGACAAATCAGCCTTTTTATTGCCTCGCCATGACAGTGTTTGTCCACCAAAATAGAGACTTGAAAAGCAGTCTGCATTTTTCTCATCCGTGTTTTTTAGTAAGTATTTATTTAAAAAATTTCAAGAATCACTGTTCAACAAACTGAGATATTACTTTGGACCATTAATGGCACTCTATAGAGGAGGCTGACATCAAAATTAAACAAGCATTTACAATGCAACGGTTTTGCCTTTGGAAAAGTTAGAGCTATTGGCATTGTAAATGACAACATTTGTATTTATGTGTTGGTTTTGAAAACAGATAAATAAATGGCATTGTCATTTACAATGCCATTAGCTTAATCTCTCACAAAGCTTTCCCCCATCCAGCAAATGCCGCCAAATTACTTCTTCAGTCGTTTCTGTTAAGTTTCGATTAAGATAACATTAAAGACTATGGGGATCAAGCACCAATTGCTCACATCATAATGTATTACATATTAAACAGTAGCAGCGACTCTACCTATGGTAGAATATGGACCAGCGAACTTTAACCCTGACTTCCACATATGCAAAAAATGTGTTCAGTAAAAATTACAGAGCACTACACACCAAAAGAGCATTGAAGTGCCTATGAAGGTTTTGACAATGTACGAGTTCAAACATGCATGTTTGAATTTTGTATCGGAAATCCTCTGTCCCAACATTCATTTGTCTGACAACATAAAATAATGCGAAAAAACACGCTACACCAGAAAAAAGCAGTATATAAAGAAATTACATACAGTTCCCGATTAAAATGCTATTTTTCGGAATTATGGACTGCAAAGTCATTCCATATGGAATACACTTGCGAATGAAGATCATTGTTTTATTGCTTTATCATTTTTAAATACCGCGTCTTAAAATTATATAAACGTGATTTGCGACTTCCTTTCGCTAACAAATATGTGTGGGCAATAAATGCGGCTGCAATGCAAGTTATGGTAAACTGTAAATGTCTGTCAGATAACTCAGGGTATTTAAATACGGAACCTGTCAAAATGGCAATACTGTCATGAGCCGCAACAAGTTTTCTGAACTCGAACTAAATATGCTGTAACTAGAGGGGTAGAAATTGTTCCCGCTGCAAAATTAAACCGTACGGCCAAATGCATCTATAACATGTTAACTTGCAAACGCAACAATGAAACAGGCAGATGCTGAAAAGCCCTGCTAAATCAATGCGAGTGAAGCGCAGTTCTGAAAATCAGACTCCTGGATGCTTTACTCATCGGAGATGCTGAGACTATTATCAAGTATCCTGCACGTACATGTAAAGATGGCATGTCCATGGAACAAATATATTGTGTTGGAAGCACGTTTAAACTCGAGGCGCATTAGACAAGGATTGCTGCTGCTTTAAAGGCGCTGGTGTAGCTATGTGCGTAAATTGCTACAATGCCATAGGTCCTCCATGCCAGAACGGATTTACATTAAAGCAACAGCTATTCTGTTATTTTAATGATATTAGTATCAACGCATGGCCCAGGGAGTGATACACCAAGCCACAATGGCTCTTCCCACATACGCGTCGTTTGCGACTACTGATGTTCTTCCATGCGGAAAATTAATTTTGCACAGAAAAGTAAAAGTGGAAACAAAAAAACGACGGCGAAGAACGAAAGCTACATAAGCGCAAGAGCCTTTGGCATGCAACATGCAGAGCATAACCCCTTGCACTTCTGCAGTCTGAGAAGGTTGGCAGGTTTCACGGTAGAGAAAGTAGTGGTCTTTGAGGGGGGTTCAGTTGTACAGATGCAAGTGATGTATGGGCACACTAAAGCTCACTTGCACCCCTGTGAGTGAGAATTTCTCCTGCACGACAGCAAGCTTTCAGTGGACCTCTTTATACAGTGGAACTCAAAATACATGTGCCGTCACCTTTAACGCGCGAGCACCGCCACCGGCCCAGTGCACAGCTCTACTGGAAGACCAGAGCTTCACATGCACACAATGACTAGTGCATGTGAAGTCAACGCATACAGTGAAGGCCTTTAATCGGCATGAACATATATCCACCAGTTCGCGAAAAATACAAAAGTAAACAAAAGAATTACCGGTTTCCCTACCCCCCACAGCATCACCTCAAGGGCCCCGAACCCACCAGCGCGGGAGGGAGACGGCAGAGACATATCCCATAGACGCGACATTTAAACGGGCCGAGTCCCATTAAGCAGCTAAAAAAGGGTGGAGAGGGACAAATATGTCGGCGGTTGAAAAAATTAACCCATGAGAGGCCTGAGCTGCCACGGCTTTCTTAAAGCGGCCCGGCCTCCCCTACGACCAGGACGCCGACGTATCACGATGGATTAAGACACTGCAAGCAATGTTTTATAAGACACTAACCCAATCACTGTTTAACAAAAAGCGAAAACTCAAAACGTTACATACAATAAAAAAAATAAAACTACAGAACCTAGTTCCCCTTCAAATGAGGCCCCCAGCAGCCTCTTACCTGCATCACCTCCGGAAAACGGGGCTCCCAGCTTCCCAGCATGCACCGCGAGCAGGGCTCCCCTGGCGCCGCCTGAGTCCTGGCTGAGGGAGAGAACAGCAGGCCTGCCTGCATAGCTGCCAAGGTTTCAGATTGCCATGTGTGACATTTTCATAATTTCAGTGAAATTCTGAGTGACATTTCAACAACTATGAGTGACACTTTCTCGCGAACTAAAATCATCCAATGAAGATGAGGGAACATTCTAAATATCAGAAATTACAGCCATTTGAGCAACCAGAAACTCCAAGAAGTTCTTGAAACTGCTGCAGAGCACCATTAATGGAAGGGCACTAACTCTAGTGCTCCCTCCTGTAACATGACTGTACTGTAAAGGAATGGGTAAGGCCTCTGGCTCCCCCTTCCTAATGATGCTGCAGTTGGAGCATTGTCATGCTTCATCACTTCAGGGCCTCTCATGTGGTGGGAGTTGACCCACCAGCTTAAACAGGATGTGAGAGAGGCCGGGCAGGCTGAACCGAAAGCGAACCTGCCTGGCTGGCCATCTGCGTTGTGCTGGTGGGGGCAGGTAGGGCCTCTCCTCCTCCCTTTAAATGATCATGTGGCCGGGCTATTGCTTAGAAAGTTGACCCCAAGGCCTCTCTCATGTGGTGTCTGAGACCGTCCATGCCCCAGGATGTGTGAGCAGAGGAGCCTGAATAAATAAGTCAAAACAGGTGTCAGTCAGTGTGTTGCTGGGTGAGCCGGCGAAAAACCAACACTGACTAAAGTTAGACTTAGTCCGCGCTAAATGCATAAAATAAAACCATTTTGAACACACCCTCAGCGCTGACACTTACTTCGTTGGTCTGAGGCGCTGCTGCTGCCCACGGCTGGGCTTCGGCTGGGCTGTCTGCCGCCGCGGCGGGGGGCACTCTCGCAGTTTTCTTTGCTGGTGGTGGCGGCCAGAGCGGTGTCCTGTCGGCGGCCGGCTCGGGCTCAGCTGAGCTGCCTGCCACAGACATGGTGGGGTCAAGGTGCGCTGCAGACCCTGCAGCTGTGTTTTAGCGGGGGGGGCCGGGCTGCAGCACAGGGGGCCGCGGCGGGTGGCCATGCTTCAGAGTCACTCTCAGGACTCATGCGCGCCGCAACCTGCCTGCACTGACTGACTCACCCGCCGCTTCTGAACTTCCTGCAGCAGGCTGCTTCCTCCGGACGTGACGGCCCAGGCCGGCACATCCGGATCCTGGCGCCCTGTTGCACCACCTCACCATGGTGATTGACAGCGGCTCTGACTCTGAGCGGGCAGGCCGGGCCGGCCCCTGAAATGATCGCTGCATTCTAGTTTCCAGGGCAACGATGAGTCGATGTCGGACTCTAGCAGGCAGAGCAGCAGAGAGATACATTGTAGCGCGGCGGCGCCGCTCACGAGCTCAGAGAGCTCAGCTGCTGCAGTGTCTGTCTCGTTTCTGTTTAGGCTGCGCACTCAGTCGGGCAAAATAAACTCGAGAGCCCGGGCCCACAGAGCTGCATCTCTAGTCAGGAGAGGTCAGAAATTAGGTATATGTATAACGTTTTTAGTTGCTTTATCGCACAAGTAGCAGTGGTTTCAGATCTAGTATTTCAGAGCTTCTGGGGTATCGTGGTGCACGCCGTACACGCCGTAAAGTCCTTCAATGCCTCGCCTATGTATAGGAAGCGCTATAAACATTTACATTATTATGGATTTCTTCTAAAGGAAGCCTACATAGTCTGATTTCACCCCGCCAGTTTATCTTCTGTATGTGGCAAGTAATTAGCATTTTTAATGACATGGCAGGGAGCGTTGTCGCGCTTGAATAATGAAAACAAGTCAGGTCCCGGGCCGGGCTGTGATTAGCTGACGTCACGGGGGTGTCCCGGGCCGGCAGCCAATCACAGCGCGGCCCGGGAATGACGTCACGGGGGTGTCCCGGGCCGGCAGCCAATGGCAGCGCGGCCTGGGACAAAGGGGCGGGGCTTAAAAAAAGCACCAGAAACGCCCCCGAATCGCGTTTTCGAGAGAAAGCGCGATTGACAGCCTCTGCCTCCCAATGGCTAGCCTCCATTTATGGAGCTAGCCAATGATAGGCAGAGGCGGGTCATCAGCCCAGATAGAAATCAAGAGGTTTTGCTAGCGCATGCGTACTTCGTACGCATGGCTAAGGCAAAACCTAAAAATAATCCCAATATTTCATACTTATATTAGAAGTGGGCTCAACCTCTTCAGCAATCACATTAGAAAAGGGGGCCGTGAATGTTGATGGGAAGACATTGCGCCCCAATGGCCAGGTACCAATGTTCCACTTTTCCCCTATCCACAGTATTTCCTCAAGCTAATATAGAAGAAGTAATGGAGGATAAGCAATTGTAGTCAGCCACATGGAAAGCTTCACTCACTTTTAGATCACTCACAGGGGCACTAGCAAAACTTTCTAATTGGCGCAGCATATTTATTATAATATATATTTTTTTTTACAAAGCCTGCCAATTGTGACCGATGGGTTAGAATAAGGTGATTCCAATTGATCCATATTTTCTGAAAACCCAACGAGATCCTTGCTCTGGAAACTATCAGCAACTTTGTTGCCGTCCGTCCCTATCACAGCACCCAAAAACATATCTAAAGACATCAAAAATATGAGGGGCAAAGATTTAGAAACAGAAAAATGGTCATGAGGTGGAGTTCTGTTACTTAGAATTGTGAGTGTACAGAATACTCTTCCGGGGCGTGAAACAGGAAAAATCGATGAGTTATTGTACTTCAGCTCAGAGAGTGGAACGGCCTAATTCTATGTTTTTTATTATAATTCTGTGTCCAGTAGCTGGGACATGAGCAGGGTTTCTGAGGCAATCTGAAGAACCAGAATACTTATCAGTCACAAATCGCTTTGGCCAATGAGATTGGCCAGTAAGTCCTCCACCCTTTGTGAAAAACAAATCTGACTGTTTCAGGTATTCAAGATCTTCCAGAGAATTCGGCCTAGAGGGAGAAAACTTCACCAGATGACCAACATGCCCACGTTCCACCACTCTGCAAGATACCCTGAAGATCATTCCCCTCAAACATAAACGCAAAAAGCCAGCAAAACCTAGGCTTATGAACCCAAAACAGTCCAGTGAAAGATACAGGAGACTTATAAACTCTGTGGAAATTAAAATCTGAATGCAGGTGGCAGTGTTTCAAGGATATCGAAATTCACCAACAAAAGGGGCACCAAAGCAAGCCACTGACACCACAAAGTCTCCACTCAGAAAATCTTCAGTTTACATAAAAAGTAGTTAATTCAGTGGAGGGGACCAGCGTGTAAGTTTTCTATTCACACCATCTTGAGCAAAATATCAGTCTAAAATAGGGCGAGAGATGTACATGGATGGACAAGTAAATATCAATAGGCAGGACAGCTAGCCCTGGGAAAGTTTAAGAAAGGCTGCAGCTCAAATGCAAACATTATTTAGTTTGGGAGAAGATGCGGTAACAAAGGAAAGAAAGGAACGTCAACAAAGAGACATGCCAATCAGAGTGAAAATAGAAACTATGAAAGCAAAAGAAAACAAACGTAAAGGGGAAATGAATAATGAAGGTCAATTGAGTAAAACATTAGAAAAAGAGTTTAAAAAAAGGACTAAGAGTAAAGTTGAAAAGACGACATTATGTGATAAAAATTACAAAAAAATGAGCAAACAAGATTTTGCATGGATTGAGTAAGAATAACAATGAAGACAAGAAAGAAAAGAACAGAAAAGAGAGAGAGAATGGTGATAGACAAATTAGTGATAGAGAAGCAACACCAAGGGAATGAAGAGAAAGGGAGAGCCAAATATATTGAGAAAGAGAGAAATCGAGGTGAGATCAAAGAGAGTTAAAGGAGCGGAATGAATGGAGCTAAGTTATAGGGGTACTGAAACAATAAATAGAAATAGAGGTGAAAATCCGGGAAATAAAAAAACGAGGAAAAGAGGGAATTAGAAGATCAACATTTTTTACAGAAAAAAGAACAAAGGTGCCCACGCTGCCATAAGACTCCAGTTATACCTCACTGGCGAGCCCTGCAAGGCCAAAACCAGTATGGGTTTGTTTCTGTCCTCGTAGACCTGGCTCAGAAACAAGACCGCTACGCATATGGCTGGTCTCTGTCTAGAGTGGCACATTGGGTGACTAACAATGGTCTAGAATGCAGTCCAGTGTGACTGCCAGTAGCTGAGATTTATTTAAGTTTCCTTCCGTCACTTTATTGTTTGTTTAAGATGCACAAACAAATCCCAACAGGGAAGGGCAGGAAGGAGGGAAGCAAAAGACTGAAAGAGAGAATTAGGATTGAAAGAGGGAGAGAATAATAGAAGTAATATGAGAGAAATACATTGGAATAACTAAGAGAGATACAGGTGAAAGAGGAACCGAGAAAAAGTGTCAAAGTGAGAGAATGGGGAAGCAAGGAGAAGGGAGTGAAAGAGGGGGCAGCATATGTAGGAAAGAAGACTGCGCTAGAGCAGAAGATGACCATGAAAAGGAGAGACAGGATGAGACAGAGTAAACAAGAGAAACAGCGATAGCGCCAAATCACACCTTGGAACTAGCACCAGAGGAAGAACCCTTCTTCATGAGCCCAGAGCCTCAGGCACACAGCGGTGCCATCTCCCAGAGAACAGCAACACTGCGAGAGACAGTCAAGTGTAGAGTGCACCTACCCGGTGAGGACCACCACGAAGTCCATCACATTCCAGCCGTTGCGCAGGTAGGAGCCTTTGTGGAACACAAATCCCAAGGCGATGATCTTTATCCCGGCCTCAAAGCAAAATATTCCAATAAAGTAGGGTTCGGTGTCATCCTGGGGGAAACAAAAGCAAGAGTGCGGGTGAGTAAACTGCGGTACTTTCGCAAAGCACGTCGCCATACTACCATATTCCCGTTTCCAAAAAAACAACCATTTTTTTTCAATTACTTTTCAACCACATTGATGTACAATCACACTTCCCACAACAGCCGGAGCTCACAGGTATACGCATCTTTGAATGAAAAACTACGCATGCCATTTGTAAGCGGGAATTTTACAATGCTGCTCTCTTACCCTCCTTTTAAAGATGTGTTTCTGAAATACAAAAATTTGCCAGCTGGCCCCCTGGAATTAGAGTTTCCCAAAAGTGATCCTGCCATTCCAGAAAAAGCCCCTTTGGCAACAAGGTCCCCTACAAGCCAAACAGTGTGTTTAACAATTGTGGGCTGTTTGCCTGTGTACGTGGGGCCGCTACTGTCCAGTGACGGCCCCTCCACTAAGGTGGAGGAGCATCGTCCCACTGCTTTTAACCATTGTAACTAAGGAAAAATAAAATTATAATAACTCACTGTTATTATCATTTTATTTGTTCTAGCTGCTTTGCGGGCAGGCTGGCAGGCAGGCGGGTTGACAGGGCTGGCAGGGCTGCTCTGCTTTCGGAGCAGGGCAGGGGAGGAGTGGTTTGCCCACTCCAAGTATGCATGAAGGATTGGTCAGCCCCAGAGGGCCGGCCAATCAGTCATGCTCACTTTGCATGGTCTGCACTCAGGCTGCATTACAGCCTGGGTGGAGAACATGCCCAGGCCCCCAGACCCCGTCAGACCAATCACAATGCTGCATTGCAGTATTGTGATTGGTCAGGGGAGCCTGGGTGTGTGTCCTGGTTCCTGTTCCAATGCGGAGGAGAGACGGAGCAGAGATGCGGGACGCAGTGATAAGGTAAGTGGGTTTTTAAAAAAGTTTTTACATTCCCCTTCCTCCTCCCACCCCATCATCCCCACAACCTCCAGTCTGTGCCGGCAGCCTCTGCTACTGTCCCAGTGGTTGACGCACCAATGGCCAAACTCTAAATGTGGGCTTAGGGAGCACACTCTGGATTAACCACTACTCTACTGAGAAGCGCTGATCATAACTACCTTCCCTGTAATTGAGTGTGGAGAGTTCAGGAGATACAAGGAGTCAAGGAGAGGGGTTACCATGATTGGCAGTTGCCAGTCCTGCTTAGCCAATCAGGGACGTCTTAAGGGGGTTCTGCATTATTTATGCCTTTCGAGGTCCAAAGTGCAACAGAAATGGGACTATCACATGAGATTAAGAGGGAAGGTGTTTGGAACCCATAAGATTTGTCTTATGAAGTTGGGAACCCTGATGTCCTGGTCTTTTGCTTCTTCAGGGTGTACTACGAGGTGCGGTGAAGGACTCCAGTGGGGACTGCAAGCCTTACCCCAATTCCAAGGGTGGTGCTAACCTATTGTGACTCAATGATCATCCCTCACCCTTTATTTACATGTGAATATCTACCCTCATGAAGAAAGCTTGAGGGGAAGGAATGAGACGGCTCAGATCCCTCATGGTCTGGGCCAGCTCAGTCCCGACAAGCAGACCCGGATTGCAGAGGGAACCTGTGAAGGAGGCATTTAAGTTGTGCATCAAGACTAGCACAGAACAATGTTCTTTTTACGAGTAGTAGAGGTGTAGCACAGGCCCCTGGTGCCCCTGCCACGCAAGGGGGGAACCAAGCCTTCAGGGGGCACCCATACAGGAAAAGTCTATGAACATTTGTTAGATATTGGCGACTTGAGTGCCCCTTATCAAAATCTTCAGGGGGCCCCATAATTCTTCTTGACGTCACTGGTGGGTAGCGTTCTGCCTAGTCTAAAGCATGGCCAGCCTACTACTCGTGTGTGCATGGAGTTAATGGAGAGCAAGGGCAGGGACCACCACGGAGCAAAGTACATTCAAGATGGCGTTCTAGCAGATCTTAACCAGACTGCAGGGTCACTAGCTTTCTCACCACCTTGTTACATTGACGCCTCTCTTCTTCATTCCATGAATGCACTCTCAGGTGAATTTACTGAAAATGAGTAGTTAGCACAAGTTTTATATTCAGTCGCAACCAGTAGAGTCCAGATAGCCCCAGTGCATGCTTTAATAAGCGGACAGCATGGGCACATCATGGACAGTTGCACTACAAGCTTCCTTCCTACACCGATTCCAAAGTGACAGAATGTATGTTTCAGTGAAATTATTTTTATGTTAAGTGCAGACCTGTCAAACCACAGGTGGCAGTGATGCAAAACATCTTCAAGAAGAAACAACACAAGAAGCAGTGGCGTTTCCTCCATGGGGGCGTTTGGGTGCCGCCCCCCCACCCCCCTGCTTTCTCGCTGTGCGAGAAGGCAGAAACAAATGGTAGTGTAGTTATTGCCGTAATATAACTACCATTTGTTTCGGCCTTCTCGCACGGCGAGAAAGCAGAACTTTCTAGTTTAGAGTGGGGGTGTTACTCAAGGGCAGGGGGGAGTGGCTTGGGGGAGTGGCTTGCCCACTGTTGTTAATACTGAGCCTGAGGCCGCCCAAACAGACAGTATTAAAAACAGTGGAAAAGCCACTCCCCCAAGCCACTCCCCCCTGCCGTCGAGTAACACCACCCACTCACTCTCCCTGTTCTCTCTGTATGCTGCAACAGCAGCATACAGAGAGAAAATGACGTAGCCTGGGGCAGCCGGCCGCACCAATCAAAAACGCGGCGGTGGAGAGGGAGGCTGCCTGCCGCGCCGCCTTCCTGATGACGTGCTGCAGGACTTGAAAACGAGGACGGCGGGAGTCGGGACGGAGTCTCCGGAGTCCGGACGGTAAGTTTACTATTTTATTTTAAATATATTTGTTGTTTCCAAACCCCTCCCGCTTCCCCCCTCATCCCCTAAGGTCATCGCGAGTGCGACCCCATTTCCAACCCCCCCGCCCGTAATGCCGGCCGTGACTGTTAGTATGCTTATGCTGGAGTTTGTCATGCTGTAGTGTTACGCAGGACTGGATTTACTGGTCAAGACCCCCTAAACCATTGCTTCGGTGTCACGGCGAGTAATGTTCCTGATTTTCATCTAAAGTGCTCCAATGCCTTCATTTCGATCCCGCGCTACATAAAACTAAAACAAAAACATAGAGTACTCCTCTGCAAATGCCCTGATAACTTAATTTTGAGTGGCTGGGGGCAGGTGGGGCTTGCAGGGAAGCCTCAGGGCAGTGTATTATGTTTTCAACAAGCCGTTATTATCCATGTCCGCCGTACACTTTATAAAGCAGTGGGTGCGAGAGGGAACATACTGGGCAAGGAAAATGGAGGGAAGAGGGAGGCATGTTGATGGAGACGAAAAGGAATGCAATTACCTAGAAGGGAGAGTCGTGGGCATATAGAGAAAGAGAGGTATTGAGGAAGGGAAGGAACAAAAGAAAAGAGCGTAAAGGACACTGAAGAGGGAAGGTGGCCCTGTCTCCTAAACCCTTTTCAATCACACCAGGATGAATCCCTTTACTCCTTTCTCTTTGTGTATACCAACTTGGTGCACTTCCTCGCACAATTCAGGATCATTCAGGACTTACTTGGTCTTACGCCGTACCAATTTCAAAGTTCACCAGCCGCCACTGACAAGAAGACCATGGACAGTACAAGCACAAGCTTCCTTCACGCAGCCACAGTATACCTAGAATCATTGAACACATCTCCCACACTGCATCTGACACTTCTAGGCAGTAGTACTGCAAGCTGCCCACTACATCAGCTGCGCAGGTGCAAGCTTCCCCACGCAGTATCCGACGCCCCCCAGGCAGCAGCAAAGGCAAACTGCCGATACAAACCCACTGCACCAGTGCAAGCTTTCCTCACATACCCTACGACACCTTCTAAGCAGCTGCACTGCAAGCTGCCCATACAAACCCACAGTGTTGGCTGCTCCGGTGCGAGCTTCCCTCACACAGCAGCCAATACCCTCCAGGCACCAGCACTGCAAGCTGCCCGTACAAACCCACTGCATCAGCTGCGCAGGTGCAAGCTTCCCCACGCAGTATCCGACGCCCCCCAGGCAGCAGCAAAGGCAAACTGCCGATACAAACCCACTGCACCAGTGCAAGCTTTCCTCACATACCCTACGACACCTTCTAAGCAGCTGCACTGCAAGCTGCCCATACAAACCCACAGTGTTGGCTGCTCCAGTGCGAGCTTCCCTCACACAGCAGCCAATACCCTCCAGGCACCAGCACTGCAAGCTGCCCGTACAAACCCACTGCATCAGCTGCGCAGGTGCAAGCTTCCCCACGCAGTATCCGACGCCCCCCAGGCAGCAGCAAAGGCAAACTGCCGATACAAACCCACTGCACCAGTGCAAGCTTTCCTCACATACCCTACGACACCTTCTAAGCAGCTGCACTGCAAGCTGCCCATACAAACCCACAGTGTTGGCTGCTCCGGTGCGAGCTTCCCTCACACAGCAGCCAATACCCTCCAGGCACCAGCACTGCAAGCTGCCCGTACAAACCCACTGCATCAGCTGCGCAGGTGCAAGCTTCCCCACGCAGTATCCGACGCCCCCCAGGCAGCAGCAAAGGCAAACTGCCGATACAAACCCACTGCACCAGTGCAAGCTTTCCTCACATACCCTACGACACCTTCTAAGCAGCTGCACTGCAAGCTGCCCATACAAACCCACAGTGTTGGCTGCTCCGGTGCGAGCTTCCCTCACACAGCAGCCAATACCCTCCAGGCACCAGCACTGCAAGCTGCCCGTACAAACCCACTGCATCAGCTGCGCAGGTGCAAGCTTCCCCACGCAGTATCCGACGCCCCCCAGGCAGCAGCAAAGGCAAACTGCCGATACAAACCCACTGCACCAGTGCAAGCTTTCCTCACATACCCTACGACACCTTCTAAGCAGCTGCACTGCAAGCTGCCCATACAAACCCACAGTGTTGGCTGCTCCGGTGCGAGCTTCCCTCACACAGCAGCCAATACCCTCCAGGCACCAGCACTGCAAGCTGCCCATACAAACCCACTGCATCAGCTGCAACAGTGCAAGCTTCCCCACACAGTATCCGACGCCCCCCAGGCAGCAGCACGGCAAACTGCCGATACAAACCCACTGCACCAGTGCAAGCTTTCCTCACATACCCTACGACACCTTCTAAGCAGCTGCACTGCAAGCTGCCCATACAAACCCACAGTGTTGGCTGCTCCGGTGCGAGCTTCCGTCACACAGCAGCCAATACCCTCCAGGCACCAGCACTGCAAGCTGCCCATACAAACCCACTGCATCAGCTGCAACAGTGCAAGCTTCCCCACACAGCATAATCTACTGAGTTATCAAACAACAATTTAGAAGGAGATTGCTCGTTCTTGTACAGCGTGCCCAGCAATCGTGTACCCCAGCATTGTGCACCATTAAATGGTTCAGAGAGCAGGTTTAGAAGAATATATAAAACGTGACATTGGGTTTCGATAAATCAATGAAAAGGCATGGTAAATAAATCAGCAAAGTAGCAATATATGATCTGATCCCCATTAGGCGCGATGGTGTTAGAAAAGAAACTAGACAAAGACAGGAATTACCAGGGTGACTGGGTGGCACACCTCTATTGATAAGGGGAGGGTATTTAGTAAAACACGCCAAATCTTATTTAGATAACAGGTTAAGAGGCGACTTTAAGACCAGTAGGTAATCATTTTTCATTTACCATATACTTGAATTTATGTTGATGCTGCCTTGAACAGGAGGCGGGTGCAAGTAACGCACCATCAACCAGAATGACATACAATGACCATCAAACACAACATTAAAAGTAAGAATATACAGTGAGAAGCAAAAAAGCAGTCTCAATTGAACACATCATAACCAAAAGGAATGCAGCTGAAAGCACACAGACCACAAACACCTACGACGGTTTAGTCACAATGGAAGATGCCATCACAACCAAGGAAAAGAAGTTACAATCAAACATCCCCTCAAAACCAAAGTGAAGTGAATCTTCACCTGCATGTAAATGCAACCTCTCTCGGAGAAGCCAGCCATGTCAAACCTTGCTACCCCGAAACGACAACGGGGCATATTTAAAGGGGTTACCGCCACCAGAAAGTCACTGTTAGCGACATTCTGGTGGCGATATGTCCTTCTCCATATTTACAAAGCAGTGTTATGCCACTTTTTGTGGCTCAACATGGCCTTGTAAATAAGGCCCCTTTACACGCATCACTTAGCGTGAATGGGGCGCGCAATGGGTGTTGCTGCGAGTGATCCACTGCATCGCCTATTGTTTTTGATGCTACTCCAGATTTACAAGTAGGTGTAAATATGAGGCAGCGCCATGCAGAGCAGACGTTAGAATGGCAAAACGAGTAGAAATACTTCTATTTCTCCTCATTTATGCTTTTTCTATGTGTGCTGCATTCTGCAGCACACATAGAAGGAGCAAAATGCCAATAATGATTGTTTATGTGCAGGAAAGTGTCCCTTCCTGCACATAAACAATCATTAAATAATGAAAATGTGCTACTTCTATGTGTGCTGCAAAATACAGCACACATATGAGTAACAGATCGCCGTTAGTGATTGTTTCACATGAACAATCATTCCCTGCAACGCAGGCACCCTTGCACTATAGTGCAAGGGTGCCTGCGCTGGCGATAGGCAGCTAAATGTAGCACCAGCGAGAGGCAAAACACAGGGGTGCGCCGTATTCTTGTGAATACGGCGCATCCCAGCGTTCTGACAATGTCAGAACAAGGTGCTGCCAAATTTGGCGTTGCTCTGAGATTTTCTCGTAAATATATCCCAATATTTGGAGACAACGAACCGGCATGAGAATAGTATCTTGCTCTGAGATGGTTAGTAGTATATTCAGGAATTAATCTCCCTGGTCTCACCTATTCACAAGCACACTACCATGACAAAAGATCTATTGTGACATCATTCACTGGATAGCCCCTTTAGCATGAAAGAGGGGCCTCTGATTACAACAATCAATGTACTGAGGGAACCGTCCATCATTAAATAATCGAGGGGTTATTGGCCACAATGCAACAGTCCTCTACCCAATGCAGATCACTGCGTTCCAGCACGGCCTTTCTGGCAACAACACGCAAGATCAAACGGGCCAGGTAGGGTGGACGCTCCTTCTCCCTGAATGCGGCCACGACTTGGAACTCTTTGCCTTCCACGCTCCGTAACGAGTCCAATCTTTTAAAATTCCGCAAAACTCTTAAAACCTTCCTTTTTTCAGATTAAATCAGTAGATTCTCAGAGATATGCATTTACAGCGCTACGAGGCC
Source organism: Lissotriton helveticus (assembly GCF_964261635.1). Taxonomy (NCBI): domain Eukaryota; kingdom Metazoa; phylum Chordata; class Amphibia; order Caudata; family Salamandridae; genus Lissotriton; species Lissotriton helveticus. The sequence goes on from NC_136065.1 coordinate 209,233,817, forward strand.
TTCGGGTAGTATTGCGCTTTACAAATCCCACTTTCATTTCACTTTCGTTTCAAGGACTCTAAAATACCCTCTCCTGGGACCACACTGTGCCTTGCGTCCCAGTACAAGTAACTGAAGCCCGACCTTACACAAGGCTCTGGGTTATCAGCCAGAGCTGCACAATCCCTCGAGGCATGAGCTCATCCCCCTTCCTGCTCATGGGAAGAAGCAGGCGTGGCTCCCTATTGGTCGCCTTTGGTGATCTGAAGCAAGGCTGAGGCTTTGCAGGCGTTGCTAGTGTGTAACTGAGATACACTGCAAGACCAAGCAGCACAATCTCACATGAAGTACAATATCATGCCTGATTCACATAGGTAAAGTCACACTTCTGTGTAAGTTTAAGATGTTTGGCCACAATACAACAGCCATCTACCCAAGGACTCTAAAATACCCTCTCCTGGGACTACACTGTGCCTTGCGTCCCAGTACAAGTAACTGAAGCCCGTCCTTGTTTGCTACTCACAAATGTATTTTACTAGCAGGGACGGACTGGGAACCGAAACCGGCCCTGGCCGGTCCCCCTGTGGGGTGGTGGGGGTGCAGCTGAGCTGTTTTATAGGGCCCGGTTTGGCCGATTTTGCCACAGGGGGCCGAAATTGCTGGCCCTCGGTAACTAAAACGGCCTCCCAGGGGCCCAAAACCGCCCCCCATCCTGGCGGCCCACCGGGGATACGCCCGGTGCCAGCTACAGCCAGTCCTTTCCTGTTTACTACTAGTAGCTTTATGACTGAGCAGTCTCCGCACATGAAAAGATGGGACTGTCCTATCTTCTCATAGGTGGAAGCTCCGCAGTTGTAAAGATACTACTAGTAAAGCACCTTTGTGAACAACAAACAATAGCAAACTTGCAAAGAAGTGTATGTTTACCTTTGTGAATGAGGCCCAGAGTTTTTACATTAAGATGAAGTCTTAACTCTCTGAAGTGCAAGTTTTCTAGTTATAGATTTCAGACTCCCCTTAAGGGATGAAACCTTAATCTTGCTCCATAGTCTGAGATATCAGCTCAACTCTGTTTGGCAAAGAGAGGCAAGGGAATTTGAACGATAGATAGTGCTTATCCTTGAAGTAGGCCCTGGAGGCACTGTCTCAAGCGTGTGACTGTAGGACCCACAGCACTCCTGGACAAGGCACACCAGATAGGGCGGAGATGGGCTGCAATGCAACACGCTCACCATTCAGACTCTGCTGTAATGCTTTGGACCGCCTCCTCATTGCGATCATGGCGGCTGTACTTCCGTGTAGAGGCATCTGTCTGGATACTCACCCATTGTTCATTAACCCCTTCCGTGCTCCCGTCGGCTGTCGGTCGATGGGAGCACTCCCTCCCCAGTGCTGCGAACGGCCAACGGCCGTCGCAGCCGTGCCCACTCAATAGAACGCCCGCACTGCGGCGGAATTGCCGCCGCGGTTAAGGCGTTAAGGGGGCTCATAGCCTTTCTAAGATTTGGTAGTAGTCAAGGATCATTAGCAGGGTTACTGGTACGCTGAGATTTTGCAGCATCAAAACAGGACAGCCACTTCGACTGTTACTTGCAGCTACAGGTGATGTTGACTGCCCCACGGGACTATTGGCTAGACAGGCTTTCTTTTGCCTACAAAAAGTAATAGATGGAATGCTTGAATTGACCTTACCCACTGGTAATTATTGGGGATGCATCCCAGTCCATCGTTAGTTTGTACCCAGATATATGCAAAATAGTCTTAACCCTGCTCCAATTGGAACTGTTCAACCCAAACTGCCACGGCAGGTCCTCCCTGAATCGGAATACACAGAACCCCGGACAGGTTTCACCCTAGTTAAGGCTCATCAGCCAGAAACAGCTTGGTTCCAGTGACACAGTGAGCACGGGACCCACATCTAGGCATACCAGACACACTTAGAGCGACACACTAAAGTGTACAAAAAAGTGATGGCTGGAATGCTTAAATTAATCTCAGCCACTGTAATTTGGCGGGCCTCATCCCAGTCCATTGTTATTTATTTTCTTTTTTGCATGTTTTCATGGGAGTAACTAGGAAGATGATAAATTCACAGTCATCCCATAGTAGCAGGTCCCCACTGCTCCTTGTAATGCAGCACCAGGGTTGGCCCTGGAGACACCTTTTGGTACCCTTTTTGAGGATGTAATGGATGTAATGCCAAGCTGGCATGTAGGAGAATTCAAGCATTCTCACTCAAGATCACTTTTGGGTCAAAGGACCCTAATACTAAATTCCATTTTGAAGAGGGTGAATTCTAAATTGAAACCCAAACAGATCGGTTATGAGTTGGAGGCACATGGCAAATGGAAGCAGCCCTTTGACCTTCATGCCATATGTGGATGCCGATCTATAGAAAGGCCTCCTGCAGCCCCATGAAGTCTTATTACTGGTATATAAGGGCTTAAAAGTACCAATTAACATAACTACCTGATGCCCAAGCTCTAGCTGAAGGAAGGGCTAGCTGATCCGTACCCGCACTAATGGATTTTGATCTGAATACTAATGACTCATGCAGAAACGGACTTATCCCTCCTCTTGACAATTTAATGCCAATTGTTGCCATTAATTTTGGATCTGAGGTCAACGACAAGTCAGGGGTGTAACACAGGCCCCTGCAGCCCCCACGGTGCAGGGGGACCCTCACCCTCCAGGGGGCCCCGTCAGCACCGCACTTCTGCTGGGGAGCTCGAGATTGAGTCCGGAGGGGGCCCCTTCACCTACCCTGCAGGGGGGCCCCCTCAAGGTTCGTTACGCCACTGCGACAAGTTTAGTCTCATCCCACACACAACAGCGGCGTAGCATGTGGGGCGCAGGGGCGGTACGCCCCGGCCAGCATGAGTTTTTGGGGCAGCAGCCTCCCACCTTACCTGCAGCCGTCATAGGGCAACCGCAGCAGGAATCGCCAGCACCCCCCCTCTTAGATACAGCCGCCGTGGTCGGCAAACGAAGGGGCCCCATGGGCAGCAGCAGGTCTAGCTACGTCACTGACACACAAACATATTCATAGCACCGTGACACACCTCGAAACAAGTGAAAGGCCGGTATAACAAGCTGGACTTCATTTTAGATAGGGTTGTAATGTAGGTGCAGTTGTCTATCCTTCTTAATAACTGAGGCCCTCATGTACGTAGAGACGGGTCACAAATACTGGGTGCAAATTGCTCGCCGACTTTTTGCAACGTGCCTTTAATTTTGCGATGCAACCTATGTACTAAAACGCTGCATAGCTCACTTTTCAAAATTCCCATTCACAGTGGATCACAGAATGAATTATAATTAGGGAGTTTTCTGTTTACAACCACCTGCGCTTGGCTAGGAACACAGGTATGGTGGCCTGTAAAGGACAGCAGACCACTATCCCTACATTTGCATTTCAAATCAGGAAACTGAAACAGGTGCTGCTTTAAAAAAAAAATAATCAAACTTGAGAAGATTTGAGGGAGAGAATCCAATGGAGCCCTGGACCGTTGATTACTCCCCAAATTCGCCTCACACTCTTCCCTAAGAGGAAGAAATCCAACGTGATGGCTTCCCTTTTGCGTATCAGTTGCCATCTCCTTTCAGGTGTCTGTAACTTTTCAGTGGCTTGCAATCACAGAAACATGGGTACCTTTGCTGGTACCAGATAGCATGCATGTCCATCAGAGACTAAACAGCCCATCAGGATCATTGGAGGTCCATAGTGGGAAGACCCTGAAAAATCATCTCTAACCTTCAAAACCTCACTGAGAGCTACACTTTAAGCATGCAAACACAGGTATACACCGACCCCTGCCAACATTCCAGAAAGACGGGTGTCTATTCTATGGTAAGTAGGGCTGGGACAGAGACTGTGGCATATGTGGGGACCTGGAATAGTCCAAATTGTGACACTTCTAGGGCTGTGATGGTTAGTAGTTTTGTTGTTACTATCATTGGCAGTGCTGGCAGGGGCAACCTATGGTGCAAGCTGCAGTGGCCTTTTGACTAGAGCCCTGGCACTTACTTTTTTTTTACAAATTAAGCACTGCTTCTACATAGCTTTTTTCTCTATGTGTGAGCTGTGACGTCACCCCGCTGTTGAACGTTCATGTCACTTCATACTAGCACTTGTGTAGATTCATATTTGTCATTTCATCTGATTATACTCATAGGAACTGGGCGCACAGCACTTCTGTATTACAAATAATAAATAAATAGGCAAGTAAATAAAAAATACACATTTCATGTCTCATTGTTTGCTACACCTTGAACTTTGACCACTGATATTGTTTGTGCATTACAAAAAAAATAAACAACGTCCATCATAGATTTCAGCCTGTCAGAAATTCTGCAAATTTACAAACAGGATAGGCATCTCTGAAGAGATATCACAAGATACTGGTGGCAGGTTCACCAGCAGCATCTTCCACAAAGAAGGATGGTCCTTCTGTGTCTGTGACCAATAAATGGATTGAATGTTATCGCCTTCCGGGGCTTGCAGGAGATGTTCCTGCACACGGATCCTTTCGGTGACTATTAAACGGCTTCAATATACCCACCTTCCATGGGGATACGTTTTTCCTGCACAGCATTCCTTTTTGTGTCATAAACCATCAAATGGATTCTATCTCATCCCCTTCTACAGTTTGCACAGTATTTAATAAAAATAATTGCTAAGGCCCTCGTAAGGATGCTGCACAGCTTTCACTACCCTTTGCACCTACCATTGCTGCCAATGACAGTACCAACATAACTACTGATCATCACATTCCTTCAAGTGAGATAATTCAGTCTAATCCAGGCACCCAAAGCTATAAGAATGGCTTGGTGGTAGGTGTTAGTCATTATTAATGTATATGTAATTGATAAACAACTGTTGTTGTTCTCATCTCTAAATTAAACAGACAGTGCCGCCATGTGGCAGACTGTTATAAGTGCCGGTGTTGACAATTAAGTGCCAGTGCCGAGCACCCAAAATCACTGGCTCAAATTAAGCACTGGGTTTACAGGACTTTTGAGGCACATGGGTCCTTTCTGTGTGTTGGCGATCGTCGATTGGTTTCAGTACTATCACCTTCCAAGGGGCAGATTTACAAGAAAGCGACACATCTGTAGAGATGCGTTAGTTTCCCTGCGCCACCCTGACAAACACTTGCGCCACCATGGATGCGCCCTATGTACAATACGGCGCACCATGGTGCAAGGATTGACAGATGCGTCAGACATTCTGATGCAAATGTTGGGGCAAAAGTCATGCATTGCTGGAGTCGTGTCGCAAGTACGACACAACTCCACCAAAGCATTTTGAGGCCTATTCCCACTACACAGCGACACTCCTTACACCTGCTTCAAGCAGGCGTAAGGTTTTAACGCAGTGGTGTCCTAGAAGTGACGCAGTGAAATCTTATAGATTTCGCTGCGTCACTTTTACAAGGCTCTCCTGCGTGGGAACTCCCACCCTGCATACATTATACCTGACGCATGTATAATGTGACACTGGGCTTTACAACATGACGCATCTCCCTAGATGTAAATTGGCTGCATTTTTTATGCCACCACTGCTTCAGAAAGTGATGCAACGGTGGCTCAAAAGTGTCGCACGGGGCTTGTAAATCTGCCCCCAAGAGCTTTTCCTGCACACCAGTCCTATCAGTGCCCCTCACTATTAGAAGGCTTCTATGTCCTCACCTTCCAGCGATTGGAGAATTTTTTACCCCACGCCGGTCCCTTCTGGCATTGGCAGCACTGGTGTGTTTGCACCTAGTAATAGGGCCTGGAATGTCCTATCAAAGCAGCCGTCTGATGGGCCTGAGAATATTTCAGTTCGACACAGAGATTCCTGGACAAGCAGGTGTCCTCCAGACCTACAAAAGGGAGGGAATGCCCCACCCCAGGGCGCCGTGCCGGACCGCCCCACATTGGCTGCGGGGATCCCCCCTCCGCGGGCAGCACTGCGCTGATAATGCGCCGGAGTACAATGCCAGCCCCGTGCTGTGGGCCGGGGGTGGGAGACGCTGTCTTGCAGAAAATGGATTCCTGCTTTCCTTCATTTTCTAATCTAATTGGCAGAGCTGGGACTACGGGGCCGCGGCGGCGCGGCTGGGAGTGCCTGAGATGCCTCGCCGCCGGAGCACGGCCTGTTACTGGGCTCTTTGCAGCTGCCTTAAGTGTCTGTGGTCGGGAGCAAGAACAGAACCCATTAGTCGAGCGAATAAGAGGAGCTGTCATCATGCTGAGCAGCCGAGTGAGAGCCGCTCCGGCATCTTCAGCGAGGGAGGCCGGCGCGGGAGAGGGGCGGGCATGGCTGGAGCCCGCCTGGCAGCATTGGCACAGTGTGGGGCCTCTCACGCGAGGCAATAAGACGCAGAAGGACTGCCTGCACAGCTCTGCCACCAGCCTTGGGAGGGCAACAGCAAAGCAAAGTCCTATTGGACCATCAGGGTCCTGGAGGGAGCAGATGGGCGTGACCCCTTTCCCATCAATTGTTCCCAGAGGCAGGAGGCATTGAAGATCATATTCTGCACCTGTGCAGCATCTGGTGATGTTTAAAGAAGCTTGAGAACAAAGGTCGACCACCTGCATTTCCCCAGCAGTGCCAATATTTCACTTCTAAATCACTGGTTCAGACATTTCTTTCTGGACTGTTTTGCCTTTAAAGAACAGGCTCACACAGCTGTCTTGTTGTTACTTCCAGTTGCCTCCTTCAGAATGTGTTAATGCTGTAAATGTTTAAGTTATTCTTTCTTTTCATCTACCTTTCTTATGGCTACTTGCATATGGTTTATGAGTGACTGGTCTTTACTTGAATCTTACGCTTCCTTCTTCAGGAGCACGTAACGTGCCTTTCTCTTACCGTGGGATATAGTAAATGATTCTATTCAGAACAGGAGCAGGAAGGAGCAACAGAAGGAACTAGTTACATCTGACCTGCTGCATAAAATACAACTGGGCAGAAGGGTGCAGCACACTAGGAACAGCAGAACTGCACCTCTCTGCGTCGAATCTATGACGTTATTCCGCAGCCTTTTCCCCCGCAGGGAATCACAACACAGTCGTTACAACGACCGCGTTGTGATTCCGCATACTATTACTCCGCAAGTCGGAACAACGACTTGCGGAGGGGGGTGCTGGATGTTGGAATAGTATAATTTACTATACTAGTCCAACTCGAGTCTGTGCCGACACTAGGGAAGGTGTTGGATTTTAAATCCAACACCTCCCGCCCCTCCGCAAGTCGTTGTTCCAACGTTGTGATTCCCTGCATTAAAAAAGTTTAGTGGTAAACGTTGTTTACCCTCTGCGTCTTGCAGCTGAGCTGTGAGAGCAGTGATCCTGATACATATAGATGTCTGTGAAGGACCAGAGCGAAGTCCAAGGCGCTAGCCCCTCAGTCATGCAACGACTCACTATAAAGCCCTAGACTAGAGCTCATTCCTTCCTGTGACAGCGACTGGTGTGCTCGTCAGCAGAGCTCCTTTAAACCTATGGTCAGTAAGTGAATATTAATTTAGGGCTTGTTTGTCCAGCACTGGCCGATGGTGGACACTTACGCATAGTTCCTTCGACCTTCTAAGGTTCGGGATAGAATATTAGATTAGAGCTCGATCATCCTGTATGGTCCTCAGTGGACTCATGGGCAGTGGGATTGTGAATGGGATCCTTGACCATGCCCCTGACCATAACTGGGTCCATCTTGGCTTTGACCTCCTAGCAGGGTCCAATTATTCCCACACATTTTCTCTTTTTTAACTCTACCAGTGCTGATGGAAACAAAGCATTTCATCTATAGTCAATTGTATCATATTTTCTCTATTCACTCACCATAAAAACCAAATTCAATAGGGTCAGAAATAGGGTCAGAAATAGGGTCAGAAAGAGAAGCCCACATTGGTTGTAATTCATCACCCAATGCAAGAAGGGGGCCTGTGATGACTCATGCCCCCTCAATAACGATAAATCTTAGTAGGGTGACCTAGGACCCAGTACCACATTGAGATATAAAGGTTCGGGAAAACGTGGGATGATATCACATTAGATTCTTACTTCATCATCCCAGAGTACTCTGGGTTTATGTGAGTTTGTAATTGGTCCATGGTGGGGTCCTTCACCACAGCAAACTCTATCTTGTGATGGGCCAGGCTGAGGTCATTGGCCAGAACTCTCTTCATTTTGAAATGGCCCGGGATACACGCGGGTGGGTGGTGTTCACCCACTTTTTTCACAGGGTGAACGCCGTCCACCCTGCCAAGAAGTTGAGCCCCACTGAATACGTTGATGAACTCGTCCCGGTGTAATTTCCAAACACCGGGACACTTTCAGCAGCACCTGCACGTTGTCTGCTTCCATCTACAAGATGAACATAAATGCTTACTTAAGAAGCGTAAGTATTCACGCACTACAATTGTGCCTGTAGCTTAAAGGCACGCGAAGGTAGAGCAGAGGAGGGACTTTCATATAACATCCTGTCTCTTGCATGGGTACCAGAGCAAGGGAGGCCTTCAATTTGTAGCAGACCAGGAATGAGGCATCAAAGGTAACACTCTATTTCATGACTGCTAAACCGAAGACCCTAGAGGTGCAGATCTGAGGCCAGGACTTGGAGCCAGTCTTCTGTCAGTCTGGACATGACACAGGACATCCGCTGCCTGAACGGTTCTTGCTTGTACTTTTGCTGTCAGTCGACTGAGTTTTAAATCATTCAATGATCAGATCATGTTGGTGGGGTACACTTTATTGTCTCTGGTAATGAAATTCAGCTATGAAGGGTTTTTGTTGTTTACAAGCAGCCATTTTGAGTTGGGGTAATAAAGACACATGCTCCATTCTGACCCTCTTCTGCATCCCTTGCATCCTCTCTTCATCTAACCCTGTTAACAAAGTAACCCACTACAGACACCTCTGATCTGGAAACCAATCCCAGATCACATCTTCTGGAGGGTTTGCCATCGCTGCCTGGAGCTTATCGTTACATTTGATGTACAGATCTTCCTGCGACGTAGAGCCATGTTGATGCTGAGCGGCAGAAGGTGTCCGTCCCATTGTTTATTACAGGTTTAAAATGAGTAACAACAGACATCTGCTGCTTGACAGCCATCAAAACTGCGTTTCTCAACAAAAATTTGCAGATGGGATTGAATTGCTTTTGTTCGCTCCTCCTGCATTAAAGCTGGGATTATGCACAGCTCGTCTTGCTTCCTACAAACCTTCACATCTTGGTGTCGATGAAAATGGGCTCGTTTCTATGCAAAAAATGGTTGAATAATGAAACCTGCACTTCAGAAACAGTTTTTGTAAACACTTGAGAGACCGTAAACTAGTCCTTCCCATGAAGAGGAAGAGTGAGTGTTTCAGAAAGTCCACCAGTCAGTAAGACAGCGGGAGATGCATTTGAGATAAAAAGACTGGGACCACCCTATAATCACGAGCTCAAAGCACCATTTAGTAAAAATGAATTCTTAACACCACCTAGATCCTTTATGGTGCCACCTTAACTCCAGCCAGGCAACGCATCCTTTGGAAATACCTGGGAATACGCCAACGCACATTTTGTGATGCACAAAATTGCAATGAGCTGGATTAAAACCAAAGAAATTATAAATTTGCCAGATATGCTGGAATAGTGAGGCACGCCTCACAAGAGAACCCTTTGCCATTTGAAATTATTATAATTAAAGAAACAGATGAAGGGAACATCAATCAAATCTAAGTACTGGGCTTGGCCCATTAGGCCATCACATTGGCCACAAAGGAACACCTCCATAACATAAGTATTTGTAAAGTGCATGTTCACCCCTGACGGGGCATCTTGGAGCTGAATAACAGATGTTTATTGTTACCCAACTCAATGGTACTCATTTTATCAACCTCAAATGGATGAAAGGCTGAGCGAACCCGCCAGGATTTGAACCTGTGACCACACGGTCAAACACAGGCCCCTGCAGTGGATGCTTTAGTCCACTGAGCCACCAGACCTGGCATTCTCTCAAAAAACTTCTCTGAGATTGCACAACCTCTGACAAAGCCGCACCACTATTAACTATTAACTATGTTAATTCCCTTTTATCACCTCCGACACAGATATCTACCCCAACCATGTCTTCTCCGAAATGAGCTCCCTCCTGTCCCACCAGACAATGTCACCTTCCACAAAACCTAACCTGCCTAGGGTACACCATCACCAACAAACCCATATCTCCTGCAACAGAATCACGTCCCCACAAAAACATGCAGTCTTAAAGAAAGCACAAGTAATTCCTCGCATAAACCACACCACCTCAGACATCTACCTAAAGGCAAAGCTGGTGCGCTACTCCCCAAACAGACATTTTTGGCCCAGCTCAGCTAACTTGCTGAGGGGTGCCCCCTTCAAACGGGCCACATGGGGTGGCAGGAGCTTTTTTAGAAGCACAGCTCTTCTCTGGAGTCGCTTGCCGTTGGAACTGAAATCAGCACCCACGCTCCTGACTTTCAGAAAGAACCTCAAAACGTGGTTATTTAACCAATGATCCGGCTGTCTTTGGCCCTTGTACTGTTCCTTCTTGATCTTTACAGCGCGAAGACGCCTCCGGGTATTCCTGCGCTTTATAAGAGGTATCATTCATTCATTCCACAAAACCACAAGTCATAAAATAAGTCACCTCTCGCCGAACACACTATGATCCACTAGCCAACCTAAGAGAGTCACAAAATTGATCATAAAACCAGATATTAAAAACCTCTGCCATTTTCTATGAAACTACACAAGCTTTTAAAAATTATTTCACCATGTACAGAACCACCCCAGAGAACTGCTAGCTAATGGCTAGAGCGGTCGACCTCGAAGCTGGGGAAATCGGGTTCGAGTCTCGGCAATTACGCTCAACATCCTGTGATTCTGGGCAAATCCCTTAATCTCCCAGTGCCTAACAAAAATGAATGTGTCCTTGTGTAATGTAACTGGTGGTCACGTAAAGTGCTCAGATACCTTCAGGTCGAGTTCGCTCTATTTAAAACTAAAAATAAATGAAAACCTGAGACGAAGCTGCTGCCTTTCCTGCACATGCTCAGGCATGCGTTGGAGAAGCAGAAGCCCCATTTCATAAGTACATTGCAATTCCACCAGGATTAGAAATCTATATTTGAAGCTGTGCTGCTTGGCCTGTAGCATTTGTCTGCTGTAGAAGCAACTCTGCTTCATCCATCTTGCCTTCTTGTTGGCGAGTGGTTGGCAATCTATACTGTGGGAGGCAAAGATGAGCACTGAGTGACAAATGTCTGGAGCACCTAGAAGCCGCATAGTTCAAGAGCTGTGTTGTGGTGTCAGTGGGTTCATTTGGTGGAGTCTCTATGCGGCGTCTGTATGTGTGCGTTGTGTTTGCAGATTCATGTGGGTGTGGTTGGATCATCCATTGTGTGAACAATTTACCTGACTAAACTGTGGTCCATGATGCATAAGCTAGGCATTGAAGAGGGGCTGATAAATAGCTTGAAAGAGTTGCACTGGAACACTACGGCCAGGGTCCGTTTTAGCCCAGAGGGGGGGCGAACTGACCAATTTCTATGCTCAGGAGGAGTAAGGCAAGGGTGCATATTAACCCCTTTTCTTTTTTCACTATACATTAATGCCTTAGAGAGTGCCCTCACCGCCCTAGAAGTTGATTGCCCCAAAGTAGGACCGCGTCATATCCCAGTACTACTGTACGCAGATGACGCGGTCCTGCTGGCTAGGACCCCGAGGGCTTTACAACTTTTGGTGGACGGATTTGTCAAATTTATGGCTGACTTGGACCTATCTGTCAACTTAAATAAATCCTTTGTCATGGTGGCTGGCAAAAAACCCGCCAATAAGTGTGTGTTCAAGATAGGGTCACATACCTTGGGTAAAGAAAAGATTTTCCCCTACCTGGGTCTGCTATTTGATGGTGACATTCAGTTTAGCCAACTGCTCGAGGAACATTGTACCAAACTTGTTGCCTCGAACGGTGCCATATCGAGCTTCGCCCGAAGGTTGGGGCGATGGTGCCCAGAACAGATAATGGCATTATATGGCTCAATCAGTATGGAAAAGGCCCTGTATGGTGCTGAGGTATGGGGTTTCAGGGACTGCAAGCAACTTCAACAACAGGAAGATAATTTTTTCCGGAGAATCCTGAAAATCCCACATACCATCCCTGCTGAAATTGCCCATGCCGAACTGGGGATGCCATATATCTCAGACAATGCTAAGCTAAGGCCAATTATGGCATGGACTAGAATCTGGACCAACCCGGAGGCATCTCTGAGCAGGGAAATTGTGTCAGACTGCTTGCGGAGAGGCAAGGGGCTACAAATTCCATGGCTAAAATACGTGAAAGACTCTAGTGAATATTGACCAGTGCCAACTTTTTAATGACCCATCTTCGATTTCAAATAGTTGTAAACTAAAGGTGAAAAAATTGCTTTTAGAAAAATTTGATTCTGACAGAAGAGGCCTTGGTTCGGTAAAGAAATCAATAGCAGCTCACGACCTTGTAAGAAATGGGGTGGGAATGGAATCATATCTGTTTCTGATGTATAGCCAAAATGACCGATTTTTAATGTGCCGTTTTAGGCTCAATTGGTTACCAAACATTTTAGCTTATCCTGCTGGTTTTACTGTAACAATTGAGCAGAAGGGTGCCTGCGGCTGCGACAATAGGTCTCCGCAGGACACCCTTCATTTTGTACTTTAATGTTCATTTTATAGAAATCCTAGACGTTTGTTTTTGGTAGACATTCTTAGGGAACAGAAATTTCGCCATGCAAGGGCTGCACTGCTGTTCCTACAGAAAGCTAGTGATACTTATACTCTATGTGCCATTTTAAGCTTTTTAAAAGTAGCCGTAAGATTGAGGAACACAAGAAATTAACTTGTTTTTGTAAATAATCAGACTCTCTCTATGAATTATACCCTCTCCTTTTTAAAGTTTTTCCTTTTATTACCAAAAGTTCAGGAGTGATATTTAATGAAATTTTACTATGTAATGTGTTTTTATGAGGAATTTTTATTCTTCGAAATAAAGATTTACTGAACTGAACCTGTTTTATCAAACTATTTTTTTTGTTCTGTTCTGTTTTATTAATTCCATGGGAATGAACTGTGTGGTGCTCTTCTCTCTTTGTCATTTATTTCTTGCTCTGCTGTTCTCTGCTTACCACTGAGGTCACAGAATGGTGCCATTGTAAGGCAATGCTAGAGAATGGGCTGAGCAGAACAGCCAATGCATGATAAAGATAGCACACATTGACAAGCTGGCAGTCCAGGCAGAACAACCCACACAGAAGATGTCCAGAGGTACCACTGTGAAGGGGATGTATGACATTACAACGCATGCTTTTACATCGCATGCTTTTACAACGCGGTTTTTACAACGCATACCATTACAACGCATAGTGCTTTTAGGCACTGGATAGTGAATTGTTTAATTTACTATTCCAACTCCAGTCCCCATGGATAGTAGGGAAGGTGTCAGATAGTACATTGAACCCATTCCCTATCCTAGAGCGCCCCCCAGCGCAATGCGTTGTAATGGTTTGCTTTGTAAAAGTTGCGTTGTAAAGGCACTGCGTGGTAAAAGTTGCGTTGTAAAGGTTGTTTACCCTGTGAAGGCCATGTAAGGTTCAGGGCCAAAGCCAGAGAACCTATCTGTGCCTGCAGATTAATAGAGTCCTCACAAGCGAGTTCCCAATCGCAACCATGATGGGTGGAATTGCAAGACCACTGAGAAACTTTCCAGTTGTAAGTGGTGGAGCTGAGAACAATTCCAACTACCTACAATTCTGTGGGACCTTTGACACAGGTGCCAATGGACCAGGTAGGTTAAGCCTTGAGAACAATACCTAAAAAAACAATTGTTGACATATAGAAAACTCAAAAAGCAGTTAGTTGCAGAGCTGGCTTAAACCTTCAAGCCGATCGCACCCTCAGAAGTGCGCTGAAAGAGAGATCACATAGGAGCATTCCTGGTGGCCGAAGACAGGTCAGACTGTCCCAGAAAAATTATGAATTCAGAGTTATTTTTGTTATGGGCATCCTACACAATAACTTCAATCATGCCATTTTAAATATGATTTGGTTTGTCTGCTTAAAACAAAGTCAGTTTCAAAGGGTTGGTTGGGAGCCACAAGAATTGGAGGTGACTATGTACTATTCAAGATGTAGTGGGAATGAACCTGTAGACATGAATGAATTAATAGATTTATTGAGCATTAATTAATAGATTTATTGAGAGCGAACGAATACCCGGAGGTGTCTTGGTGCTGGTTGATGAAAAGGAAAGTGATGCCGATCTCCTATTTTTGAACAAAAAGCCAGTTTTTCAAGGGCTTCCTGAACGTAGCAAGAGAGGGAACTAGTGTAAGTTGCATCGGCATGCGGTCCCAAAGTAGGGCTGTGGGCCTGAAGAAGCTTTTGCCTCCCCAGGTGGTCCTCCGAAAAGCCGGTACCACCAAATTCTTGGCTGAGCCAGAACAAAGGATCCTGCTGGGGAAACCTTGGATGTACTAGATCCAAGATTTCCCACCTTGGATCGAGACAGGGTTGTACTTGCCACCTGAAGCCTGATTTTCAAAATGTTGCTATGTTTGTTTTGTGTTTAGATGCTATTGGAGAGCACTCACGCTCAGTGTTGCTGCATGTCGGGCTCTCGTTTTCATGCATGCAATTTAGAGGAGGCAAAACTCAATCATGTGTGGGTAGCTGGGCCTCTTTGAGCTCCCCTTCCTGGCAGCAGCCAGGGGGACTGCGGCACGATTTTTGTGATCAATGTTTTTTAATAAATACATTTTGCAGACTGAATCCTGAAGTCACTTCGACAGAAGGCACACCTGGGAAGGGTATTGTCACACTTAGAAGATGACGAAGGACTGAAAGTCTTGTGACAAAGCAAGACTTTAAATTGATGCAGGTGGTCCTTTGGTGTTTGGTTTCAATTTAAAGAGGTTCAGAGGTACAGTGACAAATGCAGAATGCACATCACTTGGAAGTGGACAGGATGTAGGTCCAGCACCAGGAATCTACCGAGGTAGAATGACATAATTACCATCCCATGCATGCAGGGGACATTTCCTTTGTTGTGTAGGGTGGGAACCATGTACACCCAGGTCCAGTTTGTATACCTGATGACTGGAACAAAGCAGATACCTGAACCTCTGCATATATAGGCCTAGCCTGATTCTAGTCATTGCTGAATTCTCTGTTTAGTCTTAGCAGCTCAGTGGGAATCGAGGAGGTAGTATAGAGGATGGGGTGATTGACAACCCCAGGGGATAGTGTAGAGCTCCAGTGATAAGGACAGAATGATCATA
The DNA here is from genome assembly GCF_964261635.1 of Lissotriton helveticus. Taxonomy (NCBI): domain Eukaryota; kingdom Metazoa; phylum Chordata; class Amphibia; order Caudata; family Salamandridae; genus Lissotriton; species Lissotriton helveticus. The sequence goes on from NC_136065.1 coordinate 209,249,102, forward strand.
ACAAGGAGGTCTGCTACAACATAACCCAGCAATACCCCAGGGGCCAAATATGTGCCATACAGAAAGTGAGACAGCGAAACAAAGAGCCACGGAGACCCAAGCATTCAAATACTATCCAAGTTCCTTTACAGGCTATATAGGTCTCACCTGCTGAGAGACATTTTGTTAGCCTACAGCTGGCTTAGTACCCATCCACTGCTTCATTGTCACTCATTTCCTTGCTTCTTATTCAGCAGCTTTCGTAGACTTTCCTTCCTCTTCTTTTGTTTTTCCCTGCCCTAGAGTATGGCGGTATCATTTCTGTCCTTCCACTGCTCGTTTTTAGGCACTAGTTTTTTTCTTTATGTTTAAGCACTCTACAAGATTGTGTGTGTTTTCCTGGCCCCTTCCGTCCCCCCTCCGTTGTCTGATTGCCATTCTGGTCCTTTCCCCCACCCTCTGTTGTCTGATTGTCTTCCTGGCCCCTTCCGTCCACCCTCGGTTGTCTGATTGCCTTCCTAGCCCCTTCCGTCCATCCTCCTTTGTCTGATTGCCTTCCTATCCCCTTCCGTCCACCCTCCTTTGTCTGATTGCCTTCCTGGCCCCTTCGGTCCACCCTCCGTTGTCTGATTGCCTTCCTAGCCCCTTCCGTCCACCTCCTTTATAAAATTGTCTTCCTAGCCCCTTCCGTCCACCCTCCATTGTCTGATTGTCTTCCTGGCCCCTTCCGTCCATCCTCCATTGTCTGATTGCCTTCTTAGCCCCGTCCGTCCACCCTCCGTTGTCTGATTGTCTTCCTAGCCCCTTCTGTCCACCCTAAGATGTCTGATTGTCTTCCTAGCCCCTTCCATCCACCCTCCGCTGTCTGAGTGCCTTCCTAGCCCCTTCCGTCCACCCTTCGTTGTCTGATTGTCTTCCTAGCCCCTTCCGTCCACCCTTCGTTGTCTGATTGTCTTCCTAGCCCCTTCCGTCCATCCTCCCTTGTCTGATTGCCTTCCTAGCGCCTTCTGTCCACCCTCCATTGTCTGATTGTCTTCCGAGCCCCTTCCGTCCACCCTCTGTTGTCTGATTGTCTTCCTAGCCCCTTCTGTCCACCTCCTTTTTATGATTGTCTTCCCTGCCCCTTCCGTCCACCCTCCGTTGTCTGATTGCCTTCCTAGCCCCTCCCGTCCATCCTCCATTGTCTGATTGTCTTCCTAGCCCCTTATGTCCACCCTCCATTGTCTGATTGTCTTCCTAGCCAATTCCGTCCACCTTACGATGTCTGATTGTCTTCCTAGCCCCTTCCATCCACCCTCAGTTGTCTTATTGCCTTCCTAGCCCCTTCCGTCCACCCTCCCTTGTCTGATTGCCTTCCTAGTCCCTTCTGTCCACCCTCCGATGTCTGATTGCCTTCTTAGCCCCTTCCGTCCACCCTCTGTTGTCTGATTGTCTTCCTAGACCCTTCCATCCACCCTCCGTTGTCTGATTGTCTTCCTAGCCCCTTCCGTCCGCCCTCCATTGTGTGATTGTCTTCCTAGCCCCTTCCGTCCACCCTCCGTTGTCTGATTGTCTTCCTAGCCCTTTCCGTCCACCATACGATGTCTGATTGTCTTCCTTGCCCCTTCCATCCACCCTCCGTTGTCTGGTTGCCTTCCTAGCCCCTTCCGTCCACCCTCCCTTGTCTGATTGCCTTCCTAGCCCCTTCCGTCCACCCTCCGTTGTCTGTCTTCCTAGCCCCTTCCGTCCACCCTCCGTTGTCTGATTGTCTTCCTAACCCCTTCTGTCCACCTCCTTTGTATGATTGTCTTCCTAGCCCCTTCTGTCCACCCTCCGTTGTCTGATTGCCTTCCTAGCCCCTTCCGTCCACCCTCCGTTGTCTGATTGTCTTCCTAGCCCCTTCCGTCCACCCTCCGTTGTCTGATTGTCTTCCTAGCCCCTTCTGTCCACCTCCTTTGTATGATTGCCTTCCTAGCCCCTTCCGTCCACCCTCCGTTGTTTGATTGTCTTCCTAGCCCCTTCCGTCAACCCTCCGTTGTCTGATTGTCTTCCTAGCCCCTTCTGTCCACCTCCTTTGTATGATTGTCTTCCTAGCCCCTTCCATCCACCCTCCGTTGTCTGATTGTCTTCCTAGCCCCTTCCGTCCACCCTTCGTTGTCTGATTGCCTTCCTAGCCCCTTCTGTCCACCCTCCGTTGTCTGATTGTCTTCCTAGCCCCTTCCGTCCACCCTCCGTTGTCTGATTGTCTTCCTAGCCCCTTCTGTCCACCTCCTTTGTATGATTGTCTTCCTAGCCCCTTCCATCCACCCTCCGTTGTCTGATTGTCTTCCTAGCCCCTTCCGTCCACCCTTTGTTGTCTGATTGTCTTCCTAGCCCCTTCTGTCCACCCTCCGTTGTCTGATTGTCTTCCTGGCCCCTTCCGTCCACCCTCCGTTGTCTGATTGCCTTCCTAGCCTCTTCCGTCCACCCTCCGTTGTCTGATTGCCTTCCTAGCCCCTTGAGTCTGCCCTCCATGTGCTTCCCCATTGTTTCTCACGTGTCCTTTCCTTTGTCTGCGTCATTCTCTCCTGTCCTCTCTCCCGCCGTATTGCCTCATCCCACAATCCACCTCCCCATTTTTTTTTTTTTAGAAAAAGAAAGTGTATTAGTGCTTATCGCACAATAGAGCTTTTTCAAAATTATTTTTTGGCATGCTGAACAGAAGTCTCCAAAGCCAATAGCTCTCATATGTGAGACCTATTGACTTTGTCAATGCTTGTTCAAGTTTCTTACCATCAGCAGATTTCCTGAGTTGTGCCAACACCATCTGTAAACACCACGCGCTCTATTATTCAACTATCACAACATTACTGCACAGCCTGCAGTGTACTATCACATCATGATCCAGCACCACACATTGTGCTTTCATTCTGTAAGTGGATGACAATTTCACATCATCAGCAGATGCCCTACGTTTCCCAGTAACACCATCAACAGATACGACACCACCTGTGGATACGCTACGTTGTACCACCATCAGGAAACACCTGCACTGTTACTATATAATCAGCAACAGTTACCGTGCACTGCCTTAGCACACCATCGACAGACTGCATGCACTGCCCCGTTACACCATCTGTTCACACTACTCTTTTACCAGCACCAACAGAGATCACGGAGAAAAAAATCACACCTTCAATGTATATACTGTTTTGTACCATCAGTTATCCTTCATTGTATTATCACATCTCCAGAAGAATATATTTTCATACCACCACTAGAAATCCTGTATGGCACTTGATTGCCAACACTCTACATGATGGTATCGCAATATCATACCACAGTATGTACAGTAAATTGTAATATCACACGTCACTAGATAACACCACACTGTAATATCATACCACCAGTAAATTTGTTACATTGCAATATCATACCATTAGCTGATACTGTAGAATGAAATATCACAGCAACACATATCGTACGTTGTAGGATAAGATATCAGTGGGTACTGCACACTGTATAATATTACACCATCAGCAGACGTGATAATATATTATCAAATTATAACACTCCTGTACACATCACTAAATACTGCACAATGTAATGTGACACCGGCAACAGGCACGGTATATTGTAATACCACACATAAGTGGAAACTGCAGACTGTAATTTCACACCACCTGAAGACTGAAATACGACATTGCAATACCCAACCATACAATAATATCAAAGCATCAGCATATGTTGTGCATTTTAAGGTAGAAAATAGGTTTATTTGGACAATTGTCCATAAAACATTCTACAAACACATAAACAGTTACAGTGTAAAATTGATTTTAAGTTCACACGATCTGTAGATATTCTACAGTGTAATATCACACATCAGCGGATACTGCACACTTGAATATCAGACAAGAGGAGAAACCCCTCACTGTGATAGCACAGTGTCAGCACATATCATGACTGCAATATCAAACCATCTGCAAATACCGCACAATATCACACGTCAGCAGGTAGTGTGCATTTTAACTCCACACCATGAGCAGATTCTATACATTGCAATGTGAAACCATCCCAAATGCTGTGTATTTTAATATCGGCCTCATCAGATACCATACACTGCACATCACACTATCAGTAGACACTGTACTGTGTGCAGATAAGGAGCGGACAACCCTGAGCTCTGGATGCGTGTGTTTGTTTTGTTACCCCCACCCCTGCTTTCTCTACCTCCTTTCTGTAACTGTGCACACACTCTTGCCTACATTGTCTCATGTTTCCCCGTGCTATGAACCGTCCGCATTTTATGCACTGTTGCATCGTCATTACCATTGTAACAAATCCATGTCATGCACTGTTGTGACGATGGCACTGTTTGAAAATTGCTTAATAAAACTGGTTTAAAGAAAAATCAGTAGACACTGTATGTTATAACCTATAACCAACAGTCATATCCACATCAATAGCAGAGACCGTGCACTGTAATGTCAAAGAATCTGAATACACTGTACACTGTAATATGATAGCATCAGCAGAGATCTTACATTGTCAAATCACATCATCAGCAGACACCGGGCATTGTAATATGATACCATCAGCAGAGATCTTACATTGTCAAATCACATCATCAGCAGACACCGGGCATTGTAATATGATACCATCAGCAGACACTGTACATTGTTATATGACACCACCACCAGACACCGTACATTGTTATATGACACCACCAGCAGACACCGTGCATTGTTATATGACACCACCAGCAGACACCATGCATTGTTATATGACGCCACCAGCAGACACCGTACATTGTTATATGATACCATCAGCAGACACTGTACATTGTTATATAACACCACCCCACACACCGTGCATTGTAATATAATAACACCAGCAGACACCAAACATTGTTTTATGACAACACCAGCAGACACTGTGCATTGTAGGATGATACCATGAGTAGGCACATGCATTGTAATATGATACCATCAGCAGACACTGTACATTGTTATATGACACCACCAGCAGACATCGTACATTGTTATATGACACCACCAGCAGACACCTTGCATTGTTATATGAGGCCACCAGCAGACACTGTACATTGTTATATGACACCACCACCAGACACCGTGCATTGTAATTTGATTCCACCAGCAGACACCAAACATTGTTTTATGACACCACCAGCAGACACTGTGCATTGTACGATGATACCATGAGTAGGCACATGCATTGTAATATGATACCATCAGCAGGCACTGTACATTGTTATATGACACCACCAGCAGACACCGTACATTGTTATATGACACCACCAGCAGACACCGTGCATTGTTATATGACGCCACCAGCAGACACCGCACATTGTTATATGATACCATCAGCAGACACTGCACATTGTTATGTGACACCACCTGCAGACTCCATGCATTGTATTATGACACCATCAGGAGACACCACACATTGTTATATGACACCACCAGCAGACACCATGCACTGTAATATGATACCACCAGCAGACACCGTACATTGTTATATGATACCACCAGCAGACACCGTGCATTTTAATATGATACCACCCTCAGACACCATACATTGTTATATGACACTGCCAGCAGACACCGTGCATTGTAATATGATACCACCAGCAGATAGCGTACATTGTTATATGATACCACCAGCAGACACCATGCATTGTAATATGATACCACCAGCAGACACCGTAAATTGTTATATGACACCACCAGTGGACACAGAGCACTGTAATATGATACCATCAGCAGACACAATACATTGTAATATGATACCACCAGCAGATACTGTACATTGTTAAATGACACCACCAGTGGACACCATGCATTGTAATATGATACCATCAGCAGACACCACACATTGTTATATGACACCACTAGCAGACACTGTGCATTGTGATATGATACTATCCAAAGACACCATACATTGTTATATGACACCAACAGATGTCACCATGCATTGTAATATGATACCATAAGCAGACACCGTACATTGTTATATGACACCGCTAGAAGACACTGTGCATTGTAATATGATACCATCAGCAGACACCGTACATTGTTATATGACACCAACAGCAGACACCATGCATTGTAATATGATACCACCAGCAGATACTGTACATTGTTATATGACACCATCACCAGACACCGTGCATTGTAATATGATTCCACCAGCAGACACCAAACATTGGTTTATAACACCACCAGCAGATACTGTGCATTGTAGGATGATACCATGAGAAGGCATGTGCATTGTAATATGATACTATCAGCAGACACTGTACATTTTTATATGACACCACCAGCAGACACCGTACATTGTTATATGACACCACCAGCAGACACCGTGCATTGTTATATGATGCCCCCAGCAGACACTGTACATTGTTATATGATATCCTCAGCAGACACTGTGCATTGTAATATGACACCACCAGTAGACTCCATACATTGTATTATGACACCATCAGGAGACACCGCACATTGTTATATGACACCAACAGCAGACACCTTGCATTGTAATATGATACAACCAGCAGATACTGCACATTGTTATTTGATACCACCAGCAGACACTGAACATTGTTCTATGATGCCACCAGCAGACACAGTGCATTGTAATATAATACCATCAGCAGACACTGTGCATTGTTATATGACACCACCAGCAGACTACATGCATTGTATTATGGCACCATTTTGTGAAACTGTTAGACTGCCCTCAGCTTCATGTAAGTTTGCATTACTCTGTGACAGATTTTGGAACAGTGCCTCCCTTGGGTAAGAAGACTATGCATCACCGGCTGTTGCTTTTGCAGTAGCAGCAGATAACACGTGGAGGGAGGGGGGGCAGCAGCTGGAAGGTAAGTGGGACACCATGCGCTCTGAGGAGGCTGACAGCGGAAGGCAGGCTCAGTTGCAGCTCCAGGGCCCTTCTGCTTTTGGTCATCAGGGGATTTCATTTTTAGATATGCAGATGCTTCACCTCCTCGTCTTTTTGCTTATTGGGCAAAACTCGACCAGCTCAGAAATATTTCCAGTTTGTGGAACAGAGAGGCTAATTAGAGTAATACACCTAGCTGCTCTTTTTTCCTCGCTCTCGCAGGTTTCCAAAGGTGCAAGCTTCTTTAAATAAAATGAGTCCAGCACGTTAATCAAGCCAAGCGGCATTTAATTTTGCATCGTCAATCATTCCCAGGTGAGGGCGACATTTGTATGACAGTAATTGCTTTCCATCTTGTCCTTTGGTAATAGTGACATGCGTTAACAGTGATGTGAATAGTACTTCTGTGCAGGACCCCGAGCCCAGCCCTTCTGAGGGCACACCCTTCTCTGGTGAGCTCCACCTTTCTGAAAAGAGACCAGCCCTTCCGAGGACAGCCCCCAGCCTTATGATAAGAGACCTGTCTTTCCACGCGGACCAATTCACTTCTGAAGGTGGTTCTATGAGGAAAGCAATCTCTTCTGAAGTAGACCAATCCTTCTCAGCGGGTCATGTCCTTCAGGAAGGATCCGACCCTTCCTGCAACATGCCCTTCTGAGGAGATATCTGCCCATATGAAAAGATATCTACCTTTTTATGGAGCACCTCTGCCTTCTGAGGAGGCTAACGCCCTGTAGACGAATCCTTGCTCTTCTGCTACTCTACCTATCAGGGAAGAGATTTCATGCTTTCGAAGGAGCCATGTCCATCTGACTGAGGCTCTGCCCTTTTGAGAGTCCTGCTCTGTCTGAAGAAAGTTGTTTATGTTTGAGAGAAGCCTTGTCCTTCTGACATTCTGCAGTGGGTTCTCCCCTTTAGAGAAAGAGTTTGAGGATCTGAATAGCTGAACCCTCCTGAAGGGTTGATCTGCCCTTTTAAGAAAGCCCCGACCTTATATAAACAATCTGCACCCTACTGACGAAAGCCACACATATTGGAGGAGATCCTGCCTTTGGAAAACATGACTGCCTTCTGTCAGAGAGGCCCTTGTGTAGGAGCCTGCTGCCTTCCTGGGAGAACCCTGCGGCTGTGAAGACAGCCCAGTCCTCCGAGAACCCTGACTTTCTGAAGACAGCCATCTCCTTCGCACCGGAGCCCTACCCATAACATCTACATACTTCTGAAGGAACTCCTACTTGTCTGAGTAAAGATTTGCACTATGGTAAGAACTATGACCCTCTGAGGGCCATGCCTACCTGGATTAACCATGTGCATTTCCATGAGCCTTGCTCTTCTGAAGAGAGAATGCCCTCCTGGGGAGCTCCATTTCTTCTAATGAAGGCAAGTCCCTTCTGAAGGAAGTCACACCCTGCTGATAGTTCACCTCTTCTAATGAGATACCCACCTTTCTCCAGAAAGACCGCTTTATGTGACTAGCCATCTTGAGAGCACATCCTTCTGAAGTGGCCCCAGACATCCTGAAGAGATTGTTCCTGCCATTTAAAAGATAGTCTGTCTCTGTCACAGAGCGAGCCGCCCTAGCAGCTACCCGAAGAGAGACCAGCCTCTCACCTGCCTTTCTGATGGAACCACCAAGCCCTTTAGGGTTTGCCATGGCTGTTGCCTAGTGTCATAGTATGTCAGGGAATAGTGAATTATATGTGTGCAACAATTCCCTCGGTCTTAAAAATACCACATGTGTAGATTGTCATGATTTGCCTCGCGTTGATGGACATAGGGTATGTGGGTGGCATACCAACACGTGAAGATGTACACTACCTGCATGTGTGACACTTGATGGTGTCACACATTCCTATTCTGTAGATTCCATCAGACTGGCATGGGGGAGAATAAGTTTCACATGTTTAATGCTTTATTTGTTTCTTATCCAGGGGCGGGCTTGTTGCAACACGCATGGTTCTGGGCAAGGTGATTATTATTTCGCAGGACAGGAGAACTTATTTGTCCGTTTGCAAGCTCTCCTCTTCTGAAGTAAGTCCTGCACTTCTGAGGAGGCCTTGTCCACACACAACCCTGCCTTCTGAAAGGACGTATGCACGTTTGAAAAAAACACTTCTCTACCTGTCCATCTCAGGCAAGCCTTGCCATTCTGCCAATTTATGGGCTGGGGCTAAATACTGAACCTTAACTTCAAAGTCTTTCAAAGTAAAAAAGGAACATTACTCCTCTGAAGCAGCAAACCAGGCACATCGCAGCAGCCCATTGGGGACTCCATTGTGGACTCCAGTCTTGATTGGCCACCATCAAACAAAAATGCAAATGACCAAAAACTCTCTCAAATGTTCCCTCCCTTAAACTCACCTTAGTACTTGCAAAACAAAAGAACTATTGGCCACTGTGAAGCGAGCAATTTCCTTGAGACAGTTATACAACACTTCTTACAGAAACAAAGTGCAGTACATCAAATATGAAACCACACCCTATACAATTTAAGACATTTGGATGGCATCCCAAAATCTCTTAAACATTTTTTATGTCACCTACATTATCAATGGACAATTTCCATGACAACCATCTCTGTTAAGCTTTCAAGACAATTCTCCAAGTTCTAGGTACTGCTCAAGTAACAGAATGCCAAGGCCTGCGTGAACACCACAGACCATGTCTGAATACTCAACAGACCTGACACCACCATCCTTAAATCTTCTCTCTTCTCAGACATTAAATCTTCGTTTTTCTTTTGAAGCGACTCTCCTTTGCTTTGTAGCAGCATCTTTCTGAGCTTCTCTGAATGGCAAAGACTCTTGAGGGGGTGGCTGTTTTTTACCTTTTCATAGACTCCACCCATGCCCTAGACACTGATGCATATGTGATGATATCTCAGACCTCAAAGATGTGAGCTGAACCTCCTAGCTTGCTTGAATCCTAAAGATACTCTGAAGATGTAATTGCAGGTCATTAATGCCTCTTGTGGGGATAAGATAATTTCCTGCACAAAGCAGTGGGTTAAAACAAATGCTTTCTTGTCTGATTCCACGAGTCTCCATGTGTCTACATGTAACATGAACAGTGGGCAGGATGGGCACTACTATCACTGCATAGCAATTCAATTTCAACACATCACTACCACACTGCCAAACCACCGTCCACAAACAACACGATCCCACTCTTAGCAGGACACGTTAAAAATAGATCTTTTTGCAATAGCTTTAACTGTTACAATTAATTTAACTCCAGGGCTGTACCTAAAGACCACACCTCACCTCTAAAACTCAAGAATGCAAAGTAATGTAAGCTTGCTCCCCATGTTCGAGACATGGAGGGGTGCAGAATGTCTATAGAGATATATCACACGTACATCGATAGCGTGTATGGAGAGCCGCTATGGTATGTGTCAAACTTCATGTGACTCTGTAACATTACTTTTTGTATATATGGAGGACTTTGTGCATTGATATAGATCTGTGGTGCTGGATCTGATCAAGTAGGGCACATATTGCATATAACAGAAAGTGAGCCAGGGTAACCACAGGAATAGTTACATTGGTTCACTCCCTCTCCTCTGTAAGCTGCTTTGTCTGAGAGAAAGAATTGCCTGGATAATGAGTGAATGATGTTAGATTATCCTGTCGAGCAAGGGACCAGGGGCTTTATGTATCAAAGGGTTTTACCCAGTTTTACTAAGGAATTGCATTGACCTTGCGTCACGCAAGTTGACGTAAAGGCAATGCAAGCCCTTCAGTAAGATTTACTATGCACGCAGAGCCACATTGTGTGCAAATCTGGAGTAACACAAGGCAGCGCAAATTGTGCCTTTGGGTTGCTCTGCCCTGAGAAGGTGTTCCATGGGTGAAGGGGAACAACCTTTACAACGAAGGTTTTACAACGCGGTACTGTTACCACGCAACTTTTACAACGCAAGTCGTTACAACGACTTGCGCTGGAGGGCGCTCCAGGATAGTAAATAGTTTAATTTACTATCCAACTCCTTCCCTGCTATCCACGGGGACTGGAGTTGGAATAGTAAATTAAAATATTTACTATCCAGGGCCCCCCAACGCAAGTCGTTGTAACGACTTGCATTGTAAAAGTTGCGTAGTAACGGCACGCGTTGTAAAAGTACGCATTGTAACGTCGTACATCCATGGGTGAAGCATGGGTGCATCCACCTATGGTTTTTGGTACATTTGCAGATTTACTAACAATAGAAAACATGGGAATGTGTTAAAATGCTATCCCTTCCCAGGGGAGGTGTTTGTAACAAGGAGAAATATGTTTATTTCTCCTAGTTATTTCCTCTTTCTACGTGTGCTGCATTCTGCAACACGTATAGAAAGAGGAAAAAGCATGGCTCAGAGGATTGTTTTTACGCAGGAACGTGTCCCTTCCTGCACAAAAATAATCCTGCCTGCAGTGCAGGCAGACTTGCACCATGGTACACGGGTGCCTGCATTGGTGCTTGGCAGCAACTAGTGCATCAGCGCAGAGAGAGAATAAAAATGTGCCACACCTTGGTACTGGCTTGCCTTAACCCTTTAGGTGCTGCCGTCGGCCAACGGTCGTCACGGGCACTACCTCCCCAGTGCTGCGTGCGACCGCTGGACGTCCAGTTCAGCACTGGATAATGGACAGCGCAGCACTGGGGAGGTTTGTTTACTAGCTCCTAAGGTGTTAATGAAGTGGTGTGGGGGCGATCTCACACGGTCGGCCAAATGGTGCCTCCTCACTGTTTGGGTAGAAACAGATCCCAGTCGTATGGGCAAACTCTGGTGGTTTACATTGGGACTGACGGTAGCCAAGCGAAACATAGCTCGCATGTGGAGTTCAAATTGTGTGCAAGTTTGGGGGTTCTGGAAGAGACATGGATTGGTGCATGCTGGCTGAGAGGGTTGTATATGTGAGGAGAGACTGTCCAAATAAATGGAATAAAATATGGGGAAGTGGAATGCTTATAGGGGGAGGGTCTGCGAGCCACTGGGTGGTACTACTGATGTTGTTTTGTAATACTGATGGTATGGATCTTACCGCTGGTCTGTGTATTGTTGTGGCAACGGTCATATGTCAAACTGTTGCTACCATTATGGGATTTTGTCAATTGATGCTGCTGTCCTTACCTGCTGCATTGAAGTATATACTGTCGCCGCAGTTGTCTTTGTCCAATTGTTTAACAAAAAGAGACTTTAAAAAATAAAGAATGTGCCATATCTTAATAGATATGGTGCATTCCTGCTCTCTCCCTTTGACGCAAGGGAGAGGTGTGGCGCAGCAGCTAGGGCGACTGACTCTGGAATCTGGGGATCACGGTTCGATCCCCGGCGGCAGATTAGCCCAGCACCATGTGACTCCGGGCAGTAGCTTGCTTAATCTTCCCGATGGTCCCCAGCGCCTAGAGACCCTTACGGGTGATTGTGCACTTTACAAATGTGGATTATTATTATTATAGTACAGCAAGTTGTCTTGCCATGTTGTGCTGAGTCAAATGTTAGTAAATCTGCCCCTTTGTGTCTATAGGGAAATGTTTTTATAAGTAAGGGCCTTCTTAATGGTTTGAATCTGAGAATAAACTGGATATAAGTGACCAGTAAGAATACGTGACATCTTACACTTGGGCACTGGCCAGTCTCGGGGTCAGAGTATTTGCATTCTGAGAATCCTCAAAGCAAGTTCACCCTCATCTGAATGTAGTTTTACTTACAACTTGGCTGTAATAGGATTTCCCGTTCAAAAAAATCTTATCTGTATTTCCGGATCAATACAAGAGGAGCACTGTCCAGGGCACACCCTTTGATGACTGTCTGATGACAGTAATCACTCTACTCACACTGACTGTGTGGATAACATCTTATTTTGCAATTCCTAGATACTTAGGGTCTAATTATGAGTTTTCGGCGGAGCGGTGGCGAGCGGTGGAAACTGCTGTGCCACCGCTATGCCAAAGCTCATGCACCCCACCCGCCAGATTAAGACTTGTCCGTTGTCTGGCAGACTGGCAGCATGGCGGTTCCATGGCAGTTCCTCTTTAAAAGGCAGTGTTGCCATTAAAAAAGGCACTGCAATGGGAGCGCACTACAAGGTTCCTGCCCGGCATGGACTCGAAAGTTGATGCTGTGCAGGAACCTATATGTATGCACACAGGGGGTCACGTGTTATGCCCCCCCAGTATGCTTCCACATTTGTTTGAGGCACAGCGGGTCCTATAGGGCCCCCTTTGTTTCCTCTCCGACAGGGTTTTCATAGTAGTGGAACGGCCATGAAAAGCTTGGCTGAGAGGAAACTCGTTATATGCTTGGCGGAACTGTGGTGGTCCTGCAAAGCATATTGTGGCCTCTGACTGCCGCTCCTACACCAGGGAACGGTTGCTTCCTGGCGGAGCCGGCGGTTCAACTGCCTGAGCCATAATCAGGCAATCGGACCGCTGGTGCCTCAGTGGCTGGATCCGCTGCACCACCATTAGTTTGGTCGTTCTCAGACCGCCAGACTCATAATAGGGCCCTTAGTGTCTCAGCGCTATAAAACAGCCTTTGGATATTAAAATTAAGCATGGGCAGATTTTGCGAATTGGCAATCCGCGAAATTGCGTATTTACGGATTCGCAATCCACAAAGTCCAAAAAACTCTCGCGAATTTTGCGGATTTCTTTTTTTTTGTGTTCGCAAGTGTTTCTGCCATTTCGCAAGGGTTTTTTACCAGTTCGCAAATGCGAACTTACTTGTCGGGTAGCAACGGTCGCGACCGTGTGGTTTCTACGTCCGGTTCATCACAGCACCCTCTGTTTCACCACTGCCACCCTCTGTTTCACCACTGCCACCCTCTGGCTCACCCATGCCACCCTCTGGCTCACCCATGCCACCCTCTAGCTCATCACTGTAGATTATGGGGGGAAAAGCACACCTGCTCTGCCTCAACTGACATGAATGAATTAGTGGCTGATTAATGTGTCACTGAATTTGAACTTCCAGGCTGGCACCTGCTTCCTTATCTGTAATTGCTTTCTGTTGCAGTGTAATTTTTTTTAACAGGACCTTTGTTGTATACTTGTAGCTATTCTCTGAGCCTGCTGTGAGGGTCAGAGAAGGGTCATAGAATAGTTGCAAGTAGGCAACTGAACTCTGAAGGGGCCCCTCAGGAAGCACTACAGGGAATGGTTACTAATGATAAGATTGAACTTTTGCACCTGCTGAGTGCTTTCAGTTTTGCAAAAATCCAAATATCCAACAGCATCCACAAAAAGTAATCCCTCCAGGTCAAGATCCAAATCAAAGTGACCAGCACATGAAGAAAGCACTGGGAGGAGCCTGCTGGACAGGAACAGGAAGTTGGAGACTGTGGGGCACTTCCTTCCTCCCACCCCCCTCCCAAAATGGACTCCTTGCAAAAAAAAAGGGCAGGCAAATGTCAACCTGAGGAGTTATTCTGATAAAAATCATAATTTTCAAGGTTTATGCTGCCTGCTGGTGGATTTCTTGTGCGAAATTGCAAATTTTGCAATCTCGCAATTGCGAGATTGTCGCTGCCCGCCGCATCTGCGTTTTCGCAAGTGTTTACTCCCGCGAAATTGTATATTATTCTAGTTGGCAAGTGCGACCAAGCAAAAAATCCGCTTCGCACGGATTTACGAATTTTCGGCAAGTTCGTAAGAGTTCGCAGATTGCGAATTTGCCGAAAATCCGCAAAATCCGCGAGCGGAACGGATTTTACGCCCATGCTTAATTAAAATACCTAAACTAATACCTCACCATCAAAAAGTTCAGTGTTTAAATTCAACAGCTCTTTTTCCTACAAAATGGCTTTCAGGAATACCTCACTTTTGTCTTGAATTCATAATGTCAGCATTCTAATTGCTCATTAAAATCCTGTGATGATGCTGCAGTTGATTACTAGGGGGAGTGAACTGACACATTTCTGCTGGTATAGAAATTACCTATTTGACTCTGCATGTCACAATATTTTACTGAAATAGATGAGGAAGATATTTGAGTATCGCATTGTGACCTCAGGTTAGCTTTCTAGAGCAATACGCAGAATTTCTATGACAAAAACAAACCTCACATTTTTTAGGTCTCACCTGAGACAGCACATACTCTGTCACTTGTGAAACATTTTATTAGCTTACACAGGGCTTAGAGCCTGCCCATTGCTCACCATTGGTTGGCTAGATCGTCACTATTGCAACTTTGCTTCTCTTTGTTCACAGTGTGCCGGCTTCAACTCCTTTTCATGTGTTTGCCCATCCTGTGGAGCAAGGTCCAAGTACTTCTTCCTTTGCCCACTGAGTGTCCTTCCACTGCTCACGCTTTCAGCCTGGGCCATTTCTATATTTTTGTAGAAGCACTCCATAAGAGTACATGCATTTGAGGGCTGTCTATCCTCATGCCTCTTCCCCTCCCTCTGTCTATCTTGCCTTTGCCCCACCCTCTGTCGGGGTGGCACTTTGTTGCTTGTCATAAGGTGGCTAATACCTTGCATCTGGACTACCCTCGAGGACCGTTCAAGTTGGATACTAAAAAGCTGATAGACAAATAGGTGTACTTTCTCCCTTTTGTAACCTTCTATAAAAACTGCATTTCAACAGGAATGTGCATCCTCATAACCATTTGAAATAAACTTTAATGAAATATACTATCTAAAATAAAGATTTTGAATATCAAATGAATGTAGAAGTGGATACCCGCATTTGCTGTCCCCTTCTTACAATCAAAAGAACCCTCTCTCAAGCGTCCCGCCGTCTGTGGGGGTTCCGTTTTTTTTAACCATGTTGTACTGCCAGATTGTATGCACTTATAGGATTTATGTCCTCGTGTTAGCTGTCTAGAGACCATATTTACTATAACAAAAAGAGCTCCCTAATTTTGTTAATTTTTCTAAAGAAAATTCTTTTTCAGTTTCGCAGCTTTGATTCCATCGAGGTGGCTTCAGGTGTGCAACACTTTTGTTATAAATACAGAATGTTAGCACTCTAGTTGTTTATTGGAACAATGTGGGAAATGGCAGTGTATTACTAGGAAGGTAAGTGACAGACTGCTAATGGTATTGAAAATACATATTTCACTCTGCATGTCAGTATGTTTTACTGATATGGATAGGAAAACTATTTAAGAACGCATAGAAATTGTGTCTTCATTTTGTTCATTTCTAAAGGAAATGCTTTAACTTTTATATTTTTCATTCCATCAAGATGGCTAATGGTGTGCCATAGTTGTGAATACAGAATAATGTTCATAAGTGGGAAGCTGCAGTAGAACACTGGGGAATCAACTAACAGGCTACTGCTGCTGTTGGAAATATATACTTTATATAGAATATCAAGCTTTACGTTCTGAGTACCCATACTCTGAATTTAGAGATGTCCGCCCGCCCAGCCGACATCTCTAGTCATTGGCAAGAACCACTGTCACAGTGGTTCCTGTTAATGAGTTAAAATTTTGACGGATAGCTGCCTTTCAAACTTTTAAACTTGTTTTTCTTCTTGAAAAACAAAATCCCAAAGCAGGATTCTGTTTTGAAAAAACAAAAAACGAATGACCCCTAAACCATGGAGTTTTCTTCCATGGTATAAAAGTTATTTCACCATTTTTACTGTCCCTTACCACCAGGTTTTTCACAATGTTTAGGGATAACAAAACTGGCCATTCGATCGCCTACTTTAAAATGGACAGTCGGTCTAATGCCCAAACTTCCAATAGCCCTTCCTGTCAGTAATGGAGTTGGAGTAGGATTTGCCACTAACATCCTTAATGTCCACTTTAATGTAAATCAGGAAGGCGAGCATTCAGTTTGCGGAGAAGGTACTCTGTCACCGTAGAGACAGAGCACCCTCTCCGCCAAACTCTATAGCAGCCTCTTTTTCTCACATGGCTGAGGAAGATAGTGTGAAATTATAGAAAACATTCTCTTAGTTTAGCTTCTGGAGCACCTTCCATAGCCTCTATGAGAAAACCATCAGAAAAAATAGTTTTCTTTCAAACATGGTTCATCAAACTAGAAAAAAGGTTCACCATTTTTCATAGGGTAAAATCACCTTAGAACACACCACTATTCCTAAAATTAGTATAATACCACCAATAAATGATTTATATTGTGTCTAAAATCTGTTATCATCCTTTATACGTGTCTCTTTTGTGCCCCTCAAAATCTGGCATTCATTATAAAGCATTTCAATGGTGATCCTGTCCTCTAGTCCTATAATGGCTGTAACAACATGTTGTCCCTGTTGCCGCCGGCCAATAAAAGGGGGGGGGGGTTTGAAACACCCTTGCATGCCCCTTAGGATCGGGTGTGCTCATCTTGCCCATTTATATTATGTTTTTTAATTAATTTTCAGGGGGACCATGTCCTTGAGACCCTTAATCACTGCCACCACATATGTTTCACGCTGTGGCCAGCCAATCAGGATTAGCTAGTCTCCTTTAAGTGGAGAATCAGAACATATCTGAACACAAACAGTCCAGATATACTTAAATTTGTATCCCCTTCATGACAACCAGAGCACCTCTTTAAAGGAAAAAAGGAAAAATTCTCAAACGCGGCTGTACAGATGTACACCAAATAACAAAACGTAAGCTTCCTATGCAAAGTTCTTACATGCTGCCTAATTTGGTGTCATGCCATTCAGTCATTTTTTCTGTACCTCAAAAACCACTGACATTTACCAGTTATAGCTAACTGAAGTAACTATAACTAGCTCCCAGCCATGAACAGTGCTGTTATCAATTATGTCATTTCAGATGTAATCTGTGATGTTATCAGTGGTGTCAAGGACATGTCATGAGGGATGTAAATTTTAAGGTAATAGCAGTGCATGGCAAGGGTGTGAGTTATTGTTACCTCAGTTGACTGTAACTGGTGAATTCCAGTGTTTTTTTTAGTTGAAAACTCTATGTTTTGACTAACATCTTCATCCAACTATAACGTCACTTTAAACATTTACTTTTTTCCTATGAATTTCTGAGCTCTTTTAACATAAAGTAACTTTGTACAAAAATGTAATTTTATGTATGGCAGACTTACTGGGTTTTTCAAAGGGTCAGAACACCAAAATATAAAAGACTGTCCTATTGACTTTCTCAAAGGGTCAGCACATCAACCTATATAAAGCAGACCTATTAGTTAAGAAACCACCAGAATAATGTATCAATAACAATAATCCAGTGAATAGCCATGTACATGCATAGCAATGAATAATAACAATTACTGTCACAAAAATATTTTAAATTAAGCATTTTATTCACAGAAACCATAAACATGTGTTCAATCTTTCTTAAAATTCTTCAGGACAGAAAATGCAGCCTTAGGGCCAACCACAAGGAGTCCCCGCATTCCAGTTGATGAGCATACAGCTCCAGCTAGGAGTGCTTTAAAAAATATGGTGAGTTCTACTGGGGTCATGTATTCAATGACCCAGGAGACTTACCGCAACTTTTTTCTAAATATCCCTAGGGGGTTACTGCATTTGCTGCAAACCCCACAACATTCAAAAAATGTATTGTGGTTCCCCTGCACCTTCTAGGTGCAATTATATGTCAATAGCCCTCGCGTGGCATTATTGGGCTCTCCCTGGCAGGAGCAGTGAATATGAAATAATCAGGTGGTCCGACCATTTCATATTCAAGCTTGTGTTTCTTTTTCTTATTTTTTTTTTTTAAATGTGCGGGTGCCTCAGACACACCCAGGGCTCCCAAGAATTGATGCATACATTGGAGGCTACGGGGGGTAAGGCCCCTGTGGCCCTGCTGGTTAACCAACCATACTGTTGTTTTTTTTAAGGTTGCAACGTTCCCACCGGGGGCCACCCAACAACATGAAACCCTTGCGGGTCCCAGGGGAGGCCCATGGCCCCGGTGACACCGCCAGTGTCTCAGCCAGTACCAATCCCCACTGACGGTGGGACCCAGTAATGTTTTTTTGTGGGTGCCCCAGTTCCACCTGGGGAACCCACAGTACTAAGAGCCATTGGGGACTGTGGAGGGAGGCAACATGTATACCTTCCAGCACCCATCCTGGATGTCGTGGGAGCTGGCTCAATTGGTTTGTTCTTATCTGGCATTGCAGCTTTTGATTCGTCTCCTACTGGATGGGAGCAAAGTTATGTAATCTGCACACGAGAGCCTGGGCACAGAGTTACATTTCTGTTCCCTGCCCTCCCTCTCCCTGGTACAGAACAACAATGTCCCAGGTGATGGGTCCCAGGGACACTGCTAGGATTCGATTCTTGGGGATGGGGCTCCAGGGACCTTTTTATGGCAAGCCACGGAGGGCCCTAAGCCCCCCGCCCCAATTATTTACTTCAATGGGACTCAGAGGATGCAGTCACTGTGGCCACCTAATGGCTGGGAGAGGGGAGCTGCATACCTCCCTCCCCTTTAAATTATAATACACAGACCCCGGTCCCTAGTCCACCCCGCTGGCTGCAAAATTAAGAGTGTGCCCTTTGTGTTTTTTACTGACACCATGTAAAAGTTTTTTTTTTTTAAATAACACTAAGGCTGGGAGGTCAGAGTAGACCTACCCTGCCCCCTCCTGTATGTATGTTGTCAACGTTTCAGGATACGGAGACTGAGTTCCCAAGTCCTAAAATGCCTGCCGCAACATCATTGCTGATGTTGACGGAAGCGAATCAGATCTAATCTTTTGATCTCTCAGGTCTGTAGGTCCCTGCTGCTTGAAGTGTACATACATTTTGAACCTTAATTTCCTGAAAAACTACTGAACGGTTTACACGAAATAAAAAAAAACACGTTTACTGGGAAAAGATCTCGTTTTCTGCCAAATTTGGTGTAATTCCATTCAGCCGTTAATTTCTGTATCGCTGTTCGATTTCCTATGAAAAATTGCATGGGGAAAATGCATTTTGGGGCCCCCCTTTTTCTGGGGCCCCACTTGACGGATAACCTCAAAACGTTTTTGTTTTGGGAAGATTTGTGAAATGATGCCAAAAGTATTAGAAAACCAAATGATCCATTTCTTATGCAAATGTGGTCCCAACTATAATATATAACTATAATTATAGTTGGGATTGTTTTCCATAGGGAAATCGCAACATTCTATTGGGAATAACTTTGGCGCCGGTTGAGGAATCTTCCTGAAATTTCTCTTAACTTTGCCTCGCGGCGCTCCGCTCCTTCCCTGAAAGTTTGGGGGGAATTCATCAAGCAGGGGCCGAGATAAAAGGGGGGTCCCAAAACGTGTTTTCCCCATGTTCATTTCCATAGGGCGGTTGGACTCACTTTTAGCCCGAACGGCTGAATGGTTTTCCACCAAACTTGGCAAAATTGTAGGGACTGGTAGCCCGATGTGCCTTTGCTATGTCTCAAGATATGTGCTCCAGTGGTTTTTACGAAAATTAACTTTGAAAAAATATATATTGGGCTACATTGGGCTATATATATGTTAGAGCCCAAATGTAGCCCGATGTAGCCCAATGTAGCCCAATGTTGCCCAATGTAGCCCAATGTAGCCCAAAGATGGCCACCAGAGACAAAAAAAACCAAATGTAGCCCAAATATCAGCCAGATGTAGCCCAAATATAGCCCAATGACAGAATGTCCCAGAGTGTTCTAAAGAACAACTAGAGCGCTAACAGTCTTACTTATGACAAAAGTATGGCACACCTGAAGTCATCTTGATTGGAATAAAGTGTTAACACTTAAAACATTTAATTTGCAAAGGAACAAAATGAGGGGGTTCATTTTGCCATAGAAATTATGATTAGTGCTGAAGAAAGAAAAATTAGGGCACATTTTGAGTGACTTCTCAAATCCTCCTATATTTCATTAAAAAAATTCTGATATGCAGTCTCCCAAGATGGCCACCAGAGACAAAAGAGCCCAAATGTAGCCCAAATATCAGCCAGATGTAGCCCAACTATAGCCCAATGACAGAATGTCCCAGAGTGTTCTAAAGAACAACTAGAACGCTAACAGTCTTACTTATGACAAAAGTATGGCACACCTGAAGTCATCTTGATTGGAACAAAGTGGTAACACTTAATACATTTAATTTGAAAAGGAACAAAATGAGGGGTTTCATTTTGCCATAGAAATGTTATTACCTACTGGCGATAGCCAGTAGGTATATATAGTTAGGATTGTTTTCCATAGGGAAATCACAACATTCTATTGGGAATAACTTTGGCGCCGGTTGAGGAATCTTCCTGAAATTTCTCTTAACTTTGCCTCGCGGCGCTCCGCTCCTTCCCTGAAAGTTTGGGGGGGATTCATCAAGCGGGGGCCGAGATAAAAGGGGGGTCCCAAAACGTGTTTTCCCCATGTTCATTTCCATAGGGCGGTTGGACTCACTTTTAGCCCGAACGGCTGAATGGTTTTCCACCAAACTTGGCAAAATTGTAGGGACTGGTAGCCCGATGTGCCTTTGCTATGTCTCAAGATATGTGCTCCAGTGGTTTTTACGAAAATTAACTTTGAAAAAATATATATTGGGCTACATTGGGCTATATATATGTTAGAGCCCAAATGGAGCCCAATGTAGCCCAATGTAGCCCAAAGATGGCCACCAGAGACAAAAAAAAACAAATGTCGCCTAAATATCAGCCAGATGTAGCCCAACTATAGCCCAATGACAGAATGTCCCAGAGTGTTCTAAAGAACAACTAGAGCGCTAACAGTCTTACTTATGACAAAAGTATGGCACACCTGAAGTCATCTTGATTGGAATAAAGTGTTAACACTTAAAACATTTAATTTGCAAAGGAACAAAATGAGGGGGTTCATTTTGCCATAGAAATTATGATTAGTGCTGAAGAAAGAAAATTTAGGGCACATTTTGAGTGACTTCTCAAATCCTCCTATATTTCATTAAAAAAATTCTGATATGCAGTCTCCCAAGATGGCCACCAGAGACAAAAGAGCCCAAATGTAGCCCAAATATCAGCCAGATGTAGCCCAACTATAGCCCAATGACAGAATGTCCCAGAGTGTTCTAAAGAACAACTAGAACGCTAACAGTCTTACTTATGACAAAAGTATGGCACACCTGAAGTCATCTTGATTGGAATAAAGTGGTAACACTTAATACATTTAATTTGAAAAGGAACAAAATGAGGGGTTTCATTTTGCCATAGAAATTGTATATATATATATATATATATATATATATATATATATATATATATATATATATATATATATATATATTCACTGAAAAAAACATAGGTTACACACCAGTTATAGTTAGGAATTAGCATTTAAAAAACCTTTGAAATTCACTGAAAAAACCATAGGTTTCACACCAGTTATAGTTAGCTGGAAATTTTACTCGCATAAAACCATTGAAATTCCCACGTTATAGTTAGTTGGACTCACTATAACTTGCATGTCTGCAATGCACTGCTGATGACGTCACATATTACATCACTCATGCATATATTTAAATATTTAAACATTACTCGCTAATATATGTATTCACTAAGATACACTTAATAAGCCAGTTAACCAATCAATTTTTTTTTTTAAAACACTGAAAAAACCATAGGTTTCAGGCCTTATATAGTTAGGAATTAGCATTTAAAAAACCTTTGAAATTCACTGAAAAAACCATAGGTTTCAGGCCTTATATAGTTAGGAATTGGCATTTAAAAAAACCTTTGAAATTCACTGAAAAAACCATAGGTTTCAGGAGTTATATAGTTAGGAATTAGTTTTTAAAAAGCCTTTGAAATTCACTCAAAAAACTATAAGTTTTAGTGGTGTTATAGTTAGCTGGACATTTTACTCATACAAAACCAATGAAATTGCTCCTATATAGTTAGTTGTACTAACTATATTTCGCGCACCCGCAATCCACTGCTGATGATGTCACATATTAGATCATTGATGACATGGTCAGTGACATCACTGATGACATCTCAAATGACATCACTGATGACATCACTGATGACATCATCCACGTGACAATCACATACACCTTTTCATACACTATTACAATTTGTCATCACTGTTTGTAAAATACAGAGTATCATATTTAAATCCATTGTCACAGCAATACAAGTATCTAAAAATCCACTCAGTGATTCATAGATGTATACACACATCTAATCACTTACCTATGGATTCACTCATACATGCTGTCAATGAACAATAGAACACTATCAAAAATACTTATACATCTATATCGACATTAAACAACAGCACGCATCCTATTCACATATGAAGTCATCCTACTCACTTATGCAAACAATGGATCATACTTACATATTTACTTAGCAAAACACTTATACAAACACCACTTCTTCTATTCATTTGGATAGTAAGTCATACTTAGTGAATTATAAAATCATTATTACAAGTATACAGTTATCCATACAGTCACTCACACAATCATTGTGTCTTATGTATACTTATTTATATACAACAACTGACACATACACTGCCTTTTATTTTTCTAGTTTGTTGGACCTGTACCTTTGAGAAATATATTTGCTCATCACCACACCCATAAAGAGATTCCCTCACCCAAACTGTTAGAACATGTAGTTTTAACTTCATATATCTACTGAATCAACTATTCACACATCTTTGGACAGTCACACACCCCCCACCGAACCACACACACTTTCACACTCCCATACAAATACTCAGTTAACTAATCAATAACTAATATAGACTTTCACATAGCTAGTAACCAACTGTAGAATCAGTTTACACAACAACTGACAAAGTGATATAGATATTCACACAGTTTAGTCACTATCCACTATATTTAGTGAGACATTATAAATTGGTCAAGTAAACAGTCAATTACACTGCTACTAAATCCTCCATCCAAATATTTATTTATATATATCCACTCATTCTTCAATGTAAATTGCTATATATATAATGCATATTTAAATAACGAAGCAAACCACATTCACTGGATGATGTCATCAGTGATGTCATCAGTGATGTCATTTGAGATGTCATCAGTGATGTCACTGACCATGTCATGAATGATCTAATATGTGACATCATCAGCAGTGGATTGCGGGTGCGCGAAATATAGTTAGTACAACTAACTATATAGGAGCAATTTCATTGGTTTTGTATGAGTAAAATGTCCAGCTAACTATAACACCACTAAAACTTACAGTTTTTTGAGTGAATTTCAAAGGTTTTTAAAAAACTAATTCCTAACTATATAACTCCTGAAACCTATGTTTTTTTCAGTGAATATAATATATAGATATATACAATTTTTACCTGCTGAAAACTTTTTCGAAGGGGTGCTACCTTACGTGCAAGTGGCTGCACATCAATAAATTCAAACCTAATTGTCCAAAAAGAACCAGGAGCGTTCAGCAGGTTTACAGGAATCCAAATGTATTCACCAACAGACGAATTTCGACAGAGCATGCCTTTCTCAATGTTGGTTTCACATGGGAGTGTCTCATTCGCAAGTAATTATGTTTGTTGGCATGCTGCTATTGGTTAATGAGACATGTGTATATATATATATATATATATATATATATATATATATATATATATATATATATATATATATATATATTCAGCATAAGTACGTCCTGCAGCGGTCTGGCAGCAAAAAGAGACGAAGCAAACCCAGGTATAGTGCAGTGATTTATTCGCTCACCACCACTCCACCACGACGCGTTTCGGTGCTCGAAGCACCTTGATCACATGACAACGTTTTAGGGCGGATGTGCTACATTTAAAGTGCTAGTAACCAATAGGTACGTGCCAATATCATCATGGACATAGATGAAATACTGTAATCATTTGCTAACTGCGTAAATGCAGATACATTATGTCATTATAAGCTAGTAGCTATGTTGTTTGATTTTACTGTATCAAGAGATGAAAGATAATTGAATAAATAAATAAAATAATTCATATTATACAATTTACTGTAGTACTTGCATGCTAATAAACAATAATTTTATGTATGATTGCTCGCATGTTACCTTCAATTAAATTCATATATATACACCACAGCAGCAAGTTTAAAAGGAAAAGATTTGGGAGAAGGGGTGGTAAAGACTGTGCAAAGAATGCAATGTACAAATGATGCAGTAAACATATTATACCAACATTACTCAACAATATTCGTACAATTTTTATAAAAAGTAAGAAAGTAAATGTAAGTATCTTGTGCCTCTACAGAGTAACCTGGTTCTTTTCCTAATTGGTTCATTGTTGTTTACTAGCGTAGAGGCAAATATTGCTCCCTCTATTCTCTATTTACAGATAATCTTGAGCTACTATGGTATAATTGTTCCCCAGTGGGCTATAGACACCTTCAAAATTAGATAGACATCTATATGTGTGCAAATATGGCAAATGAATATTGGTTAAGAGCTGTTATGTGCTACCCTGTGTGACAAATAATATACAAAAATGTGCAAAATAACATTACTAATATAAAGTTAACTGAATATAGGTCTGAGGCAGCCTTTCTATGGGATAATTCTGAATCTGGTATGTATGTTAGTTTGTATTTATAAATACGTATGGCAGTCCTCCCCTGCGTTGAGCCCATTGGGATTTTTCGTGTCAAGTAGGATGATGTAGCGTGTCTCTAATCTGCGCAAAAGTAACTCGCGGTCACCGCCTCTTCTTTGTGGTGGGACCGTGTCTATTACAAAGTACCGCAAATCAGACGCTTTCTTGTTGTGGACCTCACCGAAGTGTCTGGCCACCGGGTACGTAGTGTCGCCGTTGGTAATGGCCCTTAGGTGCTGGAGTATGCGTTTGTGCACCTGCGGTCTTGTGCTACCCACGTACCGCAGGGGCACTCCAGCACATACACCGCGTACTCGGTGCGACACGTCAGTTTTACCTTGATGGTGGTAGGTATGTTGTTGAATGGCGTGGAGTATTCTGTTCTGCTTTCCCCATTCTTACAGGCTTTGCAAGAAGAGCAGCGTAGAAAGCCTTTACTAGCTCCTAGCCACACATTATTGGTCCTTATCTCTGGACTACTGGACACTAGACAGTTACCCATGGTTTTAGCGCGTTTATAGGCTATCTTGGGAGCCCCCAAGATGTCTTTTCCTAAGACTGGATCATTGGTAATCAGTGACCAGTTGCGTTTAACAATGTTCCTTATAGTGCGGTGTTGATTACTATAGGTAAATATCAATCGTATTTCACTGTCTGCTGTACCAGTAGCTGCCTTGATGACCCTTGATTTTTCTGTCTGAGCCCCTACCAAGTCAGGGGGATTTGTTGATAGTAAAAATGCCCTATCTCGAGCATTCGCTCGGTTCATTGCTCTTTGTATGACCTCATCCTTATAGCCCCTCTGTGTGAATCTGTCTCTCCAAAGTAACTGGGATGCCCTGCAATCTTCTTCTGTGCTGCAAATACGTCTTATACGGAGCATTTCCCCGTAAGGTATGCTCCTAATAAGATGGGCAGGGTGATGGCTGTTGGAGTGCAGGACACTGTTGCCAGCTGTGGCTTTTCTATACATTTTTGTCTCCAGCCTACCTTGTTTTACAAAGACTTCTACATCTAGAAAGCAGATAGATGTTTCACTGATCTGGCTGGTAAATTGTAAGTTCAGCTCGTTGTCATTATATATATATATCAACCTAGTGACGGTCACCACCAGTTAGTTATAGTTAGGTCTGCTTTACCATAAAAAGAAAATGTTTTGCTTGGTTTGCTAATAACTTGGGCCTCGTTTGACAAATCTTCACTGAATTTTCAAAAAAATGCAATTCACCTCAGCTCCTTCCTGGAAAGTTTCAGGGTGATCCATCAAGCGGGGGGTGGCGGGGTTAGAAGGAAGGGGGGTTCCCAAAATGCAAAATCCCCTTGTATTTTCCATAGACTGCTTAGACAAGGATATGGCAAAAACTGCTCAATCAAATTGCACTAAATTAGGCAGGAAGCTAGATCTTGATCCACAGATTGCACTTTTTTAAATTTCATGTGAATCCATTCAGTAGTTTTAGAGAAATTTAGGGACAAAAATAATAGTATATCTGGACGGTTAGGTTTCTCAAAACTCTCATGAGCCCCAATTTAAAAACAGAGATGTCTGATTTGCCCAGAGTTCGAAGACATAGTCCTCTGTACTGACACTAACAAAAATAATAATATAAGGGGGCAGGATAGGGATATCCTGACCCCCTAGGCTCCATGGGGGGGCAGAGGGCCCACCTGAGCCAAAAAGGAAAAAAACAGTAAAAATCTCTCTGGACCCTTGCAGGATCAGGGGGGAAACAATGCCAGCTGGGCCGCATTTAATAACTTTGGGCCCGGGGAGCTCACCCCCCCATCCGGGCTGTGTTCT
Organism: Lissotriton helveticus; assembly: GCF_964261635.1. Taxonomy (NCBI): domain Eukaryota; kingdom Metazoa; phylum Chordata; class Amphibia; order Caudata; family Salamandridae; genus Lissotriton; species Lissotriton helveticus. The sequence continues at coordinate 209,276,219 of NC_136065.1, forward strand.
TAAAGGGAAGGAGGGCTGCGTGGCCCCCCTCTCTGAGCCTGCAGAGGCCCCAGTGAGCTCCCAACAGGCTCAAAATAAGGCTCCCCTCCCTGAGCCTCCAGAGCCCCCTTGCAGCGCACCCCTGGTGCCGAAAATACTGTATATGGGGAGAGTGATGTCATAAATTATGTCATATAATGTCATGAGTGATGTCATATCTGAGGTCCTATGTAATGCATGCAGAGGGTGCACGTTATAGTTAGCTCTGCTAACTATAACTGGTAAATTTCTGTGGTTTGTTTGTTCAAAACGTTGATGTTGTCACTGACAAATTCACCTAACTATAATGTTACTTTAACCTTTGTTTTTTTCTTTGAGTTTCTAAGGTTTTTTAAACAGATCTGTTTATCACACCTAACTACATACATAAAGTGCTGTGTCTGAAGTGCTTACAGATGTATCTCATTCTCTTGTGTTCCTTCTCCTTCTACTGTCACACAACTATTGGTATCACAGAAGCAAATAATTCAAAGGTCTTCCATTCAGAAACAAGCTTGACCATCAGCAATATTTCACAAGGGACTACCAATAACATTTCATTAGAAACTGTATTCATGTGCAAATTATAAATCACGTCCATGCATTCTAACAATACGTTGCAATAATTACACAGACATTTTCAGGGAATGATAAAGTGATAAGAGCATTTACAATTGTGTGAACTAGATTTCTCATCCTGGAGATGACAGTACAAGTTTTAAGCATCACGATGCTGTTCTCAGCAGTACAGGCGCTACATGTGTTTTGCAATAACATATACTGATGTCCCAATATACGGGCGACGGGAACTGTTTATAGAACCCTCTGCTGGGATTACAGGGCAGAGCAGACAAGCCCAGCATTTAAAGCCCCACCTCAAGGTCTATTTCAACGACCAGGCCTGGAACTACACTATAGAAAGAGAATAGCTATTTTGAGAGCATTACAACCCCCCTCCCTGCAGAGACTACAGTTCTGACGTGGATAGGTGTGTGTAGGTGAGCAATTAGTATGTTATCTCCCAGGAGACATGTCCTGACGTGGATGAAGCAAGCATTTACCTACGAATGCAACATAATTAACTCATAATGCGCCTCAGCACCGCACATCGCTCTGACCAAACTACCTATAGATTGATCATTTGTTATTATATTTTGTGGGAGGTGCTTTGAAAATCAGTCTATGTTGATAGAATATTCAAGACCTCCACACTCCACCACCCCTATTTTCTGTTCCCTAGAACTGCTACCGACTCCCCACCGCTGTCCTCCACCCCGGGGTCCTTCCCACCAAGCTGCCTCCACCGCCCTCTGTCTTTCATGTTTAGGTTGTGCTCTGGAAAGAACCTAGGGCTAGATGTAGGTAATTTACAATTACCAATTCGAAAATACCGAATTTTACCGATTCGGTGTTTTCGAAACGGTAATCACAATGTAGATAATAATTCGGTAAAAAATACCGAATCGGTAAGATTCGGTATTTACCGAATCTGTATTTACCGATTCGGTATTTGCCAATTATTCCTATGGGCCTGGAGGCCCATAGGAATGAATGTCAATTACCGAATCGGTAATTACCGATTCAGTAAAATTGTGAAGAAGTCAAGGGTGGCAGGGTGACACTTTGACACCCTGTTGCAACCCTGATTAGTGCTGGTGTGCACATGTGGCATACATACTGTCACATGGCACAGGTGTAAATGCACATTTATGCATTTACATAGGAATTCCTTATTTACCACCAACTAGTAGTTGGTGGTAAATAACGAATTCTTAAAGCCCAGAAGCACTGTTTACAGTGCTCCCTACATATCATTTACCGATTCGGTAAATGATGATTCGGTGAATACCGAATCGGTAAATACCGAATCGGTAAATACCGATTCATCATTTACCGAATCGGTAAAATAGCCACCTACATAGGAAAAGGCTTTTACCGGTCGGTAACGGCCGTTTTCGGCCGTTACCGACCGGTAAAAGCCTACCTACATCTAGCCCCTAGAGTAGTTCATGTAAGAGTGAGGTCTCCAGAGAAGCCTGATGTGGAGGTGTGGCCCCCAATAACCAGTCCCGCCACAGACCTATTTGGAGCTTGGTCCCTAGGCTTATTTTGTCATGCAGAGGATCAGAGCAGAAAGACAGACACAAGTAAAACTGAAGAAGGGTTGGGAGGGAGAGACGAAGGAAACATCTTCACCACTGTTGGGGAGAGAGTGTTAAAATACCAGTGATCCAGAAAGCAGTAGGAAAGCCCTTCAAGAGAACTAGCTCCCCACACCAGCCTCCAGGCAACACCAGGTATAAGACTCAGGGGTTGTCACAGGGAGGCAGCCATTTTGAGAATCTATAGAGAGGTTCAATGTTGAGCCTAGTCTTTGTTTTCTTAAGCGCCACTAGCACTAGAAATGAATTATTTATATTTTCTGTGAAAGCCAAGAATGTATGCCCTCACGTATTTCGGGTTATATCTTTATTTTCGGTGGCCGTTTTAACAGAACTAATCTTCTGGCTCTACTGTGAAATAGTATCTCATTTTATACACATCTGTTCTTTTGTTCACAATTTGATTAACCAGAATTAGGCCAAACCCCTTAGGTGAGACCAAGTAAGAAGTGTTGGATTACAGTATTTATAGAGTGTGACTTTTTAAGGGTAATCTTTGAAGTACCATTTAGTACAATATTAGAGACATGTGCTGTGAGATGCTTCTCCCATTTAAGGTCCCTTCTGACACGCCCCCATCCCCCCCACCTCTACAGTACCTCGCCCGCAACCTTTTAGAAGCTTCTCCATTGCTATCTATCACAGAAAGCCTCATAGTTGAAACTTCCGTCCCATCCTATTTTCATCTTCACTTTAAGTTACACGCTTTATCCGACCTGCACTAGTTCTAACACCATCAACTTCACCTACACCATTCATTTGTCTGTCCTTATCACATCACCTCCCTGTACTGCCCAATCAATATACTACTCCTGAACCTACAGCTATCCTGTATCTTCTTAGCAACTACTGCATCCCAAATCTTAATTTCAGTACCTCACATACTACAGTGCTCTTCAATTTACTACCAGTTATTCCCTTCTCATCTACTACTACTTCCCATGCCTACACATTGTCAATCACTACAGTGCTCCTACACCTACAGCATGTTTTTCCTTATCAACCATACCACTTCTACCACTTGCCCACCCAAGTTTGTGCAATATTAATCTACTCCTGCAACATGTGCCTTAAATCTTAACCCAACTGTGTCTCTGACTTATGCTATCTCTAAGAATACCTTACTGCTAAACCTACCACCATTACCTTCTGTTTACTTGCTTTCACTACACTACTACCTAAAACAGTACAGTACTCATAAACCTATCACCATTTCCTTCTTTCTCGGTCCACACTGCTTCCCATCCCTACACTACTTCAAACACTACTCTACTCCTAAACCTACCGCAGTGTACTACCATATGAACTCAACCACATCTCTGTATATTACCTCCAAAACTATACTACTACTAAACTAACTCCACACTTCCTTTCTTTTCAGCTCCAGATCATTATCACTACACAATCACAAACACTACACTACTCCTGAATCTACTGTGATGCTCTATCTTGTCGTCACTGCCCTATCACAACACTACGCTACTCCTGGACCTTCCACCGTTGTCTTCCGAATGCTTGCGGCTTACCACCACTAGCAGCCTGTTCCTTTCTCAAAGTTCGACATCATATACACCCTACAACCCAGGCAGCCTCCATCCGACTAATGTATATACTTACTTTTTCTTTGCCTTCGCTCACCATCCTCAAAACATCAATGCAACCTCACAGCTTTGCGTAACCAGCCAGCAGATCTGCTTTTTATGTACCCCTGGTCCTACCATGTATAGCACTTCCTATAGAATTGTAATTGTCCCTCAAAAAACAGAGTACATCCGTGGAAGCACCTGCCACATTTGACAGAGTCCGGGTCTTGGCCCACTTGGCCCAGGCCATCTAGCCTCGTCAGTCTCCGACTGCATGGAAGGCTTGTCGCGACTAGCGTGGATATACCATGGGATGTAGTCATGAGCGCACGGACAGTGCTTTATACATACAAACAGCTATTACAGACAGGAGACACACGCATGCAGTACTCACCAGCCGCGCGGACATGGGCGTCTTGTCTCCTTCGGGTAAATGCTGCTCCAGGGCCAGCACGATGCAGTTGGCTATGATGGTGGCTAGAATCATATATTCAAATGGAGTAAGAAGGTTAAGGAAGAAACTGGCTGAAGAAAGCAGACTCTCTACAACTCCTAGCCCTGCACCATCCCCAGGTGGATTCAATCTCAGAACCTTCTGCAGAACACATGGGGTCACCACCCGTCTAAGCATCTCCCCCACCCCCGTATCGATTAGTACCTGAGGCCCATGTATTATCGGAGGATCTTCTAGTCCCTGACGACTCCTTTATATCTGACCATCCTCCAGTGCCTGGTTACCTGAGGGCGCCATATTACCTGAGCAACCTGTATTACTCAGCGCCCTGCATTACCGTGGCACCGTGTCATATCTAAGCCGCCTCGTTTACCAGACCCACATCGATGACCTGAGGACCCTGTATAACCTTAGGAACCTGTATTGCCTGTGCAGCCTGCATTACCTGAGCAGCCTGCATTGCCTGAGCAGCCAGCATTACCTGAGCACCCTGTCTTAACTGAGCGACCTGCATTACCAGAGAGTTCTGCATTACCAGAGCACCCTGCCTTAAATTAGCGTCCTGCATTACCTGATTGAACTGCATTACCTGAAGGACGTGCATTAACTGAGCTCCCTGCCTTAACTGACCAACCTGCATTACCTAAGTGACCTGCATTACCTGAGCACATTGTCTTAAATGAGCTGCCTGCATTAACTGAGCTGCCTGCATAACCTAACCAACCTCGCTCTGCATTACTTGAGAGGCTCCAATACCTGAGCACGCTGTATTACCTGAGCACCTCCTGTTATCTGAATGCTGTGTAATACCGCAGCACCCTGCATTACCTTAGCCCCCCTGCATTACCTGAGCCAACTACTACTTGCACTCTGACTCCAAATAAACACAATGCAGCGTAGGCATGATGCTGGACAGGCATGTGACGTCAAATGGGTTCACTTTAATTGCACACACCCTGGACTATGAACACAATATTACATGGATAAAGTGGGTCACAGATGTACCCCAGCATGGGGACACGCTATGGAGTGTAGACACACTGAGTCATACATGTGCGCTGTCATATGAAACACTATGCACTATAAACACACTGAGTCATACATGTGCGCTGTCATAAGAAACACTATGCACTATAGACACACTGAGTCATACATGTGTACTACAGTATGAATACACTGCAATACAGACACACTAAATCATACATGTACACGTTCATAAGGACGCAGTGTGCAGAACATACATGTAGAGTCATAGACGTGCAATGTCATATGGACAGTCTATGCAGGACAGACACTCTGGGCCACATCAAGTACACATCGCCCCATCAGCACACGCATGGGTGCGCCGTTTCATAGAGTTACACTGTGGCCCCACACACAACCGTTGAGTCACAACCCTGTACAAGCTGCATGTGCCTGGGAACATCTTATACCCCTCCCATAAACACACTGCACAGATAGGAACCGTGAGGCAAACCCCACTCTGTCACCATCTGAGTGGGCAGTGGCCAGAACTTCACGCAGTGTCCCTTCAGTGCTAAAACCTACCCCTCAAGAGCTGCCTTGTAATCTGTTATGGTGGGCACTGGTAACAAGCTGCTAACCAGCACCCATTCTACAGTGACCAGGCAGAGTGCATTTCAACAGGGGCGCTATTTTCTCTGCCTGTGATGTGTGGTGTATTACCACCGGTTGGTACTTGTGCTTTACCACTCTTTACAAGTGGCATCAGTGCTGGGTGAGGTCCTAAGTGCATCTTTCACTTACCTCCTTCGCGTGAACTCTAGACTGAGTGGGGGAGGCCCTCCTGTGTTTGTTTACTTGAGCTTCTAAATTAATCTGCACATGTTAAGGGTCTTAACCTTGTCTCTGGCTACCAATAGAAAAGGCCAGGTTTCAGCCGGCACTTTCAGAAGAGAATAAAAGGTTTTTGTTTCAGGGACCTCCTCCAGAGGTGAATAAAAAAGGGTGCATTTCAGGGAACAACTCTAGAGAACAATATATAGGGCCAGGTATCAGCCAGCACTTCTAGGTAGTGGGAGTACCGGCCGAGCGGTGACCTGGGGAGGGGGAGGGGCAGGGTGGTGGGGTAGTAATGTATGGATTACGGACTTTAAAAGGTAAATAAACATAAAAATAAATAAAACGAATTTCGTTGCACACACTGCATCACCAAATGCGATGCAGTGTGTGCAACGAAATTCGTTTTATTTATTTTTATGTACCTTTTAAAGTCCGTCATTCATACATTACTACCCCCCACCCTGCCCCTCCCCCTCCCCACGGCCGCGAAAGAGACTAAAAAGGTTATGTTTCAGGAACCATCTCCAGAGGTGAATAAAAAAAGCTATATTTCAGGAAACAATTCGAGAGAAGAATATGTAGGGCCAAGTTTCAACAAGCACTTCCAGAAGGCAATACATTTTTCAGGGACTGCATTTAGAGGGGAATAAAAGGGTGCGTTTCAGGGACCAACTCTAGAGATTGCAGATTTATATAGCGTGGCTTATCACCCGTTAGGGTATCCAGGCGCTGCCCATGGGCACAGGGAGATTAAGTGGTTTGCCCGGAATCACAGGAAATTACGCCAAGACTTGAACCCAGATTCCCAGCTCCCGAGTCGGCAGCTCTGGTCACTGCACAACATCCTCTCCCTAGAAAACAATACGTAGGGTCAGGTTTCCTGAAACCCTTTCAGAGGGTAAGTAGAAGAAGGTGCGTTTCAGGAAACACCTCCAGAAGAGACTAAAAATTACGATATTTCAGGCAACTCCAGAGGAGATTACAAAGTGTAAACTCCAGGAAGGCTCTCACATCATCCACAGGCCTGCGTTTGGGCAGCTCTTTCAGTGAATACTACAGGGGGCTTTGTTTCAGGACGCATCTCTGAACGAGATTAAAAAGGAGCAGGTTTCAGGAAGCACCACGGGGGTGAAAGAAAAGGTCTACATTTCAGAAAGCCCCTCCACAGAGGTCTATAAAGGACTTATAGTTACAGGAAACATCTTCAGAGCTGAAGAAATAGCTTGCAAGATGTGATTCCATGTGAATGAAAATTCAAAGAATACCAATTATTAGAAACTAGTTAAACTAAAGCGTCATACGGAAATTGTCAAGATGAGTGGCATTTGCCATTGGTTAGAAAAACAGTTAACAGCAGCAGGTCTTTTTTGTCGGAAATGCCTTTTGCATCCTTATTAAAGTGCGAATGCCTTTAATCTTTAAAATAGGTTGTCCCTTCATTTTTTACACGGGATGCTTAGATCACTTTCCCTTCAATGCCCTCCCCTTCACACATCCTATTACTAGCTGATAGTTCACTTTTTTAAACTGCTGTTCAGGGGTGAACCCCAATCTCTGATCCATCGTTTCACTGATTTTTGCCTCTCAATGTCCCTTCTCTCGGTATATGTCCTCTTTTCCTTTCTGACATCCCTTTGTGTTCATGGGGGGGACCCCACCAGTTCACTCTCCTTCCCTCATGTTTTAACCTAATCTATTCCCCGATGCTGCTCTTGTTATCCACCTTTAGAGGGTTCCTTCTGTTCTCCTCATCATAGACGCCTGAGCCCCTGCACCGCCCTCTGTCCTGGAAGCTAAAGTCTATTCAGCAATCTCAGACCCAGAAGAAACCATATGCCCCATTCTCAACTGTCCGGTTTTTTATTCTTCAATTAATTACATTTCAAGGAAAAAAACATTCTCCGAATATATGCCCCACATTTGCTGCAAACGAGACCCTGTTTGGTAGCGAAAAACAGTAACTGCCAGATCTCAAGGTGCATTGTATTGAAATTGAATTCATATAGCGCTTCCTTTTTCTGACGAGGCGCTGCACGGGTGACATGCTCAGAACCTGTCAACCTGACCAGACCCGACCAATCAACGTGGACTGCATGTCTTAAAGGACAGAAAGAATAAAAGAAGTACCCCTTTTATTCCTAAATAACTACGGCTCGGTCCAAGCCTCGTGTAAGAGCATCCATATGACAGGGTCTGCGACAGCGTGCTCAGACTAGCGCCTGAGACTGATGAAAAGAGCCCAGAAGCAGGTGCTTCGCGTCGCTGCCCCCCTCCCCCATGGCTGCGCACAGGCCATTAACAGAGCGGAGCTGCGCCTGCATTTTCTGCTAGAGAGGCTCGCGCTAAGTGTAGCTGGAAGCCAGGGGGGCCGGCTGGCACCAGTGGGCAGGGCGCCCCCTGTCTGCCGCTCAGAGAGCCCGCCATGGGCTCTGGTGAAAGGAGCGCGTGACTTCAGCTGGCACAAACAGGGCCAGTTACAAACAGGCTGATGCCTCGCGGGAGCACGGGCGGTCCCTGCACACCCGCTGCCTGATTGCCTCGAGTAGTAAATCTCGGCCATTGCATAAGAGTCCTGAACTCCTCTCGGTTGTTGTCTCAGAGACTGCTGTGCACTATGCGTCCGACCAAGGCGGAGAGGCCAGGACCAGGAGGGAGGAGGGGCCAGGCTGTTCCTTCGTAAACCAGGGCGGGCGCGCCCCACACATGCACGCGCGAGACATGCCTTCTTGTGTGGGCTGAATATTCTTTCAATCTGGAGCGAGGCCAGGTGAAAGCAAGGACGTCGAACCACCGACACGTCACAGGGTGTCAGAAGTTGCACTTGGCCGCCTTTGGCCCACTGCAGATACTAGCGGTTTGACCCCTAACCATCCAGCAGCCTCCTATTTTATTATATTTTTGTTCCTGCCGATGCCTCTATGAGCCGAGCCCTGGAGTAGCAGCAATGACAGTGCCAGGCGTAGCAACGTGCGGGCCAAGTGCAGCAGCGATCGCTAATGACGTCGACATTGAGAGAGCGCAAACTGACTTAAATGTATGAGTACATCACACTTATCTGTAGTAAGCACAAATCATGAGGAGAAATGCCATGAGTGCTAATAGTATCTGCAATTATATTCTGAATGTATAGCTAAATGTAGAGATTTAAGTAGAAGTGGAACTAATACAGAAATGTGTGACATTATATGATTTTATTAGATGTGATTATTTTTGAATCCATGTCGTGAAGCTGCTAAAACATAAGATGGCAGGTGGTTAAACGCAGAACGTGGTAGGCCTCAGGGCCAGAGCTGGAGGGAAAGGGAAGGTGGTTCTTTTCACGACACAGATTGTATTAAGGTTTTTGGTCATTGCATTAAATAGGCCATGATTTATAGAAATGTTTACTTAATAATAGAATAAGAGTATTAACATGCTTTAATTAAATGAAGAAGTTGAATGGTATAATCATAATGAGAATTATTATAGGCCTGAAATGTTTTAGCATTGATTTACACGTACATGTCTGGGCTGAGAAATGTTGCAAGCCTTTTTCTTTTAGAAGTATATGAGAGTTGGGTTCTTGGCTACAGATATCTGTCTGCAAAGGAAGAGGGGGGATCCAATTATAAATGAATGAATAGAGGCCTGTTCAGTAGAAGGCCCAGACATGGAGGAGGGTTCTGGAATGTTTGAGGGGTATCAGCGGGCCGGAGAAGAGTCTGAGAAGCAAGGTCAACTCTAACGCATGAGGCCCAAGACAAAGCATCATGGAAAAAGCCAAAAGTTGCACCACGTGAGGGGCGTTCCGCAAGGGGCGTCTCAAATGTTGTTGACTGTTTTGTATTAGGGACAGCACCCCTGGGTGGAGTTAGAGCAGAGACCTGAGGACCCTTTAGAGAGCGGATGGGTAGGCAGAGAGGGGTCATGACTGGAGAACTTTAGGTTTTCACCAAGAGACTTAGAGTGAGTGACTTCCCTTGGGGGTCATTCACAGCTGACACCTTTGTTAGGTTGGGATTTGGTTAAGTAGGGATACCATCTAGAGCAGGGTAGGGATAGCCTAACCTTTGCGTTTTCCTCCAACCTAAATGAAGGAGAGATATGCGTCAATGCTGATAGCTTTATTGTTTTTAGAACTTGTGTTAGTGATTTCTGTTGCTCGTCTGAGGGCTTTTCGAGAGCACATGTATGTAATTGGACCTGTGTATCTCGTGAATCTCATTCTGAGATGCTTGTATTTGCAGCTTATCATTTCTTTACAATAAACTTTTGAAAGCTAGAAGTTGTTTGTGATCTTTGGGAGTAGAGTCCTTTCTTGGGTGAACTAACTTGGAAATAGGTGCACTTTCTTTCCTTACAGACAGGCAACAAAGGTTCAGTCGACCAGATCGAGGTTTGGATCAATAGATATAAGGTATCGATCAAAATCTCGCCCTTTCAGTTGGTAGCTATAGAGGATGGTTGCCTTCTTGAGGACGGTGACCTAGGCCAGGTTAGCTTACCCCAAGGCCCCTAGAGATCGATGATCGGAAGAACAGCCCGCTGGAGAAGATCCGGATGACGTGAGACAGAAAAAGCAGCAGTATCGGTCGAGAGTGAGTATAAAGGGTTATGCGTGTTAGATTGCGGTGTTTTGTATTGTATCTATGTTGTAATGTCTGGCGGAGTTGAATGTCTGTAGAGTGACTGTGGAACAGGTTGTGAGCGCGCGCAACCGGTGGAAATCTTAAGTTCAAGGAGAGCTTAAGTGGTTCGGGTGTATCGGACACCCAGAGTAATTGTCAACTAGTGTGAAGGGGGTCATGAGGTACCATTGATCACCCGAGAGACCGAGATAGGGGGAACGTAAGAGTGAGTGCGTGAGTAACGGACGCTGGTCGGAAGTTACTGTGTGTGTAAGCAACCTATCAGAGAGACGATAGACATCTCGTCAGTTGTGTTGACAATTACAGATAGACTGTGGACGTACAGTCGAGAGAAGTGACCGCTTGGTCGGAAGTAGTCATTTTTCGGTGTATGAATGGGACGCATGCATAACCGGGAGACGAGTTGAGAAAGGAGGGGTGCTGCTGCGAAGCGGAGAAAAGTGACGTCAGGTGGTGTCGCGCAGTGATTGGCCGACCGGAGAAAGACCGCGCTGTGATAGGCCAGCTAGCGAAGACGTCAGAACAGGGTCGCGACGTGATTGGCCGACAGGAGAAAGACCGCGCTGTGATAGGCCAAGCTAGCAAAGCCGCGACAGGATTGGTGGATTGTCATCAGGAAGTAAACAGAGTAGCGAGGCTGGATTTTGTGCGCATAATTATGAAGTGTTTTAAATGGCTGAAAGCAATGTTTAAAAGAGAGAAGCGGGGATCGTATGAAGGGGAAGAAGCCCCGCCGGAGGGTACGCCAGCTCGTTATATGGCAGTGAATGTTGGGCTGCATACGATCCTTTGGATATCAGAGTGGAGTAAGATTACTGAAGGAAATGAGGAACTGACGTTCCCGAAGTACGGGACGTTCAGATTAGAGGTGTTACATCGATTAAAATCAGTCATGACCTCAACGAGACCCTTGCCTAGACCAACCCAGTTTGAAGCTCTTGATGCATGGCTTAGGGCAGCGCATGAGAAGAATATGAACAGACGACAGGAAAGGGTGAAACGATCGGTAAGGGCAGTGCAGGATGCCAGGTGGGATGCGGATGCTAAAAGATGGAGAGTGCATAACCTGGAAATAAATAAACTGTACCCAGTGTTAGAGGTGCCCGTAAATAAAAGCCCCATAGAAGAAGATGATGAGAGCGAAACAGAGGACAGCCTGATAAACAGATTATTGACAGACAGGCCACCCCCGTATAATAGAGCAGGGGGAGAGGTCGAGAATACTGAAGGAGAAAAGGGGGGCAATGCAGGAGAGCATAGACCGCTTCCCAGTTCAGAGTGGGATCCTGAGCCAAAGAAAGAGCTGTCCCAGCCTAATCAGGTGCAACAGGTAGTCGGGAGGTTTGTGGTACAAAGAGCGCCGGAAACGGAAAGCGCCACATCCTACCCATTACCAGATGCACTACAGGTACCTGTTACCATAGGTCCTATCATATCGATATATGACCAAGAGAGAGCAAGAGGGGAAGAACGGGTACGGAAAGATAGAGAAAGAGCAGAGAAGGCAAGGAGGAACGATACCACTAATTCCCCAAGTCAGATGCCGATACCCAGAGAGTGGAGTACACCGATGCACACAGCAGGGGACCCAGGAGGGGATCCTGGGGGCCCAAGATGGCCAATGGATCTGAGGGGATCTGGACGAAAATCCTTTCAAGAGCTAAATGAGTACATGAAGCAGTGGGATGAGGCAGTGAAGGCTCAAAAGAGCATCAATGCGGCGGAAGCTGAAAGGGAAAGTCAGGACAGCCGAGCTCGGACTCACTGCGGGGCTGGGGAGAGCAGCCCGGAGTGGGACTGTAGAGGGAGTAGGGGAGTCACCCATTGGGCCCGGAGTGGAGGTAGAACAGACCTGGAAAACGGGGGCCCCGGGAGTGAAGGGGTGGCGCGCCCAATACTCAGTGAAGGGGAGAGGAGAGCGCAAGAGTACAGAAACAGCTTTAAGTGTCCACACTGTGTACCTGGCACCAGAGAACAGAATGGGAGTTGTGAGAGGTCGCACCATAGTCCCTGTGATGACGGAAATGAGCGCAGCCCAGGGAATATGGGGAACCAGGAAGGATCGTATCGGGTACTGAGCAATATGAGGCAAAGAGAGAGTAGCGAACAGAGGGAAAATAACAGAGAGGTGTGCGGTGAGAGGAGAGAAGAAGAAGAGAGTGGGCAGAGAGAGAGTGGGGGTAACAGGCCCGTGTTCCATCACCTTCCTAGATCGGATGGCCGAGCATGGGACCTGGAGAGATGGGAGCGAGGGAGACCACCCATTAACTCTCCCGAGCCCAAACGCAGAGCTCGAAGTTGGGATGGTAGGGAGACCAGTGAGCCCCCTTCGAAAGACATATTGCGAGCCGAGATAAAAGCCAAGAGACTCGATGTCTCCAGTTTAAGGTCAGACCTGGATGACATGGTAGATGGTACCCTGCCTTTAGAAAGAATGGAAATGTATGAACAGGATGAAATACTGTATATGGCAAAAGACATTACTCGAAAAGCGAGAGCAGTCCATGAGAAGTTAGTCGAACTAGCAGGCAAATATATGGTGGACTTGTCGAGAACCAAAGCATTACAGGGTAACCACAGGCTACATTACTCAGATCGAGACCTAGATGAGAGGAGAACGATTGGGCTGAAAACACACATAAGGGAACTGATTACTGGAATAAGGACATGGAGGGCACTAGATAAGTGGGAAGAGAGGTGGTCCAAGAAAGGGACCGGCAGGAGAAGCACGCTTGGTATGACACCAGGACAGCAGGGAATAGAAGCATACCCTTTGCGTGAAGTGGCAAATGGGAATTATGTACATGTCCCTTGGAGTAGGGGAGATTTAGCTGCTTTTACCACCTCTTTCCCCAAATTACGTGAAAGCCCAGTGGAGTGGTACAAGCAAGTGGAGAGATTTGTAAAAATCTCAAAGGTCCTTTGGATAGATCTGAACACGCTGTTTGACATTGTAGTACCAGGCGATCTGTGGACAGCATGCAAGGTTAGCGCTGAGTGGCCCACAACGGAGCCAGAGAGAGATGCCAAGACTAATGGGCCGTCCGAGACTGTGATGGCAAAATACGAGAGAGTGATGACTTGGCTGAAAGAGAAAGTGCCAATGCAAGACATAGATTGGGTCAGAATAGACCGAACAAGACAGGAACCCAAAGAGACAGTTCACGAATATTACGAGAGATTGCTGAAGGCGTTTAAACAGTATAGCGGCTTGGATGTAATGGATCCAAAAGACATAGGGCAATTTGTGTCCAAGTTCGTCCTGGGACTGAGACCGGATATTAGTTTAATGATTCAGCAACACTCGATTTGTTGGCAAACTAAACCTCTAGACGAAATACTGAGATATGCCAGGTACTGCTGTGATGAGATAGATTCCAAGGCTAAGAAACTAAAAGAAAAGTTGATGGTGGTACAGATGCAGGCAGCAGGGAAGGGGGGACAACAGCAACAGCAGCAAGGAACAGGTACAGGAGGAAAGAAGCAGTACAGTCAGAACAAGGGCAATGAGGAGAGTTCCACCTTTAGACCCAGAATAGATATAGCTGCCTTGAAGAAAACGACTAGGTGCCACCAGTGTAACGAGGTGGGGCATTGGAAACGCGAGTGCCCCTACAATGTAGAGATAGGAGAGCAAGAGATAGAGGAGGAAGAGGTCCAAAGCGCACCTACAAGAGGGGTAACGCCATACCAAGGAAAGGTGCTCAAAGGGGGGGGGGGCTCCTCCCCGAGCCCAGTTCCCGCAACCTCCTCGAGTAGGGAGTATGGGTAAGACCTATAGACAAATGCCCCTGTTTGTAGAAGGGGAAGAGTGCTATTATGTGGACCCATTAACCGGACAGAGAGTGGAAAGAGAAGACTGCACCCTCGGGGCAGCCTTGGAGGTAGATCAGAGGGGACCCTATGTTGAAGCAGAAGTAGCAGGGTGCCCTACGACATTTCTGGTGGACACAGGAGCCACTAGATCCACGATCAGATCAGCTGCAGTTCCAGACCTGCCCATGTCTGGAGAGACCATACAGGTGGTAGGGGTCGCAAACAGGAGAATAACCAGCCAATTGACAGAACCGGTACAGGTGAAAATAGGGAAGTACAGCGATGAGCACCAGTTTGTGGTTTGCGATTCAAGTCCTGTGTGTCTGCTAGGAAGAGACCTGTTGTGTAAATTGAATTGTACTATATATTGTACACCTCAGGGAGTGGAGGTATTGACCAATGACGATGATGCAGATTTCAAAGATGCAAACTCAAGAATATGCGTGGAACTGTACCCTACTTTAACAGTAGAGGAGCTCCCCTGGGACTTGAGAGAGACAGTGGCACCAGAAGTATGGGATTTCACTGGGGAAGAGATTGGATTGGTCAAAGGGGTGGACCCAGTGAAAATTGTAGTGAAACCGCATGCTGAGTTCCCAAGAACACCCCAATATAAATTGACTCCAGAAACGATTGCAGGCATAAAACCCGTGATCGAGTCCATGATTAAACAGGGAATACTGAAAGAAATCGTGGGTAGTCCATGCAACTCCCCGATTATGGGTCTGCAGAAACCAAATGGGAAATTTCGGATAGTACAGGACCTGCGAAAGATTAATAACATAGTCGTTTCATGTTGTCCAGTGGTGCCGAATCCATCAGTGATACTGTTTCAGATTCCATTCCAAGCTGAGTGGTTCACTGTGATCGATCTTTGCCAGGCTTTCTTTTCGATCCCTCTGGACGAAGAAAGCCATTTTCTTTTCGCATTTAAGCTGGAAAATCGCGTCCTAACATGGTGTCGTATCCCTCAGGGGTATACAGAGAGCCCATCGATCTTTAACCAGCTTTTGAAGAAAAATCTTGAAAGTCTAGTGCTGCCCCAGAAGTCAGTTCTGGTCCAGTACATAGACGACCTCCTTGTGGCGTCAGAAACAGAAGAAGCTTGCAGGGAAGACTCCATTGCTTTGTTAAATCACCTAGCTGCCAATGGGCACAAGGTGTCCCCGGGAAAATTGCAGTACTGCCTGACAGAAGTGCAGTACTTGGGACACAGAATTGAGAAAGGCAAACGAAAAGTGTCACCAGACAGGATAGAGGCGATCATGAAAATGAGTGCGCCTAAGACTCAGAGAGAGGTCAGGATGTTCCTAGGGATGGTGGGTTATTGCCGACAGTGGATCGTGAACTTTTCACTGAAAGCAAAGCCCTTGCAAAAACTGACGCACAAAGAGGTGAGTGATCCGGTACCATGGGACAAAGACTGTTTGATGGCGTTCCTACAGCTGCGAGAGGACCTGTGTCGTGCTCCGGCATTGGGAATGCCGGATTACAATAAACAATTTTTTCTTTACTGTTGTGAGAGAGAAGGTTGCGCGTTGTCTGTGTTGGTCCAAATCCATGGGAATGCCCGTAGACCAGTTGCTTATTTCTCGGCTACTTTAGACCCAGTAGCCGCAGCGTTGCCCGGATGTCTCAAATCCGTTGCCGCAACGGGTGTCAGCATTGAGAGATGTGAAAATATCGTCATGGGGCACCCGTTAGAGGTGTGCGTGCCACATTCTGTTGAACTGTTGATGACCAGGACCAAAACACAGCATCTGACCAATAGCAGGCTCACGCGCTATGAGCAAGTTATTCTTGCTGCAGAGAATGTGACCCTCAAGAGATGCTCTGTTTTGAACCCTGCTACCTTGATGCCACTTCCAAATGATATTGAGGATGATGATGAATATACAGACCATGACTGTCTCGATGTGACTGAACTATGCACCAAACCCAGACCCGACATCGTAGATGAGCCACTGACTGACCCAGATGAAATTTTCTTTGTCGATGGCTCATGTGTAAGAGACGAAGTTGGGCAGTTGAGAGCAGCTTATGCTGTTTGTACAATTGAAGGAGTTGTGGAAGCTGGGTGCCTGGAAGGAGTACACTCCGCTCAGGTAGCCGAGATTATTGCCCTGGCACGTGCTTGCTTGGCGAGCAATCAAATTCGAGTCACCATATACACCGACAGCCAGTATGGGTATGGGGTAGTTCATGATTACGGGCAGTTATGGTCTCAAAGAGGGTTCATGACTTCTTCAGGCTCTCCCATTCGCAATGGAGAGTTTGTGCGCCTGTTGTTAGAGGCATTGCAGTGCCCAGCAAGTATCGCAGTTGTAAAGTGCACCGCACATACCAGAAATGAGGACTTTGTTTCGAAAGGCAATAGATATGCTGATGAAGTTGCGCGGTATTGCGCGGAACAAGGTTACTCTTTCACAGAGGTGGATGTGGGTGGAATAAATGTAAGAACTGAATTAGCCATGATACTGGAAACTGTTGATACTTGGGATGAACTGTCAACCATGCAAGAAAATGCTCCTGATTCTGAAAAGGAAACATGGGAGAGGGCAGGATGTGTAATGGGTGAGACCCATTTTTGGGTCTCAGCAGACGGCAGAGCAGTGTTGCCCAATGAGATGGTGAGTCCAATGGCTAGACTCATACATGGTCCTGTACACTTAGGGAGAGATGCTATGCTGAGAGTGTTTAGACAGACTTGGTACAATCCTAAGTTTAGAATAGCAGCAGAAGCAGTGTGCCAGCGTTGTGTGACCTGCCAGCAGCTGAACGTAGGGAAAAGAACACCAGTTGCACTAAGTCACATAGGAAGGTCTGGAGGTCCATTCAATCGAATGCAGATAGATTTCATTGAAATGCCAAGGTGCAACCGCCTCCGCTATGTCCTGGTGATAGTTTGTGTGTTCTCCAGATGGGTTGAGGCATACCCTACACGTAGGTGCGACACCCTCACAGTGGCCAAGTTATTGCTTAGGGAAATCATTCCTCGCTTCGGGGTGCCGGCCTTTTTGGAATCAGATAGGGGAACACATTTTAACAGCGAGCTTGTGAAGATGGTCTGTGTAGCGTTAAGTATCGACCAAAAGTTACATTGCAGTTACCGACCAGAAGCCTCAGGAATTGTGGAGCAGATCAATGGCACGATCAAGTCCAGAATAGCTAAAGTTTGTTCCTCAACGACCCTGAGTTGGCCTGATGCCCTGCCATTAGTTCTCATGAGCCTTCGCAGTACCCCAGACAGAAGGACAGGGCTGTCACCACATGAGGTGTTAATGGGAAGAGCAATGAGGCTGCCATCTGTCCCAGCTACTGCACTGTTAAATATCACAGATGATATGATCCTGGACTATTGTAAGGGGCTGTCTGACGCCATGCGTTCTGTGTCCCTTCAGGTGCAGGCTGCCGAGGTTCCAGCGTGCCAGGGCCCTTGCCATGACCTGTATCCTGGGGACTGGGTCCTGGTGAAGAAACATGTGAGAAGAAGCTGCTTGGATATTCGTTGGCGTGGACCCTTCCAGGTCATCCTGATCACGAACACTGCTGTGAAGGTGGGAGGCCTGCCCAATTGGATCCACGCGTCACATACGCAAAGGGTTCCAGCACCTCTGGAAGGAACAGCTCCTCTCTCGGATAGACGTCCAGCAGAGGACCGAGAAGCCATAGAGGGGGCTAGCCAAGCTGTAGAGGTGCCAGCGGAAGCAGGGAACGAGTCTGACCAAGCTGAGGACGGTCAGTACAACAGCGAAACAGACGACGCTACAGAAGGAGAAAGCAGCTGGGAGTACGAGTCTGACCCTGACAGGTCTGAAAGAGAGCGAGAACAGACCAGAAGGAGAAGGAGTAGAAGGGCACGTGGAGAAGCTAATTGGCCGCAAAGAAGGAGCTCTAGCCTGAGGTCAACTCCAGAGGTAACCCTTCCTCCGATATCAGAAGACTCAGACCCAGAAGAAGGTGCTCAGGGCGCTGAAGCACCGGACCAAAGAAGGTCAAGAAGAGTGCGTGTGCCTAACAGAAGATACTCCACACCTGAGTGGACATATCTGGCGACAAATGTCTGTGAAACCGGAGACAGGGAGGATCCGAGCGGTGGTGGTGTCCAGTTCTGAGCCCATTATCACCGTGGAAATAAGACTGTTGGTACCCGGTGTCGAACAAGAAGGGTCACTAACATTCATGCTCCCCAGACCTCCCCGCCTCAGCAAGTTAAAACACATGTTCCTTTCAGAATTGCAATTCCCCGATTTTGGTACAACGATAACAGCACATGAAGAGCACAATCTTCGTTTGGAAATACTGAACTATGCTATTGAAGCTGCAACCACGAATCTGATAGTAGACTGTTAAAGGACTTTGTAAATAAAGCAAGCAGAAAAAGAAGATTACCTAGCGCCCAGGAAGCAGAGAATTTTAGGGAACTTCCCTTGAGTTGATGGAGAAGGGCTAGGGTTGTCTTTTTTGAACTGTTAAAGAACTTTTGCGAAGAAGGTTGTCAGCCTCCAGTTGTGTGGATTCGAAAGACAAAAGGATTAAAAAGAGACTGTAAAGGAACGAGAGGAAAAGAACTTTTTGCTAAAGATAAGAGAGAGCTATATTGTCTGACGAAATGGAGGCCGGCACCCAGAACCGAAGAGCTAAATGTATAATAGGTACACTAATAGTAGGAGTGATAATATTAATAGCTTTAGTGGTAACAATTTCTTATGTAAAGGGACATGAGGAGGAGGTAAAGGTAACTGATGCGAATTCTGTAGTAACGCTTACACCTACTGTTGCTGGTGAGAAAAGGGAAAACACTCAAGAGAAAGCGTTATTGGCTGCAGAAGCCCGCAGGTTACATGTAGACGAGTCCCAAGGAGACTTTAGGTCGAATGCTTATGCTAAACTCTTGTATGAATACGTGGATGCCATGGAGGTTAAGGATTGTTATGTCTGCATGCAGTTGCCGGCATCTGTAGACGAGGGTATTAGATACCATCACCTCCCTTTGACATATGGCATTACATGTAGCTTATTGCTTAGTATATTTTATGAGAGAGATAGTTTTGAATACTATTTCTCCAATTATGATTCAGTGTTGCCAGAAGTCCCAAATTATAAGCAGATGAACAAATGGGACTACTGGAAGAGTGAAGACAGATTGGCCAAGTTCTTCATTCCTTGGATTACCTTAGATACTTCACATGCCCGTAGAAATAACCTGACATGTAAGGTGTCAGAAGTCGAGAAGAAGTTCATAGGGCAGGTGGATGATCGTTACAGGAGACAAAAGATTTTGAAAAAATCAGGACAATGGAAAACAGATTGGACCGAGGAAGAGAAGTCACACAAGAGAAAGGGTAGTAGTGGTCCAATAGCTTTAGATAAAGCGAAGAGAGGAAAGCTATGTCTTCACCGAGCCAAAACGTATTATGAAAATGTATACGTGGGTGAAGTAGACTGTGAACATGCTTTTAATTTAGAGTACTACACTAAGGATTTCCTAAAGGGAATGCAAGTGATTCCGAATGTGTATTTTGTATGTGGAAGAAATGCTTACGTGAGACTACCTGACAACTGGTATGGATCATGTTATTTAGCAATTGTCTTCCCCAAAATATATCATGCACAAGACTTAGTGATCATTGAGGGCAAGACATCATCGAGGGGAAGGAGAGATGTAGGAGATGCAGAAATGGTTGGAGATGTCTTTGGAGCTATGTTCCCTCTTTTGGGAGTAATCCTTAAAGATGTTAAAATTAGACGACTGGCAACAGTTGTCGATAGGTTGTCTGCCAGCACAGCTCAGTCCTTAATGCTGGTAGAAGGAGAGATGCAATCGATAAGGGCTATGGTTCTTCAAAACCGACTTGCTTTAGATGTCCTATTAGCAAAAGAGGGCGGAGTCTGTAAGGCTTTGAAGGTCCAGGAATGTTGCACTTACATTCCAGACAGTTCGAAGCCTCTTGAGAAAGTTATTAAGAACATAACTAATATTCACAAGGAGATCGAAGACTTGAGTAGAGAAAATGTCTGGGAAAAGGTGGGCCACGGAATGAGTACAGTTGGAGGGTGGTTTTCCACCTTAGGCAAAAGCTTTGTATGGTACATTCTAAAGCCTATCATCATAATATTGATCTGTGGGATAATATTGTGGGGATTGGTGAGGGTATTCAAATGGTACAGAGCAAGAAGGTCAGAAAGGGCCCAAAGAGAACAGCTGCAGAGATTGGCTGCCATACAAGATAATCAGTACAGGAGCCTGAGGGCTCTGGAAGCGCAGAGAATGCCAGCAATAACTGCAGTTTAAATGTTAGTGATGACCCCGAGAGGTCATCAAAGGGGGGAACTGAGAGAGCGCAAACTGACTTAAATGTATGAGTACATCACACTTATCTGTAGTAAGCACAAATCATGAGGAGAAATGCCATGAGTGCTAATAGTATCTGCAATTATATTCTGAATGTATAGCTAAATGTAGAGATTTAAGTAGAAGTGGAACTAATACAGAAATGTGTGACATTATATGATTTTATTAGATGTGATTATTTTTGAATCCATGTCGTGAAGCTGCTAAAACATAAGATGGCAGGTGGTTAAACGCAGAACGTGGTAGGCCTCAGGGCCAGAGCTGGAGGGAAAGGGAAGGTGGTTCTTTTCACGACACAGATTGTATTAAGGTTTTTGGTCATTGCATTAAATAGGCCATGATTTATAGAAATGTTTACTTAATAATAGAATAAGAGTATTAACATGCTTTAATTAAATGAAGAAGTTGAATGGTATAATCATAATGAGAATTATTATAGGCCTGAAATGTTTTAGCATTGATTTACACGTACATGTCTGGGCTGAGAAATGTTGCAAGCCTTTTTCTTTTAGAAGTATATGAGAGTTGGGTTCTTGGCTACAGATATCTGTCTGCAAAGGAAGAGGGGGGATCCAATTATAAATGAATGAATAGAGGCCTGTTCAGTAGAAGGCCCAGACATGGAGGAGGGTTCTGGAATGTTTGAGGGGTATCAGCGGGCCGGAGAAGAGTCTGAGAAGCAAGGTCAACTCTAACGCATGAGGCCCAAGACAAAGCATCATGGAAAAAGCCAAAAGTTGCACCACGTGAGGGGCGTTCCGCAAGGGGCGTCTCAAATGTTGTTGACTGTTTTGTATTAGGGACAGCACCCCTGGGTGGAGTTAGAGCAGAGACCTGAGGACCCTTTAGAGAGCGGATGGGTAGGCAGAGAGGGGTCATGACTGGAGAACTTTAGGTTTTCACCAAGAGACTTAGAGTGAGTGACTTCCCTTGGGGGTCATTCACAGCTGACACCTTTGTTAGGTTGGGATTTGGTTAAGTAGGGATACCATCTAGAGCAGGGTAGGGATAGCCTAACCTTTGCGTTTTCCTCCAACCTAAATGAAGGAGAGATATGCGTCAATGCTGATAGCTTTATTGTTTTTAGAACTTGTGTTAGTGATTTCTGTTGCTCGTCTGAGGGCTTTTCGAGAGCACATGTATGTAATTGGACCTGTGTATCTCGTGAATCTCATTCTGAGATGCTTGTATTTGCAGCTTATCATTTCTTTACAATAAACTTTTGAAAGCTAGAAGTTGTTTGTGATCTTTGGGAGTAGAGTCCTTTCTTGGGTGAACTAACTTGGAAATAGGTGCACTTTCTTTCCTTACAGACAGGCAACAAAGGTTCAGTCGACCAGATCGAGGTTTGGATCAATAGATATAAGGTATCGATCAAAATCTCGCCCTTTCAACATCAAGTCTCAGAAACTGTAAATAGGAAAGATCGGCACCTGTTCCCTCTGTCACTGATGTAGCTTTAAGCCTCGTACGTGCAGAGGCGCGCATGCGCGAGTAATGGACAGGGTGCCGCCTTGGGGTGTGCCACGAGGCCCCCTGCAGCCCAAGCCCTCTGATAGGTCTGATGCTTGGGAGCCTTCGCAGGGGTCCAGTCATGAGCTGCAGCCTGCGCCTCCCTGTGTGGACAGAGCAGGCCTCGTGGTGTAGGGCTGGGAGAGCGGCCTGTGTGGGCAGAGCAGGCCTGGTGGTCAGGGCTGGGAGAGCGGCCTGTGTGAGCAGAGCAGGCCTGGTGGTGCAGGCCTGGTGGTCAGGGCTGGGAGAGCGGCCTGTGTGGACAGAGCGGGCCTGGTGGTGCAGGGCTGGGGTGTTTTGGGAGAGCGGCCTGTGTGGCCAGAGGAGGCCCGATGGTCAGGGCTGGGAGAGCGGCCGGCGGCGTGCAGCAGGCCTGTGGGGGAGGCCGGCAGCGCAGCCGCCTGGTTGCTAGGCTCCAGCTAGGCCTCTCTGGCTGGCGCTAACGCAGGATCAATAGGTGTGTGTGATTGCACCGGGGAAGAAAACAACGCGCTCCCTGGAGACACCCTCGACTGAAGCACTGCTGGTGGCAGCGGAGCCAGGGCACAGCAGGGGAGCACTTCCGGGATTCATGCCCTGGCCAGACAAAGGAACTCTGCTGCGAGTGGCACGGGGGCAGCTCTCCAGCCCGGCACCCACCCGATAGAGGTGTGTCACACAGTGAAGACCCTACAGCCGTCCTGAGCAATGCCAGGCCAGGCATAGACCCCAAAAACCAGTGTGGCACGGGGGAAGCCCTGCTGAGGAAGCGAGCCCTCCAGGCCCCAATGCCCAGGGGTGGCACGGAGGAGGCTGTCATGCTGAGGAAGCGAGCCCTCCGCCAGGCACTCAGCCAAATGCGGGGTGACTCAGTGGAGACCCTTTAGCCGAGCTGAGGGTGCGCATCTCCCAGTCAGACATAAACCCCTTTGCCCAGGGTGGCAAGGGGCAGGCCTGCTGAGGACGCGATGCCTCCAGTCACCCAGAGGCCCCAATGCCGGGGCTGGCACGGAGGCGACATGCTGGGGAAGGCAGCCCTACCTTCACACATAAAACCCCGGCTCACGAAACAGAGCACCCCCCTTTCCCCCCATGCCCAAGTGAGGGAATTCAAACCCTCAAACAAGCATCCCTCAGGGGCGCGCACCCGCCTGCCTGGGGAGGGAGCCCCCCCCCCCCCCCAGAGGTTCATGTGCTGTCGGTGTACGGACGGCCCTCAAAGCCGGGTGAAGGAAGGAGCGGGAGGCCGCCGTCGGGAGCCCTGGCCCCCCAGGACGGATGCTGGGGAAAATACAGAGGCCTCACGGCTACAAACGGGCAGAGTAACCCCAGCCGCCCCCAGATATCAATAAAAGGGTCTCATGCTGGGGAAACACGGAGCCCCCGCATCCGCGGAGGGAAATCCGAAGACCCGCCCCGCCGCTAGGTGACGGGGGAGTGGGGAGTCCGCACCGGTGGGCTCAGGTGGGGGAGAAGGGCCTAGCAGCCTGCCTATGCTGGCGGGCACAGGGAGACCCCACAGGTGGCAGGAGGCAGCGGAGTCGCCCCTGCTTTCACTGGACAAAGGGTCCTTTAGCGCAGCCCCCCTTTGCCTGCGGGAGCGAGCCGAGCAGCCCTGCGGGGGAAGGGGCCGCGACAGCAGCGGCGCCTTCCTCGGGCCTCCGCTCCCGAGAAGACGGTGCGCTCCCCGGGCAGCCCGCGCTGCTGGTGGCGCGGCCACTGAGCACCGCCCCAGGCTCCGCCAAGGGTCGCGTGCCCCCTGTCTTCAGCACAGAAGCATTTGTACCCACACCATACATACATATATATGTGACGTGCAACGGTGCAGTGACGCCTTCCGGCTCCATGTTGTTGCTTCCAGGCCATGGAGCCAAGCGTCAGTCCCTGCTGCCGGGATCTGGGCCCAGCCTTGGCATCCCGAGGGTCACTCCAAAGAGCATTCCCTGCCAGCAGGCGGGACATACCACACTCATATGTCGGTGATGGCAGAGAAGGCCCAATCGTCTCTTAAGGCTGTGCTCACTGCAGTCCTGCACGCACGCTTGACCCCACAGCCTTTGTGCCACATTTAACTCCACACGCATGTGACGCCCCAATATCCCACTTCTACACTAAGAAAATACCCAAAAATATTTCACCCCCCAGGAGTCAAAATGCAGCGACCCTTTCCATTGACCCGCCATCTCATGCCCTGAGAAAGAAGAGTTCCTCTCAGATCGCCTTGAGTCCTTCCATTCCAGCCTAGCCCTTGCTCTCCACAGCCTATTCTGAATGAATCTCCAGGGCCCTGTCCGCTAGAATGCTATACGCTTCCATGCTCCAGGCCTTTCTCTTGACCCTGGCCAAAACCTGCCCTGGTCCCAGCCCTGCCCTGGTTCCCATCTCCAATCCCTGCTGGTTCAGTCCCTCCGCTGGCACCAGGTCGTACCCTTGAGCCTGTTCCGATCTTCTGCTGGCTTAACTACAGCCTCCACCCAACACTTGCTCTAGTCTCTTCCCCAGGCTTGGTTAAAACGCCTGCCCTAGGTCTAGCAATGGACACCTCCCTGCCCCTATGCATGGCTATAACGCTAGCCCCTGTGCCTGTGCCCTCCGTCCTGGTTCAAGCTTTCTTGGTATGAATTAAATCTCTGCCCAGTCTAACTTATTCCTGTGTCCAAGACCTCGTTTCTATCCCTTCCCTTAGGCCTTGCTACATCCCATGCGCTTAGGTCTGTCGCTAGACATATCCCTCAGTCTAACTAACTCAAACCCCTGCCGTCAGGCCTTCCTCCGGCCCCTGTGCCTGGCTCCAGCCTGCACTTACAGACCTGGCCCTGGCCATTGTTCCAGCCCCTGCTTCCAAATTGCTCCTGTCTTTAAGTCTGGAGCCAACCCCTGTCCCAAATCCCAGCCCTGCTCCTAATCCGGATTCCAAACCCTCCCCTCAACCTTGGCTCCAGCCCCTTCCCACACAGCCTGATCCATCTAGACCTTCTCGATTGCCCACCCCTGCCCTACCATCTGTTAGTGCCTATGCACTAGTAAGGGACATCTTACTTGATTATCCTTTTTAAATGACCCAAAGATCCTAGAAGACCCTACACAATTTCTCCTTCTCAATCGACCCATTTAATATCCCAGACCAAGATGTAGCCATTCGGTGATCCAGTTGAAATAACCCTCCTGTTCATCACTCTTTTCCAACTCAGTTCCACCGACTGCATAAAAGCCCACCTCTGCTGCCCCTGAGATGTGCAATCAGTGCTCCTATGCCCATCACCTGTCCCCAGCTCCTGCCACGATCACCTACATTGGTTACGCATATGGTGAATCAGTGATCCTTATAAAATGAACCAATGAGCCCGTTAGACTCTACTCATTCTCCATCAGCCTAGCCATCACACCAGGAAAGAATATTACTATTTGATGATCCTCCTAGCATGACGCGTCTCAGCCGTATCCACGCCTTGATGTCTTTTCCACCACAATCTATCCCTGGCTCCCTACACTAGGAAAGGATCTGTGCATTTGGAGTTGCCCTACTATTCATCCTTCTTACCCTTAACCTTACCTTAATTTGTCACCCTCAAACCAGCGATGGCCATTCATTGATCCTATTGGAGTTTCTGATCGACTCTTTCAGATCATATATTCCCTCCTGTTCCTCTGGTCTCCCATTGGTGAAGAGGATGGCCATTCAGTGTACTTCCCTTGGAATAAAAACAGATATCTTTCCAGACTATATAACTGATGCGATCTCCCTCTGTCAACATTCTCTACTGGCCCCCACCACCCTAGTAAAGGATATGGATATTTGGCTAACTTCGTGGAACAGCCGTTCTAGACCAAATCATTCACCGCTGCCCCAAGTGCCACAAACTAGAAAAGGATATGACCAGTGATCCTTTGGAATGGCCTTTCTATAACCAGCCCATCCTCCCTCTCCCCAACTCCACAGATCTGCCTCCGGTTCTCCGCAATGATAAAAGATATTGGCTTTCCTGGACATTTCTAGACCAAACCCTTCTCCCTCCAGCCTGGACGTATCCTGGTGATGGATATGGCCACTTGGGGATCTTCTTAGAATGGTCCTGCTGGATCAAACCAGCCTATCTTTGCCTAGCACTGGATAAGGGTCTGACCATTCGTGATTCTCCAGAATGATATTCCTATACCCTAGCCACCTCTTCCATCCCGGTCCCCAGTATCCCCACACTGGAAAAGGTTATGGCCATTCAGTGAACCTCTTAAAATGACTCTTCTAAACCAAACCTATCTATCTTCACCCAATGTTCATCAACACTGGAAAAGGTTATGGCCATTTGTGATTCTCTAGCATGGTCCTGCTAGACCAAACCCATCTCCCTTTACCCATCGCTCCCCAGCAATGGAAGGAGATTTTGCCATTCATGATTCTCTGGAATAACATGCCTGGGCCTACCCATCCCCCTTATTGCCTAGTCAGTACCCAGGACCCCACACTGGAAAATGACATCGTTATTTGTGCTTCTCTAGAATGACCCCTCTTGACCAAACCATTCTATCTTCGCAAACTGCTCTGAAGCATTGGAAAATAGTATGGCAATTTGTGAATTTCTGGCATGGCCCTTCTATTCCTAACCCATCTCTGGGATACAGCCATTCATGATTCTCTGGCATGACCCTCCTACACCAAACCCATCTCTGGGATACGGCCGTTCATGATTCTCTGGCATGTCCCTTTTACACCAAACCCATCTCTGGGATACAACTATTTGTGATTCTCTGGCATGACCCTTCTACATCAAAACCATCTCTGGGATACAGCCAGTCAGGATTCTCTGGCATGGCCCTTCTACACCAAACCCATCTCTAGGATACAGCCATCTGTGATTCTCTGGCATGGCCCTTCTACACCAAACCCATCTCTGGGATACGACCATTCGTGATTCTCTGGCATGGCCCTTCTACACCAAACCCATCTCTGGGATACGGCCGTTCGTGATTCTCTGGCATGGCCCTTTTACACCAAACCCATCTCTGGGATATGGCCATTCATGATTCTCTGGCATGACCCTTCTACACCAAACCCATCTCTGGGATACAACTATTTGTGATTCTCTGGCATGACATTTCTACACCAAAACCATCTCTGGGATACAGCCAGTCATGATTCTCTGGCATGGCCCTTCCTCACCAAACCCATCTCTGGGATACAGCCATTCGTGATTCTCTGGCATGGCCCTTCTACACCAAACCCATCTCTGGGATACATCCATTCGTGATTCTCAGGCATGGCCCTTCTACACCAAACGCATCTCTGGGATACGGCCATTCGTGATTTTCTGGAATGGCCCTTCTACACCAAACCCATCTCTGGGATACGGCCGTTCGTGATTCTCTGGCATGGCTCTTCTACACCAAACCCATCTCTGGGATACGGCCATTCGTGATTCTCTGGCATGGCCCTTCTACACCAAACCCATCTCTAGAATACGGCCATTCGTGATTCTCTGCAACGACATGCCAAGAACCTCCCCACCTCCCTACCCCCATTCGGTCCCCAGTACCCCATGTTGGAAAAGGATATGGCCATTCTGTGATCCTCTTGGCATACTTCCGGATGATGTTGTCCTCGCTGAAGATGAAGAGGGAGCGGTTGACGGTGAAGCAGTTCTGCTTGACAGGGATAGGATTGTAGAGGGCCATGGTCCGGGCCCTCTGGGCCATCGACTGCTTGTACACCCTGGCACCCGGCTGGGGACCTCCTTGGCGGCTGCTGCCCCGGCCCCCTGCCGTGCCGGCTGGCCCTCCACCACCATAGCGAGTGGGCAGATCCTCTCCAAAGCGAGCCATAATCCTGAGGATGCAGAGAACCAGCAGTGAGAATCCAAGGCAAGGGGAGACAGGAGCATCCCCCCCTAGGGTGCAGGAGGACTTCCCTGGGGGGCAGAGAAGGTCAGCAGATGTACCTCCTCCCCTGGAGGGTTACAGAAAGTAGAGCCAATGCAACAGCTGTATATAGAGGGTACTAAAGGAGTGCCCAAGGCAGGCTGGGATGAAAGGTTGGAGCCAGCACACAGCAGGTCTTGGGTGGGGGGTCACACAGAGCTGGAGGGTCTCACACACAAAAAAGGCTGCAATTAACAGAGTTGTAGAAAGCGGGAGCCAAGGCAAGATCCAGTCAACAACGAAGAACACCCAAATGTCACAGTGCCCAAAGATGCATCTGCCGGATTCAAAACACCATTCAGATCTCCCCAAAGTGCCCCACGCCTCTGAAAAGAATCCACAGAGGGCAGAGAATCACACTCGGGGCTTTAAATCACTCCCTGCTTGTCCCTTCCCCATCCTGTGTCTCGGGGGGATGCAGGCGGGGAGTGTGGTCCTCCAGCTCCCGTCTCTGTCCAGGCTCCGGGAGGAAGGACGGTGGTACCACGGTGCCTGGGTCTGGCAGGGAGGTAGGAAGAGAAAGACTGCTGCCCCTGCAGTAAGGACCTACGAGGGATGCGTAAGAGCAGGCGATAGTATCCCAGTGAACGTATCTGCCAGGGATGCAGAGGAGGCTGGTGTCTCTATGCCGGGATCTGGCAGGGATGCAAGAGATGCTGGCGCCCCTGGGCCTGAATCTGACAGGGATGCTGGAGGAGAGGCGGGTACCTTGGTGTAGGAGATGTAGGGATGGGCGATACTGTTACCGTGCCTGCATCTCTCAAGGGTGCAGGAGGAGAGGCGGGTATCCTGTCAGGGATGCAGATTGCAGGAGAGCTTGGTGCATGAGGAGAGGCTGGTACCTTTGTGCCTGGATCTGCCAGGGATGCAGGGAGAGAGGCTGGTACCCTGTTGCTCGAATGTGCCGGGGACGCAGATGGAGAGGCTGGCAGCCCGGTGCCTCAATTAGAGCCTGCTGCCACGGATGCAGTAGGCGAGGTTGGTACCCAGGTACCGGATTCTGCCGGGGATGCCGGAGAAGATACTGATACTCCAAATGATCAGCTGGGGTTGGACGAGCCGCTGCTCCCGAGGCGCCTGGCTCTGCCTCCAGGTGGAACAGCCCGGGGATGCTGAGCTGGGTCAGGGATGAGGCTCAGGCGCCGGGGAAGGAGTCTCTACCAGCCCCTGGCCCCTTTGTCATCCTGCGCCTCCGGTATATTTTACGCAACGGGAGGCTGCGGTTCCTGGCGAGAGATTGGCGCGCTGGACCACCTCTGTTCTCCCAGGGCTCGCAGCAGGGGGAGCCTGTCCCTGGTGACTGTCCTGCCCTCCCTGTGGAGGGGTGCTGCTGCTGCTGTTCCGGGTCCCCTCCCAGTATCTGGGCTCCCCGCTCCGGTGGTGAATGCGAGGAGGAGCGCTCGCAGTGCGAGAGTCTCCACCCTGCCCATGTGAGGCGCCGCAGCCAATGCACAGCCGACTCCACCTAGACCAGTAACCCCTGCAGGCGGGCGGGCAGGCAGCATCTCTCTCCAGGCAGCATTGTGCGGCTCCCCTCCCCCGAATAAGGAAAAACAGCTGATAAACAGGGGCGACGCATCTGTCGCCACAGCACCCCCCAGTTAGGAGCCACCCGCGCTGCGCAGGGTTCAGTTGTGATGTTGTCCTGTTAGGGCCCACAGGGAGTGCACTGTTGTGATTTATTATAAGTTAACGGCACCGGAGGGGTTAATGTCCACACCCCTCCCCTCCCCCACCCAGCCTCACCCTTCCTCTACCCTTTTCTATGGATACCGGGAGAAATATTCGACTGGGTGAATGTTTGAGGGACCAGACCTCCGCCCCACCCGCCATTGCCCCTACCTACCCTCGCACACGCAGGCACACTCACATTCACACAGAGAAGGGTGGGGGGCGAGGAAGGTAAGTGGGGGGAAAGGAGAGAGGACCATGGGAAGACAGAGGGATGCGGGGGTGAAGAAAGTGTAGGGGAGGGACATTGAACGAAGGAAGGGTGAAGAAGAGAAGTAAGAGGAGGAGCAAAGAAGAACTTCATGCGAGAAGGAAAAAGAATGAACGAAGGGAAGAAGTGGCGCTAAAGAGAACAGAACCTAGGAAATGGGAGAGAAAGAAGGAAAGCGCCGAGGAAAGGAGGTTAGGAGTGGAGGCGCTGCACATGCTCTAGAGTTCTGTACAGGTCGGCGAGCAGAACCGACACTATGCAATCCGAGCGCGCTCTTCAACTCTGCCCAACGCACGTGCACGTCAGAACTACAACTGTACAGCTACTGGGCGCGCTCCCTGACTCCGGGCAGCCCTTAAGCGCTCTTTCCGGCGCCGTGTTAATCTCGTGCCCGCGCCCCAGCGCGCGCGCTTCTCCCCGAGGGGCGCTGTCCAGCATCCAAAGCTCCTGAACTGAGTCATGAGAGAATTTAAGGACTGGGGGCCGGATCACAAAACATTGCCCTGTCCTTGGGGGTCAATCACACACACTTTACTACTGTCTTTTGAAAGCAAAATACCGGCGGTGCTAACCTGTGAACACAATGTTTGCGCATTTGCTGTGTTTTTAGGATTTTGTTTTTGTGCTGTATTGTTGCAATGTTAAGTTGTGCTGTACAGTGATTGTTCTCTTCACATTTCGACTTTTTTTGGTATTCTAGTGTGTTTTAATTGTGTTAAGTTCCTACGTGTGTTTATTGTGTTATGCTATTATTATTATTTTTTAATTTACAGATGTTAACAAAAGCTGCTACATTTCCCCTCAAATGCAGCACATGCCTTTAAGACACCTGTTCAGCTTTTTAAGGCATGGGTCAGTTTAAGACTGTGGTAGAGACCAGCCTTAAATGATCACTTCCTGTGCTCACTTTATGTGATGAGGCCCTCGGAGAAGAGACACCCTGGCTCTGCAATAGTGATATCTGACAAGGACCCAGAAAAGGATGGGAGATTTGGGAAAGTGTCTCCTATGGGAGGAGTTGAGGTCTGCTATATGGGCGTTCTCAAAAAGTGTGTTGTTATTATGGATGGAGAATGTGCTCAGAATGGAGAAGAGTTAATGGGCGGTGGGTAGGATGGGCCACTAAATAAATCAACATAGTGTGAATGGCAGGCGTCAATGAGGGATATTCTGCGAGAGCGGGACCTCCCTGTGAGAGAGTATCAGAGAAAAAGGGCTCAAAGAGGGGTCTCAGAGGGCAGAGTAAGTAGGACAGTGTGCAGTTTAGGTATGTCGCTAGCCAAGACCTTTTGGGTTTGAAAAATATTATATATATATATATATATATATATATATATATATATATATATATATATATATATATATATATATATATATATATATATATATATATATATATGTATGTATGTATGTATATATATATATATATATATATATATATATATATGTATATATATATATATATATGTATATATATATATATAAATATATATATATTTATTTATTTATTTTTTAGACACTGACGAAGCTGAAAAGGGAAACGCGTCTGTCGGGGGTGAGGGGTTTGTAATAAACATCGAGAATACCGGAGACCTGTGTGCTTGTCCTTTTTGATTCAACGGAGTCAAACGTATTGGGATATATATATATATATATATATATATATATATATATATATATATACAGACACATCCTACTTATAGGGGCTTTCAGACAGCCTTATTCATCAATTTTGGGCTGTAGTGTCATTCAAATTGGGCAAAGGGTGATCCCACTTTAGACATTGGCTTACCTGACTGTGAGGAATGACATTCTGCTCTTGCACAATGTGCACATCCACAAAATATGTAGTCCCCTTCAGTACCAATTGGTGCAGCACATTCTTACATATTTAAAAATGCATATACATATATTGACTTATAGACAATGCTTTTTTACTTATGTGAGGCACCAGCAGCTCCCCTAACACAGCTACCGGATCACTCCTGTTCCATGTGCCTTCATTCAAAACATTCACACACAAAAAAGCATTGGTAAAGCCAAAGGTTTAGCAGCCAACATCAGACCTTTTTCCTTTCGAACATGGTGAAAGCGTAGAATGTCACAGTGGCTTGCAGTTTTTGGAAAAAGTTGCTGGAATGATGGATGTCTCTGTCAGATACTCCTTTACTTTGTGCCTTGAAGCAACAAAGCCAATCTTCAACATGTGTTGACGAAGAAGGACCCTCCTTGATGTACTGAAGATGTGCAGAGGACATTGCCACAATCAGCACAGGCGCTCACAGGACGACGCTCTGAGGATCCCCTTGTGACCACCACCGCATACCATTGGATGGAGGTTTGCAGTTGTCCTGCGCTGTGAGTGGAGGACGTAAAATAGAAGCATCAAGTTGAAAAAATACTTCTCTTCACACAACCACCGTCAGTTGTCACTGTTTGGCCTTCTTGTTGGTTTCAAGCAATGGCTGAATGCGGTGAAGCCTCAAAGGCAGACTGCTGGTCAGTCAATGGGCTCAATTGGTTTTTATAATAGAAAGGGGAATATCACAGACAAGTGGCATAATGAGACCCACATAGGCATTTAACGGGGGAAATGGAATAATTGTGTCTGGGCAGCTGAAAGACCAGTGCCCAATACTGTCCACACGTAGACTTCTCTCAAGAGACTTAGATGTCTTCCCACCTACCTCCAGATAGTCGCCCGACAAATTTGACAAGAGTTAACACCTTTCCTTCCGCTTTAGGTTCCCACAGACTAAAATGTGTGTTCTTTTTGTTGGGGGCAGTATCGGCTCCATCACAAAAAGTCCTGCAACACACCTTTCGAGACTTCTTTTTAGAATAACATTGTAGTTGATGAACTCATAAAGAGAACAGAAGCAAACAACTGACCACAATTAACGTTTGTAGGCAAATCTTTTGTATTTGGCCTTTTTAGTGGTTTGATTCTCAAGGCTTTCAAGAAACTGTCCAAAACAAACAATACATCAACACAATGTACATTTCGGAAGGTGAATCGTGACTGGTGACTAGGTGCTCAACAGATAATTAAACAGATAGCATAATCATAAGTATACATGTAAACACTATATTTCAATCATAAGTATCCACATTGCATTACAATAGTTTCAAACAGATATATTCTTTCTTTAGTTTAGTTGAAACTCTGTGTGGACTGATACATAGACAGAACGTCGATGTTTCGACCCTTAATTGGATGCTCTGACTTTGTGCATCTAAAGGCGGGTCTTCCTCAGGACTGCAAAAAGGATGGACAGCTAGTTTTGGAGACACGGAGATGGAGTAAGACGTCCCGTTCTATTCATGCCTAGTGATCGCCACGGCGGCACAGAACCTCACAGATCTTCCCACCCGCTGGTGTTGAAGACCAAGTAATTATACAAATAAAGAGGAAAATACGCCTCACAGAAATAGGAGTTTGTCGGCTGACATTCTCCACCCAACAGTGGAAGCCATCCTTGTTGATATTTCCACTTTTAACAAGGCTGCCAATCATTTTTGCAGTCCTGACGACGCCCGGGCGTAGCCACACTCCGGGCGGAGCATAGGGAACAAAGAAACACAAAGATGGCGTACAACACAAAATTGAAAGTGACAACAGTGTTCACAAACAAAAGTCAACAGCTCAAGATGAGTACAGTGATAGACAAACAATATGCAGTAGGGAAAAGTTAAAACTGGCTCCTGGATACCAAATACTGCTTTATTCGTAGGTTCCAAGGTCAGGATTAAAAAATGAATGGATGGTAGCGCTAAAGTAGAGTATTAGGACTCCCTAGCGCCCCTCCTTTACTGCTCTAGTCAACATGTTTCGACCTATATTAGCCATTAGTTCATGGGTCACCTTGGTCTTATTCAGGACGTCTTACTGTCCCAGTCCTATACAATAACCCCCTTACCTTAGTTAGGTGTTGAATGTTAAAAGGGGTATAAGTCACTCATGCCCATTAGTATTAGGCTATGTGGAGGGAATTCTGCCAAAACGGTGACATAACGAGTCTATTGGAACCAATCACTTGACCTGGCGCATGGAGGGAGGAGTCCCAAAGAACACAACAGTTCCATCGGGAAGCTCCTACACCAGTCGTGCCCCTCTCTAGTGCCTCCCTCCATGCGCCAGGTCAAGTGATTGGTTCCAATAGACTCGTTATGTCACCGTTTTGGCGGAATTCCCTCCACATAGCCTAATACTAATGGGCATTAGTGACTTATACCCATTTTAACATTCAACAGCTAACTAAGGTAAGGGGGTTATTGTATAGGACCCTATATCCCACCCACTACTCCTCACCGCACAACACGGAACCGGGACCGTATCTCATCCCAGGAACGCCGACTGCCACGCGTCAACTGTTTTTAAAGTTCCCGAGTGAGATCCGATTCAATTGCGCTTCCGATCACGTGATCGGAAAAACCTGACCGCATGTGTGTAAGTCAGCCGTACGCCGCTCACTACTGCGGGCGCCATCTTTGAGTGTGGTTGATCGTTATTGAAAAAAGCCTTTATGCTGTTTTTAATACAGTCCACACGTCTACTGCACAGACTATTTTGTGGGGTTTCGATGGTTTATTTACGATGCACCTCTAGCTCTAGACAATAACATAGTCGAGTCACACGCTGCACAGAATAGATATTCTATGTCGCTCTCATTCAGTTAATTAATGCGGAAGCCCTGTTTGCATAGGGAATATAATGTTCTGTTATCACAGCCAATTTTGATCTACATGAATTTACATTTAATCGAGCTCATACTACATTATGCTACCAGAAGCCATAAATGACCTGATATGCAACCGTGTGTTACAATGCCTTTTTAGACCAGAAACTAGGTCTTTCACAGAATACCAAAAAGGGGTATCTGGAAGGTCTGATTCTATCAATGGGTCAACCAATAGCTGTCAGGGATTGCACATAGAATTCTAGTTTGGTATCGGCTGACACATAGATGCTGAACCCTCGGTTGGACAGTAAGGGCACAAAATCCTGACAATGCTGTATGCTAAAGTGTAGAAATGGTAGTGCAGTTAGTTCTACTTAACTCTATTACACTCAATAATTTCTTTTAATCCTTGTGTGTCACTCCTTTCCCTAAAAATCCATCTAGCTTCCTTGCTGAGTAGAACAGCCTCAATGTTATTGGGTTTGCCCTTCACTGTCTCCAATACGGTCCATGTGAAGGGGTGCCTTTCCTGATGACAATGCTGGACCAATTTGGTCGTCAATTTTCCTGCCTTGATCGTACTCAGGTGTTCTTGTATGCAAATTTTTATTAGGTGCGTTGGAACTAAAGTATTGGCCCAACTGTTTTTTGGTTCTCATGTCAACCAGACGGTTGCTAACTATGATCTAGGGTATAGGGATGTTTTGTAATTTTGAATGAGGCCAGCCATGTTAAATGGTGTTGCAGATTGCTTGGAAAAGATTCTGCTAGAGAAGCAGGAACAAAGAGCTTGGTGATGGTTCGCATTAAGTCAATGCACGAGGGTGCGGAGGTAAAAGGACTAGGAGAGTTCGGTACACTATGGAGGATTGGGGAACATAATGTGGTAGAAGGATCAAAGGGAAACTGAAGCAACTGATGAAAAAGAGTGCGAACTGATGAGGGTGTGTTAGGTTCCGAGTTTGTGGACGTGCCGAATACCACTGCCGCCAGTAGCGGCCAGTGGTGGGAGTGCTGCGGGTCGGTGGGGCGGAGCGGGGGTGGAACAGGGTGGGGTAGTAAACTATGGAATACGGCCCAACGGAGGTAAGTAAACAAATAAATAAATAAAACAAATTTCGTTGCGCATGCCACATCGCATTTGACAATGCCGCGCGTGCAATTAAATTTGTTTTATTTATTTATTTTATTACTAACCTCCATTGGGCCTTATTCCATAGTTTACTACCCCCCACCCTGCTCCCCCCCGCAGCACTCCCACCGCCAGCCTCTACTGGCTGCCGCCCCCAGCCTCTATGCCGACAACAAAACTGATGTTGCTGTCTGCAATAGAAATGCAGGATAAACAGGGAAGAGAAAAGAGAGAGAGATATATAAATAGGACTGGACTCTCTTTCAGAAGCTCAGCCATTCTCTCAAGGGGCGGTACCACAGTTACAAGGCGGGTCTGCTGGCTTAGTGGACTAATGTGTCCACTGTAGGGGCCGATGTTTGACCTAATTGTCACAGATTCAAATCCAGGGGGGTCCACTGAGCCTTTCATTCTTCTGAGGTCGATAAAATAAGTCTTATTGAATTGGGTAACAATAAACATCTGTTATTCAGGGCCATGATGCCCATGGGTGAACATGCACTTTACAAATACACGTTATGTTATTGTTGATTGCGCTTGCGGCGCTCACACAACTGTATGAAGGCAATGGATTGGTAAGTATAATGCAATAGATCGGAACACCAAATAAACAGATATATAAACAGTAGTCTTACCAGTCTCAACTCTAAAAAGCATGGGCTGGCCTAGAAGCCAGCTGACTGCCCTACCACTCTGCTGACAACACATCAGTCCAACTGTAAAGAGTAAAAAGAAGGGGAAACAAAACACAGCAAAACAGAAAAATGAACTAATAGTGGCTAGAAACTGGGAACACAGAGGGAACCAAACAGGAAAACAACAAAGGTGAGGGAAAGAAGCACGCGTGTAAACTAAGCGTTAGCAGAGAGCGGAAGTAACTAACAACTCGTTGTCAGGCAAGGTGTACAAGTCCCTATAGGTCGTAAATAGGGCTCTGCCACCATTGAACTGAAACTGACCTCAAAACCAGGGAAGTGAGTAGTGCAGGGGTCTGCAACTAGGAATCTAAGGGCACATCTACCAGAGTTTATTGCCACAGGAATATCACTTTTTGTGACATTCCTGGGGCGAGAAACCCTTGGTCTTATTTACAAGGCAGCGTTAAGCCACTTAATTGATATGGTTCTGTTCTGCTGTCTCCCTTTCACGCAATGTAGCACAACAACTTTTGTTGCAGCGCTGTAACACATAAAAACGTAATAAATCTGCCTTTCAGCCTCTGCCTGCTCAAATGTTGGTATTCTGTCAAAGTCTTTCAACATCGGCATGACAACATACCATTTACTCCAAGGCTGAAAATACCACTCAAGTCCATCAAGATAAAAGAAAAGCAACTCCTGGCACATGTTTCGCTCTGAATAGAGCGCATCCACAAAGAACAGCTAAGACCAGACACAAGCAAGGTCTCTAGGGTTACACTGGTGACTTGATGGGATGTATGACGTTACAACGCATGCTATTACAACGCATGCCTTTACGATGCAAGTTTTACAACGCAAGTCGTTAGAACGATATGCGTTGGGGGGCGCTGGATAGTGAATAGTTTAATTTACTATTCCAACTCCAGTCCCCGTGGATAGTAGGGAAGGTGTTGGAAACTATTCCCTATCCTAGAGCACCCCCCCAGCGCAAGTCCTTGTAAAAGTTGCGTTGTAATGGTTGCGTCGTAAAGGTACTTCGTTGTAACAGTTGCATTGTAAAGGATGTTCCCCGACTTGATGTGTTTTAATTACAATGCTGTCTACATAAAGTGAGATCTACTTAGAGTTCTGCTGTGCATCATTCCAGAGATTCCAAGACTGTAAAAAGATTCTAAACCAACATTTACAGTCACTATAGCAAATGTTGACACTAATTTACAGGTGAGAGTTCACAAAAACCTAGTCTGCAAGGACGAGCGCCATAGAGTTTGCATTTGTTAGCACTCTAGGCATTTTTCAAAAGATGACAGGAGAGATATATTGTGCACATTTTAGTGCAGCTTGTGGCAGCAGAAGGCATGTTAAATCAGAGCCACATTACCAAATCATAACATTACATGCCTATGTAATGCAGTCTTCCCTAACCTCTCTGCTAGTTTATTAATGGCAGACAACTGGACTCCAATGAGCCACTGCAATTACCAAGGACCATTCTTATTATGAGCTTCAGCGATCAGTTGTAGAAGTCCTTTCGACAGGACAAATGCGTGTCTCCATGGCAGAAGCACACCATGCTTCTTGCCCTAAGCTTTTCTTTTATAAACCACTGGACTCTAGCACGTCAGTCTAGCACGTCAGTCCATTTGGCTGCATTAAAGGAAACCAAAGCTCCCACCACTTAAATGAATATATTTATAAACTTAAAGCTCTAGACCGCGTATACTGCTTCCTGATGACATGACGTCAACAACTACCACTCGATGGGAAGATCTTGCACCTTAAAACCAGTGTCGGTGTTCGTCTTCACAAAGCCTTCACCAGAATCAGACGCAAAGTTTATAACGTTCTTAGACTAGATTCAGGCGGGCTATTGCAAGAGCCTGTGACTACTGAGCATAGATTAGTATTAGCCGTGCATGACTGAACCCAAACATTGGCCAATGCTTTTTCCATGAACTAAGCCAAAAGTGTTTTGATATCATGTGATATCAAGTGGCAGGTCATTGGTGCATGTGCTATGCGGGAAACAACCTTTACAATGCAACTTTTACAACGCACTACCATTACAACGAAACTTTTACAACGCAACATCCATTACATCGCATGCCATTACAACGCAACCCTTACAACGCATGACACTACAATGCATACCACTACAACGCATGTCATTACAACGCATAACATTACAACGCATAACATTACAACGCATAGTACCCTTACACTATCCAACAATTACCCTACTGTTGCACCCCCTGGAGTTAGAATAGTAATTTTTACCCCTACACTATCCAACACTTACCCTTCTGTTGCACCCCCCTGGAGTTAGAATAGTAATTTTTACCCCTACACTATTCAACCCTTACCCTACTGTTGCACCCCCCTGGAGTTAGAATAGTACATTTTACCCCTACACTATCCAATACTTACCATACATGCAATGTAATGTTATGCGTTGTAATGGTATGCGTTGTAAAGGTAGTATGCGTTGTAATGGAATGCATTGTAAAGGTAGTTTTTAAAAATTCGTTGTAATGGCATGCGTTGTAATGGCATGCATTGTAATGGATGTTGCGTTGTAAAAAATGTGTTGTAAAGGTATGCGTTGTAAAAGTATGCGTTGTAACGTCATACATCCTGCTATGCCCTTTGCAGATGCAGATGGGCATCCTTCTGCCAATCATTCTTGCAAATGACTCCTTGATGTTGGTGATTGTTCGATGCTGATGACTGCTTGAT
Source organism: Lissotriton helveticus (assembly GCF_964261635.1). NCBI lineage: Eukaryota > Metazoa > Chordata > Amphibia > Caudata > Salamandridae > Lissotriton > Lissotriton helveticus. The sequence continues at coordinate 209,315,575 of NC_136065.1, forward strand.
GTTGGTGACTGCATGATGTTGGTGACTGCTTGATGTTGGTGACTGTTTGATGTTGTGACTGCTTGATGTTGGTGACTGCTTGATGTTGGTGACTGTTTGATGTTGGTGACTGCTTGATGTTGGTGATTGCTTGATGTTGGTGACTGTTTGATGTTGGTGACTGCTTGATGTTGGTGATTGCTTGATGTTGGTGACTGCTTGATGTTGGTGACTGCTTGATGTTGGTGGCTGCTTGATGTTGCTGGCAGAGAGCCGGGTCCACCTTCTTGATGTGCAACGGGGAACTGGACAAGGTGGAAGTCAATGAGGAGCCTAGGACATTGACTACAAGGCATTTCAGATTTCATGGACTCTTGAGAATCAATGTACTTTTTTCTTAATAGAGTGCATTCATGATAATTAAGCATGGGCGGATCTAGCGGATCTCGCGTACGCGAAATTGCGGATTTACGGATTCGCAATCCGCGAAGATACGCGAACTCTAGCGGATTTGCGGATTTTCCCGTTTTTTGTGTTGGCGCGCGTTCGCGACGATTTTGGGACAATTTCGCAATTGCGAACTTACTTTTCGGCACGCAACGGCCGCGACTATGTTGTTTCTACGTCTGGTTTATCATCACAGGTTCACAGCACCCTCTGCTTCACCACTGCCACCCTCTGGGACACCCATGCCACCCTCTGGTACATCCTCACTGCCACCCATTAGGTTTGTTTATCACTGTAGTTTATGGGGGGTGAAAAAAGCAAGCACACCTCCCCTACTTCAACTGCCATGAATTAATTGGGGGTTGATTAATGTGTCAGTTATTTAGAAAGTTCCAGTCTGGCTGGCACCTGCTTCCTTCCTTATCTGTAATTTGCTTTCTGTTGCAGTGAAATTTTTTTTCACAGGACCTTCATGGTCTACTTGTAGCTATTCTATGAGCCTGCTGTTTGGGTCATAGCAGGGTCATAGAATAGTTGCAAACTCTGGAGGGGCCTCTCAGGAAGCACTACAGTGAATGTTACAAATGTTAAGTTTGAACTTTTGCACCTGCTCATTGCTTTCAGTTTAGCAAAAACCGTTTTTTCTGCAATTTCGCGCGTTTTTTGGGGCGCGAATCCGTGCGAGATCGATTTCGGGAGCCGCGAATGCTTGCGAATACACTTTTTTTTTTTTGCGACGTGTATGTTCGCGGGCTTTTGCGCGTGTTCGCGAGGCGCTTGTAGCTATACGTTTGCCAAGTTACCATAGCGGTCGTACACGGGCGCGGCCATCTTGTTTGCGTGACGTAATTCCGTTTCTGGCCGCTATGTGTAATCTCGCAAACTGTGCTGCTCGCTAGTACAATTTCGCGCGTGCTCGCGAGGAAAATCTCGCGCGAACTTACCCACGCGGTTGTGAACGGGCGCGGCCATCTTGTTTCTCATTCATTGCTATGGTTCTGGGCATGCTTTCTGTATCCTCTCTGAATCTCTGCCATCCTTTGCTTGTTTGAAGTTTATTTAGTCTATTTTACTTATTATCTATCCCTCTATTTTTCTAGCTGTATATTTTTGTGTTTTCTGCTACTTTTAGTTACTTTTAAACTACTTTTTTAAACTCTTTTCTTTTCTTCTTCACTATTCTATTTCTTCTTTATCATTTAAGTTTATTTCTGCCCAGACCATGGTAAAGGGAGCCGGGAAGCACCCTGAGAAGGGGAAGGGTCCCGCACCCCGTGCCCGGCTCCTGTGCGGGCGTTTGAGGGGGGAGCAAGTGGTGCCGCGGGAGATCTTCAGCGCGGAGGAAGTGGCGGCACTCATCTTCCACGTCCAGCGCCGCCTCCCCAAGACGATCCTGGGAGGCGGCAAGATCGCGACTGGCTATGGCATCCGGGAGCGCCGGAAGCGGTGGGAGAAGGTGTGCCGGGCCATGTATAAGCTCTCTGGGGTCCGGCGCACATATAACCAGGCCACCCACCGCTGGACCGATGTCATGGACCGGGAGCGGGACTTGCTGGACGCGCTCGGCGTAGAGGTCCCCGGGCTTGGTGAGTAGTAGTAGCTATTCATCACTACTCTGTTTTATCCGGCTCTGTTATTTGCAAATCTTTGTTCTTTACCAAGAGCAATAATGCTGCCGATTACTATGTAGGTAAATTATATTTCAAAATCTTCTATGCATTTCAGGTGCACTGCTCTCCTTCTCAGTAGCCTTGCTTGCTACTATGCTTATTTGTTTTGTACATTGTGTTCATTTCATTGGCCTGAGAAATTATGTATGAGTGTAGTGTAAAGATAAGAACTGCGTAATGCTAGACACTAAGGGTCATATTTTCAATTAACGGCGCATCCCTGCAAAGTAGCAGGGATGCGGCAGTAATTGTGTGCCATGCCACCACCACCACCCATTGGCCCAAAACGTCACAGAAGCCTTACGTATCTGTGCCGTAAAGGCGGCGCATTGCTGGAGTTGCGTGCCAACGATGGCGCAGCTCCAGCAATGCTCTGGGGTACCCTATCTCCCCAATGCTGCATCAAGCCGTACGTCGGTTTCAAGCGCGCAGGGTTTGACTCATGCATCATTGTCTTAAAAGTGACTGATTGACATCTTGTAGATTTCCCTCAGCCACTTTTAGGATTCGTCCCTGCGCAGGTACGCCCTCCCTTGCGCCGGAACGCCCCCTGATGGCGCAGGGCTTTACAACGTGATGCATCGCCCATAATTTCTTTTTTTTTAATATATACGCCGCACCAACACCATGGCGAGTCTTTTGTTCTGCCGCAGCGTCACAAAAGTCACGCAACAATGGAGGAAAATGAGCCGCAAGGGACTTCTAAATCAGCCCCAACAGACTGAAGTCCACTCCTTCCTTTAGACACATGGCTATAAGAAGAAATAGTGGTGGTGGTGGGTGGATTGATAGTTTGAGTATTCACTGATCTGCAAGCAGGATGGACTTTGTCTGTCACTTCGCATGCTGCGGACTGCTGCCTGCAGTGCCAGGCCTAGGCAAACCTCTTTAGTAGTCTGTTTATTGAGTTACATAGGAACTTTCTAAGTCAACGTTCCGCAAATCAGGCAATACGAATAACGTAGTATACCACATGAGATAGATCCCGTGGAATAGTTGTCTATCTATTTGCTATTTCTCCAAAAAATGTTGTTATTGTTCTTTTGAAATGGTTGATTTGGTTGACAAATCTCATCCATGTTTTCTGGTCTTTCTTTCTTTCATGTTGTACATCAGCTCCCCCCAAGGGCAAGAGGACACAGGAGGAGGAGGGTGCTCAGGATGCAGGCCAGGATCGGGCAGGCGAGGGCTCCTTTGCTGGCCCCAGTAAGTTTTAATTGTAATAAAGAGTACCTATTTTTTCCTAGCGTTCCTCATTTGATTTTTTCTAAATCGTCTTTGATCTTCTTGTAGACTGGATATAAATTCTTATCCTGGCTCTAATATGACTCCCTGTGGTATTACTAGATTATTCTTATTAGTCTGTCTGTGTAGCTAACTAAGATTGGACATTTGGCAATTCCATTGGACTCCCATTCTATTCAGCAATAGCTCTATGCACTGTCTCCTTACTGACTAGATAGTGTGGCAGATCCATTCAGCTCCCGAAGTCACCGATTATTGATCCCCAATGATCTCTAGATTATCGTACGCAGGACAAGAGAGTACGGAGTCACAGCACAGTCAAGAAGTGTCAGAGGCACTCATGCTTGCAAAAATTCCAAAACCTTTAGCTCATCCACTCTAGTCTGGAGGACCAAAAACCACAGAGTCTATTTAAGTTTAAAAGCTTTATTAAAAGTAAACACATTTATTAAAATCTACTTTGTCATAAAACTATTTAACTGAAAACGGAAAAGTGGTTAGTGCTGACGATTAATTGGACACATTTCTTGTGGTCGAGCCGAGCTCTCACCTGGTTTGAACTTGATCCTGGTCGTGTTCTTAGGAGTCAAGCTTCTGTCTGTTAGGAGAAAAAGTGGTGCGTGTTAAAAATAAAAAGCAAGCATTCATCAGTTGTGCATAAAAGTGCAGCAAGACAACAGCCTTCCCTGGAAAAAGGGACATTTTTACTTTGGAGTAGACAGTCACAAATTATTACATTGTATTCAGTTTTTTTAACTTTTCTCCTAGACCAAATATTATATAGTAGTGAGTGGTGTATTCTAACATTCTTAAATGTACTTTGTAGGTGTAACATCTGGTGACGGGGCCAGCGCGGAGGTGGCTGTGTTGGGCGAGGACTTGGAGGACTCTGGGGAGGAGGCGGTGCAAGAGCCGGCGGACGGTCCTGTGGGGGTTCAAACGGTGGTGGCGGAAACAGGTAAGCTATATATTCCTTACTTATTGAGATTGAAGACTGCATAGTGTGCTTTCTGCACGGGTGTATTACAAATCAACCAGGTAGTAGCCTCCTCGAAATGTACTTCGACTTAGCTGTGAAGTTTTTGGTGAGAAGAATCCCAATAAGTTCTTAGACGAACGGGATGGATGGGATGAACGAAAAGCGAAAGAAGGGTATAAGTAAGTGGGACACGAAATTGTATGATGGCTGGCAAAGAAGAACGATATGTGTTTGCTTGGCCCCCGAGGTGGCTTGGAAGGAAAGAATATGGTATGGTGCATGGCTAGGTCAATGATGAAGCAAGGATGGGTGGAAGGACAGCAGCCTGGGTGGGTGAAACAGAAACTGTATGTGTGCGTATACTTTGACTGAATGGATGCCTGGAGCATGGTATTCTCTGACTCTTAGATAGCACATGTGTATCTAGAGAGAGTAGATGGTCGCCAGATGAACTAAGTGTTACCTTGAAGAGCATGTGCAGGGAAGGAAAGGAAAAGGAATTGTAAATGTGTCCAATACTACCATGAATAGTAGCAGTACTTTGTATTGCGTCTGCAATCACAGCATATATCTGGTTATTACGGTGGACACTCCGTACCTCTCTTAATAACTTTAGTTTGCTTGTAGTACGTCATTCATGTGGGGGTGTATCACTGTTCACTCAATATTAAGCAAAGCACCTAAAGTCATCCCATATGTCATCAAATACGTCCCATGTGAAGTGATAGATAATCAAATTAGTTAGCTTCTTCATTTTCCTTTTCTAGTACTCATTTGCACTGTAGGGTGAAAGGTAAATTAATTAAGCAGTAGCCCTTGTAACAGAGTATTCTCAGTGCCACCCGTAATAGAAAAGTAATAGCTTCACCACCTGCATGTACTGGACCGGTACAGTAACGCAAGTCTGTCTCACTCATCATGGTGTGCAACTTTTTTTCTCGGGTGCAAGTTCACTGTGCTGTCCATGTCATTCTGCCGGCTTGCATAAGATAACGTACCAATTTTCCTAAACAAGAGAGAAGAAGAAGAATAAGACTGGTGTACTGTCATAGTCGACTGTAATGGAAGTCCATAGTGGTCGTAGAATTTGTTCATTAAACTACCACTAATGTTAGAGCAAGGATGCAGAAGTGGGAGGTTACATAGATACTGTCCTCAATAGTTATGTACTGTGCTTTCAATTTGCTACTTGTACTGTGACCCAACTTTCGGCTCAATCACTTTGTGTTATTAATGCTAAGGAGCATTGGTTACAGACTATGTCTTTCTTTCTTCATATAGTTGCTCCTTCCAAATCAACAACACGGAGGGAGCAGGCTAGAATGGCCCGGCAACGGAGGCTGGAGGCCACTGTCGCCGAATATCGGCGGCTGGTGGCCCTGGAGGAGGAGGAGGACACGCAGTCGAGCGGTGCAACAACAACATCCTCGGCTGGGACCGCTGCATCCTCCTCCGTGACCCCACGGGATGCCAGCATGCGCAGTGCTCCAGCGGGACCGAGCCGGGCTAACAAAGCCAACCGCCACCGCCAAGCAACAGAAAAACCAGCTGCCCCCCACAGGAGCTGCAAGGAACGCCAACACCGCCTACGAGTCCGAATGTCCAACCTGGAGCAGGAGGTCCAGAAGTATAAGAACTTGGTGAAGGGCCTCCGCTCCGAGCTTGCCACCCTCCGCAAGGAGTATGATGCCCATGCCGCAAAATGCACCAGCACCCTCCAGTAGTGGAGTGTCCCTTGCCCTTTTTTTATAGACTTTTGGGGGGTGGGATTTGGGAGTTGGATCGTTTTGGGACGTTTCAAAGACAATCGTTGGGGTTAGGGTGGGTCTTGAGGGAGATTATTTTGTTAGGGCTACATAAATATACATTTTTAAACTTTATCTGACCATACCTGTTTTTTACTGCTTTTCAGTCTGGTGGGTGGGGACGGGGGTGTAACAGTAACTTTGTTTTCCTGAACAGTCGTAGGACTTTAGTAGTACAACCGTCAATCTCTTGTCTACTCCGAAATAATACTCCATTATACTACCTCCCACCAAACGCTTATCTTACCTGTAATTAGTGTTAGAAATTAGGGCTAGGCCCAGGGCTGGCTCCACGTGAAATGGGGATTAACGTTGTCAATCCTGGGCGGGTGACATTTCCTCATTGCGGTGGTACTAGTGGTGTGACACAGTGGCAGTTGCATGCCTATGGAAAAAAAGAAAACGAAACCTTGTTTGTCCTTACTGTAGCATTACAACGGTTACGGTACGATCGAGAATATAGCAGGTGACAGTACACTAGAACAGTGCCATAATGTAGCCTAACAAATGGTAAAGTATTTGCTTGCAAGTATAACTAGTACTTGCGTTGAATATATTTGACATTGGCTACTACTACTAGAAGATATAGTACTGAAGCTGAGTAAGTCTAGAAGATATCCTCGTATTCCTTCACCAGCCTGTTGCTATGACCTTATCCTCCCCAGCAAGTGTGTGGAATTATTGATGTCATTTTAGTCAGACATCAAGCAAAACAACACAGCCCGGGGGAAGAGGGTTAGGGTTTGTAAAATGGATGGGAATGGGGGTTTCTTTTTGGGTAGGTTTTGTTGAGAGAAGAAAAAAAAAGCAGAGCATGGACAAACAATAATTGAAGATAAAGACAATCTTTGGTTACAAACTAAAGCTAAGCACATGCAGTCACACTCATAGAATAAAACAATGGATACTGTATCTGTATTGCGTATGTTGTTGGAGTTGTCCTGTTGAATTTGGTAAGTAAGTTGCATGCAACAAACAATTCCTCTTATTGGCGGCACTCCTCCATTCCAGCTGACGCTTCGTCCATCAATGTTGGTGACCACTGACAGAAGACACCCTGTCCACTGCCTGCCTGGCGGATGTTGACTGAAACCCGGCCTGTAATTATTGAACGGAAAACAGGAAGTGCTATTACAATACCACTGATAAATAAATAAAAGGTATGTACGCTGTGTGGTTCAAAAAGTGACACTTTGATTTCCCTAATAGACAGTACAATATTTTTGAAATTGCGTGCTCTGTCTGAGTCACCTTTTTAAGGATAAATAAGTATGGCCAAAATATTATAGCGGATCTTTCCCCTCAAGGTAGGTGTACTGTAAACTGTGTTTTAGAACAAAATTTGACCTTCCCAGCAATGCTCCCACCAAGACCCTTACTAAAGCCAGTCGCAAAAATGTAGAAGAACCCCAATCAGATCTCCAAAAACGATGCCTAGCAGAAAAATGGTTACAAAACTTACTTTGAAAGTAACAGTAGGCCCAAATACAGACCGTGGATTGTATTCAAACCACTTGCAAGCAAGCAAAAGTATCCATAGCCAGCATCGCTCCAACAGTGCTCTACAACACCAGAACTGCGTTGCAATAGAACCCCCCGAAACACATGCAATCCTGCTGCTAGGGCTAACCCTAACGAACCCTAACTTACAAAAAGTGCCAAAACTGGTGTTTCCTTATGGATTTTGTCCAAAACACTTCTATCCGGTATTAGACCTTCCCAGGAATGCCCCAGGCAAGACCCGCCAACCCACCCGGAAAAAACCACCCGACAACACCCCCAAACAGCGAAAAAGCTAAATCTCATACTTACAATATCTCTCGGCCTTCGGTCCAAACGCGCCGCTGTGCAGCTAGGTCATCATCATCAATCATCATAACTCCTGTTTTCCACCACGGATTTCCTGAAAAGCAAATGCAATCAAGATTAGATTGTCGCAGCAGTGCTTCGACAGAGACCCCGGCCGCAACCCACCCACGAACAGCAGGAAGCCCCCCAAAACGCTACATTGAGCAAGATGACAGAAGAAATAGCAAAAAAAAGGCTGTTCCTTAAGGATTTTGTCCAAAACACTTCTATCCGGTATTAGACCTTCCCAGGAATACCCCAGGCAAGACCCGCCAACCCACCCGGAAAAAACCACCCGACAACACCCCCAAACAGCGAAAAAGCTAAATCTCATACTTACAATATCTCTCGGCCTTCGGTCCAAACGCGCCGCTGTGCAGCTAGGTCATCATCATCAATCATCATAACTCCTGTTTTCCACCACAGATTTCCTGAAAAGCAAATGCAATCAAGATTAGATTGTCGCAGCAGTGCTTCGACAGAGACCCCGGCCGCAACCCACCCACGAACAGCAGGAAGCCCCCCAAAACGCTACATTGAGCAAGATGACAGAAGAAATAGCAAAAAAAAGGCTGTTCCTTAAGGATTTTGTCCAAAACACTTCTATCCGGTATTAGACCTTCCCAGGAATGCCCCAGGCAAGACCCGCCAACCCACCCGGAAAAAACCACCCGACAACACCCCCAAACAGCGAAAAAGCGAAATCTCATACTTACAATATCTCTCGGCCTTCGGTCCAAACGCGCCGCTGTGCAGCTAGGTCATCATCATCAATCATCATAACTCCTGTTTTCCACCACGGATTTCCTGAAAAGCAAATGCAATCAAGATTAGATTGTCGCAGCAGTGCTTCGACAGAGACCCCGGCCGCAACCCACCCACGAACAGCAGGAAGCCCCCCAAAACGCTACATTGAGCAAGATGACAGAAGAAATAGCAAAAAAAAGGCTGTTCCTTAAGGATTTTGTCCAAAACACTTCTATCCGGTATTAGACCTTCCCAGGAATGCCCCAGGCAAGACCCGCCAACCCACCCGGAAAAAACCACCCGACAACACCCCCAAACAGCGAAAAAGCTAAATCTCATACTTACAATATCTCTCGGCCTTCGGTCCAAACGCGCCGCTGTGCAGCTAGGTCATCATCATCAATCATCATAACTCCTGTTTTCCACCACGGATTTCCTGAAAAGCAAATGCAATCAAGATTAGACTGTCGCAGCAGTGCTCCCAGACACCAAAAATCACCCACAAACACCCGGAACCCCGCCAAAGAGCACCCCAAAGGCAAGCAAGTCAGGAAAAACGGCAAGAAATTTCCACCTCATATTTGGTCCAAAACACTTTTGTCCATTATTAGAGCTTCACAGCAATGGGCCCAAATCCGTCAACTCACCCGCAAAGAAGTACAACACCCCCACAAGTGCTGAGTCTTTCTTCATTGGGCGTAATCCAGCACTCTGCTTTGAGGGAAATCGCAGTCTGGAGGAGGAGGATAGAGGAGCATGTTCTTCAGAACTTGTGAACCTGAGGAATGTAGACTGCGGCACCTTCAAATCAATAAGCAAACAAGTGAAGACAGTTCTGCTGATGGTCTTGTTTTTGGGATTAGGTGATTAAAGTTTGAATTAAATTAACTGTGCAAACCAAAGAAAGAGAGACAAACAGGAATAAAAGTGAATAAGGATGAAAAAGAAAGTTCTTGATTCATTGTCTCATTTTCAGGGCTCGGTGTCAGGGAATAAGAAGAAGATTTCGTCATCATACTCTGCGAATTCAGGCAGGATGAGGTCAGTGCCACCGAACAGAGAACAAATCCCCTCATCTACGTTGCCGTCCTCCTCGTCTTCATGCGGCGTGCTTTCTCGTACTTTGTAATCTGGTGGTATGAGGTGCTGATTCATCTTGATCATTGTCAGCCGCTCCACATTTTTGGGCGAGAGGCGGCTCCGTTTGGGAGTTACAATGCCACCAGCAGCACTGAAAACACGTTCAGAAGACACACTTGCGAGTGGGCAAGACAAATAGTTTATAGCCAGGTTGGAGAGCTGTGGCCACAATTGTTTTTTGCCATGCCAATACTGCAATGGCTCATCATTAAGAAAGGCCTCTGTTGAGTCATTCATATAGTCCTGCACCATCGACTCAAGGTCATCAACGGTTCCTCCACTTTGCTTACTTTTTGCTGTGCCTTTGACATTTTTTCGAGAACCATACCCAAGCAAACTTAGCCAATCCTCTACAACAGCCACTGTTACTGTTGTGTGTGGTGCAGATGATCCAGTTGCCTTTAACGGCTGAGAGGTCACTTGTGCCCCAGCCACAGGTGCAGAAGTGGATTCTTGTGACTGGGGATGGCCTGCTGATGCTGATGCTGATGTACTGTCTTCTCCTTCAATAACCTGCCGTTCTTTTTCAAACCTCTTGGCTGACAAGGCTAACCAATGTTTGTACTTTTGAACATCTGCATCAGCAAAAGGAAAGAATGCTTCGCCTGCCAGCGCCTTTTTGTAGCGTGGATCCAGAATAGTAGCACAAATGTAATGCTGTTCTGACTTGATTTTTTGAAGACGTTCATCACCACGTAGGCGCTCTAATAATTTCTCAGACAAAATAAAATGGTCTTTTTTTTTTTCATCTTTTTCAAACTCAGAAGACACCGCCATCAGTTGGTGCTCCAGCATGCACAACAATGGGATAGCTTTTCCCAAATTACAGTCCTCCTGGCTGACTGCACGCGTGAAGAACTCAAAAGGACGAAGCATGTCTGTCAGGCTTTTAACTATGTCCCATTGCGCCGCACCCAACCGCATGTCCTCCTTCTGAGATGTACCCTCTGTGAAGAAATAGTGATCGAGTACCGTATACTGCTCATACAGACGCTCAAGCATGTAGAAGGTTGAGTTCCAACGTGTTGCCACCTCCTGGATGAGTGCTTTCACTGGCATTTGACGTTCAAGTAGCAGTCTCCTCAGATGCTTCCGGGCCTTAAAAGAATGGCTGAAATGGTTGCACATTTTGCGGCAGGTGGCCATTACCTCGAACGCTGGACTGTGTTTATCACTCAAGAATTTTTGAACTACCAGGTTGATACAGTGCGCCAAACACGGCACTCTAAAATAGTCACCCTTCCACATGGCCTTAACTACATTGGCACCATTATCCGTGGAAACATAACCAATCTTGCGTTTTTGGGGGGATAGCATTTTCAAGACCTTTTTGTCAAACTCTTCCAATAGGTTTTCTGCTGTGTGACTTTTATCCAAGCCAAACATGGCTAGTGTTGCATGTTTCCGAGCAGCTTTGAAAACTTTGTCCGGGTCAACACCTGCGTTTAGCTTTGCTTTAACACCTGAAAAAGAGACCCAGTGTGCAGTGATGCACATGTAATCAGCGCCTGCGCCACTGGTCCACATGTCTGTTGTCAGATGTATTGTGTGAACAGCACTCTTCTGCAAAGCTGCCCCAATCGCCTCCAGCACATCTTCATGTAGTGCTGGAACCGCAACTCTGGCAAAATAGAACCGGCTAGGAACCTTCCATTTAGGGCAGAGCGTTGCCACTAATTCTAGAAAACCTACCGCTTCTACAAAAGAAAAAGGGAGAAGGTCCACAGCTAGCATTTTAGCCAGCTTAGTGTTATACAGACGCGTCAGTGGGTGGTTGCGTTCATATGGCACGTCTGAAGTAAGCATTGTTCTAATGTTGCCCTGGACCAAGCATTTACGGGCTGATAATGACTTCATTGACCCAATTTTGCTCGCTGGTGAACTTTTGTGCGTTGGTGTCTCACTCGCTCCAACACTCTTAGTGTGCCTCACATTGGGTGTGCTGCTGACAGGGGTACTGGGTGTAAGGGAAGTGTTTGACACGTCTTGTTCCTCCTCGTCATCATCAGATGAAACATCAACGTTTCCTTGAATTCGGCCTTTCTTGATCGCATCTAGGTGCGCAAACCATTTGACAGTGTGCTGTCTCCTAAGATGACCTCTCTGGCCTCCGGTACCATAGTTGGTACCTGGCTTACCACGACTAACTGCATCCTTACAAAGGGTACAAATGGCAAACTTTGGATTTTTTTGACAAACAGTAAAGAAGTCCCAAACTGGGGACTTGAAGTGTCTGTGGGACCTGGAGGAGGCGGCGATACTGGTGGTGGTGGTCATGAAGCTAATGCCAGATGAAGTGGAGGATCTGGATTGCCCAACTTTTGTACGTTTTGCACTTTCACCGCCACTAATTAAGGTCGAGGTTGACGGAGGTCTCTTCTTGCCAGAAAGAAATATGGAAGCGGGACGAGTTGGTGTACTACTTAACTCCAATGATTGTGGTGTTTCCACTGCCTCCTCATCGACAACATCATCATCATCATCACGCTCAGCAGCTCTTCGGGCTAGGGTCAAAATGTCTGTTTGCTGCATGCCCGCTGGGGCTGCAGTGACCTTTATGATGACTGGGTCGTCGTTGGCAGAGTCTTCATCAGCAGCAGTATCCGCCACTTCTTGTTGAGCCTCATCACACTCCATAACTCTGAGACTTTGGACGAGCTTCCTTCTACGCTTAACTACCTTTGTCGGATCATGGTGTGCCTCACTCTCAGACGGCTGTGGTGCTGGTTCCCAAGTTTGATCCGTATCATCAGAAGGAGGTGTGCTTGAAGAAGATGTAGACACCACCCTTGATCTCTTCCTTGCTAGGGGTGTGGAAGACAATGAAGGATCATCAGGAGGAGTGGCTTCCTCAAATGATAGCTCGCCTTGATTGTCGATTTCCTGATGTGCCCCTACTTCGGGAGGAACAACTATTGTGGGCACTTGTGACCCTCCATGCACCTCTGCTTGCGCATCTCCTTGCGCTGCCTCTCCTTCCACATGTACTTGGGCTTGCACTTGCACATGTGATTGTTGTTGCGGCTGTGGTTGTTCAACACTCGTCAGATGAGCTACAACAACCTGTGTTGATTGAGGGACATTGCTGCTGCTTTCTTGCGATGAGCCAACATCACTGGTCGATGGTGATCGAAGAACTATACTGGCTGCCTCTGCAGCACTCAAGGGCTTGGACTTAAGTTGGCGTGGTGATGGTGGTGGCACTGAGCCCAATGGAGCGGGGGTGCTGCTGCCAGCTTGGTCCCCAGCAGATCCCGCTGCTGCTGCAGGCATACTTTTTTTTTTACTCCCAAAAAAAGGGGCGGGCGGCACACCAGTGTCCTTGGTAACTTGCTTCTTCTGCTCCTTACTGGCACCTTTCTTGCTAGAGGAGCTACGGGTTACTTTTTTTGGGGCCATCTTCTTCAGAGCAGGTCAGCAGGCAGCAGTTGCACGAGTTGCAGAGGGTTCTGTGTCCAGACGTGACGTCGCCTGACGTTATGCTGCACACACACACCGCTGCAGGACTTCTTCCTGGCACTGGTGGTTCTCTTGAGTCTTCTTGTGCACCTAAAAGCAATGGAAGACAGAGGAACATCAGTTCAGTTAAACACCCCAAAAAATCGACAAAACACAGAAAAATGAGCACAATCCCATGCCATCCATGATGTTTACATTGAAGACACCCCACAGAAAGACTAGGCCCATGCAACACTCACCACCCCTGGGCAAAGGGCCCCACCAGCAGGCCCAAAAAAACGACAAAAAACAATAAAATCAGCACAATCCCAGCCCATCCATGGCCTCAATGGTGTTTAAATTCAAGAAGACACCCCTCAGAAACACTAGGCCCATGCAACACTCACTACCCCTGGGCATAATGGATGAAAAGTAGGCAAAATAAGTGCAGGCCTCAGACACTGCCTCTCCTCAAAATGGCCCCTTACACCCCAAGCACATGTTGCCTGTACCAGCCAGCACTCAAGATGGCCACCACCACCACCCACATAGCCAGTCCACATCAACAGTACACCCCCAAAAAACAGAAAAACAGCCAGAAATCACCACAATCCAATGCCATCCATGATGTTTACATTAAAGAGAGTGAGACCACACCACAGGCACACTCAGTCCATGCACCACCACCCCTGGGCAAAAGGCCACACCAGCAGCCCCCAAAAAACGACAAAAAACAATAAAATAAGCACAATCCCAGCCCACCCATGGCCTCAATTATGTTTAAATTCAAGAAGACACCCCACAGAAAGACTAGGCCCATGCAACACTCACTACCCCTGGGCATAATGGAAGAAAAGTAGGCAAAATAAGTGCAGGCCTCAGACACTGCCTCTCCTCAAAATGGCCCCTTACACCCCAAGCACATGTTGCCTGTACCAGCCAGCACTCAAGATGGCCACCACCACCACCCACATGGCCAGTCCACATCAACAGTACACCCCCAAAAAACAGAAAAACAGCCAGAAATCACCACAATCCAATGCCATCCATGATGTTTACATTAAAGAGAGTGAGACCACACCACAGGCACACTCAGTCCATGCACCACCACCCCTGGGCAAAAGGCCACACCAGCAGCCCCCCAAAAACGACAAAAAACAATAAAATAAGCACAATCCCAGCCCATCCATGGCCTCAATTATGTTTAAATTCAAGAAGACACCCCACAGAAAGACTAGGCCCATGCAACACTCACCACCCCTGGGCAAAGGGCCCCACCAGCAGGCCCAAAAAAACGACAAAAAACAATAAAATCAGCACAATCCCAGCCCATCCATGGCCTCAATGGTGTTTAAATTCAAGAAGACACCCCTCAGAAACACTAGGCCCATGCAACACTCACTACCCCTGGGCATAATGGATGAAAAGTAGGCAAAATAAGTGCAGGCCTCAGACACTGCCTCTCCTCAAAATGGCCCCTTACACCCCAAGCACATGTTGCCTGTACCAGCCAGCACTCAAGATGGCCACCACCACCACCCACATGGCCAGTCCACATCAACAGTACACCCCCAAAAAACAGAAAAACAGCCAGAAATCACCACAATCCAATGCCATCCATGATGTTTACATTAAAGAGAGTGAGACCACACCACAGGCACACTCAGTCCATGCACCACCACCCCTGGGCAAAAGGCCACACCAGCAGCCCCCCAAAAACGACAAAAAACAATAAAATAAGCACAATCCCACCCCATCCATGGCCTCAATTATGTTTAAATTCAAGAAGACACCCCACAGAAAGACTAGGCCCATGCAACACTCACCACCCCTGGGCAAAGGGCCCCACCAGCAGGCCCAAAAAAACGACAAAAAACAATAAAATCAGCACAATCCCAGCCCATCCATGGCCTCAATGGTGTTTAAATTCAAGAAGACACCCCTCAGAAACACTAGGCCCATGCAACACTCACTACCCCTGGGCATAATGGATGAAAAGTAGGCAAAATAAGTGCAGGCCTCAGACACTGCCTCTCCTCAAAATGGCCCCTTACACCCCAAGCACATGTTGCCTGTACCAGCCAGCACTCAAGATGGCCACCACCACCACCCACATGGCCAGTCCACATCAACAGTACACCCCCAAAAAACAGAAAAACAGCCAGAAATCACCACAATCCAATGCCATCCATGATGTTTACATTAAAGAGAGTGAGACCACACCACAGGCACACTCAGTCCATGCACCACCACCCCTGGGCAAAAGGCCACACCAGCAGCCCCCCAAAAACGACAAAAAACAATAAAATAAGCACAATCCCAGCCCATCCATGGCCTCAATTATGTTTAAATTCAAGAAGACACCCCACAGAAAGACTAGGCCCATGCAACACTCACCACCCCTGGGCAAAGGGCCACACCAGCAGGCCCAAAAAAAGGACAAAAATCAGCACAATCCCAGCCCATCCATGGCCTCAATGGTGTTTAAATTCAACAAAACAGTTGTATCATGCACCCCTAACCAACCCTGGTCCTACTGGATACTGTGGCTACCCACAATATAATGTATTTAATGTTCTGAAAAAGTTCCAAAATTTTACTTGCAGCAACTGTAATGCCCCAAACAAACTTACTTGTGAAAGTTGATTTCTAATCCAAAAGTGATCCAAAGACAGTCAAAAAGGCCTCAAATCCAAATATCCAGCAGCACCCACAAAAAGTAATCCTTCCAGCTCCAGATCCAAATGAAAGTGACCAGGAGATGGACAAAGCACTGGGAGGAGCCTGCTGGACAGGAACAGGAAGTTGGAGACTGTGGGGCACTTCCTTCCTCCCCCCCCCCCAAAAATGGACTCCTTGCAAAAAAAAAGGCCATGCAAATGTCAACCTGAGGAGTGATTCTGATAAAAATCATAATTTTCTGAAGGTTTATCCTGTTTGCTGGTGATTTTCTTGTGCAGAATTGCAAAAGCTCTATTTCGCGAGTGCGAGATTGTTCCTTTCCGCCGCAACTACGTGTTCGCAATTGCGAACTCTCGCGAGGTGTGCTGTGCAAGGTGGCAAGCCGCGATTACGTATTCGCGGGCGCCAAACTCCCGCGGGATCACGCAGCAAGATCCAAAATGGCGCGGCACTCGCAAAGAAAAACAACTCGGCAAACGCTAAATGACGGAAAGTGAACGCCGTGCACCACGCCGCGCGCCGCAACCAAGCAAAAAATCCGCCGCGAGCGGATTCACGGATTTTCGACAAATTCGCGAGAGTTCGCGGATTGCGAATTTGCCGAAAATCCGAAAAATCCGCGATCGGAGCGGATTTTACGCCCATGCTTAATGATAATATCTGGTAGTCACCTGAATTTTGGGTCAGAATTCTGATTGTACAAATTAAGAGAAGCACTATTCGCCCTGAATAAATTCCACGATGTGGGAACAGAACGTGTTGGTTGTTTTCCTTTGAGATGTATAATAAAAGATTATTGTGACTGAAATATAGATTCTCCAAATGGAAACAATCATCTACATTTGTATTGAGTTATGGAGTCTTTTTGTAAATCTCGCGACAAAGATTACCTTATCTGTTCAAATTGAGATAAAGTAATGCAGACTTTTTTTCTTGAGCAATTTTATGATACACGAGGTGTGAGCAGCTGGCTCGTGGAGACAGGCAACTACTGTGTTTTGGGGTCACACTATGGCTAGTGGTACGCAATCGGTGGGTGTGCTATTTCCTTGGTAGATATTGACACCTTCTGTTCTTCGAAACCAATAATCCTGAATTCAACATAGTTGGGATTTAAATAGGCGAGGCCCAATCGCTCAGCTGGAAAACCAAGCATTTCCTGGGATTATAATCTTTCTCTCTATTAACAGGGTCCACTTATTCAAGTCCCTCCAAGCCAAGAAGGCTGGGCAAAGTGTGGGTATCACGCATCGTTCTCCCCAAAAAGATATGAAAATAACTTTCAATCTACCTAAATTATCGACTTCTTTTATCTATACTAATATAATAAAGAGAGAGCCCAAACCTTTGAGGCGGGTAATCTCAGGAACCACAGCACCAATCACAACACCCAATACAGCGTTGGAAAGGGCAGTTGCAGCAGAAGGACATAGGCTATGCAGACGCCCAACATATACATTTAAAAGGTAAAAGAACCATGCCAGCAAAGTAGTCCCTTGCGGGCGTGTCTGCTTTGTGCTGTGGGCGTGACAAACGCTAGGGGGCGTGTGGTACATTCCGCCCTTCATGCCATGTCTCATATCGTGTGCTGTGGGCGTGTGCTGGGGGCGTGGGCATCTGCGGGGCACGGGATTACGGGGGAAAAAAAGCGAACGTTGTGCCCAATATTTCATTGTTTTTTCTTCCCAGGTTATGTACATTCCAGCTCCGGGTGTCCACCCTGCTCCCTTTAAATACCCCTGCACCCCATAATCATAACCCACCCTTACTCCTTAAAATACCCCAACACCCTTAAACACTAACCCATCTTAACCCTATAAATATACCCTGTACCCCAAAACCCAAACTTATCCCTAACCCCTAAAAATACCCCTGTACCCCAAAACCCAAACCTAGCCCTGAACCCTATAAATACCCATGTACCTCAAACCCCAAACCTACCCCTGAACCCTAAAAATACCCCTGTACCTCAAAACCCAAAACTAGCCCTGAACCCTAAAAATACCCCTGTACCCCAAACCTACCCCTGAACCCTAAAATACCCCTGTACCCCAAAACCCAAACCTACCCCTGTACCCCAAAATCCAAACCTACCCCTGAGCCCTAAAAAATACCCCTGTACCCCAAAACCCAAACCTAGCCCTGAACCCTAAAAATAACCCTGTACCCCAAAACCCAAACCTACCCCTGAACCCTAAAATACCCCTGTACCCCAAAACCCAAACCTAGCCCTGAACCCTAAAAATACCCCTGTACCCCAAAACCCAAACCTAGCCCTGAACACTTAAAATACCCCTGTACCCCAAAACCCAAACCTACCCTGAACCCTAAAAATACCCCTATACCCCCAAAACCCAAACCTAGCCCTGAACCCTAAAAATACCCCTGTACCCTAAAACCCATACCTATCCCTAAACCCTAAAACTACCCCTGTACCCCATAACCCAAAACTATATCTGAACCCTTAAAATACCCAAACACCCCAAAACATATACCTCAGTACCCCAAAACATATACCCCTATACCCATACTTACCTTATGCAAATATTTTAAAAAAACATGATTTTACCATTCATGCATTTACAACTAATTTCATTGTAAATGTATGCGTGGTAAAAGCATATAAAATGTAATGCCATGCGATATAATGGCATTGCGGAGTTATGGTACTTTCGTAATGAAAGTATGCGGAGTGTTGGTATGCGGAAAGAAAGTTGCAGAATAATGGGTGTTTACCCTCCCCGGTAAGTACATTGGTGGCACGGCAGCCCACATCTCCAGCAACATACTCATATTTTTTCACCACTGATTTGAAAAATGCACATGTCTCTCTCATTGATGGCCAGCACCGACATACACTTTTAGACACACCTCCCGCCACAAGTTCTAGAATTGCGAACTTTAGAGCTGGGGAGCTACGTTCGAATCTCAGCATCAGCTCAACATCCTGTGATTCCAGGCAAAACGCGTTGTCTCCCCGTGCCTACCACAAATGAATGTGTTCTTCTGTAATGTAAATTGTGCTCATGCCATGTTGTCGAGTTCGCGCTATATAATATTGCAAGTAAAAATAAAGTAGGGAAACTCGAGTTCACACACTACTGAACGCGCACTCTTAAGTGCATCAGCAGTGCACTGTGAATCGGAGCGTTTCACAGGCCTGTCACAGATAAGAAAGGCTATCAAAACGAAATCCTACAAAACAATATACTACTGGCCGGCAGCAATTCATACCCGGACAACGTCGGAACGGGCTGCTAGTACTGTATAAAGAGGCACACCGCATGAAAAATAGTAGTACACTATTCCTGAAAGCTAATGTATGTGGCCAAATATAGATTAGTCCATAGGGAAATTAGGCAACCAAACCATGCCTCTGAAAGGCCAGCGGGCCAGTGTGAGGACCCGCCAGCTGACACTTGACATATGGCTTACTCTGTTCTAGTCCCACTAGCCTGTCTCAGCCTGTCACATATTCTTCCAATTTCCCTTCGCCCAGTATGCCGAGAAGTGATGCCGCGTCCATAAACATTCGACGTGTGGTGCCCTGACCCAATTTTTTTTACATTACGTATAGGTCCTTTACATGGTTGCTCTCAACAACACACATTTCTGTTAGAGTTAAAGGTAAAAGATGGCTAGCATAATCAGTGTAAAATAATTAAAACACGTTAATTTAAAGTGTTACAATTTGCAGCTCTCAAAGGTTAATTATTCACTATTTTGTCACAGCAATTTTATAATTATTTTCTTCCGTTTAATGGTGGTTTAAAATCACCTTTTCCAATAATTAAAATGGATTTTTAGTTCTTTGTTTATCAGAATATATCTTACCTCTTTAATTTCAGTCCTTCCTGACAAATGGACATTTACTGAACCGTGCATAACAAGTTGTCTATTATGTCACGCAGAGCCTCGAGGTGGAAATACTCTGTTTTATGGCAACTTTGGAGGGTGCTCCCCCCCCACCCGTTTCCACCACCTCTCAGAAGCCACTCTGCACTTTGAGTAAGTGTGAAATATGCCATAGCCTTCTGCTGTAACACGAAACGATGGGAGCCCTCTGCAGAATGTAAGGGGGGTCCCATATCTCACATGTATTCATTGAGCTTGGCCTGAATGGGGGCCCTTCAAGGGTTTTGGGGCCTCTGAAAGACCCCACCCCTAGTCACAGGGGACGCAGTGGCTTGTGTTACTCTCCTCCCTCATTTAGTAGCCACCTTTCCATGCCAATAAATGTGAAACTTAAACATCAGTGGCTTCCTAACCTCCCTTCACCAACCTCCCTGTGTAACACTTACCCCATCCCTCCAAAAATAAATCAATAAAGCAATACTTGGTAACCTGCTGTCTTCCCCTGCCTCCTTTTGGCCTTCTCTCCCCCTCCAGTACTCTGGGTGGTGCTCATCCGCCATCCCTCCCCGCCCGGTGGACCGTGCACAGGAAGCGGGCGCTGTCAGCACAGAAAACAAACTCCTGTGACCCGTGGAATGCAGGAGAGAGCTGACAGAACCCGCAATCACCCGCACTCCCTCATCTCCCATGGGCATGGCCAGTGGAATCAGTGCCACCTTAACGCATGAGCCCGCTGGGCAGTTGCCTGGGGGCCCCATGAGCATAGGGGCCCATGCATCCCAGAATTTAACACAAATTTTCCGTTAAACATTTTTATTCCTGTGAGTGGGTGTGTAGGCAGGGCCCAGTGCAATGCTTTGCCCAGGGGCCTATAATGCTTTTAGGAAGGCCCTCACTGGAATTACCTATGGTGCGGCCGCTGCACTGGCCATATGATCCTACATCTGCTGTATAACCTACAGTTTCTAACAACAAAAAAATGTTGTAGTCCAAAGGGTTCAAAAGTTACTTAAAAACGCAGCGACGTGTTGCTGCACAATGGAACGTCCTTTGAAGAGGTTGGCGGATCTTTTTTCTCGCAGAGGCTGAACCTGCAGGGCACAAGTCCTAAAAAAGGAGTGGGGGGACGCTGTCACCGGAAGTGATGTCACGACAGGAAGTGACGTCACGAAATGTGGCTCCGATCGTGTCCCAAAGAGGCCAAAAAGGTGAAGTCCAGCTGTTTGGCAGGGGGGACGGCATCCACCCTGTAAAATAAGTGGGGGGACGCCGTCCACCCGAGTGGTACCCCGACTTGAGCCCTGTACCTGTGCTAATGAGTTTCAGCCTATGCCCAGACCGCGTTAACAAGTGTAAACATGAGAAAATAATGAAGTAATTCCTTCACAAAATGTGCTGCATAATTTGGCTTTTCTTGCCGCATAATTTAGTCGACTCTGACGCATAATTTAGGCATCCCCTGCCACATAATTTCAATGGCCCTGACGCAGGGACCCTAGAGATGGCTGAATATGGAGCAGAGCGCAGTCCGTCGTCTTCATTCCGTTGCCCTTTTCGGGTGTCTTGAGAACCAGGCAAGTCGGCGGATTGGGGGCCACCGGTCCACCATTTTGAAATCCGTTGGTCGCACTCCTCTGACGTATGAGCACGGAAAACCACACTTGTTATGCACTGCAGTTAGGGCAGAGCAGTGTCAAACCAGGTTACACATTCAGTACTGTGTACAGCGCCTTCCAAAGGAAGTCATGTACGTCAAGGCTATGAGGAAACCACAGACCTCTCCGAGGGTGAGGGGTAGACTCGGGGGAGGGGCAGGGGCGAGGTGTGGGGGGGGGAGGCTGGTAGAGCGATGATGGAACCCGCGGAGGAACTAAGCGCCTGTCAACCTGAAACGTTTTAAGAGGTATACATATTTACAGTTTTCAGGAGGAAAACAGCTGCGTGTAAAAAAGGTGTTATGATCCACTTTCTGAAATTCTGCCTTCTGTGTTTTGACGGGTGTCATACCGAGCCCATACGGATCGGGGAAAGATGTCTTATTCGAGAGCATCTCCCCCTATTTTGAGGGGTCCCCGCCAGCTGCGAGTGTGTTTCTTTCTGTCAATGATTCCTTCGCTCAGTTACACGGGCGCAGAGGGCTTGTCTGCCCGAGGAGACCGCCGCTGAGCTTGTATTTGCAACGAAATCTTTTAATCCTGTTTATTTCGACGCCTCGCGTTAGTCCTTCCGGCATAGTTTATGCAGCTAATTCCGAGGTCCGAGCCGCACAGACGTGGATTAACAAACAGGGAAAAAATACTCCGCGTGGTTGTGTCTGAAGACGGGGCCGGCCCTTTCCATTGAATCACAAGGGAAGCCGGACGAGGCGCCCAGATCTAACCTGATGAAATGGGCGCAGGCCATCCATCTATGCTGGGTGCCCCCCTTCTCACAAAGAGGTTGTCCTGCCCCGAAACTGGCAATAGTGGAAACAAAGCATCATCCATACCTTATATTTTCGTCATGATTTAATATTGCTCGGTATGCGACTGTATTGTAATTTCCAAAAAGCTTCTTCACCTTATTGTACTTTTCCCTAATAATTTTAGCTGAAGCAGAAACTCTTCCCAGTGAGAAGTCATGCCTGCAGTTCGAAAATATATTTAAAATATGAGAAGTATGGGGCCTAGGTAGGGTTTGGATGAATCTGTAACAGGTGGTCCTTAACCTCCAGCAAACCTATGGCTTCCAGCTCGGTTTCAAATCAGGGAAAATATATATATATATATATATATATATATATATATATATATATATATATATATATATATATATATATATATATATCTCTCTCTCTCTCTCTCTCTCTCTCTCTCTCTCTCTCTCTTCTCCCCCCCTCCCTCCCCCCCCTTTTCAGGCATAGAGTGACACATTAATTATGCAAAAAAGAAGGTAGAGAACTCTGGGTAGTTCTCAAATTTAGATGGAAAGCAGCTCCTGTATAGAGCACACTCAACACCAGTGACACTCCAGATCTGCTCACCTCAAATGTCTGCTTATCAAAGTCTTTAAGCATAGGATTAGCCCAGTGCTATCGACGCCGAGATAGAAAGGCACAAAGTATTTTGCCATTTCTACAGCAAAGTCTTTAAGCATAGGATTAGCACAGTGCTATCCATGCGAGCTGTAAAATGACCAACGCCTTATACCACTCCAGGCACAGTATTGCCACATTGGTTGGTAAAATACCATCCAAGCCAACCTGAAATGAATAAAAGCAGCCCCTGACACGTGTTTCATTCTCATTAAAACTCTTCAGAGAGGTGTAGCCTTGTCCACAAACCGAAGGGAGCACCCAGTATAAGCCAAAACAAAACCCTTTCTGGCATAGAGTGATGCATTAATTATGCAAAAAAAGAAGCAGAGAACTCTGGGTAGTTCTCAAGTTTAGGTGGAAGGCAGCTCCATTATAGAGCACTCTCAACACCAGCAACACTCTAAATTTGCTCCCAAATGAGTATATGGTGGGTGCTCTGATTGGGCACCAAAGCACCCACTTTTAATTATGCAGGCCACACAAGATGGGGTCCACAGGTCCTATTATGGCTCGGGGAGTGGGGCCGCGCGGACCACCTCCCCATTATTTTAAGGAGTGGCCCCGGGGAATGTGATTCCCAGAGCCTAACAACTCTCAGGGGAGGGGAGATGCGTGGCCCCCCATTAATTTAATGAGTGGGCCTGGGGGATGGTGTCTGCAGGGCATAACAACAATCATCGAGGTGGATTAACGTGGCCCCCCCCCTCCTCTTTGATTTAAAAAAAGTTTCTGGGTTACGCGGTCCCCAGGAGCTAATAAAGCTTCAGGAGGGGGGCAATAAGGCCCCTCTCTCATTTAATTAAAATCCCCAGGGCCCAAATAGACTCAGGAGGAGTGCTGTGTAGCCCTCCTCCCTTTTTTTGGAAGTTTTGGCCCCAGGGTGATCTCCCCAAGGCCTTTAATGGATTTGGGGAGTAGGGTTCACAGCCCCCCTCCCTTTTTAAAAAGTCCCTGGGGGAAGGGGTCCCCACGACCAGACCCGGTGGCCAACCCCCTGCAGCGCATGGCCGAAGGTCATGTGCTGCATGGGGTTGGCTCACTTTGGGGGGTTGGCCACAGGGTCTGAGTGCAGGACAGGCCTTGGGGCCATTCCCTCACCATGCATGACCGAAGGCCTTGTGCAGTGTGGGATTGGATGCCTTTGGGGGCTGACCACAGGCCCAGTGGCCAAACCCCCACTGCCAAAGTCCGTGCACAACTTGGGGATGGCTGCATAAAGAGGGTCAGCTGCTGGACCTGGCCTCTGGCTAGGCTAGGCCCTGTAGCCAACCCACCTCAGCACTCCATTCTGGATCACTGCGAGCCCACGCTGCATGAGAGGTCCTTTCTGCGTCTGCATCCGGTTTTCTCATCCTTGAAATCCATCGCGGACCCATTCAGTAGTCTTTGGACACCTACTCCACCTCCCTCGCCCCACTGATTCCTGACCCAAATCAGTAATTCGTTATGCCTTTGGTGGTGCACCCTGTACCTTGATTCTCCTTTGGACACTCGTGGATTATACTTGCCCCCCTGCTAACATTGTATCTGCTCTTCAATTGGTAAACAGACAAAATATCGATTTCAAAATATCGAATATACAAAATATCGATTTCAAAATATAGAATGGACAAAATATTGAATGGACAGAATACAGTCATCAAAAATATCGTTTTTAAGGTAAGTAATGTTATCGAATTTTAAAAATATCGAAGTATATAATATAGGTTATTAAAATTATTGAATTTTTAATAATATCAAATTTTTTATAGTGTTTTTATGTTATTATATGTGTGATAAGTGTGTATTTATGTTATAATTTATTTTAATTAATGAATTTTGTTATTTCATTTTTGCGTAATTTAATTCTGTAGCGGGTTGTGGGTTTATAGGGGAATAGGGTGGGAAGTAATTTAATTATAATTAATTAAATATGTACATTTGTTTATTGGTATTTATTTTGAATTAATTGTTAATTAATTTTTATTTGGTAATTAATTACATTTTAATTGCCAATTAATTTTATTTAATTGATTAATTGATAATTATGTTAATTTTATTAATTTATTTTCTGTAGCGGGTTGTGGGTTTATAGGGGAACAGGGTGGGAAGTAATTTAATTATAATTAATTAAATATGTACATTTATTTATTGGTATTTATTTTGAATTAATTGTTAATTCATTTTTAATTGCTAATTAATTAATTGTTAATTTGTAATTAATTTGTATTAATAGGTAACAATTTGTAATAAGTTATTTTAATTTGTATTTTTAATTGATTAAATATTATATTATATTAAATTGGTAATTACTTTTAATTAATTTTTTATAGATATTAATATATCTATTTTTTTTAAATAATATATGAAGTATTTACTTTCCCTACTGTTGCACTCACTGGAGTGGGAATAGTAATTTTTACCCCTATGCTATCCAACGCTTTCCTACTGTTGCACTCTCTGGAGTGGGAATAGTAATTTTTACCCCTACGCTATCCAACGCTTTCCCTACTGTTGCACTCTCTGGAGTGGGAATAGTAATTTTTACCCCTATGCTATCCAACGCTTTCCCTACTGTTGCACTCTCTGGAGTGGGAATAGTAATTTTTACCCCTACGCTATCCAACGCTTTCCCTACTGTTGCACTTTCTGGAGTGGGAATAGTAATTTTTACCCCTACGCTATCTAACGCTTTCCCTACTGTTGCACTCATTGGAGTGGGACTAGTAATTTTTACCCCTACGCTATCCAACGCTTTCCCTACTGTTGCACTCTCTGGAGTGGGAATAGTAATTTTTACCCCTACGCTATCCAACGCTTTCCCTACTGTTGCACTCTCTGGAGTGGGTATAGTAATTTTTACCCCTACGCTATCCAACGCTTTCCCTACTGTTGCACTCTTTGGAGTGGGAATAGTAATTTTTACCCCTACGCTATCCAACGCTTTCCCTACTGTTGCATTCTCTGGAGTGGGAATAGTAATTTTTACCCCTACGCTATCCAACGCTTTCCCTACTGTTGCACTCTTGGAGTGGGAATAGTAATTTTTACCCCTACGCTATCCAACGCTTTCCCAACTGTTGCACTCTCTGGAGTGGGAATAGTAATTTTTACCCCTACGCTATTTAACGCTTTCCCTACTGTTGCACCCTCTGAAGTTGGAATAATAATTTTTACCCCTACGCTATCCAACGCTTTCCCTACTGTTGCACCCTCTGGAGTTGGAATAGTAATTTGTACCCCTACTCTATCCAACGCTTTCCCTACTGTTGCACCCTCTGGAGTTGGAACAGTAATTTGTACCCCTACGCTATCCAACATTTTCCCTACTGTTGCACTCACTGGAGTGGGAATAGTAATTTTTACCCCTACGCTATCAAACACTTTCCCCACTGTTGGACTCACTGGAGTGGGAATAGTCATGTTTACCCCTACACTATCCAACGCTTTCCCTATTGATGCAATATGTGGAGTAAGTATATATATTAATTTATATGTAGAGTTTTTAATTTATTTTAAATGTATATGTATTAGTTAATATTTTTTAAATATGTTTTAATGTTTATATCTATAATGTGTTAAATTATATGTATTTGTAAATTATTTTTACATTATTAATACATTTATAGAAACAATATTTTTTACTTTGATATTTTTGTACTACGATATTTTTTTTTCCCGATATTTTTGTACTTACCTTTATGTAGATAGAACTTCGATATTTTTGATGTCGATATTTTTGCTTCAATATTTTTGTATGTCTATATTCTGCCTGTCGATATTATGTAATAGATCCCAAAATGGGCTTAGGTGCCCTACTGACACCCCCTTCCCATATATTTAAAAAACAAATAACGGACAAAATTGTTTTGGTTTGCTTTTGCTGCAATCCCACGGGAGTCCAGTGAGGCCCTGGCAAAAAAATCCATTTTGTTTTTTATTTAGGCCCCCAGGGAGTCCCACAGGGTCTCCCTACTGGGCCTAGGAGGGCAGGGTTCCCAACCCGCTCCCTTCTAATGTATTTTGTTTTTAACTTCAGGACAAGGCACTTAGTCCCAGAGTACTGTAATGGCTGACAGTAACATTTTACTGGCAGCACTTCCGAGCGCTCTCTCCCACAGGAATCTGACTCCCGTGGGAACAAATTGGCCCAAAGGAAAATAGCTCCCTAGCCCAATCAGAACACACTATTCTTTAATCTTGTGGGAGTACTGATCCAACCGTCCAGATATACACTTTTTTTATGTCTTCATTTTTCAAAAGGTACTCAATGGATTTACACTAAATCACAAAAAGCACATTCTGGTACCAAGACATTGTTTCCTGCCAAATTTGGTGTAATTCCTTTCAGCAGTTTTTGCTTTAGGTTCGTCAAACGTTGCCAAAGCTATTATATATATCCTCAGCACACCTCTTCTCATATAAAACAAGCACCAGGATGCTCGGGCTCACTTTCAAAAGACGTTTTTTTTTGCTACACAGGTAAAGCGTTTCGATCGCAGCTGTGATCTTCGTCAAACCTTTTTTTCTTTCATTGTCCCATTACTTTATACCTTCTCCTGATGCCATTGCAATTAACATTTTTTGCAAACTTTTTTCAAACTTTTAAAGTGACAGAGCCATATAGGAACATTGTGCAATCTATAATCAAAGTGCAACGTGCATAGTGCAAGTCATTACCATCTTTCAATTGATCTTAGTAGTCAAAGCACGGAGCAGCACAGTTAAGTGACAAGTGCCAGTGCATTGAATAATCAATAAAACTCCAATGTTGCTCTTCATGCGCTGCACACAGATTATTTAATATATTTACAATCCTATATAGAAAAGAGAAACATTTACCGATTTTGCTGGAACCGTTCAACTTTTTAATTTTAACTAATTACATTTGCAAGATGCTGGAATGGGGAGAGTTACCGAAGAAAACGATTAAGAATTTCAGGCAAGTGCCTTATTTGTCAAATTCACTTTCTTATTCCTTCCATCCCCAAATGACTCCATATCCTTATATTAGCAGCATCTGCAATATACTTCATATGCAAAATCGCATCATCAAAACAACTGAAAATGTGAAAATCCACAATTTTTAACACAACATCCTTATAATTTAAAGTGCATGTGCAAAAATCAATACATTGTCAGGATTAAAAAAGAATCACTTATAAAATTCATCATGTGGATCTGGTTGGGATTGTACAGATTATGTGTACAATTACATACATGTGCTTGGAAGAGTCTTGCCTTGTAAGCTACATTGTTGTTACAGTTGTCTTACAACGGAAAGTGAAACATCATTCTACAAATGTATATGCTTATCTTCCTCAGTGTTGAGGCCATTTGGAATTCTCAAATTGAATCGTATTATGTATCTGGATTCAAGTTGCCTCAAATATCTTTCCCTATTGCCCCCTCGGTGCCTCGCTGGCACTTGATCCAGTACAAAATATTTGAAGTCATTAAGATTACTGTTATGTATCAATTCAAAATGTTTAGCCATATGGTACGTTTGGTCCTTTTTCCTAATGGCTCTAATGTGTTGCAACACTCGCTGATGTTCACAGAGTATGATGCTTCCAATACACAGCTTTTTGCAACTACGTCTTAACACGTATATTGAATATTCACTTCTACATGTAAGGGGCTTTGTGATTCTCCATTTCTTGTCCCCAAAGGGTAAAGGTACCTCCGTGGTGTTAATACCATAGGAGCACGCTTAGCATTTATTACACTGTCTAAAGCCTTACCCCCCCCCCCCCCCCCCACCCCCCACATAGCCAAGTCTCCTGTTTTTTCATGCCCGGACAGTTTATCACCAGGTATTGTCTCATCGATCTGGCCATACGCAATGTGATGAAGGGTTTCTTTTGTAGTTTGGGTCCTAGGATAGGGCCACTACATAGTAAATGCCAATGTTGTTTAAAAATTGCTCCAATGTTTTGATGTTGTACATTAAAGCTGGTAATAAAGCAACATTTCTGTTCAGATATATCTGATGTTTTATTTTTTGTTTTTTCAGAAAAGATTAACTGTGCTCTAGATTTCAAATTGGCTTTCCGCTTCGCCTCTTCTAGAATGGTCATATTGTAGCCCCTTGCTTTAAATCTCCGTGATAGGGCTGACTGGGATTCAGCGAGTTGTTCGGGATTACTGCAATTTCTCCTCATTCTGAGGTTTTCCGCATATGGAATACTGTTTTTGAGTTTTGTGGGATGGAAGCTCTGTTCATGAATCACAGTATTTCCTGCTGTTCTTTTTCTGAATGTTTTAGTTTGTATCCTTCCATCTGCCATGTATACAGATAAATCCAAAAACTATACTTCCTGATCACTGAGATGTGCAGTGAATTGTAAATTTAACTTGTTGCTGTTAATATTTTTTAACACATTTTTGGGCTGAGAATTTGCTGCCACGCCACAGGACAAATAAGTTGTCTCTGTAGCGTGGTCAAAGTACCCCATTCTCAGACATTTCTCTTGCGCACTCATTGGCGAGCACCAGCTCCTCCCACCAGCCCATATGCAAATTTACAGAGCTGGAGGCAAAGCAGGTGCCCATCGCAGTACCCCGCAGTTGTTGACATAGGTCTGAACCGAAAAGATAGATATTATTGCGCAAGCACCATCCTAACATGCACATCAGCATTTCAGTGTGTTTGTACAGCGACAAAGGTCCTGAGCCTAAAAAATATTGTATTGTATTCATGCCATCTGAGTGGGAAATGCTCATATACAGAGACAACACGTCTAATGTGATCATTAGGAGATCCTGTTCCCACTCTACATCATATATTTTGTTAAGGAAATCTGTGTCTCTCGTATAAGAGCTACGTTTTTTACATAGTCTTGGAGGAAATAATCCAAATATTTAGAGGTGTTCTCAAATAAACTCCATATGGCCAAGATTATAGGGCAGCCAGGTGGTATGTTTATGTTCTTATGAATCTTAGGTATGAGATACAAAATGGGAGTAACTGGAGCATCTATTTTGAGGAACTTGTATTCTACTTGGGATAAAAGACCTGCTATTTGCCATTTCAGCAGATCTGCGTGATATTCCATTGTTACATTGTACAAACTGCCCTTGTTGATCTTCAAATAGCATAAACTATCATTAAGCTGATTGAGAGCCTCTTCCTGATACATGGTGAGCGGCCAAAGTGCGATATTGCCTCCTTTATCGGCCTGTCTCACCACTATGTCAGGACGTAGTCGTAACTTAGTCATCAGGCTTTTATATCCTACTGATGATTTGTCACCTTCAGGATTACATTCAACACTACTGTACAAATCTTGTATATCATATATTACCCGGTCTGAAAATGTATCTATGGAATCCCTTGGAAACATGGGAGAAAATATTGACCTCAGTTTAAAAGGTGTAATAAGTTTTTCATGTATCCTCAGAGCATACTCTCTTACCAATATATCATCAGTGACATCAGTACGATCTCCTCTAGAGAGGCTGTCTAAATCCCTAAAAAGATTTAAATAAGAAACCAACCAATTATCATTATTTGCACCACTACTACTCTGTTGTGCTCCAGATGCTGTATAATTAACAAAATATTTCGCCAATCTCAATTTTCGAGTGAATTTAAAACAATCCATCTGGGTCTGGACATAGTCCATATTCTCAATAATGCAAAATGATAGACCACAAGCCAATGTCTTAATTTCTGCTGTATTTGATTCCAGATTTGTCAAATTCACTACGCTCATATCCAGTACATCCTCATTCATTTGGTTTTCTTCCATGTTCTCTTGTGTGCTCCCGGCGGGTCTTTCTTTTCTTGCCAGCCCCTTTTACACTTACCTGAAGTTCGGAGCTGGGCACGGGGGCATTGTCCTTTTAGTGAGGGGCGGAGGCTTCAAATTGGATTTTGGGCAACTGGTAAACTCCAGAGATGAGTGCAGCGGGAACATGCAGTTTAATTGGTTAAGCTTCTATCGTGAGGCAATGAGGCCCTACATGAAAAAATGGATGTGCTTCCCAAAAAGTGAACTTTAAAGACATACTGATATCTAGCTGTGTTACAATTCTTGCATTGACTGCTGGTACAGGCTGTTTTGCTTTGATAAGACCTAGGCGATTTTAGAGGCTGTTATTGCACTGGGGTTTGTATTAATAATGTTGCGCACTACACTGAATTGATTCCGTTTTTTTGGAGAACCCACTGCGTATGCCTAAATGCTAAGCAAATTCATGGCATCAAGCGGGAACAACTGAGTGCAATATAGAACTATCAGCTATTTTTAGCTTGAAGACGTTTTAACAGTTTGAAGTTATTTCCTCATAAAATGAAGTTATTATAATCCAGAGGACTTCTTGTGATAATTTGCATATTGGGATCTCTATTTTTAAATAAAGAATTGGTGCGCTTTAAGCAAAATGTGAAATTGTTCATTTATACAACTTTATTGTGATAATTTTGCAGGCATTATTTTACCCCGAGTGTTTGTACTCATGTTGTTTTTTATATGTATATTGAAGAATTTTGTTTATGCCTATGCCTGAAAGAGAGTATATATAACGTTTGCAAAATGGCGCACTTCAGGTGATCAAGGCTGTTTTTCAGCCAAAACGCGTCCTGTCCGGAGTGGCCTATTTCAATAAATCAAGGATGATAGTATTCCGTTCCTGAGTGCCGTTTCTTTCACTAATGAGGAGAGATTTATGTTTTATATATATATATATATATATATATATATATATATATATATATATATATATATATATATATATATATATATATATATATATATATATATATCAGTCAACAAAGGTTACCCCCAAATGGAAGAGCCACAACAGGTAGTTGTTAATCCAATTATTTATTGCACGAAGGCTGCAAACAGGTAATGGAAAACGGCATCTTAATCATGCTGCCAGATGCGTTTCAAGTCTTGTAGACCCTTAATCATTGGCATATGTACGACAAGACCGGCAGTGTGCAACTTAATTTAAAGTCTTTGAATCCGCCCCAGTGGGCGTGGCCACTCCCCTGGCCTTCTGGTATTTGTAGTTGCACTCATTTACCCAAGTGAGTCCGTCTTGAAAGTACATAAATTTCACTGTTCAAAGCCCAAGTGGGGTGATGCACAATCTTACTTTCACCATGCCACATTCTTTCTCCTCCGTGCTGGACTACCTCCCGAAAACAGATGACACCCGCTGGCGTCCTCACGGGAACGCTGTATTAGCAGCGGGGCTTCTTCCACGGCCGGAGTGAGCCGCTCAAAATCAGTCAACAAAGGTTACCCCCAAATGGAAGAGCCACAACAGGTAGTTGTTAATCCAATTATTTATTGCACGAAGGCTGCAAACAGGTAATGGAAAACGGCATCTTAATCATGCTGCCAGACGCGTTTCAAGTCTTGTAGACCCTTAATCATTGGCACATGTACGACAAGACTGGCAGTGTGCAACTTAATTTAAAGTCTTTGAATCCGCCCCTGGCCTTCTGGTATTTGTAGTTGCACTCATTTACCCAAGTGAGTCCGTCTTGAAAGTACATACATTTCACTGTTCAAAGCCCAAGTGGGGTGATGCACAATCTTACTTTCACCATGCCGCATTCTTTCTCCTCCGTGCTGGACTACCTCCTGAAAACAACTACCTGTTGTGGCTCTTCCATTTGGGGGTAACCTTTGTTGACATATTCGTGGAAAAAACAACCGAATTGGGCTTCTTCGCAGGAAACATGGAAAGGGTTAAAGAAATATTTACCATTTAGAGGTGGTATAACAAAAAAGAAAGATGAAAGGTAGCCTGTGATTTGTTAATTAGAGAAGAATCAGTAGGGGTGGGGTAGCCATTTTAGCTGCTTTTCTAAGAGAGAAGGTGGTTTGCAGGAGTTCTGACTGGAGATTTTGAATAAAAACATATGTTACCAGACATAGAAATAAAACTGAGAGAGCAGCAAAGAGCTTTTATATGTATGGTAATTAGGTTGTCGTATATAAAAGAATATTTAGAAAAAAAAATCGTGAGTATGTAAGCTGAAAGAAAATGTGTAGCTTCAAGACACTGTACTAGAAGGGAAAATAGAAGGGTGCTTAGATGAGAACAGTAACTAAAATACATTGAGAAGGAAATGAGAAAGATTGTTTGGTATACTGAATGAATATTAATTTTATTATGCCTGTATAAATGAATGTGTATGAAATTAGATATGGGTGCTTGCTTACAGTATGTAATTAAATAGCATGTAATTTGCACACACTCATACAATCAGGCAGGCACTTACAGAACCAATTACACTCCCACAAAAGCACGTATTTACCCATCACTCATATAGCCAAACAGTGACTGCCACACTCACTCACACACCCATAAGACCATTCATACACCCATTTACTCACCTGCACGCCCATGTTTGAGTACTAGTTTGCCCTTACAACCTGGGAGGACATCTGCAGAATGCAATCTGCACCATAGGAAGAGTTTTAAGAGGTCTACTTCAGCACTCTTGAGAAGGGAGGACCCTGATTGTATTTGACCTTACAATCAGGGCACCTAAGGGTACTGGCTCTGAGAAGGAGGGAAAGGAGTATAGAAATGACTGGGCAAAGGTTCCAAGAGGAGAGATAGGATCCCCACAGAGCAAGACTTCCCTACTGGATGCGATAAAGGAAGTAGTGTCTCCTCCCAAACCCAGTCCCCTGAGGAGCTCAAGGGCTGACAGGCTGAGAGGGACCTGAGGCTGGAGCTGGCCCTGGTGTCTGCAGAGGAGAGGAGAGAAAAGCTAAGGCTGAGAGAGCCTCAGAGGAGAAAGGGTCTTGTTGGCTCATGAAGTGACTGTCACAAAGGTGGACTTGGAGGCAAAATAGCTGTTCGAGTCTAGCAAAATTAGGGGGGGGGACAAAACTACTGTGTCCAGTGCAGAAAAGAAAGTCCATATACCAGATACTTTGGGGCTTATCTATGAGCCCTTACCTCACCTTTGCGCAGCCGGTGCGTCACTTTTTGTGACACACTAGCGACGTAAAAATGAGCCTTTGTTGCACCATATTTACAAAGTGATGCATCTACCTAGATGCGTCACTTTGTAAACCCCTGCGCTACATTATACCTGTGCCAGGCATATTGTATGCAGGGGGGGGCGTTTCGATGCAAGAAAGGGACGTAGAAGTGACACAGTGAAATCTATAAGATTTCACTGCGCCCCTTTTAGGACACAAATGCGTCAATATCTTACGCCTGCCTCATGGCAGGCGTAAGACTGATGCAGGCACATTTCACATGGGACTTGCCCACGTGTAATGACCCATTGCTGGAGTTGCATCACTTTGGTGACACACTCCAGCAATGTGTCATTTTTGCGCCTACAGATACGTCAGAAATACTGTAACTCCTTGCTACATGATGCGTCATACTGTAAATATGACGCATCATTGGTGTCGCAAGGAGGGCATAATGAAAAGTGACGCATCGCTGTTTTCTCGCAGCGATGCGTCACTTTTCATAAATGAGGCCCACGGTGCCTGAGTATAAGGAGGGGGTGATTTCGACAGGTTGGTTCAGGCATATGAAGTAGCTCTAGATCTACAGAGAATCTCTGAGAAGGATTGGAGATCTGGCCTTAAGAGTCATATTCCTGGTGGTGGAAGAGATGCTCTACTGGCCCTAGAGAAGGGTAAAGGGTTGACGTATCCCATCATGAAGGAGGTCCTTGTCAGTAAGTATGAATTCGCCCCAGAGTACTGCAGGTTGAAATACAAGGGCATTCAGAAAGTGTGTCACCATTCCTGGGAGAATTTTATGGGGCACTTTTGAAACGTTTGGAAAAAGTACTATTGTTTTTTAAGAAGCTTTTTCTAACAGTTTTATAATTTTTCTTTTTTCTTTCAAAGAAAACTGGGAAGAAGAAACTGGCTTCAGGCTGTGAAAAACATGCATGTCCAATGGGGAGCTAAGACAATAATTAAATATTTCTCTTGAGAGTACTTTGCACATCTATGTGATTAGAAACGCAGTACTTGCTACTTTATGCTTTTTTTACTCAATTTCTTGTGGAATGCTACATGTAATATACTGTTCTCTGAAAGAAAGTGCAGACTCATCTGTGTCTGTTCCAAATGTAGGTGCACCTTTTATCCACAACAGCATATGAATATGAGGCGCACCTCTTGCACTGTATTATTTTTGCAAAAAGAAATTAGTAATTTCTTCAAGAAGTGGATTTTTGTGTTGCAGATGAAGAACCGAATAGTTTCAAATTTGTGCTTTAAGTACCTGCAAACATTTTACGGATACAAACAGCAAAGTTCTCCTGGTGCCCTGAATTTGATGCCTTTCATGTTACAGTTTGTTTGGAAAATTCAAGTCATCCCATGGATATTCTGCACAGTTCAGAATAAGAAATCAAGGGCCATGTGTACAAGGAAGTGGAGGAGAGAGGCGTTAGCCTTCCTGGCATGACGCCTCTCACCTCCACTTCTGAAACTCCAGGCTGCACCATACTTACAAGAATGTGGTGCAGCCTTGCTTTTCCCCCTGTGATGGCGCTAAGTTTAGCAACGTAGCGCCAACGCAGGCACCCTTGCACCATAGTGCAAGGGTGTCTGCGTGCAGGGGAGGATTGTTTATGTGTAGGAAGGTGTCCCTTCTTGCACATAAACAATCCTAGAAATGTAATCCCGTCCCTTTCATGCGTGCTGCTTCATGCAGCACACATGAAAGTGACAAAATGGCATTTAAACAAAAGTTTGTTTATGTGCAGGAAGGGACACCTTCCTACACATAAACAAACAATAACATTTAGCTTTTTTGCTGTGTGGAAAAAGCAAAAACGATGAAAAATAATAAATTTTTCCTTGTTTCCTTGTTTTGCCATCTTAAGACCAGTTTTTACCTGGTCTTAATTTTGGCGCTGCCTCCCATATATGCCACCATGTACATAGGGGCAGCGTCAAAATGAATGGGTGTTGTGGCGGAACGTCTACCGCAACACCCACTGCCCACCCCGTAACCTTAGCCTGAAAGGGGGCCTTATGTACAAGGCAGTGTTAAGCCACGTTAAGTGGTTTAATGCTGCCTTGTACATAAGGTGCACCTCCTATTGCCACCACAACATCAATATGGGTGAGGCTGTGGTGGCGATAGGGGCTTGCACATATGCCCCCAAGTTTTTGGGTTTTGTTTGTACAATTTTTATGATTGTTTTTCCCCACTGTCCATTGATGATTCTTTGAACAGTACATCACTTTTGGTGTACGAGTATAGAACCTGAGAACAGTAAAAAAGGGAAAATGCACCCATAGAAGATAATTGTATGGTGATAAGCATATCGCATGTTGCACAGTAAGTAAGCATCTCACTTACATTTTTAAGGCAGGTGCTATTATAATGACTGCAGCTGATGGTGGTTCTCCCAAGGCTGCTGCACCTACTTAGGCCCACATGATTTAGTTGTGGCCCCTTTCTGGAATTATTTTTAAGTTCTTCCACATGGAAGTTGTCCCATGTAAATAATTCTCTGCAGTGCACCTGGATAACGTCTTGCTACAAATATTACAGTGCAGCTATTTATTTGTAACTTATTTTTCCCTTTACAGCATTGTAAGATGTTTCAAAACATCACTTTATTTTGTGCTTCCTGAAGTACTTGTGCACAAAAGTACATTTGTAAATAGTTAAATAAGTTGTGTAATGTTTATTTGTTAATGGTTTAGTTTAAATTGTTTTGTAACATGTTTATAAAACGAATTTGTTAAGTTATACTTGAACTCACACAGCTATAGAGTCAATTTCACAGGTACTGACACACCCACACACACTCATACAACCATTCAAGATGCTATAAAGTCAGTCACACACCCATATACACATGCAAACAGCTACTTACATAGACTGATAAAGCCATACAGCCATCCACACACCCACTCACACACTCATACAATCACTCAGACACCAAGTCACACACAAATACAACTCATACCACCAGTTTACACTGATACATCCGCTGACATACCCACACACCCACACACATATACCGATACAGCTACTCACATACCCAGCTATACACTGATAAAACCACACAGAGACTGACACATTCCTGCACAGACCAATGCAGCCATCGACACACTCAGGTACACATTGATACAGCCACTGATAGACCCAGGCACACTCTGAGACAACTTCGGTCACACCTAGGGACACACTGATCCAACTACTGATACACCCAAACACACTCTGATACAGAAACTGCCACACCAAGGCACATATTCTTAGATGCAATGACACTCCCAGTCACATATCGATATAGCCACTTACACATTCAGCCAAACTCTGATACAGCTTCTCAAACACCCATACACATACTGACACAACAAGGTGCACACCCAATCACCCACTAATACAGACACTAACACACCCAGCCATACACTAATGCATCCAATAACACACCCAGGCACACACTGATGTATACACTGACACACACAGGGACACACCAGTACAGACACCGACACATGCAGGCAAACACTGATGAATAGACTGAGACACCCAGGCATACAGCAATGCAGACATTGACACACTCAGCCAAACACCAATGAAACTAATGCATTTAATAACACACTTAGACACACACACACTTCTGATATTTTCATTGATATTCCACAGAAATGTGGACTGCAGAACCATGTTCTACCAGAATATTGTGGCAAAAAATCAAGGACCAAAATATTGTGAAGGTAAGTAAGTTTCATATAGGTAAGTACAGGTTTACTATATTCAGCTCGACTTATTCCAGTTCAGGCACTGACAGACCCATGCATACACCAAAGCAGACACTAACACATCCAGTCAAACACATAGGTATCCAGTAACACGTGCAAGCACACACTGATGTATACACTGCCACAACCAGGGACACACCAGTGTAGACACTGACACACCCAGGCATACAACAATGCAGATATTGATACACCCAGTCAAACACTAATACATCCAATAATACACCAGGTCACACACTGTTGCACACACTGACACACCCATCCATACATTGATGCAGACACTGACATACCCAGGCATACAGTAAAGCAGATATCACAATATCTTACCATTCTCTAGTGCTCTATCACTACAGTTCTCTACCTCTCTTGTTTTTTCTCTTTATGTATACTTCTACCTCTGTCCCTCACTCTGCATCTCGCTCTGTCTCAGCTGTTTTTACCTCACCTCTCTTAGGGACTGATTCACAAAGGTAAGTAGTATATTCACACTTTGTAGTAAGTTTACAACTTTCAGTATTCAAGAACTCCATGTGTAAACTTACTATAAAAGTGTAAGTTACATGTATCCACCCCCAGAGAAATGCAATTGGCTTACGCTTGGGTGGATGAGTTTGTCCCTAAATCCCTCGCTGGCCATCCCTAAACCCATCTTCCTTCTCCCTAATCCCATACTCTTTGGTAGTAAGCCTGTATCTTTGCTTACCCACTCCCCTTTTCCGTCCCTCATTTACTACTAAAACATATTACTAATAAAACCTATACTTACATGTGCAGAGACTCTGCAGTTGGAGCGGATAATTCCACACATATATGTATAGGCAAAATGTACACTTTGTCGTACGTTCGTAGCATTTTTGTAGCGCTACAGAAGCTACTACAAAGTGCAGTTTGTAAACCGAGCCAGTGATACTTCCCTCTTTATCTCCTCATCTCTGTTTTCCCTGTCTTCACTGTACCTAAAATCACACAAACTCACCTTTCTACATCACTTCTCACTCTCTTCCTCTCTCAGCTCTGTACTTCTCTCTACCTTAACCCTCTCGTTCCCTCACCTCTCCCTCTGTCTCTCTCTAGTTCACCAGTAGCGACTGCTACTAAGCATGGGTGGTGGGGCAGAGGGGGTGAGCGGAGGGGTGAATGAAAAAAAAACTCACTTACCTGAATGCTGCCGGGTGCTGCTGCCTCTGCTCCGTCTGCTCCATGCCGCAACAGGAAGATCCCAGCCTCCAGGAAGCCAATGTCCAATCACAATGCTGCCTTAAGCAGAGATGTGATTGGTCTGAGTGCCGTCATTCAGCGTTCAGATAGGGGCTTGGAGGCTTTGCATGTTCCTCACCAGGCTGTGTAATGCAGCCTGGTGGGGAAGATGCGAAGTGCGCATGACTGTTTGATTGGCCCTCCTGGTGAGCTTTACACTTGTCCCTTGCCCCCTGCACTAGCCAGCTCAGCCCACCCACCCTGTCCCACAACCGAGGAGGAAGGAAAGCGTAAATGATAACAACGTGACTTTTTATTGTTTTCCTTTTTGCACTGCTCACAGAGCCGTGGGGCGACGCTCCTCTGCCTTAGTGGAGGAGACGCATCTGTAATTCACGTCTCCATCAATATCTCACGTCTCTCTACATATTAGGACTTGCAAGGACAAAAATCCAAATCACAATGTAATAAAATCCCGTTTGGTTACACTTGTCTTTGCATTTCTTATTATCAACATTGCAAATCCTTGAGGATCCTACTGAAAATGCAAAGGCCAATAGTTCTATGCCCTTTCTTGTGCTCGCAAAGAAATGTGTGACCGCTCGCACCACATTGAAAAGTTACCAGTTGAGACTGCCAGTCGATAAGTATACACACAGTGGATGTTACCTGTCCATCATACATTATAATGAGCAAATCACGGCTCTGGACATCAAGCGGAGCACCTGAAGATTGTCTTGATGCCTTCTTGACGAAGTGCCACTTTTGTGGCATTGCAACCTCATTGTTAGGGAGAAGGTGGTGAACCAGAGCCCCACATTCCCATGGTGAGTGGTTGGGCTCGGTGGCTCTGTGGGGTAAGTCTCACTGCTGGCATCTATCTGTATGAGATAAGCGCAGATCGTGATAGGGCCCCCTTACCTCATTAACCTTCCAAGGTTGACAAATTAAGTCACACTAAGTTGGGTAACAGCAATACCTGTTACTTATGTTGCTATGAAATGGGGAAAAATGAGAGAAAGCTGTGTAAAACCATATGAAAGTGATTGTGACTGCTGACCTTTCTCCGTCTGCCCACCATTGAGGGGGCATAGCCGTGAAGTATAGTATATTGACACAAATATATCCAGTGTCTAAAGACCCAGTGCTCTGTCTCAGGGTGTCCTCACCAAACATGGCCCAAACGCGTGATGGGGAAAATCCTACCCAGGATCTTAAAAAGGACAGTATGGGAATCGAAAAGCTAGAGAAGAGCAGGAACGAAAGGGACTACTTGGGAGAACTGGAAAAAAAGGTGTGGGAAGAGAACAGAGCTGGATTTAGAGTGGACATTAAGAGAAAGAGTGACATAATACAGAGAAAATCGGCAAGAGAGTAGACAGGAAAACTAGAGTGCACATAAAAAGAGGGAGAACCTGTCGCGTAGCAAAGGGGTGGGGGGGGGGTTTTGCCCCGGGCGGCATGAGTTTTGGGGGCACCCCCCCTCTCTTTCATGCTGCCACAGCGGGCGGCAACACAAAAACCGCCAGCAGCCCCCCCCGCGTTCTCTTTAACGCACCCGCACAGAGTAAATAGGGCTGGGGAGACTGAATGAACAAAGAGAGAGAACAGTAAAGAGAAATCTATTTGGACTGTAGTGAAAGGAGAATCCAAACCCGTAGCAGAGACCATCGGCCTCATTCGCAAACCCTCTGATTCGGTAAATGTACGAAGCCCATTTTCAAAAAGTACACAGATCTCTTTCGTTTTTTTCAGATTTTTAAATGGGTTTAGAAAACTATTATGAATCTGTATATGGGTGTGCTAATAGCGTCCATTCCGAATACCGATTCCATATGACATGTATTAATGTTTTTCAACCAAAATCCTGTTGCTAAACATTAACACTTTATCACCCCCATATGCAAATCACCCCCATATGCAAATGGGAATGTGTCTTGAAGGGACCCCTTCCCCTTTGTGAATTTTTATAAACATTGTTAAAAGTAGGCAATGGTCCGCGGGACCATTGCTTACTAATAAAACATTTTTG
Source organism: Lissotriton helveticus (assembly GCF_964261635.1). Taxonomy (NCBI): domain Eukaryota; kingdom Metazoa; phylum Chordata; class Amphibia; order Caudata; family Salamandridae; genus Lissotriton; species Lissotriton helveticus. The sequence continues at coordinate 209,356,426 of NC_136065.1, forward strand.
TAAAATATTTCATTTTTCTATTTAAGCGAACCCCGTTTTCAATTTAGGAAAATAAGCTGCATTTAAAAATATGATTATTATGTAAAAGCAGGGCCGGAATGGCTAGCGGGCAGTTGTGTGTGCTGCTGAGCTGGGGGCTGTTTTTGTTGATAGGGACCTGCGTGTGAAAAACGAAATTCGTTTTGCTTTTTTTATTTCAATGCGCACGCAGGTCCCCATCAACGAAATAAGCCCCCACCACAGAGAAATTAGCCCACAGCTCGGCAGCACACACAACTGCCCGGTAGCCAGTCCGGCCCTGTGTAAAAGCAGTCACCGACAAGTTGTTCGACCGACCCAAGCAGGCCACCATGTTTGCAATTGTAGCCAATTGTGGTGGGTCGCAATTAATATTTATGAATTTTAGTATAAGGCCCCATGCCTTAAATTAGTTCTTCCAGTGCTCACTTTATGACATCTTGCCCTATATCACAGAGAACGTGGGAGAGGGAAACAGCACCACAATGAAGAGATAATGGGAAAGAGTAGAGGAGTTCATGGGAGAACAAGTGACTTTCTTTTAAATGTGAGTCACAAATTCATATCAGTTCTGCAATCCTAATGAAAGACATGCAGGAGAAAAACATTCTGGCAGCAGCAGGCTCCTGTGTGTACAAAAAAGAAGGAAGGGTTTTGTTCTTCTCAATGTAACCTTTCATAGAGGACTTGTATTTTAAGATACACATGCAGTTATAGTGAAATTAAGATTTCACTGTCTCGTGGCAAGAACAACAATTATAAAAGCACCATTCAGAGCATTTCATAAAAAGTATTAAGACCACAGAACATCTCCAAAGAAAGCAATGCATGTGCATGCCATATCATATTGTAACTAGAGCTGAATAGAAAACGTCAATCAGAAAAATGATTCACCTTCAAACTGGAATCTGCACTTCCATAAGGCGAGGAATGTCAGCGCAACCGGAAAAATAGAATATACCTTCAGGAGTATTTTCCAAACAGTGATGAAAATATATTTTTCAGCACTTATGTAGTAATTTGGCACCACCAGCAGATGGCGTCCTAAAGATGTTGCCTTTCTTTTGCTTACAGAAGAGAAAGCGTTAGACAGGAGGCATTGTTGATGTCCATAGGGATGTTGCTTTACATCCCATGGTAGTCCCTTAAAGACCAGATCACCCGCTGCTCCAACTTTGTTTTTCGCTCTTTGTGGCCTATCAGGCTAGAATAACCATGCATCAGTAAAAATGAGGATGCTCAGAATATTATAATGCACCCAGCAGTCCAGGGCTTAATTTGAAAGACAATAAGTGCCCAAAGTTTTGCTCAGAAACCCACTGCCAGCGCTACGAATATGAGCGTGCCAAGTACCAAACCGGCAGTCAGCACAACTGAAGGTTCGGGTGCCACATACCAAGGCTTGTCGAGTCTTGATTTCATGTCATGCCTCCCACAGCCATCATCAGACACTCCCTGCCTTTTTATCTCAATCTTGCAGGTTGTTTTTCATCCCTGCTTTCTCCCTTTGACACTGCTTTCCGGGTTTTCTCTTTCTTTCCCCCTTTTGTGGTTTTCTCTCTCGTGCTCTAGGAGAAAGTCTGACAAGGTAAAATAAGTGCTGATCCCCAAAAATGACTGTAACTGGGCCCCCCCTCAGTGGTGTGGCTAGACCTATTGCCACCCAGGGGGGGATCGCTGAGTTTGCCGCCCTGTGCAAGTAAGATCAGCGGGGAGGCTTGTGGCAGTCGACAGACGATTTGTTCCTGGGGGGTGGTGGCAGTCGACAGACGACTTGTTCCTGGAGGGTGGTGGCGGTCTACAGACGACTTGTTCCTGGGGGGTGGTGGCGGTCGACAGACGACTTGTTCCTGGAGGGTGGGGGTGGTCGACAGACAACTTGTTCCTGGGGGGTGGTGGCAGTCGACAGACGACTTGTTCCTGGGAGGTGGTGGCGGTCGACAGACAACTTGTTCCTTGGGTTGGTGGCGGTAGGCAGATGACTTGTTCCTGGGGGGTGGTGGCGGTCGACAGACGACTTGTTCCTGGAGGGTGGTGGCGGTCGACAGACGACTTGTTCCCCGGGGGGTGCTGGCGGTCGACAGACGACTTGTTCCTGGAGGGTGGTGGCAGTGGACAGACGACTTGTTCCCCGGGGGTGCTGGCAGTCGACACACGACTTGTTCCTGGAGGGTGGGGGCGGTTGACAGACAACTTATATATATATAAAGTTCTTTATTCGGCTTATTCACAAAGGAAAAACCATAAAAGAGACAGTAAATAACATTCATTACATTTTTGAATAATAAAAAGAAGCACATTTCATGAAATTTCGTACATAGAACTAGTGAGTTAAAAAAGAGTTAGTTATAAAAATTTTCTACAGGGAACTACTCGAGGTATCCTTAATAAGGGCATTTATAGATTTTTCCTCAGTTTCATAATACATTTTTAAAAGTTGCTCACAAAGTAAAAGACATTTTCAGTTTCCAACATTTGGAGTCTAAGAAGGGCAGGTCTACATTGTCTCAGACCCCAGTTCCTTAGTATTGGTAATAACCAAATTTTTCTGTGCGGTTGGTGAAATTTACAAAGCATAATCACGTGTAGATTTGATTGTGCTGATAGTCCATCGCACGGACAAGGTGGAAGAATAGCTTTCCAACAGTTTTTCAATGGGAACGTAACCATTCTAAAAAAGTGTTTAGCCTAAATCTTGTTAGTAACATTCTCTCGTAAGTTGGTATTTGGAGTGTCAGATACGGATGAATGCCATAGGCTATTTGGACCATGTTAGCATGAACTACCGCCGTTTTTAGTGAGTTCGATGCTAGTCTTAGAGTTTCCAAATGTCTTAGTGCTAGTTGTTTAAGATCTTTTTTTGGAATGTCCGTTATAGATTCTGGTTTAAAATAGTAGTTCTCAAGCCCTAAATCTTTGAGGAAGTTTCTTACGTAGGACAGCCACTTTACTTTGGAGGATTTGTCGAGAGCCATCGTGTCAGCAATGATAGACTGGGTCAGCTTATTATTTTCGGATGTCCAGATGCGCCGCCACAACAGACAACTTGTTCCTGGGGGGTGGTGGCGGTCGACAGACAACTTGTTCCTGGGGGTTGGTGGCGGTAGACAGATGACTTGTTCCTGGGGGGTGGTGGCGGTCGACAGACGACTTGTTCCTGGAGGGTGGTGGCGGTCGACAGACGACTTGTTCCCCGGGGGGTGCTGGCGGTCGAAAGACGACTTGTTCCTGGGGGGTGGTTGCGGTTGACAGACAACTTGTTCCTGGGGGGTGGTGGCGGTCGACAGACAACTTGTTCCTGGGGTTGGTGGCGGTAGACAGATGACTTGTTCCCCGGGGGGTGCTGGCGGTCGACAGACGACTTGTTCCTGGAGGGTGGGGGCGGTTGACAGGCAACTTGTTCCTGGGGGTTGGTGGCGGTCGATAGATAACTTGTTCCTGGGGTTGGTGGCGGTAGACAGATGACTTGTTCCTGGGGGGTGGTGGCGGTCGACAGACGACTTGTTCCTGGAGGGTGGTGGCGGTCGACAGACGACTTGTTCCCTGGGGGGTGCTGGTGGTCGACAGACGACTTGTTCATGGGGGGTGGTGGCAGTCGACAGACAACTTGTTCCTGGGGGGTAGTGGCGATCGACAGACGACTTGTTCCTGGGGGTGGTGGCGGTCGACACACGACTTTTTCTCAGGCGGGAGAGTAGTCGACAGACGACTTGCTCACCCGCGCTGCCCCCAAAAAGAGTGCAGCCCTGGGCAGACAGCCCCCTCTACCCTCCCCCAGCTGCGCCACTGGCACACCTGCAATCACCAACTCACATTAAGCACTGCTGCACTCCTACCGTACTGCCACCTATTACCTGCTCCCCCTGCTGTCAGTGAACGATCACTCCCTATTCGAGGAGTGGGAAGTGGCCTGGAAAAGTCAGAAAGATGCTCTCAGTCAGGCACTGACTGCCACAGAGGCACATGGGTTTGAATGTCCAGTCCTAAAAAGCCCCCCAGTCCTGTGTCAGCGAACATGTGTGTCCACTCATTCATTTCCAAACCCAAAGTAATATCCTGGGAGAAATTACAAAGGAGTCAACTTCTTATCCAATTATGCATAAAAGGTAAAAGAGCAGAGTAATGTTCTACATACATTTTCAGCTTAGCTGGGTTCAAATTAAATGAACAGGATTTCGCTGAGCTTGAAAATCTTGTGATGCTTATACAATCTTTGCTTGAGGAAATGCAAAGACAAGTTGTGAAACTTTGAAAAAGGTCATAGCAAAGAAAAAAGACTTCGCACACCATGCTGTTCGTGGTCTTTTCATAGTTAGTTATGCATTCGCACACTCTGCTTCAGATCCCATTTGCAAGAAGCATGATTCACTTTCAAAGTACCGGAAACTCTGTCGAGAGTCCAGCACAAATGGATGTGAGGCTGGGATGTACTGAGTCATCGCAGGCGGTTCCACCAGAGGCTGGGCTCATTACAGTGCACACGTGGCAGGCGCGGCGGACAGTCCATTGCAGTGATCCATGACGAGGACAGGGGCAGGTGCCTTTTCTGGGGAGGGGGGGGACACTGCTAATGTTGGTACACATGCACGATGTAGTGCGGTTAGCACTCTAGTTTCACTGTTGCATGCATCCACACATCCGCAGGCCAGGCGTGGCCTGCGGGGAGCAATAAAAGGAAGGCGTGCGCTCGGGCACGTCACTTCCGACAGAGAGACCGGTGTGAGCCTCATCATTGTATGCTGCGCGTCTCCACCCCTGCGCTAGCATACTGTTGGCCTGGTGCCCAGCCTGGCACCAAACTACACTGGCGACGAGCGGAGGGGGCCCAACCCTCGCCCGTGCACCTGGTTCCTGTGTGGAGCGATCCGCTCCCCTCCGCGGCGGCGACCGCGCGACTGCTGGCTAGCTCGAGCCCTATGAGCCCACCTCCTCTGGTGCACCCTGTTGCTGCCTTTTGTTTGCCCACTGGGGCCCAATATCCACCCCTGGCTGCCCCCGGTGTGGGCGCGAGCCTCCGGCTGCCTTCCGCGGCGTCCCGCTCCGAGGTTTGCAACGCCTTGCCGGACCTCACGCATCTCGCGTGGTCCGCGGTGCCGGCGCCCTACTAAACCTCACGCATCTCGCGTGAGAGCGGGAAAACACCGTGCCGAACCTCACGCATCTGGCGTGCAACACGTTTTGGGTGTGCTGTGCTCCGGGGGAGTGTGACGTCGCCTGGAAGGCCTGCTGCCATCACCTGAAGGCCCAAGAAGGTTCACCCGGAGTGGTCCTTGACCCCCAACGCCCCGCCAGAAGCAGCATACGTGACGCAGGACGACGCTGGGACGCGTGGTGAGCCGACGGCGCGGATCATCGCTCAGGTACACGTGGGTGCGATGCAACACCGAAAAGACTGTCCAAACCCAGTAACGCCCCTCCCTAGCCGGGAATCGACGTCATGGGGGATGAAGCCGCTGCAGCGCCCGTTGTTACCATCCCTTTCCAGCACGCCGCGACTGGGGTTCTCCCGCCATTCAGTGAGGCGAGTGACCCGTCCACGGCGTCGCCTCGATGGAAACTCTGGCTGGAAAGACTTGAGAACTACTTTGTAGTTACGCGTGAGACGGATGATGCAGTCAAACGATCCTTACTACTCCACTACGCAGGGGAGGAGATCTTCAAGCTCTTCAAACATCTCCCCAACTCGGGTGCGGCGGCTAGCTACGCGGCCCCAGTCGACGCCCTCAACGGACATTTTGATCCCCAACTAAATGTGGATTTCGAGGTCTTCAAGCTGGGACAGGCACGTCAACGAGACGGAGAAACCATGGACCAATTCCACACGCGAGTCAGGGAACTGGCCAGTTCCACCGACGAGGATCAACCCAGAGCCATTAGGAGGCAACTGATTCAGGGATGCAGGGATAAGACACTGAGGGGCCAGATTCTCCGAAAACCTGGAATAACCCTGGAGAATATCCTCATTTTGGCCAGATCCCACGAGCTGTCAGATGCCAGAGCGGCGGCCATGGAACAGGCCCTACATAAGACCCCGATCAAAGTGGAAAATATCAAGACGGAAAGGGCGGATGCGGTGCGGCCTCGAACACGTGGTCAGGCGCCGAAGGGATTTAGGAAGAAATCACCTCAAGCCCGGTGCGGATATTGCGGCCATGAACCACACGCAGACAAGGACTGCCCGGCCCAGGGACAGACGTGTGGGAACTGTGGGATCCCGAACCACTTCGCAGCTGTCTGCCGCAGGAAGAACCAGTCCAGGAACCCCAAGAAGTCATGGACACCCACCAAAGCGGTCCTCCAACTGTCACTAGCTACAGCTGACCCGGGCCCAGAGAGGTCAGAGAGACACCTGCCCACGGTCTGCGACGACTCGGATTCGGAAGACGAGGAGGCGTACGTCATCTCGTTTGCCCGGGAACTCAGGCTGCGACGGCGGCCACAGCCCACATGTGTGGTGCAAATGGGACAGAACGAGGTGAAGGCAATCATCGACACGGGGGCCACCGTGAATGTGATGGGACTCCAGCAATTCAACAAATTACGTCCCCGCCCAGAAGTCCTACCGTCCAAAACGAGGATTTTTGCATATGGCGCGGACACGCCTCTACCCCTCAAGGGGAAGATCGTGATACCGGTTCGGGCAGACGAGGAGGAGGTAACGGCAACCATTCACATCATCAACCGGGAGGCTGATACTCTCCTGAGCAGTCACACGGCAGAAGATCTGAAACTGATAGCTTTCGCCAACCGGATCCGAGCCCACCAAGTGGACGAGCTGTTGGAGCGGTTCCCCGAACTGTTCAGGGGACTAGGATGCATCAAATGCGACCCCATCAAACTCCACATTGATAAATCAGTCTCCCCCACGGCTTTGCGCCACCGCCGGATACCGTTCCACCTCCGACCCCTAGTGGAGAAAGAACTGGAGAAGTTGGAGAATCTTGGAGTAATTGAGAAAGTGACGGGACCCACCCCCTGGGTGTCGCCCATGGTGATAGTTGAAAAACCCAAACAGCCGGGCGAGATTCGACTATGCATCGATATGCGGTTACCCAACACAGCCATCCGAAGGGAGAGGCATCTGACGCCTACCATGGACGACATAGTGGCCGACGTGAATGGATCCAAATGGTTCTCTAAAATTGACCTCAATGCAGGATATCACCAGCTGCCCCTTGCGGAGGAGAGCCGATTCATCACCACATTCAGTACCCACCTCGGCCTACGACGATACAAACGCCTCAACTTCGGCATATCATCGGCAGCCGAGGTGTTCCAAAACACCATTAGAGAACTCCTATCAGGACTGCCAGGAGTCATTAACGTCAGCGATGACATCCTAATACACTCATCCACCGCATCTGACCATTACAAGCACCTGCGAAATGTCCTGAAGAGGCTGAGTGAACACGGAGCGACACTCCACAAGGACAAATGCCAATTCTTCCAATCATCGATTGAATTCTTTGGCTACCTATTCAATCAGGAGGGGATTCAGGTTGACCCAAGAAAATCCAAGTCCATCAAAGACACACCAGCGCCCAAATCGCCAACGGAGGTGAGGAGCTTCCTTGGGATGGCCACATACTGTGGCCGATTCATACCGGGTCTAGCTACCAAGAGCGAGCCATTACGAAATCTCACCAAATCAGACGTTGTATGGCAGTGGGGCACCAAAGAAGAGGAAGCATTCCGGAGCATCAAGGAGGCCTTACTGGAAAACGCGACGCTATCCTACTTCGATCCAGGGAAGCGCACCGAGGTTATCGTTGACGCCAGCCCGGTAGGCCTGGGAGCGGTCCTGACCCAAGCACGTGAGCCCGGACAATGGACGGCCCTAGCGTTTGCCAGCAAAGCCCTGACCCCCACCGAGACCAGGTACGCCCAAATAGAACGAGAAGCCCTAGCGATTAAATGGGCCTGCAGCCATTTTCACCTTTATCTCCAAGGCCACCCATTTACCATGGTTACAGATCACCAACCTCTGGTACACCTCTTCAGGGGCACAGCTCCACATCCACCACCGCGCATTGAAAGATGGGTGATCCAACTACAGTCATACGGGATGGAGGTGGTATACCGGCCAGGAGCCAAGAACCCGGCGGATTACCTGTCACGCCTTCCTTTCCCCCAGGAACCACCTTCCTCCGACGACGACTGCGAGGAGTATGCCCGGTGGGTGGCTCTCACATCATGCCCCCTGTGTATGACCATCGACGAGATCAAGGAGGCGGCTGCTGATGACAACCCGTACATGCGATCAATACAAGCTATTCAGGAAGGCACATGGGTCAACTACCTACACCCTCCCGATACCTGGACGGCAACAGACAAGGAGACCCTCACGAAATTCTGGCATGTCCGTCATGAACTCAGTGCCACAGATGACGGTGTGCTGCTAAGGGGGACACGACTGGTGATACCTCAACGTCTTCGAAACCGGGCCACCCAGCTGGCCCACGGCGGCCATCAAGGCACCACAAAGATGAAGGCCCGCATGCGGGAGAAGGTGTGGTTCCCTGAGCTGGAGACCATGGTCGAGGACTGCGTGAAAAACTGCCTACCCTGCCAATTGACCAGTGCTCCAGAGAGGCCGGCCCCAATCATCACGGAGGAGGCTTGCACGACGCCATGGACCAAAATAAGTGTGGATTTTGGGAGTTTCCCAGGAGAGGGGCACACGCTAGTGGCCATTGACTCGTACTCAAAGTACCCCTTGGTTGAAAAGATCGAATCCACGGCATTCTCGCATGTAGGACCCGCCTTAGAGAAAATATTCTCCATGTTTGGCTATTCGGAGGAACTGAAAAGCGACAACGGTCCGCCCTTCCAAGGAGCGGAATTCGCCATCTTCCTGAAGGCCAGAGGCATCAAGCACCGACGCATAACTCCTCAATGGCCGCAAGCAAATGGAGAGGCTGAGAGGTTTATGCGAACTCTAAATAAGACATTCCGCATAGCAATGGTAGAACAGGCGGACCCTGAACAGAGACTACATGACTTCCTACGGGAATACAGAGGGACTCCTCACTGCACTACCCAGAGAAGCCCTTGGGCACTCATGTTCCAAGGACTCCGCAGAGATCTCCTCCCCACTGCCCCGGGGACAACACCAATCCCGAATGACATCGAGGGGACCCAGGAACGGAGAAGGCAAAACAATCGGCGAACAAGCCAACGCCGAAGGGCGACCACGCGACGGCTGCGCCAGGGAGATCAAGTGGTCATACGGAATCGACGTCCTGAAGGGAAGTTCCAAACGCCCTATGAACCGGGACCGTGGACTGTGACAGCCACGAAGGGAACCATGGTGACCGCACGCAAGGAGGGAGAAGAAGTATCGAGGAACACCTCGTGGTTCAAAATAGTGCCCCCGGGGATAACCAACCATTCGGAAGTGCTGGAAAACGTGGAGACAATGCCAAATGCTCTGACCCAAGAGGATGGAAGCAGCTCGCCGGCAGGGACACAAGAAGGTTTGCCGGAGTCAGAAGACGGACCCCCATCATCGCAAACCCCCGCCGGAAACACCCCACATCATCGGGAACCCGGGCGAAGTCAGAACCTGCGATACAATCTACGGCCCAATCCACCCCCAAGTCAGAAGCTAAAAGACTATGCCTGTCAGCTAAGTTCCTGAACCCGCCAACAATGGACACGCAAGTACAGCATTGTTGTTTTGTCTAAAACTAAGAGAGACTGGTTATCCCACTTCGAGATAATATGTGATTAAGACACAAAAGTTCATAAAGTTGGATAGGGATGTAGTGCGGTTAGCACTCTAGTTTCACTGTTGCATGCATCCACACATCCGCAGGCCAGGCGTGGCCTGCGGGGAGCAATAAAAGGAAGGCGTGCGCTCGGGCACGTCACTTCCGACAGAGAGACCGGTGTGAGCCTGATCATTGTATGCTGCGCGTCTCCACCCCTGCGCTAGCATACTGTTGGCCTGGTGCCCAGCCTGGCACCAAACTACACACACCACACCCACTGACGCCGAGGTTTGTGAGCCTTCATGAGCATCACAGGCTGTTTCAGAAACGGAAACAGACCCAAAACTATTCCTGTTAAGGACATAGAATTGCCTTTTCAGGGTGGTTTAGAAAACGGCAGACACCCTCCCCGCATGATTTCTTGGAGGACTAAGGGAAGGGCTTGGGGGATAAAATCAAACAAAAAAGGTGCCTGCGCGTTTCTAAGAGGTGCAATCACTTGGATTTTCTGCAGCAGGTAACTTCAGCTTGATTGCACTGAAGGACCAGGGGTGCCTGTGAAGCTATGCGCATCCTTGATTTCCATGCAAACTGCTAGAATGTTTGATGAATCACTAAAAGGACATACATTTATTCAAAGGAGTCTTCGATCTCTGTACATATGGACGATCTGTGACTCGAGCCATGGCTCTGTAAACTGGATGAATGACTACAAAAATGAAATACACTTTAAAAGGTAACAGAACAGGAGCAGCGAAAATAATGAAAAACGCGCTTTTGTGCTATTGTGATGTTTTGGTATTTAGTTTTTATGCAAGAAGTCCTATGCGTTTAGTCCAGTCCACCAGAAGGTATTTTGGAAGCACATTGTTAAAGGGATAATGAAAGCACGTTTGGTGTATACCAAGCCAGCAATCAAACGGATAAAGAAAAAAGATTTTCAGACATCCCCAAATTAATTAGTTTAAAAATGACGCCTAGCCATGGAGAGAGAGACATATATATTACACTTCTGATATTTTCATTGATATTGCACAGAAATGTGGACGGCAGAACCATGTGCTACCAGAATATTGTGGCAAAAAAAAATCAAGGACAAAATATTGTGAAGGTAAGAAAGTTTCATATAGGTAAGTACAGGCTTACTATATTCAGCTCCACGTATTCCACGTATATCTAGCTGAACAAGATATATATATATTCAATGTACTTACTGATGTGGAGTTAAGAATAGAAAATATATACTTATCCGTATACACTTACATTCACAATATTTTGATCCACAATATTTTTGCACTGATATTTTGGTAGAGATTTTTCGACATACAACACCAAAGCTAGAAGGGGGCTTATAACCGTGGCGGAAAAGCTCTAATATGGTGGCGATGTCTCTCAGACACCGGCAGACATATTAGGATGGCGTAGATGAGATGCTTTTCCGCGGCGGGTTCTCTGCCGTGGAAAAGCATACGGATCTTCACTCTGGGGGCCCGTTGTGGGCCCCCTGGGTGAAGGGAGGTGGGGGGGTGCACACTGCATTTACATGCAGAGAGCGGCAGGCACCGCACGGTGCCTGCCGCTTTGTGCATGTAAATGCACTGCATGTGTTTTTAACATTGCGGCAGGTGCAGCTTGAAGCCGCACCCGTCGCAATGTTAAATATAGAGGATGTGACCGCCAGGGTGGCGGTCACATCCTAATTGCACAGGAGGGAATGCCGCAGCACATGCGGACGTTCCCTCCTACACAGGGATCGTGCGTCCGCGATCGTAATGGGCCCCTTAGTTCAGGACAGGTTGCTGAAAAATATAATGGTAATAAATACACGTATTACCATTGTATTTCTCCACTCTGGGGCTTGTGGGTCAACGCTCCTCTGCTCAAATGGAGGAGCCGTCCCTGACTATATAGTTCAATTCATTAGGAAGACCAAAAATATGCTCCCGACCAACAAACCACAAAACCCATGTGAAGAAGTTTGAAAACAAGGGTTGAGAATGGCCAATTTAATTGACAAACAATGCAATAACGAATAAGCGTCAGTGTTTAATTTAAGTCGGAGGTTGCAAGTAGGGTTCACCAGCACACATTTTTGGGGATCGGCACTGATTTCTCATCATCAGAATTTGATCCAGAAGAAAAGAGAGAAATGGAGAAAAAGGGGGCGGACAAAAGAAGGGAAATATAGGAAAACAGAGGAAAGCAGGAATGAGAAAGGACCAGCATGAGTGAGATAAAGGGACAGGAAGAGGAAGTGGATGAAAAAGGCATGAGGTGGCATCAAGACTAGACAGCCTTGGTATGTGGCACCTGACGTTCAGTAGTGCTGCCTGCGGGCTTCTGAGTAAAACCTTGAGCCCTGGCACTTGTACAGACTAATCACTGGTGGCATCCCATGGTGCTTGAGAGTCTGGGTAGCCAAATACTTCTACCTGACTATATTAATTAAACAACACATTGCTATTTGGTTCAACTACAATGTAATAAGAACATGCAGTAACACTGGATGACCTTACTTGAAGAAGCGTGTTGAGCAACTTCTACCAAGAGTGACACACCTAGATTGACACTGGAAAGCTTATGGTCGAAAATACGACCATGATACTGTTACATCTACAATTTATGTGCTATATGCACCTGGTATTCCTTCTAACCATCCCTAAAGCTTTTCACATAGACGTGCAGTGCTTAATTTGAGCCGATGTTTGCATAAGGGCCCACCGCCCCTTAAACAGACTTTTACATTTTATTTCTCAATAGGCAAGAGCTAAAAGCAGTCACAACTGTCTTCCAATATTAGAATGTTATCTCAGTACCCAGTAATGAAAAAGCGTTATTGATAAGTGGCCCTGAAAGAATATATTTCATTCATTCTGTGATAATTGTGAAAAAAGTGCAGAATTTATGATTGGGAACGTTGCATCAAATTCACTGTCTACGTGTATTATCATATAAATGAAGAAATAGTGCCCATGGATAACAGCATGTCCGGTACAATATGATACAATACCATCACCAAACTTGACCATAATCTAAATATTTTTTGTTCGTTCAAAATGCATATTTTCCCTTATTAGAAAATATTTTTGTGAAATGCTGAGCCTAGAAAAAGAGCTATTGGGGACTGAAAAAGCGGTGATAGGAACAAATTAATAGCTCCTGTTCTCTGCTTCCATTTGGAAGCAGGAGACAGAGTCACCGATGAATGCAGACGATTCTAAACATTATAGCGAATGTAAGTGTCGGACACTAACAACTGGGCGCATGTATGTGCAAAGGTACCATAATTGGATGAGTCTGTGATTGGCAAGTTTATAATGAATCAGGGAGCGCCACGCTTCAGTGGGTGACGGTTCATAAGAATGGAACAATAATCCAAAGTAGTGGCAATTATTAAAACAGCACACTCTTTTAATGTCATAATGACAGGAAGTGCCAAAGGTGCCAGGAAGTGCTGTACCATCAAAGACAGCAGCACAACCTGTGACAGAATGAGGGGGGAGCCCTACTACAAGATACCAGTATGGCGCCCCATTCCATAGGCACGAGAGCGGTCCATAAACATCTGAAACTGGGCATTATTGTAATGTTATCATGTAGAGGTGCTTCAATTAAGCCCTGTAAAATCCAAATTCATCTTAATTCATTTGAAACTTCAGTTACATTTTTTGTAGTTTAAAGTATTTTTCAACTGAGTGATGAGCATTTTGTTCCATTCATTGCCTCCCTGAGCCCTCCAATCTGTGTACCCAGTTTAAGAAAACACTCAATAGAAACAAGCATTTGCAATGCAATAGGTCTCGCAACAGGAAAGTGTGAGCTATTGGTATTGTAAATGACAATTTTTTTTAATATGTGTTGGCTTTGAAAATATATAAATTAATAGCATTGTTATTCACAAAGCCAATAGCTTACACTTTCCTAATGCGAATCCTATTGGCTATGGCAATGCTTGTTGGTAGCAAGCAAAGGCAGTGCTGTTGTGGTGCTGAGTGATGATGTGGTTGGGCTGAGTGATGTGGTGGTGTATTAGAGTGATGTGGTGGTGTATTAGAGTGATGTGGTGGTGCCCCCGAGTGATGTGGTGGTGTCCCCGAGTGATGTGGTGGTGTCCCAGAGTGATGTGGTGGTGCCCACGAGTGACGTGGTGGTGCCCCCGAGTGACGTGGTGGTGCCCCCCAGTGACGTGGTGGTACCCCCGAGTGACGTGGTGGTGCTTCCGAGTGATGTGGTGGTGCTCCCGAGTGATGTGGTGGTGCCCCCGAGTGATGTGGTGGTGTCCCCGAGTGATGTGGTGGTGTCCCAGAGTGATGTGGTGGTGCCCACGAGTGACGTGGTGGTGCCCCCGAGTGACGTGGTGGTGCCCCCCAGTGACGTGGTGGTACCCCCGAGTGACGTGGTGGTGCTTCCGAGTGATGTGGTGGTGTTCCCGAGTGATGAGTGGTGGTGTCCCCGAGTGATGAGTGGTGGTGTCCCCGAGTGATGAGTGGTGGTGTCCCCGAGTGATGAGTGGTGGTGTCCCCGAGTGATGAGTGGTGGTGTTCCCGAGTGATGTGGTGGTGTCCCCGAGTGATGTGGTGGTGTCCCCGAGTGATGTGTTGGTGTCCCCGAGTGATGTGGTGTTGTTCCCGAGTGATGTGGTGGTGTTCCCGAGTGATTTGGTGGTGTCCCCGAGTGATGTGGTGGTGTCCCCGAGTGACGTGGTGGTTCCCCGAGTTGTGGTCAAACTTCTTCTGCAGCACCTCCACCTGCTCCAGGTCCGCCCCCACCTCCTCATTGGTCAAGGCAGCCTCCTTCTCATTGATCCACTGCTGCAGCTCATTGGCCTCACGGAAGACCATGAACTTCTTGCAGCTTTTCTCCAGCATGTCCTTGCGCTTCTCACCCATTTCCAGCAGAGAGCCATACCTGAGGGAAAGAGCGAAAAAGAGGGGAGAAGCAGGGAGGAGGTGACACAGGACGAGAGGAGGGCGCACAGGAGGAGAGGATGAGCGATGGGGGGGGGGGAGAGAGGAGGGAAAACAGGAGGAGGGGACACAGGAGGAGAGGACACAGGAGGAGAGGACACAGGAGAAGAGGACACAGGAGGAGAGGAGGAGACACAGGAGGAGGGGACACAGGACGAGAGGAGGAGAGAGGAGGGCGCACAGGAGGAGAGAGGAGGGCGCACAGGAGGAGAGGAGGAAAGAGGATGAGCAATGAGGGGGGAGAGAGGAGGGGACACAGGAGGAAAGAGCAGGGGACACAGGAGGAGAGAGGAGGGGGCACAGGAGGAGAGAGGAGGGGGCACAGGAGGAGAGGAGCAGAGTAGAAAAGTGGCACAAGGGGGGATGAGGGGAAGGGAAGAGCAGACCAGTAGGGAAGGGAGACAAGGGAAGAGAGGAGACAGGTGAAGGATAGAGGCAGACGATAGGGCGCTAAGGAAACAGGAAGCCAAGGGTAGAATAAGGGCAGACAGTCAGTTCATTTTCCTGAGGTACTCCTGGAATGGTCAGAAAAGGTCTGGGAACTGATGAATTGTGTGACTGAGTAGATGACAATACTCGCTGTATGCAATGTAGGGAAAGGCAAGGGCTCATCGAAGCTATAGGCAGAGGAGCCTGACCAAGTGATGATAAAAGCAGCGAACACTACAGCTTTTAAAGACCACCGGGTAACGAGTGCACTTTACGATTAAAGCCCACTATACAAGGAAAAGGAAGCCAAATGGCTGTGCAACGCAATGTGTGAGCCAACTCTGGGGAGGAACAACAGCGGGTTGAGCATACCACCAACAGGGACCACACCTAACATTAGCAAACATTTATTTTGTGCTGCACGCGTCCTTCAACCTTTTTAGCAGTGCATTTGAGAAGTTTCCTTGTAGAGCACACCTTGGCCATTGTGCCTTCATGACTCCACCCACACCCAGGACACTGCGGCTCCCACAATGCATTACAGACACCAACGCTTCAGCAAGCATGGCACAACAGCCTCACCAGCAATCACCAGCCCTGAACACAGTAGGCAAGGGGGTTCTGACAGCCCAGAGCAGGCCAGTGAATGCGAAGACAAGGTTATACAGAGTGCACAAAGGAAGCATGGGGTGGCAGATGCAAAAAAAAGCAGGAGTTACTCACAGTTCTTCAACCTGTTTCATGCGTAGAGTGACGCTGCCGGCCTCCTTAGCTATGGGTGCCCTGCACAGACAGAGGAGTACAGCAAGGCATGCAAAATAATTAGTGAGATTAACAACAAGCTCAGTATCCGGGCTGTGAGGAGACCTTGGAGGGCGGGGGCTGCCCGCGCGCCATTTCTAACTTTTGTTCTGAAGAGCCCCGGTTAGAAATGCCGCGCATGCGCGGGCAGCCCTGCCCTCCCAGGTCCGGCAGCTGAAGTCCCGGGTCCCAGGAGGGGGCCTGGGTGAAGAACATCGGAAAGCACTGGGGGCTCCCATGCCTAAGGGGAGAGCCCCGCGTCGTGCTGGCAGAGGAGCTCGAGTGCTCTGCGGGGCGTGTGCCAGATGATGCAGAGATTACACCAGCGCAGCGACAAGAGCCTGGTGAGGTAAGGGGGGGAGGGGTGGGTGGTGCGTGTGTGTGTGTGTGCGCGCATGTGTCTCTTTGTGTGTGTGTGTGTGCGCGCGCGTGTGTGTCTGTGTGTATGTGTTATTCGCTTCCTGGCAATGTGGGATAGGAGAAGTGCATGGCGTGTGGGGAACGTGCGCGCTCACATGGGAGAATCCCCTGCGCATGCCCATCCCCTGTCTCACATTCCCAGGAAGTGAATGACAATAGATGCTTCGCTGGATGCAGTGCTTCGCACTGCTACACCAGCTTGACCTGAAAAAGGGCTTCCCTGTTCCCTAGAAGTATGGGCATATACTTGATAACATACATTGTCCGTAGAGGAGTTATTTAACTTTTTTACTGGTTTCGACCAATTATGGGTGTTTTTAATCTCCTCGTGAGATTTATTTTAGATAAATTCAAGATTTGCTAAAAGAAAAAGGTTACAAAATACAAACAACTAACTGGACTATAAACAGAAACCTCTGTTCACTTCACAATTTATTTAGACCAAATGCATCCTACTGATTTTATTAAATGACAAAACAAAAATAGAGAAATCCATGAGGACAGGAAGCTGCACTCACATCCCATTTTCATACATATGTCAAGAATTAATTTTAAAATCGACAAATCATATAATGGTAAGCACCACCTCACATTCAGCGGTAAACTGTTGTTAAATTCTAGCTCCTTAAAGTAAAGCAGGATATAAAATGTTAATGTTAGTATACCTTTAATAACTAGGGAGATTAAACCTATCCTCAGGTCGATAGCGTCTTTCTTAAAAATTGTTGTCCACGCACCTCAGTTGAAAGGTTTTGGTATGTAACGTTCAATTTTATTTAATAGTTTACTGTCAGGATCCTGTGGAATCCCTGCAGCCTTGATGGCACCCACCGGAAGAAGCCAGTTGCAACTGAGGGATCATGCTCAAGCTGTCACATTTCACTCCTTATAGTGCTCAGAAGTGTCCAGAATGAGGCAAAAAGGCACTATACAAAATGCTAGAGCACTTAATTAAAGACAAGTGTGCTCCCAAAGAATGCACCCTGCATGCCTTGTCTGCACCACGCGGGGGGCAGAGCTGGACCACTGTCTGACTGAGTCCCCTCCCCACATCCTGTGCTGCAAGAGTGTCTGATGATGCTTGGAACCCACTCTGACCTCCAGTCTTATTGGTGGTGTGGCCCACCAATGGGTAACCCTTTAACTGGTCTTCAGTGACCCAAACAACAGGGTGCCAGAGACTTAAGACACCTGAACAATTCCAGTGCACCAGTTGCTTATTATCTATGGGCTGCCTGAACACCAAGGCACCAGGAGAACTTAACCACAACTGGTATTTGTGCAGATATCAAGTACTTCGTCCTCCCGATAAGCCCAGCCATAACCATGAGTCAAGGAAGGAAGCTTCAACAACAAAGAATGAAACATATTAAGGCTACTTCTTTGTATTACAATAATGTTTTTAGACTCCATTCACAACCACAACAGAGGACCGCTCTCTGCCACCTGAGAAATCAATACTCACTTCCAATAACTCTAGTGAAGTTACTGTTCAATTGTGTATGACTGTCACCTTCTGCTAGATTGTGTTTCCCCTTACAAATACAGGAACTCAGACTGTCTAATAGTAGGAAACATTAGTAGCAATTAATCAAATGCCTGAGATCCACACTTACAATGTAGACCTGACTGATTCCAGGGGTTATCAGAGCCTGCCCCACAAGGTAAGACTAGCCCATTCATTTTTATACGCAATGGCCGCCATCTTGGTTAGGTCATGCAGCTTTGAAACTGTTTGGGGTTATAACGTGGAACGTATGAGGATTGTAGTCTTCTAGCTTTCATTGTTCTTCACCATTTTAACTGCTCTAGTCAACTCTATGTATACAAATGTTTTTTTAAAGTAGTACCTCTGACATCACATTAAGCCTTATTGAGTTTAAACCCAGTTTTAAGAAAAATATCCCTAAAAGCCCTTTCCTTTGCAAATCGAGTGATCCAAGGGATGGGACCAACCTTCTTACAATTCAAACTCATATTATGCGACCCAGGGAGAAACCTCAGATCTAGGAGGGCCCCGCCACTGATAATTGTTCTTATTAAAAAACCTGTCTAGGTGGAAGCTTGTTCTCAGTATAGAGATCCATGCTTTGGAATATACTTCTAGGAGGATAAGGACAATCAACAACCATCGAGAATGTGGATGAGAAAGGAATACCTATCTTTTCCCAAATATTGGATCCAAGTGATTCTTGTGCTGCTCATGGACCTTTCCTTCTATTTTATTTCCTGATACCACTTGTGTTATATGCTCACACATGCGGCCACCGTATGTCTGGAGCACACTCTCGAGGCCTCACACCCCGAAACTCATTACTAACAGCTGTCACTTCAGCAAACACCCTTCTACCACACATGCAGGTAGTGCAACCACTTTAGGACTCGAGAAGAGGTAGGAAAATGCTAAAGAGATCCTGCAATACAATAAGATACGGATGGATGAATGAATGAATGAGTGAAAGGGAGGATGGATGGATGGGTGGGTGGATGGATAGATTATTGTATTTTGTACCGATTTTCACAGCAACTTCTCTGAGTAAGCATTGACTGCTGAACCATAGCTACCACTGGAAAGTCAAAGGGGGATTTGTCTAAACCTTGTACTCTAAATACTGATCCTCCTGGGACAGCAGTGTGAACAAACAGGTGCACATATACTACTTACTGCCTGTGCGCCCTGCAAAATTCAGGATATGTAATAATAGCCCATTAGAGGTTGTACATACACGCCTACCCACTAGATACTCACTGGGTCAACTGAGTTAAAAAGTTTAAAATAATTTTAAACAGGACGAGAGTCAGGACGTTTATGAAATAAAGCCGTCAGAATAAGAAAAGGGCACATTTTAATTGTAAAGGCACAATTATTCACAGGATGGACAGTATACGATGAACACCCGTCATATTCACTGGTAGCAAGAGGTTAGTGGCAGGTTACTCGTCAGCAAAGAGCGAACTCAC
The DNA here is from genome assembly GCF_964261635.1 of Lissotriton helveticus. NCBI lineage: Eukaryota > Metazoa > Chordata > Amphibia > Caudata > Salamandridae > Lissotriton > Lissotriton helveticus. The sequence continues at coordinate 209,375,735 of NC_136065.1, forward strand.
CTTCTTCTTGCATGAATATAATCTTTACTCTCTCCTACCCCTGCCTACATACTCGCCACCTTTCGCTTATGTGTGTTATTCAGCTCAGGTCTGTCTATTGTAGTTTTATAGAATTAAATATCACAGCCTCAAATCTAAATAAATCTAAATCCCATATTTGTAAAGCACAACTTATCACCCCTGGGGGCCATCAGGGATCTTAAGTGAGATATTGCCCAGAGTCACATGGTGCTGAGCTGAGCTGCCACGGGCACCATAGATTGAACCGCGAGCTCAGCGCTCCGGAGTCAGCCACTCTGGCCACTGTGCCACACCTCTCCCTTGCCACACATGTCGCTGCACCCCACCTCTCCTTGCTTTGCATATGGCACAGATCTGAGTTCAGTTGGCCAATAGTAAACCATCTCCATCTCTCTCGTCTTGGCTTCAGCATGAGCCCATCAGCTGACTGAGTGGACTCCATATGAGAGTAGTGTAGCACTCTTGAGGGGAGGCTTCTGAGCACCCAGCGCAGCAGCATGCCTACATTTTTATGCATCTGGTCACTATCAGTGTTCTGAAGCAGAACCTACCCTCAGCCGCACAGATGGTGGACTTCTTGGACGTATTAAAAACAGTGAACGTAACCTGGGAAACACACATGGCAACCAGCTGGAATTCCTTCAACTTCGAATATTGGATTGATGCACAGAACAAAGTGGGCTTGGCTAAGAACCGATAGGCAACAGATCCCTGTTGACAAAATGCTTTGAAGAGTGGATGAATCCTGTTCATCTCTGCCCCAGATGCGCACAGCACTGAGGGAGGTCTCAAGACGTTGTAGGGTAATGCAAGTATACCCAGCAGTAGAAAAATATAGATGTTGATCCTGAAAAGAATTTTAAAACAATAACCCTTCCAGATACTTCATGCTGCCACATAATTGCGTTTGTAAGTTGCACTTTAATTCCACACGCACTCAAATAAATAAGGTGGCACCAGTTCTTAGGTGGTGCAGGGGCATTTGCACGTGATGACAGTCCCCATCCCCTCCAGTTATAAAGGATCAGTGCTCCTTGTTGCCTCTATAGGGGCGCGGATAACCTTTGTTTTGATCTCCTCTGCAGGCGGCTTAAGGGGCTCTATGGCTACTTAAACCTACTTCGGCTACTTTGTGGAGTAAACTTTGCATATCTATAAAGATATTAAGAACGCTTTTAAATGACTTCCACACGAACACCCCCTTACCCCTCCCCTACTGATCAAGATACATGCTCAAAATAACCCCCCATCTCATTGAACAACAATGCCTTCCGGTCTAGGTTCAAAGCCCTCGATGAACAATGCACTTTAAATCTACGGCCCCCCCTTAAATTCTCCAATTACTTCAGCGATTCCGCTCCCCTCCAAACTCTTAAGGAGTTCATTTACCTCCTACTCCATTATGAACTATGAAAATCAGTGCTTCACTCTACCAGGGCTACTTACCAGACTGCCTCAAAAGTGGCAAGGTTACACCCAAAATCTAACCAATCTGTCCCCAACAATTACCGCCCTATCTCAGCTTCACAGTAGCATCAAGCGATTCCAACTCTTCGGCCTCTGCTAATCTGGCTTCCGATTTGGTCATAGCACCAAAACTGCTGTGGTCCACATTGTCAACAACGCCCTACGCTCTCTTGACTAGAATTAATCCTGCTTCCCAATCCTATTGGATCTATCAGCAGCTTTCGACACCATCATCCATTTCACTGTTCTAAACCTTCTTGAACACAGGCTGACGTCTTCTTGCGGTGTGACAAAATGGTTCTCCTCCTTTCTACATAACCGGTCTCAAAGCATCGTAATCAATCACACTCTTTCTGACCAGTTTCCACTGTCACTAGGCGTACCTTAAGTCTCTATTCTCTGCTCTACACTACTTAAAAAAAAATCTTTTTATTAAACAACAACGTGAAATTTCCACTCACAGTTTCGTAGAAATGATTCACAATACATAAACAAAATCGCAAGGGCCACCATTTAACAGTCAGTTCCTGTCATTATGAGAAAACAATTTCTAGGGTGCTGCAGGATCTTCCAAAGAGTGAACAGGGGTGCACATATATTCCCAGGTAGTTATTCCATTTGCTCCATATGTCAATCCATTTTTAATGGCACCCTCTTGAGACATACACAAACTGCTCACGCAACATACAACAGTCAAAGTCTGCTTTCCAGCCTTCGACCGTGTGTTCAGCCATAGTCCCACACATCCATGCCAGGTTCCTTTTTGCGACCATTACCCCCAACATCACTCAAGTGTGGTCTTTTCTACCTAAATATGTGGGCTCCCAGACATTCAAGAGACACCTCTTGATCTCCATCCCAACCACAAGCCCAAGGACCTCCCCCAGACAGGTGTGTAGCCCCCTCCAATACCGCTGTATATGCTCACACTCCCACAGGATATGGATGAATGTGCCATCTTGTCCACACTGTCTCCTGCACATGCCTCATTCGCTCTACCCATACCGACAAGCTGAGTCCCCATAACGTAAATTGTATGTAGGATCTTCAGTTGGACCAGACGTAACCTAGATGAAATAGCCACTTCCTTGGAGAGGCCACTGCCTCCTGCCACTCCTCGTCATCGAATTCCAACCCATCATTCCCCCAGCAGTTACGAAGCACCTGAAGGGGGTCTAGTGTGTTGTTTACCAGTTTCTTGTACATCAGGGATACTGCCTTAGTTGGTAAGTACCCGTCTACCAATCTGTCCTCTAACGGTGAAGCATCCGAAGGGGATGTTCCCTATTTCAGATTAGTCATCAATTAATGCCTCACTTGTAAATACCGAAAGTATTCCGAATTAGCTAGGTCGTATTCTTGTGGCAAAGTGGCGAAGGAGATCTCGTCTCCTTTTTTCCATAGGTCTCCTATTTTAGTGATCCTGATTAGGTCCCATTAATCGAATTCCTTCGAACCTCTCAGGGCTTATGGGTCCTCCCCAGAGTCCCATTTACCGCATGCCACACCTGCACTGAATGCCTGGTTGGCCCTGTGAGGGGAACACTCCTGGGCTTAGAATAAAGGGCCACGTTATAATTGCCCCCAGGCAATAACCACCTGTCCATACTTTAGCATGGGTTGTCTCCCCTACGGGAGGGGGAATTAATTTATGGCAGCCAAGTGGGCCGCCCAATAGTACTTCCTGATATCGGGTAGCCCGGTCCCCCCATCGTACCAACTCAATACTAGCTTAGGAAGGGCAATACGGGGGCGGCCATCCCAGAGCAATTCCCTCTGAAGACTTTTCACCTCCTTAAAGTATTTTGGGGGGACCAAATTCTGGAGCGCATATAGGAACCTCAGAAGGGACATCATTTTAAACAATGCCGCCCTCCCTAGCAGTGAGAGCGGTAGGTTCTTCCAAATGGCTACATCATTTTTCAATCTCTGCTCTCCTACACTATTTAACTTGTATATGGAGCCCTTTGCTGAAATCCTTAAACTCTTGAACATCTCATACCACAAGTATACAGATGATACCCAAATCTACATGAAAATCACCTCTCCCAAAAACATTGATATCTTCAACAACACCTTGACTAAAACACAACACTGGCTGACCCATAACCCCCACAAACTCAATGCCCTAAAAATGGAATTCCTACTGATCACACAACCCACCACCACCAGCCCCAACATAAAAGACTGGCTCCCCTTCTCACTGCCCTGAATTGTACCCTACACATCATTGACTCTTCCAAATCCCTAGGTATAACCTTGGGCAAAGACTTCTCCATGCAAAAACACATCAGTGCCATCACTAGAGGAGCTAACCATCAGTTGCCCATTCTTGGGAAACTAAAACCTTTCCTCCCTGCGGCAGACCTCATAAAGCCCTAGTGCTATCAAAATTTGACTATGGCAGTACCTGGTGGGCCTCCCACAATGCTCACTTGCACAATTAAAGGCTACACTGAATGCAGCAGGTAGGTTCATCACTGGATCTGAAAGAAGTGATCACATAACCCCAACGTTCTATCACTGAAATGGCTACCCACCTATAGAGGAAAAGCCGTGGGAGATGTTGATGAAACAGGCGTGGAAATGCTCCCGGACCGCAAAATTTCAACTAATACAATTTTATGAGTCCATCAAGCGTATCTCACACCTCTCAAACTTAATGAGTTTTTCAGATCCCGTACAGCCTGTCCGCTGTGCAAACTGGAAAATGCCGCATTTGTTCACATGCTCTGGGAATGTCCACTGTTACACGGGTTTTGGGGGGAAGTCACAACCAGACTAAAGGAGGTGAAAGATAGGGACATTCAGCTGACCCCAGGTGTTTGCCTGCTACACTGGTTTCCCCACACTGCTTGTAATAAGATCACCAGTAAATTTATAGATTTAGGATTAGTCCTAGTAAAAAGAGAGATTACTAGCCATTGGAAAGCGATCACTGTACCTAATGCTCCGTGATGGCGGCGAGAATTTATAAAGTGGGCGGATTGTGGGGGGATTTTCCGTCTACAAATGGTTCGGAGAACCAATAATGACAAATTGTTGGATGCGGCTAGGGCATGGGCAGCAATGGTGGACTTGCTCAAGAGCCCGATTGACGACGACGACGACTGACCTTCTGAAGGAGAGGACCTCTTCTCCCGACCTGGAACATTACCTTGTTGAGTAGGTGGTTTGGATGATGGGTAAGGCGATTGGTATGAGAGCATCCCCCTAAGTGGAAGCTTGCTTACTGACACAATGATTCCGTTTGGATGGTAGGAGTGAATGCAGCGCGACAAAGGAGATACAATGGAGAGCGACATGTCTGACGGGGAAGGGGGGTAGGACCTGTGAGGGGAAGAGGGAAGGGGGGAGTTGTTAATTAGATGCTTTATTAGATGTGGGTATGAATCAGAAAATGATCAAGTCTAGGGCAGCATAGGTTCGACGCATAGAATTGAAGGTTGCAACATCATAGTAAAGTAGGATGAGTGGACAATTCTGAAGAAGTAGTCGGCGATGAAGACCTGGATGGGGCTGAATTGAGTCTGACTGTGGCATGAATTCTATTTAATATGTTAAACAATGTATTCTTGAATGTACTATGCAAGATGAGTATGACGGCTCATGCAAATGGAAATAATGAATAAAGGTTGTTTAAAAAAAAATCACTGAAATGGCTACCCTTCGAGCAGGAATTCATTTCAAAATTGCTTGTATGACCCACAAAACGCTGCATTACAATACCCCCTCCTACCTTACCCAATAACTGACCATATCAAGTAGAAACAGATCTTCTAGAAGCACTAGCTCCTTAATTCTCAAGCCACAAAAATTCAAGAAAAAGAAAACATACAACCGATCCAACCAATCCGTCTTTAGGAAGGAAGTACAAATCTTGCTAACCAACAAATTCTTCTAACACTGAGAACGTTCCTCCATCTCCCGCTGATATCTGTTCGTTGACTCTTATCACGCCAGTGAATGTTTGGACCTGGGCTTACACTAGTCCATATACGCCTATGTTTATAATCATTATACTCTCTGTTTACCTTATGTGCAAGCTTATCACTGCCTGTTCTGTTAATAAATATGTTATTAATATTCTAATATTTGCATATCATTTTTTTCTACTCTTATGTAGCGAACCAGATCTACTCAAGTACCGCAAACGTTTGAAAACCCTTCTCTTCCAGTAACTTGCACAGTCTGATGGCTGCCTCCACCCACCCGTCCTAAGCGCTACAAGGCCTCAGAGTAGAAGTGCACTCTACAAAACCCCTTTACATTACATTACATATATTGTATATTGTATCAACATGTCTTCCTGCTCTATCCCATATTTGCGTACACTTCTGTAAAGCCCTCTGTCACCTGAAAGGGTCTTGTTCTCACTGTATAAAACATCAAATAAATAAACCCTCATTGCCCAAGGCCTCTTCTTTACACTTCTCTTGCCACCATAGCATGACTGGTTTTGACTTCCACCCACTACTTATGGGAGAAGTTACTTTATTTAGGATGGGGTATGAATATATCCAATGTTTTATTTTTTAGACGATTTGTCTTTGTGCTGTGGCATGTATTATGGGACTGCAGCCTTCAATAGAAACTGTTTGGCTATTTATTGCTCACGGTGTAATTGATTTTCCGGTAAGTATTTGTACTGTACAATTTATTATTCAAGAATACACTATGTATCAAGATTGACTGTGGTTTATCTCGCACCCACCTTTTGTCTCTTGTCTCGTGGCACCAAGGACGGATGCACCAGCAAACACCCCTTACGCGGGCGCAACTTGCATGTCTACTAAGTAGCAAAAGCAGGAAATAGTAGGTGTGCAATTTTCACCAGAATGCAAGTCGCAGACCTTGGAACGGGGGGAAATTCACAAATTCACATGTTCCCTGTTCTGAGGTGTAAAAATACATTTTGTAACATCTGCCCTTCCGGGTTCCAATAGATTTGACCGTGTGTAGGTGAGGGCAAACCTGCACATCAAATGCCATCTGTGCCTGACTTGTAATCATGTTTCTGGTGCAGGGGGAGTTTCTGACCAAAATGGGATTAGCAGCCTGATTGTAACGAGGGTCTTAACGTGACCCATTGAATCCATTCAGCTTGTAGGGAGCCAGTTCAGAAAGGTCCTATCGGGCGTTTTACACGTGCTTTTTTCAGGAAACAATGGAATCCGTAATGGCAATATTGACCACATTCCTCATGCTCGCCAGGTTTAATGTCAGATCTTTGTGTTGCCAGGCACAATTGGAATATCACCATTTTAAAAATAAACCCGGCAAACATGACACAAATCACTTGATAATGTAACACCTGCCCACTGAGTTGTCAGAGTGCTTCAAAATGCATCAGCTAATGCCTGTCCTTAGAAAGCCACAAGTGAACACAGAAGACCTTAATTTCTGCCTTGTTTTACCCATCCACATCCTGCAAAAATACTAGAAAGCGTTCTAGAGAAATACATTGAAAAAACTTTATTGAAGATACAAGTCTCATCGACGAACTCCAATCAGGCTTTAGATCAAACTGTTACACAAAGAAAGTGATGCTGAGCCTAGACCACAATTCGCAGTTCCTCCTGGGTAAGGGAGAGTCCTGCCTTGGCATTCATCAGCAGCTGTGTATAGCATTCAGCATGATGATACAATCCTCCCTCCCAACAACTCTGGAAGAATTGATGGAATTCAGCAGCACTGTCTTGGAATGGTTTGCACCGTATCTCGATAAATGTATTCAACTATTAAAACTGTTATAATATATCTTCAACATTTCACAGCGCCTACAAGGAGTTAAACAAGGTTCCACCCTATCACTCTTCAAACTCTACATGGAAACTTGTGTTTCCTCCTCTGAAGATCCAATAATTCCATGCATCGCTATTCCGGTGACACTCAACTCTGTATGAAAGTTTCCTCATCAAAGGATTTATTATATTTCATTAAAATCCTTGCTCCAGAAGCATGGGTGACCAGACATCATCTCAAACTGTGCCCCCAGAAGACTGAGTCCCTGTTGATCTCGCCCCACCTCCGCTGCAACCCTCAAGTACCTTCATCGACACAAGGTTCAAAAGTACTGAGAATCAATCCTTTCATCAAAGAAAATGTGGAATAACTGGCCTTCATTATTGATAGGAATATTAATCTACAAGCACTTATTAATGATTTGGAGAGGATGTGGCTCAAAGGCTGGAGCAGAGGAGAGGATGTGGCCTAAAGGCAAGAGCGGTCGACCTCGTAGCTGAGGATTTGGGTTCTAGTCTTGGCAGGGATGCTCAACATCTTGTGATTCTGGCCAAATCAATAAGGGCCTGATTATGAGTCTGGCGGTCCGGGGACCGCCCCATTACCAGTTGAAAGGGTGTTTTATGTTGTATAACAGTTTGCATTTCTCATATAATCAGTAGAAAAGTGCTAGTTTGGATTTAGTCCATCAGAGGACCATTGAATTGTCCTCATAAGTCTCTTTAAATCATTTAAAAAAAAGCTATTTGTGAAAACAAATTCCCTTGAAGGCACTCTTTACCCTTTCATATATTCTTACCCAAGCCCTCAAGGGTATATTGGGTTGCTCACTGATATAAACCTCCCATTACCAGTTGGGCAGTCTGACTGGCCTGGGACCGCTGCCACCACCAGGGAACCGCCATTCTCTGGAGGTAATGTAGCGGTCACAGGCCATAATATGCGGGGCAGGACCGCCATGGTCCACCAAGCATAGTACGAGTTTCCTCTCCTTCCTGGTTTACATGGCGGTTCCTCCTCCATGTGAACCTTAGAGTAGAGGAAACAAAGAGGGCCCAACAGGGCCTCCTGTGCCTCCTTCGCTTGTTCATGCACACAGGGGGGCATAGCATGTGCCCCCTGTATGCATGCACAAAGGATCCTGCACTGTATGGACTTTCTAATCCATGCCGTGCAGGAACTTTGTGAGGCGTTCCCATTGTGGCGCCTTTTTCAATGGTACTGCACCCTTTAAAAGAGGCACTGCTCTGGGAAAGCCATTCCACCCGCCCACCAGACTACAAATAACTTGTAAACTGGTGCGTGGCGGTGAGTCTCGGTGGTGTGGGGGTTGGTGGTGGAGAACCGACTGCCCCCGCACCGCGGAAACTCTTAATAAGGCCCTAAACCTCCCCGTGCCTAACAAAATGAATGTGTCCATCCTTTAACACAACTGGTGCTCATGTAAAGCAGCTATGATACCTTCGGGTCGAGTTAGCGCTATATAGAACTCCCAAAAAATAAATAAAATAGAGGAACTCAGCAACAAATGAGACAACTACTGAGATTTAAGCTGTCATCCCGCCCGACGATTTTAAAATAGGGGTCCTGTCTTTAGGCCTTAAAAAACTGGATTTACAACCATTTTGCACTAGATTTGCGTCACAAAAATGACACAAATCTGCACAAAAGTTTTTTCGGGGGATTTACTTTCCAGCGCAAACATTGTGTTGGGAAAACTGGAAAAACTTGGCAAGAAACTTGTTGGCAAAAAAGCATGACTTTTTTGGTGGGGGGGGGGGATATTTATTTAGGCGCACATCTCACTCGTAAGTCTCATGGCGCTTGCGGACAACTCTGAAAGATCAGCTATGGGTTTGTGCAGTTAGATGTCAAACAGCCATGCCTTTAACTTCCTAAGGAAGCAGTTATGGTCATTGATGATGCGTAGATGCAAGGGCTGTTTATTCCAAAAAGTCGGAGCAAGGAAGGAGAAAGATCTCCCTCCAGTTGCGGTCGTACGAATTCTGGGAAGTACGAGAAGTGATTGATTACTAGATGTCAAAGTTCTGCCTGGTTTTTGCCCCAAAGCCCGGCCTTTTCCGTACATGTTTTTGTGTGTTAAGCATAAGATCCTGAAATGTATTCTTTTTCTGACTGGCAGCCAATGTAGGAGTTTCAGGTTGGGAGCCGATGGGGAACTTGTTCCACTTCTTTTTATCTATCTTTCGATCTTTTTCTCTCTTTCTTTTTCTCTCTTTCTCTTTCTCTCTCTCTCTCTCTCTCTTTTTTCTCTCTCTCTCTTTTTCTCTCTCTCTCTTTCTCGCTCTCTCTCCACTTGTGCAATTAGCATGTTGGCAAATAACATGGGACTTGGGAGTTTGCACCTGAAATGGATTTAGCAGCAAGGTTCTAGGTAGGGCCCAGGGATTGAAAGAATCAGACGCAGCTAAGTAACTACCAGGTGCAGGGCACCTGGGGAGGGCACCCCTGGATAAAGGGATACGTGATGCATGCATAGAGGTACGGACCGCCAAGACATAACGTAAGACACCCTTTCCCTCCATGAAAAAGCCCCTCGTTGTGGTAGAAAGCGCTGTGCGGAGCCACGCGCTGGAAAGACGGAGTACGCGAGCCTCGGGACAGGCTGTGACCTTAACTAACTGTGTCAGCAGATACCCGGCTCCTTCCTGCACGCGCCTCGGGGTACAGCCTGATGCTGGGTATCTTGTGGATTCTGAATATTAACAGGCTGCTCCGCGCGCCGCAGAGTCAACCTGCCTTATCACTGAGACGGCTGACGGCGGATATGCGCCATATTCAAAACAGAACGTGGCATTCCGACGCACAGACGCGCACGAGACAAGCCCGGGCAGTAAATACATAAACATGGGGCTCATTTAGAGTTCCGCAGAAGTGTCGTATCCGTGTTTCCTCAGTTTCTACTTCTGTGCATGATTTGGAGGAAGGAAGTAAAACCACTATAGAAATGTGGCAACACACCTCGACAGCCCGTATGCTGTAATTACAAAAAGCGAAGAGCTTCGGGTACCTGCAAATAAAGGGATGGAAAACTCGTGGCAATGTCACTACTAAAAATCGCTAAATCAAATAGTAAAAATGTTACTTTCTCGCCTGCGCCAATGTTAGTGCCGGGGAACAGCGTTTACAACGCGGGCATTACCACCGCTGCCATTACAACGCAAGTCGTTTCAACGACTTGCGCTGGAGGACGCTGTTGGACAAGGAATAGTTTAATTTTCTATTCCAACACCTTCCCTACTGTAACGTGGGCTGGAGTTGGAATAGAAAATTAAACTATTCCACTATCCAGCGCCTACAGCGCAAGTCATTGTAACGACTTGCGTTGTAAAAACAGCGTTGTAATGGCACGCGTGGTAGCCCACGTTGTACTGTCATACAACCGTTAGTATGTGTAATCAAGAGAGAGAGAGAGGACCAGAAAGCTAGTCCTTATCCCCTGGGTTAGCGTGTCCCGGGTGTGCTTCGACGCCTGACTACAGCGGAGCAGGTATATCGCCTCTAACGTCCCACAGCCTTATTTTTAACCGCTGACGGAGGCCCAGGTATTAAAGTCTAATTTACCCTCGGGTACTGGGACCTCCGCCTAGCGGTTTTAATCTCACTTTCATAACACCCTTCACTGCACACTCAGCAATATACCTGCTCCGCTGTAGTCAGGCGTCGAAGCACACCCGGGACACGCTAGGTGTCACTGGGTGGGCCCGATTATGAAGCATGCCACCAACTAGGTTGGTGGGTGAGGGCCTTTTGAACACACTCACCAGGTGTTCCCATCCCGTGACGAAACATACTTGAGTCTTTTTAGTCTTTTTAACTATTAATTCATGAGCTAGTCTCCTTTTGATTAAAATTATACAACCGTTAGGGCCACATCGGGGTTTTCCCCATGGATTTACCACAACACTCTATACGGGTTGGAATATGTGTGAGCTCATTCCGAGCACAAACAATATAGGCCATATTTATGTAGAAGTGAGGCAGCGATTTGTCAACTTCCTTACACGTTGCGGACGAGACAGTGTGGACTTTGTGCGATCTTTTGGGAGGGAAGGAAGTGGGAGGGAGGGAGTTGGGGGTGCAAGTTCGTTAAATATTCATCTGTACTGTATTATAGTTCCTGCAAAAGTCATTTGCTGTCGTGACTATATTTGGTTGGCTTTGGCAGATGACTCTGGTGTGCAGAGCTCTGCGTAACATATGCAAATTGACAAATAACATTTGTTTTAAAAAGAAAAAAGAAGTGAGGCAGCATAGCAAGACACCTTCTGCGCTGAGTGACAGGGCAGGAATGCGCTGTATTTAACACTATGTGGCGCATTCCTGCCCGTTGAAACAGAAAGCTTAGTCGACTTTGACAAAAAGGTGCCCGCCATGTAAACTGTTTTCACAAGGGTTTTACTGCTATTAATAAGTAGATGAGCAGAATCTTCATTAATCATAATAACAATAAAAATCAGGTTCTCGTCCTGGGCGGCTCCACCACCCTGTGATCCAACAGCCGTGTTACAAGCCCCACTGTTTGCTTTTGCTGCAAGCTGACATGTTTGAATTCTTTTTAACTCCAAGTTATCTTTCAAACTGCAGATTAAGAAAGGAACCTCTGCTTCAGGACCATATGGAAGATTTCAACCTTCTTACAAATCAAGTTGCTGTAAATTGGTTTATCGGTGGTGGTGTATTCCTGCTTGGACCAATTCAAATTCAGATACTTTGGATTACCCAAGTAAATGATAACACAGTTCAAAACCACACAGAATGCTGCTGCCAGAGACCTCTTAGGTTTTGTCTCACAGAGAGTCGAGTACTAATCGGCTCCCCGTCTTCACAGGCCCCATCAACAGGCGGTCCATCTTCCCAGGGGCGGCTCCTCCATTGGAGTGGAGGAGCGGCGCCCCACATACGTGCCCCCACAGCCCTAGAGATGAAAAAAGTAATTAATTTATTACCATTAAATTATTCATCAGCCCATCCTGAACCAAGAGTTGGGTGGGGCCTGGTGAGTGACAGCAGAGAGGAGTTGTGGTCAGAGGTCTGCCTGCCTTGGCACTGTTTATTGTGTGCATGTCTCTTTGGTCAGGTGTCTTGCAGCGGCAGCCAGAGATGCGCACTTTAAACCTCCCAACACAGTTGTCTTAAGACCGCTATATTGAGAGCAGGTGCAGGACTCAAGTGCACTGGGGGACGCTGAGAGACGCCGCTCACATCAATCAAGGCACTGCTCACATGCGGGTTAATAGCACATGAGCAGGCCAGGATTGGTCGATGGAGTTTGCTGGGGCCTGCAGTGCAGTCCTAGCAGAAGAGGTCTGGAGTGAGGAGGACGTCGTCCTTCACGATCCGGAAGTGTTTTTTTCTTTCTTTCTTTTTTGTTTGTTCGCGAGCGCACCATCCCATTTTCCCGCCCCCTTCAGTAGATGCCAGCCGCCACTGCATCTTCCAATGCTTGTTCTTACTTACCAGAACTATCCCTGGAGAGGACTCGATCTATATTCTACCCTCCTGCCTACCAATTGCCACAAATCAGTTCATCGAGTGGTTGTGTTTTCCCACATGGACAACGGCAACTCGCTGCATCTGAGGCTACCCAAAAATGGCACAGCACTTCTGGTGATCATACAGAAGACTCAAGTCTTTCTTACAGACAATCAGTATCTGATTGGCTTCCAGCGTTCACTGGCACCCACCAACAAGACAGCCATCTTCCAGTGCTTGGCTCTATGTCACGGAACAATCCCTGGAGAGGGCCTCGTCTTCATCCCTCAACTTTTCTAGAACTATATGGCCAACTGCCTGCTTCAGAAAGCCTGGCCTACTATGCTGGTTAGACGATCAAATATCTAGAAATCTTGCTGTAGTGATCGAGATTTTATTTTTATTTTACCTCTAAACCATAGAATTCACACCTGTAGTGTCTCCTAAACCAAAGGTTTTTCTTTGTTCGCCATAAATTGGCAGGGTATGCTCAGACGTGAGTCCCTTGCTCACTTTGCCACTGGATTCAAGCAAGCCGGGCTGAAGACGGCTGAAATGCCAGAAACCGGTCCTCGGTAGCTTGTTTCCGGTACAGGGAAGGCATGGCTTGGCAGTTCGGGCTGGACTGTTCCCATGAGGCACAGGGTCAGACTGATTTGCATATGGCCATGTCTGAACTAGGGTGGCAGAGTGGGCTAAAGAACGGTGATGGATTAAACCCAGATCAGTTGACTGGGGGTGAGTGCTTGTATTGTCAACGCTCCGTCTATCATTTCCTTTGGTTTTTCTGTGTCTCCTAAACCAACCATCTGGATTTTAGGAGACAGGTAAAGACATGCTAGGACACTTCATCTATTCTGAATAAATCTTTTTCAAAGTTCTGCTTTAAATCCTGAAGAAGCGCCCTGATAACTTTCCAGGTGACAGTTGTGCTTTATTATTCCTCATTCATTCATTGCCCTTGTAGTTTCGCTTTCTAAATCTCTTTATCATATCATATCATCATAGTTAACAATTCAGGCAGCGACAACAAATCAACGACCCTAAAATGTGTTTTCCTTTCATTCGAGCTACAGATGGAATTTAGTTGATTAGAACCTAATCAAAAAAGTATAATGTTGATGCTCGATGTCACCCATCTGTTTCACCAACAGCATCAATACCTCCTGCCACCATCTTTTTGTGCGTATTTATGTAAATTTCCCATTTTTGTTTTATCAGAAATCTACAGACCTTTTTTGAAATGAATGTCCTTTTTTATATTTTTGGGGATGTCGGTTCCTCTCTCCCTCTTCTACCTCCTTCATCTTTCTACTCCATCCTAGAAGAGGTGGATCAATGAACGAACATTGACCTAAATATGGACAACGTGGGGAAAAGTGCATCACAGAACACCTGGGCATGTCTGCCTGTGGCAACCAGCACCAGGTCAGTTTCCACTGCTCAAGCCCTTTGATCATAGCTCTCCCTTGGCTCTCCTGCTACTTTCCGTTGGCCCATGCACCTCATGGCACGCAACGAAATTCGTTTTATTTATTTATATGTTTACTTACCTGTTAAGGTTTGTAATCCATACATTACTACCCCCCACTCTGCCCCTCCCTCTTCCCACATCACCGCCCGGCAGGTACTCCCACTACCGGCCGCGGCTGCTTACCTGTTAAGGTCCGTAATCCATACATTACTACCCCCCACCCTGCCCCGCCCCCTCCCCACATCACCGCCCGGCAGGTACTCCCACTAACGGCCGCGGCTGTACGCCAACCCCACAACAGACGAATTGTGGGGTTTGGTACAAAGTTAATCAATCACATGACTTTCTTTACAAATTTGTGCGGTCTAATTTGCATGCTACCATATGTGAGCGGGAAAGCAACTGGTACTATTTTCGGATTCATCCACAGTCTTTGCACAACCTGTTAATATTTTAGCAGACTTATTTGACCGAACCCTGGAACATTTCACATAGTTAAACCAGTGAATGAATCGTGTCATTTTAAGCTTAAAGCTAAGAGTGTGTATTGATAGGAAAGTTCATAAAATAATTTATCATGCATTCCTGACTCTTCTCTCATCAAGGACAGATTGGGAGCCGAGGTTTGAATTTGTATCCAAGTGGCTCTTTGGCCTGTGGGCAACCATGGATGTCCCAACTCAAAATCCAGTATTAAGCCTGGCATGCAGGGCCAGTATTAAACCAATGATTGTTTGATCACATTTGTGGATTATGTATAATGTGGAGCCTTATCTTTTACACCTTAGTCTGACTCTTCTAACTGGGTACAAGTAGGTTGCAATTTTCCCACCTTTTGCTCGCACACATTTGTCAGGGCACGGCTGGTGAAACATTGCTGGAAATACCCCAATATTCAGAGTTTTGCATCTCTGAACTGGGGGAAACATCCCACACTACATTGTTATATCCAAATCCCAGGTGTATAACTTGCAGTTGTAAGGTAATAACACACTAGGTCAATACAACGCCCGTTCTCTAATTTTTTCCAGGCGTAGCATTATGGTCTCATATACTATGCCAATGATGTTGAGGCCCTTTCACTGTCATGAGACAGAATGCATCGGTCTTCGAAGACACTGATCAATATATTTGCTTTGGACGTTTTTGGACACTGATGTTTTGTCGGATATTTCAGCCTAGTATCAGTTGATCTAGGATGATTGATATTCAGCAGGTAAAGGTATTATATTTAAAGCAGCAGAGAAAATAGATCATGAAAAGTACATACCAAAACATTAAAATTCAAAGGAGCTCTTTATTATAAAGCAGGTACTTGAAAAAAGGAGTGATAATATTGGATCTGTAATATAATCAAATCTTCAAGGCATGTCTCCATTGTTCTTGTAGGTGAGCTCCTCTAGGAAAATTGTCTCGGTGTCTCTGGAACCAAGTGAAGATTCTGCAATACCTAGTAATTAGAGTCTTGCACCTATAATAAAACCTCGAATATCGATGAAATAGCTTACTTTTCAAGCCCGTGCTTGAAAAGTAAGGCGCTTTGAAATGTAAAATGCCAAGTGCTAATTTCTTGGAATTCTTCCCAAGTCTTGCACATAAGGTTGCACTTAGGTTCTATGCTTTAGTGATGCTGCTGGACAGCATGGATACTCCTGGGTGGGTGTCTGATTGGCTAGCGTCCAGGATGTCACTTCCCAATTGGTCCTCACTGACTAGCGCTGGTAACAAAGCGTTCCCTTGAAAATACTCACTCCAGGGAGAGCAAAGATGCTTTTCGTTTTATTTCTTCACACAATGACTTCAAGGAAGCAAGGTAAGTTGTCGTAGGGTTGAAGTTTGCATCAAAGTTTACTTTTGAAAATGGTAATGATATGGCCATTTTAGAGGGTTGGGGAAAATATCTTGCAATAGAAAGCACTGAGCATGAAATGCCAAGGTTTTGAAAGAGGAGAACGTTTTCTGTGGATGATACATGCTGGAATGATATCTATGCAGCCTTTTCTTAAAGAATTGTCTTTGGGGAAGAGGAAGGGAAAGTTTAACCCCTTGCATGCGTCGGACGGACGGCGGCCGCCCGACGTCACGGTGGGCGTGTGCGTAGGACGGCCGGGGGCCGTCCGAACCACGCCCACGCTATAAATCACCCGCACCGCTGCAAAATTTTCGCCGCGGTCAAGGGATTAAAGTGTGACAATCTGTTTATGCATTTGTAGATTGTTTCTCAATTCGAAAAGGGGGTCTGTAAGTTAAGGTTGGCTCAGCTTAGACCATAGATGTGTGAATTTGAAAAAAGCAATGAAGTTCACAACTTCCAGAATGGTTTTGTTGTGCAAGATCTGGATTAGCTCGATATGCTTGGAGGGGTCAAGATGGTTCATTATGGAAGGTAAGAATTCCTGGATGGCAGAATCTGAATTTACTTGTGGATCAAATTCAGAGAGTTTTTATTATTGCTTAGACAGGTTGACATTTTCTGTTATTTAAAATGAGAAACTGGACGGACAAATAGTCTGGCCAATTGAACTTTGAGTGAAGTGAGACACTTTTATTTGTGATGATTCAGCCCCAAGGAGGGCAAGAATTCAATCTTTACTGTGAGTAGTAGAGGAATATTGATGCAGATCAGTGTCCATAAAAGATGATCAATGTTTTCAAATCTCATTTGATAATGTTTTTAGAGGAGACCATTTTGTTATTTGTGATCTATTTGGCAATCTGATCAATGAATTTAGGGAACATTTTGACTCTGAGGACTGTCCACCTGTCCACTTGGTGTGGGGCCCTGACAGTGGACCTTCCACCATTTAGAAATCCTGCCTGTCTAGCAGAGATCTCTGTCCTGAGAAGAAAGATGCCCCTGCAGCATCTCCCCTCACAGCGATGGAGAATTGGGAGCAGGGCTCACATTTAAAGCACACATTCTGCAACCATTCTTGTTAAGAATAAACAAAGAGCAAGCATGAGTTTTTTTTTTCTAAGCAAAATAAAGACCCAAAGTGCAAGGAGTTTTCTCTCTGCACGTCACGGCCATTTTACATTTTCCTTGTTCATGTGCTGGACAAGGGTAGGGAAAATCAGTAATGATCACCCGGCCCGCAATAGGGCGGGGTGAGCGTCACTAAGAACCAGTTGTCCGGGGGAGGAGCCAAGCTCGCGTCCGAGATGGCCGCGTTTTAGCTCGGCTCCGTTCACTCTCCTGTCTGCAACAAATATCCTGTCCTTTATCCTGCCCCGGGAAGTATTCCACGATGTGCAGTGGAACGACGATAACTCACAGGCACTTACCGTTTGCTCCGGTGATTCCTGGGTGTCACGGATCCTGAGTTACGCCCCTGTCTGCTTCGGGGCCTCCGGAGCGGCCGGACCTGGCGCTCCCTGGCGGTGCCCGGGCTGGACGGGGCGCGGTGGCCGGCCTTGGTGGTGGTGTGGAGTCGGTCGGAGGGGCCGATGTGCTAATAGACCGCTCGCGGCCTCCCGGGCCTGGTCCGGCGGTCCTCCAGCCTGGTGTAGGGGCGCTGACTTCCATTGGCGGGGTTAACCGTACATCTGGCTCGTCTCCCCTTTGTTCTCCGGCCCGGCCATTTTGAGTTCCTCCGCCCGGACTCGGAGAACGGTGCCGGCGGCGTGTGGGGTGCCGGCGCATCGCCTTCTTCTTGTGGCTTCCCTTCCTGCCCTGGAGGCACCTCCGCGGGTGGTTGCCGGTGTCCTGTTTTGCCCTGCTGATATCCGGGCGGGGGTCAGTGTTCGTAGCGGCCCCGCCGGGCTTCTAAGATGGCGGCCGGCCCCATGACTCTCGGCCCTGCTGGGACCGGCGATGCGGATCCGCCGCACGGCACGTTTTCTGAATACTGCAAAGGTGAGCCTACACTTGGCGACATCCTCGCCGCCCTGCGCTCCTGGGGGGCATCCCTGACCGCACCGATTGCTATCCTGGAGAGGGGTCCCTTGCCTGGGCCTGCCGGACCCCCCTCGGTTCGTGCGGCGTCATCTCTGTTGTGTGCTGCCGGAACTTTCCTTGGGGTCGTGGACCTGGAGGCTGATGTTGGTATCGATGTCCGGGGGTCCGCTCCCCTTCTTCATCCTGTGCCTCCTTTTGCTCTGGAGGTTCGCCAGCCGGATCCCGTATTGACCGACCTCGTTGGTTATCCTTTTCCTCTTTCGCCTCACATGGCCGAACGCAGATCCTGTGACTGCGCCGCTGGACCGGCTTTCTTTGTATCCCCATCGGAACTGTGCCTGCTTTGCCTGAGGTTGTTAAAGTACTTTCTGGATCATCCGGGACTCGATCGCTATACCTTGAGTGTTTTTTTGATTCGAATCCCTGTTATTCACCTCCGGTTCAATGCGATCTGGTTCCTGGTTTGTTGGACTACTACAGTTTGCGAAAAACGAGGACAGGGTTGAGCTGATCTTGCCTCTGTGGACTGTTATTTTGTGGTATGGTTGGGTGATCCATTCATAATTGTATGATTATGTTTGATACTTCTGTACGTTCCTGGAGCATATCCGTGTGTTTACTATCTTCCCGTAGGCTCTGAGTGTTTTTGGGCGGGGGGGTGGGAGCTGAAGGGGTTTTGATTATGTGGCTCCTCTCCCGCTGTTTTTTCCCTGTTTTCCCTTCCCCCCTTTTTAATCTACGTGATTCTTACTTTCTATATTCTTCTATATTTCGGGTTCTATTTAGGGCGACAGGCACGCTGCTGGGGGGGTAGGCCATAGCCTTCTGCAGGGGTGCAGGGTGGGCTGTGCGGGGTGGTGGGGGGTCTGTTTTATTGTATTTTCCCTTGTTTCCTTTTTTGGTTCTATGGCTCTTATGTATCCCCTACTTTCGTGGCGCGGTGTCGGCACGTAGCCCCCCGGGGTGTTTGTGCTGGCATGGCCCTTTTGGTATTTTTGCTGTCACGGTTTACTATGCATTCATTTCTCCTGTTGCCACTAGTTCCATGTGCCGAATTAGTATTGGGTGCTTTGTTGGCCGTGGGGGACGTGCTCTGATGCTGCGCCCTTATTTTCCCCCTCCCTTTTTTCGATGTCCTTTTCCTCCCTTATTTTCCCTTTCCCCCCCCCATTTTTCTTTTCCTCCCTTGGGTTGTTGTAACGGAGGGCTTTTAGTTCTGTAACCGTATTTTTCGTTGCTTATTACTATGTGTCCTTGTAGTGGTGGGAGGGTGTTGAGCAGCGATTGTGATTGTTTTTGATGTGGGACTCCCGTTCTGCCTTTGCCAAAATATACTGTTCTTTTGGTCTTTTCCTGTGTTCGAGACCTCGGCTTGCTCACGGCTCACCACGGCCCTCTGGCCTTTACAGACTGTCATTATCCTGTGACACCCTATTTTCAATTATAAAATTAACCTACTCTTATCCTGTCCGTGATGGCGACTCGAAGACTTGCTACCTTTGCCTTTCATATGAGCTATTTAGAAATCCTGTTGTCTCTCCTGTATCGCCTCGTATGTCACTTAATTGTGGTGGCCGGCCCGATGGGTTGTAGGCCCGTATCTGTGATCGCCTTCTGTACAATAAAGGTTTTAAAAAAAAAAAAAAAAGAACCAGTTGTCCGACGAAGGGTGGACCACCAGATCAAGCATCACTATTAATTGAGCATCGGAGGCTGCTCTGAAAGCAACCCAGGGGGTTCCCCACCTTTAAATGGGGAAACATCCTTTAAGACGCAACCATTACATCGCACTACACTTACAACGCAGTCATTACATCGCAACATCCTTTATAATGCATGTCACTACAACGCAGGCATTACAACACATGACACTACATCGCATGACACTACATCGCATGTCACTGCAACGCAGGCATTACAACGCATACCATTACAATGCATACCATTACAACGCATAGTACCCCTACACTATCCAAAACTTACCCTACTGTTGCACCCCCTGGAGTTAGAATAGTAATTTGTACCCCTACACTATCCAACACTTACCCTACTGTTGCACCCCCTGGAGCTAGAATAGTAATTTTTACCCCTACACAATCCAACACTTACCCTACTGTTGCACCCCTTGGAGTTAGAATATTAATTTTTACCCCTACACTATTAAACACTTACCCTACTGTTGCACCCCTGGAGTTAGAATTGTAATTGTTACCCCTATACTATCCAATACTTACCTTAAATGCAATGTAATGGTATGCGTTGTAATGGTGTGCATTGTAAAGGTAGTTTCTAAAAATGCGATGTGGTGTCATGCGATGTAATGGGGTGCGTTGTAAAGGATGTTGCGATGTAAAAACTGCGTTGTAAAGGCATGTATTGTAAATGTATGCGTTGTAACGTCATACATTCCTCTAAATGGGGCATGGATATCAAATATTTGGCAGTGCCGGAGGACTGCTGCTTTACAGTGTTCCTCTGTCTATGAGCCCCTTAGTCTTTAGTTTGGGTGACAAATAAGCTGATGTGCTAAGAAGTGCTGGAGTAGGCTATGGAAATGGAGAAAGATGCTTAGGCAAAGTGTTTTAAATTTAAGATGTTCTTTAAAGATGATGGCAGTACTTCTCATTGCTTTGGGTACCTGGTTTCTCGAAATGGAGAACCCCTGTTTTACCAGAATGTCAATTATCATTTAGTAAAGAATAGCCTTGTTCTGAAGTTGGCATAATGAAGCGAGGATTTAAGAACGCAGTGACGTCACTTCCTGTTAAAGTTATTTGTATCAGATTGTCCAGTTCTTCTCATAATCCTTCCCACAAGAATACCGTGGCAGATGCTCATTTTTTTTATTTTAAAAAAAATCTTTTTATTATTTTAAAATACAAACAAAATAAAGGGGTCAATATAAATAAAGACAATCCACATTCCGAGTTAAGATAAGACTGGACAATAATGCAATAAGTAATAAAGCATATAAACCCCGTCAGTTTTGATGCCATCATGCTCAGCCCATCAATCAACCACAATTGTGCCTGAATACAGGTTCATAATTCCTAAACAACGTCCCATTGTTGGGCCCGCACATTAACCATCAACTTCCATCCCCCCACCCCTGCCGCTGGTGCTGTTGTGTAAAATATAAGTGTTGCGAAATTACTACTAATGTGTGTTATGTACCAATGGGTCATCGTACGCTCTATGGTAGGATTCTCTAGAACCTCCTATGTTGCGGGGGCTCCCACTGTGCTAGTCCCTCTCAATCCGGATGGAGCCACTCACGCTTGTCCCACCCCCACAGAGGACACTGAACTCGTATCCTCCTCCCTGTCTAGTATCCGGAGTTCCGCCACCAGGGCCTCCCATGCATCGTGGCAGATGCTCATGTTACCTTAGAGCTTCTACTCCATCACCTGGCCCTGCTCCTATGCACTTGCATTGACAGCACACATATCAAAATGTGTAATAATCACACTACATCTCTGGTGCTCAGAGAGTAGTGCCATCTATGCAATGTCTTAACACCCAAATTGAAAATAATAAAAATTGTTTTGAAAAAAAAAAATGTATAATAATCATATGGATTTTAGCATCACATGCACTAACTGATCAAAGGTGGAGCTCTGGACTGGTGATTGCCTTGCTCTATTTTTGATTGCTTGCTGGCTCTTTTGCTTTAAACGCATGTTAGACTGGAGAGTATCCACAGGTTGGTGGGTTCTTTGACAGCTGCCAGTGTTGGCATGTGATTAGAGTGAGTTTTGTTGTAGAGGAGCATCACTTTACCCGCTCGTGGCTTTGATCCTGTGTTGTACTATTTGTCTATGTGGAACAGACTATAAAAAAGTACTGATGTCTTAAGGACTGCTGGATTGAAGGAGTGGGGTGTACTGTTGGGTGCAACACTTTTCTCATTATGTGGCTTTGGAGCTCTGAGGTGCATATGAGAGTGTGGAAAGGCCTGTATAACGTGTCCTGCTGGACCTGCAAGCCCTGTGACCACTGCACTCAAGGTCATTAAGGACACTAGCTCCAGACCTGAACTTTTCACCTAAAATCATTGATTTGAGGTGTGCTGGACTAATGTAACCATTTAACTCAGTCTCTACACATTTGTAGAGGGAAGAGAGCCAGGTCTGCCTGTCAGGCAAACAAACAGACCTGGCTGTCTGTTCACGGTACTAAATATACATTTGTTGGCAAGGTTTAGAAGTCTGTGAGGTTGGGGGGCGTGGCTTGAACGCCGCACAAGATGGCGGCTTAATTGCGGAGCTCCGACAGTCGTCCACCGGAACCGGCGATTTTCCCCGCATTCGCCAAGCAAATGCGAGCGCTGTTACCAGATTCCGCCGCCGGAACATGAGGTGAGCGGAGTGAACTAAGCTGCTCTCCTCTAAACCGGCGGTGTCAGATTTTATCAACACTGACGCGCTTCGCTCTTCAGCGGCCGCCATTTTTGCCAGTCACGGCGCGCACCGTTCCTTTTCTTCAAACGCCGCTTTTCCACTGAAATATACGTCATGCGATTGTTTTTCATATCATGAACTATTGACTCTACTGTCTCTTCTCCATCACTTTACCGCTTCATTTGTGGAGTGTATGTGTTGCCTCAGTGACAGGGAATAACGATGTTTTTTCTTATCTCCTGACTGAACGCTATTTACTCATGCGTGTTCACATACTTTTTACATCGTTCTGTCACGCAGCTTCACATTGACTTTTAGGTTATGTCAGCGTTTCAGTTTATTTTTCTCCTAGCCATGAGGTGATTTTCTCCCTCCACAATCTTCCTGATTTCCCTGAGGAGACAATATATATTTTTTGTTGCTGAACATTGTGCCTAATTTCTGCATTCCTTGATAAGGTGTGGTGTCATTACTCTTCTTTTTTCCGTTATTTATGGGGAAGCTTCGCAATCTCAAGCTTACAGCATCCAAAGCTAAACCACAGCATTCCTCAGACTCTGACTCTGCGCCTCAAGTTATGGAGGACTCTGCTCCCATTAAACCTAACAATGCTCACGGCGCAATACCTAAAACTAATACAACAAGTAAGACTCTTCAAAATACCTCAATAAAACGTCTGAAAACAACCCCTCCATCCCCAGACTCCTCGGCGCATGCTGCGTCGATGGATCTTATTTTGGAGGAACTCCGGGCACTCAAACCCTTCATGGCTGAGACGACTAAAACTTTGCAGTTCCTTCACGACAAATGGTCTACTCTGGAATCGAGGGTTTTATTGGTGGAACAATCTACAGAAACTCTTCATAATTCCTGCGCAAAAATTACACTTTTAGAAAAGGATATCTCTCTCTTGAAGCGACAGTCGGAGGAGTTGGAAAATCGCAACAGGAGGAATAACCTTCGCCTTTATAATCTTCCGGAACTTACAGAAGGATCCAATCCGACAGCCTTTTTCCAAACATTTTTACCAAAAATTTTGGATCTTCCTTCTTCCACCTCTCTTAACATTCAACGTGCGCACCGACTTGGTCCTAAAGTCTCCACCAAACCCAGAGGAGTCATCATGCTGTTCCTCCAGTATACTGATCTTCTCCAAGTATTATCAGCAGCAAAGACTAAAAAACAAATTATATGGGAAGGTCACAGGCTATACCTCTCTCAGGACGTTGCTAAAGTCACAGCTGATCGTCGGAAGCAGTTCCTTGATTTAAGACCGCGTTTGAGAGATCTTGGCGCTCGATATGGACTGCTACATCCTTGCCTTTTCAAAGTGACCTACAGAGAAAAAACAACTACTTTTGAAGATCCACTCATCCTGGAGGAGTTCCTTCGTCGTCATGAAGCTGTTCACATGGACACTGCAAGACCTGTCTAACCATTTTTGTTTTATCTTGCTCTCTCGATTTGTCTCCCTATATGTCTCCTGCCGTCTTTTGTTTCTAATGCTTGTGTTTTACTAAATACCTCCTATATTTCTATATCCTCCACCCGTTGTTCAATTATTGGAATACTCTCTTCTCCTCTTATTTCTCGTATGTATTTCTAATATTTTTTCCAATTTTTTATCTTTCCGCAGATCCCAACCTTGTGTCTCTCCAACCTGGTGTATTCATGTGTTCATTCATTTGTTCCTTCGCTGGTTCCTCCGGTGTTCGACGATGTGAGTCTCCGTTGTTGATGTCGTCTTCTTCTGGCGTCGTCATCCCTCATTTTTCTTGCTTTCTTCGTTGTTAGTTATAATGTTACTTCTCTCTGTCCTCATTGCTCTATCTTTTCTAGTTACTTCTCTTTTCTCTTCCTTTACTCAATTCTTTCTCTTCTATTCCTTTACTTTATCATCTTTATTTTCTTTTGCTCCTTATCTCTTACATTTCCTGCTTCTCACATTTTTCTTACACTTCTCTTCAATTTCTTACTTCTATCTTACTATATCTTACCTCATATCATTTTACTAAGATTACAAATTCCGAGTAGTTACATGGAATGTTAAAGGGTTGAATAACCCCATTAAACGCCAACGTGTCCTCACTCATTTGGCACGTCTTAAGGCCGATGTAGCTCTTATACAAGAATCCCACCTTTCGGACACAGAAGCTACTAAACTTAAACGCAGCTGGGTAGGACATGTATTTCATTCTCCTGCTTCAGGTAAAAAAAATGGTACTGTTATTTTATGTCATAAGAGGTTAAATGTTTCTGTTGTTACTCAAGAACATGATGATAATGGCCGCTGGGTTATTACTAAGCTCCTTATTGATAAAATACCTATTGTTATCTTTAATGTTTACGCACCTACAGGTGTTGATAAGTTGTTTTGGCCTGCTATTTCTGATAAATTAGTTACTCTTAATGAACAATATGTTATTTTTGGTGGTGATTGCAACCAAGTCCTAGACCCTTTTCTTGATAGAAATTCCAAAGTCAAATTTATCCCTTCCACGATGCATTCCCAATTTATTACCTCGATTCAAAACTATGCTCTAGTTGACATTTGGAGATTATGTAATCCTGACCTTAAAGAATATACGTTTTATTCCCCCACCCATCATTCACAATCTCGTATAGATTATCTATTTCTTAGTAAATCCCTAGCACAACTAGTCACCCATTCAGAAATCGGTTCCATTCTAATCTCAGACCATGCCCCCGTTTTTGTCGATATTGACCTTATCCCCTTTTCCCCTACTTCGGGACGTTGGAGATTTAATAATTCTCTACTTTTGGACCCCATTTTCACCACTAAATTTAAGACGTTCGCCTCTGAATTTTTTACATTGAATCACCTCCCTGAGTCTTCCTTTGTCACTGTTTGGGACTCTTTTAAAGCAGCCGCTAGGGGATTTATCATTAATTTTGTCTCTCAAAAGAAAAAACAGTCGATTCTTAAGTCAACTCAAATTTTGGATAAAATAAAGAAATTAGAATATACATATTATAAATCTTCCTCTGAATCTTCACTTCGTGAACTTCTCTCTGCCAAAATTGAGTTTAATAGGTTTACTACTAACGCAGCTTCCAATTCTCTTCTTAAATGTAACTCCCGCTATTATGGAGGTCAGAACAAAATGGGCAAACTTCTGGCTAATTACTTAAAAATACGCAAAGAAAGAACGAAGATTGAGTCCTTGCTAGATGCTGCCGGAGTTTCTCAATTCAAAGACAAAGATATTTTAGCTCAGTTTGTCTCATTTTACCAAACTTTATACACTCCTGAGTCTAGCCCTGATCCTGCTGACCTTTTATCATATTTCCAAGATATCCCTTCCCCTCAATCTTCTCATGTTGATTTTCAATCCTTGGATTTGGACATTTCCCCCTCTGAAATTTCACGTGCGGTTTCGATCCTCCGTAGAGGCAAAGCCCCGGGACCGGACGGTTTTACTATTGAGTTTTACAATCACTTCTCCTCCCTTCTCCTCCCTAAGCTTTTACTATTATTTCAGTCCTTTGTCCAATCTGGATCCTCTCAGGGATCTTTTCAGGAAGCATTAATTTGTCTCATACCCAAACCAGATAAAGATCATACGTTATGTAAAAATTATCGCCCAATTTCCCTGGTAAACACTGATTATAAAATTTTCGCCAAAATTATAGCCCTTAGACTTGATCCTCTCCTACCAGAACTCATTGGCCCGGAGCAATCCGGATTCGTTAAGGGTCGCTTATCGTCCGATAATTCTCGTGTTTTCTTTAACATCTTAACTAAAGCGACCTCTCTTCCATCTCCTCTAGCTGCCATTTCTCTCGACGCCGAGAAGGCCTTTGATAGAATAGGATGGGATTTTATGTTTCAAGCTCTTCGTTGGTTTGGTTTTCCACCTAAATTCATTTCTCTTGTTTCCTTACTTTATTCCAGCCCCCATGCCTCCATCTTTGCCAACGGTATTACTTCTGATTATTTTCCACTTCACAGAGGAGTCCGCCAAGGGTGTCCTCTATCCCCTCTTCTTTTTATTCTAGCTTTAGAGCCCTTCTTAACTAAAATCAGACGAGATGACCACATTTCTGGTTTTCAATATAGCTCCCAACAACAGGTTAAGTTATCGGTCTACGCGGATGATATTTTATTTTACTGTTCCAACCCTCAAACAACCTTGCCTTCCTTCCTTAATCAAGTATCTGCTTTCTCTACCGTATCTGGATATAAACTTAATACGGAAAAGTGTGAAATACTCCCCCTGAACCCATTATGCCACAAACATCTATTTGACACATCTGGATTCTCCTGGCAACCCTCTAAGATTAAATATTTGGGTGTCTGGTTTGCCCCTCGCCTTTCTGATACCCTCAAATTTAATTTTGAATCTCTCTCTACTAAGGTCACTACTTCTACTACACGTTGGAATCCTCTCTTTCTTTCTTGGTGGGGGCGATTGGACTCCATAAAAATGATGCTGGCGCCTTTGGTTCTCTACACCATTTCTATGATTCCTATTCGCATTCCATTTCACTACTTTAAGTTAATAGATTCTATCTTGCTGAAATTTTTATGGAAAGGAAAAAGATCTCGAATAGCTCTTTCTGTTTTGAAGAGGGATAAATCTATGGGAGGTGTTAAATTCCCCAATTTTAAAGCATACCATACTGCCTTTTCTTTAAAACAAGCTTTACGCTGGCTCTCTTCTGATCTTCCGTATTATCCTCCACTCTGGCTCACGCTAGAAACATCCTTCCTTCATCCCTATGACATCAGTGAAGTTCTTTCCTTTTCCTCTAATGTCTCCTCTCTTCGATCTCCTATAATTTCCCGGACTCGCTCCCTTCTTCAACCTTACTTATTATCCTCTTATCCTTCTACTTCTTCTATTCACACTCAACCCATTTGGCATAATAAGCATCTTCAAATTCGCAATCGTTCTCTCTATTGGAAATCTTGGCACTCTCGTGGTTTAAAATGGATTTCTCAACTTATTTCTGATGCTGTTCCTCTCCCCTTTCACCTTCTTCAAGAACAATTTTCATTACCTTCCTCTACCCGTAAACAATATTTATCGCTAATCCCATCACTTCTCCAATATCTCTCCGATCTTCCCAACACCAATTCTATCCCTATACCTCATCTTTCTATCTCTAATGCCCTTGACCAATCCCCCTCTGCTTCTTTTCTATATAAAACTTTACAATCATCGACTGAACGCTCGAAATCTAAAGTTGAGTTGGCTTGGGAAAAAGACTTGTCTCAAAACTGGCTCCCTATTTTTTGGGATAAAATTTGGTCTAAAATTCACAAAACGTCCAGAGCTGCCAATACTACCCAAACCTTATTTTTTCTTTATAATCGTACATTATATACTCCCTCTATTTTATCATCTTTCTCAGCAGACACTCCTTCCACCTGTTGGTCCTGTTCTTGTCCTATAGCTGATTTGAAACACATGCTCTTTGAATGCCCCCCCATTCTCCATTTCTGGCATTTAGTTTGGTCCCAAATCCAAAAACTTTTCAACATCACTCATCCCTTTTCCATACTTCATATTTTTCTAGGTTCCCTTTCCCCTGATCTTCCTGGATCCCACCTCAAACTCAAACTACTGGACCTCCTGATTGCCATAGCTTTTCATCATATTACATCACATTGGAAACAGGCTAATGATGTCTCCTTCACTGCATGGTGGAATGCAGTGTGTTTTAACCATCGTCTAGACACAAATTTTGTATCACCTATTTCCCTAGCAATTCAACGTGACCTATTATGGATCCCCCTTACCGAATATTTGTCCCAGATCTCCAGACCACCTCCCATTTCTCTATTACGCAATGTCGAGGTTCAAAAACCACCATGAATGTTTTGTCTTCATATATATAAGTTTATTGCTACACACTATGTTTACTTATTGTTATTTTTAAGATTTATATTTTACTGATTTTTCCTTTCTCCTCGATACTCTAGCATTTCTTCATTTCATGTTGTTCTTTTTATTTTTATGCATAATTCCACTGTAATGTAAGAGAAAAGTTGTGATTTTTATAACTTATGATTGTTTCTTCCTGTACTGCTACTGCTTTTTATTTCATTCCTTAATAAACTTCAAACTTAAAAAAAAAAGAAGTCTGTGAGGTTCGGGATCCACCCTTAATGGAAAGTTATTGTGTCTCCCAGAAACTCATGTCTCCGAAATGCGATTATATTTAAACCAATAGTAGTTTGATCACTTAATGGAGTCTGCAGATAAGAATAATTACAGCAGAGGTGTCCAAGGTAAGTCTGAGAGGGCAGAATCATGCCTACATTTTTAAGATAACACTGGCATTGTAAATCAGTTTTATTTATATTGAAAGTATGCAAATATATTCTATGAGGATATTCTGAAAATCTCACACGCATCTGAACCCTGATCTATGTTGGACAGCCATGATAACCATAGGAACTCTGGTTCTTTCTGCCTTGGAGTCTGTGTGTCAATATCATGCTTAATTATCCCGGTTAAAACATTTCTAAGCGCTCCTGGTTCTTGTAACTAAGGGGCATGGATAGGGACGGTAAACTGAATATTGCCTTTTGCAGTAATTCAGCAGGGCGCTAAGGCTAAGGCCATACCTCTCCTTTTGGAAGGGGCGGGACTGAAAGTTGTCAGGCCCACAGAAAACACACCCACCCGCACTGTTGGGGAACAGGGTGCCATGTGGCATAGCTAGACCTTTTGCCGCCTGTGGTGGTCCCTGTGTCGCCACCCTGCGACGGCCACAGGTAAGGGGAGGGCCGAGCTCCTAAAACCCGTGCTGTCTAGGGTGGACCGCCCTCCCCCCCTTGCTGCACCACGGGCGTGCCAGCAGTCAGAGACAGGGGCCCATGTGTGGATCACCCTCTTTCATGCCCTAGATCATTCAAAGGAGTCATTCCAAAAAAGTACGAATAAACGTACAAAGAGGGCACAAAAAAACTAGACCTTGTGTTACCCACTATAGAGATGCTAGCGGAAGCTGGATTCCAACCAGTAGTCGCTGCTACCGATCGCAAGTGGTAGGGCGGGGGCTGGCGGGGCTGTGGGGGTCACAGGACAGAACAACATTTTTTTTAAAAATACACGTACCTGGGCCGGCCGGCCACCGACTCTTCTCTGTCTTCTTCCTGTCTGCTGGCCGCAGGAAGGAGGAGGAAGCACTCGGTTCCCAGGCTCTGCATAGCTAATAACAATGCTGCAATGCAGCGTTGTGATTGGTCTGAGCTAGGGT
Organism: Lissotriton helveticus; assembly: GCF_964261635.1. Classification (NCBI taxonomy): domain Eukaryota; kingdom Metazoa; phylum Chordata; class Amphibia; order Caudata; family Salamandridae; genus Lissotriton; species Lissotriton helveticus. The sequence continues at coordinate 209,405,469 of NC_136065.1, forward strand.
GATCAGATTTTCAAAGCCGGGACATTTCCCAAAAATAGAAAGACTACAATTTTACTTCAACCCAGCACACAGAATGACAGTGCTCCATAGCAGAGAATTACAGAGGAGGCAGTAAGAACGTAAATAAAATGCCATTTTTGAAGCCAGTAGCATGCCTGTAAATTAAATTGCATTCTCATAAAAGCTGCTAACTATCCCTACTTTGCAAAACATAAAAAGATACTTCCCACCGTTTTCAGCCGGCCATCTCAAAACCGGGACATGAGCTTAATTTCATGAAATCTGCTGGGACAGCTGGCGAACAACCGGGACTGTCCGGGCAAATCCGGGATGCCTGGGGCCTAGTCTGAGCGCCAAACCATGGTGCTCAGAAGGCGACTGGGAGGCTTTTCATGTTCCTCACCAGGCTGTGTAATGCAGCCGGATGGGAAAGATGTATAGTGTGCAGGACTATTTGCCCAGCCCAAGAGGGCCAGCCAAGCAGTCATGCGCACGTAAGGAGTGCAGACCACTCCTCTCCCTGCTCTGGCCAGACTCGCCCGCGAGCCACTCACTTCAATAGGTAACGATACGTTATTATCATTTTACTTTTCCTATTGAAGGCAGTGGGGCGATGCTCCTCCGAGCCGCCACTGAAATTTCCACCCCGAAAGCGGCCATCACTAACACCTTAACACATCCAGAAACTTCGTGATGATTGTGCAGAATCGTCACCACGGTTAAAATGTACCTAAAGTATTTATTATGACATAAAATAGAAAATATGCGAGTGAATAACCCAGTATAAACATTAAGCCGTCAATCAGTGTCACCGCGTACACAAAAAAACAGCCTTGATCCGCCAAAAAATGTCAACAGCAGGAATTTGAGGAAACGAGCACCAGCACTTTGAATAAACCAAGACGCCTAATGCGCGCTCATTTTGTTGCGGCCCCGAAAAAACAGAAGGCTGACAAAATAGCCTGTCACAACGGCGCGGTGAGATCGGGAGGTTGGAGCAGGAATGCTGGAAGTAAAATGCATCTTTCGGGGTTTATATAACATTCCTCACGAGAGCAGACAGCGGCGGCGCGCGCGCAGTTGCGAAAGTGGGTTAAGAAACAATGCACGTTTGTCATTCTGACAGTATGGTGTCACGTGACTCGAGTGCAGGTGCGTCACTGTAAGGACCGGGTGCTCTGTGTGTGATAAATGAACCATGCACAGGATCGCACCATCTATAGACACATCTCACATGGTGGAAGGGAGGGGGGTCAGGGCTTCTGGCCCAGCTGGTCGGCCCATGACCCCGCCCCCTCACCCCACCCCACCCCACCCCACCCACACACCCCGCATTCACAAGTCCTTCTGGGCCGCTCAACTTTACAGCCTCCCTCTGGGATGGAAGGCCATGGAGCAGGCAGGGGCACAGAGGCAGCATCAGAACCTCAAAATCTAACATGGCAGAAATGTCTAAACCAGTCCCAGGCTGCAGTGCCGTAGCAAGGTCAGGTGGTACCCGGTGCAGAAAATTCCTTGTCACCATCCCCCTGCAGAAAATGTCTTGTCACCCCCCCTGCCCCCCCCCCACACACATTAAAATTATTAAAGAAAGTAGGAAAAATAAGATACAGTTACAAATATCATTTTTTTATTTTAAAAACACATTTTTGCCATTTTGTCACCTCCCTTAGTGATGACACCTGGGGCGGCCCCACCCAGCGCACCACCCTTCCTACGCCACTGCCACGCTGCAGGAGGTCATGGCTGGAGCAGACATGTGCGGGCCACAGGTGCAGTGGCACCGGGCCACAGGTGCATTGGCACCGGGGCCAAGAGGGGCCCACTGAACCCTGATTATTGCTGTACTTCACACACAGTTAAAAAAAAAGGTTGTGGGATGTACATTTCCTTCCTTGCACTAGGGCCCACGACACACTGGCTATGCCACTGTTCATGGGGGCAGGGGCATGGTTGTATCATGACAGCCCATCCTGCTCTGGAAGCAGCTCCCCAGCCTGCAGCCCAGCTGGGAAAATGCCATGGTGGGCACACTCAGGGTGACCAGGTGGCACCATGTGACCAGGACGCCGCCGCTAGTCCATTCCTGGACTTTGCACAGTTATCGAGTGTGTTGTTCCAGCTGGGTGAATTAAAATGAACCAATACCAGCAGAGTGCACTGACTCGTAATGGAACAGTCTACGAGTGGAAAAGCGGTGTCACAGTGACATGGAGCCATCTGGTCACCCGAGGTACAATGACCAGACGGGGGATCTCTCTACTACGGACCGTGCTAGCCGCTCGAGCCTGGCAGACCATCTGAGATGGCGGCTGTGCCTGGGTGCAGAGGAACAGCAACCAGAGAGTTAGGGCCCGATTCACAGAACTAACTCAAGACAAAATCCTAAACTTACTACCATTTTGGTATTTACAAAAGGCACTTACTCATTTTGGTATTCACAGAAGGCACTTACTCCTTTCGGTATTCACAGAAGTTAGGACTCCTAACTTTAGGACTCCTAAATGCCTTCTGTGAATACCGAAAATATTGCGACCCTTAAAAATTTAAGGGGCGACCCTCTGGGCGCTGCTTATTAAATCGCATCAGCGAAATTCTTCAAATCAAACCAACATGAATGAAATTTCTTTTTTCATGTCATCATTAACTAAACCAGTTCCATGGTCGCTGCTTTAAACGTTTATTATTTCAAACGTGTTTCAACCCGGATTTAATGTTGATCATCACATCAAATGTATCCTTATATCACTGTACAATGGTCCCAATGCATTTTGTGCCCATCGCACTTCATCAGGGGAATCTACAATCAAAAGTACAACATGAGGACTCACACTATTCAGAATCAGATATCTGGTTGAATTGCATATCGTGTTTACAATGGATTGTGCATTATCAAGAAATGGTGTCTCATATCCAATGTCATGTCATGTCATGTCATGATATGACATTGACATATCCAATGTAGTTAAGTGCCCTAAAATCATGCGAGATGCTGTGAAACGGCAAACAAACTGAAACAAACTAAAGTGCAAGTGCCAGGTACTTAGTGTCATTATTAGAGCGGTAAAATGCAAAGTTGAAAAGAATGGGGGTGCTCGGAAAATGCAGCCAAAACATCAAACTCGTGCTATTAATCATGTGAGAGAAACAACGTGCTGCGCTAATAAAAAAAGACATGAAGTCGCAGTGGAGAATACATGGTGGTACCAAACAAACCGTCTATGCGTGTCGTATTAACATGCTGTGATTAGACTACAAAGCGCATATGCTTATAGCGTAACGGGCTCGCGGATAGTGTTATAGTTCTTACCGTTGTGCTCGAGGCAAAGCTCACATGAGGGGACGGTAACGTCTTCTCCGATGTTGTGTGTGCACGCGAGTGTTTGATTGATTCAGATGCTCCGTCCATCACCACCCCCTTTTGTACCTCTTTTGGCCGCCATAAGTGTGGCAGGGTATGCTCAGACGTGAGTCCCTTGCTCACTTTGCCACTGGATTCAAGCAAGCCGGGCTGAAGACGGCTGGAATGCCAGAAATCGGTCCTCGGAAGCTTGTTTCCGGTCCAGGGAAGACATGGCTTGGCAGTTCGGGCTGGACTGTTCCCATGGGGCACAGGGTCAGACTGATTTGCATATGGCCATGTCTGAACTGGGGTGGCAGAGTGGGCTAAAGAACGGTGATGGATTAAACCCAGATCTTTTGACTGGGTGTGAGTGTTTGATTGATTCAGATGCTCCGTCCATCACCACCCCCTTTTGTACCGCTTTTGGCCGCCATAAGTGTGGCAGGGTATGCTCAGACATGAGTCCCTTGCTCACTTTGCCACTGGATTCTAGCAAGCCGGGCTGAAGACGGCTGGAATGCCAGAAATCGGTCCTCGGACACGCGTAGACGGTTTGTTTGGTACAACCATGTATTCTACCACCGCGACTTCATGTCTTTTTGATTAGCGCAGCACGTTGTTTCTCTCACATGATTAATAGCACGAGTTTGATGTTTTGGCTGCATTTTCCGAGCACCCCCATTCTTTTCAACTTTGCATTTTACCGCTCTAATAATGACACTAAGTACCTGGCACTTGCACTTTAGTTTGTTTCAGTTTGTTTGCCGTTTGACAGCGTCTCACATGATTTTAGGGCACTTAACTACATTGGAAATGAGACACCATTTCTTGATAATGCACAATCCATTGTAAACACGATATGCAATTCAACCAGATATCTGATTCTGAATAGTGTGAGTCCTCATGTTGTACTTTTGATTGTAGATTCCCCTGATGTACTGCCATGGGCACAAAATGCATTGGGACCATTGTACAGTGATATAAGGATACATTTGATGTGATGATCAACATTAAATCCGAGTTGAAACACGTTTGAAATAATAAACGTTTAAAGCAACGACCATGGAACTGGTTTAGTTAATGATGACATGAAAAAAGAAATTTCATTCATGTTGGTTTGATTTGAAGAATTTCGCTGAGCCGATTTAATAAGCAGTAACCAGAGGGTCGCCCCTTAAATTTTTAAGGGTCGCAATATTTTTGTTTTCATATCAACACCTCTAGGACGACGAGGTGACACCTCTGTGGCACGCTACAAACATTCACTATTGGTTCAATTGCCTGTGCACAGTCAGCAACATTTTTGTTTTTTGATTATTCTACTTCTGTGAATACCGAAATGAGTAAGTGCCTTCTGTGAATACCAAAATGGTAGTAAGTTCAGGATTTTGTCTTAAGTTAGTTCTGTGAATCGAGCCCTTAGTTCTGTATTACTTGCAGTTTAAAATGAATTAATTTAGCCATTCATTTATTCAATCATTAACAATGCGGGTGGGGGGAGATTGGGCCTGACTTCCTCAGCTCTGACAGGTAGTTCCTTCCATCATGACTGCACTTAATATATATATATATATACATATATATGTGTGTGTATGTATATTCACTCGTTAATTACTCACAAATAGAGACTGAGCGGCAAGTAGATGTTTCAAGAGTCAAGGAGGACCTGCTACAAATCTTATTTTAGCCTCTTCAAATCTACAGATTCGCAGCGCCTAGAGATGGTTAGCTCCAGATTAGTTGTGCTTTACATGTGAATGCATTCACCTGTTAATTCATCCATCCATCATCTCTCTATCTCCATCCTCTGGGATGGAGGGGGAGAGCCACGTAGACGGGGCAGACGTCTCGGAGGGACTGCTCCAGATCTTTTTGGTCTGGCATAGATGGGGAGGGGGGGGGGCAGGGAGAAGGAGGAACACGTGTCTTATGCAGTATTAAACAGGAAGGTAAAAACTGTATCTAGTTTTGATACCTGTTGTATTTTTTGCACTAGAATGAATCTCATGGCTGCCTTTTGTGGTGGTAACAAATAGATACTAATTAATCAGTTTACTAAAACACCCTCTGTCAGCAGGTAGCTCCAAACAGGCACACCTTTCAGGTGTGAGGACCCATCTGGCTGTCATGGGTGCCCTCACCTGTGCATAGCCGCGAGCTAGTCCTCACACAGAAGTAACAAGCCCATTGACAGGGAATAAAGGGTCAGCCCCATAGCTTGACACTGACCTGCATTTGGTCCCATAGAGAAACATTGACTATGCTGGGAGTCATAACCGCTCAGTCTGCAACATTTCAGGTTTTCACCTTTGCAATCGCTATTAACTGCTTTATAGTCCAGTCGTGAAGTTGACAATCTTCACCTTTTTACCTTTGGCTGGACATTCAAATGACCCTTGCGTTACATCGTATCCTACTACAATCAGCCTGCCAGGTAGCACTGCTACCTTTAGAGGGTCACAGAAGTAAGGGGATTTTTAGCTAGCCAGTGTATGCAGTAGTATACAGAGCCATAGAACTGTGTCGAGAAGCAGTACTAAACACAAATACCATCCAGAAATTTAAATCTGCTTCAGGGCCTAGAAAATGTCCTAATGCATGCGATCACCTCTAGGTCAAATGTCCTTAGTGGAAACATTTTAGACTTACCCCTGATTACATTCCAAGCATATGCTACCCCTGACTGATCGACAATATAAACCACAAGCAGGCACATGCATCAAAGGAAAAACCGGTCGCAACCGGGCAGATTCTCAGAATCTGCCCCTTTGCGACCGGTATTTTTGCATTTGGGATGCATCATCCCAAATGCAAAAATCGGAATTTAAGGAATCTCTAAATAGCGATTCCTTAAATTGTGATTGCATTTAAGGAATCCCAAATTGAGATTCCTTAAATGCAATGCATTAAACTTAAGAAATTATCAATTTCGCTAATAGGAGTAGCAAATTACCATGACGTTGAGCTTCATGGTAATTTGCAAAAACTTTGAAAAATGCACTTTTGTGCATTTTTCAAAGTGTCATGTTGCGCACCACATGCCCTTAGGGCATGTGTGTGTGCAATATATGTGCACAGATCAATTTCAGGGGTGCAACAGGGTGTCATTTCGACACCCATGTACCGTTGAAATTGCATGAGCAATTTGCGAGTACCTACTGGTACTCGCAAATTGCTCATGCAATCTCCAACTCATTCCTATGGGCCTGGAGGCCCATAGGAATGAACGGGACAGCATTCCTTAATTGCGACTAGCAATTTGCGAGTAGCAATTAAGGAATGTGTATGAATCACTATTTTTATAGCGATTCCTACATGCCTAGGCTTTTGCGATTCCTAAATAGCGATTCCTTAAAAAGTTCTATTTAGGAATCGCAATTGCTTCTGTTGATGCATGTGGCAGAAGGTCATTTAGACATTGGATAATAAATAACATTTGGTGAGATAACAAAAGCATATCATCAAACTGTTAACTCTAAACAAAGTTTCACAAAGGTACACACCTGTTTGTGCTCTACTATCTCAAAACCAACAGGTCTTTATCCAGCATTTGCAATGGCATGTGCCCCTTTGCATCTTCAACTATGGCAAGTGGTATTATTAGCCCATACTATGAGGGAGGGATCAGTATACAGTAGGCTCACTAGGCCACAAATATCTCCTCCAAGCCAAGTATAATTGAATAATTCCGTACCATATACCAGCGCAAGCCTTCTTGGAGCTCAGCGTGGTAACCAACAGTTGATGATTGTCTCTGATTCTAAATAGCTTTACATTGTACAATAAATACCCATTAGCTACAACTCCTTGACCCGGCATACAGGCTTTTGAGAAGAAAACACTTAGAGCACACTCAATGGAATAATCTGTCTTTCTAATTTTGCTGTGATCCAGACAATAATTTATTCGTATTTCTACCCGAGAGCCAAGCAATCAGTATGCTGATGATAAAGTAATAAGTACAGGAATATTCAGCTAGGCCGAGATTTCCTCTGGCGCTGTTAGCCATGGAGATCTCGCAAGGAGTTCAAATGTTCTAAATTGATGTGTCAGTAAGTAATTTGTATGTCTGTATGCATGTATGTATGTATATGATATTTGTATGGAGCAAACCTAGCCAGAAAGGCTGCAGAACACTCTCCAAGGTCAAAGGCAGGCATACAGACAACAAGTGACAGGAGGCGTGGATGGATTCTGGGCGCAGAAGTGGACCGTTACTGCTGCCTGGTGCACTCTTTCCTCAATTGGAGCAGCACTGGAGGGGTCCGGATAGACATGGAGATGCTGTTCCAGATCCTGGGTGCATAGATGGAAAAGGCCTGCTGACTTGCTTTTTTCTTATTTGCACTTCTTAGTCTCCAGTCAGAGTGTTTTCTGGGTATGGGTGGGCAGAGAACCACCGTAGGTAGTGACACTGTCTGCAAGATAAGCAGGAGTGCTGGTTGTGATGGCTTTGTAAATGATGCAGATGTTTTTGAAGAAGATATGGGTCTACAACAGGAAAACATGGAGTTCCATGAGGATGGGGGTGACGTGATCATAGTTCTTCAGTCCCTCGTCATTTATGCGTACCGGTCACATTACCTCTTATTTCAGTCTGCAGTCAGGTCAATACCATGGGAAAGCTCTAAAGTTAACAAAGCCACAGCAAAACAACTTTTCTCAGTAGCTACTCTTTAGACGAAGGGGAACTATAGTAGTACGGTAGCACACTTCTTTCCACGAGAATGCTCTAAGTTACCCACTATGCTTTTTAACCATTCTATTGAAACACTCTACCAAGCCATTAGTCTGCTAGCGCCTGGATACCGTATTAGGTGATTAGCTGCACTTCATATATCCTGATTGTTAGATTAATTGATTGATTGATTGGCACAAGGTGGAGACCTTTTAAACCTCTCCACACATATCATATGACTTTAATGTAGATCTAAGTGAAGCTGGTATCCCAGTCAAATATTATATTCTTTGGGAAACCTACATGGGAAAAAAATAGGAATCAAGGCTGGAGCTAACACTGTTGCAGTCATGCTTGGAAGATCACAGCATCAGGGAATCTTGTGTCGCCGTTTACCACAAGTTTGTTACTTAGGGTTTATGGTCTGTGTACATTTTCAACAATGTCAATACTTACCTATTCAAACAGTGCACCCAAATAGCAAGGACGTCTGAACTTCTTTTTTCCAGGCAACTGCCTAGTTGACTAGGCCTGGACATTTTTTTTCAAATATTTAGTCTTATACTGTGCCAGAAATAAATGAGGAAATTGTGGTCTTCTACAACCCTTTGTGGCCTATTTGGGAACTTGAGTGTTATGTTAATTATGTTAGCTTCTATGTAGAGCTCTCAAATGCATGGTTTGTTCATGCTAGGAAAACACATAACAAGGGTAAACCAGTAAGGGGGCAGAAGGTAAAAGTTACATATTGAAGAGTCATGTTTTCAAGTACCACCTGAAGTGAGCCACAATGACCTGAGCACGGATGTTAAGAGATAAATAGTCTGCTGTGCATTCAAAAGAAGGGAGTGATTCTCAAAGGTGGCCTTGCTTGTAGTAGGACCTATAAGTAAAAAGATGTTCGCACACCCTCGAGAAAGAGTAGGGCGTGAATCTGATGCCAAGAAAAGCTGGTGAGTTCTGGTGTGGAGGAGAAATGTTGATTTAATGGCAACTGTGGAGTGGATAGGCACCAGATCTAAGCACAGGTGTAATGTGTGCTCTTTTCACTATACTCATGACAATGCAGGCAGCAACGTTTTGTACAAATTGCAATTAATAAAGGTATTTGCGTGGCATAGCAAGGGGGGGTCATTCTTCCCCAGGCGGCCCCATGTTTTGGGCGACAGCCTGTGGTCTCCCCCCGCTCTTAACTGTGGCAGTTGCGGGGCGGTTGCCGCTGAATCGCCAGCACCCGCCCCCCACTCTTACATTCAGCCGCCGCGGGTGGCAAATGCAGGAGCCTCCATGGGCCAAATAGATGGAATGGGCATAGTCCATCTTGAGGTGATGAGGACATTCGCCACCATCATGTGTAAGTTAGAAACGATGACTAGGAAGATCATCTTGAGATTCACATTCAGATTATTTTATTAATTGATTTAGACCCTTACCAAGGTCAACAATTAAAATTGAAGACACAGTATATATTTATAGCAATACTTGATAATAATACATACAGTTTCTATCTTAAACACTGATAAAAAAGATTTTTTAAATGTATACAAATTGTAGCAGACAAATTCATTTGGAGGAGAATTGATTAAAAGGGTCAAATTGTTAACAGTGGATACCTTGTGTACTACATTTTATTGGGATTAAGAACCGGTCGTCTTCTACCACGTTCTTTGGACAAATACATAGCACATGGACTAGATCTTGTTCCCCTCCACCACATAGCTTATATATTACTATTTTATCACTTGTTTTATCCCAATGCTTAGTTTGGGAGTCGAGAGGCAAGATCCCTAAGCCTAGCATGATAATACAGCATTAGATGCTGTGTTCAAGTGTGAATCTCAAATATTGTTGGTAGATCTTGTATTCAAGAGACTCTTCATAAGAACTGTAGTGGGTATTTGATAACAGTAAGCGGAATCTAGGTCAAAGCTAAGAAGTGGTGTCATATTTTTTAAGGATAACTTTAGGTGGGTCCGTGTCCAGGACTGTAAAAGTGGAATTGTGCATTGAAAGTGAGATAAAGCTGCTATAAGATGTTTATTAAATATAGGATTGCTCGACCTAACTTCAAAGGTTTCAAGCTTTAATAAAGTTCTCAAGGAATCACTGACTGCTTGTAACATATTATATGCCCATATAATTGTATTGGCCAAAGCGATAGTGTAGGTGCTAGTCAAGGACAATTCTAGTCGGAGTTCCTGGACCAGGGTGGTTTGACTAGTGTTAGTTGTTTTCCGTAGTAGTTTCCCTTCACACTTATGCAGAAAATGCCATTCATCTATTGGAACATATTCAAATGCATATGTCAGGGTTGACCGAATTTTGGCTCAATAAATTTCCAGGAGAGGATAGAAATGTCTCTTTCCTTTTATAAGGAGTAAAAACTCGTTAGTGCACTTGCGTGGGCTGTTCCCTTTGATTCCAAATGTCGAAGATAGGAATTATTTTCAAGCTTCTGTGTGTATACTCTCCCTACATACACATATTCCTTTACTACCTCTGTGGAATTCCCTCCCAAATTCCAGTCAAAATGTGTGTGGTGTTTCCTTTCCCTAAATGGGACCACTTTTGTCTTTAGGATATTTATTTTCAGAAAGTTTTCTTCGGCATAGCTTAAGAGAGCATCTAAGCTACGCTGTACACCAATCGGTGACGTACATTACAGTATGGATTTTGTGGGAGGCTATTTTTGGGGTGAAGTTCTTTATTCCTACTAAACATTCTGGTGAATCACTCACAAATAAGGAGAATACATCTTCTTGAGAATACGTAGTTGGGTGAAGAAGGTGTCCGCAACTCTCATGGCTTGGGCCTCCTAAGACCATGTGTGGCCAAGCAACACACATATGTCTTTTGATTGAGGGCATGGGCAGAAGGCCCATGACTTCCGTCCGCTGGGAAAGTTCTACTCTGTTTTGATTGACGATGTCAGTAGAGTATTAGTTTTTAGCTGATTTAGCCTCAGGAAAATAGTAGCCATCCACCACGGGGTGACAGATAGAATTGGAAGCAAAGAACTGATGCCCTGGTTGGGCGGTTTTTAGCCCTTCGGCGTAGCAAGCCAAATATAAGATGTGTGTCATCATCAGGCAATCAAATACAGCGACCTATGATTCCCTTTGGAGACTTTCAGGAAGATTGTAGGTGGCAGTAGGGTAACGATTTCAGCAAAGCCAGCATTTTTAGCTGCTGTATGATTAGTGACTATGGGATGAGAGTGAACCCATCTGTTATGTGAAAATATGGAAACTATAATAAAGAAATACCCCAATAATAATTCCAAAATGAAAAAATGTGAACATGAATTACTTATAGGTAATAATGATGAAAAAATATTACTTATTAAAATGATGACGTGTCCATTTAAAAAAAAGAAAATGGATATTAATTTTAGAAGGCGATAAAGGTTGAAATTATGATCATAAATAGTGTCTGAGTTAGAGAATGTTAAGGTTAAAGTCAGGATAAGCATTAAGATAAGAGCAGGGTTAGGTAAAGGTCAGGCAAGGGTTGTGGCGAAGGTAAAAATGGTAACATTAACAGTAGGATATGGGTTGAGGGATGATGTCATAGTTTCGCGATTAAGGCATTCTTTATTAGGCGATTATAATTACGGTCAACCTCATGTAAAAGGAAAGGTTGTCATTGTGAATTCTTCATTATGCAATCGTATTGTATTTCTTCATTGTAGCATTCTTCACTAACACATGGATCTCTCCCGGAAAGACGAGAACACCCCCTTCACAGCAACCAACCTGCTGGAAAAAGTAATGCTGATGCAATGAACCCCAGGGCAGAGAATACCTCCAACCTACAGCCCACTTCATCCGCACCTACACAGGCCAGGGAAAGTCATGTGACCCCTATTTCCACGGAGATCCTCCCTCTGGAGAACCCAACACTTGCAGAGAGCAGAATGCCCCAAAAAGTACTAAGATGCCAATAAAGTGAACGTTGTGGCCCCAAAAAGCCATGAGATATAATATTCTGTTTTCTGTATTTATAAAGCAGGTCTCTACTATCTGAATGGCTCTGTAGCCCTTTGCCATAAAACTCTCTGTGCTCTGAATCCAGCAGTAGTGATGCACTCTTCCACCCCTCATCGCTTCCACCATCAACCGCACACCGTAAGAATATGTAGGCTAATACTGAAAACAGGGGAAGGGGACCGGGTTAAGAGAGAAAACTGAGACACTGGGGTCAGATGTACTAATATTTGGCACAACGCAGCAAGACACCGTTCTGTGCTGCGTTAAATGGAGAGGGCATGAGTGCGTCATATTTACTTACCTATGCAGCATTCCTGCTCTCTCTCTCTCTCTCTCTGTGTCTGTGCTGGCTCTCTCTTGTGGCTTTCAAGTGCCAAAACAGGCACCCTTGTGCCATGGTGCCTGGGATACAGGCTGCAGGTTTTTGTGCAGGAAGGGGCGTCTTCCTGCACAAAAATAACCCTCTGAGGCATTTTCCTCTTTGTAAGTGTGCTGCAGAATGGAACACATGTAGAAAGAGGAACGATGAGGAGAAATATACATATTTCTCCCCGTTACGCCTCACCTAGGAAGACGTAGCATTTTAACGGGTTTTTCTAAAGTTAGTAAATCTGGGAATGTGGCAGAATCCAAGGGTGGATGCAGGGGTGTAACACAGGCCCCCGCAGCCCCTGCAGTACGGAGGGGCCCCCGAGCTGCAGGGGACCCCCTCAGCACTGTATTCAGGCCTTAGAGTTCCAGATTAAGGGGCCGATTATGATGGCGGACGGACCTGAGTCCATCCGCCACCATAGAGTAGGAGGGACCGTCCGCAGGGGCAACGGCGGTCCCTCCGTGCAAATTACGATGTGACCGCCTGGGTGGCGGTCACATCCTGTATTAATAACATTGCGGCGGGTGCTGCTTCAAGAAGCACCGCAATGTAAAAAATGCATGTATTACATTTACATGCACAAAGCGGCAGGCACCGCGCGGTGCCTGCCGCTTTGTGCATGTAAATGTTGGGGGTACCATAGGTACCCCCCATGTGCACCCCCCACCCCCTGACACCCTGGGGGCCCGCAACGGGCCCCCAAAAGCCAAAGTCCACATGCTTTTCCACGGCGGAAAAGCCGCAGCGGAAAAGCATGTCTCCGTTCAAATCCTAATTTGGCTGACGGTGTCTTGCAGACACCGTCACCAAATAGCCCTCCCCACCCCGCGGATCAGCGGCGGACGGACCTGCCGTCCGCCGCTGGTCCAACCGCAATCCCACCGCCATCCTAATCTGGCGGTTGGTGTTCTATGTGGCTGCGGCGGTGAATCCGCATACTCCGGGCCAGCGGTGGCTTCCGCCGGCGGGAGTATGCGGATTCACCGCAATCATAATGAGGCCCTAAATCCGGAGGGGGGCCCCCCTGTGTACCTTGCGGGGGGGGGCCCTTCAACATCCGCTACGCCACTGGATGGATGCGTGGGAATGGCCATGCTCCACCCATGGAACGCCTTTCTCACGAAGAGTAGTGCAAAGCAGCAACTTGCGCTTCCTTGTGTTACTCCAGATTTACTCAGCCACATCGAGTAACACCAGGAGGCTTTGTGCGGCTTAGTAAATCTCATTGAAGACCTTGTGTTGCCGTGTGCTGTCTTGCATGGTGAAATGGCAATACAAGGGCTTCGTAAATCTGGGCCTGATTATCACCACTCGGATTCATCACTCTGCTGGTCACTGATGTCTGTAGGTTAAGACGGATAGCTAAAGGCAAATGAGCACGCCTTAATAGTGGATGTATGTCGTTACCACGCATACTTTTTCAACGCATGCCTTTACCACGCAACTTTTACAACGCAAGTCGTTACAACGACTTGCGTTGGGGGGCGCTGGATAGTGAATAGTTTAATTTACTATTCCAACTCCAGTCCCCGTGGATAGTAGGGAAGGTTTTGGATAGTAAATTAAACTATTACCTATCCTAGAGCACCCCCCAGCGCAAGTCGTTGTAACGATTTGCGTTGTAAAAGTTGCGTGGTAAAGCTACTGCGTGGTAAAAATTGATTTGTAAACGCTGTTTCCCCTTAATAGACTATCGTTAAAACACAGCATCTAGCTCTAACAGTAGCTGAGATGTATGTTAAGTGTGCATGTATATAAACAACTCTGTGCTCTTGAAAAGAATCTATTTCTAAAACTGAAGTGTAATAAAATGTATATCTTTGTCAAAGTTGCACAAGCCTTCACTTGTATTGATAAGGTAGCTGCCCTCTACTTCATAAATGTCTACTCTCTCAAACTGACAGCATCCGTTTCTGACTGACAAGACTGTAGAGCTGAAAACCAATTAACATTCATCAGTAGTCTGTGACTTCTTTCTCTAGGAATATATAATTTGGCCGGTACTCTTTCTGTCTGGCACATTGCCATATATACATATGAAAAATATCCAGAAGTTCTATGAGTAGTTATACTTCCTGTAACTTCACAAGAAGCATCCCAGAGTTCTTGTAACACAGACTCTGTAAGCCTAGAAATAGGTCAAATGTTCATGAATATTTCGAGGTTCATTTTCTTGCGGCATGACTTAATTTCAGAAATACTCCTGTACATTCCAATAATTAATCATAGATGCTGGATTACTCAAACAAAAAAATAGATCTACGGTCAAAGTCCCAGCTGCAACAACACTGCAGGAAATTAAATGAAAAGGGATTTGTAGAGTTTGCCCATTCTCCAAAGAGTGTCCCGGCGCTGAATGCAAGGCTACCTGCCACAGCGCGGATCATCCAACAAAGTTTGTTGGAAGAGCCAAGTTTTTAGTTTTTTCTTGAAAATGGATAGTTAAGATATGGTATGAAGTTCCAGGTAAAGATTATTCCAGGCCGCCAACCCAGGGTAAGAGAAGGATCTGACTCCGGTCCTGGCCCGGTTGATTTGAGGAATTCTGGCTAAATAGCCATGAGGTGACCGTAAATTTGTGGAAGGGGCACAGGCACAGATCCTCCTCCTCAGCTGCACCGCTCCTTTATCATGTAGCGCTTTATGAGCCAGGACCAGAGTTTTAAAAGAATCCTCTTTTTGATAGGGAGACAGCGAAGTGCTTTCAGGGTTATATGGGTTCTTGGAACTGCGTTGAGAAGAGCTCTAGCCACTGCATTCTGCACCACTTGAAGTCTATTAAGAAGGTATTCTGCATGGCCCAAGTATACTGCATTTCCATAATCAAGCCTTGAAGTGATCAATGCTTGGATTTTTGGTTTGACAGTCAAAAGAGGTAAGAATTTTTTCAAGGAACGTAACAGCACAAAACAGGAGCCAACCAGTGCCTGAATTTGAGGTTGGGGCACTGTGAATTTTGATTCCTAAATTATTTACTGTGCTCTGTAGAGGGCTAGGGGTGAGTACCCTTAGGCCATAAATTACTCCAAAAATCAGGTAAAATGGGCCAAAAAGCACAATCTCCATTTTGCCAGTATTACATTTTAATTGTATATAGACAGCCAGTTGACACATCGCAGAGGCAAGTTTTAATAGCTCCTCCATCAAGCTCTTCACCTTTTTCACATGTGAACAGCAACTGTGTGTCATCGGCATATGATATTACTTTTGCCCCCCATGTCTCAGCTAACACAGCCAAGGCTGTGAGATAAGCATTGAATAAGGTAGGGCTAAGTGCCGAACCTTGAGGCACTCCAAATGCCAACTCACGGACTGGGGATGAAAAAGGAGGAGTCCAAACTACGTGACTTCTATTGTTCATAAAGGAAGTCAGCCACTTCAGGGCAAGGCCTCCAAACAATGCATTGTAGACGAGCCAGCAGTCTCTCATGAGGAAACATATCAAAGGCCACCGATAAATCCAACATAATCAATATGACCGTATACCCTTTATCTCGAATGCCCTTATGTTCTCGACCACCTCTAGCAGGGCTGTTTCTGTACGGCACTTAGTTCTGAAGCCTGACTGACTCTGGTGCAGATTAATTCTTTCAAGGTATCCCAAGATTTGGGGGGTTTCACATTTTTCTAAAACTTTTGAAAAAGCAGGACGAAGAGAGATAGGCCTATAATTAGCTTAGACTTTAGTATCAGCCGTGGGTTTTTTGAGTAAAGGCAATATTTTTGCATGTTTCCATTGAACCGGCACTATTCTGGAAGACAGTGATGCATTCAAAATTCGATTTGCAATGGGGTTAATAACATGAGCTACTTTAGCATTTATGCTGGACGGACATGGGTCAGATGGGGGCCCTGATTTATCACAAAGATTCATCCATGGAAATAGACAGGAAGTTGGAAAGAATAGGTGTCTCAGAAGTGGGTCTGCTAGGGAATACCACCTCAAAAGGAATATCGGTAGCCTGTGAGTCATTCAACAGGCTAGCTTTGAAAGTGTTAGTTATGTCAGGAAAATACACAGCCAGCAGATCACACCATTCAGCTGTGGAAGATTGGCTTCTGGCCGTGCATCCGGATTCATGAACAATTTTACTTTTTTGAACATTTCTTTGGATTTTTTGCCAGATTCTTCAATCCCAGTCTCAAACAAAGCCTTTTTAGATGAGCAGACCTGGCAATAATAGTCTGTTAATGCTAAAATATAGATATATTTGTCATCCAGATTATAGTTTTTCAGCCATTTCCTCTTGAGACGTTTGCAATGTTTTTTTTTACCGGTCCTAAGATTTTCCAGTCGTTAATGGTATTAAGAAACCAGTCATCCATGCGCTCAATGTCAAATTCAGGATCCCCAGAAAGACGTGAGGTCTAACAGATGAATTTTATGGAAGGCTCTCAACATGGTCTGAGTTTCTTCCGAAGGAAGCTGCTTATGGTTGGATTTTATCCATTAGAACTTAATCAGATGGTGATCAGGCCATATTAATGGTAAGGGTTCAAATGGAACAATCTTTACATTAGAAAATATTTGGTCTAAAATATGACCGGCTTGGAGAGTAGGTTTAAATATCTGTTGGACAAGACCAAGGGAAGACATGATGTCTATTAAAGAAGCTTCCTCAGAGACTAATGGTTTGTCCATATGGGAATTAAAATCACCTAGCACAATTATTTTGCACATTTAAGGGTCCAAGGGGGCAGGATACAGCTCAGTGATCTCAGAAAGGGGCCGGCATGACCTGGAGGTCTATAAATCAGAGCCCCAGCGATAGACTGCTGGGAAGATAGCCCCAGCGATAGAGATAGGGTGCAGCGAAAGCCTACGTTTTCAGGTCCATCCAGTTTCTCCAGTGGGGTCGGTACACAATCGTACTCACTTTTAAATATTATAGCCACCCCTCCGCGTCTGCCGTTAAGGCTGTCCTTTCTAAGGGTTTTATATAAAAAAGGAATGAGTATGGATAAGATCGGATTAGAGAATTTTGTAGGCCATGTTTCTGTAAGAAACAGAAAGTCAGTCTTTTCTTCATCTAGGAACTCAGAGATATGCATTTCATGCTTTTGCAATGAGCAGATATTCAATAGCACAGTCAATAATTTTGCCATGAATGGGTGGGATGTTAACTTATTTTTTCTACGGTTTTCGTGGGCGCGCTAAAAGGGGGATGGTGTACATGGCATGTAAGGTCATTGACTTGGGGGGGTGCGATACCCCCGGGGTGCTCAGCCAGTAGGTATGTTGAGCAACCCGTGGAGAAGGCAAGCGGTCGTTGGCAGGTGCACGCGGCATGGTATATGGTGGGGACGGTGCATGGGGCATGGTGTGAGATAGCGACGTATGTTATACGGGGGCACTAGGGCGGTAAGTATCTCTGGTGCCCGGGTAAAAGGGGTGTGGCCGGTGCATGAAAACAGAGGCGCGCCGGTGCAAGACCTGTCGAAGGGGCACACAGGTATTGATCAGTTAGTAATTTTGCTTTCTTTTCTTAGTAGACGGGATGCCGCCCAAACGGACACGGGGGGCAAGGAGGCCCCAGCGTCAATGGAAGAATTCCGCTCGTTGGCGGCATTGTGGGAGGTCGCAAAGAAAGGTGGTATCGATTAGGCCCTGAAGACCCTATCTCAGGATGCAGGAATAAGCGGACAGCAGGAGCCTCCCTTGCCAAAATACAGGCCCCGGTGGAGGCGACACAAGGTAGTGGGGTGGCTCAGGTGTGAGTCCAGTCAAGGGGAGTATTGCAATCGCATATGGTGGTGTAAAGTTAGGAGTCCTAACTTTACTACTCCTAAACTCAGAAAAATCCTAACTTTAAGACTTTCGGTTTTCACAGAAGGCATTCAGGAGTCCTAAAGTTAGGACTACTAACTTCTGTGAATACCGAAATGAGTAAGTGCCTTCTGTGAATACCAAAATGAGTAGTGCCTTCTGTGAATACCAAAATGGTAATAAGTTTAGGATTTTGTCTTAAGTTAGTTCTGTGAATCTGGCCCAGTGTTCCACTACGGCTGCTGGCATCTGTAAACAATGTGAAAGTTCAAAGATTTCTGGGAAATATAGCTCCCTTGTCAAGCAGCGTTACATAGTGTGCTCTCCACAAATGCAAATCTTTTTTCCAGATGTTTTGGACATTCATCCAATCCTTGGAATTAACTCAGTGAGGGCTGGTTTGAAGTGTCACACCTTGCACCCTTCAGCATTCTGACCAGTGAGGCATGCATACTGACACCCCAATAGAATCCTGCCACCCTTTGAGGTTTATTGATTCTCCTTCACTGGAGTCAGCAAGGTCTGGTTACATTGTCTTTTGTTGTGCTTCATATTGTTTAGAGGTGAGTCACATTAGATAGTTGCTGGCAAGGCCATATTTTCTTTAGTGATGGATCACATAGAATTGTGGCTCGCCGTATCCCATTTCGGATCTGTGTGGAGTATTGTGACTGTCGATGACATAATCAACTCACCAGGGGCGGCTTCTCCACTATGGCAGAGGAGCGTCGCCCCTCTGCCCTTAGAGCAGGGAAAAATAAAATGATAATAATAAAGTTATCATTTTATTTTTCGTTGCTGCGGGGCTTGGTTAGGGTGGGGTGGGGCTGGTGGCTCATGGAGGAGGAGTGGTTTGTGCACACTAAAATTGCATGACTGATTGGCCTGCTATCTTGGACAGGCCAAACAGTCATGCGCACTTTGCATGTTCCCCATAAGGCTGTAATGCACAGCCTTGTGGGGAACATGCACAGGCTCCCTGTTCCCCCGTCTGAGCGCCGATCCACAGAGCTCAGACCCATCCCAACGATGCATTGCAACATTGTGATTGGCTTAGGGGAGCCTGTTTGCTTCCTGCTTTTTCCCGACTAGTGTCACGAAGTGAATAGAAGCGGAGACGACGACGAGAGACGGTAGAAAAGGTAAGTGCTTTTCTAAAAATATTTTTCAGCACCCCCCATTTCCCCCTTGGCCCACTGGCCCGCCACCCCCGTTCCCTACCAGCCACCACTGCAACTCACCCCTGTTATGTAGGGGTCGCTGCGTCCTTATTCTCTGGTTCCTAAAGTGAGTCTGTCTGAGCTCTCTCTCTTCTGGATGTAGGGCAGTTGTGCCGAAGCCTGCTTTGTGGCAGGATGACAAACGGCTTTACCTGATTTCTAAACCTGCTGGAGTGACCCATTTGGTTTATGGATCTGTACTACTGAAACAATTATATGAACTGAATGCCTTCTACTGCCTTAATCAGAACCTCGTTCATCTAATTTACATAATCTTTTGTGCAAAATGCAATTCCCTGGTTTGTGAATAGGAATAGCACTTCAGGCCCTTTACCTTTATACCTATCCCACCACCTTCTCAATAATGCATAATTGTGTTGTGAAATAGTGGTGGGAGTGATGATAGCACTATACACTTATAGTATTGGGGCAGTATTGCAGATGCGCCTAAGCATGGAGTAGAGCCAAGAAGAGAGAGCCAAGAGGAGAGAGATATACATCTGGCATGTTTGGGTGAATTCCAGGTGGTGTAAGTTTCTTTTTTTATATATATGTGCTGGGAGTGAGTACCAGAATTTCATTTCCTGAACAGAGAATGCAGTTACATCTATGGGTATCTTCTTGAAGAATGGGCCCGGTCATAGGGGCACCAATTTCGAGGTAAAGAGCCCTGTGTGTATCACAGACGCTGCACTGAAAAACCCTTTGACCAAACACAAATGCTCTGACAGAGGAGTGTGTGGATATGGGTATCCAGTAAAGGGTTTTACTTTAGTTGCCAAGGTATAGGTGCAGTAATTACCTTGCAACTGAAATCTTTGTAGTCTTCTTATTCAGTAGAATCCATGTCCACATAATGTGTGTGTGCATCCTCCAGATGTGATAGAAGCAGCGTGATTGTGATCCTTCAGTGGGAAATCTAAATGCAGAGAAATTACTTACAGAGTTTGCATGATGAAGTAGCTGGTTCTGGAAAAAGCTTGATTCACTTGAGGGGCACATGATATGTTAAAGTTTATGATCACTTGTGAGCTTCTTACTTCAGCTGAAGTCATCAAAGTAGATCCAACTCCTCTTGCGTAAGCTCTACAAGGTTTGCTTTCACACCCACAGGTAATACGAGTAAACTTGAATGAGGTTTTTATAGCTCTGCCGAACTTCATCCAATGTATAGTTGAAATGGTGTCAATGCTTTTGGGTTACTAACAGTTCCTAAACAGAGATCCAGGGACATTGTGGTGATCAAAAACAAACCTCTTTAATTCCCTTCAATGAGAAGCACGAAAGATGCGCTAAAAAAAGACACTTTAACTAAAAAGTGCATTTATTTCAATAGGTGTACCCTATCAACACATCTAAAATAACCATACAGAATATGATTAAAACAGATCAAAAGCATGTTGCAATCAACGGAAATGAAATGAACATTTCTAACATGGTTAAAATATCATCACCCTAAAACCTTCTGCTAAGCATTACTCTAGGAGAGAATGGAAAGTAGAATAACTTGCAGCTAGCTTTTCTTAGGTAGTATGGCACTTTATACCTTGTCTATAGCAAAATGCAATAATTATCATACGTCAGAGATGCCGTGTTGATGGTGACCCCCCCTGCAGGGCACCCCTTCATGTCTTTGCACCCCCTCCCCAAATCCCTGGGTAATCCCCCAGATCCCGGATTTGGGGTGTAATCTGCTGCCTGCACCCTTTGTTTGCCTTTATTTCAGTGTTGTTCTACCTCGACACAAAAATAGGCAGGGAGGGGGCCCAGCCAGAAACACAAGTAGCAGTGCAGTTAAATGTAGAAGAGAGAACAGGCCCGCCGGCTGGAGGCTCCGATAGAGCGTCTCTCGTGGAGTGACAGCCCTGGAGGGGCAGAGCAGTCTAGGATACAAACAGCGTCCTAGGACACGGTCAGAAACACTGACATGAGTGAGTAAAACACATTCGCACACACGCAACACACGCACGCAAAGCTAGAAACAACCCCCGACTGCCAGTAAGGCACACAAAACCCGGACAGCCAGAAAGACAGACACAAACCCGGACAGCCAGAAAGACAGACGCAAATACTGACAGCCAGAAAGACAGACACAAACCCGGACAGCCAGAAAGACAGACGCAAATACTGACAGCCAGAAAGACAGACACAAACCCTGACATGCATAAAGTTAGGACGCGAACACTGTCAGGCAGCAAGCAAGTATACAAATGGCAAATTAATATACACACACTGACACCCATTTATACAGATCCCTGGCAAAAGGCTACGACGATCACTGGTACAGTCCTCGTTGGGTTTGAGAATAGCTCCTCGAAGCGCTCACTCGTGGGTATCCTCCGTAGCAGCATTTGTTTAATCGCACCTCGAAAACATTGTAAATCCTGAGGGTCTAGGCGAGATCTTGCTTGGAGGCGAGGGACTGTGCCAGTGTCCCTCAGTGAGGAGTGAGTGTGCTAAGGGGCGTTGCAGAGCAGTCAGGGTGTGGGACTGAGTGGGCGGCACCCGCGCTTTACTTTCAAAATGTTACAAGTAAAGCGCGGGTGCCGCAATTATACCAAAATGAAAGAAATAGATGTTTTGTCTATTTCTTTCATTTTGGTAAAATCGCGGCACCCGCGCTTTACTTTTAAAACATTACAAGTAAAGCGCGGGTGCCGAGATTATACTAAAATGAAAGACATTTTTCTTTCAAAACCGTCCCATTCGGACGGCCTTGGGCTGACTTGCTGCTGACGTAAAAGGTTGAATATCTTATTTATAGGGCCATCTGTTTCGCCCCATAAATAAGATAGAAAACCTTTTACGCCACCAGTAAGTCAAGGAACCCAGTCTGAAAAGGACGGGGCTTAAAGAGAAAGAAGAACGTCACTGGGACTTCTTCTCCAATGGCTGGCTACCGTTTAGCATGAACCGTGATGCCAGCCAATGGAAAAGAGGGGCGGGGCCTAACCTCGCTAGTGAAAAATACTCCGTCATTAAATCTCGCTAGCTCGACTGCATATGTCTGCACAGCCATCGCAGGCCGATACCTAAAAATGGAGTTAGATCTTTTGTCTTTACATCAATTCATGGGTTCATACGGCTGTCGGGTGCTAATTCTCCAGATGTGAGCCTGCAAGGGTTATAGTTTTGGATGAGCTGAGTTTCAGGTGGTGGGTTAACATCCATAGGTTCACAGCTTAGAACTAATAGTCTAAGCCGTAGCAGTCTAGGTACATCTGCTCTCCCAGCATGAGTATGATCTGAGTGGCACAGTTAGACTGAAGGCCTGAGACCTGGCAATGGGCTGAGGTAAGGACTGAAGAGCCCTTGATAGACGATGGACTAATTTGGCACTCCGGAAAGGTCAGAGAAGATCCAGTTTAGGATGACTTCTTGTATGTCAAGCTCTTTTAGCCTTTGTAGTGAGGTGGAGTGAGGGATTCTATTAAAGGGAATGTTCAGACATAATATGGGGTAATTCTGTCAGATGTGGTCTTCGGGTGAAGATACTGAATATTTAATGGCATAATGGATTGATAAGGGTTAGTGCACAGTTGGTTATAACAGGGAGCAAATGTTATGCCTTCTAGCATACAACATCTCTTCCAAACAGGAAGTATCAGACTGGGTGCTCATCCAGTGCCACTTGGTGAATGACCTGGCTGGCTCGGCACTCTTATATGGAAGAATGACTGAACAATTCAATCCTTGGACACTTGGATTGTGTATGGAATTCAGCCCATAGATTGTGGAAGATAGGTGGGTTCTTGCATCTTGAATCACTGATTTAGAACAATGCTGAAATAGTCATCGGTGGTCAGCCCGCTACTGCTAGGAGTGGTCAATAAAAATGTCCTTTCTATGAAGCAGCTCCTAGAGGATGGTACCCGGAATTCCTTCAATGAGTTGCACGTGGGATTCAGATGCCTGCAGAGCAAGCAATGGAGGTACGTGCCACTGAGACAATGTCTCTGAGGCAAACTGAGCATGGCGCTGTTCACCGTGCAGTACTCTCCTACACACGGATCTTTGAAGAGGTGGTGCTCTTTCAAAGGAGTGCTCTTTGGAATCTAAGGTGCCCTGACTGAAGAACATCACCTTAAGGTAACAACTCTGCAAGATAGATGCCAGATTAGGCTAGCAAAGCAATATTGAGAGGACAAATTATCTAAAATCCTAAACACTTTACACAAAGGCCTGAGGGAAGAGTCTCAGAAGTACCTATTTCATTCTACTGCATGATTAGCATTGGACACTGTACAACCCTCATAGAGTGAACTTGTGCAAGAATTCCAATGGCTAGTGAAGTGGTGAGCTCAATAGGGACTATATGTATTGTAAAGTCTTGTCCAAGACATCCTACATTGTGGCAGGGAGTTTGGTGCAAGATGCAGGAGATAAATGGCTTGTATTCCACCCCATTGCCCTCTCCTAATAATACAAATGACCCTAAAATTGTGAGCCATCAATAACAACTGAAAGTGATGGATAGATACAGCATTGGCAGCTGAAAATATATGTTAATATTCCACCGGTGGAAATCAACTCTGCCCACGACTAAAGACAGGTACACAGATGTAATGCTCATGTGAGCACACACAGAAAAACTTGTGACCAACTTCAGATGTTCGTGATAATCTGGATCCTCTTTCTCTCTTCTTGGGCAGATAGACAACAGGTCTTCCTTAACAGCTGGCTTGATAGGTATTACCAACTAGCAACCCGTGGCTTTATCTGGTGAACAGAAGGTATCTGATTTTCGTTGTAAAACACTTTTGAATACTTTTACTGTCTTCCTCTCTTGTTGTGAAGCCTGTTAGCTCTCTATGTCCTTCCTGCTCAACTTGTTAGTAGCTCCATTTATGTTCTTAATACACCTCCACCCACAAGCCTCTTTGCCTATACACCAGTGTGCGTTTCTGAATAGGGTGAAATTCCAAATAACTCAGTTGCCTATGTGCTTCTTTTGGTTATTTCAGATTGTGTACACAGGGTTTTTCTGTTTCTGCTTCCTTTTCTTTTTTGTTGCATGCCTACTTTAAAATCCTTAGTAAAGAACTATTTGAAAAAAGTGACAATAGTAAATGCTGATAACATAACATTTTTTGTTATCTGCGTCGGACTCAAAACTTGCAGAACTTGTTTTCGTAATGGCTTTGTAGACAGTGCTTAATTTGTAAAATATTAAGTGCCAGGGCTCTGACCAGGAGGCCACTGCAGCTTGCACCACCCATCGTCTATGGCATTCGTGTCAAAACAACTACTAACCATTGCTCTAGCATGTAAATGCAACAGTAAAGATTATTCCTGGCCCCCAAAGCTAAATAAATGGCTGGAGAGGCAGGTATTAGTAATTTTTTCATGTATATTGTTTCACTACACAGCTGTTACACTGCTCCTCTCTAAATTACAAGATCAGCGCCACCTTGTGGCAGACTGCCCTAAGTGTAGTATTGACAATTAGGTGCCGGTGTCGAGCACCGGAAACCAATTAAGTGCAGGTGCTCAGCACCGGAAAGCTCAGGCTGAAATTAAGCACTGTTTGTAGAGTGCTGCACTGAACATGCAATTAATTTTGATCTTGAGCTTTCTGTGCACATCCACACAACTGGTAAATCCAGGATGCATTTAAGGTGATATTCCTCAAATAGCTGATGCAGTGTCTACAGTTCTATATGTAGACGTGGACCAAGTAAGTATATATTAATGTAAATTTGGTGAAATTTGAGGCAATTTTGAAAAAAGTGTTTGCTTAAAGAGTTCTACAAAAAACCCAGTCTATAATTAGGGCTCGCGGTTTTATGGTACTTATGTTTTTAACGTTTCATCTGTATTTTTGGGCTATCTTATTTGTATTTATCAATATTTAATATTTATTACGTGTTTTTGAATAAATAATGTAGTAACTCATACATTATCACATTAATTTAACCAATAAATGTGCAGTCATTCTTTGATGCATGCCGGGTTTTAGTATATTAAACAGTCCAAATATAATTTAAAAAATTCACATACATATTAGCATTATAGCACAAACATATGTTGAAATATGAAGTCATTTAATAAAATCTCATACTGTGTTTTAACTCCTGGTGCATTTAATTTGCACAGCTTTTGACACAGAACTCATTAATGACAGCATGAAGAGTCAATAAAAAGAAGGCCAAGAGGAAACACAATGTTTTCTGTCTGTAGGTATGTGTAAACATCAGTAAAAACAGAAAACTGGCAGCTTTAATTATAAGTGAGCTGAAAATGGGCTAATCGGAAAGAGTGATAGTACTTTACAAGTAGCGGGCTACCAGCATCTCGTCGTTAATAGCCAGTCTCATGCATTCCTCATTCTTAGGCCCTCATTATGATGTCGGGCAGATTCACATTTGCCCGACACCGTTGCAAAGTAGAAACTGACCGACCATAGATCGGGGGTTCCGAACACCGTATCTCGATGCGACCGCACGATCGCAAACTCCTATTTCTCTATGGGAGCTTGTGCTGTAAAAAGGTCAGGCTACCAACCAGATTAAAAGATCCTTAAGTATTGCCCGGCGGTGTCGCCTCCTAAACCCACAAGATATTAATCAACGAAGAGGCAGGCGCTGGAGACTGGAAGGCAGGAAACAAGGGTTTTTATTCAGAATCTCTCCGGAGGAGAACACATCAGTTCGGACAGCAAGTATCGTCACGAGGTGCTCTACCCGCATCTCTGAGGCCTGGCCTCTTATACACAGGTTTATTGCTTTATTACATACAACACATTCTTGGTAATGCTTTGATGTACGGAAAGGATATCCTCCGAATCTCCCCTTCAGGCCCGTTCCCACACACAGTTACAGTTGAAGTCCCCACCCCGGTCACAACAGGTGATGATTATCGCGCAGCGGGACATTCCGCCGATTCATGGAATGTGGGGGGTTTGATCGGATCTCATAGGGTGGGGGCTTTGATCAACTCGAGGGTCCTTTAATGAGGGAAGCTTCCTACTGTACGGGGGGGGGCAATAAATAGTACCCGCAGAGCTTAGGCGGTGGCCTGGGAACGAGGAAGACAAACGGGCACACAGGAAAAGGGGGTTTGCATCAAAGGGCCTGGGACCATGAAAGGAATGAAGGGAAGTGTCGCGCTGGGAACAGGATGGGGTTCCGAGGCAGAGCCGCGCTGAAGAGGGGTTTATGACCCAAGACATGTGAGAGTGGAGGGGGGGTTGTCAGCGCGCGGGGGGTTGCCTGCGAGGTCGAGAGAGGAAGAGAGAGAGAGAGAGAGAGAGAGAGACGCTGGCTATCGGCGAGGGGCAGGGAGGCCATGGTGTACAAAATGGCTGCCGCTTACGCGCACGAATGGGCCCAAGGAGAGCAAGATGGTGCCGATAATGTTGACATTCTCAATCTAACTTTTAACAGTCCTCCCTTTTCAACATATCTAGCCAACTTGCCTACTCAATGTCAATCTTCATCAAATTCCCAACCTCGGCATCATATAATGTTCCCATGCGTTCGTTTCCAAAGTCCACGGCCTAAGGGCAAATACAGTTTGCACATAATGAACACAGGGGTGGCAGACATTGAATTCCTAAGCATAGGCCACATATTACTACTACAGGAATTAGGATAATGGTGAACAGTCTCCAGCCCCAGTTCTTAACGGTGTTCCAGAACCATCCACCAAGCGACCATTCTTCCTGTTCCTGGTGGACTTCCGAAGAGAGTCTGTGAAGATGTTCGATGGCTTTGTACACTGAGGGTGAGTTGTCCGGTATGTATGTACAGCAGCTGGACCCAATAATGCGGCATGCTCCACCACGGTCCGCAAGAACCACATCTAGGACAAGGCGGTTCTGTAGGGCCACCAAGCGGACCGCTTGGAGTTCGGCGGTGTTGTTGGCAAAGATACCAGCTGTGATATTCATTGTTGTCTCAACTGCCTGAGTCAAATGTCGGATGGCCCGGCTGTTTGCCATCGGGCCCCAAAGAGGAACAAGTCCCTTCATAGCATCGAGGAACTGTGCTCCTGTTGACTCGGCTTGCTCAATGTCCTTGGCTCGTTTTTGCCTATGATGATTCGCTGGGGCCACATAAGTCGGAGGAAGGACGAAGGAGATGAAACAAGTGCCCCCCCAGCCTTTGGGGAGCCAGGTGTAGGCCTTTGTGCCGCAGACGAAATACATGTTTGGGGACGACACAAAGGAAGGTGGATCCGCAGTGTCCAAAGTTCGGGTAAATCGGCACGCGCTGCGGCCCACCAGCTGTGTCCCATGTCCTTCTATGCACATGTGGCCTGTGACGTTGATGACTGATAGGGCCACAGTCAGAGTGGCAGCCGTTCGTTTCCGCAGGTAGGAGAAGGTGGGTCTGGTTGGATTGTTGAACACCTGCATTTCAATTCGTTCTTTAGCAGGGATGTCCATATGGAAGGAGTCGTTGGAGGTCTGTGGGCAGAAGTGTGTCTTTGTTTTGTTTCGCCGGACCCCGTGGGGTGCCTTCTCGCCTTCGGGCGATATCCGATATTGTGGAAGTTTTGGGAGAGTTGCGTCTGGTCGGACAGTAATGTGCACTGGGTCGATCAACATGCGCCCTACGTCCGAATCCGTCTTGGCCCATAGATATGGAGGCAGAGTGTCAAGTAGGGATGTGT
Source organism: Lissotriton helveticus (assembly GCF_964261635.1). Classification (NCBI taxonomy): domain Eukaryota; kingdom Metazoa; phylum Chordata; class Amphibia; order Caudata; family Salamandridae; genus Lissotriton; species Lissotriton helveticus. Next base: position 209,433,455 of record NC_136065.1, read on the forward strand.
CAGTGTCGGTGATGGAAAACATGCGTCGGGGAGGGCAATGTCTAAGCAGGACAGGGTTGTCGTAAAGAAAAACTCGAACTCCGTCTTGAGAACATCTAATCGTCGCTCGGAAGTGTTTCAATAGGTCAAGTCCCATAATGGCGTCAGGGCTATTGGAGGAAAGCAAAAACGTGGTGTCAGTGGTGTTGTTTTCTACGTCAAAGAGGATCGGGGCGGACAAAGGGTTAGTGGAGGGCGTTCCATCGAAACCTGTCGATGTTATAAGTGAGCCAGACAAGGGTGCCCCCGGAATCAGTCGTTTAGATAACGCACTACGTGTTGCGCCAGTGTCTACCAGAAATGGAGACTTGGTACCCAGGACCTTAGCAGTGACGTAAGGGCCTTGCTGGTCAACATAGAGCTCGACTGGATCCCTCCCTTGCCCTTGGCAGTCCTATGCAAAGTTGTGGGTGTCATCATAGTCAGATTGCTGGTATTGGTTCTGCCTGGGTCGATCAAATGTATTTGGTCTACCTGATCTGTCGTTAGTCGTGTCATTTGGGGGCCCTCGCTGTTGTCCCTTATTTCTTGGCCCATTTGCTATGTCCTTGGGGTCTTTGTTTCTGACCATGTCCAGAAGAACTGGGCACTGGGATTTCCAATGGCCAGTCCCTTTACAGAAAGCACACTGGTCCTCTCTAATGTCCGTACGTCCACTGTGGGGAGTCGAAGTACGGTCTTGGGACTTAGGGGCGTTCGTCTGATAGTTTCCCCGGTATTGGTCTCGTCCTATAGTCACCCCTTGCAGCTGGGCTATCATCACCCTCTCTTTCAGATCCTTCTTCTTTCTCTCGGTTGCCCTATCGTTTTCATTTTTCTGATGTTCATAATATTGGGCCATCTGGAGGATAGCCGTAGGTTTGGAGGCTGCCCAACTACTCTCGCTAGCCTGCAGTTTCTGGGAGACCTCGGATGACAGACCCATAACATAATTCTGGACAAACAGATGGTGTCCGGTTGCGGTGGTCATGTCCTGGCCGCTGTAATCGGAGAACACCGTTTCGAACCGGGAGAAGTATTCCGATGCATCCTCCTGGGGTTTCTGGCGACAGGCCGTTACTATCGACCAGTCCACTTTCTTTTCTGGAATCAGGGTTTTTAATTTCTGTACGATTTTATCCGGGAGGTCTAAAATGGATTTCAAAGGCTTTTGTCCCGGTCCCCGTTGTTTGTCAATTTCCTCGAGTTGTGTCCAGGTATGTCCGAGCAGCTCAAGGTGGTCGACTTTCCAGATTTGCTTCCACACATCAGCTGGTAGACATAACCCAAAAAACAAGTCGATGTCAGCCAGGGTCATAATCGTTGAACCTAGGGCTGTACCCAATTCAGTATAGAAGGCAGTGGGGTTTTTACGTAGGTCAGGCAGAGATTTTCGGAATGTCAGAATCTCTTGTCGGTCCCATGGCTGGTAGACCCAGTTGTACACTACTCTTCCTTTTGCATCTTGGTGGTTTGCATCATCGTGAGTCCCTGCACCTCGTGGAGGAACCCAGTAAGGGGCAGCCTCTCGTATTGGCATCATGGTGCTAGGTTGCTCAGTTTGTGGTTCGGTCGCCACGGATGTCGTGGGTTTAGTTCCCGATTCTCGTTCAGTGAGGTGGCGGAAAACCTCAAGCGTGCGCGTAAGGAGGTCCGTCACATCACACTCGCCCTCATCCCCGATATCGACCTTCCGGTACAGAGTCGTTAGGCTCTCGGGACCTTGGTCTCGATATCGGTCCTCGTATGCGTTCAAGACATGGTAACACAGTCGTACAGTAAAGTGCCGTCTGTGACTCCCCGTATATGATTTAAACATATCCGTGATGTACTCTTCGCCTTCCTTCCTTTCTACCAGTGTCCTTGCTATCTTATCGATCCCTGTTCGCTCATCTTTCCTTAGTCTGTTTATTCTTGCGGAACCGGCCCCTCGGGTCTCAGGGTCGCCCAACGTTGTTGTTTGCGGAGTATTTGGTACAAGGGGTTCGGCCGGCACAGAGACCATGGGGGCCGAAGCTGTGGCACTACCCTCATTTGCACCTGGGGGTGGTGGGTGTTGTGCTAAGGGTTGGGAAGGGGCATATGGAGGGGGCATGTAGATGGCCGGAGGGCCTAACAGCAGATCATCGCTCGCTCGTTTTTGTCTCGAGGATAAATCAGGGTAGAGCATGGAGGGCGTTCTAACCGGGCACTGGCTTGATGTTTCCATTTCTAGTTTCTGTTTGGCTTTCTCTCTTTCCTTTATCTCTCCTTCTAGCTTCTGAGCAGCTAGGTGGGCTGCTTTTCGCAGCTCTTTTTCCAACCTACTCTCAATTTTCCTTTTATGTTGTTCAGTTTCTTTGCGCCACATGCCGAAACTATCAAGCATAGTGGGCGTTGTTTTATTTTTACCTAGGGCTGTTTCTAGCGTGTTTATTTTGTCATCATCGAAGGATCCTATCAGTGGCCACTGACTTTCTCCATTCTTTTTCGTATATTTATGCCACAGTTTGTTATAGGCTATAGCGATCAATCCATGCTTCATGAACATGTCCTTATTAGGGGTGCCTTCCGGTGGAGCCGGATGGTTCATCTCTAATAAGCGGTCCGGGCTAAACAGGCTACCGATCAGTGGGGAGAAGACAGACATGACGGCTCGCAACGAGGGACAAAAAGTCAGCACTGCCTATCTTATCACTGCGTGCAAAGACTGGACAGAATATTTCTATTCTACGTTGTTTGCAGGCAGTGAATACCTCATGAACCAATATCAAAAAAATAAAAAAACAATTCAGTGGGGAGAATAAGTAGGCTCGCAAAGGTCTGCGTTACCTACCCTTTCACTATCTGTAAAAAGGGGGGGGAGAGGGGCTCTTTCCTGTTTGCAGACAGAGAATCTCCAGAAAACAGTCTGTGAACAATAGTTCAGTTTCAAGTAATTAATCAGTGGGGGAGAAAGATAGACACGACAGTTGCATTACCTATCCTCCACTGTTTGCAAAGGGAGAGCCTGTTGTTTCTCCGTTTGCAGACAGAGGATCTCCAAATAAATTAACAAAGAGTAATACTAGTATTTTCTGGACAATTCAAATAACCATTTCGCAATTCGTCGTGTTCACACGACCTTACCCGGACCGCATGGACAGTTTCTTGTCTTCCGAATCCAGCGCCCGATCGTCCTCTTTTCCTTGTATTCCTCGCGGCACTCCTGATGTTTCCCAGTCAGGACCGTAGATCACTCGAGAGAGGTCTGTTCGGAACCAGTGAAGTTCAGATGATCGGCTGTCAGACGAGGGTCTATCGGACGGGCGCGCTCCCGATCGTTGCAGTCGTTCACTCTGTCGTCAGGACCTCTCCCACTGGATCCATGAGTCACTGATGGGCCCCACGTTTGGGACGCCAATTGTAAAAAGGTCAGGCTACCAACCAGATTAAAAGATCCTTAAGTATTGCCCGGCGGTGTCGCCTCCTAAACCCACAAGATATTAATCAACGAAGAGGCAGGCGCTGGAGACTGGAAGGCAGGAAACAAGGGTTTTTATTCAGAATCTCTCCGGAGGAGAACACATCAGTTCGGACAGCAAGTATCGTCACGAGGTGCTCTACCCGCATCTCTGAGGCCTGGCCTCTTATACACAGGTTTATTGCTTTATTACATACAACACATTCTTGGTAATGCTTTGATGTACGGAAAGGATATCCTCCGAATCTCCCCTTCAGGCCCGTTCCCACACACAGTTACAGTTGAAGTCCCCACCCCGGTCACAACAGGTGATGATTATCGCGCAGCGGGACATTCCGCCGATTCATGGAATGTGGGGGGTTTGATCGGATCTCATAGGGTGGGGGCTTTGATCAACTCGAGGGTCCTTTAATGAGGGAAGCTTCCTACTGTACGGGGGGGGGGGGCAATAAACAGTACCCGCAGAGCTTAGGCGGTGGCCTGGGAACGAGGAAGACAAACGGGCACACAGGAAAAGGGGGTTTGCATCAAAGGGCCTGGGACCATGAAAGGAATGAAGGGAAGTGTCGCGCTGGGAACAGGATGGGGTTCCGAGGCAGAGCCGCGCTGAAGAGGGGTTTATGACCCAAGACATGTGAGAGTGGAGGGGGGGTTGTCAGCGCGCGGGGGGTTGCCTGCGAGGTCGAGAGAGGGAGGGAGAGAGAGAGAGAGAGAGAGAGAGAGACGCTGGCTATCGGCGAGGGGCAGGGAGGCCATGGTGTACAAAATGGCTGCCGCTTACGCGCACGAATGGGCCCAAGGAGAGCAAGATGGTGCCGATAATGTTGACATTCTCAATCTAACTTTTAACAGTGCAGCGGGCGGAAGCCGCCCGCATCACAACCTCCCATAGAGAAATAGGAGTTTGTGTAAATCCCTGCACCGTGTGGCAGACATCTCATGGTGCCTGCCACACGGTGCAGCGATTTACAGGGGTGCAATGTAGGTGCCCCCTCGGCCACAAACCGGAGGCTGCAGGGAAAAGGGGACCATGCTAGAGGCCCCCAGAGTCACTTTCCGACAGGATTTCCATCTCAGAACCCTGTTGGAACTGACATCGTAATCCCGACAGCGAAAACGCCGTCAGCACGGGATTATGGTGGGTTTCCGAATGAGCCCGTCGGAAGCCAACCGGAATGACCGGCCAGTTTGAATTTCGACCACCGTAATCCTAATGCAGCAGTCGGAATTCAAACCAAGTATGTCCGTCGGAAAGCCTATGACCTGCGGATGGAGGCTTTTCGACCAACAGCCTAACGAGTTCCTTATTCTTTCTGGAAGTGCTTTGCCATGTTACTACTTAATGTCCGCCTGCAGGTCTTATTTCATACTTCCTTTGCCTCCTACTCAGAATCGTCTGACATATATTCACCATGAGTATCCCAGAGACTCAAGTTGTAGCAAAGTTAATCTTAATGCTTTCTTGTGTAATATTTTCACAAAGGTCATTACAATTGAATAATTTGCTCCAACTAGTGTTAATGAGTATGTTGCCTTTTTAGGTCTGGTCTATGCATAAGTGGGACTACATTCACTAACATGTCAGTAGTACTTGAAGCGACACCACCTGCCTTTGAATGCAGATAGTATCACAGGATCACCCCTTGTCCACATGAAGCTCTTTTAGCAGTCACTTATTTTCTGCACAATGGCTAGGTGGTGCGCAAAGAGTGTAAACTAAACAAAACCAAATAGCCTCTAGGGCTGTGTTTACTCTCCGGTCCTACCACTGCCTAAATGAAGCTGAGATGAGGGGTAGCAAGGACAGTACCAGGGGTAACAAATGGCAAGACAGGGGCAGCAGTTTCTCCCTTTCGTAACCTTTTAGTGATGTCCATCTGCAATGCAGAGTTTGTTTGAATAATCACTCTTGTATACTCAGTTTTTATCTTTCATGAATGTTGTTATAGCAAATTTTTCAAAACACGGCTTGCATTTCAGGCTTGATGACTACCTCAGCATTTCAAAACAAAGAATATTTAATGGAATTTGGATTATAATGTATCACAATATACAGATTCAAAATCCTGTGTCATAGACTTGGACAAGTGGTATCCATCCTACAGCAAGAAAGAGTCTCCTGGACTAACAGCATGTTTAAACTATATGGTTTACAACAAATTTTCCCAAATTTCCTTTTAGGGTGAATGATGTTCAAGTCTATTGTAAAATGTGTTTTTAAGTATTTTTATGTTGATGCAACTGGCCCAATGTGTTTAGAATATACTCCTTGTCAAAAATTGTCATAGTAATCTACAACATGAATGATAATCCACATTGCACTAGGCCTACTGGCCCAATGTGCTTAGAATATGCAATGGCCAACAATTGCTCTATAAACTATAACATGAATTTCCACATTTTACTATGGCCTGCTGGTCCTATGTTTATTAAAATAGAACTTGTGTGGTTGAGGAAGAGACACTACAAATGATATCAAGTCATTTTATGCTCCGAACAATATTTCTGACACACGTAAGATACAGTATTCACTACTAATTATACCCCCAAAATACTCCCCAACAGCAAAGGAAGCCCTGCATGAATGATTATGGTGGGGAATATCTATGGCACAATATTGATGGGTCACAATAGTATGGGCAGAATATTGAGAAACAACATATCGGACAGGTAAGTACAAAAAGCAAGGAAGGGATTTACTAGTCTTAACTCTCTCTCTCTCTCTCTCTCTCTCTCTCTCTATATATATATATATATATATATATATATATATGACATATTTCTATGTAGCTCCCAAACTCACATCCAAAGAAACGAGAGGACCGCACACAATCAAAGTGGTAAGCTTGGTTATTTTATTTTACTGAGACATTAAAATTGGACAGGACGCGTTTCGGCGTAGTGCCTTTTTTCACTGTGTATACATATATATGTATGTATGTGTATATATATATATATATATATATATATATATATATATATATATATATATATATATCCAAGGTATCTATATGCACAATGTGATATTGTGACCCTTCGATATTCTGTCTTCGATATGCCTGACCCACACCGCATAAAGGGGCTTCTTTATAAGCCCATTGCCTCGCCACTGTGTCACTTTTAATCACTGGCGGCCGGTGCAGGTAAAAGCATTTAGGCTATTGGGGGGGGGGGACAGATGATGGAATAGGTAAAATAAATAAATAAGTCAAACCACTTACCTTGCACTCACCGCATCGCCGACTCGGCGATCCGGTGAGCGCAAGGTAAGTGGCTTTATTTATCGTTTTATTTTATCTATTCCGTCGTCTGTCGGCATCCCCCTCCCCACCTCACCGCTCTTATCTTCACCGATCGCCACTGCTTGTTATATGGGAAAAGTGACGTACCAGTGGCACAAGGGGCTCCTTAATAAGCTCCAAAGTCTTTTACCACGGCACAGCAGTCTAGCCGCGCCCCTTTCTAGGAAACATTATAAATAACGAAAAAGCAGTAGAGAATGCTGAAAATGAAATTGCACACTTCAGAAATAAGGAAAGAGCAGGGGCTGCTGTTGTTTTGTGAACCTCAGCTGAAAGTGTGTGGTGTGTGTTTTCTCGACGCCTGCATTTGGCAGGGCTAATGGCTTTTCGATGGAGCATTTATCCAATGATGCTTTTAAATTCAGTTAGATCCTGTGACAGGCGCTGTGTTGATGTGCTCAGGAGGGAGCGTCTCTGTTATTGTCAGAGCGCTACCTCTCGAGGATTGCAGACGATCTACTGTGGGTAAATCACTGCGAGGCTGTACTTCCGCAATCCTCCGGGGCCCCATCTGCGCGCGCGGCTGCAGCCTCGCGCTGACCGTAGCACGTGCACGCGAAGCGAGCGAGCTACCCCTTCGGCACACCATTAGCACTTGTGCTGAGTACACGGCACGGTGTTAAGTTAAAAGAGAACCTATTGCAGGTTGGCGCTTTCCTTCGCCATTGCGGTCGCGCCCACCTCATGAGAGGAGGTGAACGCGTCCCGTTTCAAAATGGAAGCCAATGAACCACGGCTTGCATCCAGCCCTAGCTAACACACAGGGCGTAGCATCATTGGTGCATCAGGGCACCGGGCCCAGTGATACGAGGGGCTCATCATGGCCCCCCAATGGTGGCATCTTTTGCTACCCAACAGGGAGCACAGAAAACCACTTGTCTTTCTGGAGTTAAAGCATCTTTGCTCAATTGAAAGGCCTGCATCTTGAAAATAACACGTTTCTCATTGGCCAAAACCTGTTCCACGTGTTCATTTCTCTTTACATGTAAATATTTAAATAATATGCCTCTTGCATATTGGTGTAAATAATGTAGTGACTGCTATAATTCCAATAGTATTTTGGTTCGTTTTTGTCCATCGACCTTTTTTGTCGCTTAGCAGTTGTTGAGAGATGTTGGTACCAGTCACCCCAGTTCTGCATTTTTGCAGCGTGGCTCTCTTTTGTCATTTGTTTTCTATTATTTGTCTTGCTCGACCCCCATCTTCCCTTGCTGTCGGCTCACTCAATCAAATCTTGTCACTTTCAATAGCCAGTAGCTCACTTTCCTTTCAGATTCACTTGCTATTCACGCATTTCTTTATTACTGGTTTATTTTATTTATGGTTTATGACGCCCACTGTGTTCAGGCGGCCTGTACCAAAAGGAAGGGAAGGAAATACATCATTAGACTTTAAAGGGGCCGTACAGTGTGGAGAAAATAAAGCAGTTCTCTCTGCCCAGCACTGATTCCAGTCCACTCAAGTTCCCAAGGCCCATGAATGATGTGCAGCTCCAATCCAGGTTTTTTCGTTTAATTCTGCGACTAATAGTCTTATTTAGTCCATTATAAGCAGGATTATAAATCCAAATAAAAAAATAAAACCTCGACTGGAGTAGCACATCACACACAGACCTGGGAAACTTGCAGCTGTGTGGTTCTCTAACAATCACCAACATTAGGCGTTCTGGATTGTTCGATTGCTGGGGGATGTCGGCCGGGGTTTTTGAACGTATTGGAACATCATTCACCACACTACGCTTGAAACACACATGCACTCTTTTGGAGTGCTTAAGAGAAAAGAAAAATCAAGGTTCCTAAAAGTGAGCAGTGGAAGGATACAACTAAATTGGTAATGCTCCGGGTAAGGGACAGACACAAGATGGACAAAACATGCCATTGAACAAGAAGCAAACAAATATAAGTAGCAGGAAGCCAACCAATGGTAAGCAGTGAGTGGGCTCCATGACCATGTTTGTTCTTGGTAAGCCCACAATGCGTCTCACAGCAGACAGCAAATGTGCTTGCTCAGTACTCTCGTCCTTAAGAACCTTCAAAAGGATGTTTGTTAGGCTGTTTGGTTTTGACTCTCTGGTGCTCATGTTTGATGTAAGACACTGAGCGCCAACTTTGTAAGCATTCTGGTCTCAACACCAGAGTGAATGTGTTGGCTTTTCTGCTGCAAGCTGAGCTGCATCCCCACCCAAATAATGCTGCTTGCTATAAGGCATAGCGAATATTGATGGCTAGTTGGTCACGTCATTGATAAAAACGGAGAGTAAAAAAATAAAATAAATCTTTGTAAAGCGCACAGCTACCTGTAGGCATCCCGGCGCTGGAGGCCGTCGGGAAGATTCAGCGAGCTATTGCCCAGAGTCACATGGTGCTGGGCAGACCCCTGCCGCCGGTGCCGGGTATTGAACCGTGATCCCCAGCATCCAGCACCAGTCACCCTGGCCGCTGCACCTCACCTCTTCCCAGAGAGGGCAATTTCTTAAGTCCACAGGCGGAAAATGCAGCAGCTCAGGAGGCCAGCTCCAGACGTGGGGTATCATTGTACACAGTCAGCCCACCTCACACGATTAAGAGAGCTGGCAGCTCCAGTATCAGAACACAAGGTGAAAAATATGGATTACTAGACTGAATATTAGATGGGGGAGGGTAGAGATTTACTGCATGCCTCAGAGAATAGGCCAGCATGTGCACTAATGATGACCAGTGAAAGAGATGAGTGCAAAGATCTTCCAGGGCAGCTAGCCTTCCATCCTACACAAACCTATACTATATGAACCATAAATGAGTCATCATCTTCATAGACCACTCACATAAACTATCACATGGACATGCCACCAAGAGAGAAATGAGGCAGGTGCAATATATACATAATAAGCAGGCATCTGAAGTCCTAATTGTCTATGTGGAGGGTAGTAACTAACATTGCAGACAAGACCCATCCCATTATGAGTCCTGAAGAAGTGACCAGATGCCAAAACCTTGCAGGAAGAGTGGCCAATGTGGAACCGATGGTAACCATCCTGAGACGTGCCCTTAAACTCCTGCCTCTTTCAGGGTATTGAAGCCAGTATAAAACAGAACACGGAAGTTAAGGCAAACTTCTTTGTGACAGGCACTAGCACTGGCATTCGCGTTAGCTGCAGCACATTCATGACATACTTCATGATCTTGTGATTCTTTTCCCTGTCTCAGGATACCTCAAAACGTATCCAGTTAATCTAAACACCAACACAATCGTGCATCAAGTGGACACAGACAGTACTGCATTCCAATCCATATTCGTATTCAAGTTCAAACTAAACTAAAAAGTAAACAATGATGATGTAATAGATAATGTAGAGAAACCTATTGCATTGATGTTCTGACGGTTGTTGTAGGAAGTGCCCCTTTCTACATGGTTAGCACCCCCCCACACACTTTTTGCCCGACATCTGAGGCAACCGGAATTGATGTGCCCTGGGTCCCTGCCAATCAGGTTTCCAAGGCCTGGTTTCTTTCCCAAGAAGGTACCTTTATACCCACAATTGGTGCCTCAATAGAAACAGATAAGCCCCTTGTAAAAGGTACCATTGGTACCAAGGACACTGTGAGCATGGAAAGCCTCCAAGGGCTGCAACACATATTGTGCCACTCTGAAAGCCCTGTACCTTAACAGCCACACACTGCCAGTACAGGCTGCGGGTTTTGGTGCAAAGCAAAGTGAAGAGTCGACATGGCACACATCACTGTGTGCCATGCCTGCACCCACTGACTGAGGCCTAGGTTAGTCATCCTTCTAGCAGGGTGCACTAGCCCTCCGGTGAGGGTACAGTGGCATGAGCCATGTGCACCTACAGTGTCTAAGCCTATTCTTAGACATTGTAAGTCTAGTAAAGCCATGAAGAGTATATGGCCTGGGAATTGGTCATTGCGAACTCCATATCTCCATATTGGCTTTACCAAAAACTGGGAAGTTTGCTAGCAAACTTCCCAGCGCATTAAACCCACAATGATGCCAGTGTGGGATTTAATGTAAAATGTACTCAGAGCGCATCTTAGAGATGCCCCCTGAAAAATGGCCATCCCTGGTGTGGTTCCTGATTAGCTGGCTGCCCACAATTTGTCACCACCAGACATGTTTCTGGACACCTGGTTAAAGAACTCCACCCTCTGGGTCCAGAAACAAAGCCCAACCTGAGCACAGGTGTCATGCCTCCTCCCCCAGGATGGGCTGGGCCCATGAAGGGGAAGCTTCAAAGGCCTGTCAGCTTTGGGAGCTGTACCTTTCTTTTGCTGCCCCCAGTAACTTGCTCCCATCGGTTCTGCCGCCCACTTTGGTGAGCGAATAGGCAGGAAAACCAAACTAGGAAGAGAGGTGTGCCCACTTTTGCCACCCCATCCCTCAAGTGGGGGAGGCGAGGTGAATCACACATCTCAGTCCCTTTCATCTTGGAGATGAGGCGACTCAGCAAATTAGGGAGAGGCGCCTGCCCGTACCCACTGGAGGGTGTCATAATAGGGGGTGTATCCACCCCAAGGAAGGGGCCCATTAGTCTGGACCTGCACAACCCTTTAAACGACCCCAAATCTAGTATTTAGGGGTAAACATGAACCTTGTCTCCTTAGATTAGAGGAAGAAAGAAGAAGGACCGAAGACCCATGCTGATCCAGGAAGAAGAGGACACCTACTGCTTTGGCCCCAGCCCTACCAGCCTGTCCCGAGTCCAACCTGCCTACAGAGAAGGAACCGGCGTGTCCAGCAGCCAGAAGCCCCACAGAGCCTGGGTAACCTGCCCTGCACTCACCTTATAGACAGTCTCCTATGAGACAGACATGCTCAACAAAGACTAGAAGACCAGAATAGGGATTCAGGCCACTCAGCGATTCTGCACCACTCTGCATCCAATGCCCACAACCCGAGGCCTGAGTTTGAGTGGCCCAACACCACGAGGAGGTCACCTCTGTGATCTTGACCTGGAATCTGGTGACCCCGACCTCCCTCAAGCTTCAAGACGATGCCTGCAGCCTCAACCTGAAGGGTCCCCCCCAACAGCAAGCGCAGCTGGTAAGAAAACAAACCCAATGCCAGAAGACACCCCTGACCCGACGCCTCATGGCCTGGGATGGCCCAACCAACGGTGTCCAGGCATCCCCCAAGATCCCAATTTACCCCTCCAGATGATGGTTGCCTTCAAGACGTCTCCCTGTCCGAGCCTGCAGCAACCTCACCAAACCAAAGATCTACATTGAAAAGCACTGGGTCCCCAATGTCCATTTGGCACCCTGCACCCAGCCGTCCCAGTGCCGCTGGTGGTGCAGCTCTTGTGTTGGTTGTTGGCCCCTGCAGTGCTGACCTTAACTCCAGGTGCTTTGCACCCACACCCGATTGGCCTGCTTGTAAGCTGTCCCTAAACGAAGGCCCCCTTACGCCCATTGGCTAACATTGGGCCCCTGCACTCTGCACCCGGCCGCCCCAGTGCCACTGATGGTGCAACTCGAGTGCCCATCTAGACCTTAGGGAACCTTGGTCCTAACCTCCAAAACTCCCACTCGAAAGTCTTGTACTTATCTGAGAAACTGCTAACACTTTTTCTCCCATAGGAACCCATGTAATGAGTTTTGGGCCTACAATGTTCTGTGTTGCACTGATGTTTTTATGGAGAAAAGATGACTAAACTGCAAAGTCTAAAAAATTCTTACTTACCTTGTATTATAAGATCCCTAGGTGTGGTATTTAGGCATACCACCCCCACTACTCAATGTAATCTAAAAGTAATCAAAAAATATCCTAAAAGAAATTTCTGTGTAATCCAAACTGCTTTTTAAAGTGATACCAATCTGTAACATTTGCAAATCCATCCTCAATGCATTTGTGTGTAAAGATTTACAATTGAAAGTATGTTTTACCTACCTGTACCAAGTCCTGCTTGATTCTAGAAATAAAATAAAACTATATCTTTTTTATACTTACCCAATTGGTCTGGATTCTGTCTCTGAGAGTGTGTAATCAGTCCTTGATTGACTGAATACAATAAATGCATAACACATCCTCTGGATAAGCCTAACTGCTCTCCCGCTCTACCACAAAGAGATTTGTTAGTAATTACTAACTTAGCCTCTGCTGTACCTCTGGGAATTCCCTGGACTCTGTGCACACTATACCTTAATTTGGTATACTATATACAGAGCCAGCTTCCTACATTCGTCATCACCAAACTCACGCAGCAAGGCACAGGGAGGATTTGCAATGACATGCAACTCCCTATCAACATCATAAAATGACAGCATCACCCAACCTCAACAACAGATGACCTACTAACTGACCTCAAAGGCACGAGTTAGTTCTCCAAACTGCACATCAATGCAGGATACCACCAACTGCTAGTCAACCAGCAGCTTGCGTACATCACCTTTTTCTCCACACATGTGAAACAGATGTTCAAAGTCTCCATTGCTGAATCTCTTTGGTGGCACATCTGATCCAGATTGCCATATCACAAAACCTGGACTAATTACGACATTCTGATGTATGCTACCTAGTTAACTGAACAATATAGTAGACTCAAGGCAGAATTACAAACACCATCTGGGATATGGGTTAACACTCTGCAAAAACAAGGGCAAATTCCTGAAGGACAAACTAGAACTTATTGATTATCTAACATCAAGCAAGGTTGTAAGTGCTGAGATGCAAATGGTGCAGGACATAAAGAGAGCATGCAGACCTAGGGGTGAGCGGAATTTGCGTAGTCGAGCTACGCGAATCTCCGCGAAACGGTAACAAATCTCAGCGAGCACGCAAAAGTTCTGCGAACACGCGGAATTGCTTGTTCCGCCCGTTCGCGATGCTTTTTACCTGTTCGCTATCACTGTTTCCGTGCTCAGGAAAAAATATCTCGCAAACATGCATTTGAAAGCGCGAACAAGCAAAAAATTCTGCGAAGCCGCGGATCGCGGAATTGCCAAAAATTCCCCAGCGGAAATGAGGGGTCGCCGGAACCAGTGTCCCGTACTCCTAGGAAATGGTGAACAAGGGGATAAAGGTTCAATGTCCCACAAAGGACCAGGGCCAATATAGAGGACATCACCTCCTGACTGTGGAGCTATGTCCGTGTAGATGCCAAAGGGCGAAGAAGGATATAGGGCAAATGGTAGTGGAGACAAACACAATGCTCCACCAACACAGAGACCTTCCCAAGTCCTTTATGAAGTGGGCCCCAATGAAGAATAGATCTTGGGATTGCTGGACCTGAGGCTTCTTCCAATTGATCAAGATCAAGAAGCTGTATTCTGGCAGCAGTGTAGTCACCCTGAGAACCTCCATCTGGGCCTTGAAAAAAGAATAAGAGGCAATCAGCTAGTCATCCAGGTATGGAAATAGCAGGACACCTGCAGAATGAAAAATGCCCACCAATGGATCTAAAGATTGGTGAATACCCTCGGTGGAGATGTCAGCCTGAAGGTTAGGACCAGAAACTTGTAGTGGTTGCCCTGCACAGTTAATCGGTGGAACTTCTGCTGAGACGGAGCAGCACATTGAGGTAGGCATCCAGGAGATCGATGGAAGTCAAGAACTCACCTTTCCTTAAGAGAGGCAGAATCAGCTGGAGAGACATATTCTTGAAAGACACAGGAGGGGTATACTGATTGTCCCCATTTAGATCCAGCACTGGGCGGAACTCTCCTGACGCCTTATGCACCAGGAAAAGCAGGAAATAATAACCATGGATAATCTCCTCAGGAGGAACCGGAATAATGGCAGCCATCTGCAGCAGCAACTGGATCCCCTGTAACAGTGCCATCAACATCTCTGGGGAGCAAGGGGCAGGAGTCTCTAAAAAATCGTGTGAAAGACTGTCGCTGAAATTTATTTTGTGTCCGCCTGAGACCACTTGGACGGCCCACGCATCTGAAATGGTACAAGTCCAAATGTCCTGAAAGAACTGCAGACAACTCCCCACTGAAAGAAATCTGGAGCAGTCATGCCTTGGAAGAGGAGAGAGATGAAGCAGCAGCTGAAGAGTACCGGGGTTTGACAGCATTAGGCATGCCCTGGCCACGACCCCTGCCTCGAAAGGGCTGGTTTGTGAGCCTTACCCCCTGCAGGAAAAGCTCATTTGTAGCTAAAACCCCGGTTCCTGGCAACTGGACAAACAGGAGTCATTAGCTCCCTATTCTCCGCTGACTTCTTATTCAGCTCCTCCAAATCACTGCCAAACACCATGGAACCTGTAAAGGGGAGCTTCAAGAAGATCACCTTCTGGGCAGCATCTGCCTTCCAGAAGCACATCCAGATGTTGCATCAGGCCATGATGGTAGCATTAGAATCTGCTGCAGATGCACAGAGATTGTTAAATGTGATGTCGGAGAGAAATCGCCCCTGCTGTTGCATCAATGCTAAGAGGACCAAAAGATCTGCACCCACCTACACCTTATCCGCCAAAGAATAGAAGTCCTTAAGAGGGACAGAATGGTATAAGTGGAGTAGGTATTCGCATGGACAGCAAAGTTTGAAGCCACAAAGACCCATTTCACCCCCCCTCCTGTTGGAATAGAAATGTTTTAGCTGAAGCTCTCCATGCATTGTATGTTTTAAGTTAGCATTCGCTGCACCATTTTATATTCAGCCGCCATTTTGAGCCATGATCGAAACTAACTTCTGTCTTACTCTCTGCTTGCCTAGCTGTAAGCAGCTGCAATATTCTTTTTGTATTTCTCCATAGTTGAGCTGCGCTGTGCTTATGAATACACTGTTCTTGCCATTACATACCTTTTCCACTAGATAGGCCTGCTCCCGCCCTTAGAGCGGCAGGCACAGGGAGTGTGGCCTTGGCGCCAAGATAGCATGTACCCGGTCTTAGGATCACAACCCATCCTTCTGTATCTCCTTTGTTCACCAGTCACCAATTGGAAACTTCTAGTCTGGGCGTGTCTTTATTGGTTGTGCAATGTACATTGTGTGTCGCCATGCTTGCTGAAGTCAGTCCTTCTGCAGCAATCCAAGGAGGGCGGTCAGAGCGGACGCCACTAGAGTGTACCTGAATAAGCTATCTTTGGTTTGTATTCTCTACTGTCTGACCGACTCTTCATTTGTGAGGAAGAGGGAGAGGATGTAGCCTAACTGTTATGGCGGTGGTCTTCAAATCTGGGAAACCGGGTTCAAGTCTCGGTAACGACGCTCAACATCCTGTTATTTTGGACAAATCACATAATCTCCCCGTACCTAACAAAAATGATTGTGTCCTCATGTAACACAACTGGTGCTCATGTAAAGCGCTCTGATACCTGATTTTGGGTCAAGTTCGTACTATATAAAACTTTAGGGGAAAAAAAAAGCTGAGAGGTGGTCGCGAGTGACCCAGGTGACCCTAATCGGGTCACTTCCTTCACTCCACCTTTTTAGTCACAGCGTCACATTGCAGAGCACCCTCAGACACTCCAGCCACTAATGTTATCATTTTGACTGAGGCCGTAAATTCCGTGCCATATTTATCCAGGGGATAACGCTTCAGCAAGAAACAAGGAGAAGAATGCTTTTCAACATCCTACCACTCATTTGTAAACACACAGCGAATGGGAGCGTGAAAGTGAAAAGACTCAGCGCACTGATATTGCGAGAATAATTCCTCATCAGGCGGTATCTGGACTGAATCAGCAAGGCCCAAATTGTCCCAAGCATGCTGCATGATTTTGGCCAGATCTGAACCCTGCACAAAAACGCCCTTAAAGTTCTCATCATCCCCCTCCCCTGAAGGATCCATCCTAGGAACCTTAGCAGGAGGGGAGGCGCCCCTTCCCTGGCACAAACCGCAGCTGCAGCAATAATGGCCTGGAGATCAGGGGTTACAGTAACTCCAGCAGGTGGCCCGACCACCACAGGAGGTTCCTCTGCATCACTCATAGTGTTGAAAAAACCAAACATCTCCAGCAGAACCAAGTTACCAACAAAATGCCCAAAGCAGCAACCGATCTCAGGTTCAGTGAGGCAACCACAAGAACAGAAACCAGACCGGTACAGGAAAAGTTCCCGATAAAGCTGGCTGGTTTGCAAGGCAAGGCTGCCCTTGCTGGCACATTCCCCATCCACTGCAAAGGGCAAGGCGGAAGGGCCCAGTCATGCCCCCTAGCCAGAGGTGTGGAGCCATTTTGGAAACAGAGCAAATATCACGAGTCTGCTGATCCCACCAAAACTGCCCCATACCGATGTGGCAAAGGCACCACTCACCTTCCCACATTGTAGGCAGTGACATAAAATAATGGGAACAAAAATATACTTTAAAGAAAAAAATAAACAAATTCAAATCAATATCCCCGAGGCCATCATAGGCTGCCCAGCAAGTTACAGACTCCCCCTGTGAACCTGTATGCCAGCATACAAGCGTGATCACAGAATTACATTCAGAAATACCACGAAAGCAAGTTTAACAAAAAAGAAAAGAAAAAACACTCATACCTGTAGCAAAGATGGTAATCGGCTATAGAAAAAAAAACAGGAAGTACTTCACAGGAAGAGATGCATTTGTGCTTGTTAGATTTGGGGGTCTCTAGTTGGCAGAGGTAGGTACGTTTGACAAATAGGGACCCTTGCGTCTAGTCAGGGTAAGGGGGTTCACTCCTATAATAACCCCTGCTCACCCCCTTGGTAGCTTGGCACCAGCAGGCAGGCTTATCTCAGAGGCAGTGTGTAAAGCATTTGTGAACACATACAGTAACACAGTGACAACACTGCAAATGGACACCACACAGGTTGTATTATAAAAATAAGTATTTTTATATAGACTTAACACAAGACCAACAACAACAATCCACAATACAGTACTCAAAAATAGACTTTAAAATAGTAGAAAATAGTTCAGTTCTCTCAAGTTGTAAATGCGACACTTTACTCTCAATGTACCTTGAATGCGTAACGCAAAGAAAACAAAAGGGTTGCAGGGAAGTTGATGCGTCGGTTCCTTACACTCTGAGGAGTGGATGCGTCGGTTCCTTACTGCTGCACAGGGGAGTTGATGTTCGCTTCCTTACTGTGTGGGGAGGTGTTGCATCGGTTTCTTACTGCTCTCCGGTGTGATGCGACAAGATGGCACCTCGATGCGATACTCTTCTCCGGTGCAATGCGGCAAAATGGCGTCTTGCTCACGGTGCGACAACATTGATGCGATGCGTGCACGCCCGATGGCCGTGCGGCGACTCGATGATCTTTGGAGCCGTGACAGGCCCTGCAATGCGCTTCTCCAGTGATATGACAGCGACCTCTGTGGCGGCGGCACGCTTCTCCGGTGATGCGCTGCGCTTCGTCGATGCAATGACAGAGGCAGCGGCGGCTCGCTTCTTCGGTGATGCAACAACAGCTGCTGCGGCGGCGACACGCTTCTCGTCGTTGCGTTGCACTTCCAGCTCCCAGCTACACGCAGTCTCTTGGAAGGCCCAGCACAACAGCAGGCACTACAATTCCCAGCAAGGGAATTCAGGGGGGAGCTGGTTGGTGAAGTCTTGTATCCCTGAGACTTCAGGCAGGAGGCAAGCTCTAGTTCAAGCCCTTGGAGATTCTTCTTCAAGTTGATGAAAAGCACACTCAGTCCTCTTCTCCTTTCCTTGGCAATGAAGCAACCACTGCAGGCCAACCCCCAAACACACAGCACAGGGGTAGTCTCCTCCTTCAGCTTCCTGGTTCTTCTCCTCAGCAAAGGTTTGTCTTGATTCCCAGAAGTGATCTAAAGTTCTTGGGTCTGGGTCCCAATATTTATACTCATTTTTCCTTTGTTCTCTGAAGGCAGAGAGGCCTTTGCCTAGTCCTAACCAGTTCTGGTCAGTCCTGGAGCACTTTGTTGACAAGATTCCTTCTTTCCTTTCACAGTGTAGGCCAGGGACATCAGACGCACCACAGGAGGTGGAGCCAGCATTGTGGAGGAAAGGCACAGCCCTATTCAGGTCCCAGGTGCAACTCCTCCCTCCCATCTGCATGCAGATCTCCCTATTCAGCCCTGTACTGACTCACCCTGTCTCCTGGAATCCCACAGCCCTGTCACCCAAACTCCAGACAAGGAATACACAACCTAGCAGAGGCAGGCTTGTATAGTTAGGCAAGAAAATACCTACTTTCTAAAAGTGGTATTTTCAAACATAGAATGTTAAAACCAACTTCACTAAAAGATGTATTTTATCATTCTGAGTTCAGGCATACTAAACTCGCATTTCTACCTAGTTCCCTGAGTCAGTTAGGATTATGTTGTTATAATCAAACAGCCCTTTCTGGCCTATGGTGAACAGGTAGCCTTGCAATAGTGAAAAACAAAAATGGCTTTAATTCTCTATTAGGACATGCCTCACACATCAGGGCATGTCCTACCTTATACCTACAATGCACCCTGCCCTTGGGCCTACCTTAGGGATGACTAACATGTATAAAAGGGAAGGTTCAGGGACTGGCAAGTGGGTGTACTTGCCCAGTCAATATGGCAGTACCAGACTGCACACAGGCTCTGCAATGACAGACCTGAGACACACTTTACAAGCGCTCCGGTGGGTGGCACAATCAGTGCTGCAAGCCCACCAGCAGCATTGGATTAACAAGCCCTGGGCACACGCAGTGCACTGTACTAGGGTCTGACAAGTAAACCAATCAAGCCAATCATGGAGTCACTAATCCATACATCAATTTACCATAGGGAGCACTTGCACTGCGGCACTGAACAGCAGTGGCACAGTGCCCAAAAGCATCTAAAACCAGTAAAAACATAAGCGGCAACAGCAAAAAAAGGAAGGGAGACCCATGCCAATGGTGCCAGGTCTAACAGTACTCATATGTATGAGGGCCATATTGGATTGGGAAGGAAAAGTCAGATTTGGTAATTAGGTTCTGCGTGAATGGAGATAAACTCATACTTAAGGACTGTGAGAGGAAAACGGACGAGGAGGTTATGGGTGTATCAGAGTGGGAACACCCTGTAGGTAGGTACATACCCATAAACGTCACATTTGTGAGTGGTAACAAACAATTTTACATCCCCTTCCTTCCCCTAGAAATAGACAGCGATTTATGAATTTCAAGCTTAGGAGTACATACCTTCCTAACATGGAAGTTAGAAAGGAACACTCCACCCCCAAAAATTAGTGGCGATGTACGGAAGTGGTTTCTCCAAGAGATCCACATGGAGGCGAAAAAAAGTTACGTGCATTTTCACATACTCTTTTTTGGATGGAACAATTGCCGCATGGATACTCTTGAGAGTGAAGAAAATATATAAAACGTTTTCAAGAAAAGCTGGAATTCAGAGACAGGTGCAGGGTTCCAGTTGTAACCTGCAAAGTTGTGTGATCTCTTGAAATGAATAAGGTTACACCCACGCAAGATCATAGCCCTTCGAGGAATATATAGTGAGTTCATAAAAAAATGAAGCCATTTCGTTTTAATAAACTACCACACAAAGAGCTTCTCAGATAGCTTTCTATCTCTGGCTGTCCTTGTTTTGAAACGATAATGAGCTTTTCTTGTACACAGAGAAGATATAAGTATAGTCTTCATTTCCACAGGAAGTCACCTGAAACTGTGCATGGCCCCTTAACCTCACCATAATTGTATCATGCCATTTAGGAGTTCTAGTTCCGCGACAATGCAAACTAAGACTACCACCCCATAATGCACTAGTTTGTTAAATGAACGCCCTGGGTGAAACCATGGGGCCTGGTTTGCAAAGGTAAACTTTTTCAGTATTCACAAAACTGCATTTTAATAGTATGTTCACGAGTGTGGAGACTCTGCAGTCGGGGCTTAGAACTCTGCACATAAAAAGACAGGCTGATCCTGCACTCGTAAACTTACTATTGAAATGCTGTTTTTTGAATACTAAAAAAGGGTAAACTTGCACAAACGTGCAAGTTTACCTTTGTGAATTAGGCCTATGGTGGCTTAAGTATTATTATTTTTTTACATTACGAGTAAACGTTGTTTTAGGTTTTACATTAGTTCAAATTCAAAATTCACAGAATGTAATACCAATGAATTATAGAAAGCATTTCACTAAAATGATTTAATTCTTTCGTATAGTGTTTTCAAACCACATAGTTTTGTAACAAACACAGATTCTAGAATATTCAATGTCCCATCTGTTGCAGTCAGAGATTACAATTAATGGATCACATTCCTGCACCTCACAGACTGGGCAGCCAATCAGGTATCGCGCACCTACAGAAGCTGAAATGTGGCCCACCATCTTGACCACGCCCCTTTGTCAGAACAGCCCCAACTCGCACAATGTCAAGACAGACCACTCTGCACGCCTTTCTGTATCTAGTCTGCCTTTCTGCTTTTAGTCACCTGCTATCACACCCTATAATTTGAAATAAATTAAAGGTGATTTCCTCATGCCCTCAAGGGTCTTGTGCCAGTGAAATGCCTCGGGACTGCACATGTAAATTGTATTGTAGCATATCCATAGCACCTTATGCCCCCAAGAAGTCCATGAAGTGCTACCGGGCGGTCCACTGTTTTGCATGGTTGGTGGAGTGTGAGTAGATGGAGTGGTTTATGTAAGAAGAGTTTGTCTGCCCCGCATGTAGTTCTGAGAAGTTTTTCCAATTTTCGGGCCACGCTAAAGCATGACAGGTGTCGGCGAGACAGCTGATAAGGATGAGGCATCTCATGCATGTCTTCATCTAAACAGGGTGGTCTTAGGCATGTGTAAGCCGTGCACCTGCATGGGGCCGCCAAACCCCAGGGGCCGTCACGCCAATATATATCCTTAATATAATAATTCTCTGAGGATGGATACATATTTATGTGGCGGCCCCTGGTAGGGATTTGGCAGCCTCCGGCTCTGTTCCCGCCCAGACACCCTCTTCCGGGGCCCCCTACCTATGCTCCCTGCCCAGGGTCGACATGAGCCGAGAGCCGCCCCTGTCCTTAAAGAGACAGTGCAACGAATGATAGTAGCTTATGCAGAGGGGCAAAATGTTTGCAACCACCATGGAATCTGTGCAAACACCAGTGAGGACTTTCAACGATACACTACAATCGAAAGACTGGCTTATTCTTTGGTGCAACACAGCCGGGTTGGAGAAACCTAAGACGGCCGGCCAAACTGACATGCGCACTTAAAAGTGCCCACCACTCCTACCCCTGCCATGCCTGTCACACAGGATTGCTGGCCCCACCCCGCTGAAGACTTGCATGATCGTCTGTCAGACAGACAATAATAAAACGATAATAAAACATATTTTTTATAAAAAAATTCCATCTTTTAGCGGGGGCGGAGTTTATCCGCCATAATGGAGGGGCCGCCTTAGAGCATCTAATTGCTCATTAGTGAACTGTGTTGAGTACGGTGACCCCTAAAGCAGATGGGGGGCCATCGTGATTATGAATCTCTGGACAAAATTTGTTTGGCATGGGCAGCATGACCCGGGAGGCCAATAACTCATGAACATAACATATGAATTTTATCTACTTTCCATGCCACCCAAGCCCCTTTCAGGAGGTCACCAGCCCATGTGGTGCACAGCATTCTTGCCTGTGCATTAACAGAGGCCTGTACGCAGACAGATGATTTGCATACGGTAAAGGAGAAAGAAAGAAGCTCTCATATTCCAGGATTGTCTGCTGGCACCTTTCAAGAGTGCTACAATTCACACATACAAATTACAAAGTAATAAATCCTAAAAATAACTACTGTCTCTCACACCTTTCAGTTTTTTCAGTCTACAGTGAATTATTTTTGTGACTCAGTTTCATCTTCTGTTTCTCTGTAACGTATCACGACCCCGGGTTTGTTATAAAGATGTGATAGATGCTTTAGAGTTTAGCGCTATACATTTAGACATGCCGAATGCATTATGCTTTTATGCACCATGAAATTGTCTCATCCATATACGTTGGTAGACATATCTTTATACCCTAATAACTCCACATGGCTTATGGCCTCACCCATTATGTTAAAGGGGACATAACAAATGACATAATTGATGACATCACTGGTGACATGAAGTCACAATTGAAATATTAATTGACAACGCTGCCTTAAATGAAGTAAGAATGTCAGTTAGCAGATGTCCTTAACCCCTTCGACGCGCATGACAAAGCCAGCTCGTCATGGGCGTTACCTGCGCTACGTGCATGTCGAGCTGACTTTGTCACGTAACGCGCGATTTTCAAAATCTCAGCGCACAGCGAGAAAACCCGCTAGCGCGCATGCGGTTAAAAAGCTTTATACAGAGATGATAAGCTGCGGTCCACACTATGTACAAAGGTACCAGAATCTGCAGACAGAGCCAGCATCTCCGCCCAATGGGCATAGAAACAGGACTGCATTTCCACTGTCAGCAAATAGATTTGAAAAGGAGCAGCCTCTTCCATTTTAAGCGACATGATCAGGGTATCACGGCCCCTGCAGCCACTGCAGTGCAGGGAAGTGCTTAATTTGAGCCGGTGCTTTCCGGTGCTCGGCATCTGCACTTAATTGCCGGCACCGGCACTTGGAACAGCCGCTCATTTAATGATGAGCAAGAAAACAGTTATTTAATAATTCAATACATGTTTAAAACAACTAATACCAGCCACCCAAACCATTTTTAAAGCTTGAAAAGTCCGAATTGTCACAAGTGTAGCAGTGTGATGGTTAGTAGTTGTGTAAGTTCTGTTATTGGCAGTGCTGGCACTGGCAATGTGTGCTGCAAACTGCGATGCCTCATCACGAAGTCCCCTGCACTTATTTGTTTACAAATTAAGCACTGGCATGGGAGCCCCAAACTCACAGGGGCCCCAAACCCTTCAGAGGGGACACCATTCCACCCAAGGTCAATGAATATCTGTGAGATATGGAAGACTCAGGGGCCCCTACACATTCTGCAGGATGCTCAATCATTTTACGTGACGCCACTGGATGCGATGTCTTTGATGACACCATCGAGGACGCCACTAGTAGCGTCTTTTGTGGAATCATACGTAGGGTCACGAGCAGTGTACTTGGGGAGTTCTGGTTATGTGCCTCGTGACAAAATAGGAGTTATAGTGGTTGCAAGATTATGGATCACAATCACCAAGCTTTTTCAACAGGAGTTTATTAGATTTTTTTTATTGTTCTTTTACGTCACATTATTTTGTGTTATGAGTAAAACAACCATAGGTTCTCTCTAACCAAGTTATTTCAAAGAATTTCTGTTTTTTTTCGCGTTCGCATACATTGGCCTCTTTGTAAAGTAACAACAGGGCATGGCTTGCAGTTGTGCTGAGAAGCAGTGCTTAGTTTGTAAAAAAAAAAAAAAGTGCCAGGGCCCTTGTCAGGAGGTCACTGCCGCTTGCACCACCAATTGCCCCTGCCAGCACTGCTAATGCCAGAACCAAAACAACTGCTAACCATCACAGCCTAGAAGTGTGACAATTCAGACTGTTCCAGGCCCCAAAGGATATAAGAATGGCTTGGGCGGCAGGTATTAGTTATTTTTAAAGTATATTGAATTAAAATACAACTGTTGTTTTGTTCGCCTCTAATTTAGACAAATATCACCACCATGTGGCAGACTGTCATTACTGCTGGTGTTGACAAATAAATGCCGGGGCGAAACCACCGGCTCAAATTGAGCACTCCCTAGAAGACACTATTTCAAAGACACGACTGCGGGGTATGGCTCAGTTCCTCTGCCCCAGAGACCACTGGGCATGAATTTCAGTCTTTCTCAATGAGCACTGGGTGCAAAGTCCATGCCTCGTGCGCTCTGACCATGTCCACGCTGGATGGCCATCTCCTCTGGCTTTGTTAAGTGGGTTCTACGTGCAGGTCATGTTTGACCTTGGGCCAGAGAGATGAGGGAACAGGACACAGCCATTAGTCCAGCCATGGACCCAGCCCTTACCCTGCGGACCGGCCTTTGACAGTACCCTGCTGTTTTTGGGCACCTGGAATGTTCTTTACTTATAGCCTGACGCCCTCCTCCTGCCCCCAAGAGGCTGCTGTTTGCCTGCAGCAAATGAACGCGATAAGGCATGGGAGCTAGCCTGCATTGTCACTGTCAGCAAAGAAATGCTGCACACAGCAACAAGCGTCAGCGTTACCATCAATGGCGAGAATGGCGAAATGATAGATAATGTCCCTAATCTTGTCATCTGTGTCTTTTCTAATGTCACGTGTGAGTACAGATGGGACAGGTTACTGCAAGTGCATGTCATAGCAATACTTATTTTCATAGACAATCATTCCAGTTGGATTTAAGTTGGGTTGTCAGGCTCATCTGGAACCTATCCTCTTTGCAAATCAGAAAATAACAGTGAATCTTTCCCTCAGGGGCAACCTATGCAAATAGAGGCAGCAGGGTCCCTTTGGCAGAGATTGAACAAGAAGGGCAATAAAAAGCAGGACTGTAGGAATACAGTGGAAATTCTGGACATTTGATCATTACTTGCCCTATATTTCCTCAAGAGAACTTAGATAAAGTGCAATGCCAGATGACTAGGCCACCGCAGAATTAGATCAGCTCCCCAATGATTTCTACCCGCACCTGTACATATAAATGAGTTTGGAAAACTTATCAGTATGGATTTAATATATTTGATTGGGTTTATCTTCCCCTGGGCTCCTTAATAGTTTGTGTCGTTGTTCAATACTATTGCTTAAACTTCATCTCTTATACGTCAATCGTTTTCATATTTTCACCCTTTGCAACGTGGTGCAAGGGTGCCTGCGTTGGAGCATGGCAGCCATTTGTGCGCCAG
This sequence comes from Lissotriton helveticus, assembly GCF_964261635.1. Lineage (NCBI taxonomy): Eukaryota > Metazoa > Chordata > Amphibia > Caudata > Salamandridae > Lissotriton > Lissotriton helveticus. The sequence goes on from NC_136065.1 coordinate 209,458,892, forward strand.
CGCAGTGGAGAGCTCAGGGATAAGTCATATTGTTATTAATGTGATATATCCCTTTGCTTTGAAATAACTCACCGCGGCACAGCCAAATGGCTTGCGGCACCGCGCTGCATTACTTCCTTCTAAATATTGCCCCTGGTACTTAGATTGCATCAATTTTTGACAATGGCCCATTTTACCAATGGCTCTAATATGGGCATCACATTGACAGGTTTCAGACTCGCTAGGTTAATGAGGACGTATAGTTGTTGCGGTTATCTGCTAGCAAAGGTTCTAAGAAATATAAAGAGGGAGCGAATCCCTATCGTACTTTTGCAGAAACCATATACCTATGAGTATCTAAAAAAGTCATAATAAGTTCTGTTTAGTGTACTGTGTGAGCCTTATTTCAAACTCTACAAGCCTTTGCTATTACTCTCCCCACCACCTACCTGACAACTGATGCACTCATTCACAGAATTTATTTAAAGAGAAAATTGACTCCCTTCTGAATCAGTTTCTATTTGGAGAGGACAAAAGATTGTCGATCTCGAGTGGTGTGAAGGTGAACTATGGCCATGCCGCCTTCATCTTTCATGGGATCTCCACTGAGGAGACGCCATCCATTATCAAAGCAGTTCAGCCTTCTTTTTCTCAAGAAGACCAGTTTCTGGCAAACATTGTCCAGGCCGAGTATCAAGAGTTGGTTCCGTACCGTAGACTAATAATTGCAATTCTCTCTGAAAAAAGGCCATTTCTCACACACGAAAGCAAAGTAGGGTAATGCCACTCCTTCAGGAACCCAGACTGAATGCCAACAATCATACGCTCTATCAACCAAGCTGCAGCATCCCTTAGGACTCTTAAGCTGGTGGACAACCCCCGCCTCCCCTACCATTACAATTCTAAAATCACGTGGAGGTAAATTCCCTCCTCAGTCAATTTTGATTGGGGTTTCTGCCCAACAGGAGCACAGAAACAACTCTGATTGATGCACAATCCACCATTTTGAATATCGCAGACTCAAGAGATCCCGTATTCCTGATGCCGCTTGTCTGCAGTATCTGATACACTTCACCATCACATTCTGTTAGGCAGGCTGCAGAAGGGGTCAGGTGTCTCAGCTCAGTCCATTATTTGTTTTCAGTCCTTCCTCAAGAATCGAATCTCCCAGGTAGCTGCTGGCCTGCAAGAAGAGGTCATGGGGCTGGACTTCCAGGGTCCATGAGGGCTTATCCTCCCTGCTTTTCAATAGTTCTGCGCTACATTTACATTGACTGATACTGGATATGCAAATCAGCTGTGATAATGATGCCCAGATAGTCCATGCATTGTCAGGCAACCTAGACGTTACTTTTAGAGGTGTTTTTCATAATCTGTGATTGGATGACTGCCAACCACTTAGGCTTGAATGCTTCCAAAATGGAATTCCTGACTGTCAGTACCAATTACTAGCACAAAAACCCGAGTGCAGATTATCAATCTCTTACTGTAGGAAACAGCATCATTGAAGTCAAGGACAGTCAGGTCAAGACGCTGGCATGTGGTCCGATAAAAGCATGTACATGCATTGGCGGGTAAATATCGTGGTACAGTCCTCAGATTATCATCTGATGCTGTTGTGGAAAACATACCACTTACTAAAATAACAACACCATGGGCCATATGAATGAAGCCCATTTCCCGTTCGCAAACGGGCCGATTCTCAGAATCGGCCCGTTTGCGAACGGAAAAAAGCCTTTTCGGATGTATCATCCCCAAAAGGCCCTCGCAAAATAGGGAATCGCAAAATTTGAGATTCCTTATTTTGCAAAAGCATTTAAGGAATCGCAATTTGAGATTCTTTAAATGCGATGTAAAAAGCACCCAAGTTGTGCAATTTCTCCTTAAGAAATCACAAATTACCACCAACTTCAAGTTGGTGCTATTTTGCGATTTCTTTGAAAAATGCACTTTTTTGCATTTTTCAAAGTGCCATGTGCGCACATACATGCTCTTAGGGCATGTATGTGTGCCACATGTGCACACATGTACATTTCAGGTATGCAACAGGGTGTCCTTTTGACACACTGGCACCCTTGAAATTGCATTCTCAGATTGCGTTTCTCTAATTGAGAACCGCAAATTGAGAATGTCTTCCCAGTCATTCCTATGGGCCTTTAGGCCCATAGGAATGAATTGTGAGGTATTCCTTAATTGCGAATTGCAATTTGCGATTGGCAATTAAGGAATATGTAGGATTCGCAAAATTATTTGCAAATCCTACATAAATAGCGTTTTGCGATTCTCAAATAGCGATTCTCTAAAAATCGCTGTTTGAGAGTCACAAATGTATCCTGTGATACATTTGCCCCCATGTCACTACTGCCAGGGCTATCATAGGGGCTAAACTATACTACTGGAATACACTATCATAGGTGGGCACCTCTAAAACAAAACATCAGGGCATTGCAGGGATCATAGAACTCAGCACCTTAAATGGTCTTTAATATAACAATGTTCTTGTGGGTTACTCCTTTTCGATGGGAATCACATTGGTTTCCAGTCTGATCCCATATTTGCTTCAAACCCATGACCCTCACTCAAAAAGATTTATTTGGTAATGCATCTAGGTATATAAACTTTTTTTTTTAAACTGGACATTGTTCCGGTCCTTCATTGGCCCTTCAATTAGCAGATAAACAGGTACTTGTCCCCTCAAATTTCGTACGAAAAAAGCAGGACAGTCCCTTACCTCTGTCACAAGCAGTGACTAGAACACACTAACCTGTTAGATCTATTCAGGAGCTTCTTCCATTCAGAAAAAAAATTAAAATGTACCTATAGCAATGAGATATTGAATGATCTTTAATTTAATAATAATAATAAATAATAAAGAGCTTGTAAAGCGCTCAGTAATGCCATCACGGCATGTCCCCGCGCTAAAACTAGCAGTGAACCAGCAAGAGAGAGATCCAGAGGTCTATGCTGTGTATAAGTGAGTTTTCAGCAAGGCCCTAAACCGCGCTTCACTACTCTCCAGTCTCAAGGCCAAGGGAAGTTTGTTCCACTGTTGAGCTGCATGGAGCGCAAAAGAGCGACCACCTATTCTGGCCTTCTTCGTCCTGGGGACTGTCAGCAGTCCGGTCCCCTCCGAACGAAGGGTCCTGGAGGGTTCATACCGACTGACTAGATCCTTTAAATAAGCGGGCGACCTCTCCCAGACAATCCGATGACAGAAGAGTAGGCACTTAAAACGCACCCTTTTCTTCACAGGCAACCAATGAAGCGCATCCAGCGCCTTCTGCGAATTGGCCCTCCTAGGTCTTCTCAACACCAACCTGGCGGCGGAGTTCTGGATGACTTGGAGGCGGCCCAGGCTACCCTCGGTTGCCCCCAGGAACAGTACATTTCCATAGTCCAACCGCGAGGTCACCAGTGCCTGTGTTAGAGTCCTTCTGGCCGCAAGGGGCAAGAGGTCTAACGTTTTATTTAGGGTCTTTAAAACTCCAAAACATTTGCCCACAAGACGCCTAATGTGGCCATCATACGAGAGGGAGGGATTCATCCAGATTCCCAAGTTCTTTGCTTCCTCACAGGGGGTAGGAGTAGGGCCCAAGCATGAAGGCCACCACTCAGCTGACCAATTATCGCTTTTTCCCCCCACCACCAGCACCTCTGTTTTAGAACCATTGAGTTTTAAACAATGGGAGTCCATCCATTCTCCCAGTGCCTGCATGCAGGATTTAAAGTTAGTTGGAGTGTTGGAGGAGTTCTGCGATAAAGAGATCAGCAGCTGGGTGTCGTCGGCGTACGACACCAATTCCACCCCAAAAGATTGTACCACTTTTGCCAGGGAGGCCATATAAAGATTAAAAAGAGTGGGGCTAAGAGCCGAGCCCTGAGGCACTCCCTGATCTAATGGCATCTCTGCTGAGCGACAGGTCCCTTGCTGAACCTGAAAGCATCTCTCTGAGAGGAATGACTGTAGCCAACACAGCGCTTGACCAGCCACCCCAGCTTCCTTCAGACACCGCAGCAAGATGGAATGTGCTACGGTGTCGAAAGCTGCACTCAGGTCGAGCATAATTAGGGCCATTGTGTGACCTGCATCAGCCCCTGCTCTTAAAGTCTCGGTGGCTCGGAGGAGAGCTGTCTCCGTGGAATAGCCCACCCTAAATCCTGACTGAGAAGGATGAAGTAAGTTCCACCTCTCCAGGTGTTCAGAGAGCTGAGTATTAACCACTTTCTCTGCCACCTTCGCCACGTACGGTAGTAAGGAAATAGGCCTGAGGTTTTCCAGCACCTCCAGGCTAACGTTAGGTTTTTTCCTTATTGGCAGTACTATGGCCTTTTTCCACTCTTTGGGGACTTGTTGAGTGCAGAAGGAGGTGTTTAGGACCTGCCTGATGTGAGGTTCCAGGGCTGACACTCCCTCTGAAATGACCCAAGCCGGTGCCGGATCGTTGGGGGACCCTGACTTCACACTTCGGCATATCTTTATAAGATTGTCCACTGTGGGAACCTCAAAAGTTTGTAGTGAGGACTCAAAGGGTGCCATTGAGCTACCAGCTACAAGATCTGTGCCTTTGTCTGGGACATGAGAAAAGGAGGCATAAATCGCTTTCACTTTATTAGAAAAAAAGTTAGCGACTTTATTACATCCCTCCACAGAGCCCTTTATGGGGGTACAAGATCCCGAGACTGAGGATATTTCTTTATATATTTTGTATAATTCACGCGAGGAGCTCTCAGCTGCCTCAATGCGTGTCTGAAAATATTTGGCTTTGGCTCTACGTACCGCATACTGATAGCTTCGATGAGCGGAGCTGTATGTGTTCTTAGCCAGTGGAGTCGGGTTCTTCCTCCAGCTCCTTTCCAGTTTTTTGCAGTTAGACTTGATTTGCTGTAGTTCAGGAGTGAACCACAGGGCAGTGTGTTGTCTGCCTTCTCTAGCTTTACCCTTACTCAAGGGGGCTATCTCATCCAGGGTGGAAGTCACAAGAAGGTTAAATTCCTTGTTCGCCTGATCACTATCCGTCGCACTCCATGGCTGTGCTTTCCGGATGGCGCTTAAGAATTTTTCCTGAGTATACTGCCTCCATTTGCGTCTCGTAGTGTTTCCCATCCCCTTCTCAATCACCCTACCAGGTTGGTAAAAACATAGGAAAGGGACCAGGAAGTGATCGGTCCAAGGGAGCTGACAGGGGGTAAGTGCTTTAATCGTATCCCAGCTAGCAAAAATAGGGTCCAGACAATGACCCCTTAGATGTGTAGCTGCAGCACTTAACAGACTAAGCTGAAGTTCTTGTAGGACAAGGCGAACATCCTCTGCCTCCTTATGTAGGGAATCCTCTAGGTGGAGGTTCAGATCCCCCAACACTAACACTTTGTTGTGTTTAATCGCAATCTGAGCAACCCCTTCAAGTAAACTACTGCGGAAGTTGCCCAAGGAACCAGGAGGTCGATATATGAGGATGCCCGAGATTGCTTCATGCTTAGTGAGTTTGATCGTGAATGCGCCAGCTTCACAGTCTTCGATTTTAACTGGTTTTAAGACACACTCAAAAGGGAATTTAACAATGATGGCAATGCCACCTCCCCTTCCTTTCCCTCTATCAAGTCTGTGAAGTGTATAGCCTGGCGGAATGGTCGCCACTATATCTGGGTCCGAATGTTCTCCTAACCAGGTTTCAGTGAGGAATAGTATATGCATGTCCTCATCCTGTAGGAGATCCCACAGCTGGAGGGAATGTTTACTGATGGATCTACAATTTAAAAGACCCCCTTTGGCCATAATCGCTTCCGGGTCAGGGACGTCGGGCCCTAAGCATTTACCACTAAATAAACAATGAGGGCACGGACCTAGGTCCAGTGGCTCCATCGTGTGGAGACCAACGGTGCAAGCCGGGGGACAGAGGTCTCTCAGCCTCTTACTTGTATAGGACTGCCTGCAGCCCACTCGAGATGCAGGGGTTCGCGCCCCTAGCCCCGGTCGGTCGCGGACGGGCGCAGACGGGCTTGGCTTAGGCGCGGCTTCGGCGCGCGTCCGGCGCGCCCGCTGCGCCAGCCCGCTGCGCCGTCTGGTCCCTACACACATGTTATAGGTGAGAGGAGGGCGTGAGGCCAGCGCGACTAGAGCGCAGCCCCTGCCCACACCCAAGATGGCGCCCGCCGCCGCCTCAACCGGTAAGTAAAACGGCTGGGCGAGGCTGAGAGCACAGATTAGAGCGTGTGTAGGGGTGTCAGAGTGCCTGAAACTAATTCCCCGTTATTCTGAGATTAAAATGCCCCCCAGATTAAAAACGAACAGTTTTTAAAAAAACGCGATCTAAAATCAATTATTCACCACACAAGTTCAATAGACGCTCACTGCTGCTGAAAGCTAGCTCGCAGCCCTAGTCCTCCCTCTAGGGAGAGCTCTAACAGGCAGCGAGCAGCAAAATAGAACCTTGTTAAATACTCTGGGAGGGCGGGAGGCCGGCGCGACTAGAGCGCAGCCCCTGCCCACACCCAAGATGGCGCCCGCCGCCGCCTCAACCGGTAAGTAAAACGGCTGGGCGAGGCTGAGAGCACAGATTAGAGCGTGTGTAGGGGTGTCAGAGTGCCTGAAACTAATTCCCCGTTATTCTGAGATTAAAATGCCCCCCAGATTAAAAACGAACAGTTTTTAAAAAAAACGCGATCTAAAATCAATTATTCACCACACAAGTTCAATAGACGCTCACTGCTGCTGAAAGCTAGCTCGCAGCCCTAGTCCTCCCTCTAGGGAGAGCTCTAACAGGCCAAAAAGTAGAGAGCGGCATACAGATGTACTATATACATCAGTGATTTTTTTTTTCCAGTACCAAAAGTGCTTAATAATCTAGAGCCCTGGTCTTCAAACTTTTAAATGCCACGCCCCACTACCTCCCAGTAGAAAAAAGAAATCATCGGGCCCCCACAGAATTTTTTTACGATTATTCTATTAAATAGGCAACGTTTAAATATGTCTAGACTTATTTAAACATTGCAGTTTAGTTCTGTACTGTTTTAAAAATGCAATCAAATACATGATTGCCAAACATACTATTCTGGTCAGACAGGTCTTACTAATGTGTAAAAGTATCCGCAGTGTGATTATTAGATAAGGGGGTAGGGGTTTTGAAGAATATTTAGAGTCCCTTACTTTCTGACATCTTCTCCCAGCCAGGATATAAATATCAAAAGATGGTCCATTACCGAGCGGCTAACTGAGACTCATTTTTTTCTGTTTAAAACAAAGTACTGTTATCAGCTAAATACTTCTTTAGGCCTGAGCCTGGGGCCCCTCCTGGGATCACTTGAGCCCCCCCCCCCCCACATTCCAAGGGAGCCAATCCCCAGTTTGAAGACCCCTGATCAAGAGCCTAAAGGTGTTCAGCTAATGTATGTGGAAATGTGTTTAAAATTCACACGTGTGCAAGGTATCATGCTTCACCACGACAAAAGCTTACCTTCCTGCACTGGGTGCTGAAGCCGTCCCCCCTCCCCACTCCAACAATTTCTGCCAAAGAAACCTTGCACTGAAGGCAGTGGCAAGTACCCCGCGCAGTCATCAGTCTGGCACCAGTAGTGGAAATAGGCGGAGTTAGCAGTGGCAGTGAGCGGCGGCATTCTAAGAAAAGCCTTAGACCCTAGCACTTGTATGTGTTACAAATTAAGCCCTATTCACTTGCAGGGCCGGACTGGCTGTAGCGGGCACCGGGCGTTTACATGGTGGGCCAGAAGGGAGGGGCCGGTTTTGTACCGGTGGGGGGCGTTTCTGTTGCTAGGTTCTGGCTTTGAGCAGTGCTGCAAAATCGGCCCCTTGTAACAAAAGCGCAGCAGAAGTGTTCCTGCCCTGGATATTAAGTCCGACCCCCCACCTCTCTGGGGGCCGGTCAGATGTATTTGTAATGGCTGGTTTGCGATCCCAGTTCGGCCCTGTTTACTTATCCAAATTCACACTAATTCAAGGGAATTAGCCCTACAACAGATATGATTATTATAATTACTCATGAATTCATACTTCTTTTTAGAACTTTATTTCATGACTGAGAAGAAAGAGGCTCCTTGAATGCATTCAGGAAGAGGAAAAGAGATGAGGATATAACCCCAGGGCTCATCCCAAGACGCGCGTACTGTTTTTAATGGTATTCGCTGGTCCGCGGCACGCGCTCTCTCCGATGAGCCAGCAGTACTTATGTACTTATGTAACACGGAACCAGAAATCCCAGCAGCCTCTCCGGCATTTTCAAAGGACTTAAGGGCCTGAGGAGGAATGTGTGCACAGGAAGGTTTGTGTTCCAAAGAGAGGCGGAGGGAAGGGGAACCCTTCTTGGAGGAGCCGCGTCTTCATTACAAACGCATCACACAGATCCCGAGCATCTACACAGTAGAATACGATGGATAAAAAAGGAAAGGAGTCTCTCAAACAGGCATGGTCAAAGAAGCGTAACTGTGAATCTTTTCGAAGAGGAATGGCCTCTGTAATTCAACGGGCACCTTTAGGGTTGGTCAATCTGCTGTAGTTCTACGTGCCGCGGCGCACCCTCAGATCTGTTGACCAAGCATTGGTCAGTATTCCTCGAGTTTAGAAAACCAGAGCTGGTGGTCATTCTTTTCGCAGTCTTGCTGCGTCACTTTGGAATTTCGCTTCCTGTTTCTATCAGAGCGATCCAGAACCATCTTGCTTTCCACAAAGCCATAAAGACCTGGCTTTTCCCCGTCTAATTTCTTAATCCTCACCCTCCAGGTTCACGTTTATGGTCTATGGTGGCACTGGGATGCCCAGTCGCTGGGGCAGCTACGCGCAATACAAATCCGACTATAATGATGTAATAATAATTAAAGGCGTGGCTTAAAATGTGTGAACTAAAATCCTGTGCATCATGCAGCGTGCCTAACCGTGAGTTTTCTGCTAATACATCTTGATACATTACATATCAACGAACATACTATAGTAATCCATATGTTTTAGTGAAGATTAGGCCTGGGCGGAAAATGTCATTGCGCTTGCGAAATTGGCAGAATTTGGAAACTCTGTATCATTCTGGTATCACAGAGCTCCGTCCAAATTCCGCCAGTCGCTTAGTGGCTGAATTTTTTCTCCCACGAGGCTCTAGAAATGCAAGCTGGCGAACAAGATTTGGCGTCCCCTAGCGTGATTTCCAGTCTCTAGGATGACTTCTGCTGAGATTTTCTAACACGAGTCAAAGGGCTGCTTCTGGAGTAGATTTTCTACTCGAACTGGAGCAAAATCAACTCAAATGGCCATGCACTCTCATACACCGCGTGGTGCCGTTCGTGCTGAGTTTTCAGCATGAAACACGTTACCCGTGCTAAATCACAGCGCCAGCAGCAAGACATGCATATTCCAACCCACTGGCTGAACTTCATGGAATCTCACAGAGTTTTTATGTAATTAAGCGAAATACCGTGGAGTGAAATTACTGAGTTCTGCCCACTCACTCTCCTCTTGAATCCCCTCACTAGAATTCCATAAAGGGGGCCAACCAGCAGATGTCAACATTCCATGCACGTTACAGCACATACACCCAGAAAAAGCCAGACCAATTTGCTTTGCCATTGCTTGTTAACTGCATTAGATAAATGAGTAACAACAATGATTTTGTTGTGAATAATTAGAACAGAAAATGGTTCAATCCAATGTCTGTGGAATGGGGAGTGGTCTTCTGAGTGCCTCAAGTAATCGTGTTGTCCCCTTGACACCACTCTGCTCTGCAGTTCCTCACACTGTTAAATACTTGCACCCCTTTTCTTCAGACCTATTTCTGAAACCCTCCAACGGTATATCTCATGGTTTTCTACTTCTGCTTTGTCACTGTCTTTTCACCCAGTCCCTCTGAATGTACTTCCTTTCATCACACCCTCTCTACCACTCGCTCTTGCACGCAAACATTCCTCACCTGTAAACACAGCATTTTCTTTTCATTCTTATTTCAATAGCTATGTACAAGTCATTTGCACACTTTTACATACAATGGAAGTTACGATTGGGTCATTTGTGACCATCATTCTGTGCAGTCTACAGAGCGGCCAATGAATGGATGAGCATGTACTGTATGGATGAGCACAGGTACTGTGCGAAGATCTTGCTGCCTTCAGATTTAATTCCAGAGCTCTGTCATGACCCGATCCACAGCGTGAATTCACCCAGACACCTCAAAGAGACTCAATTCACAGCGGTAAAAAAGCCCTATGTTACATGAAAAACCTTCGGAAGCACAACATATGGAATAAGCAAATATTCTAGGGAATGCAAGATAAAGAAAAAACAAAATAGAAAGAAAGACCGCATCACTGTAGCGCGTTACCGCAAGGGTTTTTACATTGAAAGGTGGGAAATAGTTGTTTGCGTGAGCAGTTGAGCACTTGAATATAGATACAACAGAGACCTGGCAAGACCCCACCCACTTAAAGCCCTGGCTTTACAAGCAAAATATAGTCAACGCAAAGTGCATTGCACACACATCACTGGTGCGAGGAATGACCGAGGATGCATCTTTCTACTGAACTCTATCAACCAACAGGAGGCAATGTCTGCCATGTTGCGTAACCCTCCCCCTCCAACGCTCAGACTTGAAAACTCTCAGGTTTGGCCTCTGGACCAGCCACGTTTACTGACAACGTATGTGACATTTTTCAATACATCAGCTTGACATGATACAGTTCACGAAAACCATCAACTCATACATATTGACAAACATGTACATAGTGTGATTAACTTTTTCATGTGAATGAGATCATCCTCTCCACTGAAGTAACCAAGGCCACGATCACTCCCTGTAAGAGTGTCACTCACTCCAAGATTAAGAAGATTCAACCATTTATTCCCTTTTGAGTTTCAATAACTACTGGTCTCAGCCTTAAAGTTATCGGGGCTGGATTACTGAAATGCCCTATCATTGGGCATTCATCAGCGCTCACTGAAAAAGCTTCAAGCCTTACAAAATGCTGAGGCGAGACTTTTGAAATAAATCCCAAAATCTGGGTCAGTGGCTGAGTATCTTTGAGAACTCCGCTGGCTTCCGGGGAAGAAGAGAGTCAAGTTAAGGCACTGTGCTTAGTTAATAATCCCTGCATGGAAATGCCCCTGCATATCTGAAAACAAATCTCTCCTGGTACAGACCAAATAGGATGATACAATCGACTAATCCCAGGACAATAATTGCACATAGAATCAAAAGAGAGAAGTGGGGCTGCAGGAGTTTCCTCCATATAACAGCCTAACTGTGGAGCAAACTATCTCCCTGAACATTTGAGAAGACAGCCTATTCTGCTTGGCATTGGCAAGGAGCTTGAAACGTGGTTATTTTCTGGCCCGTTATGATATGTTTACATAGAAGACCTTTGTCCAGAACTACTCATTAGACAGTGCTTTGCTATTAGCGCCAAGATACAAAGAAGTTAGTCCTGTTGAAGGGGAGAGAGAAGTTCTCTTGTTGAAGGCACATACTCAAGAAATGGGACCCCAGGATTGTTCCAGAATTCTAGGGGACTTGTGAATCAGCATCCAGAGAAGCCTAGACAGAATAATGGGGGGCAATGCTGCTCCTAAGGCAGTCCCAATGCTTCCTACTGTTTATCACCTCACAAAACTTCCAAGAGTTTTATTACCTTGTCTCAGAGGTCCCTATGTTAGTACATATTGATGATGATGATGTCCGGGCTCTGAAAACTATGAGTGTAGCTGTCTTCAACAGGGCTTAAATTGTGCCGGTGTTTGCCAGATGCAAAACAACAGTTGATGGGCAGAATGCAGAACAATGTCATACATTACCCTCAGTACAGAGATCTGGGCCTAAATCCATCGTTTTTTTGCACTCCACACCACCCCAGTTCAGACATGGCCATATGCAAATCAGCCTTGACCCTGTGCCTTATGGGAACAGTCCAGCCCGAACTGCCAAGCCATGTCTTTCCTGGACCGGAATAAAGCATCCGAGGACCGGTTTCTGGCTATCAGCCGTCTTCAGCCAGGATAGCTTGACTCCAGTGGTGTGGAGAGCATGGGACTCACGTCTGAGCATACCCATCCCACTCGGGTGACAAATGCAAAACAACAGTTGATGGACAGAAGCGCAGAACAATGTCATACATTCCCCCCAGTACAGACATCTGGGCCTAAATCCATCTTTTTTTGCACTCCACACCACCCCAGTTCAGACATGGCCATATCCTGGCTGAAGACGGCTGATAGCCAGAAACCGGTCCTAGGATGCTTGATTCCGGTCCAGGAAAGACATGGCTTGGCAGTTCGGGCTGGACTGTTCCCATGAGGCACAGGGTCAAGGCTGATTTGCATATGGCCATGTCTGAACTGGGGTGGGGTGGAGTGCAAAAAAACGATGGATTTAGGCCCAGATCTCTGTACTGGGGGTAATGTATGACATTGTTCTGCATTCTGTCCATCAACTGTTGTTTTGCAGGTGTTTGCCAGCCCAGCATTTATCTATGACAGTCCACCAAATGGTGGCTCTGTCTATTATTGAGTAGAACATGTCAACAAAGTGTTCAATTTGCTTTAAAAATAATAAACCCCATGGGTCAGCCATCTTTACAGCTTGAGGAGACCTGGAATGGTAAAAAATGTTACACTTGTATTCTGCGCTGGTCAGTATTTGGATAGCATAGTGGACAGTGCCAACCATGGTGGCCTCCTGAGACATGATTTGGGCCCTGGCACTTATATTTTTTACAAATTAAACCCTTGTTGTCTTGTCTGGATGGATATATGCCATCAAGTTGCCACCATTACTGCAACTAACCATAACTTCCACCATGGCCATTACAGACATTATGGTTGCTATTACAGAGGCTGAACACATCTTCCTTAGCTACTCACGTACTAGAGACATGTACCATCCACGCCATTTCCATGGTCAAAAAATGGTGAGTCCAAATAATACCTATTCAAAATACTGGCAGCAGAAGTCATGACAAGATGGCACCAGGAGGCCCAAGCAAGATGGAGGTCAGGCACGTTGAACAAGGTCAGGCAGAAACACGAGCTCCACGTGCAGACGCCTGTGCATCATTAGAAGTCTAGAAACAATGGCAGAAGCAGTGCTTGAAGTTGAAATAAATAAGTGTAGGCGCTCACTATCCCAGGGTACCTGTTTGCTGATGAGAAGTGCCAGCACTCGTCCATTAAAACTATTGTACTTCTGCCAAGAACTGCAGGTACTCTCCCTTTAAAAGGAAAGAAGTGCAGGTACTCAGTACCTGACAGCACTTGCCCATTTGAAGCACTGTTCAGAAGGGCACATGGGTGAAAAAGACATCTTTGGGGAATTTTAATTATCTAGCACTGGCCCTGACATAACACAAATATGATGGCTATGAAAATTAATTTCACCAAGAAGCAGTATGTTCCAGGCTGATAAGCTGTCATACTTCACTGGGCTAAACATAAAAATGCCTCCTCAGAATTAGTAGACAAGATCTCCCGGGAGTAGAACAGGTTTTTCAGTTTGCATAGGCTGTTATCCGCATCTAGGGCAGGCCTTCTCTGAATATTTAGATAGTAACCGCTGTGCACAGAGGCCGCCCATCCTGCTGTAGCCCTCATGCACCTTGCTGTTACCTCCACGCCCCTTCTATCAAGGCTCTCTGCCCTTCCTCCGTTGAGGCGGGTGTCAGAGGCGCCCACCGCACGCAATTAGTGGCTGGTTTTGCAACAAACCCAGGGGGTGTGAGAGGGGCAAGCTCTGTGCATCAGTGCCCGTGGCGTCCTAGATTCGCCAATAGATGACAGCCTGTGTTTTAGCTGAGCACCCCATCCATTCCAGCCCCCCAGTATCACTCAGTGAGACCACCTTGCTTCCTGTTTAGATTATTCTCATTGTTGTTGGATGGATTCAAAATGTTGCCATAGAAATTCGACATTATGTACCTCGAAATATCGAGTACCATGATGGAAAGCTGAGCGCCTGCTGTCTGCGTTATCCCCCCACCGCACCCCCTCCGTCCCAGCCCACCTCTCCCGAGACTGCCAGCCATGCTATGCAGAAGGAGGACAGCGGTCCGCGCCTGCTTCCCTTGGAACGTGACCGCCTTCAGCCAGCTGCTGTGCTTTGGCGACCTCTAGCGGGCAAGCTTTCTAATAACAGCTTCCTCGGCAGCGGCTGAAGAACATATAAACAAGACGTGCCTGTGCCGGTGTGTTGTTGCGGCACCAACACATGCTGTTGTCTCATTCGGACGGCTCTATTTAGGTCTGGGGGCCACATCTCCAGACTGACTGCACCGGTAGGAGCTAGTCCAGAGAATGAGTTACAGAAAATAGTGAATGGTCTAAAGAACTAGTCCTCTCCTTATGCGCGAGGGCAGGCTCCTTACCGGGTCTGCAGTACATACCGGTAACATAAATACAGATTCAATGACTCCAAATAGAAACCATTTACATAGTGGTGACCCTGAACATCTGGCAGGAACCCAGCCACCCAGGACATGTCAATCAATCAATCAATCAAAGCATTTGTAAAGCGCACTACTCACCCGGAGGGTCTCAAGGCGCTGGGGGGAGGGGGTCCGCTACTGCTCGAACAGCCAGGTCTTGAGCTGCTTCCTGAAGGCGAGGTGGTCTTGGGTCAGGCGGAGGTGGGTCGGAAGGGAGTTCCAGGTCTTGGCGGCCAGGTAGGAGAAGGACCTTCCTCCTGTGGTGGCTCTTCGGATGCGGGGGACGGCGGCGAGGGCGTGGCTGGTCGATCGAAGCTGGCGTTTGGGAGCGTAGAAGTTGAGGCGGCTGTTGAGGTATCCTGGGCCTTGGTTGTGTAGGGCTTTGTGTGCGTGGGTGAGGAGCCGGAAGGTGATTCTCTTGTTGACGGGGAGCCAGTGCAGGTCTCTCAGGTGTCCGGAGATGTGGCTGCGGCGGGGGATGTCCAGGATGAGTCGTGCTGAGGTGTTCTGGATCCGCTGGAGTCTCTTCTGGAGTTTGGCGGTGGTTCCGGCGTAGAGGGAGTTGCCGTAGTCCAGACGGCTGGTGACGAGGGCCTGGGTGACCGTCTTCCTGGTCTCGGTGGGGATCCATCGGAAGATCTTACGTAGCATGCGCAGGATGTTGAAGCACGACGAGGAGACGGCGTTGACTTGTCTGGTCATGGAGAGGGAGGAGTCCAGTATGAAGCCCAGGTTGCGTGCGTGGTCTGTTGGTTTGGGTGCGCTGCCCAGGGCGGGGGGCCACCAGGAGTCGTCCCAGGCGGAGGGCGAGGATCCCAGGATGAGGACTTCCGTCTTGTCCGAGTTCAGTTTCAGGCGGCTGTTCGACATCCATTTGGCTACGTATGTCATCCCATCGTGCAGGTTGGCTCTGGCGGTGGTGGGGTCGTTGGTGAGGGAGAGGATCAGCTGGGTGTCGTCGGCGTAGGAGATGATGTTGAGGTTGTGCTGGCGTGCAATGGCTGCGAGGGGGCTCATGTATACGTTGAAGAGTGTTGGGCTGAGCGAGGAGCCTTGAGGAACGCCGCAGATGACTTCGGGGGCCTCCGATCTGAACGGGGGGAGGCGGACTCTCTGTGTCCTTCCGGCGAGGAAGGAGATGATCCACTCCAGTGCCTTCTCCTGGATTCCGACGTTGCGGAGGCGCTGTACTAGGGTGCGGTGGCAGACAGTGTCGAAGGCCGCTGAGAGGTCCAGGAGGATGAGGGCCGCTATTTCTCCGTTGTCGAGCAGGGCTCGGATGTCATCGCTAGCTGCGATCAGGGCGGTCTCGGTGCTGTGGTTGGCCCGGAAGCCAGACTGCGAGAGGTCGAGGGAACCGTTCGTCTCGAGGAAGGCGGCCAGTAGCTTGTTGACGATCTTCTCGATGACTTTTGCCGGAAACGGGAGTAGCGAGATGGGGCGGTAGTTCTTGAGGTCGGTGGGGTCGGCTGATGGTTTCTTGAGTAGAGCGCTGAGTTCGGCGTGCTTCCAGCTCTCCGGGAAGGTGGCGATGTCGAAGGAGGTGTTGATGATGTCCCGCAGGTGGGGTGCGATGACGGCGTCGGCCTTGTTGAAGACGTGGTGAGGGCAGGGGTCTGTCGGAGATCCGGAGTGGATGGAGTTCATCGTGCGGATGGTGTCTTCGGTGCTGATCGGGGTCCAGGCGCGGAGGGTGGTGGTGGGGGGCGGTGGTTCTGTCGCGGCGTGCGGCGGTTGAGTGCTGAAGCTGTTGTGTATGTCTGCGATCTTGTTGTGGAAGTAGGAGGCGAGGGAGTTGCAGAGGTCTTGCGAAGGGGTGATGTCGTTGTTTCCGGCGTTGGGGTTGGAGAGCTCTTTGACGATGTTGAAGAGTTCCTTGCTGTTGTGTGCATTGTTGTCCAATCGTTCCTTGAATGCGTTTTTCTTAGTGGCGTGGATCAGTTGGTGGTGTTTTCGGGTGGCGAGCTTGAGGGCAGTCATGTTGTCCGGTGTTGGGTCTCTGCGCCAGGTTTTCTCGAGTGCTCTGCAGTTCTTCTTGGAGCTCTTGAGTTCGTCGTTAAACCATGGGGCTTTCTTGCTGCCGGGTCTGCTCGGCTGGGTCTTCAGAGGGGCGAGGTCGTCTGCGCAGTCGCTGATCCATTTCGTGAGGTTGGTGGCCGCTTGGCTGGGGTTCGTTGTGCTGGTGGGAGGGTTCTTGCTCAGGGAAGTAGCGAGCTGGTCTGCAGTGATCTTGTTCCAGCTTCTGCGGGGAACCTGTTGCTGGTGATGGTGGAGCGTGGTCCTTCTGAAGCTGAAGTGGACGCAGCTGTGGTCCGTCCAGTGGAGTCCCGTGGCGTGGCTGAAGGCGATGTCCTTGCTGGAAGAGAAGACCGGGTCGAGTGCGGGACATGTCTGGGACATTGTTGTAATACACTATGGAGGAAAGGATGAATGGTGAGATGACATAGAATGAATACTCTTAAGCTGTAATTGTGTTCACCAGAACTGTGCTTCTAGACCTGGAAATTATGATTTGAGGGCAACGCCTTTCAGGGGGCCCCTTGACATACCCAGCTATGATCTGCAGAGAGGTTTGCCCTGATGACTGAATAATTCTTAAACAGATTTTTTTTTAAATATCGTTTTTCCGTTTTAGTTATTTTTAATGTGGGTGATGTCTGAGAGTATATTATGGACATTTTGCAGGAAAATGTATTTATGTTTCATGCAACATACATAAAAAAGTTTATTTTACATAAAAACAGCACCTCACATATGAGAAATGGGAGGGTGTCAGAGAATTCTTCCATCTACTCCAATGTTCTGCGGTTAATATTGTGGAAGTTATTCTCTGGTTTGAAACTTTTGCAATTGAAAATAAAATGCTGAGATGAGTATACATGCGTGTATCTTTTGGCCTCTGCTTAACTAGGCCCCACTTAGGCCTGGAATCCATTTTTGTAGAATATGGCTGCTGACTTCACAGTCTTCGTCAAGTTTTTATATTTCTCAGTAAATACCACACACAGCAACATGTGTACTGTTTGTTTGCAATGATTGCTTTATCGAAGAACTGTGTAGGAAGCATTTTCTTACTTTCAAGGCTCTTCCACCTCATTGGTTGAAGACAGTTCAACTGGGAGTCTTTCCATTGTTTATTGTAATGCATTTGTTCTGTCTACCCCTGACGAGGCATCAAGCGCTATTTTAGTCAGTAGCACGCTACTCTGGAACCCAAAAAGGATTAGTGGTGGATTGGGATAGGGAAATATGAAATTAATTTGAGCGGTGGACATGTTAGTCTGTTAGTTGGATTGACCTGGTCAGTGAACTGCTTCCCTCCCTTGCGCAGCTCCACCTGGTAGCTGCTGCCCCTTGCAGGTCCACTGATCTTCGTGGTTAGATTTCGAGGCCCTCCTCCACCAACAGGCTCTCTCCTGCGCCACATCCCTGTATGGCTAGTGAGGAGAATCTTTGCTCTGCTGCTGGACTGCCTTCTTTCTGCCTATTTTTCCACTCTGCCTTCTTTACACCCTTTTTTTATTTTTTCTCTTTCCTCCTTCTTGCTGACTTTATTTTCACTTCTTTCACCCTCATTTCGAGCCGTGCCCCTGCTGCTGCCTGACCTAGCGACCCGCCCCTCTCAGTGCCACGTTTCCCACCTCCAGCTTTCTGCTTCCCAGCCACTACTTAATGGTAGCCGCTGTGCGGCTGCCCCAAAGGTAAGCCCATCTGCGCCTATCTGCACCTGGACCACACCCAGTACCACAGACCCTGGTTCTTGGACCCTCCACCAGTATGATGCCAACACCCTCCTCGCCCTCAACACCGGACACCATGCTGTCTGCCACATCGCATCACCAAAGGACATCCAAGGACCTTTCTCCTGCCGAAACTTCTGCTGAACCCTCACCCTCCTTCGCACTCCAGGTTCTCCCGCCACCTGGTCGACCCACAATGCACCGACCAGCTCAGCTGCATCCTCCTCAACACGCGCTCCCCCACAAATATGCCATAGAAATCTGGGACCTTTTGACTCCATCTCCCCGGAAACCTGGATGAACCCCAGCTTGGGCCCGGACATAGCCACCTCTATCTCTGCAGCTACAAGAACACCCACAAGGACCGCACCGACCGACCAGGAGGAGACATCTCCATCGTCCACAAGGACACCCCCCGCCTATCCACCCTCTAGGATGACCAAACAAAAACCATGGAACTTCTCCACTTCCAGGTCCAGACCAACCCCAACACCAACCTCCGCGGCACCCTCGTCTGCAGACCTCCCGGCCAACAACTAGAACACCGCATCCCTTCTGGAGAACCTCACCACCATAGGGCACAAGCAGCTAGCCACTTCTCCGACCCACGTAGCAGGACACACGCTCAAACCAGTCTTCTCCACCAGCGAAAACATCACCTGCTGCCACATCTGCAAACTACCCTAGACCAACCACCACTACGTTGATTTCGTCTTCACCAAACCACAGTACACCACCGCACCCACAACAACTACCTGCCAGAACTGGAACAAGATCACCGAAGAACATCTCCCCGCCTCCCTCAGCACAACAACGCCTCCAACATCCACAGACGTCAATACCGCAGCACACAACCTCCACCAATGTATATCCAACTGTGCAGACACTCTGGCGACCCTAAAAAAAGCACCTGGCAAGCAACACTCCAAGAAAGCCAGTTGGTTCACTGCCGCCCTCCACGAGTCCAGACGTACCATCAAGAGATGGAGGAATAACAAAACCATGGAAGATCACGCAGCCTTCAAAGCCACTGTCACCGCACACCACCTCCTCCTCAAAACTGCAACCTTCAAGACAGAATCAACGCCATCGCACGCAACAACAAAGAACTCTTCACCATTATCAAAGAGTTCTGCAAACCCAACAGTGAGACAACAGAAGTTCCACCCTCCCTAGACCTCTACAACAGACTCGGCACCAACTTCCACCACAAGATGAAGCAGATTACAATAGATTCGACACCCAAGAGCCCTCACCACCCCCACCACCACCAAACGTGACAACGCCCTCCAACAGATCCTACTCAACTGCACCCATTCACCATGAATGATACTCTCCAGACCATGAAGAGCATTCACTCCAGAGCACCCTCGGACCCCTGCCCGCACCACATCTTCCGTAGAGTCGCCAACTCCATCTCCCCCTAATTACGCCACACCACCAACTGCTCCATCGAGACCGCCACTTTCCTCGAAGACTGGAAACACAGAGAAATTAACCTCATGCTGAAGAAGCCATCTGCCGATTCAACAGACCTCAATAATTTCAGACCCATCTCCCAGCTCCTCTTCCCAGCCAAGATCATTGAGAAGGCCATCAACGCCCAACTCTCCGAGTTCATTGAAGCCAACCACGTCCCGTACTCCTCACAATGCAGCTTCTGAAGCAAACACAGCACTGAGACCGCCCTACTCACCACCACTAATGACATCCGCTCCCTCCTCGACCAGGGAGAAACAGCAGCCCTCATCCTCCTTGATCTCTCTGCCGTCTTCGACACCGACTCCCACCGCACCCTAAGCATGAGACTCCACGACACCGGCATGTGTGACAAAGCTCTAGACTGGATCCGCTCTTTCCTCACCAGTAGAACACATTGAGTCAGACTATCACCATTCCTCTCAGTACCCAAGGAGATCAGCTGCAGAGTCCCCCAGGGCTCCTCCCGTAGCCCCACCCTCTTCAACATCTACATGGGCCCGCTCGCAGCCATAGCCAGGAACCACGGACTTAACATCGTCTTCTACTCCGACGATACCCAGCTGACCCTCTCCTTGACCAACGAGTCCGCAATAGCCAGAAATAACTTCCAAGACAGGATGAAGGCTGTCGCTACCTGGATGAGAGACAACTGCCTCAAGCTCAACTCCTACAAGACCGAATTCCTCATCCTGGTGCCCCCAACCTCCTCTTGGGAAGACTCCTGGTGCCCCGACCCATTAGAAACCCCCCCCCAACCAACCCACGGATCATGCACAGCAGCATACTGGACTCTTCACTCATGATGAACCGCCAAATCATGCTTTCACACTCTTCTCCTGCTTCAAAAAACCTTCACATAGATCCCCACTGAAGCAGGAAAGACGGTCACCCGCACACTCATCATTAGCAGACTCGACTACAGCAATGTATTCTACGCAGGTGCCCCCCAGGAACTCCTCATGAAACGACAGAACGTTCAGAACACCGCAACCAGATTGGTCCTCAACATCCCCCGCCGCAGCCACATCTCCGGACACCTGATAGGACTCCACTGACTCCCAGTAAACAAAAGAATCATGTTCAAGCTCCTCACAAACACCTACAAAGCCCTCCATGATACTTGACCAGCATAGCTGAGCCACTGCCTCTCATTCCACGTACCCACCAGACACCTCTGTTCCTCAGTCCTGGCGCTGGTCACCGTACCTTGGATCCACAAAGCCAGGTCTGGAAAAAGCTCCTTCTCCTACCTCGCCGCTAAGCCCTGGATCACCCTGCCTCTCCACCTCAGGCTGTCCCCATCGCTGACCCAATTCAGGAAACCCCTCAAGACATGGCTCTTCGACTGAACATCAGCACCCAGCAGGACCTACAGGCTCCCCCTAGCCCCCCCAGCGCCTTAGACCCTAGCGGGTAATTTGCCACGCTTAACAAACACTGATTGATTGATTGATTAAGGGGTAGTGCAGGGATAGAAGAGGGAAGGGTTTGCATTTATATAGCGCTTGCTACCCCTGATCAGGTGTTGAAGTGCTTTTTGGCGAGTAGCATGCTACCCCGGAACCCAACAAGGATTAGTGGTGAATTAGTATGGTGGGATTATATGATGTTTTAAAATGCTGAACTGTGATTCATTGCTACAAAGAAACATTTGTTCATCCGAGGAGGATTGTGCAATTCTTTATTGCTTTTCATGTAGAAATAGCTGTACAACACCCTCAAACGTGGGGGTGAGACAGAGCTTTCTTGATCTTTTTGGGTCTCTACTAGGGATGCTGCCTGATTCTCGGTCGCTCTGTTGCACACTCTAGACTTAGAATATATTCATATTCTACTCATTGCTGCATCTATGCATCTATTTTAGATTGCTAAATGCCTTCATGGCAAAATGATTTCTATATCTTATGACTGATTTATTGAACTAACGAAAGCTCAATTTCGGTTTTTGTATTGCACTTTGATATTTTAATATACCTTCATGGTTTTTCCTAATCTACTGATCTCAAACTCCCTTTTTTAGTCAGTCTTTTCTTTCTTATTTATTGTCTGTATTTTGAAATGCTGTTTTGAATCTTATCCTTAGGGACACATTGCCTCATCTATTCATGAGAACAACACCGTCCCCGATCCCACTCAGGGTGCTACAATCATGCAGATTATCTAAGCGATAGCGCGCCCGCAGTATCAAAGCTAATCAGATTCTTAAAAAAACTAATCTGCCAGTTAATTTGACAGTGAGGCCTGAAGATGATGCTGTCTCTACATGAGATTATTGTGCCCTGGTCACAAAGCTATTTTTGATCATAAGCAAAATCTGATGGTGGTAAAAAATGTTTACGCCTGACACAAATTCATAAAGGTATTAGTAGAATAGAATAAACTTTATTGTATGATTACTTAAAATCCTTTACAAAAGCAGAGCAGAATAGATGCAAATTTAAAAAAGGGTAAAAATAGAATAGATAAAATCTAAAAGAGGGGTTAAGATGCAAAGACGCTGTCATGATCACCAGTACATCAGTAAGGTTATTTTGTGCAAAAAAATTTACATTTAGAATTAAAACACATGTAGGATATAACATGCAGAGGGCGTGCGAAGGTATTAGTAATGGGCGGAAAAGCATTTTACTAATTCGGATTTTTCTGCCACAAGTTCCAAGAAATCCACTGTTATAAATCCCACTCAAGGGGTGGGAAGTGGACAGCCCAAGGCATGGTTTGCCTTGGAATCTTTTCAACATTCTCCAACTTGTCAGTTTGTGCGCGTTCCCAAATTCCTCTCCAAACACTTTCCACCGTGGAAACGGTCAGAGATTTATTCCAGCCAAGGGCTGAAGTAACTCCCTTTTCAGTATACAACGAAAAATGGATCATGTCCAGACAAGCAGGAGGTGTAGGGAAAGAGGTTTTTCAACTGGAATTCTTTTTTTCCCTGCTGAGGAAGAAAATTGTTATGGAGAACCCCTCACAGGGGCAACAGGAGCCTTAAGAAAGAGATGCATGATATTCCCAGAAGTGTTCCTGGAAACCTGCACCATGCACAGCTTTCCATGCCTATTCTGGGAATGTTTGTGTGTAGAAAAAACCTGCTCATGTATGTGAAGATTTCAGTATGATGCACTCATCTGCAGGGGCCTCTGCCTGCATTTGTCTGTGTTTCTATTCTTACAAGTGTCTGCACCTGCATGTTCCTGTTTCTGGAAGGTATTGTGGCTATCCAAGCTTGTCTTTTCTGTTGTATATCAGTGTGTATACATGATCATTTCTAGTCTTACTTGCTCCCCTCTTAGGCACCTGTCCATGCATGCTATTGTCCCTATTCCTGTGTGTGTTAATGTTGCATGCACTTGCTGTCATGCTCTTCTGTCTGTTGCACTCACTCCTGCATGCACCTTATATTGTCTTTATCTGTCTCTGTTTGCTATTGTGTTTATTAGCACTTTCCTGCTTCTGCAAATTCCTCTTCCTGCCTGCACCAGCCTCTGTGCTACAGGGTCTATTCAACCATGTACTTTGGGATCATTTATTTGTACCTGTGACTGTTCCTGTATGTTGCTGTGTCTTTTCTTTCATGTACCTACCACTGCATGAGATTGTGCCTATTCTGGGGTGGAGGGCGCCAATCCCCCCTACAGTGACAGGTTGGCAGAATGACATAGAATGGTGCCAAAGAGCAAAGGAAACTGTATACAAGAGTAGAGGGTGTGTTAAGAAATGGGAAAAGGTGTGGGCACTTTGGCGAGCCTATAGGAGATCACAGGAGAGCCGGTCAGAGGTCAGAGAGGGCCTAGCTGACCAGATAATGATGCCTCCTTAATGTTGACTCTTCTTCAATCACATGATGGTTTCCACCCCACCCCAACACTTGTCATCCTAACCTATGTAAACAGATCTCCAACGTGCATGCTTTGGTAAATGCTATTGTACTGTCTATTGAGCTTGTTCAATAAAAAGATTTTTTTAAAAGAGAGAGAGATAGTGCCTATTCTGAGATGTGTCTGCTGGGGATATTCCGTTCTCGCAGGCACTTGTTTCTATTTCTGTTTGTCCTTGATTCTGCATGCTGTGTTAGTGTATCCCTTGTCTGCTCCTCGGTGCCTGTCAAGGAGTCTGATTGTATCTGTGACTGAGGGCTGGTATGCGTGTGATTGTGAGAATTCCAAAAGATGCCTGGATTGGATTGGAATATGCTGCACATGACATATGAATGCCTCTTTAGACCTCATTACAAGCACCGTCCCTCATCTCCGCAGGTGCAGTTAATTTCACACTCATGGAATTAACATAACATAACAGGTGTATTTGTAAAGCGCACGTTCACTGTAGGTCTCTTGGCGCTGAATAACAGATGTTCATTGTTACCCAACTCAATGGTACTCATTTTATCAACCTCAGATAGATGAACGGCTGAGTTAATCCTCCGGGACTCAAACCTGTTGAAGTCGAACACAGGCTCCTGCAGCGGACACACTAGTCCACTGACCCATCAAACTTGGATGGGGTCCCTAGGAGTGAGGAATTACTGGTGGAAGAGGCCATTTGGGTCTGTTTCCCTGGGTAATTACTCATTCTCTCCCAGCATTTTCCTGGGGACCTAATGGTCTTTCAGTAGCCCAAATCTACGAGGGGTAAGTCGATGGGCCTCATAAATCCTTATGGTGCTAGTAGCAGAATTACTAGCCCATGAAGAATTACATGAGGCCTGTAATGAAGGCCTTTGTGTAAGAGAGGTTCTTCGTGTTCCTGCACCGCTTGTTACTATACCTATTGACAGGGCTCAGGTCGAGGGTAGATGTGGGAAGACACAGTCTACACTATTTTGAGAGGGTAGATGCCGTCTACCCTACTGCAAAGCTGGTCATTTTCAACAGAGTGCCATGTTTCTTTCCTACTTCTCCCAGAATTCACAGAAATATGCTGAACTCATCACGGTGTAATTTTCTGACACCTGGACACTTTCAGCAGCACTGTGCAGGCAGGGAAGAGGCTTATCAAATTCCAGCTTCGCCCATAAGCTGGAGTTAGGGGTCCGTTAGGCAGAGAGCTATCTGGAGTCTCACACCTAGATGCAATGGAGGGGAAACAAAGGCTCAAATCATATCACTTCACAGGTACTTAAGAGAGAAACACTTTTGACTTCATTCAGTCCCTGAATATAAGAGATATGCATACACTGTAAGAATGTCAGATGTGTTGGTCGCCCTAGTATTTACAAAAATAACAATTTAAATTCCACTATTTTTTTTTTTTTTTTACAGCGCTTCAGCACTACTCATCCCAAAGCAGGATGTCAGAATGCTTTACGTAGCACATACAGATTATACATTGACAAGAAATCATATGTTAATACATCAATGTAAAGGATGTGTTACATAAGACAGTGAGGGCTACAAGGTGTAAAAGCCACATGTCCTTCATACCTCACTGTACTATATTAAAATAATTGATAAGCAGGTAACAAAAGCATCTCTGTCTTAAAAGCTTAGTAACCCACTTACATGAAATAAAAATATTTAATCTGCGTATTACATAATGTGCTTTACTTTGCAGGAGACATATTAACCCTCTATGCTACTTTAATTCAAAACTAGGACTAGGCAGAACACAGATCTCTCCAGCAAGTACGTTATCCTCCAGAGTTATCTTACCATTATTATTATTCCCTGAGATTTAGCTAGCACACAAAAATCTCTGCAGCAAGTGCTTTAACCCTATAAGATATTTTAAAATACAGATTTTCCAACCAATTAAGCTGAACAGATTTACTGCCACATTTCTCCTGTATGTCAATTTGTTTGTGGCAAGGTTTAAAAGGAATAAATGTATATGTTGAGGCCCAGATTTTGCATTAGTGTTGCGTGATATTTGGACACAACCCAGTACAAAATCTAATTTGTTAAATATTGTAATACACTCAAATGTTCTCATGATACATCGGCTAAACATCTTATGTGAGGTCTTAAGATCTGATGCCATTTTCTGTGAGGTCATGGGTTGTGATGACACATGTGGTGCCATGTGCTGTGATGTCACTTCCTATGATGTCACACATGGTAATTTCACTTCCTGTGATGTCATGTGCGGTGATGTCACATCCATTCTGCCTAACTTGGTGAGTCCCCCCAAATCTTTTCTTAGGACTTGAGGCCTGCTTACTGAATTACTTACCTCTCCAGCAGATTCCTTATGTGAGCTCTTCCACGTGCCATACTCAATCAATCAATATATCAGTGTGTTTTTTTAAAGCGCACTACTCACCCGAGAGGGACTCAAAGCGCTGGAAATCTTTCGCTGCAGTTTCCTGTCATCAACGCCAAATGACGCTGTGCGACACAGTCACAGATCAATAAGGTTCCACCAAAAGTGGCGTTTAGGGGTCCATATAAGGTGCCATATGGAATAGCCAAACATGCAAAATAACAACTTGCTTATTAATCAAGAGGGCAGGCGGTGATCCGGAATCTATGCGCAGCTGTTTGTCAATCAGAAAGAACACTTCTGAAGCTAAGGGTCTTGTTCTTCTAATAGACACTCATTCCCACAGATCCCCTGTTTGCCCTCTCCTACAGCAGCCTTAAAGTCATCTGGCAAAATACAACTTCATGAGGAACTTTACCACAGGAAACTGCAGTATAGCTCTGCCAAACTGTGAATCTGATTAAGAATCAGAATCAAAACAATAGACTTTTGAAAAGGAGTTCAGTGAGGCCCAGGAGGCTGCTTGACAAATTGGTAAAAGCAAAATCTTTTTAAGGTGAGCGAAAGTAGTGGCTTCCTCCCACCGCTTGAATTGAAAGAATACAAAAGTTCTTTGAAGAGTGTTTAACTGCCAGCTCACATCGTTCATCCCAAGGAGACACCGATCTCAGCCTGAAATGGGTCAAGCGATTTGATGCAACACAAGGACACAACGATTGGCCACCTACTCAAACATGCTGCTCTTATAGGCCGCAGGAACTACTTGCGTGACCTCAGAGATAAATGTAAGAGGGCGGGCAAACCCTTCACCATCCAAGCATGTAGACTGGCTAAGTGCAGACCAGGGAAAAACAGAGTGTCTGAGTCCCTTGTGTTGTGAGAGGAGGCTTTCTCCTTAAGGAGAGGGCACAAAGACATGCAAAGGGGCTAATCTTGAACCCTGTATCAAGGATTCCAGGCCCAGTCCAGTGCGATAAAAAGCATATGTTACTTGTGTTACTTCATCCTGTCAAGGCGTTTCTGCATTAATGGCACTAGTGTGTGTGTGTGTGGGGGGGGGAGGGGATCTGATCTCAGGTTGAATGTCCAAAGAAGGGAATATCTCACTGGAAACTTTATGGAACAACATTTGAGGTACTTCCTACTGACTGGAGTCCCAAAAAGATACGTTTTGTTGTAATTTGGAAAACACTCTGGGGCATGTTTACGTTTCCTGGTGCATCCCTGCAAATCAGCAGGGATGCGCCAGGAAAGATGCGTGACACAAGTTTACCCTTACACCACTACAGATGAGCCGCATTTACAATGCAGCGCATCATGACGCAAGGATAAACAGATGCGTGTCGCATCTGCCGGCGTAAGGCTAGTGCAGTGCTGGAGTTCTGTTGCGGGCGCGATGCAACTCCAGCACTGTTCCAACCTGGCCTATCCTCAACATGGTGCGTCAAGCCTTACGCCTGCTTCAAGCAGGCGCAAGGTTGTGACGCAGTGGCGTCGTAAAAGTGACTGAGTGAAATCTTGTAGATTTCCATCAGGCACTTTTCCGAGGCGTTCCTGTGATGGAATGCCCCCGCGCTGGAACGCCCACATGAAACCTGACACAGGTTTCCTGTGGCGCAGGGCTTTACAACGTGATGCATCTCACTAGATGGTTTTCGCCGCTGCTGCATCACAGAAGTGACGCAACGGCGGTGGAAATGTGGCGCACAGGGGTCGTAAATCTGCCCCTCTTTACCTGCAGCTCCGAACATGTTCAATGGGTCCACCTTCATGTTCTGAGTCCAACTTGGATGAAAAGCTGCTTGCCCTACTTCTCTGTCTATGACCCAGAACCACATTGCTCCTTCCCAAAGGGCTTTCAATCCCACTCACACCTCTTCTTGTTGATCTAAAACCATGTACCTAATGCTGCCTGTAACATTTGAATTTGTTTTCCCTGCATGTTGTTTGCAAAAGGTTGTTTTTGGAACCATATTTATAGGATGGGTGTAAACAACCCCCCTAACCTCCACCTCTGTCCTTGCTGCTCTGATGTTCAGCAGCTTAGGGCTCTCTGTATGGTGAGGCTTTTAGAAGCAGGAAAGGGGTGTCAGGCTGAGGTGAGAGAGATGGACACAAGCTTGTAGCTCCTCCCATTTGCATCTGCAACATATCCAATGATACACTTAGCAGCACAGAAACTACCTCTAGACACACCTAGAAAAAAAACACAATGTACCTCCTTTATTCTGGCTTTCCAGCTGCCTGTTCCGTAGAGGTGACTGACCGCAGTATCTTTGATAAAATTATTGGACTGATGAGTAGATCATTTAACCACAAGAAACAGCCCATCCTCACATTGTTTTATTATTTCATGTGTTTATTCAAGGCTAAAAAGGACACCATCTTCCGACTTTATTGCAACTGATCATGCATTTACCTCTTGGCCCTGTGTGTGCTTCTTTTGTTTTAGTTGGATTTGCTGTTGAAACCTTTTCTATTTAATAAACTCCTCAGCATCCCATTCTTGCACACTTTTATTGTCCATGTAAAGCGCACTGATGCATTTTAGGTACAGTAGTGCTAGAAAACCGGAACTAAAAATAATAAATACAATATAAACATTATCTACCTATTACACAAGATAAAAATGATCATTTAGGAGCAATACTGCAAGTACAATTCATCCACAGCAACAGAAATTCGCCACACAATTCAGTCAAGCACTTTGTCTATATGGCCTCCCTCCAACTCATAACAGTAAAAAGTAAAGAGCCCTGCTCCAGACCATCAGCATTACAAGGATGTGGGGTTGAGATAGTTATTAATATCATGCTAAAAATAGAAGCAATCCACTAAAATATGCTTAAGAGACAATCAGTCATTACTGCAAACTCTACGCAATCCATCAGTCTGGGCTATTCCTGACCATGCACCAGTTATTATAAACACAAGTGTTGTTGCCAGCGTTAAATCCTGGGGCACAGACATGTGGGTTTTAGGAAGGGCCACTAGAATTATGTGATTGTGCGGCCGTGGAGCTTTTCCACATAATAATAAATTTGCAGCATTTGCCACATAATCCATCATCTACCGCATAATAGGCAGATTTTAACACAAAAAATTGTTTGTAGCTCAAGTGGTTCAAAAGGTACACAAAATACAACACCACGTGTTGTTGTGCAGTGGAAGGCCCTTTGCAAAGCTGTTCTGGTCATCATTTTGTTGCTTATTGCTATATTTGGATGTCAAACTGGTACTAATGAGGTGCAACCAATGCCCACAGAGTGTTACTAAGTTTAAAATGATGAAACAATGAAGTGATGCTATTACAAAATGTGCCACATTATGCCGCATAATTTGCCATTTCTTGCCACATAATTTACTCATCCCTGCCACATAATGTGGCCCTTTGTGGCCGCATAATTCCGATGGCCCTGGTCTTAGGGGATGGTGTTTTGCTAAAGTCAGGCCACCTCTGGTAAAAGCTGTAGGGCTTGGCTTTGCCAATGGAGTTAAATGTGCCTCACTCGATATCGCATGCGCCATCTTCATAAAGCGTTGTATACGACGCTTATGGTGACCCATCGAGCCGTCCGGAGATCTAAGGCCCAACAGGTCGAGCCGTCCTACACAGGACGCAGTGTGATCACATGCTTTGCCAATCAAAGCTGCCTCCAAATCCTTGACAACAGGGAAGTGGACAGAGCAAGACTTAATCTGAAGAAACAATGAAGACCAGAGACCAGTAAAACTATTAAGCTTGACTTCAACCATTATTACTATTTTATTTTTCCAGCTTTCTTATGAATGGAGAGGGCAGGAACAGTGCGTCATTGCTGCTGACTGGTAGCAATGGCAAATGGCCCCTTCAGGATGAATTGCGCATGTCGGTTTGGCCGGCAACCTTGCTACTGCCAAACGGACAAGCTCAAGTCAAACTCTCCGGGGTTGGAGAACAGGCGCAGGCCTTCAGTGATCTTCAGAGCACTGGGGTGGCCTGCTCCAGCCAATCCAGATGCTTCACTCATGCTGCTTAACAGCATGAGAGCAGCATCTGGATTAGATAAGGACCTGTGGGAGCTGTGGGACCTCACGCGCCGAGGAGTCTGGACCCAGGGGCTGCATGTGCTGCAGGCTAATATAAGCTTCTTTTTTTTTAAATTTTTAAATGTTTCTTTATTTGCATGCATTTTTGTATTCTGTTCATGACGTTGTATGAATGATTGTATGCATGAATGTATGAATATAATGTGTTGATTAGTGTAATGTGTGTGACAACAGTCGCTCACCATTTTTGCCGGTCACCAACCGCCACTGGCTCACTTTACAGTAAGTGAAAAATTATAGTTTTAATATCACTTGGTAATGGATTTGCAATCTTGTGGCGCTTTAAATATTATTTTTGTTATTGCTATGATCAGCCTGGAAAAATTAATAGAATTGGAGGGACTAGAACCTGAGACCTCGTCAGGTGCTCACTGCAGCAGGAACAGCGTAACTTACTTTGCTGAGTAGGATCAAAAAGTAAAACTACACGTAAACATTTCTGAGTTTCTTAAATCCTGTTTGCGATATCATACAACTGCTGCTTAGCTTAAATCATGTGAGCACCATCAGGAAAATATAATTTTTTAGAGGAACACATGAATCATGTTTATATATTCTGTGCTCACCAAGACAGTGACCTGTACATAGGTTTGTAAATGTGTAAAAATGTCAATACTGGTTATTTCCTTTGTTCGTAAGCTATAAGCATAAAAACCCTGCATTTCTGATTTAATTGCGCACCATGGCTTTAAGCACTCGCTGCTGAGATGTGGGGTGCGTGAACTGCAGAGCATAGATTCAGATCCTGGGGCCTCATTTATGAGGCTGTGCGTCACTTTTACGCAGCCGGTGCATCACTTTTTGTGACGCACCAGTGGCGTAAAAAATGCGCCTTGTTGCGCCATATTTACAAGGTGACGCATCTAGGTAGATGCGTCACTTTGTAAACCCCTGCGTTACATTATACCTGCGCCAGGTATAATGTATGCAAGGGGGTGTTTTGACGCAAGAAAGGGTTATGGAAGTGATGCAGTGAAATCTACAACATTTCCCTGCGCCACTTCTAGGACACAAATGCGTCAATTTCTTACGCCTGCCTCACAACAGGCGTAGGACTGACGCAGGCCCTTTCACATGGGGCTTGCCCCATGTGAAAGGACACATTGCTGGAGTTGCTTCACTTTTGTGGCACACTCCAGCAATGCGTCACTTTTGCGCCATACAGATACGTCAGAAATACTGACGTATCTGTAACTCCTTGCTCCATGATGCATCATACTGTAAATATGACGCATCATTGGTGTCGTAAGGAGGGCGCAGTGAAAAGTGACGCATCGCTGTTTCCACGCAGCGATGCGTCACTTTTCATAAATGAGGCCCCTGGCACTGTAAATGCGGCCTTTCCTTCCCCCAGACTATCAAAAGATACACATCCATGGAAAACTGTGCTGTGAGAATTGCAAACCATCGGTAACAGCAATAAAACTGAGTGCCGGGTTAGATGGACAAATGATATTATATACAAACATGTTCAAAAAGATGCGCTACAAATAAGTGCTAAGGTCCAGATTTATCAAGGTCACGCAAGGGGACGTGACGGCGACGCAAAACCTAAGTGAGATTTGTCAAGCCATGCACGCAGGGTTGGACTGGCCATACCGTGCATCGGGTGTTTCCCCGGCAGGCTGGAAGGGTGGGCCGGTTTTACAGCGGTGTGGGGGTGGTTTTGGTAATGGAGTCCCCGGTTTAGCAGCGCTGCTCCAATATCGGCCCCAGTAACAAAAGCAACAAGCAGGCGTTTCCTGCCTCCCGGGCCAGGACAGCTTTGGGTTCCCAGTCCGGCCCTGCATGTAAGGCCACCTTGCGCGGCCCTGCATGGCTTGATAAACCTGCAGTAATGCACAGCAGCACAAACCGCTGCCTTGTGTTACACTGCGCAAGGGAGGCGTCCATCAGGGGAGCATGCATCCACCCATGGATTTTGGTGCATTTCCAGATTTACCATAACACGTAGAACTGGGAATGGGCTGAAATTCTACACCTACCCAGGTGAGGCGTAACGAGGAGAAATATCGCTATTTTTCCTTGTTTTTCCTCCTTCTTTGTGGGCTGCATTCTGCGGCACACATAGAAAGAAGAAAATGCCCTGAGGATTGTTTTTGTGCAGGATGGTGTGCCTTCCTGCACAAAAACAATCCTGCCTGCAACGCAGACACCCTTGTATCATGACACAAGGGTGTCTGCATTGGCGCTAGGCAGCCAAAACAGCTCCAGCGCTAGAAAAGGGCTGGAATGCGCTGTATATTGTTAAACACAGCTCATTCCTGCCCTTTCCCTTTCACGCAGCGCAGCAAGGTGGCATTCTGCGCTGCGTGATAATATGATAAATATAGGCCTAAATATACAGTGAGTTCCATACCATTAACAAAGAAAGAAGCCCTTCGAACACAAGTGCGATGTTTGCCGTTTCTGCAGTGTTTTTTACAAGCAGTAAGTAAAGGCATTACCAGGCCTTTAAGTGGGGTGAAAAAATTGGGGGTCTCTCAAAGGGGGGTGGCTAATGTAATTAAGGGTATGGCTTAAAAACTCGTAAGCTGAAAATCTGTACTTTGCATAGTGTGCTGCTTCTGTCATTGCATCCAGATATATAATACAAGTAACATTACACTTAAAACAAACCAAACAAACCAGGACTATTGGCTTTGCCAATAGTTGTTAGTTGCATAAGATAAACAAGCAACAACTATGGCTATGTGGTATATAATAATGAAAATGCTTCCATGCTGAAATGATGAGACTGTGAAAGAACTGTAACCAGTGGCGTAGGAAGGGGGGTGCGGTGTGCGCGGGCCGCCCCGGGTGTCATCACTGAGGGGGGGGGGGGGGGGGGGGGTGACAAAATGGCAAAAATATGTGTTTTAAACACATATTTTTGCCCTTTTGTCAAGCCGGGGGTGACAAGAATATTCCGCACTGGGTTCCACCTAACCTTGCTACACCACAGACTATAACGAGCCTCTCTGAAGTTACATCAAAGGCGGTGAAGGGGGGGACTGCTGCAGTTGAGATTTATTTTTTTCACCCTGAAGGTAAGGGCAAAAATGGAGAACATACCTGCTTTCTTGAGCACCGGCAGGACCCGGGCCAATTAAACTCGGGGCATTTATAAAGAGAAGTCTACCTCCTACTTCAGAATACACACAAAGAAAGTGCCACAGACAAAAGCTGCATGTGTAGCTCTGTCCAGCAGGGGGCAGAGACCTCGGATGGGGTAAGCGCCACATTTGGTTCTTGCCGACACCTATCAATATCAATATACGATGGGAAGTTTCCGGGTCTCATTCAGATGACGGGGGAGGAACAGTGGCAGCCGCGGCCGGAAGTGGGAGTACCGGCCGGGCGGTGACGAGTTTCGTTGCACACACTGCATCACCAAATGCGATGAAGTGTGTGCAACGAAATTCATTTTATTTATTTTTATGGTTACTTACCTTTTAAAGTCTGTAATCCATACATTACTACCCCCCACCCTGCCCCTCCCCCTCCCCACGTCACCGCCCGGCCGGTACTCCCACAACCGGCCGCGGCTGAACAGTGCAGCCAAAAAGTACAGGCCAGAGACCTCAAAGATGCACCACTTTTTGTTAAATGTTATTTAGACATTTTTACAGAGAGCGAGCATGGACTTTGCTGCACTTTGAAGAGGAGAACGATACATTAGAAAATGTGTCACCTTAAACAAAAACACAATGGCAAAGTGTATCTGCAAGCAAACAAAGAAACATCACTGGGGGCCAACAGGAAGGGGAGGTGTTGAAAGACCAGGGGCCTATGCAGGTCATCATATGTAAGTTGTAAGACACTTGGGATATGTACATAAGTGTAGATCAGTGGAGCAGCAGTGGTTAATTTGTAAAAAAAAATATTAAGTGCTGGGGCTCTCGTCAGGAGGCAGCTTGCACCAGCCCATTTCTCCTGTTTCTCCTGTTAGCGCCGCATAAAACAGAACCAACTACTAACAAGAAAATCGGGGAGAGGATGTGGTGTAATGGCCGGAGCTGCCAACTTCAGAGCTGGGGAACCAGGTTTGGGTCTCGGCGTCCGCTCAACATCCTATGATTCTGGGCAAATCATTTGTCCCTGTAAATGAATGCGTCCTTAACTGGTGCTCAGGAAAAGCACTGGTGTTGATGATTAAGTGTCGGTGCTGAAACCGCAGTCTCAAATTAAGCACTGTCCAGGAGCAGGCAAGTGTCATGCAAACCTAAGACGGACATAATCATAAGATAAAGATATGGTAGGAAAGACAGGCAAGAGAAACAAATAATTAAGAGAAAAGAGGGGAAGAGGAACAGAGGTATCAACGAGGGGGTCCGATAAAATAGTGGGTAGGCGTTAAAAACAGAAGGGTGGATGCAATCAGGCAGGGAGTTATCAAAAAGCAGAATTTTTGTAGGAGCTACTCGGAAGTACCTCTGAAAGAGGAGAAATACCAAGAAGTGCTTGTAGGCGGCCTAAGAGGTAGTGATTCGTAGACAAAGGGTAGAGGGTCCAGGTTCTAGCCCCTCTGCAAGTAAATGATTATGATTATTCCAAGGTGGCATGTCCCATTGTGAAATTTGATGATTCTGAAAGTAGTTTTTATTCTACAGAGTTTTATATAGCGCAAACTTGACCCAGATCGGGCATCAAAGCGCTTTACATAGCACCAGTTGCATTACATGAGTACACATTTATTTTTGTTAGGCACAGGGAGATTAAGTGATTTGTCCAGAATCACAGGATGTTCCGCGTCATTGCCGAGACTCGAACCCAGTTTCCTAGATTCGAGGTCATCCCCCCTACCCCTTAGTCTAACTCCTCTCCCCAAGTTTCTGTGCTGAGTTAGGCAGTGGCACCCGGTCCCACCATACCTCTCCAGCTTTCCGTCGACGGCACTAATGACTGGCATATTACCCTTTTTGCTTTCTTCCAAAACCCAGTCATGGAATGATTTTAAACATTTTTAAAAAAACGCCCATGCCGGCCACCACCTTGCCTTTCGAAGACTGAGGAGCCAATTTACAAGCGGAGTTGCGTGGCTGGTGCCCCATGCAAGATGGCGCACGCAGGCCACTTTGCGCGGCCCTGAGTGGCTTCATAAATCTCGAGTAATGCAGTGCAAATCTCTATGTTGCATTATTCTATGCCAGAGAGGCGTGTCCATGGGCGTTGGTGGGTGTTCCCATGCAACATCCATGTATCCCGATGCATTCCCACATTTACCAGAAGTGGTAGACCTGGAAATGAGACGAAAACCTACGCCTCTCCAGGTGAGGCGCAGGGCCGGACCGAGTATTTTCGGGGCCCTGGGCAAAAGGGAATGTGCAAGGCCCCTGAAATTTACCTAAGTGACACCTGATCTCGGGGAAGCTGCTTTGTGCAGACTCCACCTGGGCCACAGCTCCTCCTCTCAGCCACCCCAAGCACCTCTTGTACAGTCTATTTCGGACTGAATGTGTGAGAATTGCTTGGGGGCTGAGTTACCTGTGTGGGCTAAAGTGCCCACAATGGGTGCCCTGCCGAGTCTCTGAATGGGCAGCATGAGTGGTGTCCCCCTCCCCTAGTCCTTCCCACACCGTCGCTTAGAGGCCCCGGGAGGGGGGTGGGGGGCTCCCGTGAGCCCAATTGTGAAGAGACGCATTTCTTTCACTCTGAGCGGCAGGGGTAAATGCACGAGGACTGGTGGGGTGTTAATTGCCATTGTGTGAGGGCCCCATCCTGGCAGGCAGAGTGCGAGGCCCTGGGCAGCTGCCCACGCTGCCCATGCCTAGCGCCGGCCCTGGTGAGGCGTAACCAGGAGAAATATCTTTATTTCTCCTCGTTTTTCCTCTTTGTATGTGTACTGCATTCACAGCACACTCTAAAGTGGAAATAGCCGTAGGGGCGTGGTTTTGTGCAGCAAGATGCCCCTTCCTGCACAAAACCAATCCTTACAACACAGGTGCAAGGGTGCATGTGTTGGCGCTAGGCAGTCAAAAGGGTGCCAGCCCCGGGGAACGGGCAGGAATGCGCCATATTGACTTAAATATGGCGCGTTCCTGCCCTTTCACTCAGTGGAGCACAGCAAGGAAACTCACTGAGCTGTGTGACTTGGCCATAAATATGGCTCTGAGTCTTTAGTGCAGGGACCCAGAGGGGTTTATTGGAGAGTTGGACAGGCAGGCGTCTCGAAAGGAGATGTTTTTGGGTACAGCATTATTTTTGTCCTGTCCAAGTCTTCATACCTCTGGAGATCACTACAAGGGTGATCACTTCAGATGAACCCAATAGAAGAGGTTCTGGGGTGTTCCCGATTTTGGGGAGATAAGTTTAATGGCCCATTTTCAACGGGGAGATGGGTTGCAGTGCCAGGGAACCAGGAGTTCTGGACGCCCAGACTGCCCTCGCCACTGACACAGTGTGGGACTCCAGTAGAGCGGCCACCTGACATATTTTCAAGAACACTGCTGCCAGACCTCGTTTCATGTTTCAACCTAATGCATTCTGGGTGTTGTAGTCTTGGTTTCCTTCC
The DNA here is from genome assembly GCF_964261635.1 of Lissotriton helveticus. Lineage (NCBI taxonomy): Eukaryota > Metazoa > Chordata > Amphibia > Caudata > Salamandridae > Lissotriton > Lissotriton helveticus. The sequence goes on from NC_136065.1 coordinate 209,495,273, forward strand.
ATGAAGGCAATTAGAATAACACAACTGAAAGCATTGATTTGTAGGTTAAAAACCCAGACCTGGAAACTGTGTCCATGGTGACCCGGAGTCACGTGATCACCCTCGAACCCAATCATGTCACTGTGTCATGCTAAACACATAACCCGAGCCTACCCCCGGGAGGGGGTTGGCCGGGGGTGGTGACATAATTCCTGCAGATAGTACGAAGCTTTGCAATGAAGGATGGACTGGCTTCGCTGTGTCTGGCGGTCATATCAGATACAGAGGCTTCCATTTCGGAAGGGTTTTTGTCTAATAGCTTCAAGGTCCACTAATTCATCTGCCCGCATTCCATCCCATCAGGAAAGGGTTAAACAATTAGACACTGATGCTCTGCTCTCATTAGCCATAGCAATTTTCTACCTATTAGGTGTCTGGCTGCTGCCTGCTGGCCCATTAACAGGCATTAGCTGATGGGAAGCTGCAATAAAAGTGCTTTAAAATGCAGCTGTCAACGGAGGGAAGAAGGTGTGGTTACCACCAGGCCTCCCACAGAGGACCCTCAACCAAGAGGCATCGCGCAAAATGCCTCGCGCCTAAGGCTGCCCAAAAAGGTTTTCACCATAGTCTCCCGATAAGCCTTTTTTCAAAAGGCCTTTTCATCAGAAGGATTCCCACCAGAGGCCTGGAAAAGAGATTTTTAGCACGAGCATTGGCAAAGCCAACATGTCTCAAACTAAGCGAGGCATTGGCTTTTTCAATGTTTTTAGCCTTGCCCAGCAGCACGGCGGTTGTGCAGCATGGCTGAAAGTAAAAACAAGCATTGAAAATGCAATAGGCTTCGCCTTGGATTAAGTTAAAGCCATTTGCTTTGCTAATGGTATTGTATAGCAAAGCAAATGGCTTTAACTTAATGAAAGGCGAGACCTATTGCATTTTTAATGCTTGTTTTAAATATGGCATGTACATTGTGTTTTATCATATCGGGGTCATTTTCCCTGAGGGGGCTGGCGCCATATTCGAATAAGATATATATATATATATGAACATACTTTTTTTTTTCAACATTTTTTCGCCCCCAACTCTGGCAGACTACAAACGTATTTATTTTTTCATGAGCTTCCCTTGCCACTCGCAAGCATCTTTTATGGCAGTGTGTGGTATTATATGCATCATGTATTTATATGTTTACTATTTAGTTGCATTCAGCTGTTTATATGTTCTTTTAGTGATGACATACTTCATTTGCCATATCTATTGCCATTTAAGTTCTGGTGCTGTTGTAGGGCTGTGGTGTATTTACAATGTGATTAGGCATAATGGAACAACGTTCTTCTAGGTCTATGTTTGCCTATGTGTGGGAAGGGCTATAAAAACCTGTATTACCATGGCGCTAACCAGATTGAGAAAGGCTGCTTGACAACCGAAACGCGTCTCTCCAGGCGTGGGGTCGAGGATGACCCAGGGTAATAAAGAAGCCTTATACCTGCAGTCCTGAGTGCGTGCCTTTTTCCAGTTTGGATCAGGAGTTTGGATAGATATATAGATAGATAGATAGATAGATAGATAGATAGATAGATAGATAGATAGATAGATAGATAGATAGATAGATAGATAGATAGATATGTGTGTGTGTACTAATATCGAGAATGTAGATACAACTATTGAAGTTAGACCTCGACTGTAAAGAATGTATTTAAATGAAAGTGTTGTAAGGAAAGCATAAAGGAGAGAGTAGAGTGAGAAGAGAGAGGAACATAGAAAAGAAGAGAGAGAGGAAGAGGGGAAAACCTCACACCATAATACCTGAATTCTCGTTCAATCTTCCAGGCATGGGACTACATTCCAATCTCTCAGAACCCATCACAAACCTGATTGTTATGTCTCTCATGATGCACTTTGGTGCAGGGATATTTCACCAAAGTCAGTCACCTACAGGGCCCTGTGCAACAAAATCCACCACGGTAGAGCCCAGGACTTCCTATGCACAGTCCCAGAGGTGCCAAGAAAGTTATCAAGAACTATTCATCTACGAGGCACTGTCCATGTACAATCCCAGAGGTGGAAGACGGTGCTGGTGTAGTTCACAGAATCAGTGACCCACGAGGTGAGGTCAATGCATTTTTTGTTTTCCAGTTTTATGTAGCACAAACTCGACCCGGAGGTATTGGAGTTGCTTTACATGAGCACCAGTTACATTACACAAGGACACATATATATTATGGCAGGCATGGGGAGATTAAGTTATGTGCCCAGACTCACAGTAAGCTGAGCCAAGGCCGAAGCTTGAACCTGGTTCCCCAGCGACAAAATCGGAAGTTCTGCTGTTACGCAACATTCTCTTCACAAGTCAGTGACCTACGGGGATCTATGCAGTGAAATCCACCACAACGGCACCCACAACTTATAGTACGCACTCCTATTGGTGCAGAGTCGACGGCCCAGTGCACACTCGCAGAAGTGTAAGCTCACACGATCCTGTCACCTATGAAGCTCTGGCAAAATATTCACCCAGAAGAAACCCCGCAATGCACTAGGCACACTCTTCGACTGGGGTGGCGGCAGTTCACAAGAGCCTGTCACCTATGGGGCCTTGTGCAGAAAATTCAGCAGAGCTCCCAACGCACACATGCACGCTTTCGGAGGTGCTGGCGAGGTTCACAAGAGCAACTCACTTACGGGTCTCTGCGCAGTGAAACCCACCATCCACGTGTAACAGCATGGCGCACCAGACACACTACCCACTAGTGACTGGGTGGGTGTTGAGACCTGGCCGACTATAGGCCTTTGCCATAGGGAAATCCGTAGCGGCTGAGCACGTGACCCATGGAGCACCCATGCACATGTTCGGTAAGGGCGTCAGATCCAAGGTTACCCCTTTAGAGATTTTTCGCCACAGATAAACACAGCCTAGAGACACCTGGCACTCTGACACAACCGCTAGCGCCTAGAGGTCGTTTGAAGGGCAGGAGGTGCTGTTTAAAGACTGCTGCAGCATAGAATAAACACACACTCCTCTAGCAGGCAGAGGAAAGCTGTTTGCAGAAAATAGGGGTGCTGGTGTAGTTCACAAGATTCAGTCACCCGCAAGGTGAGGTCAATGCATTTTTTGTTTTCCAGTTTTATGTAGCACGAACTCGACCTAGAGGTATTGGAGTTGCTTCACATGAACACCAGTTACGAAACACAAGGACACATACATTTTATGGCAGGCATGGGGAGATTAAGTTATGTGCCCCGAATCACAGTAAGCTGAGCCAAGGCCGAAGCTTGAACCTGGTTCTGCTGTTACTCCACATTCTCTTCACAAGTCAGTGACCTATAGGGATCTAGGCAGTAAAATCCACCATAACGGTGCCAATGACTCATAGTACACTCTGCTACTGGTGCTGAAGTAGTTCACAAGAGCCAGTCACCTCAGGGGCCCTGTGCAGCGAAATCCAACCCAACAGAGCTAAGGGCGCATGGCCCAGTGCACACTTGCAGAAGTGTAAGCTCACACGATCCTGTCACTTATGGAGCTCTGGCGAAATATTCACCCACAAGAAACCCCGCGATACACTAGGCATACTCTTCGACTGGGGTGGTGGCAGTTCACAAGAGTCTGTCACCTATGGGGCCTTGTACAGAAAATTCAGCAGAGCCATAGGGAAATCCGTAGCGGCTGAGCATGTGACCCATTGAGCACCCACGCATGTGTTTGGTAAGGGTGTCAGATCTAAGGCAGGAGGTGCTGTATAAAGACCGCACAACATAGAATAAACACACACTCCTCTAGCAGGGGAAAGCTGTTTGCAGAAAATAGCAGTGCCGGTGTAGTTCACAAGATTCAGTCACCCACGAGGTGAGGTCAATGCATTTTTAGGTCTCGCCTGTCGATGCGCATGCGCATCGAGCAAGGCGAGAGTATTGCGAGTTATCCACTCTTTATCTGCACTGCAAGGAATCGTGGCGATTCCTTGCAGTGCCCGTGACTTTTAAGGTCAATGCGCATGCGCATTAAGCTTATGCGCATGCGCATTGACCTTAAAAGTCACGGGCGCGTGCATGTCCGTCTTCCCGCCGTCTCGCATTTCCCCTGTCGCACTTCTCCTCCCCCCTCCCCTCTCTTCCCTCCAGCTTGTTTTTTGTTTATTTGACCCGCTCCGCCCCCTCCCCTTCCCGCCGTGTCGCATTTCTCCTCCCCCCTCCCCTCTCTTCCCTCCGGCTTTTTTTTTGTTTATTTTACCCGCCGTGTCGCCGTGTCTCCGATCCTTTCGCTCTCCTCCCCCCTCCCCTCTCTTCCCTCCGGCTTCTTTTTTGTTTATTTTTTCTCCTTAAAACGGGCACCAGGAATAATTTAATTAATCTGTCATATGGATGGGTTTGATTTTTGTTACAGAAGCAGGGGTTTGCCAAAAATTAGCCAGTTATTTACTTTCACCTAGCATCATAAAATTCACGCGTTTTTCAAACAGTCAACGTTTTCCTCCCACACTTACCTGTATGGTGGAATATTTTCTCGCAGCTGGCTGTGTTGTTTTGTCATCTTTTTTTTTTTTTCAATTAAACCGTATACACGTCATGCTTCCTATATTTTTTTTTTGCCACTTTGAAAATGAGGTCATTCCGATGCGCTTGAGCGACATGAGTGACAAATTAGTGTACTCGCGCACAAAAAAACGCATGTTTGCGACACCCCAAAAAAATCTCCTGCAACATTTTTAAAATGCAGGAAAGTGTTTTTGCGTTGAGAAAAATAGCTTGGGCAATATTAATAGTTTCGGTAAAGTACACGTTTTCCGGCGAACGCTTAAACGCACAGAACTTTTTATCTTTTTACCTATTTAAGACTTTTTGCCAAAACGCCACAAGCTTCCCAAAATAACGCACCCCTAGCCCGTGGCATCAGTCGAGGCGGAGAGTGAAATAGCAACTTGTGTTTTGGAAGAGGTGTAAACTGGCTTGTTTACAGTGTGCTGTGTATGTAACATGTTTGGACAACGCACTGTAGAAAACAACAATTGGCAATCCAAATTCTATATCACAATACATGTTACATATATCCAGACATAACGGCCAATCTACACAGGTCTTTAAATAGCCAAATCACAGACCACCAGACTTGCATCAGCGCTAACAAAGCACGTTGGTCTATAGAGGCCAGGACCTTTCATTCAAACAGAAATGCAGCTGCAACACTTGAAATATGCGAAATGACTCACGAGTCCCTTCAAAATACGGGTTTCATCATCATAAGTAGAACCCCTCGAATCACTACTCGGATTTACCATGGGCAGAGCCACTAGGATTATGCGGCAATGCAGGACTGAATCCAGCAGCGTGGTTATATACCTAATGTGCAAGAAGGTAAAATGTTGTGACATTTTGCAGCACATTCTCTGGCAGTATTATTTTGATCTAAGTTAGAACATGTTTTCTTTTTTTAGTTACCAATAATATGTTACGTTATGTGGCAAGTGTGGTCAATCCAAACCTACCATCTCACACGGTGCCCCAGTGTGTCACATGATTTCTGCTCCCTTCGCACAGTCACTGGGTGAGAAACAGAGAATATTCAGTTGCAGAGAAAACCCTCACCCACCCTCACCCTCACCCACCCTCACCCTCACTCACTCTCACTCACCCTCACCCACCCTCACTCACCCTCACTCACCCTCACTCACTCTCACTCACCCTCACCCTCACTCACCCTCACTCACCCTCACCCACCCTCACCCACCCTCACCCTCACTCACCCTCACTCACCCTCACCCTCACCCACCCTCACCCTCACCCTCACCCACCCTCACCCTCACTCACTCTCACCCTCACCCTCACTCACCCTCACTCACCCTCACTCACCCTCACTTTCACTCACCCTCACTCTCACTCACCCTCACTCTCACTCACCCTCACTCACTCACCCACCCTCACTCACCCTCACCCTCACTCACCTTCACCCTCACTCACCCTCAACCCCTCACCCTCAACCCCTCACCCTCCCTCACCCTCACCCACCCTCACCCACCCTCACCCTCCCTCACCCTCCCTCACTCACCCTCACTCACCCTCACTCACTCTCACTCACCCTCACTCACCCTCACCCTCCCTCACCCTCCCTCACCCTCCCTCACTCACCCTCACTCACCCTCACTCACCCTCACTCACCCTCACTCACCCTCACCCACCCTCACCCTCACTCACCCTCACTCACCCTCACTCTCACTCACCCTCACTCACCCTCACCCACCCTCACCCTCACCCACCCTCACCCTCACTCACCCTCACTCACCCTCACTCTCACTCACTCTCACTCTCACTCACCCTCACTCTCACTCACCCTCACTCTCTCTCACTCTCACTCACCCTCACTCTCACTCACCCTCACTCACTCACCCACCCTCACTCACCCTCACTCTCACTCACCCTCACTCTCACTCACCCTCACTCTCACTCACTCTCACTCACCCTCACTCACCCTCACTCACCCTCACTCACCCTCACTCACCCTCACTCACCCTCACCCACCCTCACCCACCCTCACCCTCACTCACCCTCACTCTCACTCACCCACCCTCACCCTCACCCACCCTCACCCTCACCCACCCTCACCCTCACTCACCCTCACCCACCCTCACTCTCACTCACCCTCACTCTCACTCACCCTCACTCACTCACCCACCCTCACTCACCCTCACCCTCACTCACCTTCACCCTCACTCACCCTCAACCCCTCACCCTCAACCCCTCACCCTCCCTCACCCTCACCCACCCTCACCCTCCCTCACCCTCACTCACTCTCACTCACCCTCACTCACCCTCACCCTCCCTCACTCACCCTCACTCACCCTCACTCACCCTCACTCACCCTCACTCACCCTCACTCACCCTCACTCTCCCTCACTCACCCTCACTCACCCTCACTCACCCTCACTCACCCTCACTCTCACTCACTCACTCTCACTCACCCTCAGTCTCACTCACCCTCACTCTCTCACCCTCACCCTCACTCTCCCTCACTCACCCTCACTCACCCTCACTCACCCTCACTCTCACTCACTCTCACTCACCCTCACTCTCACTCACCCTCACTCTCACTCACCCTCACTCTCACCCTCACTCTCACTCACCCTCACCCTCACTCACCCTCACTCACCCTCAACGCCTCACCCTCACCCGCACTCACCCTCATTCTCACTCACCTTCACTCACCCTTAATACCTCACCAACACTCACCCTCAATGCCTCGCCCTCCCTCACCCTCAGCCTCACTCACTCTTACTCACCCTCACCCACCATCACGCTCATCCTCACTCACCCTCACTTACCCTCACTAACCCTCAGTCACACTCAGTCACCCTCAGTCACCCTCACTCAACCCCTCACCCTCACTCACACTCACTCAACCTCTCACTCAACACCTCACTCTCACTCACCCTCAACACCTCACTCACCCTCAATTTCACTCACCCTCAATTTCACTCACCCTCAATTTCACTCACCCTCACTCATCCTCAACACTTCCCCCACCCTCACTAGCCCTCAACACCTCACACACACACCCTCAACACTTCTCCTTCAACTCCTCACTCACCCTCACTCTCACTCAACACTTCAACACCTCAGCCTCAGCCTCACCCTCAACACCTCACTCACCCACAACACCTCATTCTCACTCACCCACACTCACCCTCATCCTCACTCACCCTCACTCACCCTCACCCTCACTCACCCTCACTCACCCTCACTCACCCTCACTCACCCTCACTCACCCTCACACAGTGCAATAGTTCTCAGACCATTTCAGTTAGAGCTTTTAGAAATGTTTATGGCTTTTTTTATTTGTAATACTTTCGCATTGGCTACAGGAAACAAAAATGCTAAACATTTACAAAAAAACCCATAAACAATTCTAAAAGCACTAACTCTAATGGTGCGAGACCTATTGCATTTCCAATGCTTGTTTGTTTTCCAGTTTTATAGGGTTTCAGAGAATGATTGTGTAGAGGTTACTGAATGTCACAAAGCCTGCACTACCATTAGACTGCGTCAGGACAACTGAGCGCCACAGGAAGACTGTTAAAGTGGCCGTCAATGTTCCGCCTTTCTGAAGTGGTTCATTCTAACCAATGGTTTCTAAATAACAAGCGTGGCGTGGTCCCGAAAGTGAAAGAGGATCTCTTGTCTTTATGGGGCCATGCGTTTAAACACATGGCCCCATAAAGATAAGAAATCGCTTACGAAAGAAGGAAAGCAGGTGAACCAGTCCAAGTGGGCCGGCACAAAAAGCCAAAGGGAGGCAACATACATAGCTCATTTCCAATGGCTGGCCACCGTTTAGCATAAACGTGACGCCAGCCAATGGAAATGAGGGCTGGGGCTTCAAGCCCTTTTCTAAAAGTCCTCATCTGCATTAAAGCTCGCCGAGTGATCTGCGAATGTGCGCAGCAACGTTAGGAGAGACCTAAATAAAAACAGCATTGGCAAAGTCAACAGGACTCTTCTTGGCAAGTGCTATTGACTTTGACAATATGTTTAAGTCATGTTATACACCAAGGTGACTGTTGTTCAGCATGGCTAAAAGGTAGTGGGGTGTGAGGAGTGTCATAAAGTGGAGTAGAGTGAAGTGCTATGGAGTTACATAGAGAATTGTGGAGTGGCATAGAGTGGAGTAACATAGTGTGGTGTAGAGTAGAACAAAGTGAAGTGCAGTGTCATGTAGTAGCATAGAGTGAAGTGGTGTAGAGTGTTGTGTAGTGTCGTGGAAGGAGTAGAGTGTCATAGAATGGAAGGGAGAAGAGTAGAGTTGAGTGGCGTAGAGTGGAGAAGAGTGTTGTAGAGTAGAGTAGTGTTGAGTGTCCTAATGTGGTGTACAGCAGAGTGGAGTGGTGTAGAGGGTGTTGTAGAGTAGAGTGTTGTAGAGTAGAGTGACACAAAGCCAAGTGGATTGTCGCAGAGTGGAATGGCATAGAGTGGAGTAGTGTAGGACAGTAGAGTGGATAGAGTGGAGTAGAGTATTGTAGAGTTGAGTAGCGTAAATAAGAGTGGTGTGGGATAGAGTGTCAGATTGGGGTGGCATAGAGTGGAATGGAGCGGTGTAGAGTAGAGCAGTGGAGTAGAGAGGAGTAGTGTGTCGCAGAGTAGAGTGGAGGAAAGTAGCATGGAGTGGCATATAGTAAGTTGTGCAGGGGCATAGAGTGCATTGGCATAAAGCGCGGTGGCATAGAATGCAGTGGTGCAGAGTAGAGTTGCGTTGAGTTCAGTGGTGAAGAGTGCAGTCTTGCAATGTAGAGTGTCATAAAGTGCAGTGACATAGAGTGCATTGGTGTACAGTGGTACAGAGTACAGTGGTGCCTTGGCAAAGAGTGCAGTGGTGCATAGTAGAGTGGGGTAGAGTACAATGGCATAGAGTAGAGTTGTGCAGAGTAGAGTAGAGAGGTGTAGAGTGAACTGGCACAGAGTGCACTGTCATAGAGTGCAGTGCTGCACAGTAGATTTGAGTGGTATATAGTGGATTGGCATAGAGTGTGGTGCAGTAGAGTGCATTGGTGTAGAGTACATTGGCATAGAGTGCAGTTGCATAGAGTGCAGTGGTGCAGAGTAGAGTGTCTAGAGTGCAGTGTTGTAGAGTGGCGTAGAGTGCATTAGTGTAGAGTGCAGTGCCATACAGGGGTACAGAGTAAAGTTACGCACAGTCCAATGGTGTAGAGTAGAGTGGCATAGAGTGTTGCAGGATAGAGTATAGTGGCATACGGTGCAGCAGAGTAGATTGCCATAGAGTGTAGTGGCATAGAGTGTATTGGTTTTCAGTAAAGTGGTATAGAGTGCAGTGGCGTAGAGTACAACAGCACAGAATAGAATGGCGTAGAGTGCTATGGGGTGGAGTGGAGTGGCGCTGGATAGAGTGGAATAGAGTTGAATGGCACAGGGTGGAATAAAGAGGCATAGAGTGCAGTGGCTTAGAGGAGATTGTTTCTGAGTAGAGTGAAGTGGTGTAGAGTGCAGGCAGTGGCATAGACTAGAGCGTTGTAGAGTGCAGTGGTGCAGAGTAGATTAGAGTGTCTTAGAGTGGGTTATCATAGATTGCAGTGGTGCAAGGTAGAGTAGAGTAGTGGGGGCAGAGTGCATTGGCATAGAGTAGAGTGGTGTAGAGTAGAGAGGCATCAAGTGAAGTGGCATAGAGTGGAGTGGTACTGAGTAGAGTGCAGTGATGCATTGTGGAGTGGCGTAGTGTGGAATGGTGTAGAGTGGAGTGCAGTGGCATGGAGTGCAGTGTAGAGGTATAAACTAGAGTGTTATAGAGTGAACGTTTGCTGGGTAGTTTAGAGTGGATTGTCATAGAGTGCAGTGGCAAAGAGTGCAGGGGTGCATGGTAGAGTAGAGAAGTGGGGGTAGAGTGCATTGGCATAGAGTAGAGGGGTGTAGAGTAGAGAGGCATCAAGTGAAGTGGCATAGAGTGGAGTGGTGCTGAGTAGAGTGCAGTGACGCAGTGTGGAGTGGTGCAGAGTAGAGTGCAGTGGTTTGGAGTGGAGTGGTATGGGCTAGATTGTTGTAGAGTGCATGGTTGCATAGTATATTAGAGGGGGTTAGAGTGGAGTGGCAAAGAGTGCAGTGGGGCATGGTAGATGGGAGTAGTGGGGCTAGAATGCATTGGCGTAGAGTGGAATAGAATGGAGAGACATCGAGTGAAATGGCATAGAGCGGAGTGGTGCTGATTAGAGTGCAATGACACAGTGTGGAGTGGCGTAAAGTGGAGTGGTGCAGAGTAAGGTGCAGTGGAGTGGAGTGGTGCAGAACAGAGTGGAGTGGGGTAACGTGGAGTATGCATGGTGTGGTAGCACACCGCCATTACAGACAACACAACCTCAATTGAAATGACCATTACTTTTGCACAGACATACAGTATTACTGATAAAAGTATACATCACAAAAATAATGTGTGGAAATATCATCACCTAGTGTATTGATTTGTTTTGATCAAAATACTTGCTTCCACCACACTTCAGAATTACCTGCTTCATTTGTGATTTCCATATTCTGAAATAGCTGCACAGTTCACTTGCAGACAATTACATTTTGTCTTGTGCTAGAAAGAAAATAACACTATATAGCACACCCCGGGTAGCCAGCATGATTGTGAAACTAGATCCTCTCACTTTGAAGTTAGAGAAAGAAAAGGAAAAACCAAGCTCCCTGGAAGACACCGCCTGACATGTGACCTCTGTCCTTGAATGCACAGCAAAGGTGACAAAATAAAAACAAGATTTAAAGGCCTGTTTCCAGAAATGTAATACTGGTGGAAGAATGCAGTAAATACATCTGGACAAGGGAAGGACAAACTGAACCTGGACAGCCTAATAAAGCCAGCAAATAGAAAGCAGGCACATGTGAATTACAAACCACAAAGACAATGGTAAGCAATGGATGAAATGCATTCCCAGGGAAGCTTTCCAAAAGTCTCCAAGATGTCGTTAACAAATCAGACAGCTGTGCTGTCTGGTCGGCTACGACCTAAAAATAAAGGGCTATGACTCAGCCAGCACTGGCGGGGTCATAGCTCTTTTTAAAAAATTGCTGGCGGAGAATGGGGTGTGAAGCATCTTGCAGCTAAGGAGAGGGCATGCAACAGGAAGGGTGTAGATGCCTCCAACCCCATCCTCCCACCAGCAATAAAAACAAGCATTGGCAAAGCCAATGGTTGTAACCTATCCGAGAGCTGTTGGCTATGCCAATGATTTTTAGCCATGTTGCACAGTAGCGTGGAGTGGAGTGGAATGGAGTAGAGTGGCATTTCGTAGAGTGGTGTGGAGTGACATAGAGTGGAGTGACTTAGAGTGACCTGGAGCGGCGTAGATTGGCATAGAGTGAAGTGGTGTGGAATCGAGTGTCATAGAGAAGAGTGGTGTACAGTGGAGTGGTGTAGAGTGCTGTACAGTGGGGTGGAGCAGAATGGAGTGGCATAGAGAAGAGTGGAGTGGCGCAGAGTTGAGTGGGCAGGCACATAGTAGAGTAGGGTAGAGTAGAGTGGTGTAGAGTGCAGTAGTGTAGTGTACCACAGAGTTCAGTTGAGTAGAGTGCCATAGAGAGGAGTAGACTAGAGTGGTATAAAGTGGAGTGGCATGTACTGGAGAGAAGTAGAGTGGTGTAGAGCCAAAGAGAGCGGTGTAAAGTAAAGTGAGGTAGAGAGTAGTGGAGTACAGTGGCTTAGAGCAGCATAGAGTGGAGTGACAGAGTGGAGTGGCATAGAGTGGCACTGTGTGGAGTGGGGTAGAGTATCGTAGAGCGGCACTGTCTGGAGTGGAGTGGTATGGCATAGAGCAGAGTGGCATAGAGCATTGAGTGGATTGAAGTGGAGTGGCATAGGGTGGAGTACAGTGGAGTAGAGTGGCATAGAGAAGAGTGGGGTGGACAGGTGTAGAGTGCAGTGATGTAGAGTGAAGTGGCATAGAGTAGAGTGGTGCAAAGTAGAGAGGAGTAGAGTGGTGCAGAATACAATAAAAAGGCATAGAATGCAGTGGTATAGAGTAGATTGGTTCAGAGTACAGTAGAGAGGCATGGATTACAATAGTGCAGAGTTGAGTAAAGTGGCATAGAGGGTAGTGGTGTAGAGTGCAATGGCGTAGAGGGATGCAGAGTAGAGTGGTGTAGAGTGCAGTGATGTAGAGTGATGCAGAGTACAGTGCAGTGGCATAGAGTGTAGTGGCGTAGAGTGGCACAGATTGCAGTGGCGCAGAGTACAGGAGTGTAGAGTTCAGTTGAGTAGAGAGACAGCAGGTAGAGTGCAGCAGCATACAGTGCAGTGTTGTAGAGTGGTGCAGAGTAGTGTAGAGTAAGTGGAGTGCATTGCCACAGAGTAGAGTGTTGGCCAGTGGAGTAGAGTGGCATAGAGTAGAGTATGCAGAGTAATGTAAAGTGGCGTAGAGGGCAGTGGTTTAGAGTGCAGTGGTGTATTGGTATACAGTGCTGTAAAGTGCAGTGGTATAGAGTAGTGAAATCTAGAGTGAAGTGGCATAGAGTACAGTGTCGTAGACGATAGTGGTGCAGAGTAGAGTACAGTGGAATAGGGTGCAGTGGCGTAGAGTGCAGTGGACTACAGTAAAGAGTAGAGTGCAGTGGCATACAGTGCAGTGGTGTAGTGTAGTGCAGAGTAGAGTGGTGTAGAGTGCAGTGGCCTATAGTGCAGAGTCACAGGGTAGAGTGGGGATCAGTAGATAGAGTTGCGTAAAGTGCAGTGGCTTAGAGTAGAGAAGTGCAGAGTAGAGTGGCATAGAGTACAGTGGCATAGAGAACGGTGGTGCAGAGTAGATTAAAGTGGCATGGAATAGAGTGGTACAGAATAGAGAGCAGTGGCGTAGAGTGCAATGCTGTAGAGTAGAGTGGCGTGGAGTGGCATAAAGTGCAGTGGCATAGAGTACAGGGTAGGTGGGTTTGAGGGAAAAGAAGCAGCATGGAAGGGGGTGGGTGGGAAAGGGGGTGGGTTGGAGGCAATAGAAGCTACATGGACTAAGATATGTCAGATGGACTTAAAACACAAGCACTAGTATGGAGTGATTGAACAAAAAAAAGTAGCTCCAAAAACGGGAGCAGAGCATGCTCCAGGGGAGGGTCAAACACAAGAAGAGGACATGGCGCCTGCATGCCGTGACAAACAGGAGTGAAGTAAATGAGAGCAAAGCTGAAGCCAACAAATGGGAAGCTATGGGCGGACTGTAAGCCCACTGTATATAAACAAAGCTTTAGCAGAGACAGCGCATGTGCTTTCTGGGCAAAACCTTAAAAGCACTATGATGCCGTCTGCGTTGACTGCATCATAGCATTTTTTATAAAACGTTCAGCCAAACAACAACTTGGTATGGGGAGTTTTGGAGGAGGCAAACAGCAATTCAGGATGGGGCTGGAGGGTGGGAAGGGGTAAGCAACAAGAGGGAGAGGGACGGGAGCGTGAGGAAGGGCAAGCAACAACAGGGAGAGGGTGGGAGGAGGTAAACCAACAGGGAGATGGACAGGAGGGTAGAAGGGGCAAGCATAAACAGGGAGCGGGTGGGAGGGGGTAAGCAACAACAGGGAGAGGGACAAGAGGTTAGAAGGGGCAAGCATAAACAGGGAGAGTGACAGCAGGGGTTCAAGAGCCTGCAACAACAGGAGGAGGGAGAGGAGGGTGGGAAGGGGAAAGCAAAAGCAGGGAGAGGGACATCAGTGGTGGAGGGTCAAGCAACAACACAGAGAGGAACGTGAGGGGGCAAGCAACAACACCATGTGAGATGGGGAGGTGTGACGGGGCAAACAACAGCATGGAGAGGGTTGGGAGGGTTGGAGGTGGCAAGCAAGAATACTGAGTGGGATGGGGTAGTAGCACACGAGAGAGATGGCCTACAAATACATGCACTCTTGTAGAGTGCTTCAATTTAAAGAAAAAAGTAGCCCCAGAAGCTTGAGCAGTGGAAGGACACAAGCGCTTGGGCCATGCTACAGCAAAGGAGCAAACATATGAAGAGGAAGTTAAGCCAGCAAGAGCTGACCAAAGAGAAGCAAAGAAATTAGAGTGACAAGGAAGCAAACCAATAGTAACAATAGTTAGCAATGGGCGGGCTCTAAGCCCTCTGAAAATGTCTTGCAAGCGACAGCACATACGCTCTCTCAGACAAGATCTAAAAAGAGCTGTTGTCAAAAGTCCAGGTTGCAATTGACTTTTTATCAAAGAACCCAGACTAAAGGGGCAATAGAGGAGCACTCATCAAAGGGCACCCAAAGGACCTTTCAGCAAAAATGTCTCTTACCAGTGGGCGAAAAAGGCTTCTTACCTAAGGGTCCCAAATGGGCCTTTCACCAAAAGGGCTTCTTACAACAATTTCTCTAAAGTACATTTAACAAATGGGAACATTTTTTATTTCTAAATAACCACCTACCAAAAAGACCCAAAGGGATCTCACCAGGGTCCTCCTTAAATGGGCACCCACCAAAACACCACTCATCAAAGAGATCCAAAGAGCCTCTTACCAAATGGAAGAGTGTCGTGAAAAAGAACAGTTCGTAAGACACCCACTCACATTGTAGTGTTTAGCTTGGAGTCTGTCATGAAAGTCTGTCTTAGGACTAATTCTCACTATAGGGAAATTCCTAAATGCATTTCACTACAGTCCCCTACCGGAAGAACATCATGTTAAAATGGCTGTTCACCAAAGTGATCCACATAAACAAGGCCTTTCATAAAAAGAGCATCTCTCTGAAGGGTCCATCACAAGAGGGGTTCTTATAAAATGGCTTCTTTGTAAGTGTGTTTGCCCAAACCACATCTTACCAAAGTTCCTCTCACTTTTTTCTACATATGGAGATAACGGTGTTGTGGGCAGCTGCACTTTTTGGGGGTGGTGGCCAGCGCAAGGTACGTTTTCTTTTTTATTTATTTTATGCTACATCGTCATTGTCTGTCGCACCCCCCCAGTCATCTGTCACCTCTCCCTGGTCGTTGTTGTCTGTCACCACACCACTCCCCCCGACACTCTTACCTGCACTGGCCGCCACTGGGAGGCAAACTCGGGGATCGTCCTGGGCCAAAAAAAGTCTAACTACACCACTGGGCAAGATCAATCAATAATGGGTGACTTCTGGAGTGTATATACAAAAAAAGGCCTGCACTATTTGGAGTGATTGGATAATTCGAGCCCTAAACAATCTGGACTTATTAGATAACTGATGACATTTTTATCTAGAGTGAATAGATAACTACAGACCTACGCTATCTGGAGTCAGTAGATAACTAATGACCTACACTATCTAAAGCCAATATATAACTAAAGGCCGACGCTATCTGGAGTCAATAGGTAACTAATGACCTACACTATCTAGAGCCAATACATAACTAAAGACCTACGCTATCTGAGTCAATAGGTAACTAATGACCTAAACTATCTAAAGCCAATATATAACTAAAGACCTACGCTATCTGGAGTCAGTAGATAACTAATGACCTACACTATCTAGAGCCAATACATAACTAAAGACCTACGCTATCTGAGTCAATAGGTAACTAATGACCTAAACTATCTAAAGCCAATAAATAACTACAGACCTACCCTATCTGGAGTCAATAGGTAACTAATGACCTACACTATCTAGAGTCAATACATAACTACATAACTAAAGACCTACGCTTTCTGGAATTAGTAGATAACTAATGACCTACCTTATCTAGGGCCAATAAATAACTAAAGACCAGCACTATGTGGAATCAATATTTAATGAAGCACTATGCATCTCGAGTCAATAGTTAACTATAGACCTTTTCTATTTCTAGTGAATAGATAGCTAAATACCTTTTTTATCTGGAGTGAATAGATAACTAAAGAGCTACGCTATCTGCAGTTAACAAATCACTAATGAGCACGCAAGTGCGTGATCGGATGATCCAGCTGACACGTCATATCCTGCTCTATGCCCCCCGGGATTCCCCTCCAAGTGCACTCACTGACCCTTTGGCCCGATAGATCAATCGAGACAGCGGGAGACCTGTTCCTGGACCAGCACCTGTTGACATTCAACCAACTGTGTTAAGACCATGCTATTCCCCCTGGCCAGTTGCTCCACAGGGCCAGCTGTTGGAGATGTGCTACAGGTTGTGGTTTAAAGTAGACTTAGAGCCCCCGCCATGCGTGCACTTGTCCATACACTGTACACTATAGGTGCTGGGCGTCATTTGATCACCTGGCTACACAAGGTGGTCAGAGAAATTACAGGGGTCTTCCTGGCACCTCTGAGACAAAAATGGGAGGATGACATTGGGCGGCCACTACATGACTCAGAGTGGGCACAGGCGCTTGACTCACCTTGCGTCATCTCCCGCAATGTGCAATTTAAATGTATCCAGTACACTATCTTACAAGGAACCTATCTGACCCCAACAAAATGTAACCACATATTCCCCACTGCTAACCTCATAAGTCTCAGATGGAACTCAGATACCACAGATGTCCAACATATGCTGCGGGAGTGCCCCACGCTCACTACCTATTGGCAGGCAGTTCATGACGCCCTGACATGTGTTACTGAGTTCATACACCTAGATACATGGGAGGTGACAGTTCGAGGGGTATATAAGAGGGCACTGCTGCTTGCCAAGAGAGTTATTACCTTATGTTGGAGGGCCTCTCAGCCACTACTCCCGATTAGATGACAAAACACCTTTCTTTGATCGGGGGGAGTCACCGATTGCACAAATCTACATCATGAGGAGGCCCGCTACCTCCGAAAATGGCCCATAGCGGACTCATGGGACACCATGCTTACACAATTCCGTGAGCAGATATGGGAGGCTGACATCCCACCTACACCTACGCCCAACCAGGATACAGCTCCTCCCCACGATTGGCACATTACATACGCCCACAGCTCCCCACACACGCTGCGTGAGCCCCCCTTAGACTCCCTGGTGCATGCCCCCTGATGCCGCGTCTTATCCCACTTCATTATGAGTCCCGTCCCCTGCTATGAACCATCCCATCTGCTATAATCCCTCCCCTGACACGGAGATTCCATAATTCTTGCGCTGCCATGTAACCTCACTCCCACCCTAAGTTTATTGTTTCAGATCCAATGGCACAATGGAACAACACGCTTCTTCAAACACTTGGCTCAGACTGCACAGTTAGCTCGCGTCCTTCCTCCTTCAGTGGTGGCCCATCTATGGCTTTGCCCCCACTTTGTCCCAATCCTGAGCTCCCGCAGATGACTTACCCTTAGATTGATGTGTTCATGTTGTTTTACCATAATCCTGATATAATGTTGTCATTATCCTGCTGTGCCATATTGTACGCATAAAATATCTCAATAAAAAAAAGGGGAGCAAAAAAAAACCAAATCACAGATGACCTACAGTATCTAGAGTCAATGCATAACTAGAGACTTGCACTATTGGGAGTGAATGGATAACTAACAATCCATGCTTTCTGGTGTCAATAGAGTACTAAAAGCATGCACAAGCCTGAACCAATAGATAACAAAAGACCAACATGAAGATGTAACCTTATGGCTAGAGCTGTCGAACTCGAAGCTGGGAAACCCAGTTCGAGACTCGGCAACGACGCTCAATATCCTGTGATTCTGGGCAAACCACTTGATCTCCCCGTGCCTAACAAAAATTAATGTGTCCTTGTGTAATGAAACTGGTGCTTATGTAAAGGGCTCTGATACCTGATATCTTCGGGTCTTGTTTGTGCTATGTAAAACTCTAAAAAAAATACAAATAAAAAACCCACTATCTGGAGCCATTAGGTAACAATAGACCTACACTCTCAGGAGCCAATAGATAAATACGGACCTAGTCTATAAAAAGTCAAAAGATAACTAAAGACTTACACTATCTGGAGTGAATGGATAAATCAACACCTAAGCTGACTAGAGACCTGTATGTAGTGAATAGATAGCTAAACACCTTTTTTTTATCTGACATCAATAGATAACACCTACGCTATCTGGAGCCAATAAATAATGAAAGACTTTTGCTATCTTGTGTGAATAGATAACTCAACACCATCCCTATCTGGAGCCAATAGATAACTAAAGTTCTACACTCTTTGGTTGGCAGGCTTGGAGCTTTGTGGTCCAAGTTTCTACTAGGATCCTGTTCCAGTTTCATCAGGTGGTTTTGGCAGGTTTTCTGCCACACTGGTAAGAGATAAGCAGGTCAAAGCAGATGAGGGCGTAGTCAATCCAGGTTGGGGTGGTCTTGTCCAGCGTGATGTCATTGAAGTTGGTCAAGATGGGGTAGAGGAGATGTCTGGTGGTGTGGGTGGGATCCTTCATGGAGGCTATTGGTGTTAGGGTCGGTGAGGTCCTCCAAGTGGTAGTTGCGTTTGCCGAGGAGGATGAAGGAGGTGGAGTTGAGCACCACTCCAGCTATAAAGTCCGAAATCGTGTTGTCAAAGTTGGATCATGGTGGAGGAGGCCGGTAGATGAGGGTATCTCCCAGGGTGGAGTTGTTGGAGATGTGCTGTTTAAAGGGCACGTGTTCCAGGTGGTCGCTAGTGTTTGCAGACATAATGGAGCAGTGAATGTTCTCTTTGAAGATGATGGATAGCCCTCCTCCGGGTCTGCAGGCTCTGTCCCATTTTACAATCTTGTATTCCGGGGACGAGATTGCTGTGGCGATGTCAGTGGCCGATGTTGGGGGGAGCCAGGTTTTGGTCAGGAAATGCGCTGCCCAGGGTCGACCTAAAAATTGCAATGAAGTGGGTGCTGGAGCTGAATCATTTTGTAGGCACACATGTATGCTTAAAACAAAATTACACAGCCCAGCGCCTATGTCATCATGGTATTTTTCCTGTTCCATTTAAAAAATAATCTTACCTTCAGGTTGTACAGCAGCACCTGCTTTGATGCTTTACAAAATGAAGAAAAACATTGGCAGACTTTGTAGGTCTAAAGGTGAGACTTATTGGCTTTGTCAATGCTTCTTTTAATGTTTTACCAAGGAAAACAAACTTAAGCCAGACATATGTATTGGCTTTGCCAAAGCGTGTTAGTGTCAGACTCAGTGCTGAGTTTAGGACTGGTTTTAGAAGAGTCGGGCTTCATTTTGGAAGACCTGTGATTAAATCAGTTCTGTATATGAGCATAGCAAGAGTAAGATCAAAGCATGTTATTTAACCTTATCTGCCCATGATATGGTAGGTGCTAAGCTAACTAAGAAAAAAAATAAAATCTGTTTAAAAAAATAATGAAGGCAGTTCTGTAGTCAAATCTGGCAGAGAGTAATAGCGTGGAATGATCGCATTAACATTTAAAATTAAATGTAAATTATTAAAGGCCGAGAGACTTTGTGGTGGTGTGCTGAAGGGCTCCTGTTATATGAGGCGCTTCTCCGCCTTCCCCGGACTCAGATTTAAAAGAATGTGCCCCCTTTCTAAATATAGCGAAGGGCGTTCACCAACCCCTTGTACCAACAGACTAGGCGTGATGGGCACAGAAGGGAGAGAGAGGAGACATGAAAATAAATAACTACCTTGTAAAAGAAAAGGAGACCGGAGGACATGGAAAGACAGCAAGAAAGGCTGTGGAAGAAATTGCAGGACTAAGAAGGGGTTAAAAAGCGCGAGCAGGAAAGGGAGTTAAAGAGCGCGACTTGGAACATTACAAGAAACAATGCAGAAGGGGTGGTGGGAGGGGGGGGCGGGGGTGACTGCATGTGCGAGAGCTGAAGGCGGCAGGCATGAATGCAGGTCAGAGCAGGGGGGTGCCCGGAAGTGCCTTCCTCTCAGGAGGGGGTGTTGTACATGTGATAAGCCGGCGCACCATCATCACTCAGGAAGCACTTTAAGATATACCGAAAGACACGGACCCTCTGGCGGCAGATAAACCCTCCCGGACGCGCGGCTCAATTCTTTCCTAATCTGAACACCCCAGGCCCGGGCTTATCTCACGCGACAACCCAGACCCATCTGTATCTCGCGCTCGATCGTCGCGTTCTATCAGCCTCCTGTGTCTGTACCAGGGCATTCCGAGCTCGGCTTTGATTTGTGCGCCCACCCAACCGGCTCCCGCTCCACGTAGTTACAGTTCTTTCTGAGAATTTAGGTTTCGGTGCTTGTGAGGGGAAGTAGCCTTTACTCAGGGCTCATTGCCCCGTCTGACCTTTACCCTAAAGTCTATGCCACGCACGTAAGTATATGTAAAGGGAAGTAAAGGTGATATTAGCGATCGAGGGTGGTAGAGGGAAAGGGAGGTAAGGGGGTTTAAAATAGGGTTCTTTGGAGGATACATCCAAAACAGATGTAAACAAGCATTGGCATAGCCAATAGGTATTGCTTTTGGGACCTTATAAGTTTTTAGCCATGCAACAGTTGATGTTGTTGCACCAAGGATATTGTGCTGCATAACTAAATACTTATAAGGTCCCAAAAGCAAGACCTATTGGCTATGCCAATGCTTGTTCATAAAGAACCAAGGATATAAGCAACTCATTGCTTCTTCTGAAGCAACTCAACAATCACAGCCCTTTTGTTTCTTTTTTGGATTTTATTAGGCTGCACCCGACTGAAAAGGCCCACGTATGCTGCAACCGGTCTTAGATTGCTTGTAATCCCTTTCAGAGAGAGCCTTGTCTGACAGTTCAAACTGCACTGAACCTAGAGGAGCAGAATCATGACTGATTTGCATGTGTCTGGTTCTTGTCTGAGGTGGCATGGTGAGCAAAAGAACGATGAACTGAATACGCCCTGAGTCAATACCGGGGGCTAAGATTTATTCAAGCATCGTTTTTTCGAACCATAATTGAGCACACACAAGGGCACATTATATTAAACAACCAATCAATCAATCAGAGTACTTGTAAAGCGCGCTACTTGCCCATGAGGGTCTCAAGGCGCTGAGGGGAGGGGGTGCTGCTACTGTTCGAAGAGCCAGGTCTTGAGGAGTCTTCTGAATGCGAGTAAGTCTTGGGTCTGCCGTAGGTTTGTAGGAAGGGTGTTCCAGGTCTTGGCGGCGAGGTAGGAGAAGGATCTGCCGCCGGAGGTTGTTCGTTGGATGCGGGGGACAGCGGTGAAGGCGAGGATGGCGGAGCGGAGCTGGCGGGTCGGGGTGTAGAATCTGAGTCTGCTGTTCAGGTAGGTTGGTCCGGCGTTGTGGAGTGCTTTGTGTGCGTGGGTGAGGAGCTTGAAGGTGATCCTCTTGTCGACGGCGAGCCAGTGTAGGTCTCTCAGGTGGGGGGTGATGTGGCTGCAGCGGGGAATGTTGACAATCAGTCGGGCGGAGGCGTTTTGGATGCGTTGTAGTCATAGGTGTTTGGCTGGGATTACTGCGTAGAGTGTGTTGTCGTAGTCCAATCTGCTGCTGACGAGGGCCTGTGTCACCGTTCTTCTTGTTTTGGTCGGGATCCACTTGTAGATCCTGCGGAGCAAGCGGAGGGTGTTGTAGCAGGAGGAGGAGACGGCGTTGACCTGTTTAGACATGGAGAGGGAGGAGTCAAGGATGAATCCTAGGTTGCGTGCATGGTCGGTGGGTGTCGGTGCTGTTCCCAGTGTGGTCGGCCACCAGGAGTCGTCCCAGGCTGAGGGGGTGGGTCAGAGGATAAGTACCTCCATCTTGTCCGAGTTCAGCTTCAGACGGCTGTTCCTCATCCAGTCGGCGACGACCTTCATTCCATTGGGAGGTTGGTTTTGGCGGTGTGCGGGTCCTTGTTGAGGGAGAGGATGAGCTGGGTGTCGTCGGCGTAGGAGATGATGTTGAGGTCGTGTTGGCGGGCCACTTGTGCGAGGGGGGCCATGTAGATGTTGAACAGTGTCGGGCTGAGGGATGAGCCCTGGGGGACGCCGCAGATGATGTCGGTGGCCTCAGATCGGAAGGGCGGTAGGCGGACGCTCTGGGTTCTGCCGGGGAGGAAGGACGTGGTCCAGTCAAGGGCCTTCTCTTGTATTCCGGCTTCTAGGAGGCGTGTCTTTAGAGTGCGATGGCAGACCGTGTCGAAGGCGGCTGACAGGTCCAGGAGGATGAGGGCTGATGTTTCGCCGTTGTCTAGTTGGCGCCTGATGTCGTCTGTGGCGGCGATGAGGGCTGTCTCGGTGCTGTAGTTTCATCTGAACCCGTACTGGGACGGGTCCAAGATGTTGTTGTCTTCCAGGTGGCGGGCCAGTTGCATGTTGATGATTTTTTTCGATGACTTTCGCCTGGAAGGGGAGCAGGGAGATGGGCCGGAAGTTCTTGAGGTCCTTGGGGTCTGCCTTGGGCTTCTTAAGGAGGGCGTTGATTTTGGCGTGTTTCCAGCTTTCCGGGAATATCACTGTTTTGAAGGAGATGTTGATGACCTTCCGTAGCTGGGGTGCGATGGCAGCGTCTGCTTTGTTGAATACGTGGTGTGGGCACGGGTCTGACGGAGATCCTGAGTGAATGGAGTTCATGACCTTGTGTGTCTCGTCGTCGTTGACGTTGGACCAGGAGGTCAGGCGGTTGGCGCTGGTGGTGTTCACAGGGGAGGTGGGGTCTGGCGTGGTTGGGGCGGTCATGGTGTTGAAACTGTCATGGATGTCAGCGATCTTGCGGTGGAAGAAGATGGCTAGTGAGTTGCACAGTTCTTGTGAGGGCGGTATGTTGTTGGCGTTGGCGCTGGGGTTGGAGAGTTCCTTTACGATGCTGAAGAGCTCTTTGCTGTCGTGTGCGTTGTTATCCAGGCGGTCTTTGAAGGAGGATCTCTTGGCTAATCTGATGAGGTGGTGATGTCTGCGGGTGGCGTCCTTGTGGGCTTCGTGGTAGTCCGGAGTGCGTTCGTGGAGCCATATCTTCTCCAGTTTCCGGCAGACGCGTTTGGAGGTCTGCCGCTCGTCGGTGAACCAGATGGCTCTCTTGCTGTCATGGTTGTTGGAGGGTTTCTTGAGTGGGGCGAGGGTGTTGGCGCAGTTGTCGATCCACTGTCTGAGGTTGCGGGCTGCAGTGTCTGGGTTGGTGGGGTCGGTGGGCGGGTTTTGGGCGAGGGTGGTGATCAGCTGGTCTTCGGTGACTTTGCTCCAGCAGCGGCGAGGCAGCTGTTGGGTGCGGTGGTGCGTGGTTTGTTTGTTGAAGGTGAAATGGATGCAGTGGTGGTCGGTCCAGTGGAGTTCGGTGGTGTGGTCAAAGACGACGTGGGTGCCTTTGGAGAAGATGGGGTCCAGCGTGTGGCCAGCGGCGTGGGTGGGTGCGGTGACGAGTTGTCTGAGGCCGAGGTTGGCGAGGTTGTCGATCAGGGTGGCAGAGTTGGCGTTGTTGTTGTTCTCGAGGTGGAAATTCAGGTCCCCGAGGAGGATGTAGTCCTTGGAGGCGAGTGCGTGGGTGCTGGCGAGTTCGGCGATGGAGTCGCTGACTTGAGCTCGGGGTCCGGGTGGTTTGTAGATGAGTGTTCCTCTGAGGGTGGTGTTAGGGTCCATGTGGATCCGGAAGTGCAGGTATTCGGCGGTGTTGAGGGTGTCGTCTGTGAGGGTGGCGACCTTGAGGGTGGATTTGTGGACGATGGATATTGCTCCTCCGATTCCGGTGGCGCGATCCCTGCGGGTGATCTTGTAGCCGTCCGGGATGGCTATGGCGATGTCAGGTGCCAAGGAGTCGTTCCACCAGGTCTCGGTCAGGAAGGCCACGTCTGGGGCGGAGGTGTGTCGAGCAGATCCCAGAGCTCGACGGCGTGTTTGGTGCGGAGCGGGTGTTGAGGAGTATGCAGCAGAGGTGGTTGGGTCCAGTCCTTGGAGGTTTGGTGGTTCTGTCGCAGGTGAAGCTGCAGGTGTGGCAGGAGAAAGGTCAGTGAGTCCGTTTCGGGGTGGCTTGGAAGCAGGTGTAGTTATGGCCGGCGATGAGTGCGTAAAGGGTGCTGGCGTCGTAGCGGAGTCTGGTGTTGTGGCGTTTGCGGGGTCAAGGGTTTCTGGCGCTGTCCAGGCGCGGACGGGCGCAGACAGGCTTGCCTTTGGCGCGCCAGCGGCGTGCCCGCTGCACGCGGCCTCCATAAGAGGGGGATAGGGAGGGAGGAGCAGCTGGGAGGCGGGAGCGGGGTGGCCACTGGGGAGCAGGGGGGCGATGCCGCAGGGAGGCAGCGGCGGGAAAGGATCGGGAGACAGCGGGAACCAGGTGGCGGCAGGAAGCAGGAAACGAGGCAGCTGGCGGCTGTGTGGTGACTTGGGGAGCAACCTGCCTGCGAGCAGGGTCAAAGGTCGCTCCTATGCCACTGCGCGGCCCCCATAAGAGGGGGATAGGGAGGGAGGAGCAGCTGGGAGGCGGGAGCGGGGTGGCCAATGGGGAGCAGGGGGGTGGGGCCGCAGGGACGCAGCGGCAGGAAAGGATCGGGAGACGGCGGGAACCAGGCGGCGGCAGGAAGCAGGACACGAGGCAGCTGGCGGCTGTGTGGTGGCGTGCGGAGCGACCTGCCTGCGAGCAGGGTCAAAGGTCGCTCGTACGCCACTGCGCGCTCCCCATAAGGGGTGATAGGGAGGGAGGAGCAGCTGGGAGGCGGGAGCGGGGTGGCCAATGGGGAGCAGAGGGGCGGGGCCGCAGGGACTCAGCGGCGGGAAAGGATCAGGAGACGGCGGGAACCGGGCGGCGGCAGGAAGCAGCTGGCGGCTGTGTGGTTGCGTGGGGAGCGACCTGCCTGCGAGCAGGGTCAAAGGTCAACGCTTCCAATATTTGGAATGGCAAACCAATCTGATATGTGCCAAGTTGCAGAAAGGCTTTCAATAGACACCGGCCTTGCAGGATACCAATGTTAAAAATCGAAAGAAGAAATATAGTAATTGTTCTGTGGTCTTCTGACGTGTCGTACAGACTCAGCCATAATTCATCATTTTTTCATTAATTACGAAAGCGGATTTATATGCATATCCCTCACGTCCCACTAAAATCACTGAACTATTATCTTAATTTTAGAAAGGCTTATAAAACTCTTACAATCTATTAGTTTTGTAGCTCTAGTCTATTATGGGTGTGGATGTGCGGTCTACCAATTGTGCACCTACCCATATCATAAACTCACTAACTTGCAGACTCATTCATTCCAATATCTCTGTCTGATAAATCTCCCCAAGTTTTAATGTGAGTGATCAAAATACACGTGATGTTGACCAGCAGTCTGCCTCTTCTACCACTGGTTTTAAACATAGAGAAAGCAAACAGCCAAATCCCACTAATCAGGAAGTAAGTTTGCACACCTATTTCCACAGGTTCCCATTAGTTTTTCCTCTGGGAAAATTGTACTTGTTTTCAACAGGTAAAATGAGTCCTGGACCAAACATCTGCCTCCACCACCTTTCACGTACCTGGGATTACATATTTATTATAAGTGTAATTGGGTGAATTGAATGAAAGTAAGGAAAGCCGAATTTGATCTAACCATTGAGACAAGTTTTAGGTTCCCTGTAAAGTTAGATTCTAACTCCTTAGATACGATGATTAATATCAACAAAGCACAATGTATTTCTGTGCTGATGTGGGAGAATTGTAACACAACACACATGCAGGTTAGTGAGAATGTGTTCCTGAGAAGACTGTCATTTGACCCTCCTACTGTGCCCACGTATGCCTGCCATTCGGAACTAGGTTTACCGTATTTGGAAAATCATGTCAAGTTAACACCACTTATGCTATGGCCTTCCAGCTGGTCAAAATCTGAAGCCCTTCCTAGCCAGTATGTAATCACTGATTGACTTCACATGACTATGCATGTAATAGTCCATGGCGAAATATAGAAAGGACCAATTCACCATGGTAGGGAGCTCTGAGCTTTCCAATAACCCACGGAATATCAGTGCTTTAGAATAAGCTCGATTTAAAACAGAATTCTTTATCATGTTGGAAAGATGAAGAGAAGCGCTAGAGTGTAGCAAGAAGGCAGTGGGTATCCACCACATTTTAATTACCACTGACCGCATGGAGTCCTATTTGTATCTTTTACCACATCACTAGCAGAGATATTACCTTGTTAGGTTCAAATCTAGCCCTTCTCCTGGTCTCTAATCCAAAAGACGTTAATGGAGAAGAGGTCCTAGCGCCTTGCGATTCACGAACAGCACAATCAATGCTACATTCCTTCTTTTTATGTAACTTGTACACTGAGCCTGGGAAATTGTTCTTAATCCCATTACTTAGGTTCCTGAACATCAGAACATGCAGGCCAGCTTCACTTCTCCTCCAATTACTGTAATCAGAACTAATTTGTAGAATGTTTCATAAATTAATCTCGTCTACTGTAAGATTACGAAATTTGGTGGGCAAGAAATGTGTTAACCTGTTTTTAGTATTCTTAACGAGGTATTTATGAATGAATTGTTTGATGTACAAGGGGCTGGATTAGTTATTAGTCGCCTTAATACTACCCCTCTTTACGCACAAGTCACTTTATGAATTAACTGTCCTAATTCTTGTCAGAAATAAGAATGATTTGATGCATTATATGCCGGATTACTTGTATGTTGTTGTTAATACTTCCCTTTCATGCACAACTCAATTCATGGATCAATTTATTCAAACTTTATCCAAGTTACTGCTAAATTTGAATGCCTGCATATTATTGATTTGTGTGTTATGTGCTCATTTATGGTCTTTATGAGCTCCTGGAAAAATGTAAAAACTAAAGATGAAGGTTTTACGCACATTCATATTCAGCTGAAAAAAACTATTTTGTTTCTGCAGAAACTGTATAATAGGAAAACTCGAATTGATGACGTAAGAGCATCTAGGTTCATATCCTTCTCGTCACACAAAAGGTAGAACTCAGCAATTCATACACGCGTGATAGAGGAAGTCAACAGGTCAGCAAGTTCAAAACCAAATTCTGTTGGTGCGTCGACATCTAGCGCCCAAGCTACGCATATTGACAACATAATGAATGATGATGTACAAGCTACCGCTCTAACCAGAACAGAAATCAATGCTGGCAAACGGAGATTGCTAGCAGGTGAAATGTGTACTAGGCTGGCCTTCACCAGAGAAATTGGGTTTGTCGGATGGCTTCACGTAGTCTTGATAAAGAACATTCCCAAAGGGACCCGCGCTTAGCAAAAAACCCTTGTAAACCCGCAGAAGGCCTGTTTGTTAGAAGCAACGTTACGTCTTATTTGAGGCAATAATTGCCAGAGTAAACCGGCATTTCTGTTACCCCTGAGCGTGGAGAAACGTGTATCTGTCCATCAAAAACATCAAATATAGGAACACAGAGCAGCAACGTGATAAATCAATAGGTATTTATCAGATAATAAATTTGACTTTTCGAATTTGGGTAAAATCCTAAATAAGTTATAATTAAAATGTTAAAAGCATGAGTAAAAACCCAAAAGTATTGCAGGCCTTCTATCCGACACCCAGGCAACATTTGGCTTGGGGATGCATTTTAGAGAAAGACACATTTAACAGTTTCCTCGAAATTAACATTTTGGTGCTGAAAAAGTAGTCCTCTAAAAACGACTTCTGTGATAGTTTCCTCTTAGCTTCAGCACATGAACAACAAGCATTGGCCGCTTGGCCGTAAAAGTAACGCGGCCGTGAAAGCGATCGCGATCGCGTGCTCTGTGGCAGGGGAGGGATGGAGCGAGTCACACTTTAAGGGTGCAGCGAGGAAAGCCAGATGGCTGCTGCGCGCGTGCTCGCAAGCTTGAGGCCACACAGAAAGCGTGTGGTTGCATTTTAAAATGCCCACTCACTAAAATTCCCACCAGAGCAGCGCATGCGCTGGCTCAGGTGAGACCAAAAAAAGAGGGGACATTTGACGGGGTCCCCCCAAAAAAATACACGTGATTATATATAAATATACAGAGCCACTTAAATAAGTGAATATTTTTAAATATATATATATATATATATATACACACATATATTCACTAAAAAAAGACAAAGGTTAAAGTTGAGTTATACATTGTTAGACTTAGTCCTTCTTAGAGGATTTCACGAAAACATTTTGTTCCTCCTGGTTTTTACTGATTCTCTTTTTGAGGCCTTAGGACTCTGGGCTTTTCCCCACTGTAATACAGTGTGAAAGCACATGTGCCCTTCCTATACATGTTAAGAAGTGGTGCTTATTTATTTGGTTTAGGTTTTGTACCTGTGAGTGCCCTGTAAAAAGGTACACCACTTACGCAGGGCAGGTACTCCACTGGCTAATAAAGAGACACAGTGTGCCACCCACCAGAATGGCCTTTGAAACATGTATCTGGGTGCGCAGTTGCTCTTGTGCTCAGGTTGGCGCTTCTTACTCATTAGCCAACCATGAGTGGGCCTTCCACTAACACTAGAGCACCTCTAGGGTTAGCCCTGAAGTGTGGAGCAAGTGGTAGGCGAAAGGCAGGGCAGGTACAGATGGGTGTTCCATGCCCAGGGCAGGTAGTGAAGAACACCCATGTGGGTTTTCCCTACCTAGGAAGTCGGCTCTTCCATGGGACCAGGGTTTTACTGATTCTCTTTTAGTGGCATTAGGGCTCTGGGCACTTTCCCACTGTAAACGTACTATGAAAGTGTGAGTGACCCTCCTACACACGTTAGGAAGCGGTGTTTACCTGATGTTTTTAAACATGCCTCAAGCCTGCCATTGCAAGCATGTGTGCGCGCACTTGCCCCGATGAGGTTTTTAACCATGTGTCGAGCCTGCCACTGCAGGCCTGTGGGTGCGGACCTGCACCAATGAGGTTTTTAACCATGTGTCAAGCCTGCCATTGCAAGCCTGTGTGCGCGCACTTGCCTCGATCAGGTTTTCAATCATGTGTCGAGCCTGCCACTGCAGGCCTGTGGGTGCGGACCTGCACCAATGAGGTTTTTAACCATGTGTCAAGCCTGCCATTGCAGGCCTGTGTGTGCGCACCTGCCCCGATGAGGTTTTTAACCATGTGTCAAGCCGGCCATTGCAGGCCTGTGTGTGCGCACCTGCACCAATGAGGTTTTTAACCATGTGTCAAGCCTGCCATTGTAGGTTTTTTTTTGTGCACACTTGCACGTATAATGTTTTTACCCATGTGTGAAGCCTACCTTGCAGGCCTGTTGTGTGCAATTGCACTTCTGTTCAGGTTGGCCTTTCTAAACCACTGGCTTATCCTGAGGGGACCTTTCACTACCACTATAGCCCCCCTAGGGTAAGTCTTGAAGGGTGAAGCAGGTGGTAGGTGAAAGGTGAAAGGCAAGGCAGGTACACATGTGTGTTCTCTGCCCAGGTAGTGAAGTATACCCATGTATGTTTCACTACTTATGAGGTTTGCTCTTCCCGTGAATGTCTGACAAAATGTCGATATACAAAATATCGACATACAAAAATATCGCACCAAAAATATTGTTGTCAACAATATCGACATCCTATCTCCATAATTATTGTTTTTAGCCTGTGAAATATTGTGTTTTTAATACTTGCACTGATCGTTTGGCACTAGCTTTTAGACTTCCCCGAGCAGCAGACTGAACGCTGTTACGGGTAGACCCCTCCTTCCTGCCGCCATTACCTGCATGCGAGGGAGCCACGAGACACGCCTACCTCTGCTGGCCACGCCCCCCCCCTCACCAGGTTTAAATTGCGCGCGCTGACTACTATCGCCGCATTGACAGAGAACCTCCTGAGGCGGAAGCCGGGAGTTGTGAGAGCCCATAATTATTGTTTTTAGCCTGTGAAATATTGTGTTTTTAATACTTGCACTGATCGTCTGGCACTAGCTTTTAGACTTCCCCGAGCAGCAGACTGAACGCTGTTACGGGTAGACCCCTCCTTCCTGCCGCCATTACCTGCATGCGAGGGAGCCACGAGACACGCCTACCTCTGCTGGCCACGCCCCCCCTCACCAGGTTTAAATTGCGCGCGCTGACTACTATCGCCGCATTGACAGAGAACCTCCTGAGGCGGAAGCCGGGAGTTGTGAGAGCCCATAATTATTGTTTTTAGCCTGTGAAATATTGTGTTTTTAATACTTGCACTGATCGTTTGGCATTAGCTTTTAGACTTCCCCGAGCAGCAGACTGAACGCTGTTACGGGTAGACCCCTCCTTCCTGCCGCCATTACCTGCATGCGAGGGAGCCACGAGGCACGCCTACCTCTGCTGGCCACGCCCCCCCCTCACCAGGTTTAAATTGCGCGCGCTGACTACTATCGCCGCATTGACAGAGAACCTCCTGAGGCGGAAGCCGGGAGTTGTGAGAGCCCATAATTATTGTTTTTAGCCTGTGAAATATTGTGTTTTTATACTTGCACTGATCGTTTGGCACTAGCTTTTAGACTTCCCGAGCAGCGCGCTGAACGCTGTTACGGGTAGACCCCTCCTTCCTGCCGCCATTACCTGCATGCGAGGGAGCCACGAGGCACGCCTACCTCTGCTGGCCACGCCCCCCCCTCACCAGGTTTAAATTGCGCGCGCTGACTACTATCGCCGCATTGACAGAGAACCTCCTGAGGCGGAAGCCGGGAGTTGTGAGAGCCCATAATTATTGTTTTTAGCCTGTGAAATATTGTGTTTTTAATACTTGCACTGATCGTTTGGCACTAGCTTTTAGACTTCCCCGAGCAGCAGACTGAACGCTGTTACGGGTAGACCCCTCCTTCCTGCCGCCATTACCTGCATGCGAGGGAGCCACGAGGCACGCCTACCTCTGCTGGCCACGCCCCCCCCTCACCAGGTTTAAATTGCGCGCGCTGACTACTATCGCCGCATTGACAGAGAACCTCCTGAGGCGGAAGCCGGGAGTTGTGAGAGCCCATAATTATTGTTTTTAGCCTGTGAAATATTGTGTTTTTATACTTGCACTGATCGTTTGGCACTAGCTTTTAGACTTCCCCGAGCAGCGCGCTGAACGCTGTTACGGGTAGACCCCTCCTTCCTGCCGCCATTACCTGCATGCGAGGGAGCCACGAGACACGCCTACCTCTGCTGGCCACGCCCCTACCTCCAACGCCCCCAGCACTTCCATAAACCATGTGTCTCTGCCGGAAGCGCAGCGGACGAGCGCAGCGGGCGCGCCGAAGGCGCGCTTAAGGCAAGATCGTCCGCGCTAGGCAGAGCTCAGAGCCAGATTCCATAGATAATACCATCTACCCCACGCACAGATACTCAAGGGACGCTCTACTACACTTGAAAAGAGAGCTTAAGGGCCCCTGTTTACACTCCGTATCGGGAGACCACTCCCTTAACCATTGTCTCCATTGCCCGTATAAATTTACACCCACCGTGTCCGAAAATTCATCCCCCATCCCAATGCGCTTGGCTCTGATCAACTGTAGATCTCTCCCTAAGCACTCATTAGAAATCTACCAAACGCTTGAAAATCATGAGCTAGATGCTCTCTTCCTAACGGAAACCTGGCTAGGACCTGACTCCGACCCCGACATCGTTAAATCCCTCCCCCCGGGCTTCCTAATTCAACACATGGACCGTTCCAAAGGGAAAGGTGGGGGTGTTGCTATAATCTACAAAGACCATCTTTCCTGCCGACTGCAAGGTAGGCCTCTTCTAAAATGTGAAAATGTCTTGTTTTCAATTCAATATTTACAACAAGGGGTGGTGAGGGACAGAGTCTCTGAATTAAGCAGAATACTCTCACCCAGTCAAGAGATCAGGGCTAGATCCAACACCGTTTTTTTAGCTCATTGCACCATCCCAGTTTCAGAACCTGGCTGTATGCAAATTAGTCTGTTCCTGTCCCAGTGCATGATGGGAACAGGGCAAACCAAACTACAAAAGCCAATTCTTACACTGGGAAGGAAACAAGCTTCCGGGGACCGGTTTCTGGCATTACAGCCGTCTTCGGCCCGGCTTGCTTGAATCCTGATGGTGCAATGAGCAAGGGACTCATGTCTGAGTATATCCTTCCACGCTTAGGGTGGACAAAAATATTTACAACAAGGGGTGGTGAGGGACAGAGTCTCTGAATTAAGCAGAATACTCTCACCCAGTCAAGAGATCAAGGCTAGATCCAACACCGTTTTTTAGCTCATTGCACCATCCCAGTTTCAGAACCTGGCTGTATGCAAATTAGTCTGTTCCTGTCCCAGTGCATGATGGGAACAGGGCAAACCAAACTACAAAAGCCAATTCTTACACTGGGAAGGAAACAAGCTTCCGGGGACCGGTTTCTGGCATTACAGCCGTCTTCGGCCCGGCTTGCTTGAATCCTGATGGTGCAATGAGCAAGGGACTCATGTCTGAGTATATCCTTCCACGCTTAGGGTGGACAAAAATATTTACAACAAGGGGTGGTGAGGGACAGAGTCTCTGAATTAAGCAGAATACTCTCACCCAGTCAAGAGATCAGGGCTAGATCCAACACCGTTTTTTAGCTCATTGCACCATCCCAGTTTCAGAACCTGGCTGTATGCAAATTAGTCTGTTCCTGTCCCAGTGCATGATGGGAACAGGGCAAACCAAACTACAAAAGCCAATTCTTACACTGGGAAGGAAACAAGCTTCCGGGGACCGGTTTCTGGCATTACAGCCGTCTTCGGCCCGGCTTGCTTGAATCCTGATGGTGCAATGAGCAAGGGACTCATGTCTGAGTATATCCTTCCACGCTTAGGGTGGACAAAAATATTTACAACAAGGGGTGGTGAGGGACAGAGTCTCTGAATTAAGCAGAATACTCTCACCCAGTCAAGAGATCAGGGCTAGATCCAACACTGTTTTTTAGCTCATTGCACCATCCCAGTTTCAGAACCTGGCTGTATGCAAATTAGTCTGTTCCTGTCCCAGTGCATGATGGGAACAGGGCAAACCAAACTACAAAAGCCAATTCTTACACTGGGAAGGAAACAAGCTTCCGGTGACCGGTTTCTGGCATTACAGCCGTCTTCGGCCCGGCTTGCTTGAATCCTGATGGTGCAATGAGCAAGGGACTCATGTCTGAGTATATCCTTCCACGCTTAGGGTGGACAAAAATATTTACAACAAGGGGTGGTGAGGGACAGAGTCTCTGAATTAAGCAGAATACTCTCACCCAGTCAAGAGATCAGGGCTAGACCCAACACTGTTTTTTAGCTCATTGCACCATCCCAGTTTCAGAACCTGGCTGTATGCAAATTAGTCTGTTCCTGTCCCAGTGCATGATGGGAACAGGGCAAACCAAACTACAAAAGCCAATTCTTACACTGGCAAGGAAACAAGCTTCCGGGGACCGGTTTCTGGCATTACAGCCGTCTTCGGCCCGGCTTGCTTGAATCCTGATGGTGCAATGAGCAAGGGACTCATGTCTGAGTATATCCTTCCACGCTTAGGGTGGACAAAAATATTTACAACAAGGGGTGGTGAGGGACAGAGTCTCTGAATTAAGCAGAATACTCTCACCCAGTCAAGAGATCAGGGCTAGATCCAACATCGTTTTTTAGCTCATTGCACCATCCCAGTTTCAGAACCTGGCTGTATGCAAATTAGTCTGTTCCTGTCCCAGTGCATGATGGGAACAGGGCAAACCAAACTACAAAAGCCAATTCTTACACTGGGAAGGAAACCAGCTTCCGGGGACCGGTTTCTGGCATTACAGCCGTCTTCGGCCCGGCTTGCTTGAATCCTGATGGTGCAATGAGCAAGGAACTCATGTCTGAGTATATCCTTCCACGCTTAGGGTGGACAAAAATATTTACAACAAGGGGTGGTGAGGGACAGAGTCTCTGAATATAGCAGAATACTCTCACCCAGTCAAGAGATCAGGGCTAGACCCAACACCGTTTTTTAGCTCATTGCACCATCCCAGTTTCAGAACCTGGCTGTATGCAAATTAGTCTGTTCCTGTCCCAGTGCATGATGGGAACAGGGCAAACCAAACTACAAAAGCCAATTCTTACACTGGGAAGGAAACAAGCTTCCGGGGACCGGTTTCTGGCATTACAGCCGTCTTCGGCCCGGCTTGCTTGAATCCTGATGGTGCAATGAGCAAGGGACTCATGTCTGAGTATATCCTTCCACGCTTAGGGTGGACAAAAATATTTACAACAAGGGGTGGTGAGGGACAGAGTCTCTGAATTAAGCAGAATACTCTCAATTCAAGTCTCCCCATGTAGATCTCTGTCGGGTCTCCTTATCTACCGCCCTCCAGGACCCCTGGGCCAGCTCAGTGAATCTCTTGTGGAACATACATACACACTGGCCGCCCTCATTCCACTTGTATGATCCTAGGCGACCTAAACATCCATTTTGATAAAAAGGAAGCTAAACCAGCCGCTGACTTAATAGCAGACCTCGAAACCCTTCAGCTAAAACTAGAAAGTCGATTACCCACCCATTCATTGGGCCATCTGCTGGATCCGATCTTCTCCAACATTAACGATCTTACTATCTTAGATCCCATCCCGGTACCCTGGACTGATCATTTTTTAGTCCCACTAAATTGGCAGCTGTCTCCTACCCCACGCCTCAAAACCCTACCTAATAAGCCCACTCGCTCTTGGGCTACGCTAGTCCCAGAAAAATGGAAACTCCATCTAGAGCGCTCCCCCCCTAAACTTGTCTCCAACCCCACTTACGCGGACGCAGAGTTTTCGACCTGGATAGGAGAGGCACTGGACAAAACGCTTCCAAAAAAATCTTCCTGCAAGCCTCGGGGTAAAGCTACCTCCCCATGGTTTACTCAGGAAATGCGACTTCTAAAAAAGCATGTAAGAAATCAGAAAGAGACTGGAGAAAAAAATGTGATCCCATTAAAAAAACTGAATACAAACAGACCCTTCTTAACTATAAAAAGGCACTTAAAACTGCTCAAGTCAATTATTTCGAGGAAAAAATCAGCTCATCCACCAATTCATCTTGGGAGACGTTTCAAATAGCTAAGAAACTTCTCAAAGTACCGGACCCTCCTCCCCTAGTAGAGCCGTCAGCTACCCGATGCAATGAACTTGCAGAATTCTTTGATTTAAAGATAAAAAACATCATCAATTCCCTCCCGCCGCAAACTTCGGACGCTCCCTCCGTTGCCGATCAGTCCTGTCCTGCACCTCATGCTATAGCATGTCAACTGTCACACTTCACTCTCCTGACAACAGACACTCTCCCTCCTATACTCAACTCAATCAAAAGTGGTTGTCCTACTGATCCCGCACCACTTAATATCCTTAAGTTAGTTGCGCCTACCATTCTCCCCTACCTGACAAAGCTGATTAACATCTCACTCACCCATGGCCTAGTTGGAAAAAAGCAATTGTCAAAGCACTCATCAAAAAATCACACCTGGACCCACTAGAACTAGGCAATTATCGGCCGATTTCCTTGCTCCCAGGCATTAGTAAAATAGCTGAGAAGTACGTCAACTACAACCTCTCCCAGTATCTCGAAACCAACGGGCTCCTGGGGCCTTCTCAGACTGGATTCAGGCCCGGCCAGAGCACAGAAACTGCGATATTGGCGGTTGTCGAAGAGGCAAGGAAAATCATGGACTCAGGAGGATCAGTGGCAGTGATCCTCCTGGACCTGAGTGCGACCTTCGACACCGTCAACCACTCGACACTGGTCCACAGGCTCAGAGAGCTTGGAATCACGGGAACGGCCCTGGCCTGGCTGGAATCCTTCCTTAACAATAGATCCTTCCAGGTAGCAGATGGCAATTTCACTTCCAGGTCCACTGCCATTAGCTGTGGGGTCCCTCAGGGTTCGTCCCTGAGCCCGACCCTTTTTAATGTTTACATGTCCCCCTTGAAAAGATTGTCACCCCTTTTGGGATCAAGCTTTTAACCTACGCTGACGATACCCAACTGGTAGCATCTTTAAGTCAGCAAGACCAATCCCTCTCTAACCTCCAAACCTGTCTAAGCAAAATAACCAAATGGATGAACCTCTCCCATCTCAAACTGAATAACGACAAGACAGAGATAATGATCCTGGGCAATCAATCACTCTACCACCCTAAATCTCTATGGCCCCCCTGCATGGGTACTCCACCCAATCCGAAACAAGAAATCAAGAGCCTAGGAATATGGCTGGATGAAGGCCTCAATTTCTCCGCCCAAGCAAGAAAAACGGCTGGTGTGTGTCACGGCCTCCTACGGTCAGCCAGGAAAATTTTGCCCCTACTCCCAACACAGTCCCAACAACTCTTGATCCACGGTCTTGTGTTGTCACGCCTGGACTACGGCAACGCCCTCTATCTGGGGGCCCCTAAAAAAGTACTGTCAAAGCTTCAGACAGTACAAAATGCTGCCGCCCGCCTCCTCACAGGAACTCATCGCCGCTGCTCAGCCAAACCAGCTTTGAATGCCTTGCATTGGCTACCTATTCAGGAGAGAATACAATTCAAGGCACTCTGCACGACATACAAAATCCTACATGGTAAGGCCCCACCAATCTTACAAAACCTTATCACACCATACACCACCAAGAGAACGCTACGATCCTCAAACTGCAATTTAGCATCTGTTCCCAGAATCAAGAAAGCCCACTCTGGTGGTCGACTGTTTGCATACAATGCCTCCAAACTGTGGAACACGTTACCCCCAGGCATCAGAGCCCAACCTAACCTCTCATTCCGTAGGGCACTCAAGACTTGGCTGTTCCCGTAAGGCTCCATCTGCATCTGGTTCATGTCATTAGCGCTGGGACGCTTACGGGCAGCCATGCGCTCTACAAATCTGTAAAATAAATAAATAAATAAAAATAAATCTCCAACAAGGTAAGTACAAAAATATCGAAAAAAATATCGATGTAAAAAATATCGTAATTAAAAAATATCTGTTTTTTTTAATTAAAAAAAGGTGTAAAAGAAATTAAATAATACTTATAAATGTAATAAACATAGTTAAAATATTTTATAATATTTAAAATAATAATTAATATACATAATTTAATGAAAAATGAATTAAACATATACATATAATACATAATATATACTTACTTGATAATAACTATTAATAATTATTTTAATAACGTATAAATAATTAAATATATTATAAAATTAAAAATACATTTATACACATAAAATAATAATATAAATAAAAAAAGTAAGGAGAATGTTGGATAGCGTAGGGATAAAAATGACTATTCCCACTCCAAAGAGTGCAACAGCAGGGAAAGTGTTGGATAGCGTAGGGGTAAACATTACTATTCCCACTCCAGAGAGTGCAACAGTAGGGAAAGTGTTGGATAGCGTAGGGGTAAAAATTACTATTCCAACTCCAGAGAGTGCAAGAGTAGGGAAAGTGTTGGATAGCGTAGGGGTAAAAATGACTATTTCACCTCCAGAGAGTGCAAGAGTAGGGAAAGTGTTGGATAGCGTAGGGGTAAAAATTACTATTCCCACTCCATAGAGTGCAACAGTAGGCAAAGTGTTGGATAGCGTAGGGGTAAAAATTACTATTCCAACTCCAGAGGGTGCAAGAGTAGGGAAAGTGTTGGATAGCGTAGGGGTAAAAATGACTATTCCACCTCCAGAGAGTGCAACAGTAGGGAAAGTGTTGGATAGCGTAGGGGTAAAAATGACTATTCCAACTCCAGAGAGTGCAACAGTAGGGAAAGTGTTGGATAGGGTAGGGGTATAAATTACTATTCCAACTCCAGAGAGTGTAAACGTAGGGAAAGTGTTGGATAACGTAGGAGATAAAATTACTATTCCAACTCCAGAGAGTGCAACAGTAGGGAAAGTTTTGGATAGCGTAGGGATAATAACTACTATTCCAACTCCAGAGAGTGCAACAGTAGGGAAAGTGTTGGATAGCGTAGAAGTTAAAATATAACATACTTATACATAAATTAATATTTTACAATATTAAAAAAATTAATTATTAAATAAATCTAAACTATTTACAAATACCAATACATAATTATTAAAAACATAATTACTAATGAATAATTTAGTAACAATAAATTATTAATAAATACCAATTAATAAAAATTAATTTCCAATTAATAATTAATTAACAATAATATAATTAGCAAAAACAATTAATGAAAATAAATTGTTACTTAATTACACTTAAATTACTTCCCACCCTATTCCCCTATAAACCCATAACCCTCTACAGAACATAATTATCAATTAATCATTTAATTAAAAATTAATTACCAATTCATAATTATTTAACAATAATATAATTAGCAAAAACAATTAATGAAAATAAATTATTACTTAATTACATTTAAATTACTTTCCACCCTATTCCCCTATAAACCCATAACCCCCTACAGAACATAATTATCAATTAATCAATTAATTAAAATTAATTACCAATTAGTAAAAATTAATTACCAATTAATTTAAAATAATTTATAATTCCTAAAAATTAATAATTAATTTAGTATAATTAAATTACTTCCCACCCTATTCCCCTATAAACCCACAACCCGCTACGGTACTAAAATACAAAATTTACTTAAATTACGTAAAATAAATAAAAATACATATTAAATACATAATAATATACATAAAAATCATATAAAAATCGATATTAGTAACATCGATATTACTAACATCGATATTAGTAACATCGATATTAACAAAATCGATATTACTTACCTTCGAAATTCTGTCCCTTCGATATTAAAACAAATCGATATTACTTACCTTCTATATTCTGTACCTTCGATATTTAAACATCCATATTATTGTTTGTCGGTAATAACATTTTGATATTTTGTCTGCCTACCCTTACCGTAGGTTAACATGGGTGAATGATTGAAATGACTTGAAACTGCAATAGTGGCTTGCAGTGGAGCAGCCTCACAGTGTTTCCTATAATTGGATTCCCAATGACAAACCCTCTCCTGTGGTAAAGGTGGATTTGTCATTAGAAACACAACTTCTAGAAAGTGGACATTTCTCTGCTCTAAAACTCCTTTTGTGCCTTTTAGCTTGACTCCAGTCCACACTGGAGGCTGGGGGAGCACCTATGTGCATCCCCCAGCAACAGCTATAAACACCAGGCATACAACTGGAACAACAGACCTCTGCCATTTGAGGTCCTGGCTGGATAGATTGGAGGGAGAGGTTTTGACTCTTGGCCTCTGGGAAGCCAGATCATGGCCCCACTAAATATTAAGATCGGCATTCCATTGCCTCATGGCAGATAAGACTAACATTTAGGGGAGACATCTGTGGTTCAAAGGGAAACCCTCTGAAAAAAATTCAAAGGCACACTACAGTATAACTACTGACGCCATACTTCAGCAGGACAGATTATCCACTTGTTAGGATGTGGGAACTGACATTCTTGAACTGCATGGTGCACCCTATCAGAGGAATCTGTTGTGCTCAAGCAGGATTACTTCCAGTGGAAGGGACCGTGCACTCTTCCCGAATAGTGGCTGGCCTGGGCTGAATACCTGCTGCTGTGTGGCACCCTGAAGTGTGCTCTCCAAGGGCTTGTTGGCTTGCCCCCGTTCTCTTGTGGAGGTCTCAGGGACACCAAAGATGTGTGACACCTGGAGAGCGGTGCCCTCCCAAGTGCCCAAATCGTCTCCTGGATCCCAACTAGTACCGTGGAACTAAATATTGTGCCTGGAGACTAGATTGCCTTGTGCGGCGCCCCAAAAGTACTGCCCGCATTGAAGGAGTGTGGCCCCTGCATCTTGGGGGCCTCAACACGCATAAGCGTCTTGTTGGTGGTGAGCGGATTTACCAGTTGATGTATCCAGCATGGCCCACTTTGTCGATCGTGCCGCATCTCTCTCATGCAACACGCTGACGCAATGCTCATTGCTAGCGCTGTCCAATTCACAAGTTGCGACCCTTGGAGGGAGGGCGTACCTGTAGTAGTGCCTCATTCTACCTTGTTCAACACTCGTAAACTTGCACCAGAATTGTGTGGTGCGACCTGTAGCAAAGTGCACCAGGCATTGTGCCTCATTTCCAGGAAGGTTTGGAAATAGCAACTCTTTGTTGTGTATGACTGGTGTTGTCTGTTGCGATGAGCATCAACGCGCACCGAACATAGTGCCTCAATTCCAGGGAGGTACAGGATTTGCAACCCCTCATTGTGTATGACCAGAACTGTCTGGTGCGACTGGGGTCAATGCACACCAGATGCTGTGGCAGCAGCGGTTTCATGTTCCATTGTGCCTGGATTGCCTGGGTGCTACTTTGATCGATGTGTATCTGACGGGGTGCCTCCTTCTTTCAAGAGGCTCCCCTGCTTCACTTCCCCATACATCGATTATTCCTTTTGTGTCCTCAGTGTGGCAGATCAACTGACCTCTCCTAACCCCGCCCGATGACTTTGTGTTGCCAGGTAGTATTGCCTGGGTCGGGCATGGGTGGTGAGAGAAACTGACTGGGCTGAGGAACACTTCCAAGAGCGATCAGAAGCTGGTCAATAGACTGCGTGTCCCGCCGCGCTTCGCAGAATGGGACTGGTGCTGGAATGGCCAAATGTGGAACCTTGTGATTGATTGACTATCATCCTCAGCCCTCTTCTGCTCCACATAGAGTGGGGGAATGTCCCGGGTGGTGGCAAAACTCCCATTTGTCAATTGTCACCTAAATAGCCCTGCTACCTACCCCCACATTCTACCCTGGGACCCTGACTAAGCGTGACTCCAACCACAATCGGAATAGCATCAGGGGACGTTTTTTAATCTCCAACCCGTGGGCGTAGGGTAGTCCGGATTAGCTGAAAGCTGGAGGAGGGCTTGGGACACAGGGTCCGCATTTGTATTATCCATTGACCTGCGGGATATCAGTTGCGCAGCATTACGATGCTGTGTGCGTGTGTATGCGCTCCATACGGACCTGCCTGATATCCATAGCAGGGCGTAGCGTTGCTGAGTGAATGTGTGGGAGTGACTGCATGAGGACCGCCTGTTATTAATTACACCGAACGGCGGTGTTGCTTTACACGTTGATTCCTTGCCAAAAGACACTCCGTTTTACATTGGTATTTACCCATGCAGCCTAGGCCCACAATGCTGTTTAAAAGTGTTGTAATTATCTGTGTGTACACATTTTTTATATCGTTGTGGTCTGGGGTGCATCCTATAACTGTGCAGTATTGAACTGTAATTAAATGAAACAATTTGTCAAAAAAGATTGACTCCGGTCGCACTTTACTTTGAAACAAGTGTGTTTCTTATCTAGTCGTTATCACTACATGACACATGTTTAAAGGTTTAGACATTTTTTTTGTCAATTACTTCATTCACTGGTGCTTAAATTCTTTACATCCATATCAAGGCAATTATAATAGCGTATATGCACCCTTAATTGTCAATCTGATCAGGTAAGTGGGCTTAGCCTCAAATCTTGCCCAATGCATTTCGGGTCAGTGACCATTCGTCGGGGGCAATCCGAAAAATAGGATTTTTAGATTGAGAAGGTTACATATCACGGCTCGTTGAAAATTCATTGGGCAATATTTGAGGTTAAGCCTATTTACCTCATCAGATTGACAAGTGACAGTTAAAGTGCATAAAAAAACTATTTAAAGTAAAGTGCGGCCGGGGTCAATCTGTTTTGACAAATAGTTTCTTCATTTAGTGCTACTGTAGTGTAGTTCCTATTATCCCAATAGGCTCTGCGCATTGGAATAATACCTTCAATAGTATAGGCCTAGACCAGACGTTAACTAGGTCTTCTATTGTCGATATTAGACTTAAAGTTTTGGGTTTGCCAGCTAGCTCAGAGTTCACTAGAAACTTTCTCGAATAGGCAAGGAGGAGTTGAACCTCCCTGGATAGACAAGAAGGGATTTAGTTTCTGACAACCATAGAACATGACAACTTTGCTCTCCCCTAATCAAGAGTGTATCTCTAGAGTCGTGTGAAAACAAAAGACAACTTATTTTACTCAGTCAGTACGTGCATTCTTAGTCTCACCAGATTGTAGAGAAAAGGAAGAGACGGGCGTGTTCAATAAAAGATGTTATTTATTGATCAGTCTCTTTTCTCATACAAGAGAAATGGATCGATATTATCGCAATACTTATGGTTAAGTAAAGTGCATACAATAAAAGCAGAAGTATAAAATAATACTGTAAAAACATTTATATGGTTTCTAAGCCATAAGGTGGTTTAAAATGGATAAAATAGATACATACACATATACATTTGACTAATCGTACTCAACTGGTGTTTCTAACTACGCCTACCCCAGTGTACCTGACCTAAGCCTAATACGTGGGCGGGAATAGAAAGTAGCAGTTTAAGTTAAGTTTGTTTTGCCAATTGACTGACTCAAGAATTCTCTGCAAGGGGTTATTCAGTTCTGTACCTGGAATCTAGGATGAATGAGGGATGGTATCTCTCGTCTCTGGTCTCGATATTCCAAGCTGCCTGCGAGGGCTGCTCGGAAGCGCCGGAGCTGGATTTCTCGGCAGGAGAAATCAGCGTCTCGTTCTCAGCGCGTCAGGAAGGCGGGGCTGCGCCGGCGGGGTCTGCTCTGCTCTGGGCTTCGGCAAGTCTGGCTGCTCCGATCTCGTCACCACCGCGTGTGTTTGCTTAAGGCA
The DNA here is from genome assembly GCF_964261635.1 of Lissotriton helveticus. Taxonomy (NCBI): domain Eukaryota; kingdom Metazoa; phylum Chordata; class Amphibia; order Caudata; family Salamandridae; genus Lissotriton; species Lissotriton helveticus. The sequence continues at coordinate 209,538,037 of NC_136065.1, forward strand.
ATACCGGTAATATTTATACCTGTAAGGTGCCGAGATTGACGTAAGGATGGACATAGATACGTCAATAAGGATGTCATACGAGCTGGTCGTTAGCACATTCTTTTGCTGAAGTTCTCGGTGAAATCAAAACAATGGCCGCAGGGTTTTTCCCAGGTTGTCATAGGTTTGATTTGTTTTGAGAACTCCGTATGCCTTATCAGGGGCTGGAGGAATATTGCTTGTCTAATTAGATGGCAAGCGTTATGACCTAATCAGATAACACGTTCCTGTGCCGTGGTGTGGCTTCATCAGATAACGGTTTCTGCATCATGGGATGGCTGCTAGTTAACTTGTTAACCAGAACAGGGTCAGGAATAGGGGGATCGATACAGAACCTATAGGAATACATCACACCCACTCCACGCTAACTATGGCCATGTTTACGAATCTAGGCATAGTAAAACATACTGTAGAGTATTGTGTATACCTTACCACCCCAAAATACATAAAATGCATTTTGAAATTATCTAATATACGGAAAAAACAGTCATATGTATTATATGCACTCAAGCTGTAGAATAATGCTAAAGTAATCACGCATATGTATACATTATTGCTAATTGGTATATGAGAATTTACACATGAAATGGCTCTTAATACAGAAGAAAAAAGTTCGAGACCATTTCATCACAGAATAAAATAATTATGAACATACCAGCGGGCAGCTAATGTCTATAAAGTTTCTAAAAATAGAAATTTTAGTTCTCTAAGAATAGTTCTTACTTTAAGCAGATGATTAGTGTCCCGAAAAATCGTAAAAATATTTTGGGGCTGCTGAAAAAATTGCTGTCCGTGAACTGGAGGGGAAATTGTTCATGCTACTTTATTATTAAAGTTGAAGGCCAAATTCAGGGTGTTGGGAACGCCGTGTGCTAGCTTGCTCAAAAGTCTCTATTTCTGCTCCGGTGAGAACATCATATCATTTAGACTGTCGAAAAAGCTGTCAACAGCTTCCTGGGAGAGTTCCACTAACTCGGAAAAAGGTGTAACCATGCATTTGTGCGCATGATTGTCTCCATTGACGTTTTGATTAGTATTGCTGACAGAAGGTCGTACCTGATCGATGCTGCTTTCATCTTGAACTTCACTACCCCTCAATCGTAGTGGTGAAGTTTCCACGAATGCCGTCATCAGGATTGGTAGCCGTTGTGGGCAGCACAAAGCATGAGCCTTTATCGGACTCAACAATGTTTCTGCATCCATTGGGGCATCTGATTGTAGCGTCAGACAGGTGTCCAACACGCATTCTTCTCCGCACAGCAAGCACCTTAATACAGGTAAAACACATCGATGCCACATTGGTCGAAATGAAAGAAACCAAGTCATGTTCAGGTCTCTAAGCCGGGATAGTCCCAGGATTTTTGATATCCGGTCCCGGTATCCAATGGCTCGGATTGTTTCTTCCCTTGTCGCAGGTGTTTTGTCTGTGACACGGTTTGCCATAACGAAATATAAGGACTAGGAATAGGATTCCTGCAATTAGTCCTAAAATGAGGGGAAGTCCGCCAAAAATCGAATGGACGAAATCTGGAAAAATACCCAGTATGGCTTTGAATGGTGTTAATGCCATTGAAAATACTGTCTTAAATACTTTTGAGACTCCACTGGTATCAGAAATATTTAAGATTTCATTCAGGATTTCTGCGAAATGTATGGGGGAATTAGTTGATAACAATGAGTCAATCTCTGCAGTCGTCCTTGCGACTAGGAGATCATACGTTTCTTTTGATGACGTGAGCCTGGTCGGCGTCTGAAGAAGCACTGTTTTCATTCTGCTTAAAGTATCTATTCGAATAGAAGTAATTTTCAAGTTAGGCCATGCCCTTGCCTCCCTGTCTGGAAAGGAGCTGGGGAACAATGAGTGTCCACAGCACATGACCTTCGCAGTCGTAGTTACGAGATAAGGAGTCCCGGGCAGTAAACTACAACATCTGCGATCCACAATTAGAATGTAACTCCCATTATAGAGTCTTTTAAAGAATGGTTCTATCTCTGTTGCAGGTGCGCCTAGCTGGTGACATGAAAGGTTATTTGAGTTCCCTTCACAGGCTCCATGCAAACTAATTCCATTACACAGAAGTGTACCGCTTAGTGACATCGCACAATTATTGCCACTAAGAAACACTTTCTGTCCTTTATTACTGACACATGCATGTGAATAGGGCAAATTCCATGTTGTCTTAATGTACCCTTTTCCCAATTTTTCGTACATGCCAGCCTGTATATATTTTTGGCAGTATTGAAACCTGAAGGTTGATATTGGAATATTAATTATCCCATGTATTATCCATTCACTGACAGGTCGTTCTGACATTGTCACTGGTAATCTCTCGAGTTTCTCAATGCTCAGGATTGTATAATCAGCACCCTTCTGTGCCATACTGATTTATTTATCAGTAAGGTTAAAGATATTGAATAGTGACGTTGTGTTGATTAAACGCCAAGGCACATAGCCTGAACGCAGATTTTGTAACGTCCAGCCAAGCTGTACAATAGAACGCAATTGAGACTGACCGTGTTGTAACAACAGTAAGTCTTGCGATATTATGTCGATTGCTGAAGACACAATGCTGTCCAAAGAAAAAATTCTGGAGGACAGAGTCATTAACCCATTGTCCACTACAGAAAGTGATTTTTCCAAATTAATACGGTCAATTTCCCGTATACTTTCTGCTGTCTCAATTTGAGTAACCTTCCAGGCCTCGTTGTAAGCTGCATATACAGAGGCTGCTATGAAGCGTTTTTGACGCTGTTTGCGCGGTCCCATAATGAAATCACGCAAGTCCGCACCATCAGTAAGTAAAGTTAGGTGTTGCTTAATTTCTGCCAGTGTGGAAGATTGTAGCCATTGAAGGCATAATTTGCCCACACTGTAGGTGGTTATTATCCCTGGGTGTTGTCTTTGGGAATATCTAGGGTCTGGCCTGGTCAATTTGAACCCCTGTGTTTTGTTCAGGAATCTGTCTTGACAGTTATTAGTATCTGTGGGCCAGATCAACCACTGTTTCCAATCAGGATGTGTTCTGTTTTGGTTTAATACATAGTTCACGTCTATCTCTTCATCTGTAGAGCTATTGCTGTTCATAGTTGGCTTTGGAATAGACGGTTTATTTAAGTCTTTGATTTTGGCTAAGCCAAGACAGGTAGTTTGTTGAACAGTGTCATTTAAAAATATAATTTGTTGTGGGATCATGCAGGCTCTAAACAATGATTCTATACCTTGTACTTGCCATTCTTTTGTACCCCAAACACTTTTTACTTCAACATTTTTGTCCCAATAATCAAAACCAAAAGTATTCATTTGTTCAAAAAATGAGTCTGAATATATAAATTTCGTGTTTGTTATCATGGTCTTTGTCCCTGTCTTATTTGACAATTTGAAATAAAATGTTTCAGCATTACTTGTGTTGAACCCTGAAAAGTATGAATATTTGTCATAAAAGGTTCTTGAGCTTCCTTTTGGAGGGGTTGCACAATGTTCCCATTGATTATAATTTAAAACATTTCTAGGTTGTGCAGATTTATGTAGAAAATGGTTACCATAGTGGTTGTAACAGTACATACTATCATAATTAGTCGAACCCTGCAAATAATCATGTTTGGTAAATTTAGCAGACATCACTAAGTCAGACATCATATTATTTATACTTTCAAAGTCCCAATCATCAGCAAATGAGCTTGGTTTTACGAAGTCACTCAACGAGATCTTGATTTGGTGTGGATATTTCAGGATCTCAACTGGACCATAAATTTCGTAGTCAGTATTGTCCCATGCTACCCCACCCGGTATAGGATTGGCTGTGAAGTTGACTGAAGAAAGTTCTCTTTTCTCGACGTGTGAAGATGTGTGCGGTTTGAGGATCAAGTTGATTTTCTGACTGGCTGTGTCCATTTTAGCATATTTTCCCTCAATGAAGCGTCCCAAAGTTAGTACCATGATGAGCCAAAGTATGAGGATAAATGCACCAAAACCCACCCAAAATTCAATCCATGGAGAAATTAGATATGTTTCTTTCAGTTGTTTCAAAAGTTTTTTAGCTTTATCTTTAAAGGTTTTTGTTGATGGCTGTGTTTTTGATTCACTTAGGTCTTCAGAGGAATCATCGAAGTTTATGAAGTAGCCGGATGCAGTTCTGTCAATTGTTCCAATTGCTTCAGGATTACTGTTTCTTGCATATTCGTTTGTTACTTTATTGTATGTTGGTGTGTCTCTACTAAATGTTTTTATTTGGGTTTTCAGAGGTTTAAGTTCCATTGCATTGTTGCACAGTCCTTGTTGTTCTTCTGTAGGCGTTTCGAATGTGATTAGCCTCTTAGTTTGGACCTCTGTATTTGTAGCAAACCTTGGTGTTCTACTACTTATCGGGAGTCCACTTGGCCTACTGTTTGTTATCGGCCACATGATTGTGGTTTCACCAGGTCGATGGATACAACTCGGTTCTCCTTTTTACCAGCAAGCGGCGGTAGTACAACTGATCTTGTCCCGTTGATAGACAAGACAGGAACTGCTTTTCTGTAAGAAGGCCCAAATTCCTTCTTTACCGCGATCTTTTCTCTGACTAGATCCCCGACTTTTGGAATCCAGACAGGTCTTGCTGGGACAGGTGGTGGTTCTTCAGTGGTTGTTGGCTGCTGTTTCAACTTTATGTTGCTCAGGTCTTTTCTTGTTTCGTTTAAGTCCTGCAAAATAGCCAAACGATCTTTGATATCAAAGTTTTTTTCCTTCACCACTGAAGTCTGACTGTCGAGATCTAAGACTAACATCCTAGTTCCAAACAATAATTCGTACGGACTGAATCCCTTCAGAGAATTTCTTGGCAGGTTGTTTAGACTACGTTGGACACTTATTAGATGTTTGACCCACCCAGCTCCCAAACCTAATATCCTTTCTGTTATAGATAGCTTTATGCCTTGGTTTTTTCTTTACACCATCCCGTATCCCTCAGGAAGGAAGTGAGAAGAATACCGCATCGCTATGCTCATTTGGCCGTGCTTCCCCACAAGCTTGAAGGCTAAAGTGAAAACATTGGTCAAACGTAGCATGCTCCTAGCGTATATGCCATTTAGACTCGCAAATCTTTGTATAACAGTCCAGACGTCAGCCGAGTGCTGGGGATCTACATTATATAAGTGGAAACTAGCCTGTATATGTTAATCGGACGCTTTGCTTTTTACTGTTGATCCTTTCTGGAGTGAAACGCCACGGTAGTATACCGTTTCTCTCGCCACTGCGATCTCTGTTGCAGTCCGGGCATTTTTTTACAAAAATGTGATGCTGCAGGCTCATGCCTGGCCACCAGTACCTTGATTGTAATTCTTCCAGAGAATCTTTTAGTTTGAGGTGTCCGAGACCCTCACCCATATGTGCGTCTGCAATTAACAAGGTTCTCCTGTCCATGTTTGGAATCACTCTATCCCCCACTCCAGGGATTCGAGCAAACGGGACGGAGTTTGCATCGATTATGTATGTATAATTGAGTGGATAGTTGATCGGTAGCGCTGAGCAGTCGCCTTTTGATGACGTTCTCACCGCCAGCGCTGTTTCACCATCAATGTATTTTATTGTACGCTTTTTCCTAGCTACGGAAGCCGATTTAGTTGCTACCGCTGTGGCTGTCTCAGCCAATGAATTCCCTGCAACGTGAACGCCATCACGCTGATGACTCAGTGAGTGTGTCACGTGAGTCTTTGGTAGTTCTTTTTGTAACAGAACTATTTGTTCCCAAAGCAGTTTTTGCTTTATTGTTGCACCTGTGTCATCTTTGTAACCGTTTTGAATCCATGTCTGCAAATCGTTGTTATATGATTTGACGCAGTAATAAGAATCGCACACTATAAGTGTCGGGAATTCGCGATCTGCATTATCTAGCGCCATTTTCAATGCTATTATTTCAGTCTGTTGTTTTGAATTAGTTTCTACTGAGTGTGTTTTTGTTAATAGAGGTCTTAGTTTACCTCCGCGCCACACTTCTTTTGTAATCTCACATGTGGGGTTGTATGCTTGTTCTCCCCAAACGGAGGGTTGAGCATGTCCGTCTGTATAGATTACACAAGCGTATTGTCGTAAGGGCAGAATGTCGATTGGCAGAGGGAATGTTCTTTCATATTCTAGATTTTTCAATTCCTCTAGTTCTGGATCAAAGTAGTAGTTTACTTTGTCCATTGTAATGGAATTCACCCATTGTATCCATTCCGGATTCAATGCTGTTGTTGGTAAATTACACGGTGTTGTTAATGCCTCAAAGGCTGATTCTGCTGTTCTGACTGTAATACGTCTACCGTCAGCTTTATCTTTTTCTCTAGCTATTGCGGTTTGAACTGCATGAACAATGTTTTCTTTAATGCTGAACTTCTTTTCAGCTTCTGTGTACAAGTGTGAGTTGAATGCAATTGGTACCTTTTCTCCCTCATTAGAGGTCAGGTATGTGAATCCGCATCTTCCTGGGATGACTCGAATCACAAGATTGCGTGTGTTATCACGTGTTTCTAATTTTGTTTTAATTAACATGTCTGTTTGTAAGGATCTCAAAATTTCTGTGTGTATTTGAGTCCAATTGGTTCTTTTAAAATCTGGTTTTATTAGATCATAAAGGGGCTTGACCCTTTCTGCGTAATTTGCAATGTATGTTCTTCCGAAATTTAGGAAGCCTAGAATTGACTGTAGGTTTTTTAGTGTTCTAGGTGCTTGGAGTACGGCACATTTCTCTAGGAAATTGTCAGCCAGGCTTTTGCCTTCACTTGATAATTCATATCCTAAGAACAGGACTGTTAGATGGGCAATTCTAGATTTTTTAAAGTTGAATTTGTAACCCTCTGCTGCGAACCCAAGTATTATGGTGTTCACTCTCTTCAAGTGAGTATCCAAGTCATCATCTGTTAGGTATATGTCGTCGACATAAGATAATGCTTCGTCATCATATGTTTGTAGTAATTCTGTTACTCTCGCTGAGAATACTCCTGGGCTGTTCTTGTACCCCTGGGCTAACCGACAGAATTGTTTTTGAGTGCCATTTATTGAGAACGCGGACAAATATCTGCTCTCTGGTGCTATATTTTGACAAAAGAATCCATTAGAGATGTCTAATGTTGTTTTGTATTTTTTGCGCACTATGTTATTCATTAGTGCAGCACTATGTGAGTTTTGCACTGCAAAAGTTTTGCAACATGAGTTAAGGTGTCTGTAATCCAAAACTAGACGATATGAATTGTCTGGTTTGGAGACCGGAAACAAAGGGTTGTTCATTTGTGAGGTGCAAGTTTCAATCACCCCCTGGTATTCTAGTTGATCTAGGATTTCTTTTACCTGTTTTTTAGCTTCTTGCTTAATTGGGTACTGTCTTTGTGCAGTAGGTTGTGATTTTAACTGGATTTTGTGAGGAGGAGAGTCCTTATCCCATCCTACATGATTTTTATATAAAGCAGGAGCTTGAGCTACTGCCCACTTTCTAGCAAGTGTGTATTTTTTATGAATTGGGATATGATTTGAGAAGGCAGGCATAATTATTTCTTCGCCATGAGGGCAGTCCCTGACAAACTCTGGTGGCCAGTCTTTTTCAGCTAGAAGGATGTCATAGCCCTTGGAGAGATTATCCCAAAATAGTCCCCTTATTTTTCTAGTCTTATCCACTTCTATACGTAAAGTTATTTCATATATTTTGTGAGGTTTGCTAACTCTGGTGTCTGCAGTTTCCACTTGAAGATATTCATTCGTGTCCACTGTCTCCAGATGATTCATAAGGACTTTGCGAGCTATGCTCACTTCTGCTGCGCTGTCTAGCATTGTCTGAGCCCATTCTCCGTTTTTCAGTTGTGTCCTCAGTATTCTCGGCATTGTTAACTACTTTAATACTGGCTACCTTCTTTTTTGGAAATTGTAATTTCTTTTTTAGATGAGCAGGTTCCTTGTCTTTGGACTTGACGTGCTCTTCTCTTTGTTCTGATCGTCCTCTTCTTTCCGATTTCTGCGAGGAAGTCTGAAAAGATTGAGAGGGGCGGGTATCAATTTCTTGATATCTATCAGGCTTCTTTATATTATCCCTATTTCTAAGGTTATATCTTTTCCCAGAGGGATCACTTTGGGGAGACCTGTGTCTTTGGTTCGGAGATCTTTCTCTCCGCCTAGGAGACCTTCCTCTGGACTGGAATTTCTTTTCTTTAGGATTGGATTGTTTGTTTCCATCCCAGCTCTTTTTTTGTAATGTTAAATTATTATTAAAAAATATTTTTTCAGGACTTTCAATCAGTTGTGGTTTTACTGGTATTCCACCTAAACTATCTCTACCTAGTTCCTCATAGGATTTTTCTATAATTCTGGCAATTTCAGCTGGTTGGTCTGCTATATCTGTTTCTTTTAACCTTTGGCGGATCGCCACGTTTGCTGCTTCTCCCTTTATATTGGCTAGTAATATAGCCGAGACCTGCTTGAAGTCTTTCAGTAATTTCATACCAAGAGTTAAAGCGGGTTCTGGACCGTATTCATCTTGAATTTGTTTTAGCACATCTGGTATTACCGAGATGGATGGAACGCCATGCGTTTTTGTGTAAATGGAAGCAAAGACTGTACCCCAAGTGTCACAGTCCTCCACGTGTGGTGCGATTCCCATTGGAAGACAGATAGTCAGAATCTTGTGTTTTTCTAACGGGGTGGTGTCTGGAAACACCGCCTCTATTTGGGTGATTTTTTGTGCTAACCAGAATGGTATTTGTTCCCGTTTAGCTGGTACTTTACCTAGGCAGGATTGTATGTTCTGTGGTGTAATTTTATTTGTGTTCCCCTGATGAGGGGTCAGCTGTGGAATTTTAATTGCTGGTTGGATTGTTGAAGTCCGCATTACATATTGGACTAATTGTCTATGTATTTTTATTAATTGTTTTAGTTGTATTAAAAGGTTTGCTGCAGACATCCCATCGATGTCTGGATGTGGTGTGTATCCGGCTAGGACCGGCCACGTTGCTCCTGGTCTACCTAATGGACCGAGCCTGGTGATGTGATTATTATGTTTTAGGGCGCCATTAAACAAGAGCAGGTGCTCTTGAAATTTAAGTGGTACTTCCACCTCCTCGAAAGGAGTGTACTCATTAGGAGGTTCCTCTGTTTTGTAATAGTGGAAGACCTTTGTTACAGCGTTCGCTGCTGGAAAGTGTATCCATGAATAGAACACCTCTGTCTGCCGATATTCGTGTGCCTCAATTACGAATATGACTGTGCCACCTCTACTTGTCAGTCCATTTTCTATAAGTTTTAAAGTTATAGATTTTCTTACGTTGACCGCGATGAGTATTATATCCGGGTCTGCGTCTTGTATAGCATTATCAGCTGCTACGAGTTCAGTTGCTATTCTAACTGCTTCTCTTTCATCATCACTTTCTGCCATTTTACCGACAGGAAGGTTATTCCGTTTGTTTGCAGATCAGGTTTCTTATGGAAACAAAGATTAGATGCACAATATTTTGGAACAGTGTATCCTTCAACGTTGACTAAACCAAGAACCATACATAGGAGTTTCCTCCTGCGAGGTTTGGCAGATATGACCTTTCACCCACTCCAGACGTCTTTGGAGTATTATGGGAAAAAAGGAGTCTGAGTGAAAAAGCACGACTGAGTTACTCTAATGTCTTGCGTTAGTTTTATCGCCTTTCCAAACGTTTGGGCGCCATGTAGTGTAGTTCCTATTATCCCAATAGGCTCTGCGCATTGGAATAATACCTTCAATAGTATAGGCCTAGACCAGACGTTAACTAGGTCTTCTATTGTCGATATTAGACTTAAAGTTTTGGGTTTGCCAGCTAGCTCAGAGTTCACTAGAAACTTTCTCGAATAGGCAAGGAGGAGTTGAACCTCCCTGGATAGACAAGAAGGGATTTAGTTTCTGACAACCATAGAACATGACAACTTTGCTCTCCCCTAATCAAGAGTGTAACTCTAGAGTCGTGTGAAAACAAAAGACAACTTATTTTACTCAGTCAGTACGTGCATTCTTAGTCTCACCAGATTGTAGAGAAAAGGAAGAGACGGGCGTGTTCAATAAAAGATGTTATTTATTGATCAGTCTCTTTTCTCATACAAGAGAAATGGATCGATATTATCGCAATACTTATGGTTAAGTAAAGTGCATACAATAAAAGCAGAAGTATAAAATAATACTGTTAAAACATTTATATGGTTTCTAAGCCATAAGGTGGTTTAAAATGGATAAAATAGATACATACACATATACATTTGACTAATCGTACTCAACTGGTGTTTCTAACTACGCCTACCCCAGTGTACCTGACCTAAGCCTAATATGTGGGCGGGAATAGAAAGTAGCAGTTTAAGTTAAGTTTGTTTTGCCAAGTGACTGACTCAAGAATTCTCTGCAAGGGGTTATTCAGTTCTGTACCTGGAATCTAGGATGAATGAGGGATGGTATCTCTCGTCTCTGGTCTCGATATTCCAAGCTGCCTGCGAGGGCTGCTCGTAAGCGCCGGAGCTGGATTTCTCGGCAGGAGAAATCAGCGTCTCGTTCTCAGCGCGTCAGGAAGGCGGGGCTGCGCCAGCGGGGTCTGCTCTGCTCTGGGCTTCGGCAAGTCTGGCTGCTCCGATCTCGTCACCACCGTGTGTGTTTGCTTAAGGCAATACCGGTAATATTTATACCTGTAAGGTGCCGAGATTGACGTAAGGATGGACATAGATACGTCAATAAGGATGTCATACGAGCTGGTCGTTAGCACATTCTTTTGCTGAAGTTCTCGGTGAAATCAAAACAATGGCCGCAGGGTTTTTCCCAGGTTGTCATAGGTTTGATTTGTTTTGAGAACTCCTTATGCCTTATCAGGGGCTGGAGGAATATTGCTTGTCTAATTAGATGGCAAGCGTTATGACCTAATCAGATAACACGTTCCTGTGCCGTGGTGTGGCTTCATCAGATAACGGTTTCTGCATCATGGGATGGCTGCTAGTTAACTTGTTAACCAGAACAGGGTCAGGAATAGGGGGATCGATACAGAACCTATAGGAATACATCACACTACAGTGTAATTTCAGACATTGCACCCTTTCACCAGGATGCACCCAGAAAAACCTTGGTTTACTGAACATTTCAAATCAACAAACTTGAGTGCACTGTGGTAATATTGAAATTGCCAGGGTGGGTGTAGTTCTGACAACGTTTCGCACCACATAAGGGTGCTGGGGGGTGTAGGTTAGGATCTTTCCCATGTTTGCCTATTACTGTTGTCACTTTAACACTGTTGGTCCTAGTACTGCTAGGGATATTCCCAAATGTGATTTATGCCCAGAAATACATGATGTTCTTCTTGTGTTAATTAATGTGTGTGTTGAATACAAACTTTATTTACATACATCATGTGTGAAGTCTCTTTTCTGACGCTTAGTTGAGAGTGCTGTGCCAATGCTTTACACATTGCATGTGTGATAAGCCTGACTGCCAAGTCTCAAGCTACCCAAGGCTGAGTGCGGGTTTTACAGGTAGTGTAATCACCTACTCCTGACAGGAGTGGTAGGTTCTGCCTGGCTAGGACACCACCTCAGCCAACCAGAAAGGGCCAGTTCCAACAAACATCAATCAACCAGGCAAGGATTTCGCCATATCACCCATGAATGTCTCAAGGCGCTGGAGTTGCTAACTGATTTGTTTTTTCTTTTTTTTAAATGAGGGGAAAGCAAGGAGAAGGCCCTCAAAAAACAGGGGGAAAACAAGGAGAAAGTAAAGAAAACAAAGGGAAAGCAAGGAGAAAGCAAAGAAAACAAAGGGAAAGCAAGGAGAAGGCACTCTTAAACAGGAGATTAAGCAAGGAGAATGCAGTGAAAATGAGGGGAAAACAAGGAGAAGGCACTCACAAACAGGGGAAAAACAGGGAGAAAGCAGTGAAATCATCAAAGGGAAAGCAAGGAGACGTCACTCAAAAAACGTGAAAAAGCAAGGAGAAAGCAGTGAAAGTGAGGAAAAAGCAAGGAGAAGGCACACAAAATCAGGCAAAAAACCAAGGAGAAGGCAATAAAAACGATAGGAAAGCAAGGAGAAGGCACCCAAAGAACAGGGGAAAAAACAAGGCGACGTCACTCAAAAAACGTGAAAAAGCAAGGAGAAAGCAGTGAAAGTGAGGGAAAAGCAAGGAGAAGGCACACAAAATCAGGTGAAAAAACCAAGGAGAAGGCAATAAAAACGATAGGAAAGCAAGGAGAAGGCACCCAAAGAACAGGGCGAAAGAAGTGGAAACAAAGTAAAAGCATGGAGAAGAGCATTGCAAGAGCAATGAAGAAGAGCATTGCAAGAGCAATGAAGCAGCACAGGGAGAACTGGGCCTGGGGCAGTAAGAATTTAACTTTTGATAAAAAAAAGTAGAAATTCACTGAAAAATTACTACTGTTTAAAAACAAAGAAAACGGGGGAATTTGGAAGTTATACCTAACTTCTTGCCAAACTACCTTCTCCCTACCCCTCCTCGCTCTACTCCTCTCCACCTTCCTGCTATTGATCTCTGCCTTCACCTGTCCTGGCCCTAGTTCTCACCCTGCTTATCTCCGCACTCTACTCCTCTCCACTTGCCTGCTGCTGACCTCTGCCTTCACCTGTCTGGGGATTCCATCCTTGGACATCACCTACCCAGTCGGTCCTCAGCCAGACTTCCTTTCGTCTCTCCTGTCGTCTCTTCCCACATCCTCCCTCTATTTCTGTCTCTCCTTCTCTCCTCTCTCAATGTACTGAGACTGAACTATCTTGTCGAATGCCCGATGGAGCTACCTGGTTTAGCTATAGGGGAGATGGTCAGTAGACTTCCTCCTTGGTCGTCACCTACCCAGTCGGCCGTTAGACAGACTTCATTTCGTCTCTCCCTGTTGTCTCTTCTCCTATCCCCCCTTTCTCTCCCTCCATGCCCCCTCCCCTCTACGCTCCATTTATTTTGCCCTCCATGTTTCTTTAATTGTTTTTCCCATTGAGACCGAGCTATTTGGCCAATGCCCGTTGGAGCTACCTGATAGCTATAGAGGAGATCGGTTTTGGGACTTCCCCTCGACCGTCACCTACCCAGCCGGACTCTGGACAGACTCGCCTTTCGTCTCTTGGCCGTATCTCCCTCCTATCCATTTACCCTTACCCCCCTCCCCTCTACACTTCAATCATCTCGTCTTCTATGCTCTTGCATTTGTTTGTCTAGCAACTGATGTAAATTGGAACTGATGTAATTTTGTAATGTAATTTTCATGGAACCTCATGTAAAGCGCTCTGATACCTCCGGGTCTAGCCAGCGCTATATAAAACTCTTGAATAAATGGATAAATAAATAAATAAGAAAAGCATCACAGCAGTGCAAGTTATACGGATGTCAGTTACGTATAGCTGGCAAATTTCCATGCTTTTTTTGGTTTTTAAAGAGTAGTACTTTTTTTAGTGAATTTATAAGGTTATTTTTAAATATAAGTTGCACTCTTACTAACTTCCTCACATAGAACTGTAAAGTTATTTATTTTCAGTGAATTTCTACATGTTCTATTAACATAAAGTTATATCATATTACAATATGTGTGCGACCAACCCCTTGCCATTCCTATGGCTGTTCGCAGCAAGGGGAGTTTTGGCGGCAAGTCCAGGCCTATAGCTACTTCATGAACCCAATCCCACCAAAGGCCAACCCCCCACAACGCACAGCCTTCAGGCATCTTGCCACAGACCCTCATTCCTTTTTTTAAAATTATTAAAAATGTTTATGGTTCCAAAGGAGTTCAACGGTAACACACCGAGTGCACCTCTAGGTCCTGCTGGATTGTGAAAAGCCCCTCTAATAAGGCTTAAAGCCAGGATGTCAGGGTCACCATGACCTGCCCCATACTACCTCATTTTTAGTTCGCAACCTACCAGACAGCACAGCTGTCTGCGTATGAATGCATTCCTCCTGTTGCTTGCTATTAGCGTAGGGGTTTGTAACTCACTTTTTCTTGCTTTCCATTTGCTGGCTTTATTTGCCTTAGGCTGCCCAAGTTCACTTTGTCCCTCCCCTTGCCTAAACTGTATTTACGGTGTTCTTCCACAAAGTTGTTTTCTGTAAACAATCCTTTAAATCTTGTTTTTATCTCGTTACGTTTGCTGGGCATTTATAGAAAACAGAAAATGTGACTGACCAAGGTTCGGCACTTCAGTTTCAAAGTAGGCTTATCAGTATAGGTTTGTGCACAAAACATCCGGAGCTAGCCACATGGAGGCTCCACTGTCGAAACAGATACCAAGAGCCAGATGTAGGTATCCAAATACTGGTCGGTAACGGCCGAAAATACCGATTTTCGGCCTTTACCGACCGGTATTTGGATCCTGAGATGTAGGGCCACCTAAAATACAGATTCGGTAATTTTACAGAATCGGTAATTTTACAGATTCTGTAAAATTACCGATTCTGTAAAATTACCGAATCGGTATTATGAGATGTAGGTAGCACTGTAATCAGTGCTACAGGGCTTTAAGAATTCGTTATTTACCACCAACTAGAAGTTGGTGGTAAATAATGAAAAGCCTTGAAAAAGCATTTTCTTTGCTTTTCAAACGCTGCCATGTTGCAGACATACATGCCCTTATGGCATGTATGTCTGCAACATGTGCACCTATACACGATTGAGGGGTGCAACAGGGTGTCAAAGTGACACCCTACCACCCTTCAATGTTTCCCGCAATTACCGAATCGGTATTTACCGATTCGGTAATTGACATTTATTCCTATGAGCCTTCAGGCCCATAGGAATGAATGGCAATTACCGAATCGGTAAATACTGATTCGGTAATTACCGAATCTTACCGATTCGGTAATTTAAAAAGAGAAATTACCTACATCCCGTTTACCTACTCTTAAATACCGAATCGGTATGATTCGGTATTTAAGAGTAGGTAAATCGAGATTACCTACATCTGGCCCTTAATCTTGAAATTGAGGATGGTGCACCAAAATTAGAAGTCCAACAAATTTGTAGTATTGTGAAAAGGCCTTGATTATTTCAATCTTTAAAAGGCCTCAGCCAACGCATTTCGTTCCTTGCGGAACTTCATCAGGGCTTGATAATTTCTTGGGAGTCCCATAAAGCAGCCAAGTCGTAAGTCAAAACCTCCACGGTGTGGGTAGGTCAACTTCTTCGGTGTTTAGATGAAAAAGATATATAAAGGATCATAAGAGCAGCAAATGTCAGCAAACAGGTGTCTCCAGAGTCCCGGCAGGTGAAAACCACAATAATGGTTGCAGATCAGTACGTTAAAAGAATAAATCACTGTCGCATTCGAGTGGATCAGCCGACCGTGTCGTGGTCGTACAACTTAAATAGGTAACATAAATAGAAAGTGGGGCATATGTAACCCCGGACAGCATGGAGGTAAGCTTCCCCGTCTACATTCGTCCCCTCTGGTCTTGCCGTGTAAACACCTGGAAAGACGCCGGCTCAAAAAAAAAATGCTGGCCATTCAAAGACGGAGGCCAAATGCCAAGCATTGTCTTATCCTACCAAGTGCTCCCTTTCTGTAAACAGGCCTGTAAATCTTGTTTCTATCTCGTCACATTTGCTGTGCATTCCAAGATCGAGGTCCAATGTCAAGTGCTGTCATTCGAGGGCGCTTGTAG
The DNA here is from genome assembly GCF_964261635.1 of Lissotriton helveticus. Classification (NCBI taxonomy): domain Eukaryota; kingdom Metazoa; phylum Chordata; class Amphibia; order Caudata; family Salamandridae; genus Lissotriton; species Lissotriton helveticus. The sequence continues at coordinate 209,553,673 of NC_136065.1, forward strand.
CTATAATGCAGTTATTGCAAAACATCTTCACAGGCAGTGCAGGCGTCCGTGTACAATTAAGGATTTAAGCCAAGTTTTCAGAATTTCTTTTGAGCTGGTGAAAAATGTTAATCCCACGGCAGTGTTCCCACAGGCCCAGTTATGATTGTTAACAAACTGTAACTTTGCATGCGTGCGAGGCAAGTACATGCGTGTTATGAAGAGATGCAAAACTACATATCCCAGAATGAAGTGTGTTGCCGGCAAATAAAGTTTGGCTTGGGTGAAGAGGTCAGACATTACATGGGGTCACTTCACAACTATGTCATGCAACACCCCGTTCTTAATGCACGTACTCCAGTACACATAGCACTGGAGAAACCGCGTTATGCGCTCTCTCATAACTTGCATAATATAACGTTAACTACTTTCAATTCCCTTTTCTTTTAGTCGTCAGTGTATGCATATGCATGGGTGCGAGATACAGTAACATTCTGAGCTTTGAGAATATAGTGCCAACATGTCTCAAATTTCCAGTGACCTTACTACTGAAACCTGGAAGTCCCTGTAAACATGCATAAAGATAATTTGCAATAGTTTGCAAAATAGATTTAAAATGTCTTCTGGCACTAAGAAGACACTGCTAGGAAAAGCTGTGTTTTTTTTATTTTGAATGGGTTGCACAAATTCAGTGAACATACATTTATGGATTCCATTGCTGATATCCCTCTTATTTTGTTTAAGGCACAATTTAATTTGCTGACAACGAATAATCCTTCGGTAAACTATACACTTTTGTTCTTTCATACTGATTATTGCACCACAGCGCTTCAAAGCTACAAGAATGGCAATACTGCAGGAAACAAATCTCTGTTAAAATACCATAGCAGGTACTCTTTAAAAGTGGTGGACAATAATGGCAGCAGGAAACAAATCTCTGTTAAAATACCATAGCAGGTACTCTTTAAAAGTGGTGGACAATAATGGCAGCACAACGCTGCACCAAATGGGGAAGCCAGACTTGATTTTAGGACCTTGGCTGTGCCAAAGAAAATGTTGAAACATCATACCAAACAGTGCATTTTAGAACACTTTATTCACATAAATCTGATAAAAAGCTATAGGTTCTGAATGAGCATTCATGAAATATTCATATACATCCACGGTGTGCCTAATAAGCCCTACCATCATGCTCCCACAAGTGCGGCAGCAGCAAAAACGTTTTGAATAATTATGAAAATAATAAAATGTTAAAAATCCAATTTGAATCTTGTATGTATAAAAGGAAATATATAAATGTACTTTATAGGAAAGACATTTAAACATGCAGAGGTCTGCAGGTCAAGTGTTCAAATCCAAGAAAGGCCAACTCAACCTTCCATTTTTCTGAGGTCAGTAAATTTAGTACTGAGAACGCTCTTTTCAATGCAACTCTGGTCAATAGACCTTTTTAGTAGCCTGAGAGGAAAAGGGGTTAACGGCAATTAAAATATTAAGGTACAGTGTGCAATGGCAGCAGGCACAAAAAAGAACGGCGGGCGGGTGGAGGGGATTGAGAGCGTGGGGGCCAGTGGGAAGCACGCGGGGGGAGCACGCGGCAGGCGGGCAATGATTAAAAAAAACACTTACATAGTGCTGCCAGCCGCCTTACACTCCTCTGCTGCAGTACCTGGTCCCAGCAGTCCCTGCGACAGCATCACGACTCCCATCCAATCCCTGCATCGCTCTCAAGCATGAGATCAGTTGGCGATTGGCCCGAGTGGGCTGGATCAACATTCGCTCAGGCACAGAGAGTCTGTGCTGTTTCTCCAACCCCCTGTACAATACAGCTGGTTTGGAGAAACCTAAGTGCGCATGTCAGTTTGGCCGACTAGAGACAGCCGGCCAAACTGACATGCGCACTTACAAGTGCACTTACTACTCATCCTCCACCTCCCATGGCCTGGCCCTGCCCTCCCACTCTGGCTCAGAGCCAGCAGCTAAAAAATAAAACACCAGTAAGATATTGTTTTATTTTTTTATCTGCTGGCTCTGAGCCAGTGGGATGACGCTCCTCTGCCATTGCAGAGAAGCCGCGCTGACAGTGTGATCATTTGGACCACACCATAAAAATGTAAGTCAGTAACTTGACGATAAAAGGTTTATAACAGATTTAAAGTCAGACTAATATAAATCAATCTCAAGAACATGCTGTAAATATACAAAATTATCAAAGGAAGACCAATTCGGCAAACAATATTGGTCCACAACAGCAAAGAGCATATAGTGGCAGTGATTCAATAAATAAGAAAAAGGATTTGGTGACTAGACAAATGGTTTCGATCCGCCTCCCCATACATGGAAAAGATTTTCAGCATCTACCAAGCCCTACACTAAACTAAGGATAGGGAAGCAAGAAAGGTATCAGCATCAGAACCTCGGTAGAGGTTCTATAGCTAAGGAGTCATTTATAGCATGAAGCCACATGACCAGAGATGACAAGAGAGGTCTCTACCTCTCCAAGTCTAAAGGGAATCTAACTAAACATATAGTGGGTTCACTAATTAAAATGCACAAACATTGGAGAAATATGACCTCATACGCATCACAGTGCTTTTCCAGTTCCCAAGAAAGAACTTGGTGCCTTGAACACTACTCCCATATTCCAATCTCTGCTTCCAAAGCATCCTTGGATTCCTCCCTTCATCTAATAGTACCAACTGGTAACACTGCCTTTGGTCATTAAAATTGTTTCGCCTTGCCAGTTCTTCCTCGCCTCACTATCCCTAAAATACAATGTGCCTTTTACTGACTAATGAATGCCTTTTTTTCTGCACCTGCATGTAAGAATATAAGCAAAAAAAACAACTTTCACATTAGTATTAAATGTCTTGACTGTAAGCTTAAGGTCCACATTTGTGCTAATTAGACAGTTTTTTTAAAATTCCATATTAATTCTACAACCTGCAAATAATCCAATAAATTCTACTGTATTCTTATATGTGGCACAATAAACTAATACGTGTATTATCTACCAAAAACGACAACTGGTCCCAATTTGTCAAGAAAGCATTGAACACACATATGATTCATTGTCACTGATCCCTGGCGAATGCACAACATTAAATGCATTTTGGCGCACCACCTTACAATCTGAACCCATAGAAGATTAATATCATCAATCCAGATGTGTCTGAAAAGGAAAGGTTTCTATGCACACACATATATGTCTAAAACACACAATAAATGCCCTTTCAATATCTTTGGTGCACCATATCTTATTGGTAGTATTGCTTCGAGTGTATAAGGCCAAATGTGTATACATATATGGCCTAACCAAAAAGGTTGAAGCCAGAAATATGCTACTCCAGTACCACTTTTTTTGTGAGCTTTATATAGAGCAAACTAGACCCGGAGGTATCAGAGCGCTTTACATGAGCACCAGTTACGTTACAGACGGACACATTTTTTTGCTGTTGTTAGGCACAAGGAGATTAAGTGATTTGCCCAGAATCACAGACTGTTGAGCATCCCTGCTCCGAGGTCGACTGCCCTAGCCATTAGGCTACATTCCCCATTAGATTGAGTAATAAAATACTTGATAAAAGGCTTGGAGACTGCACATTATAGAGTGATCAACTATATAAAATCAATGTATTATTATTTTATTATGTATGATCTACCAACTCCTGGAATCGGATCGCTGGAGATCTATGTGGAAGCTTTGCATTGCCTGATTGTGAATTAATATATTTTTCTAGCAAAGAGCATACTGAAAAGGTAAGTACTTCGAGCCACACTAAACGTTGTGGCATGTAAGTGATCCTCCCAAGAAATATTTGGGACAGATTTATTGTTCTTAGCGCAGCACAGTGCAGCACCCAAAGTTGGTGTGATGTACAAAGGGGCGAAAGCTATACAGAGCCATAATTAATAACCCTATACCTCTCCATGCCACTTCACTCTATGCTACCTATGCCAGACTGGGAACAGCAACCAGCCTTGGCAGACTGCTGCTCAATAGGCCAAGTGGGGGAGGGGGTTGAGTCTGTGCTAGCAAGAAGCACCACTCCCGCTTTTGTTACAGGGGCTGATATTGCAGCACTGCTGCAAAACCGGCCCCCAGTGACAAAACGGACTCGCACCCCTCCGGCTCACCAGGGAAATGCCAGGTGTCCACTACGGCCAGTCCGGCCCTGCATGCCACCGCACTCTATGCCACTCTACTCTAAACCACTGCACTTTATGCCACTGCACTCTAGTCCATTCCACTGCAGTCTACACCACTCTACTCTGCAACACTGCACCCTACACCCACCCTACCCTGCACTACAGCATGCTACACCACTGCACTCAGCAGTACTCCATGCCACTATACTCTACTCTGCATCACTGCATGTCACTGCACTCTACGCCACTACACTGTACTATACACCACTCTAACCTACTCCATTGCATTCTACAACACTGCATTGTATGCTGCTGAATTCTATGCCGCTGTAACCCTACGTCACTATACTCTGTAACACTCTACACGAGTCCACTCTATGCCACAGCATTATACGCCACTCTGTGCTGCACTACTGTACTCAATGCCATTGCACTCTATGTCACTCTACTCTACCCCACTGAATGCTACGCAACTCCACTTTGCAACACTGTACTGTATGCCACTGAACTCTACAGCGCTCTACTCTGTACTACCACTACACTCTACATCACTCTATACTACGTCACTGCACTCTGTAGCACTATGCTCTACTCTGAACCACTCTATGCTACTACACTCTATGCCACTCTACTCTGCACCACTACATTCTATGAAACTCTACTCTACGCCAGTCCATTCTGTACCACTGCACTCTACTATGCAACACTCCAATCTACGTCACTGCATTCTATGACGCTGCATTGTACGCCGCTAAATTCTAAAACGCTGCACTGTACAAAAAGAATAATTGGTGGACGAAATGCTAAATAATATCAAACATTCCCCCCAAGTACAGGGATCTGGGCCTAAATCTATTGTTTATTTGCTCACTATGTCATTCCAGTTTGGACCCAGCAATATTCAAATCAGCCTTGACCCTGCTCCCCAAGGGAACAGTCCAGCCCGATAACCAAGCATGGTCCTCCCTGGACCAGAAACAAGCATCCTGGGACCGGTTTTAGGGTATTACCCCTCATCAGCCAGGCTAGCTTGACTCCAGTGGCACAGTGAGCACTGTACCCACATCTGGGCATACCCTTCCCACTTAGTGCAACGGAAGCACAGTCAAGACTGATTTATAAGGCTGGGTCCAACTAGGGTGGCGTGGTGAGCCAAAAAATACTAGATTAAACAGAGATCTGTGACTGGGGCGAATGTTTGATTTGTTCAGCATTCAGTACAATTTTGTTCTTTTTGCACTCTGCACAACCCTCTGTGCCACTCCACGACAGTCTCCTCCACTCTTCCCCATGCCACTCTACGGCACTCCACGCGATTCTATTCTACACCACTACCTTTTAGCTGTGCTGAGCAGCAGCCACGCTGGTGTGCAACATGGCTAAAATATATTGGCAAAGTCAATAGCTCTTGCATAGGCAATACCTATTGGATTTGCCAATGCTTGTTTTTTTATATTTGTTTTACATTTTCATGTCAAGCTGACCGAGTCCGCAAGTTCGGTAATGGCAAGAGCAACTTTTTAGGTTGAGCTTGGGCAGCACATGCACTGCTCTGTGAGGCATGCTGTATTCAGGTAGGGACTTGAAGCTCCGCCCCTTCGGCCCATATTTTTCATTGGCTTGTGTCATTGTCCACTGTAAACCATGGCTGTTCATTGGCCAATAACCTTAGTAGTCCCTCCGTACTACCGCCTTGTCTCATTTTGTGACCTCCCATGGTGACACCCCATGTTACATGTGTTGTTACATGGTAAGCTTTAACTACAGCCTCCGAGCACTATTTTCTAAAATAGCTTTATCGCCTGCTGTTGCAGGCAGGACAGGCTCACTCCTAATGTTTTATTTCTATTTTTATAGCTCAGGCACCAAACGCATTTGCAATGCAATAGGTCTCGCATTTGCAAGAGTTTAAGCTATTGGCATTGTAAATGACAATCGGCCACATGCATCAATGTTGCCGTTTGCGAATCCTTAATTGCGAAAATTAAGGAATCGCAATTAAGGATTCGCAAACGACAATGCATGAATAATTCGCTATTTTTTTAGCGATTCGGTAATTTTCCTTAATTGCGATTCTCTAATTGAGATTCGCAATTAAGGAATTTCTACACACTCATTCCTATGGGCCTAGAGGCCCATAGGAATGAATGGGAGAGCATTCTCAATTTGCAATTCATCATTGTGAATTCGCAAATTGAGAATGCAATTTCAAGGGTGCAGGGGTGTCCAAAGGACATCCTGTTGCAACCCTGAAATTTGCTTTTGGATACATCTTACACACACACATGCCCCAAGGGCACGTGTGTGTGTAACATGTAACAAAGAAAAATGCATTTAAAAGCATTTTTCTAGATTTTCGCAAATTACCATGAAGGTCTACTTCATGGTAATTTGCATTTCTAATTTCAAAATTCGCAATTTAAAAAAGTATGATGAATTGCATTTAAGGAATCTCAAATTGAGATTCCTTAAATGCATTCGCAATTTAAGAAATCGCAATTGTGCACTTTCTTAAATTGCGAATTTCTAAAACGGGTTGGTGCATCCCAAATCAGGAAATTGCATTCGCAAACGGCCGAAAAATGCGATTCGCACCGTTTGCGAATGCAATTTACCTTGATGCATGTGGCCGTTAGCCTTTTATTTATCTGTTTTAAAAATAACACATAAATAAAATACATTGTCATTTGCAATGCCAATAGCTGAAACTCTCGTAAATACGAGACCTATTGCATTACAAATGCATGTTTTTTCATGTTGCTGCCAGCCATTCGGATCGCTTACTCCCATGGGACTGTGAGTCCCTCGGGAGCGAGCAGGCTCATGGGGAAAAAATCTCTTGTGACAAACCAGATCACTCAAGTTTTTTACCTCAAGGTCCCGTGGGATTCATCCAGGAACAACTGAAAAGGGGGGGCCCTCGGCCCCCCCGCACGCATGGCGGCGCGGCGACCGTCGCCCCCCCTTTCCCCTTTGTTGTCATTTGGCGGTGGGGGCGTGCCCTGGGGGCGCGGCCCACCGCCGATTGGCCGGCGGCCTTCCTGACCCGGATCCAAGGTAGTGGGTCCGGGTCAGGGGGGACGGGCGATAGGAGGGGCCGCCTGGCCCCTCGGGAATAAAGAGGTGGGGAGCGCCCAGGAGACCCCCTTGTCCCTGGACGCTCCCCCGCTGAACGGTGTGCCCCGCGCTCGGGGCTTCTTTGTTTTAAATTCCTTTTACTTTGTTTTACAGGTCTTCGTGCGGAGCGTGGCGATCCTTCCCTACGGTGTGTGGTGCCCTGCGCTCGGGGCGACTTGGTCATTAACCTTCCCGCTTTTGTTTTTGTGGCAGATTCCACGTTCGGCGGGTCATCCGGGGCCGGTGCGTCACTGGTTGCAGCATCGCGATCTCACTTCGCGCTGAGGATACCGGGACACAGAGCGGCGGGTGTACAGATTTAGGAGCAAGGTTTTTCCCTGTGATCGGTCAGGCTGCTCGACAGAAAGAGGTATTTTGCGGGAGGGGGGCGCCGGATCGGGGATCCGTGAACGTTGGTCTACAGAGACCGTTTGTGAGCACTCACCCTGACGATTTGGGCAGAAAAAATCCTTTTGTGTGGGGCAGTACGGGGAAATTATATTTCCCGCCTTTGTAGCGGCAGAGGAAGGATTCCCGCTCGGTTTTGCGCTGGTGACGATTGACGATTTGGGCGGTAAAAAATCCTTTTGTGTGGGGCAGTACGGGGAAAGTATATTTCCCGCCTTTACAAACGGCAGGAGCGTTAGGCTGATCTAGCTCAGGCGAAGCGAAGCAGGGTCGACCAGGGCAGCACCTGGATGGGAGACCTCTGGTGAGAGTTTATAATTGTAGGAAAAGAATTGCCATTTCTTACAAGGTTATTAGTTTAATTATCAAGTGATCGATTATTAATGTCATTGCATAAAAGAGCATCTAGCTAATTGTTTTTCACGCTACACTGCGGTGTTTCCTTTATAATTCATTGTACTGTGGGTGACACAAAGTGTGCAATTTTATGACAGCGAGGCGACAATTTTGAAAGGTTTTTTCACCAATGTATTGTTGTAATTCTACTTGGTAAGTGCGTTATCGGGCATATCCTTACAGTCCTTGTGAATAAGTGCAGGTACGGGTCCAGAATTGTCCTGGCCTTGGAAGGAGTGTTATTTTGAATGTGATAACATGGTGATAACATAATTGTTTAATTCCAGGCAACTGAACGACATTATTGGGGCCATTCGCTAGCGGACAGGACGTAAGAGCATCCAGCACACAAAGGGGTGTGGACCGGAGCCGCAGACTGTTATCGCAGGCGAGGACAAAGGACTGGTCGGTAAGAGGGGTACGGGGGGCTAGCACTCATCGCTCCTGGTGGCCGCCGGGTGGGTCTACATTAGGTTTACTCACCCCCTTACATAAGCGGACAAGCCGCTAGTGTTGCAGTCGCCGTTGCATGGTGCTGAAAGCCCCCTGGTGACCCTCCATCAAAAAGGTACACATAGTTGACCGGTTGTGATATTAAGAGAGTAGGCTGCGGTTGTTTGGGGTGGTATCATGCCAGGTCCGCGGGGTGGAAAAAGGGGGTCCAACATGGAGGCTATGATGCGGGCCATGATGCGTGAGATGAGTGAAATTAAGCAGCAGCTAGGGAAAGTAAATGAGCTGGAAGCACGGTTGAATGAGAGGCATGGGGATGCCCCGGGCCCATCGGGTAGGCCTATCCGCAAGAGGGTGGCACCAGTACCGAGGGGGGATTTTGTCACCCCACCTAGGAAGTCTAGGTCCAAGAGACCCAGGGATGCTGCCCCCACCCCAGGGCCAGTAGAGCCGGTACCTACCGTGCCGCTGGCGGTCGTTCCTCCCCCGCATATACCTATGCCTACACCCCTTGCCCCCGTGGTGCCGGTGCCGGCAGGTCAACCAGTAGACGCTGGGCCTGCTCCCCCACCGGTGCCCACAATCCCGGGTACAGGCTTGCCACACCCGGCACCCGCCCTGCCAGCTGCGCCAGTACCACAGGGCATAACCCCAGTGGTACCTGTTGTCCCGGGGGGTAATTTAGATTCAATGCCCCCTGAATTGTTATCCCAGATAACGGCCTTGATGCCATGGCTCCAAAAAGGGGGAGCTTTCCCGAATTCTGCAGACCATGCAGCAGAGGCGGCGAGGTTTGTGGAAAAAATCAGATCGGCAGCGGTCGCCGACAGTGTTGCATTGCCAATATCTTCTCCCCTTGCAGGTCCAAGTGTTCCCCAGCTGGACGGAGTTAAAGGGCAGCCGCCCCCGGTGCCCGCACTTGGTAAGGAAGTGGCATTGCCGCTCTTGGGGGACGGTGTTCTACCTTCCAGGAGCGAGAATTTGGCTCAGCATGTGTCATTAGCTGTGAAAGAGATGATTTGGGCGGACAAATACGTTTATATTTATTCTTTGTTGTTAGATAATAGGGAAATGGAGCAGGTAAAAACACTGAAAGAGTGGATGCTCCCAAGCGAATGGAGGGTGCAGTGTGCTAGATTTAGGGTTGAGGAAACTCTCAACAACTGGATGAAAGCGTGGGCTGTATTCACTGCTATTAAAGCTGAGCGTCCTCCAGATTTGCAGGCAGCATTGGCATGCTACTCGAGCAGGATTGTGGGGTGGAGTGAACAGTATTCTGGGGAGGCATGGAAAGGGTATGATGTCAATTTCAGGAAGGCATTGGAATTTAATAGAACATTGGCATGGGACACGGTAGATTCCATGGCTTGGCACAAACAGTTCTCAGACACTGCACCCCCCCCCCCCAGTTCGGTTCGGTCAAGGTGTTCTCTAGACCTCAACAGCCCTTTCGGCCCCCCCAAACGAGTGAGGTACCTGGGAAGTTTAGGGCCAGTGGGCCAGAGAAAAAAGGGGTGTGCTGGGATTTTAATAGGCGCACCTGCACAAGGGCCGCGTGTAAGTTTAGACATGCATGTTCCTCCTGTGGGCACCCCTCTCATCCAGAAACTGCCTGTAGGTCCAAGAAGGGAAACACAGGTCAGAGGGGTAGGGGAAAGCCACTATAAGACAAACAGGTTAGGCCCCCCCACTCCAGTGGATGTGGTGGCAATGATTCCATGGTTGAACAGATACCCGGACCACACATCGGCCACCCTACTCCAAGAAGGTTTTTCTAAAGGCTTTAGGATCCCGGCCGCGGGATACACAGGCAGCGCGCACTGTAGAAACCAATTGTCAGTCAAGCAAAATCCGGCTGTGGTGGCCGCCAAAATTGACAAGGAGCTATCGTTAGGCAGGATAGCTGGCCCTTTTTCTGAAGTGCCAGTACCCAATTTTGTGTGTTCCCCATTAGGAGTTGTCCCCAAAAAAGAGAAAGGGCAATTCAGATTGATCCATAACCTGTCAGCACCTAGGGGGACGTCACTGAATGATGCCATTGATGAGGGTATCTGTAGTGTTAAATACGCCTCTTTTGATCAGGCTGTTAACTTATTACAGGCCACGGGACCCGGGGCGCTGATGGCGAAATCAGACATAGAATCAGCCTTTCGCCTCCTCTCGGTCCACCCAGCCGATCAGCATCTCTTAGGCTTCACCTTTGGGAATATGTTCTACATGGACAAATGCATGCCCATGGGTTGTTCTATATCTTGCGCTTACTTCGAGATGTTTAGCTCTTTTCTTGAATGGGCCATGAGACAAGTGACGGGCCATCAGCGGGTCATGCATTATTTAGATGATTTCCTCTTCCTGGGTACAGCGGGATCTCAGGAGTGTGCACTGGCATTGCAGGAGTTTTGCGTGCTCATGCGGGCTTTTGGAGTCCCGCTTGCGCCCGGGAAGACGGTTGGCCCGACCACCTGCTTAGAATTCCTCGGCATTGAGATTGACTCAATGGAAGGGTGTTTTAGATTACCTAGGGACAAGGTGGACAAATTCAAGACAGCGCTACAGTTATGCCTCCGGAAGGAGAAGGTCACTCTGCAGCAATTACAGGAGGTGGTAGGGCAATTGAACTTCGCACTGAGGATCATCCCCATGGCTCACCCGTTCTCTCGCTCTATTGCGCAGGCAATGAAGGGGCTGAGGGAGAAGCACCACCGCACTCGGCTATCGGTTGAAATTCGCCAGGATATGCTTATATGGATGGCATTCCTGGAGGATTTTAACGGCAGGGTAGTCTGGCCCGGCCCGCTGACAACATCAGCAGAGTTGGGCCTGTGGACGGATGCTGCCGGGAGTGTGGGCTTTGGCGCCATCCTAGGGAACAGGTGGGTCGCTCAACAGTGGCCGGAGGTATGGCGAACATGGGGCCTGAACAACAACATTGGCTTCCTGGAACTCTTCCCAATATGGGTGGCACTGATGGTCTGGCCCGAACACCTATGTAATCAATCAGTGGTGTTTTGGTCGGACAACATGACGGTGGTGGAATGTATCAACCAGCAGGGGGCGCGGTGTCCTTTCATACTTCGTCTGATCAAAGAAATTGTTTTGCAGTGCCTCAAATTGAATGTCATTTTTAAGGCCAAACATGTCCCTGGTGTTCTGAACAATGCAGCTGACTCCCTCTCTCGCTTCAAAATGCAGGTGTTCAGGGAGCATCTTCCTACAGCAGACCCCTCGCCAGCGCACTTCCCAGCAGTACTTTGGCAGATTGGTGCCCCAGATTACAGGACCTCGTGGTCGCTAGCCTAGCCCCCAGGACCAAGACGGCTTACGAAGGGGCGTTTTTGTCTTATTGTTCTTTTTTGGGGCAACAATGGGAAGTGCTTTGGGCAGAGGAGGATGGCTTTGCAGCCTATTTAGAATGGATGCATAAGGAGGGGCGCTCGGTGGCAGCGGCGAACAGACATAGGGCAGCGGTGTCATTCTTCGCTCAAGCTAGGGGCTTCCGGGATCCCACTAATACCTTTATGATACGTAAGGCTTTGAGGGGATGGCGCCGTATTCAGGGACATCAGAAGGATAAGAGAAAGCCCATAGGATTGGCCCGGCTGACAGCTTTGTTTGGCTCTCATTCCTTTAGGATTGGGGCAGCAACTGAGGCGGTGGCGGGGGGCCTCCCGGTGGAGAGAGTGAAGACAATTGGGAGATGGTCTTCAGAATGCTACAAACGTTATGTACGGATTGACATGCTGTGATTACATGGCACTCACGCTTGGTTTGTTTCCGCTCTCTTACAGTTTCTCAGACCTGTTACGCAGGGGAGGAATTTGTCGTCGGGCACCAGCAACATACATCAGCAAGGAGCGGCAGCCAAGAATCAATGAAGAACAGTGTTTGGATTGTGGGTCACTCCTATGTAAGACGAGCAGAATGTGTCTTTATGTCAGGTGACAGGGGGAAAAGAGCGGCACAACTAGGGTGGGACATCACGTTCTTTGGCAGAGGAGGGTTGTGTCTGCACGAGTTTAGGGGATTCTTCCTGGGGCTTTTAGCACGCCGGCAGTCTCCACCGTCAGTGGTGATACTTCACCTGGGGGAGAATGATTTGGCAACACTGGGTAGGCGCATTCTGATCGAGGAGATTATCTCAACGGTGGGTTGGATGGCCAGGACCTGCCCGGGTTGCACACTAGTATGGTCACAACTCATACCTCGACTACAGTGGCGGGGGGGACATTCGGTCAGGGCGTTGAATCACTCGGTAAAGAGGATCAACACACGGTTGGATAGGTTGTTTCGAGCCCCCTTGTTACAGTCAATACCTCATGGGTGCATCTGGGGCGACAAGTATTACTTAAAGGACGGAGTTCATTTAACAGAGGAGGGGAATGTCTTGTGGTCTGACAATATCTGGGCCTTGCTAGAGGGTTTTGCAAGTAGGAGGGTTTCCTTAGGTAGGGGCTAAAGGGGGGAGACCAGATCGTCGGTTAACAATGCTGGCCTGTGGCGGTAAGGTCATTATCGGTGAGCACATATTTGAGGTCTGAGGGGGCGGGCATCATCCTATGGAGGTTCCCGCCCAGGGGGAGGGGCCTGCGGGCCACTCCCAGAACTCCAGGGGCAAGGTAATGGATGCTGCAAAGCAAAGGAGTGCGGGTAGGAGTAGTTCACGCTTTCCTTAGGCTGGTAGCCACCCCGCGCGCGTGGACTCATGACGCCACCGGCGCAGAGTAAGGGCCCTCCTTTAGTGGGTAAATGGAGTCCAGGGCGTAGACCGGGCAATTCCCGGGGTAACACTGCGCATGCGCACGTCTCTAGGGGAGGCGCAGCTTGTAGGACCTGACACCGGTAGTGACCCTGCCATATGGCCAGAAATGTACAAAAATCAAGATGAGGATGTTTAGTCTCGGTTAGGAAACAACATGTATTAGAGTTTTGTTAAGGTCAGGCTCTCAAACTTGTTGATAAGAATTGTGTATCTAAATGTCCTGCTGATTTTTGTATAAATTGTTGATTATGCAATTAAAAACCTTTTTTAATTTTATACTTTAATAAATACGGCCGGGCGACTAGCGCCCGCCTTCCAAAAAGTAAAGACGTCTCGTGTCCACGTTCCTGGTTGTTGGGTGCCGGATTGGGGGGGAGGCGGCAGCTAGTCGCTGACCATGTGTCAATATATCTACAAAGCATGAACCGTGCATTCTCAAAAACTACTGAACAGATTTACACCAAGTCACAAAAAGCACGGTTTCTGGGTAAAGATGTAGCTTTCTGCCAAATATGGTGTAATTCTGTTCAGCTGTTTTCTCTGCACCCTTTTCTAATGTTCCCCATGGAAAATACACGGGGGGGAAGTGTTTTGGGACACCCCCTTTTTATTGACCGGCGCTTGATGAGCGTCCTAATACTTTCCTGGAAGGATCTGAAGTGGATGAACCTTTTTTGGGACATCCTGTCAATGTTACTGTTATATCTGCTCCAACAAACAGGTTCAAGTTCTGTGTACAGCAATATCACATTTACTGCTGTATTCTCCACTTCCCACTCCTGTCAAGGTTACTGTCATGAACAACACTATCAGATCAACCACTGGAGATTGCACACGTCCAGGTCCTGTCAATGTTACTGTCATATCCAGTCCTACTAACATGTCCATGCCCTGTGAACAGCACTATAGTTCCCTCCACTGTAGGCTGCACATTCTACATCCTATCAATGTTACTGTCTTATCTGCTTCTACGCAAAGCTCTATGAACAACACTATCATATTCACCGTTGTAGGCGGCACATGTTCAGATCCTGTCAATGTTACTGTCATATCCGCTCTTATACACACGTCCATTCCCTGTGCACGGTAATATCATGTCCATCACTGAAGGTGGCACATGTCCATATCCTGTCAATGTTACAATCATATTCACTCCTATGCACAGGTCCACGCCCTGTCACCAATACTATTATACCCACCGCAGTAGGCTCCAGTTGCGGGTCCTCCGCTAAGGCGGAGGAGCGTCGCCCTACTGAGCAATTCAAAACTGAAAAAAAATGATAGTAACGCAACGTTATTTTCATTTTATTTAACTGCACTGCCTCAGTTGGTTGGGGGGGCGTGGCAGGGCTGGGCGGTTTAGGGCTGAGGGAGGAGTGGTAGGCGCTTCCTAAGTGCGCATGACACAGTCATGCACACTTTACATATTCTCCACCCAAGCTGCATTACAGGCTGGATGGAGAATATGCACAGTCTCCCAGCCCCTGTCTGAGTGCTGAACCACGGCGCTCAGACCAATAACAATGCTGCTGTAATGCAGTGTTGTGATTAGTCAGGGAGTCTGGGAGGCTGTGTGCTTCCTGGTTCCTGCTGCCTGCTGCCCAGGAGAAGAGCCAGGGACGGAGGAGAGGTGGCGGCTGGCCTTATCCAGGTAAGTGTTGTTGTTTTTTTTATTCCCTCTGCTCGCCCCACCCCCGTTTGGTAGCAGCCGCTACTGGTAGGCTGTACATCTACAGATCCTGTTAATAAAAGACATTACCAGAGACCTGGGTATATTGCAATAATCAAGGTACAATGGTCCCTAATTAGGAAATTAAATAAAAAGAAAATGAGTACAACAAAGTTTAATAAGAAAACATAATGAAAGAAATAATATATGATCCCAAATAGTCTTTTCCTAGCAATTGAACGAGAACAGTGGGAAAGATCATGCTCAGTGCTCAGAAAACATGGCACAAAGATATAATAAAGCATTGTGGAAGGGCATCACAATTGCTGCAAGTACAGCCTGCAGTCCAATAAACATTATAGTTAACAAGCATAGGCAAAGCCAATAGGTCCCACCGATGCAATAAATGTTGGCTTTGCCAAAATGTTTTAGCCATGTTGTACACCAGTGTAGCTGTTGTTCAGCATGGCTAAAAGTTACTGGTGTAGAGGAGCGTGGAGTGGAATAGCATAGAGTGTTGTGAAATGATATAGAGTACCGTGGAGTGGCATAGAGTGTCATGGAATGGCGTAGAGTGGAGCAGAGTGGAGTAGTGTAGCGTAGAGTGTTGTGGAGTGTTGTGGAGGTGGTAGAGTGGAGTGGAGGGAGGGGCATAGAGTGGAGTAGAGTGGCGTAGAGTGTTGTGGAGTGTTGTGGAGGTGGTAGAGTGGTGTGGAGGGAGGGGCATAGAGTGGAGTAGAGTGGCGTAGAGTGGAGAATAGTGTTGTAGAATGGAATAGAGTGGAGTAAAGTGACTTGGAGGGGCATAGGGTGAGTTGCGTAAAATGGAGAAGAGTGTCATGGCATAGAATGGAGTAGATTGTTATAGCTTGAAGTGGCATAGAGTGTAGTGGAGTGTTGTGCAGTATCATGGACAAACTAGAGTGGAGTAGAATGGAGGGACATTGAGTGGAGGGTTGTAAAGTGGAGTGGCATAGAGTGTTGTAGAGTGGAGTGGCATAGAGTGGAGTAGAGTGGCGTAGAGTGGAGAATAGTGTTGTAGAATGGAATAGAGTGGAGTAAAGTGACTTGGAGTGGCATAGGGTGAGTTGCGTAAAATGGAGAAGAGTGTCATGGCATAGAATGGAGTAGATTGTTATAGCTTGAAGTGGCATAGAGTGTAGTGGAGTGTTGTGCAGTATCATGGACAAACTAGAGTGGAGTAGAATGGAGGGACATTGAGTGGAGGGTTGTAAAGTGGAGTGGCATAGAGTGTTGTAGAGTGGAGTGGCATAGAGTGGAGTAGAGTGTCATAGAATGGAATAGCAAAGAATGGAGTGGTGGGCCATAAACTGGAGGGGTGTGGAGTAGAGGGGCACAGAGTGGAGTAGAGTGTTGTGAAGTGTTGTAAAAATGGTCTGTAAAGGAAAAGAAGTCTGGATCCTGTCACTGTAGCTGCCATATCACTTACTGCAGACAGCTATGGTACTATCCTATCCACTGCTGCATGCTGCACATGTGGAGATCCTATGAATGTTATGGTTGTATCCAATCTTACAGGTTCCTTGAATGTGGCTGTCAAGTTCACTCCGCTTCCCCAATCTGAACTTGTCCAAATCATGTGAGTGTTACTGTCACAGCCCCTCCTCTCAAATACATATGCAAGACTCTGTCAGCGGTACTATTGTATCTTCTACTTCAGGCATCTCATGTCCAGTTCCTTCAATGTTGCTGTTATGTCCTCTCCTCTAAGCTTCATGCGTCCAGGCCGTTCATTGTTATGGTCAAGTCCTCTTCCTCTTGAGTTGACATGTCCAGATCTTTTATTGTTAATGACATCTCCTCTTCCTCTGGGATTTTCATGCCCAGCTCTCTCATATCCTCTCCTTTGGCTGCACCTGTCCAGATCCTGCTAATAGTGCAGTCATATCCTTTCCTACAGACCGCACATGCCCAGATCCTGTTAATAGTGCAGTCATATCCTTTCCTACACGCTGCACATGCCCAGATCCTGTTAATAGTGCAGTCATATCCTTTCCTACACGCTGCACATGCCCAGATCCTGTTAATAGTGCAGTCATATCCTTTCCTACACGCTGCACATGCCCAGATCCTGTTAATAGTGCAGTCATATCCTTTCCTACAGACCGCACATGCCCAGATCCTGCTAATAGTGCCGTCATATCCTTTCCCACAAGTTGCACATGCCCAGATCCTGTTAATAGTGCAGTCATATCCTTTCCTACAGGTTGCACATGCCCAGATCCTGTTAATAGTGCAGTCATATCCTTTCCTACAGACCGCACATGCCCAGATCCTGTTAATAGTGCAGTCATATCCTTTCCTACAGACCGCACATGCCCAGATCCTGTTAATAGTGCAGTCATATCCTTTCCTACAGACCTCACATGCCCAGATCCTGTTAATAGTGCAGTCATATCCTTTCCTACTGACCGCACATGCCCAGATCCTGCTAATAGTGCCGTCATATCCTTTCCCACAGGTTGCACATGCCCAGATCCTGTTAATAGTGCAGTCATATCCTTTCCTACAGACCGCACATGCCCAGATCCTGCTAATAGTGCAGTCATATCCTTTCCTACAGACCGCACATGCCCAGATCCTGTTAATAGTGCAGTCATATCCTTTCCTACAGACCGCACATGCCCAGATCCTGTTAATAGTGCAGTCATATCCTTTCCTACTGACCGCACATGCCCAGATCCTGCTAATAGTGCAGTCATATCCTTTCCTACTGACCGCACATGCCCAGATCCTGCTAATAGTGCCGTCATATCCTTTCCCACAGGTTGCACATGCCCAGATCCTGCTAATAGTGCCGTCATACCCTTTCCTACAGGTTGCACATGCCCAGATCCTGCTAATAGTGCAGTCATATCCTTTCCTATAGGTTGCACATGACTAGATCCTGCTAATAGTGCAGTCATATCCTTTCCTACAGGCTACACATGCCCAGATGCAGTTAATAGTGCAGTCATATCCTTTCCTACCGGCTGCACATGCCCAGATCCTGTTAATGTTACTGTCATACACATCCTCCGGGATACACAGGTCCAGCTCTTGTGAATGCAACTGGCATGGCCTCTCCTACGGGCTCACAAGTCCGGATCCTGTGAATGTTAGTGCCATACACACTCTTCTGGGATGCAAAGGTCCAGATCCCTTGAATGCTACTGCCATATGCACTCTTTTTCCAGGCTGCCAGGTCCAGATACTCTGAATGTTGCTGTCCTATGCACCCTTCTTCCATGCTGCAGATGTTCAAATCATGTGAATGGTACTGTCATATGCACTCTCTTTCCTGGCTTCACAGGTCAAGAGCCTCTGAATGTTGTTGTCCTGCACACTCTAATTTCAAGGCTGAACATGTCCTGATCCTGTGAATATTACTGTCTTATGTCCTCTCTTTCCAGGCTGCACAGGCCCTGATCCCGTTAATATTACCGTCATATGCCCTCTTTTTCAGGCTGTATAGGCCCTGATCCTGTGAATATTGTCACATGCCCTCTTCTGCGAGGTTGCACAGGTCCAGATCCTGTGAATGCTACTGCCACATCCCTTCTTCCTCCAAGTTGGTTGCATAGGTCTGGATTCTGTGACTGTTACTGTCATATGTTCTCTTTTTATAAGCAGCACAGGTCCAGATCCTCTGAATGTTGTTTTCTCATACACTCTCTTTCCAGGCTCCACAGGTCCTGTGAAAATTACTGCCACAAGCCCTCATTTTCCAGACTTCACAGGTCCTGCTCCTGTGAATATTGTCATATTTCCTAATTTTCCAGGCTGCACAGGTCCAGATCCTGTGAATATTGTCATATGTCCTCTTTTTCCAGGCTGCATAGGTCCTTATCCTGTGAATATTGTCATTTGTACTCATTTTCCAGGCTGCACAGGTCCAGATCCTGTGAATATTGCCATATGACCTCTTTTTCCAGGCTGCACAGGTCCTGATCCTGTGAATATTGTCATATGTCCTCTTTTTCGAGGCTGCACAGGTCCAGATCCTGTGAATGCTACTGCCATATTCCTTCTTCCTCCAAGTTGGTTGAATAGGTCAGGATTCTGTGACAGTTACTGTCTTATGTCCTCTCTTTCCAGGCTGCACAGGCCCTGATCCCGTTAATATTACTGTCATATGCCCTCTTTTTCAGGCTGCAGAGGCCCTGATCCTGTGCATATTGTCACATGCCCTCTTCTGCGAGGTTGCACAGGTCCAGATCCTGTGAATGCTACTGCCACATCCCTTCTTCCTCCAAGTTGGTTGCATAGGTCTGGATTCTGTGACTGTTACTGTCATATGTCCTCTTTTTATAAGCTGCGCAGGTCCAGATCCTCTGAATGTTGTTTTCTCATACACTCTCTTTCCAGGCTCCACAGGTCCTATGAGTATTACTGCCACAAGCCCTCATTTTCCAGACTTCACAGGTCCTGCTCCTGTGAATATTGTCATATGTCCTAATTTTCCAGGCTGCACAGGTCCAGATCTTGTGATTATTGTCATATGTCCTCTTTTTCCAGGCTGCACAGGTCCAGATCCTGTGAATATTGTCATATGTCCTCTTTTTCCAGGCTGCACAGGTCCAGATCCTGTGAATATTGTCATATGTCCTCTTTTTCCAGGCTGCACAGGTCCTGATCCTGTGATTATTGTCATATGTCCTCTTTTTCCAGGTTGCACAGGTCCTGATCCTGTGAATATTGTCATATGTCCTCTATTTCGAGGTCTCACGTGTCCTGATCCTGATCCTGTGAATATTGTCATATGACCTCTTTTTCCAGGCTGCACAGGTCCTGATCCTGTGATTATTGTCATATGACCTCTTTTTCCAGGCTGCACAGGTCCAGATCCTGTGATTATTGTCATATGTCCTCTTTTTCCAGGTTGCACAGGTCCTGATCCTGTGAATATTGTCATATGTCCTCTATTTCGAGATCTCACCTGTCCTGATCCTGCTCCTGTGAATATTGTCATATGTCCTCTTTTTATGGGCTGCAAATGTCCAGATCCTCTGAATATTGTTGTCTCATACACTCTATTTCCAGGCTCCACAGGTCCTGTGAATATTACTGCCACATGCCCTCATTTAAAAGACGTCACAGGTCCTGATCCTGTGAAAATTGTCATATGTCCTCATTTTCCATACTTCACAGGTCCTAATCCTGTGAATATTGTCATATGTCCTCTTTTTACGGGATGCACAGGTCCTGCTCCTGTGAATATTGTCATATGCCCTCTTTTTCCAGCCTGCACAGGTCCTGATCCTGTGAATATTGTCATTTGTCCTCTTTTTACGGGCTGCACAGGTCCTGATCCTGTGAATATTGTCATATGCCCTCTTTTTCCAGGCTGCACAGGTCCTGATCCTAATCCTGTGAATATTGTCTTATGTCCTCCTTTTCCAGGCTGCACAGGTCCAGATCCTGTGAATATTGTCATATGTCCTCTGTTTCCAGGCTGCACAGGTCCTGATCCTGTGAATATTGTCATGTGTCCTCATCTTCCAGACTTCACAGGTCCTTATCCTGTAAATATTGTCATATGACCTCATTTTCCAGACTTCACAGGTCCTGATCCTGTGAATATTGTCATCTGTTCTCTTTGTCCAGGCTGCACAGGTCCAAATACTGTGAATATTGTCATGTGTCCTCATTTTAAAGACTTCACAGGTCCTGATCCTGTGAATATTGTCATATATCCTCTTTTTCCAGGCTGCACAGGTCCAGAACCTGTGAATATTGACATATGTCCTCATTTTCCAGACTTCATAGGTCCTTATCCTGTAAATATTGTCATATGACCTCATTTCCCAGACTTCACAGGTCCTGATCCTGTGAATATTGTCATCTGTTCTCTTTGTCCAGGCTGCACAGGTCCAGATACTGTGAATATTGTCATGTGTCCTCATTTTCAAGACTTCACAGGTCCTGATCCTGTGAATATTGTCATATATCCTCTTTTTCCAGGCTGCACAGGTCCAGAACCTGTGAATATTGACATATGTCCTCATTTTCCAGACTTCACAGGTCCTGATCCTGTGAATATTGTCATATGTCGTCATTTTCCAGGTTGCACAGGTCCAGATCCTATGACTATTGTCATATGCCCTCATTTTCCATCCTGCACAAGTCCAGATCCAGTGAATATTGTCATATGTCCTAATTTTCCAGGCTGCACAGGTCCACATCCTGTGAATATTGTCATATGTCCTCATTTTCCAGGCTGCACAGGTCCACATCCTGTGAATATTGTCATATGTCTCATTTTCCAGCCTGCACAAGTCCAGATCCTGTGAATATTGTCATATGTCCTCTTTTTATGAGCTGCACAGGTCCGGCTCCTGTGAATATTGTCATATGTCCTCTTTTTCCAGGCTGCACAGGTCCGGCTCCTGTGGATATTGTCATGTGTCCTCATCTTCCAGACTTCACAGATCCTGAACCTGTGAATATTGTCATATGACCTCATTTTCCAGACTTCACAGGTCCTGATCCTGTCAATATTTTTCCAGGCTGCACACGTCCAGATACTCTGAATGTTGCTGTCCTATGCACTCTTCTTCCATGCTGCAGATGTTCAAATCATGTGAATGGTACTGTCATATGCACTCTCTTTCCTGGCTGCACAGGTCAAGAGCCTCTGAATGTTGTTGTCCTGTACACTCTAATTTCCAGGCTGACCATGTCCTGATCCTGTGAATATTACTGTCATATGTCCTCTTTTTCGAGGCTGCACAGGTCCAGATCCTGTGAATGCTACTGCCATATTCCTTCTTCCTCCAAGTTGGTTGAATAGGTCAGGATTCTGTGACAGTTACTGTCTTATGTCCTCTCTTTCCAGGCTGCACAGGCCCTGATCCCGTTAATATTACTGTCATATGCCCTCTTTTTCAGGCTGCAGAGGCCCTGATCCTGTGAATATTGTCACATGCCCTCTTCTGCGAGGTTGCACAGGTCCAGATCCTGTGAATGCTACTGCCACATCCCTTCTTCCTCCAAGTTGGTTGCATAGGTCTGGATTCTGTGACTGTTACTGTCATATGTCCTCTTTTTATAAGCTGCACAGGTCCAGATCCTCTGAATGTTGTTGTCTCATACACTCTCTTTCCAGGCTCCACAGGTCCTATGAGTATTATGTTATGTTATGTTATGTTATGTGCCCACTCTTTTATAGCGCACGGCTACCCAAGCGGGTGTCCCGGCGCTTTACTGCCACAAGCCCTCATTTTCCAGACTTCACAGGTCCTGATCCTGTGAATATTGTCATATGACCTCATTTTCCAGATTTCAAATGTCCTGATCCTGTGAATATTGTCATCTGTCCTCTTTTTCCAGGCTGCACAGGTCTACACACTGTGAATATTGTCATGTGTCCTCCTTTTCCAGACTTCACAGGTCCTGATCCTGTGAATATTGTCATATATTCTCTTTTTCCAGGCTGCACAGGTCCAGAACCTGTGAATAATGACCTATGTCCTCTTTTTCCAGGCTGCACAGGTCTGGCTCCTGTGAATATTGTCATGTGTCCTCCTTTTCCAGACTTCACAGGTCCTGATCCTGTGAATATTGTCATATATTCTCTTTTTCCAGGCTGCACAGGTCCAGCTCCTGTGAATATTGTCATATGTCCTCTTTTTACGGGCTGCACAGGTCTGATCCTGTGAATATTGTCATATGTCCTCTTTTTCCAGGCTGCACAGGTCCTGATCCTGTGGATATTTTCATATGTCCTCTTTTGTCGGGCTGCACAGGTCCGGCTCCTGTGAATATTGTCATGTGTCCTCATCTTCCAGACTTCACAGAGCCTGATCCTGTGAATATTGTCATATGTCCTCATTTTCCAGGCTGCACAGGTCCTGATCCTGTGAATATTGTCAAATGTCCTTTTTTTACGGGCTGCACAGGTCTGGCTCCTGTGAATACTGTCATATGTCTTCTTTTTACGGGCTGCACAGGTCCAGCTTCTGTGAATATTGTTATATGTCTTCCTTTTCCAGGCTGCACAGGTCCTGATCCTGTGGATATTGTGAATATTGTCATATGCCCTCTTTTTCCAGGCTGCACAGGTCTTGATCCTGTGAATATTGACATATGTCCTTTTGTTACGGGCTGCACAGGTCCGGCTCCTGTGAATATTGTTATATGTCTTCCTGTTCCAGGCTGCACAGGTCCGTCTCCTGTGAATATTGTATCCTCTTGTTACCGGCTTCAGAGGTCCAGCTCCTGTGAATATTGTCATATGTCCTCATTTCCCAAACTTCACAGGTCCAGATCCTCTGAATATTGTCATATGTCCTCTTTCTCCAGGCTGCACAGGTCCAGATCCTGTGATGGTGACTGACATATGCCCTCTTCTGCCATGCTGGCTGCATAGGTCTGGATCCTGTGACTGTTACTGTCATATGCTATCTTCTTCCAGATCCCGGAGGCTCCCCTGATAAGAATCTTTCTTCATAAGCGGGCCTTCTTCATGCCCTGTCCTCTCGGTTTCTGATCTGGGGTTTTCCTTTCTCACGCGTGAAGGAGAGTTAACAAAGTTCGTTCTGTATCAAGACTTTTATAAACCGTTAATCCAAAACAACTTGGAGCTTCAGGAAGCAAGGCCTGCGCCACTGATATCTTTCAGAGAAACCCTTTGATGCGATTACTAGGAAAAGTGCATAAAAGATCAAAAAAATAGGTCACACTCACAATTAATAGCTCCGGCATAAAAAATGCCTAAATATTTACTTTTGAAATGCATATTTCAGCAAGAAGTGCCTTCCCCAAGAGCAGCTGCATGGATCCGAGATAAGTCTACAGACTTTGAGCCCTGTCTGGAAGAGCAGGCATGAAGGAAATGTAGGTGGGAGCCGGGGTGAGGGAGGGAGGAGCAGAGCCCAGGTTGCATGGGGGGCAGTAACGCCCCAATACAGAGGGGATGACAGAGAGATCCCATGGGCAGGCAGGAAGGGGGCAAGCCTTCTGATATTTGTCTGGCTATTTGTGCACAACAGTCGGGCGGGTGAGGACCGGGCCTGTGCTTCCATAAGTAGGGCAACAACTTTAGGCTGACACCCTCTCCAATGATGACACCAAATTGTGGCAAACGTCCGAACAGTGTCATTTTTCATTGTATATTGAGTGTTCCAGCTGTTTTGCTTGGTGCAGGGAGAACCATTGCACCCTTACTGGAAAGTGATCATTTGGTATGCGGGGCAGCGGCTCCGCATGGGTGGAGGGGGGGAAACATCCTTTACAACGCAACTGTTACAACGCACTACCATTACGACGCAACCATTTCAACGCAAGTCATTACAACGCATTGCGCTGGGGGGCGCTCTAGGATAGGGAATAGTTTTAATTTACTATCCATCACCTTCCCTACTATCCACGGGGACTGGAGTTGGAATAGTAAATTAAACTATTCACTATCCAGCATCCCCCAACGCAAGTCGTTGTAACGACTTGCGTTGTAAAACTTGCGTCGTGAAGGCATGCGTTGTAATAGCATGCGTTGTAACGACATACATCCGTGGAGGGGCGTTGCCCCGCCTGCTGCGAGTGCAGCAGGCAAACACAAATAAATTAAATGGCATGTCAATGCCATTTTATTTATTAGCCACCGCACCAGCGTATGCTGTGTACAGTTAGTGCGAGGGTGGAGAGCGGGGCTGAATCCTGCAACTGCAGGAGGACAGCACTGGTCTGTAGTGCGCATGTCGGCGTGGCCGGCCGTTGTGGGATGCCCAGCCCAACATGCGCACTGTAGACCCAGAATTCCAAAGGCTGTGAAACAGCCTGGGGCTTGCTGGCTCAGGCCCACAGCCTCTAAATGAGCGCTGCAGTGGTGTAACGAAACTTGAGGGGGCCCCCCTGCAAAGTACATGGAGGGCCCCCCGCCCACGCTATGAACCCATTCAGGAGCTCTCAGGGTGGGGGCCAGCCACTCCTATCTAGTGCTGGAGGGGGCCCTCTGGAGCTTAAAGGGGCCATATTTACAAGGACAGGAAAAGCCACGCAGTGTGGATTCTCCTGTCCTTGTAAATATGGAGCAGTGAAATGCGCTACCAGTATGTCACAAAAAGTGACGTACTGGTGGCGCAGGGGGCGTGTAAATCCGCCCCGCTCTTCTCAGCTTCCCGCAAATTATACAGCCACCCCTTCTTCCTTTGAGTTCCCAAGAAAATCAAAAGGCTTTGTGAATTATGTGCAATCTCTGCTGTCAATGGCAACATTTCAGCTGTGCAGCATTAACCATGTTATTTATTAACTAGCAGCCTGTCCCGACGTTGTCCGGGTATGAATTGCTGCCGGCCAGTAGTATATTGTTTTGTAAGATTTCGTTTTGATGGCATCTCTTATCTGTGACAGGCCTGTGAAGCGCTCCGATTCACAGTGCACTGCTGATGCACTTAAGAGTGCGCGTTCAGTAGTGTGTGAACTCGAGTTTCCCTACTTTATTTTTCCTTGCAATATTATATGGCGCGAACTCGACAACATGGCATGAGCACAATTTACATTTGTTAGACCTGGCATCTTTGGCGTAGTTTCCCCTATCTTTTTGCCTCTACCTCCTGTATTTTTGATGCTCTGCTGGATTTCGTTTTTGCTGGTTTAGATGCTTTGGACACTCTGCCACTGCTGATCAGTGCCAGAGTGTAAGTGCTCCCTGTGTAAATTGCTATTCTGATTGGATATACATGTTTGGCATATTTGTATCACCATGAAGTCCCTAGTAAAGTGCACTGGGTGTGCCAGGGCTGGTAATGACAAATGCTACTAGTGGGCCTGCAGCACTGATTGTGCCACCCACATGAGTAGCCCTAAAATGGTGTCGCAGGCCTGCCACTGCAGTGCCTATGGGCAGTTTTAGAACTGCCATGTCCTCCTGGTCAGTGTCCCCACTGACCAGGCCTAACCCTTCCCTTTTAGTGCACATCAGTCACCCCTATGGAAGGCCCAAGGTACCCCCCTGGGCAGGGTGCAGTGTATGTAAAAGGTAGAGCATGTACTGGTGCAGGTAACATGTTCTGGTAGTGAATTACAGCCGTTTTCGTTTTTCACTATTGTAAGGCTATCTTGCTCCATAGATTAACATGGGGGATGCTGGCTACAGTGGTTAACAGCATTTCTTCCCATAGGAACAAGATAGGACATAAGTATCTAGTATCCCTGAACTCAGAATTTAATAACACATCTTTTAGGAAAGATTGTTTTTGAATCCTGTGTTTGAGAACAGCACTTTTAGAAAGTTGCTGTTCTCTTGTCTGAACCTTCTGTGTGCCTGGGCCTGTTTGTGTATTGACTGTCTGGTTTGTGAGTGACAGGGGCTGGGGAATTCCCCAGCAGGATGGATGAGTCAGCACTAGGCTGAATGACTGCAGTTGCAACTGGAGTGGTGGGAGGAGTTAGCACCTGGGCTGAATAGGGCTGTGCCTGCCTTCCACAATGCTGGCTCCACCCCCCTGCTGGGCGGCTGAGGACCCTGCCCCTCACTCTGAAAGGAAAGATGCAGCCAGCAAAACAAAGTGCTCAGGATCCACCCAGAACTGGTTCAGACCGGGCACAGGGCCCACATGCACCCAGAGAACAAAGACTTTAGGGGTATAAGTACAGGACCCCTGACAACAGAAAATTAGATCATCCTGGAAATCAAGAAGGAACCTCTGCCAAGGAGAAAGCTGACTCTGAAGAAGGAAGATTGTCCTGCTGTTGCTCTGCTGGACTGACCTGCTGTTGCTTTGCTGCCAAGGAGAGGGGAAGGACTTTGCTGTGTGCTGTGTCCCCTGTCTTGAAGGAATCTCCAAGGGCCTGAGAAGAGCTGGCTCCCTGTTTTTGAAGTCCCAGGAACAAAAGGACTTCACCCCCAGCTTCCCTGAACTCTGCTGAGTGAGTTCTGTCCCTCCTAGAGTGCTTGATCCAGTTGTGGGGCCTCTGGAGGTTGGACCTGTGCTGGGAAGCTTGAAACTAAGCTTGAGTGACTTTTTGAACTTGAAAAGTGTCGCATCGCTCGCTTGCGGAGCGCATCCCCGACAGTGCGAGAAGTTTCCCGCCGCTACGGAGGTCGAGATCGTCGCAGCGCCTGACGCCGCTGCCAGAGACGTCGCATCCTTCGTTTGCGGGACGCACCAGACCGGTGCGGGAGAATTGAGCATCGCTGCGAGTATCGTCGCAGAGCCTGTCGTCGCTGGGTGAGAACGCCGCACCGCTTGCTTGCGGACCGTATCACGTCGCTGCGAGAGTCGTCGCAGAATCATCGCATCGAGGAGCTGCGAGAGAGAGGATCACCGCTGGACCGCGCATCGTCGCCCCGGAGATCGTCGCAGCCCCTTCGAGATCGTCGCATCGTGCCTTTTGCGAGAACAGACTTCCTACGGAACCTACGCACCGGAATCCATACAAGTGGCCTTCCTCCCCATACAGACCGGATTCGTCGCAACACGCCCGCTGCTGCAGCGGGGCTGTCGCAAACGCCTCCCCAGGGTCTCAGGAGCAACGCATCGCTTGTTTTCCACCGCACCAGCTTCTGCTTTTGGAACTTTGTTGCAACTAAAGGTACTGTGAGTAAACGTGACGCAACTGTGAACTTTTCACGCAACTGTGGTTATTTTTACCACAACTTGAAGAACTTTAAAGCAACCTTAAGAACTCTTTGAAACCATATTCTTGTACTGTGTATGTTGGATTTTTATCGTTTTGGTCTTGTGTAGTTTTAGATTAAATACCTTTATTTTTCTAAACTGTTGTGGAATCAGTTTGTGGTGTTTTCACTGTGTTACTGTGAGTGTTGGTACAAATACTTTACGCATTGCCTCTGATTAGCCTAGACTGCTCAGGCCAAGCTACCTAGAGGGCGAGCAGGGGTTATCTCAGAGAGTTATCTCCTTGTCCTGACTAGAAGCAAGGGTCCCTATTTGGACAGTGGTACCTACCTCTGCCAACTAGAGACCCCCATTTCTAACAACATTACAGAAGAACACATTCATTTGTGGTAGGCACGGGAAGACAAAGCGATTTGCCTGGAATCACAGGATGTTGAGCTGATGCCGAGATTCAAACGTAGCTCCCCAGCTCTAAAGTTCGCAATTCTAGAACTTGTGGCGGGAGGTGTGTCTAAAAGTGCATGTCCGTGCTGGCCATCTATGAGAGAGACCTGTGCATTTTTCAAATCGGTGGTGAAAAAATATGAGTATGTTGCTGGAGATGTGGGCCACCGTGCCACCAATGTACTTACCGGAGGATAAACACTCATTATTCCGCAACTTTCTTTCCGCATACCATCACTCCGCATACTTTTATTACGAAAGTACCATGACTCCGCAATGCCATTATAACGCATGGCATTACATTTTATATGCTTTACCACGCATACATTTACAGCGAAATGCGTTGTAAATACATGAATGGTAAAAGCATGTTTTTTAAAATGTTTGGATAAGGTAAGTATGGGTATAGGGGTATATGTTTTGGGGTACTGAGGTATATGTTTTGGGGTGTTTGGGTATTTTAAGGGTTCAGATATAGTTTTGGGTTATGGGGTACAGGGGTAGTTTTAGGGTTTAGGGATAGGTATGGGTTTTGGGGTACAGGGGTATTTTTAGGGTTTAGGGCTAGGTTTGGGTTTTGGGGTATAGGGGTATTTTTAGGGTTCAGGGGTAGGTTTGGGTTTTGGGGTACAGGGGTATTTTAAGGGTTCAGGGCTAGGTTTGGGTTTTGGGGTAGAGGGGTATTTTTATGGTTCAGGGCTAGGTTTGGGTTTTGGGGTACAGGGGTAATTTAGGGTTCAGGGTAGGTTTGGGTTATGGGGTACAGTGTTATTTTTATGGTTCATGGCTAGGTTTGGGTTTTGGGGTACAGGGGTATTTTTAGGGTTCAGGGGTAGGTTTGGGTTTTGGGGTACAGGGGTATTTTAAGGGTTCAGGGCTAGGTTTGGGTTTTGGGGTACAGGGGTATTTTAGGGTTCAGGGCTAGGTTTGGGTTTTGGGGTACAAGGGTATTTTTAGGGTTCATGGCTAGGTTTGGGTGTTGGGGTACAGGGGTATTTTTAGGGTTCAGGGGTAGGTTTGGGTTTTGAGGTACAGGGTTATTTATAGGGTTCAGGGCTAGGTTTGGGTTTTGGGATACAGGGGTATTTTTAGGGTTTAGGGATAGGTTTGGGTTTTGGAGTACAGGGTATATTTATAGGGTTAACATGGGTTAGTGTTTAAGGGTGTTGGGGTATTTTAAGGAGTAAGGGTGGGTTATGATTATGGGGTGCAGGGGTATTTAAAGGGAGCAGGGTGGACACCCGGAGCTGGAATGTACAGAACATGGGAAGAAAAAACAATGAAATATTGGGCAAAACGCTCGCTTTTTTTCCCGTAATCCCGCGCCCCGCACACGCCCACACCCCCAGCACACGCCCACAGCACACGATATGAGACATGGCATGAAGGGCGGAACGTACCACACGCCCCCAGCGTTTGTCACGCCCACAGCACAACGCAGACACGCCCACAAGGGACTACTTTGCTGGCACGGTTCTTTTACCTTTTAAATGTATATGGTGGCCGTCTGCATAGCCTATGTCCTTCTGCTGCAACTGCCCTTTCCAACGCTGTATTGGGTGTCGTGATTGGTGCTGTGGTTCCTGAGATTACCCGCCTCAAAGGTTTGGGCTCTCTCTTTATTATATTAGTATAGATTTGCAGAGTTTTATAAAGCGCGAACATGACTCTTCAGGGTATCAGAGCACTATGCATATAACAGTCAAGTCATACATACAACAAAATACAATATGGAAAATGCAAGGAGCAATGCAAATATAAAAAAACATACAATATACCAATAGGGCTTGTTAAATCGGAGGAGTCCACATGAAAATGCTCCTGCTGAAGTGACTAAAGAGATAATTTGTGAAGGAATCTATTCATCTATTCATCACATTGCTGAAAACCTCTGCAGGCCCAATTGTGTTATGCAGTCCCCTTTTGGCACCTTCAAAGAAAATGTGATGTAAAATGTTGCAAATGTTGTAAAATAACCAACAGTTTTAAGAGCAGAGAGGAGTGTGTGTGCGTGAGGTTTTATTTCTGTGTGCAGGTAAAAATTATTGGTGAAATCCTGCAGCCACCTCACCATACCCGATTGAAAACACCTGTACCCAACTATTCACTAAACTAGAGAATACATTTATTTTGGGGGGAGGGGGCGGGTGTAGCGCCCCAAACATACACTTCTGATTGACTTGTTCTGTGGGAGGACGTCACAGGACTGTGAATGTCTTTGTTGCTGTTCAGGGTGTGTTACTGTCTCTACTGTGACGTGGCACATGATGTCAAAAATGTAAGTGTTGCAATCAAGAACAAGACGCTGTGAACGGTTACTCTTAATTAGAGTTTATTGGTCAGAGATAAGCCTCTAACAACAGCTTAGACAGACACAGCTGGAGCCAACTGTCAACGGTCCCACTGGCCCATGACATCACATTAGAACCAAAAGTACATCATAGAGATGTGCAGTCTCAGCCTAGCTGGAAGAGCCTAAGAACAATATAACACATCTCCCCATCTTACGCTAAAACAAAACAAAACAAAATGACAACCCAAGTGTAAGGCAAAAAGAGAAAAAGAAAAGAAGCAAGAAGGAAGAAGAAAGAAGAAAGAAGAAGGGAAGAAAGAAAGAAGGGTGCATGTAAAACTCAAACAACTTAGTCACCCAAATATGCCGGAGCTCTTCTCTGCCTAGTCTCCCTCAAGACACGAGATGATCCCATCGACCCATCTCCCTCTCTGGCAAGCACAAAATCACCATCATTCCCAGCACCCTCACTAGATGGCAAACAAACATCAGACTGCCCCCCTGAAAATTCACCATCACTCATCAACAGCCACAGTGAACACACACCAGATTCAGTCTCCTGCTCTAAATTCTTTTCATGATTACCACCCCGCCTCTGATATAATGCAACACGCCTCAAATTCCATGTTTGGCCATTTAACACTTGACACAATTTCCTCCTACGGCCTTGACTTTGAAAGGTCCCTTGAATTTATTCAAAAACTTGCTGTGACCTCCGAGTTTAACTTTAACCTAATCACCTACATCAATGAAACTACTGTCCTGTTTGGCATTATTACTCTTGGCCAAACCAGCTAACACTGAGGTTTCTCACATCCATGACGGCACAAATTTAGTACCAGCTGCCCTTCCAAGCATCATCTCAAATGGGCTCTTACCCAAGTTACCATTTGAAGTAGTGCGATAGGCCCAAAGCATTTCACTGACAGCACCCTGCACAGATAAACCTGCACTATGTGCCACCAATTGCATTGTGCCTTTCACCAGTCTGTTGATTCTCTCAACCAATCCATTTCCCTGTGGGTTATACAAGGAGCAACACGAGAATCCAAGAAGCTTTTCATTTAACAAGAAGTCAATTGAGTTCTATTATCGGTAAGGAGTACAGATGGAAGGCCTTCCCTCTTAAACACCTCACGCAAGACACCAATAGTAGCGGCAGTGGTAATACAACTCATGAATGCAACCTCAACCCACTTTGACTTTGCATCAACCAACACAACTGCATATCTTTCATTATCAGGTAAAAATACAAAAGGCCCAATAAAATCCAAACACACCTTCTCCCAAACCTTCTCCGCTAAGGAGACGTGCTGAGACTCCTGAGAGGATCCCAGACCAACCCTCAATCTTTTCTCCGAGTCTTTGCAAGCTTCACACCTCTCTACCTCTCTACTTCTCTATGTCGATCCATACAAGGCCACCAATAGCTCTCCCTCAAACTCTTGATAGTCATGGTTTGCCCCAAATACCCTTCATGTGCCAAACCAATCAGTCTGGCATGTAGACTAGAAGGTGGTACAAATCTGCCCTGCCGCATGATCATTCCATCATCAGTTATTGATAATTCCTCCACCACCCTCAAAAACGGTCTCACCCCTTCCGGAAGATATCTCTCTCTCCTCATAATACCTTTTATCAATCGCACAACACCAGTCAAAGCTGCATCCTCTTCCATTGCCTTGATCCAAGTGTGTCTTGGAATGGCATTGGCAAACCCTTTCATGGCGTCATTGCCATTTGCCGCCACTTCCTCAGTAGGTAAGTCTGATACAACTGCTTCTTTGTCTGGAAGCCTTGACAAACAGTCTGCCACCCTGTTCCTCCACCAAGAGACATTTTCGACCTTGCAGTCAAATTCTTGCAATCTGACAGCAAGCCTAGCCAGCCTCCCCGAACAGTTTTTAATACCACAAGGGCCCATAACTTTCAATAATGGCTTGTGATCAGTACTCAAGTTAAATGCACTGCCCCACAAGAATATCCAATTTCGAGAAGACTTTCGGACCATTCAACATTAAAATCAATTATTGATGTTGGGCAAGGGAAATTTGTCCATTATTACATTTTCATTCAAACTTCTCAAGTCCACACAGAACCTGAGGGACCCATCCGCCTTCTTCATTATCACGATCAGAGATAACCATTCGGTCGCTTCAACAGGTTCTATCACCTTGTCATCCAATAGTTGTTGAATGATCTCTTGCACCTTTGCCCTGGCCGCCATGGCACCCTTCTTGCCACATGCTTAATCTGAATTGAGTTTTTTTTAGTTTGATTTCATGCACATAGTTCTTGAATTGACCCAACAATGCCTCAAACACACCATGATGCTCCTCTAACAGTTCCTTCAAGTTCACTGTATCTACAACCATAACAGGCACTGCATCTCTGGGATTGACCATAATATTTAGGTCATATTGGTGTGACCAACCTAGAATGGGTGGACCTTCCTTTGCCACATATACCTTGCCAACCGAACGTCTTCCCTCAAAAACGATCTTGGCCGTCATGAACCCCACTACACTGATATCACTTCCTTGATACCCATTTAGGAGAACATCTGAACTAGTTAAAGTTTCGCCAGGCCATATTTTTTCATAAACAACCAAAGGAATAATCGTATAAAGCGAACCAGTATCCACCATTAATGAAACTTGTCGACCCTTGATTTCAAAGTCTGCTTTTGTTCATATCCTTCTCTTGTCATTCTCTTCCACATCCAAAACTGCAGCATCATCATCTACAACTACTACTTAGTAGCTCGTCTGTTCATCCTCCACGCATCACACTTTTTTCCCATGTTGTTTGCACATTCGTGCCAGATGCCCCCTCTTACCACACTTAAGGCAGTCCTTAGCAACAGCGTAACACTGTTTAGAGTCCGCCATGTGGTAACTGCTACCACACCTGAGGCAATGACGACCAGCAAACTTTCCTTGTGAGTTGCTTATCCCCTTTTGGTATTTGTTTCTGTTCCCACCACCAGCCGTAGTCTGCACCTTATTTTTAACAACTTTGACACCCTCAGAGTCATCATCCAGATGTGCCACTTCACTTTCTTTGTTGCAGCTAGCATTAATCTTCATTTCGCGCATGCACATTTCCGATTCCTCCACGACCTTTGCGATAGCTATGGCATCTTTGAGAGTGGGATTTGCTTGACGCCCACAACCTCTCTTGGGTCTTCTTACAGCTACACTGCACAATTATTTGGTCTCTTATCATTTCCTCTTGCATGACACCAAATTCACATTTGGCTGAAAGTTCCCTCAATCTTGCAACAAAATCATCTATGCTCTCATTTGAGCGTTGAGGTTGTGTATAAAGATCGGAGATGTTGCTGCGCTCCTCACACAGTAAAGTTCTTAACTATACTGCGTTTAACTGTGCATGCCTTGCCTGTTTGATCCTCTAACAGCTTTTGACTCTTGGCTTAAGATAATAGCTCCCAGTTCCCCACGGCATCTCTTACCCCCGCAGCGCTCTCCTCGCTGCACTACTTTCAACAGCAGTTCACTTCCCGCTGCATCATCCTTATCATCTCCGCTTTTCTCCGCTTGCTCCCTACCATACTCTCCTTACCACTGTGGCTTTCCTCTGTGTTGAAGACACTCCACTGCGTCTCTTGACGCACGTCTCATTTTCCCTTCAGCTCCGACTCCTGCTGCATGTTAGTCATGCGTTACCTCGGTACACGACTCCTCCGACAGCTTTTCTTTACCTCCCACAGCCTGCAGGGTGTTCCATGTGTCTCTTCTTTCAGTCCAGACACAGCGTTTTGATCTTTCCCTGCACATCGCTCAACACGTCCGCTGCTTTACTCGACGAGTTGGGTTTGTCGTTGGGGTTTTTATCTCTGACACAGCCTTGTGTCTGGCCGATCGTCACCAATATTGTTGTAATCAAGAACAAGACGCTGTGAACGTTTCCTCTTAATTAGAGTTTATTGGTCAGAGATAAGCCCCACACGACAGCTTAGCCAGACACAGCTGGAGCCAACTGTCAATGGTCCCACTGGCCCATGACATCACATTAGAACCAAAAGTACATCATAGAGATGTGCAGTCTCAGCCTAGCCGGAAGAGCCTAAGAACAGTATAACAGTAAGCCTTACCTTTTCCCTGTTAAATGCAAACTCTCCCCCACCTAGTGGTGTGGGAGGCAGCGAGGGGGTAGTAGGGTACAGAGTGGGGATGCGGACATCAATGTTACATCACAGAAGTCATAGGGAGTGTCACGCAAAGAACGCAAAGGTGTTCACCATGACAGTGGTAAGGGTGTAGTACTCAGCTAGTGGTACTTTTTTAGCACAACTCTGTTGCAGCTATATTACTAAAGCAAGGTAGTGAAGAGTCATTTACAGGCTGCATATTTTCCATTTAAATGGCCACTAAATTTGGTCAGAGACCATTTTTTATTGTTAAAAAGAGTAAACAATGTGTGGAAATTCGCCACCAGGAAATAATTATGTCTTGATTTATTTTGATCCTATTAACATCTTTATTTAATCATACTTTAGAATTAAGAATAAAAATGTGTGGTTTCCAGACTGTTAAAGTCGTATTTATTGCCCATTCATCGTCTGAACTCTAGCATGGTTATTATGCGGGTGCTGCAGTACCCCTTCTTCCTGCACCTATGGTCATCGGCCTGGGGCTGCATATTTTGGCGGGGAGGTTGGCGTGCTCGGGTGAGGCTGGTCTAGTAACCGTGCCTCGGGTCAGTCATATGATCAGTGGCAGTCGATGTTAACAGAGTGAACCCCAGGTCGGAGCTATGCACAAACACACTGTGCCCTGTGCGTCGAAGCCTGCCAGTGCGATTCATGGATGACTCAGACACACAGAGGTGTCCAGTACATATAAAGATTGGTATGTTCAACACTTGCACCCTTGGGGCCACATGGAGCCGAGTGCACCCCATGAAATAACTCACTTTAATGCACAGTGCTTCTGCCATCTCTAAGTGCTGTGGATAAAAGGTATCCTTATTGCTCTATTACAGGTGGGGTATTTATGGACCGTGGAGGGTAAAAGGCTGAGTCATG
This sequence comes from Lissotriton helveticus, assembly GCF_964261635.1. Taxonomy (NCBI): domain Eukaryota; kingdom Metazoa; phylum Chordata; class Amphibia; order Caudata; family Salamandridae; genus Lissotriton; species Lissotriton helveticus. The sequence goes on from NC_136065.1 coordinate 209,588,971, forward strand.
CGGGCTCCCGAATGGTGCTCAGCAGAGTGCAGACTATAGATGACATCAGCGGCGCGCGTTCAGCTTGGATACCTAACCTGGAGACACCCCCAGCCGTTGGTCGCCCCACAATAGAGCCTTTGTTGATCACATACCTGAGGTTTTCGCTGACCCTGGAGACTTGCCCAGAAAAAAGACAGTGCCTCTGAGGCTGTAGTTCTTGTAAGGGGCTGTGAAGGGCCCTAGGCCCACATGCTGGCAGGCACACACATGCTGACACAGGACACACTGGAGGTCTGGTGCAACTGGCCCAGAGCACGTGCGCTCGGCCTCTTTTATTGATGCTGTGTCACATGACCAGTGACATCAGTGGTGGGTGGGTGTTAAGTGTGAATACAGGCTTCAGCACTAGACTGCTAACTTATGCTGGGCATTACATCCCTTTCCAAATTGGTTAAAAATTAAACCAAACAGAAAAAGTCCAAAACCTGTGGGGGAAAGAAAACACAGAAAATAACACTGGACTTGCGTTTTCAAAATGAGTCTCTTTGGCTGCTTGCAAACCGCAGGCAGTATAGTTCTCGTATTCTGGACTTGCAGTTCTCGGAGGCACGGTCCGCAGTTGTTCGGCGGGTTCTTTCCTTGGCGTGCTGTCTGTCTGCTGTTCTCAGCCCTGCCTTTGCTTTGCTCCGTTGGTGATGAGAGATAACTAGATGATACAGGTGTTGACAGTTTTCTGGTTTTGTTCTCTCTTCTGGCTTCGTTATATTCTTCCGGGCAGGCTTTCATATTGACTCTTGGCAGATGAATAGAGTAGGTGCACACATCCCTCTCACTAGGATGCCCCTCTCGCCGGTATTCCTCTCTCACCAGATGTCCGGGAGGACCTCTTTGCCAGGCGTCCACTGGACTGGTGTCTTCGGTCGTGGTGCTCCACCATAGCCTTCGGGCCGTGAGCAGGGCGCTCCACGAGCTTCACCGTCGTGTCCTAGTTCCACCTGAAGGTTGGGTTGTAGACTCTTCTCATCGCTCGCGAGGCTTTCATCCCCTTGGGTCCTGCAGACGTGCATCGGTAGACCTGTCTCCCGTGCGGGACTTGCTGCCACCAGAGTCCCTCGAGGCCTCCGATTCTGGTATGTCACGGGCTGGTGCGAGGTAGGTCAGGTCCTCAACCTCCAGAGGCCTGAGTAGTCTCGTCATCCAACTCTTCCGCTCAAACCACAGAGGTTGATGTCGCCAACCGTCTAGCTTGCTCTCTTCTGCGATCGCCATGTGGATGGATGGCTCGTAGGTGGTTGTCTTTGGTCTGCACTGCCGGTGCTCTTGCCAGGCTGGTCTTCCTTTGCACTCAGGTGTTCCAGTGCTTGTCACGTTGCTTCTTTCCGCAGGGGCGACTTCTTCTTGCAGTGGCAGCTGGCCATTCCGATTTCTCCTTTCTTCCTTTCTTGGGTGGCGGTGTGCCACTACAATCATTCTTCTTCTCTTCTCCTTCTCTCACGACGTACCCTGGTCCCTTTTCCTTCATCTTCTCTGGCCAGGCTTCCCCATGCAGTTGCGCACTCTGCACGTGTCATCCTGGTCTTGTCCTGGGACACTGTCTTCTTGTCACTCACTTCCAGGGTTAGCGTTGCGACTTTTTCTACTGTTCCTTCATTTTCATTTTGGCGTCACGCCCTTCTTCTCCTTGTTCCTTCTTGTGACGTGATCTGGTCACTGTGCTGCCTTGGCCTTCCCCGCCAGTCTTCTCCAGGTAGCGTGCACTCCACCTGTTTTCTCTCTGTTCTGGGCATGGCTCTCAGACATTGGTCTTTTCTTCTAGTGACTGGACCGGTTGTCGCCATCTTCTCGGTTGATTCTTTTCTTCCCGTGGCGACCATCCTGGGTGTTCGGCTTTCATCTTCGGCATGAGTGGTCATGCTGTGCTATCTTTTTCTGGTCGCTATTCACCGTCCCGGTGTCCTTGGCGCGTGCGCCTGATTCCTGGTTCTCCTGGCACGTTCCGGCGCAGTGCTGCGTGGTCCTGTCGTGCGGGGTGTGGAATTCCTGCACTCCTGTCGCGTTCTTGCGCGGTCTCCTGGCGTCTTCCTCACGCTTTCTGGAGAATACCTGCGCTGTCTCCTGGCGTCGCGGTGCTGACCTTCATTCCTCGCTCTCCTCTTTGAGCACTTTGGGCACTCCTGGTGCTTTCTTGCACTTGACCACGGTCACTGCTCTTTCACTTACGCAGCTCCTGGCCGTGTCGCACTTTAGACCCTCCTCTTACTCCTTGCGGCACTCCTGGTGCTTTCAAGCACTTGACCACGGTCACTGCTCTTTCACTTACGCAGCTCCTGGCCGTGTCGCACTTTAGATCCTCCTCTTACTCCTTGCGGCACTCCTGGTGCTTTCTTGCACTTGACCACGGTCACTGCTCTTTCACTTACGCAGCTCCTGGTCGTGTCGCACTCTCAATCCTCCCCTTGCTTCTTTTGGTGCGGCATGTGTGTAGTTCATTGCGGGTGGGCTCCGCTTACATTGCCGGTCACGGCCGGGGCTCACCTTCGGCCGACGGGCCTGTTCAGCCACGCGGTTGGGCTCCGCGCTGGTCTCTTTCTTCGCCCCAGGCAGGGGCACACACGCGCCGGGCACAGGGTGAGATCACCTCTTCTTTCTCCTCTAGGCCCGAGGCTCTTGACACGCCTCGTGGGCCTCGCGGCGGCCGGCTGCTTTCATCGGGGGTGTCACTGTGCCTTTACTGCTGGCAGTTCCCCTTTCCTTTTTCCTTCATCTTCGTTTTCACAGCTGGCACGCGTGGCATCGCGTTACCGCCTCGTCGCCATTGTAAGGGGCTGTGAAGGGCCCTAGGCCCACATGCTGGCAGGCACACACATGCTGACACAGGACACACTGGAGGTCTGGTGCAACTGGCCCAGAGCACGTGCGCTCGGCCTCTTTTATTGATGCTGTGTCACATGACCAGTGACACCAGTGGTGGGTGGGTGTTAAGTGTGAATACAGGCTTCAGCACTAGACTGCTAACTTATGCTGGGCATTACAGTTCTGACTACTGGACTGGCCTGCTGTGCTCGAGCCGACCAGTGACAGTCTGGGCATGTGATGGGTGACAGAGCTGGGCGTCAGCGGGGACTGAGTGTATCAGAGGTGACGGCCTCTCCCTGAGCACGGTCTGAGCAGGAATCGCAACTTAGAGCTCGCAGAAGACTCCGACCTTGATTCCTTGCTGGAGACTCTGTGATCTGCCTACCCAGATTACAAGCAAAACACAAGTCTTTGCCACTCAACCAGTGCCTTGCACTAAATAATACCACACATGAGAGGTCACTGTTGTGTTCCGCGGTAGGGGGTAATACACGTGGCGCAGGCCGCAAAACAAAACTCGGACACCAGTTGTTGGGTAGGCAAATAGCTCTCGCGTATACGCGCCTCTCCGCGAGGGCTTATCTTTATTAGCTTGGTCACGTGACCCCCCTTGGCGTTCCCACTACTGGCGGGGTCACAGGGGGTTCGCCACATACAGTACAGACCCTGGGTCAACAATGGTATCAACCAGGGGGTCGCTCCTATTGGGTCATAGGGGCGACATTACAGTCACGTCGACCCACGTGAAGAAAACACACTTGCAAGATGGTCATATTGTATTGTATATAGAGCTTATTAAGCTGATTAAGCTTTGAAGTGCACTGCTCCAGACTCCAAGGGTAGTGTGTTTGGTGCAGTGTTGTTGGTGATTGGCACTACTCCTGTGAGCTCATGCATTCACGCCAGGGGCCCCTCACACTCACATCTGTAAGGGAGGGGGGCACCTCCAGTATGGGTAAGCCTGGGGGCCCCCCCGCACAGCGGGGACCTTTGTTACGCCCCTGGTCCAGTCTGGATAACACTAGAGCGACAACTGCCTGCTTTTGGAAGGAAAACAAAAGAAATTGAGAAATCTTTCTAAGGACCCGTTTTGTTGATCTGAGGGTCCATGGAAAGGGAGTTGTCTACTATAACACCAAGAATTTTAGCTATGGGCCCTGGGCAAGGGCATAGGCCAAGCATGTCAGACCACCAAGCATCGGACCAGATATGCTGTTGATTTCCAAAGATCAAGACCTCTGTGTTGTTCCCCGTTAAGTCTGAGATAGTTCTCTACTATCCAGGAGGCCACTGCCTGCATGCAGATTTTAAAATTAGTTGCAGATGCTGCTATGCTGTTGGTGATAGACACCATCATTTGGGTGTCATCAGCATAGGACAGCACCTCCAGCCCAAAGGATCTAACGACCTTGGCTAGAGGGACAACATAAATGGTAAATAGAGCTGGACTCAATGAGGAGCACTGAGGGACTCCACAAAACAAATGATTGGGAGCTGAGAAAATTGATCCATCTTTACTATTTGTGACAGGTCAGTAAGAAATGAGGTAAGCAGCTTCTTCATGCAGCGCCCCTGACCCCCATTTCCTTAAGCTGGCTCACCAGTCTCAAAGGGGATATGGTATCGAAGGCTGTCATAAGGTCTAGAAGGATCAATAGCGTTGTATAACCAACATCAACCTGACCTCGGATGTTGTTGATTGCAGAGGTTAAAGCCGGCTCCATGTTATGATCGTTTCTAAAACCATGCAGCAAGCCATCAAGCAGCTAATGTTTCTCCAGATAGGAACTGAGGTGAGAATTCAAATGTTTTTCCAGGATTTTTGCTGGGACTGGTAGCAGAGAGATGGGGCTATCATTTTTTCAACTCAGTGGAATCCAGAGAGGGCTTTTTTAAAAGAGGTTTGACCACCGCAGTGGAACCAAACGTGACTCCACCTAACAGGCGATAGGTGTCCTCTTGCGATAGAAGGATAGATTATCTGCCTTCACCGGGGTTACAGGGATATTAAAAGAAAGGGTGGTGCATTGCAGGAACCAATTTGAGGGTCTCAGCGTTGAGGATTTCCAGGGAGGAATATATTTCAGTGATCTTAGAACAGAAAAAACTAGCCATTCTGTCACAGAGGTCCTGGGAGGTGTCAGTGTGACAGGGACTGAAGGGGAAGAGAGAGACTTAATTACAGTAAAAAGTTCCCTAGAAGATCACAGGGATTCTGAACTTGGAGTAGAATGATACATTTTCCTCTATAACGGCGATTTTATATTCCCTCAATCTTTGTTTGTGCAGATCTCTTTCAGCAGGATTGAGGTCCAGGCACCAAATCCTTTCTTGATGGCGGCAGGATTGCTCAGTTTCCTAAGCCTATCAGAAAACCAAGGGGCAGAGGGCTTTATTCTGGCCGCATAGTGCTCCTTAAGGGGGGCTAAGAGATCCATGGCTGCTAAAAGCCAGTTGGAAAACTCTGTGGATGCCAAATTAGCATCAGAGTGAAGGAGCCATTGATGGTTATTGAACGTGTTAAGAAGGGCCTTCGTACTAACAAAGCTGAGGTTTCTCTTCTTCTCCATTCTCTTCTTATTGTTTAGAGCTGAATGGGATATCGAAATCTGGAGGTTAAAACGAATAGCATAATGGTCTGACCAGGAGAGTTGAATGGGTTCCTTTACCATAATCCTGGAATCGTTTGAGAAGATGCCATCTAATATTTGTCCTGCCTTATGGGTAGGGCTCCAAACCAATTGGGATAAACCACAACAACTCATTGTTTCTAAAAAGATTTGCGTTTCTTTGCCTAGGGTCCTATCCAGGTGAAAATTAAAATCGCCCAGAAGTGTGAAATTGGATCTTGCCAAATATGGTTCTATAAGATTACTAAAATCCTGGCTAAACGACGCTCTCGGCCCAGGTTGGCAGTAGGTTACAACTCCAATGAAGCTTTCAGTCGGGAGAACTTTCAAAGAAAAATATATCGCCTGGTACGGATCAAAAGAAGTATTTAGCGGCTCAGTATGACATGAATAAACATCTTTATACAGGATGCCCAAGCCCTCACCCATTCTCCTTACCCTGTCGAATCTTGATGAGGCATATCCAGAGGGGATTGCCTCTACCAAGTCAGGCCCAGAGCAGTCTCTGGCCCAGCTTTCAGTAATAAACACCCAGTCCGGTTACGGAGAGACACAAAATCCATAAATTCTACTTTGTTCTTAATGAGGGATCGAATGAGGGGAATGAATATCACCGGCATGTGTAACCACTGATCTGCAGTTTATAAGGGAGATATAATCAGTGTCTTGATAGTGCCTATGTTGGTACGAGCGCCGACAGGACCCGCCCCAACTCCTTTAATACAATTCTCTTTCTTCTGCAACTGTAAACTCACTTCACGGTTTGCTGGCTTACCCTTTTCAAAGCCAGGTTTTGCAAGCTCCCTTTATGGCCTCTATTGGGCAGTCTCTTATCCTACAACTAGCTCTGGCCAGTTTCCTCATAAAGCCTACCTGGATATATCATAATCTAATGATTGCAAAGACTTTCTGGCCTAGTATCCCGTTTGGCTTCATATGATGGTCACCCCTCTTTCTTTCTTTGCACTGTCACTCCATAATTACACCTCCGATCTCCCACCTTCCAATACTTGATCTTTGGCTATTCCTCTTACGTTCGATATTCTAAGTTCCTCAAATCCTTCTGTCATGTTACTTGTTTACACAATTTTCAGGTCTCTGCCCACAGCGCATGAACTGTCACTGCAAGGTGTATCGTTTACTTTAAGGGGCTTGGAGCCCACCCCTTGCTTACCATTCATTGGCTTAATTGTCAGTCTTACTTGCTCCCTCCCAATTGGCCAGCACTTGCTGATGTCACTTCCTCCTCTTTCGGCTGGACATTTACCAAGTACTGATTGATTTAGGTTGATTATTGTCCTTCCACTGTCCATGTACAGCTCGCTAGGATTCAGATACCATTTTCTTTATTCTTCCCTTCCCAAACACCCATTCCTTCTTCCAATCCCAGCCCTGTTGATTCTTCCCCTTCCACCCACACCCTTTGTCCATCTTGCTGCTTCCCCTCCGACCCCACAACCTTGCCAGTGTTGGTTCATACCCACCCACCCCACCCTTGCCCATGTTGCCTCTTCCCTCCCACCTTCCTGTTGTCTTTGTTGCCCCCTCATACCCACCATAAGAAAAAACAAGCATTAGAAATGCAATCGGGCTCGGATTTATTTGAGTTTGAGCTAATGGCATTGTAAATGCCAATGTATTGTTGCTATGTGTTATGGAGTGTGTTCATGTGGTGTGTACTGCCAGTGATCTCCTTGTGAGTGTGAGAATATTGCACCGTTACTGCCTGTGATGTCCTTCTTGTGAGTGTGAGAAGCTTGCACCTCTGCTGCCTGTGGTCTCCTTGTGAGTGTAAGAAGCTTGCACTGCTGCTGCCTGTGATGTCCTTCTTGTGAGTGTAAGAAGCTTGCACTGCTGCTGCCTGTGATGTCGTTCTTGTGAGTGTGAGAAGCTTGCACCGCTGCCGCTTGTGATGTCCTTCTTGTGAGTGGGAGAAGCTTGCACCTCAGCTGCCTGTGGTATCCTTGTGAGTGTAAGAAGCTTGCACAGCTGCTGCCTGTGATGTCCTTCGTGTGAGTGTGAGAAGCTTGCACCGCTGCTGCCTGTGAGTATGAGAAGATTGCATTGTGCATCTCTGTGCTGTGCCTGTTCTTTGTAAGGGACTCTTGCTCTGTTGCTGCTGCTGCCTTGGCACAGTACCTGCTGTGAGTGTGTAAGGGAAGCTTGCACCACTGCTGCTTGTGATGTCGTTCTTGCGAGTGTAAGAAGCTTGCACCTCTGCTGCCTGTCGTCTCCTTGTGAGTGTAAGAAGCTTGCACTACTGCTGCCTGTGATGTCGTTCTTGTGAGTGTGAGAAGCTTGCACCGCTGCTGCTTGTTTGTGACGTCCTTCTTGTGAGTGGGAGAAGCTTGCACCTCAGCTGCCTGTGGTCTCCTTGTGAGTGTAAGAAGCTTGCACAGCTGCTGCCTGTGATGTCCTTCTTGTGAGTGTGAGAAGCTTGCACCGCTGCTGCCTGTGGTCTCCTTGTGAGTGTAAGAAGCTTGTACTGCTGCTGCCTGTGATGTCGTTCTTGTGAGTGTGAGAAGCTTGCACCGCTGCTGTTTGTGATGTCCTTCTTGTGAGTGGGAGAAGCTTGCAACTCAGCTGCCTGTGGTCTCCTTGTGAGTATAAGAAGCTTGCACAGCTGCTGCCTGTGATGTCCTACTCACTACTCTACTCTACTCACTACTCTGCACTCATTACTCACTACTCTACTCACTACTCTACTCACTATGCTCACTACTCTGCACTCACTACTCACTACTCTACTCACTACTCTACTCACTACTCACTACTCTACTCACTACTCACTACTCACTACTCTGCACTCTCTACTCACTACTCTACTCACTACTCACTACTCTACTCACTACTCTACTCACTACTCACTACTCACTGCTCACAACTCTACTACTCTACTCACTACTCTACTCACTACTCTACTACTCTACTCACTACTCTACTCACTACTCACTACTCTACTCACTACTCAACTCACTACTCACTACTCTACTCACTACTCACTACTCTACTCACTCTACTCACTCTACTCACTACTCTACTCACTACTCACTACTCTACTCTCTACTCACTAATCATTACTACACTCACTACTCACTACTCTACTCACTACTCTACTCACTATACTCACTACTCTGCACTCACTACTCACTACTCTACTCACTACTCTACTCACTACTCTACTCACTACTCTACTCACTACTCTACTCTGCACTCACTACTCACCACTCTACTCACTACTCTACTCACTACTCTACTCACTACTCTGCACTCACTACTCTACTCACTACTCTACTCACTACTCTACTCACTACTCTACTCACTACTCTACTACTCTACTCACTACTCTACTCACTACTCACTACTCTACTCATTACTCTACTCACTACTCACTACTCTGCACTCACTACTCTACTCACTACTCTACTCACTACTCTACTCACTACTCAACTCACTACTCACTACTCTACTCACTACTCACTACTCTACTCACTACTCACTACTCTACTCACTATCCACTACTCTACTCACTACTCTACTCACTACTCACTACTCTACTCACTACTCTACTCACTACTACACTCACTACTCACTACTACACTCAGTACTCTACTCACTATACTCACTACTCTGCACTCACTACTCACTACTCTACTCACTACTCTACTCACTACTCACTACTCACTACTCTACTCACTACTCACTACTCACTACTCTACTCACTACTCACTACTCTACTCACTACTCACTACTCTACTCACTACTCTGCACTCACTACTCCCCACTCTACTCACTACTCTACTCACTACTCTACTCACTACTCTGCACTCACTACTCTACTCACTACTCTACTCACTAATCTACTCACTACTCACTACTCTACTCACTACTCAATACTCTACTCACTATACTCACTACTCTGCACTCACTACTCACTACTCTACTCACTACTCTACTCACTACTCACTACTCACTACTAACTACTCTACTCACTACTCTACTCACTACTCTACTCACTACTCTACCCACTACTCACTATTCTACTCACTACTCACTATTACACTCACTACTCACTACTCTACTCACTACTCTACTCGCTACTCTACTCACTACTCACTACTCTACTCACTACTCTACTCACTACTCTGCACTCACTACTCACCACTCTACTCACTACTCACTACTCTGCACTCACTACTCTACTCACTACTCTACTCACTACTCTACACTCACTACTCACTACTCTACTCACTACTCTGCACTCACTAGTCTGTCTGGGTTAAGGGAGACCCTTGAGGCCCTGGTGTCACTGCACCTTCTGCACCCCTGGACACCCACAGCCACTGGTAGTAAAATACAGCACTGTCGGGGTTAAGGGAGACCCTCGAGGCCCCGATGTCACTGCACCTGCTGCACCCCTGGACACCCACAGCCACTGGTAGTAAAATACAGCACTGTCAGCGTTAAGGGAGACCCTCGAGGCCCTGGTGTCACTGCACCTGCTGCACCCCTGGACACCCACAGCCACTGGTAGTAAAATACAGCACTGTCGGCGTTAAGGGAGACCCTCGAGGCCCCGGTGTCACTGCACCTGCTGCACCCCTGGACACCCACAGCCACTGGTAGTAAAATACAGCACTGTCGGCGTTAAGGGAGACCCTCGAGGCCCCGGTGTCACTGCACCTGCTGCACCCTCACAGCCACTGGTAGTAAAATACAGCACTGTCTGGATTAAGTGAGACCCTCGAGGCCCCGGTGTCACTGCACCTGCTGCACCCTCACAGCCACTGGTAGTAAAATACAGCACTGTCAGGGTTCAGTGAGGCCCTCGAGGCCCCGGTGTCACTGCACCTGCTGCACCCCTGGACACCCACAGCCACTGGTAGTAAAATACAGCACTGTCAGGGTTAAGGGAGACCCTCGAGGCCCCGGTGTCACTGCACCTGCTGCACCCTCACAACCACTGGTAGTAAAATACAGCACTGTCTGGGTTAAGGGAGACCCTCGAGGCCCTGGTGTCACTGCACCTGCTGCACCCTCACAGCCACTGGTAGCAAAATACAGCACTGTCAGGGTAAAGTGAGGCCATCGAGGCCCCGGTGTCACTGCACCTGCTGCACCCCTGGACACCCACAGCCACTGGTAGTAAAATACAGCACTGTCGGGGTTAAGGGAGACCCTCGAGGCCCCGGTGTCACTGCACCTGCTGCACCCTCACAGCCACTGGTAGTAAAATACAGCACTGTCTGGATTAAGTGAGACCCTCGAGGCCCCGGTGTCACTGCACCTGCTGCACCCCTTGACATCTCTGTTACACTCTAACATATTGAAGGGAGGAGAAAACAGCAACGTAAATCACTCCTCGCAGAGAAGAGGCAAATGCGCACTTTTATTTTAGAAGACACGCGGATTGGCGAGGCAAGGGTGCTTGTCTTAGCTTGAAGAATATGCGAGGTATCTTAAAAAGTACTGTGACTGCCCTTGAAGCTACAGGAAACTTCTTTCAATTATCTCTGCCGTGAACGCTGCACTCTGACAGCTCCTAATTAAAATGAATGGACTGCCGTGCGCGAAAGGTACATGTTACACGCGCGCATGATACATGCAATGCAATGGTGAACGCGCTCCCACCATCTGTATTGCATTACACGGGCACTCTGACAGCTCCTAATTAAGATTAATAAGTCTGCCGTGCACGTAACCACACACAATATGCCATGAAACTGAAATAAATGACGGACGAAAAGTAAATACAGCCTATCACGTCAAGGCTACTAAATATACAGCACAGCGAAGACGAATCACTAGGCAGATGCCATAAAAAACGCGGCGCGCACTAAGGAATGTGGCAGCCCGGACCCCTAAATAATTATTTTTTTTTCGAATACATAAGAGCTCGGAAGCTCCGCCCCACTTCGTGGTGACGTAGGCCCGAGCCCTAAAAAGTGCTATGTCGCAGTCAGCTTTGGCCGCGTCATATCGCTTTTCAGTACCTTCCTGCCTGTTTTCTCACTTTACCTTTATCAACGCTGCTGTACAACATGGCAAAAAGACATCGGCACTATTGTGCATATTGTGCATGTGTGAGTCAGGGATAGTGTGGAGCATGTATGTGTGCTTTGCTGATTGGAAACAGGAAAGCATCTTGAGATTCCTCTGAGTTGATGGCTGCTTACATTTGTGGGCTGAGTGGAGCCACCAGAGCCATTTATATGACCTGAGAACCAGATCCTGGAAGATTTCAGTACCTACCGGCCACTCTACAAAGGTAAATAGCTGGGATGCAGTGACTTGTGGAGGAGATGATATATTCTTTCCTTCATCACATTTTGGAATAATCAATAGAATTACCCTGCCCTTTGTCCCATGATTGGTAATGTAGTTAGATTTCAGCAGCTGGTTGGCAGGGATGCCACATCATTTCTTCTGTAATGTAGTCTTCTGTTCCATATCAGGGCAGTCACAGCTCCATTCCCTCTTCCTGTAGCATCAACTTAACAAAGACTGCCAGGAGCAGACTGGGTGGAATACGCAAAAAGACAAAACAGCTTGAAATAATCTTGAGGACAGCTCCTGTGAAAGACACCCCTGGCAAGCACTGATCATGCACTGACCATGCAGCACTCGGCCAGTCTTGCAAAATCTGACTATTGCACTTTCTGATTGATCATTTTGGAAATAAAGACTGGTAAGTCACTCTACTCAGAGTACCGGGCATCCACGAACAGTTATAATACTCACCTTACGAGAAGGACATGTGAACAAGGGTAATGACTGAAAATGTATATTACCCACTGGGAAGTGGGCCCTACGGTCCCACACTGGTTAAGATTGTTTTTTATAACAGTAACAGGAAAGAGGAAAACATAAGTGATCACCAAGCCCTAAGAAGGAGGGAAGTAATGGAGGTGACAAACCAATTTGGAAATCCCAAAGGGTTGTAAATACTGCCCTCACCCACTCAATGAGTGGCATGTTTCATCATAGGGCCGCTGCGACTCCCTGGCACAGACCAACGTCCAGGGAGGAGTGCAAAGAAAAAGAGAATATAGAAAAGAAAGAAATCAATCGATAGGGATACCTCACGCAGAGAAAAATTCTAAAACTGTCTAAGTGGGTATCCAACACATTTATTATGGATCCCACTTTGCAGGATTAAAAGAAAATTCATATATTAGAACGTAACAACACCATTACCCCGTCTGCCGTATCAACATGTTTCAGCCGTAGATTGCCGTCCGGTAGGGTTGATGGCATTCAACAGGATACGGATCGCTTAAGAAGGTTCTAGCAAGGTTCCCTCGTAGTCTTGTCACTATCTGGTAGGGGGCTTATAAATGGCTACACTTAGCCTTTCTGTAGACACACACCGTCTACGTACCTGAATTTCATCACTGAGGATCATGTAATACTGTGGGGCCCTAGGCCCACATGGTGGAAGAACTGCGACACACACACCAGAGGTAGAGTGGGTTAGTGAGCCTCGAGCACGTGCGCTCGGCCCCTTTTATTAACTGTGTCACGTGATGTCGTGACATCAGTGGTGGGTGGGTGTTCAGTGTAGGCATACATTGTTAACCCTTAACAGTGTCAGCTAGGACACTACATTCCTCCCAAACTTTAATAAAAATTAAGGAAAGGCAAAAAGTCCGAGCCTGTGGGAGGAAGTACATAAATATACAGTAATTACAAATTTACAGTGAGTCTCTTCAGCTGCTTGCTTGATGACGGTGATGGAAATTGCTGCTGAGACTTTATTTCTTCTTGGCTCGACGTCCTGGTTCTCGGTGGGCGTGTTCTTCTTTGCTTGCGCCGTGGACGTGTGGTGGCCAGTCCACGGAGATCTTGCTTTTGAGAATGACGTCAAACAGGATGACCAGAAGTTAGACTTGGATGGGGTTGTCTTCAGCTGGTCCGTCGGTTTCTTCACTGTAGGCAGCTTGGCTTCACTTTTCAAAGGGTGGAGTGTTCGAAGGACATTCTTCTCACTAGGACGCCCCTCTCGCGGGTGTTCTCCTGCCACGAGATATCACCGGAGGCCCTTTTTCCAGGTTTCCACTGGGCCGGATATTATTCCACAGCGTTGCTCCAACTCCACAGTCTGCGTGTGAATGGAGGAGTCGATGGGGTACTACCTCACAAAGTCCGTAGCTCCACCTGAAGGGTAGTTGTTAACTCTTGCCTTTGCGCACAAATTCCTCATCTTCCCGGGACGTGCAGGTTAGACGGCGATGGACTCATCTCTCGTGTTGGGACCCTCTGCCACCGGTGTCCCTGAGGCCTTTGCCCCTTGGATCTCCACGGGCTGGTGTGGATTGGTCAGTTCTCCTTGTTCAGGACATCTGAGCTCCCTCAGCTTCCAGACTTCCGCTCAATCCCAAAGGTGGGTGTTGCCAATGGTCCGGCCTGTACTCTCCTACCGTCCACGGGTCGTCGGGGTCTTGTGAATAGGTGCCTGTTCTGTTCTTGGTGCTATCAGTGTTCTCCAGGACATGCGGGTCACTGTACATGATGTTGTGGTGTGTCACCTCTTCTTCTTCTTGTAGGTGTGTGGACTTGTTACACCTCTCTTCACCTTTTCCAGAAGTTGTTGATGATGGCGTCGTGCCACATGACTTCTTCAGTTCTCTTCTTCATGGCATCGTGCCACTCTTCTCCTTTTCCAGAAGTTGTTGATGATGGCGTCGTGCCACATGACTTCTTCTTCAGTTCTCTTCTTCATGGCATCGTGCCACTCTTCTCCTTTTCACGACACAGTGCGGTCACCTTTCTTCCTTTGTCTTGCTGACTAGGCTTCTTCAAGCAGCGTGCACTCCGCCCGTTTCCTTCTGGTCTTGTCCTGTCTTTAGGACACTGTCTTCTCTCCACTCTTCGGTGACTGGACCGGTCATTACGATCTTCTCTCCGATTACTTCTAGTTACTCTTGGTGTTGCGTCCGTCTCTCCGGGTCTTCTGATCTCTCGGTACACGGACGTCTTCTGGCAGGACATATTCATCCTGACTGGGCAGAATTTCTTCTTTCATTTCTAGCGATCATTTTGGGTGATCGGCTTTCGTTTGGGCGCCCCTCTGGCTTGTCGGATCATCCTTTTGTTTTGGGCGATCTTCTTTGCTACCAGATGGGGTGGACAGCTTCCTCTTCGTGAGTCTTCTTGCTATCCGCGACCGTTGGGATCGCTATTGGTTCTGCTGCAGTGCTTTTGCGTTGGCGCAGTTTCTCCTGCGCTCTTCGTGTGCTCTGCTTTTCCGGAGGGTTGGCTTCACATCTCCTTGGACCTTGTCCGATGGATGCACTTCTCGTGCTCGCTTCCGGTGAGGCTCTTTAGCTTCTTGGGGCGTTCACCTTGCTTGGTTGTTTCGCCTCCTTTTGGCTGCGGGGTAACTTTGCGTTACTCTTCCGGTGCACGTCAGTGTGCCGTGTAGTGGTAAGTTCTTGCTTCACTTGGTACCGTCGTGATACATCTTCAGTGTAGCTTTGTTCCTTGCGGTTCATTTGATTCTTTGGCGTTGTCGCTTTTCCACTTGCGTGTCGCACTTTTCTTCTTCACACTTGGGTACTTGCCTCGCACGTCTTCTGGTGCTTTGGGTGTGGCTTCTTGCTTTCAGGCGCTGTCCTGTACTGTCCACGTCCGGGGTACACTTGCGCTCTTCCAGTCGGTTGCCTGTGAAACTTGCTGCTTGCGGTAGACGTCTTGACTCTCCCTCTTCGTCCAGCGTGAGGTTGTCTTCTTCTGCGATTGCGGTGAGCACCTGTGGCCACAGGCGTCACTTCTGCAGTGATGATGGGTCTCCGTCTTCGGCCGCGTCGCTGCAGGCTTGTTTTCCCTGTAGGCTCTCCCTTGTGCTTACTTGTGCTTGTTTGGTTCTTGTGGCTTCTTTTGGGTGCACTGCTCACCAAAAGTCCACTAGATGGCAGTGTGGGCTGGATTCCCTTTAGCAACAGCCTGCCTCCTCTTGGTGACTTTCTTCTCTGTTTCTCTTTTCTCTACACTTAGAGTCCCAGGCTTGCAGGGCCTGTTGTTGCTATGGAGTGTGCAGGGGAGGAGGGGCTGAAGTCTCTGCTGACCAGGTAAGTCCCATCTCTTTTCTTTTGGAACTTAGGGCTATGGGGCACGATAGTGTTTGTGGTGCAGGCTTCCTGGATGCCCGGTAAATTACTTCTCTCTGCTGCCACTTGGGAGGTGGGGCTGCAGTGCAGGCGGGCTTTCTCCACTGCTGGCTGCACCAGGGAGCGGTTTCGGTAATTCTCTTTAGGATGTCTACTTTCGCCGCCCCTCTGCCGCTCACGCTCGAGGGCACATGTAGTCCGGCACCGCTGGACCTCCGCAGAGTTCTTGTGATAACGGGTAGGCTCCGCTGCTTATTCGCAGCGCCGGCAGCTCTTCCCACGCTGCCGGTGTCTCGCCACTTCTTTGAGGTCGGGCAGCATTCCTCATCATAGCGGGTGGGCTCCGCATCTATCTAGCGTCCCGCAGCTCCTCACACGCTGTGGCCCACGCTGCATATCTTCCCTCTTCTCCCGCTCCTTGCCCGCGGCAGCCTCAGTCCCTTCGCACGCGGGTAAGGTGGGAGGCTGGGGGCTAGATCGGATGAGGCAGCTTGTATCGCGGGTGAGCTCCGCTTGATCCGGCGGCACTGGGGCTTTGGCTTTTCTCTTCCCGCCCGCGGTAGTTCCTTTCCCCACGCTGCGCGGGGCAGGGGTGATCCAGGCAGGCCGCGGGTGGGATCCGCCGGCGCTGCTTTGTTTAAAGTTTATTTGCGGCAAAGCGCCATGTCCTGCGGGTGGGCTCCGCTTCGTGGTAGTAGGCTGCGGGCGTTTTCCTTTTGCACACCACGGGGCACAGTCAGGGATCGCAGCGGGTAGGCTCCGCTTCAGTGCTTTCACTCTCCCCGCCCGCCGCGCTTCACACACCGCGCGGCGGGGAGTGCTGCAGGCAGGCCGCGGGTGAGCGTCGCTGGTCTGCCTTTATTTAAAGTCAATTTTCGGGCACGACGGCCACGCGGGTGGGCACCGCCAATGTTCAGACATGAGGGGGGGTCGCTCCTGGCATGCGCGGCCCCCCCGGGGTCATTCACAGCCCCTGGGCTCACCTCCGGCCTACTGGCTTTTTCGCCTTCCGCGGCCGTGGCGGGTGGGCTCCGCCCGGTCAGCACTCCGCTTCGGCGGGGGTCACTGCTGCTGCGGCCGACTCGGGTGGGCTCCGATCGGTCCGCTTGGGTCACAGTTGCGGCCGGTGCAGGTGGGCTCTGGCCGGTCCGCTTTTCGTCGGACACACGCTCCTCAGGCCTCTCGGCGGCCGGCGCCGCCTCACCAGGGGGTGCCCTTCACACGGGCAGCATTCTCCTCCCCTTTTGGCAGAGGCTGCGTCGTGTGGAGTTCGAAACACTCCCTCGTCGCCATTGTAATACTGTGGGGCCCTAGGCCCACATGGTGGAAGAACTGCGACACACACACCAGAGGTAGAGTGGGTTAGTGAGCCTCGAGCACGTGCGCTCGGCCCCTTTTATTAACTGTGGCACGTGATGTTGTGACATCAGTGGTGGGTGGGTGTTCAGTGTAGGCATACATGATTAACCCTTAACAGTGTCAGCTAGGACACTACAGATCCCACCTCGAGGACAGAGTCGGGACACCGTGCTGTAGTCACACTTATTCCAAGGTTCGGGTATCCACTGTTCAGCCACTCTCGTCCCTCGTTCCACGAACAGTTATCTAGAAGTGTAACTGAGAAGACAACTGGATCACAGGCTAGGGCCAGTGATTGCTGCCTTCCTTTCAGGTTGGCTCCAAAGCTGGAATAAAACAGCTGCAAAGAGAGCAGCTGATTGGTTGGAGAAGTAGTGCCACCTGTGGAAGAAAGGAGATTGCTTTGCTGCATCCCCCAGAGTAGAACCTGCCTTGTGGAGTTCACCAGCCCACATGGAGACTGTGAAGAGCTGTGAAATGGACTTGGGTCCTGAAATAATTTGAAGCACTGTCTGGATCTGCTTTGAAAGAAGAAGACAGGTTGCTGAGAGAGGAGCCCTGGAAGCGTGTCCCCTGCAGAAGGACTTTGTTTACCAGGCGAGACGTCTTTATTGGTTTGGGCTTGGTTCTGACACTGTGGGCTAGATGAAGTAGCCACATTTTCCTGATAGAGTGAAGAGTGCTGGAAGGAAAGGGCGCTTTGGTGTGATGTGTGCTCATCTGATTTCAGCTCAGTACCTTCAGGGAACCTACTCATCCATGACTATCTGCTCCACCGCTACCACCTCTTCTGGTGGGAGTCTGCGGGCGAGTCCAGGCAGGACCTGGGCCACAAAGCCCATTGGAGATGCTGCGATGCTCACATTAACCCTTCCCTCCCCATTACAACACTGAGCCAAATCCCAGAGTCAATGGTTGGCATCAGAAACAAGGAAGGGCTGGGGAATGGTGAAAGACTTGCACTGTTAAAGCCAATGTTTCGAGGATTGGTTATGAATAACCTGTACCACACACAGTACAAAGAGTTTATTTATCGTGAGAACACTGTCTTATATAATGTCTGTTGTTTCTTGATGGACAGCTACATATTTTTAATAAATGGGGTTTAGCAGTTTTGTTTCCAGAAAGTATGTTTTTTTAAAGTAAAAGCACTGGCTGGACATTAATTTAACCCCTTGCACGCTCGTGACGGAACCATTCCGTCACAAGCCACGGTGGGGCTGTGCTGGTGACGGAATGGTTCCATCACGGCCTGGCCGCCGCGCCTGCGCGGTGCTGATTTCGTGCCTGTGCGGCGCGTTCTATTGAGCGGGCGGGGCCGTGACGGAACCATTCCGTCACAAGCACAGCGCCACCGCGGCTCGTGACGGAGTGGTTCCGTCACAAGCATGGTGGCGCCGCGCGGCCCCCCTCCCCCCTAACGCCGCGGTGGAATTACCGCCGCGGCCAAGGGGTTGATATGTGTTATTGTACGCTAAGCTGTCTTCGGAGTCTCTTGCCAGCACCACTTCCCTGAGTATGCCTTAGATCGCTCCCACTATCTTGAGGGTCAAGTGCTAAAGCTGTGGACCTTGTGCCCATTGTTAGATCAAATACTGTGCACTAAGTGAAAGGAATGCCGCAGTAGAAACGTGTTAAAAAAAACGAAGAGTAATAGAATGAGGTACAG
This sequence comes from Lissotriton helveticus, assembly GCF_964261635.1. Classification (NCBI taxonomy): domain Eukaryota; kingdom Metazoa; phylum Chordata; class Amphibia; order Caudata; family Salamandridae; genus Lissotriton; species Lissotriton helveticus. Next base: position 209,607,576 of record NC_136065.1, read on the forward strand.
AGACTATCCAAAATATCAAGTGTTAAAGTTTCAAAAATGAAAAAAAGCAAATTTATATACAAATGAAATACTGTGGCCCATATTTATCACGTTTTCACGCAACACAGGTCAGCAAGCAACCTTGCTGTGCTGTGCTGTGCTGCGTGAAAGAACAGGAATGCGCCGTATTTAACTTTATACGGCACATTCCTGTTCCTTCCTAGCGCTGGCGCACTTATGGCTGCCTAGCGCCAACACAGGCACCCTTGTGTCATGATGCACGAGTGCCTGCATTGCAGTCAGGATTATGTTTGTGCAATTTAGAGACACCTTCCTGCACAAAAAAAATCCTGACAGGCATTTTTGTCCTTCTATGCGTTTTGCAGATGCAGCACATAGAGAAAGAGGAAAAAACAAGGCGAAATAAAGATATTTTTCCTCGTTACTCCTCACCTGTGGCGCCATCGCATTAGGACACATTCCCAGGTGTACCACTAACAAGTGGTAAAACTGGGAATGTGCCAAAATCCATGGGTGGATGTGTAGGAACACCCACACTCCACCCATGGAACGCCTCTCCGGGGCAGAGTAAGCAAGCCAGCGACTTGCGATGCCTTGAGTTACTCTAGATTTATCAGGCCATGCAGGAACATGCAAGGTGGCCTTGCATGGTTTGCTAAATCTCACTTAGGTTTTGCGCCGCCCTTGATAAATATGGGCCTATACATTTACAGAAAATGGGAGGATGGAAGTCATAGCCCCTAAAATCACACACCTATTTAAACAGTTAGGTCCTCATCTCGGGTGATCTTATCACTCCGATGGGGAGTGAATTGAAGCTAATTCTTCACCCGTGTGCTCTGGTACTTCCTATAGCTGTAACACAATAGTGTAGGATGCAGGGTTAACCCCTCCACAGCGGGGGGAGGGGCCGCGCACGGCGCCGCGGTGCTCATGACGAGTCCAGCTCGTCATGCTGCCCAGTGGAGGTGGGCTCATGACAAGCTGGACTCGTCATGACTCCGCCCATTCCAATACAACGCCCGCACGGGAGTGGAATTCGCCACGCGGGGAGTGCCGCGGCCGTTATGAAGAGCCCAGCTTGTCATGAGCACAGCTCCACTGTGGAGATGTGTGGCTCAATGGTTAGAGCGGCAGACCTTGATGCAGAGCTCTGGCCCGGGACCAGGTTTCGATTCCCGCCTCGGCGGGTCTCGGGCTCAAAACTCCTCTGACCTGATATTCTCGCCTCAGTGCCTATTCTAATCATGGGTCCAACGCTGCAACTCTGGGCAATAGCTTGCTTAATCTCCACAACGGCCCCAACAGCGCTGGGATTCCTGGTTTCACCATGGGGGCACCCAGGAGTGGACACTTCACAAGGAAAGTCAGGAAGGGTTCCTTAGCGGTATGAGTACAAGCGCCGGGAGACCCGGTCCGGGTAGCTGCGCACTATACAAGTACAAAAACATTTACATTTACATGACGAGCTGGGCTCGTCATAAGCATGCAAGGGATTAGGGGGAGTTAGGTGGAAAGATGCAAATGAAGCTTTTATAGTAGGTCTACAAGGGGTTCACAACTTTCTTTTGTGTTTTTTTGAGACAATGCCAGTTTTATTAAAAAAAAAAAACCTCTTTGATTACCACACCATGGTAAATAACTCACTCAGTTGGTTTAGAGAAGCACTGGTGAGCAAATTCACTGGGCAAGTGAAACCATTTTCAAGATGGTTTATTGTTGTTGTTACAGTTCCCGGTTAGCTATTTTTAGTGTTTTTTTACATATAAATACAAATAGAAAACAATGTGCTTCTCTGTCCGGATTTACTTTTTAAAAACAGATAAAAACGTAAATTCTGTGTTATTTTGGGTGACCTTCAATGCTATCGGTTACGACTGGCAGGAATATAGATTTGCACATTGATAGCACCGGGAGTTAAGAAGAAACAGGATGAGTTTTTTTTTAAATGAAGCTTAAATAAATGTGGATGTTTGAATGTGCTTGTATATAATGCCAGTTGTTTGCAGTAGAGAGTATTGCCCTATGAATATGGCTACTTAGCAACTAAAATCATACAGACATTGAAGTGAGAGTCAATTTTTTTCGGTTTTAGCAACGAGATGTAAATATGGCTATTTGCCAATAAGATATCGGAAACATAATATGGATACATACCATAAACATAGAGGTGTCATTCTTAATAACATTATTATGGTCCTGTACAGAAGGGCCCAAAGAAATGGGGGAGGGAGAGGTAGAGAGGAGGGGGGGGGGTTAGAGAGATGATGGGAGGGTTAGAGATAGGGAGAGTTAGAGAGAGAGGAGGGTTAGAGAGAGATAGAGAGGGACGGTTAGAGAGAGGGAGGAAGGATTAGAGAGGGTGAGGGGGTTAGAGAGAAAGAGAGAGGAAGGGTTAGAGAGGGGAGGGAGGGTTAGAGAGATGGAGGGTTAGAGAGAGGGAGGGTTAGAGAGGGTAAGGAGGGTTACATAGGGGGAGTGATGGTTAGGGAGATGGTGGGAGTGTTAGAGAGAGGGAGGGAGGGTTAGAGAGAGGGAGGGAGGGTTAGAGAGAGGGAGGGAGGGTTAGAGAGAGGGAGGGAGGGTTAGAGAGAGGGAGGGAGGGTTAGAGAGAGGGAGGGAGGGCTAGAGAGGGTGAGGGAGGGTTAGAGAGAGGGAGGGAGGGTTAGAGAGAGGGAGGGAGGGTTAGAGAGGGGGAGGGAGGGTTAGAAAGAGGAAGGAGTGTGAGAGAGGGGGGAGGGTCAGAGAGGGGGAAGGGAGGGTTAGAGAAGGTAGGCGGTTAGAGAGGGGGGAGGGTTAGAGAGAGGGAGGAGGAGTTAAAGCCGCGTCAGACCATAAGATCATCTTACCTGGGTGTGCTCTGCTCAGAGACATGAACCTTGTGCTTCTCGTGCAGGTGCACCATCCCCAACCTTCCCATGACGAGGCCTTCATCTTCTTCCTCCTCCTGCGGGGGCTTCTCATCCTGCACTCTTCCATCTAGCCTGTCTCCCATTTCTGGCCAGATCCCAAGGTCACCTTGGTTTGAGTCCTGCTCTCCCCAGAGCTGGAGGATGGAATCATAGAATATCTTTGGCTGGCTCGGTTCCTGGGCAAGGGAGCCTGCCCGTGCCACAGGATCTGGCCATTGGGGTGTTCTGTTCGAAGCATCTTCCACAGGGTTGCTTGAGCGAGACCAGGATCCGCCATATTCAATCCCCAAAGCAAGCAAATTCCAACTGTTGTATCCCACAGAGCGAAGAGCTGGTGAAACAAACAAGAAGGCACTGTCTTACCCATTAGAGGAAATGAAAGTCAACTTGCTGAGAGCTACAATTGGGAGTATAATCATCGGATTCGCCAAGCAAGGGAGGCTTGGTTTCCATCCTAACAATGAAATTTCACTAAAGACAACATCATCTCTAAATGTTTTGGAAGCCTTGTACAGTTCAGGTTGTCCATGTTGTAGATTGTCTTCGTTTAGTGCAGATTAGGACCATTGCATCGGTATAATGCCTTTGGGTAATTTGCACAAGTTTTAGCGCTACTGTTCACACTCACATTATAGGGCATGTTTACAACGGGAAACAACCCTTACAACGCAACTATTACAACGCACACCATTACAACGCACACCATTACAACGCAGGATCCGTTACAACGCATACCTTTACAACGCATGACATTGCATAGCAGATGCTATTACAACGCATGCCATTACAACGTAAGTATTGGTAAGTATGTTATTTTTTTAAATAATTTTTTTAAATGTAAATTAAATAAATTAATTTAAGTAATAGTATATATTTAGGTTTGGGTTTTGGGGTACAGGGGTATTTTTAGGTTTCTGGGCTAGGTTTGGGTTTTGGGGTACAGGGGTATTTTTAGGTTTCAGGGCTAGGTTTGGGTTTTGGGGTACAGGGGTATTTTTAGGTTTCAGGGTTAGGTTTGGGTTTTGGGGTACAGGGGTATTTTTAGGTTTCAGGGCTAGGTTTGGGTTTTGGGGTACAGGGGTATTTTTAGGTTTCAGGGCTAGGTTTGGGTTTTGGGGTACAGGGGTATTTTTAGGTTTCAGGGCTAGATTTGGGTTTTGGGGTACGGGTATTTTTAGGTTTCAGGGCTAGGTTTGGGTTTTGGGGTACAGGGGTATTTTTAGGTTTCAGGGTTAGGTTTGGGTTTTGGGGTACAGGGGTATTTTTAGGTTTCAGGGCTAGGTTTGGGTTTTGGGGTACAGGGGTATTTTTAGGTTTCAGGGCTAGGTTTGGGTTTTGGGGTACAGGGGTATTTTAAGGGTTCAGGGTAACGGGTATTTTTAGGGTTCAGTTTTTAAATAAATAATTTTAAATATTTTAAATAATTAATTTTAATAATTTTATTATTTTTTAATATTAGTTCTTTAATAATAATTGTTCTTTTTAAAATAAACTATTTTTTAAAGTATATATATTTACAAATTAATTATTAAAAAATAATTTAATTTATTAAATTAATTAAATTTTAATAAATTACATTAAAAAAAAAATAATATACTTACCTATACTTACGTTGTAATGGCATGCGTTGTAATAGCATCTGCTATGTAATGTCATGCGTTGTAAATGTATCTGCGTTGTAAAAATTGCGTTGTAACGGTGTGCGTTGTAAAAGTTCCCGATGTAACGTCATACATCCGTTTACAACGCCCCTCTGCACATTAACGCCGCCGGAGTGTCACTTTTATGACGCTCCAGAGGCGCAGTTTGCCTGCCCATATTTACAAGGCCACGTAAAGCCACCCTGCGTGACTTTTCATAAACTTGTAAATATGGACCCTTTTGCACATTACTCTGCGTGAAAGGGGCGTTCCATGGGTGTTGCTGTGGGTGTTCCCACGCAACACTCATTGAATCTGATGCTTTTCCAGATTTACAAGTTTATATAAACCTGGAAATGCGTCAGATTCCTACGCATCCCCGGAGCCTGTTTGCCCAGTATCAAAACAATAAAATAGGAATTTGTAACTTTTGTGTCACAAGAAATTACATGTTGCTTTTGTCATATTTTTCATCTGGTTCCTTAGAAAAACCTTAAGTTTATACAACTAAATTGAGTATGTCATGCATTTATTTGTTGACATAGTTCTCCATAAAACTTCCAGGCAGATGTCAAATGTCAATGTTTTATGGAGAAATATGTCATCTTGCTTCACTGTTTGAAGTCCCCAAGGCAGAGCTTCTCAGTACAAAAATAAATAACGTCAGCATTTGCACTGGGAAGCTCTGCCTTCGAGTACTTCAAACACAGAAGCAAGATCTGTAGCCTGATATCTGCAAGCAAGCCAGGGTAGAGGATATGGAGTAATGGCCTACCAACTTTGAAGCTGGGGAACAAGGTTTGAGTCTCGGCGCCAGCTCAACACCCTGTGACTCTGGGCAAATGACTTAATTTTCCTGTGCTTACACAAAATCAATGTTTTCTTGTGTAATGTGCTCCAACACCTTCGGGTCGAGTTCACACTATAGAAAAGCTACAACAAAAACAAAAGTCAGAGGACCAAACAAAGGCATCTGGCCTCCAAGCTCATCTGTTGTGCTGGGTGGGGGACGGCAATGGAAGGGAAGAAGGGGAACAAGCAAACACAGACAAGAGGATAGAGTAGATGGCAGAGCCAGCTGCAAAAGATGCACTCTGTAGAGTTGCTAAAAAAAAAAAAGAAAAAAATAGCTCCCAAAAGCACAAGCAGTTTAAGGACACAAATACTAGGGCCATGCTCCAAGGGTCGGTAGCATGCAAGAACAGGGATGTGCTGACCAGCGGGAAGCAAGCAATAGAGAGTGCCTTTGAAGTCCACCAATGGTAAGTAATGGATGCCCTTTAAGCCCACTAACAGTAAACAACATGTCTCGAAGAGACAGCGCATGCGCTGTCTACGTAAGACCTAGGAATTAAAACTAATCTGAATGTCGTCGTCTAGGCCTTTTGATGGCGGACTGCATAGCACTTGCTTCAGTTTTATCCAAAACGTTTATAGAGTGTCCATGTTTTCGTTTGTGTTAAAAAACACTTTTTTGCTCTAACACATCTATAGACTGCCATTTCATAAAATCCATTATCCACTTGTGAAGCCTTTAAGAGATTTTTGGAGTTGGTCTTCTTTTGAGTTTTGTTAGCACAATTTATGTCTACTCTGGCTTCCTTTTCTGGTCAATTGTGTTGTTCTGGATTCTAGGTCTAGCAGCACTGATTGCTGTTTACAGCAGAGCAGAGATGAACTTAAATAGATTTTTCTCCTGCATCTTGAAAGCGTAATCCCATAGTTGTATTATGAAATAATTACCCTAATCTATTTCAAGGCAGACTTTTGAAAAAAAACATATTCTGAGAAGGGAGCATGGAGTAAGGGAAACATCCTTTACCACGCAACTTTTACCACGCAGTGCCTTTACAACGTAGGTTTTACAACGAAAACCATTACAACGCATTGCACTAGGGGGGCTCTAGGATAGAGAATAGTTTTAATTTACTATCCAACACCTTCCCTACTATCCACGGGGACTGGGGTTGGAATAGTAAATTAAACTATTCACTATCCAGCACCCCCAAAGCAATGCGTTGTAATGGCTTGCGTTGTAAAAATTGTGTTGTAACAGCATGCGTGGTAAAAGCATGCGTTGTAACAGCGTACATCCATGGAGTAAGGGGTGTAAATATTACAAGTGCCTGAGCCTCTTTGCTGCAGCATGAGTGCTGAGTGCAGCGTTTTGTGGATGCCGATCTGAGCTGGCTCATTTCTCAGTGGTTAGAATCTGCCATAATTAAGCAGACATTTAAGCTGTGCTGGTGAACAAAGGGTCAGGAATCAGGACTAGCAAGATACGTTTGCTTCTTGGGTGTCCGCCTTGCCAAACGGGTGTAGATATGGATGCCACCCCCAGGAGGCTCAGACCAGTCATCATCACCATCATCAAAATACTTTATTCGGTATTTTCCAACCATAAAAGTACAAGACAAATAAACATAGGTATATACAATCCACATGATTAAAAATACAAAGTTAAAAAAGTTTAATCATATAAAAACATTACAACCAATCTCATTACATTCAGCACAATTGGGACATATAAAAGATGAAAGCTAATAATCCACTGCCTACAAAAATACCGAAAATGGAGGCCACGGTAGGAAATAGCACATTAGTCCGTAATAGAAAGTCTCTTCGACAGTACAATCTATGTGATTCGTAACTAATATTAAGAATACAAATTAAGATAAAAGGGAGATGTTTTTACATAAGATGTGGTTAAAATCAGAGCTCTATACCATCCAAAGTTTAACAAATGAGATTTTACCCCAGCACTTAAGATCTAATGTACCAGCTGCAGGGTAAGTATTCGGACACTGCGCCAACAATCGCTTGACTAGACTCGGTGCGCAGCAGCCATAGAGCATCCAGGTGCTGTCTGCATCCCAGATGCTTGCATATAGGGATAATCCAGGATTCTCTAGGGTGCACGTATGATGGACAAAAAAAGACAAAGTGAGCTAGGGATTCATCTGCCTTCTGGCAAGATGGACATGTATTGCTCACAACACCACCTAGATTCCATTCCGCTTGTAGCGACTTTAATGGTAGAGTACATATCGGAATTTAAGATATGTGCTCTTAGCAGCTATCGGAGTTCTATAATCAAAATAGACTCAAAGGCCAAGTCAATCTTAAAATCCCAAAAATTGTCAGCAAGAGACCCCTCTGAAACATGCCTAAGATCCTCTGCCCACATGTACTCACAGAAAGCTTTCTTAAGGGATGCCTTTGGAAGGTGCTCTAGGGTAGGACAGGAGGTCCAAAATTGGCCAAGGTCAATCTTGTGTAGCATGTTTTTGATAAAGAGAAACCATTTGATGTTAGCATCCCCGTCGTGGGTCAAGACTGATTTGCATAAGGCTGGGTCCAAACTGGGGTGGCGTGCTGAGCAAAAAACGATGGATTTAAGCCCAGATCTCTGTACTGGGGGCGAATATTTGACATTGATCAGCGTTGCATCCATCAATTGTTCTTTTTACTTTGAGGGGTCAGCATCTGTTTAAGAGGAGACCGGGAGGCAAGGGATGCATACAACAGTGAGGGGTCGATTCCGATCCGGTAAAATTCTCATCGGTACGATTCGCATCCGGAGCCGTTTCCGTACGACTCGTACACACACCGTACGACTTGACGAGTACGATCCGGACCGGGGTATCAGGACGCGATTTGTACGGTCCACGTCAGGTAAGGGCAATTCGTACAGAAAAGCGCACAGTTACATACACACCGTACGGTGCATACCCCTCCATGATCGCTGGGGTACGCACCGTACCCCTGTGATCATGGGGGATATGCACCGTACCCGGGGGGGGGGGTTCCGTACCTGTTTCGGGGCAAAATCTGCTTGTACGGCTGTTTTCAGCTCCCGTAGAAAAAGGGTCGTACGGTGCGTACCCAACGCGAAACATACTTGCCGGTTCAGAAAAAGCAGCAGCGAACCGTACAGATGTCGCATACAGCGAGTTCCGAGGGAGAATCGTACGGAGATTAGAGTAGTACGGTGTTTGGTACAAGTCGTACGGAGTGGCACTTTGGGTTAGGATCGTACTTGCTAGTTCGTACAGGGACGTTGTAGGTGTACGATTCGCACGGGAAAAAGGCTCCGTACAGCTAATCAAAGCGCTTTTTACCGGATCGGAATCGACCCCTAAAGGTGTACAAAAAAGTAAATTGACTTGGCTGGCCTCTTCTTTAGCTATATCTGTAGGGAGAGCGGTGAACACCTCCATTGAAGGGGCCATAAACCAGAAGGGCAATCTTTGGAGCAGATAGCTCACAGTTACTGAGCCAGATTGAATTAATGGCCAGAATGCTGCTGGATTCACATTTCCCTGCGTCTAAAAATGGAAAGTATAACCTTTTTTGAAATGTCGAAAATGTGTATTCAACCAATGCATTCCATCCACATCTTTATTGTAAAATTAAACTAAATAATGTGTTATTATGTTTCTTTAATCAGTGACAGCGGCGGATCAGGTGATCATTACATTTTAATTATAACCAGTTAGAATTGAAAATATATGACAATATGAAAATAAAATCTTAATGCATGAAAACTATGCTGGGGTCTGTCCTGGCTATATGCACGTTGTTCTCATTTTCTGTTGTGAGAGTGTAGAACAGTTCTCACATAATGGGAGAGAAGAGGACTGAGGTGGAGGGAGTGCATGGACTGTGCAATATCAAATAATTTGGTCAGCTAAAACTGAGATTGCAATTTAGGATTGCTTACTCCAAGACTTATGGTTTTCCTTATAGCGGTCTCCCTCGGGGCAATGTCAGTTGCATGTTATGTTCCAGTGCAGTTTTCTAATGGCATAATAACTACCAGTGTTAACTTGATTTTAACAATTCCCATTGTTGGTTAAAAACTGACGTACAGAATAAGTGCAAATAAAAAAGGATTACTCAAGAGCAAACAATGTGGTCACTTGCAAATGCCAGGATCGAAATTGACATCTCTTGGTGGAAGTTTTCAACTTGCTCACTAGACGAAAACAGTAGAGTTGTGGTTCTGATAGCGAAGCTGCTAGAGTAGCCTCTCCTGGGAGGGAAATGTTGCTGCTTTGCTAGCCTTGCCTATAAATGTAATTCAGTGTTTTTTGTCAGCAAATTTTGGTAAAGCGATAAAGTGGAACTATACATGAAGCTTTAGCTCCATGGCTAAAACGTACCCACTGTCCCTGGGGAGTGGTGGCGGTGGTGTCTGCCCACATCTTGTGGCCTCTGCCCACCTCCACCATCTTCCCAGTGAATTGCCAGGTTGTTGGGAGTTCTGTGAGGTGCTATCTTTTTAAAATAATAAATGCTACCAGAATTGAGTTCGGCCTGCTTCTAAGCTCTTCCAATGTATGTGGATACTGGCATAATAGAAGACGATTGTGAGACTTTTTCTCTGGTCCAGAATTAGTCAGTGATTACTGAGCAGTATCCCTGGTGGAAACTATAGTTCACCAGTGGTGTGCCAGGGCCTTAGATACTATTCAATTCCACTGGATAACCAAGCTTCTTCCCTTCTTCACCTGCCTCTTCGATGGTAGTGACAAGGAGCAGTCAAGCTGACTCCAGGAGGGGGCAGAGGAACTGGAACTCAGATACAAAGGACATAAGTAAACACACTTGATAAATGTAATGTCCAGTCAGAGCTTTATCTTTAATGGACACCAGAGGCCTAATTTAGATGGGGTGGTATTGCAAAATAAAACCACAAAATATGCATTGTGTCTCATAGTCCCTCCAGATAAGCATCTTCTGGCGGTCCATGCACACAGTGTCCTGTAAAGTGATAATGGAGGGTTGACACCTTTGGATGATTGTAAGAAAACACCTAGAAGGCATGATCAGGGCTTGTGTGCATCATAGGGTTCAGCTCAGGCTCAGCCTCTGAAATAGCCCAGGGGGTCAGAGAAGAAGGGAGAAAAGCTGAAGAGGAAAACAGAGAAATAAGGATTGAGAGAAGTAAATGGATAGTGAAGACCTGGGAGGAAGATGGTGGTAAGAAGGCAGAAGGAAGGAAATTAGAGAAGTCAAAGTGGAAAATATAAATGGGGACGGCATGCAGGAAGAAGAGAAAAGTGGAGCAAAAAAGAGAATAATGCCAATGAGTGTAAAAAGAGGAATGCTGCTGCCTGAATGCGGTCAAATCGAGAGGAAACGGGTAAGTGCTAAAAGTGACAATGGTTGAAAGGAAGAAATTAAGGCATGTGCGGGTGTAAACAAGGTACGAGGGCTGAGAGGAAGAAAAAACAAAGGCACGGGGAACAGAAGCTGGAGGGAGAAAAAGAAAAAAGAGAAAAGAAAGGAAAAAAGAACTGGCTAAGAGCCGGAAATGGACAGGAGACAGTAAAAGAGAGAGGCTTGGTGATAGGAATGGTAGGAAGACAAGGGAAGTTGATAAAACGGAGAAGAGAGAAGTTTAAAAGTGGTATACATAGTATAGGGGAGGAGATGGACAGAAGGGAGAAGAATGAAAATGAGGAAAATATCAGGGAAGGGAAGGATGATAAAGAGATTGGAAGTTGAGCTAAGAAAAGAACTCTTGTTTTGCCACTTTTCACCACCAATTGGCCTCAAATACTAACCAAAGGGCACCTGGCAAAAGGTTGTGAATCACAAATGTGGCAAATGTTTTTGGAGTCTAGGTAAGCTGCAGCCATTAGAGCCTGATTTTGAAGACCAATGGTCTGTCACTCTGTCCATCTGCCTGGGGGTTTCTTGCAACAGGCACAGCAGGGCATATGAGAGGATGGGAACGAGAGAGAGTTGAGAGAAAGGAGAGGATGGATGGAGCTCAAGGAGAGGAACAAGAAAATGTAAGTAGAAAAGTACAGAGACAAAGGATGGAATAAAAGAGAGGGAGGGGGGAAATGAGTGTGGGGATGGTTTCGTCCATCATCTCCTTGTGTTTGCTTTGTTTACCCTAGTTGGCAGGGTATACCCAGACATGGGTCCCTTTCTCACTTTGCCACTGGATTCAAGCTAGCCTGGCTGATGAGGGGTGTTACCCCGAATCCGGATCCAGGATGCTTGTTTCCGGTCCAGGGCAAATCTGGCTTGCCAGTTCGGGCTGGACTGTTCCCATGAGGCACAGGGTCAAGAATGATTTGCATATGGCTGGGTCTGAACTAGGGTGGCAAAGTGATCTAAACAACTAGGATGGATTCAACCCAGATCTGTGACAGGGGGTGTGTGTTTGAAAAGTTTCAGCGCTCCGTCCATCATCTCCTTGTGGTTGTGGACTTTGCTTCCCTTCCCGGCTCTGTTCTTCCTGTATGCCATCTTCCACCTCAGCAATGGTAACACTGTCACTTCCCCTCACATTCCTTGGCCCAGATCCTGCATGGCCTCTTGCAGGCTCAACCTAGTGTCTGCAGGGCTGGCTATAGGACAACACATTGCTATATATTACACCACTAGCAGGGGAGCGCTAGAGTGCTCCAACAGGCCGCAAAGGGTATCTGCACACCTCCCAAGGGGGAAAGGTGATTCTGCCTTCTGTTCACTCCTCAAGCCTATGCCATAGGTGCAGTCTGAGGTGCATTGGGAGAGAGAGCTGTGTCCTGTGGCCTCGGTATTCGAGCAGTATAGACAAGCGGTTCTTAACCTTTCGACTTCTGTGGATCCCCAGTGCATCATTCTGGAATCCATGTACCCCCATTGAGTCATTTTGGAACCTGAGGACCGCGGCACAAGCAATTTCTATGATTTGAACCTAAAAACAATACACAAACAAATGTTCACCAAACAATTGCTCATATCTTGAAATATTTTGTTTAATTCACACTCAATTATAGAAAAAGTTTTCACATTTTCAAATTTGCTTCCCTATTTGTATACACTTTATAAATTTTAATATATTAATTTTAATATGATTTAATTTTGTAACACCGTCGCAGACCCCCTAAATACGCCTCGCGGAGCTCCAGGGGTCCTCGAACCACACTGGCATAGACCACTTACCACAAGTCAGTATTGGTTTAGACCAGGTCGTTGTCATCTTGAGTGGTCTGGTGGGGTTCCTTGATTAGTTACCCCATTCTGAATGGGTGCCATCATCGCCGGCACCCCCCAAAAAAGCTATGCTTGGGGAAGAAAATACTTGGGGTGTCAATAAAGTGCAAACCTCTCTCCTAAATCAGGGAAAATGATGTTCTATTAACGAGGCAGAACCTTTCCAGCTGAAGACTTCTCCTCGCTGCGGCAGATAACATCCAGAGCGCTTCATCCCCCCACGCCACCCCCACCAATGCAGCGCCGGCCACACATCAATAGGAAAAGGAAATTAAAAAAAGGAACGATAGCCGAGGGAGAGGTGAGGGCGAGAGAAAGATGAAATGTGACTCGCAATCGCTGGGATCAAGCAATATTTCATCTACAGCCAGCGACACAGCCGGGGAGCGCTGCAGGGACCCCGGCCTTTGGGGACAGGCCCCTTTCACTTGCAAATCACCCAGTGACACAAACCTCCAGGCAGCACCCCTCGTGCCCCCCCTCCAGAGTGATAACACCCCCTGCATGGCCAGCTATAATCCTGACACACCCACTGTAGAGGTACATTAGGTTAGAAGACGCCATCTTGGAGCTCGACAGGTCTCTCGCTGTATTGTATAGTATTGCATTTGTATAGCGCTTAGTACCCCTGTGTTGGGGGCTGAAGCGCTTATCCACATGAAGAGCGAGATGTACCGTGTAGGTTGCATGGTTGAAAGGATATAATTTTTGTTTTAAGCCGATGTGGGAAGTGTTTGGATATTGAGCATGCACTGGGAGGAAGGTATGGGAGAGATATACGTGCAAATTACATCTGTAAGAGGGATTAAAACATATAGGTGTATATTCTCAAGAACGTGTGATAACCATCGCAAAAGTAACTTAATACAACCTTCAACATCGCAGTCTATCGAGGGAAATTTACACCGTGTTAACCAAGTGTTCACAACATGGCGGTACCATGCAATAGTCTCCAAATAACGCGTCAACTGACCGCGTTAAAATCGATGCCACGCCGCAAAAATGCGAAACACGAATGCAAAAAAAGCTGCGATGAGGCCAATCGCGATACATAAAGCAACGAAAACCAGTGGCAGGCCTGCAAATCCCACATGTCTGGCTGGAAAATGCACTATAAAAGCTACAAAAACAACACACCAGAAACAATCCAAAGTGCTTAGCAACATGGATGCACCCTGACTGGGTCAGGGAAGGCCAGGGAGAAAAGGGAGAGGAAGACGAGGTGCAGTCCGCAGCAAAACCAGATCAGCGTCACGGAGGTGACAGACACTACCATCAACTGACCCACAATTAGACTACGGTGAATGCAGACGGAGTGTCGGAGTGTCGAGGAGACCAAGAGGCGCTGGCATGATATGAAAATCTAAACCAGGCATGTGCTTTCTGTCCTCAGTCTCTGCAGCTGTCTTCTGATCTGGAGCTCTACATCTCTGTTTCTGCCTCATGTCTCTGCAGCTGTATTCTGATCTGGAGCTCCACAGATGTGCGTTTTGTTCTCAGTCTCTGCAGCTGTCTTCTGATCTGGAGCTCCACAGATGTGCGTTCTGTCCTCAGTCTCTGCACCTGTCTTCTGATCTGGAGCTCCACAAATATACTTTCTGACCTCAGTCTCTGCAGCTGTCTTCTGATCTGGAGCTCCACAGATGTGCGTTCTATTCTCAGTCTCTGCAGCTGTCTTTTGATCTGGAGCTCTGCACCTCTGTTTCTGCCCTTGGTCCCTGCAGCTCTGTCTTCTGATCTAGAGCTCTACACCTCTGGTTCTGTCCCCAGGCCCTGAAGCTGTCTTCTGATCTAAGCGGCACATATTTGTTTTCTGCTCTAGATCTCTGCAGCTCTGTCTTCATTGAGGCATGAACTAGGTGTTAAATCCGCTGAGCAGCACGCGGCACTATGTCCCATCCATTGTAATTGTAATAAATTCTTTATTTAGATATAAAACATATCTTTAAAAGATTCTTCCAGCACGTTAATACAATCTTACAGCTTAAAAGAGATTAAAAAATAAAGAAAATAAAAACAGAATAAAATGTGACTTTCTTATCAGTGCTTACTGCAACATATCAATTTAAAAATAGCACTCCCGGACAATGCAAATGGGGTTAGGTACACATTATGCTACACAGCAGTCCAATTTTTCTAGAAGCCTGTAGGCATACTGAACGAATTTGGCCAATTTTATGTTTAAGGCAGTGTTTTCTAAGGACAGAGCAGCAGTAATGGCGTGTCTGCAAGTCCAAACTCCCAGCCTGTTCCATTCCGGCCTGAGTAGGCGTCTGCGTTGGGAAATGAAGAAGGGGCATATTGAAAGCACATGCAAAAAAGTTTCGCTTACAGACCCACACCCTCTACACGTTTGATCAGCCCTTTTTTGCCGCCATACAGGGAGATTTTGTAGGAAGCGCCAGTCTCCCAGTCTTAGGGCGATCAGACATCGCTTTAGATAGTACGAGAATGTGATCGAAAGATAATTTGCCGGGTAAAGTCGTTTATAGGAGTTGGCTACTGCCCAAGCATGGCTGCGTTTCGCAAGGAGAGCTTTATCCATAATCAGGGATTTCAGTCTTATAACTTTTTTGTGTTTTTGAAGGCAGACTGACTTGGCTTGAGGGCCCAGAGATCCGCAGCAGACATTTGTTGGATGTAGTTATTTAGGAGGCGGCCGTATGTTCCTCCCGGATTGCTCATACCAATTTCGTTCCAGACCAGGAGTTCCAAGGTGCCAGCTTCTGCCTTCCTTAGTTTGTGGATCAGATTAAGATATGAGCCAACATTGGAGGATTCATAATTAGTTAAGCCCAGCTCTAGTCTGACCTGTGCTGGCGAGGAGGTACTCGGCAGGTGAAGCAGTTTCTTATAGAGTTTGGTTGTCAGTTTGTTTAGGGATTTGTTCATTTTTCCCTTAAAGATCTCTATGCCATACGAAAGTGTGCCCCCGATCTTTGCTCTAAGCACTTCCAGTAAGGGCAGAACCGTGGGGCCTGAGAGTCTCCTCGATAGCTTAGCCAGGGATATCATTAGCGCTGTTGCCTTGGCTGCAATCACGGTGCTCTGTTTGGTGAAGTTGCCCCTGGAGTCCAAATGGACCCCTAGGTATTTGTACGACTGGGCTATTGAAATGCTTTCTTTGTTTATTGTCCAACCTCCACCGTTGTAGCGTTTTTTGCCAAACGGAACAACCATTGTTTTTTTCATGTTGATTTCTAACTGGTTGTTGGCCGTGTATTGCATCAAGGCGTCCAGAAGTCTCTGTAACCCCACTCTGGTGAGACTGAACAGTGCCAAGTCGTCGGCATATAAAAGATTGCATAATGCCGTGCCTCCTACTTTTGGTGGATGACTGATTACTTCCTCTAAAGTGCTTGATAGGTCCACTATAAATAGATTGAAGAGAAGGGGAGCCAGCACGCATCCCTGTTTGACTCCACGCGAGGTCCAGATTTTCCGGGAGAGATGCGCGCCAGACCCTAACTTCACTCGAACCCATGTGTTGGAGTACAGCAGGATAATAGGATTCAAGATCTTGTCTGGGATTCCCCACTGCTTTAGCTTTTGCCACAGCGCTGCCCTGGGCACCCTGTCGAATGCTGCTTTGAAGTCGACAAAGCAGCAAAAGACCGACCTGGAATTTGTGAGGGCTTTATCAATGATGGTGGAGGTTGCCAGTAAGTTTGTCATTGTTCCTGATTTGGCAACAAACCCTGTCTGATTAAGGGGGATCAGATTTTTATCCTTGGCCCATTGTCTAAGATCCTCCAAAATGAGGCCTGCAAAATGTTTTGCCTCTATGTCCAACAAGGCAATTAATCTGTAGTTGTTCGGGATGCCTCGTGGTCCGGCTTTGTAGATGGGATGGATAATAGCACCTCTCCAGGAATCCGGGATGGTTTGGTGAGTCAGGGTGTAATTAAAAAGATTTAATAGCACTTTGGACCAGAAAGGGACGTCGGACTTGAATAGTCTCTGTGGCAGGCCATTCGGGCCTGGTGCTCCGTCCTGTCTCCCTTTAGTCAGTGCTTTGACTACTCTTTCTTCAGACAGTTCCGCGAATGAAGAAGGCCCCTGCATTTGATCAAATGGAGAATTCGATGTTCTACTCGTGCCAATGTCAGAGATCCGTGTTAATCCAGGGCAGTCAGGGTTATCTTGTGCCTGGAAATGCTCTGTTAGGTACGAGATCCAGTCTGCTTCCTGGATATTCGCTGATCCAAAGGATGTTGTATTGCGATCGATATTGTTGATAAGAGACCAGAATGTCTTTGAGTTTTGTTGTTTACTTTCCCATACTAGTTTAACCCAAAATCGAGATTCCTGGTCCTTTCTCTCTTGGGTGACTGCCCTCCTAAGTGCCTTTTGGGCGTGACGATATGTGTCGAGGAGGCTGCTGTTGTCTGGAGATTTTAAAAGCAACCTCAGTGCGTTGTTTCTCATTCTTTTTAATGTTTTTATCATGGGGAGTGCTATTGCTCCTACTGGTGGTGTGCGGTTTGGGTCCTGCCTTGTGGCTGGGTACATTCTGATCAGATGTGTGCATAACTGCGACCATGTTGCTGTTGGGGAGGCCATTTGGTCTAGAGCACACATGATAAAATCCTTGCTGGTTTTTAGGATGCACTGTCCGTTAGCCTCACTCCATTTCAGGCGTTTTAGGTTGTCAGAATATATTCCTTTGTATGTAGATGGTGCCTTTTTATGGAGAACTAAATTTGTAGCAAAGGAAACGACCAGTGGCCTGTGGTCGCTCTCAAGTCTTGGCAGGACAGAGAAACTGGCCAGATTGGTCAGAAGTTCCGAGTTACAGATAGCGAAATCCAGGTAGGATTTTGTTCTTCCATTTGACCAGGTCCAATTTGGGGGGGAATCGCTTGCTGATCTTCCATTCACCACCAGATACCCTGCGTTGTAAAGCCTCAACACGGTGGCCTCACCTAGGGCCAGATGTAGGTAGGGTTTTACCGGTCGGTAACGGCCGAATTCGGCCGTTACCGACCGGTAAAAGGAATTTGAGATGTAGGGGGCAGAATCGGTAATTTTACCGTTCTGTAATTTACCGATCTGTAATTTTACAGAATCTGTAAATATACCGGTCGGTAAATTTACAGAACGGTAAAATTACAGATTCTGTAAAATCGATATGTAGGTGGGACTCTGATGAGTCCCACAAGGCCTAAGAAATCGGTATTTTACCATCAAATTCAATTTGATGGTGAAATACCGATTCAGGTGAGCATGCACATGTGTGCATGCACACCTGTGCCATATGACAGGCAGACCTGCCCTTAGGGCAGGTATGCCTGCCATATGGCCCCCGAACCTTTTTTGGGGGTGCTAGAGGGTGTCAAAGTGACACCCCCTGCACCCTTGCCAAAAATCTGTATTTACCGATCGGTAAATACCGACCTGTAATGCCCCATTCATTCCTATGGGCTTCAAAGCCCATAGGAATGAATGGAGCATTACAGGTCGGTATTTACCGAATCGGTAAATACCGACTTTTAAAGAATCGGTAAATCCACATCTGGATTTACCTACATCTCGGTACATCTATTTTACCGACTCTTAAATACCGAATCGGTAAAATTCGGTATTTAAGTGTCGGTAAAATAGATTTACATACATCTGGCCCCTAGTGTATTGGAAATTTGCTTGGGGGGTCTAGATTGGGGGACATCCTCAATAATGCTGGTCAAATTGGGTCCTTCTGTGTCTGCTATATTCCCCTGGAAAAGGTTTGTATTGAAATCCCCAGTGATGATGCGGTCCGAGCTGGGGTATTCTATGGTTATATCGTTCATTGTTTTGCAAAATCTGGCCAGGTGGTCTTTTTTTGTGCGGGTGTTGGGATTGATATACACATTTATAAGTAGGAGCAATCGCTGCCTGTTACGTAGTTTGATTTTGACCCCCAATAGCCAGTCTTCCTTCAGGTTAAGTTGGCTCAGTTCACCTTTTAGATTGTTGGATACGTATACGGAGAGCCCGCCTTTGGGGTGGCCGAAGCGGCTGTCCCTCAGTGCCTGCTTCCGATATTCAATGAATCCTTCAATGGGGCAACCCTCAAGCTCCCAGGTTTCCTGTAGGGCAACTGCCATATGTTCCCCCAGGAAAGACATAGTGTCTTCATTTAGGATTTTATGGTGTAGCCCACATATGTTCCATGAGCACAGTGAGAAAAGTGGCTCCCCCTTGCCACTGGCCACACTGTGCTGTTGTATCCCTGACGGAGGGAGTGGTTTTATTGAATTGTGTGTTTTTGCTGGTGGGCCTGTGGCAGATGGTCAGTTTCTGCTTTTTGTGGCCAGTGCTACTGGCAGCCAACTCCAGGCATGGTCTGGTTCATTGTTTCTCGCCGCTGTTTCAGGGCATTAAAGTTCTGTGTCCGGCCCTGAGGCGTTTTTTAAAGACAGAGAACGGCCTCCCATACTCTGTATTTTTGATGAAGGCTGGCTTGTTGGATGTAGTTGCTCCTGATAGCAGCGTGATTAGATACCCTGGCGTTGAGTAAGGGTGCACTCTGATCCCCCAATTTCGCAGTGTGGCCTTGTGTTCGAGAAAGGCCCCAGCCCAGCCTGCTTGCGTGAAAGTTACGACAGTGACCTCAGAGGGTTGATTTCCTCGTGGGGGAAGAAATTCAATGGATTCGATGTTATTAGTAGGTGATGGAACCCGATGGTCCATTGGCTCCAGCCACTTAATTAAAGCCCGTATGACTCAGATACCACGGATTTTGCCTCTTATTTATTGAGCTATCCTTTTCAGTTAATGCATAGAAAAATAGTATCCAGGCCCACTAGCCCCGGTATGCCTTCCGCTAATTTCAGCAGATTTGATCTGTTGAGAATATCGTGCCGCCCCTTGGATTTGTATTCGGGGGCTAATAAAATCCGATGACACGATTGGTTGTCGCTTCGCGGCTCTGGTGCAGTTGTGGGTTTGGGGATCTGTTTTTCGATTGTTACAGCGGATCTATTTTTATGTGTGTTAGACGGGGACCCTGAGGGTCGGCCGGATACCGAGGGAGAGATCCCCGAGGGGGACCGTCTCCGGCGATCGTACAGACAAGTACCCTCCCTCCCCACAAACAGGCACCACACCAAGTCGAGTTCAAGGCTTTATATAAGGTTCTTAAGGCAAGGATATCAGCGATACAGGATAACTTGGACCCGGGGGTCCTCTCACTTCTAGTCTCTGTAGGGAAAGGGGGTAGCGGGACAGTCTTAGTACCGGATCGGTACAGGTGGTGGTAAAAGGCGAGCCCACAATCCTCGAGCTGGAGGGTCTCGGGATCGGGCCGCGGCAGCGCCAGCAGGCCAAGGTGATAGTCTCATAAAGCAGAGGGCCGCGGCAGCGCCAGCAGGCCAAGTCGATGGTTTCACGAGGCAGAGGGCCGCGGCAGCGCCAGCAGGCCAAGATGGTTTCACGAGGCAGAGGGCCGCGGCAGCGCCAGCAGGCCAAGACGATGGTTTCACGAGGCAGAGGGCCGCGGCAGCGCCAGCAGGCCAAGACGATGGTTTCACGAGGCAGAGGGCCGCGGCAGCGCCAGCAGGCCAAGACGATGGTTTCACGAGGCAGAGGGCCGCGGCAGCGCCAGCAGGCCAAGATGGTTTCACGAGGCAGAGGGCCGCGGCAGCGCCAGCAGGCCAAGTCACGGATGAGTTCTTCTCGGGTCTCTCGACTCCAGGATACAACTGCCTTCCTGGTCTGGTCCTGCCCCAGTTATAGGTCTGGTCCCCTTTGATGTCCGGACCCTCGCGCCTGGGGGCCGGGAGGTCCGGGATGAGGGAGTCCAGACACCCAGCAGGGGGGTGGAGCCAGCGCCCAGGCGGCCTGGGGTGATCGACACCTGGCGGAGGAGAGCCGTTGACGATTCCTTCTCCCATTGACTCGCCAAGTGGTCACTCTGCCTCCTGGGGGGAGGTTGGTGCCTCGATGTCGGGCCCGGCCGGGCCCAGGGTGAGGGTCGAGTTGAGGCCACGCGGCCTCGTGCTGCAGTGCCCCAAGATGGCGGCCGGGTCGATGTCGTGGGGTAGATGGTGACCCGGGCCAGCTGGGTCCGGAGCTGGTGTCTTGTAGTGGAGGGATTGCAGGGTACTTCGGGTGGTCGTTGGTGGACTCTGGCTGGGGATGCAGGGAGAGCCAGGGTCCTGGTCCCATTGCGGGGAGGGGGTACAGCTCGAACACGCGGCCTGTCCAACATGCGTCCCCCCCAGCTGAAGGCGGGGAGAGTCAGCCATCTTCCTGGGGACTCTCCTCGCTGAGGCGGAAAAAGCGTGACAGGCCGTCGGCGTTGGCGTGGTCCTGGCCTGGACGATGTTCCACCGTGAAGTCCATCCCCTGCAGGGAGATGGACCAGCGCAACAGCTTCGGGTTCTCCCCCCGCATTTGCATCAGCCATTGCAGGGGTCGGTGGTCTGTTTGCACCCGGAAGTGGGTGCCGAAGAGGTATGGCCGGAGCTTCTTGAGTGCCCAGACTACGGCGAAGGCCTCCCTCTCAATGGTGCTCCAGCGCTGTTCTCGGGGCAAGAGGCGTCTGCTGATGAAGACCACCGGATGGTCGACCCCTTCGGCGTTGAGTTGGGAGAGGACGGCCCCCACACCATGATCGGAGGCGTCCGTCTGCACAATGAATTCCCGGCTGTAGTCGGGAGCCTGGAGCACGGGGGCCGTGCACATGGCGGTCTTTAGCTTCTCGAAGGCTGATTGGCAGCCCGGGGTCCAGTTGACGGTTTTGGGGCTCTTTTTGGAGGTGAGCTCTGTGAGGGGCCCCACGATGCTGCCATAGTCCTTCACGAACCGCCGGTAGTATCCGGTGAGCCCCAGGAAGGCCCGGACCTCCGTTTGGCTCGTAGGGGGTTGCCAGGCCTGGATGGCAGCAATCTTGAGTTGGAGAGGGGCCACCAGCCCGCTTCCCACTTGGTGTCCCAGGTAGGTCACGGACCCTTGGCCAACTTGGCACTTGCTGGCCTTGATGGTGAGCCCGGCTTGCTGGAGGGCAAGTAGAACCTCCCGCAGGTGGCGGAGGTGGTCGGTCCACTGGTGGCTGTACACAGCAATGTCGTCCAGGTAGGCGGCGCTGAAGTCTTCCAGGCCCGCCAGTACCTGGTTTACCAGCCGTTGGAACGTTGCCGGGGCGTTTTTCATGCCGAAGGGCATGACTTTAAAGTGGTAGTGCCCGTCTGGGGTAGAGAAGGCGGATCGTTCTTGGGCCCTAGGGGTGAGGCCGATCTGCCAGTAGCCCGCTGTTAAGTCGAAGATGCTCAGGTAGCGGGCGGCCCCCATCCGGTCAATTAGCTCGTCTGCCCGGGGGATGGGATGAGCGTCGGTCCGGGTAACTGCATTCAGCCCTCGATAGTCCACGCAGAACCGGAGCTCAGGGGCAACGCCCGGGGCAGCTGCCTTGGGAACCAGGACGACTGGGCTCGCCCAGGGACTGTCTGAGGGTTCGATCACTCCTAGGGTCAGCATCTTGGACACCTCGGTCTGGATGCAGGCTCGTACCCGGTCTGGTACGCGGTATGCTCGGTGTCGAATAGGAGGGCTGTCCCCGGTGTCCACATCGTGGAGGCACCAGGGGGTGACTCCGGGGGTGAGGGAGAACAGGGAGGCGAACTGCCTCAGGAGCGTTTGGCAGTCTTGGCGTTGCTCCGGGGACAGGGCCTCGGAGAGCTGGACCCCTTCCACTGAGCCATCCTGCTCGAAGGCCCTCAGTAAGTCCGGAAGGGGTTCGGAGTCTTCTTCTGTCCCAGTATCGGTAGCCATTAGGAGGCTGAGTTCGGATCGCACAAAATGGGGTTTGAGCCTGTTGGCATGGAGGACCCGTAGGGGGTTCCGGGCAGTCTCCATGTCGATTAAATAGGTGACGGGCCCCTTGCGTTCGATTACCTTGAAGGGCCCGGACCATCTGTCTTGGAGGGCACAGGGCTCCACCGGGGACATCACCCAGACCTGTTGTCCAGGTTCGAACTCAATGGAGGACGTGTGCTGATCGTACCACCTCTTCATGTCCTCCTGACTGGCCTCGAGGTTGGCTTTGGCGGTGTCTCGGAACCGCCGGGTCTGGTTGCGGAGAGCCAGGAGATACCGGTAGATGTCCGGGGGAGTTTTCTGGGGAGGCTGCTCCCAACCTTCCTTGACTAGGCTGAGGGGGCCCCGGACGGGGTGTCCGTACAGTAGTTCAAAGGGGCTGAAGCCGAGGGACTTCTGCGGGACCTCCCGATAGGCAAACAGGAGGCCTGGCAGCAGTACGTCCCACTGGCGTCGAAGGGGTTCTTCTAGACCCATAATCATCCCCTTGAGGGTGCGGTTGAATCTCTCGACCAGTCCGTTTCCTTGCGGGTGATAGGGGGTCGTGAATTTGTAGGTGACCCCGCATTGCTGCCAGAGGGACTTCATATATCTGGAGATAAAGTTCGTGCCCCTGTCACTGACGACCTCCCGGGGGAACCCCACCCGGGAGAAGATCCCCATCAGGGCCCGGCCCACCACGGGGGCCGTCACAGTCCGAAGAGGGATGGCCTCGGGATAGCGGGTGGCGGGGTCTACCAGGACCAGGATGAACCGGTGTCCTTGGGCTGTTCGAGGGTCGAGGGGCCCCACAATGTCTATTCCCACTCGTTCAAACGGGGTGGTGACGACAGGAAAGGGTTGTAATGGTGCTTTGATTTTTCGGCCACTTTTCCCGCTGGCCTGGCAGGTGGGGCAGGCCTTGCAGTGGTTGGTGACATCCTTCCGCATGTGGGGCCAGAAAAAATGGGTCACCAGTCGGTCGTAGGTTTTATCCTGCCCCAGGTGTCCGGCAAGGGGGACATCGTGGGCTAAGTTCAGGAGGAAGTCTCGGAAGCGAAGGGGCACCACCAGCACCCGACTGGCCCCTAGTTCTGCAATTTTCTGCTCGCTGTAGAGCAGGTCTTGGTCCCAGTAGATCCAGTGGGCCCCCGAGGTATCCCCGGTGCTCTGGGCCAGGGCTTGCTGCCGGAGTCCTTCGAGAGAAGGACAGGTTTGTTGCTCGGCCCGGAATTGTTCCTGCGTGGGGCCTCCCTCCTGCCGCCATTGTGCCAGGTCAGGGACGTCCCGAAGCTGGTCGGGTCCTTCTTCGGTTTGGGTCAAGGGAATGGCTTCTGGGGCGGCCTCCTCTGGGATGAGCGCGGGAGGAGGTTCTGGCCACTCGGGCTCTTCTGGGCTGGGGACCGCGCGGGCGGTCATGGACCGGGTCGTGACGCAGACCCATTCGGGGAGGCCAAGCATCCCCAGGTGCTCCCTCCGTTCGACAGCTGCCCAGGGAGAGCTTTCAAGGTCGTTTCCTAGGAGGCAGTCCACGGGGGCATCATCGCGGACAGTTACTTTTAACATCCCTGTTACTCCTCCCCACTCGAAGGGGACGCAGGCCATGTGGCATAGGCTTTCGGAGTTGTCGGCTGATCGAACAGGGCAAAGAATGTTCGGCAAGATTTGGTCTGGAGTGACGAGGTGGCGTCGGACCGCCGTTACACTGGCCCCGGTGTCGCGGAGGGCTTCCGCCCGGCGGCCATTGATGTTGACCCATTGACCGTACTTCTGTGTGTTGGCGGGAAGGGGGGCCCGCGGAATCATGTCTCTCTCCCCTAAGCAGACCAGTGCCATGGCGGCGGGTGCCCATTCAGAGGGATCGGTCTCGTACTCCTCTTGGTCTTCCGGGATTATTTCTTCCCCTAGGGCCGCCGCTGCAACTTGGCGGGGAGTAGTGTTCGGATTCTTTGGGCAGTTGGGATCACTGGCGTAGTGGCCGGGTCGCTGGCACCTGTGGCACGTAATGTTGGCCCGGAAACCGGCCCGGACGGCAGGGCTTCCCCGGCCAACCGGGGTCGAGGGGTTTCTGGGGGGTGACGAGGGGCCGGGGTCTCTCCCCCGACCCTGACTTCCTCCTCCCCCTCGGGGGCGATACGATCTGGATACTTCGCTGGGTGCGCTCCGGCCAACTCGGGTGCTTTCCCACCGGTCGGCTTCGGCGGCGAGTTGTCGAGGGTCGGTTAGCTTGCTGTCCAGGAGGTGTTGCCGGAGCTCCACGAAGCAGTTGTTCGACAGGTGTTCCCATACGATAAGGTCAAAGAGTTGGTCGTAGGTGGTTACTTTGTTGCCCTTGATCCACCCCTCGAAGGCTCGGCTAAAAAAGTTCACGTACTCCACCCAAGTTGTACCCGGAATCCGTTTGCAGTCGCGGAACCGTTGGCGGTACATCTCAGGTGTGAGCCCGTATCGAGTGAGGAGGGCGGCCTTCATGTGGTCATAGGAGGTCATCAGCTGGTCCGGGAGTTGCAGCAGGGCGTCCCGCCCTTCGTTGACAAACCTCCCCCATAATCCGGCTCCCCAATCGCTTCGGGGAATCCGGTGGGAGGTCATTGCCACCTCATAGGCTTTAAACCACTGCTGGATATCATCGTTCTTGTGGTATTCCCGGATGACATCTTTGGGGATGTGAACCTTGGGTTCGGTCGAGGCAGACGGGGTCGGTCGTTCGGGGAGCCCGAGGTCTTTATTCTGTTTCTGAATCTCCAGTGCTTTGAGATTGCGCTCATGTTCGTATTCTAGTCTCTTTTCCTCTAGCTCCCTCTGTCTTTGCTTGTCTTCCCGCTCTTCCCTGAGTCGTAAGTGTTCCAGGGTTATTTTTTGTTCTGCCAGCTTGAGTTCCCCATCCAAGCGAAGTCGGGCAAGTTCTAATTCGTGGAGTCTGGTTTTTTCTCTTTCTCGGATCTCTTCCAGGGAGAGATCCGTTCTTTCTTTAGTTGGTGCGGGGCTCGTTTCGGTTGTTTGTGTTCGGGGTACGGCCGTACCCGTTTCTGCCCAAGCTTCTAGGGCTCGTTTGAAGTCTTCCTTTGTGCTAAGACCTGTGGTTGGAAGTCCAAGTTCTATGCAATATTGCTTCAGTTCCCGGTGGTTGTAGTCTTCCAATTTTTCCATCTGAAATTTTTCCGTTGTTCCGCTCTCTATTGACATGGTTGTTGTGTGTGGTGGGGCGAGTGACTTTCTGTACGATTATGCGTAGGTTCGGATCCCGGCGCTGGCCACCAATGTTAGACGGGGACCCTGAGGGTCGGCCGGATACCGAGGGAGAGATCCCCGAGGGGGACCGTCTCCGGCGATCGTACAGACAAGTACCCTCCCTCCCCACAAACAGGCACCACACCAAGTCGAGTTCAAGGCTTTATATAAGGTTCTTAAGGCAAGGATATCAGCGATACAGGATAACTTGGACCCGGGGGTCCTCTCACTTCTAGTCTCTGTAGGGAAAGGGGGTAGCGGGACAGTCTTAGTACCGGATCGGTACAGGTGGTGGTAAAAGGCGAGCCCACAATCCTCGAGCTGGAGGGTCTCGGGATCGGGCCGCGGCAGCGCCAGCAGGCCAAGGTGATAGTCTCATAAAGCAGAGGGCCGCGGCAGCGCCAGCAGGCCAAGTCGATGGTTTCACGAGGCAGAGGGCCGCGGCAGCGCCAGCAGGCCAAGATGGTTTCACGAGGCAGAGGGCCGCGGCAGCGCCAGCAGGCCAAGACGATGGTTTCACGAGGCAGAGGGCCGCGGCAGCGCCAGCAGGCCAAGACGATGGTTTCACGAGGCAGAGGGCCGCGGCAGCGCCAGCAGGCCAAGACGATGGTTTCACGAGGCAGAGGGCCGCGGCAGCGCCAGCAGGCCAAGATGGTTTCACGAGGCAGAGGGCCGCGGCAGCGCCAGCAGGCCAAGTCACGGATGAGTTCTTCTCGGGTCTCTCGACTCCAGGATACAACTGCCTTCCTGGTCTGGTCCTGCCCCAGTTATAGGTCTGGTCCCCTTTGATGTCCGGACCCTCGCGCCTGGGGGCCGGGAGGTCCGGGATGAGGGAGTCCAGACACCCAGCAGGGGGGTGGAGCCAGCGCCCAGGCGGCCTGGGGTGATCGACACCTGGCGGAGGAGAGCCGTTGACGATTCCTTCTCCCATTGACTCGCCAAGTGGTCACTCTGCCTCCTGGGGGGAGGTTGGTGCCTCGATGTCGGGCCCGGCCGGGCCCAGGGTGAGGGTCGAGTTGAGGCCACGCGGCCTCGTGCTGCAGTGCCCCAAGATGGCGGCCGGGTCGATGTCGTGGGGTAGATGGTGACCCGGGCCAGCTGGGTCCGGAGCTGGTGTCTTGTAGTGGAGGGATTGCAGGGTACTTCGGGTGGTCGTTGGTGGACTCTGGCTGGGGATGCAGGGAGAGCCAGGGTCCTGGTCCCATTGCGGGGAGGGGGTACAGCTCGAACACGCGGCCTGTCCAACAATGTGGCTTCTGTGGTGGTTGGAGGGGAGCCTGTTTTGATTGTGGAGTGTGTCTGATCCGAACAGCTATGTCGTTGCAGATGGTTTTAGTAAGACTCAGTTTTGACGATGTTGTTTCATTTCCAAAAAGGGGGAAAATCCATTAAAGGCTGAAATTTTCCAGCCGTTGTCACTTGCTCAGAGTTACTTGACGTAGCTGGACTCGCCCTTATGCTTGTTGCAGGGTCGATGCCCTCTGTTTTCATTGCCGAGGCGATTGTTGATGTACTTAAACTCTGGGGGCTCCTCGCCAGTTCTTGAATGGGTAAGTCCACAGTTGGTCCGTATGAAGTTGTTGTTAGGTTTGTTGTCGGTACCACTGTGCTGGGCTCTGAAGAGGATTTTTTATTTTCAGCTTTCGAGAAGATGGGGAAAAGGTTCTGATGGGCCAGATTGGAGTTAGCTCTGAGTATATTCCTCGCTTTTCGTTGACGTTTGCGCTCTCTTTTGCTGCAAGGGGGAATAGGCCTAGGAGCGACCAGGACTGATGGAGCGGGCGGAGAATCAAGGCTGTTGATTCGTCCGTCCACAGGTTTGACATACTGGTTTGTAGGCCCGGTTGATGATGGAAGAATGCAGTTTTCAACTGTCAATGTTGGATTTATTAGAGCGCTATGAGGGTGGTCGTTCATCGATGGGAGGCGGTTAGTGGGTCCTTTGATATCCGCTTCTTCTATCTTTGTTTTTGTGTTTTTATTTCCACAGTCCTTCAATGGTTTGTCCTGTTCTTGATGTTTAATGGATTGCGGTATGGCTGACACGTTACCCCCCCTCAGCTGCTTTACTTCCCTGATAACTGTGGAAAGGCAATCTGGGAGCAGGGAGAGGGAGTCAATAATTGGAGAGCAGCAGCACGTTGGTTGTACAAAGTTTGCAGATGCTTGCGCTCTTAAAATTAGTGAATTCAATTGATCTAATTTGCCATCAATCCCTGACGTAAAGAGTGCCAGGGTGTTTAGTAGATCCACTTGGACCTCTAATTTGATTGAGTGATAGTTAAGTGCAGTCACAATTTGTTGGAGGGTCTGCAATAGTTGGGGCCAAGCGCTGTTCGTAGTATCCTCTTCTGTATTAGGATTGTCATCCAGAGTAAGACTCTGGTTTGGGGAATTTGAGATGGTTTTAAGGAAAAGTGACGAATTCGGCATGGATTGATCATTTGCTGCCATCTGCGCCGATTGACTTTGACATAGACTTCTTATTTGGCCAAAAGGTGGAGATGACTTATGTGGTGGACTTAAGTCTGTTGGTTCTGTTAATGTTTTTGTTATTGGTGAAGTTACCGAATTTGGAGGTTGGCAACTACCATTAAGTAGCGGAGGCCCGACTAGCCCGTGAATTTGGGCCGTCGTTGTTTGTTGTTGGGAGCCCTTGAGTTGGTTAATCGGAAAGTGTGGAAGTTGTAGCAGCAAGGGAGAGGCTTCTATTGAACACATGATGTCTTCCAGCTGTGCTTGCAGTAGAGGGGCAGTCCCGTTATCGTCTGCCCGAGGGGTGGAAGGCTTCTCCGATTTGAGAGAATCTGTTTGGGTGTTTTCCCTGTTTTGATTGGTGCAGGTAGACCCAAGGAGATAGACCTCTGGCGGCTCTTTTGCTGGCATTGTGTTAAAAACCCAATTTTTCGGTGATGATTTAAGGTCAACCCCATGGTGGTCAGAGGTTGTAAAGGTGGTTGCCTCCAAGGCTTGCGGGTATTGCTCTAGTTGTTGTATTAGTTCTGTAGTTTTTAATGGGGTCTTTCTAAAATAATCCCGTAGAGTTAGGCTCTTGAGTTTCTGAGGTTTTGCCGTATGCTTGACGAGGCCCTGAACCCCAGCTGCGTCTAGTTGCTTGGACTTCCTTCGCTTAGGAGCAGTGTACCCTCTTTCTTTTCCGGATCTCATAGCTCCAGAAAGGTCTTGACTTGAACTCTTTTTCACCACTGCATGTGAATCAAGAGAATAAGTACTGTTTCCCAATAGAAGTTATTTATTTAGAGTGTTTGATAGGTGAATGACAGTAGGTGTGGGCCACTTCAAATTGTAATTTCATTAATTTCATTAAAAATGATGTAATCAGTTAGATGTTTGTAAGCACCATGCAGTTAATTGGCGGTGTTCTTTATCAGTTTCGTGGAGGGCAGGGATAGCTTTGTCGTGTAACCACGTACCTGGGTCAGCTGGTATGTTCTTCGTGTCCCAGGTGCTCTTGCAGGCAGCTGGTCGATTCAGGCCAAGCCTCTGCCTCCCGTGAGTCTCACTGTGTCACTGTGTGTCACTATGTGGCAGATTGCGGCTCTCCGCCACGCTGTGGGGCGACTCGCGGCTCACCACAGCTCTCTGCCACGCTCAGACGTGCCCAGGGGTTTTTGCCGCGTTGCAAGTATTTTGCGGCTCCTTTAAAAGGGGTTGTGAAGCCCGGCCCAGCGCAGGGTGCATGGAGCTCGGAGGAGAGCACCCCGCCTCCAGCAGCAGCAGGGGCGCCGGCTTCAGGCGTTCTAAGCTGTGGGAGTAGTGTTGTTTGGAGGTATGCAGTGGAGGTGGGGGTGGGTATCCCGGCAGCTGATGCCAGCACTCGCAGTCCGGGCAATCACTCACAACCCCCCCCCTCACCGCTCCCCGCGACGGGACTGCTCTCTTCTCGCGACTCCTCACAGGCGGCAGCTCGCTCCGCTGGCTCCCGGGTAGCGGCTCGCGGCTCGTCCCGGCACCGCTTGACCGCGTCTTCACTGCGTCTTCACGAGGGAGGGGGGGAGGAGAAGGGGATAAAACACCAACAGTGTCCGCTACGGCCCCCGCAATTCGTGGCTTCGTGGTGCCTCGGTGGCGGCGAACACTCCTCTCCTCTCCTCTCGTCTCTCTCCACGGACCTCGGACCTCGGCTCAGACTTGCCTCAGCAGCGCCACCGTCCTGAATTTGCACCAATGCCAGTTGGTCACCCTATTTCCACCGGGTCGTGGCAGGCTGTGGAGGCTCTGGCACCGGCTTCTGTCGGCTTCTGTCGGTAGCTGGCGTCCTGGCGTCCTGCTTGCTGCTGCTGCTCTATGCTCTATGCCTCTCTGGCTCTCTCTCGTGGTTTCACTAGTGGCTTCCCACTGCCCCAGCCGCCTGCCTCCTGCCGCCGGCTGGAAGAGCCTCACAGCGGCTCCCGCCGCTACCGGGCCGCTCCCGGGCCGCTCCCGTTTTTTCCCCGCGCGGCTGCTAGGTGAGCTGTGGGCTCAGGCGGCCTCCGGCCTCCGGCACTCGCGCCCCCCGTGCTCCGCACCTCACTGCACGGGGGGGGGGCAGGGTACAGGTAGGGTTCAGCAGTTCAGCTGAGAGAGGCGGAGAGGCGGAGGGGTCGAGGACGTCCTCTCACTCGCGCTTCCGATAATCGGTGATCGGTGTCCCATCCAATATTGGATAAGAATGTGGACAAAACCAGAATTGAAACCTTACCTAGACATTATGGCAGAGTTTTAGGTGCAAGCCAAACAAGTTAAATTACCATGGTTTAGTTATGTGGCTAATACCCTCCAAACCATAGGATGTGCGGACTGCTGGTTTGAACCTGGTGGAAAAATGGTGAAGGATGCTGGGAAGGCTGTGATGGAAAGGTTTGGGCAATATGTATCCATTAATCTGTCAGGACAGATGAAAGAACAGCTTCTGACGTTCAAGCCTACCCCACTTTTGAACCATATCTGGAAGAGGTGTGCCCCCTTTTAAAAGATCACTGTATATTAGTTTTAGGCTAGGTACTCTGCCAGTGAAGCAGTACACTAGCTTGTGTGAAAAAGGGTGGGAGAAGTCCATCTAATTGTGGATGTGAACTTGGGGGCGCTGAGTCTGTAATACACTTGATGTTATTTTGTACTTTTAAGTTAAAACTAAGGAGAGAATACCACTGCCCGCTTTTTATTGCTTATGCCACGAAACATTTTATTACAAATTTTCGTTGTGTATGCGCACATATTCCGATTGTTAGACCTGGCATCATTGGTGTGAGTCTCCCTTCCATTTTTGATGGATTGCCTCCTCTGTTTTGATATGTTTTTGCTGGATTTATCCATTAGGCACTGTGCCACTGCTAATCATCAGTGCCACAGTGCAAGTGCTCCCTATATTAAATTAATGTACTAATTGGTTATTCCATGATTGGGTTATTTGATGTATCTGTCAGCCCCTAATACATTGCACCATGTGTGCCCAGGGCTTGTAAATCAAATGCTGCTGGTGGGCTTGCAGCACTGGTTGTGCCACCCACAGAAGCAGCTGGTAAAGTGTGTCTCAGGCATGCCATTGCAAGGACTGTGTGCAGTCTAGCACTGCCATGTCGACTTGGCCAAGTACACCCACTTGCCAGTCCCTAAACCTTCCCTTTGCTTCATATTAGACACCCCTATGGTAGGCCCAAAGGCAGGGTGCATTTTAAGTATAAGGTAGGACATGCTCTGATGTGTGTAGCATGTTATAATAGGGAATTACAACCATTTACCTTTTTCACTATTGAAGGCTACTGTTCTCATAGGCCAGAATGGGCAGTTAGATTATTACATTCTTATAATACGAACTGATTCAGGGAACATGGTAGAAATTCGAATTTAGTATGCCTGAACTCAGAATAATAAAATACATATTTTAGTAAAGTTTATTTTAACATTCTGTGTTTGCAAATACCACTTTTAGAAAGCAGGTATTTGCTTGCCTAACCATTTGAACCTGCCTCTGCTGGGTTGTGTATTCCTTGTCTGGGTTTGTGAGTGACAGGGCTGGGGGACTCCAGGAGACAGGCTGGGGCAGCCCGGTGGTGAATAGAGAGATCTGCATCTAGATGGGAGGGAGGAGTTGCACCTGGGACCTGAATAGGGCTGGGCCTTCCCTCTACAATGCTGGCTGCACCCCCTGTGGCTTGTCTGATGTCTCTGCCCTGCACTGTGAAAGGAGAGGAGGAATCATGTCAACAGAGTGCTCCAGAGCTGTATCTTCCCTCCCCTGTGCTGGCTCCACCTCCTGTGGGGCGGCTGATGTCTCTGCCCTGCACAGTGAAAGAAGAAGAGAGTCATGTAAACAAAGTGCTCAGGAACTGGTTTGGACTAGGCAGAGGCCTCTCTGCCTTCAGAGAACAAAGGATTTTGGGGTATAAATATTGGGACCCTGATCCCAAGAAATTAGATCACTTCTGGAACAAGCAACCTTTCTGCCAAGGAGAAAAACCAAGGAAGCTGCAGGAGTTGTACTGCCCCTCTGCCAGTGTGTTGTTTGCTGGGTTGGCCTGCAGTGGTTGCTTCATTGCCAAGGGAAAGGAGAAGGAACTTTGTAAGGACTTTCATCTACAGAATATTCTCCAAGGGCTTGCCTACTGCTGAAGTCTCATGGACAAAAGACTTCACCTCCAGCTCCCTCCTGAATGTCCTTGATGGGAATTCTGACTCCAGACACTTGCGTGCTGCTGGGAGCTGGAAGCGCGACGCATCGAGAAGAAGCGTGTCGCCACCGCAGCTGAAATCGTCGCATAGCCAGAGAAGCGAGCCTTCACCGCATCTCCCAGGAAGCGCGTGTTCATCGAAGCTGTCTGCTGTCGCATCACCGGAGAAACGTGTTGCAGTGCCTGTCACGGCTCCAAAGTACAGCGTCGTCGCAAGGCTGCCAGGGCGTCATCGCATCATCATCGCATCGCCGCATCAAGGGCGCCATCTTCTCGCATCGCAACTGGATCATTGCATCGCATTGCATCAAGCCGCCATATTGCGCACCGCAACGGGCCGACAGGCCGAGAATCTACGCATCAACTCCACACCGTTAAGGCTCACGACGAGTCCCCTACTCTGCGCAAGCATTGAGAAAGGACGCAACCGTTCCCCCGGGTCACGGAATATACTAGTGACTGCACTGGAGCTGCCTGTATTTGTTTGTTCAACAGAAGGTGAGCAACCCAAAATACCCTTGAGTGCTTGGGTGATTAGATAGAGGGGTATAAATGCCGTCAAGGGGATTTGTTCGAAGGACAATTGGTGGATCAAACTGATTTCAAAGGATATATTAATGATCCTTACAAGCAATCAATGCAGCAATAAAATAGATATTCACTTCAATACATAGCCTCTATTTAGTCAAAACATGTAAACGACATATAAACAACAGACACAAAGGTGTATTAGAAAAATAGAATTTATCAAAGGGAGTTTTTTAGAAGGTAAGTGATTTCATATATACAGATGAAAATGATACAGAGATAATTAGGGCTGTAGGTACACAAATAAGTCAATTAGTAAGTGACTCAACAGAACCTAAAAACACCTATCCCAGAACAAAATGAATAAAACAGAGAGGGGATGAGATGAAAGTCGACGTTTTTGTCTCCTAAATAACACTTTCTGAGACCATCTTCAGGACTGATGTCAATTATGAACTGTATATGACCACATGTAATCTTGATTGCAATGCTACAAGTCAAGCAAAGTCGTAACTCAATCACGGTTTTGTGTGTGGCGGAGCTACTGGAACTATTCCTAGTTTTGTGCAACACCCACACCTTTATGACTTATGGTAGAGGGGCTGTGGATTCAAGTACCACCAACCGGTGATCTATTGCCCAATATTAAATGCATTTAATCCAAAAACGAGTGGTGTGTTCTTCACAAGCCGTAGGGATTAAATGAACAGAAGGTCGAGTTAAGCCGCAGAGTAGACCAAATTCAAACGAATCTTCAAATGTTCAGTGTAAGTAGTCCAGTATCTCCCAATGATTCAAGATGAAAACGACAAGCAGTTTTGAATGGAGTCGAGAGTAGAGCTTAGGATGGAGGGATCGTGAGTGGAGGCCACTTTAAGGTAGATTTGAGTGTCGTCCGCATAGAGATGATAGTGGATCCCGGATTTACTTAGGAGATTTCCCAATGGTTCTAAATGGAGATTGAACAATGTGGGAGCAAGTATAGAGCCTTGAGGAACACCTTGACCTACCACCAAAGGAGATGAAAGACTGTTCGCTATTTTGATCATTTGGGATCTATAAGAG
Organism: Lissotriton helveticus; assembly: GCF_964261635.1. Lineage (NCBI taxonomy): Eukaryota > Metazoa > Chordata > Amphibia > Caudata > Salamandridae > Lissotriton > Lissotriton helveticus. Next base: position 209,641,404 of record NC_136065.1, read on the forward strand.
AGGAAGGAAGCAAACCATTTAAGCACAGTGCCCTCCATGCCCATTCTCTTTTGAGTGTTAAGGAGAGTGTTGTGATTGACAGTGTCAAAGGCTGCAGAAAGGTCAAGGAGAATTAGAAGACAAGACTCCCCCAAATCGAGTATCCGCAGCGCGTCATCAATCACTTGCAGCAGGGCTGTTTCAGTGCTGCAGTTTTGAATGACAACCCCCCCCTCTTCTTAATTTCTGACCTCCCTTTCCCTTCCTTGCAGCACGCCCTGACTTAGACAACCCAGTCCTGATGACGATCCGAACTAACCTGGATCGAAACGCCGTCGACCTAACAGCATATTAACTGGCGTACTCCATTCTTGTGGCTCAACAACAAATTCAAAAATCTCATGTATTGTGATACCACGTTGTCACCTACCCTAGAGCCACTTACTGTAAATAATTTGCACTTTGTCACAGTGCGCCGTCCTTGCTGTTCACTTGTTTCACTTGCGCCGCCACTTTCACCATATTCACTTTCAAGTACCAAGTGTTCTTTGGTTGTCTTAAATTCATTTTATGCAGTGCTGCCCTTAACTGTATTTTCTATGACCATAATTTATGTGAAAATATAAAGATGATTAACTATCTTTTCTTGAACTAATGTGGTTTCTACTTCGCTTCCTTGCTAGTAATGCTGTTTGCATGCGTAATTAATTGTCTATATATCCTTATCAATCAGGACATTGTCTCTTTATGCATCGTACATACCCAGTCCTGAACTGGTCTGTGGGTTACACTCCTGTAAATTCTACAAGCAGTTTTGAATGAAGCCGGACTGGAAATAGTCAAGAAGATCATTGTCCTTGATATGACGAGAGAGTTGTTTCGCTACACATCTTTCTGTGATTTTCGCAAGAAAAGGTAGGTTAGTGATGGGGCGGAAGTTGTTGAGGTCGTTCGCATCAGCAGTGGTTTTTTTAAGCAGAGGGGTGACCTGCCCACTTTTGAAGGAAACAGGAAGGGAGCCTTGACAGAGGGAGAAGTTAACCAGAGTGGTCCAATAGGAAAGAGAATGGGTATAGAAGTCAATGGCAATGGCACTAGGGATGGGGTCAAGAGAATGGTTGGAGGGCTTTGTTTCGAGGATGCATTTGAGGAGGGCATCTGCAGAGATGGCGTCAAAGTTCTGCCAAATGGCTAAAGAGGGGTAGGATGAATGACCTGATCCACAAGTGATTTCACTTTTTTGTCAAAGAATATAGCGAATTCCGCTGCTTTCTTTGTAGAATCCTCCAACTTGGAGGTTGGGGGAGAGCAGTTTGGAATCTTGATGAGATTGAATAATTTTTTGGCTCTATTTTTTGGCTGAGTCGAGGAGGGTTCTGAAGTGCGACGCTTTTCCAAGGAAGATGTGCTTGTGGTACTTGGATCTTGCTGAACGAAGCTTGGCCAAATTATCGGTGGAGGGCGCGTGTCTCCATTGTTTCTCCGGGAATCTTAGGTACTTCCTTTCTTCATAGAGGGATTTGTTGAACCAAGGTGCTGAGGGAGTAGTCCTTTTCTTATTAGTTTGGAGAGGAGTGACGTTATTGATTTCGACTGCAAGGACTGTGAGGCATTGAGAGGTGAGTTTGTTAACATCTAGGTTCGGGTCTAGCCTTGGACGTGATAGCAAAGCTGATTCACAGAGGGTACCGAGGTCAATATTTTTAGTGTCACAGAACCAGGAGGTAGCCTTCTTAGGGTGGCCGAGAGTTATAGAGTGTGATAGGTGAAGAGAGAATGGGATGAGGAGGTGGTCAGACCAATCTACATGAATAGGGGTAGTGATTGTAAGCATGCCTGCTTTAGAAATAACAAGGTCCAGGATTGAGCCCTTAGAGTGTGTTGTTTCTGTGCAGTGTTGGATAAGATTGTTTGCAGAGAGAAAGGAGGCCAGCAAATTCGCAAAAGAGTCATGAGAAGAGCCCCAGTGGAGAAGCCCTTGTGTGCATACCAGGCTCTGGGTCCAAGGTGGCACAGCCAGTATGCCATGGGTCCCTGTGCACACAGTCACTGCAATAGCCAGTTTGCTGTGGGCCCCTGTTCACACAGCAGGCTCTGGGTCTTCTGTGGTATAGCCAGTATGCCATGGGCCCCTGCTCACATAGCAGGTTCTGACTCCACAGTGGCACAGCCAGTATGCCGTGGACCCCTGTGCACACATGAAGGAAGTGACCCTGAAGTGGGCCACCCGGGTCATTTGCGACCACCTCTATGCCTTCCCAAAAATGAAGAGTCAGTCAGACAAAGGAGAATACAACCCTTTATTGGTCTTTCGCTTCAGCGGAGCCTGGTCTAACCTGTCCCCTAAGAGGACAGCCGAGGGACTGACTTTCACAAGCATAAAGGTGACAATTATACATTTCAGCATGAGCACAAGACACACCCACCCAGTAACTTTCCACAGAAGGCAGCTAGAAACAAAGGGAGCACGCGAAGATGAGCTAAGAGTCTGAGACCGGGCACACACTATCTCTCTGGCAAGGTCATTCTGTCTGTGCCTGCAGCTGGGCCAGTGGGAGCAGGCCTCCATCACATGGGAAAAGTATGCACTAACTAACAACTTTTCATACTTCAGTGAGGCCTGACCTTGGAGATGCAAATGCATCCCAGCAGCTTTCTGCTGAGGCAAACAATACAGATAATTGGGGCTTGAATCAGTCACCAACTAACATGGCCTACGAACTTCAAAATGGAGCTGCAAGTGCTAACTAAAGCTTGTATTATAAGGATAGCTCAGTGGGGTACATTTAGGCATTGCAGCTACTGCTAATCATAGCCTTCTAAATGCTAACATAACATAGTGTAAAATAAGTCCATGTAGATGCATAAATCGTCACATTCCAACACACAGTCACCAGGTGACTGCGGGCCCCGGACCGGTTAAACAGAGCGGGCTCCTGCCAACAATAGGGCAGGGAGGTTCACCCTCCTACATACTTCTAGCGCCGACTTAGCCATGCCTGCCTTACCTCCATGTCAACCCTACAGGGCTCCTATCTTCAAGGCGCCCATGTGACTTCCCCGCCCGGTTGAGGCACCTCATTCTAAATAAGGAGGTGAGTCACAGCGCGATACCGCGCTTTCTCAGATGAGAGTTATTGTTGACCCCATCTTTTCCCTTCAAGCAGTTTACGATATGTTGATATACTGTTGCATGCATGTCTGCCTGCCATTTATTAAGACTACATGATTCGCATACAATATTCTTGGCCCCTCAATTCAGAACGGAGCATGAATAAGAGAGATTTTTTATGATTTTATGTTTGCTTATGCACCAATGCACAATTGCACCCCAAATATACCACAAACGCATTAGGAGACAATAAATTTTTTACAGTTTCAAAGCTTTATTCGACAGTAGTCATAAAAGCATTTTCACCCTAACCCTGTACAATAAATACTAAATCTAAAATGGTTACATACAAGACAATCTTTAAACAAATAGCGGTACGCAATTAATATAAGGATTTAAAAACACTCCTTTACAATCCATAGATTTTTGATAAGACAAGTATTAAACAATTGATGCTGACGAATTTGATAAGTGAATATAAAACATTCCTTTATAATTTGTAATTTTTTTTTCCTTTTTGGTACAAACAGAAGCCTGGTTATCATAAATCATTAGGTTGCTTTGCCTAATAGCGTGCGTGTACGAATTAGCCATGCCCAGCCAAGAAATTTTGCAACTGCAATTGCAAAATAGGGTGAGCAATCTGATTCTAATATTCTAAGTGCAACTATTTGCCTACGAGTCCCAAGATTACGACACACTGGTTTTAGCCATTTCCGGCGTGGGCCTGCATATATGGGGCAAACAAATAACAAATGAGAGACATTCTCAGTTTGATCTTTACAATGATGACAATATTCATCCCTTGTTGTTGACCAGTGTTTCGTGAATGCATTAACTGGAAGCGTTCCAATCCTAAATTGGAAATACAATTTTCTGTCGTGTGGTTTCTCAATAATGTCCCAATATGTTTCACACAGTGGGACCATTTTTGTATCTAAAAAGCGACCAGTTAGGTTAGAACTGCCTCCAGAATGAAAAGCTGTGGAATAGACCATCTCCCAATATATTTTCTTCAAAATTGCCTTTGTGGCAAAGCATGACATGTCCAGATTTCCCCAAAGATAATCTAGTTTCAGCTTGGCCAGCAAGCCTCGCAGTTCTTTTAGCCACGGAATTTTATGAAATCGGTCCATAGTGATGACATCAGCCAGTGCTGCAGCATAATGGGCTAGTTCAGGAGTCACCATTAGACGTCTCCAATATAGCAGAGGGCGCAGACGAGCTAAGTCCTCTATACTTTTCCTTCCCAGGTCAAGCAGTAGAGGGACTATAGGAGTACTTTTGGGTACCATTGCTAGCCGCCGTAGAAATCTATTCTCCGCTAGTGACAGATCCTTTAGTTTTGAAAACCCCCATAGTTCTGAACCATAAAGGGATGCGCTAATTACCTTCATGTTGTAAATCTCCAGGGCACAATTTACTGGATTAGTCAGAGAGGCACGATGTTTAAGTGCTACTACACCTACTAACTGGTTAAACTTTAGAACTGCCATATCAGTATGGGTGTTCCATCTCATGTTGGCCTGCAGAGTCACGCCTAGGTAGGTAAAAGCTTCTACTTGTTCCAAGGGAGTGCCATTATAAGTAATTACACCTTTAAATATAGACCGTTGGTTCATGCACATAAATTTTGTCTTTGAAGCGTTCAATTCTAGTCCACGCATCTCACAGAATTCGCCAAATGCATTGACTGCCTTTTGTAAACCACACGGGGTGCGTGAAAGTATTAGCGTGTCGTCCGCAAACATGAGGACGGGCACGCGAGCACCAGCTAATATTGGAGCATCGGTCGGGGTTCTTTTTACGTAGTCCACAATACCATTAATATATATTGAAAACAATGTTGGGGCCAGGACACATCCTTGCCTGACCCCACGCTCCACAGGGAAGGGCTCAGTTACTTCGCCCTGGGCACCCCACCTGATTTTGGCATAGTTATATTCATACAGGCGAACCAGGAGTGTAAGGAGTTCTGGGCTTATCCCAGCTTCAGCAAGAACCCCCCATAGCTTTGGTCTTGGGACTAGATCAAAAGCTGACTTTAAGTCAACAAAGACAGCGTAGAGGGGGACCATTTATCAAGGTCACATTCCTCCAGTAGAGAGCAATAAAAAAGAAAACCTGGTCAATGGAGCTGGTTAAGGGTCGAAAACTCGCTTGATATGGCGACAAGATGTTATTTTCCATTATCCAAGTTTGTAACTTGTTCTGTACTAATCGACCCATCAGTTTTTGAGCTGAATCTATTGAGACTGATGGGTCTATAGTTATTCGGAAGGGATTTATCACCTTTCTTATATACTGGGATTATTTCAGCTCCCTTCCAAGAAGAGGGTACATCTGCACCCATGGCCACTGAGTTGGCTAGCCATACAAAGTACTGGCACCATGATTCTCGATCGCTTAAAAAGACATCAGCAGGGATTCCATCCATGCCTGGCGCTCTCCCTCCTGTTACACAATCCAAGGCAATGCTAACATATTTTACATTGAATACATGATGTTTGTAATAAACAGTGGGTGGCAGGGTATAACAATCTGGAGATAGGTTACAAGCATATTGGGGTTTAAAAAACTCTATCCACTTGTTTTTGGGAACATGATTTTGTGGAGGGGCAGCAATCCCTCCCCTGTCCCATTTTACAATAGCCAAGAATTGCTTTGAATCTTTGGCTGCACATGCTAGCTTTAACTCACACCAATATTCCTCGTCCCACTGTCTCTTGGCTAGTTTTTGCGCATTTCTATATATGCCCCTGGCCTTCTTTACTAATTCGATGTTCCCTGATCTGAGTTCACTGCTCAGATTCTGGCGAGCTAATCTACAGTTTTTGTCATACCACCCCTGGGTTGGTTGGTTTTTAGTAGTCTTGCTTGGTTTTATTGTTTTTAGGAAGAATCCCTGCAGTCTCTTAAAAAACTTAGTGTGAACCTCCATCACGATTTCTCGGAAGTGTGGTTTATTAGTATAAGGTTTTAGGTTGTTTATTTCCTCTACCACTACTCTCTTGAGTTCATCAACCCACTCAGGGTCTGTTATCAGCTTTCCCCACTTTAGGCGACGCTGGTTGTTTGTGCAGACTACATCTAGGGTCATCCTGGCCTCCTCACTACTTTTTTCTGTGGTCTCTTGATAGGATTGGAAGTCCAGGCAGAGAGGGTTATGATCACTTTCAACCCTTTTTTCCACAGTCATATCTAGCAGTTTATCCCAGGAGATAATGACCAGCATGGGAGACTGTTTGAATAGACTTAAGCAACAAACGAGATAGACTCATGCCTGTTGTCTTCGTCTTTTTTCTCCACACTTTTGTCTCCCTAGGTCCTCTAACAAAGACTACATTAACTTTGATAAGTAGTACCTCCTGTATGGCAGCTAGCTATTAGAAGCACCATTTAGTGTAGATATTTACCTTTTATTTAATTTTTATTCTCACTTCATCACAGTATTAGGTCCTGAAGAATTGCCACGGTATTTTATAACCAACAGGGCAAGAAACATGTCGACCCAGAGAGCAGAGCATAATGTCAAATGACTACCCCTCCATAGGGGAACTGCCACTCTAAAACATTTTTAATAAGGTGGATTACCAGCCGGAATAAAACTTTATTTGGAATATCCAACCTTTTTTATATATGCACTCACTGCACCTCACTATATCCACACCTTCACGGGCTACACACCCCCACTTCATCATACGGCTAAGGAACAAAAGATCTGCGACAAAGAGCCCCTTTGCGGGTGCCCGTTGGGCACTGCAGCGCCGGCCCAACGAGGAGCAGGTCCAAATGATGAAGCATGACACCTAGCTTGCTGTGTGTGTGAGGACCCTAGTTCCGCAAAAGTGGGATCCCCCATCCCACTTCCACCTAGTGATAGTCCAATTTCCCCTCCACCACCACTGACTTGCTGGTGGGTGGCCCCTTTTCCTAAAGGAACAGCTTCCATCTTTTTGTTCAGCAACACACAGTCACTGCCATAGCCAGCATGCCATGGGTCCCTGTGCACATAGCAGGCTCTGGGTCCACGGTGGCATAGTCAGTGTGCCGTGGGCCCCTGTGCACATAGCAGCCTCTGGGTCAACGGTGGCATAGCCGTATGCCGTGGGACCCTTTACACATAGCAGGCTCTGGGTCCACGGTGGCATAGTCAGTGGGCCTCGGGCCCTTGTGCACATAGCATGCTCTGACACCACAACGGCATAGCCAGGATGCCAAGGGCCCTTGTGCACATAGCAGTCTCTGGGTCCACAGTGGTACAGCCAGTGTGCCTCGGGCCCCTGTGCACATGGCAGCAGCCTCTGACTCCACAGTATGCCGTGGGCCCCTGTGCATAGAGAAGGCTCCGGGTCCATGGTGGCATAGCCAGAATCCAGTGGGCCCGTGTGCAAGGATGGATATGGCCCCGCTGGTCGCTGCTTGCAATGGGAAATGCAGCAATTATCGGGGTTCAGTGGGGCCTTTCAGGCCTCTGGACCCAGGTGCCACTGCACCCGCTGCACCAATGGAAGCGCTCCCCCCCCCCCCACGGATGCCAACCGGCAGGGCCAGCTGGGAAATAGAAAGATGGGTTACCTCCCGTAGCAGGCACGGCAGTCGCAGCCCAAGGCTTCCAGGGGGCAGCCTACAGGGACAGGCTGACGGTCAGAGAGGTAAGCCTACAACCTATGGTAGGGTTACCTGTAGGTGGTCAAAGGCTAAGCCACTCAGAGCAAGTGGCCAAAGCAGAAGGTGAGCGGTGAGTGTCTGGGATGAGGCACCTCCAAGCGCTGCATTACTAGTGTCAGCAGATGCATTCGCTGCTGATTCGCACAGTACTCAGTGGCCCGTGCATTGCACACAATACCGCCCTTTCATTTCACGGGATGATTGTGGAACCGTGTGTACTCGTTACAATACAGTGCATTTGTTTACTGTCATTAAAATCCACCAGCCAAATAATTAAGATGGAAACCGGAAGATGCTCGGGATTGGCACAGAGGGACAGTTTGTAATGTCCTGCATGTTCCTTGGTTCTTGGTGTCCCTCCCGCCTGTGCTCACCGACCCCCCAGGGCAGCGTCTTCAAGCTCCTGTCTACTCTCCGTCTTTGGTTCCAAGTGTCAGCACGGTCGGTGCCCTCTCACCGGATGCATGTCAGTACAACGCGATCTAAAAGATCGCGGTATTTGACAACGCGGGCATTACAACGCAAGTCGTTACAACGACTTGCATTGGAGGGCGCGGATTTTGGAATCTTACAATTTTGTATTCCAACACCAGTCCACGTAACAGTAAGGAAGGTGTTGGAATATAAAATTACAACATTCCTTGCCCAACAGCGCCAACCAGCGCAAGTCGTAGTAACGACTTGCGTTGTAATGGCAGTGTTATAAAGGCACTGCGGTGTAAACACCGCGTTCTAATCGATGTTTCCCATCTCGGATGTATGTCAGTACAACACGATCTAAAAGATCGCGGTACTTGACAACGCGGTCATTACAACGCAAGTCGTTACAACGACTTGCGTTGGGGGACGCGGATTTTGGTATCTTATAATTTTATATTCCAACACCAGTCCACGTAACAGTAGGGAAGGTGTTGGAATATAAAATTTCAACATTCCTTGCCCAACAGCGCCATCCAGCGCAAGTCGTAGTAACGACTTGCGTTGTAATGGCAGCGTTATAAAAGCACTGCGGGGCATTACAACGCAAGTCGTTACAGCGACTTGCGTTCGGAGGCGCGGATTTTGGAATCTTATAATTTTATATTCCTACACCAGTCCACGTAACAGTAGGGAAGGTGTTGGAATATAAAATTTCAACATTCCTTGCCCAACAGCGCCATCCAGCGCAAGTCGTAGTAACGACTTGCGTTGTAATGGCAGCGTTATAAAGGCACTGCGGGGCATTACAACGCAAGTCGTTACAGCGACTTGCGTTGGTGTGCGCGGATTTTGGAATCTTATAATTTTATATTCCTACACCAGTCCACGTAACAGTAGGGAAGGTGTTGGAATATAAAATTTCAACATTCCTTGCCCAACAGCGCCATCCAGCGCGAGTCGTAGTAACGACTTGCGTTGTAATGGCAGCGTTATAAAAGCACTGCGGGGCATTACGTCGCAAGTCGTTACAACGACTTGCGTTGGAGGGCGCGGATTTTGGAATCTCATAATTTTATATTCCAACACCAGTCCACGTAACAGTAGGGAAGGGGTTGGAATATAAAATTTCAACATTCCTTGCCCAACAGCGCCATCCAGCGCAAGTCGTAGTAACGACTTGCGTTGTAATGGCAGCGTTATAAAGGCACTGCAAGGCATTACAACGCAAGTCATTACAGCGACTTGCGTTGGTGTGCGCGGATTTTGGAATCTTATAATTTTATATTCCTACACCAGTCCACGTAACAGTAGGGAAGGTGTTGGAATATAAAATTTCAACATTCCTTGCCCAACAGCGCCAACCAGCGCAAGTCATAGTAACGACTTGCGTTGTAATGGCAGCGTTATAAAAGCACTGCGGGGCATTACATCGCAAGTCGTTACAACGACTTGCGTTGGAGGGCGCGGATTTTGGAATCTCATAATTTTATATTCCTACACCAGTCCACGTAACAGTAGGGAAGGGGTTGGAATACAAAATTTCAACATTCCTTGCCCAACAGCGCCATCCAGCGCAAGTCGTAGTAACGACCTGCGTTGTAATGGCAGCGTTATAAAGGCACTGCGGTGTAAACACAGAGTTCTAAACGATGTTTCCCCTCTCACCCATTCGGTCGGCCCCTCACACGACCTGCGCCCCCTCGCCCACTCTGCGACGTGTCCCACTTTCACTGAGCTATGAATAACCCCCTGCCCTCCTGCACTATGGAACCCATGCCCTGTGCGCCGTCTACCACTGCGCCCCTCGCCCCCGTGCGCATCCCACTCGTTTTGTACTCGTAACCAGTGCTTTAAATGGGCCGGTACTCACCGGTACTGAGTACCGGCACTTCTTACATTTATCCCTCTGAGTACCGGCACTTCTCTAGTGCTGAGGAGAGTACCGGTACTCATGAAACGCTTGGGCTGGCGGCCTTTCATTGATAGCCAAGGCACTTCTATAGACCGGAGCCGAGCCCAGCTGAGCAATTCAGCGTGGGCTCATTTGCATACCGCCCGGGAGTTCACCATCATGCTGTGTTGCAAACTCAGACATCGAGGCAGCCCGGTGGTGAGAGCGTAATTAAGAAGGCTGTGGGAGGTAACCAGGTTCGAATGGCTTTAATCCCACCTGATTCTTTTGTTAAATGTCTGTTTATGTTTGTCTGCTTGCCTGTGTGCCTGCCTATGATTGTTTTTGTGTGAGACAACAACAAGAGAAAGGGTGGGGGAGAATAGAAACACTCTTGGAAGTTATATTAAATGAAATGTGTGGAATGCTTTGTGTGTGCATGTCTGCTTGTTTCTTTCTGTGGCCCTCGAGTATATATTATAGAATCATGCCAAACAACAGCAATTAACAGTATTTATGTTGCATATATTACATAACAAGGAAATGTTAAAATATCGCCTTGTTTGCTTTTCATTGTGTGTAATGAGTAAACAAACCTGCTTTATTTCTTGATAGAAATTTCGTGTGTGTTTTGTCAAAAAGTATCAGCATGTCTTGCCCTAAGCCCCGCCCCCATGCCCCGCCCACTTGCCATATTTAAATGAGTACCTGCACTATTTTCCCCCCATTTAAAGCACTGCTCGTAACCCCATTTTAGAGCCTTCAACCGCTCTTTTTGTTGCAGTTTTTATAAACCGCGCGAACTCGGCCAGAAGGTATTGGAGCACTTTACATGAACACCAATTACATTACACATCATAGTTGGTAAACACGGGGAGATTACGTAATTTGCCCAGAATCACAGGTTGTTGAGCCGACGCCGAGATTTGAACTTGATTCCTCAACTCAAAATTCGCCAGACCATCCTGTCCCTCTCTGTGCCCTCACTCATTCTGTATCTGCCAGACAAAATATCACACAATCTATGACCTTAACCCCTTCTGTCCCTTGTGTCCGTCTCCCCCCATGCTTTAATGTCCCCGGCCGCATCCATTGTACTGAACAGTGCCCATGTACTCTTACTTTATGCCCCGCGTCTTTCTGTATCTCTCAACCCCGGCGTGCCCCACCACGCCCCCTGTGACCCTCAGCAGCCGACACTCACCGTATTCCAGGGAGCTCTTCGTCTCCTTCCACTCGCTGCGGCCCCGCAGCGCCTTCCTCAGCATCTTAAAGCCGAAGCACGTCTCCCCTCGGCCCTGAATGCAACAAAAAATAATCTGGAAAAAACGGCCGAGCTGCCTTTTGTGTGTATTTAAAAGAAATGTCCGATATGTGGACCGTGAACTGGATACATCTGGAGCCCGAGGAAGAGACGCCGATCCCGGCCGCCGCGACAGAGCTCTTCCTTGACAGGATGTCCCGTCAGCCATGTGAGGAAAGCAGTAAATGAGACTTCCTCAGCCAGGCGGGTCCCAGCCACGACCCCAGCGCCCCGGGGGCGCTCAGGCAGCCAGGACCAAGCCCCCTTTGAGGTCAGGACAGGGCCCCTCTGAGGTCAGACCAGGGCCCCTCTGAGGTCAGAACAGGGCCCCTCGACAGGCCAGTGCCCCTCTGAGGTCAAACCAGGGCCCCTCTGAGGTCAGAACAGGGCCCCTCGACAGGCCAGTGCCCCTCTGAGGTCAAACCAGGGCCACTCTGAGGTCAGAACAGGCCCCCTCTGAGGTCAGACCAGGCAGACCAGGGCCCCTCTGAGGTCAGACCAGAGCCCCCTCTGAGGTCAGACCAGAGCCCCCTCTGAGGTCAGACCAGGGCCCCTCTGAGGTCAGACCAGGGCCCCTCTGAGGTCAGACCAGGCAGACCAGGGCCCCTCTGAGGTCAGACCAGAGCCCCCTCTGAGGTCAGACCAGGGCCCCTCTGAGGTCAGACCAGGGCCCCTCTGAGGTCAGACCAGAGCCCCTCTGAGGTCAGACCAGGGCCCCTATGAGGTCAGACCAGGCAGACCAGGGCCCCTCTGAGGTCAGACCAGGGCCCCTCTGAGGTCAGACCATGGCCCCTCTGAGGTCAGACCAGAGCCCCTCTGAGGTCAGACCAGGGCCCCTCTGAGGTCTGACCAGGGCCCCTCTGAGGTCAGACCAGGCAGACCAGGGCCCCTCTGAGGTCAGACCAGGGCCCCTCTGAGGTCAGACCAGGGCCCCTCTGAGGTCAGACCAGGCAGACCAGGGCCCCTCTGAGGTCAGACCAGAGCCCCCTCTGAGGTCAGACCAGGGCCCCTCTGAGGTCAGACCAGGGCCCCTCTGAGGTCAGACCAGAGCCCCTCTGAGGTCAGACCAGGGCCCCTCTGAGGTCAGACCAGGGCCCCTCTGAGGTCAGACCAGAGCCCCCTCTGAACAGGGCCCCTCTGATGTCAGACCAGGGCCCCTCTGAGGTCAGACCAGAGCCCCCTCTGAGGTCAGACCAGGGCCCAGGGCCCCTCTGAGGTCAGACCAGAGCCCCCTCTGAGGTCAGACCAGGGCCCCTCTGAGGTCAGACCAGAGCCCCCTCTGAGGTCAGACCAGGGCCCCTCTGAGGTCAGACCAGGGCCCCTCTGAGGTCAGACCAGGGCCCCTCTGAGGTCAGACCAGGGCCCCTCTGAGGTCAGGACAGGGCCCCTCTGAGGTCAGACCAGGGCCCATCTGAGGTCAGACCAGGGCCCCTCTGAGGTCAGGAGAGGGCCCCTCTGAGGTCAGACCAGGGCCCCTCTGAGGCCAGAAGCAGGGCCCCTCTGAGGCCAGACCAGGGCCCCTCTGAGGTCAGACCAGGCAGGCCAGGGCCCCTCTGAGGTCAGACCAGAGCCCCCTCTGAGGTCAGACCAGGGCCCCTCTGAGGTCAGACCAGGGCCCCTCTGAGGTCAGACCAGGCAGACCAGGGCCCCTCTGAGGTCAGACCAGAGCCCCCTCTGAGGTCAGACCAGGGCCCCTCTGAGGTCAGACCAGGGCCCCTCTGAGGTCAGACCAGAGCCCCTCTGAGGTCAGACCAGGGCCCCTCTGAGGTCAGACCAGAGCCCCCTCCGAGGTCAGACCAGGGCCCCTCTGAGGTCAGACCAGAGCCCCCTCTGAGGTCAGACCAGGGCCCCTCTGAGGTCAGACCAGGGCCCCTCTGAGGTCAGACCAGAGCCCCCTCTGAGGTCAGACCAGGGCCCCTCTGAGGTCAGACCAGGGCCCCTCTGAGGTCAGACCAGGGCCCCTCTGAGGTCAGACCAGAGCCCCCTCTGAGGTCAGACCAGGGCCCCTCTGAGGCCAGAAGCAGGGGCCCTCCGAGGTCAGGACAGGGCCCCTCTGAGGTCAGACCAGGGCCTCTCTAAGGTCAGACCAGGGCCCCTCTGAGGTCAGACCAGGGCCCCTCTGAGGTCAGACCAGGGCCCCTCTGAGGTCAGACCAGGGCCCCTCTGAGGTCAGACCAGAGCCCCCTCTGAGGTCAGACCAGGGCCCCCTCTGAGGTCAGACCAGAGCCCCCTCTGAGGTCAGACCAGGGCCCCTCTGAGGTCAGACCAGAGCCCCCTCTGAGGTCAGACCAGGGCCCCTCTGAGGTCAGACCAGGGCCCCTCTGTGGTCAGACCAGGCAGACCAGGGCCCCTCTGAGGTCAGACCAGGGCCCCTCTGAGGTCAGACCAGAGCCCCCTCTGAGGTCAGACCAGGGCCCCTCTGAGGTCAGACCAGAGCCCCCTCTGAGGTCAGACCAGGGCCCCTCTGAGGTCAGACCAGGGCCCCTCTGAGGTCAGACCAGAGCCCCTCTGAGGTCAGACCAGGGCCCCTCTGAGGTCAGACCAGGGCCCCTCTGAGGTCAGGACAGGGCCCCTCTGAGGTCAGGACAGGGCCCCTCTGAGGTCAGGACAGGGCCCCTCTGAGGTCAGACCAGGGCCCCTTTGAGGTCAGACCAGGGCCCCTCTGAGGTCAGACCAGAGCCCCCTCTGAGGTCAGACCAGGGCCCCTCTGAGGTCAGACCAGGGCCCCTCTGAGGTCAGACCAGGGCCCCTCTGAGGTCAGACCAGAGCCCCCTCTGAGGTCAGACCAGGGCCCCTCTGAGGTCAGACCAGAGCCCCCTCTGAGGTCAGACCAGGGCCCCTCTGAGGTCAGACCAGAGCCCCCTCTGAGGTCAGACCAGAGCCCCCTCTGAGGTCAGACCAGGGCCCCTCTGAGGTCAGACCAGGGCCCCTCTGAGGTCAGACCAGGCAGACCAGGGCCCCTCTGAGGTCAGACCAGGGCCCCTCTGAGGTCAGACCAGAGCCCCCTCTGAGGTCAGACCAGAGCCCCCTCTGAGGTCAGACCAGGGCCCCTCTGAGGTCAGACCAGGCAGACCAGGGCCCCTCTGAGGTCAGACCAGGGCCCCTCTGAGGTCAGACCAGAGCCCCCTCTGAGGTCAGACCAGGGCCCCTCTGAGGTCAGACCAGAGCCCCCTCTGAGGTCAGACCAGGGCCCCTCTGAGGTCAGACCAGAGCCCCCTCTGAGGTCAGACCAGGGCCCCTCTGAGGTCAGACCAGAGCCCCCTCTGAGGTCAGACCAGGGCCCCTCTGAGGTCAGACCAGGGCCCCTCTGAGGTCAGACCAGGCAGACCAGGGCCCCTCTGAGGTCAGACCAGAGCCCCCTCTGAGGTCAGACCAGGGCCCCTCTGAGGTCAGACCAGAGCCCCCTCTGAGGTCAGACCAGGGCCCCTCTGAGGTCAGACCAGAGCCCCTCTGAGGTCAGACCAGGGCCCCTCTGAGGTCAGACCAGGGCCCCTCTGAGTTTAGGACAGGGCCCCTCTGAGGTCAGGACAGGGCCCCTCCGAGGTCAGACCAGGGCCCCTCCGAGGTCAGACCAGGGCCCCTCTGAGGTCAGACCAGGGCCCCTCTGAGGTCAGACCAGGGCCCCTCTGAGGTCAGGAGAGGGCCCCTCTGAGGTCAGACCAGGGCCCCTCTGAGGCCAGAAGCAGGGCCCCTCTGAGGCCAGACCAGGGCCCCTCTGAGGTCAGGACAGGGCCCCTCTGAGGTCAGACCAGGGCCCCTCTGAGGTCAGACCAGGGCCCCTCTGAGGCCAGAAGCAGGGCCCCTCTGAGGCCAGACCAGGGCCCCTCTGAGGTCAGACCAAGGGCCCTCTGAGGTCAGACCAGGGCCCCTCTGAGGTCAGACCAGGGCCCCTCTGAGGTCAGACCAGGGCCCCTCTGAGGTCAGACCAGGCAGACCATGGCCAATCTGAGGTCAGACCAGAGCCCCTCTAAGGTCAGGACAGGGCCCCTCTGAGGTCAGACCATGGCCCCTCTCAGGCCAGAACAGGGCTCAGGACGCAGTGGGCCAGCAAGGGTGCCACGGGCCCTCACGGAAGCGGGGTGAAAGAGGCCACCGGCGACTGGGTGGGTTCTTAAAAAAACATCTATCATTGGAGATGCAGTGGGCCCTTAAACCTCCGGGCCTGGTACTATTGCACCTGCTGCAGTATTGAGAGCTCGATGCCTGAGGGAGAGAGCTTCCAAGGGCTCTCAACTCCGCCGGCCCCACAGGGCCAAGACCCCTTAAAATAACCCTGGGAGCTGAGGTGTGCCCCTGTAGCATGGCAAAGCCCCACTCGTGACGTGGGCGCCTATAGCATGGCAAAGCCCCACTCGTGACGTTGGCAACTATAGAATAACAAAGCCCCACAATTTCGACGTGGGCCCCATAGCATGCAAAGCCCCACTCGTGATGTGGGCGCCTATGGCATGGCAAAGCCCCACTTGTGATGGCAACTATAGTACAACAAAGTCTCACAACTTCGACTTGGGCCCCTGCAGCATGGCAACGCCCCACTCGTGACGTGGGCCCCTGTAGCATGGCAACGCCCCACTCGTGACGTGGGCCCCTGTAGCATGGCAACGCCCCACTCGTGACGTGGGCCCCTGTAGCATGGCAAAGCCCCACTCGTGACGTGGGCGCCTACAGCACGGCAAAGACCCACTTGTGATGTGGGCTCCATAGCATGGCAAATCCCCTCTCGTGACGTGTGCCCCCTAGCATGGCAAAGCCCCACTCGTGACGTGGGCCCCTACAGCATGGCAGAGCCTCCCTCGTGACGTCTACGCCTATATTATGGAAAAGCCCCACTCGTGACATGTGCCCCATACCATGGCAAACCCCACTCGTGACGTGTGCCCCATATCTTGTCAAACCCCACTCGTGACGTGTGCCCCATACCTTGGCAAACCCCACTCGGGACGTGGGCCCTCTAGCATGGCAAAATGTCTCACTCATGACGTGGGCCCCTGTTGCATGGCAAAGCCCAACTCATGACCTAGGCACCAATAGCATGGCGACAAAGCCCAACTCGTGACGTGAGCCCCTGTTGCAAAATCCCACTTGTGGCGTGGACCCCTATAGCAAAATCCCACTTGTGACATGGACCCCTATAGCAAAATCCCACTCGTGACGTGGACCCCTATAGCAAAATCCCACTCGTGACGTGGACCCCTATAGCAAAATCCCACTTGTGACGTGGACCCCTGTTGCATGGCAAAGCCCGACTCGTGACGTGGGCCCCTGTTGCAAAATCCCACTCGTGACGTGGACCCCTATAGCAAAATCCCACTCGTGACGTGGGCCCCTATAGCAAAATCCCACTCGTGCCGTGGACCCCTATAGCAAAATCCCACTCGTGACGTGGACCCCTATAGCAAAATCCCACTTGTGACGTGGACCCCTGTTGCATGGCAAAGCCCGACTCGTGACGTGGGCCCCTGTTGCAAAATCCCACTCGTGACGTGGACCCCTATAGCAAAATCCCACTCGTGACGTGGGCCCCTATAGCAAAATCCCACTCGTGACGTGGACCCCTATAGCAAAATCCCACTTGTGACGTGGACCCCTGTTGCATGGCAAAGCCCGACTTGTGACGTGGGCCCCTGTTGCAAAATCCCACTCGTGATGTGGACCCCTATAGCAAAATCCCACTCGTGACGTGGGTCCCTATAGCAAAATCCCACTCGTGCCGTGGACCCCTACAGCAAAATCCCACTCGTGACGTGGACCCCTATAGCAAAATCCCACTTGTGACGTGGACCCCTGTTGCATGGCAAAGCCCGACTCGTGACGTGGGCCCCTGTTGCAAAATCCGACTCGTGACGTGGACCCCATAGCAAAATCCCACTCGTGACGTGGGCCCCTATAGCAAAATCCCACTCGTGACGTGGACCCCTATAGCAAAATCCCACTCGTGACGTGGGTCCCTATAGCACAATCCCACTCGTGCCGTGGACCCCTATAGCAAAATCGAACTCGTGACGTGGACCCCTACAGAAAAATACCACTCGTGACGTGGACCCCTGAAGCATGGCAAAGCCCCATTCATGACGTGGACCCCTATAGCACAATCCCACTCGTGACGTGGACCCCTATAGCAAAATCCCACTTGTGACGTGGACCCCTATAGCAAAATCCCACTTGTGACGTGGACCACTGTAGCATGGCAAAGCCCCACTCATGATGTGGACCCCTATAGCAAAATCCCACTCGTGACGTGGACCCCTATAGAAAAATCCCACTTGTGACGTTGACCCCTATTGCAAAATCCCACTTGTGACGTGGACCCCTGTAGCAAAATCCCACTTGTGACGTGGACCCCTGTAGCAAAAAAATCCCACTCGTGACGTGGGCCCTTGTTGCATGGCAAAGCCCCACTCATGACGTGGTGAGCCCCATAAGGCAAAGCCCGACTCGTGACGTGGGCCCCTGTTGCAAAATCCCACTCGTGACGTGGACCCCTATAGCAAAATCCCGCTTGTGACGTGGACCCCTATAGCAAAATCCCACTCGTGACGTGGACCCCTATAGCAAAATCCCACTCGTGACGTGGACCCCTGTAGCATGGCAAAGCCCAACTCATGCTAGTGGGACGGCCTGAGGTGGGAGTGCTGCTATTCCTGTAGTTAAACCGCAGGTGGCGAGAATGCCAAGGACCTGTGCCACACAAGGGGTGCCATTTTGAGTTTTGCCCATTTCGGAAAGGGGTGGGGGTCCTTTGTTTTCTGCGGACAGGAGGAATCCATGAGTTATTCACCGGTCTGTTTTATCTGAAAGGACAGAAGGGCTCAAAACGAGACAGTCACATCATGGCTCTAAAATAAAACGCACGGCTAGTCTGTTCATGTGAGGCCGTTAAGCCACTTCTCTAGAAACCCCTGCCTTTCCCTCTATTATGAGCCATGAAAGCACCACAATCCGCTGGAATGTCAGGAATGCTATTACACTTCCACAATTCCAGTCGTTTACATTTGGAAACGTAGCCATGCTTTGTGCTTGTCAGTCACTTTCTCAATACTGGAGAGCTTCGACCTCCTTTACTATTGGTCACAATCTCTACTGACACGGACACCGAGCACAGAGGAAATGATGCAAGTAAGAGAGCGGCGGCTGCAGGCGGGTACATTAACAGCCATTAACAGCCCGGGACCGGCTGCTTGAAAATAAGGAGGGAGGAGGGCAGCTTTCACTTGAAAACATTCCTTGGTGCTAGCAGGCCTGCAGGGCTGGGGCAAAGGCAGTCCCCAAAGCTAGAACGAAGACACAGAGCGTTGACAGGTAAATACAGCATGTTCTTGTTTGCTACTAAAAGCCACCACTCCGGCTTCTAAGCACTGAGGGGCACATTTACTAAGATTTAACACCATGTTTGTGTCACAAAAGCAACGCAAATTGGAGCAAAATCTTTTTGTCTGATTTTCCTTCCACTGCTTTACTTGTTTAGCGCTGGAAATAAAGTGAAAGTAACACGAATCAGCACATAGCATTGCTTAGCACCAAGGAGGCATTTCATGGGTAGTACATGGGCATTGCCATGCAACAACCCACGGTTAACCCTCAATTTACTAAATTAAGTAGACAGGGTTTAGTGTCAGAAAATAGCACACCCTTCAACCAGGCCCTATGAAGGAGGAATGCTTTTTTCCCCCTTTATTTTCCGACTTCGCATATGTGCTGCACTGTTCAGCACACATTCA
The DNA here is from genome assembly GCF_964261635.1 of Lissotriton helveticus. Lineage (NCBI taxonomy): Eukaryota > Metazoa > Chordata > Amphibia > Caudata > Salamandridae > Lissotriton > Lissotriton helveticus. Next base: position 209,660,498 of record NC_136065.1, read on the forward strand.
AAGTGGGAAAATGTTTAAAATTAGTCTAAGCATAGTATTTTGGACTGGAAGGCTATCCTTCCAGAACAAAACTTATGCTAAACACATGCACACACCCTAGCACTATGGCGCAAAGCTGTCTCTGTGTTAAACAGCAGCTACATTTCAATGCCGGCGCTAGGGAGAGGAGAGGAGAGTGCTATTTTTCACTAAATTTGGTGCGCTCCTCACGCAGATCAGCATTTGCTGCTGCTACACTGCGTTGCGCGAGAAATTGGTAAATTTGTCTCTAAGGGCCATAGTTATCAAAGGGTTGCATTGCTTTTGCACCACGCAACAGGGTGCAAAATCGACGCAACCCTTAAGATGCGATTTATCAAGCCATGTATGGCCCCCTGCAGCACACACAGAAAGAGGAAAATGCCTCCATGGATTGTTTTTGTGCAGGAAAGTGTCATTGTTTTTGTGCAGGAAGGTGTCACTCCCTGCACAAAAACAAGCCTGCTGCAAAGCAGACACTCTTGCACTTTGGTGCAAAGCTCCTGCATTGGCACTAGGCAGCACATTGTGCATCAGCGCTGGGAAAAGGCAGGAATGCATTGTATTATGTTAAATACGGCGCATTCCTGCCCTTTCCCTGTCACGCAGCGCAATGCAACAAGGTGACTTGCTGCGCTGCACCGCGTGACTTCTTCATAAATATGCCCATAAGCGTCAAATGCGCTATGAATCACTGACAAAATATGGACTACCACATTATCAAGGTACAAAAATATCGTGACAAAAATTATCGAAGTCAAGAATATCGACATCCTATCTAAATCATGGTAAGTACAAAAATATCGGAAACAAATATCGTTGTCAAAAATATCGTTGTCAAAAATATCGTTCTAAATTTTTTTTAAAACAATGTAAAATAAAGTAAATATTTATAATTAAAAGAAACATATTTAAAAATATTTCAAAATGTTTGAAAATGATAACTAATACATATAATGTAAAAATAATTAAACATATATATATATAAAATATAATATATATACATACTTAATAATACTCATAAACAATTATTTTAATACCTTATAAATTGTTAAAAAACATTTTATAAATTATAAATACATATATACACATACAACAATAATATAAATAAAAATATAAAAAATATATATAACAAATTTAAAAAATGCAATATTTGTAATCTTTAAAAAAAAAATTATACACTACATTAACTAAAACAGTAGAGAAAATATTGGATAGCAGAGAGAATAAAATTACTATTCCAACTCCAGAGAGTGCAACAGTAGAAAAAGTGTTGGATAGCGAAAGGGTTAAAATGACTATTCCCACTCCAGTGAGTGCAATAGTAGGAAAAGTTTTGGATAGCGTAGGGGTACAAATTACTATTCCCACTTCAGTGAGTGCAACAGTAGGAAAAGTTTTGGATAGCGTAGGGGTAAAAATTACTATTCACACTCCAGTGAGTGCAACAGTAAGGAAAGTGTTAGTTAGAGAAGGGGTAACAATTACTATTCCCACTCCAGTGAGTGTCACAGTAAGAAAAGTGTTGGATAGCAAAGGGGTAAAAATTACTATTCCCACTCCAGAGAGTGCAACAGTAGGGAAAGTGTTAGTTAGTGAAGGGGTAACAATTACTATTCCCACTCCAGTGAGTGCAATAGTAGGGAAAGTGTTAAATAGCGAAAGGGTTAAAATTACAAATACAAATAAATTACCAATTAACTATTAATTAACAACAAATTATCAATACAAAAAAATACAAATTAATAATTAATTTATTATCATTAAATTACTTCCCACCCTATTCCCCTATAAACCCACAACCCGCTACAGAACTAAAACGCAAAAGTTAATACAAAATAATTAATAATTCCTAAAAATTATTATTTCATTTACTATAATTAAATTACTTCCCACCCTATTCCCCTATCAACCCACAACCCTCTACAGTACTAAAACCCAAAATGTACTTTAAAAAAAATTACTAACTTCTAAAAATGTGACACATTAAAAAAAAAAATACAAAACATAACAAAAAATGTGGAGCACATGCATATAAAATACGTACTAAAATACATAACACTAATATAAACATTGATATTATTAACAACGATATTTTTGCAAACGATATTACTAACTTCAATATTAACAAAAACGATATTTCTTACCTTCAGGTCGATATTCTGGTCACCGATATTCTTGATGTCGATATTGTCACACCAATATTTACAACTCGATATTTCTGTAGGTCAAAAAAAAACCTTGATATTATGTCTGTGCACCAAACAGACTATGTACGCTTTTATTTGAAGTTAACAATAACAATGTTTGCACTGCATAAAAATGTGCGTTTGCACTGCATAAACACGTGCGTGGAAGAGCAAATGTAAAGGTGTTGGTGAGTTCGCACCCTCTTGTACCAGGTTTGTAAAGGAGGAGGGAAAAAGGCTAGGGGAGGGAGCTGACAGTGCACAGGGGGAAGCTCCATTCGAGTGTGTTGTAGCTATGCATCACCTGAGCAGGGCACCAGCACACCCAGTGATGAGAATACATGTTATTGTGCTTTGGGATCTTGTTTTATATTAGAGGCATTTATCCATTGTATGAAAAATAAAAAGATTGGCCTGGCGGGACTGAGCTGCAATAGAACAAGCAGTATGCGACAAGCGAGATGACGGGCGAGAACAGACGCCACACGTGCGGTTTGTGATGATATTTTGTGGTTCTTATTTTATACCTTAGTCACCAGGGTCCTAGTTCTCGATAGTGCAGCAGGTGCACTGGTGCCGGAGCCCAAGAATGTAAAGGGGCAGTTGCACCCCAGTACTGTTTGTCTTTTATTACCCAATAGAGGTTTGAAGGCATACACCTCTGGCTCTGTGGCCTGTTGTGTCCTGGGCATGCCACAGTTAGCTAACAGTATGTAATTCTACTTTTGCAGCAGCGCGCACACTTAGGGTGACCAACCATCCATAAATTTCACGGACCGTCCGACATTTTAGTATGATGTCCACAAGTCGTCTGTAATTTGGGGATCAGAAATTACGGACGCCTTACAGACATCATACTAAAATCGAAATGGGAAATCTCTTTAAGGAATCCCGTTTCACTGTGAGAGGCCCCATGAGTTTAAAAGATTTCACTCGGGGCCTCTCGCACTTAACTTTTAAACAGACCTGGTGCAGACTGTGAACTGGCCTGTAATGTCCTTGTATGGGCCTATAGTGTAAGGACACAGGACACATGCGTTACTGTTTGTGGCTAGTAACGTACTGACCACACCCAGGGCACTGGGCTATTTATTAACCAAGTAGCGTCTCCACGCTCACGTCTGGGGGATACCAAAACCCCTGCACGTCTGAGGGGGAAACATTCAGGAAAACAGTGCGAGGGGGCGTGTGCTGCAGTGGTACACCCCACTGGCAGCAACACTACATTCCTCCTTTACCTAGGGATGAAAATAGAAAGAAACAAAACATTCAGATGCTCAAAGTCTATCCGGTCGGCGACCGTGTTGTGGTATGGGGATGACAGCATCCACACAAGAGTTCACCAACTGTCTCTGGTTCAGTCTCTGCTTAACTGGCAACACGCTATAACATTTCAAATACCAAAACAGAACAGTCTTACTTTATTTCTCGGCGGGGTCAGCCATCTCGATCAGTTCAGCGCCAACACTGTGCCACGAAGTCGCGATATCTCTGGGAAGGCTTTGGGCACGGACGCAGGCTGTATCTTGTTTGGCTTCGGCTTTCTCCTGTGGCTGCAGGTGATTCTTCAGGGTCTCTGGCTTCGTGGGCAGTGGAGTCCTCCACGGGTCTCTGCGTGACATGGACGCTCGGGGCAGTGTCCTCCGCTTGGCTTGCTGCAGCGTCGGTTTCCACAGAGCCTGAGGGCCGATATGGAGGGGTCGGGTACCACTCGTCTTGGTCACAGTCTATGCTCTCCTCAGGTACTTGCTTGAAAAATGAGACATTTCTAGTGACGGATTCGCCGTTTCTGGTAGCTGTAACCATGGTTCCATTTACCTCCGTCACAGTCCATGAGTCCAGTTCAAAGGGCATGCGGAACTTCCCTCCGGGGTGGCGGTCTTTCACCAGAACCTTATCCCCGACTTGTATTGGACTGTCCGTTGCTCGTCTTCGCCGGGACGCTTCTTGATTGGTTTTGGTGCGCTGTTCCATGGACCGGTTCCTCGGATGAGGGGCGAGCTCCCACGCGGGGTGGTGCGGGGTGGTGCGGGATGGTGTCTACCACGACTCTATTGAAGGAGAGTCGGCTTGGAGAGACTCCTGTAGTGCAATGTGGGGTCAAACGGTACTCTCTGAGGAACTGGTAGATGGCTAGCTCCAGGCATTGGCCGTCGGCAACCGCAATTTGTATTGTCTTGTTCAGAGTCCTCATTAGGCGTTCGACCTCTCCATTAGCCTGAGGCCACCTGGGCGTGATCCGTCTGTGTTTGATACCTTGGCCTTGAAGATAGTCCGTGAATTCGTTGCCGTTGAAAGGGGGTCCGTTGTCAGTGCGGATTTCTTTCACGAGCCCGTGGGTGGCCAGTATCTTTTCGAATTTCGGTATCACTTCCCACGCTGCGGTTGACGACACAATCCCTACTTCCGGGTATCGGGAGAAGTCATCCACCACGACGAGCATGTATTTGCCCCCAGGGAGGCTACCGAAGTCTGCACTCGCTCGCACCCACGGGGATGTGGGGCCTTCCTCGGTCACTACTGGCGCCGGAGGGTTTGGGAGGCTCGTCGCTAGACACACTGGACATCTGTGGATCACTTCTTCCACTGCTTTGTCGAGCCCCGGAAACCACACTTTGCTTCGGAGCCTGTTTTTGGATTTGACGATTCCCTGGTGTGATCCGTGTGCTAGTACCGCGGCTTGTTGGGTCAGGCTGCTGGGCAGCACCAGGCGAGGGCCTCTCAGGAGGCATCCTTCGGCGGATACGGACAGTTCGTGTCGGACTTGATACAGGGCCTTCAGGATGGCTTGGGCGTCCGATGTGCGAAAGGATGCCGGGCTCTGGAGCGCCTTCCAGTCTCCGCACTCTATGGCATGGATCGCGATCTGGAGACAATCATCGTCCTTAGTGGCTCTTGACACCTCGTCCAGGGACATGGGACGTGGTCTTGACCTTTCAACGATCAGTCGGACGTACTCTTCAGTGTCTGCTGCTTCGGCTGCCTCCGCGTCAGAAACAGGTCGGGCGTGCCTTGACAAGTAGTCTGCAGGATTGCGCGAGCCTGGTCGGTATTCTACTGTGAATTGGAACTCCTGCAACTGCAGCACCCATTTCTCGATCCTTGGGGGAGGGCGAGAGGAAGAGCCTTGGAAGAGGGGTATGAGGGGCTTGTGATCAGTAACCACTGAAAAGGGATGTCCATAGAGGTAAATGTGAAAGTGGCGGCACCCCCACAGAATTGCAATGGCCTCCCGCTCGATTTGGGAGTAGCGTTGTTCGGTGGGTGTGAGGGTGCGGCTGGCGTACGCAACGGGGGCCCACTCCCGCATGGTTGACGCTGTGACAGGACGGCTCCTAGACCAGTGGGGCTGGCGTCCACTAGCAGTTGTGATTCGTTTTGGGGGTTGAAGTACACTAGCGTCGTGTCGGCTGAGAGGGCCGCTTTCGTGTTCACAAACGACTCTTGTTGCTCCGGGCCCCACGTCCAGGTGGTGTTGGATTTTGTGAGATCGCGGAGTGGTCCAGTTAAGTCAGACAGGTCCTTTATGAAACGCCCACAGTAGGTCACCATGCCCAAAAAGCTGCGGACTGCTGTTACTGAGGTGGGTGCGGGCGCGTTGTGGATGTCCTGGACTTTCTCTGGGTCCGGGCCTACTCCTTGATCGGAGAATTTGTATCCGAAGAAGCTTATGTCTTTTCGCAGGAACTCGCATTTGTCTTTGTGAAGAGTCAGTCCTCTCTCCTTTAGACGGTCGAATACTGCGTGGACGCGCCGGATGTGCTCGTCCAAAGTCGGGGCATGCACCAGGATATCGTCACTCACGTTTAGTACTCCGTCGAGACCTTGAAGGACGTTGTGAATGATGTTCTGAAACACTTCGGCGGCGCTTGATATGCCGAAATTGAGCCTCGTGTACCTCCACAGGCCAGCATGTGTGGAGAACGTCGTGATTGGGCGCGAGTCTGGGTGAAGCGGGATCTGATGGTATCCTGATCTCAGGTCCATTTTGGAGAACCACTTGGACCCTGCGAGCTCCCCGATGATGTCATCAATGGTCGGCGTCAGATGACGTTCCCTTTTAATGGCCAGGTTGGGAAGTCGCATATCCACACATATCCTTACCGCATCGGGCTGCTTCGGTTTTTTCGCCACCACGATGGGGGACACCCACGGGGTGGGCCCGGTCACTCGTTCGATGATCCCTGCATGTTCTAGCATTCTCAGCTCGCCTTCTACTTTGGGCCGGAGGTGGAACGCGATCCGCCTGTGTCGGAGAGCTACAGGGGCCACTGATTGGTCAATGTGGAGCTGGACGGGGGGGCCTCGTAGACATCCGATGCCCTCGAACAGCGAGGAGTGTTCAGTGACCAGATGATCCAGGCCTTGAGCTTGTACCATGAGGGCAAAGTGTATGAGTCCGAGTTCACGTGCCGTCTTGCAGCCAAGGAGGAACCCTGACCCTTCTTGGGATACATAGACCTTCGTCTGCAGTTGCCTGGCATCATGGGATATGGTTGTTCTGAATACTCCGCACAGGCGTAGAGGGCGCCGAGTCCCGTAGGCGAACACCTGCACTCTGGTGGGGTGAAGTGCGGGAGCGTCCACCAGGTCTTGGTACACACTGGCCGCCATGAGGTTTATCGTCGCTCCGGTGTCGATGAGGGCTCTGATTGCCTGGTCATGGACTTGGACAGTGCACATCGGTTCGGATGATGATGTGGCAGTCAGGGTGTTAAGCATGCGCACCACGTGAACCGATGCGGCGTCTTCGTCGTCGTCGTCCATGTCGCTGCCGGGTGACGTGTCTGGAAGTGGCGCCACCTGTCGCGCCCTCCTGGGTGGGCCGCTGAGCTTCTTCCGTTGAGACGACAAACAGACGCTTGCAAAGTGGTTGGCTTTGCCGCACGCACTGCAAATTTTACCTTGAGCTGGGCAGGCTCCTTTGTGCGGAGTGGCACCACCGCACCACATGCAGGTCCGATCACGGGTGGACTGGGATTGATGGGGCTGAGCGGTCTTCTGAGGCCTCGGCCGGCCATCCGGGCGTTGTGTCTTGACTGCGCACACTGGCTCCGACTTGATCTTGACGGCAGGATCCGGCTCCATGTGGGCCGCTCGGGCTTTGGAGAGCTCTTTGGACCGTCCTAAGGTGAGGATGTCGCGCATGGGCATGGCGTCCGTCTCGAGTACTCTCTCCCTCAGCTTCAGAGAGGCGCACCCTTGAATGAATTGGGCGCGAATTTCGTCTTCCGCGTCCGGGAGCGTACACGTGCTCGCCAATTTCTTAAGACGCGCGTAGAACACATCGACAGATTCCTCAGGGAGTTGGCGCGCTTGTCGGAGCAGGAAGCGTTCGTAGTCTGCGCTGGTGAAAGGTTCAAAGTATCTTGTGATGGCGTCACGCAGGGTGGCGTACGTGTGGGGCGGGTCGCCTTCCGTGATGTCTTTGGAGATGTCGTGGATCGCCTCCCCTCCCAGGTGTAGGAGCATTGCACGGCGTCTTGCCACTGTGATTTCAGCCGCAATAAAGTAGGTCTCGAGCCGTTCCACCCACTTCTTCCACCGAGATGCTTGTGAGGGCGGCGTACCGGTGATGGAAAATGGCTCCAGGGGCGGCACATTGGCCATGTCGGCGGCAGAAAGGCCAGGCGGGGCACTCACACAGCACTGGCGGGCAGAGGCAGGTCTCTTCGGTCCACCCACGCACAGCAGGGAGGAGCAGGCACCCCAGGGGCACAGGCGGGCCCCGTTCCGCCAGAAGCGTGAGGAATGGCAGCCTTAACGGTCCGATGACACGCGAGATGCGTGAGGGTGCGCCGCCGGGTGTCCACTGCGCATGCGCGGGACCGCTGGGGTGACGCGCGGGCCCGGCGGCGAAAGAGACGGTGTGCGCGGGCCCAGGGCAGCAGGAGCGAGACTGAGGCAGGGCGCAGGGGCAGCCGCGTGGAGCGGGCAGGCAGCGGCCCGTACCTGGAAGGGAGGCGGAGGCCACGTGGAGGCACCGGAAGGCAGCGCAGGCAGCTGCTGGCAGGCAGGACGTATTCAGGGGTGGCGAGGCGGCGCTGGACTCCCCTCCGCCGAGGTAGAGGCGGGCCAGGTGAGGGTCGGAAACGTCGCCGAGGCTGCGGGCGGCCCCGGAAGGCAGGGAGGCGCGCCACCTGCAAGGAGGCGCGCTGCAGAGCAGCGGGGTAGTTGTAGGTGACCGGCAGGGTCACGGTGCGGCAGGGCACGCGGTGGGCAGGAGATAGACCTCCTCGTCGCCAATGTAATGTCCTTGTATGGGCCTATAGTGTAAGGACACAGGACACATGCGTTACTGTTTGTGGCTAGTAACGTACTGACCACGCCCAGGGCACTGGGCTATTTATTAACCAAGTAGCGTCTCCACGCTCACGTCTGGGGGATACCAAAACCCCTGCACGTCTGAGGGGGAAACATTCAGGAAAACAGTGCGAGGGGGCGTGTGCTGCAGTGGTACACCCCACTGGCAGCAACACTACATGGCCCATTGTCATTCTGAGACTGCAGCTGATTAGCACTGTAGAATGACAATGGGCCCAATTGTAGTGACAGCATGTGTGGTGCCGTCTCCTGCATGGGACGAGGGCAAAGCATTCTGCTTTTGTCTTGGCGCCATGCTGGAAAAAATACAAATAAAATAACTAACACCATTTTCACTATACATTTAAAAGACAGATTTCAACATACAAATAAAAAAATACTATTTATTAATGTTTATTGTTACTAGCACAAATCTTGATTTCAGAAAGGGCCCCGATGTCGCTTTGCAAAGTTGCACAAATACTGAAAAACTGTGAAGTGCACGATTGGCTCAACCTTATATAAACTTATTTTGACTTGTATTTATTTTGGTTGTCTATTTACTTACTTATATGTTATTGTACCACCTCCTCTGATATGTCTGTAAAACTTATGTTTTGTCCCAAATTTTTGTCCTGAATTTTGACCTTCTGTCCTGAATTTTTGTCCTGAATTTTGACCTTTGTCCTGAATTTTTACACTGACCGTCCTGAATTTGCACCATGCCAGTTGGTAACACTACGCACACTGCATACATGCAAATAGACCTGATTCGGGCGGGAGACTACCGATTTTTCAAGCAAAGTTTTTTAGCTGTCTCCCGTCTGAAATAGTATTTTCTACAATAGAAGGTAATGGGGAATTTTCATTCTCTCGATTTATTATTTGAAATCTCCCACCTCCCTGTCCTAAAATGTTGGCATGTCTGACACTGTCACCTGCCTTGTTCCCTGGGTGCTGTGAGAGACGAGGCTGGGAAGAGACTCAGAGAGAAGCCCACAGTGCTTCTATTTAACAGTGCACAGGAAATCCAGACAATGTGCTGTTTTTTTAGGTCTCGTGACCTATCAATGCGCATGCGCATTGAGAGAAGCGAGACTATAGGGCTTTAAACAAAGTTTAACTAACTGTGGCGATTTGGTGCTGTGCCCGTGCGCTTTTAGGTCAATGCGCAAGCGCATCGACCTAAAATGCGCGTGCACATCATCAAATCGCCATCTGTTCCCAAAGCCACACTCCTCCCACACCTTTAAAGTGAAGCTTAGCTTCACTTCAAAGGCCCCGGCTGCTTCACACCCTCATGCCGCTCTCCCTGCTCCGCCCCCTCCCCTGCCCGCCGTGTGCATTTCTCCTCCCCCCTCCCCACAGCAATGCCCTCCGTCTTGTTTCCTTTCTTGTTTGTCGCCCTGCCCTTCATCTGACTGTATTTGTTGTCCCTTTGCAACTGTTCACTTCTTTTGGTTTCCTTTAGCCCCCACCTCGGTACAGCTTCGATTCCATCTGCTTGTTTGTCATCTTTCACAGGCACGGCCATGCCCTGCGCATAGCGCAGTTCAAATGCACCCGTGCACTCTGACCAACAGCGCTATCTTGGCTCTCCTTCTGTTCTATGTCTCAGAACCGATAGTTCACTCATGAATGATCTTGTCACCTGTTTGTCATCTTTCACAGGCATGGCCATGCCCTGCGCATAGCGCCGTTCAAATGCACCCGTGCACTCTGACCAACAGCGCTATCTTGGCTCTCCTTCTGTTCTATGTCTCAGAACCGATAGTTCATTCATGAATGATCTTGTCACCGGTCAGATACCCGAGGTTCTCCTCATCTCTGAGACCGGGATTAGTGCGATGCGACCCCTGTTCAAAATTAGAAGAAATCACACATAATACCAACGTCGTCTCCTGGAACCATCTGAATAAAAAGTGCCATCAAATATCAGATGCATCAAATCACCACTGCTATCCTTGAAGTGCGGAGACAAAGTGCATGAAATATTGCTGTAATTATATCTGAATGTAAAGATCGGGATCTAAAAACCGGGACAAAATGAACAAATATATTCCAGAGTAAAGTCTCAGCTCAGATCTGATACTCCCGTGCACCAGCGATCAAAGGGTGCAGGCGTAGCTATTACATCCAGACTGCAAAAACTGCCACTCCATTCCTGAGGCCTGATCTGGCCCCATGCTTTGTGATAGACAGGCGCAAAGAAGCAACAACATCTTCCTCTGTACTCTCTATTCTATCTCTCACTCTGTCTCTCTCTCTTCTACCTCTATCTCATGCAAATTCGTTGTCCCTTTGTCTCTCTCTGTCCCTCATTGCGTCTCTCCTCTCTCCTTTCTATTTTACTTTCATTCTTTCTCTCTCTTTCTCTATCTCTCTCACTCTTCCTCTCTCTCCCACTCTCTCTCTTTCTCTCTCACTCGCTCTTCCTCGCTCTCTCCCTCCCACCCTCTCTCTTTCTCTCTCTCACTCTCTCTCTTTCTCCCACTCTCTCTCTCCCACTCTCTCTCTTTCTCTCTCTCTCACTCTCTCTTCCTCGATCTCTCCCTCCCACCCTCTCTCTTTCTCTCTCTCTCCCACTCTCTCATTTTCTCTCCCTTCCAACCTCTCTCTTTCTTTCTCTCTGACCCACTCTCCCTCTCTTTCTCCCACTCTCTGTCTTTCTCTTTCTCCCACTCTCTCTCTCTCTTTCTCCCTCCCACTGTCTCTCTTTTTCTCACTCTCTCTCTTTCTCCCACTCTCTCTTTCTCCCACTCTCTCTCTTTCTCTCTCTCCCTCTCTTTCTCTCCCTGTCTCCCAAACTCTCTCTTTCTTTCTCTCCCACTCTCCCTCTCTCACTCTCTTTCTCCCACTCTGTCTTTCTCTCTCTCTCTCTCCCACTCTCTCTCTCCCACTCTCTCTCTCTTTTTCTCTTTCCCACTCTCCCACTGGCTCTCTCTCACACTCTCTCTCTTTCTCCCACTCTCTCTCTCTCCCACTCTCTCTCTTTGTTTCTTTCCCACTCTCTCTTTCTCTCTCCCCCACTCCCTCTCTTTCTCTCTCTCTCTCTCTCTCCTTGCTGCTTGTTTTCCACAATCAGAGCACTCTCCTCGCTGCTTCCCCTGTATCATCTTAAATTTACACAGATGCCTCCTTTTCTGCATAATTCTATATTGTTATTGAAACTAGTGCGTAATTTATATTTGAAAAAAAAGTAAGTGTCAGGGCCCTTCTTTGGATGCCACTGCAGCCTGCACTGCCAATAAAAGTACCAGTACAACTACAACACATTGCAATGTTACAAGTGTAACAATTCAAACTATTCCAGGACTCCCAATACGAATAGCATGGAATAGTCTCAATTGCCATTTTCAATGTATTTTGAATTATTAAATACTGTTGTTGCTCTCATCTTATAATTAAACAGACAGCGCCACCATGTGTGAACTGTCATTAGCGCCGACACTGAGAAATTAACTGCTGCGTTCCCGGTATTCATTCCAAACAATCTCTATTATACATGCACACCACACCAACCACCACCCTTCTTTCCCACATATGAATTATTTATGTACGGCCTCAGAAAGGAATCATTTAAATTTCAAACCTGTAAAGTTCAATTCACAGTTTCTGTATTTTGTGGTCGCCTTTACATAGTGCATTACACAGTGAGTTATAGCCCTCAGTTCACGACAGGCGACACTGTTTCAAGCTGTTTTCAAGCTTTCAAGCCTTATTACAAATCACAAAAAAGATGTTAATATTTCACTTCTGTTCTTGGATTTTCGTCACAATAAAAAACACTGAATATAATCTTCACAAAAGTTATTTACAAAAGTTTAAGCTATTGCCATTACAAATTAAATACAGTATTTAACAATTTAACAAAAAAAATAAAAGCCATTGTTATTTGTAATATTAATACATCTAAGTCACGTAAATAACAAACATGTTGCATTACAAATGCTATAGGTGTCACATTTGCGAAAGTTATAACTATTGGCATTGTAAATGACAGAGCTATTAATTTAGCTATTTTAACAAATACATAAATAAAAAAAAATGTAATTTATAAGACCAATAGCTCAAACTTTCCTAATGCGAGACCTATTGCATTTCCAATGCTTGTTTCTTTAACCGAACGCGGCCGGTCCTGCTGCTTTGAGCTCGCGCAGGCGACGCAATGACGTGTGTGCTTGAAGCAAAACTGGCGCGTGCCGACTGAAAACCGGAGCAGCAAATGCTAAATCGCCTGGTGTAATCCAATCCGCGAGTTTTCTCACTCCTAATTAAGTGACTACGTAGTTGGTGAAATTGCATTAATATAGCGCCTGCTGCCCCTGATGAGGCGTTGAATCGTTTACTCCGGTTCAACAGCAAATGTCTTGTGTGCAAATCTCTAAAGTTTCGACTAACACGCTCTCTAATACGTTTCTCTGTACTCTATACGCCGGGCCAATCTAAGCGTATAGTGTTCACTTTTTTGAAATTCATTCAGCAGTCTGGTATGCATGTTCACAACGCGCATTAATTTGTTTCTGTTAGTCTGCTTAATCAATTATTCTGCCTAACGAAGCAACAGGTCTCCAGGTCGAACACAGGCTTGCAATTACTTAATGATGCTGGTGGAAAAAAAGGCGGCCAAGCATCACACAATTGGGCCTTTTAATTATGGCTTTGCTCCCAGGTAGAGGTGTGAAATGACAGATTTCCTTTCAAGTATCATTTTATGTAGAAATCCTTTGTGGTGGGGGCCGGGGGGGCGGGGGGTGCTCCTCTCAGCAGGGTAGTCTCCTGCCTAGAGCACCCACAACAGAGGCACAGTTAGATATGAACTATCTGCACCTGGCTATGAATAGACATATGTTGGCATGATACCGCTACAGGCGTTGGATGTGGATTGGTGTCTAACATTCCGTCGTGTATATTTCACCTGAGTGCAACCTGTTTTTTACTGCATCTAGTGAACCTTCCAGTGGGCACTGAGTGTAAAAAAATAAATAAATATAAATATGTCTGGCTCTACAGATGCCCGCTGCCTTGGATCTTGAACTGCTGACGAGTCCCTTAGTGGCCCATTATCAAGACTGTTCCTTTCATTTGCGACCTCTACAAAATGCGAGTCTGGAGCAAATGGCTAACTAAAGTTTTTGTGCATCTGCACAGCGATTGCTGGATAAAAGTTTCATTGAAACCAACGCAGGTTGCCCAGTGATAGTATCTGCATCTGTTGGAGCCAAGGATCATACCTGTTCATATGAACTGGGATGTAGACCTGGCTATTCACGTGAACGCGAACCCCATCGTGGAGTCTTTTGCTGCTAACATGACTGCTTACAAATTATGTCCTCGAGATATTAGACAAGATACGAAAGCAGTAGCAGTCTTTCTAGATATGGAGAAGGCCTTTGAGTCCGTTGAATGGGCATTTATGTCAAGTGTGCTTCGTGGACTCGGCCTGGGTGAGCCGTTCCTACAAATAATAGGTGCTTTATACCATAAGCCTACGGCGAGGCTCCGTATCGACGATCAGGTGACGACCCCATATCCGATTGGCAGAGGAACGCGGCAGGGCTGCCCCTTGTCCCCGCTGCTGTATGCAATGGTAGCTGAGCCTCTTGCTTGCGCGCTTCGTGAGTATCATGGCAATGAGGGAGGGGGGGCGTGGCTTGAGCGCCGAGGGAAATGGCGGCGTGAGCCCGGAGCTCCGTGCCTATTCCCTACATTCATCCTGTAAGAGGGGCCGCAGAGCCAAGGTGTGCCCCGGCGCCGCACTGACCCTTCACGGAGACTGGCTGGGCGGCATCTGACCGACTAACGGCTACACGGTGGGCAGAACGACCGCCGATTGCGGCGACCACCTGAGCGGAGTGACCGAGAGCGTCGCAAAAGATGGCGGCCGCGGTGCAGATCTAGACTCCGGGGGACAAGCGGGGATCCGCGCTGCCGGAGCTGGAGCGCTGAGCGCGATCGCCGGCTCGGGGCCCCGGGCGGCGATCCCCCTGCTGTGGCGGCCGATCCTTCACCCTCGGCAGCTGAGCGCGGAGGCCGCGACCGCGGGAGGCGGAGATCCGCCCGAGGAAGCCGGAGCGGGTGGTGCGAGCAGACGGCCCCCACCGCGGCAAAGACGAGCAGTAGACCGGCGCCCCGGCTCTGGGCCCAGGACACGTCAGCAGGTGAGGGGGGGCTACATTGAGCAGCGCACCACGTGAAACAGTGCGCAGAACGTATTACTGGGGGCCCCCTCCCCCCCCCCCTCGCCTCGCTGCGGATGCTGTGGAGGTGTGCAGGGGCATAGCGGGGGAGCCCAAAACCTAGTGGAGGATCCTCGGCGGCGCCGGTCCCCTGTGGCGATATGCACCAAGCGCACTAGCCCAGGGGGGTGGGAGCGGGCAGCCACAGGCCACAGGCCCCGGGGGACGAGCCACGAAGCGGACGATCCTCTGGTGCACGACCTCAGCGCAGAGCCACCCCATAGCGCACAGGAGAGGGCCACGTGGCAGGGGCCCGGAGCACCGCGGACTGCAGGGGAGGTCGGTAGCGGCGAGGCCTACTGCGATGGGGAAGCCAAAAACCAAGGCGGAGGAGGCGGCAACTTCTGGGGCGGCGGAGGGGGGCCCCACCGAGCAGACAGACCTGCAGCGGTTGCAAGATCGAATCCTGGAGGCCATAACGGCCACCCGAGAAGCACTCCACAATGATATAGCGCAGGTGGCATCGGGGCTGGGCTTGCTCCGGGCGGACCACGACAAGCTAAAAGACAGGGTCAAGGAGGCCGAGACGGTGATCAAGGAGCTAGCGCCGGCCCATAAGGTGACCGAGAGACAGCTAATGGAGGCCCTGGATCGCATACGCACCCTGGAACGGCGGGCGGAAGACGCTGAAAATAGGAGCCGGCGCGGCAATGTGCGAGTCGTAGGTGTGCCGGAGACGGAGGGAGCAATGGACATGGTTGCCTACATGGAGGAATGGCTAAAAACAGTGGTGGCACCGGAAGGACTTTCGCCATTTTTCACTCTGGAGCGGGCCCACAGGGTCCCCTCGGGTCCTCCCAAGCCCGGGCTTCCGCCCAGACCGATAATAGCCAAGGTGCTCCACCACAGGGACAGAGATCTTCTCCTGCGGAGGG
Source organism: Lissotriton helveticus (assembly GCF_964261635.1). Lineage (NCBI taxonomy): Eukaryota > Metazoa > Chordata > Amphibia > Caudata > Salamandridae > Lissotriton > Lissotriton helveticus. The sequence goes on from NC_136065.1 coordinate 209,676,122, forward strand.
CTCGGGAGGATGGCCCCTTTCAGATTGCGAACAGCAGAGTTACACTTTTTCCGGATTTCACTTTTGAGACACAGAAACAGCGGGCCTCCTTCCTCACAATCAAAAAAGAGCTGCGGACTGAAGGGATTGCCTACTCCTTACTTTTCCCTGCCAGGCTGCGAGTCGTGGTGGACGACAAGGCGGTCTTCTTTAGCACGTCGGCGGAGGCCTGGGACTGGTGGGAGACATACAAAGCTGGCACCGACGGAGCCAAGGCGCGAGAAGAACGGGAGAAGGAGCGAGAACGCTCACCGGCACGGCTGCGGAAATCACAGAGGCTGAGGAGGCGAGGGAGGGGGAAGCTAGGACCGACGGCCTCCCAGACTGCAACGGAACGGCGGGCCGCGTTACAGGAAGTGGAGAAGCAGGCTCGGGCAGAGGGCCCCGACTCCAGAGGGGCCACGGACTCGGACACTCATGCATCGGCCTCGGGCTCAGAATCGGACCTTTCTGGGATTCTTCGGACTGGAGGGCCGCTGGTGACACCGCAGACGGCGGACGAGATCCTGAATGTCTGAAACACTGGCAGGACACGATGGGTAAAGTTTGGATGCTGGGAAGTGGACCCGTGCCCACGAGTATAGCGGGGACCGGGGCACACCAGAGGGCTCAAAGCGGGGAGGACATGTGGAATTGGGGAGGGGGCAGGGAGTTGGGTGGCGCAGCACCCCTCGGGCCGAGTCCGCGCTCCGTAGGCCCTTAAGGCACCCACGGCTGCGGCTGTGTAGTCGAGACCTGGGTCACTCAGGTGTGGGAGTTTGGATGGGAACTAGTATCATGATATTGGGGCCTATTCTGGGGGTGGGGGGGGGTTCCACAGTTGGGGATTGTTTGTTCTTCTTGCAGGTGTTGACCCTGGGTACACCGTGGGTAGGACTGTTGGGATGTTTTGTTTTGTTCAGGGGGGGCACCACCACCACCGACGGGCGAGAACTGGAGGGAGGATTTCGACCAGATCACTGGGACAATGGCTAATGTACAAAAGTTGAACTGTATTACCTGGAATGTGCGGGGCCTACATACTATGCAGCGCAGACACAAGATACATGCCTATTTAGTACGAAGGGGAGTGCACATCGCGATGCTTCAGGAGACACATCTTACACGGCAGGAGGGGGCGGCGCTACAGAGGAGATGGCGGGGGCAGGTTTACCACACCAGCTATTCGGCCTATGCTAGGGGGGTACTAATATGGATTAGAGCAGGCACACCTTTCCAACTCACGCGCCAGTGGATAGACCAGGAAGGGAGGTATGTGGTGGTGGAAGGGAAGCTGGAAGGTAGGGAGGTTACCCTGGCTAGTATATATGCCCCAAATGTGGACCAGCTGGCCTTCCTCACATTGCTTTCGGGGCGACTGGCTCACTCCCTGGTGGGCCCGATCCTTCTGGGGGGCGACTTTAACTCCATTGCGGACCCCTCTTTGGATAGGTCCCACCCCCCCTTGCACGATTCCCCGGTCCACAGGCTATCTAAGGGCAGAAGGGAGTGGCAGGAAAGTTGGGAACTTGTGGATGTCTGGCGCGGACAGCACCCGACTGACCGGGACTATTCCTTTTTCTCCGGGCTCCACGACTTACATGTCCGGCTGGACACGATACTCTGCTCCAGAGGGGTGTTGCCGCACGTTACGGGGTCTGAGTACCTGACGAGAACGATTTCAGACCATAATCCGCTATTGATCCGGCTAGCGTGGGTGGCAGAACCACCCAGGGTCCCTACCTGGAAACTGCGGCCTGAGACCCTAGAGGACCCCCTCTTCGGAGCGGCCCTAGCGGAGGGGGTGGCTCAATACTTCGCGGAGAATGAAGGTACGGCATCCACTAGGGCGACGGAGTGGGACGCCTTTAAAGTAGTAGTCAGGGGCATCTGCATTAGGGATTATGTGGGCGTGAGGAAGGTGTTGTTGGGCGATTTGGCCAAGGCGGATACCAGGCTGAGGGAGGTGGAGAAGGAGCGCCCAGGGCGCCCTGAGCTCCAGGAGACGCTCTGCACGGCCAGGGAGGCAGTAGCCGTTGAAGTGGAGCGGCTCCGAGCCTTCGACCATAAGCGCTATGTACTGCGCTCCCACGTGGAGGGCGATAAGGCGGGCACCCTCCTAGCATGGCTCTCGAACCCCACTCGAAGATGCTCCCCCATACTCCAACTGAGGAATGCGGCGGGCGCGGTGCAACATACTCAGCTGGGCATAGTCGATGGCTTCCAGACGTATTACGAGGGCCTCTATAAGAGCTCCCCGGGTGACAGGATGGAGCTGGCGGGACCCTTCTTGTCTGGATTGCCCCTCCCACGGCTGGAGGCGGAACAGGCAAAGGAACTGGGCTCGGACGTCGCGCTGGCAGAGATCAAGGCGGCGGTGCGGCGCATGGCACGGAATAAATCGCCGGGTATCGACGGGCTCCCCATAGAGTTCTATAGTAAGTACCTAGACGTTCTGGCACCACGACTACTGACCGTGTATAAAGAGGCCAAGGACGCGGGCCGGCTGCCTCAGTCAATGCGGGAGGCGTTAGTGGTCCCACTGCTGAAGCCTGGCAGAGAGGGTGGCGACCCCGCGTCCTACCGCCCACTTTCCATGCTCACCGCAGATTATAAGATCCTGAGCTCCATACTAGCGGCGAGGCTCCTACCTCACATGACGAGCCTGGCACATGAAGACCAGAACGGTTTTATACCGACGCGCAACACCACCATAAACATCAGGAGGCTTGTCCGCCTCATGGACGGGCTGGTCGGCGGGGCTGGGACGGAGCTGGTCCTCTCGGTCGACATTGAGAAAGCCTTCGACAGCCTGGAGTGGGACTACCTCTATGCTGTGATGGAGCGGTTTGGGCTGGGTCCGGGCTATATTCATTGGACGAAAGTCCTGTATGCGGAGGCATTAGCGAGGGTGAGAGTAGGGGCGATGGTGTCCCTCCGCTACCCGGTAGAACGCGGTACTCGGCAGGGCTGTTCCCTATCGCCGCTTTTGTTTGCGTTGGCCATAGAGCCATTGGCGGCTGAGGCCCGGACGGGGCGGCATTTCCGAGGAGTGCGAGCTAGAGACGGACAGCATTTTATTTCGCTGTATGCCGACGATTTACTGCTATTCCTCCGCGACGGCGATGAGGACCTGCAGGGAGCGGAAGCGTTGCTAGAAAGCTTTGGAGAACTGTCGGGCCTGAGGGTCAACTGGCCCAAGACGTGTCTTTTCCCGCTGCAGGAGGGCGCGGCCCGGCCACGACACCGGTCGGAGGCGGCCTGGGAACCCGCCTGCATCAAGTACCTGGGGGTCCACATTTACCACACGGCGGAGGCCCTGTTTGAGGGCAACCTGGGAAGATGCGTGCGAGGGCTGCGGGGCTGTATGGCCTTTTGGGCCACGCTGCCACTATCGGTGGCGGGCCGAATCTCTTTGCTAAAGATGGTTGCCCTGCCGAGACTGTTATATTACTTCCGGACGCTCCCGATTTGGCTACCCAGCTCCTTCTTTCGGCTGCTTAAATCTCTGGTAACAACGTTTATTTGGGGAGCGGGGCGCTGCCGAGTGGCGCTCGCCACGCTTTCTCGCCCAAAGGATGAGGGGGGACTGGCGGTGCCAGACTTTGAACTTTATTATCTTGCAGCCCAACTACAGATCTTCACGCAAGAGGTGGCGAGAGTATATCGGGGCCCGGAGGACGACAGCTTGCGGGGAACACCCAGACACATCCTAGCGTATATTACCCTCCAGCAGAGGCTGGACAGTCGGGATTTATCGCTGGAACAGCGCACGTACCGACAATGCTGGAACAGAGTGCAGAGGAGGGCAGGGGTTCGGCGCCCATACGCACCGGAGATCCCTCTGGGCATGCTCACGGCTTTGCCACATGGGGGCGACTGGTCGCAGCTTCAGGGGTGGGAAGAGGCGGGAGTACAGGTGGTCGGGGACCTCTACGAAAATGGCGCGCTGCTCCCGTTCCAGGAGTTCATGGACCGCTTTGGTGTCCCGAGAGGGGGATTCTTGCTTCATGCGGCGGTGACCAGAGCAATACAGGCCCACTGGGGGGCAGGCCTTGAGGAACCTGGGACGGCGGCAGCATGCCAGTACACTATGTTGGCGGCGGGCACGATCAAGGCGGTAACGTGCCTATACAACCGAATGGTTAGAGAGGCTGCTCCCCCCCTTCCAGCCCTAAAAGCCAAGTGGGAGGCGGACCTGGGTAGGGACATACCCGACGCGACGTGGGCACAGCTGATCCGTAGGGCTCGCAACAGCACGAGAAACGCTCGCTTCCAATTAATCCACTATTACACTTTACACAGGGCGTACATGACCCCGGGGAGGATCAGGCGGTATTTCGGGGCGGTGACAGCAACTTGTCCCCGGTGCCCGGAGGAAGGGGCGGAATTAGTGCATATGCTATGGGCGTGCCCGGCCCTTCGGGATTACTGGCAGGAAATAGGGGAAGTATTGAATGAGGTGACAGATAGGACCATAGACTATGGACCGGCGGAATGTCTCTTGCATTGGTTCCCCCATACCCCCAAGACCAAACTCACGAGCAAATTCATCGATATGGGGTTGATGGTGGCTAAGAGGGAGATCACTAGGAACTGGAAGGCGAGGGTGGGGCCAACTCCAAGGAGGTGGCGGCAGGAATTTCTAAAATGGGCTGCGGCTGACAGCACACATAGGTACCAGCTGGCGCGCAGGACCCCTACCCAAACTGCAGCAGACACTGCGACCTCATGGGAAGTGATGGTTCAAGCACTCAGGGATAATGAGGCTAACGAAGAGGAGGAGGCCCCCGACATAGACAGGGTGGCAGAGGCCAGTTGAGCGCCCAGTAGCAGCAGTTATGCAGGGGGGCTCTTACCAGTACCCAAGACATGTCCGTTAGAGAAGCCTTAGTTGGGAGGTGGTGGGGGGGGGGGGGGGGCATGGGGGGGGGAGTTGTAGGAATGGCGCAGGGGGTGGGAGTTGGGGGTATTTGCGCACAGTTGGGTAGGACTATAAACGTAAGCTTGCCCGTGATCCGTTTGACAGCCACTCCTCTATCTAGAACGTCAGGCATGAAAGAGCAGAGACATCATCGCCGCCCAACCCCCGGGTTGTGGGCATAACGGCTGTGTATTGGTTGACGTGCCGCACTGTATACCTGCTCGCTTTTCTGACGCTGTTTCTATATGTAAAGGCCTGTACAGGTATGCTTACAATAAAAATTATTTAAAAAAAAAAAAAAAATCATGGCAATGAGGGAGTCAGTTTCCCGACATATAAAATTGTGGTCTCGACATACGCAGACGACACACTGTTGTACATTCGGGATCCGGAACGCAACCTACCGTCGATGCTCAGAGAAGTAGTTAGATTTGGAGCTCTCTCAGGATTGAGAGTTAATTGGTCGAAATCTGTAGCGTTCCCTCTCACCCCGATTACAGGGAGTTTTGACATGGAATACCCCCTGCAGTGGTCTCTGGACCCGGTGAGGTATCTGGGAGTTAAGGTTCATTTGGACTCTGAGCTGCTGCTTAGAGAGAGCTATGGTGTGGCCTACAGTAAGCTGGAGGACGACGTGGAGTCTTGGTGCAGACTCCCACTCACTCTGATGGGGCGAATAGCCATCATGAAAATGGTAGTGCTGCCTAGATTTCTATTTCTGTTCAGCGCCATCCCGTTGGTCCTCTCCAAGGCCTTTTTCCACAACTTACCTCAGCTCATGGTCAAGCTCGCATGGGCAGGAAAACAACCTAGTCGTCGCTCCTGACGCTACCATACAGCATGGGCGGACTGGGTGCTCCAGACTTGGAGCTCTATTACAGAATTGCGCAGGCAGCCCACCTCCACACTTGGATACACGGTGACACACTTATCCCCTATGTCCGGAAGGAGAGACTCTTCGCCGCTCCTCTGTCTCTACCGGCCATGATCTGTCGGCCGGTGGATCGCAGGATGGGTATACTAGACTCTATAACGGCCACGAACCACGCCTGGCACTCTCTGCTGCAGGCTCATGGCGGGGCACTGTTGTACTCGCCCGTTATGCCTATGGAATGGGCGATCTGGCTAATGCCACTGCAGGAACATGTAATCATACACGCTATGCACAAACTTGGTGTTAAAGTGGCGGGAGACCTGTTTTTGAACGGGAGGGCCAAAACTTGGGAGCAGATCGAGGCGACAGCCGAAGGCTTCACTCCATTGACCCGCTTCCAATACCACAGGCTACGCAGCTCCCTTCTGGATTTACTGGGACCTGACCTAGTGGAACCGCCGGAGGTCCCAGAACTCACGTACATTATCAAGATTGAGTCGCCTCGTAAGCTTGTTATGAATTTGTACAAGACAGCGATGGCTGACAGAGAACAGCAGCTCATGAAAGACAGAATAGCATGGCAGAGAGATTTACAGATTAACATCGACGATGATATGTGGCGCTATTGCTGCATGAACACTAAGAGATTGTCCCTGAACGGGAAGCACAGGCTAATACATTTCAAGGTTTTACAGAGAGTGTACTACACGCCAGAGAGGCTGCATAGATATGGACTTCGCCCTACAGCTGAATGCGAAAGGTGCCACGAACAGGTCGCTGATTTCATGCACCTTGCATGGAGCTACCCGGGGATACAAACCTACTGGGTTAGCATTTTTGCAGCCATTAATGAGGTCCTAGCACTTGAGCTAACACGGGCACTGATGGGCTACTCGAAGTGCCTTCCGGTAGCAACTAGACGGCTTGTGGATATGGGGATGCTGATGGCTAGGCGCGTGGTTGCGCTATGTTGGATGAGGGGCCCTCTTCCCACGAAGAAACGATGGGCACACGACCTGCTGTACTTATGCACACAATTCGAACACTACAGTGAGTTATTACGACCCACCGGTAGGCCTAAAAACTTCTGGGGCCTCTACCAAGCACACTTGAAGCCAGGAGGGACTAAAGCTATGAGGGAAGAGGAGACAGTGGATGGGAGTGTGGGAATTGGCACGACCAGCCCCACAAGATCAGAATAGAAGGGTTGAGGACCTGGGCTAAGAGGGTCAAATGATGCATTGGGACATTCTTGGTGGGGTTCTGAGACAGGGCCAGAGGTAGTATGAGGCTAAGGGGGTCATTAGGATGTCGGGCGGATTGCCCCCGCCAGGCTGGCGGTAGCCACTAGCAGCCTGGCGGGGGCAATCTGCCGGACATCCTCACTCGTTTTCCCCCCCACCATATTAGTATGGCGGGGGGCACCTCGGCGGACGGAAAGACCGTCCGCCGCTTTTCCACCCCGATCGCCTTGCGGCCAGGGCGGAAAAGGAATATTATGGTGGCGGTGTCTATCAGACACCGCCAGCCATATTACAATGGGCATTTTACAATGCCATTCCGTGGCGGCAATGCCGCCACGGAAAGGCATACCGGTCTTCACTCTGGGGGGGGGTGCATTTACAAAGTGGCAGACACCGCGCGGTGCCTGCAGCTTTGTAAATGACAATGTGAAAGTGCATTTTCAGCATTGTGGCGGCCGGTGCAGAGAGCACCGCCCACCACAATGCTGAAAATACAGGATGTGCCCGCCACTGTGGCGGGCACATCCTAATAGCACCCCCGGGACCCCCGCCCTTATGGCGGGCGGTCCAGATTAACCATGGGATGACGGGCGGTCAAAGTCCGCCCGTCATCCTAATGAGCCCCAAAGTGTTCTGAAAGGCTGTGGGGACGGAGGTCAGCTGGCTATTGGCATAGGGGTCATACTGCTTTGAGTAGGAGACGCATAGCCACCTCACTGCATAATGCCAAGTGACAAGATAGGTAGGCAGAGTTCAGATCGCCGCCGGTCCTCCGGGATGTTGGCTCAGAGGCTGTGTGAACCCTAAAGAACATTGTTTGCTGATTGGAAACTCGCTGCAGCCGGCTAGGCGTTGTGTGCTTTTGTGGTTTTTGAAAATAAATAAATATAAAAAAATAATAATTATGTCCTCAAGATGGCCACCACCCTTGTGTTTTAACCTTGACACAAAGTCCTCTATTTGATCTGGTGTTGGAGGCGGAAGCAATTTAGAGCACAAAATCAAACAACCTTCCCCCACGAGGATGGGATCTTCTGAATGACCTCTGGCTATGTCCCATGGGTGGATTCTAAAACAGTTATACAGAGTAATACACATTATCCCTAAAGTTACCACCATGGTGTGTGCCCTTTACCAAAGCACTCCTTCTCCCCTTGTTGGGTAGGAATACAGTATTTATGCCCTGGAGTCTCAGAGACCCCTCTGAGAGAGTCCACAGCGTAAAGGGAGCCACACACAGCGGAGGTGTGGGAATGACACCATTTCTATGTTTTTTACCCCTCTCCAGGTTGTGTTTCCTTCACCCTCCCACACCTCTTTCCCTCTTTCATTCTTTGTCTACCTCCCCTGCTCCTATCCTCTCCCCTTGCCTGCTTTTTCCCTTACGTATATGTTTTTAATGCATGTAACTACGCTCCAGCAATTTGTATCTATGCTCTGAAACTGTGGAACTTGTAACTATGCTCTGAAACAATGGTCGTCCTCATGTAAAGTGCTCTGATACCTCCGGGTCTAGCCAGCGCTCTATAAAACCTTTCAAATAAAATAATATAAAAATATGACAGTGATCAGGGAAAAGACAAAAGGGTGATTTTAGCTAAAAGACTCTGAACAACAGACTGCAATCCCTTTCAACCCCTCTATCTACCAACTGGCAGTGTCACAGGAAGGCTCCAATCGGATTTCTATAGGAGCCCTGTCTCCTCTGTCCCCTCTTCACTGTATAGGTCTCCTCCCTCCCGCATCTTGTGAAACACTTTCACTGTTTGGTAAAAGCACATCACCCCCATCTTGTGCACAGGAACAGGCTCAGGACCTCCAGAATGGAACCCCCAGACCTTCATCACTCTGCTTCACTTAAACATACCATACATTTACTACAATAGACACAAACACAGCATACACTTGGATAGTATTAGGTGACCAAACAGGATATAAATCTAACTGCACATTGGTGAGACACTCTCAGCCAGTGCCAAATAACTCATTTATTAACCTTTAATTTACAGAATAGTGATGGAATATTTTTCTTTTTCTGCACTAACTCTCCATGTTCAGTGCACAGACCCTGTACCAAGGTTGGAATTCTCAAGACTATGTTTCCGAGAGGTCTCTTAGACTTGGCACCCAACAGGCAGAGGCTCCTGGGGGCAGATTTACAAGCCCCTTGCGCCGCTTTTACGCCATCGTGGCGTCACTTATGTGACGCAGCGGTGGCGCAAAAGATGCACCATGGTGCGGGGTATTTACAGCGTGACGCATCTCCCAGATGTGTCACGTTGTAAAGCCCTGCGCCAGAAGAGGCGGACCATTGCAGGGGGAGGCGTTCCGGCGCAGAAACGCCTCCCAAAAGTGGTTGAGTGAAATCTACAAGATTTCACTCAGTCACTTTTGGGCCCATGTTGCGTCAAAACCCTGCGCCTGCTTGAAGCAGGCGTAAGGATTGACGCAGCATTGTGCACATAGGGCCCCCCTGATCATTGCTGGAGCTGTGTCACACTTGCGACGCAACTCCAGCAATGCGCCGCTTTTATGGCACAGATGCGTGACGCATCTGTGCCATTTTTGCCCCATGGTGCGCCACATTGTAAATGCGGCGCACAATGGGTGGCGGAGCTGCGGCGCACAATAACTGGCGCATCCCTGGGGATGCGCCAGTTATTGTAAATCTGCCCCCTAATGTTTAGATGATGTGTACAATTGGGCCCACATGTTTAAACTCTCTGCCCCAGATACGGAGCACTATGTATAACGTTGTGTCTTTCTGCAGCTTACGTTCTCCGATTGCTTGTTATCGCAGAAAGACTCCTATCACTATACATATACTATACTACTATACTATACTACTATACTATATGTTGCAGGAAGCACTGATCCCCATTGAGGACTCGCGTCTGTTCTAGCCTGGGGCCTCGACCCCTTGGAAATCGGATCCCCATCGTGGAGGTTTCCTATGAGATTACCGAATGTTGCTTCTATCAAGGACTGCATTACCTGGCAAAAAAACTACTAAGTAAAAGACGGAACGCGTCAGAGGGAATTCGATAGCCCCCTGCATCCATAGTCAAGTGGTGCTCTTTCTGCCAAATCGACGGGCTTGCCAGTCCGTAAATATTGTCTACCAACTCCTGTATACAACCAAATGTCAGAGTATCTGTAAATAGGCAAAGGATTAATTGTCCTGAAGATGAACTCGTAATCAATGGTAGTTCGAAACGTCGTCGACTTAATACACAAATGTCACTATTCTATTTAGTAATTGTGTGTGCATATGTGTAGTGTATATATAGTCTGTATATATTTTATACAAACCAGACTGCCTTTTTGTTTTGCCTACACAATTTATGTTGTATGTTGTTTTCCTTGTTGAAGGTTGTTGAGTCGGGCACCGGCTGGTGTCCCACTTATATCTTTTTACTGAAATTTTGATACGATCTTTTATTAAATGCAATTAAACTGTCCGGCTGGACACCAATATAGAACTATTTAGTCTATGTTGTACTAAATGTATTCAGTTATTTTAGGGACCATTGTCTCTGTAAACAAAGTATTACCCATAGGTCCCTAACAATTGCACCTTGGGTTCCCTTGTGTTGTAAAATATGCATTGTAAATGCGGCGCACAATGGGTGGCGGAGCTGCGGCGCACAATAACTGGCGCATCCCTGGGGATGCGCCAGTTATTGTAAATCTGCCCCCTAATGTTTAGATGATGTGTACAATTGGGCCCACATGTTTAAACTCTCTGCCCCAGATACGGAGCACTATGTATAACGTTGTGTCTTTCTGCAGCTTACGTTCTCCGATTGCTTGTTATCGCAGAAAGACTCCTATCACTATACACCTAAAAACCCTGCATGAAAAATTTACCTTGATTTACTTTCCTTCCTCAGAGTGACCCTCATCTTACCTTCCATCCTCTGCACATCATCTATTTGTGAGTAGAGCTTCTTCTCAATCTGATGCCTGCCTGCCTGCCTGAATCCTTATTGTAATTCTGCAATTGTTTGATACCTTATTTCATAAAACCCTATACCTTAATGTAATATTACCTAATAAAATATTTCTGGAGCTTACTCCACAGAGAAGAACTTTGTGGCACTGAGTGATCTGTGAATCCATGTTATGCAGTGATCCTAGTTCTATCCAAGTGAAATGCATGGCAGCTTGGCCCAACCAGCGCACCTTTTCAAACTCAACACCCTAATAATACTGAATGACACCTCCCTGAATATTGCTTAGATATATCTCATTTACTATCTGTGCTCACAACGTAAAAACCAGCCAAACTTGCATCTATCCTGACTTCCACATTGCATGAGCCTAGACAATTCCTTTTTCACAGTGCGTCCTTTTTAGGGCTCGCCTGCTGATGCGCATGCGCATAGCTGGCGAGCTCTATTGTGGCTTAAACAGAGCTTAACCATCTCGGCGATTTGTTGCAGTGCCCGAGAAAAAGCTCGTGCACAGCAAAGCCACCAGCACATCAAAGCCCCCCTCCCACAGGCATCTCTGCTTCCCCCAGCCGGCACTTCTCCTCCCCTAATTATTCATTGCACGGCCGGCGGCAACATCAAAGGCTGCTGCTGCCCTGACTCGCATTTCTCCTCCCTCCTCCCCTTTCACTGCCCAGGCCAGCCGTACTTTCACTTTACACGGCACCCAGGCCCTGTCTGCTGTTTATTTTAACATGGCAGCTTTTATGTTTGTATAGTCAGAAATGTTTGTCGTTTTTTTCCATCAAAACCTAAACAAGAAAACTGAATTTAAAAGTTGCCTTTAATTGGTGCATTAGCTAGTATCTAGTCTCTCTGAAATCATAATTGCAGGAAAGACCTCTAGTAACGAACTCTGTAGTCAGATACCAGGACAACGAGGCACCCACCATACAGCTCCACCGATGCACCCACCACACAGCTCCACCGATGCACCCACCACACAGCTCCACCGATGCACCCACCACACAGCTCCACCTATGCACCCACCACACAGCTCCACCGAGGCACCCACCACACAGCTCAACAGATGCACCCACCACACAGCTCCACCGATGCACTCACCACACAGCTCCACCGATGCACCCACCACCCAGCTCCACCGATGCACCCACCACACAGCTCCACCGATGCACCCACCACACAGCTCCACCGAGGCACCCACCACACAGCTCCACCGAACGACCCACCACACAGCTCCACCGATGCACCCACCACACAGCTCTACCGATGCAGCCACCACACAGCTCCACCGACACAGCTCCACCGATGCACCCACCACACAGCTCCACCGATGCACCCATTACACAGCTCCACCGACACAGCTCCACCGATGCACCCACCACACAGCTCCACCGAGGCACCCACCACACAGCTCCACCGAACGACCCACCCCACAGCTCCACCGATGCACCCACCACACAGCGCTACCGATGCAGCCACCACACAGCTCCACCGATGCACCTACCACCCAGCTCCACAGATGCACCCAGCTCCACTGACACAGCTCCACCGATGCACCCACCACACAGCTCCACCGATGCACCCAGCTCACAGCTCCACCGACACAGCTCCACCGATGCACCCACCACACAGCTCCACCGAGGCACCCACCACACAGCTCCACCGAACGACCCACCCCACAGCTCCACCGATGCACCCACCACACAGCTCAACAGATGCACCCACCACACAGCTCCACCGATTCACTCACCACACAGCTCCACCGATGCACCCACCACACAGCTCCACCGAGGCACCCACCACACAGCTCCACCGAGGCACCCACCACACAGCTCCACCGAACGACCCACCCCACAGCTCCACCGATGCACCCACCACACAGCTCAACAGATGCACCCACCACACAGCTCCACCGATGCACTCACCACACAGCTCCACCGATGCACCCACCACACAGCTCCACCGAGGCACCCACCACACAGCTCCACCGAACGACCCACCACACAGCTCCACCGATGCACCCACCACACAGCTCTACCGATGCAGCCACCACACAGCTCCACCGACACAGCTCCACCGATGCACCCACCACACAGCTCCACCGATGCACCCACCACACAGCTCCACCAACACAGCTCCACCAATGCACCCACCACACAGCTCCACCGTTGCACCCAGCACACAGCTCCACCGACACAGCTCCACCGATGCACCCACCACACAGCTCCACCGATGCACCCACCACACAGCTCCACCGATGCACCCACCACACAGCTCCACCGAGGCACCCACCACACAGCTCCACCGAACGACCCACCCCACAGCTCCACCGATGCACCCACCACACAGCTCTACCGATGCAGCCACCACACAGCTCCACCGATGCACCTACCACCCAGCTCCACCGATGCACCCACCCAGCACACAGCTCCACTGACACAGCTCCACCGATGCACCCACCACACAGCTCCACCGATGCACCCACCACACAGCTCCACCGACACAGCTCCACCGATGCACCCACCACACAGCTCCACCGAGGCACCCACCACACAGCTCCACCGAACGACACACCCCACAGCTCCACCGATGCACCCACCACACAGCTCTACCGATGCAGCCACCACACAGCTCCACCGATGCACCTACCACCCAGCTCCACCGATGCACCCAGCACACAGCTCCACTGACACAGCTCCACCGATGCACCCACCACACAGCTCCACCGATGCACCCAGCTCACAGCTCCACCGACACAGCTCCACCGATGCACCCACCACACAGCTCCACCGATGCACCCACCACACAGCTCCACCGAGGCACCCACCACACAGCTCCACCGAGGCACCCACCACACAGCTCCACCGAGGCACCCACCACACAGCTCCACTGAGGCACCCACCACACAGCTCCACCGAGGCACCCACCACACAGCTCCACCGACACAGCTCCACCGATGCACCCACCACACAGCTCCACCGATGCACCCACCACACAGCTCCACCGATGCACCCACCACACAGCTCCACCGATGCACCCACCACACAGCTCCACCGAGGCACCCACCACACAGCTCCACCGAGGCACCCACCACACAGCTCCACCGAGGCACCCACCACACAGCTCCACCAAGGCACCCACCACACAGCTCCACCGAACGACCCACCACACAGCTCCACCGATGCACCCTCCACACAGCTCTACCGATGCAGCCACCACACAGCTCCACCGACACAGCTCCACCGATGCACCCACCACCCAGCTCCACCGATGCACCCACCACCCAGCTCCACCGATGCACCCACCACCCAGCTCCACCGATGCACCCACCACACAGCTCCACCGATGCACCCACCACACAGCTCCACCGATGCACCCACCACACAGCTCCACCGAGGCACCCACCATACAGCTCCACCAAGGCACCCACCACACAGCTCCACCGATGCAGCCACCACACAGCTCCACCGACACAGCTCTACCGATGCACCCACCACACAGCTCCACCGATGCACCCACCATACAGCTCCACCGAGACACCCACCATACAGCTCCACCGAGGCACCCACCACACAGCTCCACCGATGCACCCACCACACAGCTCCACCGAGGTACCCACCACACAGCTCCACCGATGCACCCACCACACAGCTCCACAGATGCACCCACCACACAGCTCCACAGATGCACCATCCACCCAGCTCCACAGATGCACCCACCACCCAGCTCCACAGATGCACCCACCACACAGCTCTACCGATGCAGCCACCACACAGCTCCACCGACACAGCTCCACCAATGCACCCACCACCCAGCTCCACCGATGCACCCACCACACAGCTCCACCAACACAGCTCCACCGATGCACCCACCACCCAGCTCCACCGATGCACACAGCTCCACTGACACAGCTCCACCGATGCACCCACCACACAGCTCCACCGATGCACCCACCACACAGCTCCACCGATGCATCCATCACACAGCTCCTCCGATGCACCCACCACACAGCTCCACCGATGCACCCACCACACAGCTCCACCGAGGCACCCACCACACAGCTCCACCGATGCACCCACCACACAGCTCCACCGATGCACCCACCACCCAGCTCCACCGATGCACCCACCACACAGCTCCACCGACACAGCTCCACCGATGCACCCACCACACAGCTCCACCGATGCACCCACCACACAGCTCCACCGATGCACCCACCACACAGCTCCACCGATGCACCCACCACACAGCTCCACCGATGCACCCACCATACAGCTCCACCGATGCACCCACCACACAGCTCCACCAAGGCACCCACCATACAGCTCCACTAAGGCACCCACCACACAGCTCCACCGATGCAGCCACCACACAGCTCCACTGACACAGCTCCACCGATGCACCCACCACACAGCTCCACCGAGGCACCCACTATACAGCTCCACCGATGCACCCACCACACAGCTCCACCGATGCACACAGCTCCACCGATGCACCCACCACACAGCTCCACCGATGCACCCACCACACAGCTCCACCGATGCAGCCACCACACAGCTCCACCGATGCAGCCACCACACAGCTCCACCGACACAGCTTCACCAATGCACCCACCACACAGCTCCACCGATGTACCCACCACACAGCTCCACCGAGGCACCCACCATACAGCTCCATGAGGCACCCACCATACAGCTACACCGATGCACCCACCACACAGCTCCACCGAGGCACCCACCACACAGCTCCACCGAGGCACCCACCACACAGCTCCACCGAGGCACCCACCACACAGCTCCACCGAATGACCCACCACACAGCTCCACCGATGCACCCACCACACAGCTCCACTGATGCAGCCACCACACAGCTCCACCAACACAGCTCCACCGATGCACCCAACACCCATCTCCACCAATGCACCCACCACCCAGCTCCACCGACACAGCTCCACCGATGCACCCACCACACAGCTCCACCGATGCACCCACCACACAGCTCCACCGATGCACCCACCACACAGCTCCACCGATGCACCCACCATACAGCTCCACCAAGGCACCCACCACACAGCTCCACCGATGCACCCACCACACAGCTCCACCGAGGCACCCACCACCCAGCTCCACCGAGGCACCCACCACCCAGCTCCACCGATGCACCCACCACCCAGCTCCACCGACACAGCTCCACCGATGCACCCACCACACAGCTCCACCGATGCACCCACCACACAGCTACACCGATGCACCCACCACACAGCTACACCGATGCACCCACCACACAGCTCCACCGATGCAGCCACCACCCAGCTCCACCGACACAGCTCCACCGATGCACCCACCACACAGCTCCACCGATGCACCCACCACACAGCTCCACCGATGCACCTACCACACAGCTCCACCGAGGCACCCACCACACAGCTCCACCGAGGCACCCACCACACAGCTCCACCGAGGCACCCACCACATAGCTCCACAGATGCACCCACCACATAGCTCCACAGATGCACCCACCACACAGCTCCACCGAAGCACCCACCACACAGCTCCACCGATGCACCCACCACACAGATCCACAGATGCACCCACCACCCAGCTCCACCGATGCACCCACCACACAGCTCTGCCGAGGCACCCACCACACAGCTCCACCGATGCACCCACTACACAGCTCCACCGATGCTCCAACTAAGCTCCACCAATGCACCCACCACACAGCTCCACCAGTGCACCCACTAAGCTCCACCGATGCACACACCACTCAGCGCAACCACAGCATCACTCAGCGCAACCACAGCATCACTCAGCACCACCACAGCATCACTCAGCACCACCACAGCATCACTCAGCGCAACAGCATCCCTCAGCGCAACCACAGCATCACTGAGCGCAACCACAGCATCACTGGTTCAAATATGTTCTTTCAATGTATCAAGCTGTTTTCAAGCTTTCATGCTTTATTACAAATCACACAAAAAAATTTATATTTCACTTCTGTTCTTGGATTTTCGTCACTATAAAGAACACTGAACATAATCTTCACAAAAGTTATTTACAAAAGTTTAAGCTATTGCCATTACAAATTCAATAAATTATTTAAGTATTAAATATTTTAAAAAATTAAAAGCCATTGTTATTTGTAATATCAATACATCTAAGTCACGTAAATACAAAACATGTTGCATTGCACATGCTATAGGTATTTGCACTGTTATAACTATTGGCATTGTAAATGAAAAGCTATTAATTTAGCTATTTTAAAAAATAACACATTAATAAAAAAAAATCAATTTTAAGACAAAGAGCTCAAACTTTCCTAATGCGAGCCCTATTGCATTTCCAATGCTTGTTATTTGTTGGAATGGTTTGAATTGTGAGGCAATATGTAAAATATCAACAAACAAAATGTGTTGTATTTTTGAAAACTTTTTAAACTCTTAGGATTCTTATGAATGGAATGAATGTAACAAATAAGATGCATGGCGATATATTGCATTATAAATCAGGTACCAATATTTACACATGTTTTTGGGACATTACAAAATGGCCACCACGCTTGTGGACTGTGTAGGAGTGAATTGAGATATCAGTCCTCTCTCTCTGCCCCCGTTTTGAAAGAGGGCAACCTTTTTCACTTTGCACGAATGACACTGGTGTATTTAAGATATTGATTCGCCTTGGTTTGCTGACATTGACAAAGGCTAAGGAGCCCAAACGCGTGTGAAAGCCAGTGGTTGAACGTGTAAATGCAAATAAATATTGACAGAAAGAAGCCCCGAGTGGCCAGTGTTTTTTGTGGAGAAGAAGTGTTTTGTGAGCCCGTCATCGGGTGCTGTGAACATATATATATATATCTGGTGCCCTGGCCATGCACTGCTAATTACCTCTCGTATTACATCACTCATGGCGTGTTCTATGACATAGTTGATAATATCCCTGCAGGATCTGAAATGGCAACATTGATGACAACACTGGTCATGGCGCGAGTTATAGTTACTTTAGGGCACAATTTATAGTTACTTGAGATAACTTTTAGAGGTGAATCCCTGTGCTTGTTTAGTTTACAACAGTATGTTTTTAATTCACATTTCACGCAACTATGACAATCCTGCTATCTTTTTTGTTGTTATGTATGTATATATATATATATATATATATATATATATATATATATATATATATATATATATGTCTTTTTGTTCTCTCTCTCTCTTCTCTCTCTCCTCTCTCGTCTCCCCCCCCCCCGCGAGTCCCCAGCAACAAAATCACCCCCCACCAGCAAGTAAAATGGCCCCAACCCATCAGCCCACCAGGAACAGGCCTGATACCTGCTATAGCGAGTTCTGTCCTGCTTGTTATCCTTCAATGGTTTGGGACACACTGACAGTATGTGTGCCCTTTAAAAGCCTATGTTTTTTTTTTAGTATATTTGGGTAAATGTATGCTTTAAAATTCACTATTTGCCTACTTGTTTTTCATAATTTTTGCAAGGAGGGCCCATAATCCTCCTCCAAGAAGTTAGACTTGAGAGGGCAATTATTATGACACCCCTCTTCTCCTAACTTTCAGAGATCACCACCTTACACTGGCCTTGTCAAAATATATTGACCCGAGATGTCCCTTTAAACCCCCTATCTTCATGGCTACATGCAAAACCAATATCTTCATTAAAATCCCAGCGACCCATGCTGCATCTTGTTTACCTGTGCAAGCATTTGCTGTCCTCCTACAATATCCTCCCAATCACTTTCATGTTTATTATTGTCAAAAAAGATGCCTCCATTTTACTAAGAACTAGCACCAATTGTTGCCAAATTTACTCTGCTTCCACTCAGCTGGCTAGGACACCAGCATTCCATAGACACAGTAGGCGGCTCATTATTTTCAGCCTTTGCCCAGCTGTTCGTTATAAAATATTATTCCAAAATAATTATTTTTAGTTAAACATTTTAAGAAAGCTGTTTTATAACATTAGTCATAGAACCACAATATAATTATAAAAGTCTGCATATTTAAAGCACTGCCTGGTGTAGGTTTGTTCATGAGTAATTTTATATGAGATCTATTTCCATATTAAAAATAATAATACATTGCCCTAGTTAAGCTAAAGAGGCACCTATAAAAATGTTAAATTATCCACATTACGGCTGTGAGAAGCTGGCTTGGTATATGATACACACTTATGTTAGTGGGTACCCTGCACCAAGCCAGACAACTTCTGTGGTGATTTTAGTGGTCTTAGACAAACTTACAAAGCTCTCTAAGTGGTAGCAGTGGAGACCAGCCTTCAGGCTTAGTCCAGAAGGAGTGTAAAGCATCTTGTTTTACCAGAACATAATCTTATAGGTATACATTAAGTGAAAAAGAACCACACAGTGTATTTATAAAAATATGTATTTATTATAAGACACTCACTAACACATTCAAATATCTCCTAGCCGGAGATATACACAATGCACACAATACTTTGCAAAAAAAAGGTAAGTAGCACCAAATACACACTGGTCTCTAGGGGGAGACCAAGCCATATATTAAAATAGTGGTATGTGAACCACGACTCAAGTCAAGACTATACCAAAAGAGGTAGAAGTGCCAGGGACAAAGAGAACCACCCAAGGTAAGTAACCAGGAACCTCACGGAGGCCGTGTGCAGAGTTGGAATACGACCATGGGCTCAATACAAGTCAATGGGTACGTCGCAGTTGCAATTTTAAAGAAGAAGGACCCTTCTCAGTGGACCCTGAAGAAACCCAGCGGAAGACAGAAGGTTGGAGATCCACCCAAGCCCTGGATACCCTGTGAACCACAATACCTACACCAGGGAAGCCAGGTGCATAGGTGTGAAGTGATATCAGAAACCGCAGTCAAACCAAATTGAGGACTTTGG
This sequence comes from Lissotriton helveticus, assembly GCF_964261635.1. Classification (NCBI taxonomy): domain Eukaryota; kingdom Metazoa; phylum Chordata; class Amphibia; order Caudata; family Salamandridae; genus Lissotriton; species Lissotriton helveticus. Next base: position 209,696,033 of record NC_136065.1, read on the forward strand.
GAAGATACCGCTGCTGGAGAAGGTGAAAATGTCTGGTGGAACTCAAAGGTGGATTCAAGATGAGAAGAACCTGCAAGCAGAGGGACAGAGTCTATGTCACTCAGGAGTGACCAGGGGGGCATGGGAGACGAATGCCCACCAATGTCAAGTGTTGCAGGAGAGCTGACAGTCAATCAATCAATCAGGACACTTGTAAAGTGCATTACATACCCGTGAGCGTCTCAAGGCGCTGGGGGGGCAATGCTGCTGATCAAAGAGCCAGGTCTTGAGTAGTCTTCTGAAGGCCAGTAGGTCTTGGGTCTGCCGTAGGTTGGTGGGGAGGGTGTTCCAGGTCTTGGCGGCGAGGTGGGAGAAGGATCTGCCACCAGCTGTTGTTCTTCGGATGCGGGGGACAGCGGCGAGGGCGGCAGAGCGGAGATTGCCGGTGGGGGTGTAGAAACTGAGTCGTCTGTTGAGGTACGCTGGGCCGGTGTTGTGGAGGGCTTTGTGTGCGTGGATGAGGAGTTTGAAGGTTATCCTCTTGTTGAAGAGGAGCCAGTGTAGGTCTCTCAGGTGGGGAGTGATGTGGCTGTGGCGAGGGATGTCGAGGATCAGGCGTGCCGAGGCGTTTTGGATGTGTTGCAGCTGTATTAGGAGTTTGAACGATGCTCCTGCATAGAGGGCGTTACCGTAGTCTAGCCTGCTGGTAACGAGGGCCTGGGAGGCTGTTCTTTTTGTTTCAGTGGGGATCCATTTGAAGATCCTGCGATGCATTCGGAGGGTGTTGAAGCAGGAGAAGGAGATGGCATTGACCTGCTTAGTCATGGTTAGGGTGGAGTTGAGGATGACCCCCAGGTTGCGTGCGTGGTCTGTGGGAGTCGGGGCGGTTCCCAGTGCGGTCGGCCACCAGGAGTCGTCCCAGGCTGAAGGGGTAGATCCAAGGATGAAGACCTCCGTCTTGTCCGAGTTCAGCTTCAGTCGGCTGTCCCTCATCCAGTTGGCGACGGCCTTCATTCCTTTGTGGAGGTTGGTTTTCGCTGTGTGATGGTCTTTGGTGAGGGAGATGATCAGCTGGGTGACTGATTTGCATATAGCCATGTCTGAACTGGGGTGGCAGAGTGGGCTAAAGAATGGATGGATTAAACCCAGATCTTTTGACTGGGTGTGAGTGTTTGATTGGTTCAGATGCTCCGTCCATCACCACCCCCTTTTGTACTGCTTTTGGCCGCCATAAGTGTGGCAGGTTATGCTCAGACGTGAGTCCCTTGCTCACTTTGCCACTGGATTCAAGCAAGCCGGGCTGAAGAAGGCTGTAATGCCAGAAACCGGTCCTCGGAAGCTTGTTTCCGGTCCAGGGAAGGCATGGCTTGGCAGTTCAGGCTGGACTGTTCCCATGAGGCACAGGGTCAGACTGATTTGCATATAGCCATGTCTGAACTGGGGTAGCAGAGTGGGCTAAAGAACGGTGATGGATTAAACCCAGATCTTTTGACTGGGTGTGAGTGTTTGATTGGTTCAGATGCTCCGTCCATCACCACCCCCTTTTGTACTGCTTTTGGCCGCCATAAGTGTGGCAGGGTATGCTAAGACGTGAGTCCCTTGCTCACTTTGCCACTGGATTCAAGCAAGCCAGGCTGAAGAAGGCTGTAATGCCAGAAACCGGTCCTCGGAAGCTTGTTTCCGGTCCAGGGAAGGCATGGCTTGGCAGTTCGGGCTGGACTGTTCCCATGAGGCACAGGGTCAGACTGATTTGCATATAGCCATGTCTGAACTGGGGTGGCAGAGTGGGCTAAAGAACGGTGATGGATTAAACCCAGATCTTTTGACTGGGTGTGAGTGTTTGATTGGTTCAGATGCTCCGTCCATCACCACCCCCCTTTTGTACAGCTGGGTGTTGTCGGCATTGGAGATGATGTTGAGGTTGTGTTGACGGGCGACATGGGTGAGGGGTGCCATGTAGATATTGAACAGCATCGGGCTAAGGGACGAGCCCTGGGGTACGTCGCATTGGAGTGGAAAGGGGGGGAGGCGGACGCTCTGGGTTCTGCCGGAGAGGAAGGATGTGGTCCAGTCCAGGGCCTTCCCTTGGATTCCGGCGTTGTGTAGGCGTGTGCGTAGGGTGCGGTGGCAGACTGTGTCGAAGGCGGCTGACAGGTCCAGGAGGATGAGGGCTGCTGTTTCTCTGTTGTCTAGCAGGGTCCTGATGTCATTTGTGGCGGCGATGAGGGCGGTTTTGGTGCTGTGGTTGCTGCGGAAACTGGGCTGGGATGGGTCCAGGATGTCGTTGTCTTCGAGGTAGCGGGTCAGCTGTCCGTTGACAATTTTCTCGGTGACCTTAGCCGGAAATGGGAGCAGGGAGATGGGCCGGAAGTTCTTGAGGTCCTTGGGGTCCGCCTTTGGTTTCTTGAGTTGATCTTGGCGTGTTTCCAGCTTTCCAGGAAGGTTACTGTCTCGAAGGAGATGTTGATGGCCTTGCTGAGATGGGGTGCGATGGATGCACTGGCTTTGCTGAAGATGTGGTGGGGGCATGGGTCTAGCGGTGAGCCGGAGTGGATGGTCTTCATGATATCGCTGGTGTCCTTGTCGTTGACGCTTGTCCAGGAGAGTAGGTGGTTGGTGCGTGTGGTGGTGGGGGCAGTGGCCATCGGGGCGGTAGTGGCGTTGAAGCTGTCATTGATGTCGATGAACTTACGGTGGAAGAAAGTAGCCAGTGAGTCGCATAGGTCTTGCGACAGCTGGATGTCGTTGGCGTTGGAGCTGGGGTTGGAGAGTTCCTTCATGATGTTGAAGAGCTCCTTGCTATTGTGTGCGTTGTTGTCAAGGCGGTCCTTGAATGAGGCCCTCTTGGCGGCTCTAATGAGTTGGTGATGTCTGCGGGTGGCATTCTTGTGGGCGGTGTAGCTGTCCGGTGATCGTTCACAGAGCCAGTTCTTCTCCAGTTTTCGGCATGTTCTTTTGGAGGCCTGGAGGTCTTCGGTGAACCAGGTGGCTTTCTTGCTGGTGTGGCTGTTGGAGGGTGTCTTGAGAGGGGCGAATGTGTTGGTGAAGTCGTCGATCCATTGTCTGAGGTTGCGGGCGGCAGTGTCGGGGTTGGTGGTGGGTGGGTTCTGGGCGGCGGTGGTGGTGAGCTGATCATCGGTGACTTTGCTCCAGCATCGTTGAGGCAGCAGTTGGGTGCGATGGTGCTTGGTGGGCTTCCGGAAGGTGAAGTGGATGCAGTAGTGGTCGGTCCAGTTGGGTTCGGTGGTGCGGTTGAAGGAGACGTGGGGGCTTGCTGTGAAGATGGGGTCGAGCGTGTGGCCGGAGGTGTGGGTGGGTTTTGTCATGAGCTGTCTGAGTCTGAGGTTGGCGAGATTGTCGAGCAGGGTGGTGGAGTTGGTGTCGTTGTTGCTCTCGAGATGAAAGTTCAGGTCTCCTAGGAGGATGTAATCCGTGGAGGCGAGGGCGTGCGTGCTGATGAAGTCGGTGATGGAGTCGCTGAACTGTGGTCGGGGTCTGGTGGGTCTGTAGATGATGGTTCCTAGGAGGGTGGTGTTGGGATCGGTGTGGATCTGGAAGTGCATATGTTCGGCGGTGCTGAGGGTGTCGTCGGTGTTGGTCGATACTCTGATGGTGTTCCTGTGGACGATGGTGATTCCTCCTCCTGCTCCGTTGGTGCGGTCCCTGTGCGGGATCTTTTATCCTTCCGGAATGGCAATGGCGATGTCGGGTGTGGAGGCTGGGTTCAGCCAGGTCTCTGTCAGGAAGGCGACGTCGGGGGTGGTAGAGTCGAGGAGGTCCCAGAGCTCGATGGCATGTTTGCGGGCGGACCGGGTGTTGAGGAGGATGCATCTGAGGTAGTTGGGTTCCTTGGTGGATGGTGTGACTGGTCGGATGCTGGTGAAGTTGCAGTTCCGGCAGGTGAAAGGTCCTTGGGTGCACTTCGGGGTTGCCCGGTAGCAGGTGTGTTCTCGACCGGGGTTAAGTGCATAGAGGGTGCTGGTGTCGTAGTGCAGTCGGGCGTCGTGGCGTCTCCGGGGTTCTGGTGCTGGGCGCGGTCCAGGCACGGACGGGCGCAGACGGGCTTGCCTTTGGCGCGGCCGCACAGTGGCCGCCATAAGAAGGGGAGGTGGGAGGGAGGATCAGCTGGGAGGGGGGAACGGGCGAATGGGAGCAGGGGGGCGGGGCTGCACGGGACGCAGCAGCGGGAGAGTGGGAGGAAGGGTTGGCAAATGGACACAGAAGGCAAGGGCACAGGAAAGCAAAAGGGAAAAGAAAACGCTTACAGCACAATAAAACAAAATGCTAAATACACCATACTAAATACAAAGGACAAGCTAAAGAATACAGTGAGCAGAAATACAGTGCAAACCTACGGCCTACTTGCGGATCTCGAACGCAGATGGTAGCTGGGCTATGGAGACGGGCACAGTCAGGTGGAGCTGCGCAGCGCGGCGTGGGGAGTGATGTGCCTGGGCACAGGGTCAAGTGACTTTGGAACTGCAGCTGTGTGGACCAGGTGATGCTGTGGATGACTAGGAGCCGTGCTCAAGCTTTTCCTACATCGGATGCCGTGAGTTGAGGGGTCGGTGTCCATCGAGAGCACCAACAAGCCTTAGCAACTGCAACCAACGTGGAAAGTGAAGAAGGTACAGTGTCGGGACCAGCAAGGTCCAGGTGACTCACCAGAAGCAGGAGAGTCAGGGCTGACCCCGAGCAATCAGGGGAGGCCACTGAATTCAAAGATGACCCTCAAGAGGACCCACAGGCCGGAAACACTGGAGTTGCCAGAAGACCTCGAGCAGCTCACCAAAGATGCAAGCCCACAATACAAGAGTTGCGGACAAAGATCTTGGTCACTGGAGATGCTTGAGGTTGGGACTATTTGGAGCCTGAAGATCTTGGAGGAAGGAAGCCAACAAGCCGACGCAGTGCACAGGGTTTCGATTCCTGTGGCTCCGCAAGGGATACTGGCCTCAACTTGGTGAGAGGACAGGGCAGGCCTCAAGGGTTGTGAAGAACCACCACCTGTGCTGCTGAGCCTTTCGGAGTCTGTGGGAGCTCATGATCAGCAGACCGGTCGGATTTGTTGTGGTACCTGCAGATGTAGGGAAGTGACTCCTTCACTTCAAGGGAGATTCCTTCAGGTGTCTTGGATGTCCTCAGGCCTTGGAAAGTTCCTGTATGGAGCACAGACACGGATGTTGCAGCAGAAGAGCAGGGTGAAAAGAGCAGGAGCAGCAGTAGTCTTCCTAGTTGCAGTCTTGAGGCCCAGAGTGAAGTCTAGTGAAGTCCAGAGTTCCCAGACAGTCGAAGAAGAAGTGGTGTCTTGAAATGAATCTTGTCCCATGACGAATCTAGGGACCCACCCACAGGTAAGCCCTTAAGTACCCTAAGGAAAGGGTTGGGACGATTTAGTGTTCCCTCCCAGGGGAGGGATCGAACAGAGGGGAGGATACTTCCATGTCCTTTGTCCAGTTTCACGCCAGAGCGGGAGCCAACAGCTCCCTGAACTGGTTTGGACTGGCGTATGCAAGGAGGGCACCAAATGTGCCCTTCAAGCAGACTGGTTGGCGCTGGCAAGAGGTTCCACCCGGCCTCAATTCACTAAACTAAACTGGCTGGGAGGTGGTCATACCTCCCTGTGACAAGATACCTATTGTTCTGCCTTCCCCTGCTCGAGCTTGGTTCAGCAGCAGGAGGGCAGAATTGTGTCTCTGGTCGGCAGCAGCCATATTGCTGTCCGGGTCTAAAAGAATGGTACCGGGAGCACTGAGGGCCTCCCGGAAGAGCTTTACAATGCATGGAATCATACCTCCCACAATATTTACGGTGTGGGGGTATGATTCCAACATGTTTAATACCAAACATGACATGGTTCGTAACAGCCAGTTTAGAGATGGTCATCGCATAATGACGCATGGCCACTCTATGTATCGTAATGGCTGATGCACTTACAACCTGGGAGAATGGACTCCTAAGGTTATAGGGGTGTCCTGCTCATGCAGGAGCACCCTCAAACTTAAAACGGAGCACCCTGCCTTCAGGATTTAAAGGTCTGCCTTAAGGGTGACATATAGGTTTTAGGTGTAGTGACCTTAGATATAGGGACACCTATATCTTTTGTAAGTGGTGCTAGCACTAGTTTACACAGGCTGCAACGGCAGGCCTGTAGTTACAGTTTGAGTGGTCTCCCATGGGTGGCATAATACATGATTCAGCCCATGGGGACCCCTGGTGTACCTATGCCCTGGTTACCTCAGTACCATATACTAGGGACTTATAGGGGTACACCAGGATACAATCTGGGATGTACCCAAGTACTTACCATAACCAATTTAGGGGAGAAAGCACAGAGACTGGGGTCCTGATTAGCAGGATCCCAGTCAGACTAGTAAGAAACCATCACAGCACCAGGCAAAAAGTAACCATACAGAAGGATGCTACCTTCCTACAACGGCCACAACATAGGTTAGGAGAAATGTATTACACCATAACTCCTCGGATTGAGTTATGGCTTGTTTCATGTAATCTGAGATTATATGGCCAGGATTTGGCAATTTTTTCAAAATGTGAAGTGGGTGCCCCCCAGTCATTAAATATTTTCATTGTACCCATGCCAGTATTTTGTCATGGGTGTTAACTCACATGTTGTGGGTGCCCCCATTATGTTAATAATAACAGCCTAACCAGCCTCTTGTATTTCAGGGCCACCATTTATTTTGCCATAGTTGCCTGCAACCCTAGGCCGTACATATGTCCTTCCTGTCCTATATCATGCCAATCACTATCTCTAGGATGCCAGCACCAGCATTTGCTGGGTGCCCCATATGCCAAGAGTTCACTCTAGTGTGCTAGTGCCAGCATTTTGAGTTTGATGCCCCATATGTCAAAATTTCTTTCAGTATGCCTGTGCAGGCATTTTACCATAGTCACCACATATGGCAAGAATGACCTCCAATGTGCAATCACTAGCATGTTGCTACCAATGCCTTTATACCAAAAACGATGTGCAGTATGCCAAGGCCAGCATTTTACCACAGTTGTCGCATATGTCAAGAATTACACCAAATGTGACAACACGAGCATTTTACCAGGGGCACCCCTTATGCCAAAATTACCTCCAATATGCCAAGATTATGCAATGGGCAGCAGACTCACAACCGTAACATACACACACATTTGTTCACTACATTTCTACTTACTTTCACTCACTCATTCTTATTCTCACTCACACTTATTTTTTCTCTCACTACCTTACAGCCATTCTCATTCACTCTGCTGCTCTCACTCACTATCAAAGTCTTACTCGTTCAATCTTACTCAGTCTCACTGATCCCAACCCACTCACTCTCTCTCACAGTTAAACTCACTTTTTCTCACTCACTACCCCGTCACTCTCACACATATGTACACACTCTCACACTCAGTTATGCACACTTACATTTACTCACCCTCATTCTCACACTCCCTCACATTCCCTTAAGCTTGTACTCACAATTTCATTTTCACCCACTGTCACTCTCACTCAATCTTACTCCCACTCCTTCATTCTAAGCTAGATTTACTTATTCTCCCTCATTCTGGTACACTCACAGTTACACTGCCACTCACTCTCAGTTATTCTCACTAACTACCCTGTCATTCTCACTCCATTTCACTAACAAACATGTCTGCACACAGGAACACATACACACATTTCACTCTTTTTTTTACTTACTTTCAATTGCCTGCCCTGGTCCTAATGATCTGCCAACCGTGGATAGACCCTCGGGGCAGGTACACAACCACCTCCCATCTCAGGTTCTGCAGCGAAAAACTGAAATCTGGGGTCTACACAGCTTCCAATTTCAGAGTATTGCTTCTTTCATTCATTCATTCATATCCTTTCTGCCTCAGGCTACACCAGTCGGTAAAAGCCCTCTCTCCCTAGGACGTCGCCTGCAGCTCGGGTCTATAAATCGGTTTCAGGGCATTTAACAAATGGCACAGCCCTCATCAGTGTGCTAGAAGGCTATTGTACAGTTTGGTTGGGGACTGTGCAGCAACAAAATTACCATTTTTATCAAGAAGGTCTCTCCTTGCAGCATTCTGTCAATAGGTGTCAGCCTTCATAATCAATAACAGAGTTTATGGTATCCACAGTCTTGGAGTTATTTTGACATGACAATTTCTGCCACAACGCTGTGGGGCACCTACCTGCTGGACGTCTTCCTGCCCCTGGGGCCCTGATGCTGTAGGTCTCGCCGCTCGCCGCTGCCGCGTTCCTACATCTCGCGGCTGGTGGCGGCTGGAGACTACAGCTCCCAGAGGGCAGTGCGACCACTTCCGGCCACTTCCTGCCGCTGCGCGCCCGGAGGCGCTACCTAACAGGACGCTCCCTCCGCGTCGCGGGACGCGCGCGGGCGTCGCCTGGCTGAGCCTGGGCAGAGGGCGGGCTGTCTGTGGCCGTCCGGGGACGACCAGGGACGGGACGGGCCACCCCCCTTACTTCTACTTGTGAGTACTCCAAGTAGTATATTGTGACTTAACATTCGAACATTTGATTTTATTTACTCATCGTGATCTGTCTTCGGATTTCTCACTCACCATGTCTATTCAATCCACCCTACCCGATAACTATCTGTTGAAGGTGGTTAACAGAATAAATACGGATAGGAGGAAATCGCTGGGGAAAAGCACTTCGGAAATCCCCCCTCTAATTGAATCTCTGGACCTCAATGATGTGGATATTAATACTCCCAGTGAACATGCTACATTAAATGATGTGGATGAGAACAGTACCATTGTAGATAGTACCGAGGTTTGTAGCAATTCCATTGAAGTGGGAGGTGATTTGTGTGATACTTGTGAGGGCACTCCTCAACATTCAATGAGGGCCACAAGATTAATGAGAGCTTGTAGGAAAACTGTACCTAAAAGGGGAAACTTTCATTCAGGTAGAAAACATATAAAGGATCTAACCCATAAGGATAACCCAGAGGATATAGGTTCACTAATTAAAGAAAGTTGTATCTCCATCGATCCTGGCTAACTAGATTTACTGATGGGTTCTATCGATAAGAAATTTAGAATGATTATTGATCCACTGATTGCTAAAATAGAGGGCCTGTGCGGGGAAGTTCAAAGACTAAGGGATGTGGTTGATCATCAATCTGTTACCCTGGATAAAACAGTATCAACTTTTAAAGATATATCTACCCAGGATAAGGGGCAACCTGGAAATCTAATTAGCCCACCGGTGATAGTCAACAACGGGAAACAACCATCTAAAGAACAACCTGTTCCAATTACCTCAGTGACAACTTCTGTTACACAGGATAAGGGTAGACCGCCTCAGCAGCAACAGAGAGCGGGACCATCAAGTAAAGGACAGGTTAGCCCTAACCAGGTTGTTAGACCAACATTATCTTTAATTGGAGAGCAGTCTGGTCATGTGCCAGCTGCGTTACCCAATAAAGCACAAGTGGCTGTCAATGGTGGAACAAGCAGGGCTCCAGCAAGAGCAAGTAAGCGCCCTGTGGACCTCCCACCTGATTGCGTACCATAAGTTGTAGTTTTAACGAATGTCCCACCTATCACACAGGCCCCTTATACCCAAGAATCGGTAGATTCACTTAAAAACAAAGCTATCTCTTGGCTTAGTCGGCACTGTGGTTATCCAGTTGGCTACTCAGACCAGATCATCTCTATTAGAAGAGTCAACTGGATAGGTAATACAAGAAAAACATGTGGGGGTGACTGCGTGATTATTAACTTTAAACATCCGCAACATGTTGCGACGGTCCTCCTAAGAGCGGCCTCGATCACGCAGCCAGAGACAGACGTTGTCGCAAGACCACTGGGATATTTTTACAACCATTTAAACAGGTTGCATTCAGTAAACAGCTGGGAGGGATCTTCGAATAATAATAATAATTCTTACTCAACTGGAAACAGCTTAGGGCAACATACCCCCTGTTTTGCCCCCCAGGACGGCCCATTTGTTACTCCAATGCATATGATGAACCTGGTTCATGGCGGGAATAGATTTATACCACATGCGCCTAATTTTCCACCAGTAACCGATAGTGTTTGACGGCAAAAGAAGATATGTTGGGTTGGAATGATTTTATTAGCTTATTTGACATTATCTGTCTACAGGAAACATGGTGTAGAGAATATAGAGGGAGTGATGGCTTTGTTTCCTATGAACTTCCCGCATTGGCCTCACCTCATGGAAGATCTAGAGGAGGTCTGCTAGTTCTGATTTCAGTGAAGTTGCCTGTACTAGTAAAAAAGTATGTTAAAGTGGGGGTTCATTCCCAAATCCTTTGGCTTGTACAAAATGACTGTAGAAATGTTCTGTTGATCAATTTTTATAATAATATATTTGACGGAACTAGGCACACAGTTGTTAATGATTTACACAAAGCAGTGTGTAATTTAGTAGAGAATTTTATTGGTGTTTTTGAATATATTTTTGTGGGGGATTTTAATGTCTCAACTTGCCCCTTATCATCCCAGAATCTATGTGGCGTCTATAATCATTCAGGGGATGCAGAAGTTCATTTCCCCCATCATTTGTACGGGGAAACCCTGAATAACTTTTTGATAGATTATGACATGATAATCATGGAAAACTTAAAAAATGATCTGGGAGAAAGCGTCCCAACTTTCAAAGGGAGGGGGGCTAATACAGTAATTGATTTTATATGCATGTCTACCTACCTAAAACATATGTGCTCTGAAGTCAATGTGGTTGATGTACTGTTGAGCGATCATAACTGCCTTACCATAGAAATTAAGATCTGGAATTCTACCACCACTCCCAATTCGGGTACAATTGTAAATATTGAACCGCATAGAACTAACGGAGTTAGGTTGAGGTGGAAGGGTGAGAAAGCCGAAGAAACATCTGATTCCATCATTAACAGCTGTATGATGGAAATTTCGGCTATTCTCGAACAAGGGGAGTCAGATGGTGCCAGTATCGACCACTTTGACAGAATAGATGTCACTATCGGTAAGAAGTTCACTAAAGAGGTGGGGCACGTAAATAGACAGAATATGGGATGGTTTGATCATGTTTGTTCTATTGCCCGGAGAGATCTTAAAGAAGCTTTAGCAGCTAAACCCAGAGACAAATGTTTAGTGATCCAACTTAGGCAGGATTTTAAACTGGTCCTTAAACGCAGAAAGGCTGAGTTGCAGCAGGAAGCGTGGGACAATCTAAGCCAAGCAGCAGAACAAGGAACTGCAACCTGTTCTGGTCAACTGTAAATAGCCCATTATTCAAAGACGAGAAGGTTCCAGTGCTCACATCTAATGTGAGCATAGACTCATGGATCCAACATTTCTTGATCATATTTGATTCTGGCAATAATATAGACCCCCCAGGAAACGGATGGCCTATAGTTGCACTAGATATTACAGTAGAGGAAGTTATGGTCAGCATAACAGCTAGTAAAGGAGGGAAGGCCCAAGGTCCCGATGGGGTTCCTATAGATGTATACAAGACAGCCCCGGAGATTTGGGGCCCCCTACTAGCAAAGATTTTTAATGCTGCAGTCTGCTCTAAAATACCACCTACTTGGGCAGAATCAATTATAATCCCTATCTATAAGAAGGGAGATCGGGGCGAAGCAAAAAATTACCGTCCAATATCCCTACTGGACTCATCAGTAAAAGTTATGAGTCGTGTTTTATTAGCCAGATTAGAAGAATGGGCGGAATCGAATGAGATTTTAACCAATAGCCAGTTTGGTTTCAGAAAGGGGCGTGGAACTATAGAGCAGTGCTTAAATTTAGAACTTCTGGTCCGGAAATATACACAGGCCAAGAGTGGGTCGCTGTACTTATGTTTCGCCGACTTAAGCAGTGCCTTTGATATGGTAGACCACGCCCTACTTTGGGCCAAATTGATTGACATGGGAGCCCCTAACGGTATAGTATATTTTCTAGCTCGCCTGTATGAAAAACTTAGCACTAGCGTCCGATATGGGCCCAATGGGGAATGTACAAGTAAATTTAGGATAGGGAGAGGAGTCAGGCAGGGGTGTGTTTTAGCACCCCTACTGTGTACTCTCTTTATCAATGAGGTGGATGCTGCCCTACAAGCAGTTACGGCTGACGCCCCTAGAGTTAATAGCCTTAACATCCCTGTGCTACTCTATGCGGACGACGCCGTACTGTTGTCTAGGACACCCCTGGGTCTTCAACGATTGATGGACAGGTTTGTTCTGTTCATCAAAAATAGGAAATTGGTGATCAATAGATCTAAAACCTATGTGATGGAGTGCTGTGGCCGAGCCAAGTCAAAAATGAAAACAAACTCCCATTATTTTATAGAAGGTGAACAGGTTCTAAAAGTAGACAATTTCTGCTATTTGGGGATTAATTTCTCAAAAAATGGTAGCTGGGACATTGAACACAAAGCGGTCAAAACTAAGATGATTAGAAGTGCCAATGGGGTTTTCGTATTCGCAAAGAAATTGGGAAATAGACGCATAGCAGACATGCTAAAAATCTATCAATCTAAATGCCTATCTGCGGCCCTATATGGGGCAGGAGTTTGGGGTGTAACATCTGCCGGGTGCCTACAGATAGAGGAGAACAACTTTCTGAAAAGACTCCTGTGTTTGCCCAAATCTACTTCTAACACCCTGGTTCACAAGGAAACGGGGTCCCATTTCTTGAATGATTTAATCATGCTAAGACCTTTATTATTGTGGCGATCTGTTTGGTTAAACGAAGGCACCTCACTAAACAGAGCTATCATTGAGGATTGCCTCACTTTGGACCAGCACATGAAGATCCCCTGGATCAAATATAACATTGAAAATGTTCAACTTGTCTTTGGATATGATGTGATCAATGATCGGTTTTGTGTATCTGATAACTCCAAGTCAAATATGAAGACTATGTTTCTGAATTCCTGTATAGAGAGGCGTGCCTTGGAGGATTCAAAACTCACTACCTGTAAATTGTACAATGGCTTGAATGAGTTCAGTGGATTTCATCCCTACTTGACACAGGTGACTAGAGTCTCACACCAGTTTGTACTCACTAGAATGAGGATGGGAACTGCACACCATCTGGTTGCGTGTCCTAATATAAAAACGCGCCCTGTGGGACCATGTCCATGTGATCATAAGACAGAACAGAGTACTGTGCACTTTCTTTTTTCTTGTACCATGTACAGTGAATTACGGAAAATTTATTTAAAGCCTATTCTGAATAGATTTGGAGTAAGAACTATCACAGAATCTATGAAATTGCTTTTTAATATGCATCATTCGGACATTTGCTTTTTTACGGCTATTTTCCTACAGAAGGCTATCAGCGCCAGGAAAAGCATGTGTTTTTAATGACTCTGTTTTAATATATTTATTCCATCCCGCACTGGATAATTATTGTAACAACTGTATTTTTCTTTATATTTTTTAATCTATGAAATGTTGATATATGCAACTGTATGTGCTTTTATGGACATGTTTTATGCTCCGAATAAAGCTCTATGAAATGAAATGACATGCTTTTACTCATTGCAGTCTTCGATACATTTGCCCAGAATCACAGGATGTGGCGCGTCCTTGCTGAGACATGACGGGTTCCCCAAATTTAAAGGACGACCACCCTGCTATAGGGCCATATCTTTGGTGCCATAAAAAAATTGCACCACCTCACATCCTTCTATCTCTCCCTATTGACCATATCATGAGTAGCATTTAGTCCAAACCTATTGAGTAGCCCAGAAATGAGAGAAGGCGAGGTTGTCCAGCATCGGATACAAAATGTCACAGCGAAGATGGTGGACTGCCTAGTATTGAAAGTGATATGGAAGTTTGTCATCCCTGTTGCACCCCTTGCATGGTACACAGAGACCCGAATCCCAAAGCAAGAGTAGTTCTGGGTATACATGGCCGCACAGATGCTAATCTTGTTAAGTGGTAATAATAGGCACTCGCCCTTTAATGGTCAAACTACTCTAAAAGCATAAATACAAATAAACAAAAAAGGAAGTGCCACAATAGTTTTACTATAGAGATTGTTTTCTTTGTTTTCTTCTGGTGTACACTTGTTCAATGTTGTCAACATCAATGTATTCTTCTCCAGGTTCAAAATAACAATGGAGCCAGAGCGTGAAGTCTCAAACCAATTTTCTTTTTATTCTTCAAAACATCAATGACTCAGCCTAGACAGGCTGAGACATTGATGTTTTAAAGAATAAAAAAGACTTCGCTCTTTGATAAAATATGCTGCCGTATACGTTAATTCAACGTAAGAGTTGGTGAAGTGGAATTGAGATCACACAGTCACTGAGCCCCAATGACATTGCATGGTTGACCACTTGTCCCACACATAGCACACCTAACAGCATCCTATTCATGTCTGATAGTCAGTAGGATGGACAAGAGTTGTTCAGAAAGCTGTTCCTGAGGCGGAAGCTGGGAACATAGTCTAGCGTTTCATTTTAATTGTCTTTAAGCTTTCTGCATTTGCTTATTTGCACATATTCCTACCTGCCCGTACTGCACACTTCTCCTCAGCCGATTTGGGCGCTGACGAGGGAAGCTACAGAGCCGCCATTTTGGGGGTAGTCTCGGGGTGGAGGTCTAGTTGTTGCCCTCTCCCGCCCTCACCAGGATAAAAGACGCGCTCAGGCTCGCGCGCGCAGATTGTTCAGAAAGCTGTTCCTGAGGCGGAAGCCGGGAACATAGTCTAGCGTTTCATTTTAATTGTCTTTTTTAACCTTTCTGCATTTGCTTATTTGCACATATTCCTACCTGCCCGTACTGCACACTTCTCCTCAGCCGATTTGGGCGCTGACGAGGGAAGCTACAGAGCCGCCATTTTGGGGGTAGTCTCGGGGTGGAGGTCTAGTTGTTGCCCTCTCCCGCCCTCACCAGGATAAAAGACGCGCTCAGGCTCGCGCGCGCAGATTGTTCAGAAAGCTGTTCCTGAAGCGGAAGCCAGGAACATAGTCTAGCGTTTCATTTTAATTGTCTTTTTTAACCTTTCTGCATTTGCATATTTGCACATATTCCTACCTGCCCGTACTGCACACTTCTCCTCAGCCGATTTGCGCGCTGATGAGGGAAGCTACAGAGCCGCCATTTTGGGGGTAGTCTTGGGGTGGAGGTCCAGTTGTTGCCCTCTCCCGCCCTCACCAGGATAAAAGACGCGCTCAGGCTCGCTCGCGCGCGCAGATTGTTCAGAAAGCTATTCCTGAGGCAGAAGCCGGGAACATAGTCTAGCGTTTCATTTTAATTGTCTTTTTTAACCTTTCTGCATTTGCTTATTTGCACATATTCCTACCTGCCCGTACTGCACACTTCTCCTCAGCCGATTTGGGCGCTGACGAGGGAAGCTACAGAGCCGCCATTTTGGGGGTAGTCTCGGGGTGGAGGTCTAGTTGTTGCCCTCTCCCGCCCTCACCAGGATAAAATGTCTTTACCTGCCCAGACGCGCAGTGGACGGCGCAGCGGCCGAAGGCACGCCAAAGGGAAGCCCGTCTGCGCCCGTCTGCGACCAGAACGCGGCCGGGGCCGGACACTCTGCCCGATATAACACCATCCATAGGACCGTATACAGCCAGAGGGAGATACTTGCTCTTAAACCTACAGGGTGCTCTCACACCCTGTTTCACCCTTCTGAAATTCGGAGCATGGACTTTTCACATGATAAATATTTTTCTTGGCCCACTTCATTTATATCCCGGGGTCCCAGGGTGGTGCTATCCCTTAAGACTGCACTTATAAACTGCATATCATTGGTTAAACATTCTCTTGATATTCTCCAGTCCCTCAAGGATAATGATTGGGATCTCCTTTTCCTGACAGAAACCTGGTTGAACGAGGAGACCAATCCTGCCCTGGCTCTGGCCATCCCTGTTGGCCATAGTATTATCGGCGCCAATCGGCAGAATGGTAAACAGGGGGGTGGAGTTGCAATTATTTTATAAAACTAAATGGACGGTTACTTCACCTCATTACGATCAAATTGACGGCATTGAAGGTCTCCCCTTCTGCATCAAACTGTCGGCCTTTATCTCATGTGCCGACCTTTTGATGTACCGTCCTCTTAACTCCAGTTCCTCCCATTTACCAGCCCTGATGGATTATATTATCCAAGCATGCACTCAGTATGCTAATTTCACGGTTCTTGGAAACTTTAACTTACATGCTGAAGATGCCTCTTGTCCCCTCAGCTCGAATTTCATCTCCACTCTAGCAGCCTGTGATCTGGCCCAACTAGTAGTTCTCCCCACTCATAAAGCCGGTCACACATTGGATTTAATTTGCTCTAATCTTCCTGATATTTCGGTTGATGACCCTATACCCGTCACATGGTCTGACCATTATCTTATTCCCTTCTCTATCCAAATGACCCATTATGATAGATCCTCTTTGACCCCTAAGGAGTCCGGTAGAAACTGGAGTAAAATATCTCCTGCATCCCTTCAAGAGCACTTAAAAGACTCTAGCCCGCTTCCCGCCTCGGATTTGGACTCAAGTATTTCCAACCTTAATGATTGGATGGGCAGGGCAATCGAGTCACTGGCTCCTCTTAGGCCAGTTAAAACCTTCAGGTCTTCTCCTGCGGCCCCCTGGTACTCGGAGGAATTGAGACAGAAAAAGTCTGCCTACAAAGTATTGGAACGCCGCTGGAGACTGAAGTATTCAACAGAAAGTAAAATTGAGTATCGTACTGCCCTCAAAGAGTACCGTAAACTAATTGTAAAACAAAAAAGAAGTTTTTTATCAGATAAAATTGATAAAGCCAGTAACGCCCCCCAGAGAGATCTTAAGAATCGTCAGATCTTTTACTGACCCACAGACCTTGAATCGGCATCAGCCGGCATCTCAATCTCTTTGCACTCAACTCTCCGAGGTTTTTGAGGAGAAAATTGCTCTCATCTATGCCTCTTTTGCTTCCAGGGATAGCTCTGATATTAAGGAGGAATTGATGGACTATAATACCTCTGCTCCAGCTCTCACAGAATTTTCTGAAATACCTGAAGCAACTTCCCTCCAGGAATTGCTCAAATGCAAATCTGGCTCTCCCAGTGATCCCTGGCCAGCAAAACAATACAAAGCTTTATCAGCGCTTCTCAATCCCCATCTGAACTCCATATGGAATGCTTCCCTGAGTTCTGATATTTATCCTGAAGCATGGAAACACACATTTCTAGTTCCGATCTTAAAAAAAGCTAATGCAGATCCAGAGATCCCAGGGAATTATAGGCCGATCTCTCTCCTCCCTGCCCCGGCCAAGGTTTTGGAAAATCTAGCCCATCAGCAAATTGCTAGTTTTGTAGAGAACCAGGGCCTCCTTCATGATTCCCAGCACGGATTTTGTTGGGGCTACAGTACGGAGTCGGCCCTGATCGAAATGGCGGATTCCGTACGGTGGACACTTGACCGGGGGCTCGAGGGCGGTGTTGGTGCTGCTGGAATTGTCGGCAGCATTTGACACCGTCTCTCACCCCATCCTGTTGAGACAGTTGAGTTCTATTGGAATCCAGGGTACGGTTCTTAAGTGGATTGCTTCATTCCTTTCGGATCGTAAGCAACAGGTTCATACTCCCCCCCACACATCCTCAGTTAAGCCTCTCAAATGGGGTGTCCCTCAGGGCTCCTCGTTGAGCTCCCTCCTGTTTAATGTGTACTTTACCCCTTTAGTCGAAATGATTTCTCATTCGGGCATTAAAATAACATCATATGCTGATGATATTCAGCTGCTTTTTACTTTTTGATGAGCCAATTTCCACCACTTTTGATCCTCTTAAGTTGTGCCTTAGGAATATTGACAAATGGATGGATTTGAACTTCCTCAGACTCAACGCTGGAAAAACTGAGGTTTTGTTTTTCAATCAACCATCTCCATTAGACTCCAATTTATGGTGGCCGGAAGATCTAAGCCAGGCTCCCCTTCCGAAGGACTCTGTTAGAAACCTGGGGGTCCGATTGGACCATCATTTATCCTTCGTGAATCAGGTTCAAACAGTATCTGCTGCATGTTTTTCTAAAATCAAAATTATAAAAAAGTTCATAACCTATCTACCCAGCGACAATCGCAAAACCATAGTCCATGCACTTATAATCTCGCATCTTGACTATGCTAACGGATTATATCTGGGTCTGACAGCAGGCCTTTGCAACAGACTCCAGACAGTGCAAAATGCAGCTGCCCGTTTGATCGGGGGTATTACACTTAGGCAACATATCTCCCCTTACCTGCGAAAATTGCACTGGCTCCCCGTCTCTAAGCGAATTGAGTTTAAAGCGATGGCTTATCGGACGACAAAAGACAAAAGCCCAGCCCATCTCAGGTCAAGCCTCCGACCATACAGCAACTCCAGAGCCCTCCGTTTAAACACCAAGTTGTTACTAGTGACCCCCAGATTCAAAAAAGCCCGATCGGGAGGTAAAGCCTTCGAGGTATGTGCCACCCAGTGCTGGAACAAGCTTCCGCTGTACCTTCGTATGAGCCAATCGGAACTTGAATTTCGCAGAGCCCTAAAACCTTTTTATTCTGCCTGTAAGGCTCTATCTTGGACCATCTGCCGTCTGTTCAATCAGCGCTGGGACACCCCGTTGGGGTAGCTGCGCGCTTTATAAAATACACAAATAAATAATAAATAAATTACAAAATGTAAACCAGGCTTTTGTTACTTTCTGTTACCACCACTGCAAGAACAGTGCCAGGAGAACAAATGGCATGGCAACGTTTGCTGACGTCCATGTCTGGTAGGCTGTCGTGAAAATATCAGATGGTGAACTATATGGATTGACAATCAAGACCTGTTGCCTGTTGTAAAGGCACCAGCATGATACAATCCATAACACTGGACAGTGGTTCTCCTTCAGCTTAGAGACTCTGCTATCACAAGAGAAATAAAGCAATATCCCATTTCTTGACGCTTAAGCAGTTGTGTGCCCGTTGTAACCCTGTAGTACCTATCCTTCGGGTATGTCCCATCCATCCCAGAGGCATTGAGCTATTGTGGCCAATTGTCAAATCAAATCAGCTTTATTTGGTGTGAAAAAAATCCAGAAAAGCATTCTAAACAGAGTGGGTAATTAATCTACCAAGTAAAAAAAAAGAAATCATATTTCATGAACATTCAATAGTTCCTAAAAATACACATTTATACATTATTTTGATTGTAAAATAGCCTATATCATAAAATCATTGGGTTCGAAGCATGAACAAAAATCAGGGTAAGCAGACGCCTATATCATCAGAAAAGATGCATAAAGTGCAAGGTGCAAGATATTAGCATACATTTAGACTATAAAGAAGGCACTACTAAGTGGCCAGTTGCCATGTTGCTAGATCTGCTAACCAGGCCTGACTTTGAGACCCCCAGTAAAAATCACCATTGCCAAAGCCACCTCCTTCATTAGCGACAGTTCGCTGTTACTAATGTTGACAGCCTTTCTTTCCCTCCCTAATGCAAATGTGTCTGAAGCCTATCTACAAAATATGTTAACACTGTCCTTATAGGTGCCTTATGCGAAACACTGCCACCCGTTCCCTGAAGCGGTGATAGTATTTAATGTGGATTACATTTGGTTGATTATAACAAGCAAGCTTCTTCTACCCAAAACTAAGATTATGCATTGGCTTCATCTTCCTGGTTGACATGTTTATAAGACTGCTCTCTAGTTGACACATTACATGTATGGTTCCTCCTAGAAATGTTGTTTGCCTCCTCAAATGCTCATAGTACCCTGAACTGCAGCCAGACCAGCTCTTGCTGACTTGCTGTTTGTCAAGGTGCACTAGACTTGCAATGCAGATCCAGCGGAAGTGATGTGTGCTTCCACACTTCTCCACACCCACCTCCAAGCATACATTGATGCATGTTGGCTAGAAATAGACCTTGAGACTCAAAATGAGTCAAGAGGGAGAAACTGAGGCAACAGATCATCACACTGCCAGATACACAGCTGGGCTTGATCTGCACTGCAAGACATCTGAAGACTAGAGGAGACTTTTAGCAATTTTATTATGCTGACTTCAGCTTTAACTTCAGATAATGTACATGAAGTACCTTTTGACAAGCACTGTATTTCCAACTCCAGGTGGTTGAATGAAGGCCTGCATCTTCCTAAAGGTGAAACATAATTACAATCTATACAGCATATGTAAATAACATTGTTAGCTACCATACACTGTGAGTAGATCTAACGACCTTCAAAGTTATCTAGTAACATTCTGCAGTTTGAATTACTCGCAACATCACTGGTACATAAATATTAATTTTTATCACATAGGGGCATATTAGCAAGAACCTCGTTAAAATGAATGCTGTTTTAGCGACAGGAAACTGCCGCTAAAACAGCGATAATGGGCTTGCTAATATGCGTTATAGAATTCCAATAGAAGCCCAGTTTAGATGTCCTGCACATCTAGCATGTTATGTTATGTTAGTCTGAATTTGTAGAGTGCACGTTCACCGCATGGTTTCTTGGCGCTGTGTGCCGCTGGGGAACCCGTCATGGCTTTCCCTGTGAGATGGTCCCTGTTGGGCATCCCCAAGGTGAAGCCAGGCATCCCCAGCAGCGAGGGGGCCGTTGTGGAGATTAAGCAAGCTATTACCCAGAGTTGCAGCGTGGGACCCATGGTTAGAGAGGCACCGAGGCGAGATTTATCGAGCCCGCTGACATTAGTTCCGTACCCTGCCGCGTCGGGAATTGAACCCTGGTCCCGGGCCGACCTCTGCTTCTGGGTCTGCCGCCTCTAACCGGTGAGCCACACTTCTCCACATGGGCTTCTATTGGAATTCTGTAACGCATATTAGTAAGGCCATTATCGCCATTTTAGCGGCAGTTTCCTGTCCCTAAAACTGCAATAATTTTAACGAGGTTCTTGCTAATATGCCGCATAGTTCACCTAGCAACCAGCAAACACTTTTCCATCTAATGCAGCAATTCTTAACCTTAACCTTTTGCCCACTTAGGTTTCTCCAACCTGTCTGTATTGTTCAGCCGTGCTCAATACCTGAAATGGAAAAATAGAAGTGCAGGTACTCTGTACCAGAGTACCTGCTTGTTTCTAAGAAGTGCCAGTACTCCAATTAAAGGTATTGCATTTCTCTTGAGAAGCACCGGTACTCTCCCCCTCAAAATAAAAAAGTGCTGGTACTTCGTACCGGCCCATTTAACGCCTTAACCGTGGCGGTTTTTCCGCCGCGGTGTGGCCGTTCTATTAGGTAGGCGGGGCTCCGTCGGCCGTTGGTCGATGGCAGCACTAGCGAGGTAGTGCTCCCGTCGACCGACGGCAGCACGCAAGGGGTTAAAGCACTGGCCATGCTGGAGAAACTGCACAGACTACCTGTCCTGAGCAGAGTGTCTTTTTAGCTCCCTCAGGCCAATCCCCACGCTGCTCTCATAGCATGAGAACAGTGCAGGGATTGCACAGGGAGTCTCTCCCAATGTGTATGCTGAGAGCTTGGGATCAGGTAGAGAGCACACAGAGGCATGATGCGGGAGGCGACCAGCAACTGGCAGCTTGGTAAGTTACATTTAGAAAAAATAGTAACCCCCCAGCGCTCCCTCTACCTGCCTTATCACCCTATGTTTGGGGTGGCCGCCACAGCAGCACATATTGAAACAGCATAAATGAGGCGAAATAAAACCATTTCTCCTTGTGTGCCCTTTTAATGCCTGCTTTTGCATGGTGTTAGTTTTTGGCACTGTCACACATTTACACCTCCTTGTAAATCTGGGGCAGTGTCAATTAGCAATGGGTGTTGCGGTGGAACTCCCACAGCCACACCCATTCACGCCCCTTTGCCGTAGACGACTGCGGCGGAAAGGGGCATATTTACAAGGTGGCATTCAGCCACCGTAAGTGGCTTAGCGCTACTTGGTAAATATTGAAAATGGTGCTATGCCACCAGAGCATCAAAAAAAGTGACGCTCCAGTGGCGATAGGGGCTTGTGAATAAGCCCCGAAGTGTTACGGGGAACTCTCAAGGACCTTGAAAGCGACTTTATTGGGAAGAAGCGCTACATAAACACGTCATATAATCCAGTGACCATATCTTGCTTTGACAAGGATCATATTTGATGCTTCCAGGCACTACGAGGTGGCTAACTGTACATGCACCTGGTGACGCCCTTTAGAATCTTTCAATGCTTTGAATGAGCCCTAATTGCCTAATGGGTGCCAGACGACCTCAGCCTTGCCCAGGAATTTATGACGATCTAATTATCCCTGCACGAGAGTTCACTGCCACCAGGTTGGTATTCACGGTTTTAAACAGCAAGTGGCTTCATTATAGAAATGTTATTTTCAAGGCACGCACCAAATTAAAATGAGTAAACAAAGGTTTTAATCAGCCACAGTTCACGTGTGCCGTCGTTAGCAAGTGAACCACGGGACTTTAATCAAACCCTGATTACATTCCCCTGGTGGGGGGCGGCGACAGCGCGCGCTAAGTGCGGGTGATTAAAACCTTTCCATGTTTTCAATTTCATTTGGAGCGCAGAGGGGCTCTCACCCCCGATCCCGGTCTTGTATGGTACACGCAGGGGCGATGGCAGGGCGGGGAAGCAGCCTTCTGCCTGAACAAAGTCATGGTCTGCCTAAAGCAATAACCAGACGTCGCTCACAGAAACAAGCATTGGCAAAGCCAAAAGGGCTCTCCAATGGGACCTGTAGGCTTTTCCAATAGCCTTTGGCATGCTGAGTAGCTTATCTAAAGGAAAAAAAAGTGCTATGATGTGGCAGTCACATTATTTTGTAGGTGTGCGTCAGGGGGGCAACTAGAGCCACATTTCGGGGGGGGTGCTGAAAAATATTTCGGGGGTCTAATTCTTCCAACCACAGACAGTGGCTGTAAGAATGGGTGAACACACAACAAAAGCTCCATTTACAATTAATGGCCTTTTAAAGACCTGTTAAGTACTCAGGTGCGACTGCAATTAGATGCTCGTAAGCCCGCGAAGCTGTCTTCGCCCGGGCTGACGGACACGACGGAGGGGGGCTGAAGCCCCGTGAGCCCAATGGGTTTCCCGCGCCTTGTGTGCGCACCACTCAGGAGAGCGTTTTTTTTCTTAGTGTCAAGTTGGATCAGTGTGCTAAAAATACATGTGTGTGTGAAGGAATTAACACAGAAGGTTGGGGTGGGGAGGAGAAGTAGTGGACGAAAGAGGAGGGCGGGTGGGAAGCAACACAGAGGGTGGAGAGCCGAAGCAACAGGTGACGGGCAGCAAGGTGCAGCGGGTGGGAGAGACATGGGCAAGAAATAACCAGGAGTGGAGGGCACAAGGCGAGTAAATAAGGTGGGGTCATGTGGAAACAGGCATGCACAAGAAGTGCAGGGGGAGAGAAGTACACGAGAAAGTAGTGCTAGAAGACGTAGCAGTTAAAGCATAAAAGTTAGCCAATCAAAAGAGATGGTAATGAGTCTATTCTCCATGGGCGGAATGAGCAGAAGAGATGACAAGCTGGGACACAAGTGTGGCAGGGTATGCTCAGACGTGAGTCCCTTGCTCACTTTGCCACTGGATTCAAGCAAGCCGGGCTGAAGACGGCTGGAATGCCAGAAACCGGTCCTCTGAAGCTTGTTTCCGGTCCAGGGAAGACATGGCTTGACAGTACAGGCTGGACTGTTCCCATGAGGCACAGGGTCAGACTGATTTGCATATAGCCAGGTCTGATCTGGGGTGGCAGAGTGGGCTAAAGTACGGTGATGGATTAAACCCAGATCTTTTGACTGGGTGTGAGTGTTTGATTGATTCAGATGCTCCGTCCATCACCACCCCCTTTTGTACCGCTTTTGGCCGCCATAAGTGTGGCAGGGTATACTCAGACGTGAGTCCCTTGCTCACTTTGCCACTGGATTCAAGCAAGCCGGGCTGAAGACGGCTGGAATGCCAGAAACCGGTCCTCGGAAGCTTGTTTCCGGTCCAGGGAAGACATGGCTTGGCAGTTTGGGCTGGACTGTTCCCATGACGCACAGGGTCAGACTGATTTGCATATAGCCATGTCTGAACTGGGGTGGCAGAGTTTGCTAAAGAACGGTGATGGATTAAACCCAGATCTTTTGACTGGGTGTGAGTGTTTGATTGATTCAGATGCTCCGTCCATCACCACCCCCTTTTGTTCCGCTTTGGGACACGAATTAGAAGCAGACATATGAGAGTGATGCAAAAGCCAACAAGTGGTAAGCAATAGGCAGGCTCCAAACCCATGTATGTTTGGTAAGCCCACAATGTGTCTCACAACAGACAGTGCATGCACCATCTGGTAAGCAAGACCTAAAAATAACTTACCTCTGCCTTCTGCAATACGCCAATTCCAAAAAACCTTAAGCAGGCTGTAGGAGAGTGCCCCTCTTTGCATGGTTACCCCCTAACGTTTTGCCAGATACCTGATGCCAACTTGACTGAGTGTGTGCTGAGATCCTGCTAATCATGCTCCAACACATGTTCTTTCCTAAAACTGTACCTTTGACACACACAATTGGCACACCATTGGGCCATCTGTAAGTCCCCTGTAAAAGGTGTCCCTGGGACCAAGGGCCTGGTGACCAGAGAAGGGCCCCTAATGGCTGCAGCATGTATAATGCCACCCTCCGAGGCCCCTCACCTTAACACCCGCACAATGCCATAGCAGGCTGCATGTTTTGGTGCAGACCAAACTAAAGACTCGGCATGGCACACATCCCTGTGTGCCATGCCCACTAATACTGCCTGTGGCATGAGTAAGTCACCCCTCTAGCAGACCCTCCAGCCCTTAAGGCAGGGTGCACCATACCACAGGTGAGGGTATAGCTGCATGAACAATATGTCCCTACAGTGCCTGTGCCATTCACAGACATTGTTAGTGCAGTGGAGCCATTTTGAGTACATGAGCTGGGAGTTTGTCTCCACAATCAAACAATCAATCAATCAATCAATCAATCAATCTGTATAGCGCGCTACTCACCCGGAGGGTCTCAAGGTGCTTGGGGGGGAGGGGTGGGGGGTCTGCTACTTCTCGAACAGCCAGGTCTTGAGTTGCTTCCTGAAGGAGAGGTGGTCCACGGGATCCACAGTAGCTTTACTGAAGTCTGGAAAGTTTTGTATCAAACTTCCCAGCACGTTAAACCCACACTGATGCCAGTATTGGATTTCATGAAAAATGCACACAGAGGAAATCTTAGAGATGTCCCCTGAAAAAAGACCATCTCTGGTATGGTTACTGGCTGGCTCCTAGCCATCTACCACCACCAGACAGGTTTCTGGACCCCTGGGTAGAGAGCCCTCCGCTCTCTGGGCCTGGCGACAAAGCTCATTCTTGGCAGAAGCGTCATGCCTCCTCCTCCTCCAGGATGGGCAGGGATCTCGAAGAGGGAGCTTCAAAGGCTTGCCACCTTTGTCAGCTTCCATCAGCAACTGGCTCCCACCAGTTCTAACCCCCATTTTGGGTGCGACAACCGGTGGGAAAACCTAGCTAGAAAGGGAGGTGTGTCCGACTTTGCCTACGCCACCCCTTAAGTGGGGCAGGCGAGGTGAAGCCCACATCGCAGTCCCTGTCATCTTGTAGGTGGGAGACCCTCCTTTCAGGAAGAGGCTTATGTCTCCCTGCTGGAAGGTGGCATACTAGGAGGTGTAGACACCTCAGGGAAGGGATCCATTGGTCCCAACCTGCACACCCCTGTAAAGCACCTCAATTTCAATTTCAAAGCTTTTATTCGATTTGTGAGTACAAATCATACAAGCAAAACTTATAATACAATTCATTACATTAAAATTGTTATAAAAAGGCAAAGTTATACAAGAGGACTCCGGAAAATTTCATATGAGGAGAGAACAAATAATAACAAACACTAAACATCAGATCATATTTAGGGATATAGTAATAAACTAGAAGATACGGGGATACGCGAGCAAACAGGAATAAAATAATTATCGCATGGAGTGCTTATCCTGGCAGCTGTACATTTTAAACAAACCCCAAGCCAAAGACATAGAACATTATAAATTGCAATGTAGATTTAAAAGACAGATAGGTACAGACAGGACGGTGTAAAAATATAGCAACTCTAGACACTTCCTGGCAGCTGTACGTGTCGGATAAAACTTACTTCAGGTGCAATATATACGTTAGATAATAATTAAACATTAAAGGCTAGAAGGCAGGGAAGCATACATGTACAGAAAAGGTTAAAAGAAATTATCACAAAAAGTACACTTCCTAGCAGCTATACATTTCAAATCAAACCCAGAGTAAAAAGGCATTTTACATAATTATGTGCCGCATACTATATATAAAACAAATGAGTACAGATAGGAGCATATAAAATTATAGTACAATACATTTCCTGGCAGCTGTACATTTCAGAATAAAAGTGGCAACAAAAAAACAAATATCCACGTTCTCTAGGGATGATAGTAACGCAAGGGCATTCTTAAAGCACCTAAATCTAACACTTAGGGGCATCCCTGAACCTTGCCTCTTCAGATTCGAAGTGACAAGAAGAAGAAGGACCGAAGAGCTGTGCTGCAGAAGAGGAGGACACCAACTAATTTGTCCCCAGCCCTACTGGCCTGTCTCCTGCTCTGAAAACCCTGCAAGCTGAAACTGGTGCAACAAATAAGCTCTCGCAACTACAGGTGTGTATAACAAGACAGGGTACAATGACCAACAGTAAAAGGAAACGCAGATGCAGGTTCTTTGGTGTGAAGTTTCTTATTACAGCAAGACGTTGACTTTTCTCCAGACTTAAGAATGATAACAAACGCCGACACGTGTTTCGTCGTGTACGGGTGAGTCAAACACGACTCTTCAGGGCTGATAATACAAAACAATGTAGGCAAATTTTAGTCTAGGTATGCACAGATTAGATACTGCATATGGTGACAAAAGTGTAGCCAACATGCAGTTTGACGTGCGTTTGTGTCGCACATGATAGGTGAAAATCGGTGACAGTACTTGCATATTCAGTCAAGTGCTCGGTCTATGGTGCTAATGTGTACGAGTAAGTGAGAGATAAAACTTAAAGACCTTGGTGTGGTCATGAGTCTCTCGTACACAGTGGTCCTAAAATTATGAGGGTGTCCGTCGTGATGGTGAGTAAAAACGTGAGATGCACTGCTTCTATTATTACTAAGACATAAGTGAGGAGGTGTTGTGTGACCTCATAGCGTGATAGTGACAAAGTGCATATACTGACTAAAGATCCAGAAAGCACAAGTTCATGCAAAGTCTGATGGTCTAGGGATAATATTTATTACCTTATACTCTCAATCCACAGTGTGGTTGGAGTAAGTCTGGGTCTTTAAAAGCTCAGTTATAGGCTATATGGTGAGAAAAAAGAAAGAAAAAAAAAAAAAGAGAAAAGCAAAAAATTCATGAGGAGGCTTCTAAGGGAAATAATGGGGTGTCTGCTTGGATAGAGTTTAGGCCAGCACAAGATACTGTTCCTTACCAATTGGTATTTGGTGTGTTCATATATAAACGAAACTGGTTGATAGGGTGATTAATTGCGGT
Organism: Lissotriton helveticus; assembly: GCF_964261635.1. Lineage (NCBI taxonomy): Eukaryota > Metazoa > Chordata > Amphibia > Caudata > Salamandridae > Lissotriton > Lissotriton helveticus. The sequence goes on from NC_136065.1 coordinate 209,723,468, forward strand.
AAGAGAATGGAGTTGTCCAATCCCGTAGGTAGTCTTGTACAGACTGTAAAAGCGCTGTATGTGGGAAAAAAGGAAAGATATGGACATCTTGTGTCACCATTATATAGCGCTAAAGAATTTTTTAAAACAACTATTTCTGACTGTGGATATATTGTACAGTGCCAGCCTAGCCGTTCTATACAAAAAATAATTTACGGATAAAAATAGGTGGGGGAGGGATTTATTAGGGATGGGTTCGTTTTACCTGTATCCTGTTGTGTCATCAGGCGGTAAGCCGGGAGGGGATTCTTAAAAAGTGCCGGCTTGAGGAAACGAGTCTGTCTCCTCTGAGGCGATGCGCTGTCAAATAAAGACAAGACATCGTAAGGGTAGTAGTCCATCCGGACCCTATGTTGGGAGCAAGTGTGCTCATAAAGTACTGAGCAAAAAACGGGTTAGCGTCAAGTAGTGAAGCAGAAAAATCGCTCTTACCCGCTTCGTGTAATCCCTCCTCTGTTTGTTCCCGGCGGTCGTCTCTCGTGTACGAACACGTGACCCCGGGAGAGGAGGGATTAAATGGTAGAGAAACGACATAGAAAACGTCTTAACGGCGAGGCAGATACCAGCGCCATTGTTAAAAGGTGAATTGCATGGTGAGAGAAGGGCATCTATGTTTTTGTCCAAAGTTAAATTTACGGCGATTAGTGAGAAAACACTAGCGTGTTTCAGTTAGACCAAAGGTCCCGATATTACCAGAAAAAGCAGTTAGTTAACAAGATAATTGCTATTACCAGCAATTATATATAGCTTTATTCCTTGTTTCGGAATAAAGTTATTAGAACGACACTAGTGATGTGTGTCGGTTCCATGAGTCCATTGTTAGCTGTTTAAGTTTAGTGAAAAAACGTATGAAAGAAAAGGTATGGCGTAGAGCATGCAGAATCACCCCAAATGTGGCCGGATCATTCATACATAAGGTGCATGTTTAGGAAAGAGTGTATAGACTCGTGTTCAAGGTGACAAAATGAAGAGGACACGTCATACCCTCGTACATTTGAATGTATACAAGTGTGTCTATACAAATTGTTTCAACATGTAAATCTGAAAAAATATATGACAGATGGTCAGCAAGTCTAAAACCGATGGTCAGCAAGTCAAAAGACTTTGTGACAAAAAGACATATAGCCCTATGTATTAATGAACAATACAAATACAAAACAAAGTTGTCTTAATACATTAAAATACAGTGGTGGAAAACATATCACTCCTAGAGAGAGAAAAAATCTCATTATTATCTTCAATTGTTAAGCTTTTGGAGTTCAGAATTAAGGAGTGGGAAAAAGGATGTTTTCACCAAGACTGTAAGCAGTTTGCACTAAGGATCCCCCGGTGAGAATCTAGTCCCCCAGGAAATATTGAAGCTCAGAATCGTAGTTAAGCCCATGTTCTACGCTCCGTAAGCGCATGATCCATGTCGCCTCCCTGCGCCTGAGCATCAGTTCCCGGTTGCCCCCTCTAATGTTGAGGGGAATTAAATCGATTCCGAAAACACGTACTGTGATGTCGTCCTCATTGGGTTGACACTCTGCGATATGAAGGGCTACTGGGTATCTAGCGTCCTTCCTTTGTATAGCTCTCATATGTTCAGCTATCCTCTCTTTTAGGGCCCTAATGGTGCTCCCTACATATATTTTGCCACAAACTGAAACTGGTGTTTCCTGCAGCCAGCAGCCCCCAAGAACCACAGGGACCTGCCCTGCCTTCCTAAAGAACTCTGGTCTCCCGTGTACACCAGATTTGTCCAACACCAACCCAAGCCAGGACTCCAGATCCAGCCAGATCCGCGAGTCCTCACCACTCTGCACCTGATGCCAAAGGCCCGAGTTCGAGTGGCCCAACACCCCAGCGATCCTGACGTGATTCAGCATTGGAAGACCTCCATCAACCTTCTTCTCAAAGCCTGCAGCCTCACCCTGAAGGGTCCCCCCAACCGTGACTGGAACCGGTAAGAAGAACCCAACACGAAAGGACAACTCTTCCCCCAAGTCCCTGAGTCCTGAGGTTCCTGGCTGATGGTGTGCTGGTGTCCAGCAACTCTTCATCTTCATCCTCCAGTTGTTGGTTCCCTTCATCCTGTCTTCTGGCTCCAGCCTGCAGTCCGTGACCAACATCCTCCATTGAAAAGCATTGGGCTCCCAACATCCTCTGAGCACCCTGCATCAGCCGCCCCTGAGGGTGCAGACTTGGTGCCAACCTGGGACCCCCCCACCCTTACCTTTACCCTAGGAGCTTGGCTTCCAAGACCAAGTGACCTGCTCTTGAGTCATCCCCAACCGAGGTGCCCCCAGCCCCATTGACTAACATTGGCACCCAGCACTCTGCGTCCAGCCGCCCTAGTGCAGCTGGTGGTGCCCCTTGAGTGCCAACCTGAAACTTGGGGAATCATTGTTCTACCCTCCAAAACTCCAACCCCAAAACTATTTACTCACTTGCAAACTTAACACTACATTTTTCTCCATAAAACTGAATGGTGAATGAGAGTTAACCTGTGTATCAATGTCCTGTGTTGCCTAAACTGTGTTAAGAGTGTGAGTCATGCCAAACTAGAAATGTAATCGCAAAGTAATATAAAAGTAATTACAAGCATTTTTGAACAGTTTACAAATTGTTTTTGCCAATGCAAAATTCATCTGAATGTTCCAGCAAAACTAGTATACACTCCATTTTTAAAAGTAACATTGTATGAAGAGTTTAATTTACCTACTACGAAGTAAATATTGGTTCTAGAAATAAAATAACAAAATGACTTTTTATACAAACAATTGGTCTGAATTCAGTCTTTGAGTGTGACATAATTTCTTGCCTGAGTGTGCGCAACAAATGCTTAACACTACCCTCCTGATAAGCCTGTCTGCTCAACCACACTACCACAAAAGAGAGTATGGTATTATCTACTTTAGCCTCTGCTATACCCTGGGGATCCACTAGACCCTGTGCACACTCACCTTACTTTGGTATAGTATAGACAGAGCCACCTTCCTACGGAGGCCATCAGGTAAATGTCACAGTACTTCTCAAACCCTAATCATTGGGGACATTCTGGAATGCCTTTTGTTGGCAATTGTTAGCAGTGTGAGAACAGATAAGGAGAGGTTTTTTTTGGCCTGGGGTTTGACAGACAACAGTCAAACAGACCTATTCCTAACAATGTACATAGAGTGGGCTTTTCTCCCCCCTTTTTTCAACCATTGGCATTCTCTGGCAAACCTCTTCAACCATTCGTTTCATACTTTGTCAATTTTGTCTTAGCTCAGCCCAGTGACATAGTTATCTCTCACCTAATGATGCTGGCTGTTTGGGTGGGTCGTTCTGCCACTGCTCAAGTACTTGCATTGAACTGCATGAAGGACTACTTTACAGCTCTAGCCCTCTATAGAGTTATACTCTCTCCCAGGTGTCTTGTTTTAATGAGCTAACACAGCTGAAACACTTTACAGACCCTCCAGGATTTCGCAGTTTGCCGTGAAATAGGCACTTTTGTAAAAATGCTGCGATTTTTACAAAAGTGCCTGCAAAATCGGCACTTTTTAAAAACGGTTCAGAAGTTAATGTTGCATATTTCCAAATCCTAAAGATGCAGTTTTCTCGCACAGGAAGGTGGTGCATTTTATTTGTAAACTGCTCACTTAAGTCTGACTCTTCTGATAAGGAGAATGTTACACCTGTTTTAGTAGCAACTCTTTCTGAATACCTAAACAGTTGTAACTTGCATCAATGCCCTTTTTGTATAGGTTGCACCTGCCATAAATTATTTTATTTTGTAACCGGGTTTCAAATTCAGTCAGGGACAATAATTTGAGACATTCGCACTACTGATAAGACCAGAATCCAGTAGTCGTTCAGAGACGCCCAGCAGCTTAGAAACATTTGGTGTGACAGGAAGTCAGCTTGAGGGGGTGGCTACAGGAAAAATCCTTGTTCAGATGATCACCTCAAGAAATGCACTATCTGAAAATGTAATCTGCTCAGGACACTTCCTCCTGATCATTCTGTGCTTTCGGAAGAGATGTAATTAGTTAAGCCTGGATATTTTTTATCAGTATATGTCATGGTACTACACCGGGATTAATGCTCAGAAGCGTCTCTGCTCGTCACCTGAGATTTTCTCTGAGGCACCGACGTGCGTCCTGTAAATAAGCAGTTTCTAAGCATTTTGATGGTTACGTAAGGTCGCTGTGGGCTTGTGGGCTTAAGCACCTCCCAGTGGCTGAAGTTAAGGTCAGACCCTTCAGGATATTGCGAGAATGAACGATTATGAGTAAAAAAAGGGCCGCAAAAATGCTGCTAAATTTCCAATTTTGTGCCACTAAATTTCCATTTTTGTGCCGCTAAATTTGCTAATCCATGCCGCTATATCCTGGGGGATCTGTACCACTCTCTCTTAACCCCTTCGATGCTCATGACGGAACGGTTCCGTCATGAGCGTCGGTTGAGCTGTGCTCATGACGGAACCGTTCCGTCATGAGCCTGTTGGCTCATTAGAACCTTCAGCACAGCGCCGCGCTGAAGGTGTTAATGGATGGGCGTCCCTAACCAAGGCAATGTTCCTACTCAGATGTTTGTGCATGAGCCAAAATTTGATTTGCCCACTGCAGGAGAACCATTTCATGGAGTGGGGCAGCTTATTATTTTTCTTTGGTGTAGGCAGGCAAACATAACAGGGTTAAACCCAACACACTGAAACTGAGTTGGGAGAAAGGTGGCCTGAGCCTGCAAGACCTGGAAGTGTATTGAGCGGCTTTGCAACTCTAGAAACCATAGGATGGGTAGACAGAGGAGAGAAGTAGGAGACCAAGCTATTGGATAGAGTCCATGGGCAGGTCCTACTCTGAGTGGCTCATGATGGGGAATGACAAACCAACCACATACCCTTAACCAATCAGATGGGAGGCATTCTCGCCAAGAGTTATTTGAAAAATCATTCATAGCTCAGCATTCCCAACAAATATGAACCTTTGGCACAGTGCTTAATGTGAACAGGTGGTTGCAGGCAGGGCCCACCAGTACGCATTTTTGTGAGACAAGGCTTATTTTTCATCATCAGACTTTGGCCAGAAAAGGGGAAAAGAAAGATAAAGAGAACAAAGGAGGAAGAGAACGACGATAGAAAAACAGCAATAAAGGGAGAAAGCAGGGATGAAAAAGAACATGCAAGGGAGAGATAAAGGGGAAGAGAGGGTCTGGTGGTGGATGAAAGAGGTTTGAGGTGGAAAACGTTTTTGGCCCAGCACTTAATATTTTACAAATTAAGCCCTGTTTGGGTGTACTCAAATGTTTAAAACAATGCCAAAAAGATGCAACAATAGTGCAATGGTGGGTGGTGAAAAGATAAGTCCAAACAGTAGGTTAATCGCCTTTGCCTAGGGGCAGGAAAGTTATGGGGTGGGGCCAGGGGAGTTTGTGCAATATGCCAAAGATGGCGCAGAAAGGTAGGGATTTCCTCGGAGACAATCGCTTTGGTACTGGGAGATAGCTAGAAGACCAACCTCTACAAGCAATGAAGACTGATACAAGCTCAATGTGACGACTTTGCAAACTTTTTAAAAATGAAAATAGAGGATATTCAAGCTACTTTTTCTAATACACTGAGGGCCTGTGCAGATGAACACTTTCCAAGTGCGTCAGGTGAACTGAACGCTTTTGCCCCACTAGAGGTATCTTCATTCACCTCCTTGTTGTCTGCCATTAGGTCTGGCTCTCTGCTAGACCCATGCGCCCCTTCTAGGTTATAGCCCTGAATCTGCTCTCCTTAGTGTCATGGAATGTCTGTGCTGCCAATTAGATTCTGGCAATTCAGCTGCACTGATTTTGCTAGATCTCAGTGCCGCATTTGACACTGTGAATCATTCGACTCTGCTGTGTCGTCTGAAAGGAATGGGAGTACGGGGTACAGCCTTGGCTAGGCTTAGATCTTTCATGAGTAATCGCACCTTTCAGGTGCATTCACATCAATAGAGGCCTAAATCCCATCTGTTACCCATCAGGGCACTACAATGAGTCCTTTCTTGTTCAATCTATACGTCCAGCCCCTTGCTGACTTTGTGTAGACCCATGAGTTGACTTTTTTTTTTCTTATGTCAACGTCACGCAAATTGTGGTGCCCTTATCTAGTAAGGGCAATTGAAATGCGTAAGCCCTTAGCACCTGTTTGGAGCAAGTTTTAGCTTGGATGCAGGTCAATTCACTGAAACTTAACAGTGACAAAACAGAGGTCCTGTTACTAAGCAACCATCCACATATTTGGGGTCCCTACATATGACCTTCTACTCTAGGCTTGACTCCCTCTCCAATGCAGGTGGGCAATAGTCTGGGTATGGACAGATGATAAACTATCCCTGAGTCTCTATGTAAATAAAGTAGCGGCCACATGCTTCGGTATCATTACATGATTAAAGAAAATGTTGGTTTATCTACGGGCTTTGGCCCAACAAATGATAGTCCAGACGTTGGTAATATCCAGAATGGACTACACAAAAGTTCTATATGTGAGTGTGGCTAAATCTCTGCTCAAATGCCTTCAAATTGTTCAGATTATGGCAGCTCATATGCTTCTTCGCCCACTTACACATATTTCTATAGCCAGTTTGCTTTGTACCTTGCACTGGCTAAGGATTGAGCAGCGGGTCCAATTTAAAACCTTATGCTACATGACTTGCTAATACAGAGCCATTGTACTTAAGATTTCTGGTGTCCAAGTATGCTCCTAACTGCGCTTGGTTTTCAAGCCATTTAGATCTGGCCATGATTCCCAGGATAAGGAAGTTTCGGCTAGGCAGTCGGCCTTTTGCATATCTCGGCTCTAAATTAGGGAATGGTCTGCCACTTTCAATTAGAGCCTGTAATTCACTCACAGTGTTTCGAAAAATACTGAAGATGTGGCTTTTTCCATCTGCATAATATGATGTGTTGGTATAAATTCTAGACTCGGCTGTTCCATCCCCATGATACGATTTAACAGTTAGAGCATTCTTGTTTAGTAAGGAGAATAGTGCCGGGAAACCTGAGGAGGTAGCCATGTGCTTTACAAGTCACATTAACATAACAAAACATAACATAACAAAGGTGGGAGGCATTTGGCTTCAAAAACACGTCAGGAGGGTTGCACAGGGCCTAACAAGGAATGGGAAAAGGTCTACGTGCAGGTATGAAAATATTGAGCAATGTAAGATTCAAATTAGTACGGTTAAATTATCTACACAGGACTTGTTTGATCTGGTTAAAATTAGGGGAATTTACCCGGGAAGGTTGGTAACATGGCCGAAATGTAAAGCTGCCATGGAAGATTTTCTCCACATGGTGTGGACCTACTGTGTGATGGAAAGTTCTGGACAGACAATCAAAGAAACTGTAATATAGCTGCCGGGGCTATTGCTGTTGTTAAAGGCCTGAACCCAAGTTATAGGCTCCAGCGAAGGTGAGGGCGTATAACGAGCGTCTTTCACAACAGGTGTAGCCTGAGGCAGAAGGGCAATAAGGCTATTAGAACATACCACCCACCGAGGGTAAAATGTTCTAAATTAAAAAGGAGAAGCAGAAAGACAAACATTGGAATGTTGGTGCTCTGAGCTTATACCAGCAATTATAAGTCCTGAGTCACTCCATTGTCTTCAATGGAGAGCTCAACATTTCAATGTTCTACTATAGCCTTAGAGCCTGATATAGCAGGCTCTACCGGCCCTTAAAGGCCTGCTCCAGGATAAAGGCCGGAGCTGAAGGAGTGAAATCCCCTCGGGCTGCGTGAGGCCTCTGTTCACAGCTGTTGAAGTGAACAAACATTGGAATGTTGATGCTGGGGGCTTCTACTGGCCATTAGACGGCCAGAGCACTTCATTGTTTTCAATGGAGCGCTCAACATTCCAATGTTCTAATTGGGATTATGACACCACTAAAAAAGGAGGAGAAATGGAATATGAAATTTGAGGCGTTGTGAACGCGGTTTAGCATAGCACCACTCTGCCAATGGCCTCAAGGACCGCAGTGCAGGACTGAGTGAGGGACATCATCGAATGTGCATCTAATATAATGGGGTAGACCAGTGCCCCTCAGAACCTGGGTGTGAAGATATGAAGTAATGTTGGTTCTGTCTGATACAGAATTGCTTTCTAACTTACTGAATAAAAAACATTAGCAAAGATAAACACTTGTTTCAAACATTTGTGTCATCACAATTAATGGAGAAAAAGGAAAAGAAAAGAACACACCAATCATGACTGAATCTTTGATTTATTCAGTAAGTAAGAACGCAGTTCTGTACCTGACAGAACCAACATTACTTCATGACATAATCGAATGGGACATATCTGACGAGAGACAAATGAGCTTTTTGGACAACAGTGAAACATAAAATAATAGATTAAACAACGGGCATAGTTGTAAACGCAGGGATTTGTGTAGTGTGACCCATGCTTGTTTGGATCAGCCTAAAAAGACGCTAAGATGAAAAGGTCATGTTGAGAAGACTTCAAATAACTTCGAAAGAAAGGGAGACCTGTTCAACTTTAAATCGGGTGTACCGCAATGGACATCCAATGGTCTGTGCTGACTGTTTGTGATTGGTCGAGATCACTATCATACACATGAATTGCCAATGATCTTTATGTTCATGCTTGGGGAATGGTAATTGCATATTTACAAAACTTTTAAAAATTGGATTTTTGTTCGGTAAGGGATAGAGACATGGAGCAACTTCCTATTAGAATGCATTGGGCAGAGTGGGTGTCATGGCCAATGCAGATCAACGGATTGCTGTATTAACAATTATACAGGAACCAACTCTGGACTTCCCCACCTGCCCCCCAAAAAGCGTGACCGCTGGGACGTGCCTTGCTTGGGCTGTGGGCTTCTCTGGAGCTGCGCTTTCCTTCCCCTCTCGAGCTGGGTGTGACCTTCAGGCACAAAGGGCCTTGCTCTGGGAATGACACATCACATCCGGCACTTCCTTGGTAATTACTTGTGTTGAAAGTGATGAAGCTGTTTACATCGAGCATTTTCTTAAACAGGACACAGCGCACCAGACACCCTGATGGCAGATTTCAGTTTTATTTTGGTTACATCAGTGTCTCCGCCCATCACAATTACTGCATGAACGTAGATCTGTTTCAGCCCAACTTAAAGAACCCCAAACAGTTTCCGGTATGTGGGAGACACGAAATTTTTTCCAAAAACCAACAACAGGCGAGTCTGCTGGAGGGAACCGGCATCCTAGGTGCCCAGGACTTACAGTCTTTCAGCTTCACAGGAGGAGGAAGAGGGGGTCGATGGAGGCGTAGGTGATGTTTGGACTGCACTGCTCTCTTGAGGGTCGGCGATGCTTCTGGCATTCTCCCTAAACTTGTCCAGCACATCTGGCCACTGCTGCTGGAATTCAGGGCCAGGGCTAGGCCCCAGCATAGGGTTCCTCAATGGAGATTAGGACACCTTTCATGGGAAGTTCTCCTACAACTCTCCAAAGTATCAACCACATGTCTGCGCTCTTTGGGTCCAAAGGGCACTTCCTCTCTAAGTTTTTTTGGAACAGCAAGACAGTGGCTTCAAAGACGTGGCTGTGTCACCCGTCGAGTGGTATTAGCCAATGGGCCCTTTCTTTCTATTATCATGTAAGGATGAGAATTGTATCACAAGTGGAACTTGCTTCTGGGCAGGCACTTCATCTTTCTAATTACACTTGCCTCCATCACTTCTCCAGCTCCTGTCCTACTTTTATTGAAAGGAAAAACAAGATTCGCCTGTGACACCAGGAAATGGGGCGAGCCGTTGCACCAATGTGCAGACCTCTGTGGCAAAGGGGCGTGCAATGGGTGTTGCTGTGGGGGTTCCCCCGCAACATCCATGGCTTTTTGATGCTGCTCCAGATTTACAAGGAGGAAGTGTAAATCCGTGGCAGCGCCAAAAACAAAAGTTATGCAAGCGCATGCATTCGAACGGCACACAAGGAGAAATGCTTTTATTTCTCCTCATTTTTGCTTTTTCTATGTGTGCTGCAGAATGTCCACTGTTCATGCCGGTAGAGAAAGAGAGAGATTCTCCCAGAAGGAAGTAACCTTTCTGAGCAGTTGCAAAGGCTGGAAGATAATTAAACTGCGAAGTGATTGACTCACGATACCCACCCGACCTCCGGAGGCATCCGAGGTTTGGGCACGAGTACGGACATTAATTTCTCTACGAGTTACACACCCATTCAGAGGCTTGTGTGGGATACCACAACATGTTTTAGAAGCTTTTAAAAATGGCTTCAGAGGAGGGCGTGGCTAGCAGCCAAGCATGGCGGCAGCATAGAGTGAGAGCTCCCGAGGGCACTGCGGCCTTCTTAACAATCCGACACACTAATCCGCTGAATTGCTCACCTGAAGTAGCAGTAACCGGGTCCTGTACCGAGGCGGCACCATCCGATCCAACCCTGATGACGAACGGAGGCTGGAAACGGCCGAATCACCCACTGGCGGAATTGGGCCTGCGGCAGACGGAGAGCATCGGCCTCGCGTGATTGTCCGGCCCCGGCGGAAGTGAGGCCTGGCCGGCTTGGGCTCGGGGGCGCCCCCCCCCCCCCTGCTCCCTGATCGGGAAGACACAGAAGACACCCCTGCGGAACAGGCAATAGTGAGTAATACTGGGGCACAGCACAACGTGGACCAGCCTGGGGACTGCGGCCAAGAGGAGGAAGCGGCTTCAGACTCGTGCAGGTGGCCGGGCTTCCAGCGCCATCTCAAATACCTTTACGACACCCCAACGGACGTGAGACCTGCTTGGCGCTGCTGTGCCACACAGAATCCTACCGCGACGGGTGAGAGGAGACCCTTGCGCCCTCGACGGCAGCGCGGCAGCTCCCGTGTGGAGCGGGACCTTGGCGATTGGTGCGAGTGCCCCCGGGGTCCCGTAGGCAACGTAAACACTCCGGAGGGCGCAGAGACGATCTTCTAGGCCGTGGAGGCAGCAACGGCCCCGGCCTGGGGGGGGAGCGACGGGGGGGACGCCAGGCGGGCAAGACACCGGTGGGATTCCTACTAGACCGGTGTATTCTGAAGCGGATGCAACCACCTGCCGATCGGGTAGAACTTGGCACGGAGCCCCAAGAAGCCATACAGTAGCGGTCTTGAGCAGGCCCAGACAGCCCAGCGCGAATATAGCACAGTTGTCACCGCTCAGGGCTCTAACAGAGACGGGTAGCGGCTGGGCACGCTAGGCACGTGGAGTAGCGGCATTAAGAACTAATAGCACCCTGACCGGACAAGCAAACCACCAGGCTGCGACTGTCCAGAGGATACGCACCATAAGTGTTTGGCACGGCCAGTGGGGAGGCGGTGATTCATCGGCGGGGGAGCGGCGGGTGGCTCCTCGGTGGGCGACTCGACCACGGAGCACCGGACGCCCCTGTCACCGGAAGCCAGTGTAACCAGAGAAGGCCCTCGACGAGGCGAAACCAATTCCGGGCCGCTCCTCCCTGACTCACCCAGAAGGTACGAGAGTGAGTACAGAACCCTGCCCGAGGTGTGGACCAGGACTGGACACATATCCGCAAACACTGAGCCATGGCGGGCAGGGGAACTAGAAGCGGATCAAGTCAACGCAGGCCAAACTAGATAAGTTCGCCTATAGCCAGCACGGACAATCGCAAAACAACGGGCGAAACTCCACGGGCGCCGCTCCAGAGACGGAAGGAATCAAGAAAGTGACGCTAGAAGACATTATGAGGACCCTCTCTGACGTCAAAACTACAGTGGGCTCCATCTCCTCTGAGGTAACGCTGCTGCGAGCAGACTTCCAAAAAATGACTGAAAGGGTGTCTCAGGTGGAGGTGGTCACGAAATCTCTTGTAGAGGACACATCAGAGCTGCAAATAGCTATGGAACGCATGGAGAAAGTCACCAGGCTTCTGCAGGACAAGCTGGACGACCAAGAAGGGCGTTCCCGAAGGAATAATATTCGCATCCTTGGTCTTCCGGAGACGGAGGGGAAGGGAGCGATGGACCTCTACGTGGAAGATCTCGTTAAAAATAAACTGCAACCCAAAGGCCTGTCTCACTTCTTCTCAGTAGAAAGGGCGCACAGGGTACCTGGCGGCACGCCCAAGCCGGGAGCCGCTCCGCGGCCTGTGTTGGCCAGACTCTTTAATTTTAGAGACAGGGACGCAATCCTACAAGCGGCAAGAGTCTCGCCATCAGTTAAGCTTCAAAACCCGACTCTGGCCTTCTTCCCGGACTACACGGCGGAGGTGGCCAGACGCCGGAAATCGTTTGCTGAGGTGAAAAAGGCGCTACGAGACAAAGGACTGCAATACTCCATGCTGTTTCCCGCCAAATTACAGATTGTAGCCGATGGGAAGACATGGTTCTTTGACAAGCCGGAAATGGCGCAGGATTGGCTTGAAGGCTGGAGACAAGTGGGAAAATCTCACCGTCCACATAGGGATCGACCGAGCCAGCGCAACGGAAGACACACGGACAGGCAGACCGAGCAAACGGAGACTCGAGACGACATGGAAGGAGCAGAAGCCAACGTGGGGCACGATCTCCTTGACTCTGGTCAACCGGCCTCTGTCTGAAGATAGAATTGATATGGAACGGACTGAATGCGACGCATTGGGACCTTGGGCCTGGTGAAGCTGAGTAGGGTGGGCAAAGCCGGTGCCGGTAGGGGACTCACCAACCCCACGAGCAAGTAAGATAGTTGGGGAAGGGTCAACGCACTCTGCAATGTTGGGGAAACGGGCGGGGGTTTGTCCGTGTAGCAGGGGAGCAGGGAGGGGGTATGGGGGGAAAGTTTTCTTGTTCATGTTCATGTTAGAAGTCATCACTCACGACACAAGATACGTAGACACACTGCATACCAGCCTCTTCCTAAGCACCGACACAAAAGCTGCATTTATGCTGAAATTGGCGACACGTCACACGTGTGGCTCTCCCAACGTTCCAATGACCCACACTCCCCGTACTATGCCCATTGAGGGCGCCCCTACGACTACAGAAATACCTCCCCTGCGCCTGCTTACATGGAACGTCAGAGGCCTGGGGGACAAAACAAAGAGGGGTTTAGTTCTGCAAGCCATTAAACGCCAGAGCCCAGATCTAGTGTTACTCCAAGAGACACACCTCACAGGGGCGAAGTGTAAAGCGCTTGATAGACACGGCTATACCATGGCAGTACATGCAGAGTTCACACCGGGCTCCAGAAAGGCGGGGATATTAGTGAAAAAGACATCACCCTTTATAGTGGAACACCGCAAGACGGACGACCAAGGTCGTTTCGCAGCCCTACATGGCCAATGGGAGGGGAAACCACTCAACGTGATCACCGTGTATATCCCTCCAGCACTTCATTCCGTAGCATTGCCTGCCCTGGGTAAATTCCTCCTAGATTTCCCTGAAGGAGATATGATAATAGGGGGGGATCTGAACGCAATAATGGACCCTACGTTGGATGCTTTTCCCATCAGAGACCGCCCCAGAAAAAACACGACGCTCCCAGACTTTTTAGAGGCAATGGGCATAACAGACATATGGCGACACCTGCACCCAGCAGCGACTCAATACACTTTTTACTCTGCCGCACACAATAGCCTATCGAGAATAGACTACTTTCTGTCACTAGGGGTTGGTCTGGGGTCTGTGGGAAAAATAGACATCCTGCCTAGAGGTGTATCGGACCACTCCCCAATTTTGCTATCACTCACCACCAGGGGAAAAAAATGCGCCAGAATCTACCCGATATACCCAAATTATTTAAAAATCCCTAAGATCAGGAAGAAACTTAAATTAGTGACAACACATTACTTTGCTGAGAACGCGGGAACGGTGGCCTCGCCCTCGGTCCTGTGGGAAGCATATAAGACAGTCCTGCGGGGTGAAGCAATAGCAGCAATAACGGGGCACAAACGGGACTCCCGGCGAGACCTCACAGAGATAGAGCTGGCACTCCACAGTGCAAACACTACCCACATGGCGGATCCCACCCCGGAAACAGCACACGCACTGCAGTTGAGGCAGCGACAATACCAAGCCCACCTCAAAACGCAAGTTCAAGGCTACAGAGCAAGCACTGCACATAGAATTTATGATGTGGGCGACAAGGCGGGGAAGATGCTGGAGTGGTTAGACAGGAGGGGAGGAAGCACGAGGGGTATCCAAAGGCTCCACTCCCAAGACGGGCAGCTGCGGACACATCCAGAAGAAATTGTGCACGCCCTGGCGACTCATTTTCAGGAGATATATACGCCAGAACGCGTTATCACTGCGCAGGCGGCGTCACTCTCACTAGAAACCATTGCCATCCCCAGTATAACACACGACGCTATGCAAGAACTAGAGGTAGACCTGACAGAGGATGAAATTCAGTTGGCGATTCAGGCGCTGCAGTCCGGCAAAGCGCTGGGTCCCAACGGCCTGCGCCCGTGGAATGGTACAAATCGATGGCCTCAGAGCTCAGCAGACCTCTACTAGACATGTATAGGGAAAGTCTAGACAAGCCGAACTTCCGCTTGACCAGCGTACAGCCACAATTGTAGCCATACCAAAACCGGGAAAACCCCCAACGGAGTGTAAATGTGTTGTATTTGTATAGCGCGAACAGTAACCCGGAGGCATCGGGGGCCGTTGTGGAGACTAAGCAAGCTATTGCCCAGAGTTGCAGCATGGGGCCCATGCTTAGATTCGGCACTGAGGCGAGAATATCCGGTCAGAGGAATTTAAGCCCGATCCCGCCTCGGCGGGAATCGAACCCTGGTCCCTGGCCAGCGTTCTGCATCAAGGTCTGCCGCTCTAACCATTGAGCCACACTTCTCCTCATATCGCCCAATCTCTTTACTCAATATAGAGGCCAAGGTGCTGGCTAAACTTCTGGCCAGCCGTCTGATGCCTCACCTGCGAACATTGATACACCCAGGCCAATCGGGCTTTATGCTCCACAGGAGTACAGCACTGAATCTCAGGAGGGTTCAGGAGGGTTCATGGGGTGTTGGCTCGAGCACACCTCCTCTCGGAGAAGGCAGTGATTCTTTCCCTTGATGCCAAAATGGCTTTCGACCTAGTCGAATGGGAATACTTATTTTCGGTTCTTGCACGGATGGGCTTTGGACCGAAATATATAGCCTGGATACGACTACTCTACACGAAGCCGGTGGCACAGGTGGTAGCAAACGGCCATATCTCGCCGACGTTCCCACTGGGACGGGGGACTAGGCAGGGATGCCCTTTGTCGCCCTTACTTTTTGCCTTAGTACTAGAACCCTTGGCAATCCTGATCAGAACAACGCCCGTATTCAGGGGAATCACATGGGAGGAAGGATGGGAGGATAAAATCTCCCTATATGCGGATGATATGCTCATTTATATGGTTGAACCTGACAACGGGATCCCAGCCCTATTGGATCTCTGCAATGCACATGGGAAGTTCTCAGGCTATACCCTGAATTGGTCCAAATCGGTAATATACATACTGAAGGGTCCGGAACCGATGTTGCAGGAGAGCTGCCCCCTAGCATTGCCGACAACCTCCTTTAAATACCTTGGCATCGTCATTACAAACAATGCCACGGACTTCTTTGATAAAAACTTGAAGCCGCCTATGGACCGCCTCCGCGCAGATGTTAAACATTGGGCGTCCCTGCCTTTGACCCTCCTCGGGAGGGCTGCTCTATTTAAAATGATGGCTCTTCCCAGATTTCTATATGTGCTGGAAAACACCCCATATCTGGTCCCACCACAATATTTCAAACGAGTGGCAGCACTAGTTACAAACCTACTCTGGAATAACGGCCCGGCGCGTATAGCCTATGACAAATTGGTAAAAAGTTGGTATGAGGGAGGGATTGCACTACCCAATGTTCAATTGTACTACTGGGCGGCCCAGCTTAAAATAATTAATCAATGGATCCACGCCCCGAGAGACGACCCAGCATACAGGGCGGACTGGTCACAGCTGGGGACGGAATGCATGCTCACAGTATTATATAATAAAGTGCAACTTAAAAAACTGTTAGGTCCGATGCAGCACACAGCGGCCCTGTGGCACATAGCACAGACGCGAATGGGCTGGAAAGGGAAAATCACCGAAATGACACCGCTGTGGGACATAAAATCATTAGGGAACCTTAGATCCTGTAAAGGTTTCACACAATGGGACTGCATAGGAATCTCCACAGTGGGGGACCTATGGGACAAGGGCACGGTGATTGCATTTCCACAGCTCCAGCAGCAATATGACTTACGTCCCACCGACACGTTTAGATACGTGCAGATCCGACACGCATTACTCCGGGCGATTCCAGTAGGCACAGACTTGCCAGAGTCCTCACCACAGGAAGACAGACTACTGACAGATTTTATGCAACAAAGTGCGACTTCCCTCACATATAGAAAACTGGTCAACAACCTGAAGGACCCTACCATGAAACTTAAAGAGACATGGGAGATGGAGTTGGGAGAGACAGATGAATCAGAATGGAATGAGGCACTAGCCTCCCCGAGGGAAGTGGGCATCTCGGCAAAATTCAGGCTGGTGCAACTTAAAATTTTACACCGCATCTACTACACTAGGACTCTGCTGCACAAAATACACAAGGCACCTCATCCCTTTTGTTTGAGGGGTTGCGGGGAGGAGGGGACACTGTACCATACACTATGGGACTGTCCGCGGATACAGGAATTCTGGAAGCAGGTTATGCGCACTGTCTCCCAAGCACTTAAAATCCCAATTTTACCAGAGCCTCGTAAATGCCTGTTGAACATCTGGGACCCCAACGACCTATAAACTGATTTGGACTACGCTGGCCATAACTGTGGCTAAACGAAATATTGCACAGAAATGGGGTGCCCCAGAACTGCCTACGGCCACTAGATGGGCTAAGAATATGGACATGCTGATGGTGACGGAAAGGGCGGTATATGTGCTACGGGCATGCCCCCGCAAATGGAACAAGGTATGGGCGGCCTGGAATGTATATAGGGGTGAAATATGCGAACCACTGCCGGAAGGAGAAGATCTAGACTCAGGAGGGGAGGACGAGTAGCGAACTGGGTGATGGGGGACTACTTCATTGGTCCGAGAGCAGGGGCACAGTGTGGCGGCTCTACTAAGTGTTACATCAAAGGACATGGGAGGGGGCCGATGGGTGCAGAAGAACAAAAAATGCAGACCTGGAAGTGATGACTCATGTTAGATTGTTTAGACTTTATGTAATGAGGAACGAATGTAATACAACGCATAGCAAAATATATTTTTCTGTACTCCGTAGATGGCTATAGCTACTTATGGGAATAATTACGCACGTT
Source organism: Lissotriton helveticus (assembly GCF_964261635.1). Lineage (NCBI taxonomy): Eukaryota > Metazoa > Chordata > Amphibia > Caudata > Salamandridae > Lissotriton > Lissotriton helveticus. The sequence goes on from NC_136065.1 coordinate 209,740,768, forward strand.
GTTACTGAGATAGAATTAGTCGCACATTGAGATACGCAACAAATATAATAGTCTACAGATGAATAACTGTATGGATAAAGGGCTGAAATTTGATTATATCACTGTAAATGTATCTTTTGCCTTCATATCAATAAAGACTTAAAAAAAAAAAAAAAAAAATGGCTTCAGAGAAAATACACCCTTAGACCTTCAATCATTCATGAGAGTGGAATTGTGTCTTGATCCTGAAGAGAGCCCCTGGTAAAAGAGGGTTCGAAACGCGTAGACCTTCTTCTTTGTACCAAACAATTGTTTCCCTAAATTGTGTTTTTCATGTTGTGCATTTTGAAAAATAGCCTGTTTAAACTTTGGTTTTTTATGAGTAGATGGTGTGCACAACTAAGTGACAGACTAAATAGTGTTTTGTTTGGTCGCAACACCTTGGTCCACCAGTTAGAGATTTGATCCAGTGACTCAAGGAGTGGACAGATGATTTTGTGTAGGATGTGAGTTGTTGGTGAATGAGGAATGTTGTATGGTTGAGTTAGTATGATTGCAAGTATGTCATCTTTGTTGGAAAAAATCCTTTTTAATAAATTCCTTTTTTTGTATATTCTGTGTCGTGGATGTTTGAACCTTTTGTACATAAAGCATTTTTGTGTTAAAAAAAATGGAGAAATGAAAACTAAGATGATGTTTGAATAAAAACACTATTGAGTAGTGAAAGGTTGCATTGATTCATTGTGCTTGCGCCGAATGAGTTAAGATTGACAATTGCAGGACTGGCAGTTGGCTTGTTCACATGGTAGTTATTGTCCTCACCTTTGTCCGGCAGTAAGATGATGGGAACATACTCACCAGATAGATATGGTAGACAAGGTGGTTTCGAAGCTTTACTAGTTGTTTTGGAGGTCTTCAAGTACTTTGTAGTGTGGCCAATCACAGCATCTGCTGTGACTCTAAGGCCAGCAGTGCCACTTCTCAGTCAGGCTGATGTAGCAGAGATCTTTCTAGGGCTACAGCACTGGCGTCTATGGCAGCACTGTGAGGAAATGGGGTGTATTATATGGTGTGGTAGTGCAACCTCACTGTGTAATACACTTACCAACCCCTTTAAGACCCTTGAGTTTAGTCTGTCAAACCCACAGCTCAATCCTGGGTAGCTGTGGCACTGAGCAGCGTTGCGTATGCGATGAGTGCACGCTGCCAGGCCCTGTGTTACATCATAGACGTATGGTGAACCGTCGGGTACGTCATTCCCTCATTTTTTTTTTGTCTCAAAACTATATCTAAATAACTTTAAAGTGTATATGAGAGCAACCGATAATTAAAATATTTTAAACATTTATATATTTCTAACTGTAATAAACTTTTATTATGATAAATATATGTTCTCAAAATCGAGTCAATGCGGCCTCCTTGCGCGATTGCCATGTGACCTTGGAAAAAAGCATTTGATTAGTTCATAACATTTCCCATTATAACAGTTGGAGGAACCCACCCATTTTAGTAAGTCTCTCTACAGCATTTGATTAGACACACCCCTTCTGCTTAGAGAGCTTTTTTGAAAAGTTTTTTTGCTGTGTACACATATCTTATACTACACACAACATGCAACGATCATATGGATCAATATTCATGGTCTGTACATTAGCCTTCCACGTGTAATGGCAAAGCATCTGAAACGTTACATCAAAAAAACAAATGTGTGTTACACGATGCCCCTGGTGTGTGTGTGTGCGTATTATTGTGCTGCCTTTCGGCCTGGCTATTGGTGGCTCGAAGGGTTATCATAAGCCACTGACAGAGAGCATAACCTAGAACACATGTGACAAACAGTAAAGAGAAAATGTGTAGATTTGTGTTGCAGTATGCTGTGCTGTCAGGCTTTACCAGTATAGTAGTGTGTCATATGAGAGACTTTCAGATTCACGCTTGACATGCATTGCTTGACTGTAATGAGCATTATCACTATGTATGATGTAGCCTCACTGCTGATCCTCCGTACATCCGAGCACATTCACATGTGTGCACTTCGCGATAGCAACACTTTCAATAATACCGCACACCATTGACATGCGTGTTAACGCATATCCACAAGCTTGACAATGATATGTGATGTTGTTCATTGAATCTTTTCGAACAGCATCTCATTAGCAATAGTTGCCGCTCTCCTGGTACATGCTACATTAATGTAAATTTCGGATTGTGCGACGTCAAAACTGCAACAGGGACACACACATAAGTACACTTCCTGGCCAGGCAGGAACTGAACAACGCCCAGGTCTCCGGAATAATTATTCACACCCCCACGCTGGCCTGGCGTACGCAAGCCCAGCCCACTTGGCGTACATATAAATAGGATAACAACGACGCCACATTTCCAAGTTCTTCCACACTGCCTCAGGTGATATGGGCCGCATCCATCTTGCATATCACAATGCACAATTAAAAAAAAGGAATCCATGAGGTGTACACCATCCTGGCAATCAAAACTCCATCTAAATTGTGAACACTGCTGTACGTAGTGTTTGGACACACAACAATTACAGCAGGTGAGCAGTGGAGCCTGGGTGCACAGGGGCTGCAATTGATCACGCTGCTGAGGCAGGGGTGGGGTGCATCAGCCTGGGTGCACAGGTGCGAACAAGCGATGTTGCCGTGCGTAATGATGTGATCTCTGACATCATTCAGTCACGTCTCTGTCTCATTTTAAGGACCTGCGGACCCTACTGTAGGTATGAGCCAGCGGGCACTGCTGCCCTACAGACACGTGGCGTTGGCTTTTGCAACACTTTAGTAAGCTAATTACTAAGTGTACATGCACACAGGCTTCCGCCACTGCCTTACACGCACACATTATGCTTCTAGCATGCGCTCTGTTCCTTTGTATGTAAATGTTGGCATAACATTTTATTATTTAACCTTGTCTATTCTCATGCTCTCCAACTCCTCTTTGAACCACGATTACCACTAACAGTTGGTAGATCGTACTTCAAGAACGAAGGATGCACTCAACTGGTGTTCTCTATTAAGCTTGAAATAAATCTTCATTTACCTCAACAAGTTTCCAGCATTAGATTATTTCTCCCTTTTCGGACACTGAGTTGCTTGCGCCAAACTGGGCACAGCGGTTGCTCACCCCGTGATTAGGCACTGGGCATTCTGATGCCTTCCATCGTGGTATCAAGACACCGTCCCCAACCGGAGACCTGTTGTGCCACCCTGAGAGAGGCACCCCGGAGTTGGAGCTTGCACCAACACGTCGTTGGACAAAATGGTGATGGCAGGCGAGCAGTGAAGCCTCGATGAGCAGGAGCTGCAATTGAGCACAGTGTGAAGGAAGGGGCTGGGGTGCAGCAGCCGGGGTGCACAGGTGCAGGCAAGCGATGATGACGTAGATAATAATGTAATCTTTGGCCTCATTCATATTTGTTTCATTTTAAGGACATGCTGGACCGCACTCTTTCTCGCGGACCCCAGCATCCTAGACACACAGGTGACGAGAGGTAAACAGTGAGGGCTGGGTGCAGTAGGCCGATGATCTGTCTCCTCCTCCCTCTGTTCTTTTGACTCTCCCTCCCCTTCTACCTTCCACCCACTCCCTCTCTGTTCCATTCTCACTATCATCCTTTCATTCTGACTACCTTTCTTTTTCTCTTGGACATGGCACACATACTTATGTTTCTTTTTTGTCTTTCAGGTTTTGTACGCTGCTTCCGGAGGAGTCCCGCCCACTTATTTCATGTTATGCAGTTGTTTGTTCTAATAAAGTTGTATTTCCATATATTTGTGTTGTTATAATAAAGGTTATTTTTTTCCCAATAAATAAGTGAGTGTATGGGTCTTCTTTTTCTGACAACACTGGTCTGTAGTTTATTGTGAAAATCGGCGGTTTATAGAAGGTTATGAGGGAAAACATTTGTAATTTTGCAGTGCACCTACCAAATATAAACCAACAGACTATTACATAAATGAAGCCTGTGTAATTCTACAACTAAAAGGGTTCTAAGAGTGTGTCACTTTATAACACCATGAGTACTGCCCGTGTGATTACAGAAACAATAAGGCACTGCCTAGGGTCACCGAGGCTTCAGGGACTGGCGAGGCCCACCCTGCATATTTAAGTAAAGCCCCAGATAGTGTCGATCCCCGGACTTGAGTTGGCCTCGACGCCCCCCGAACAATTAGTAAACAATATCCGGGGACGTGGTGATCCCCTACACTGCGAAACGTTTCTGTGCCCTCCCGTGCCTAATTTACATGTGAGATTAAGGTCCACAGTGCTGCAGAGACCCCGCAATATAATAATAGGATTGGCCTGGAACATTACCCACCAGGGGGCTCATTTAAATGAACGGTTGAGACCCCGCTTCATTTTTTTTCTTCCATCTTTACCATCCGGATCCGCTCTATTAAAGCGATACAAGGTTTTCCTCCTCTCGCTTCAACGAGGCAAACAAGGATTTGCTGTCACAGGGTGGAAGCCATGCACCCACCCTTTAATAGCAAACATAAATGTCCCACAGATGCACACCCCGGGACATTGTATGAGTTGCGCCTGGGAGGTGGCGCTCCCTAGGACCATAATGTATTGGTTACTACATAACTACAGAATTAGTATAAACGCATACTAACACTACTTGCACACGTGTAGTACAGCGACCAGAGTGTAGTGAAGAGGCAGATGAAGCCCAAAATCTAAAAATATAAATCCTACCAGAGGTCGGATGACATAGTTCAATGAGCCGACGACCCTGGGATGAGTGAAAACAGCTTCACGAAGAAAACGGGTCTTCAGCACAACGCAAGCAAGCTCAAAATATTGGTGAGTGCTGCTTACTTTTTACATTCTCCCGATCGTCGCCAAATTTATGTAGTGAAGAGGCAGACAGCAGTCGATCCGATAAGTAGATTTATTGCAGGAAAACAAGACATCTTAAGCAGCCACCAGACAGCAAGGCAATCGTCTTCTTCAGCACCGTGTACAAACTCCCCAATGTTCCCCTCATTACAGCCCTACATTCTAACATTACATTACTTACATTCTACTAGCATTACATACTAACATTTTACTATGACTTACATTAGAGTACTACACAGAGCACATGACTTTACAGCAAAGAGCTCATGGTTTCATCCGCGAGTCTTGAGACCAGTAGGGGTGAGTAGTTCACTTCCCACTCCCGGTATTGTATAAACGCAAACTAACGCTACTTCCAGAGGTATGCTACACCGCCCAGAGCACATCACTTTACAGCAATGGGCTCACGGTTTAATCCCGAGTCTTCAGACCGGTAGGGGTGAGTAGCTTTCTTCCCACTCCCTGTATAGTAAAAACACATACTGACACAGTTATACCACAGCGGCCAGTATCCTACAGCGCCCAGAGCCCATGACTTTACAGCAATCAGCTTGGTTTGATCCCGAGTCTTCACACCGGTACGCATGAGTACTTCACTTCCGGTATAGTATAAATGCACGGTAGGGGTCAGTAGTTCGCTTTCCACTCCCTGTATGGTATAAACGCCTACTAACACCACTTGCACAATATGCTACAAAGACTAGAGCACATCACTTTACAGCAATGAGCTCACGGTTTAGTCTCTCGGTTTCATATCCGAGTGTAGCAGCATCTCATCTCAGCACCATGTCACTCTGAGCAACACTGCACTTTCAGACCGGTAGGAGTGACTACTTCGCTTCGCACTCCCCACAAAGGTTACAGTGCTCCTATACTCCTCTTTCCTACTCTTTTCGCCCTTTTTTTCCCTTACTCGTTTCAACGGAATCACAAAATGGCTGCCAACACTTCCTAGTTGCAACTGCTCGCACCGCTCGCAGCCAATAAGCAGCAAGCTCTTGCTCGTAATGCCTCAGCCAATCAGATGGCAGAATTCCCAAATATCGATATCTGTAAATGTTGATATTTCCTCCAGAACTACTGAACAGATTTACACCAAATAAACAGAAGTGTGCTTTCTATACCAAGATCCTTCTCCCTGACAAATTTGGGGTAATTCCGTTCACCTATTCGACCTGTAGCTTTGTCTAAAGTTTCCTATGGAAATTGCAAGGCGAAAACATGTTTTGGGACCCCCGTTTTTCTCATCCCCCCGCCTTGACGAATCACCCCCAAACTTTCAACATAGGACCTGATATGAACAAAAATTTAGTTTGAAAATATCATGAAGATTCATCAAACGATGCCAAAGTTATGAGCAAAACAAAACATGCTCTTCCTATGGAAACCTGGTCCTAACTATAACTACCTACTGGTGACCGCCAGTAGGTAATATAGATATATATATATGACAAAAGACCTGAAGAAAATATGAAAAATACTGAATAAGTACAGTCACTGGGGCCAGGCAATGCTTAGTGGTGGGAAGCAGCAGAGAGCTGGTGCTTCTAGATGATCTTGTTCCAACAGATAGTGTAAGTGTGTTTGTCAGGTAAGATGGGGTGTTGTGGGGCAGGGCTTTTTGGGATATACAGGCAATTTGCTGGATCTTAGCCAAGCAGGGTAGCCATTTCAGAGAACGGACGTCAGGAGTTATTTTGTCCCTTTTTTTTAAGCGTTTGATGAGCTTTTTTGCAGCATTCAAGGTAGCCTTCAAAGGAGCAAGATTGATTTTTGTAAGGCCAACAAGGTCCCATAGTCTAATTTGTTTCAACCACTGTTTTAAGATCAGCTGTGGGAAGGAAAGTTTTAAGTTCCCAAAGTGCATGAAGTTGGCGATTAGCTCCTCTAGTGGTGGCACTGATATGATTTTTCATGGAAAGTCTATTGTCTATTGTCCAAGGTTATTGCAAGGCATTTTTCTGACGCAATGATGTGTGTTGTACAATTCAGGGCAGTAAGATGTGGTATCCAGTTTTCGATACATAGAGCGATATTGGGTGGTGAGATCAGTAAAAATTCTGTTTTTGTGGCATTGAGTCTGAGATGGTTACGAGTCAGGCATTGTTGAGTAGGTGAGAGACTAAAGCCTTGGGGGACATCAAGTGGAAGAGGTGTGGTGCCGCGGCCAGGGCGACTGACTCTGGAATCTGGGGATCCCAGTTCGATCCCTGGTGCCAGCAGCAGATTAGCCCAGCACTATGTGACTCTGGGCAATAGCTTGCTTAATCTTTCCGACAGCCCCCAGCGCCTAGAGACCCTTACAGGTGATTGTTTGCGCTGAACAAATGTGGATTATTATAAGCGTCACTGGAAATCAGAGAGAGTGAGGTTGATTAAAACACACGGAGATCTGTTTTTAAGGAATGAGCAGAACCATTTTAGTACTGTACCAGAGAAAGCCATCCTACGCTCTAAAAGGTTCAATAGGGTTTTGTGACTGACTGTGTCGAATGCAGCAGATGGATTAAGTAAGGTGAGTAAGCAGGATTCATTCTGGTTGAGTGCAGAGCATCATCAATGATATTGATTATGGCAGTTTCTGTGCTATAACCCAGTCTGATACCTAATTGGTATTGGTCGAAGGGTTGGGAATGTTTAATGTAACTTCTAAGTTGTAGGTCACACAGTTTAGGCAGTGTGGTAATGATGGAGATAAGGCAGTAGCTGTTGGGGTCAGATGGGTCCGAGTCGTTTTTTTAAAGGATCTGGTGACCTGGCCACTTCTGAGGCATTCCAGTAAGGAGCCTTAGGTGAGTGAGGGATTGATAACCCTAGTCCATAAGGGTGGCAGGAGGTGAAAGAAATCATTGATGAGCTTGGAGGGAAGAGGGCCATTGAAATGGTTGAAGTATTTTCAAAGACGAGAGAAGTTTAGAGATGTCATTTTCATTAAAGGCTTGGAAGCATGACCAGGTGGCTTTATTTTTTTGTGTGGGAAGAGTGTCTCATGCATATGTCCATGTCCGACGTGGGGGGGTGAAGGGAGGGTTATGGCGGTAAGAGCTTTGATGCGATCTGGATATCGGCAGTGAATAGCCTAGGTTCGAGGCATGTGGGCTGCTAAATTCATATCTAGTGCATAGATCGCCGCCTAGTGTTGGGTCCGGATGATTGCACATTGTTGTCCTGGAAGAGTCTTCGAAGTATCACGAGATAGGTGGCTCCTCCCCTGGACTACAGTGCGCATGGGCATCGACTCCATCCCCAGATTGTTTTTTTCCGCCATTGGGTTCGGATGTGATTTCGCCGCCTCCTTGTCGGAATCGAAAAAACTACTTCCTTAAGGCCAAAAGGCCTTCGTTATTTGCGTCGGTATTGTTTGCGACCGGTCCCGAACATCGTCCGACTCTTCGTGTCGGAATTCTGCGGAGTGGGTTACTCCTCGCAGATCGAGGCCCTGTACTCGCAGCAAGACCCCGACGACCTCATCATGGAACGGACTCCGTTCAAGCGCTGCCCCGTGTGTGGGTCCAAGTACCCACACATCGACGTGCATCCAGTCTGTAATAAATGTCTCTCGCCGGACCACGACGAGGACAACTGCATGGCCTGCTCCCAATTCAGGTCAAAGAAGACGCTCAAGCATCGGCGCGCGGTGCGCCTCGAAGCCTTACACGCAGCCCGGCACCCGACGACATATTAGACGACCCCGCAGAAGAAGGCCACAGCCATCATCTTCAAATTTCACCACCATCGACGGAGGTCGAGGCAGATCCAGAAGAATACATCGAAGGACAGAGCCAAGACCTTGAATACGTCGATGAGGTAGGGGACGACGAAGAAGTCTATGGGGCCGCGGAAGATAGCTCAGAAGAGGAGCTATGCCCCGAAAGTTACCCAAAACAGGCTCAGGCCACGGAATCGCCACTCGGCCATATCCACGACCCTGCACCGATATCCCCAGCCCCGCGTTCGGGCCCGGCCATGGATACACCGGAGGAGCCGTCGTTGCGCGTATCGAAACTGAAACCGCAACCGTTGCAGTCGGCAACACCTAAAATGGCCGCCGCCACGCCGAAACCATCGGTCTCGACAACACCTAAGATGGCCGATGACCCGGCGAAAACGAAACCGAAACATACGGCTTCGACAACATCTAAAATGGCCGACACCTCCAAAATGACGAAGCCTGCTCCATCTTCGACTCCGTCGCCCTCAGGCCCTCCGAAGTCAAAGAAGGCTGTCGAGTCACCGGCACCACACAAGGTGGCCAAGGACACGTCCTCAAAGAAGGTAGTCCATCACGTCTCGACGGATGCAGCGTCGACCTCCAAACACACGGTCGAAGCGAAGTCCGCTAAAGGCCAAGATCCAAAAGCCAGAGCCACTACTCCTCGGCACAAAGATACCGGATCTGCATCAATGGCGTCGGCGCCTAAGGCTATCACAGGGCAGCGAACCGTTGCAGTCGAGGATTCCTCGGACGAACATGGTGCTTCGATTACCAAACCCTCGGCTTCCTTTACAAAACAGGTTACCGACTCCCTCAAACGGATTCGGGAGAAAGCTCTACCGTCGGATCCGAAACTGGTGGAACCACCTGCCAAACCGTCAACCAAACTTCTGTACACTCTGCCACCGAAGGTGGCACCGAAGGCGTTTGCACCCAAAACGGTGCCGAAGAACACAGAAACGTCGGAATATTCGACGCCCAGTGCTAATTTGCCTCGACAAACAGCGTCAGAGGACCAAACAGAGCATTTTTATCAATGCCCACACAGGGAAATCGACACTTTACAAAAGAAAGATCACTTCCCAGCCACTGGAGTCATTTGTTATTCCACTAAAAAAGAAAAAACCAGTACAGGACATACCTGCCCTTGTTGAACCTCTGCACCCTCCACCAAGGAGGAGCCCAACACCTTCCCCCAACCAATCAGGGGGTGAGGATGAGGACCAAGATGAACAGTACAACTTCCCTACTGGCAATGACCCTGATGTACAACAGGACCCATATGACGACGCTGGGGACCAGGGAAGCCATCAGGTGGTACAGGACCCACAGGGTTTTGGGACACGTACATCACCTACTGGGGATTCAGCAGCATTCAATGCTTTGATAGAGCGGGCAGCTGCAAATCACAATGTAGACATGCATGCTGACCCGGTGGAAGAAGATTTCCTGTTTGACACTTTCTCTACCTCCGAAAGAACAGTCAAAACTCTTCCTATGTTAAAAGGTGTCCTTAAACATGCACCAGAGATCTTTAAAGAACCTACAAGGGCAAGAGTGGTCAATCCACGTATCGAGAAAAAATACAGGCCAGCACCTGGGGACCCTGCCTATATTCGGGGACAATTACCTCTGGATTCATTGGTGGTCGCAAATGCCCGCAAGAGGGCAAACTCCCAAACAACTGGTGAAGCTCCTCCCCCAGACAAGGAGTCGAAAGTGCTTGAGGCATCCGGCAAGAGGGTGGCTGCGCAGGCTGCTAATGTATGGCGTATAGCAAACACACAAGCACTATTGGCGCGTTACGATAGGGCGCATTACGACACCCTAGAACAGCTCCTTCATCATCTACCTGATGAGTATAAGGAAGCAGCAGAAATGCTCATTCAGGAGGGAAAGCTTATATCAAATGCTGCAATAAAGTGTGCACTTGATGTAGCGGACACAGCGGCTAGGGGGATTAACACTAGCGTCATGCTCAGGCGCCAAGCCTGGCTTCGTATATCTGGATTTAAGCCTGACATCCAAACTACAATCCTCAACCAGCCCGTCAATCCTGACAGACTGTTTGGGCCAGATGTAGACACCACACTTGAAAAGATTAAGAAGGACAACGAGACTGCTAAGTCCATGGGGGCACTTCAATCACAACAGTTCAGGGGCAACACTTTTCGTCGCTCAGGAGCGCGTGGTGTTACCAGAGGACACTTGGGACAACAAACACAATTCACAAGAGGTGGTGTGCAATCCTCGTACCCCAAACAAGGTAGAGGGGGTTACCGAGGTAACAGTGCCAAAGGCAGGGGCAGAGGGAACAACAACTCCCGTTCCTCTGCCGCAAACAAACAGTGACTCCCTGTCACTGCCCCCCGACCATCCAACACCTGTCGGGGGAAGACTCCAGCAGTTCCTGCCAGTCTGGTCGTCCATCACCACAGACAGGTGGGCGAGAAAACTAATTCAGTACGGTTATTGTTTGGAGTTAACATCCACTCCTCCCAACATTCCCCAAGACACCGTCCTATGTCGGCAGAGCACTTGCACTTATTGCAGCAGGAAGTACTAGTAATGCTGCAAAAAGGAGCAATCGAACTCGTGCCAGTGTAGGAGGAAGGAACGGGGGTCTATTCCCTGTACTTCCTCATCCCAAAAAAGGACGGATCCCTCAGACCCATTCTGGATCTACGCCCTCTCAACATGTATATACTGTCGGAACATTTTCACATGCTGACACTGCAACAAATCCTTCCCCTTCTAAACCAAGGGGACTTCCTGGCAACCTTAGACCTCAAGGATGCTTACTTCCACATCCCACTCCACCCGTCCCACAGAAAATACCTCAGGTTCACCATTCACAACAAGCACTATCAGTTCAAAGTGCTACTCTTCGGAGTGACTACTGCCCCCAGAGTGTTTACAAAGTGTCTGGCGACAGTGGCGGCGCACCTCAGGAGGCAGAACATACATGTCTACCTGTACCTCGACGACTGGCATGTCCAAGCAAAGTCGGAAGCACAGTGCGCCTCACACATGTCCCACACTATTCAACTCCTTCACAGCCTGGGGTTCTCGCTAAACTACCCAAAGTCGCACCTTCAACCAGCCCATGTGCGCCAGTATCTGGGCGCGACAATAAACACACTGACTGCTATGGCTCAGCCAAACACAGTCAGAATCGACAGCATTCAGTTGCTGATCCAAAGGTTCAAACCGCAACACTCCCTTCCAGCGAGAGTGTTCATGCAGTTGATAGGCATGATGGCCTCCTGCATCTTTATAGTCCCGCACGCAAGGTTGCACATGCGTCCCCTCCAAGAATGCTTAGCCAATCAATGGACACAGGCTCAGGGACAACTGACGGACCTAGTGTTGGTGACCGGTCGGGCATACAACTCTCTGCATTGGTGGAATCCACACAACCTTTGCAAGGGACGACCGTCCCAAGAGCCAGTGCCACAGATTGTCCTAACAACGGACGCATCTCTCCAAGGGTGGGGAGCGCATGTGCTCCACTACACGGTGCAGGGACTGTGGTCAACCCAGCAACAAAGATTGCACATCAACTACCTGGAATTGATGGCAATCTTCATGGCGCTCAAGTCCTTCAAAGTACATTTGTGCAACAAGGTCGTGCTAATCCGGACGGACAACATGACGGCCATGTACTACATCCAGAAACAGGGGGGTACTCACTCACCACAGCTGTCTCATCTGGCTCAGAGCATGTGGAAGTGGGCCATTCAGAGGAACATCTTCCTCATGGCAGAACACCTCCCGGGCAAGGACAATCAGATGGCGGATCTGCTCAGCAGGTACAGCCATCAAATGCACGAGTGGGAGATACATCCATCAGTACTCAACCCGTACTTCCAGCAGTGGGGTCATCCAGAGATAGACCTGTTTGCCACAAGGGAAAACGCAAAATGCCAAAGCTTTGCTGCCAGGTTCCCTCACCCGGACTCGCAAGGGAATGCGATATGGATGAACTGGTCAGGCAGATTTGCGTACGCTTTTCCCCCAGCACCTCTCATACCGCTGGTGGCAAGAAAGCTGAAGCAACACTCGATGACTCTCATCCTGGTTGCTCCAACATGGGCACGCCAACCATGGTACACCACGTTTCTAGACCTTTCCGTGGTACCGCATCAAAGGCTGCATCTCACATCCAGCCTCTTGACGCAGAACCATGGCGACATTCAGCATCCAGATCCGCAACAGCTCAATCTGGCGATCTGGCTCCTGAGGTCTTAGAATTTGGCTACCTCAACCTGCCTCCGGAATGCATGGACATAATTCGAGAGGCAAGAAAGCCCACGACCAGAGCTTGCTATGCGGCGAAATGGAAGCGTTTTGTCATTTACTGTACTGACAACAATATCAACCCGCTAGATGCATCCATTCCTAACATCATCTGCTATTTGTTACATCTTTACAAATGCAATCTAGCGTACGCTTCCATTCGGATACATTTATCCGCCATAGCGGCTTATCTCCAGAACAGGCAGCACCTCTCTGTTTTCAGGGTGCCTGCCATTAAAGCCTTCCTAGAGGGACTGAAGCGAGTCATTCCTCCAAGAACACCACCAGCTCCAGTGTGGAACCTCAATGTGGTCCTCACTCGGCTCATGGGTCCACCTTTCGAGCCACTACACTCCTGCGAAATTCAATTTCTAACATGGAAAGTGGCTTTTCTCATTGCTATTACATCGCTTAGACGTGTTAGTGAGCTGCAGGCGCTCACAATCCAAGAGCCATTCATCCAAATACATTCAAACAGGGTGGTGCTCCGCACTAACCCCAAATTCCTTCCTAAGGTGGTGTCACAGTTTCATATCAACCAAACTATTGACCTGCCCGCATTCTTCCAAAACCCTCAAACAGTAGCTGAAAGAATGCTTCACACACTGGACGTTAGGAGGGCGTTGATGTACTACATTGACAGGACACAACACTTTAGGAAAACACAACAACTTTTTGTTGCCTTCTCAGCACAGCACAAAGGCAACCCCATTTCCAAAGCAGGAATAGCCAGATGGATTGTTAAGTGCATCCAAACCTGTTATCAAAAGGCTAAGCGCACTTTAACAATACCCCCAAGGGCGCACTCCACTCGCAAATTGGGGGCTTCCATGGCTTTCCTGGGGAAAATTCCTTTAGAAGACATTTGTAGGGTAGCCACATGGTCCACACCACACACATTTACGAAACATTACTGTGTGGATGTGCATTCCAAGCAGCAAGCAGCTGTAGGACAGGCTGTTCTCAAGACACTTTTTCAAGCTTATGCAGCTGGCACGGGCAACCGCCCTTAATGGAGGGACTGCTATGTATTCTATGCACTAGATATGAATTTAGCAGCCCACATGCCTCGAACTGAATATGCTACTTACCAGTATGCATCTGTTCTTGGCATGTAGGGCTGCTAACATTCATATCGCCCTCCCTCCTCCCCGGTGCCCGTAGCGGCTGCAGATACACTCTCTTACATTCATCATTAGCATGGACATCATTTACACTATTTCACTCCATCTCTGCCACAATGGCTAAAAAACAATCTGGGGATGGAGTCGATGCCCATGCGCACTGTAGTCCAGGGGAGGAGCCACCTATCTCGTGATACTTCGAAGACTCTTCCAGGACAACAATGTGCAATCATCCAGACCCAACACTAGGCGGCGATCTATGCACTAGATATGAATGTTAGCAGCCCTACATGCCAAGAACAGATACATACTGGTAAGTAGCATATTCATTTTCTAAGCAAGAAGAAGGCAACATTTTGCATTTGGGAGGTGATTTGCATTCTGGGGATGTAGCATTATGTAGAAGGCTCATTTGGTTTAGGCCATTTCAAATAGGTTTTTTTGGTTCATTAGTTGCTGTGTCGAGTCGATTCTGAAAGAATGAAGTTTTGGAGTTTCTGATGTGTCTATTGTAGGCATTTTGTTTGTGTCGTAGCAGTTTAACCACTTGGCTGCTAAGGGTGTTCATGGACCTCCATTGACTTTCCATTGAAATCAATGGAAACTCCATGACGAGTTACCCTTGTCATTAGCACTGAAGGGGTTAAGGTTTGATAAAGAGGGAGTGTGTCGCCATGGTCTCTCAGCAAGTCTAAGGCATAGTCGTTCCTCATTAGTTTATGGCTGAACCATGGGTTTGATCTTTTACCCACCGAGGCTCTCTTAAGTTGTTTGGGTGCAATAGTGTCCATTATTTTGGCCATGGAGTTGAAGTAGAGATCAGAGAGGCCCTGACCGTCGACCATGGTTGGGGGAGGAAGCAAGTTGTTATTAACAATCAATATTCATCATCAAGATTGGGTTAATATTACAGGTGTCTCTGATCCAGTGTTTGGCCTTCCTAGGTTGGCCTTTAGAGAAGGATGCCTTTACAGTTATGAGTAAGGTGGTCAGTCCAGTCACAAGGTAGGATAGATCCAATTTGTAAAGTTTTCTCTTTTGTAATGATGAAATCTAAGGTAGCCCCCTTGTTATGAGTTGGGCTATTACAGACTTAGATAAAGTTGAGGTCCTGAAGGAAGGATTTAATGCTGTTCACAAGAGGATTGTTAGTGTTGTTCCAATGGATATTGAAGTCACCAAGAAAAATCTGTGTGGTATGCTCATCATTGTTGAAGGAGATAATGTCAATGATCTGCTCAATAAATGTGAGGTTGTCACCCGGAGGGTGGTAGAACGGGTGGAGGAAGCATGGCAAGTTGTTGATGGTGATGTTGCTCCTGAGGTATTCTCAGGAGGGTAGTAAGAGAGAATATGTTTCTATCAAAGAAAGTGTGGATCTGAAAATGCAGGCTAGGCCACCACTAGACCAGCCTGCACGGTCTAGTCTGATGATGTCATGGCTGGGAGGGACTAGTATGCCGAGAATAGAGGAGGAGGATTCATTCAACTATGTATTAGTGAGAATAAAGACATGAAGGTTAAATATAAGATCCAATATGTTAGCTGCATGTTTCACCGCTGAGCGAACATTAAGAAGCGAGTATTTAAGGGATGATTTGATAACATTCGGTTGGGGTATGGGAGATGGGAACTTGCTTTAGGTTTGCTTTATTGATGTGTCTAGAGCTAGGGTAGGATACCCAGAGAGTGAGTGATAATGGACGTTTTTTTATTTTCAGAAAGTATAGCAAAGTCAGTCGGAACATGGTTATAAGTAGCGAAGAGAGATAGGATCCCATTATTTGATAGCTTCTGACTAGCCTAATGGGTAGAGAAGAGTGGTCATGATTGGATTTGTAACGGTAGTAAGAATGATGGGTCCAGGTATAGGCAGGGCTGACAATAGAGTGGGATTTGGGATTCAGTGTGGTATTCTTCTGAGAATGGTGCATGCTAAGGGACTAGTTATGTTCCCGTTTTGTGGTGATATGAACAAATTTACCGATGTCTGACCTGATCATCTGCAGTTCTGCTATTATGCTGTTAAACATAGAGTTGGTGTGACAGTACTTACTGGGGTCCTGAAGGTGTGACAACTGTGGTGAGAAGAGCTAGTTGGGTCAGGGTAGTTGGGGGGGGTTTGGGGCGTGGGTATTTTCCACAGATGGAGTCATGGTAATGTCTGTGTAACGGGGAGGACCAGAGGGGGGAAGGCCTTTCCCCCTCTTGTGAATGGTGGGTCGCTGATTATAGCTCCCCTCCTTCCCTCCAGAGCGACTGGACATTATTGTTGGACAACACGGAGGAAAATGAGGAAGGCGCCTTTAACTGGGCATATACGGAGGATGAAGACACACCCCCTCATGACGTCAGGACAACGGGAGTGGAGAAAACCCAGGAAATCCTACAGCCGGCGTGTGACGACACCCAGGAGGTTGTGGAAGGAGCGTTGCGGAGAGCTGACGGTGACGGGAGCAGAGTACGGACTCGAGGGAGAGAAGAGAAGGAAGACGAGCCAAGAGGTCAACGATTCCGCGGAGCGCCGTGCCACACTCCCGAGGGAGGAGTGTGGCTGAGACAGGTACGGCAGCGGTTTGAAAGCTGGGTCGGGAGATGGGGAGACTCTCCTCCTTAAGCACTGCGAACGCCTAATCTACCGCCCTGTAGATATACTGTATATACACCCTTTCCCGTTTTTGTCCCGCATCCTTTCCCCCCCTTTTCCTAACACCCTTTCCTCACTACGCGACCCACACGAGAGCCCCTACTGTATGATACACTTGACAGCGGTGATCCCTCACAACCCGGTTCCTCAGGGGTGCCCAGGTGTAAACCTAAAGTCCAGACGGCCTCTCCTCTGTTTTTGTTTTCAATACCAGACCGGTGGGGAGTCAACACAGACGAGGAGGAAGAAGAAAGAAGAACTTCCCAACCAGCCCTATGAGGGATACCGCAGCCACGGAGCCTATCGACTTTGCTTGAGAAAGGCTACCCTCACGCTCTAGAAAATCGTTATCAAAAATAAAGCCCTATCTAACAAGAAGGAGTCTCCGGTCCCTTGTTTCACCCACGTCACAGTCTGTTTGATAGGGTGTGGTGGGTGTACTGTCTCAAATTAAGGGAGTGTTGGAACAGGTGAAAACAAGTCATTGATGCCATGGGGCAATGTCAGTAGTGTTGATAAAGTAAGTGGAATGATGGTCTGAAATTTTAACTATGGAGGAGAGGGTGTTCGCAGTGGGAGAGAGGAGAGCAGTAGAGAGCGAAGGGGTGGAAATGGTGATGGAGTCGGTGGGAATGATGAAGAAGTCATATGAAGGGGGTTCTGAAAGGGTTTTAGAGGAGGCGGGCAGGACAATGGCCGAGTCTAGGTTGTGCTTGAAGGTGGCGAAAAGGTCGACATAGAGATTCTCATTGTGGCTCTAGGATTGTATGACAGCTGTGCCATTGTTATAGATGAAGATGGTGGTGTCCACCTTGTAGAGAGCTGAGGGCTTGATAGTGAGTTTATGGCTGTGTGGCATTTGTTTGGAGGTGGTGGTATTCAGTAAGGAAGAGAGCATTTTTCTCCATTGAGTACGCCAGTTTTTCGAGAAGATGAAGTCATTCAATAAAATCCCTTGTTGATGCAGAAGTAGGAGTCAGTGATTAGGGTTTCTTTATTAAGATTGAGAATCTTTTGTTTCAGTTTTTTGGGGGTGTTTTTGGTTAGATTAAGAGGGTAATTTATTATGATAGTGTTGTTTCCTGCAGGGATGGTAGGACGTTCAAATTGCTGGTCTGTGATGGATCCATATTAGGTGGTGTAGGTAGGGGAAAGGAAAAGGAAAGGTGGGTATGAGGTGAAAAATCCTCTTTCAAGATGGCTGCCTTTAAAGAGGCAGGAGTAGGCTATTGTAGAAGGAAGCTGGGAAGTCCCTTTTCTATCTCAGGTGAGGAGCAAGGAGAGTCCTATCTCAGTTTCTGCAGCAGATTATGCACAAAAGCTCTGGGCTGTGTTGCCAGATTGGGCTATTTCCCACACAATTGGGCGACATTTTTCCCATTTGTGCAGGAATAAAACCCACCTGGCGGGTGGCTACTTTTTGGGCTTATTTTCACCAGTTGTGCACATATTTTTAGCTGGGGAGGTGCTGCATCTTTGTCACTCGCAGGGCAGGCCACATGGATGGGAACCAAGCAACAACTGAGGCAAGTCAAGTCAACCAGTGGTGGGCAGTGGCACGAATGTCATCAGCCAATGAACGCGAAGCGCGCTGCATGGCTGAGACATCATTGGAGGAGGACAGAGCATGAGTGTGACGTGTCTGTGATACTTTCGAGACGTTCACGTTCTACTGAAGGCAGCAGTGCTTGTGTGTGCAAGAGCACCTGCTGCTGTTGGCAAACGTCACCCTAGCATTGTTGGTGACACTACTGTGGGCACAATCTCTTTGGGTAAGAGTGACGTCAATCTAGTAGAGCGCAAAAGCGCTACTAATGACAGCCCTGAGAATACTGTTTGCCCATCCCCCGCGCGCTTTATTAAAAGCAGTCAAGCGGGTGTCTCCCTACCGTCTCTTGCGCGCTATACCACGGTAGTGCGGACAGTGGACCGGACTCATTGGAGGACACGTGGTACTGTGTAGTCGCGGCCTGCTCTGGTTATTTGATTGCTGCGAGCCTACGACACACAGTCCTCCTCCTGGCTGCCCTGTCCTGCTTTACTCTGGCCAGAGTCTCACTCACTGTGTGTGAAGACTAGTCACGCTCGGACACCTGACCTCACCCATGCAGAGTTGGGCCCAGAGATGGTGTGCACCACTGGCCTGGCTGCCGGCGCATTGCCTGCGTGCTGAGGTGACCCCGCGGGCGCGTCCCGGCTCTATCCTTTCCTGCTGCTGCCTGCCTGAGAAGTGACAGGCCAGGACGGTTGAGACTCGACAGAGCAGTCTGACAGGGGCGCTGCAGTGAAGTGAGTCCACAAGTGTGAAGTGTCTTGTGCGTAGGACGTCGACGACGAGGTAGGATCATAGGATGTAAAGCTCAGTGCAAACAGCAGAGTCTATATTAGGTGTCAATGCAATCTCAGGGGGAGGGGGCCCAGGAGATGGGGACTCTGACTGGCAATCAGGAAGGGGCGACCAAGCACAAACTCACTGCCCTAGTCGTAGCAATAGGGACAGCTAAAAGTTGTGTTCCCCACGCCGTCAGGCCCAGTGCACAAGCCAGAGAATTTGTCAGAATGGATTGCTTCTGGACCCCAGAGTGTACCATTGCGGCCAGATTGTGCATAAATGAGTGAGTCCCTTAGTATGTGTGATGGGGCAAGACCAGACAACACCACTTTTTCAGAGCAAATTTAAAGCAAAATGTGGTAAATCTCATAATGCACATGGTCGTACATCTGTTATGCTTAATTGGTTGCAAAAATTTTATGATGTTACGGCTTCTGCAGAGGTGCCCAGTAAATATCCGGGAATAATAATTTGTGAGAACTCTGGAGGTTAAAGTATTTGTTGGAGAGATCTCGGGTTTGTGTAGTCCCAGTTCTGAATCAAAGTAGTTTAGAAGGTGAATGTGTCTCCTGCAAAGCACCTCATGTAATATTCCGATTACAGAATTTTTTTTTATGTAGCTAGGTGAGTGGGCTACTGCTTTGAACACAGATCCTTTTGTTACTTGCAGTTCATAATTAGTTAGCCTTTTAATATTGCACAGTGAGCTATGTAGGATAAGTGACTGTTACATCTTTTAACCCTAACTGAGTCATGCAACACATCTTGTACAATGATTTACACACTTGCATGATTTATTGTCATAGTTTATGGTATGTAAAGCACTCTGACACCCTGCATTACTTTGAGTAGTGCTATAAAATAAATACGATTGTTTTATTTAAATTCTGTGTAAATATTATATTTAAATTCTGTGTAAACATTTGGACAGAGCAACACATCTGACATTCTTACATTTCATGCTCTTACATAAAGGGACTGAAAAAAGTCAAGCATGCCTCTCTTAAGTACCTGTGAAGAGATAAACTGTGTACTTTTGTTTCCCTCCGTTGCATTTAAGTGTGAGGTTCCAGGCCACTCGATCAAAAGGAGGCCTGATGGCTCCTTAACTTGGCCTTTATCTATAAATGAAAAACTGTGATTAAACAAAACATGGATCCCTCCAGCAAATACATTATCCTCCATAGTTTACTTACCAGGGGAATGCATATGTGCAAGGGAAAAGACCATTCTGGAAGTTAAATGAGATGTTTTTTTACAAGTGTAATATGCATTTTGAATCAATACATCATGCATAAAGACTTTCTTAAAATACAGTTTAGAGGGAGTAGTAAATTGCACATGACACTATTGCTGCCTTTCTTAATCTCTTTGTTTTCTACTAGTGTGATATGAGCAGTGCCTGTTTCACGTTACAAAGTCGCAGTGAGGACTGGTCTTAAAAATGAGTAGCATTAAGACAGGTGCCCAGCTAACTCCCTCCCACTATCTGTATGTTGAATATAATGTAGATTTGACTTAAAATTGTTTCTGATGACTATTTCTGCATAATTTGAGACTTGCTACTTTGGGCTGGTTTTTGGGCTGGAAATGGTTGCGTTGGGCTTAATCTGGGCATATTCTTGAGCGGCTTAGGGCTTGG
Organism: Lissotriton helveticus; assembly: GCF_964261635.1. Classification (NCBI taxonomy): domain Eukaryota; kingdom Metazoa; phylum Chordata; class Amphibia; order Caudata; family Salamandridae; genus Lissotriton; species Lissotriton helveticus. The sequence goes on from NC_136065.1 coordinate 209,761,370, forward strand.
GATGGGTCTGAAAATCTGGCAACACTGGCTCTGGGTGAGGTGAAGGAGCCATCTTGCGTGGTCAAAAAGTGGGCTATGTGTCGCACACATGATTACTGTGCCTGCAGGGCAGTGGATTAAGCAGCAGATGTGTCACAAACAAGAGTAATGTGCCTGCCAAAAAAAATTGATTATTGTGCCAAACAATACCTGTGGCAAGCAGCACAAAGGGGTCGCAGGAACCTCAACAGCATGTATATCTCGAGCCAGAGGTTCTCATGCACAGATCTGGAAGTAGCACGGCCATCACCGAGAGGGGACACAAAGAGGGTGGAGCGGCAACTTAGTGAAAGCATCACCGCAGGGTTCCAAGTCAGATGGAGAATGCCAAGATTCGGCCCCCGACCTAATGTACCTCGTCAGCAGGGAACTGGGAGCCCTCTACAGGTGAAGACAGCCAAAATAAAAGCCCAGGTCCAGGCAACAGAACTAGAGCGTTATCAGGGGTCAGAGCAAGGGACAGTAGGATCAATGATGTAACGCACCGCTCAAACAACACATATCGAGGAAAGACAGTCACGGGCAGGCAAAGGAATGACAAACACAGCACCTGCTCAGACCCAAAGCATTTGGGTGGACTCTTATCAGCCACTGCCCTAAACTGCACAGCACAAACATCTGGGGAGCCCACCGAAATCAGAAGCTATGTCCAAAGGTGGCTCGATCGAGAGGAGTCCCTTGCCCAGCAACCACAAATCCGTCAGAATCATGGTCGGAAAGGACGTCAGACCACGGCACCACCACAGCTCAGAGCAGGCGCACAACGCCCATTGAGCTAAAAGGGCTTCAGCCACCCCCATCGTGTGTGTCAGCCCGGGCTGAGACAGCTTCCTGGTCACACACACACAGACAGTTTTTGAGCTTATCTCAGCCACACCTGAGTACTTCACAGGTCTTTAAAAGACAATTTACGAGTTTGCGAGGTTTTGCTGTTTTTTCACCCCTTCATCTCCACTCTGCCTATTGCTGGAAGAATTAGCCCCCATGAAATGTTTAGTACACCCCCCCCGACATTTGGCTTCAGTTGCGCCTCTGGCTCAGAGCAACATGGCAACGATGGAAGCAATCAGGCGGATTCCTCCACCCACCACCTGAAAAAGCGCACACAGCATAGACTCCTAGGGAACCCCAACCAAATCAGATAAAATCCAGAGGCAACTCGCCCAGGGAGAATCCCTCGCCTGGCCATGCAATTCAGGATCAGGATGCTTACCTCCAGTGGGAGTCCGGAGTCAGGAGCCTCGGGGACAGCCAAAGGAGGAGTCTCCAGGGGTCAATACATCCTTAGGAACAAGCGCCGTGTAGATGGAGGGTTAGCAAATCAATTTCTTCCAAGTGATGGTATCAATGGTTGGCTGATGCAGGGATATTCATGAAAGGAGTGATCCCAAGCCCAGAGCCAGCTCTGCCATCCGGCCGGTGCCAATTTTGCCACAACATAGGTTGATAACTTTCATTCTGCGGGCCCCAGTAACTTTCCGATAATACTCCTGGGCTCAGCGAACTCAGATGCAACTCTGCGTTAGTCTTGGTACTCGGTGCTGCATGGTGGCGGTGGTAGCAGCTTGAATACTTTTGGCTACAAACTTGCCCCAGCAGGCTATTTCAACTATTGTGTCCCTTTGCTGTGAACAGGACCCTTGGAGTTGTATTGGTTTAACTGGGCTCTGGAGACGACTTCTCCCTGAGCAGGATGCAGCACGTACAGTCCCTCTCTTCGATAGTCACCATGTGCATGAGGTGCAGTCTTTGTTGGTGCAGCCTCTCTTTGATGGTCTATCCATGCAGCAAGGCAGTCCTTCTTTGGTCATTCTTCATCCAAGTCAGTCGAGATATGAATTCTGGGTGCCAGGGGGGCCCTATTTATCTTCAGAAAATGCAATCAGGGTAGGAGGCGGTTGGAAGCCAATGGACTGATGACCACTTCCTGGGAATGGTGGCATTTGGTCATCCCAGATTTCACCATTCTGTCCGCTCCCAAGATGGTGAGGCCCCTCTCTCAACACTCAGAGCTCCCTATACCACCCCCAGAGGTGTGGCTACCAAGCAGCTACATGCCCCTTAAAAAACTGGTTTGACATCCTGCTTCTCCTGTTCTGCCCCTATAGGCAGCCTGTCAGCTTATAACATAGCGCAGCTCTTCTCCCAAATGTTACCCATTTTCCCTTTAGAGGCAACTTCTCCTTTGAAGATCTCCTTTTGAGCTAATACCTGTGTGACTTCCTGCAAGAGGAAGGTACAACTCTCTCCCATGCAGGCCCCTATTGATATTACATTTAATTTAATGTAATCATTCAAACTGATTTAATACACTGATCCTTTTGATACCTTACAGTACCAACTTTAGTAGTCCCATTCAGAAGTTAGCAGGGCTAAGGTGTCAGCCTGCAACTCTGTACTTGCCAATGGGGCTACTAGCCTTTCCACAGTAGAAACGACAAATTAGGGCTAATACTGCTGGAACATGTAAAAGTACATGTTCCACTTTTTAACATACATCGCCCTTCCTTAGGTTAGGCCTACCTTAGGGGTGACTTACATATATTAACAAGCATTTACAATGCAATGGTCTCGGCATTATTAAAGTTAGAGCTATTGGCATTGCTCATGACATTATTTTTATTTATGTTTTTATTTTTAAAACATATAAATAAATGGCATTGTCATTTGCAATGCCAATAGCTTAATCTCTCGCAAATGTGAGACCTATTGCATTTACACCCACACACAGCCACCCACACACAGACAGAGCCACCCACACACAGACAGAGTCACACACACACAGAGCTACCTACAAATAAAAGCTACCCACACAGAAACACCCACACACACAGAGCCACCCACACACACACACACACACAGAGCTACTCAGACAGAGCCACCCACACACAGACAGAGCCACCCCCACACACACACAGACAGAGCCACACACACACACACACAGAACCCCCCCCACACACACACAGAGCCACCCACACACACACACAGAGCCACCCGTACACACACACACAGAGGCACCGACACACACACACAGAGCCACCCACAAACACACAAAGAGCCACACACACACACAGAGCCACCCACACACAGAGCCCCCCACACACACACACAGAGCCACCCACACACAGAGCCACACACACAGAGCCACACACACACACAGAGCCACACAGAGCCACACACACACAGAGCCACACACACACACACAGCCACACACACACACAGAGCCATACACACAGAGCCACACACACAGAGCCACACACACACACACAGAGCCACACACACAGACATCCCTCAGTCTTGGTCAGCCACACGCCCATCTCTGCCCAGTAAAGCCCCAGGGAACAGAGGCAAGAAAAAACGATGGCAAGCAGGGAACAGTGGCAAGAAAAAATGATGCCAAGCAGGGAACAGAGGCAAGAAAAAACACTGAAAGGAAACACGGATCCTACCGGACAAAGTCGGTTTATATGCAGCAGTAGACCACTAGCAGCATGCTAAAACATAATAGACATGGTACAGCGAACAATTAAATCCAATTAGGGATTTCCGAGGAAATTAAAAAGGATGGAAATTTAACTGGATCCCTAAAGGGGCCTGAATCAGCTTACAAGCAGGTAGAGGCGAGACTTACCGATATTACTTTATCCGTGCTCGGGTGCTGCCCCCCCCGGTTTGAGGAAGGAAAAGGTAAAATAACAATTTTAACCTCAACAAATCAAGAGCCTTTCACCTAACTGGGGATTGTTTACATGCATGCTGAATGGATGCTCTTTGAAACCCTACTGTAATATAAATAACTGCCTACTGTGGTTTCCAGAAATAAAAGGGTTACAAACATATGCAGAAACTGGGTCATATATGTAGCATCCTTCCCAGCCTGAGTAGTCGCCACTGACCACACCACACACAGAGCTTAGTATAACATGTCTCTATTCGTCTGCGTGTATCGCAAACTCAACATTGTAAACCTGCATTCACTTCACTACGCCTTAACGCTTACGTCACAGTTCTACGGAGTCCCTCAGTGGGCCACAAAGGATCCGCCATTACAAACTCGGGACAGGCAGTAGAAATGTCCATGACCACTCTTGGCGATGGAGAAATAGCAGCAGACAGGGGTTCTTCACTTGTCCTTTGAAACCCAGTCTCTATAATGGCATCAGTGTCTGACGAGCGATGAGTCACATGTCGGAAATGAAGAGTCTTGCGTCTTCCCAGGACGTTGACCATGAGTCCTTTGCTGATTGCAACATGAAATGGTTCAACTTTGAAAGGAGCATCAGACTTTCATTTTATATGCTGATGAGCGAGCACTCGATCTCCTGTATTGAACATGACATTTTGCAAGTCATCGCTTATCTGCATAAGCTTTTAGTTACCTCTTATGATCCAAGTCTTTCATGCATGTTTCTTCCTTTGTATTTGCCCTTCTATTGGTCTTTTGAGGTCACTTAGTCGGCATGGCTCTCCCGAACATCAAGGTTGCAGGGCTTTCATCTAAGGTCGGTTGAGGGGTCGAAGAGTGGAATTCAAGACAGCTTTAAGGTCGAGCTTCTCTAGTACGCTAAACAACTAAGGGTTGGCCCTAATCAGTAAGGCTGGGCCCAAATCAATAGAGAACAAACAGAAATGCCAGTACTGATGTGAATGTATTTGAAAAAACAAATAATCATCCAGAACTCGAAGAGACATTCAAGAGCGGGGATTGCTAGTTAATAGCTTTTTATTTTAACAATTTTCAAGAGGAAATATTTATACACAAATTTTCAATTCATCATAAAAATGGAGGGAATTCTCAAAAAGGACACAAAAGACACTAGGGCATTAACTGTACGTGAGTCATTCATTCATAGTTACATACATATCACAACCATACCATACCACTCAAACAATTGGAAAAACACAAGACGTTATATACAATGCAATGAGGGGGGTTAAAAAAGGGAAAGGAAAGTTGCCACAATCTGCAAAGACATTTTTAGTGATATTCAAGAAAAAGAATTTGAACTGAGTACATTCCGGTATATTTAACCTAGTGGTCAAAAATCATTATAACTAGGGGTCCTAGGTAATGTACAACAAAAAGAGGCAAGGGGAGTTCATTCCGTATCCTGCCGCTCTCGCAGACCAGGGTGTGGCAGGGCCTACGCGTTTCGAATCCCACCAATTTCTTTGGGATTCTCTTCAGGGCCTCATGGAGTCTCTACAAAAGGAAGAGTGAAACAAAAGACAAAATATTTAAACAAAACAAGTTTGGCAGCTGTTATGTTAATTACATGACATAACACTGAGGAATTTTGCGAGCGACCCAAGCGAATCCCTGGGGCCTCCAAGGGGAGTGACTATAAGGTGATCTTGGTTACTTTTAGGGGGCATGAGTGAGAATCAGAATGTCAGCAGGGTGGTGGCGCTTAGTGGTTACGTTTTTCGTGTTACTGCACACGAAAATCAGAGAGTGGCCTGATCAAACCATAGGAAGCGAAATGAAAGCCTGGTTTTACTTACCTTTTTCACGTAAAGTGCAATTTCATTATTTTTCCGAAAGTGGTGTCCTTATGGGATCATTGAGGAGGTACAGCAATCAATAACAGAACCTGTTATGGAAATGAACAACTTGATTAAAAACTTGACTATACCTGAGAACTTGGCAAGGATGAAGGAGGGATCAATATCAAATCTTGCCTCGACTATGACAAACTAATTTCGGAATTTATTCGGGGGTGAGAGGAAATGGAACGAATTGATAGAGCAGGGAGAGTGCGTCCTGTTAGTAGGTTACGCTAGTCCTTATGTGGGGTTCTTACCAGTGTGAGCGTCTTGAAAAGCCTTAGAGGTCTAGGGTTAGCAGAATCCGGCGTCTACTCTTTATTGCTATAAAAGTAATAAAAATTGATTTTGTGAAAACAAAGAAATTGGGATCAGTGGATGTGACGGTGATCTAGAGTCTATGCACATTGGACGGAATTACCAATGCTTGCCGTGTCATCCTATCTATACTTAGCACGGCCTCATATGTGGAACGATGCTTCTAGTGAATTCCTAAACAAAACAATGTACCAGGAAACCCCATTAAAATCCACAATTTTAAACTGATTCGTGAATGACTGCAATATAATTGCAGTAGCGACGGCTTACCGCGGGTAGAGCGGAGTGTAATTTCAAAGCTCGAGTTTTTCTTAGCAGCAAATCGCTTCTTTAGCAACACCGTGCACAACGAACTGCACAGGAAAACAGTTACATTATCTTTTTACCTAATACACAAAAGTGTAACTCACTAAAGGATAAGGGTAGACACACTTACTTTCACCCGCAGGCTGATACACGGACCGGAGGCGTTTAGGCTGGCACTATACCATCGCGCATGCGCATTTGAAACAAAACGATGGATTTAAACTATTTTATATGGGCGGTGATTGATGCGGTGATTGATGGGAGAACGCCTTTGAAAAAGAAAAGGCGGCACTATGTCTTAGCGCATGCGCATTGAAGATACTTCAATGGGTTCTAAATGTTATACGGAACCGACTCTGGAAAGGCATTGGCAGCTCAACAATGTAAAGACAGTCCGTGCGGAACTACGGACTGGAGAGATTTAAGCAGGATCCTAGTATTTGGAAAGAGAGGGTGTAACAATTAACAGGGGATGCGGATGTGCAAGGGTGGCCTAAAGACAGGCTCGCGGGAATACTATAATGATAACGGGGAGGAATTGAACATGTGATGAAATATTTAATATAGCACTTAATGGGCTGGCATTTAGGTGAGGAAAACTCAGGCATGTTACAGGCAACTAACGCTTCAGGTTGGAGGATGGAATCTAAACGAGGGCTAGGCTGATTATGGGATTTCAAGGAATATAAATCCCATTTAGAGTTTAAAAATTTCACTCAGTTCGTTCAATCCTGATGTAACCGTGTTGAATTTTAATATGAGGAATGCCTCTCTTTTGGACAGTTGAAGATTCAAGTCACCTCCTCGTGGGTCTTTTTCGATTCTCGATATAACAGTCCACCTTAAATCACTTATTTCATGTTGCATGCGTGTCCAATGATGGACTAGTGGAGCATTTTCAACCTTTCTTTTTAATCTCGATTTATGCTGAGAGATGCGTTGGCAGACCTCTTGGTTGGTTTTACCTATATACAGGCGTTGGCATGGACATTTTATACCATAAACGACAAATCTCGATTTGCAGTTGCTGAACGCATCATGCTTCCAGGAGATTCCGTTATGCTGGAATAAAGACCCTTCAAGAGTAGACTCACAACAAAGGAAAGTCCCACACTTGTGGTGTCCTGTTACAGGCGGCATTCCCATCATTTGGCGTAATGTTTGTTCTCTTTGAGCTGGCATCGTTGCTCGAACTATGTGATTAGCAATGCTATTTTCCTTCTTGAAGGCAAACAAGGGAAGTTCTTTAAGACTCGCATCTAAGTTCTTTACTAGGTGCCAGTTTTGCCCAATGACCCGTTTGAGTTGGTTGGCATTTGGACAAAATGTGGTGACGCATACTTGTCGTTTCAATTCAGGCTTGTTTTTCCGTTCAAGTAGGGTCTCTCTGGGGGTCCACTGCGCTCTCCTCATACAGTTTTTGACCAGTTTTTTAGGGTACCCCCTATCGCATAATTTAGCTATCAAATTCTCAGCATGATGGTGGAAATCCTCTTTGTACGTGCAATTTCTGCGTACACGCAGAAACTGCCCGTAGGGGAGGTTTTCTCTAAGGCTTCTGGGATGATTACTATCAAACATTAATGATGTGTTCCGGTCAGTAGGTTTGATAAATAGAGCGGTTGCCAGTTTGCCTGCTTTGGGGAACACCTCTACATCCAGGAACGCAATTTTGCTGGTTGACTGGGTGAGACTGAATTTTATGTCTGGGGTCCTGGAGTTAAGCCATTCGTGAAACAAAGACAAGTTATCACTACCTCCTGTCCACACCATGAACACATCATCGATAAATCGAAGCCATGTCCCAATATATTGATGGAATGGATTGTTGTTATGTATATAGATGTTTTCATACATAGACATGAAAAGCACTGCTAGCTCCGGTGCAAAGGGGCAGCCCATGGCTACCCCTTTGACTTGATAGTAAAATTCTCTGTTGAAAAAAAGGTAATTTTTCTTTAGTGCAAAGGACGCGAGGTCCACCAGGAACTTAGTGGGGACTCGCATCGGACGAGGTCTAGAGTCCAAGAAGAAGGTCAAAACTGCTACAGCTTCATCCTGAGGAATCTGCGTGTACAGGGACGTTACATCCAAGGTGACCAAAGGGTCATTGCTCTCACAGTAATTAATGTTCTCTAATTTGTTGATAAAGTCAGTAGTGTCCTGTAGATAGGATACCACCTGGCCCATAAATTCCTTCAGAAAACAGTCAACGTACTTAGCAATTGGCTCTAGCAAAGAACCACATCCTGCCACGATGGGTCTGCCTGGCGGATGATCTTGGTTTTTATGGATTTTGGGAAGTACGTAGAACATGGGGATTTTGGGATGTTTGATATGTAAGTAATCAAGTTCTTTGGGGTCAACAAACCCTTGCTCGAAGCCTTCTTGTATTAAGGCAAAGAGTTCATTCTGCAGTTCTATAGTGGGGTCTTTGCCTATTTTCCGATAACAACTCGGATCCTCTAGTTGCTTCATCACCTCAGCGGTATAGTCGTTTGTGTCCCACACGACTATAGCACCGCCCTTGTCAGCCTGCTTGATTATAACAGAGGTGTCATTTTTTAGATTGTTTAGAGCAGTCATCTGATTCTTGGTGGTATTAAATTTAATGAATTTTCTTTCCTGTTCCATAGCTGAGATAGCCGACAAGACGCTTTTTTCAAAGGTCAATAGTTCTTTCGGGATCTTGTTGGCCGGCGGGCAAAAAGTAGATCTATTTCTCAGACCCGTGACTTCCACGGTGTTTTGAGTCGAATTTTCACTGAAGAAAAGAGTAAGTCTCAATTTTCTGCAGAATTCAATAAATTCAGATTTCATCTTGACAAAGTCCGTCCTTTTGGAGGGGACAAATGATAAACCCTTCGCCAAGATACTTTCCTCTTCCTGCGTGAGGACTTTCTTGGAGAGGTTAAAAATGGGCGACGCCTTTAGTTTTTGTAATGCTGACGGCGTGTTTTCATTTCCCAGGGGGTTGTATATCTCACCCTGCCCCTGGGGCGTGTCTGGCCTCTCGATAAAAAAAGAAGACGAGGAATTGGACGATTGATTCTGCTGTTGTTGATTAGAATTCCAGTTACGATTTCTATTGGGACAATTAAAGTTGCCACTATTATCACTATCTGTCCCTGAGGATGACGTGTCTGAAAAAGAGATGAACTGTTTTCTCGATCTCCCTTGGTTATCAGGTAGAAAGCGTTGTGATTCTGCTTTAGAGTAAAAGTCTACCTGTAAGTAAGGATATATATTATCCAGTGAGAAACTTTTTTTATCCTTCTCAAACTGGTTGGTCTTCTGTGTAATAGTGTAGTCTTTAAACTCTTGTATCTCTTTTGCTACCTTTTCTAATAATGCCTTCGCATCAGCTATAGTGGGATTAGTGCTGATTTCAGCTTCTAGTTTGGCAATTTCTGCTAATTCTTCCTTGGAGATTCTTACCGCTGTCTCTACTGTTAGGACCATAAGGTCCCTACTACATTTAGTTTCAATCAGAGAGAAACCTTTTTTAAAGATAGGGTGTATATTTTTAATTTGTAACCCACCTGGAATGGTTCCTTCACCGAGATGTTGCAGCAGGAAGTGCCCATGAAGGTCTGTTCTAATCTGTTTCTTTTTTAAGCGAATCAGCTTATCAGATTCATTAGAAGATGTCGCTGTCTCGCTCAAGGAAACCGAGGAGAAAACGGGTGGGTCGCTCAGCAAGTTCCTAATGTGGTCCTCAGTGTACGCAAAAGTGTACTTTTCTGCCATTACTTGAAAAACACAAATAAAGAAAAAATATAAAGGATTTGAAATTAAGAGAATCCGCACAAAACCATACACATAAGGTAGGGGAGGAGTAATGAAATGAAACCACACCTGCCCAGGGAAGGAAAAATTAATTGTCCTTCACTTCAAAATGAATGAAATATCAAAAGGAAACCTCGCGGGCGTGCGCCCGCTATATCAACGCTAAACAACTAAGGGTTGGCCCTAATCAGTAAGGCTGGGCCCAAATCAATAGAGAACAAACAGAAATGCCAGTACTGATGTGAATGTATTTGAAAAAACAAATAATCATCCAGAACTCGAAGAGACATTCAAGAGCGGGGATTGCTAGTTAATAGCTTTTTATTTTAACAATTTTCAAGAGGAAATATTTATACACAAATTTTCAATTCATCATAAAAATGGAGGGAATTCTCAAAAAGGACACAAAAGACACTAGGGCATTAACTGTACGTGAGTCGTTCATTCATAGTTACATACATATCACAACCATACCATACCACTCAAACAATTGGAAAAACACAAGACGTTATATACAATGCAATGAGGGGGGTTAAAAAAGGGAAAGGAAAGTTGCCACAATCTGAAAAGAAATTTTTAGTGATATTCAAGAAAAAGAATTTGAACTGAGTACATTCCGGTATATTTAACCTAGTGGTCAAAAATCATTATAACTAGGGGTCCTAGGTAATGTACAACAAAAAGAGGCAAGGGGAGTTCATTCCGTATCCTGCCGCTCTCGCAGACCAGGGTGTGGCAGGGCCTACGTGTTTCGAATCCCACCAATTTCTTTGGGATTCTCTTCAGGGCCTCATGGAGTCTCTACAAAAGGAAGAGTGAAACAAAAGACAAAATATTTAAACAAAACAAGTTTGGCAGCTGTTATGTTAATTACAGGACATAAAACTGAGGAATTTTGCCGAGCGACCCAAGCGCCACCACCCTGCTGACATTCTGATTCTCACTCATGCCCCCTAAAAGTAACCAAGATCACCTTATAGTCACTCCCCTTGGAGGCCCCAGGGATTCGCTTGGGTCGCTCGGCAAAATTCCTCAGTCGGCAAAATTCCTCAGTGTTATGTCCTGTAATTAACATAACAGCTGCCAAACTTGTTTTGTTTAAATATTTTGTCTTTTGTTTCACTCTTCCTTTTGTAGAGACTCCATGAGGCCCTGAAGAGAATCCCAAAGAAATTGGTGGGATTCGAAACGCGTAGGCCCTGCCACACCCTGGTCTGCGAGAGCGGCAGGATACGGAATGAACTCCCCTTGCCTCTTTTTGTTGTACATTACCTAGGACCCCTAGTTATAATGATTTTTTACCACTAGGTTAAATATACCGGAATGTACTCAGTTCAAATTCTTTTTCTTGAATATCACTAAAAATTTCTTTGCAGATTGTGGCAACTTTCCTTTCCCTTTTTTAACCCCCCTCATTGCATTGTATATAACGTCTTGTGTTTTTCCAATAGTTTGAGTGGTATGGTATGGTTGTGATATGTATGTAACTATGAATGAATGACTCACGTACAGTTAATGCCCTAGTGTCTTTTGTGCCCTTTTTGAGAATTCCCTCCATTTTTATGATGAATTGAAAATTTGTGTATAAATATTTCCTCTTGAAAATTGTTAAAATAAAAAGCTATTAACTAGCAATCCCCGCTCTTGAATGTCTCTTCGAGTTCTGGATGATTATTTGTTTTTTCAAATACATTCACATCAGTACTGGCATTTCTGTTTGTTCTCTAGAGCTTCTCTAGTACAGCATGCTGGACAGCTTCCTTTAGAAGACTCACAAAATGTTTGACAAGGCCATTGGCCTGTGGCCAGAGCGAGGTGCTCTTCTGATGCTTTACATTAAGATGACTGAGACAGTCTCTGAATTCTCGATTGTTGAAAGGTGGGTCGTTATCACATTATACGCTCTCATGAATACCTAAGGTCACGAAGATGCTATGCAATATCTCAATGAGTTCTTGAGAGACAGATGAGAGATCTTCGATCAATGGAAAATGGAAATATTCATCAACGATCACAATCAGGTGATGTCCTTTGTCAAGAGGAACGAAAAAGTCCACTGCGATTCTTTCATATGCATGCATTGGCAACCTTGACTTGGTTAATGGGTGCTAAGTAGTTTTCGATTGACATGCAGTTATTATTATCCAACTCTCATTTGTTGAGACCCACAAGTAGTTTCACCCGTCACAGTCTGGTTTTAGGGCTGTTCATAGCACCATATCTGCTCTACTCTGGGTCATAGAATGTCTTGGCCAACACCTTGATTCTGGCGGACCTGCCGCTCTCATCCTGCTTGACTTAATTGCGCCATTTGATACAGTGTTGCATCCCAGCATCAAGATCTTTGTGCTGACTGATACCCGTTTGTTCTCGGCCTTGTAGCGCTTCTATCACTCCTTATGAATGTATGGCTTTGAGTTGCATAGTAGTGCAGTACCTTTTTGTGTGCCCTTCATAGCAGGCTCTCAGCCACGGATGTGTAGAATTCTCAGGAAAGCTTTCATTAACCTCAAATACTTTACAGGGAACTGGGGCTGAGTTTTGACTCCATATGCGTCAAATGTCAATTTTGCACTTCGACTGAGGTACACGTGGCACACACAAGCAATTTGCTGGACCACGGCAAATTCTCTGGGAGACCACTGCCGATCTTTTGGGATACTTATCCCCTATTCAGTAACCAGTTGCTTAGTATAACACATCTCTATTCTTCTGCGTGTAACTGCAAACTCAACATTCTAAACCTGCATTCACTTCACTACATTTTAATGCTTATGTCATAGTTCCACGGAGTCCATCAGGAGCCACAAAAACTCTGTCATCACAAACTCACATGACACAACAATATATAATTAGAAAACTCACATGTAAATATATAACATCAAGTCTTTTTTAAATGTATACTCTGGTACTAGTAGTTCTATAGTTCTTCAAAATAAACATCTAAATGGAAGGACGAAAACAAGAACATAAAGTAAGTTGAGATCTCCAAATTTGATGTTTGATATTGTAAAAACAAATCAGAATGTGATCTGGCTTGAAAAACATTTTTACACGGATCCAAAGAAATAGGAATCTAATCCACACAGAAGAAAGTAGATTAGGAATTGACATTCTGACACTTTCAGATACTCCTCTACTCGTTTCTTTTTCGATTGCATTCTCTAAGGAGTCGTTTTTGTGTTTTCATCAGACAAAACTAAAGATCCCTGAAAGCAATTAATGTCACACATTGTGCATCCAAACGTCACACAATGGGACATTGTAAACATAGAAATACCACTCAGATGCACACAGAAAAGAGCGATGCGCAAAGTGGGGGTCTTACCTGGACACCTACCCAAATAAGGTAGCTGCCTTAATTTGCCAGCTTCACAGAGCTTCTTGAGTTGTGAACAGATATGTAGCTGATACTTCTAACCTTAACACTTCACCTTTGGTGCAGGGCCAAACCCGATTCTTACTCATTAAGCATAAGCCATCCTTTTGGGTATTTCCTGTGAGATGAAAAACTTTCTCTTACACCTGATGTCTTGTATACATTACCTACCCACTTGGTAGAATCGCTTCCACTCTTCAACCACTACCAAGCAATGTAGAGAACATACTGTTGGAGAGCGTGCATTGTGGCAGATTGAGTAATCCATCCGCCAAACTCTAAATCAGGCCCTTAGTTGATCATGGGGGCCCTGAAGCACACAAGCCCCCATCATAGTCCCCTTGGAATCCAGCATCCACACAATATCAAACCTTTCCTAGCCCTTCCAGAGACCTTTGCACCTGGTGACAGAACTTCAAATTTTCTTCTGCCAAAGGACCATAAGCTCTCTTCATGCTCTTTGTGGCAGTCTCAAGTCATCAGACACCACTAACCGCACACCTTTCTATAAACTCTTTTCCCTTCACTGTACAACCCTTGCTAATAGTCATAATTGTGCATCTCTCCATTAGCACCTTTACATATCTACAGTAAAAGTTTGATTTACATAGTTGCCCTGATGCACGCCACCTTCCGGTCTAAGTTCATTGCTCCAAAATATGCCATTTCACAAGCCACACGGAAAAAGCACAGCTCCAATTTCTCTCTGCAAATTAGACATAACTGTTGGCATCATTACTGGCCACATGTCACCCTCGTATGACCAATTGATATTGCCCAATGCTCACTGGTTATATCACATCTCTGACTCTGTGTGATGCCAACAGCACTGTAACACCCATAAAAAGTCAAGCATCCCTCTGTTTTGGACCAGTCAGCTCTCTGTATGGGTGACAATCTACACCTGGCTCATTCTTCTTATTCTTAACCTTCTGGCTATTATACACTGGGGCAGACCTTGAATTTGCAAATCATCCTGATGGCTTCGAGCAAGACTGGGTTTGTTTCTTTTGCCACTGAGACTACTGTTAAATGCCACCCTCTTCTGCCTTCCATAATTCCTCCAGTTTGAATTCTTTGGAGCCAGCAGGACTTCCACTGTGAACGAGGCAAAGCATCAGCGACGTTATTCAGTATTTCCGGCAGTCACACCGCTTCAATATTGCTGGCACGTGAACAGATCTGAAAATGAGGTTTATCAGTAAACACTTCAGCCCAAGTACTCTCAACAGCTGCAGCACCCTGGCATGCCCAACCGACTGCTTATTTACCATTTCCAACACCGCCTTAGGTGGGACTGCGCCATCACAATAGGTACCCAATCAATGTGAACACGACCACCTTAATGGACAGGTCTGTCTCTACAGTAAATGCACACCTAGCCTTTTGAAATTATAAAGTAATGATAAAAAAAACTCCTTCACATTGCATACATTTGGTAACTCCATCATCTCTCAGTGTAAATGTCGCTCCAGTTCCGTTTAGCCATCACAAAGACCTTACTCTTAAAAGTTCCACGTTCTGCCCACCACTACTCCAGGATCATTGTTAACTCCTAATGTTGGCTTCCAGTTTTTGTCTCATTTGGATATGTGTCTTTAACTCCCCCTTGAAACACGTCCATGCCAATTTGTTTGTCCTCTTCCGCCCAAGGATCCTTACTACCTTGTGCCTCCTGTCCACCCACCGCTCGGCCTTCACCCAAACTCCATCCTGTTTCATGGTCGTTCATTCTGATGGACAATGTGTGCTGTAGCAGAAGTGATATAATCCACCCTCAGGCCCTTAATCTACTACTGAGGGACTATGGGTGGAGCAAAGAATGGAAACTATCGAAAGTAAGCTGGGCTCTTCAAGAAGTCCCCTTAAGAGTTCCCCCATCTCTGTGTTCCTTCCTGTCCGACCCACATCACGGCCACGTTTCTACCGGGTCATTAGTACTTGGACTATCCAATCCGGACCTCATGAAGGTCTCCTGCTCCCACCAGTGATCATTGTCTAGTACTACTACTTGTCAACCCCTTAAGTATCACAGTTCCACTTGTTCTTTACTCCCGTGTCATAATCAAGATCCATCAGAGCCTCCTTCACCATACGCCCACCTCCAACCCCTCATCTTTAATTTGTTAGCACGTGTTCCATCCTCCACCTGTTGCATGACTTGCACCCCTCCTTTCCTCTCCACGATTGCTATCAGAGGGGGTGCAGACCCCACCTTTTCTTCATGCCAGCACCATTGACTCTCCCTAACCTCCTCTATCTCTCTTCCTTGGTATTGTCACATATCATTACAGTTTCCGATGTGTGCGTGTTAGTCTGCCTGAACCATGTGTATGACACATTCTAAAGGGTTGTATGATAGAGGCACGCATGGCTAAACCACACGTGCCTCTACCACGCAGCCGGAACCACGAATTCATCTTAACCACACATTCCTTTAACACCTTTGCTGCGGCGGCTATTCTGCCGCAGCGCTAAAGGGGAGGGGGGGTGGCACGCGGCGCTCACACGCTGGCGACGGAACCGCTCCATCACCAGCCTCGGGTGAGCTGTGCTGATGACTGAGCAATTCCGTCATGGCCCCGCCCGCTCAATAGAATGCGCAGGCCATGATGGAACCGCTCCGTCATCAGCACAGTGCCACCGCGGCTGATGACGGAGCGGTTCCGTCATCAGTGTCGAAAAGGCTAACATGCATGCCTTTACCATGCAATTTCGTTGCAAAGGAATGAATGGTAAGGGGGAATGCGTGGTTAACTTTGCCACTATTCCAACCCCCCTTCCTCCTGCCCTAAACCTTAAATTATGAACCCCCTACCTGCGCCCCGCACCGAGGCCCAAAACCTGCTCTGAAAACTACCCCTTTCCCTCCCCCTGTCCTGATGCCTAAAACCCTGTCCCTTGACATACACTACCCTGACCCCCGCCCCCGGGCTGTCCCTAAAACTATCCCAACCCCTTCCACTGCCTTGAGGCCTAAAACCCTGCCTCCAATTAAAAACAATCTATCTTGATCCCCCCCACCCTAAAACCACCACATTACTAAAAAAACTCCCCCAAACCTAGCCCTTAAAACTACCCCAACCACCTACCCCCGCCCTAAAAAAAAGAAAATTTAAATGTATACTTGTAAAGCGCACTGTTACTCCATCTCAGAGTGTCCTGGCGCTGTATACTGCTGGGGAACCCGTCCTGGCTTTCCCTGTGAGATGGTCCCTCCTGGGCACCCCCTGAGCCCTGAGCCCTAAAAACCTGCCCCCTTCTTAAAAGTATCCTGATCCACTTCCTGAGACCTAAAAACCTGCCCCTTTCCCAGAAGTACACCGACCCCGTCCAAAAGCAACCCCCAGCCCCGCCTTACCTGTCCATGTCCAGAGCTTACAGCTTCTACGCTTCTCCCCAAGTCTCCGCCTATCTTGAACACTAGAGCACTATCTACCTTAACCACGCATATGCGTGGTTAATGTAGATGCATTGTTCGGGCAAGTACACTTGTAGTCTTACGGCCCCCGTTGTTCCGGACGTTTCTCATTCTAAAGCACATTTAGTATGATTCCACCAGTGCCTCTACTCTGTCATGCATGGGTTGGGAAGAGCCATTCCCAACCATTCTCATTCACCTTTAGTTTCATTTATGACTTCATGTTTGTATACAACTCCATTTTTTCAGATTTCTCTGAATCATAATTTCCTAAATCTTCTCTGCAACTCTAACTTTGTTTATCTACAGAAACGTTTCAATTGATAAGTTCTCCCAAACAAGTTCTAGTTAGCTCAGTAAACTAGAACTGTTGAATTTCAGTGTCTTTTTAAGTTTAAAATGTTACGTGTTAACAGAAATGTTCCCCTTTTTATTCAGTGAATTAAAGAGTTAACATTTTTTTTTAAAGTAAGAACTTATTATTCTGTCAAACCCCCATGGGTTACCGATCCACCACCATGCATGTGAACCAGGCAGCTAACACCTTGCCATGCAGAGCTTTCTGCAATGCATAGGGTTGGGCCCAGGACCTGGTCTATGGCCAGCCTGCATTCAACCTCCAGCGGGCATCCAACCCCCATGGACACCCATTCCACATATATTTTTACATTTATTTTCAGGGACCATTGGGAGTTTAGCCATACTTCCACGGGATCGCAGTGAGTCCCAAATGTTTTAAATTTTCATCCAGTTGAGGGTCCCTATAGGTAGCCCTACTCTGCCCCCCTATTTAGCATTTTGTAAACACTTTCTGGATACAGGGACTGAGTTCCTGTGTCCTGTAACGGTGGCCACAACTTTTTTTCGCATGTTACTATCCTCAAACAGCGAGCTTACTTCCATTGGACTAATCAGTCACGCAGAGGCAGAATGATTGACAGGAGAAAAAAACCTGTTCGTCCAATCATAATGCTTCAATTTTTTTTTTTTACTTCCCAAGGGGTTAACTGTCAGAATAGCTATTTTTGTCACCTGAATTTCTCCATAACTACTGAACAGATTTACATCAAATAAAGAAAAACATGTTTCTAGTTAAAGATCTAGCTTTCTGTTAAATTTGGTGTAGCCATTTTCGCTTTATGACTGTCTAATTTTCTCTATGCAAATTGCATGGGAGAACTGCATTTTGGGACCCTCCCTTCTTCTCAGCCCCCTGCTTGGTGGATCGCAGTGAAACATTCCAGGAACTATATGTAGAAGCTGAACTTTTTTTGGGAAAGTTTCATGACGATTCGCCAAGCAGCCCCAAAGTTATTATCAAAACAAAAAACGTTCTTCCTATGGATAGCATGACCTTACTATAACTGCACTGTGATATATATATATATACACACACACACACACACAAACACATATATATATACACACACACACATTTTTTTTTTCTTTAGAAAGATGCTGGCCACTTGAGGATTATAATTTATTAATGGTTTATTTTCAATTCAACGTGCAACCTAAGGGGGACAAACGTGTTTCAGCTCCCTGGACTTTGACAAAGGCCAGGGAGCCGAAACGCGTTTGGCCGCTTTAGGTTGCACGTTGAATTGAAAACAAACAATTTAGAAATTGTCTTTCTAGAGGAAAAAAGTGTTTCCACAAAACCATCCTTGCGAGCTTTGAGCACCCGCTGTGTGGAGAGCGGTAACCATTGACAGAAAGGGTGGATGAGCAATATAGATATATATATATATATATATATATATATATACACATATACATATGTAAATGTATACACAAACGTACATATGTTTATGTATTCACACAAAAACACAACAGTTAAAGTAACTATATACTTAGGTGTTTGAATGAGACAAGAGCGAAAGTTATAAAAACCAAATAACATTGAAATACGCCCGTTATAGTTACGTGAACTAACAATAACTTGCGTTCCCATCTTGCAGTGCATATGAACTCACATAGTACATCATATATTGCACCAAATCACAAAAAGCACGCTTTTAGAGTAAAGTTCTAACCTTTTGCTATATTTGGTGTAACTGTTTTTAAGCCATTTATTCTGCATCAGACACCAAAGTTTCGCATGCGATTTACCCTGAGACATAGGACTTTTGGAACCATCCCTTTTGCTTGGTTCCCTCCTGATGGATCAGCACACAACTTTCCATGAAGAAGCAGAGGTGGATGAACATCAAGGTAATTAAGAGAATGGAGGGTCTTAGTACGCTAAAAACACAATTTTGTCTTTACGAAGAACCGGATCTGCTCTGTTGTATTGTGTATACTTTACATGCCAGTTCTCCTCTTCACTAAGATAAATTGTACGCTTGGAGACTGCACTAAATGGTGTTTTGTGTCTGAAATAAATCAGGAACAGCGGTGAGGCAATTCCTTGTCTTGTCTAAAGTTTGTTGAATTTTATAATACTGTCTACTTGCAAAGCACACTTCAACGTTATCATATTTCAGTGAAACTGTGTAAAGCCTTCAAAATCTTCATCAAGGTAAAGCTCTCCTGGTACTTGAGTAATAAAGATAAAGTATGACTGAGCAATGAACCTATCAGTAAAGCGGATGGGATCTGAGGCCGCCTGGATAACAAACCTTGAACAAAGTAATGAGTGCATTTCCGAGGTGTTCAGAACGCAATGGATTCAGATGCAATCTAAATGGAACTAGTAGTTCCTGTCAGTCCATACTGGGTCCTGTACTAACATTCTCAACTGCAGGGCCCTGGCCATGCGGTCCAGCTGAAGGAAGGATCCATACTGGTTTATGTACAATGCCCACACCCATTCTTAAAGGCCTCCTGGCCAAGGCAGAGTTGATAATAGGACCATTACTGGCGATGTACTGCACATGAAATGGTGTTGCTAAACCCTCCTCTGTTTAAACCATTCCAAAGACACATCAGCATTCTCTCCCCAAAAAAGTCCCGTCTATTAAAATGGCAAGCTGATCAGCTTGACCCGCCCTTTCACAGGAAATCCAGTTGCCCACAATGGAACATGCCTATATATATCACAGCTGCCATGGACATTGCCCAAGCCACTGTGTCAATGGTGTTTAAGTTAGTGTCAAGAACTGTTGTGAGGCAGCAGTTTGGTTGTTCACTGGCTATGAGGAAGAGCCCGGCATGTGGACTGGTCGAACCGAAGTTATCAAATCTGCCACATTATCAAAGAGCATGTTAGTACTTTACTAGTAGCCCAAGGGTGGCTTCTCCGCAAAGGCCGAGGAGCGTTGCCACCTGGCTCTCAGAGCAGGAGAAAGGAAAAATAAAATATTAATAACCCTGTTATTATCATTTTATTTTTCACTTTGGAGCTTGGTTAGACAGGGCGGACGGGGCTGGGGGTCACGGGGGGAGGAGGGTCACGGGGGAAGGAGTGGTTTGCTCTCCCTACGTGTGCATGATTGTTTAGCCGTCCCTCTTGTGCCGGCCAAACAGACAAGCGCACTTTGCATGTTCCCCACCAGGCTGCATTACACAGCCTGGTAAGGAACATGAACAGGCTCCCATTCCCCATATGAGCGCCGTAACATAGCACTCAGACCAATCACAACACTGCATTGCAGTGTTGTGGTTGGCTTAGGGGAGGGAACCTGTCTGCTTCCGCCGAAGCGGAGAAGAAGGTGGTATGGGGAGGGATTGAAGCAAAGGAGAGACGGCAGTGGGCAAAAGTTAAGTAGGCTTTAAAAAAAATTAATTTTGTCCTGCCCCCCCCTTCGACCCGCCACCCCCGTTCCCTGTCAGCCGCCACTGTATTAGCCAGGAAGCAATGAAAGTGTGTAGGGCAAAACTGCTTGAAGCAACACTTCTTTCCTATGGCATCAATATGTATTTATTCTTTTTGAAGACAAGTGGTAGAAATTAAGATGTCTGCACCATCAATGTTTAAGGAGAAGAAAGGCAGTCCCAAAATGTTGACCTGAAGGAACTCGTGTTATAGTGTTTTACAAAATATGCAAATGTTGTGTTAAAATTATTTTTAATAATCAGTGTTTTAAATTATGTAGATACGTATCAGATGAACTAATGATGTTGCACCTGAAATGAGTTACCTATGTATGTCTCTTAGAAATGTGAATAATGCCATGAATAGTTATGCCAAATTTTATTTTGGTGTTCTGTTGAACATACTCCTGGTCATTGCCCCTCTCAGTGTCCAGCTGCAAAAACATCCCTCCCCTTTGTTTCCATGGAAAATCAAGTGATTGATGTAAATATATTTGTTAGAGAAAGAGTATTGTGACTGAAGCTTCCATGATGTACTTAAAGTATCATTATTATTATAATTTTTTTAAATCATTATTTATGACATTTTATCCCAAAGTATCATTTTCAAGGACTTCCGCTGGAAGTTTCGCTTAAGACATGATAGTGCTAGTTCTCGGAGCCATTGTTTAAGAAATGTTTCATTTGAATTATACATCTCCGGAGTGCAGTTGCTGAGGAAGCAAGAAGAGGGTGTTTCTTACCTTGAGAAATGGGTTACTGGTAAATAATTGCGTAGCTTTCAATTGTTATGTTGTTGTTTCTGATTTGCCAAATGCGACCCTAACCATGTTCAGACCTTGCTGAATCTATTAACAGCTTGTGTGATTTGTCTATAAAAACCTTTGAGATTCTGTTTTCGTGGAATTCTTTTACCATTTTGCTTGTAGGTAATTATAAAACAAACCTGACATTTTAGCAAAGGTTTATCCAAAGACATCAGTCTCATCTAGACAAGATCTATGCTGGGAGGAAGAAGTTGGATGGTTTCCTTGTATTCCATTTCTTGTGATTGTGTTGTTTAGAGTTATAAGATGAACATAACCTTAGTTCCTTCTCCTATCCATGGGTTGCTATAAAGAGTTTGAATTCTCTCTTCTCTATTGCTTTATGGGCTATATTAAGACGTAGGCTGCATGATCCAGCATTGATGTTAACCCCTTCGACGCTGATGACGAGCTGGGCTTGTCATGAGGTAGCCTCCTCGCACGCTCATGACGAGCCCAGCTCGTCACGTAAAGTGCGCTTTTAAAAAAGTCAGCGTACGAGCGGAATTCCGCCCGCACGCATGCGGTTAAGAAGCTATAATGTATAATCATAAGGACTGGCTGCATATAATTGAAAACCAATGCCACCTAGTCTTGATTACACCCTATGCAATTTTATTCTACCTCGTTTTACACCCTCTCTCTTCATCTTATGCTTGCAAGTTATTTTTCATCAAACCTTTCTCGTTTTTTCCCCCCATCATATTCTATCTGAAAGAGACACGTTAGTATTAGATTCCTTACCTTAGAATATCCCCAGGCGTCAGACTGGATCTGGAAAATTTTGCGTAGCAGTACCCTTGCACGCCGGTAGGCGTCGTCTGCGGCTCCGTGTCCGTCGTCGGCGTCGTGGGCGCCGTGATGACGTCGTCGGAGTACTTAGACGCCGCCTCCGCGTGCTGACGTCAGTTCTTCTTTTTTCCGCGCCAGCAAGCGCAGATCTGGAAAAAGCAGTAACCCTAGTCATTTTTGACTAACTTTTTTGATCCTTTTTGATTCCTGTTTCGAAGTCTATCGACTCCGAATCGGTGCCTTAGGGATGCCCGGCTTCAAGCATTGTGACGATTGCGACCGGCTGATGTCGGTCACGGATCCTCACCGCGTGTGTTTGTCGTGTTTGGGCGTCGACCACGACGACAAGGCCTGCTCCGACTGTCGGGCCCTCTCTTCGAAAGCCAGGCGGGAGCGGTCCCGTAGGCGCCTTGAACTCCGACAGTCGGTCCCGCGCCGTGAGAGGTCCCGATCCCACGGGAGGTCGAGGGACAGGTCGCGGGCCCGGAGCCACCACAGCTCCGAGAGTAGGCCTCACTCTTCCGGGTCGAAGTCGTCAGGTAAGAGGCACAAGAAGTCCAAGCGGCGTCATCGCTCCTCGGACTCCCCCCGACGCTCGCGCGATGCGGCCGGGGGTTCGGGTGACACCACCCACGCGGCTCCGTCGGAGTCGCGGGCGCCGCGTTCGGCTCCATACCCTCCCGTCCCTGGGCTGAACGCGACGCCGGTGGAGATCGAGCGCTTCCTCATGGCCATGAGGAAACTCTCTCCTCCGACGGGCTCCGCGACGCCTCCGGGCCCAGCGGACCCGTCTGGGAGCCCTAGCGGGTCGGCGGCTCCGGCCCCTAAGCCGTCGGCTGCTTCGGGCCCGGCGCCGAGGGGTCCAGTTGTTCCGACGCCGCCGGCGCCTTCAGGCCCGGCGCCGCAGGACGCCGCTGGGCCCCCTTCGGGATCTGGTTCGTCGCCGGTGGATCTGACGACCTCCCCGGCGTCGGACCCTCAGGTGTCGCCTCCGGCGCCGGCTCCGGGCGGCGCCGGCCCCGGTCCTGTCCCCATTCCTGTTCAGCCGTCGGGACGGCCCCGATGGGCGCCGCTCCAGACGTCGTTTGGTGAATTTCACTTTTATGAACAGGCCCCATTGATTGAGAACCCTAAATTTCAGGAGATGGGTGATGGAGGACTGGGAGGGGTCTGAGGACCCTCTGACCAGGGAATGTCAGTCTCATGAGGACTGGACAGGAGACCTTGGGGATGCCAGTGGCCTGGACACCTCCCCAGACACTGGTTTTGTCTCCCCTCCTACCGTGGCTTCGGAGGAGGGGGCAACATATAGTCAGTCCACACCTTCCCCCGCAGCATCCGCCTCAAAATCTCCTAGTCCGTGCTTTCAGGCCCATGTGACGCCAGTTGGGGGCAGGGTTTGCCATCACCACCTCCACTGGCGCACTGTCACTTCGGACAGGTGGGTGCTGCAGATCGTCCGAAGGGGCTACTCCCTCCCCTTCGAGGCGACTCCTCCAGCCATGCCACCGCAGAACCACCGTGTATCGGGGGATCACTTGCGGCTTCTGCAGGAGGAAGTTACGGCCCTCTTGGCCAAGGGGGCCATCGAGCGCGTTCCTGGGCCAGAAGTAGGGTGTGGTTGCTACTCCCACTACTTTCTGGTACCCAAGAAGGGCAAAGGGGGCCTACGCCCTATCTTGGACCTACGGAACGTCAACGGCTTCCTCCGGAAGAAGTTCAAGATGCTGACACTGGCTCAGGTCCTTGCTGCCCTGGACCCAGGAGACTGGATGGTAGCATTGGACTTGCAGGACGCTTATTTTCATTTCCCCGTCCTGCCTGCCCACCGGCGCTACCTGCGGTTCATGGTGGGCCACGAGCACTTTCAATTTACCGTGCTCCCCTTCGGCCTTACCAGCGCCCCGCGGGTGTTCACGAAAGTGATGGCGGTGGTCGCAGCTCATCTGCGTCGGTTAGGGGTTTCAGTCTTCCCCTACCTCGATGACTGGTTGTTGAAGGCGGGCTCGCCCCAGACAGTCGTCAGCCACCTTCAGACAACGGCAGACCTCCTGCACCAGCTGGGGTTCTCCATCAATGTGCCGAAGTCACACCTGTGTCCCTCTCAGAAGCTCCTCTTTATCGGAGCGGTTCTGGACTCGGCGCGGTTTCGGGTTTATCCTCCCGAACAGCGGGTCAAGGATATTCAGGCTCTGATTCCCATCTTTCAGCCGTTATCCTGGGTCTGGGTCAGGTTGACGCTGCGGCTTCTGGGGCTGATGGCCTCCTGCATCCTACTGGTGCATCTCACCAGGTGGCAGATGCGGGCTCTGCAGTGGGACCTGAAGTTTCAGTGGACCCAGCATCAGGGCACTCTATCCGACCACGTCCTGATCTTCGAAGGCACTGCGAGACAGCTGCAGTGGTGGCTTACGGACCGCGATTGGGTCAGCGGCAGATCCCTCTCCCTTCCCCAACCGGAGCACGTAGTTGTGACGGACGCGTCCCTCCAGGGCTGGGGAGGCCACTTGGGAGAGGCGGAGATCAGAGGCCTCTGGTCTCCGGTGGAGACCCGGCTCCAAATCCACCTGTTGGAGCACAGGGCGATTCGTCTAGCACTGAAGGCATTCCTCCCCTCTGTCCGGGGAAGTGTAGTGCAGATTTTCACGGACAACACCACCGCCATGTGGTACTGCAACAAACAAGGCGGGGTTGGGTCGTGGACCCTTTGTCAAGAGGCTCTTCGCCTTTGGCAATGGCTGGAACGCCAGGGCGTGACCCTGGTGGCTCAACACCTGGCGGGTTCTCTGAACGCCAGGGCGGACGAGCTCAGCCGTCGGTGCATGATGGATCACGAATGGCGTCTGTACTCGGACGTGGCGCAAGGCCTCTTTCAGCGATGGGGAGAGCCTTAGTTAGATCTATTCGCCACCGAAGAGAACGCGCAATGTCATCAGTTCTGCGCGTTGGAATTTCCAAGGCGGCACTCGCTCGGAGACGCTTTTCGTCGCGAGTGGAGTTGCGGTCTCTTGTATGCCTTTCCGCCTATACCACTTCTGCCCAGAGTGCTAAAGAAGATCAAGCGCGACCGGGCCCAAGTTATCCTTGTGGCTCCGGACTGGGCGAGAAGGTACTGGTATCCAGAGCTACTCAGTCTGTCAGTCGATCCCCCGGTTCGTCTGCCTCTTCAGGAGGACCTTCTGTCGCAGCAGCAGGGGACGGTCCTCCACCCGAACCTGTCCAGTCTCCACCTCCATGCTTGGAGATTGACCGGCGACAGTTGAGGCCATTTGACTTGCCTCCTGAAGTCTGTAACATCATTCTGGCAGCCAGGCGTCCCTCCACGAAGTCGGTATACGCCTGCAGGTGGAACAGATTTGTGGCATGGTGCACAGCAAAGGCTGTGGATCCTCTTTCTGAGGTTCTTCTCTTTCTTCTTTCTCTTGCCCAGCAGGGCTCTGCTCTGGGCACTATCAAGGGCTACCTTTCTGCTCTTTCAGCCTTTCTCAGACTACCTGATCAGCCTTCTTTGTTCAAGTCCCCTATTGTTAACAGATTTCTTAAGGGCATCACTCACATGTTTCCTCCTGTTCCGTTTGTGATGCCTCAGTGGGACTTGAACCTGGTCTTAACGTTCCTGATGTGCGCTCCCTTTGAGCCACTTCACAACTGTCCTCTTCGCCTTCTGACTTTGAAGACTGCATTCCTGGTTGCCATCACCTCTGCCAGGAGAGTGAGTGAGCTCCAGGCTCTATCTTCTAAACTTCCTTTCCTCTCTGTCCATCCGGACAAGGTTGTTCCGAGGACTCGTCCTTCTTTCCTGCCCAAGGTTGTCACGGCCTTTCACATCGGGCAGTCTATCACTTTGCCAACATTCTTCCCGCCACCGCATCCCTCTAAAGAGGAAGAGCGGCTCCACCGTCTGGACCCAAAACGTGCGCTCTCATTCTATTTGGATCGCACACGCCAGTTCCGGGTGGATGACCAACTCTTTGTTGGTTACGTGGGCGCTAAGAAGGGGAAAGCGGTACACAAGAGGACCATCTCCCGGTGGATCATCTTGTGTATCCAGGCATGCTACTCCTTGGCTAGGAAGGAGCCCCATGCTGGATTGCGGGCTCATTCCACCCGAGCCACGGCTACTACCACTGCCCTGGGCAGGGGTGTGCCCTTACAAGACATCTGTCAGGCAGCTACGTGGGCATAGTTGCACACGTTTGCTAGACACTACTGCCTGGACAGCCAAGTCCGGAGGGATGGCTTCTTTGGCCGTTCCGTCCTCCAGGACTTTCTGGTGTGATTATTGGTTCGCAGACCCACCACCGGGGTTGGTATTGCTGGGGTATCTATTCTAAGGTAAGGAATCTAATGCTAACGTGTCTCTTTCAGATGCACAAGTTACTACTTGTGTAACGATATATATGTAAGAGACATTAGTTAGTATTAGATTCCTTACCGACCCACCCATCCTCCCCGTTCTGCGAACCGATATCTAGGGTTAGGGTTGTCCCCTTCAGGGCCCTAGTTTCAATGGCACCAGTGTTGGTTTTTTGACATGGCTCTGCATTTCTGGCGCGGAAAAGCTGTGTCTAAGAACTGACGTCAGCACGCGGAGGCGGCGTCTAAGTACTCCGACGACGTCATCACGGCGCCCACGACGGACGCGGAGCCGCAGACGACGCCTACCGACGCGCAAGGGTACTGCTACGCAAAATTTTCCGGTTCCAGTCTGACACCTGGGAATCTAATACTAACTAATGTCTCTTACAGATATATCGTTACACAAGTAGTAACTTGTGCTTCTCGTCCCTTCTTCCTTTTCACCCATTCTCTCTCTTGCTCTGAATCAGAGACTGGTGATGAACAAGAAGTCCTAGTTCCCAAAAATATGGGACGGTGCCCACACCTCAAAAGATGGGGTCATCCCAAAACCTCATCTTACTACTAAGATCTCCCAGTAAACAACTTCTTGACTCTTCCCTCTTCTATCCCCAATTTTCCTTTTCAATCCAGCTAACAGACTCACATGTCCACCGCTCAAATTAACTCAAAGTTCACTATACTAATCCACAACTAATCCTTTTTGGGTTGAGGAGTAGCATACTACTAGCCAAAAAGCACTTTGATGCCTCGTCAGGGGCAGTAAGAGCTATATAAATACAATACAGTACATCATAATTTTCTTTTTACACTCGGATAAGAGCATAAAGCTGGAGAATTTCCTAGGCAACAATGCATGAATCAGCAGAAATCAAGGCACAAACTCAAAAACATAAGATAAATCAAAGAAGCCAGAGAGGTTGGGATCAAGATCTGGCATCAGTAGCACTCTCTGTTCTGCATTCAATTTCTTCACTGCTTGTTGGGAATATCTGTAGGGCTGGAAAGTTTTCGCAAGAAGATAGTTGTCATTTTATTTTGCTCAGGAGAGTGCAAGTCTCCATCGCCCATGAACACCGGTCCTGCTTTACCTTTTCTTTCATCAACCATCCAGCCCTATTATCACGTTTTGGTGCCATGTAAGGTTGTGATGAGGGGATGATGGGGTGGGTTGTGACTTTATCAGTTCTAGAAATATGAATTCCAAATCACCACAATGGTAATTTTTACTTACTCATTTTGGCTTTCCTACTTCCTTATGGATGATCACAGAGAATCTTAAGTCCCCTTTCGATCTTGGAATCATTTTTTGACACTGTCAGTCTGACTGGATGGTGTGTGTTTAACCATTTTTCTGAAGTTAGATTGGGGCTGTGCTTTGTGGGCAAGTGGTAGTGTGCGCCTTAGAAGACTACAGATGCAAGACAATCCAGATGATGCAACACCTTCCAATTCTGAGCCAAGATTATCATATGAAATGTGTCCACAAGTAGGAACAGAGTCCGTTGTGAAACCCCTTCCTTGTCTTTTTTAGTTTTTTGGACAGTGAAAAATAAATCTTGAATAATATCCAAGGCCTTTCAAGTCACCTGAAACCAGCTGCACAGCTCTCAGATGTAGAAGCTTCAAAATCTGCTCACCACTCTGTAGAAGAGTTCTGACATTTTGTCAGCGTAGTAGGGAGATTGGCAAGAGAGTCAGGAGCAGCTTTTCTTATATGATCTTCTGAACCCAAATGGGTCCGGTATCTAATAAGACCACTGCGTTTGGAATAGGGAAAACATAAACCGGAAGGAGACACACAATCTTTATCAGTAGGAAATAAATATATATATTTCAAAGGACCCGTGCTAATTTTTTGGCTGCCTCAATGGTGATGGTAAAATGTGCAGTAGTTTTGTACTTGTACTAATATCTACACTTCCTTGAACTTGTGTTAGACATATTATATGTTGCCCTTTAAACACCTGTTACTTACATTTTTATGACTATTGGGATGGATATGTCCCTTGCTCTGGATGCCAAACTTAAGTATCTGGTTTCTGGATTTTTGACACCAGACATGTGTGGCCTGCCCTTGATTTACAACATACCTCGATCTATAGGGGCCCACCAAGTGAGCCCTCAAAGGTGACATGACTACCATTACTGTCATAGGTCCAAGCTTGTAGGAAGGTGGTGGCAGCAAACCGTTTTGATTCTCATGTGAGCAGGCCTTCTCATCTGTGTCACAGGAACCAGAACCTACTGGGTCCATTGACACAAAAATCCACTGGTAACGGTGAACCAAGAATCCTAGCGCAGAGATCCTGTGCGATTGGATATATGCATGTATGCTAGCGAGGTGAGGTAAACATAGGCTTGTCCTGTTTTCGGTTTCTGTTTTTTTGTGAAGTTTTATCAATGATCCCCAAAAATGTTTAATCTGTGGTTATCCGTGTCAACTTATTTTGCTCTGAAAATAGAAATTGTGCGGGTGGTGTTTTTCCAGTGCTTATAAGCAATTTGGCTTATACTTCCCTTCATTCCCTCCCTCATTTGTAGTGTCAGCCCTTACTTCCGTCTTTCATCCCCCTTATTCCATTCCACATATCTTTTCCTTGAATTTGCTCTTACAAGTAACTTTTCATCATTTCTCACACCTATATGTCAGTCTCTTTTCCCAACACTCAAACTCTTCTTGCCACAAGGATAATCCCAGCCCACGTCTAGGATGTACATGGAAAGCAATATGTTTACACCTCATTAAGATTTAACGGCTGCAGATAAAATGTTAATTGTGACCACTTACCACATCTTGCTGCTGCTCTGTTTTTCAGACAAAGATCAACTGGCGATTTTCTACTTAGCACATGAGATATGTATTGCAGGTACTGTTTTACTGCAAGACAGTGACACACTACTCTGTTCTTGTGATACCAAGAAAGAACTGGGCTAATAAATGTGGTCGTTCTCCCTGATCTGTCCTATTCCGGCTCTGTGGTCATTGGGGAGTTGTCTGCTAAGGAAGTATTATGCATACTGTCGGATACAGGATCTTTAGTGACAGCAACTTGTGCGGCTGTATGAAGTAGCTAAGTTAATAAAGAAACTTCTTGACCTTCAGAATGCTTTGGTTGTTCGCCTGTGCAGTTCACATTGTGAATGAAGTTTATTTTACATTGTAGTTTATTTGAAAGCGACCATGAGGACTGCTAAGAATTGATTTTCACAGTGCCTGTGGGGTTTTGCTTATTTGAAAGCAGTGGTGGGGGAGGATGTGCCTTCACTGGCTTGTGGGAGTTGCACGAGGCACTTTATCTATGTGTTCTTTGCAGCCTTCACTGTTCTAGTGTATTTTCACCTAGGTGGAAAAAAATATAGATGAATATGCCTCCATTAAATATGGTCACTGTGGTTTTTATAATTGAGTTCCAGCACCATATTTTCAAAGCTTCATTATGCCATACCTGCTGTACAAATGAAAGTTGAGCTTGGTGAATCTGGATCATGAACACATTCTACTTTGGGATGCCTGTTCAGAAGGGGCCCATACACCTGTTTTTGAGAACCATGTGCTGCCTGCAGCAGCTGCCTCTTCATGTATTGAAGTTGCAGTGTCTATCTCATACAGGAACTCATAAATGTTCAAAGTTACCATATACACTGGAGGCAGAGCAGTTTTAGGAAAAACTGTTAATCAACCCTTATTTTACCCTTTCTGGACTTGAGCATAACTGCAAAAATAGTTCATAGCATTGTCCTTACCTTTCGGTACAAGGAAATGTGGCCCCTAAAGGCCTGCGTTTCAGACCATCATACTGAAATACTAAGAACAAGGTTGGGTAGAGTACTTTAGGGGAGATAATTGTTTCTGGAGGCGTCCTTGTGCACAGTCATCTTTGTAGCCACAATCCTAATACTGAGCTTTGAGAAAACAAAGTTCCGACTCAGTCTCGGTGAAGGAGGATAACATCATGGTGGTGTCTCTTTCTGTGGACAGAGATCCTGCAAACCCAATGTTCATTAAACAGCAGGGGACAAGGAGATGAAGTCATATGAAGTTATGCTACCAAAACAGGAGATGAAATAGGTCCAGGGAACTTGTGGATAATCAAAAAGGCATTTTAAGTGACTTTCCATGGACCATGTGGGTCAGTTATGGAAGATCTACCAACGAAGAAGCTGCACTTATGCTGCTTTTACACTACAGTGCTACAGCAAACAAATGATGGACGGAATGCTGACAATGCAAATATTCTCCCCCAGTCAAAAGATCTGGGTTCAATCCATCGTTCTTTTGCCCACTACACCACCCCAGTTTGGACCCAGCCTTATGCAAATCAGTCTTGACCCTGTGCCTTATGGGAACAGTCCAGACCGAACTGACAGACCAGGTCCTCCCTGGACCGGAAACAACCATCTCTCTGCCCCTGACACGTCTTTAAAGCAACTTCAAACACCTAAGAAATTAAACGAGTCTGGAATACAGGTGAAACAGAATTCATGTACATCTTTCTATGGAAGTGTGTGGGCATAATGGCATGGGAATCAGCTGAGAGCAGAAAAATGTGGAAAGAGGGTAAGGCCCCCAAAAAATATATAGTTTTTAGACAATTATTAGCCTTATGAAACCAGCAACGTTAAGAAATTACTCTTAGTGAGCTAAAAAACAGACGGTCTTGCTGGGCGTCTAAATAAAGGATAAATATTTTATAAGTCCAAAAGAATGCCGAAGGGACTCAGAAAAAACAACTTCCCCAGGAGGGATTATTTCTCTGATCTGGGCATCCTATTGTCGAAGACAGCATAAAAACAGGTCTCTTTTGATGTCAATTGATATCCATACTACATCTGTACTGTACAATTAGCATTAAATGTCTTTCAGTTTTTTTTACCTTAACCGAGGACTAACAG
The DNA here is from genome assembly GCF_964261635.1 of Lissotriton helveticus. NCBI lineage: Eukaryota > Metazoa > Chordata > Amphibia > Caudata > Salamandridae > Lissotriton > Lissotriton helveticus. The sequence goes on from NC_136065.1 coordinate 209,792,778, forward strand.
CATTGTCTTGTTTAGAAAATACTTATTTCTTGGCCCATAAAAAATGTCTATATTTTAACTCCCATCAAATGTACCGGTTGTTAGAGTACAATTCTATTCAGTATTTTTTTTTATGTGGTTCACAATCTGCCATGGCGTGTATAAGTGATTGTCCTGTTAGAGGGTAGTTAAAAATGCCCATAAAATGAATGTCGATTGCACTAAAAATCACGAAGGAACATTAATTATCTGCAATGCTGCTATCACTCACTCTGTGGCTTCCAAAAAATATACTGGTGCATAAGACTGCCTCTGGCTGTATCCATAAGTTAAAGTAGGGTCAATTTATAGTTAAAATACGTACAGATTTTTTCCAAGTGTGGAAATCCAAGAATTTCATGATTTGTTTTCAAGAATATTCATGAGAGAGCACACTGCAGAAGGGCAGAGTGAGCATTACCCAAAAAGATAACTGGACTCTTGTCAATCTTATGCTCTCTGGGTGTTTTAAACTAATCTAAGGCAATTTTCCCATTTCTCACAGCTGTTTTTCCTATTTGGAAAGGCATGAGCTTGCCATTTTATTCTAATGGTTTAGAATTTTAATTAAAATACAATTTGAGATGCCTGCGAAGTGATACTAAACACTATCCAAAAAGTAAATATGTGAGATACCAAGAAGGAGGAGAAAATTACCTGTGACACTAGTTATGCATTATGGGTATCTTCAATAAAGTCATAAACAACCCACCCTTATTCACCCAATATAGCCAAAGAATGGAAGCTGTGAGAGATGGTATTTCTAGCTGCGGTTTTTTTTCTTTTAAAGGTAGGAAAAAACTTTTAGCAGCAATACGCTATACGCTTTTCAACCTCCTTTTGATTTTCTAATCATTTAATATATTGTGCTCGTTTTAACTACGATACAAAATTGAACATGCTCCTCCTACAAAGGCAGGGTTTACAGTACTAAATATTTATTGCTCTCTTTTGAAGGACTTCTACAGGCCTGTATTCCATTATTTATGCGTTTAATGAAGATACCCCATAGGCTGTTTCTTGTAGAAAGCAGAACTCTTTAAAAAACTAGAAGATTCGCTAAAGACATTAGGAAGGCCCTGGATGTAGTGACACAGACAACAGTAACTGGTGGCTACAAATAGGGAGGCGTTTCTGAAAACGCAAGCACAATATTCCACAACCCACACACAGTTTGACATTAATCATATTTAGAACATGAGGAATTTGCAGGGGGTAGTCCTTCATCATAAACAGACAGTAAATACAAAACACCGCGCTGCCACTGAAAGCAAGGTGTTTTTTATTGATTTCATTGAAAACATCACATAATGGTAGGAGCAAAACAAAAGGTTGCCCCTTCAACTGCCAAAAACATCTCTGAACAGACGAAAATAAAAATGACTGCATTATGATGGTTTAGAAGACTTGCACAAGGAGGGAAATATATATATATATAACAGTTACTGCACTAATTACAGTATTGAAAAAGAAAGACAAAAAAATATAATTTTATAATGGGACCCGCCAGGCCATCGCACAAAAGTTGATGGCAAATGTATTCACACTGGGGTAATACTAACAAGTTTAAAAAGTGTTTTTCCTTACTGCAGCTTATAATAAAATCATTTTGTTCTTTTTGTAAAATGGATAATTGTATGTTCACTTGGTGAGTTAAAAACGTTAACAGATTCAGCACCATGTGTCTCAATAATTCTTTCATGTTTTATCCCAGTCTTCACAATCCTGGAATGAAAATGGGGAAGGGGTAAACTCAATGGCATAATGGCTCAAACAATTGATTGAAATTGTGAACTGATATGGCCAAGGTTTGGAAAATTAGACGACAAGGGTGGGAGAATTACAGACAGTTTAAAAACTAAGGTGGGTCTATGAGCCGTACTTAGTACCACCTCAAGGAGCAGTTGGCCTAAACGTTTTGAAAAATGACGTTGACCTGGAAGCAGCCATGATGTAAATAATGATCTTGTGCACAGATGCAGTCAACCTCTTCCTGGATATTAAGCCAGTCCAGGTGCAGTCTTTTTCATTTCAAGTTTCTTGCTAATATCAGAGGAATGATAAGGGAGCAGCACAAAGCATGGATAAAATCATGACCTGAGTTCTTAAACGACTTTTACTTCCATCAGGGTAGAAAGAGAGGGGGTATGGTGTGGTGTTCTGTACCATTCCTCTGAAGCTTTTGCTCTTAAGATACAATTTACAGGGGAATCCAATAAAGCACACGAGGCCCATATCCATACTACATTTTCAGGATAATCACGAAATAAATAACTCCTGCTTTAATTAACTGCATTTGTCTCAAGAGGATATTCTGGAAGCCTGGCATCAATGCGGCTCTCGAGGAGCAATACTAGATACCCTTGACTAGGCAGACTGAATTATTGCCTCTGATAGATAACAATGATTTGCAAGATTGGGGAACGACAATCAGTTTCATGATGCCACCAAAATGTAATAAAGAGGGTAAATTAAGTGTCCTGTAACCTGCAGGTAGGGAAGGGGCAGAGTCTGAACTACCAACCAGGGCAAGTGAGGGTTTGTGGGGGGATTGAGAATCACCCACCAGATCTCCAAACAGGTGTCTGATGCTTTACCTAGTAAATCCATGAAACAGATGCTGCACCTTAGTGTAAGGCCAACAATGAAAACGACCAAGACACCCAATCATATAAAATCCTAGGAATGTAGAACATGTAACACAAAGTGAGAAACCGGCTCTGCATACTGTCTGCACTACTGCTAAATATGCTGGGAGACATGAAACCTGAAAATGTATCTTTGTGAGAGGCAACCATTCACTTGGCAGCCAGTAATCAAGACTGTTCCATTTATTTGTGCATGTGTTTATATACTAAACTATTTAATTCAAGTAAGTGTCTTGGACTTAAGCAGGGTAAATTGACAAATGTTGTGTGTTACTCCTAAGAAATTTTGATCAGAAACACACTATTACTAAAGATTGAGTATAGTGACCATGGGATGAGAAAAGGAGGAAGTAACATTAGGAGTGGAGAATGCAATTGACATTCCACTTAAGTGTGCAGCAGACAAGCAGCCAACGAATGTGTAACCGTAGGCAGGTACTGGAAACAAGAAAATGGAAAATTGTGAAGTTGATAAGCCTCAGTTTAAAAAAATAACTGTAAAACAAAGGGTGAATTGGTATCAACGTCACTAGTGATACACAAACGAGATGTAATTGGACAGTAGGTGGGGAAGGCCTAATAAATTATATGAGACTTGAAACAACTCTGGTAGGCTTCACGCTAGGTCAGGGGCAATTAACCAATCACATCCTTTTTTACCAATTGATCCATTATTCCAGAAAAGACGTATTGCGTCGCTGGAGTAGCGTGGTGGTCCCAAGCAGGCATCCTGCTGGAGACGTGCATTTCCAAGGGAGACTTCATTTTCATTCCTCCCCCCCCCGCCCCCCACACAGCGTTCAGTCTCATTTCCACTAACGCCGTTTCTCGAAGTCAAGATGGAGGGGGCGGGATCCAAGTTTTACAGAGAATCAGGGAAGCCGTTGCGTCGACCGTCAAGATTGGATCTTCATACGAAAAAAAAGTTTTCATTTCATAATTGTCAAATAACGGAGCCAACGACACTGCCCCCTGTTAACAGCATGATTTCCAGGGTCTTTCCGTCTGGGACGCACAGAACAGAGAACTAAAGAATCCTTCGAGAGGGTGAACTCTATCTCTCAAGAAGGACTGACTGTCACGGTGCTGCTGGTGTCTGGTAGTCCATTCTCCTGTGGCTCAGGTGGAGGTGTGATGGCTTGTTGTTTCTCCAGGGCTGTGCTGGAGTATCTGCACTTTGAAGACCCACACTGGCAGCTAAATAGTTTGCCTTTTATGTCCCAGAATCTCTCACCATAGTCGAACCTGCAAAAGTAAAAAAAAAAAAAAAAAGAGATACTAGTTAGTTACACAAAGGATTACTTTAATTACTAACCGCATTTGGTGTTGCAAATACAAGTACTCCTTTTCAGAGACATCTTGTGGTTACTGGAGTACATGAACTAGACAATCCATCCAGCAAATACTTTTGAACATAAGTATCCATTTTGAGCAGAAAATATGCTTGTTTTTCTAACTTTTTAATAATAGGTTTGTATATGTTTTGTACATGCTTTTATGGTTTTCTACAAAGAAATAAAAAAAAGCTATGCCAGAACTTCGACATGTAATTTGTTGGCATTCTAGAAATTATTTGTTTGTTACATCAGATGCCATGCGACATGTGTCAGATGAACAAGTTACTTACCTTTGGTAATGCCTTATCTGGCAGAGACTTTAGATAGCTGCAGATTCCTTATCTTAGGCATCAGACTGGACCCGAAAGATTCTTGAGCAGAAGTACCCTTGCACACAGTTAGGTGGCGTAATCTGTACCAGAAAGACGTGTGTGCTGCCTATATAGGCACCACCCTGAGCACTAACGTCAGCTACTTTTGCGACTTTCCAAGTCAGGATTGCAGACAAGGTGTGGAAAAACTAAGGCTGCGGGAAGGGTGTTACCGCAGACCAGGGAGGATTGGTAAGTAATTTGCGGCTAGAAAGGGTCTATCAATAAGGCCTTCCCAAAGGTAAGTAACTTGTTCATCTGATAGAGATTTCAAGCTGCCCTCCTCTACGCAGACTATGCTGTGCTTATGTCTCACAATCCAGTGGGGCTCCAACAAGTATTAACAAGCTTCACTAATTATATGCCCAAATTAGGCCTGTTAACCAACAAAGATTAAGCTCTTTATTATGAAGTGTGGCAAAAGGAACTTAAAACGCTGGGATGTAATTATTGAAGATGTGAAGATTGGATTTGCTAAGACATTATTCTACTTGGTTATCTTGTATGACCAGGATGGTTCTTGGAGGCAGGCTACTAGTGCCAGGAAGCTCCAGTTTATGCAAACTACTACATCTCTGTGCAATTATTCGATGAAACATGGTAAAAAACCACACAAAGAACAATTAACCATTTATAAATCAAAGTGTACATCAACAACTGTATATGGGGTTGGGGTATGGGGGCATATTGACTGGCAACCCCTGCAACTGGTGGAGAATGCCTTCTTGAGTTATTTCCCAGAGGTACCAAGTAGCTGTTCCTCCTATGTATGCCATGCTGAGCTGGGGCTATCCTTGTTAACTGATTTAGTCAAGATCCAGCCAATTTTTTGTGACATAAAATCTGGACCACTGATCAAACTACCCTCAACCGTGAGATCATTAGGGATTTACTCAAATCTCAATTTGCTTTTCAAATACCATGACTGAATTATATTAAACATTTTGTGAGTGACCTGGGCCATCCAGAGTTTTTGATCAGCCTGAATTCTTAGAACACATTCTAAGGATGGTCTCTTTGCTGCCCATCCCTGGGCGCTATTTTTTCTCACCCCCAGTGCCCACTGCTCACTTTCCCGCCGCTGCTGCCCCGCCCCCATTCGCTGACCCCTGCCTCCCGCCTCCCAGATGCTCCTCCCTCCCAGCTCCCCTTTAAATGGCGCCAGTTGCGTGGTGAGGTCAGCGACCCTTGGTCCCCCCCCATCCCCCCCCGCTGCAGCTCCACCTGCGCTTGTGCCCTTCATCCCTGGTCTCTTTGCTGCCCATCCCTGGGAGCTATTTTTCCTGCCCCCCCCGGTGCCCACTGCTCACTTTCCCGCCGCTGCTGCCCCACCCCACGCCCATTCGTTTTCCCCTGCCTCCAGCCTCCCAGCTGCTCCTCCCTCCCAGCTCCCCTTTAAATGGCGGCAGCTGTGCAGCCGCGCCGTTGGTGCGCCTAAGGCAAGCCCGTCTGAGCTTGTCCGAGGTTGGACCGTGCCCAGCGCCAGAACCCCTGGACCCCGCGAACGCCACGACACCAGACTCCACTTCGACGCCAGCAGCCTCCACGCACTCAACACCGGCCGAAACCACACCTGCTTCCAGGCCACCCTGAAACGGACCCACAGACCCTTCTCCTGCCGCACCTTCACCTGCGACAGAACCACCAAACCTCCAAGGACTGGACCCAACCGCCTCCGCTGCATACTCCTCAAATCCCGCTCCGCAAGCACACACGCCGTCGAGCTCTTGAATCTGCTCGACACCTCCGCCCCAGACGTGGCCTTCCTGACCGAGCCCAGGTGGAACAACTCCTCGGCACCGGACATCGCCATAGCCATCCCGGACAGCTACAAGATCACCTGCAGGGATCGCGCCAACGGAATCGGAGGAGGAACAGCCATCGTCCACAAGTCCACCCTCAAGATCGCCACCCACGCAGACGACACCCTCAACACCGCCGAATACCTGCACTTCCGGATCCACACCGACCCCAACACCACCCTCATAGGTACACTCACCTACAGACCCCTCGGGCTCAGTTCAGCGACTCAATCGCCGACCTCGCCAGCACCCATGCGCTCGCCTCCACGGACTACATCCTCCTCGGGGACCTGAACTTCCACCTCGAGAAGAACGACGCCAACTCCGCCACCCTGATCGACAACCTCGGCCTCAAACAACTCATCACCACACCCACCCACGCCGCCGGCCACACGCTAGACTCCGTCTTCTCCACAGGCACCCACGTCGCCTTCGACCACACCACCGAACTCCACTGGACTGACCACCGCTGCATTCATTTCACCTTCAAGAAACCAACCACGCACCACCGCATCCAACAGCTGCCTTGCCGCTGCTGGAGCAAAGTCACGAAGACCGGCTAATCACCACCCTCGCCCAGAACCCACCCACCGACCTCACCAACCCAGACGCTGCAGCCCGCAACCTCAGACTGGATCGACGACTGCGCCAACACCCTCCCCCCGCTCAAGAAACCCTCCAACAGCCATGCAGGCAAGAGAGCCACCTGGTTCACCGACGAGCTGCAGACCTCTAAACGCGCATGCCGGAAACTGGAAAAAAATGGCTCCACAAACGCACAACGGACAACCACGCAGCCCACAAGGACACCACCCGCAAACACCACCACCTCATCAGATTAGCCAGAGATCCTCCTTCAAAGACCGCTTGGACAACGCACACGACAGCAAAGAACTACCCCAGCGCCAACGCCAACGACATCCTGCCCTCACAAGAACTGTGCGAATAACTAGCCATCTTCTTCCACCGCAAGATCGCTGACATCCACAACAGCTTCAACACCACAACCGCCCGACTACGCCAGGCTTCACCTCCCCTTTGAACACCACCAGCGCCATCCGCCTGACCTCCTGGTCCGACATCAACGACGACGAGCCACGCAAGGTCATGAACTCCATCCACTCAGGATCTCTGTCAGACCCGTGCCCACACCAAGTGTTCAACAAAGCAGATGCAGCCATCGCACCCCAACTACAGAAGGTCATCAACATCTCCTTCGAAACAGCCGCACTCCTGGAAAGCTGGAAGCACGCCGAAATCAACGCCCTCCTCAAGAAACCCAAGGCGGACCCCAAGGACCTCAAGAACTTCCGGCCCATCTCCCTGCTCCTGTTCCCGGCAAAGGTCATCGAGAAAATCGTCAACAGGCAATTGGCCCGCCACCTGGAAAACAACAACATCTTGGACCCGTCCCAGTCCGGATTCAGACTTAACCACAGCACCGAGACAGCCCTCATCGCCGCCACAGACGTCATCAAGCGCTAACTAGACAACGGCGAAACATCAGCCCTCATCCTCCTGGGCCTGTCGGCCGCCTTCGACACGGTCTGCCATCGCACTCTAAGAGACACGCCTCGAGAAGCTGGAATCCAAGTGAAGGCCCTTGACTGGACCACGTTCTTCCTTTCCGGCAGATACCAGAGAGTCCGCCTCCCACCCTTCCGAGCCGAAGCCACCGACATCATCTGCGGCGTCCCCCAGGGCTCATCCCTCAGCTGTTCAACATCTACATGGCCCCCCTCGCACAAGTGGCCCACCATCACGACCTCAACATCATCCCCTACGCCGACGACACCCAGCTCTTCCTCTTCCTCACCAAGGACCCACACACCGCCAAAACCAACCTCCACGAGGGAATGAAGGCCGTCGGACTGGATGAGGAGCAACCGTCTGAAGCTGAACTTGGACTAGACGGAGGTACTCATCCTCAGACTCACCCCCTCAGCCTGGGATGACTCCTGGTGGCCGACCACACTGGGAACAGCACCAACACCCATCGACCATGCACGCAACCTAGGATTCATCCTAGACTCCTCCCTCTTCATGGCTAAGCAGGTCAACACCGTCTCCTCCTCCTGCTACAACACCCTCCACATGCTCCGCAGGATCTACAAGTGGATCCCGACTGAAACAAGAAGAACGGTGACACAGCCCCTCCTCAGCAGCAGACTGGACTACGGCAAAGCACTCTACGCAGGAATCCCAGCCAAACACCTACGACGACTACAACGCATCCAAAACACCTCCGCCCGACTGATCGTCAACGTCCCCCGCCGCAGCTACATTACCCCCCACCCGAGAGACCTACACTGGCTCCCGTCAACAAGAGGATCACCTTCAAGCTCCTCACAAACACACACAAAGCACTCCACAACGCCGGACCAGCCTACCTTAACAGCAGACTCAGCTTCTACACCACCACCCACCCGCTCTGCTCCGCCAGCGTCACCCTCGCCGCCTCCCCCCCCCCCACTTCCACTCAGCGCCTTGAGACCCTCACGGGTAAGTAGCGCGCTCTACAAGTACTCTGATTGATTGATTAGAAGATTTTTTTTTAAACTGATTGTTTATAATTAATGGGGGAATTAAGACTGTCCGTGGAACTGATGAAGCGAGCATTCATAACAATCAAATTACACTGGTCTTTTATGACATGCAACCATACTTAAAAATGTCGACAAGGGGGAAAAGGCTTAGCCGCAAAGCGAGATGGCCGAAAGTTAGAAAAGCTCCGGCACCCGTGAATCCTTCCTTACTATCCGCCTCACTGATCCGGCTCCAACTGCGCCTTGAACACACAGATAACCTAGCTGCCACCACCCCGCCCTGGCTTGGGCCAGATCACATCCGGCAGAACACTGAGGCCTTGCCGGCTTCCCCCCATCCGGAGGCTGTGGTGCAGAATACAGGGTGTGGCGACACGCACTACTGGATCGCCAACTATACAAAACCGTGGTTGCGACCTGCCCAGTGTGAGGTAAAGCCTGTGGTATACGGAGGGCACCACAGATTACCCAGCGGTGGTTCTGGGTAGTGGGGGGACCATCTGACAACTTACCCACGCACCCGCGGAGAGGAGGCTGACCACACTGCTGCCGAGGCTCCGGGGTTTCTGGTCCGGCATGGTAGGAGACTGCGGCATGGTGGTTCGCCCGGCCGGAGCAGGGCCCCGATCCCTTCCTCCCATCCCTACCGCCGTGGATACAGCAGACGTGCCTCCTTCCTTGGTGTGTGTTCTCCCTCGTTGGAGGGGGACGCGTCCCCACTTGCACCAGCCCTGAGGAACATTGGGAGTATATTGGACCAGGAGTTGCCCCATGCGGCAGCCTGGGCTGACACTTGGTGACAGGGGAACATATCTGGCACAGCCTGCCTCCTTGAGAACCAGAAACTGCGAAAACCCGTGTCAGGCCTCCACCAACTGCCCATCCATTGCTGTGCTGGATAATAAGCTGGGAGTGCCGCCAAGACTGTGGACATAGCTTCTGGGTGCTCAATACCCGATTCAAGAAGCGTTCGCTCCAACACTACCTTGGAACTGCCTGCCATCTACCGCCCCCAGTGCCCCGGAGTCAGCTTCATCTGAGGTGGGGCTTTTGCAAACTATATTGCTGCAGGGCAGCTCTTCCCGAGTGGACGCTACAGTTCGCGTTCCTCCCGTGGTTGCTTGGTACCACGGGAGGAACGTGAACCATGGTACCAAGCACCTGAGATACACTGGTGCCCACAGCGGTTTTGGAGTCTCGAGGGGCTGGTGTGTTGCCGCAAAGATGTCAGGGACCAGAAGCCAGAAAGTAGTGCAAGCCAATAAACTCAACAAGTACACTTTCCTGAAGTCGATGCTTCCAGACCCACAGCACGTGGTCGCCACATCAAAGGGTCCTGAGGGGGATGCCGCAGAACTGACACTCCAGGATGTCTTGGGTGCCATACCTGGAGTAAGGGTGTCCCTTGAGCAGAGGATGGACACTATTGTCACGGAGGTAACACTCCTCAGGGCAGACCTCAGGAAAATCGGAGAGAAGGTAAAACAACTGGAATTAACCACCTGCAGTCTGGTCGACGACACGTCCCAGCTGCAGTCTGAAGTCAACGGACTACAGACCTTCCGGAAGCATGCGGAGGAGAAGCTGGACGACTATGAAGGGCGCTCTCGCTGCAACAAAGTGCATATCATCCGGGTCCCTAAAAAAGTGGAAGGGCAGTCCTTACTCACCTCCAGCCCAAGGGACTATCCAAGTTCTTCGTGGTCGAAAGAGCACATAGGGTCCCTGGTGGGAAAACAAAACTTGGAGCACTGCCCCGACCGATCCTGGCCAGATTACTAAATTTCCGTGCTCGAGACTTAATCCTCCAGTCCGCCAGGAATGCCCCTCCTCTCCTCTATGTGAATTCAGGGATTTCCTTCTTTCCGGATTTTACCCTCGCTGTGCAGAAACAGAGACTATCATTTTTTACAGTAAAAAAGAAACTCTGGGAAAGGGGAGTTAAATAGGCAATGTTGTTCCCAGCCTGTCTCCGGGTGGACGCGGATGGTACAGCCCGCTTCTTTGATCATCCGGAAGACGCTACAGACTGGCTTGAGGGCTGGAGAAGTGCGGAGGAACACAGTGCTCACAAATGAGTGCCCTTGAGCTGCCCCTGGACTCTGACAATCACTGAAATGTAAGATGCACATATTGAGACTCATTAAGGGGTGGTTGGGCCTACGCTGGGAGGTTTTTAGTTCGTAGGGACTCGGGTGGGGGGAAGTCATCACAAAATGGGGAAATGTACTGACAATTTGTAGACCTGTTGTCTATAGACTTGAAATTAGGAGCCTAAATGATTCTTCACATTTGGGAGGGTTCACGAAGGAGCAGCCTCCCGCCCTCAAGTTAAACTACAGTTAGTTATCAGTTTGGGCAATAGGCACTCTGCAGAGTTTTTGATGGGCAGTTCTTGGCCCAGAGTGCAGGGTGTGGGGATGTTGGGTAGGAACTGGGGATTGTAGTTGTTTTCTTCTACTTAATTGTTTACACATGTCGACGGTTCTATTCTTCCAGTTGGCGCGCAAAAGGGTACAAACTATTTCAATTATGCTGGGGGGACACCGAGAGGGACACTTTAGACTGGTTGGAACGTTAACGGCCAGGGGGACAAACTCAAATGCAGTACAGTCCTGCAACATGTTAACCAACACTCCCCGGAGGAGGTGGTCCTCCAGGAGACACATCTGGTTGGCAACTCTTGTAAAGCATTAGATAGATGGGGCTATAGACTAGTGACACACACTGGGTTTACCACTGGGTCTCGGGGAGTAGGCATTATGTTAAAAAAAACTCCTTCCCACTCTCTGTACAACGCATGTGGGTGGATAACCTGGGTAGAAATGCGGCGATATCCGGTCAATGGGAGGGCTCAACCCTTAACCTAGTGACGGTGTACGTTCCTCAGGGACTTCAGAGCCTGATGTTTAAAGATCTGGGCGTTCTCTTACTGTCACTCCCTGAGGGCTGCTTAGTAATGGGTGGAGACTTTAATTCAGCGGTCTCGGGGCTCCTGGACCACCACCCCCCACGGGAAATTGGACCTACGCAGAGATGGCTCCCGACTTCCTGGATGCAATGGGATTAGTAGATTTGTGGCATGCGTTCCACCCTAACACCACTCATGCCTTTTATTCTGGCGCATATGGAAGCCTCTCCCCTATCGATTATCTATTGGCCCCTGCGGGCCAGATCACAGAGATACAGGAAGCTAGACACATGGCAAGGGGCATATCAAACCACTCTCCGCTCTGGGACCATCTGGTCCTGGGGAAGGGCGGGTTGAAACAGTTGCTCCCATTAACCCCTGGTACCTCCGTAACCCCGTGAAGAAACCACTCCTCCAAGCTACTGTTAACATGACAATGAGGGCACGGTCCAATCTGCATGGGTCCTGTGGGAAGCGTTTAAGACAGTGCTTAGAGGATAGGCACTGTCCTCGATTGCTGGGACTCGGAAGGATAAGCTGAAAGATCTAGTGCAGGTAGAGAGCGAGATCCTTCACCTCGAACAAACTAAGGCGGAAGGATTCACACAAGAGTCGCTCCATACCCTGAAGCTTAAAAGATACTAGTACAGAAACATTGTTCCAACATGGCCAAAACACTGGGGAGATAAAAAGCAGTCAGGCTGTATAATCTTGGAGATAAGGCTGGGAAACTGCTGGCTTGGCTGGACAAGAAAGCACTGGCCAATTGGCTGGTACCTGAATTGATAGACGAGGCAGGACACAGTGACTGATGCACAAGCGATCTCACATACGTTTGCAGATCACAGTTCCGTGTACAGTTCGACTTCCACTTTCTCCGTTACAGACTCTGAACTTCTCCTAAAAGACATTCAGATGCCTACCCTCACAGCTGATGAAAGGGATACGCTCGATAGCGCCCTTATGGATGAGGAACTGGCACAAGCGATCCGAGCCCTTCACCCCAATGGACTGCCGATTAAGCTCTACAAACTGAAACCTGACGCTATTGTTCCTCACCTGTGTGCTATATTTAATGAGAGCGGAGACAAAGGGCTCCTACCATACGACCAGCGAATAGCCACACTATTAACGATACATAAGGAAGGTAAACCCAGGAATCAATGCTCCTCCTACAGGCCTATCTCCCTGTTCAATGCCGAACCCAAAATCCTAGCCGAAGTGCTGGCAAACCGCCTTGTGCGTGTGATCTGTAAGCTGATGCACCCTGACCAATCGGGTTTTATGCCCCATCGTAATACTTCGTTGAACCTACGATGCCTTCACAGCGTCTTGGGAAGACAACACAATTCAAGAAGTGGCGATAGTGGTTGGAAGTCTCAATGGCGTTCAACACGATAGAGTGGTCTTATCTCTTTGCTGTCCTTGAAAAATTGGGTTTCGGGCCTGGTTTCATCGGCTGGGTGCGGATCCTGTACTCTGACCCCCTGACACAGGTAGTAGTCAACAATAATAAATCAGAGGTGTTTGGCCTGGGCCAGAGGACCCGTCAGGGATGTCACCTTTTGCCCCTCCTTTTTGTCCTATCCCTAGAACCCCTAGTGGCATGGATCCGTTGGAGTCCCTCTATCCGAGGACTCAAATGGACGGCGGGAAGGGAGGATCGTATTTCGCTGTACGCGGACGACATCCTCCTATTTCTTGCCTCCCCCAAGTCTTCCCTGCGAGTTCTGCTTGATATTTTTACCATTTTTGGGAGATTTTCGGGTATAGGATTAACTGTGGTAAGTCCCTTCTATATGTTCTTAGCTCGGATTCCCTCCCCGCCTTGTGACTGTCCCATGCAAATAGCAAAGGAGGGTTTCCAATACCTGGGCATCTTTATCTCAGATGACCCCAGTATCCTGTAAGAGCGAAATCTACTCCCCCCACTCAATAGGCTTAAACGTGATGTCGCCACTTGGAAGAAACTTCCGCTCTCGCTACTAGGAAGGGCGGCATTATTCAAAATGAAGTCACTGCCTCGTTTCTTATACGCTCTGCAAAATTTCATCGACTTAGTCCGAGCCAGATAGAGAACCTGTAGAGAGATCTGTTGTGAGATGGAGGGCCTCGTATTGCGCTGCAGAAATTGGTCCTGGGTTGGTACGACGGGGGAATCGGTCTACCCGACATAAAACGATACTACTGGGCTGCACACCTGGCGGCAAGAAACCACTGTATATATAGTCGGAGCTGACCCTGCATATAGGATGGATAAATGGCTATTACTGGGGGGGGGGGGGCAGAGGTATCACCTTACAGGACAGACTAAACATTCAGTAGCAATTTGGCACGCAGCAAGTAAGACTCTGGGGTGGGACTAGAAATTCACGCTGGCCACCCCCCTATGGGACTCGGAACGACTGGGTACAATCGGTACCACAAAAGGGTTTTACAAGTGGGATCTGATCGGAATCTCTACCATCGGAGACCTGTGGAAAAACGGTGAGATGATACTGTTCGCTGCTCTGCAACAGAGCCACAAACTCGCAGACTCGGAGTTCTTCAGGTCCTTGCAAATCAGACATGCACTACAGTTGAATCTACCCAAAGCCACCTCCCTATCTGCTGATTCACCACTAGAGGACAGACTCTTAGATGGTTATTTGCCAGATGGAGTTATATCTGTGACGTATATAAAGCTGATAAACAACACTCCAGATCCTCTAATACTCCTTAGACAGCGCTTGGAGGGAGACGGGCTGGAGATGGACGATGAAGAGTGGCAGGAGGCTGCAATATTTTCCGTGCCGTGTCTGGTCCAGTTAAACATCCTACACAGGATATAGATTTCTGGACCAACCCTGGTTAAAATGGGAAAGATAGAGGAGGGCAGCTGTAGTCGTGGATGTGGGCAGCTTAGTTAATTTATGCATGTAATATGGGAGTGCCCCCTTATCCAGTCCTATTGGTCATGAGTGCACGAATGTATGAGTCATGTGTCGGGGTAGTCATAGGGCCAGAGGCTAAGAGATGTCTCTTGAATGTTTGGGAGCCCACCGACCTCAACATAAGGGATAAACTTTGGGCTACGCCGGGCCAAATGATAGCCAAACGGAACAAGGCGCAGCTGTGGGGAGCGAAGGAACAACCCAGGGTGGACTTCTGGAACAACGACATGGACTGGTGCATGTTTAGGGAAAAAACGGTCTTTGTCTCCCGTGGATTTCCCAGGAAATGGTCCTCTATATGGAACAAATGGAATAACTATTGTGGATGTATCTGTAGCCCCCCCCCCCTGATCCTGTTTCAGATGACAAACTTACACCAAAGTCATTGTTAGTTGAAAATATTTGTATGCCTGTACCTATGTATGCTCTAGACTCGAAATATGTATGCATTTTCAGTGCCCTGAAATGTTGACTTTTGATGGTTAATAAAAAGAAGAATAAAAATGTCGACACGATTTGTTTTAAAACTTTTCAGGCTGGGGATATTCCACTGTCTGGTCAGTTTTCCAGCGATAAACAATTGGTCACAATGCTTATCTAAATGTCCATGTGATGATGTGTCACTACAGACAACAATGCATACTTTTTTATTCTGTAAGTTTTATAGTGAACACAGAAAGAGCTGGATTCTACCGATATTGAGGTCCTGTGGTTTTAGATGATGTCGACCTGCTTTTCTATTGATGCAGACCGTATCCACTGATTTATGCTACATTATGACAAGGTGTTTTGAGATTGTGATTAGATGTCGAAAGTCCCTCATAATATGAATATTCCATAATATTGCCTGTAGTTTTTATCTAATGTATATACTTTTTATATACTTATTTTGTATGTACTTTTTTATATACTGTTTGTAACTTTTAATATGTTTTTATATGTTTTGTACATGCTTTTATGGTTTTCGAAAAAGAAATCGAAAAAAAGCTCATTTTGACCTTTGACTTCAAGCCGCAGAGTATTTACCTTAGAATAGATACCCAAGAAATGCCTCCCCTGAGGTGGGGCTACGAAGCCAATCTTTAATCAAAAAGTCCTGTAGGACTGAAAGGGAAAAGTGCCTGTTGTGATGGACTTGAATATCCAGGCTGTAGTGTTTGAAAAATGTGTGCAGAGAGGTCCACATTGCTGCCTGACAGATATCCAGGACAGGGACTCAGCGGGCTAACGCAATGTTCACAGCCTTAGCTCAGGTGGAAATTAATGAGCACATAAATCCTCAGTGGGTTGCTTCTTGGCCAGGGCATAGCAAATCTTGATGCAGAGAGCTAGCCATCTTGAAATGGTCCATTTCTGCCCAGCTTTCCCTTTCTTAGCTCCTACATATCAAATAAAGAGCTGATCATCTACCCAGAACTAGTTTGCGTGGTCCAGGTAGAACAACAATGCTCTTTTTGGGTCCAGACGGTGAAGTCTCTCCTCTTCTTTGAAGGGTTGAGGCAGAGCAAAGAAGGTAGGCAGGGTGATGTTTTGGCCTACATGGTAGGGAGTAATAACTTTCCGAAGGGAGGAGGCATGTAACCTGAGTATTAGCTTGCCCCTGTAGAAGATGGTGTATGGAGAGTGAGCCAAGAGTGACCAGAGAATCGCTGACCTCCTGGCAGGTTTTATGGCCACAAAAAAGACAGTTTTGTTGGTCAAGAGTCTAAAAGGGCAATTGTGCAGAGACTCATAGGGCGCACACATCAAGAAGGTGAGAACAAGATTCAGATACCACTGGGGCATGATGAATGGTCAGGGGGGGGCAGAGAGACAGGTGCTGGAAGCCTTAAAGAAACCTGCTCACAGCAGGTCACTCAAATAATCTGGCAACCACTAAAAAGCATAAAGAAAACCATGATTGGAGAGAACATAGAATATACTAACTTGGTGTGGGGACGTCTGGCTTCAAGAGAATCCCATCACAGACTTTGGGAGTAAGGTCGAAAGCTGTCAACTGTCCAATCTCAATCTCCACACATGAAGGTGAAGGGTGCGCAGATTCAGGAGCAGAACCGTCCCCTTTTGCTGCAACAGAAGATCCTCCCATAGGGACAGCCTGATAGAAGGGTCGATTGTCATGCTCAAAAACTTCGGAAACCAGATTCTCTGTACCCAATCCAGAGACACAATAATGACTCAGGTCTGCTCATTCCCGATCTACCTAAGAACTTCGGGCATGTGGTATTGGCTGAAAAGCATACATAAGGCCAGTGATCCGCTCGAGACAAAAACGAGTCTCGGAGCAAGAGATACCATGGAAACCTCAGCATGCAAAACTGCTCACAGTGTGCATTCTCTGCTACGGCGAACAGATCTAACCAAGGCCACTGCTGAAAGTGTCTTCGCACCACCCCCAGAGTTCCTCTGCCTTGGCAATCAGAGAACCCTTCAGGTGTTGAACCACCAGGGAAATAACCTGGTGTTCCCGTTATTTCTGGAGATGCAAAGGCATTTGACAAAGGGTGCATTACTCCACCCGAGCTGTTTGGGCAGTAACACATGGCGGTGGTCTCTGCTATGGCGAACAGATCTAACCAAGGCCACTGCTGAAAGTGTCTTCGCACCACCTCCAGAGGGAGATGCAGTTCGTGGTCCACTACACAGTGTCAGCAACAGAGATCCTCTGCCTTGGTATTCAGAGAACCCGTCAGGTGTTGAACCACCAGGGAAATGACCTGATGTTCCCGTTATTTCTGGAGATGTAAAGGCATTTGACAAAAGGGGCATGACTCCACCCGAGCTGTTTGGGCAGTAACACATGGCGGTGGTGTTGCCCGTGAACACCTGCCTCAACCTTCCTCTCATGGAATGAAGAAAGGCTTTCAATGCCGAGCGAATTGCCGGAAGCTCAAACAGGTTGATGTGAGCTTGGATTCCGTTGGAGACCAAAAATGTGATCTCCTCCTCTACCACATCGCCGCACCCAAACCAGAAGAGACGCATGTGTCACCAAAATCAACTCTGGTTGAAGCAAGAGAGGGGTCTGCCACTGACCGAATCGTGGTTCATCGGCCAACACTGCAGATCTTTCTCAGTTCTCTCCGAGATCTGGACCATGTCAAAAAGATTTCCCCTTATGCTGCGTACACTGGAACTTCAGGTCCCACTGCCGAACCTGCATATGCCAACAGGCATGAGTCACAAGTAGGATGCAGGAGGCCATGAGGCCCAACAACCTCAGGTCATTCTCACAGAAATGAAGGATAAAGGCCGAAATGTCGACATAATAGCCGCTCGGAGGATAGGCCCAAAACTGCACTGTGTCCACAACAGCCCTGATGAAAGGTGACTTCTGAGAGGGAGCCAGGTGTGACTTAGGCACTCTGATATAGAGAACCTCAGCAAGTGCAGAAGGTTCCCCATAGTTTGGAGGTGGGAGAGGACTGCCTGGGGCAAACCCGACTTCAACAGCCAATCATCAAAGTAGGGAAAAGACTGGCACCCTGACCTCAGCAGATGAGCTGCAACAGTGCCAACACTTTGATTAACACCCGAGGGGAGCTGGTGAGACTGAAGGGGAGCACAGCAAACAAAGTATTTATGTGGAAATATTCATCCTGCAAGTCCAACGCTACCAGTCCTTTTCCCCAGCCCAGGGTCAACAGAACTTGTGCGAGTTTGAGCATCTTTAATTTCTCCTCTTTCAGGCAGAGGTTGAGAAGACATAGGTCTAGGATAGGATAAAGGCTCCCACTGATGCCGGCACCCTTTCTATGGCTCACTTGGCCAAGAGAGCCATCACTTCCTAACCAAGTAAGGATAGATGGTCTACCATCAGCCAGTGGTAAGTGGGTAGGTGGCACGGGTGAAGGGATAGTAACAAAGAGGAGGGAGTAGCCCCTTTGGACAATTTGCAAAACCCAACGGTCCGGGGTTACTAACCGCCAGTGGTGCAAGTGATGGCGTTTCCTGCCTCCCACTGCATGCCCATGATGGTCAGAGGGCAAACTAAAGGTTTGAAGGATGCAACTGCCTTCAGGGAGGGGAGTGGGTGGACTGGTCTGACACCTGGCTACCTGTCCCATGTGGTTTATGGGACCTGCGTACTCTGCCACAAAATGTCTAGGAAGCCTATTGCTGTGGTGGCTGGAAAGTCCTCCTGTGGCCACGAAAGCGGACTGGGGTGACACGAGGCCATAGACAAGCCCAAGGAACAGGTCGGAACTTTTTTGTCCTAAAAGCTCTCCAGCATTGAGTCCGCCTTCTCTGCAAAAAGACGAGAGCCATAAAATGGTAAGTCCATAAACAAGGCTTGGACACCCCCTGAAAAACCAGTTGCCAAGACAAGTGTGGCGCCGCATGGCCACAGAAGATGAAATCGATCTGCCCATCGAGTCTGGTGTGTTGAGTCCACACTGTATGGTGAACTTTGCTCCATCTCTTCCATCAGCAATAACTTGGGAGAGTATGGCTCAGGCCTCCTCCAAGACCAAGGAAGCACTCGTGCAACTGAATCCAATATCATATGGGATTATAGGCTCAAAAGACACTGTGCTTACCGTCCAAAGTACAAGGCTGGCGGAAGAGAACTTTCGCTTTCCAAAGTAGCCAGCCGTTTGGATTCCCAATCCAATGGGAGTGGTACAGAATGTGCCGGCGTTGATCACAGAACTAAGCTTAGACCACTAAGCTTCTCTGGGGTGGGGTGCTGGGTAAGGAACCTCGGGTCTCCAGGAGCAGAGCAAAGGCAGTGAACAACTGTCCTACGTATAAGAGGCTCTGTGCAGGGTTGGATCAGGCCCAGCGTAGGGCGTCAGTAGGGGCTTCATTAAATGGGGAAAAAGGTTTGGAGGGGGTGACTCCCTGCTGAAGCACATCTGTCAAGGTGTTGATCTTGAAGTGGGTAGGTGAAGGTCCAAGGTCTCAGATGCCCTACGCACCACATTGCGATAGAGGCTTACTCTGTCATAACCACGCTTAGAGGAGAGGTCAAGACAGTCAGGTCAAGTATCTAGCCCACTGGCCTCTGCCAGTTTCTCTGACCAGTTCTCCTGCTCAACTAAGGGATGCTGATAACCATACCTATCCCATTGTTCTCCAGGTCTATCAAGAGTAAAAGGCACCGGTTACGATCTAGTAAGCATGGTCCTGGGCGGCACTGGATCCAGCATCTGGCCTCGCCCATCAACAACGGGAATGAGTTTGGAGATGGCATTGCTTGCACTGGAGCGAGTACCAAGGAAGGTCTTGGTCTCTCCTGCAGCTCCACTCTGGATCCAGCAATAGTTCCATGGGATCGCCGGGTGCACTGGGGATCCAGTTAGGGCCCACCTTGAATCCCTGGGGCCCAAATGTGCTCCATAGGTGCCAGGCCACTAAAAAAATGAGGTGCAGGCCTAATAGAATTCTTTGAGCTGGGCAGTGATCGCTCTGGCTCCCGGAAAGTCAGGGAAGCGCAGAGCAGACCTGGACTCTGGTTCCGCCAAAGTGCAAGGCCTGGAGTGCCAACACTTCCACTCATTGTCGGATGACTTCGACGGGCACGGTGAAGTCAAAGACCTCTTCGACTTCTTGGAATTTTTATGTTTGTGGGACTTATCTGACAACTTATAGTGTGTCGACTATAGTCGGGTGCAACTCCATGGACAATCTTTGAACCTACAGGGGGACTAATCTTGAGAAGTAAATAGTTTGAGGGATCGCTCTTTCAGCGAGTTCAGATGCATGGCGCAGCAGTCCTCACAGCTCTTGGGGTCGTGGTCAAGCTCCAAGCACCACAAACAAACAAAGTGGGGGTCTGTTACAAAAACATCTGTTTGTGACAGTCACAACATGGCTTGAAACCAGCCGGTTTCTTGGGTGACATTCTCACACCAGGAAAAGAATCTCTCAGAGTAGATAAAAGTTGGCAACAAATCCATTAAAAACATGACTGAAGGTAGCTCCAGGAGCGGAAAGGAAATAACTGACATCAGTGTGCCTGGGTGGCGCCTATATATGTACTGCAGACGTCACTTCTGCCAAGGACGATGGTGAGCCGAATGACCCTACCTACCAGCGCACAGGGGTGCTGCTCAAAAATCTTCAGAAGTCAGTCTGGTGCATGGGGACCATTCTAAGGTAAGCAATCTGCAGCTACAAAGCTCTACCAATTGTTTGCCTTCAAGAGGAAAAAGAAAAAATGCATAGACTTTTTAACTCAAATAGACAAGACAGACTAAGACCAACACTTAATCTTTTGATGAACAAAGGTATGGATTAAAGGGGATCTGGTATACAGGATTAAGTTCTTAAATCAAGCTCTTTTTGTTGGATTATATACCTACCCACAGCTGTGCTAATTTTAGAATACAACCATGAGCCAGGCTGATTCCGAAAACTCAGGCAGCAACTAAAACTGGGTGCTGATAGATATCATCTGCATCCTGGCAGCCTTGACCCACCTCCAGAAGTGACAGAGCCCAGTACATTGACATCAGTTAACAACAACTAATCCCATGCTCTTACAAGAGGAGCATCAGAAAACAATGAGCAACTTTACTTTGTGTAGAATCTAAGATGGAACCTTAGTAGTTAGGAGTCAGTGGTTAGATTAAGCATCACCAGAAAAAAAAGCATCACCAGAAAAAAGCATCACCGATGATGTACCTTCCGAATACATATCCAAAACAGAACCTCCAAAAATGTGGAGGGGTCCAAAAAGTGGACTTCACACCAGTAAAACCTGCAGGACTGACCAGGCAAAAGGGCCCTCCCTAGGGATGTGAGACTCGACGCGGTAATGCCTAGGGAAGGTATGGAAGAATGCCCATGTAGACATAAGGCAGATGTCCATCCATAATGGTGGTTTTAGCTCTGCTAGAAGGAGCCAAAGGCCCTCAAGAGCCTCCTTTTTGGCTGTGTTTTGACACATTTTTATGCCAAGATGGGCCCATCTGGATAGGGTCCCAGTTCTGAACAGCCCTTTCATAACACTAGACAAGTCCATAAAAAGTTAATCATGCACATGTTTCCTATTTACCATGCCTGTGTCAAGCCCTCCTTTAACAACCAGTTTCTAAGGTAAGGGAATACATGCACTCCCGACCTGCGAAAATCCAGTGCAACCACTATCACCTTTGTAAATACATGGCGGGCAGAGGTAAAGCTAAAGGGCTGGATTGTAAATTGAAAAAGGTCCTTGCATACAACAAAGCAATGGAAATGTCAGTGGGATTGAAAAGCATGTACATGAAAGTAAGTACCCTACATCCTTGAGGATCTGTCTAGCAAAGTGGGTGTGTGGACTGAACCTGACCTAAAGTATAGAAAAAAACTTGACCATGTTCTCTAAATATTCCATACTGACTTCTTGCTGAATTAAAAAAATTGAAGTTCATGGCAGAATATATTTTTGTTAATTTGTAATGGATTACGATTGCATACTTTCATAGCACTGCACCGTAAGAAGGAATTCTATACATTTGATCAGAGTAA
Organism: Lissotriton helveticus; assembly: GCF_964261635.1. Lineage (NCBI taxonomy): Eukaryota > Metazoa > Chordata > Amphibia > Caudata > Salamandridae > Lissotriton > Lissotriton helveticus. The sequence goes on from NC_136065.1 coordinate 209,814,802, forward strand.
GGACATTATTTATTCCAGATTCTTAGCTAAGGAAAGGAACCGGATGTTCTCATTTATATTCAATATTTTGTATGGAAATATTCTAGCAATTCTATTAGTGGCAAATAGTCAGAAATGGGTATAATACAGTAACATTTGGTCTCCACTCGTTGGAGAAAGACAACAACATGCTTAAGAGACTCAAAGATTGCATACGGATTCAAAAAGTATGTAGCAATGAATGTGTGTGAAATCTAGAACCTTCACAAGATACACTTCTATTAGCCCCTGTGAACTATCAACATGGTAAGCAATTGCACCGATTGAGCTAAGGAGATGAGAAAGGAGATGAGCGATAGAATGAAGGATAGGGAATCAGCAATAAGGGCTAAAAGTGTGTGTTGTACTTTTGAGCGAGGACTGTACAGAGAATTATAGGGGTTGAGGTAAGATGTAAAGGTTCTGTAAAAATCTGTCTAAGGATTCCATATTTTTGGAAAAACATCAGTCGAATTATGAGATGTGCTAATCCTGAATGTAGGTAACCCAAGCCCACACTGCGTATTTCGATTTTTGGCTAGAAGATCTCCCCTCTATCAAGAATAGCTTTGTCGCGAATGTTAGGAGTAGATCCAAGAGTCTATCTTACATCGACAGCTGGAGGATACTGGGGGTTGCTTGTGACCCCAATAAGACAGACACAAAGTCTAGTTTTCTATGGGTTTTGAAAAGACAACAGAATATGTTTACAGCTAAAAAATACATGTGTTAAGTAACCAAATTACTCTTTCTATTTCCAGCTGTGTTCTGAATCAATAAGTCCTAGTTTAGAGAGCTTGGGCAGGGTCGAATAGTCAGGACGGAAAGAAAAAAAATCTGCTTGGCACAAAGGTGGAATGAATTAATATATAAATCTGCTATCATATATGTTATGCCAGACTTCTTAGAAAGGCCCTGTTAATGTTTTCAAGTTCTGTTTTCCATCTATATTGAAGCAAGGACAGGGATTTGTCTTTAGGCTATTAATCAATACTCGGGAGGTCCCGGGTTTTCATCCCACAGTTCTCTTTAGATCACTTAGATCTTCCAGATCAAGTGAATATCATTTTAGCTTTTCATCGAAGGTCCAACCTAAGCATGTAAAACTGTTAACTCTTTCCAGCAAGCCCCCTTATACTCTGATTGCCTTATACACTGGGGTTCTTGAACCAATAGTTATAACATTTTGACTTACAAAAGTTGGAGCTAAATGCCAAGATTATACACAACAGAAACGTACTTGGGTGCAAATCACACCAGGCAAAGAGCAATCTTAGAGATAAGGAATGCATCATCTTCATAAAGTAACAGTAGACAAAAAGTAAAAAAATCCTTGGTGGATTAGACTAAACTAATCTTAAATCCCAACCTAGTCTATATAAAGAGAAAACCGAATGGCTGCATTCCTGTAAACCTCTTTTTCAGACCTACAGGTTCAAATACATTGTCCACTATGGCCGTTGTGAATCATGTACATGAGGCGTGTATTCATCCTTTGAAGAATAATGACTAGCCTATCGTCAACTACCCTTAGTTCTTAAGAACTGCTTAAGTCTGGAAACGATGATGAGATTAAAAAGCAGTCAACAGATCCATAAAGGCCAGATGCAGGCTACTTATTTTTGGCCACTGCAAATATTTCTACCTGTTCTCTAGTGCCTAAACCTGGGTGAAAACCAAGCTATATATCACATAAAATCTTACTTAGTGCCCTATTTAGGAGCCTGACTACATACCCTTGACAAAAAAAGCAACAGATGTGGCTATTAGGCCAATTGGTTATAGTAGGAGGGTCAGCTCCATAACCTTAAAATTGTGGTCAATAATCGTCTTTCAACTAGTGGCCTGTAGGATACCCGTATAACAAAATGCATTGAGAATCCTGATCAAGAGCAGGGCACACAAGCCAGAAATGTACTTATTTAGGTCAACGTGACCTCAATCTGGCCCTAGAGCTTCATTAACACAACCTTTATTGATTTTTGGTCGTATGGTAACTCAATATCAATCACGCTCAGCATCTGCAAAGAGACGAAGCATATATGCAATTCCTTTTAGTCTCACCAAATGCCTCTCAACATTTATTAAGCAGCCATCTTCGGGCACTGCCATATCTTATGTCTGAAAGTGCCATTTGTTTCTAGAGATTCCTAAAATCACATGCCCACACACTTATTTTATTTAATCCCAAATTTGCATATTTCACTCGATTCATTACTGTGGTTAATTCTCTATAAATATCATGTTTATTGTGCATCTTCAGTGTCCTCTTTTTGGCCTCATGTCACTGAGCCAGAAATTACTTGCTCATCAATGTCTCCCAAGGTAGCAGACCCTGTACAGTAAGGAGAAGACACTGGAGTGGATCATCTCGTTCCTCGCCGGAAGAACCCAGAGAGTCCGCCTCCCTCCGTTCAGATCCGAGGCCACCGAAGTCATCTACTGCGTACCACAAAGATCATGATCATCACTCAGCCCAACCCTCTTCAACGTCTACATGAGCACTCACGCAGCCATCGCACGCCAACATAACCTCAACATCATCTCCTACGCCGACGACACCCAGCTGATCCTCTCCCTCACCAACGACTCCGCCACCGCCAGAGCCAGCCTTCACGAAGGGATGAAAGACGTCGCCAAGTGGATGAAGAACAGCCGCCTGAAACTGAACTAAGACAAGACGGAAGTCCTCATCCTGGGATCATCGCCCTCCGCCTGGGACGATTCCTGGTGGCCCCCTGCCCTGGGCACCACTCCCAAGCCAACGGACCATGCACGTAACCTAGGCTTTATCCTGGACTCCTCCCTCTCGATGACCAGACAAGTCAACGCCGTTTCATCATCGTGCTTCAACACCCTGCGCATTCTCCGCAAGATCTTCCGATGGATCCCCACCAAACCCAGGAAGACGGTCACCCAGGCACTCGTCACCAGCCGACTGGACTACGGGAACACCCTCTACGCAGGAACCACAGCCAAACTACAGAAAAGACTCCAGCGCATACAGAACGCCTCCGCACGACTCATCCTGGACATCCCCCGAAACAACCACATCTCCGTCCACCTGTAAGACCTGCACTGGCAACCCGTCAGCTAGAGGATCACGTTCAGACTCCTCACCCACGCACACAAGGCTCTCCACGACCTGGGCCCCAAGTACCTCAACAACCGCCAGACTTTCTACACGCCCACCCGCCAGCTACGAACGACCAGCCTCGCCCTCGCCGCCGTAATACGCATCCGCAGAGTCACCATCGGAGGAAGATCCTTCTCCTACCTGGCGGCCAAGACAATGAACTCCCTCCCCATCCACCTAAGGATGACCCAGGACCATCTCTCCTTCAGGAAGCAACTCAAGACCTGGCTTTTTGAGCAGTGACGGACCCCTCCCCCCCCCCCAACGCCTTGAGACCACTCCGGGTGAGCAGTGCGCTATACAAATTATGTGATTGATTGATTGATTGAGCATATTATTATACCAGCCTCCCTCTAAGAATGACTCAAGCTATCTAAAAGGTATTTCAGAGTACCCAGGGGAGTTCCAAATAGAGGGAAAATCTTAATAATACTTAATATCAAAGCCTAATACCTGCTTTTAAAACCTTCAATCTAACTTTTTTAAAATATTTTGGGTCCCCAAACTAATACGGAATACCATGGATTCCCAAATCCCTAGTCAGAGCTGCCAACAGCCGACCCCACGTTGAACAATGTGAAGTCCCTAACAGCATTCTTTAGTTCTTAAACTGAAAGGCATCATAGTACTTCCTCAAATCAGGTTATGCCAGGCGCCCTTTCTCCAATCTACGCCTCAATTTCGTCAATACCAGTCTATCTTCCCCAGAGCCTCATATCACAGTTATTTGCACCTGGACCTGGTCAGTTAATATTTGGGGAAAAGGATGCGGAATACATTTGAAAAGATATGTCAGCTTCTGTGAAATACTCATTTTTATCAAATAGACACGTCCATATACGGCTAGCTGGAGGTTTCTCCATTTAATGAGCAGCATGTTGATTTTTCTAGCGATACTCTCCAATTTGTGAGTTGTGATTGCCTCTAGAAGATGGATGATAGATATGCCCAAATATTTGAATTCTGGCTTCCAACCCCCCTTCAGGCATAATATATTCCAGCACATGATATCTGCCTTACCTTCATTTATGGAGTATCCAGAGAAGGGCGCAAACTCTTCTGCTAATTTCTTCACCTTTGGAATGGTCCTATCTGGGTCTACAGTACAAATAATCAGCTCATTGGCATACATGGCTATCTGTGTGCTAAAACCTTGGAGTCCAAATGGTACTACTTGCTGATCTCCGGCATTTGAGCAAATGGCTCCATATAGATATAAAAGAGGGGAGGGAACTAGGCAACCCTGCCTAGTTCCTATGTAAATGCTAATACTTCTAGCCAGCGCCCCATTGAATAAAGTCCGGGCTGATGGAGAACCATATAGCCTTTGAAGGATGGCAATGAAGTTTGGCTAAAATTCAGCACCTTTAGGACCTCCCACAGATACTCCCAGCAGACTCTCAAAGGCTTTGGCTTCATCCATTGTGAAAACGGCCAACGGAGCAGAATGGGTATCTGCAAGATTGATTGTGCCTATCAGCTGTTGTGTAAGCTCACTGATCTGCCGTTTAGGGACAAAACACTTCTGGTCTGGATCGATTCATTGGGGAGCCAAAAGAGCCAGCCTACTTGCCAGGATACTAGTAAACGCCTTATAAATCTGCATTTAATAATGAAATTGACCAATATGAATCAGACTTTTTAGGATCCTTAGCTAGTTTCAAGAGCACCTGACCAGGAATCACCCCCCCACAAAGAGATGAAAATAAGGTGAGTAAATGCTCTTCCATTTCATCTACCCTCTTAGTGACATCTACCTGTGGACTGACTACCAATTCTTATATGCTATTCTTTGCTCTCTATGCTCTCGCTTTCCATGCCAGTAATGTTCCACTCCCCTCCCCATACTCAAAGATCTTTGCACAATTCACCTGCCATTTTTCCCTACACTTCTCTTCAAGCTTGATTTTATAGCTTATCTTTGCTGCCTCCAAACTCTTAATGGTTTGCTCCCTGTCTACCCTCTGGTACTGCACGTCCAGTTTGCCTCTTTCTTACTCAAAAGAGACCAGCTCTTCTGTCGCCTGTTTATACTTACAGAATACCCGACTCCTAAGGGTCTCCCGTATAAAAGTTTCATGTGTCCCAAACCACAGCTATGGGGGCAGACCCTATATTATCGATAAAGGAAGCCTAATTGACCTGCTCCAAAGTTTGACCAGTTCCTATGTCCGTCAGTAGAAGCCGATTGGCAGTGCACCTGGTGTTTTACAGCACAACAGGAAGTTCCACCGTCGCACTCACAGCCAAACGATCGAAAAGTTGTCCTGTCAGATATTTAATCTCTCTGACTCCTTCCATCAAGGAATTGTCTACAAGTAAAGAATCTAGCCTAGTAAAATAGCCATGCTTCTTACTGCGGTATATGTACCCTCTCTAATGTTCCCTTCGATGTGCCACACGTCAACTAGACTCACATCCTGCAACATACTTTTCAGGGCCTGTCTAGTCTTTGGTGGATTAATGCAGTCTCTCCTAGTAGATCTATCAAGATTAAGATCCAACATGGGAGCTGAGGCGCAGCAGGATGGTGCTGCTGTGGAAGGTGGGGTAGCGCCACTGTGGGTTTGGAGGAGTCAAATCGAAGCAAAGGTAGGTGTGAAAAACGACACCGCCTACCTCCGTTTTCAGCATAACTGAGGTGTGTTTGGGCAGAGAAGAGGAAGTCCTGGCTGCAGCTAAGGCTTTCTGGGGGCCAAAAAGAGTAGAGACATTTGGGAACATTAATTCTATGGAAGAGAGAGGCCCAAGTCTGTGTTCCAGATGCTCTCTACGCACACTGCCAAGTCCGGCCCCCTTTTGAAGGAAGGTTCAGACATAAGGCCAGAACCCCAGTTAAGCACTGGCCACTAGCTGGTAGGTCCACAGGTCTGGCAAAGAAGAGCTTTTGTTTGGGGAAAGGCAATAGGAATATTGCTTCCAGGCTCAAAATAAACAAATAAATTAAGGCCAGTTTAATAAACACCCTGTGTTTCGGGGAGAGGAAAGAGAAAGGCTAGTGTTCAGCCCAAAATGACTCCATCTCTAAACTCTTTCTTCCGAGTTATGGCATCACCATGTATTGCACACTGACTAAAAAGAAACTACTCATAGTGAGCACTAACCAGTTAATATTGGGTATTAAGGATGTGGACCAATCGACCAATGCTGACAGTGTACAAGATAAGTTGGAAGCAGGGGGTGCTATTCAGACCAGGCCTCTAATACATGTCAGCAACAGGTTTGAGGCTCTTGTTATGCCAGCGGAGATTGAAGAGTCTGGTCTAGGTGGTGAGCGGCAGTGGACTCCTGCCATTTCATTGGGAGGTGGGGAGACTGGTGAGTTCGATGGCACCAGGCAACCTGAGTGATCAATAGCTTCAATCATGCTAGGCCTTAGAACTGCGCTGAAGAACAGGTTTGCCATTTCAGAGGCTAACCAGAGGGAAATCCAAGACTCTTGCCAGGCTTTGAGTCAGAAATTGGATGAAGGAATCAAACTCACCAGAGTTTTGTAGAAAGCAGTTCCCCAAGCCAAGCATGACATCCAAAAGAATGACCAGGCATTGATAAGCCAACAAAGCAAAATCAACTATTGAGGGATGACTTGGAGAGGGTAGGGAAGCAATATGTGGATTCTTAACACCCCGAAGGAGAATTTGAAGAGCTTCGTTCTCTCTCTCCTCAGGGATACGATCCTTAAAGATAGAACTGAAGTGAACCTGGAGTCCAAAATGGTTCCAGAGGGTGCATAGGGACCCATTTAGTAGGAATCCCAAATGGCAAAAACCAAGGAAGATCTTGGCTAATTTCCTCGCATACACAGTGAAAGAGCTTTTTCTAGGGAGAGCACTTAGAAATTTCCCTTTCGCTAGTAAAGGGGTATACCTTCACTATAAGGTAAGATCTAAGCAAGGCCACGGAAGAACAACAGTGAGAGTTGGGCAGAAGGATGGAGGAACTCAATAAGCTGGATGCTAAGGCCCAACTAAAATTCACAGCTATGTGCTGATAATGTGGAACTATCAAATGTATAATTATTGTAGCTTGGAGGATGTGGACATGTTGATTGAGTCCAATAAGGGTAATTCAGGCCGCTGAGAAAGATTTTATGCGTTGGGAATATAGTGTGCTATAAACTGACAGTGTGGTGACCATTTTTAGGTCTCGCAGACCTGCGTTGCTCCGTGCATGCATTGCTCGCTCTGCGAGGCTTCTTGTAATCAAGCAGATTTTAGAAGTGGAGTGTAGGCTCCGCCCCATCTTTCCACTGGCTTGCGTCATCGTTTATGGTAAACGCTCGCCTCCGATTGAAAATGAGGCTTCTTAGTCCCTCCTTCTTACCGCCCTCTCTCCTTTTGGGACAGCCCATCAGGACTGAATCTTTTACTTGCGGCGTTATACTGGCTCCTTTAATTAGCCGCTAAGCACTTTTGTTGGCATTACCGCAATGGCAACGCTCTGCATAGGAGCCCTCCGTTGTGTTCTCTTATGTAATGTCGGCCGTGTTACTTTGTGTTGTGCACTTTGACGTAATGTCAGCCAGGGAATACTTATTATTTTTTCTTTTAACAAGCGGACCTTGTGCGCTTTCACGCAATGTCGGCCGCGTTACTTTGTTTACCTGCGGACACAGTGCTGCTTCTATGGCCTCTCACATATTCATCACGTGTGCTCCTAAAATATTATTGTAGCGTCTTTCTTTTTTCTGTTTTTTGGCAGTGCTGGACAACAGTTCCCAAGTCTCCAGGTGCAGAAGACCCCAAGCAGCCGCATAGGCACCCACAGTGGCAACTTCCACTGCCCGCTGATTGTATCCTAATTTGTGTGCATCCTCGATTTTAAGGTTGATTTCTAAATTTCTAAGTATCTTCCCCTCGCAGTGACGTTCTCCTTCCGCCTATGACGGTGCGATACACATTTGAGCGATTGTGGCCGCCGCTCTGCCTCCATTACTGACTAGGTCAGTCCCAAAGCGAGGGGAGTCCGCGCCACAGAGAGTGGTGCACCTCCAGACTGTGCTGGGGCACCCTCCGTCGCGTACCTGCACAAGAAGTGCAAGCCAAGTCATATCAAACCAGGGAGTCCAGACGAACTGGCCTATAAAGCTGAACCTAATAAACTTCCGTTTCTGCAATGGGGGCATTTTCGTTTTCTGACCTGTCCAAAATGTTTGATGGCACAGGTTCCGTCACCCAATCCTCGCCCCCTCACCCCTCCTAACCTTCTCTTCGCTCTATCAGTGACAGTCATATACTGTATGGCAGGCAGCCTTCGTAGTGCCCTCACACAGGCCCCATGGTATGGACATCGCCTTGCAGTAATAACAGCTGCTCCCTCGGCGCTGCACAAAGCATCACTACCACAGTGTGCAGTGGAAGCCGCAAACACACACTAGACAGTACCTATGGACAGTAACCAAATACACTGCGTAGGGGCAGCTACTCGGTCACAGTGTGCACTGCCAACTTACAAACACACTGCAGCCATCAAGGAGAGCGCTAGCCACCAAGCACTGCGCTGATACTGGCTTCAAGGTACCTAGGCATGTGCACAGAATGTCACTCAGTCACACTCTACCTCTCACCCTAGTCTCTTCTCTCTCTGTTCCTCCTGTCGGCTTCCTTGGATTCATGTGTTTTCTCGTTCATTTTTTTTGCTCTCTCCACAATGCTTGTATCAGTGTCCCACCTTCCTGCTCCTTCCGTGTTCTCCCTTTTCTGTTCTACCGTCCCCTTGCCCAACCCTCTCTGTGCCCCCTAACCCTTTCTTCACCCCCTCATCCCACCTAACCCGCTCATTGCGCACTCTCCCCATCTTCCTTTGACATACGTCTGCCCTTCTCCCCATCCCCAAGCTGAAGCCAGTAAAGGGGGGGTCCTCACTCCTCACCAGGCAGAGGTCTGTGAAGGACTGGCATACCAGAAGCTCCCTCCCCACCCTGCCATAGCCCCCTCCCCCTTCCCATAGCCCCATGGCATCGCTAAACACTTCTAATGTCCCAAAGGCCACTGCACTCCAAACCAAAACACATAGGTAAAAGGCATTCTCATTTACAACCCCAATAGCTCTAACTCTCGCAAATGCCAAGACCTATTGCATTGCAAATGCTTGTTCTTTTCGCTGTTCTGTGCAACGTCCATATGGCATTCTATAATGTCAGTGTCCTGACACTTTACCTTAAAGGCCTTCCAAAGGCCCCGTTTGACATTCCTTCATTTTCCTTTAAACAAGTTACTGTTTCATATTATCTGCTCTTGTATTTTCAAAGAAAACAAGGAATTTGTACAACTGAGTTAAATTCCTAACTGCTGGTTCACAAAAGCCAAGGTCTAAATACAAATTAACTGCTTTAAAGCAGTCATATCTACTGGAAAAATGTGTGACAAATGCAAACGGCTACTGTAACTACTAGGTGTTTCCTCTCAACCATGTATTAACTGAGTGGATGCCAGAGATCTTTGAGTAAATACATCCATATACAATGTTAGAGGGGTGTGATCATTTTCTTCTCTGTATACAACCTCAAAATAACTGATCCAGTAAATAAAAAAAATTAACAAAATAAACAAATAAAGAATGTAGACGTGGGGTGAGCAAGCTGGTCTCTGGGGAAAATAGCAGTACTTCTGACATATCATATATATTAAGAAACGTTTGGAAGTTTCTACCCTGCATGTTATTTTTTGTTTCCCACCTCTGCTACTAGTTGCCCTCTAATGCCTGTCCCCGTTATTGGCAACTTTGAAAAACAAGCATTTGCAATGCAATAGGTCTCGCATTTGCAAAAGTTTGAGCTATTGGCATTGTAAATGACAAACCATTTATTTATGTGTTGGTTTTGAAGTCAGAAATACATGGCTTTGTCATTTACAATGCCAATAGCTTAAACTCTTGCAAATGTGAGACCTAGAAGTCCACGGTGGTTACAAAATGATTTAGCATGAACTTTTAGAGGGATTCAAAAAGCGAATAAAATGCCATATGTTCAGTTACATTTTTTTGACATTTGAAACTGTTGTGAGAAAAAGATATAAAGTTCTCAGTGCCTTTGTTGAAGAGAATGGCTGCCTAGCACCCTGTCAGGCCGGCTTTCGCCCCGGGCATTCCACGGAGTCCGTAGTCCTCTCTGTTATGGACACCCTCACAGAGGGCTCGGACACCAGCCAACCCCAGGCGCTGGTTCTCCTTGATTTATCCGCCGCCTTCGACACGGTTGACCACTCCATCCTTCTCTCCCGTGTCGGGGCGGCTGGCATCAGGGGAATCGCCCTGGTTTGGCTTTCGTCCTTCCCGAGGGACCGTACCCAGGCCGTCCACTTGGCTGATTTCTCTGCTTCACCATGTAAGGTCCGGTGTGGGGTTCCCCAAGGGTCTTCTCGGTCTCCTCTTTTGTTTAATTTGTACATCTCCCCTCTTATTTTTGCACTACAACAGATGGAGGTCACGATTTACAACTATGCTGATGACCTCCAGCTCATTTTTAATTTATCTTCCTCCTCAGAGTCCATTTATAATTTCCAATCTGTCATGATTTTAATCAGGGACTGGATGAACTACAACCACCTGAAACTCAATCCTGGTAAAACCGAGTTGGTTTTGACAGGTGGTTGCTCCAGTCCCTGGAATTCTCTGTTTTGGCCCTCCTCCTTGGGCATCCCCACTTCCCCCTCTCCCTCTGTTAAGACTTTAGGGATAACATTAAATGCGCACCTCACCCTGCACTCCCAGATTAGTTCAGTTGTTTCTTCCTGTTTTCTTACCCTTCGCACCATTCGTAAGATCTCCCGTTTTTTTCCTTTTTCCGCTCTCAAACTTATTCTTTCTGCCATGGTCATTTCCCGTTTAGACTATGGCAATGTCCTTTACACTGGTGTCCCTGCATACGATCTTCGGAGACTTCAGCTGGTTCAAAACCAGGCCGCCCGACTCATCTACAACCTTCCCAAATCCCAACACGTCACCCCCCTCCTCAAAGCCTTGCACTGGCTGTCCATTCGGGAGCGTGCTCTTTTTAAAATGGCCTGTATCACCTTCCAGGCCCGGGCAGGGACGGCTCCATCCTTTGTTTCCTCTGCAATCACCCCCTATCTCCCCAGTAGAGAGCTGCGCTCCTCCTCGCATCTACTCTTGGCTGTCCCCCGTTTCCGGAAAAAGAAGTTGGGAGGCGTGAAATTTTCCACTCTGGCTCCTGTCTTTTGGAATAACCTTCCCTTCTCCCTCAGGTCCGTCCCCCATTACCTGGAGTTCTGGAAAGCATTAAAACGCTTCTCTTCACCCAAGCCTTTCCACACCAATAGCCTACCTTTTCCCCTGCCCTCTGATCTGCATCCTCAGCGCCAAGAAACCGCCTGGTAGTCGTGCGCTTTATAAATATTTTAATTTCAATATCAATTTATACAAATAAAGCAAGAAAGGTTTGATATTTAAATCTATTTCGACAATTCATTAATTGATATATTGTTTGAGTGGTTAGAACTTTATGAAAATATGAATCATGTAAAATGTAACAGAAAATAAGCTAAATAATATAACTGAACATCGGGAAATCCCATGTCTCTCTGTAGCTGGCCTTTTAATTTTCTGAAGTCTAACCCTGGGCAGTCAATTTGCACAGGAAATAAAAAATGAAAAACTGGAACACGATAAATTACCAATAATGAGAGCAGGTGTGAGACTGGGAGGACGAAATGGAGAGAGGGGGAAACTGGAGCAGGATTAGGGAGAAGGTACAACAGACTGAAACAAGGAGAATGAAACAAAAGAGAGCATAGAAAGAAGAGAGGAGTAAAATCAGTCCCTGAGAGCAGACATGGAGAGAGAGAGATAGAGTGTGTATGCCCCCTCCCCTTCCTAACAGCAGGCATGAAACAAGAAATGACCGATGGCATAGAAAGAAGAGAAATTAACAAAGCAATAAGTAAAACATTAGCGAAATGAAAGAAACCGGAATATAGGGGATATGAATAAAGAAGAAGTAGAAGAAAGAGAAGGAAAGTAAAAAGCGAGGCAAAGAAATGGGAGCAAATAAAGAATAACACTCAGAGAAATGGAGAGCGAGAAGAAAGAAAAAAGAGAAAAACGAACAAATGCAAACAAAACCAGAGAAGTACAGCAAAATGCACGAAGAAATTACAAAACAAAGTTTGTATGGCAGAAAATGCCCCCGGAATCCCGCCGCGGACGCCCCCGAAGTCAGGCAAGGTCGCCTGCGACGGGGGCATGGCCGCGTCCGGACCGGAAAAGGAGGCAGGCGGAGTGACTGCGTCTCGCGGCCCGGGGCTCCTGTGAGCGGTGGAGAGCCCCGGGGCCGCCAGCAGGAGTCTGCGCAACTGTTGCGGGGCTCCCTTGACCAAGAGGGAGCCCTGGGAAAGGAGCTGGCAAGAGCCGCAGCGTGAACTCTGCGGAGGGGGCACGAGGCACATGCCCGGTGCCTGCCCCTGCCGCGCGTTGAGAGCGGAGTCCCCCGAGATTGGCCCAGTAAGTTTAAAAGGGGGCTGGAGGGGGGGGGGGGGGGGCTCCGTACGTGCTGTTGCCCTGGCCGACCATGGCCCGGGAGGATCACGATGAAGCGCGCAATGCAAGGGAATTGCGGCCTAACCGAAAGCGTGCCCACACAGCAAGCAGCCAAAGCGCGCTCACAAGGACAAATCCGAGGCAGAAAAAGCGCGTGGCCGACTCGTGTCTCACATTCCCAGAAGTCAGTAACATTAGTTGTCGAGCTTGGACCGCATGCTTCGCATGCTTTTTCCAGCTCGACCTAACCAGAAGTACAGGTTAGTTACAGGGTTGGTAACACTCTTTTTGCTGGATAACTTATCTAATCTCAGATACCTCACCTTTAAATTATGCACCAGATTTGATCTGAAAGTTTTCACAGCAGTGCTTCTGTGTGCTGCTAAATAGGAGCATGTGGATTTACAATGGCCTTGTTCCACTCAGAAAGTGATGGTGCGGAACTGCATATATAGTCATAACTTCTAAGCGGTAAAGTCAGTTTCATTTTTTTACTCTTTTCACACTCTTCAAAGTAGAGAATGAACTGGAGGTATCAGTGAACAGATATCTAATTTGGGTCATTTTTAGATGCAAAAAAGGAGGCCACGCTGCAAAACAGGGGCAATGAGGTACAGAGGTTAGATCAGTGCTTAATTTGTGCCAGTATTGGCTGGTGCTCAATAATTCCATCAATTTGGAAACACTGGAATGTTATTTATTAGAATCCACCACATGGTGGCACTGTGTATATTTTTTAGCAGAGTTTTTTTAGTGAAGCATTTAGCTATTTAATATACCTTAAAAATTATAAAACGAGGACTTCAACCTATGGTTTAAGGTGACAAGTGAGTGGTGGCAGCTTTAGTGTACTTTTGTGAAATACCTTGGTCTCGGGCAATTAAGTTTAAAAAAACATGACCACTAGTTAGGAAAGATTTTCCACCAGCAAGAGCGTGGTAACTTTATCCTCTGATGGATACTTTTAACTGCACATTCTTAACCTTTAGAATAGATGCAAAAACAGTGGAGTGGCCCTTGCCAATAAATGTCCTGCAAATGCCCTCCCTGTCACACCTGCTGTCAAGCCAGTATAGCTTCACTGTATACATGTGAACTGAAGCCCACGTTGTAGCCGGGCCAAAATCAAAAACAGGCACTTCGAGTGCCAATGAAGTATTAGCATCCATGGACCTTGTAGAATGAACCGAGAGTCTTCCAGAGGCTGATTCTTGGCCAAAGCATAGAAGATCTTAAAGCAGAGGACTACTGTGAGGAAATGGTGCATTTTATATGGTGTGGTTGTGAGACGTCACGTTACCATGTAATACACTTACCAAACCCTTTAGGTTCAGCAGGTTTTGTCTGATAAACCCTCGGTTCATTCTTGGGTAGCTGTAGCACTGAGCAGCAAGACTTACACAGATCAACTATTGCAAATCATTCACACAACAGCAAAATAACTGAAGAAATCAACACAAAAATCATGAAATCCAACAGAAATCCGAAACTTATAAAAAATAAAAAAAGAACAAGTTACTTACCTTCAGTAACGATATATCTGTCAGAAACATAGGGTAGTTATAGATTCCGTACCTTAGAATTACCCCCAGGCGTAAGACTGGATCCGGAAAGTTTTTCACCAGCAGTACCTCTGCCCGTCGATCGGCTCCGAGTCCGTCGTTGGCATCGTGGTCGCCGGGCTGATGTCGATGAAGCTACTTAGATGCCGCCCTCGTGTGCGGATCTCAGTTCTGTACACTACTTTCTGCGCCAGAAACGCAGAGCCATGCAAGACACTGACCACTGGTGCTTAAAACTTGGGCCCTGAAAGGATGTCCTTAACCCTAGAAGTCAGTTCGCAGAACGGGGAGGATGGGTGAGGCAGTAAGGAATCTATAACTAACCTATATTTCTTACAGATATATCGTTACCGAAGGGAAGTAACTTGTTCATCTGAAATAAACAGTTGGTCATAGATTCCTTACCTTAGAATAGATACCAACCCTGGTAGAGGGTCTGCGAACCAAGTTCACACCAGAAAGTCCTGGACAACAGAACGGCCAAAGAAGCCGTCTATCCGAACTTGGCCATTCAGGTAATAGAGATTAGTGAACGTGTGCAAGGATGCCCACATCGCTGCCTGGCAAATGTCATTTAGAGGGTCTCCTCATCCCAAAGCAGTAGTGGATGCCGTAGCCCTGGGCACGTAACCCCACAGGAGGCTCCTTTTTAGCTAGAGAATAGCATGATTTAATACACAAAACTACCCGATCTAGAAATTGGCCGTTTGTGTATGGCCCGACCTTTCTTGGCCGCCCGCGTAGCCAACAAAGAGCTGGTCATCCACCTGGAATGGTCTGGTGCGATCCAGATAAAAGGAGAGCGCACGTTTTGGGTCCAGACGGTGGAGCCTCTCTTCCTCTTTCGAAGGGTGCGGAGGCGGAAAGAAGGTGGGCAAAGTCATGGTGTGCCCAATATCAAAGGAGGTGACCACCTTGGGAAGGAAGGATGGACGAGATCTTGGGACTACCTTGTCCGGATGTACAGTCAGAAAAGGAGGTTTGGATGATAGAGCCTGCAGCCACTCACTCTTTTGGCAGATGTGATGGCTAGCAGGAATGCAGTCTTAAGAGTGAAGAGTCTGAGAGGACAGTTGTGATGTGGCTCAGAGGGAGCGCACATAAAATAGGTCAAGACCAGATTCAAGTCCCACTGAGGCATTATGAAGGGGATAGGAGGAAAGAGATGAGTAATGCCATTTAAGAAACGATTTAAAACTGGGGACTTGAATAGAGAAGTCTGATCGGGAAGCCTAAGAAAGGCAGAGATGGCCGAGAGATAGCCCTGGAATGTGCACAGAGCAGAGCCCTGCTGGGCCAAAAGAAAGGAGGAGCAAGGGAACCTCAGAGAGGGGGGCAGAAAGGGGATCCACAGCCTTTGCTGTGCACCATGCCACAAATATGTTCCATCGGCAGGCGTATATCGTCTTGGTGGAGGTACGCCTGGCTGCCAAGATTACATCACAGACTTCAGGAGGAAAGCAAAATGACGCCAACTGCCGCAGCTCAATCTCCACGTAAGGAGGTGGAGGACCGTCCCCTGCTGCTGCGACAGAAGATCCTCCCGAAGAGGCAGTCAGATTGGAGGATCGATAGCCATGTTGAGTAGCTCAGGATACCAGACTCTTCGTGCCCAATCCGGCGCCACAAGAATGACTTGGGCCCGGATGCGCTTGATCTTCTTCAGCACTCTGGGCAGAAGTGGTATAGGTGGAAAAACATACAACAGACCGCAACTCCACTTGCAACGAAAAGCGTCGCCTAGCGAGTGCCGTCTTGGAAATTCCAGGCGCAGAATTGCTGACATTGCGTGTTCTCTTCGGTGGCGAATAATCTAACCAACGCTCTCCCCATTGCTGAAAGAGACCTTGCACCACCTCCGAGTGAAAATGCCATTTGTGATCCATCATGCACCAGCAGCTGAGTATGTCTGCCCTGGCGTTCATAGAACCTGCCAGGTGCTGAACCACCAGAGATATGCCCTGATGTTCCAGCCATGTCCAGAAGCGGAGGGCCTCTTGACACAGGGTCCACAATCCCACCCGCCTTGTTTGTTGCAGTACCGCATGGCGGTGGTGTTGTCCGTGAACACCTGCACTACTCTTCCCCGGAAAGAGGGAATGAATGCTTTCGGGGCAAGATGGATCGCCTGAAGCTACAGAAGGTTGATGTGGAGCCCGGACTCCGCCAGAGACCAGAGCCCTCTGATCTCCGCCGCTCCCGTGTGACCGCCCCATCCCGGAAGTGATGCATCGGTCACCACTGTGAACTCTGGCTGAGGAAGGGATAGGGATCTGCCGTTGACCCAATGCTGGTGCGTAAGCCACCACTGCAACAGGTGTGCAGTGCCCTCTGAGATATGGATGCAATAGGACTGATTCCCCTGGTGTTGCGCCCACTGGAACTTCAGGTCCCACTGCAGAGTTACCTTCATAGAAGCAGCAGTTCTAGGAAATGTATCTACATTACAATGGATTCCTATGGAGAGGTCCTGATGCAAGGGCTGAAGGATGCTTACGATGTGCCCAAGGATGCTGTGGATGCGATGTGGTCCTCCCTGCAGGGATTCCTTGGTCCACGAAGATGGTGAAGGGGTCCTGGTTGCACAGTCTATGTCCCACGGGTCATCTACAGCCTGGCCAAAGTCCAGTCGCCCAGTGCTGCGGTCAATAACTCGCCCTCTGAGGGTCCCAGCAAATCTCCAACAGCACTCCAAGGCTCAGTGAACTCGGGTGCAACTTGGAGCTGCACAGTGGCTGCTATAGTGGTTTGAAAATACCACTCGCCCCGGCAGACTTCTACAACTGTTGTTGTAGGAGAGTAGAGTCTGCTTCCTATGGTTACCCCCACTTCTTGCTGTGATTCTCTGGTTTTTCGACTTTAGTATGGCTGTGATCCTGCTAATCAGGCCCACAGTCTAGCTGTTCTCTCTATAAATTTATACCATGTACTTTAGGTACATGCCAGCTTGGTTACTGGGTCACCCTTGTGAGCCCCTGTAGAGTGTACCCTAGGTACCCAGGGCATAGGTGCACCCTAGGCCTACGAGAGACGTGGGACCGGAACTCCTGGACATCCTGGATTTTGCTACCTGCACCAACTTCCCTAGGTATCCCGTAGTTGTGCATTGGGGTGCTTGATGCCCCAGCCCTGAGCACCTTTTGCACCGAAGCTCAGAGGCCCACACTCCACGAGTGTCCCGTGTGCCCGCTTTGTGAATTTCAGCTCTACGCGTCTTCGCAATGCCTAGTCCGTTGGCTAGTGAGCCCCCAAGAAGACCAATCCTTGATTTAACTTGCTTTCCTGGTTGCTCCAGGCTTGCTCCAACTTCCCTGCAAAGGAGAAGTTCCTCAGACCTTGCTAGTCTGCATCGAAGCCAATCTCGGCATCCTGCGTGGATTGCATTTGCCAAGGCTTGTTGGGTCCAATCCGGATACCGACACCGCAGTCAACTAGATCCTTCGTGGGACAGATCGAATCCAGCTCCTGGTCGTCGTCGATGCCTCCTGGACCTCATGGCTGGAGAGACAAACTTCAACTTCTCACCTGAAACCACCCGACATCCAGTGGCGTCTTCCTATTGCCATACTGGCCACTGGCTAGTGTCCCAGACTGTCTCCTCTGCTTTCATGTTCTTCACATCTCCGATCCAACCGGACACTTTCCCTCTGGTCGCCTGCAGCACGTCTTTGCAGCTCTCCATTGGAATCGACGACGAAACCCGACACGAAAAGACACCCATGCACCTGGCTTCCCTGGGTGAGGTAACAAGTACTCCGGTGCTCCCGTGGGTCTTGACTCTCGAAGTGTCCTAGTCTAAAAGGGTTCCATCGTAGTTCTACTAGAAGTACCCTTAAATTGTAAATTTGTAACTTGTTCGTTTCCCATAGAAAGTCAATGGTAACCCGCGGCTGTGTTTAGACACTGCACGCGTCTCCCGTGGGTCTACTACATCTTAACCTTTGGTTGTTCCTAGAGGCCACAGCGATTCCACAGGCCCCAGGCCTGATTTCTAACTCTCACGTGGTTCTTATACCACTATTTTAGTATATGGTTTGTGAGGCCCCTAGGGCAAAACGTGTACTGTGCAACTTATCGTATGCTAATTAAGTTCCTTGTATTGTACTTTTAGCTCTGACCTCATAAAGAGTGCAGAGGATTTGTGTTTAGAATAAATACATATATATTTGATATACACCTTGTGTGGTGTGCTTTCATTTGGTACTCAAGGGATTATAAATGGTAAAACAACTTGCTTAACTCGCATCCAAGTCTTAGCCTGAAGGCTGCTTCCCACAGCTACCACTAGGATAGCTTTCTATAAGGTTCACTTTATAACCTACCATCAATAAGGGTCGATTGGACTTGGTCAAGGTGCCCACTAGAATAGTGGACATCATACACCAGGCCAACTTCTCACAGTTGTGTCACCGTGCTGCGGACAGGAGGCCAGTCAGCTGTCCCTTGGAGTCTCTTGGCTTGACTGGGCTCTGGAGACAGTTCCTCTTTGAGCAGGACACGGCACTAACTGTCCTTCTCTTCGCAAACCACAAGGTGCAGCATTTCTTTGCTGATTACTCGGTGCAGGAGGGCTGTCTTTCTTCCAAGTCAGTCGAGATCGGAGTTCTGGGTGCCAGAAAATGCCCTCAATGTAGGATATGATTGTTAGCCAATGAGTTATCCTGATAACCACTTCCTGGGAAGTGAGGCATATGGCTATTCCAGGATGCACCATTCTGTCCACCCCCAACCTGGTGAGATCTCTCTTTCGACACCCAGAGGTCCTTAGCCCACTACCAGAGGTGTGGCTAACAAGGGGCTACACAGTGTGACAACTGGCTTCTGCCCTGTCCCCAGTGCCAGCCTGTCTGCCTAAACATTACGCATTTGCTCTTCAAAAGTGGCTTCTCCTATGAAGCTTGTCTTTTGGATTAACACCCATGTGGCTTCCCGCAGGAGGGAGGTAACATCTCTTTAATGCAAGCCCCTATTATGTCCTTTCCTGGGTGTCATTATCATGTCTACCATGAAAGCAGAAAGCAGTCTGCAGGACAAGGTCAGCGTACATCAGTAAACGGGCACTGAAACCTTGGGCAACTAAAGTGTCAACTCTAAAGTTGCACTTTGCCCACTAGTGACATTCATTTGATTTAACCATTAAATCAGATTTAATGCACTGATTATTTTGATACCAAACAGTATCAACCCTAGTAGTCCCATTCAGAAGTTAGGGTGGGGTGTCAGCCTATAACTCTGTACTGCCAATGGGGCTACTAGCGTTTCTACAGTAAAAACAACAATTTAGGGTTTTTACTGCTGGAACATTTAAACGAACAGGTTTCACTTTTTAACATATATCACCCTGTCTTAGGGCTAGTTAGGCCTGCCATAGGCGTGACTTACATACATTAAAAAGAGAAATGTAAGGGTCAAAGCACAAGCATGGAGTCCTTTTTAGAAGGCTCAGGGCATTTCAGAGATATTACACCAGTACCCAGTAGTCAAAACGTGGGCAAAAAGTTAGGGTAAAGCGTGCAACAAAGCCTATTTCATTTACACTGTTCCCTGTGACAATGTCCTCTTTGTCCCGAAAATACCAAAAAAAAAGGTAACCACCCTCCTGATGGACCTTAAAGCTCTTTTGTGATCCTGCTTTTGGAGTCCATCCTTCTCTTTCGAGGTGTGAGGCAGAGCAAAAAACATTTGGAGGGTGATGGATAGTCCAAAGTGAAAAGGAGGGCTGCCTGTGTCCTCAATACCAGTTTGTTTGGGGAAAAAGGGTGGTGTAGGGCTGCTGCACCGAGAGGGGCTGGAGGTCGCTGACATGACCAGTTGAAGTGATGCCAATGACAAAAACTGTTTTGAGTCAGAAGATGCAACGGGCAGCTCTGTATTGGCTCGAAGGGATGCACATAAGTATTGTCAGGATAAAATTAACATACCACTGTGGGATCCCAAACGGTTAGGGAGGGAACAAGTGTCATAACTTTAATGAACTGCATCACAACAGGTAATTTAAACAAGAACAGCATTTTGGGCAAATGCAAAAAAAATAAAAGGATCGACAAATATCCTTTAAAAGTACCCACTGCCAGACCTTGTCCGGTCAAAGACGACAAATTTAAAAAAAGAACTTGTAAGAGATTTGTGTTTCAAACTTAACAGACCACAAATGTTGCCTAGCAGCCACTGCCAATGTAATTAGAGAGGGATGCCTAGAAGCAAGGATGGCATCTGCAACCTCATTTGGTAGATCGAACACAATCAACTTCTGTTCCTCTATGCCCTCCCAAGGAGGAGTAGACTGCACAGGTTCGGTCGGGTGCAGTACATTGAAGTCCTGCTACAACAGAAAATCCTTCCTGAAGTAGTAGCCTGATTTAGGACAGATGCTCATGCCCAAACATTCCGGTACCCCACTCTCCTGACCCAATCTGGAACTACTAGAATGACTTGGACCCAGTCGTTGCCGATTTTCTTCGAACTGGAGGATAAGTGTGGAAAGGAGTCTAGTGCTGCACCCTAGCTTAATGAGTCTTGGAGAGTTCTTGGGAACTAGAAGGAGCAGAGGTTTTGACTAAGTTCGATTGACGGTGGCACAAAGATCCAGCCAAGGATCTCACCACTGACAGAAGAAGCCCTATGCCACCTTGGATGCAACTGCCATTTGTGATCACCCAGGCATGGCCGGCTGAGCTTGCCTACCCTGATATGTAAAGTTTCCGCCAGGTGCTTCATGATCAGTGACTAGCCCGGATGCATAAGATAACACCAGAGGTGCAGTGCCTCTTGGCATACGACCCTTTTCCACCCTGTTTGTTGCAGTACAACATGGTGGTGGTGTTGTTCATGAGAACTTGCCACAGCCTTCACTTGATGGATGGTGGCAGGCCTTCAATGCCAGATTTATGTGGTCAGGTTTCCATCAGAGACGAAGAGTGCACTGATCTCTATCTCTCACAGATGACCTCCAAAGTCTAACAGGAACACATCAGTCACCATCGCCAGGTCTGAGAGGAGTCTGCCGTTGGTTGGGTAGTGGCTGTGTAGTTACCACTATAGATCTTGTGCAGCCTTCTGTGGAGAAGCGTGGCTCAGTGGTTAGAGGCGGCAGACCCGGAAGCTGAGATCAGCCGTGGACCAGGGTTCGATTCCCCGCCTCGGCGGGTCTCGGGCTAAAAAATTCCACGGACTCGACAATTCTCGCTCCGGTGCCTACTCGACTCACGGGGTCACACTCTGCGACTCTGGGCAATAGCTTGCTTAATCTCCACCACAGCCCCTCGCGGCGGGATGCCTGGCTTTCACCTTGTGAATACCCTGCCGGGGTATCTCACAGGGGAATACCAGGACGGGTTCCCTAAGCAAGCGCCTTGAGACCCCTGGGTGATTTGTGCGCTATATAAATCGAAATACATTTACATTTACATTCTCTAAAACGTGGGTCCACTGAGGCTTTAGATCCAACTGTAAAGCTCTATATGCTAACTTCCAAAGTGGATAAGCAGGATGCATGAGGCCCAAAAGCCTCAGAACCGCTCTTACTAAGATACAGGACAACGGCTGAAACCCAAGGATCATACCCTGAATGTCATATACTTGTTGTGACATTGTGTCTAGAACAGATCATATTAAAAAAAAATGTGTTAAGTAGTCAGGTGGGATTTTGACTCATTGATCAAGAACCCTAATAATGTCAGGAGGTTCACTATCAGTTGGAGGTTATCTACAATGGACTGTGACGAGCCTGACTTCAACAGCCAGTCCTCAAGGTAAGGGAAAACTGCTATTCCCAAACTTCGAAAAGAGATGGTTGCCACTGCCATCACTTTCAAGAACACTGAGGGGCACTCTTAAGCTGAAGCGGAGACCAGCACACTGAAAATGCTCCTGACTGACGTTAACCCACAGGTAACATCTGTGGGACTGCAGGATAGGCACATACAAGTACATGTCCTGTAGGTCCAAGATAGGAAATAGCAGGTGTAACAACCCATGCCTACTTATGAGGTCAGCACACTCTAAATGGTCTCTTTTTACTGCACAGCCTGCATCTCTTGCAGTAAGAAGACAATTCTTCTCTGAAAGCAGTTCTGATGAACGAGGAAGGTGTGGTGGGTCGAAAAGAAACACAAGGGCATAACCCTGACGGACGTTCTGGAGGACCCATCGGTCAGATGAGTTGGACTGCCATCGTGGAAGATAAGGTCTCATCATGCCTCCCACAGGATAGTTGTAAGCCGCTAAAGGCAAACTAAAATGGCTTGGGGGCTGATGTCGCAGAGGCGGGAGGCTAAGATTCCCCGGAGACCTGCGCAGTCCTTGTTCCTAGCAACAAAACAACATGGGTTATTGTTGTGGTGGTGGTGGGGCCTGGCATTCTCTTTATGTCAACCCTGTGTAGTAGTTTCGGAAGGGTTGAAACTGATGGGGAACTTGTCAGGCAGAGGGGAAAGGCGGAAGAGTTCAAGAGGATTTTCAGCCATTTTGTCAAAAAAGCAGTTACCACCAGAAGGCATATCCATAAGACAGGTTGGTTTCTCCAAAACAAGCAGTGGATCAAATCCACACATGATGATGGAGCATCACACACAAGTGCTTAGCACTTGACCCAAGAAATCCTAAGAATGCAGGCCAGCCCTAACTACATAGTTGGCTGTATCGTTGCCATCCAGAAGGATCTGAGCCAAAGAGGCTCAAAACTTCTTTGGGACTGTTGGCACGAACTTGCTGGTCATGTTTCAGAGGGTGTGCATGTAATGGCTTAACAGGTGGTAATAGTGGGGAATGCATTAGGATTTGCTTTACTGGTGGAAGCATGGACCACTAAACTCTCATGAGTAGAAAGCTGTGTATGAAAACCTGGGTCACCGGTTGCCAGTTTGCTACGTCTGGTTACTTGCCTGTTCACCAGTGGGCAACAGCAAGGTTTAAAGTAAGTGCTCATAATCAGTGTAACAGGGCTACACTAAACAGACGTTGGGGGCTCAAATAACCTTGGCACAGTGTGCAAAATCTCAATAAGGGCATTAATCTTAACTTCAGCAAAAGGCAGCTGGAGGTCCAGAAGCTCAGCAGCACATTAAACAACTACTGCATATAAAGCACTCTGCTCTAATGGGGGCTTAAGGGGTGCAATCAACACTGTATCAGGGGAAGTATAAAGCCCAATGCCCTCCTCCAGGTCCACATAAATACTGACTCATTGTAATGTGGGGGTAAATCATCCCATCATCACAATTGTCATTATCAGTTGGTGGCAAACTCCAGTCAGAATCAGAGCCAAAACGATGATGGAGCCTCTGATGACGGTTCCGTGGTAGAGGGAGTGTTTTGTCTGCACCCGTTTGTACAGGAAGAGGTTTGTGCTTGAGTGTAGTCAAAGCGTGACCTTGGCCAGACACTGGAGCAGGCAGGTACTCAAACTCTGGCAGTTGGGACTGGTGTTAATTAAGAAGGGAATGGCACAGGTATTGAAGCAGGAGCAAAGTTATCACTGAATTATGTGCCGAACCTCAAGTGGGTTCTAGGGTCTCAAACAGTGCAGAGGATGGATTCACCTGACTGGAGGCCCCACAGCCTCCTTTAAGGTCTCGACCTGCTGCGGAGTCACTGTTGGCCTTTGAAATCTAGGGCACAATGGAGACAAGTTGTGAAAAATGCTCTTCGATTGCAGATCGGGATTGATTAAATTAGAATACCTTGATGATCTGCCGACTCTTTTGGTCAAAGTGTGGGGGGTGGGGGGTGGGGGGGCTGGGGGGAATGGGGGTTGGATGAACTTCAACTGCTAAGCAATAAGCAACCCATCAGAGGAACGGCCTAGAGAGCAGGCTGCATCCTGTACCTTCGATGTGATGTGGGACTTATGGAATGCCTGAGACTTCTTTTGATGTTTGGCGACATAAAGCTTTGAGTCATGCTCCTGGATCACCTTTGGTAGCACGAGGGCATATTCTTCGAACGACCTGGGAGTCGTACCCAAACCTAAGTCCTACAGATCTTGCGCAGGTTCTTCCCCACCAACATCTGTTTCAACTAGTCAGTTTGAACCCTGTACGCATTTGCGAGTCAGATTCATTCAGGACGAGCTATTTTTAGGTCCAACTCGCCCTTTCTGGCAAGTAGGAAGACAAACTGACACTTGACCTCTGCCTCTGAAAGTAGAGGAAATGTGACAAGATAGCAAGATTTAAAGGCATCTTTATTGATCACAAAGTAAATGAGCAATACAAATGCTTTTAAATCTTGTTAACTTGTCACATTTGCTCAGGTTTCAGAGTCCGACGTCAAGTGTATTTCAGTTAGGTGAGGAGATTTTGTAGGCTACTAGATCTGCAGGTCTAGTGCAATTTTTATCATTTTTCGAGCCCTGCTGTAGTCTTCGGTAGGGATATTGTTTCCTTGCACACTGGAAAGAGCACTTGAGAGAATTTATAAATCAATGAAAAAAGGGGGAGGAGCTCCAGATCCATACTGAAAAGAGCAGAACAAAAATGTAGTTACCCTATAAGCATCTATTCATAGCGTGTAGTGCTGTAGATGCACAAGCTCTGCATACTCTTGCCATCTAGTGTTGGGCTTGAATTTTTGAAAGATGTTTTTCATTCAAAGTAGTCTTTTGAGTCACAAGTTAAATGATTACTCCTCTTTATGCTAGTATTGAATATGGGTACCAGCTGCTTTTACCCGGAGGGTGAGAGTAGGATGGAGCGATAGGAAAGGGTGCTGCGCATTGCACTGTTAAAGGTTTTATTTTTAGTAAGAAAAGATCGGCATCCCATTCAAGTCCCTCCGAGGATGGAGGGAGGATTCTTGTTATCTACAGCACTACAAGCTATGAATAGATGCTCACCGAGTAACATTTTCTGTTCGTAGCATGTGCTACTTTGCACAGACTGTAAAACAGTCCCTCCGAATAAGCAGTGCTTAGCGTGTAGATAGGGCGATTTCTGAAAGTGAGTGTTAAGGACTGTGTCAAACTGGATCCTGCTGCCTAGCAAAAATGAAATGAAATGAGTCTTATATTGCGCTACTAAGCCCGAAGGCATCAAGGCGCCTAAAAAAGAAATCAAAATGACCAAATAACCAGCACTACGGGTACGCCCTAGAGAATAACTAGGTTTTTAGGGCTTTCCGAAAGTTCTGGACCGACGGTTGGGATTTGATTTCAAAGGGAAGGCTATTCCACAACTTGGGGGCTACTGTTGAAAAGCCTTCCCGCCCCATTTAGTTCTACGAGCGCGAGGCACCACCAGCAGACTCTTGGTTGAGGAATGGAGAGCTCTCTCCGGTACATATGGGCACAGCAGTTTCCTCACGCCCTCAGCCCCATTGCCAGCAAGCGCCCCATAGGTCACACAGAGAGTCTTGAAGGCAATCCTGGACTCAATAGGGAGCCAGTGCAGGCTTTTCCTGGCAACCGTCGCGGAGGATAATCTAGGAACATCCAGTACAAATTTGCCCGCCGCGTTCTGAACAGTCTGTAGGCGCTGCATCAGACCTTTGTTAGCACCAGCATAAAGAGCATTACAGTAAACAAGTCGCGAGGCAACCAGTGCAACGACGACCTGCTTGCGAGCCTGAGGGGACAAATAGTGCTTAATTTTTCGAAGGATTTTAATAATACCCCAACAGGTAGCGACTGTTCTATTGACCTGCTGTACCATTGAGAGATCTGGGTCAATAATTACTCCCAGATTCTTCGCAGAATCTGTAGGTGAGGGGCAGACTCCCAGCGAAGGGGGCCACCATTCGGCCGTCCAGATATTAGTGTTTCCACCAAAGACCAAAATGTCGGTCTTCTCCCCATTCAGTTTGAGTGAATTGTTGATCATCCACTTAGCAACCGCCTCTATGCAGCTTCTAAAATTATGAATGGGAGCGTGCACCGAGCGAGAGAGGGACACCAAGATCTGTGTATCATCAGCATAGGAGACTACCTCCATCCCAAACGATCTCACCAGCCTGGCAAGTGGGGCCACATAGATGTTGAACAGGGTCGGACTTAATGCCGACCCTTGAGGGACCCCACATTGCACAGGTGTGGGAGGAGATAGAAAGTCTCCCAGCTTAACCCTCTGCTCCCTCTGATACAGGAAAGAAGCCAGCAAGCTCAAAGCCGCACCATCTACCCCTATCTCCCTCAAACGAGATGTAAGAACCGAGGGAGACAGGGTATCGAAGGCGGCTGTCAGATCTAATAAGATCAGCAGGGAGGTATGGCTCTGATCGACCTCAGTGCGGATGTTATCAAGCACTATCGTCAGGGCCGTCTCCATGCTATGGGCTCTCCTGAAGCCATGTTGGGACTGATCTAACAGACCCGAGGTATCCAAGAACGCCGCCAGATGCTTGTTTAGGTGGGTCTCCAGCATCTTGGCTGGGGCTGGGAGCAAGGAAATGGGGCGGAAGTTCTTAAGTACTTTAGGTTCTAATGTGGGCTTCTTAAGAAGGGGCTTGACTACAGCACTCTTCCACTGGGAGGGGAAAATACCATCCGTCATTGCCCTGTTCATGATGTCCAAAAGCGGAGGCAACATGGTATCTATGCATTCCTTGAGGACTTTAAGAGGACAGGGATCTAATGGAGACCCTGACCTCATCTTGCTTAAGAGCAAGTCAAGTTCCTGCAGAGAAAGCGGTGGAAACACAGACAGGCTCACAGTGGTGGTGGGGGCATCAACTTCGAAGGGGAGGAGAACAGGACCAGGAGAGGGGGGGAGCATTAAGGCCTTTTGTGAATCAAGGGCCGAGTAGATGTCTGCTATTTTCATATGAAAATATCCTGCGATTTTATCACAGAGGTCTTGTGAGCACACAATAGGATCAGGCATCTGTAATGTACAGAGGGAATCAACTATCTTAAAAAGTTCTCTCGGGGAGGTAAAAGTGGTCGTTAGATGGGCAAAATATTCTTGTTTCACCTTAATGACCTCCGCCTTATATTCCTTAAGGAGAGATTTGTGTTTCTCCCTCTCTAGGGGGTTCCAGCTCACCCGCCATAGCCTTTCCTGCCTCCTACACCCCTGCCTCAGGAGTCTTAAAGGCTCCGAGAACCACGGGGCTGATGGTCTCTGTCGGGCAGAATAACGCACGGTTTCAGGGGCTAGCACATTTACTGCTGTCGTAATAGCATTCGTTAATTCGGAAGCAGCTATGTTAACATCTTTGGCTGAGCTGATGGCAGATATCTGAATTAGAGGGGCAAGGGAAGAATTAGTAACCTTCCTAAAATCTCTTCTAGGTTCCATTTTACTAGGACCAGTCCACTTAAGGTTGCTAGGAAAAGCCTGAAGTTCCAACGGAACGGCCAAATGGTCGGACCAGCTCAGTGGAATAGGTAGTGAATATGCTACTTACCAGTATGCATCTGTTCTTGGTATGTAGGGCTGCTAACATTCATATCTATTGCATAGATCGCCGCCTAGTGTTGGGTCCGGATGATTGCACATTGTTGTCCTGGAAGAGTCTTCGAAGTATCACGAGATAGGTGGCTCCTCCCCTGGACTACAGTGCGCATGGGTATCGACTCCATCCCCAGATTGTTTTTAGCCATTGTGGCAGAGATGGAGTGAAATAGTGTAAAGGATGTCCATGCTAATGATTGAACGCAAGAGAGTATCTGCAGCCGCTACGGGCACCGGGGAGGAGGGTGGGCGATATGAATGTTAGCAGCCCTACATGCCAAGAACAGATGCATACTGGTAAGTAGCATATTCAGTTCGAGGCATCTGGGCTGCTAAATTCATATCTATTGCATAGAATACATAGCAGTCCCTCCATTAACGGCGGTTGCCCGTGCCAGCTGCAGAAGTCTGAAAGAGTGTTTTGAGAACAGCCTGTCCTACAGCTGCTTGCTGCTTGGAATGCACATCAACCCAGTAATGCTTGGTAAACGTGTGCGGTGTAGACCACGTGGCTGCTCTACAAATGTCTTCCAAAGGAATGTTCCCCAGGAAAGCCATGGAGGCCCCCAGCTTGCGTGTGGAGTGCGCTCTTGGGGTGATCGTTAAAGTACGTTTAGCTTTTTGATAACAAATCTGAATGCACTTAACAATCCATCTGGCTATTCCTGCTTTGGAAATAGGATTGCCTTTGTGCTGGGCTGAGAAGGCAACAAAAAGTTGCTGTGTCTTCCTAAAGTGTTGTGTCCTGTCAATGTAGTACATCAATGCCCTCTTCACGTCTAACGTATGGAGCATTCTTTCCGCTACTGTTTGTGGGTTTTGAAAGAATGCGGGCAGTTCAATAGTTTGGTTGACATGAAACTGTGACACCACCTTCGGAAGGAACTTGGGGTTAGTGCGGAGCACTACCCTGTTTGAATGAATTTGTATGAATGGCTCTTGTATTGTGAGCGCTTGCAGCTCACTAACACGCCTGAGAGAAGTAATAGCAATGAGAAAAGCCACTTTCCATGTCAGGAACTGAATCTCGCATGAGTGTAGCGGCTCAAAAGGTGGGCCCATCAGTCTAGTGAGGACCACATTGAGGTTCCACACCGGAGCTGGTGGTGTTCTTGGAGGAATGACTCGTTTCAGTCCCTCCAGGAAGGCTTTAATGGCAGGCACCCTGAAATCAGAGAGATGCTGCCTGTTCTGGAGATAAGCTGCTATGGCGGATAAGTGTATCCGAATGGAAGCGTAAGCTAGATTGCATTTGTAAAGATGTAACAAATAACAGATGATGTTGGGAATGGATGCATCTAGTGGGTCAATGTGATGTTCTGTACAGTAAATGACAAACCGCTTCCACTTAGCTGCATAGCAAGCTCGGGTAGTGGGCTTCCTTGCCTCCTTGATGATGTCCATGCATTCAGGAGGCAGGTTGAGGTAGCCAAATTCTAAGACCTCAGGAGCCAGATCGCCAGATTGAGCTGTTGCGGATCTGGATGCTGAATGTCGCCATGGTTCTGCGTCAAGAGCCTGGGAGTGAGATGCAGCCTTTGATGCGGTACCACGGAAAGTTCTAGAAACGTGGTGTACCATGGTTGGCGTGCCCACGTTGGAGCAACCAGGATGAGCGTCATCGAGTGTTGCTTTAGCTTTCTTGCCACCAGCGGAATGAGAGGTGCTGGGGGAAAAGCGTACGCAAATCTGCCTGACCAGTTCATCCATATCGCATTCCCCTGCGATTGTGGGTGAGGGAACCTGGCGGCAAAGCTTTGGCATTTTGTGTTTTCCCTTGTGGCAAACAGGTCTATCTCTGGATGACCCCACTGCTGGAAGTACGGGTGGAGTACCGATGGATGTATCTCCCACTCGTGCATTTGATGGCTGTACCTGCTGAGCAGATCCGCCATCTGATTGTCCTTGCCCGGGAGGTGTTCCGCCATGAGGATGATGTTGCTCTGAATGGCCCACTTCCACATGCTCTGAGCCAGATGAGACAGCTGTGGAGAGTGCGTACCTCCCTGCTTCTGGATGTAGTACATGGCTGTCATGTTGTCCGTCCGGATCAACACGACCTTGTTGCACAGATGTACTTTGAAGGACTTGAGCGCCATGAAGATCGCCATCAACTCCAGGTAGTTGATGTGCATCTTTTGTTGCTGCGTCGACCACAGTCCCTGCACCGTGTAGTGAAGCACATGAGCTCCCCACCCCTGGAGAGATGCGTCCGTTGTTAGGATAATCTGTGGCACAGGCTCTTGGAACGGTCGGCCCTTGCAAAGGTTGTGTGGATTCCACCAATGCAGGTAGTTGTATGCCCGACCGGTCACCAACACTAGGTCTTTCAACTGTCCTTGAGCCTGAGTCCACTGATGCGCCAATCATTCTTGGAGCGGACGCATATGCAGCCGTGCGTGCGGGACTATGAAGATGCAGGAGGCCATCATGCCTATCAACTGCATGAACACTCTCGCTGGCAGGGAGTGTTGCGGTCTGAACCTTTGGATGAGCGACTGGATGCTGTTGATCCTCACTTCGTTTGGCTGAGCCGTAGCAGTCAGAGTATTTATTGTCGCGCCCAGATACTGCCGCACGTGGGAAGGCTGGAGGTGCGACTTTGGGTAGTTCAGTGAGAACCCCAGACTGTGATGGAGGTGAATGGTGTGGGACATGTGTGCGGCGCACTGGTGTTCCGACCTTGCCTGAACCAGCCAGTCGTCTAGGTAAGGGTAGACATGTATATTTAGTCTCCTGAGGTGCGCCGCCACCGTCGCCAGACACTTGGTGAACACTCTGGGGGCAGTGGTCACTCCGAAGGGTAGGACTTTGAACTGATAATGCCTGTTTTGGATGGTGAACCTGAGGTATTTTCTGTGGGAGGGGTGGAGTGGTATGTGAAAATAAGCATCCTTGAGGTCCAAGGTTGCCAGGAAGTCCCCTTGGTTCAGCAGGGGAAGAATCTGCTGCAGTGTTAGCATGTGAAAGTGTTCTGACAGTATATACAGGTTGAGGGGGCGCAGATCCAGAATGGGTCTGAGGGATCCGTCCTTTTTTGGGATAAGGAAGTACAGGGAATAGACCCCTGTACCTTCCTCCTCCACTGGTACGAGCTCGATTGCGCCTTTTTGCAGCATCACCATGACTTCCTGCTGCAATAAGTGCAAGTGCTCTGCCGACATAGGACGTTGTCTTGGGGGAATGTTGGGTGGAGTGGATGTCCACTCCAAACAATAACCGTATTGGATACGTTTTCTCACCCACCTGTCTGTGGTGATGGACGTCCAGACTGGCAGGAACTGCTGGAGTCTCCCCCCGACAGGTGTTGGATGGTCGGGGGGCAGTGACAGAGAGTCACTGTTTGCTGGTGGCAGAGGAACGGGAGTTGTTGTTTCCTCTGCCTCTGCCCTTGGCACTATTTCCTCTGTAACCCCCTCTTCCCTGCTTGGGGTACGAGGACTGTGCGCCACCTCTCGTGAATTGTGTCTGCTGAGCCAAGTGTCCTCTGGTAACACCACGGGTACCTGAGCGACGAAAAGTGCTCCCCCTGAACTGATGAGACTGAAGTGCCCCCATGGACTTAGCTGTCTCATTGTCTTTTTTAATTTTCTCGAGGGTAGTGTCAACGTCTGGGCCAAACAGTCTGTCGGGATTAACAGGCTGGTTGAGTATAGTTGTTTGAATGTCAGGTTTAAAACCTGAGATGCGAAGCCATGCTTGACGCCTTAACATCACGCTAGTGTTAATCGCCCTAGCCGCTGTATCTGCCACATCAAGCGCACACTTTATTGCAGCGTTTGAAATCTTTCCCTCCTGTATTAGCATCTCGGCTGCCTCCTTAAACTCATCTGGAAGGTGTTGAAGGAGCTGTTCTAGGGTGTCGTAATGCGCCCTATCATATCGTGCCAACAGTGCCTGTGTGTTTGATATGCGCCAGATATTGGCCGCCTGCGCAGCCACCCTTTTACCAGATGCCTCCAGCACTTTCGACTCTTTGTCTGGGGGAGGAGCTTCACCCGTCGTCTGGGAGTTTGCCCTTTTGCGAGCATTAGCGACAACCAAAGAGTCCAGAGGCAACTGGCCCCGAATATATGCAGGGCCCCCAGGTGCCGGTCTGTATTTCTTTTCGATACGTGGGTTCACCACTCTCGCCCTGGTGGGTTCCTTAAAGATTTCCGGGGCATGCTTAAGGACACCTTTTAGCATTGGAAGTGTCTTAATAGTCTTTTCTGCGGCAGAGAAAGTGTCAAACAAAAAATCTTCTTCCACCGGGTCAGCATGCATGTCCACATTATGATTTGCAGCTGCCCGCTCTATTAAGGCACTGAATGCCGCTGAATCCTCAGTTGGGGATGTCCGTACACCATAACCCTGTGGGTCCTGTACCATTTGATGGCCTCCCTGGTCACCAGTGTCCACCCATGAGTCCTGTTGCTCATCAGGGTCATTGTTATCCGGGAAATTGTACTGGTCCTCCTGGTCATTGTCCTCTCCCCCTGACTCATTGGGGGAAGGTGATGGGCTCCTCCTTGGTGGAGGCTGAATAGGTTCAACAAGGGCAGGAAGGTCCTGTGCCGGCCTTTTCTTCTTTAGAGGTATGACATAGGATTCCAATGGTTGGGAAGTGATCTTTCGCTTATAGAGCGTCAATTTTCCCGTTTCGGCGTCGATATAATGCTCAGATTGTTCTTCTGAAGCTTGATGTCGATCCAACCCCCCACTTAGCATCGAGGGTTCCGAAGTTTTAGTGGTCTTTGGCACCGACCGGGGTGCACAGGCCTTCGGTGCCACTTTCGGCGGCAGAGTGTAGAGGAGCTTCGTCGAAGTCTTCCTAGGTGCGTCAACCAATTTCGGAGTTGACGGCGTGTGAGTCGTCGACGGTAAAGTCTTCTCCCGAATTCGTTTGAGGGAGTCAGTGACTTGCTTTGTGAAGGAAGCGGAGGGTTTCGCCACCGCTGACCTATGTCCGTCGCCATTGGAGGACACCGGTGTCGACGCGGTGTCCGTGCGTACTCGGGCCTCAGACGCATCTTCGACCCCAATGGTCCTGTCCTCCTTCCCAGGCTTAGGCGCCGATGCCGTTGGTTTAGTACCGGCTTCTTTGTGCCGATGCGTCGGGCCTCCGGACTTCGGCTCCGGGCCCTTTGTCGACTGTGCTTCGACCGGGCGTTTGCCCGTTGGCGCCGCAGACGCGTGTGAAGGTGGTTCGACAGTCTTTGTGGACTTCGATGGAGCAACCGTGCTCGACACGTGTTCGACGACCTTCTTCGAGGTCGGGTCCTTGGCCACCATATGTTGCGGTGCCGGCTCGACAGCCTTCTTCGGAGCCTCGGAGGGCGACGGAGTCGATGACGTAGCAGGCTTTTTCAGTTTCGATGGTACGTCGGCCATCTTTGTTGGCGTCGAATCCGAAGGTTTCGGTTTCGATATGCGCAATGGCGGCTTCGCTGGTGTGTCCGTGGCCGGGCCAGAAGGCGGGGCCGGGGATAGCGGTGCAGGGTCGTGGGTAAGGCCGAGTGGCGATCCCGTGACCTGAGCCTGAGTCATGTAACTTTCGGGGCATAGCTCTTCCTCCGAGCTATCTTCTGCAGCCCCATAAACTTCTTCGTCGTCCCCTACCTCCTCGACGTATTCTAGGTCCTGGCCCTCGACGGGTTCTCCGGGATCGGCCTCGACCTCAGTCGATGGTGGTGAAATCTGCAGACGATGGCTTGGGCCTTCTGCCACGGCGTTGTCGAAGATGTCGTCGGGTGCCGGGGCCGCTCGCCGGGCCTCGAGGTGCGCCGAAGCTTGAGCGTCTTCTTCGACCTGAACTTTGAGCAGGCCATACAGTTGGCCTCGTTGTGGTCCGGCGAGAGGCATTTGTTACAGACTGGATGCACGTCGATATGTGGGTACTTGGATCCACACACAGGGCAGAACTTGAACGGACTTCGTTCCATTGTAGGATCGTCGGGGTCTTGCTGCGACGACAGGGCCTCGATGTCCGAAGAGTTACTCGACTCCGCAGAAAACCGACTCGAAGAGTCGGATGAAGCACAAGACCGAACGCGAACAATACCGACGAGTTAACGAAGGCCTTTTGGCCTTAAAGAAGTATGTTTTTCGATTCCGACTAGGAGACGTCGAAATCACATCCGAACCCAATGGCGGAAAAAAACAATCTGGGGATGGAGTCGATGCCCATGCGCACTGTAGTCCAGGGGAGGAGCCACCTATCTCGTGATACTTCGAAGACTCTTCCAGGACAACATTGTGCAATCATCCGGACCCAACACTAGGCGGTGATCTAAGCAATAGATATGAATTTAGCAGCCCACATGCCTCGAACATCTGTTTTTAACCTAGGATCGTTCGAAAACACCCCATCCAGGATGTGACCCGCCTGGTGAGTAGGAGATTTAACCAGCTGCTGAAGACCATAGGCGGACAAGGAGTCCACGAGAGTTCGAGAATCTCTGGAAGCAACATTGTCCAAGTGAAAACTTAAGTCGCCCAAGACCGTCAATTGGGCACAGCTAAAATAGGGTTCCAGGATGTTAAGCAAGGACTGGCTAAAATCAGTTCTAGGACCCGGGGGTCAATAGATCAGTATGCCCATAAAAGGGGCGGCACTGGGAAGACCAATGAAAAGTGAAGAGCTTGGAAGGGATCTGAAGAACCAGACAGTTCAGAAATACGACAGGTATGGGATGTCTTATAGAGAATCCCTAGTCCACCTCCTCTGCGCCCAACTCTATCCAGCCTGGCCAGCGCATATCGTTCTGGAATCGCGGCCACCAGGTCAGCAATAATATCCAGGCAGTAGTGTTTCATAAATTTGTGTTGCATTGATCAGGTAGCTGTCTTGCATGTCAGCTAGTGAAATATTTCCAAGGAAACAATTGGTGGCGGCGTTTTTGTGTGTACAGTGTGCCCTAGCGGGTAACAGGGAGAATGGATTTAGCTTTTTTCTGAGGCAAGTTTGGATGCACTTGACTATTCATCCAGTAATTTTTGCTTTTGAGATTGGCTGACATTTCTAGGGATTGTTAAATGATAAAATACAGCCGGTCCGCTTTGTGAAAGGGTTTAGTTCTGTCATTGTCGTTCATAAGAGGCTGTTTAACATCTAAATGTGGATGGCCCAGTCTGTCACGGTTTCTAGATGTTCAAAAATAACTGGAGTGCTATAGTACAGTTTAAGTGAGAAGGGGAAATCACCTAAGGCAAAAACTTAGGGTTAGCCCTTATAATTACTTTTTCACTGGGAACTTGAAAGTAAGGTTCCTTTAGTGTTAGCGTTCGCAATACCCTAATACGCACAAGTTAAGTTATTGAGACTAGGAATGTTACTTTCCAGAGAGATTCTGGAGAGGGCAGCAATGTAGGGACTCGCCAGGGAGCCCTCGAGTCCGGTAAGGACTACATTGATATACCACTCAGGGGCAGAAGGCACCATTAGGGGGATGACTTTGAAGGCCTTCCAAGCCTTAAATGACTGTTATACGAAGTGTTCTCTATTCTACATATAACTGGCTATGGGTGCTAAGAGGTGTATGCCAATCCAGAATGTTGTAGATGAAGACTGTAGAAAATAAACAAACATTAGAGTAAGTTGACCCTGTTTTCTTGGTGCTGCAAGGAAACAGGTTTCATGGCCCCTTCTTGTAGAAGGCTTGCACCTCCTTCTCTAGAAGGAGGAGATGTTCTTTGCGCAGGTGGAAGGCACATGGCGGTATGTTGGGAGGGTATGTGAGTAATTCTAGGCAGTAATGGTGTTGCACCATGATTAAAACCCATTTGTCGGAGGTGATTTCCTGGAAGCGTGGTAGAATTCCTGGAGTTTTTCCCCCGATAGATGTGTGAATTAGGGGGTTTGGGGGCAGATAATCGCAGAGTCAATGCTTCAGGGTGACCTCCTTGCTGCCAGAACCTCTCTGTAGTGATTTCCTTTATATGCGCCCCAAGTGCATCTACAGGGGTGTAGGGGTGGTACGCTTGTTGCTGCTTTTGCTAGGAGCCTGAATATGGGAAGGTAACCTCAGAGGCGCTACAATACTGTTGTTTCAGCAAGAAGCCTCCAGGGACAAGGATTTTTATGGCACCCACAGCATCTGCTTTCTGAGTATCTTTTTTAAATTGTGTCCAAAATCTGGTCAAACTGTGGCCCAAACAGGTGTTCTCTATTTAATGCCAGGTTGAGCAGATATTGCTGTACTTCAGGTGTAAACACCGAAATGAGGATTCATGATGTCAATAGATAAGGAAAGTGACATTAACCACACAGGCTGCAGTAAACACTGCATCTACGGCACAATGAATAGATGTATTCAACATCGACTTGCCCTCTGTGACCAGTTTCTTACCTCTCTGGCAATATTGTATTGTATTGAATTTTAGGAACATTTCTAAAGCGCGCTGTAACCCTACGGGCTTTTTGGAACTGGAGAAGCTTTAGCAGACCCTGCATTTAATCCCAATTGGCTCCATCATATCTTGCCAGCACGCCTATCGGGGTGGCAATGCACCAATGGTTAGAGGCACTTTTAGCCAGCTTTTTCCCACTGCGTCAAACTTTTTATTCTCGTGATCGGGAGGGGGAGCACCCCATGCCTTGAGAGTTTGCACCTTTACATGCAGAGTGGACAACTAGTGAATCTGGTTCCACGTGTCTTCCAATGTATGGATGGTCATTAGAAGAGGCCTTATGTTTACATTCGTCCCTTGGGGTTATTACCCGAGGTTGTTTAATGGGCTCTATATGTAGCCTTAAATATGCTAGCATGGTGCCGAAATGATGAGTCGGAATGGTGGAAGTAAGTACTGAGAAACTCCTTAATTTTGAAGATATGGTCATGAATGTCCAAACCTGATGGCAGAAAAAAAATCTAACACTGAGTCTATGACCATGTGCGATACCAGCATAAGAAGGAAACACGGTGTATCTCGTAGTTCGAAAAACTTCTTAGAGGAAAAAAAAACTTGCAAACATCAGAGCCCAAATGCTACGAACAGAAAAGAACTGCTGTTGATGTGCAGGGGCGGCGGTTATATGCTTCATGTGGGAGCACTGTTGTGAAAACTTCGGGCATCTCAGGAACATTTTAAGGGTGAAGAATCTGGAGTTAGAACATACACCAGAACCCAATTTTTCTATAATGTCTCCTAGGATAACAAGACTGACTTAGCAGAACTCACTACAAGTTGCAAAAATTTGTTCTAAAAAAATTCAGAAGGGAAGTTGGAGCAAATTATCCGCAAAATGGTTAAATGAAAACCCACTAAGAATTAGCATAAGCTATTTCCAGACATGAGCTCTGCCACTAAAATCTTATTAGACTTTGCCTCCAACTTTCAGCAGAGAAGCGATATTGATAGACCCTAACAAAAGCAAACACCGCGGTGGACGCTCCTATTTTCCATAACAGCTGCTAACAAGAAAGAATGCTAGCCATCAAGATGACATGATTTCTGGGACCAAGTTTACAATAAAGTTACATATGCTAAAAATAATAAAAAGAAATCCAGGCAACGCCATTTACTTTGCTCAATAAACTACAGCATTCCAAGTTAAGTTGGTAGAGCTATTGGTGCCATTTACTGAGCACGATTAAACCTTGTGTCAGTATTTCCAGGCCTGGGGTTTTACCAACACATTTGTCTTCCTACTGTTGAACAATGTTTCCCTTCGTTACAAATGAGAAGCATTAAGCAACAACCCCTCCAGGCCATGGGTTCTTTGGGGACCAGTAAACCAATAACCTTAGGAAGTCATTTGGTTTGGTCTAGTGTTGGCAGAGGGTGATTTAGCATTTTTGGTGTCAAATGCCCTTCTCTAATTTGCATTTTACCTCTGTATGGCCCTCTCCCAACCAAATCAATAAGGCTATGTGTTGCAGAAAAGCCCAGCAGACTCCTAGGATGCAGGACTAAGGAAACTCATTCATTATTCTAGTCTCTGAAGAGTTAACCAGTCCGAACACCCACAATGGCTATCTAAATATTTTTTTCCCTTATAAGAAATAAGATGTCAGATGTACTGCTCTGAGATCCACCATGTTTATTGTGTGCAAGCTCCTTAAGTTTTCCGAAGTGAGCTCTCTATCTTGGGGGGCACCCATCACATTGTTCAGCGTCACCATAGGTTTCTAGTATTATACAGATTATCAGTTTTTCTCTTTTCATTCAACACAGGAGCAGTAGTAAAGATGCCTTCCCATAATCAATGTCTTCCTTATTATGAAAGTGCTGATCCCACTGCACCTCCAGACATGCCTGTCATGGTCTCATTTGCAGTCTTGCACTGAGCTGTATAAATATGCATTAAGCCATCTACCTGAAGAGATGCAGCTTGCTAAGGTAGTGAGTTATGTTTGTTGACTGGCACATCTGTTGGATGGATATCTAGTTCTCCTCTAAAGGCTAGACTTGTCTGTTTTGTATCCTGCAATGCTCCTAAAGATATGGGCATTTTGAACTGGAGTGCTTGTTGGCAAGCTGTAGATTATGTGGAAGCATGACTGCTCATTGTGTGCAAATTTTGGCACACTGATTTTTCAGCTTGCTTTCAGTGGCCAGCAATTGCGGTATGGTCATTCAAATATCTCCTAATGAGCAAACGTACAGGCATACAGGTGTGGATGATGTGTCACAATTTATGTTCAAAAGCATCAACATACCCAATAAAGTACACAGGACACCCTGTGAATTAATTGACTTTAGTATCATACTAAGCCTCACAAGCAATAGCATTTACAAAGCAACACAGGATACCTTGAGAAATTATTGAGGTTAGTATCATTCTAAGCCTCACAAGCAATAGCCTTTAAAAAGATTACTGGGAGGATTTGAAAGTGGTGTAATACTACACTTTATGAACAATATAATGAAACCTTTTCAGGAAAAAGGAGTTCAGGGTATAAAGACATGTACAGAAGTCTAAGGTGTTCTAGGATATAAGACTTCAGATGACCGCAAATTTAAAGAGGATATAGCTAGTGACAGGTATTGTGGGTGCTGGCTGGCTAGCAACCATAAAGGGGCAAAACCAGAATTTTCTTTGCCACAGTGCCTTGTGTGTCTTTAATAGGAGGGGTGGGTGGGGACGGTGGGGTGAAGGAAGGGTGGGTGTTGGCAGTGGGGTGGAGGAGGGCTGGGTGGGGGCAGTGGGGTGGAGGAGGGGAGCACCTTGACCTTCAGAACATTGAAGCACTGATGTTTAATAAAATGGCTTGGGGTCACAATACTGGCTACGTCAAAAGTTAGGAATAAACTGAAATGCAACAAGAAACACCAATATCGTGCCGAACTGCACTGCCATTAACCACAGATCGCATTTATTTACAAAATTCAACCTGACTCCAAACACAAAGTCTACAGTCTCATGGCTCAGTAATGCATGCAAAGCTCAAAAGAATTGTTTCTTACCCTATTTGCTCTCCAGCTGCAATATGCCTTGTGCTGAAGAATGCAATTCGCGGGAAGCGCAGATCCTGATGAGAAACGTAGACTCGCACTGGGATAAGGTTTGGCTCGCAGAGGTGGTTTATAAAACGGCTCACATTTCCGTAGAAACGAGCATCAATGCAGTACACTTCTCCGTCCTACAGATACAGTATTTCAGATACAAAGACAGTATTTGATCTGGTACACAAATCGATCTCCAAAGAGTCAATAAAATAGTTTTTAGTTAAACACCAGACAGAGTAAAACATTGAAAACCAAAGCTTATTATTTTGGCAGAAAATAGCAAAATGATAATGCGTAGCCCTATTTTTCAAAGGTATCACTGTAGTAATTAGAATGCCCACTCTATTGCACTGGAGAACCATATATTCTCATATGCAGAATATTATAGCTCAGCACGTCTGTCAATTATATTTACTACTACAATCGTCAGCAGACAATTAGTAAGTCAAACCAAGTGCTAACGTACGAGTTACATCCCTTCGGTAACAATGTCTCTGGTAGAAACTTCTAGCCGCAGACTAGTTAACTTAGAATTATTC
Source organism: Lissotriton helveticus (assembly GCF_964261635.1). Taxonomy (NCBI): domain Eukaryota; kingdom Metazoa; phylum Chordata; class Amphibia; order Caudata; family Salamandridae; genus Lissotriton; species Lissotriton helveticus. Next base: position 209,854,373 of record NC_136065.1, read on the forward strand.
CCAGGCATCAGACTTGATTCGGAACATTTTTGCATCAGCATCTCTGAGCGCCAGGGGACGGTGCCACACGACCCGGCCCTGACGTCTACGGATGTGACATCAGCGAGGTCATATAAGTCCCTCCCGGCGCGCTGACGTCAGTTTTCTTTGGAGAAACTTTTCCGCGGCACAACGCGGAGCCACCAAAAAAACTGTTAAAGTATGGGAACCGTGTGCAAAGGAGAAAAAATCCGTAAAACAAAGAAATTGGATGGTGCATAAAGCATCATAAAGGACAATGTCAGACACTGTAAACAAAAAAAACAAGAATTGAGGCAGAGCACCGCACTGAGAAACAACCCCGCGAAGCGTAGACCCTCCCCAGAGGCTGAGGAAGGAGGGAACAACGTCCTGATAGACAAGAGGATGGCTGCCATTACAACGCAGAACTGTGCCGGCCAACAAGGGCGGAGCACAGGAAGAACAAAAATCCACAGGCAGTTAACATTACAAGGAATGGCGCATTCCCCTGTAGAGACCGAAGGGGATAGGGACAGCCCAATAGATCCCAAAAGATGCGACTGCAGAGGAGACAAGAAACCCTAAACCGATGGAGGAGGCGGGAGGGAGGGAACAGAAAAACACCCCACACGGGAAGGACCAGAGTGGAGTAAGGCAGAGAAAGGGAAAAAGGAATCTCCTGTTGAAGGCAAAAGCGACAAGCACCACTCCACAGGAAGAGAAGCCACCCAGAGGGAGGCGGCCGCAGAAGGCAAAGTCTAAGAGGGTCGCATCAACTTGAGCACCCTGAATGAAGACTAGCGCCAACTGAAAGGAGGCAAGGTGGAGAACCCCACCTGGAAAGGTCCTCGCAGAACGGGGAGGATGGGAGGCGGAGGGGGGTTTAGGAATCTGTGGCTAGACAACTTTCTACCGATACATCGTTACCGAAGGTAAGGAACTCGTACATTTGATAGACATCTAGCCGCAGATTCCTTAACTTAGAATAGATACCACAGCTGTACCCCTTGGGGAGGTGGGTCTGAGACACAACAATATATAGTGCCCAAAAGCACAGAGCCGACAACAGGGTGACGGACTACGGGAAAAGCAGCTCGGAAGAGCAAAAGACAAGATGACCAGAAGAGCACGAGACCCCACCCGTGTGAATACGGGCTGGAATACCTGCATTAAGATTCAATTCCAGAACTGAAGAGAGAGTGCAAAGGAGGGAATGAAGAAGAACCACTCCCAGAGCCCAATGGGCGCTAAGGTGTCACCAACCAAGACCCAGAGGACAACACGGAGTGACATGACTAGATCCTTCCCGGCGGACCTACGCAAGGGAGGCCGGACAGGCAGCAGCCAGAAAGCAGAGGAAAAGAGGCAGGGACTGAACAACGCCCAGTAGTGCAAGCGTGAAACACAAGCCACACCAAGTGCAATACTCAGTCACAAGAAAGTGACAGGGGTGGACCACAACGAGGAACATGCACGTATCAGACAGTTACGGAGACAAAGCAAGTAGTGTAGCTAAGATGATGAAGGGACTGCCCAACAAGGCAACGTGAAGGTCAAGGGGAAGAACACACCCAAAGAGAGATAGAGATACAGGGCGCAGCACCCGGGACGACCCCCAGAAGAGGAACTGTCCCGCAGGCACACCAGACACAGAAAAGGGTGACACTTGAAGGAAAAAAAGTCACGTTCGAAGGGTATGTTCTCCGTGGGCACCAAAGGTGCCAAAAGGGATCATAAAAAGTGCACGCAGAGCTGTGGAGAACAACATAAAATCTCTAGAACCACCACCTCCGACTGGGAGGAGAAATACACCCCCACCGAAGAGAGGGACTGTTTAGCACAGGAACGGGACAGACAAGACCCCCAAGAAGAAGAGCAACCAGAAGAAGAGGCAAGGAAAGAAAGTCAGTTTGCAGAACAAGCCCCTGAACGTCCGTGTGGACAAACAAGCAAACTGGATCGTGCGGGGCAGGGCAGTGGCGGTGCATGATGGAACGAGCCACCGGATCACCCGAAGCAGGCTGAGCCCAGGTCCCCAGAAGGGCATCATAAAGGGAAGCTTTGAAAGGCAGAAGCGTCTCTACATTACCCGAACCAAGGATGGATCCGGCGTCGACGGACGTTGGGGTGACGCTGAACTTTCTCCGGAGAGGAGTCGATTATCAGGCTCTGACCTCCCAGAGAGGAGTCGACGACCTGGCGTCGAGGAAGCGCCAGGGCATCATCGGCCGGCGCAGACTCTGCATCATTCCGCACCGACTCGGCCACAACAACAACAGGCTCTGGTTCTGAAGTAAGGAAAGGAGCCGGGGAGGCAAGTCTACAGCGCCGGACCGGCGCCGACTCGGCCTTAACCACAACAGGCTCCGAAGTAAGGAAAGGAGCCGAGGAGGCAAGTCCATGGCACCGTACGGGCACCGGCTTGGCCTCCGAAAAGGCAGCCGCCCTTCCGAGAGCAGAGGGGGACTCAGAGACGAGCTGCGAGTATCAGCGACCAACTGCAACACCACAGGGAGCCCCAATGGACTATGCAAAGCGTTAGGGGTGCTATGGGCCGCAGAGGGGGACTGCCGGGCCGCACCCTGACGACGCCATACCTCTGTCACCTGAGGCAAGGTGCTCAGCCTGAGCCGGGAGCGAACCCACTGGCGAGTCCACCATAGATTTCCCGCACGCAGGGGGGGTCCGAGGATGCCCCAGGGAGGGGATGGGACCCAAGGGAGGCCTGCAGGGCCGTGGCATAAGTCACCATCTTTCCCAAGACTTCAGGGAACGCCGAGTGAAGACGTGCTGGTGCGCGAAATTCTTTATTTTTGGATTTGTTATTTTTGAGCCGGTGAGAGGCTCGGAGTGGCAGCCGATTTCCTGGAGGCTTTTTAGTTTCATTGGTTGGAATACAAACAGCTAGCTTACACGAACATCTTCCGCAGACATCCAAATGAAACATGGATTCTATCTGGAAATGCTGCAAGAAGGCTAAGTACTTTAATTTTTTATTACATTCTTGTCGTTACCAGGAGAGCTAGGCTGTAGAGTGAGAGCATTATCTCAGACTTTGGGAATAGCCAAAAATTGATTATTTTCTTTATTTTTACCTTTTTGTGCCTCTTTTCTTGGATTGATTGTGGCAGCATACAAATGTAAGTGTGGCAGATACATATATATCTTTCTGATAACCATTATTTATGCATGAGGGTGGGGTAGAGTACCACTCACGTTATGTTGTGTCTTATCTACAGGAAACATGAGGCAAGTATAGGACTGAAGAATACAACTCCAGCGCGCCACTCAGTGTTCTGCTGCCACAACTTTATTGTTTCATTTGTTCCTTTTTACCCTTTCCCCTGCTATGGTATAATCTGTGGAGTGAGAATACATAAACTCGCAGATGCTGCCAAAGAAAGGGGAAAAAGGTTAATTAGCATCAGTCATCGCTCCTGCTGTATCCGGCTTGACGGTTAGTTTAACCTTCTGTACTGTGACAATTTTTTGTCACAATAAAATTCATTTCATAGTACTTTTATATGGTAATTATGGGTTTTGACTTGTGCTCTTCTAGTTTTGTTCCTATTCTTACAAAAAACTTTAGAAGTAGAATTCTTAAGTATATCAGAGTGCAGACATACTATCAATGCTTGCCTACAGGTCCTTACTCCTCGATCATTGAACAGTCTCTTGAGTATGTTTTTTCTTTCATTATCCAGTTTAGGACAAAGACACAGTAGGTGCATAATGTTCTCCTCTCCTGATTTACATAACCTACATAGTGTGTCCTCTTCTGACTTTATCCATGGTGTTAGATGGCATAATCCCGGAAATACACCAAAATGTGCTTTTATGAAGATTTGTTTATTTGTTAACAACCATGGCGTTTCTAAGTATTGTTGTACTTTCTTTTTTTAAAATCCACTTATTATTGGCCATGCATGTTTTATTTTTACTAATATGTCTATGTTTTATCAGCGATAGATGATTGGTTATTTTGTTGATGGCTTTTTGGAATGATTCCAGGGTTATTGTATTACCCCAGATCAGCATTACACCAAATTCTTTCAAAGCTGTTTTTTAGGTCTCGTCCTATTAATCGCGCAAGAGATAATAGGACAAGAGTATAGAGGCTAAACCAAGGTCTGAAACTATTGCGGATTTCATACAGTTCGTGTGGGGCACTGGGGCGGAACATCAAAGCCATCAGCCTCCCTCCCACAGGCATCTGAAGCTTCCCCCAGCGTGTGCTCGGCCTCAGGCATTTCTCCTCCCCCCTAATTAGTCACCCCTGCTGTTGATACCCACGGCCGGCCGTACTTTCACTTTCACGGCCGCCAGGCCGTGTCTCGCATTTCTCCTCCCCCCATCCCCACAGCAATGCCAAGAGCTTGTTATCTATAGCTTCGTTTTATTTTCCACAATAATACCAATCCTGCTGACTTTAAAGTGAAAGCTTTTTTATTGGACAGCGTAGAGCTTCACTTCAAAGGAATGCACCCCCGCCGTGCCGAGAGCATTTCCCGGCTGCCGCTTTTCATTTAATTTTGCGGCCGCTTTTATTTTTTTTATTGTATCCTGCGTGTCTTTTGCGCTTGTTTATAATTCCTGTTTTACTCCCATTCCCCCGTTCTTCTTGCTGTTTTATTGCCGCGCGGCTCACTTTTACAGCCGCGCGGCGCCAATGCTTGTTTATTGAGCTTTTGCTATTTAAACTTGCGAACCTTCTGGCTAACTGCCTACTGGTGTTCTGTTTGTATAAGTGGATGGCTGCTGTACTTGTAGCGATACTGTGCTTGTTTGCTATGTGATTCTTTATTGCATGCCTCTCTTATTCTTGGTGCCCGGGTCTATTTTCCGTCCAAATCCTACCCTGAGAGCCTTCGTTTTGAGGGACGTCACTCCATTCCCTCTATCTCCGTGGCCCTGAAGCTGCTAGGGCTGCTGAGGGAAGTTCAGTCAGGCAGCAACAGTGAGCTCCGGTGACGAGCTGCCATCGGGTCAGAATCGAGCCGCTCCACCAATCACAGGGCCCGATCTCCACTCCCTGCTGCAGGCCTCCAGCCTTCCAATCTCACTCCCAGCTCCGGGCATTGCTCCTGCTTCTCTCTGCATCACCGAATATTCGGACTCTGTAGCCCCATTCACCTCCCTCCTCACCCTACGACCCGGCTCTCCCGTCCTCTATCCTCGCCCTTAGTCCTCCTTCACAACCCTAATGTTCCTAGACAGTCCTTCTTCCTCAGAACCAGCTTTATCTCCTCATCCTCCTTTCTCAAGCCCATGGCCGGCCTTTGCTCAGAAAGCGCCCTGGGCGGCACCAGATTTTCGCCCTTGCTCCCGATTGTGCGTAAAATAAGGCAACGCGAGGTCCCTTTTGTTTTCAACAGCTTGTCATTGACTGATCACATCAGAGCCACGAGGGTTCTCTGAACAGAAACATCTCCGCCACCACCCTCAACGCCCCTAAATTATACACAGATCGTGTTGTTTGCAGGCCCTTTGTGCGGACAGTTCTTTTCGCCCCTCTGGAGCTTGGCACCCTGGGCTTGGGCCCAGTTCGCCTATATCAGATGTCGGCCCTATGTATATACACCATCCTTTCTTCCAGCCACCATTACTCTGCACCTGACACTTTTTGCCTCTACCCTCCCTTCTCGCCCTTTACAGTCTTCATCTGTTCTTCGCGCCCGTCCTAATCTCCTCCCTTCATAATTTATTTGTTCCGCCCAGTTTATCTTTATTTCACAACACCTGCAGCTCTCAACACAGTCAGCGCCCCTCCCTCTCTGCCCAGTTCACCCACCCACTCTCTGGCACGCAACCAGACTCCACTCACCCCCCCCCCCCCACTGACCCCCCCGCACTGGTTCTCCTGCCTTACTCCCCCCTCCCTCCGCCAGCACGTGCTCCTCATCCACCCTTATCCTCCCCCTGCACTTGCTACTCCTCCTTTCTCTTCCACGGGGATTGGCGGGCATCACTTTTTCTCCCCTTTTCACTGACTCTATACTATCCCACTTTTATCGTCCTGCACCACGGACTCTCTTTGGCCTCCTGGTACTCAATCATCATATGTAAAGCGCTTTATCACATTTGGGTGGAGGCTGGCGCTATCTCAAACAGCACAAATACATAGTCCTTCACTCCCTCTACAACGCCCCCGATACACAATAACACTGGCACTCCCTACTCCTACGGCCTCTTCCCTGGGCTCAAGCCACTCTTTCAGCACTGCAACCCTTCCCTTTTTGTGCCCGCCCCTTTCCCTCTCCTTCACTTCGACTGTCCCTCCACCTACCCACAGCACTGGATAGCCTCCTTCCCCGGCCACTCTTCACCTGCCCTCCTCAGTGTTTTGCTTTCCATGCCTCGCCCGTCTCCCAGCACGGTCTCTCCCTTCTATCGCGAGCCTTTCCCCGATCACTTCAGCACTACCTCCCGCACCCTTTTTCAACCGCCGTGACTGGTTACCACTGCCCCTCACCGCTGGTTCTCCCCCTCTCTCTCCCCAGGTCTCGCTACCTCTCCCCCCCACCCCCGATGGACTCTCAATTCTCTGCCCACAACCAGCCGTAACTCTGAACCCGACTCCGCCGACGCTCTAGCGCCTATCTCTCACCTATTTCTCACACTCCCGGGCACCGATTTAAATCTCCCTTTCTCCTCCACCACTGCCCAGCCCCCCTTTGAGCACTGGCTATCTGGCCTCCCCTTTCTCCGGTAATGTTTTTTTCTCCTTTGCGTTTTTTTGCACTTACTTTTACTCAGCACCACCACTCAGGGGCCCCACAGCATCAATCTGTGCAACCATTCAACAACAACTGGTTCAAATATGTTCTCTCAATGTCTCAAACTTTATTACAAATGTCACAAAAAGATGTTAATATTTCACTTCTGTTCTTGGATTTTCGTCACAATAAAATACACTTAACACAATCTTCACAAAAGTTATTTACAAAAGTTTAAGCTATTGCTATTATAAATAACAATAAATTTTATTTAAGTATTAATTATTTAAAAAAATTAAAAGCCATTATTTGTAATAGCAATACATCTAAGTCACGTAAATACAAGACATATTGCATTACAAATGCTATAGGCGTCACATTTGCGAAAGTTATAACTATTGGCATTGTAAATGACAAAGCTATTAATTTAGCTATTTTCTAAACCAAGACAGAAATAAAATAATTGTCATTTACAATACCAATAGCTCACAATTTCCTAATGCGAGACCTATTGCATTGCAAATGCTTGTAGTATTTCCAGGCCTGCAACTTCCTGTTTTCATTTATTTCCTGCCACTTTAATAAACTGACCTTTTCGCGCATACAACTGGTCATTTAGGCCAAACTCCAGCCTTATTTGCGCTGGGGATGCGTTATTAGGCAAACGGAAAAGCTTTAAAAAAGTTTTTGAGACCGCAGTATTTATGATTACAGCACCTTTCCCATTTAAAGCCTCACTACCATATGTTAAAGTGGGCAACAATTTTGTGGATATAATCTTTAGGAGGGGATGGCAAGTCAGATCGCTTAGTGATTTCTGTAGGATGCTAAATGCTGCTGTCAAAGCATTTGCTTTCCTTTGAATATCCAGTTTTTGCGGGAGAACATTTCCATTATCATTAAATAAAGCACACAGACATCTATATGATTCTACTTGTTCTAATTGAACCTTTTCCAGAAACCATTTGGATTTATGCTTTAGTCTTGCATTTTTAGTAATCACCATAACTTTAGTTTTTGTTTCGTTTATTACAATCCCATTTTCTTTCGAATACGATGATATTCGATCAATTAGCCGTTGTAACCCCACTTTTGATTTGCTTAAGAGTATGACATCATCTGCGTACAGCAAGTTCAATATTTGTTTGTTGGCTAATTAGGCGGGTGCGCATTTATGTCATTCAGTGCGTCTGCAAGATCTGCTAAAACGGATTAAAAAGTAATGGGGCCACTACACACCCTTGCTTTTAGTCCTGCTGCCGTTAATATTTCCTTCGTTAATGTCAGGGCCTCCCCCATCCGCACTCTAACCCAGGTGTCGGTATACAAAAGTTGAATTAATTTTAGCAATGGAACTGGGATATCTTGCTCCTGTAATTTTCTCTACAAGTGTTGTGTGTGCACGCAATCAAAAGCAGATCTAAAATCGACAAAGCACAAATACAAGGGTTGTTTCCTTAAAATAGTTTTGTCCATCAATAGTGATAGGGCTAATATATTTGTAGTAGTACCTAATCCTTTAATAAAACCTATTTGATTAGGCGGGAGTATCTGTTTATCCTTTGCCCATTCAGATCGATTTGAAAGTAAAATCCCGCAAATAATTTGGCATCTGTATCTTGAAGAGTTATTAGAAAATAGTTTTCTGGATAGGCCCAATTTCCTTTCTTATAAATAGGGAATATTTGAGAACCTCTCCAGGATTCAGGTATTGTCAATGTCTGTGCTACTACTTCAAAAACGTCTGTTAGATGTTCTGGCCATAGGTCCGGTTCTTTCTTGTAAAGGGCAAAGGGAATACCATTAGGACCTGGTGCCCCATCTTTTTGTTTCACTATAAGTTTAGAAACTTGTAGCTTTGTTATATCAATTTCATGGTCCATTTCATGATTTAGTGTATCTATCCTGTTCTGATTGCCGACCTGATTCATTAAGTTCCCATCAGAGTTTAAATGTTTTACCAGAAAGTCAACCCATTCATTTTCAGTTAATACACATGTTACCACAGATGTATTAGGTCTTACTAGACCATTTATTATTTTCCAAAATTCCCTTGGGTTTGTTTGGTTGCTAGCATTTTTTTGTCCCTAGATCAGGCTTAGCTTGTTTTTTTTCGTTCCAAATTAATTTCCTCAAATTTTGATTTGTAGTTTTTAGTTTAATTGATATTTCTTTATTGTATGGAAACTTGGTTAACTGTCTCCAGAGATGGTTACGAGTCCGTCTCATTTTCCTTATTGTATAAGGTAAATTAATCTTTCTTTTTTTCCATCCGTATCACTTGTTTATCTTTAACTTTAGGTGTAAAATTATACAATTTGGCTATTTTACCTGTAAAATGTACCCATTGTTCAATTGGGGATTTCATGGTTTTATCTCCAAAACAATCTTAAACCAGTTTTTGGGCCAATTCATTTGTATCATTTTCATTGTGAGGTTTCCAGATAAGTTTTCTATAGTTGATGGTTCTCTTCTGGCCTTGCGTTGTTAGATACTTTTGGTGTTTTTTTATTCACAAATTTGTAGTGATTTGCTGACTATGATCACTATCAGGCACCTTCCTTAGATAATACGAGGTAAAATTGTTAAAGATATTCAGTGATACCATCGTATAGTCAATTCGTCACTACGAATTATGTGAATGAAACGTCCATGCAGGTGGTGAATCTAAAGGGAATCTCCCATTTAATATTCGTAGTCCCATTGCTTCTATGTCCTTCACAAATTTTGCTCCTTCTTTAGTTTGTCTGGACTTTATTATTGAATTAAGTGTCTGCTCTGGGATTGCCCATTGATGATCTTGTGACTGTGTAGAATTGTCTCTTACAAATGATACTAATATATTTAAATTAAAGTCCCCATAAGTATAAAATCTACGAAAGGGTCATTCATCATTTGTTCCAACAAAAAACTGGTAAGGGTAGCACACATATTAAACCTTAAACTCTGTGTTGGATGTAAATATATATATATATGATCAGTATTAAGGTGAAATGGTTGCCTGTTAATTAAGGGAATGCAATTTAGCCATCTCAACTTAGTTATTCAATGGCATGAAATGTTCACTGTATCAACTAATAAAATACAACACACCAGCATAGACAGAGCAGATTTGGCAGCAGTATTTAAGGAAAATATTCAGAAAATAAAAGTCAATGGGTGTCCTTTTTGTAATTTATCTCATCTCTGGAAATGGTCACTCCAAAATTATTGTGCTTTCATCTCAATTTGATAAGACTGTTTTGCTCACAGGCTCCACAAATTAAGAGGGAGTTAAATCTGAATTAGGAAATTATCTGGCTATGGACAAACTGTTCTTATCTGGAGGCGCCCTACCTTGTTGTCAAGGTCGAAGAGGTAAGAATCTTCCTCACGAACGTCTGCTTCTACATCAGAAATCATCTCTCCAACATACCTGGAAGATTAGACACAAAAACGAAACACTTAGACCACCCTCTCTTTCTTGGATTCAAATTATTCAGCGCATGTCTCTTCATACACTGTGTGAAGAAATGGGGTGTATTATATGGTGTGGCCATGAGACCCCACCGTGTAATACACTTACCAGTTTCTGTAGGACCAGAAGGTTTCATTTGTCAAATCTGCAGCTTAACCCTGCATAGCTGTGGATCGGAGCAGCAAAGCATAAACAAAGGAACAAGTGAAAAGCATTTAAACAGCACCAACACAACTGAAGAAGAAATCGACACATCATCAAGGAAATCCAATGCCAATTTATAAAACTAAAGATGATTGTTATATATTTTTAGATACCACAACGAAAAAGATCCACCAGAGGGTTCCAGAGATAAAGATTTTATAGTTATGGCAAATCAAAGCATTTCACTTTATCGTGAACAAACACTGAAAAATTAAACTGAATTTGACAATCACACTTTTTCAGCAAAAAGTTGGGCACGTTGTAATGTGGTTACTTAGAGTCACTTAAGGTGACCAACTCAGTATGGAACCAGTCAGCGGGAACAGCAAGGCCCTCAGAAACAGTTACCACCACAGGAGAAGGAGTCTTCAAGCAGGTCCAGGAGCTTTAACCTCAGTCCAATAGATTCTTATGGAGTGGTCCTGGTGCTTAGAATACGGGATGCTGAAGGATAATGTGGATGCGACGCGTGTCTTCCTGTAGGTACTCATCGGTCCATGAAGGTGAAGGGTGTGTCTTGGGCACAGGTTTCAACGTCCCACGAGGTCCTGTCTCGACTGGCTGAAATCCAGTCAGAACTGGACTACCAGTCGTGCAGAGTAGCGGACACAGCTAAATCCTTCTCCAGGTTGTAGCTTGGCTTCTGGGCATCCAAGCTGCACTCTGACAACTCTGCCGGGTTCAGAAGACTCAGTGCAACTTCTGAGCATCGAGTCCTAGTCCCTTGTCCTGCATGATGGCATGGAGCAGCGATCTGGCCTTCAACTTGCCCTCAGGAGGCTACTTCAGCTGTTGACTCTGAAGTCTCTGTGCTTTGGCTGGGCTATAGAGACAACTTTTCATTGAGCAGGACATCGCAGGCACAGTCCCTTTTCTTGGCTAGCTACCAAGTGCAGCAGGTTCAGCCAACGCCAGTGCAGCCTCGCTTTGCTGGGAACTTGGTGCAGAAGGGCAGTCCTTCTTCCAGTCCAGTTGAGATCTGAGTTCTGAATGCCAGAGTTGCCCTATTCTATTTATGCACAAAAAGTGCTCTCAGGGTAGACACGGTCCGTGGCAAATAGACTAATAAGTTCCATCCCACCTAAAGAACACTTACCGGGAAGTGTGCAACATGACTATCCTAAGGTGCACCATTCTGCCCACTCCAAACATGGTGACACCTCTACCTCTGCAACCAGAGCTCCCTAGCCCAACTCGGAGGTGTGGCTACCAAGGGAGATACATGCCCCTCAACAACCAGGTTAACAAATGGATTCCTCTTCCCTGTACCTAGTGCCAGGTGGTCTACCTAAACAATAGCGCAGACCCTCTAGTAAGTGTTGGCCATTTGCCCTTCAAAGGGGGCTTCACCTTACAAGCTTGCCTTTTGGACTAACACCTGTGTGGCTTTCTGCAGGAGGAAAATAACAACTCTCTCCTGTGCAGGAACCTATTGTCTCCTGTCCTGAAGGCATTCACATGTCTCCCCAGGACAGCAGAAAGCAGTCTGCAGGATAGATCCCGAGTACAACAGTAAACGGGCACTGAAAGTTGCACTTTGCCCAACAGCAACATTACACTTGATTTAACCATTAAATTGGATTCTCTTGATACCTTACAGTACCAACTTTAGAAGTCCCATTCAAAAGTTAGGAGGGCTGAGATGTAAGCATGTACCTCTGTACTTGCCAAAGGGGCTACTAGTTTTTCCACAGAAAAACGAAAATGTAGGGTTTTTACTGCTGGTACACGTAAAAGTACATGTTCTACTTTTTACCATACAGCACACTGCCTTATGGCTTGATAGGCCTGCATCAGGGGTGACTTGCATATATTAAAAAAGGAAGGCTTCAACTTTGCTACTACCTTGATGGCCAAGTAAAGTTTGCAGTTTAAAAATGCCCTTCCAGTCTGCAGTGGAAGGCTGGCAGCCATGTTTTACCTTGAACTATGCAGGGTGCCAGAGCAAGTGCTAAAGTCCCAGGGGAAGGGTAGACACACTAACTTACAGGCCCTAGTTGCCACTGGTACCACATACTAATGACTCGCAAGCAAGCTAGGCTATGCCAATTGAGGAGACACTGAATAAACATACACCATTTTAAGGGTCAGAGCACATGCACTAAGTCCTGTTTAGCGAAGCACAATGCATTTCATAGCCATTACACCAGTACCTAGTGGTCGAAATGGGGGCACATATGGGGGTGACCCTGCAAAAAGCCTGCTTCCTTGCAATCTGATATTCAGATGGACAGTAAAAGGGGACAGGCACCCAACCTTCAGTATCTAAACTAAATGTAATTGTCATCTGCATGCCTGAACTGCTCTCAACAATTGGAATATTTTAATCACTTAGTATATACACCCCAGCCATAGCATTCTTTAACTAAAGGTATTTAGAGTCATTTTAATGTACTTGTAACAATTGTTTTTTTTTTTAGTAAAAAGCGTAACTTTACATTAACAAAGTTTATTTTATTTTTTTAGTTTGCAAACGATAAAACTCAAACCATGCAGAAACAAGGAAGCTCTCTACACATCCTTCAGTAATGCACACTGATCTGGAAGTAGGGCTAACCGAACTTGCAGCACTTCATCAGAAGCTCTCCAAAAGTCAGGGTTACTACATATTTCCATGTCATCTGGAATGGATGTCACTGGTGGTCGTGTGCTTTTTATTCTGTCTGTTTAGGACTAGCAACGATGTTGCAGAATGCGGCTCTGGACTAAGAAGGCTGATGCCTGGCACTAGTGACTTACTTTGGCTGAAAATTTTTTAAATCAATTCTGGCATCTGGGCAATCGTTTCCTTAAGGAATGAGTATCCATTAAAAAATATTGCAGTATAGAGATGTGCACTCGTCTACTTTGGTGAATGACAATTCATCTAAGGGCAGGACTTACTCGCATACAAAGGTCCCCAGTGGAATATCTTGCTGCGTCTGGACACCCCATCCCATATTTTTGGTTCGGTAAAGTTGCAATCGAACCCTGTAGAAATAAAAACATATATTAGAAATACTTTTGGAAAAAGCCAGTTAAAACAGTGCATAACTTACTTTTATATTCATGGAAAAAGATCCTGCAGTTGGAAAAAACAAAACATAAGATACTTCACAGTCCCCGTTACTGTTACTAGCACTACAATTTGTAAAAAAAAAAATATGAAAAAAGTCTTAATTGAAAAAAAACAGGATGCTAAATTTGGAGCTCGCAACAGAATACTACTGCACCATAACCATGGGTCATGCTGTAGGAATGTTCTCAGGAAACAGTGTTAGTAGTGCTCCCAAATAACTTGTGGTGGTGGTGTGCCACATAATCATAAATGACAGTGCTGCTGCAATTCCCATTGGAAGCAGCTTGAGCAGCAGCCAGATGATACAGCTGGCAACACCCAGGGAATGCTGCACAGTCACCAAATGGAGGCAGCTGTGGCACCTTAGAAGAGTAGCTGTGAGAGGTGATCAATCTGCAGACAGCTGTTTGAGTTCTGTAGTAATAGTATTCCCCCTTTTCTTAAAGAAGATGCATTTCCCCATGAGGCTTGTAAAGTCATTCGTACTTCATCACATACAAGAAAATTCAAGGGTCAAATTTACTTAGTGCCTTTAGAACATGTTTTGGTTTCCTCCAGGCTATCATATGCAATGCGTAACAGTTTAGTGTAGTGGGCAGGTTTGATATAATGGGATATAAACTGCTCTTTTTTGTTTTACCAGAATAAAGCAAAGACTTCTTACCCAAGACCTTGCACACATGGACAGTTGATGGATGGAATGTGGAGTTTTAGTGATAGGGAATTTCTTTAATACTTCAATAAGACTTGCTCTTCAACTCTTTGCTCAAGTTTATTAAACCCCTATGAATACTAAACGGAATAAAACAGTCAGCTTTCTCACCTGAGACCATTCTGTACCACACGATTGCGGCATGTCCTCCAACAAGAGCAGGCATGGTTACACTCAAAGATCAAAGGTGGCTCCATCATATTAAACTCAGGCAGGAGTCGTCCACTCTGTAGCAAACCATGTAAGTAAGAGGGAAAACATTACTTCTATGAACGTCATCAGGGCAATTAACATTACAATCACAAACTTGACTATCTGTTCACGTGCAAGAACATGCAGCATATTTATAATGAGAATATCTCTGTTCTACAAAAAAAATGTCGTTATTTACATTTAGTAATGCAGATTATTCACCTTTAGAATAATCTTAGGTGCCAGACTAGATCCTTATTTTAGACTGTGATGCACTGCCTTAGAGTGATGGCACAGATTTGCCAGCCCTGTGAGCGGACGTCAGTTTTGTTTTGCAATCCTCTGCACCTTTAATTAGTTAAGGTAATGGCTACAAGAAAAGTCGATTTGCAAGTCCAAGTCTGTAAAGACATCATATGCGTGGGCTCAAATTTTGGACCCCAGAAGGACAATGGTAAACTCTCATAGTGGCAATGAAGACCAAGTGAAGGAGGAAGGAGTTGTGGAGTGGCAGGGGGGTTGGATTGGAATTATCTTCCTAATACTTCCAAGAAATCGTTTTCTAAAGGTATTCTGAAGAAAACAATATTTGAGGAGGAGATTTCCTATAGGCAATGATTGCTGCAAGGTGTACCTTAACTGAGGAAAAGTTCCATCTAGATTGCGTTAAATGCAGAAGATACAGGATTCAAACATTCTAGAGAACTGGAGGGACAGTAGCTGTTTTGGATGCAGAACCATTTTTATTTGAGAGCATATGATGTTCTGGTGGAAGGACGCTTTGCCTCTTTCAGAATGTCCATTTAGTCCTGTGGCAAAATATTATAAATATTTTTGCAGGAGTGAAGGTCCCTCTGGAGCTATGTAATGTAAGGAATACTTATATAGCGCAACTGCCACCCAACGGGTATCCTGGAGCTATAAGGATCAATCTGGCTATCCAAATGGGACAGGGAAACATTCTTGGGATTAGTAGAATCGAAGGGAACGTGTAACAAAACATCCATGCCTAGTCTGTCAAAAGGACTTTCCTGTTCAACCCTATTTGATAGTACTTAGAGACACTGTGGGTATTGTTTTGTGAGCATGCAAATAGATATAGCAGTCAAAGTCCTCAATTGTGAAATACGCTTTGCAGAGCATTGTCACTGAGGAAGCACTCATGGTTTTCTTTAAATAACCTGCTGAGCGAGTCTGCCTCAACATTCTGAATTCTTAGAACGTGAACCTCTGTGGTGTGTAAGTCTCCTGCAATGAGCCATTTCCAATTGATTTGTGCTTCTAGAGCTAGAGGTCTGGAAGTCATCCTCTTTGCTTGTTCAGATAGTACATCGCGGTTGTGTTAACTGCCAGAGCAATAACATACCTTGTCTTCAATGATTAAATAAAAAACTTGCAGTACACAGAAATGGGACGTTCTCTCCTTCTCAGCCACGTTCCTGAACCTGAAAAGGGCCCCTAGGAGCACCTTATCTAAGAAGAGAGACATCTGATGATGGCATGTGTTTGAATTTCATGACGAAACTTCTTTCAGAAGATGTCGAGAATGCCACTACCAAGAGAAACACTGAATCGCAGACTGGGATAGAGTGAGTCCATGAGCCCGGAATAGGGAAAACAAAAGACAGAAGAGGGCACTGATCCTAGTAAAGATTATATCTCCGGTGCCTCTGGAAATGTAATTCAGAGAAGATAAACTCTTGCAGGTGAAGTATCCAGAATTGGGTCAAAGTAGTTTATTGATTGACCTGGCACAACAGTTGACTTCTTGAAGTTTAACTGCAGCCCCATTCGGCACAAGGTCACTGAAGCAACTCAGTAATGATTTAGGACCTCCTCAAACATAACATCCCTGATCAACCAATCATCAAGTTGGAGAAAGCGAGATGATTTTTTTTGTGACCCCTGCCATCCGTTTGGAAGTTCTTGGTGTTGAATTTAGCCCGAATGGTAGGACAGTGAACTGGATATGATCGTTCCCCACTATAAACCTTAAGTACTATCGATGTTTCTATACAACTGGAAAATGGAAGTAAGTGTCCTGAAGGTTTAGCGATCATATCTGGACACCTTCATGTAATCCACCCCCATCCACCTCCGGCTTACACAGGACCATCTCGCCTTCAGGAAACAACTCAAGACTTGGCTGTTCGAGCAGTAGCGGACCCCTCCCCCCAGCGCCTTGAGACCCTTCCAGGTGAGTAGCGCGCTATACAAATGTTTTGATTGATTGTAATGGTGGGTAAATAGGATGTAAGGCCATCATTAGGAATATTTCATATTTATGCATAATAGTCACTCTGAGATGGGAATTAGGCTTGAAGAACAAGTTACGTACCTTATGAAAGGATCTGTACAGTAGAAAATATCTAGCTGCAGATTTCTCGTCTTTTGAATATTCACCAGGTGTCAGACTGGATCCCGAAACGTTTCAGTAGTACTTCTGCACACCAGTTGGGTGGCATCATGCAGCTCCACACTGACTCCGTTCCACTCAGGAAATTGCATGCGGAGCTTATTTAAGTGCAACTCCCGCAAGCAGACGCCATTTGATTTTGAGGCTGTTTGCGCCCAGAGATACACATCCCCAAGAGCAAATTGATTGTGATGCGTGTGCAGATTCCTACACTTGGGATCTTATTAATGAATAGAGTCTAATCACAGAATGGGGAGAAAGGGAGGGTGGGTGAGGAATTTGCGACTTGGAGTCTCTAACAAAAAAGAGCATTAACAAAGGTATGTACTTTTCTCTTCTAATAGAGACTTTTAGCAGTGGATTCCTCAATTTTTTAATAGATACCAAAGTAATACCTAGTCAGAGGTATGTTTGTGAATAGACTCAAATCCGAAATTTCACCCGGACAGAGCGGGAAAAATGCCGCTATTGGGGCACTCGACTGCCCAGACAACATTGCTTTGTGAACGTATGGAGGTACATCCACTTAGCCGTCTGGCTAATGCCCAGAACAGGGATTCTGCATGCCAACACAGTGGCGTCAACTTTAGCACTTGTACTTCCGAAAGCTGCTTTTAGGCCAATGTGTAGCAGATCTAAATGCAAAGCACGATCCATCTGGAGCTGGTTCTCTTCTGCACAGTCTTGCCTTTTTTCTGTCAAGAGAACTCCACAAAAAAGCAGACTGTCCACCCAGTCAGTGTTCTCTGGTACAATCAATGTAAAAGCTTAGAGCTCTCTTGTGGTTTATAGGCTAGTCTCTTCTCTTCCTTAGAGGAGTGAGGCAGAGCATAGGACACAGGCACGGGGAAGCTTTGACTGATGTGGAACAGCATTGCAACTTTAGGAATGATGGATGCCCATGTCCACAAAAAAATATGATCTTAGAAAACGGTGGTGTATGGCAGTTTGACAAGGCCTAAAGCTCACTTAACACATGATGCCAATGATATGGCGATGAGGAACACTTTCTTGAGGGTGAGAAGTCACAACAGACAATTGTGAAGTAGCTCAAAGGCAGCGCACATCTGATATAAGAGGATCAAGTTATGGTCCTACTGTGGCATGACAAAGGTAAAAGGAAATATTATTAATATTTAGGATTTGTAGAGGGCATGAATGCCCTAGTGCTTCCCAGTGCTAGGAGACAGGGAGCAAGCGGAGGCTGGACGGAAGTTAGAGGTACTGCTTGAACAGCCATATTTTAATTGACTTCCGAAATTCTAATTCTTTGTCCAGGGTCCGAGATTCCCGTGGTAGAGAGTTCCAGAGTTTGGGAGATAGGTGGGCGAAGGATCTACCTCCTCTCCTTGCTTTCCTGGCACCTATTGGTTTTAGGAGTCCTTCCAAGCTCGATGTCAGATTCCTAATTGGGACATATGGGAACACCAGGTTTCCGATTATTCTAGGACCCCTATTGTGTAATGCTCTGAGCGTTATAATACGTGCTTTGAATTTGATTCTGGCCTTTACCGGGAGCCAATACAGTGCTTTAAGGAGCTTTTTCGCCGACTCCCAAGCTGGGGCCTTACACAGCAGACTTGCTGCAGCGTTCTGGACCACCTGAAGTCTGTTGGCCACGTATTTCGGAGCCCCTAGGAAAAGTGAGTTTTCATAGTCCAGATGTGATGTAACCATAGAATGGACAACAGTCTGCCTAAGCTGTATGGTAATCTGATATAGGATTTTCCAAAGACTTCTAAGTAGCCCGAAACAGGTGCCTGCGACTTTCTTGACTTGAGTCGTCATTGATAGGTCCTTTTCGAGCTAGAAGCAGAGGTTCTTGATAGATTCTTTTGGCATGGGTGGGCTGCCCAGGCAGTCAGGCCAGCTTAAGATGGCCTGGGAATTGTCTTATTCCTGAGAATCATTAACTGTGTGTTATCACCGTTTAGTTTTAAGCAGCTGTTGATCAGCCATTCCATGACTTTCTCCATACATGGCGATAACCTCTCAGAGTCCCCGTTGGTTCTAGAGTCTAAAGAAATCATCATCTGTGTATAGTACGCGTAGGACCTCATGGAGTTGGCGAAATCTTGGGCAATCTGAGATAGTGGCTCCATGTAAACATTAAACAGAGTGGGGCTCAGCAAGGAACCTTGTGGCACCCCGCACGTTAGTGACATCATTTTAGAGAAGCTGGTGTTTTCTAAGACTTGGAATGTTCTTCTCTCCAAGAATGAGGCCAGCCACTATAACGTGGTACCTTATAGCCTGATGGCCAAGAGTGATTTGCAAAATGTGGAGGTCCACTGTGTTGAAGGCAGTACTCCGGTCCAAGAGAAGTAAAGCTGCTGAGCTTTCCCGATCTAACAATGTTCTGAGTTCCTCCACCACCGCCAACAGAGCAGACACAGTGCTGTGTTGTGCGCGAAATCCCATCTGGGTGGAGTGGAGACAATGGTTTGTTTCGAACAACTCAGCCAGTAATCTATTGACTTTTTTTCCAATAGCTTGCCAACGAATGGCAGCATCGAAATGGGGCGGAAATTCCCTAGTTGCATTGGATGTTTTAAGCAAGCAAGGGTTTAATTTAAGCGGGCTTCCGGGCCCCTGGGACCATGCCCGTCTCCAGAGACTGGTTTATGATCTTCACTAGAGAAGGAAGGCAGGTGTGACTGTTTGGAGGATTTGCGGCAGGGGCGAAGTTTAGTGGTGATCCAGACCTAGCCCATCAACAATTCTACCTCCTCTGCCTCCACTGAAGGGAGATTGGTGATAGTTTTAACGGGGTTACCACCTGATCCTCTTCCTACCTTGTGGTTGTTTCCCTGACCGCCCTCAAGGAGCTGTAGATGTATGTGACTTTTGTGAAGAAGTAGGTGGCTAAGTCGTTGCACCTCAGGTACCTGTTGGGTGGGAATCCTGGCCTGGGGAGGTTAAAGCCTTGACTACCGCGAACAGTTCCTTTGGGGAGTTCTGTGCCTGGCTGATCTTCTCCTCAAAGAATTTGGCCTGCAATTCTTTGATACTATTGTGGTAGACTCTAATGGATGACTTGTACAAGGTTTTAAGTTGTGGGTCATAGTTTTTCCTCCAGTCCCTTTCGAATTTTTTGCAGATTTTCTTCAACGCTAGTAGTTGGGTTGTCTCCTCTAACAGTAAACAGATTTCTGTTTTATGTTTGGGCAGGGAGCAGCAATTAATCAACACTAGCATCAATGCCGGAAGCTCCTTTAGCTCCTTGATCTTGCTTGCCCCTGGCTCGGAAGGTGCTTTCCTCTCTAGTTTGCAATGTTGACAGGGCTAATCTGATACTGGCTCGACAGCCCCTGGCACAACCAACTGCCCTGGGAGTGTTGAAGCTATGTAATTCCTTACCAGAATAGGAGATTCTTGAAATTTGTGCAGGGTTCCTGGCCCCTGGGCGCCGACGGGCTTGCCTTTGGCCCGCCAGCATCACGCCCGACCTTCATTTATGGGTGTCAGGTTAACTGGGCCGGTCAACTAGACCGCTGACATGTGTTTCCCAGAGTGCACTTAAAGGTAGAGAGGGGTAGCCCCACCTCTCTACCGCGCTCTATGATCCTGCCTGCCAACGTGCTACCTATGCTGACTTGCAACGTTCCCTGGTCAGCGTAGCGCATGGTGTGTTTTGCAGAATGCGAGGATCAGTGTGGTTATGCGGACTACCAGTGAGAAGAACAAAAGGGAAAATATGTAGTAAGTACAATTCAGGGCTTGTAAAAACCGGCTGTCAAGGTTAAAAACAGTATTCTGTTACCGCAATTAAATTGACAGTGTTATTGTCAGTAGAGCTCATGTCCCACTCGGACTGCGCTGTCTCCGCTGAACGCCCGCTGCTTGGCCTTCATTTAAGGGAGTCAGGTTAACTGGGCCGGCCAACTAGACCACTGACCTGCATTTCCCAGAGTGCACTCTATGGTAGAGAGGGGTAGCCCCACCTCTCTACCGCGCTCTATGATCCTGCCTGACTGCCAATGTGCTGCCTACGCTGACTTGCAAAGTTCCCTGTTCAGCGTAGTGCATGGTGTGTTGTGCAGAATGCGATGATGTGTGGCTATGGGAACTACCAGTGAGAAGAACAAAACAAATATGTGATGTAAACCTTTCAAAAAGCACATAACATTTGGAGACTTAAACAATGAGGGCTGATACTCCAATGGTAAAGGCCGAAAGAGCCAAAAGGTACCATTCAACTGTGTCCAGAGAAAAGCCCTGCGGAGCTATGGTCAAAACAAACAACAAAACATTGCCTGGAGAGGATCTTATCTGCCAAGCACCACACCAAGCCACAAGTTTGTTCCAACAACAGCTGTGTACAATGTTTGTCGAGGGACACCTGGCTGCCTAGACATCAACCACTTTTGGAGGAGGGGGTGAAGGTGTTCAGTTGTTGCCATTCTAATCTCCAAGCATAAAGGTGCCTCAGCTCCTTGAGACCATAGCGGGTGAGTAGCTACGCTATATAAAGTCCTGATTGATTGAAGGTGAAGATTGCACAGGGATGGGTGCAGAACCCAGCCTTGATGCTGCGACAGGCATTTCTCTCATGGGTGCAGCATGCACGGAGGATAGATGCTCATTTCCTGAAGATCTGGATACCATATCCTGCATCTCAATCCAGAGCCACTAGGAGGACTTGGGCTCAGTTGGTTCAGATTTTCTTGAGAACTCGAGGCAGGAGTGCTATGACTGAAAGGCATACACAAGTCCCGAGTTCCACTCGAGGAGGAACGTATCTCTGAATGAGAGATGCCTTGGAAACTCCAAAGAAGAGTTGAATGACATTGCACGTTGTCGGCAGTGTCAAACAGACTGAGCCAAGGTTCTCCCAATTCGCAGAAGAGACTTTGTATCACCTCCGGGTATATCAGCCTGCTGAGCTTTTCTGCCTAGTCATTCAACAGGTCCTGCCAGGAGGTTCCCTGGTAATCCATTCATTTCCAGAGGCACAGGGTTTCCTGACCCCACCCACCCTGCTTGCTGCAGTACCACACAGCAGTGGTGTTGTCAGTGAGCACCTGTACAAGCCTCTCCTTGATGGAACAAAGAAAACCTTTAAGCGCCAAGCAGATGGCCCTCAGATCTGGAAGGTTGATATTCAGGCAGGTCTCTGCCAGAAGTCTGATTTACATCTTTCCCAGATAGCCTCCCCAACCCAGAAATGATGCATTAGTCACCTATGTCAATTCTGGCTGGTGGAGGGAGAGGGCTCTACCTCCGAGACAACTGTGGTCCAGTAATCACCACTGCTGATCTTTTGCAGTCGCCTATGAATCTGCATGTGGTCGGAGAGGTCCACTTGATGTGGAGCCCACTTAGACTTCGGATCTCACTGCAGAGCCCACCTTTAACAGTTAGTCACTGAGAAAGAAGACTGGAACCCCTGAAGGTGTGATGCTACCACAGACATCACTTTTGTGAACACCTGCGTAGAACTGGTGAGACCAAAGGGGAGCAGAGTAAACTGGGAATGTTCCTGTCCCACCATAAACTACAGGTGGCACCGACGTGCTTGCTGAACGGTATGTAGAAATAGGCATACTGCAGGTCAAACGGGTAGACAAGATACGGGCAAGCGTGAGCATCTTGAATACTTCCTTCTGGAGGAAGGTGTTGAAAGGGTGCCGGTCTACAATAGGACAAAAGTCTCCATCCTTCTTTGGTGCTGGAAGGTAGCGGGAAAAACAACCATGACCTCCTTCTGGAGCAGCCACCCTCTCAATAGCCTCTTTGGCTAAAGGGCATGCCTTTCTTGCCACAAAACAGAAAGATGGCCCTTGGTCAGTCAGTTGTGAGGGGGTGGAAGGCGCAGTGGTGTGGAAAGGAAAGGTAGGACATACCCCTTCCGAGCAATTTGCAGGACCCACCAATCTAATGATGTATGGCCAAAAAACAGTGGATTACCCATTGTAGGAAGCCGGCTCTGTATATACTATACCAAAGTGAGGTATAGTGTGCACAGAGTCCAGTGGTATCCCAAAGGTGGGCAGAGGTAAAGTTAGATAGCGCCTCACTCTCTATTCGTGGCAGTGTGGTCGAGCAGTAAGGCTGTATCAGAGGACAGTGTTAACCATTTGTTGTACACACTCAGTCTGCAAATGAATTCACAAACTCAAAGACTGAACCTCAGACCAATTGTTTTTGTATAAAAATATTCTATTAGTTATTTTATTTTCTAGAACCAATCGAGCCTGGCACATAAGCAATAAATACTTTTTAGTAGTAATGCAGTTTGAATTGAAATTGTAGATGCACTTTGTTTTGACTTATTTTTTTGCAGAGTTTTATATAGCGCTAGCTAGACCCGAACCGAATCAGGTAACAGAGCGCTTTTACATAGCACCAGTTACGGGACAGAGACACATTAATTTTAGGCACGGAGAGATTAAGTGATTTGCCCAGAATCACAGGAAGTTTTGGCGTCGTTACCGAGACTCGAACCCAGATCCCCAGGTCCGAGGTCGAGCGCCCTAGCCGTTAGGCCAACTCCTCTCCCCCATGGTTGCAGAGAAATGCAATACTTTGTAAATACAGTGCATAGGCTTGAAGAGGCTTTTCAGTAAAATACCAGGTAAGTTACTTTTTAGATTACTTTACTTACTCAGAGTAGTATACCTGGATACCACTCTGGGACATTTCCTGTAAACAGGTAAGCAAAATCAATTTGGTTAAATAGTAAAATTATAAAGAATTTCTTTAGGTTATCAAACTCCACACTTAGAATTTTTCCAAGAAAAACAGTCAATGTTATCCTATGGAGGAAAATAGTGTTATTGGTTTTTGAGTTAAGTATTTGGTAGTGGGAGTTGGGGTTCTGGGGGTAGACTCAGGGGTCCTTCAGGGTCAAGGATGCACTCTTGTTACACCCTCAGCGGCACAAGGGCATCCGGTGCAGAGTGCTGAGGCCCAATGTTATCCAATGGGGAATAGGAGGCCGCCGGTTGGTGGCTGCTGACGAGCAGGCCACTTGATTGTGACAGCAAAGCTCCTGGACTTTAGCTCAGGGCAAATGGGTAAACAAAGTAGCACCAAAGGTGCACCCTCAGCCGCACTAGGGCGGCCGGGTGCAGGGTGCTGTTTCTACGTTGGGCGCCCTGTTTGCAATAGGGAACCTCCGGTTTGCAAAGACACTGCAGGCTTGGGGACAAAGGTCTTCTGGGTGCGACCACCCTTTCGAGAGGTAAGTTGAGTAGTTAGGGGTTGGTTACGCACCGTCTGTTTGGTCACCTAAGGCAGTGGGGAGTCGTGTGCAGAGGTGCTTTTTGGGGTCGGATATTTTTACCAGCTCCTGTTCGTGGTTGGGGGGACCTTCCGGATTTAGGATGCAGGCATTGGCTGGAGGCTTGTGGCAGGTTAGCGGTCGCTGGATCTCAGATTAGGATCGCCGGCGGGGGGACCTCCTCGTGGTGTTTGCCCATTCGAGCTCGGGCCATGGACGGCGGGTGCAGAGTGGGGGAATCCGTGGTGTCCGGCGAGAACCAGAGATGGCAGATAAACAAATCTGGTGTTCACAGGAGACCGTCTGAGGTTGAAAGCAGGCAGGTCCTCTGGGGTTTTCAAGATAGCTTGCTGCAGGACACATCGGGATTTCGCAGAAGCAGGTTCGAGGTGGAGACAGGCCAGTAGGGCTGGGGCCAAGTCAGTGGGCGTCTTCCTCTTGTTAGCTTCTGCATGACTGTTCAGTCCTTCTTCATCTCTTGTAGTTTCTTCTTGTCACAGCTGATGTTCACAGGAGATCCAGTCTTTGTTGAAGGCAGTCAATACGCCCTGGGGTTCTGGTGGTAGCTGGCTGCAGGACAAGACTATTTTTGGCGCAGGATCTCTGATCGCCAGTAGGGCTGGGGCCAACTCAGTTGTTCTCCGCAGTCTTCTCTGCTCGAAGTCTTCTTTCGTCCTTTTTCTTCTTAGGTTGTGGGAATCTGAGTTCTTGGTTCAGGGCTGCCACCTAAATAATGTATTTACGGGACGTTTTAGGGGTCTCTGGGTCAGTAGCCCTTAGTGTGCTCACCCCATGTGGGGGAGTGAGCACGATCCCTAATCCTGATAGGGGAGTGCCTGCCATCTGCAAGATGGCAAGCACTGAAAAGTGGGATTCACTTCGCCTCGTTGGCAGAGGTAGGCACACCTTCTGAACTGGCAAATCTTTCCCGCCTGTCTTCCTGACGAAAAGGAGGGGAGACAGGACGGGGTGCCTGCTCCTCATAATATGAGAGGCTGAGGGTCACATTACAAAGGCTGCAAGGCCTTTGAAGCTCCCCTGCCACAGATGGCTCTTCCTGGCCTGGGGGAGGTGTGAACACCTTCGCCCAGGAAAGGCTTTGTTTTGGGGCTCAGGGAGCGAAGGCTCCCACCTAAGGGGTCCAGAAACATGTCTCGTGGTGGCAGGCTGTTGTGTACCAGTCAGGAAACCCACCAGAGGCTGGTCGTTTTTCAGGGGGATTCTCTAAGATGCCCTCTGAGTACATTTTTCATTAAATCCCACACAGGCATCAGTGTGGGGTTTAATGTGCTGAGAAGATGATACCCAACATCTCCGTTTTCAGTGTAGCCATTATGGTGCTGTGGAGTTCCTAATGACAAACTCCCAGCATCATATACTCTTAATGGTAGCACTGAACTTACAATGTCTAAGAATGGACTTAGACACTGTAGGGTTCCAGGGCTCATGCACCTGTACCGTCACCACTGGTATAGGGCACCCAGCTAGAAGGTTGACTATCTATGCCAGGGCAGTGGGTTGCAAGCATGGCACACAGGGATGGGTGCCATGTCGACACTTCACTTTGTTTTGCACCAAAACACGCAGCCTGCAATTGCTGTGTGTGTGTCTAAAGGAACAGGGCCTCTAAGGGAGGCACAATAAGTGCTGCAGCCCTTTGAGGTCTTCCCTGGTCACAGTAGTGCCCTGGGTACCTGTGGTACCATTTACTAGGGGCTGACCTGTGGTCATATATGCCAATTGGGTTTGGGTACAGTTTTGGGGGGAAGAATATAGGCCCTGGGAACCTGATTGGCAGGGACCAAGGGCACATCAAGTCAAAGTGCATCAGTAGTCCGGGAAAAAGTGGGGGAGTTACTGCAACAGAAACTCAGCTTCTCACACCCATCCACACAATGGGATACTGAAGATGCTGCATACACAGCTGACCCAGCTGGAGGCCAATATCAGTGAGCTTGAACTCACATACTTTGCGATAGGGGGTCCCCAGACACATGATGCCATTAAAAAGAAACTGGCTGAGTACCGCGAGCCTGCAATTAGAGAGACCCATTACTTGGGCATGGAAGCAATAGCCAGATGTTTATATTTGAATAGGCACCTCACAGTGGATTACATTATCCAGGCTATCCAGAGCATGCCCAGGGGCGGGTGCCAGGAATGGATGGTCTTCGTGTGGATTTCTCTTCGAATATGCCTCACTCTTAGCACCTCACCTACTAGCCATGTATGAGGAATCCCGATCACTCTGCGCACCACTGCCATCACTATGTGAAGCAGTTGACACCATACTGAAGACTGGCAAGCCCAGACACAGCTGTGTTTGGTACAGACTTCTATAAATGATCACTATTGATAAAGTACTGGCGAAATGTATTCCCTCTTGATTAGCCTCCCCTCCAACCTGACATTGTCGCACAAGTTACTACTTGTGTAACGATAGATCTGTAAGAGACATTAGTTAGTATTAGATTCCTTACCTTAGAATATCCCCAGGCGTCAGACTGGATCCGGAAACTTTTGCGTAGCAGTACCCTTGCGCGTCGGTAGGCGTCGTCTGCGGCTCCGCGTCCGTCGTCGGCGTCGTGATGACGTCGTCGGAGTACTTAGACGCCGCCTCCGTGTGCCGACATCAGTTCTTAGACACAGTTTTTCCGCGCCAGAAACGCAGAGCCATGTTAAAAACCAACACTGGTGCCGTTGAAACTAGGGCCCTGAAAGGGGACAACCCTAACCCTAGATATTGGTTCGCAGAACGGGGAAGATGGGCGGGTCGGTAAGGAATCTAATACTAACTAATGTCTCTTACAGATATATCGTTACACAAGTAGTAACTTGTGCATCTGAAAGCGACACGTTAGTATTAGATTCCTTACCTTAGAATAGATACCCCAGCAATACCAACCCCGGTGGTGGGTCTGCGAACCAATAATCACACCAGAAAGTCCTGGAGGACGGAACGGCCAAAGAAGCCATCCCTCCGGACTTGGCTGTCCAGGCAATAGTGTCTTGCAAACGTGTGCAGCGATGCCCACGTAGCTGCCTGACAGATGTCTTGTAAGGGCACACCCCTGCCCAGGGCAGTGGTAGCCGCCGTTGCTCGGGTAGAATGAGCCCGCAATCCAACAGGGGGCTCCTTCCTAGCCAAGGAGTAGCATGCCTGGATACACAAGATGATCCACCGGCAGATGGTCCTCTTGTGCACCGCTGTCCCCTTCTTAGCGCCCACATAACCAACAAAGAGTTGGTCATCCACCCGGAACTGGCGTGTGAGATCCAAATAAAATGAGAGCGCACGTTTTGGGTCCAGACGGTGGAGCCGCTCTTCCTCTTTAGAGGGATACGGTGGCGGGAAGAAGGTTGGCAAGGTGATAGACTGCCCGATGTGGAAGGCCGTTACAACCTTGGGCAGGAAAGAAGGTTTGGTACGCAGCACCACTTTGTACGGATGGACAGAAAGGAAAGGTGGAGTACAAGAAAGGGCCTGGAGCTCACTCACTCTCATGGCAGAGGTGATGGCAACCAGGAAAGCAGTCTTCAAAGTCAGAAGGCGAAGAGGACAGTTGTGAAGTGGCTCAAAGGGAGCGCGCATCAGAAACGTAAGAACCAGGTTCAAGTCCCACTGAGGCATCACAAACGGTACAGGAGGAAACGTGTGTGTGATGCCCTTAAGAAATATATTTACAATAGGGGACTTGAACAAAGAAGGTTGATCAGGCAGCCTTAGAAAGGCTGAAAGGGCAGAAAGGTAGCCCTTGATAGTGCCCAGAGCAGAGCCCTGCTGGGCAAGAGAAAGAAGGAAGAGAAGAACCTCAGAAAGAGGGGCATTGAGAGGATCCACAGCCTTTGCTGTGCACCATTCCACAAATCTGTTCCACCTGCAGGCGTATACCGACTTAGTGGAGGGACGCCTGGCTGCCAGAATGACGTTACAGACTTCAGGAGGCAAGTCAAATGGCCTCAACTATCGCCGCTCAATCTCCAAGCATGGAGGTGGAGACTGGACAGGTTCGGGCGGAGGACCGTCCCCTGCTGATGCGACAGAAGGTCCTCCTGAAGAGGCAGACGAACCGGGGGATCGACTGACAGACTGAGTAACTCTGGATACCAATTACCTTCTCGCCCAGTCCGGAGCCACAAGGATGACTTGGGCCCGGTCGCGCCTGATCTTCTTCAGCACTCTGGGCAGAAGTGGTACAGGCGGAAAGGCGTACAACAGACAGCAACTCCACTCGCGACGAAAAGCGTCTCCGAGCGAGTGCCGCCTTGGAAATTCCAAAGCGCAGAACTGATGACATTGCGCGTTCTCTTCTGTGGCGAATAGATCTAACCAAGGCTCTCCCCATCGCTGAAAGAGGCCTTGCGCCACGTCCGAGTTCAGACGCCATTCGTGATCCATCATGCACCGACGGCTGAGCTCGTCCGCCCTGGCGTTCAGAGAACCTGCCAGGTGTTGAGCCACCAGGGTCACGCCCTGGCGTTCCAGCCATTGCCAAAGGCGAAGAGCCTCCTGGCAAAGGGTCCACGACCCCACCCCGCCTTGTTTGTTGCAGTACCACATGGCGGTGGTGTTGTCCATGAACACCTGCACTACACTCCCCCGGACAGAGGGGAGGAATGCCTTCAGTGCTAGACGAATCGCCCGGAGCTCCAACAGGTTGATGTGGAGCCGGGCCTCCGCCGGAGACCAGAGGCCTCTGATCTCCGCCTCTCCCATGTGGCCTCCCCAGCCCTGGAGGGACGTGTCCGTCACAACTACGTGCTCCGGTTGGGGAAGGGAGAGGGATCTGCCGCTGACCCAATCGCGGTCCGTGAGCCACCACTGCAGTTGTCTCGCAGTGCCCTTCGAGATCAGGACGTGGTCGGACAAGTTGCCCTGATGCTGGGCCCACTGAAACTTCAGGTCCCACTGCAGAGCCAGCATCTGCCACCTGGCGTGATGCACCAGAAGGATGCAGGAGGCCATCAGCCCCAGAAGCCGCGGCGTCAACCTGACCGAGACCCGGGATAACGGCTGAAAGATGGGAATCAGAGCCTGACTATCCCGGACCCGCTGTTCGGGTGGATAAACCCGAAACTGCGCCGAGTCTCGAACCGCTCCGATGAAGAGGAGTTTCTGAGAGGGGCACAGGTGTGACTTCGGCACATTGATGGAGAACCCCAGCTGGTGCAGGAGATCCGCCGTAGTCTGGAGGTGGCCGACGACTGTCTGGGGCGAGCCCGCCTTCAACAGCCAGTCGTCGAGGTAGGGGAAGACTGAAACCCCTAACCTGCGCAGATGAGCTGCGACCACCGCCATCACCTTTGTGAACACCCGTGGGGCGCTGGTAAGGCCGAAGGGGAGCACGGTAAAGTGAAAATGCTCGTGGCCAACCGTGAACCGCAGGTAGTGCCGGTGGGGCGGCAGGACGGGGATGTGGAAATAAGCGTCCTGCAAGTCCAACGCTACCATCCAGTCTCCTGGGTCCAGGGCAGCTAAGACCTGAGCCAGTGTCAGCATCTTGAACTTGTCCTTCCGGAGGAAGCCGTTGACGTTCCGTAGATCCAAGATAGGGCGTAGGCCCCCTTTGCCCTTCTTGGGTACCATAAAGTAGTGGGAGTAGCAACCACACCCTACTTCTAGCCTAGGAACGCGCTCGATGGCCCCCTTGGCCAAGAGGGCCGTAACTTCCTCCTGCAGAAGTCGCAAATGATCCCCCGATACACGGTGGTTCTGCGGTGGCATGGCTGGAGGAGTCGCCTCCAAGGGTAGGGAGTAGCCCCTTCGGATGATTTGCAGCACCCACCTGTCCGAAGTGACAGTGCGCCAGTGGAGGTGGTGATGGGCCTGAAAGCACGGACTAGGAGCGTTTTGAGGCGGATGCTGCGGGGGAAGGTGTGGACTGACCTCGCCGTTGACCCCTACCGCCCGGACGGCGGTTACCACGGCCGCCACCGCGTTGGGTATTGCCCTGCGGAGCGTGGCTAGTGGCACTTGTGGGTGCACCCCTTCCGTGGCCATGAAAGGAGTGATAAGCAGCCGATTGCTGGCACGGGGCCTTAAAGCGCTCAAGCGCATGGTCTGCTTTGTCGCCAAAGAGGCGACGGCCATCGAATGGCATGTCCATGAGTGTGTTCTGGACATCTGCCGAAAAGTTGGCGGACCTCAGCCAGGCGTGGCGTCTGACCGCCACCGTCGTTGCCATCGCTCTGCCTAGCGAGTCGGTGGTATCCAGCCCACACCCAATGGAATACTTGGCTGCGTCCCGGCCCTCCACAAGGGCTTGGCCGAGTTTGTCCCGTACCTCCAACGGACACTATGGCAGCACGTCCGCAACCGTATCCCACAGAGAGTGGGTGTAACGGCCCAAGAGGCATGCGGTGTTGGAAGACCGCAGACCCAGACTAAGGGATGAGAATATCTTCTTTCCATACTGCTCATACCTCTTGGATTCCCTGTCCGGCGGGGCAGACGGGAATGCGGTCTGGGAATTGGAGGCCTGGATGACCAGGCTCTCGGGGGTGGGGTGGGTGGACAGGAAACATGGGTCGCCCGGGGCTGGGCGGTGGCGTCTGGCCACGTTCCTATCTACGGGCGAACCCGTAGCGGGCTTGGACCAAGTGCCCAGAAGAACGTCGGTCAGGCCTCATTAAAGGGCAGCAGAGGCTCGGCCGAGCTTGACTGCGGTTTAAGGACCTCAGTGAGGAGATTAGTCCCCTCGGCCGCGACGGGGAGCTCAAGGCCCAAGGCCTTGGCAACCCTCATCAGCACCACACTATAGGTTGCCCCCTCCTCCGAAGCCACGGTAGGAGGGGAGAAAAAACCAGTGTCTGGAGAGGTGTCCAGGCCACTGGCCTCCCCAAGGTCTCCTGTCCAGTCCTCATGAGACTGACACTCTCTGGTCAGAGGGTCCTCAGACCCCTCCCAGTCCTCTTCATCACCCATCTCCTGAAACTCAACTAATGGGGCCTGTTCATAAAAGTGAAACTCACCAAACGACGTCTGGAGCAGCGCCCATCAAGTGAAACTCACCAAACGACGTCTGGAGCGGCGCCCATCGGGTCCGTCCCGACGGCTGAACAGGAACGAAGGTGGAACCGGGGATGGCGCCGCCCGAGGACGGCGCCTGAGGCGACACCTGAGGGTCCGACGCCGGGGAGGTCGTAAGGTCCACCGGCGACGAACCAGATCCCGAAGGAGGTCCAGCGGCGTCGGGCCCTAATGCGCCGGCGGTGCCGCAACAACTTAACCCCTCGGCGCCGGGCCCGAAGGCGCCGGCGGCATCGGGATAGTGGGAACATGCGGCGCCGGGACCAAAGCACCTGACGGCGTCGGGGCCGATGACGCCGCTTGGACTTCTTGTGCCTCTTACCTGACGACGACTTCGACCCGGAGGAGTGGGGCCTACTCTCGGAACTGTGGTGGCTCCAAGCCCGCGACCTGTCCCTCGACCTCCCATGGGATCGGGACTTCTCACTGCGCGGGACCGACTGCCGGAGTTCGAGGCGCCTGCGGGACCACTCCCGCCTGGCTTTCGAAGAGAGGGCCCGGCAGTCGGAGCAGGCCTTGTCGTCGTGGTCGACGCCTAGACAAGATAAACACACACGGTGAGGATCCGTGACCGACATCAGGCGGTCGCAATCATCACAGTGCTTAAAGCCGGGCATCCCTACGGCACCGATAAGACTTCGAGAACAATCAAAAGTGATCAAAAAAGTTAGTCAAAAATTGACTAGGGTTACTGCTTTTTCCAGATCTGCGCTTGCTGGCGTGGAAAAAAGAAGAACTGACGTCAGCACGCGGAGGCGGCGTCTAAGTTCTCCGACGACGTCATCACGGTGCCCACGACGCCAACGACGGACGCGGAGTCGCAGACGACGCCTACCGACGCGCAAGGGTACTGCTACGCAAAAGTTTCCGGATCCAGTCTGACGCCTGGGGATATTCTAAGCTAAGGAATCTAATACTAACGTGTCTCTTTCAGATTTACCCGATCAATCTGGTTTTGTTCCGTTCTGCTCCACATCGGACATCCTCTACACAACGTTTTCACTCATGCACTCCATTGACCCCCAGTTGAGCACAGCTGCTTTATTTGATGCCTCTAAGGCATTTGACTACCTGGCCACATCTCTTTCAGCTTCTTGCCTGCTTTGGGATTCTTGCGTCTGATTAAAATACTCTACTCTACACTTCCTCAACTGTAAAGCTGAACATCAAAAGAGAAATTTCAGCCTCACTTCCCATACCTAGGAAAACCAGACAGGGATGCCGCCTGTCACCGGTCCTTTTCGTGATGGAGATGGAATCCTCAGCAGCCAGACTGCATTAACACCATTCACACAGAGGGCTAGCCTTTACTGCCCACATAATATTGGTATACATGTACTTGGATGATGTTACACTCTATATCTGTGAGCCTTAGACTAATACTGCAGCAATAACAGTGTAGGTGATCCCCTTTGGCAGACATGCTGAGATATTTATTAACCCCTCTAATTATGCCCCATTGTCACTCACCCCAGGAAGTGACCGGTTTGAACGTGACTATCCACTCCAATGGGCAATGAAACCGGTCTGATGCCTGGGCATATGGCTCAGCCGGGACATGGGCGAGCTGTGGAATACAAATTATGACAGGCCCTTGTCCAGTTGGAGGAGCAGCACCAGCCAGGTCAAGACCACCTCTCTCGGTAGTGGGAAGGATCGCCATCGCCAAAATGTTTATCCTCCTCAAACTCCTCTACATCACCATTCCCATCCCGACACAAGACATTCTCTATGGTGCCTCTGCTCAAACCTGGCACCCATGACGTGGTCCATCAAACAGCCATGAGTTGTGTGCTAAATACTGAACTATCCCTTCCATCAGTATGGACTAAGTGACCCCAACAAGGGACTATAAATCTACTGTGCCCAGGCCCAGTTTGCCTATTTCTGGATACACCTCACACTTTTCCAGCGGCACACCAAAATAGAAGCAGACAATGTGACCACGTTCCACACTGAATCGAACATGGGGGCAAGTAAGTTGTGGGAGTGGGATGATCTCGATCTCTCTCAGTGTGACCGGGCGCCCAACTTACCGTTGGCCAGAAACCCTATAATCCCTATGATGAATAACGAGGCCGACAACTCGGTCACAGCACGTTCGGTGACCTTTATTCAGAGGAGGAGGAGTTCATCCAATCACAAAGTATGATGTATAATCCTTTACATACAGGCCTGGATATCCTACTATACCACTCATTTCACATATCCTTTCTCACTTAACACTGTCTATTCCTAAAACCTCCCCAACACTGAACACACTCGACAACACACTCGCAAACTCATCCTCACGATGACTTATCACCTGGCTCTATGCTTGAATGCAAGAGAGGGCCTCTGTTGTTGTTTTAGCGGCCCGGGATGCTTGGATGGTGGACACCCCCTCAATCTCTAAGAATCAATGGCACTATTGCTGCGCAGAGGCTGGTGCACTTCCTCCACAGGACATACCGCACACCCACCCAGCTGCATATGACGGAACGTGTGCAGGATGTGGGATGTCTGTGGTGTGCAGAACCCACTGCCACTCTTTTGCACCTCACTTGGAACTGACAAGCAATAGCTGCATTCCAGACAGAAGTCTATTACATCATCCCCTTGATCAAGAGTGCCTGCCGACACGAGGAACTTTCAGCCTATTGGCAAATCATGCCTTCATGTTCTCAGCTTAAAGAGATCTCTGTGTCGCTGATAATCTTCCTTGGAATGCAGATCGAAGCGGTGCACGATCTGGCGGGATCTGCGGCCCTAGCTCAACCGACCTCGTCCCAAATCCATCCACTGTGGACAACAGATGGGTGGCTTTGACCACTTGAGAACAATCTGTCCTAGGGAGTCTTCTGTATGAGGCTACAGGTGAAGCGTACACTTATTTAGCATGATTCTCGTCTTGTGGAAAAAGACTACTTAAGCTGCTTATAAAACTGATGGAATAAGAGAAAAATCATTTAAATAGACGATTCTTTTTAAGAAATAAAACATCTAACTGGAAATAAAATCCAGATGGCAATAGAGTCCAGGGCTCACGGATTCGCGCAGAAGAGTGAGAGAAGGTGGTCTGAGCTCTAGCTACTTCAGCTGTGTGACACATGTGACTGCTGAGTTACCCAAAAGCTTAAAAGGCACAGTAATGTTTTCTCTTTAAAGCCAGGCAACTGTTTAGCCATTTGTCTTGTATTTTCCTACTTAACCACATTGGTGCTAAGGCAATTCCCGCTGGGTGCTGATAATCTTGGATTCCCATTGTTCATGACAAGGTCAGCTCGTCATAAGCACACGACCAGTGTACTGCATGACGAGCTGACCTTGTCATGAGCATGGAAGTGGTTAAAAAGATAACAGGTTATGTTTGTTTAAACAATTGTAAAGTTTGTGTGCATTCAAGTTTGATCTAAAGCTTTCCTTTTCAACACACTATAGTTGTAGGAAAGTGGCTCTATATATACTGGACCAAAGTAAGGTACAGTGTGTATAGAATCCCCAGAGGTTTGGCAGAGGTTAAAGTTAGATATAACCTTACTTCTAAAGTGGTAGCTTGATTGAGCAGTAAGGCAGTATCAGAGGACAGTGTAAAGCATTTGTTGTACACAGCCAGCAAATGGTCTCACACACTCAAGAACTGAACTCTAGGCCAATTGTTTTGTATCAAAAGATATAGTTGTTTTATTTTAGAACCAACAAGTTATCAAAATATACTTTCTCAGAATGGATTACTTTATTTAAATACTTTTCAAATAGGCAGTAGACTCTTTGAATAAAATAGTTACAGTTTGTTGCAATAGGCAACACAATTTCAAACACAATGCAAAATTGAGTTCAATGGGAATTTTCAGTTAAATGCAATTAGTTACTTTGTAGATTACTTTTCCAACCACAGGACTGGATCCTAGATTCAGTCCAGTGACATGAGCTGTAAACAGTTACTTAAAAGCGTTTTGATTACAGTAGTGATTTTTAAGGAATATTATTGTATTTTAAAAGTTTAAACTTTTTCAGTTGAAATTACCAATGTTATCCTATAGAAGGAAATTCAATTTGCAGGTAAAGTATGTTCACGTTACTTTTGTAATCCGGTACTGGACTCCGAGGTTCAGCACTGGGACCTCTATCTAAAACAGGTAAGTAATTACATGTTGGTAGTTGGTACGATTTTTAAAGAATATTTGTAGTTTGCAAAAATCAACACTTAGAAGACATTTCACAGAAAAACAGTCAATAGTTTCCTATGGAAGAAATTTCAGGTTACTAGTAAGAAAGGTTAAAATGACTTTTCAGGGTTTGAGCTGGGCTAAAAGAAGCAGCACTGAGGTCTCGCCTGATAACAGGTGAGTAAATCAGAATACACTGTTCGGCTGATTTTAGGTGAATATTTTGTGGTTTAAATCTCTTTATTGATATTATAACAAACACAAGGAGAAAGTAGGCACACTGCTCCGTTAATAACACATACAAGTGACTCAGAGGTCGCAATAAATGGCATTACCGAGGTAAACAGTAGGGAGCGGGCATTCAATCAACTAATTAGCAAACAACCCAGCAAAAAGAACTGTTCCTCCCCACCCACACTGTCTCCCCCCCGTCCACCTGAAACAAAAGAAGGAAAATAAAGAAAGCAATGATCAGTCATCAGCGTCGAGTTTGGCGCGTCTTGCGGGAAGTAGCTTCTGGGAGTTGCGCATCTGGGAGACGAAGGAGTCGCAAATATCGGGGGCAAGTTAGTTCCCGGAATTCTGACCTCAGTAATGTGAGGAAGGGTCGCCAAAACTCTGGAAATTCAGCCCCTTTGCCTGCCAATGGCAGGGTAAGTTTTTCCATTCCCAACAACGCCCACAGCCTCTGGATCCAGCCTGTATGTGTTGGTGGTTGAGTAGAGCGCCATTGAGCCAGGATATTTTGAGTCGCCGTTCCCAAAGCAATAGCAATCAATCGGCCTCTACGTGATTTGAGGGGATATGTGAGTGGATTGGGCAAGCCTAGGAGGACATAGGAGGGGAACCGTGGGATCTGCGTTTCCAGATGTGTCTATCTTTGCCCAGTAAGGTTGAATAACCGGGCAACTCCAGAGGACGTGTTCCAGTGTGCCCACCTCCCCGCACTCCCTCCAGCACTTGTCGCTTCTACTCTTGTCAAATTGGTGTACGCGCTCTGGGGTACAGTACCAATATGTGGCTACCTTAGTCAGTGTCTCCGTAAGGCCCATGTGGTACGCAGAGTGCCTGGCTCTATAGTAGATTCCCTCCCACTCCTTGTGGCTTAGGGTCCTCCCCAGCTTCCGCTCCCACCTAACGCAGCCAGCGTTGGATGTATAAGTAGAGACTGTCAACAGCATTTTATAGAGATCAGATATTAACTTCTTGTCGGACGTGCGCGTTACTAACCACTTCTGGCATGTTGTTAAAAGACGCTGCGCTTGTGGTCTAACTGTGGGGTGCATTGCCCAATGCCGAACTTGTAAATATGGCAGTCGCTCCTGCTCCGAAAGATCATAGCTGTCCCTAAAGCGCGGAAAAGGAATAATACCGTCTAGATCAAAGAGATGTCCCAGAGACCTGCAAGAGGAGGAACGGCATGATTTAATTGCTGAAGTCTCCATGCAAGGGCGAAACTCCGGATAATCGAACAACGGTGTGAGGGGGGACGGAAAGGTGGTAAGCTGGTGAGATATGTTTGTGTGATCCCATGCGTCCAGTATCACGCTCGTGATGTAGGAGGCGTAGAGATTGGGGGGGGGAGGGGGGCCTGTGTTGTCTACTAAGGAATGGCCCTCCCTGGAGCGATCGACCCGCTACTGCTTGATCTTGGAATAGCCAGTGTTTACTAGACTCCAGGCGCTGCTACTCCACTAAATACCTAAGCTGGGTTGCATAGAAATAGAGTTGCAAGTCGGGAATTCCCACCCCACCCTTCTCCGGTGGCAAAACATCTTCTTGGTGGCGGAATCGCTGTTTGCGACCATGCTAGATAAAGCGAGATAAATCCGCCTGTGTTCTCTGAAGCCAACCCTGTGGAGGTCGAATGGGGAAGTGTTTGGAAAAGATATAAAATTTGAGGAAGAATCGTCATTTTTACGGCTGCAATCTGGCCCATCCAGGACATGTTGCAGTGCTGCCAGCTATTGAGCGTTGCTCGGAGGGGCTTCTGAAGTTTAGAATAATTAACCTCGGTGGTAGCTGGGATGGTGGATGCCAGCTGAATCCCTAAATAGGGGACCGCTGTCGACACCCACTGTGTCTGGTGCTCCTCTTGCAGATGAGCAAGAGTAGATGGCGACAGGGAGATATCTAAAGCTATAGACTTGTCCATATTAATCTTAAAGCCTGATCCCAAAGCAAACCCGTGCAGCTTAACAAACAGGGCGCGCATTGCCGTGATTGGATTGGAGAGTGAGAGGAGGATATCGTCAGCATAAAGGCTAATGGTGTGTATATCTCCCCCAAACGTAATCCCCGTTATCAGGGGATGTTGCCGTATTCTACGCGCCAACGGCTCCATATATAGCTCAAATAGAAGAGGTGATAACGGGCACCCCTGTCTCGTGCCTCTCCCAATAGGGAGTTTAGAGGACGTGTAACCGTTCACCCGGACTGTCGCCCAGGGGGATTGATAGCAGATGAGGATCCTGGTACGCAATTTCTCACCTAGCCCAGCCGCTATTAAGACCATCTCAAGATAAGGCCAATGCACTCTGTCGAAATCCTTCTCCACGTCGACGGCCAGTAGCATATACTCCACTTGAGTACGGGATGCCTTTTCAATGAGGTGGAGGATACGCTTAGTGTTGTCACTGGTCTGTCGTTGCGGAATGAAACCGGCTTGGTCGGGCTCAACAAGTTGGGCCATGTACGGAGCAAGACGAGCGGCTATAATGCTAGTATATATTTTGACGTCTATATTCAAAAGGGAAATGGGCCGGTAGGACCCACAGACCGTTGCATCCTTCCCTGGCTTAGGGAGGACCACTATTGCTGCCTCCAGCATGTCACTAGGAATTGTCCCCTCGTAGTCAAAGGTATTGAACAGGGTCGTTAAAATTGGCGCCAACTGATTTCAGAATGTTTTATAGAAGGCCGCTGAGTAACCGTCCGGGCCTGGCGATCTACCCAGTTTGAGGCGAGAGATAGCAGATATGACCTCCTCTAGCAGATATGACCTCCTCCTTCTG